>NC_140354.1:0-2615000 GCF_963514085.1 Chelon labrosus
ACATACAAAATAAAATACAATTTAAATTTCATCATACAAATTCTCAAATTACTTCTTTTCTTTTTAAATTGGCAAAAACAAAACAACTTCCTTCTATATCGGCATAAAATAGTAGACACAACATACACCTTCAAAACATTGCACCATTATTCACCTCTGTTCACTCCCACAACTTTTACTTTCACCACCGTTTTGTTGGCATACTGAGAAACAACAAAAAAGAAATAGCGCTAGAGCAGCTAAAGGAGGCACGTTTCTCACCGTTGCTCATGTGTTTCAATGCCAAGCACGCTGATGTCGGGCTTGCAGCATCTCATAAGAGGGAAGGTAAGTAGCCTGTGAGACACCGAGCTAGCATTAGCATGGAGATGACGGTAAGTATTAACGAGCATCCTTTTTTTTCCAATAAACGACTCGTCTTACCGACGTAACTCGTCTCCTTCATTCAGTTACTCAGCTCTGGATTCCCAGTAGGTAAGTGCACTGGCTTTGTCTTTGTTTTATTAGAGTTTAATTCGGGGTTCTGTCATATACGTGCTATATATATATATATGTGTGTGTGTATAACGTGTATTACGACGGCACGTAACACTTTACGTTTTTCACGACATTTACGGAAGGGGGCAGTAGAAAAGTTTTACGGTATTGTTTATGAGAAATTACGCTGTATCTGCGAGGTGGCATAAAATAAAGCAGTTGTGGATAAAGACCTTGACCCTCGACATTTCTTACATGGTGTCAGAAGTCCTACAGAGTATAGGCGACACAGACAGGGGAATAGACGGGATGGCAAAGTTCAATCCACCCACGGACTTTCCTTTTGATAAACCGACTGAATGGCCAGATTGGAAACAACGCTTTCAGCGGTTCAGAGTAGCCACAAAGCTAAATAAAGATGACGGCGCCGTACAGGTGAGCTGCCTTATCTACGCAATGGGAAACGAGGCGGAAAACATCTTTAAGTCATTTACGTTTGCAGAGGACAGACATAAAGAGGACTTTGATATCGTGGTGACGAAGTTTGATGAATATTTTTTTCCGAGGAGGAATGTTATCCACGAGCGAGCATGTTTTCATCAACGTCAGCAGAGGCCAGGCGAAAAAGCCGAGAGCTTCATCAGAGCCTTATATGAACTGTCTGAGCACTGTGAATTCGGCGCCACTCGGGAGGAAAATATCCGCGACCGTATCGTCGTAGGGATCCTCGACAAAGAACTTTCACGCAGACTGCAGCTAATGGCGGACCTAACGCTGGCAACGACAATACAAACAGTCAGGCAATCAGAAGAGGTCGCCACACAAGTAAGCATGCAGGGAGAGACAGTGGGAACAGTACAAGAGGTTGCACACAAGCACAATAAGAACTGGAAACCACAAAAGAAGCCAAAACACACACAATGGGGAGGAAATGAAAGGAAATGCGGGAAATGTGGCAAATTACAACACAGACAAGATGAAAATTGCCCTGCAAATGAAGCTACATGTCATAAGTGTAATAAAACAGGACATTGGGCCAGAGTGTGCCGCAGTAGCAAACCCGTTAATGAAGTCACAGGACAGGTGGACCATCCCTACTTCCTAGGCTCTGTGCGCGATGCAAAAATGTCAGCTGAACAATGGACTGTACAGCTGTACATGGACTCTTTCCCAGTGGAATTTAAAATTGACACTGGGGCTGACGTCAATATTATCAGTGAGGATACCTTCAACACACTCACTCC
Source organism: Chelon labrosus (assembly GCF_963514085.1). Lineage (NCBI taxonomy): Eukaryota > Metazoa > Chordata > Actinopteri > Mugiliformes > Mugilidae > Chelon > Chelon labrosus. The sequence continues at coordinate 1,722 of NC_140354.1, forward strand.
AGAGAGAGCACTGGACCCACCAGACATCCCACTGGACAGCCCAGGAGGTGAGCTACAGTGTCTTGGCATGTTTAAAGCTACTGTTAGCCACAAAGGCAAATCCTATCCATTAACTGCCTATGTCGTCAGAGGAGATACAGTTAATAACCTGCTCAGCCGAGACTTGTCAGTGGAAATGAATCTGGTGAGGAGAGTAGATGAGGTGACACAACATGCCGGTGGACATCAACAGGCTTATGGTGAGCATGGAACACTAAAAACTGAACCTGTAAAAATATTGTTAAAGGATGATGCTCAACCATACGCAGTACACACTGCACGCCGGGTGCCCCTTCCAATGTTGCAGAAAGTCAAAGAAGAGCTGCAAAGAATGGAGAACAACGGCGTCATTGAGCGGGTGATACAGCCAACAGACTGGTGTGCACCCATGGTGCCAGTTTTAAAGAAACACACAGCCAAAGCCAGGATCTGTGTAGACCTGAAAAAACTGAATGAATCAGTAAAAAGAGAGCGATACATCCTACCCACCTCAGATGAGATAACGGCTAAGCTAAGCGGAGCAACCGTCTTCTCATCTCTCGACGCTGCCAGTGGGTTCTGGCAAATTCCACTGCATCCAGATAGCTGTAAGTTAACTACATTCATCACACCCTTCGGCAGATACTGCTTCAAGCGCCTACCCTTCGGGATCTCCAGCGCACCTGAGATCTTCCAGAGGAAGATGATGGAGACTCTGCAGGGGTTGGAGGGTGTGGAAGTCTTCATGGACGACATCCTGGTCTATGGGGACTCCATGGAGCAACACGACACCCGACTGGAGCAGGTGATGCAGCGCATTGAGACAGCAGGCTTGAAACTCAACAAGGAGAAGTGCTCCCTCAGACAGAGCCAGCTGCGGTTCCTGGGTCATCTCATCGACCAGTCAGGGGTCAGACCCGACCCGGAAAAGGTAGAGGCTATTCGCAAGCTGTCACCACCAACAAACGTTCAGGAACTGAAAAGAGTCCTAGGCATGGTGAACTACCTGGGAAGATACATCCCAAACCTCTCAACAATAGGTCAGCCGCTGTACGAGCTTTTGAGAAGCAAGAATATATGGACCTGGGGACACACACAGCAGTCAGCCTTTGAAAACATTAAAGAGCTACTGACAACTGCACCAGTTCTAACCTACTATGATGTCACCAGACCCACAGCCGTTTCAGCAGATGCCAGCAGTTATGGGCTGGGCGGTGTACTCCTACAGCTCCAGGAAGGTGCATGGAGGCCCGTAGAATACTGCTCCAGGCGTCTCACAGAAGCAGAAACACGTTATGCACAGATAGAAAAGGAGTGTCTGGCTGGCGTGTGGGCCTGTGAAAAGTTTGACAAATACCTCTGCGGTTTGGACCAGTTCAGGCTAGAGACAGATCACAAACCACTGGTGCCACTTGTCAACAACCGTAGTCTGGATAATGTCCCCTTAAGGTGCCAGCGTCTTCTCATGAGGCTCATGAGATACAAACCTGTGGCAGAGTATGTACCAGGCAAAACCCTTGTCATCGCCGATGCCCTGTCACGGAGCCCACAAACCTACACAACCGAGACGACTGATACACACAGTGATGTAGCATGTCATGTAGCTGCTGTGATGGCAGGGATTCCAGCGTCCCCAACCAAAATGGACAGCCTCAGAAAGGCCACTTCAACAGACGGTGAGCTACAGACAGTCATAAAATTCATCAGGTCAGGGTGGCCTGAATATGCAGGTAACATTGCAGTGCAGGCTAAAGAGTACTCAAAAGTGAGAAACGAGTTGTCAGAATATGATGGTTTGGTCATAAGGGGCAGCAGAATAGTCGTGCCGAGGTCAATGAGAGCTGACATTCTACAGAAACTACATGATGGACACCAGGGTCTCACAAAGTGTAGAGACAGAGCAAATGCAGCAGTATGGTGGCCAGGACTCGCCACAGAACTCAAAGACACTGTAATGTCATGCAGGATGTGTCAGGAGCAGAGGCGGGCCCAAACAAAAGAACCTCTCATTTCCACGCCCCTACCTGACCGTCCATGGAAGAGAATAGCACTCGACCTCTGTGAACATAACAAGTACAACTATTTAGTAATATCAGATTACTATTCAAGATTTCTGGAAGTGCTGCACCTGCCATCTACCACCAGCGCTCAGGTTATTCAGAGACTGAAGGCAACCTTTGCTAGGTTTGGAATCCCAGAGGAAGTGGTGAGTAACAATGGACCACAGTTCTCAAGCGCAGAATTCCGTGAGCTGGCAAAGCAGCTAGATTTCATGCACATCACATCCAGTCCTCACCACCCTCAAGGCAACGGACATGCTGAAAGAGCGGTTCAGACCGCTAAAAGAATCCTCCAGCAGGATGACCCTCTGATGGCCCTCATGAGCTACAGGTCGACCCCCTGCACCACCACTGGAGTCAGTCCAGCAGAGCTCCTAATGGGACGGAAGATTAGGACGACAGTTCCTATTCTTGAGAAGAATTTAGTGCCGAAATGGCCTAACAGAAAGACTGTAAAAGTAAAAGATGTTATGGAAAAAGCCAAGCAGGCCTTTTATTACAATCGTCGCCATGGAGCCAGACTTCTACCAGCTTTACGCCCAGGAGACACGGTCCTCACCAAGCTGGACAATGAAAAGGCCTGGACCACACCAGCTGTGATCCTGAGCGAGAGCTCTACTCCAAGATCATATCTTATCAGCACACAGCGTGGAGCCACGCTGCGACGGAACCGCTGCCACCTACAGGCAGGACAGACTTCCCAACCTGCCATAACCAGCTCACCTAAAGCCGCAGAGAGTGCGAGGGAATCATCCCAGTCTGCAGGTCCCCTTAACCCAGGGACTGTTTGTCCCAACCAGAGCACGGTTACAGCCCCATCTCCAGGGCCAGGGCAGGTCCTGACCAGGTCCGGTCGTATCAGTAAGCCAGCCGAAAAACTGAACTTGTAGACCTGTTTTCAGCGGACTTTTGGGCGGGGTGAGGTGAGAAAGTAATGATTAGTCATGGCGAAGCACAGCCAAAGAGAGAGATTTATGTTTTATATGTTAATATAAGTTCATTAAGGCTGTTGCATAGAGCCTCCAGAAAAGGGTTTATTTTGTCAAGTAAGTTATTGAAAATTTCTAAGTTGAAAAGGAAAGTTGAAAGAAAGTCCAAGTTAAAGTGACATTCAGGCTGACATCTGGTATAATTTTAAAGTACACTGTTTGGTGGTACGTGTGTTATTTTTGAAAAAAGGGGAGATGTCATATACGTGCTATATATATATATATGTGTGTATGTATAACGTGTATTACGACGGCACGTAACACTTTACGTTTTTCACGACATTTACGGAAGGGGGCAGTAGAAAAGTTTTACGGTATTGTTTATGAGAAATTACGCTGTATCTGCGAGGTGGCATAAAATAAAGCAGTTGTGGATAAAGACCTTGACCCTCGACATTTCTTACAGGTTCTTCTCCACTTTTCCGTCCTTTTTTTTTTGCAGGTAGCTGTTCTCATTCCCGTGGCTGAGATCGGAAGAGACCGGCAAAACAAACATGCTTGCACTTCACTTCCAAGCTGACAGGCTGAACGTGGCCTGCGTAGCTCCTGATTGGCTGTTGAGGCTAGGTACCCCCCATGTGGGGTTTACGTGAATTTAGTGGTGCATTCAAATGCAATAGGAAATTTAATACCCTGCCGATGTAAAATAAAAATAAATTAATACTTTTAATAGTTTCTTCTTATTGTGTGGTTTTGTTTTGTTTTTTTCTCCACCTGGGCTACACTCAGGATTCCTGGAAGGTAAAAGAAAGGGAACTTCACGTCTTCTGTGGTGCTTAGGAAAGAGGTGCATATGGTGCAGTAGGATATATTAAAACCACCAACCAGAAAGGAAAGTCTAATGTGTCATTTGTAATGGCCAGGTCACGTGTAGCTCCTTTAAAGTCCCCATTCACAAAACCTTCCTCTGGTCAGACTCCACTATTGTACTAACCTGGCTACAGTCTGAATCCTGCAGTTCCAAAGCATTTGTAGCCAACTGGATTGGAGATACTTCAACTCACCTCAGATAGCGAATGGAGGTGCATAGACAAAAAGCAGAATGTCGCAGATGATATCACCAGAGGTAAGCCACTCAAAGTCCTAACCACCAAACACAGATGGCATACAGATCCTGCATTCTTTCACCTCTGTCCTAGCGAATGGCCTGTCTGCCCTGCATTCAATAAAGAGATGGCTGCAGAGAAAACCCATGTTCTGTGGACTCACACAATCCATTCATTCATTCGACATTCAAGTAGGACGATGGCTAGAAAAGCGGTGCGGCATTCTATTCAAATGCATGACCACCAGGTGTACACATACTGAGTTACTGAACAGTCCGGATACTGACAGTTTCCTCATGTCCCTCAGGCGCTTTACTGCACGTAGAGGACGTCCTTATGAGATTCTTTTGGACTGCGGCACAAACTTCAGAGGAGGAGAGAGAGAACTGCATGATGCATTTTTGACCATGAATCCACACCTGAAAGAATATTTAAGTAAGTCCCAGATAAAGTTCCATTTTAACCCTCCGAATTCCCCACACTGTGGGGGAATGTGGGAGAGAGCTATCAGGTCCCTTAAAGCAGCTCTCAAAGTCACCTTGGGAAGTCAGACTGTTTCAGAGGAAGTCTTGCACACAGTTCTGGTTGAGATAGAAGGTCTTCTAAACTCCAAATCGCTTGGTTACGCCTCCTCTGACATAGGAGATCCAGACCCTGTCCCACCAAATCTCCTTCTCATGGGGCAGCAAGATGCGTCTCTTTCACAGGCCGTCTAGGCTGACAGTGACTTGATTGGACGAAGACGGTGGAGACACAGCCAAGTGCTTGCAGATCACTTCTGGTCCTGTTTTATTAGACACTACCTTCCAAACCTACAGGTACGAAATAAATGGCACAAAGAGACACAAATTGCCCTGCAAATGAAGCTACATGTCATAAGTGTAATAAAACAGGACATTGGGCCAGAGTGTGCCGCAGTAGCAAACCCGTTAATGAAGTCACAGGACAGGTGGACCATCCCTACTTCCTAGGCTCTGTGCGCGATGCAAAAATGTCAGCTGAACAATGGACTGTACAGCTGTACATGGACTCTTTCCCAGTGGAATTTAAAATTGACACTGGGGCTGACGTCAATATTATCAGTGAGGATACCTTCAACACACTCACTCCAGAGAGAGCACTGGACCCACCAGACATCCCACTGGACAGCCCAGGAGGTGAGCTACAGTGTCTTGGCATGTTTAAAGCTACTGTTAGCCACAAAGGCAAATCCTATCCATTAACTGCCTATGTCGTCAGAGGAGATACAGTTAATAACCTGCTCAGCCGAGACTTGTCAGTGGAAATGAATCTGGTGAGGAGAGTAGATGAGGTGACACAACATGCCGGTGGACATCAACAGGCTTATGGTGAGCATGGAACACTAAAAACTGAACCTGTAAAAATATTGTTAAAGGATGATGCTCAACCATACGCAGTACACACTGCACGCCGGGTGCCCCTTCCAATGTTGCAGAAAGTCAAAGAAGAGCTGCAAAGAATGGAGAACAACGGCGTCATTGAGCGGGTGATACAGCCAACAGACTGGTGTGCACCCATGGTGCCAGTTTTAAAGAAACACACAGCCAAAGCCAGGATCTGTGTAGACCTGAAAAAACTGAATGAATCAGTAAAAAGAGAGCGATACATCCTACCCACCTCAGATGAGATAACGGCTAAGCTAAGCGGAGCAACCGTCTTCTCATCTCTCGACGCTGCCAGTGGGTTCTGGCAAATTCCACTGCATCCAGATAGCTGTAAGTTAACTACATTCATCACACCCTTCGGCAGATACTGCTTCAAGCGCCTACCCTTCGGGATCTCCAGCGCACCTGAGATCTTCCAGAGGAAGATGATGGAGACTCTGCAGGGGTTGGAGGGTGTGGAAGTCTTCATGGACGACATCCTGGTCTATGGGGACTCCATGGAGCAACACGACACCCGACTGGAGCAGGTGATGCAGCGCATTGAGACAGCAGGCTTGAAACTCAACAAGGAGAAGTGCTCCCTCAGACAGAGCCAGCTGCGGTTCCTGGGTCATCTCATCGACCAGTCAGGGGTCAGACCCGACCCGGAAAAGGTAGAGGCTATTCGCAAGCTGTCACCACCAACAAACGTTCAGGAACTGAAAAGAGTCCTAGGCATGGTGAACTACCTGGGAAGATACATCCCAAACCTCTCAACAATAGGTCAGCCGCTGTACGAGCTTTTGAGAAGCAAGAATATATGGACCTGGGGACACACACAGCAGTCAGCCTTTGAAAACATTAAAGAGCTACTGACAACTGCACCAGTTCTAACCTACTATGATGTCACCAGACCCACAGCCGTTTCAGCAGATGCCAGCAGTTATGGGCTGGGCGGTGTACTCCTACAGCTCCAGGAAGGTGCATGGAGGCCCGTAGAATACTGCTCCAGGCGTCTCACAGAAGCAGAAACACGTTATGCACAGATAGAAAAGGAGTGTCTGGCTGGCGTGTGGGCCTGTGAAAAGTTTGACAAATACCTCTGCGGTTTGGACCAGTTCAGGCTAGAGACAGATCACAAACCACTGGTGCCACTTGTCAACAACCGTAGTCTGGATAATGTCCCCTTAAGGTGCCAGCGTCTTCTCATGAGGCTCATGAGATACAAACCTGTGGCAGAGTATGTACCAGGCAAAACCCTTGTCATCGCCGATGCCCTGTCACGGAGCCCACAAACCTACACAACCGAGACGACTGATACACACAGTGATGTAGCATGTCATGTAGCTGCTGTGATGGCAGGGATTCCAGCGTCCCCAACCAAAATGGACAGCCTCAGAAAGGCCACTTCAACAGACGGTGAGCTACAGACAGTCATAAAATTCATCAGGTCAGGGTGGCCTGAATATGCAGGTAACATTGCAGTGCAGGCTAAAGAGTACTCAAAAGTGAGAAACGAGTTGTCAGAATATGATGGTTTGGTCATAAGGGGCAGCAGAATAGTCGTGCCGAGGTCAATGAGAGCTGACATTCTACAGAAACTACATGATGGACACCAGGGTCTCACAAAGTGTAGAGACAGAGCAAATGCAGCAGTATGGTGGCCAGGACTCGCCACAGAACTCAAAGACACTGTAATGTCATGCAGGACGTGTCAGGAGCAGAGGCGGGCCCAAACAAAAGAACCTCTCATTTCCACGCCCCTACCTGACCGTCCATGGAAGAGAATAGCACTCGACCTCTGTGAACATAACAAGTACAACTATTTAGTAATATCAGATTACTATTCAAGATTTCTGGAAGTGCTGCACCTGCCATCTACCACCAGCGCTCAGGTTATTCAGAGACTGAAGGCAACCTTTGCTAGGTTTGGAATCCCAGAGGAAGTGGTGAGTAACAATGGACCACAGTTCTCAAGCGCAGAATTCCGTGAGCTGGCAAAGCAGCTAGATTTCATGCACATCACATCCAGTCCTCACCACCCTCAAGGCAACGGACATGCTGAAAGAGCGGTTCAGACCGCTAAAAGAATCCTCCAGCAGGATGACCCTCTGATGGCCCTCATGAGCTACAGGTCGACCCCCTGCACCACCACTGGAGTCAGTCCAGCAGAGCTCCTAATGGGACGGAAGATTAGGACGACAGTTCCTATTCTTGAGAAGAATTTAGTGCCGAAATGGCCTAACAGAAAGACTGTAAAAGTAAAAGATGTTATGGAAAAAGCCAAGCAGGCCTTTTATTACAATCGTCGCCATGGAGCCAGACTTCTACCAGCTTTACGCCCAGGAGACACGGTCCTCACCAAGCTGGACAATGAAAAGGCCTGGACCACACCAGCTGTGATCCTGAGCGAGAGCTCTACTCCAAGATCATATCTTATCAGCACACAGCGTGGAGCCACGCTGCGACGGAACCGCTGCCACCTACAGGCAGGACAGACTTCCCAACCTGCCATAACCAGCTCACCTAAAGCCGCAGAGAGTGCGAGGGAATCATCCCAGTCTGCAGGTCCCCTTAACCCAGGGACTGTTTGTCCCAACCAGAGCACGGTTACAGCCCCATCTCCAGGGCCAGGGCAGGTCCTGACCAGGTCCGGTCGTATCAGTAAGCCAGCCGAAAAACTGAACTTGTAGACCTGTTTTCAGCGGACTTTTGGGCGGGGTGAGGTGAGAAAGTAATGATTAGTCATGGCGAAGCACAGCCAAAGAGAGAGATTTATGTTTTATATGTTAATATAAGTTCATTAAGGCTGTTGCATAGAGCCTCCAGAAAAGGGTTTATTTTGTCAAGTAAGTTATTGAAAATTTCTAAGTTGAAAAGGAAAGTTGAAAGAAAGTCCAAGTTAAAGTGACATTCAGGCTGACATCTGGTATAATTTTAAAGTACACTGTTTGGTGGTACGTGTGTTATTTTTGAAAAAAGGGGAGATGTCATATACGTGCTATATATATATATATGTGTGTATGTATAACGTGTATTACGACGGCACGTAACACTTTACGTTTTTCACGACATTTACGGAAGGGGGCAGTAGAAAAGTTTTACGGTATTGTTTATGAGAAATTACGCTGTATCTGCGAGGTGGCATAAAATAAAGCAGTTGTGGATAAAGACCTTGACCCTCGACATTTCTTACAGGTTCTTCTCCACTTTTCCGTCCTTTTTTTTTTGCAGGTAGCTGTTCTCATTCCCGTGGCTGAGATCGGAAGAGACCGGCAAAACAAACATGCTTGCACTTCACTTCCAAGCTGACAGGCTGAACGTGGCCTGCGTAGCTCCTGATTGGCTGTTGAGGCTAGGTACCCCCCATGTGGGGTTTACGTGAATTTAGTGGTGCATTCAAATGCAATAGGAAATTTAATACCCTGCCGATGTAAAATAAAAATAAATTAATACTTTTAATAGTTTCTTCTTATTGTGTGGTTTTGTTTTGTTTTTTTCTCCACCTGGGCTACACTCAGGATTCCTGGAAGGTAAAAGAAAGGGAACTTCACGTCTTCTGTGGTGCTTAGGAAAGAGGTGCATATGGTGCAGTAGGATATATTAAAACCACCAACCAGAAAGGAAAGTCTAATGTGTCATTTGTAATGGCCAGGTCACGTGTAGCTCCTTTAAAGTCCCCATTCACAAAACCTTCCTCTGGTCAGACTCCACTATTGTACTAACCTGGCTACAGTCTGAATCCTGCAGTTCCAAAGCATTTGTAGCCAACTGGATTGGAGATACTTCAACTCACCTCAGATAGCGAATGGAGGTGCATAGACAAAAAGCAGAATGTCGCAGATGATATCACCAGAGGTAAGCCACTCAAAGTCCTAACCACCAAACACAGATGGCATACAGATCCTGCATTCTTTCACCTCTGTCCTAGCGAATGGCCTGTCTGCCCTGCATTCAATAAAGAGATGGCTGCAGAGAAAACCCATGTTCTGTGGACTCACACAATCCATTCATTCATTCGACATTCAAGTAGGACGATGGCTAGAAAAGCGGTGCGGCATTCTATTCAAATGCATGACCACCAGGTGTACACATACTGAGTTACTGAACAGTCCGGATACTGACAGTTTCCTCATGTCCCTCAGGCGCTTTACTGCACGTAGAGGACGTCCTTATGAGATTCTTTTGGACTGCGGCACAAACTTCAGAGGAGGAGAGAGAGAACTGCATGATGCATTTTTGACCATGAATCCACACCTGAAAGAATATTTAAGTAAGTCCCAGATAAAGTTCCATTTTAACCCTCCGAATTCCCCACACTGTGGGGGAATGTGGGAGAGAGCTATCAGGTCCCTTAAAGCAGCTCTCAAAGTCACCTTGGGAAGTCAGACTGTTTCAGAGGAAGTCTTGCACACAGTTCTGGTTGAGATAGAAGGTCTTCTAAACTCCAAATCGCTTGGTTACGCCTCCTCTGACATAGGAGATCCAGACCCTGTCCCACCAAATCTCCTTCTCATGGGGCAGCAAGATGCGTCTCTTTCACAGGCCGTCTAGGCTGACAGTGACTTGATTGGACGAAGACGGTGGAGACACAGCCAAGTGCTTGCAGATCACTTCTGGTCCTGTTTTATTAGACACTACCTTCCAAACCTACAGGTACGAAATAAATGGCACAAAGAGACACAAATTTTACAGAAAGGAGCAATTGTACAGTTAATGGACCCCCACTTACCCAGAGGTCTGTGGGTAAAGTTTCACTTGTCTTACTCAGTCATGACGGAAGGACCCGAACAGTAGAGATCTAATGTAAAGACAAAAAATATATCAGGCCAGTGTCTGGACTAATTATACTCTCCTTCTTTGAACAACACCCAGACCAGTAACTTGTGAATGTTAAGGAGTTCAAATGTACCATTTGTAGGGGTGGCTGTTAAATCCCAAGTTACTTCCTATTGGCATCTTGTCATTGCTTGACCACTCCTCCAGAACCTATACAAGGCCTCCCAAAAGGCCTCGAGACCCTTTGCCTCCAAAAGGAACAAAGACTTTACATGTGAGTGCATCATAGACATTATTCATGCTTTTTTTGTGCATTTTGTACTGATGTATGGATTCCAATAATAACATTTTTGTTTCTTATTAGACTGCTCATTCTTTAAAAGATTATTTCTGATTGTAATTGTAACCCTGATTATTATTGTCCATCCACATTATCAGAGAGATTAGAGTAGGTTCGCAGTGAATTAAATGGTACATTACACCTTTAATAAATAGACAATAAATAAATAGATTGGATTACGCTAAAAATTTAAATAGGATAATAAATAGGTTAAAAACAATTGATTCGTACAGGTTATTTACAGTTATTAAAAATTGTATTTTATTTGTCTGAGTACCGAAAGTGCTTTTGTAAAAATGTAATGGAAACACAAGTGCACGGAACAGTCACGTGATCAAGCGGCGCAAAATGATTTGCTGTCAGTAGCACGCATGAAAACAGCACGTTTGTTAGTCTTTCTCTCTCCGCTAGACTGAGGACGAGGTGGATGCAATTCGAGTCCATGTGGATTTCTATTTTTACTATCCTTGAACATCGGATATATTTTGACTTTTTCTTCTGCGTTGTCGGAAGAGGAGATTGTTTCGAGGTTGTTTCGAGGCTGTGGAATACAAACCGAACATTTTACGCGAGTGAAAAGTAAGTAATTGAACGATGCTAAAAGACGCTAGCTTAAATTCGTTAGCCGCTATCGCTACGTTCCATTATTCAAGTGCATGTCGGTGAACTCCGTGTCCCTTGTGTTTCCAAAACGAAAGCTGGAACCTGGATTTAAGCGAGCCGATATCTTGATGCCTGAATGTGCACTGTGAGGATTGATTCTCTGATGAGTGTAAACATGATAAAATGATAAGTTCATGAATTCAGTTTTTCCGAAGTTTGTATTTACTGTTTTACTGTCAATTTGATGTGAATTGATTAGAAAAAAATTTATTCATAGTATAAAATTACCCTCACATAGTTTTATTGTATTGAGAAACTTAAAGACAAAAGAAGAAAAGTAAAGAGTTAAGTAAAGAGGCAGTACAAAATGTGAATGTACAGTTACTTTATTTCAGGTTAATAATTAATGCTTTGCAGACGTTTTTAAATACTGTACTAATTTTTCTTTGGCCTATGCAGGCCGGGTCTTTTCTTTTTCCTTCCCATGTCTTCTTTTCATTTCTTCTGAACGAACCTGCTTTTGCCTGAATTCTGCAAGTACTCCTGAAAGTAGAGAAAGACTGGCGAGCCAACCCAACTGTGATCAGTTGTGAGTTTATGATCCACAAGCTGGATATATTTAAGTTTGGTATTATTGTTTTTTTTCCTTTTTTTCTGAAACTGAGGGTAAATACTGTTGTTATAAATTTTCCTTGCAATTTCTAATTTTTTTTCAATACAACCAAATACCTTTTTAAACTTACCTGTTGTCGGTTGAATTTACTCTGCTACTCAAACACATTTATGTTAATTAATGCCCCTTTCTCCAGTAGCGACCTAGACTTTTGATGCGCTGGTCCAGAAGGTAAATATCTTTAGATTTGTGTAGATTATATATCTGTATTACCCAGTTTGGGACTAAGCAGGGTTACAGAATTGTGGCGAGCCAGCCAGGAGAAAGGGGAGTATTATTGAGTAGCAAGAGGAAAAAAAAACGAAAGTAAAGTGAACAACAAAATACCAAAATGGATATAGTTAAAGAAGAAGAGATAAATGTTTGTAACTCTGTCCTTATTAGTGGGTTAACTCAAACTGAAGTAGATGAGGAGCTTGAGAAGCACCTACAACACTATGGTTCTATCAACAGAGTAGTAGCTATTGATGATCCAAAATCAGAGTTTCATCTCTGCTCCATTGTTGAGTTTGCAAATAGTTCTGCAATGTGTGCATTAAGACCCATACTGCCACTAGAGTACCAGAGCTCAGTTAATGCAAACATTATTTTCCTCGTGCGTTCCCTAGATAGCGTTTACACTAGCACTGCCACTAGTAGCGCCACCCGGGGGTATCTTGAGGAACTGCAAGCCATTGCTAATAAAACTGGGAAGCCTTTTCAAAGTGTGCTTCAGGAAGAACTGATGAAGATAACTGCAGGGAGAGGTGTGAACCCCCCTGCTGACACTGCACCACGAGAGGATGCTGAACTAACCATTCATGACCCATCAGAGCACCCTGATGCAACAGCTGCTGATCAGGGAGTAAAAAATGTTGAGGTGCCATCACAAGTAGTGCAGCAGCCCTCTCTTCTGCTTGGCTCTGTTTCACCTGAGATAGTCAAGAACTTACCAGCTGTGTTTCCACCTTCTCCTACATTGAGACGTGTTCATCTTGGGTTAAGTGGTGATGTTCAAGCAGCATCGACGGCAACTTTGCAGAGGCTTGAGCCCGCTAACAAGAGTCAAATGGTAACATCCTTACCTACTAGTGTCAATGTCCAATCGCAGCCTGATGTCCTGACAACTGCACCCTCAACTAGCACATCTGCTAACTCCAACCCTCAGCGTCAGGAGTCCCTGTCAAACAGAGTTAATGGTAGTGATAACACAGCTGCAACTACACAGCCGATACTCCTCCTGAACGACGTAAATCCCCCTGCTGTGCAGCGAGTAGTTGTTGAGCATGTGATGCGAGCTACTGAGGCTATGTCCCCCATGCACTCTTCAATTCGTCTCAGACCCTTCTCTGGGAAGGTTCCCCGTCCTAATCATGAGCTTGACTATGACACTTGGAGAGCAAATGTCGACTTGTTTTTGACAGATCCATCTATGTCAGACCTAAACAGAACCCGTAAGATCTTAGACAGTTTGCTGCCTCCAGCTACTGATGTAATCAAACATGTCAACCCTCAGGCTTTGCCATCAGTCTATCTCCAGCTACTAGACTCCGTTTATGGCTCAGTTGAGGATGGAGATGAGTTATTGGCCAAATTTATGGGGACACTGCAGAACAATGATGAAAAACCTTCAGACTATTTGAACCGCTTGCAGGTTGCTCTCAGTGCTGTGGTCAGACGAGGTGGTGTTGCGGAGGGTGAGCGAAACCGTTATCTATTGAAGCAGTTCTGTCGCGGCTGCTGGAATGATGGATTGATCGCAGATCTCCAACTGGAACAGAAAACGAATGCACCTCCTTCCTTTGCTGAACTAGTGCTTCTCGTTAGAACAGAAGAAGACAAACAGACAAGTAAATATGATCGCATGAGGAAGCACCTTGGGCTACATAGGCCCACTGCTCCAAAGTTGAGAGCTACAGCACAACAGCTGAGTGCATGTAGCTGTTCTACATCTGAGACTGATGTCACTGAGGTGGAGTTTTTAAAGAAACAGCTCACAGAGATACAAGCTCAGGTTGCTGCTATGCAGACTTCAACCTCACGTAAAGCCAAAGTCAACGGTCCTGATACAAGTGAAATCAGCAAGCTGAAAAAACAGATCGCTGACATTCAAGTACAGGTTGCTGGCCTGAGGACAGCAACTCATGAAGTAAAGAGTGATCATTCAGATTCAGCAGAAATTAAGGCTCTGAAACATCAGCTTGCCACTCTCCAAGCACAAGTGAACTCACCTCAAGCCCAGAGTCATCAGGTACCAGTATCTGCATTCTCCAAAGATTTCCCTCCAAGAGCTCAACACCAGTCTCCAAACAGGACAGCAAGCGGACAGTCCAGTTCGGGACAAACAGCAAACAGTCGGCCCCGTCCGTGGTATTGTTTCCGTTGTGGTGAGGACGCTCATCTTGCAATTAATTGTGGCAGTGAACCAAATCCCCTTTTAGTTGAAGAGAAGAGACGACTGCTTAGAGAAAAACAACAGCTATGGGATCAGCAGAATAGCGCCACTGGTGTGCAGCAGTTAAACTACTAGAAGCCCCTGTTGCAGGGCGAACAGGGACTAAAAAGGAACACAATGCCCTAGAAAAACAAAGAGAGCAGCTAGTAAGTGTGGTGATGTTACCAATACTTCTACCGTACTGCCATCAAAACTAGTTGGGACCAAATGCACTGCCCAGGTTACCATTGAAGGTAATAAAGTCAACTGCCTGCTAGATACTGGGTCTCAAGTGACCACTATCCCGCATTCATTCTTCAAGAGTCACCTGTCTCATCATCCCTTAAAGTCTTTGGATGAACTTTTAGATGTAGAACTGCAGATAGAAGGAGCCAATGGGGAAGCTGTGCCTTACCTTGGGTACTTAGAACTTAACCTTGTGTTTCCAGAAGAGTTCTTGGGTAAAGAGACTGAAGTTCCTACTCTAGTGTTAGTTGTTCCTGATGTGAGTAGTGTTCCCCAAGTTCTCATAGGTACAAATTCACTAGATGTTCTCTATTCTAGCTATGTTGCAGAGCACGATTGCCGCCCTCAGTCTTTCCTTCCTGGCTACAAAGTTGTGTTGAAAATCCTGGAAGTGCGACAACAACAAGCAAGCACAGGAGCCCTTGGATGGGTGCAAATGCGAAGCAGGGCTCCTGAGGTGGTACCAGCAGGCAGCACAGTTGTCTTGGATGGGCAGGTTCACATGAATGGTGCTCATAGGGAGAAATGGGTTGTGGTAGAGGCCGCACCTGTATCTTCCCTTCCTGGTGGATTATTGATTGCTAATTCGCTGTGCACCTTACCTGTCAAACACCCTCGTCCTATGTCAGTCTTGGTGAGGAACGAGACCCAACATGACATCACCATCCCTCCAAGAGCAGTGTTGGCAGAAATACATGCAGTCCAACAGGTGGTGGGAAAAGAACCTTCCACCAAACCAGACACTCCTAAAACAAAAATGATGGAGTTTGATTTCGGAGATTCCCCTGTACCATCAGAATGGAAGGAACGAATTACGAAACTGCTCATTAGCATGCCTGAAGTCTTCTCTCAACATGACATGGACTATGGTCACACCGACAAAGTCAAGCACCACATCAAGTTGAGTGATGATACCCCGTTCAAACATCGAGCCAGACCCATCCATCCACATGATGTTGATGCGGTCAAGAAACACCTTCAAGAGCTGTTAGATTCTGGCATCATACGTGAGTCTGAGTCCCCCTTTGCATCTCCCATAGTTGTCGTGCGAAAGAAAAATGGTTCAGTTCGGCTGTGTATCGACTTCAGGAAACTCAACTCACAGACTATAAAAGATGCCTATGCTCTCCCTAATTTAGAGGAGGTGTTTTCCCTTTTGACAGGCTCCAAGTGGTTTTCAGTCCTTGACCTGAAAGCAGGCTATTACCAAGTTGAGATGGAAGAGGCTGATAAACAGAAGACTGCATTTGTGTGCCCACTCGGCTTTTGGGAATTTAACAGAATGCCACAGGGGATAACCAATGCGCCAAGTACGTTTCAGCGATTAATGGAACGATGTATCGGAGACCTCAACCGCAGAGAAGCATTGGTCTTCATTGACGACCTCATAGTGTTCTCGGACACCTTGGAGCAACATGAGGCAAGGTTACTGCAGGTCCTCAACCGCCTGAAAGAATATGGGTTGAAATTGTCAGCAGAAAAATGCAAGTTTTTCCAGACCTCAGTTAAATACCTTGGTCATATTGTTTCCCAACATGGAGTCGAGACCGATCCCCAAAAGATCGAAGCCTTAAAGACCTGGCCAGTACCTAAGAACCTAAAGGAACTGCGATCTTTCCTAGGCTTTTCGGGGTACTATAGACGCTTCATAAAGGACTATTCAAAGATCATCAAACCTCTCAATGACCTCACAGCAGGATACCCACCTCTCAGGAAACACATTAAAGGGAGAGATACCACTTACCAGTACTTCCATCCAAAGGAATCCTTTGGAAACAGGTGGACTCCAGAATGTCAAAGAGCATTTGATGAGATCATTAACAAGCTCACAACCGCACCTGTGCTAGGATTTGCCAATCCCAAAGTCCCGTACATTCTTCACACCGACGCTAGTACGACAGGGCTCGGTGCGGCGCTGTATCAAGAACAAGATGGGCAGGTGAGAGCTATTGCCTTTGCGAGCAGAGGACTGACAAAAAGTGAGGCAAAGTACCCTGCCCATAAACTAGAGTTTCTGGCTCTAAAGTGGGCCGTCACTGCTAAATTTAGTGACTATTTGTATGGCGCTGACTTCACGGTGGTCACAGACAGTAATCCCTTAACTTACATTTTGACTTCTGCTAAGTTGGACGCCACAAGTTATAGGTGGTTATCGGCGCTATCGACATACAACTTTAAGCTCCAGTATAGGGCGGGATCTCAGAATCAAGATGCAGACGGACTTTCTCGTCGCCCACATGGAGAACTTCAGGATGATGCTGCATCGAGGAAAGAGCGTGAAAGGATTAGGCAGTTCACTCTACATTACCTGGATGATAAGGAAGCTCCAGATGTTGTTCTTCCTGATGCAGTGAAGGCCATCTGCGAAAGGCACGACGTTGATCAGTCTCATGGAGATTTCACATGTCTCACTCCATCAGTCACGCTTGTAGAGTCTCTTGCCATACACTCTGATGCTTTGCCCAGTGACTTCCAACAGGAAGATGATCATGGACTCCCTGTAATAAGACACATGACTGAAGAGGAGATAAGAGACAAGCAAAGAGCTGACCCAGATCTCAGAGTGGTCATTGAGCACAAGGAGTCTGGAGACACTCCTTGCTCTTCCCTAAGACAAGAACTTCCAGACCTTGCTTTGTGGCTCAGAGAGTGGAAGCGATTAGAGTTAAGGAATGGAGTGTTATACAGGACGCGCCAAGAAAGTGGACAAGTCACGCACCAATTAGTGCTGCCAAGTGAACTAAGAGCCATAGCATTTCAAAGTCTACATGATGACTTAGGCCACCTAGGCACAGAACGGACTCTCGACCTATTGAGGTCACGATTCTATTGGCCTAGAATGTCTGCATATGTGGAACAGAGGATAAAGGTGTGTGAACGTTGCGTGCGGCGAAAGACTCCAAATGAAAGAGCTGCTCCCTTGTTGAACATCAAGACCAGCAGACCTTTGGAGCTGGTCTGCATGGATTTTTTATCGTTGGAACCTGATCGGAGCAACACAAAAGACATATTGGTGTTAACAGACCATTTCACCAAGTATGCAGTTGCTATACCAACTCGGAACCAGAAGGCGCAGACTGTGGCCAAGTGTTTATGGGAAAACTTTCTGGTTCACTATGGCTTTCCAGAAAAGCTCTTGAGTGATCAGGGTCCGGATTTTGAATCTCGCACCATTAAAGAACTTTGCTCCATCGCTGGGATTCAAAAGGTCAGGACCACTCCTTACCATCCCCGGGGGAACCCGGTGGAGAGATTCAATAGGACCCTCCTCCAGATGTTGGGTACTTTGGAAAACAAGGACAAATCAGCCAAAAGAGACAAATCAGCCAACACAGTTCCCTCCTGAGACTCTGAATCTAAGAGAACAGAGAAAAGAAAAGACATTTGCACCTGAAAGAGAGACAGTACAGCGAACCCCTGTGCGGATGATCCCATCCAAACCAGAGAAACCTGTAGCTTGCAGTGATAGCAGTTCACATGAGCCAAGTTCAAATGGATCAAACGATTCTGGGCGGAGAGAAAGCACAGCCGTTGTTAACACAGAGACTGAGATGGTTTCAGAGGGCAGAGAGACAAATTTTCCCAAAGTGAGAAGAGCCTTATTTAGGGAATATCAGGACGCTCCTTCTGACACTTCAGAGCACAAAAATGACACCTTACCTGTTCAACCAAGTGCATCTGAAACTCCCTCAGAACCAAACATTATGAATGAGACCCTCCCTGTTTTTTCCGACCTGTCATTCAGCGACAGTAGCAAAGATGAGGAATCATTTGTCAGAGAACCGTGTAAGGAACCATCAGTGGACAGGACTTGTGAAGCTAGGACCCCTGAAGAGAGAGCAAACTCTCAAGTCATCATGGGAGAGAGGGAGAATGACACTGGTTACAGGCGTTCCCAGAGACACAGACAACCCCCTCAAAGATTCCAGTACAGTCAACTGGGGAATCCCTTACTGCCCATAGTACAGTCACTGTTCCAAGGCCTCAACCTTGCATTTGCAGATGCCCTCCAGAACTATGGCTATGCAGATATCCCCCAAGTAGCCCCTAGTGTAGTCCATAGACATGAGGGTGTAACGGGACGTACACACCTTTAGGGGGGGAGGGTGTAACCCTGATTATTATTGTCCATCCACATTATCAGAGAGATTAGAGTAGGTTCGCAGTGAATTAAATGGTACATTACACCTTTAATAAATAGACAATAAATAAATAGATTGGATTACGCTAAAAATTTAAATAGGATAATAAATAGGTTAAAAACAATTGATTCGTACAGGTTATTTACAGTTATTAAAAATTGTATTTTATTTGTCTGAGTACCGAAAGTGCTTTTGTAAAAATGTAATGGAAACACAAGTGCACGGAACAGTCACGTGATCAAGCGGCGCAAAATGATTTGCTGTCAGTAGCACGCATGAAAACAGCACGTTTGTTAGTCTTTCTCTCTCCGCTAGACTGAGAACGAGGTGGATGCAATTCGAGTCCATGTGGATTTCTATTTTTACTATCCTTGAACATCGGATATATTTTGACTTTTTCTTCTGCGTTGTCGGAAGAGGAGATTGTTTCGAGGTTGTTTCGAGGCTGTGGAATACAAACCGAACATTTTACGCGAGTGAAAAGTAAGTAATTGAACGATGCTAAAAGACGCTAGCTTAAATTCGTTAGCCGCTATCGCTACGTTCCATTATTCAAGTGCATGTCGGTGAACTCCGTGTCCCTTGTGTTTCCAAAACGAAAGCTGGAACCTGGATTTAAGCGAGCCGATATCTTGATGCCTGAATGTGCACTGTGAGGATTGATTCTCTGGTGAGTGTAAACATGATAAAATGATAAGTTCATGAATTCAGTTTTTCCGAAGTTTGTATTTACTGTTTTACTGTCAATTTGATGTGAATTGATTAGAAAAAAATTTATTCATAGTATAAAATTACCCTCACATAGTTTTATTGTATTGAGAAACTTAAAGACAAAAGAAGAAAAGTAAAGAGTTAAGTAAAGAGGCAGTACAAAATGTGAATGTACAGTTACTTTATTTCAGGTTAATAATTAATGCTTTGCAGACGTTTTTAAATACTGTACTAATTTTTCTTTGGCCTATGCAGGCCGGGTCTTTTCTTTTTCCTTCCCATGTCTTCTTTTCATTTCTTCTGAACGAACCTGCTTTTGCCTGAATTCTGCAAGTACTCCTGAAAGTAGAGAAAGACTGGCGAGCCAACCCAACTGTGATCAGTTGTGAGTTTATGATCCACAAGCTGGATATATTTAAGTTTGGTATTATTGTTTTTTTTCCTTTTTTTCTGAAACTGAGGGTAAATACTGTTGTTATAAATTTTCCTTGCAATTTCTAATTTTTTTTCAATACAACCAAATACCTTTTTAAACTTACCTGTTGTCGGTTGAATTTACTCTGCTACTCAAACACATTTATGTTAATTAATGCCCCTTTCTCCAGTAGCGACCTAGACTTTTGATGCGCTGGTCCAGAAGGTAAATATCTTTAGATTTGTGTAGATTATATATCTGTATTACCCAGTTTGGGACTAAGCAGGGTTACATAATGTTTATTTATCCTTTCTGTATAGAAAAATCATCCACAAACTAGTTTTCTAAATAAACCTTGAAACCAGCAAATTTGAATCCTGTGTTTAAATGTGCACCCTACAATAGATGTTCATAGACCCCAGCCATCATCTACACCAGCTACTGAGCTTTCACAACTACCGTCTCTTCCACAACCATCATCTGGCCTGCCACCATCGTCTGTTCAGCAACCAGGTCCAGATGATAGCTCTGATCAACCAATGTCACCTCAGAGTTCAGACAGCATAAGCGTGATTTCACTATGCTTATGGTAGAAGTAGTGAGCACAGCTGGTGCGATGCTTGTTTTCCAACCATTTATGAGGACACTTTAGAGTCGCTTCTATTTATCCTAAACCTAAACTCAGGCCCTGATCTGCTGACTTTCACAAAATCAGCACAATCGTCACACGACTTCTTGTAGACAGTGCAGCCGTATGAGGCAAGAATGAGCTTGCTGATTTTCTCATTTCTCTTTATGTTATTTAAATACAATAATACATTTTGAATTGTAACTTTTGCATTTGAAGTTTAAATATTGGTCTAATATTCACTGATTAATAAGTTTAATACTGGGGAACTGTAGCTTTAAGAGGCAGCAGCCTCGCATGTACCATGTACTGTCCTTGTTTTTTGATTACAGGAAAGACCGTTTTATGGATAACTGAGTGACACTGGTGCAATAAAGAATTTTCTTTTCTTTTCTTTTTTTTTTTTTTTACATTACCTGGAAGTCCACTGAATTATTCAGGACAACAGTGCATTTACATGTGTAAGAAAGGAATACCATAAATGATACATAAGATAAGAGGGGACTTTATTCATCCCCGTGGGGAAATTAGGGTGTTACAGCAGCAGGAAACAACAGTGCAAGATACAAAAAAGATACAAAAAATAGAATAAGGCAGACAAATATGTTACGGTACAAAAAATATTTACATATTGCATCAGGCTTTCAGTGGCTAATCAGAAATTGAGTAGCCACTGATCCAACAGGACTTGCACCAAGTATTGCACTAGAAAGATGTGAGATAACGACAGTTTGTACTGTGCTCATGAGGGTCCTGAAAAGAAGCTCAGCAGCAGAAGAGCTAGGAAATGCTGATGTTAAAGAGTCTGACTGCTGAGGGGACAAAAGACCTCCTGAAGCATTCCTTCTTGCACTGTGGGTGGAGCAGTTTTTGGTTGAAAGAGCTTTCTTAAGTCCCAACTGTCTCATGCAGGGGATGAGAGGGGTTGTTCCTGATGCTGGACAGTTTAGCCAGCATCCTCCTCTCCCCCACATGCTCCACTGAATCCAGAGGACAGCCCAGGATGGAGCTGGCCCTCTTGATCAGTTTGCCCAGCCTATTCTTCTGCCACACCAGCAGACCACAGCGCAGAAGGTTGCCGATGCAACCACAGTGTCATAAAAAGTCCTGAGTAGTGTTCTACACACTCCAAAGGACCTCAGTCTCCTTAGCAGGTGGAGGCAACTTTGTTCCTTCCTGTATAAGACGTTGGTGTTGTCTAACCAGTCCAGTTTATTGTTCAGGTGAACTCCCAGGTATTTATAGCCATCCACGATGTTGATATCCAATCCCTGGATGTTCACCGGCACTGTGTGTGCTGCCTTCCTTTGGAAGTTAATCACCATCTCCTTTGTCTTGGTGGCGTTGATGTGAAGGTGGCTGCTTTCACACCAGTTAAAGTCCTCAACCTGGAATACAGTCCAGGTTGTTCCTTTCCGTTACCCGTCCAACGATGGCTGTATCGCCTGGGAACTTCCGGATGTGGCAGCTGTCTGTGTTGTAACGCAAGTCTGAGGTGTAGATGGAGAAGAGGAATGGAGAGAGTAGTGTCCCTTGTGGAGCTCCTGGGCTGCAGAGCACCTCATCAGACACACAGCCATGAAGCCTCATATACTGAGGTCTGTTGGTGAGGTAATCGATGGTCCATGCAGTCAGCTGGCTCTTTATCTCTGCTCCCTCTAGTTTCCCCTTTAGCAGTGAGGATTGTACTGTGTTAAAGGCACTGGAGAAGTCAAAAAACATGACTCTCACGATACCTCTGGGCTCCTCAAAGTGCAAAAGGGATCTGTGCAGCATGTAGATGACAGCGTCATCCATCCCAATGCTCGGTTTGTAGGCAAACTGCAGGGGATTCAGCTTTGGGCTCACAAGGGGTCGGAGGTGGTTCAGGATCAGCCTCTCCATGTTCTTCATCAGGTGAGATGTTAAAGCCACAGGTCTGAAGTGGTTGGGCTCCCTGGGGTGTGTGATCTTTGGTACTGGGATCACGCAGGAAGTCTTCCACAGTACAGGAACTTTTCCAGACTAAGGCTCAGGTTGAAGATGTACACGACCATCTTCTGAGCTGGTCTGCACAGTCCCTGAGTAGTCTGGAGCAGATGCCGTCTGGACCTGTAGCTTTCCTTGCCTTGATCCTTCCCAGTTCTTTTCTCACCTGATGCTTTGTTATGCAGGGGCGGGGGGGGGGGGGGGGGGGGGGGGGGGGGGTGTCAGTGGGGTTGTATGGGGGTGGTTCAGGAGATGTTGTGTGTGCTGTGGGGGAGGTGGGGGTTGGTAGCCAGAGAGGAAGTGGCCGAGATGCAGACTGATGGTTCATGGGGGTGGGGGTGGCTGGTGGGGTGGATCCTAAGTCAAATCTGTTGAAAAACAGATTAAGTTTGTTTGCCTGCCCTCTGTCTCCAGGTTCGGAGCCATTCCCACTGACACCGTTTGAGCCTGAAATCGTCTTTAGCCCTCTCCAGACCTCCATGGTGTTTTCCTTCTGGAGTTGGTCTTCCAGTTTCCTCCCGTAGATGTCCTTGCCTTCATTTATTTTTGTTTTGAGTTCGCTCTGAATCCTCTTAAGTTCCTCCTTGTCCCCAGATCTTAAGGCCCTCTTCTTCTCATTAAGTAGGGCTTTCAGCTCAGGGGTCACCCAGGGTTTGTTGTTTGAGAAACACTGCACTCTCTTGGTGGGCACGGTGTTCTCCACGCAGAAGTTGATGTAGCCAGTGATGCAATGGGTCAGACTGTCTATGTCCTCCACGTCATGTGCTCCACACAGCACCTCCCAGTCAGGGGATTCAAAGCAGTCTCTCAGCTTCTCCCTGGCCCCCTCTGTCCATCTCCTCACAGTCCTTGTAGTTGAGATTGTTGTTTACCTACAGGTTTGTAGACAGGTATGAGGTGGACCAGGTTGTGATCAGAGCGACCAAGTGGGGGGTGGGGGGTACGCATCCTTTACATTTGCATAGTCCAAAGTCCTATTGTTCCTGGTGTGGCATGACACATACTGGGTGAATGTGGGGAGAATGGGGGACAGAGAGGCATGGTTGAAGTCTCCCGAGATAAGAAGAAGAGAGTGGGGGTGCGGGAAGAATGTATGCAGTTAACGCGATAACATGCGAGAATTACCGAGGCACGTAGTATGGCCGAATCCCAATAGCCAGCAGTTCAATGTCCTGAGTGCAAAGTTTCTCCTTGACGCTTATATGCCCAGGATTACACCATTTGTTGTTCACGTACATCTATATACATCACCCTTCTTCTTACCGCTCTCTCGATGTCCGGTCCACACATGAGGTTAAATCCATTTAGCGAAGTATGCAGGTCCGAGGTGAGTTCATTTAGTCTCAGTGAAGCGCGTGATGCAACACTCCCTGTACTCTCTATGCATGCCGGTTAGCACCGTTAGCTCCTCCAACTTGTTAGAGAGAGATCTTACATTCCCTATAACAACAGATGGCAGGCATGGTTTGTACTGTCTTCTTCTCTCATGGCGTTTTACTCCGTTTACCTCCGTCTTCTTCACCTTCTTTCAGCGGAGATGTCCGGTCTCTCCACAGAAAGCAGCGGAGTGTTGCAACACTCGGAAATGGGTGTGGCCTAGTCCAGAACCAGGGCTATGTGAGGAATCAGAGGGAGAAATAATTTTGTTTCCAGGGCACACATTTGTCGAGCTATGAGCCAAAACGTACTTATTGTAGCACCACCTAGCTGTAGGCATGTGTATTGACATCTTGGTAAAGTGACATGCTAGGAAGTTACCAAATTACCAACTTCGATGCCTTTGGCCTTTGTAGTTTGTCCTGAGCAGACACTTTTAGAGAAAAAGAAAAAAACGAAGACGAGGCGAAGGCGAAGAACAATAATAACTAGATGATCACAACTGTGGCGGCGCGAGCACTGGATTTCTTTCGAGACAATATTAATAATCAGTACTGTTGCCAGACAACGCCACCCTGGGAATTTCACCCAGGGACTTCTTTAAACCAGCTAACCGAAAATGGGCAGGCACTCAGGTCTGTTGGCAAACGAGGCAGAGACGACAGTTCAGTGGTACAAAAAAATGATTTTTATTAGTTACCAATTAAAACAAGTTAAAACTCTGGCATTAAAATCACTCAGAGGAATTAAAAGGGCTGAGACCTACTGTGATAGCAGGGTCCAAAGAAAAGGGAATCCCAAGGACACCACACGTGAAGCAAATAAACAAAAGAGCAACAAACACAATATAAAGGGAACACCACCACTGGGACACCAATTCACCTCCATAGGCTCAGCACCTGAAAGGGGAAACACCAGAGAACAGGTTAGGAATGAAGTAGAACAAAATTGTTCCAAAGCACAAAATAAATCAAATGCAATTTACAACCAGAACAAAAATCTACCTAATCACAAAGAAATGTAACCCACAATAACCAAAAAAAAAAAAACAAACACAAAGCTATCAGGATAATTCTCTATGGGTTGCAACAAACTAATTACTGTAAAAGAAAGGAATACACCATAAGGGACAAACAAACACAAAAAAATGACAAACAAAATTAAGTTACAACAAAAGAAACGGCGTTGCCAAGCCTCAACTTCGCCCAAAGCAGTTGATGTCCGGAAGCAGCAGTTGCAGGTGAAGCAAAGCAGTTCCACAGAACAGGCAAAACAAAACCAAACACAGCAAACACAGGCAAAAACAAAACAAAAACAAAGCAGGGCAAAGCAAAGCAGTGGTTTCAAGGCACCTTTAACCCTACGGGGAACAGCGAGCGGCAAACAGCGAGCAACATATGGAGCGGTGCGGTGAGCAGCGTGCAGCCGACAGTAACACCCAAATGAGGATCTGCCTGCGGAAGCGACGGACGCCAAGAAGTGACATAACCCCGCACATTCAGCAAGCAAGAGGGAGACAGGTGCTCTCTGCCGCAGAACAGTAAAATCAATAGCAAGGATCTTGTTAGGCTGAGAGGCCAAGAAGTGTCCCATGGACCTACATGCGACTGGTTGACTCACCTTGGCACCTCTCACAGGCCTGGCACCACTCTGCCACCTCAGCAGACATACCTGGCCAACAGCATCACTGGCGCAGAAGCTCCAAGGTCCTCTCGACACCCTGATGACCATGCCCCTGATGAACCTCAGTCAGCACATCTGTTCTTAAAGCTGCAGGCAACAACAACTGAAACACAACCTCAGCCCCATCTGGCTGGAAAACCTGGCGATACAACACCCCATCCCTTTCAATCAACCACTTCCACTGCCGGAGCAACACCAAAGCTGACTGAGACAACCGTTTCTGCTCTTCTTTATTGGGACACCGGTTACGGTTCCAGAAGACTGAGACTTCCCGTATAACGGGGTCTGTGTGCTGGAGCGCAGCAGTGTACCATGCACCATGGCTTGCAGGTCCTGTACCTCAGAGGGATGCTGATGGGAAAGAGCATCAGCGTTCTTATTACTTCGGCCTGAACGGTACTTGATTTCAAAATCGAAGGATGCAAGTTGGGCTGCCCAACGCTGTTCAGTGGCCCCAAGCTTGGCGGATGACAGGTGGCTCATAGGGTTGTTGTCGGTGTAAATAACAATCTGTGGCCCAACAGATACTCCTAAACTTCTTGGTCATTGCCCACTTGAGCGCCAAAAACTCCAATTTCATGGAGCTGTAATTTTGCATATTGCGCTCAGTGGCCCTCAAACCACGGCTTGCATAGGCTATGGGCCTAACCTTACCATTTTCTTCCTGGGACAAAACAGCCCCAAGACCACCGTAGCTGGCATCTACCTCCAGGATGAACGGGAGGTTGAAGTCTGCATACGCCAGCACAGGTGCACAGGTGAGACAGGTTTTCAAGGCTTCAAAACTACAGCAACACTCCTCTGTCTGATGACCAGAGACCTGTTGCTCTCTTTTCTTGGGCTTATGGCCTGCCAGCTGTGCCACCAGCCTGTGCAAGGGTGCAGCCAGCTTTGCAAAACCCTCTACAAACCGCCAGTAGTAACTGGCAAAACCAGAGAGAGAGTGACAGGAGGTGGCCAGTGGGAGACTGCTTCAACCTTGCTGGGGTCTGTGGAGACACCCTGATCACAAATGAAATGTCCCAAGTAACGCACTTCTTCTGGAAGAAAGCACAGCTTCCTGCTGAAAGGAAAAAGGCCAAAGGGGGTGCAAAAGGCTGTCTTGGGACAGTGACAGGGACCTGATTGTACCAGGTCCATGGTGGAAAACCAACGTGCTACAGTTAGGGCATCTAACGACTCATCAATGCCAGGCAATGAAAAGGTATCCTTCCGGGTCTTACCATTCAGGAGCCTGTCGTCAACACACATACGAAGGCTGCCATCCTTCTTTTTGAGAAAACCGAGTTTACTGACTAAGGAGAGCCCTCACCTTATTCTGTGCTTCTGCAGGCAAATGACCCAACTTTAAGCCTGCTACCTGGTCCTGTACGGGTGGGGAAACAGACTGAGAAGCCACTGTAGCCACCACAGTTGGCACCTCAGTGACACCACCAGGCAAGCTAATGAAGAGCACTGTAGTGCCAGAGTACTGCTCTGAGCATGTGGCCGCAACGACCTTCATCGTGCCACCAGGGATACGCCAAGCCTTTTTACCACGTATCTTGACCCCCCCCTTCGCCTGGATCAGCCAAAACACTGGCTTCATGGCAGTTCTGGAGGGCCTGCGTGATAAGCCTTGGGGCCTCAGACACCACCGGCAGATTAAACAATGCCAAGCCGTGCTGCCCAAAGAGTTCCTTATAACACCTGCAGATAACATTCATCCCTAGAACGCCAGGGGCCTGCAAAGACCCACCACTAGGGGGGTCTCTGACCACCAGAATCCCACAGGCTGGCAATAACTTGCCACAGAGCTCCACATCCAACTCTAAATAGCCAATATAAGGGATAGCGAGGCCATTAGCTGCAACCAATGACAAGATTTGAGCCACTCTTGGCCCCAGGGTTCAAAACTGCTGGC
Organism: Chelon labrosus; assembly: GCF_963514085.1. Taxonomy (NCBI): domain Eukaryota; kingdom Metazoa; phylum Chordata; class Actinopteri; order Mugiliformes; family Mugilidae; genus Chelon; species Chelon labrosus. Next base: position 29,101 of record NC_140354.1, read on the forward strand.
GGAGTGGAACAACCTACTTCACTGAGGGGCTGGTGAATGAGGCTGAGTGCGGGCAGGAATATGGGTTCCATCACACTCCCTAGGAATGTGACCTGGTTTCTGACATCACATACAGATGAAGGGGCTGTGGAAAGCTGTTCGGCTAGGCTGGTGAGAGACCTGCAGACGGGAAATACTCTGATTCAACTGCTCCTGCTGCAACTTTAGCATTTCCCTCATCTCACCCAGCTCAGAGGCTTGAGGGGAACCAACACCTACTTGACGGCTGCCCTGGACAACACACTGAGCGACAGCAGGACAGCAGGGACAGAATGACTACGACCCCTAACACCTCCAGGTAACACCTCCCACCTGATTGCTTCACTCCTAACCTCCACTAAGGTACCAATAGGCTGCCTGCGAACAAACTGCTTCAACTCACGACGAAGCGACCCATCCAACACATGCTCCACAAACTGGTCACGCAACAAAACCTCTGCTTTGGGTATACCATCAGGTGCACGCCGCTTCAAAGATGCCATGAGGCCCATCAATGCAAGTGAAGACTCTAGTAGAGTCTCTCCCTCGTGCTGCCGTCAAGAGAAAAAGGCCTCCTGTAAAGCTGCATATGACTCTGCACACCCATATACCTCCTCAATGATCTTGACTGGGTCTAAACACTCTTCACTGGGGCAGTACTTAATTTCCTCACGTGCCTCCCCCTCCAGGTGGTCAAACAGGAAGAAGGCCTGATCAGATGCAGACAACTGGCGTGTTCTCATACAGACTTGCACTTCCTCCAACCACTCGGCTAACTCTATACCTGATTTTCCCCTAAATGTGGGACATTTGCTGTCACGGGGCACAAAAATCAGTCTCTCCGTTAAAGGAGCACTGGCAGTGGAAGAAGCAGTGGATGGAAGCGAAACTGAGGGTGCTGTTCTAGGGCCAGGCATGGCTGCAACCTGTTCCTGTCTCAGCCTTTTATTATCTGCCCTTAGTTGAGCGACTAAATCCCTCAGTTCCTGCAAATCTGCCTCAATCTATGCCTGTACAACTCACCCTCCCTTGAAAATGTGACCAGGGAAAAAGGAAGTGTGCTCGTTGGACTTCCGGTAGTGATATGCCCAAGATGGCTGCTTAGATTTCCCCATTCTCTTATACATACAAATTGCAAAAGTACGTATACCGCCGACGAAATAGCAACTGTGTAACGGGTGGTGTATGGACCCAATTGCAGCACAAAGGACTCAGAACAATGGAAAGAGTTCAAAGTTTTACTGAAGCACTTGCAAACAGTACAACAACCACAATAGCAGGCGGCTTGGTCAAGGCAGGCAGGGGTTTGGTACCAGAGAGACGATAACACAGGCAGACAATCCAATGAGGAGCAGGCAGCAGGAACGATGTAACCAGGTAATCAGTCAGAAAATAGCAAACAGGGATCCGGAGAGCGGAGGCCGAAATCTTGGTCAAATTCCTGAGAAACTGAGAACTCCCTGTCCTCAGGCTGCGAGGAAGGTGAGTTCACAACTGGCACGTCCTTTCCATCAGAGGGGACTGTCTCCTCCTCAGACGAGGAGTTCTCCCATTGGTCAGGTGCAGTGGAAGGGCCAGCAGCAGGTGTCCTATGGCGAGGGGCCCTGCCGATGTTGATGGGGGAGGGCTGGTCCGGATGGTGCTGGTGAAAGTCTCGGAGGAGACCCAGATCCACAATATGACGAGCAGGAACCCAGGATCTTTCCTCCGGACCGTAGCCCTCCCAGTCTACGAGGTATTGGCAGCCTCTTCCACGTCGCCGAGAACGGATGATGCGGCGCACAGCGTAGGTCAGTCCCCCATCTATGAGGCGAGGGGGGGGTGGGGGTGGAGCAGCAGGCACCAGCGGGCTCTCGCTGACCGGCTTGACCTTTGACACATGGAACGTCGGGTGCACCCGCATAGACCGAGGAAGCTTGAGCCGGACTGCCACAGGGGTGATGATCCTCTCGATGGCGAATGGCCCGACAAACTTGGGAGCCAGCTTGTTGGATTCCACACGCAGAGGAAGGTCGCGGGTGGAGAGCCAAACCTTCTGGCCCACCTGGTACTCAGGAGCTGGAGAGCGACGACGGTTGGCTGAAGAGAAGTACCGGTCTGCTGCTTTCAGGAGGGAGGCCCTAGCGCGAGCCCAGGTCCGACGGCAGCGGCGGATGAAGGCTTGGACTGAGGGACAAGAGGCCTCCCCTTCCAGGGCTGGGAAGAGAGGAGGTTGGTAACCGTAGGCACACTGGAAAGGGGACAGTCCCGTGGCGGAGCTGGTCAGGGTGTTGTGGGCATATTCCAATAGATACTGGGCCAAGAGGATGGGCTCTGGGATACCATACATCGGAGTGCCGTCTCCATTTCTTGGTTCATCCTCTCAGTCTGGCCGTTGGATTGAGGGTTGTACCCAGATGACAAACTGGCGGTGGCCCCCAGGAGGCTGCAGAACTCCCGCCAGAACACTGAAGAAAACTGGGGCCCTCTGTCTGAGACCACGTCCACAGGAATCCCATGAAGGCGAAAGACATGGTCGAGGAGCAGCTGGGCCGTCTCTTTAGCTGACGGGAGCTTAGACAAGGACACAAAGTGGGCCATCTTGGAGAAGCGGTCCACGATGGTAAGAATGGCCGTCTTCCCATCCGATGGTGGCAGGCCCGTGACAAAGTCCAGGGAAATGTGGGACCAGGGACGATGTGGCACCGGGAGAGGCTGCAGGAGGCCGGATGGGGCTTGGCGCGATGGTTTGTTCTGGTTGCAGGTCTGGCAGGCATTGACATACTCCCGGGTGTCCTCCAGTAAAGTAGGCCACCAGAAACGTTGCAGAAGGACATCCTGGGTTCTCTGGATCCCAGGATGGCAGGACAACTTTGAAGAGTGGGCCCACTGGAGTACCTCCGACCTCAGAGCCGCAGGCACAAACAAACAACCTGTTGGGCAGGCACTTGGACCAGGCTGACCCTCTGTGGCTGCTCTCACTCTCTCCTCAATCTCCCACGTCAGGGATGCCACAACGCACGGGGACGGGAGGATGGTGTCTGACGCACTGGCATCATTATCCTCCCTCTGGAACTGACGTGACAGAGCATCTGGTTTGAGATTGTGGGAGCCAGGTCTATAGGAGACGGTGAAATTGAACCTGGTGAAGAAGAGGGCCCAACGTGCCTGCCGAGAGTTGAGTCTCTTAGCAGTTCGGATGTATTCCAGGTTCTTGTGATCAGTCCATACCAGGAAAGGCTGCTTGGTTCCCTCCAGCCAGTGCCGCCACTCCTCCAGGGCCAGTTTGACAGCTAAGAGCTCCCGATTCCCAATGTCATAATTTCTCTCGGCTGGCAAAAGACGCCGAGAGAAAAAGGCACATGGGTGGAGCTTCTGATCGCTGGCTGCTCGCTGGGACAGCACAGCCCCTACACCAATGTCTGATGCATCCACCTCCACGATGAACTGCCGCTCGGAGTCGGGGACTTGGAGGATGGGCGCAGAACTGAAGCGGTCCCTCAGGGTCTGAAAGGCAGCATCTGCAGAATGAGACCATCGGAAGGGAATCTTGCAGGATGTCAGGGCTGTGAGAGGGGCGGCAATGGAGCTATAGTTGCGGATGAAACGTCTGTAAAAATTGGCAAAGCCCAGGAAGCGCTGCAACTGTTTACGGGTTTCAGGGACTGGCTAAGACTTAACTGCAGCCACCTTGGCAGGATCCATCTCCAGGCGACCCTGGGCCACAATGTAACCCAGGAATGACACGGTCTGTGTGTGGAACTCACACTTTTCGGCCTTCACGAAAAGGGAGTTCTCCAGCAGGCGTTGGAGGACAGTCTGGACATGGTGGATATGTTCTTCAAGGGACTTGGAGAAGATGAGGATGTCGTCTAAATAGACAAAAACGTACTTGTTTATAGTGTCCCTGAGGATGTCATGACCAAGGCCTGGAAGACTGCCGGGGCATTGGTGAGGCCGAATGGCATCACCAAATATTCATAATGTCCAGTGGGTGTGTTGAAACCAGTCTTCCATTCATCCCCCTCTCTGATGCGGACAAGGTGGTAGGCATTACGGAGGTCGAGCTTGGTGAAGATCATGGCCCCTTGAAGTAATTCGAAGGCTGAGGAGATGAGGGGAAGAGGGTACCGGTTCTTTATGGTGATCTCATTGAGTCCCCGGTAATCAATGCAGGGACGCAGAGTCTTGTCTTTCTTCTCCACAAAGAAGAATCCTGCCCCAGCAGGAGACGATGAAGGACGGATAATACCGGCAGCCAGAGAGTCATTTATGTAAGTTTCCATGGCCTCCCGTTCAGGACCAGACAGGGAGTACAGACGGCCCTTGGGAGGTGAAGTGCCAGACATCAGGTCTATGGAGCAGTCATACGGGCGATGAGGGGGTAATGAAGTTGCCTTAGCCTTACTGAAGACCTCCTGGAAGTCATGGTACTCAGCAGGGACTCTGGACAAGTCAGGACAAGAACTGGGGTACATAGACTGCTGGGGTATGGAGGCTTCTTTAAGGCAGACCTGGTGACAGGAGTTGCTCCAACCGAGGATGGCCCCTGTGGCCCAGTCAATGTGGGGGCTGTGTCGACGGAGCCAAGGGTAGCCCAGGATCAGAGGAATGTCAGAAGATGACAGGAGGTGAAACCGGATGGTCTCGTGGTGGTTACCAGAAAGCAGCATGTGGACAGGAGAAGTCTGGTGAGTGACAGTCCCCAGAAGATGGCCATCAAGGGCTTTGGCAGGTATTGGGGAATCAAGCGGAGTCCTCTCTATTCCCAGCTGCATGGCCAAGCCTTCAGCCATGATGTTGGCATCTGCACCCGAGTCTACGAAAGTGGGCAGGGTGTGTGCACCACCAGGAAGCAGGAGCTTGACTTGAAACAGGGGGCGTAAGCTCAAGGAGGAAGACTTAGCTGCCGTGTGACTAACCAGGACTTCCTCGCTCACTGGTGAGCCCTGTCTTTTAATGGGCAGCGAGAGACAAAATGTCCAGCTTGACCACAGTACATACAAAGACTCCCCTTGCGGCGGCGCTCTCGCTCTTGAGGTGAAAGCTTGGTGCGACCCAACTGCATGGGCTCAGGCTCAATACCATTGTCTGTAACAGGAGAAGAGGAGCCGGAAGCAGATGAGGGATCTGGCCAGCGGGCTAAGTCAAGGCGACCAGGGATGTTCTGTTCCCTCTCCCTTCTCCGGGCCTGGATACGGAGGTCCAGCCGGGTGGTGAGTTCAATAAGTCCATCAAGTGTGGAAGGTAGAGGATAGGCAACCAGTGCATCTTTGATGTAGCCTGCCAGACCGTGCAGGAAAGCGTCATGCAGAGCAGCAGTGTCCCAGTCGCTCTGTCGGGCCCTGGTCCGGAAGTCGATGGAGAAGTCGGCCACAGACTGGTTTCTTTGGCACAGGGAGAGCAGATCACAACCGGCCTCGGAACCGAGAGCTCCCAACCCGAAGACCTTGCGTAGCTCCTCAGAGAAGGCCTGAAATGATGTACAGGCGGGAGTCCGCCTCTCCCACTCTGCTGTTCCCCAGAGGAGGGCTCTGTCGGTCAGGTTGCTAATAACATACGCCACCCTGGCTTTCTCGGTGGCGAACGTGTTAGGCTGCAGGCTGAAGAGTAAGGAGCAGGAGGTCAGGAATGGACTGCAGAGCTCAGGACTCCCATCATATCTCTCAGGTGTTCCCACTCGTGGCTCGGAAATCATCCTGGGCTGTGGCAGAGCTGGAGCAGGAGATTCCGGTGCGGGAACTGGAGCTGAAGGAGGACGAGTGGAAATCAGTCCTTGTAACTGGGCGGAAAGGGCTGCGAAGGCGTTGGCGTTTGCCTCTGCAGCCCGTCTGGCGTGAGCAGCAGCCTCCTCCATGCGCTGCTCGTGTTGCATAAGCACATTCTCAATTCTCTCGAACCGATTCAGTGGTGACGGTGGTGTTGCTGGGTCCATGTCTGGCCAGATTGTACTGTAACGGGTGGTGTATGGACCCAATTGCAGCACAAAGGACTCAGAACAATGGAAAGAGTTCCAAGTTTTACTGAAGCACTTGCAAACAGTACAACAACCACAATAGCAGGCGGCTTGGTCAAGGCAGGCAGGGGTTTGGTACCAGAGAGACGATAACACAGGCAGACAATCCAATGAGGAGCAGGCAGCAGGAACGATGTAACCAGGTAATCAGTCAGAAAATAGCAAACAGGGATCCGGAGAGCGGAGGCTGAAATCTTGGTCAAAGACAAAAGGCTGAGACGGTTACCAGGAGGCAGACGAAGCAGAAGAATCAGGGACAGGCGAGGTCGATACCGGGAAGTCAGGCAGGAGAACGCTGGAAAGTCTTGCATGGCAAATAACAATCTGGCAAAGGAGTGAGTGTGGAGCTGGTGCCTATATGCTGGGCTCATTGCATGAGATGAGAGGCAGCTGTGTGCACAGGTGAGCTGAGTAGACTGACGAGGTGGGCGTGGCTGGCAGGCTGAATTGGGCAGATCCAGGGTCAATGGAAAAATACTGAGAGTCTTGTGACTGAACTGTGACAAACTGCAAAGAAATATGTCGGTAAAAAGACACTATTTTACCCGTAACCCCTCTCAAAATCTTTGTGGCAAGGACACCCACGAGAGTGCAACAAAGATGGCGGAATCATCTCCGCAAGAAGCCACAACCGTGATGACTGAATTGCATGGTATCAAGACTATCCTCGAGAGTCGAGCTTTGGACATTTCGGGAGTGAAAAGAGGAACTGGGGTGATGAATGAGACAGTGAAAAGCCTAGGCTGCAGAATTACTCAGGCAGAATCCAGAATATTCAAACTGGAGGACGAAGAGGCAAAACGGTCCCCGTTGGTGAATGACCTGACGAGACAGAATCAAATACTGAAGGAGAAAATAACAGCGTTGGAAGGTTTTTCCCGGCGCCAAAACATACGTATCGCGGGTGTGAAAGAAGGAGTGGAAGGTCGCGACTGGGATGGCTTTATGAAAACACTACTGTTACGTGGGGCTGTTCTTCCCGTCTCCTCCTGGTGACTCCTTCCCTGGCCTGCTGAGCACTTGAATCTCATTTGTGCTCAGGTAGGGGAGGAGACTATATAAGGAGGTGAGGGAGGCGGTGCTGGGCTCTCTCTCATTTTTCCACTCTCACCACCGCTGGCACATATCGCAACAACAACGGCATGCAGGTTTTGTCGATGTTTCTTTGTCCTTAAGCAGGTGAATTATTTCTTTAACCTACAAAGTATTTAAAACTTAGTAGGCTTTATTTTTGTAGTTTGGATTGTAGGTGACTGGTAGTCCTGTTTTCGGTTTCGGTTTACTTTAATGTAGTTGGAATGAGGTCGGGGTCCTACGGCCCTATGTGGGCTGTCCCCGTGTCCGAGTTCCTCTTTTGTTCTTTTTGACCGGCACCTACAGGCCTTTTTGGTTCTTTGAGTTTGTTTGTCCCCTGCTCTTGTTTTGAGTTTTAATAAAACACACCTTTTTGTAGACCCTCCAATTGTTGTCTGGCGTCCCTTTTATATGTTATTTGTCTATCGAGGCTTAGAGACCGTAATCTACTATCGGAAGCACTGGATATTAATGTCGACGACTGGTATGAAGTTGATAGGATCCACCGGATTGGCCCCCAACAAGGAGACAACGCCAGGCCAAGACACATCATTGTCCGGTTTCTACGGGACAAAGCCAAGGCTGCCGTGTTAACAGCAGTGAGAAAGAGGAAACAAGTTACCTGGAACGGTACGAGAATTTTATTCTTCCAAGACTATGCACAAGAGATACAAGAGAAACGCAAAAAATACGAGGAGGTGAGACAGATTCTCCGTGAGCGTAATGTGGAATATGCCCTGCGATACCCAGCAACAATGACTTTTTCACTGGATAATCGTCGGTATAAGTTCTCGTGTGCTGCCGATGCCAAAGCATTTCTCACCTGCCACGATGGTGGGGGGTTAATGGGGGCCAGCAGAAGAGAGGAGTGCGACACAGACAATACATAGATGGAACAAAATATCACATGGAATAACGTTACTGGAATGATGTCAAAGAAACACTGAAAAGTTTGAGCTGAACGTCAGCCGTCATTACATGGGTATGGACAGAGTCATTGTGCGTTTTCTGGATGGAGCTGGGAGCAGCTGCCAATGTGGACGAAAACTTTATTTTCTGGACATTGATTGTCGGGCTGCTAATGTGGGCAGTGATTTTATTTTCCAGACTGATGTCGACTTCCAGGGTATAAACGTGCTTTGAGCTGTAACTTTGAGCTTAATTTTTAGGTCTTTTATTTCATTTAGTGCTTCTTTGAGGCAGTTACCATAATGGCCGAGAATTTCATTTACCTCTTGAAGCTGATCTTTTGTTTCCACTAGCTCCTACTCGTGGTTTTGGAGGGTTTGTTTGAGTCTAGTATTCCTACTTTCAAACTTGGTCCCTTCATTGTCCAACAATTCATTATCTGCCCCCTTTTTGGCGTTACATTGAGATTCTAAGTCGTCAATCCGTTCCTTTGCCGCAGTTAAAGACTGTTTAGTCTCATTCATTCATTCATCTTCTGTACCCGCTTATTCCTCGCCACTGAGCAGAGATTTATCTGTTTAATTTTTAAAAAAAAAATTTCTGGACTAATGACTCTGATCTTCAAGCTGTCAATGGGAGTGGAGTTACATCACGAAGGATGACTGGTAATATGCCTGAATATTGAACAACTTTAAAAGTTTCATCATTAGATCTATATGGGATGAGGTCAGAATCTCTGGTCAGATATATAATTTGTTTCCTTTTTTTAATATAAGGGCGCACATATACTCATTTTTTCTCTATCTTTGCTCCATGTCTCATCACTGAATGCCTTTAAATCTAAGCTCTCTGACAATTTATTTTGTAAATTTATTGTGGATTATGATGTAGTGGTTTAGTCAAGCTCTAATAACGGATCTATAACATATTGCAATGAATAGAGGTGATATGTTAAATTCAGGGGGAACGGAGAGTTGGCTGGCCTGGAAGGCGCAGCTGGGGGAACCATGTATGTAAAGGAAGGTTTGACGTTGGAAAGTAACATGTTTGTAGGCTGTTGTTGCAGCATGTTTCTAAGTTTGTATTTGTTTTTTTGGTATGTAACCCTAGGTGTCTCTCCTCTGATGAGAGGAGAGGCAACCATGACATTGGAATACTTGAAGTACAACATACAACATGGCACTGTTTAAAATTGTAACTTGGAATATATCAGGGTGCAACAATGTAGTTAAAAGGAAAAAAATCCTCACATATTTGAAACAAAAAAAGGCTGATATAGCCTTCATTCAAGAAAACCATCTTAATGATGAGGAAAAAAGGAAGGAAAAAAATATACTGTCAAGTACATAAACATGTCTCACACAAAGAAGGTAGATGGGTTATATTGGATGTCACTTTAGAGGGTCAAATGATGCCTATTACCAATAAAGTCCATAACATAATTCGAAATTTGGGGAACAATAACATAATTCTAGAGGAAGATTTTAATCAAATCAGGGATTTAATGAAGGATAAAACTTATCAGTCCACAGCAGCTAACACTGCTTATGGCAATAGAAGTGTTGTCGGAAGAATTGGGTCTTGTTGATATTTGACTCTTGCATCCAAGTGAAAAGGACTTTACTTTTTTTTAAACTGAATGAACTTAAATTAGAATCAGAAAGCATGTTTGTACATACAAGGAATTTGCTTTGGTGTTGTTACGCATAAAATAAATATAGAAACTATATATAAAATACAAAAATACAAAAAATACTAGTCCCTCATTTATCGCGGGAGTTACGTTCTAAAAATAACCCACGATAGGCGAAATCCGCGAAGTAGTCAGCTTTATTTTTTACAATGATTATAAATGTTTTAAGGTTGCAAAACCCCTCACTACACACTTTATACACTTTTCTCAATAACTTGCAAACATACCGCACTTCAGTCACACTGCCAGCGATCAAAGATACTGTATATGTAAATTTGGCAAGCTGAACGCATTCTGTACTGTACAAGAGACACCGAACGAGGAGATTGATTGACAATGGTCTACAGTCCCTTAGCCAATCAGGACGCAAAAGACGACACGAGGGCTCTCCCTTAGCCAATCAGGACGCAGAAAACAATGCGCTGTAAAAAAAAAAAAAAAAGCATGCAAAATTGCACTAAAAAAATCCGCGAAACTGCGAGGCCGCGAAAGGTGAACCGCGTTATAGCGAGGGACTACTGTACACAGTATATATATATATTCCACCAGAACATTTACTGTGGGATGGTAGTGGGTTTGATGTGTTCATGGGGGGGGGGGGGGGGGGGCTTGGCATTGTTCAGCAGACGCACTGCGGATGGGAAAAAACTGTTCGCCATGCGAGTGGTTCTACACTCGATGGATCGCAGCCGTCTGCCAGAGGGGAGTCTGTTGAATAGTCCGTGTCCAGGATGAGAGGGATCAGCCACAATCTTAGCTGCACGCTTCAGAGTCCTGGAAGTGTACAGCTCGTCAAGAAACTTCAGACTGCAGCCAATCACCTTCTCTGCAGAGCGAATGACACGCTGCAGTCTGCTCTTGTCCTTAGCAGAGGCTGCAGCATACCAGGTGGTGATGGAGTTGGTGAGGATGGACTCAATGATGGCAGTGTAGAAGTGAACCATCATTGTCTTTGGCAGATTGAATTTCTTCAGCTGCCGCAGGAAGTACATCCTCTGCTGTGCTTTTTTAATTAGGGCGCTGATGTTCAGCTCCCATTTGAGGTCCTGGGAGATGATGGTGCCCAGGAAACGGAAGGAGTCCACAGTGTTGACTGTAGAATCAGACAGGATGATGGGGAGGAGTGGGGCTGTGTTCTTTCTGTAGTCCACGATCATCTCCACTGTCTTGGAGGCGTTCAGCTCCAGGTTGTGGCGGCTGCACCAAGTCACCAAGCGTTCAATCTCCAATCTGTAGTCGCTCTCATCTCCACCTGAGATGAGGCCAATTAGGGTGTTGTCATCCGCAAACTTCAGGAGCTTGACAGACTCGTGACTGGAGGTGCAGCTGTTGGTGTACAGGGAGAAGAGTAGAGGAGAAAGGACACAGCCTTGAGGGGAACCCGTGCTGATGGTACGGAAGTCTGAGATGTGCTCACATGCTGCCTCCTGTCAGACAGAAAGTCTGTGATCCACCTGCAGATGGAGTCAGGCACGGTCAGCTGGGAGAGTTTGTCCTGTAGTAGAGACGATACGACCGTGTTGAAGGCCGAGCTGAAATCCACAAACAGGACTCTGGCATGTGATCTGGGGGAGTCCAGGTGCTGGAAGATGAAGTGGAGGGACAGGTTGACGGCATCATGCACAGATCTGTTTGATCTGTAGGCGAACTGCAGGGGGTCCAGGAATGGGTCTGTTAAATCCTTAAGGTGAGAAAGCACAAGGCGCTCAAAAGACTTCATCACAACCGATGTCAGGGCAACAGGGGAGGTTTCACAGATACCAGTGCTGCTGGGAGAGGTGAATTCAATGACATACTGAACAGAAAAACTGAATTTGCCCTGTTCTGTACTAGGCAGAAATATTTTGAGCAGGAAGAGCGAGTTGGTAAGGTACTCACACACAAATACAATCGATTTTTTATTAAAGACGATAACCTTATCACAAACAAGAGATATAATTACCACATTTAGGGAGTTTTATCAAGAATTGTATACATCTCAGGGTGGGATAAACAAAAACAAATTAGAAAGTTTTTTTTCCTCAATTGAAATCCCAGCTTTAACACAGGAGGGGAGGGCACTCTTGGAGGATGATATCTCTGTAGATGAAATTAAAAACGCAATCAGAGGCCTCAGGATAGGAAAGGCCCCGGAAACGATGGGTTTTCCGTAGATTTCTATCAGAAATTCATAGAAGATCTTGCTCCTAAATTATTGGTCGTATATTGAGATGTGTTTCAAAGAGGTAGGCTACCTGAAAGCATGAGGGCAGCAGTTATTACATTACTGCATAAAAAGGGAAGAGATTTACAGAAGTGGGCGGCACAGTGGCGAGGTGGTTAGCACTGATGCCTCACAGCAAGAAAGTCACCGGTTCGAATCCATGGGCCGGCTGGCCTTTCTGTGTGGAGTTTACATGTTCTCCCTGTGTCTGCGTGGGTTCTCTCCGGGTACTCCGGCTTCCTCCCCCACCATCCAAAGATATGGTTAATTGGTGATTGGCCCTGCGATGGACTGGCGACCTGTCCAGGGTGTACCCCTGCCTCTCACCCGATGACAGCTGGGATAGGCTCCAGCAGACCCCCGTGACCCTCAACAGGACTAAACGGGTATAGAAAATGAATGAATGAATGAATTTACAGAAGTATATAGTTATCTTTAATTAACGTGGATGAAAAATTCTCGCCAAAATCTTAGCAACAAGATTGGAAGACGTGGTCCCCTTTCTCATTCATCAGGATCAGGTGGGGTTTATACAAGGCAGGAGCTCTGCAGACAACCTTCGAAGACTGTTACACATTATGTGGATGACAAGAAATTATGACACACCTACTGTGTCTTTTCATTATACGCTGAAAAGGCGTTCGATAAAGTGGAGTTCCCTCTTTTGGGCAGGTAGAAAAAATTGCTAGAAAAATTTGGTTTTGGACCAATATTTAGGAAAGGGGTGGAACTAATGTATACAAATCCATCAGCCACAGTCTTAACTAATGGGATTATGTCACCTCCAATCAGGTGAATTGTGGCATTTGACAAGGATCGCCTCTGTCACCTCTAATCTCTAAACCTTATTTCTTGAACCCCTGGCTATAGCCGTACGGGCTAATTCGAATATATGAGGTGTGCAGCCAGGTCAGGAAGAACATAAGCTCCTTCTGTATGCAGATGACATTTTATTGATATCCAGTAACCCTGAATCCTCAGTCCCAGACATTTGCTCAGTTATAAATCTGTTTTCAGAGATATCTGGGTATACTGTTAACTGGTCAAAATCAGAAGCCGTGCCATTATTAAAATCGTGTCCTCCAAATATCAAGAATTGGAAATTCAACAAAAAAAACAAAAAAACATGTTCAATCGGACCAAATTATATGCTGCAAAAGACAAGGGGGCTTTAGGATAGAAGAACAACTAGTGTATCCCTTTTCTGTGGAAGCCTTCCTTTCACAAACAGATAATGCCTCTCATTTACACATTCACACACAAACGTATATTCAGGAAAAAAACAACATCTGTAACATTAACTACTCAGAATGTTACAGACGTTGTTTTTGGTTCATATCAGTTTCCTGAATATATACGTTTGTGTGTGAATGTGTAAATGAGAAGCATTAACTTATAGCACTTTGTAGAAGACGCTTAATGAAGTTCACTCCATTGACTCATATTGGTTCATGGGACAGAGCTGCCTCCTCCAATATGGCGGCGACTTTGACGTATCGCAACAACGGGCCAAGAAAATCTTGGCTTCATTGGCAGACATAGTTACATTCCTACGCAATCTCACTTTCTCTGCTGGATATAAGAGATAGAAGTCCATAACTACCGAATGCAACTATTTTTTTAGGTATTTTGTCTCTGGGAAGCATAAAGATAAAGATAAAGAGCTTTTATTTGTCATTATATTGTACAAGTATCATATAACGAGATTACGTGGTCAGACATGTAGGGTTGGTCCCCCCATATTACAATAAACATCTCTGAAAGATGCTTGCTGTTGTGAGTTCACATTAAGAAACAAATTTTCACAACAATGTGGCAGTAAGATGTAATTCTAAGTTCCTTGTCTAGTCTAGGTGAGTGGTATATGTCTAAGTAACATCCACACAACTGCCAGATCCAAAAGTTTCCCAGCAGAACATTACATTGTTACATTCACTTCTCCTGTCAGTTGTTTTAATGTTGTGACTGATTAGTGTATATAATAATAATAATGATCTTGAGCAATATATTAAACAACAAAACTCTGGCAGGTTCCCCTTTCCCGTACAAGAGCATCTTCCCACATTTGTGTTCTCAATACTCAATAATTCTGGACAGTGCAATAATATAAGAGCCCTGAGTTTCTATTTGAAAGACATTCCCATGGTATCAGCTGTCCTGTATGATTGCCAGGATGTTGCTGTCTCACACAGTCACTTCCTCCCAGGGCCAGGTGATTGACAAAGGCACAACAGGCGATGGAGCCAAAACAACCCACTGCATCACTGCCAAGCTCTCTGCATTACAGGGCCATTCTCACACTGAACAAAGGCAGTGAGCAACTGGAGGAAAAGAGCCATATTGATTTCAGTTTTAATGAGCACTTTCTGTACTCCAGCTTAATGAGTAGAGTCACCAGCATATCATCTGTGGGTGAACTGAAACAACCCATTTTATGATAGTAAATAAAATGCAATCAGTTGGTGGCAGATATATAGTTTCGTAGCTGATTTATGCTAAAGTCTCCTTTAGAAAAATACCTACACCTTTATTAACTGAGTTTCACTCCCACTAAGCTGCTTTTTTTTTCTGTAGTTGCCTAAGTGGAGCCACTAGGACCTACAAATTCTCTTCTAACAGATGTAACCAACATTCATTCGATTTTGTCTAAAATGAAGCTGCTGGGGCTATGATATAATATGATGTGGTAAATGTCCCACTGAGACACAAAGTGCCTAAAAGGGTCCCGTTTGACCAAACGTCTGTCTGGCACGCTTAAAAATTAGTGAAGCATAAATACATCACACAGAAATCACTGAAGGGGCATGGAGGGGACCAAGATGTCTGTCAAAGACAGCATCTTCTGAGAAATTTCAGGTTGGGCAAAACACTGTGTGGGGTCTTAGCCTCTCTTCATGTCCAAGAACTGAAAAGCTTAGTAATTACATGAGTGATAGATTGTATTAGAAGAGGCTCTTGCTCCTTATATAGACGGATTTCTTGGCAACGTCACAAGTGTTTGCGCGCGCAGACAGGGGGCAGAAAGACGTCTTTTCAGAGAGTGTTGATAACGGAGGAGGACTGAATCTTTGCGTGTTTCGTTTAGTAGTAGTAGTAGTACAGTCAAAATGCCAAGGAGTTGTTGTGTTGGCTGCGCTAAAAGAGCCAGTGATGAGTGCCAGATGTTTAATATTCCTAGGGGGAATCATACTTTTGCAAAAAAACGGAGGAGGTTATGGCTTCAGGCCATAAAAAGGGCAGATTGGGGTCCAGATGGTGTTTTGTTTTAGAGCTATCTTAATTCTCTATCTATGAGTTTAAGTTAGCACTGCATGCTCGTCCATGTTCACGTTCATTCATGTTAAAGTTTAACAAAGTTGTAAACAAAAGACGTTGCGTTCAGTAAATCTGTTCGTAGCAGGCTAGCAGCTAGCGCTAGCTAACTGATATTACGTTTGCGAGTGCTAATGTTGTTATAGCATGCCGGTTGGATCATTACTTCAGAGATATCCTCTTTCAACTTAACTACAGGTTGTATTTTAATACTTAAAACACGAAATACGTAAACATTAGCCAACATATCTTAGCAAGTAGCCTGCACGTCAAATGACAAATCTACAAAAAGGTAAATTCAGCTAAATGTTCAAGATATGTGAGCAAGCCAGGTAAGCTCTGTGACTAAAGAAAAACGAAGGGTTCTTAACTTTAATTTAAAAGTAAAATTGGGGTCGCTGGGGTAGCTCAGTGGGTAGAGCTGGCGACCCATGTGCCGAGGCTGAGTCCTCGATGCAGCAGCCCAGGGTTCGAGTCCGACCTGTGGCTCTTTGCTGCGTGTCATCCCCTCTCTCTCTGCCCCCCTTTCCTGTCCACCTTCAGCTGTCTATCATAAAGGCAACAAAAGCCCACAAAAAAAATATTAAAAAAAAAAATTGGGCTGTCCGATTGATGCCGCTGTTAAAATTGGCTACGTTTTACATTACCCGCCTAACATGATAATTATAGCCATACATATACAGTAACATTGCAAAATTAAAGATGGGCAAACAGATCCAACTAAAATCATGTTTTATTGAGTCTGAAGTTGTGCATTTATATACAAACAAAACAAAAAAGCTTCAATACTTCAGTACTTAAGATTGTTGTCGTAGGGGACCAATAAGTCAGTCTGGCTTTCTGCCCCCTGGATGCGCGCACACCCAGTAATGTTTGTAAACAGGAAACCTGTCTATAGTACATAGTACATACCACAGCATTATTCAGTGGCCATTCCCATAGCCAATGACTTATGTCAGGGAGATGAAAGATGGCATCTTTCAACTCTGACAGTGAGCCAAGGCTCAAGGAACTTAAACAGCTCCACCAACAGCAGCGGCATAACTAGCAACCGTGATACACTTGTGCAGTTGGGATCAACACAATGACTGCTAGGTTCTCCTCACAACCTACTGTGTTTCTGAGACCACAGCAGCCGACTCTTGGCTATTTTCCAGCGAACGTAACAGAGCTTACACTGCCCTGGTAGTTGATGTAGACCAGGGATGGGCAACTTAAATGATGGAGGAGGCCACAATTTTTCATCGACATTACCAGAGGGCCACATAGGACCGCACACGTCACCAGATATGATAAAACTGCCATTTTAAATATGTTTGTGTGTGTGTGTGTGTGTGTGTATATATATATGTTTATTGAAGCAACCAAAAAATAACCATTTACTGTTATTTCTTTTTTTTTAGTGCAAAGAGCTCATTGTTAGAGAATAATTTTACTTGCCTATAGATAGTTTGTGTAGTTAATGTTAGATTACTGCTGGTGTCAGTTATCTGCCCTATTTTCTCTCTGAGGAACATGCCAAGGCCATGGTCCCTCTTTGGCGTCTTCAATCTCACTCTCTGGAGGACACTTTGCATTACAGACATAGCTGTAGAGTTAAATGATGACGCCCTCTGTCACTGGAGGACACTTTGTATTTCCTAGCTGGTGTGAATCCTTATCTTCATGTTTATGTACTATAGCCAATTGGATGTTAACACATCTCCCCTTTGCTGCCTCTGCCTTCCTTTCTGGTATAAGAATCTGTGCTTTACTGTTGGACCGCAGAATTGAGGTGGACTCATGCACTTATGTTGTGATGACGAAGCTTCTGTTCTCCTCGTATACGAGCCTAAATAAACTCCTTCAGCATAAGACATACAGGACTCTGGTACTTCTTCTTCTTCATCGGCATCACCACAAATTCCTCCCTAACAATAGGCGTCACGAACAAGATCTCAATAGAACGACGACTCGGTAAGTGCAAATGTATAATGTCTTGTTATATATTGTGCCTTGCCCTGTCTGCTTTGACGAGATCACGAACTAAAAATGTAAAATGGGAGATAACGTTGAACTCGTTAACTTGAATTATAATTTTTTTGCAAAGTGCTTGTATGGTTGTGAGGAAGAGCTGGGTGAGCTTATCACTTTTCTGGGTGCGGTGAAAGTCCGTGTCCATCACAGAAGGGCCCACCTGAGATCTCTGGTCATAGGAAAGGGATTTCGGGGTGGATTGAAAAAGATCTGCTTCACCATGGACCACCCATCTGTGTCCGTCGGGAACAAAACTAAATGTGTATACACTGAGACTAAACGTCTACTTTCACACGTACAGCACTGAAAATTTACGTAAGACCAGAAAACCTGTATGCTGCTGAAGTTGTTTTTGTATGTTTATTGAGTGTCCTGTTCGTTTGAATTTATACAATGGGTGCTCATCAGTCCAAAACGGGGTGAAACAAATTCACACACATCAAATAAACAAAACAACACACCACACTCTAAACAACCTGATGCAGAGATACATGGTGCAAGCGGTTTGCAACTACAGTATCTACAGAGCATGTTCTCCTTGAGAACACCAGCTGGCGTAGTCGGTCATCTAAAAGGTTGGAAATATGTGTGTCCATTCACCACTCTTTTGCAAGATTGGACATATGGAGAATGGCCTATGGTTGGGTCATTTGAAACAGATAAACTGAGAGTGGCTAAAGCACACATGGACCCCGCCGTAGGTAATGCCGTGTGGAGTTATCCATATATAAAAGAATGTGTACAGGTGTGGATGAGTGTGGCAAACCAGAGAAATGGAACAGATGTGTGTAAGAAAGAGAACATTTCAGATGAACTGAGAGTTGCAATTGAGGAAGCAGCTGATCGTGTGAATGCATCTCTGATGCCTGGACTGGAAGTGAGTTTACAAACAAGAGCGGCTGAAATGACACGAATAAAACAAAAACATGCTGATGATGTGAAAGCATGTGCGAAAGCAATGTTCTATGGATGGGTGAAAAGACAGTCTACACAGTTAGTCCCAACCTTTTTTCCTTGAAGCCCCCCTTGCCTGTGTCCAAGACAAGCCAGGCCCCCCCAACCCCTACCCGCATACATGCACTAAAATAAAGTGATTAATTACAAACTTTTATTTGCAAAAATAAACAACAGTTGTAGGTTTTTGCTCTTGTTCTCGTTTTACAATGTATACCTATAGATAAATTTCTTCTTCTTGTGTCATTAGGTGTATCACACATAAACACACACACACACACACCACCACACACACACACACACACACACACACCGACACACACACACACACACACACACACACACACAGAGTTTAATTTTTGACCAGAATAGGCCTACCAGAGAACATAGACCTACCTCATTACAACAGAAAGATAATGATTCATTTTTAAGATATATCCAGGGCTTAAAGTATTTCGGCACCGTGCCGGATCTCCGCGGTGAGGCTGTAGGGGAACCAGTCGTCCTCTCAATTCTTCCCCTCTCTGGAATCTAAATTTACGAAGTTGTTTGCAGAACAAAACTCTTCTAACTGATCAACCTTTTACACCTTAGCCATAAAGGTGCCATGTCTAAACACTGAACAGACCCACACTATCGGACCTCCCTAATGCTGAGGACGTCATCTGAGCGAAAAAGACAGATTTACACTTCTTGTGGAATTTCCCCACTATTGTTTCTGGACTAATTAGTCCTGAATCGAAAGAACACCAACACGATATCAGGAACTACAAAGAATGAATTGACTCCTTTTGACTCCTATGGACAAAGTCTAGAAACCTTAATGTTATGTTCATCTATGTTTTAAACTTGTGATGTACTAATTTTCTTTTTCAGAGACAAATGCAAACATACCATTTTAACAGGTTTTGCTCCCCCCTCTCCGAGAATGACCAAGAGAGTGGAACACAGATAAGAAGGTCGTAAATAACTTTCTTTCCCCAGACCCAGACCCTGATCTGCATTTCTCCTCTCTAAAAGAGCCTAAGTTTGATAATATGACTATCGAAAATGTAATAACCTGGTAAGTTATATATTATTGTTCAGGAAGTGCTTACGATCACAATGAGACGATTTTGATCCTTGTACGATAATGCTAGCCCAAATTCACATAATTTGTCACAGTAAGGATGGATCAACATTGCCATCAAGTGGCTATCTTTAAAAGTATTTTCTCTCTTTTAATCAATTGTTGAAGTTAAAGAATGTTGAAACTTAGGTATGTTCTTATACTAATAGTAGCTATTAGTTGAAATCATAACTGTTGAAATTGTTATTTTAGAAACCTCAACCTTTTATTATTAGCAAAATGTCAATGTAAAGAGAACTTGAGTTTATTAATTTATTGATGCTTTTGAGTTACTTTGCTGTGGTCATTCTGATACGTCATCTTGTCATGTTGTAATGTTGAGTGTTGTCGCATACGAAAAACATTGCTAACGAGTCATGATGAGTGATGGAATGGTTAAATTAAATAATATAAAATAGGTTAAGAAGATCAGCCAATAAGACATCTCGAAACAAAGGAGAAGGCGTTCTCTTCTCTTTCCGCGCGAAGAAAATGGAAACCCGATCCAAACACGCCCTGAATAATTAACTCATAAAACCAGAGAGACGCACCCATTTCTCCGGACTTGCGGACTTTTATACTTTCGCTCTTTCGCCGCACTTTCTCCGGACTTTTGCACTTTCCACTTTCCATTCACGTTTTACTTTTATTTTAGTTTTCTTCTTTACGTTCTTAGTCACGTTTGTACTTAGTAACTTTAAGAACAACTTGAATATTGACAATACGGTCCTTTTCAAGCTCTGTTTGTTTCTCGTCGGATGTTTTTCCCGACGTACGATTTTTATAGTGACTGAAATATTTTTCTAGTTTTATTCATTTTTATACTCTACGAACCGAAGTACTAACCAACATCGTTTATAAGTTAGCCAGCGTAGTCAGCTGGGATATCAGAGAAAGACCCAATCTCTTCGACGGATCAAGAAATCAAGAAGCTGTTGCCATAGCAACGACATCAAGAAGACGTGACGATCCAACTTCTTTCTTCAAACACAAAGACATTGCCAAGTGTCATCTGCCTTTGACTGAACACCTACAACGCTCTCAAGCAAAGCTGGGTGTTGGAGTTGCAGATCAAGCAACGAGTCCTATCTACTGGTCCCAGAGAGACCTGCATCAGCTGTGCCGCTTCGTCACCATCTCGTCACACCGACGCTCCGCCATCACCGACGCCAAGAAGACTCTACGGAAAAGTAGGCTTGAATCGTTCCTACCGCTTAAGACAAAGAGTTGGTGTCACTACTTTGAAACTCCCTACTAACATCTTTTAGAGAAGATTAATTAGATTAGGTATCAAATCCATTCCCTTTAGTTTAGGACTTAAACATCTCCATCTCTCATCATCGCTCCCGAAATTAACTATTTCAGACCTTATTATATTCGTTCATTTGATTACACTCCTATATTGTATTAGTCCCACATTTATTCATAGTTGTCACTTTATTAAATAAATATTTGTTCACACTTAAGAAGTTGTTTGTGATGTTATTTTACGGCAGAGAATGACTGGTACAAATTGTAGTAAAGGATTCACTCCTTCAGATATGCAAATTATTTAATTGAGACTGATAAATTGATTTATACCGTGTTCTTCCTACGATAACAGGAGGTGGTGCCCTAACGAGACATTTAAAAAGGTGTAGACTACCCTACAAGGCGCTTGACTGCGATGAAATAAAAATAAATAAATAAAAACTTGTTGATTTGAGTTATTGTCAGGTTGGAGTCAGTTGAGTTCGCTGACCAATGGAATGAGAGGAAACCAGCTTTCGCTCCTAACCAAACTAATATTACTAGCCAATCATAAGTAGGGTGGGGGCAGGTCCTGGAAAATTTTAATTGAAATCCAGCTGCAGTTGATGCTGTGTTCATGACTTGGGGATAAAACGAGCTCTGAGTTGTGAAAAATTAATGGAACAGCGTCAAACTCGGAAATAACATTTCGGAAATTACACGCATATCGTCTTTTTACAAAATAAGCATAAATTGCTGCTGCATATGTTTTGTGTTCAGCAAATAGTGACAATATCCCAAATTTATTAACAAGAGTTAACATGTAGCTTGAACGCTGACTTATCGGTTACTTCCGAGTTGTCTTGAACGCAGCAGACAATTTTATTTTTAATTTTATAAATTTAATGCGCACAAATTTAATTTTGGTAACCTCACAACCTCAGAGCAGACAAAGTTGTGCGCACCCGCTGCGTTCTCTGGCGCCCCCCAGTGGGTAAACAGAGCAACCAGACACACACCTCATTGACTCCAAACAGTCAATGGAACACAAACTTGTGACAAAGTGTAAACGCAAAACGAAACATACGTCACATGATAGTACAAGTGGCTCAGGAGATGAAACATAATGCACAGAGGAAGACTTTGAGCCGACTGACTCCAAAATGACTGAGAAAGAAGCCAGACCAAGGGGGGTGGGATTTAACACAGACACCGATATGTCTAGGCGTAGCCTACACGATCACAGCTGAAAGCAACAGGCAATAAAGGGAAAGATGTAGCACGAGGATGCGGACGTGCCTCTAGAACACATTTAAGCGCCCCTAAAATAATGCTAGGTGATACCCCTATCTGTAAACCATGGACCCCAAGTGAAATTTTGGATATGATCCACAAAGCCCCCAATCCAATCCCACAACCTGGACCTTACCTGGCATGGTTAAAACGAGTATGTTGCACATACGATTGTTTGATACCCGATGTTGAGCAGCTGTTGTCATATTCATATGGTGAAAATTGGCAAATGTGTTCTGATGAGTTTTTGTTCCCTAGAGCTGCTACTGGTGGTAGGTAGCCTGAAGGCAGGCCGCTGATACATTGGCTAGAAGAAACTGCAAAAATTGCCATTATTATTAAGAGATGCAACAATTCTGTATCTCCACTTTCTTGGACAATATGATACCACAATTTGCTGCTTCTTTTAAGATAGCACATCCAACATGGTCCACATTTGACTGGAAAACACTCATTGCTAGTCTGGTTGGAATGCAGAGGAATGGTGTGTTTGTTATGACAAAAACTCCTTCCAAACAGATGGCTCAGCAAACTCGGCAGAATGAACAGAGGGGAGAAAGGAAGAAGAAAAGTAATTGCCATAAATGTGGCAGAGCAAGTCATTGGGCCTATGAATGTAGAAATAAATACCATAAATGGCAAAATCAAAATCAAGGTCAACTTCAATATCACAATCGGATGGGTCAAAACTACCCCCCACAGACAAATCTGCCAGCACTTCCTCCCCCTCCCCCTCCCCCTGTCCCTCCATACTTTCCTCCTGCTGACGGTGCATACAGTGCATACAGTGCATACAGTGCCCCTTATCAACGTACATAGGGGTGCCAAAGAGGAACAGGATCTGAACCACCTTATGTGTTGCAAGCGGCTACTATTCAAATTTCATCTAATCCACAAGATGACCCTTTCTTGCCTGTCGAGGTTAATGGTGGTACTGTTGAAATTCTGATTGATAGTGATGCGACCATTTCAACTGTGAAATCCGATGAACATGTATGTACTGCCACAAATAACTTTGTCACTACTGTCGGTGTTTCAGGTGTCCCGCAGAAAGAGCCACTGTCCAAATGCACAAATATTACGATTGACGGTAAAAATGTAGTACATTCCTTTCTCATTTCGGAAACGAGCCCCATAACTCTCATGGGAAGAGACTTGCTTTGTAAGTTGCACGCATCCATCCACTGTACACCTGACGGTTTGTTTCTCTAAGTCTTCCTGATGAAAAAGCTCCACATGTTTATCAATTCCTTAAAACTGCAAGTGACTGCTTGTATCGTTGGGATTTGCCAAATTTCAATTTGCTTCCTATGTTCACAGTATCCAGTATCCAGAATATTGCTAAAACCTCCCCTCCGTGTGCTGCGTTGATGTCCAACATGAGGCCTCTGTTGCAGTGTCACTGTACAGCAGCCTTCGATCCTTCGGAACAGTATAAACAGGTTGCTGCCGTGGTAATAAATCAACAACAGGGTTTGGTGAGTGAGCATTGTTTGTTTGTTGGTCCACAAGGATGTGCAATTCCAATTCAACTTTTTGATCATCAAAGTGCATTGTTTGATGTCAAACTCTCTTCTCCCCATGTCATGGTTGTAATATCCTCTGGCTGTGAGCCAAAACATCTCGGAGCCATGGTGGCACGGTGTCAGGCCTTGAGGCGAGCTGTATCTTCTCCGCCTGCCCAAACAATCACGTATCTGGGAGACGAACTGTACATGATAACACTGACTGAACATATTGACTTGACACATAGTGTTTTTGCTTTACACCAGCCACCACCTCCACCATCTTATGGTCCTTCTTCAGGGCTTGCTAAGTTTCCCTCCATTTTGTGGGCTAAGCATAAAAAGCATGTTGGCCTTGTAGTCTCAGCTCCACCACATCAGGTTACACTCAAACCAAATGCATCGTTGCCACGTATAGGACAGTACAAGTTACCACCACAAGCCATCACAGGTATTGAACATGTTATTCAGTCTGTTTTGGACCAGGATGTGTTAACTCCCACCATCAGTCCATGTAACACACGTATGTTGCCCATCCCAAAACATAACTGCCCTGGTGAGTGGCGTTTTGTGCAGGATCTTCAAGCCATTAATAACATAGTGATTCCTCCTGCTGCTGTAGTTCCTGACACAGTTTCCATTTTGACGGCCATGTAATTCCACGCACTACACAGTCATTAATTTGTGCTCAGCTTTTTTCTCGATTCCCTTGCATCCAGATAGCCAGTATCTGTTTGTATACATGGAAGCGGTTACCTCAGGGTTTTGTTTCGAGCCCCACACCCACAGTGTATGCTGCGGCGGTGAAAAGAGATCTAGATTACCTCACGCTGCCAGGAGGCTCTACACTTTTGCAGTATGCCAGTGGTTCCCAACCTGTGGTACGCATAGGGGGTACGCAAAAGAGTTGATTCTGAACTCAGCCTGATTACATTTTGAAACTGAAAAAATGGATAATGGGTTGTTTTCTCATAGAGCTGGGCGATTAACTGAATTTCGATTTCGGCTTCCCTCGATCATGAAAATAAGATAATCGGAATAAAACGATCATTCTGCCACACGCCGTGTCTTGTGTTAGCCTGGTCGTTACCATCCTACGTTTCCGCCCAAAATTTGATTTCAGTCTGGCACGTTAGTCTGGCCCAATGTAACAGGAATCTGTCTCCGTAATGGGCGGATGCTTATTTTGAGGTTTAAAATCATTGGAGTTCCCTTAACCAATCAGCAACGTTTGGTAATGACGTATATTGTGCGCCGGAGTTCAGGCTCTTACGCTTACCACTTCCGCTTCCAGTTAAATAAATCAAACTTTTCCCAAAGCCAGTTGGAAGGAGAGCTACGACGTCCTTGCCATTTATAAAATTGACAAGACAAGCCTCTTATTCTGGTTTTAATTCCGTGATGCTCTCGAGAGTTGAGACAACTTCGCGGATGGCTTCTAGCGTCTCTTCCTCCGTCACCATTGTTGCTATGCTGTTGAACTACAAGCTTCGCTGGACTACAAGCAACTCGGCATGCGAGTTCCGCGTCATCACTCAACTATTCGCTGATTGGCGCGGACCGTGCGGTTACACGCGGACCGTGGAAGTGCAATTTGGCCAGACTCCGTGCCAGACCGAAATCAAATTTCGGGCGGAAACGTAGGATTGTAACGACCAGGCTAGTCTTGTGTGGTAAGAGTAGCGAACCCTTCCATCTCTACCTGTGCGCTCCGCTCCGCCCCCGCCGGAAAAAATAAGTGTAGAAGAAGACGATAGACGATGGCAGAAAGGCAGCCTTGGAAAGAAAGGTAAAGCCAGTTCTGTGGCGTGGAAACACTTCGGTTTCTTGGAGTATGACTCGGAACAAACGAAGATATTGTGCAAGATATGTCACGCTACTAAGGCTGATAACCGTCCCTTGAAAAACGAAATCGTCCCGTGTCCCGTATTGAGCTGTCACGGGACGCACTTTGTTCCATATTACCGTGAAAATAAAAAATACTGTGTAAAATGTCAATGGATTTAAGGAATAACCAGGCGATTTATATGAACATTTACAGTAAATTTATTCCCAGGCCGTCTCCTGCTCAGTGACCAATGAGCTGACAGTGAAAATCCCGCTCACCTCATTGGTCGAGGTACTGTTGATTGCGAATCTTGTATTAAAAATAAATTGAAAAAAAAAAAAAATCTTCACGTTGGCCCAGCCAAAGTCTTGGATAGTGTTTATTTTTTATTTTTACATATTATTTAATTAACTTTATTAATAAATTTTTCTCTTATTTGTATTTAAAGTTAAAAGTTCAATAAATGCTTGTTCTCAAATCAATGAATAATCATCTTTAATAATCGTGATTACAATATAAATCAAAATAATCGTGATTATGATTTTTACCATAATCAAGCAGCCCTATTTTCTCATTTTCTGATTTTCCACCTAAATGAAAAATCAAAAGACTTTTTTTCATGTGAGTCAAGTATGTTAATAGCTAGATTGTAGGACAACTGGCTTTGAAGCTATGTATCAGTTTGCTGCTAATGTAGCTAGTGCTAGGTCACCTAAATAAGAAAGATGCAGATTCCCTGAAATGTCTGTGATTGGTGGGCAGGTGCAAATCTCCTGATGTTATAGCCAGTGCCATAGAGAGAGAGAGTTGCGACACTCTTTGATGTTGCCGCTATGGCTGTCACGTGGTTCATGTAAACCCAATTAGTTCCTAAACATACGCTGGCTGTCATGTTCTTCTATGGGACAGACAGCAGCGATTGCATTATTGAACGGTAAATATAAAATAAAACACACACCCAAGTACTTTTTCAGCTGTTATTACATTATTGCATTTTTGTTAATGTCAGTTTTGCATTTGGAGAGGCAGGGTGACAACGAATAACTTATATTACTTAGATAAGTTTTAGGCTACATTTTTGGAAGGAAAAGCTTAGTGTTCATGTTCGCATGGGTAGTAGCACTGGCTTTAGAGGCTCTAACTTAACTTTTCCATATCATTCATCTGATGGTAGACGTCTCACGATATTCATTTGAGCACAACTGGGCTGTATTAGGCTATTGATTCCCGTGATTTTGCTTATAAATTCCGATTCAGCTATTAGCCTACCTTCGTGATAACGCAAAGAGGTCTGCCATGGCGGTCCGTTCAGAATTCGCCTAGAAGCTAGCTCACTTCTTCTGATGAGTGGCCACCCCCAGGACCACAACGCCAAACTCGCCAGTCCTAAAATTCCCGTCATTCCTAATTAAATAACCCTCTTTCAAATCACGAGTCACGACAATGCCTTGACATACGGGATAGCAATCTATCAGCATCTCATCTCATCAAGCATCAGCAAGTAGCGCTGGGCAAATTGTACACTAGCCAAGTGAACATGGAACAGGAACAGTACAACAAATTAAGTACAGCCAACACGTCACATAATGAAAAGTTAGTATATCCCAAAATTCAATTAAATAAAAGTTGCTATAAAGGTGGTAGCGATTAATTACCGAACTACCTTCACAGCAGGGGAAGTCGCGCTGGCTAATTAGCTAGCAGGCAATGCTAGAAAATTGGTTGAAACAACCAAGATAAAATATAAATAATTACGCTGTGCATATACAAATGAAGACCAGTATAAGCATCGCAAAGGGCCTCTGATACAATATAGACAGTTGACAATTCAAAAGAGGTCGATATTTCAGCAACTTAGCTCTGGAACAACTCAATGCGCAGCAATGTAAGTGAATGAGGTCCAACGCCCAAATGACAGTGTTTGGAACTAATCCGATTTTCAAATCCCGGCGGTTAAAAGCGCCGCCATTTTTTACAACGGAGGTCTATGGGAGTGTCGCAGCTCTCTCTCTCGATAGCACTGGTTATAGCTATACTCGCTACAGTTATTTTTTCCCAGAAACAAGCAAATCTCGTTCTTGATTAGGTCTTTAAATGCTGTCGTCAACAATTCTGATAACTTTCTGTCATTTGAGCCGTCAAGTCATCAGTCTGAGGTAAACTAGGTCGCCCGGCTAACCATCAAAAATTAATAAATGGCTAAAACGGATAGATTGCCCTTCCAGTGAGACCTCAACTGCTACCACCAGTCAGGCTCTCAGATATTTCTTTTTCTAGCTGCTACAAGTGCGTGAGAGTAGGGGGTTCATGGCTGGAGGTCAAATGTCTGAAGGGGTACGTGCTGTGAAAAAGGTTGGGAACCACTGCAGTTCACTACACTACACACTGCACCCACATCTGTTCAGTTGACTGACGAAATGTTACACGCCTTTGAAAGCCTGAAATTCCAAATTCTGACCTTGTTCTCTACACTGACGGCTCGGCTAGTCAGCCATCTGATAATGTTCATTTAGCCGGCTACGCTGTCGTTACTGAATTTGACGTTCCGGAAGCTAACGCGTTACCCAAAAGACGTTCGCACAAGCTGCTGAATTGTTCGCGCTCACGAGAGCTTACGTACTTGCAGCCGGGAAAGTGGCCACGGTTTACACAGATTCTAGATATGCTTTTGGTGTCGCTCATGACTTTGGCCAAACTTGGAAAATGCGCGGGTTTGTAACGTCTTCTGGTAAACCATGGCAACATCACACGTTGATAAATGACCTTTTGGATGCGATTTTGCTTCCCTCTAAACTTGCGATTGTAAAATACGCTGCACACACTAACGGTAATGATCCTGGTTCACCAATCCTCTTTGGTTCACCAATGTGTTTCCACCCAACCTTGTGACCCCATCACACTACCTTTCGTTAATGACGTTGTGGGCCTGCAAGGCCAGACCGATGAAAGAGAACATAGTCTTTGGTTAGCTAAAGGTTGTTCTATTGATAAGGAGTCTAGCTTGTGGCTCCACCCAGATGGTCGACCGGTTTGCTCTCGTGCTCTCTTACATGTGCTTGCGCGTGTTGTACACGGCCCAGCGCATGTAGGGAGAGGGGTGAATAATGATGTAATTTGCTCACAGTGGTTCGCTCCAGGTATCACGCAGGTATCTCAAGCACTTGTAGATGGTTGTATGATATGCCAACAGAACAGAAAAATGAACAGCGCTGTGAGACATGACCATTTAGAACCTCCATCAGGCCCTTTTGTAAATATGCAAATAGACTTTGTACATATGCCAAACTGTCAGGGTTACAGGTCACATTTGCCTGTGATCACTGACCGTTTTTCTAAATGGGTAGAATGCTATCCAACGCGAAAAGAAGATGCGAGAACTGTTGTGAAATGTTTGCTGATTCCAAGATTCGGAGTGCCACGAGCAACTGACAGTGACAGAGGTCCAGCATTTGTCTCAAAAATCACACAGGCTCTCTCAAAAGCTCTTGGGTTCACTTGGCAATTACATGTTCCGTATCATCCACAAAGTTCAGGTCAGGTAGAAAGAATGAACTCGACCATTAAAGACATACTGACAAAAACAATGATGGGGACGGGTTTGAAATGGCCTGACGCACTGCCATTGGTGTTGTACTGATCCGAAGAGTTGTACTGTTGTACATCAGGAGTGCACCAAATGCAACAACAGGACTAAGTTCACATGAAGTATTCTGCGTAATGGGCACCCCTGATCTAAACTAAGTGCCTAACCCTAACCTAATTAAACTTTATCAAAATCACAGACTTACATTTTAATTTTATTTTTATTTTATTTAGTTAGTTTATTTCTTACAGGGACCATGTACAAAATGCATTAATCACAGAGGAGAAGATACGCTGTACCAGATTTATCAAATTGCTAATTTCCATCTGCTGTAATATTTTCCCATTAATCTTATTAAATTATTCTCAATAGCCTATTCTTTTTATTTTATGGCTTCCAGTCTCTCAGCTACGGTGCTTCTGGCAGTGTAACTTTGCACTGGAGCATTTATCCAATCATATTTCTGCCATTATGTGTCGCCTGACTCAAAGTAATCTACCTGAGCCTTCACAATTAAAACTATAGGCGGCTGAAGCTTGAAATACATTGTAATGATGCTGTTCCTTTAACTAATCACACATCAAGTTCGTATTCTTAGGCCTTTTCTGTGGCCTATGGTAGCATCAGTGTTTTCGCATCCTCTGACTGGAGGGTCAGAGAGCTGCTCCGTCAAATCTAGTAATTCATGTTCATCAGTTGCGAACTACACAAGCAAATCGTCCGTTAACATTTTGATAGCTATTTTGTGAACCTACGATGGCAGAAGGAGGAGAGGCTATTGATTTGGTTGCAGATCTTCTTTGAAAGACATTTCACGGCAGACTTTGAAGGAAAAAAATGAATATTGTGAGGAAAGGCCACTCAGTCCTGGAGTTAACAAGCCTGACCCAGCCGGGACAGCTTTCAACTATGAGTACTACCCTTGGCTAACAGGCTCCGAGGAGAAGGCTAGACTGTTTCTTAAATTCAGGTGAGTAAAATTTATTACACTTGCATCTGTCATCTTTATTTTTGCCATTTCATTGTGTTGACATTGATGCTTCTGCTGGACATTACCTATGTGGATTATTTTAGTAATGGCATTCATCTCGCTATATGAGATGCCTGTCTACGCCCTGTTTTATTGCATATCCGTGTGGTGTTGATGGTTTATATAGCAGTGGTGCCATAACAATCGTATTAAGAGGTGTTTTGAATGACGTTGGAAGGGATTGAAGGCATAGGTGGAAATGCGGCCCACCACTGCCTAATTATAACCTTTATCCTAAAACCAAGTGTTAACCCTCAAACAGCCCTGTAAAGATGTGAGTGCCAGCCAAAATGTCCTCACTCTGATGGTGTAAAACTGGTCCTCAGAAAGATACACTCACACACACACATGCAGAGAACGCAAAGCTGTTCCGTTGGACTAATGCTCTCCTGCTACAGTGACATGCCAAACAAGTTTATTACTGTTGGCCTAAGGCCTTTAACACAGTAGGCAGTCGGAACAAGGTGGGGCTCACTTAACTGTGGCACCAGACCCAGCAAGGCTGCACAAAACTACAGGCTGACTAACAGAAGTCCATAACATATACTGTATACGCAATTGTCAAGTCAATCTTATCAACAATTATGCAGCAAATATTTGAAGTATTTTATCTGCTTATTCTGTTTTTAGGAGATGAAATTTCGCCTTAAAAATGTCAGAATCTCAAATCTTCACAGCACAGCTGGATAGACGGTTCTTCAAATAATATTGTAATTCTGATACTGTAATATAATTCTGAACAAGGAACCGTATATTCACTTTTTAGTGACTACTGCCATAACATATCATAATTAAAATCCTGTCTTATTCTTATAAGTAGCTTGTGTATCACACAAACAGATTCTGTACAAGCCTGCCCTCCCAATGAACTATCTTCTGTGCCCTGACAAAGTAAGGTGTATGGCTATGGGACAGGTAAATGCAGTGGCAAACAAGGAGCTGTTTGTGTGAGACAGTAACATGATACTTTCTAATGCAGGATGTGAGTTTTCTCACTTTAAAATAAAGAATTAAACCCTGAGGGGAGGGTAGCATTATAGAAACAATACTGGCACCTTTGTCTGTGAGGTGTTAGAAGGTAATATATGACTGACAAGCAATATGTTCCCAAGCAGTGCATGTCTCATCTTGTATATAAGTTCAGCAAACTTTGATCAACAGAGGCATTTTACCATTCAGCATGGTATGGTACACGAAAATTGCCCTTGGAGCACGCCCAGGCACTAGCCGAGCTGCGCAAGTCTTCTGTGTGCAAGTCACTGCAGAGCAGACAAAGAAGGTAAATAAAAATGATCCACTTTCCTATATATAGTTAATTGGTATACTGCTTGTTGCTGCACTGGGCAACATGGTAAAACAAAATATTAGAAATAAATCCAACTTGCACAACATATATGCATATTTGCAAAACCACTATTTTACTTAACCTCCTTACCACAACTTCCTCTCTCTTTATGTATTTTTGTGAGTGAACATGTAAACCAACTCTCTTACAATCATTGTAGATTTATGTCAGTTTAAACTCAATGGAAAAGTCTAGTTTAACAAGATGGTGATGAATAAACACTAGGTGCCTTCTGAAAGAGCTTGAGGTTTGGCTCAAGAATTGATACTCTTCGGATGTGTGACAGTATCTGAAAAAAAGAGTCTCTTACCATTTAGCTTTTTTCTGTACAATCTTATAATGAAACACAAATCAGTTTTTGCTGTGTGATAGATGGTGCAGCACACATGAAGGCAATCCTGAGCGTGTGTACAGAGCCTATCCCAGCTGTCATTGGGCGAGAGGTGGGGTACACCGTGAACAGGTCGACAGCCTATCGCGTGGCTAACAGAGAGAGAAAAACATCCATTCATGCTCACATCCACACCAATTAACTCAACAAGCATGTCTTTGGACTGTGGGAAGCCAGAGTACCAGGAGAGCACCCAGAGAGAATCTTGTGCATATTACCTGTACAAAGTTAAGCGACCCCTTGCGGTCGAGTAAATATCGACACTCCGGTCACAGTTGTCGTTTTGCATGCATCGGTCGGTCAACCTCCGTCGTCATCCCGGGGTAGAAAACGAGCCGATTAGTGTGAAAATACTACCCACATCCTCAAAGTGAATGCTACTAATGCCGTTCGTTAAACCTGGTACATTTTGAACTGTATTAGGCCTATTAAAAGAAGGCTTATGAGATCGGCAGAAAGCCTAGTGACGTAGTTGGACTCATTGGATTCCTGTCTATAGCTGTCCGCCGTGGATTGGCTGCGTTCGGCTTCTGCCGCTCAACCAAGTTACAGCAAAGCTTCATAATATTTTCAAATAAACGACTCAAATGCAGTGTTGTGTGTCATTTCTTAACTTAAAGCAACTATAATCACTGCCATTACAAGTTCAGCTGTAGTAAATATTTCATGTGTTAAGCAGATAAACCAATCCAAACCCTATTTACTGTTCTATAAAGCCGGAGAACCAAACTGCATTGCTTTTTGGCGTAAATCTATATTAGGCGGTTCTAAACACATCTTAAATAAACTATCTTTACTTTTTCTTAACATATATCAACTTAAAGCAATGTCATCACTAGTTCGGCAATACTAGATATTCGATGTAATCAGTCTATATATCTTTTTTACAACCCTATTTTAACATATGTGTTTGAAAACCGAAAAACTACAAATATCACGTGACTTGGTATCAAGCTACATGTCGCAGCTCAAGGGATTTGTAGTTTCTACAACGATTAGTGATTTCCCAGAATAGGAGATTATAAATAATAAAATGAATACATAGCCGGGGGTTTAAGGGTGTGGGAAACACATTTCTGTGACCAGAATTTAAGTATATAATTGTCAAGTGGGTGAAAAGATATGTTTACCATTTTGAACAGCGCCCCCACTTTCTTTCTATATCCACTAGGTATAGTCACACAGCTGAGTTCATAAGCTTTCTAGAACACTTTGTCCCATGTCTATAGCCCCTTTTGATGCAGAATTACAGCCCTTCAGAACTTCTCAGAAGTCAGGGTTCAAAGGTGTAGTGGAAATTTTCTCAGTACTGACTGTCATAACAAAATATTGATGAAATGAACGTGTTTTTTAGCAGATAGTGTGTTATTTAGAAGCTGTGTTTCGATGCCCCATTCACTCCCGTAGTGGAAAAATCCTTAAGCACTTGTTTTTTGCAATAAAACTCACAAAGACAAAACCGCTGTTTTGAGATCTTTTTATTCGAAGTAGTGAAAAAAATCCACTACAAAGGTCAATAGTTCAAAGAAGGAGCCATTTACAATCCCCTAACTGACATATGTTATCCCCCAGGTTGAGACCTTTCCAATGATATCTTTATTATAGTCCTACAACAAAGTATGGATTTTCACATTTCATGGACACAGCTGTGCACAGGCTTAGATTCAGAGAGCCTTTTGAGGGCTCAGCCCATGAAATAACGATTTTTATTTATTTATTTTTTTTAAATAACAGTGAGAAAAATCATGTAAGGTAATCATATCTGACAGATTTACAACTGAATTAGTAATTTATATTGTATCTGCTCATTTGTTTTTGCCAATTAATTCCACCAGACATCTTGAACCCGTGTGTAAACTAACATCACAACAGCTATTTGTCAAGGGACTTTGAGTAAATCAGTTACACATACCGTTGTTATGATGTCCAATAGGTCATTTCTGACATCTGTGTGTTTCAATGAAAAAACAGCATCTCAACAAAACACTAATGAGGATATGCGACAGGGGCATTCCTTGATTTCAGAATATTGTAACTTCTATCCTCACCTATAGTGTAACTACAGATTCACGGCTTATGCCTTTAACAATAAATGTTAATCAAAACTAAATTAATTCTGAGTAATTAACAAGCAATATAAGCAAAAAAATTCAGCTGATGGGTAAGAATGTACTTCTCAATAACATGGGATTGTCTTTTATGCTGGCTAAGCTACTGTAATGGGTGTGACTGGATGAAGTTGTCTGTTAACCCCTCACCCTTTTTAGTGAAAACAAACCTATTCAGGCTGCTAATTTATAAACTCTAAACAATCATGAAACTGAATTGAATGGAAATGAACACAGACAGAGACAGGTGGCAGGTATTTTATTTTAAAACATTACCAGACATTAACATTTATCATTCATGTAGCCTGTCTCCTCAAAGATCAAGCAAAACAGATCATAAAGCAGTTATATCAACGAACATATAATAACTGATTTTTACTCTTTAAAAGAACATTTTTGATTTCTACAATATGGCATAATCCCCTGTCAGTCTCCATAGCTGCCATACAACACAGCAACAATAACAAACAATACAACACAGCAACAACAACAAAATCAATATGACACAGTAACAGTCTATGTCAGGAAGTTAGCTTTGAATGTTGTCTTTTGGCTCCCAGGAGTTTTTCCACTTTGTCCCGCTGCAAGACAGACAGACAGATAGACGGCATTAAGTATTACTGTTAAAGTGTTTGAAAATTATTGGAAAATGTACAATTTCCAATGACACATTGATTCCTCAGTTATGCAGGCATTTTGTAATACCTGGTAAAATGATCCACATTCTGTATATGTATGCAACAGCCTATATTTGAAGATGACACGATAAATTAGTGTAGCCAAGTTAGATAAAAAAGTGCATTATGTAACACAGTATGCATGTAGTACACAACGTACATACTATGTAGTCAGGCACCTACAAGGTATAAACATGTCATGTTTTTAATTTGCAGTATAACATTACTCATAATGCTTCTAACATCAGAAATATAATGTACTGCAGAAACTTATGTCAGAATTTGGTTTCCCAACACAAATCATAGTAGTTGTTCCTTAGTGAAATTGAGGGTCTAAGGACAGAGGATGTCACCCCCAGATTGTAAACCCCCTGGGACAAATTTAATTGATTTGATTTCGGGCTATATAAATAAAATTAGATTTGACTTTAAGTCCTTTTGATGCAGGATGACATCAGTAAAACTGTCTAATCAAGGAGCTACCTGTCTGTTTAACTTCATGTTTACCCCTTATTTTCCAGTCAGTATCTTACTATTATATGCATGTTATGTTCCTTTGTAGAAATCATGGCCAGTCAAACAATGGTGCAGGCTATGGGTTAAGGGAAGGCTAGAATGACACTGTTCTCACTGAAACAGTTTGACAGGTATACTGATAATAAAATTACTGATGATACACTTTTAAATGATCCAATGATCTCTCTGACCTGTCAAGAGGGCCTCAGGTTCTCAGGGACCATGTCTGATTTCAGGCATAGGGCAGTTTTAAATTAATATATTACTTAACTACTTCAATACACGCTTTCTCTTCAGAACAATAGATACTGTGATTGGTAAATTAAGTATGTAAAGTATGATAATAGCATTTGAAAATCGGCTTACAGACAGACACCAATGGACACCTGTCTTATCTGTCTGTCCTTTTCCATTCCAGGCTTTCACCTGTGCATGTCCTGACGTCTTCTGGAAGTCATATTTACATAGCTGTTATAATGCTAGCTTGCTAGTTTTAATCTTTTAATGTAACGTTAGCTCTCATAACATTAATTTTATCCCCCGTAGTAATTCTAGATAGTATACTAGACAGCGAAACAACATTAAAACGAGCTGACAACATGTTTTATTGTTCTCAAATGTCAATTAAACACATTTGCTGTACTTACCTTAATTCGTCCAACTATGACATATCGAGGTCGCGTATTAATCCCAACAATCCGCAATACTCTCCTGTTACCGGTAGGAGCGCTAGTGCAAGAAACGCTCCCATGGGTCGTATTCGAGAGCATGTACACACGACCTATATGGTCGTATAAGTTGGAGGGCTTGTTGGGTCATCATGTTTGTATTATGTTAAAAGTGCTGCTGTAAACATATTATCAGTAATAATGGTATTACTGTATAGCAGTTAACATGCTATACAGTAATAGCACAGAATTGCATGACTAGTAGTAGATAGGAAGTTAGAGGACAAGAGCTTGGTGCCAGAGAACAGAAAGTGGAGGATACGAGAGAGAAGAGGACGTGTTTGGTGCATCGTCCCCCAGCAGCCTAGGCCTATTGCAGCATAACTAAGGGATGGTTCAGTCCAGCCCTAATTATAAGCTTGATCAAAAAGGAAAGCCTTAAGCCTGACCTTGAAAATAGAGAGGGTGTCTGCCTCCCGAACCCAAACTGGGAGCTGGTTCCACAGGAGAGGAGCCTGATAGGTGAAAGCTCTACCTCGGATTCTACTTTTTAAAATTCTAGGAACCACAAGTAGGCCTGCACCTTAAGACCGAAGTGTTTCTACCTATTGGTACTCAAAGCGCTTTACAGTCATAGACACATCTACCCATTCGCTCACACAAGCACACACACATTCACACACCAGTGCCACGCACTGGGAGCAACTGGGGGTTCAGTGTCTTGCTCAAGGACACTTCGGCATGTGGCACATTCCGGGGATCGAACCGCTAACCCCTGGTTCGTGGACAACCCGCTCTACCTACTGAGCCACAGCCGATATGAGGTCTTTCAGACATGAAATGTGGTCTGACATTTCTGATCACATTGATTGGAAATACTTTGGAATACATGATGTTTTGAGTTAGTTTAATGCAGAAATATAGAAAATTCTGAGAGGTGCAAATATTTTAAGCAGCACTATGTGTATTGTTACGACCCAGCTCTGCAAGGGGCAAAGGGAAACAACACTAAACCTATTCTAAGTGAAAATTTTATTTTCGTTGGCAAATAATGAATTCAACAAAGAACAGACAGAGCTGGAACACAGCCAGAGGGATGTTCCAAACTCAAAGCAAGAAACAAAAATTTCCAAACAAAAAATTCAGTTGGCAATCTTATTACAAAATAAAACACCAAAGAAAAATCCATACTGCCTACCTGGCAACAACTCGTACTTCAAGTGCCTTCGAGCTCCTGTCCGATAATGGAACAAATTCCGTCGGTGGAGCCTGAGAGCTACGCCGGGCATTTGAGGCCATAGTCCCTCACCTGAAGGAACAGTTGAACAGCCGATTGGGTTCTGTTTCAATCCTCCCAGTGCTCTCCACTTCGGTGGAGCATGGGAGAGGGAGAAGTGATGTCTGTGAAGAGTGCTCTCAAGGTTGTGCTTAAGGAGCAGTCCGTGCCTGAAACAGTGCTCTGCACAGTTCTTGTGGAAGTGGAGGGCATCCTGATTGCTAAGCCCCTTGGCTATGTCTCATCTGACATAGCTGATTCAGATCCCATCACACCAGCATTCTACTGATGGGAGGCTATGATGCATCACTTCCTCAGGCTGTTTATGACCCTAGTAACACTCTTGGGAATTGCCGACGGTGGCACAGCCAAGTCCTCATCATCACTTCTGGTCCAGATTCATCGGTCACTACCTGCCCAGCCTACAGGAGAAACAGAAGTGGTGGAAAGATGGGAAACACACCTCAAACCAAACCAAGTGGTGCTCACTGTAGAGCCAAGATTTATTTCCATCCAGTATTGGATACATTTTTCACCAAGATCTTGTATTGATGATGATGGGAGAGTCTGACCACTGCCTTCTTCAGCACATCCCAAAGATTCTCAATGGGATTAAGGTCTGGGCTAAGTGGTTGCCAATCCATGTGTGAAAATTATCTCTCATACTCCCTGAACCACTCTTTCACAATTTCAGCCCCATGAATCCTGGCATTGTTACCTTGGAATATACCCGTGCCATCAGGAAAGAAAAAATCCATTGATGGAATAACCTGGTCATTCAGTATATTCAGGTAGTCCGCTGACCTCATTTCTTGGACACATAATGTTGCTGAACCGAGACCTGACCAACTGCAGCAACCCAATATCATAGCACTGCCCCCACAGGCTTGTATAGTAGGCACTAGGCATGATGGGTGCATCACTTAATCTTCCTCTCTTCTTACCCTGATGCCCTCATCACTCTGGAACAGAGTAAATCTGGACTCATCAGACCACACAACCTTCTTCCATTGCTCCAGAGTCCAATCTTTATGCTCCCTAGCAAATTGAAGCCTTTCTTAAGGCTACACAGCTGTTCAGTCCCAATTGTACGCATGGAAATGTTCCTAATTGCACTATTAAACATAGCCCTGAGTTCTACTGTAGTTTTTCTTCCATTTGATTTCACCAAAGAGATCACCGATCACGATCAATCAGGATTTTTTTCCAACCACATTTCTTCCTGGAAGACGATGGTTCCCCACCATCCTTCCAGTTGGACAGTGGACAGTTCTTAACCCAATTTTAGTAGTTTCTACAATCTCCTTAGATGTTTGCTCTGCTTGATGCATGTGTAGCCCAGGTGGAGGGAAAAAACAATAAGATGAAACCACTAAAAGTACTCATATTCATTTATTTTACATCGCCAGAGTATTAAATGTCCTATTGCATCTGAATGCACCACTACATTCATGTAACCCCACATGGGGGGTATCTAGCCCTCAACAGCCAATCAGGAGCTACACAGGCCACGCTCAGCCCGTCAGCTTGGAGTTGAAGTGCAAGCACGTTTTTTTTTGCCGGTCTCTTCCAACCTCAGCCACGGGAATGAGGACAGCTACCTGCAAAAACGATGGAAAACCGGAGAAAAACCCCGAATTAACCTGTGATAAGACAAAGATAAAGCCAGTGCACTTACCTACTGGGAATCCAAAGCCGAGTAACTGAACAAAGGAGACAAGTTATGTCGGTAAGACGAGTCGTTTATTGGACAAAAAAGGATGCTCAACATTTACCGTCATCTCCATGCTAATGCTAGCTCGGTGTCTGACAGGCTAACTACTTACCTTTAATCTTATGAGCCGCTGCTAGCCGACATCAACGTGCTTGGCATTAAAACACATGAGCAACGGTGAGAAACGTGCCTCTTTTAGCTGCTCTAGCGCTACTTTTTTTGTTGTTTCTCAGTATGCTAACAAAAACGGTGGAGGTTGTAAACTTTGTGGGAGTAAACTGAGGTGAATAATATGCAATGTTTTGAAGGTGTATATTGTGTCTACTATTTTATGCTAATGTATGCAAGAGGGAAGTTGTTTTATTTTGCTTTTGCCAATTTAAAAGAAGTAATTTGATAATTCGTATAATGAGATTGAAATTTTATTTTATTTTGTATGTGCAAGCTATTGAAGGAACCTCATTTCAGTAATGAGTTTACAGTGACTAGGAGGGTAATTTTTGGTGCAGTTTCTCTCATACTAGGCCTATAGTACGTGAGGAATAATTAAGCACATTTCTTTAATACCTCTGAAGTATTTAGTCCTCATATTTGAACTTTGATACCTTTGTTAATGTTATACAACTGAAATTGATGTTTAAACCTTTAATGATGCATTTGAGAATAGAAAATAATAGATATGACCTTGTTTATAGGTCAGGTTTTTTAAGAGGACGGGAAAATTCGAGGACCAGGACGTGATCCCGATTGTATTAGATGGCAAGCCAAGACCTCTGAGGAAAAGTCACCGACAAGGAGATATACACGTACACACACGCACACACACTCACTTCCTTGTACATTGGATATCAGGTGCACCTGCAACAACTTCAAGTTTTAAAGGGCCTTATTTATTTTTTTCCGTGTGCACATTTTTTGTTTTTGGTAAATTGGGTTATTCATATTTTCTGTACAAATTGAATATTTTCTATTAACTGTAAAAATACAATCTAATGTTGCAACTCAACATTTATTCGTCTGTCTGATTCTTTATTGTTGCTCAATGTATTGGCTCCTTACGAATTTGGTGTCTTCTGTTTCTGGCTGTGGTCTTATCATTAGTCCAACTCATTATTATACTGTAATTCACTAAAATTGGTTACACATGCCAATGATTTGACCCTTCTCAAACAGACTAACATCTTTTCCACGACCATGGATGTGTCTTTCTACATGGTTGGTTGAGAAATGAGAAGCTACTCATTGCATCAGTTGGGGTTAAATAACTTGCCTGCTGACAGATAATCACCCATGCAGTAATTATCCAATAGGAGGCTCCTACCTATTTGCTTTGTTAAATCCAGGTGGCGACTTTTTTTTTTTATGGCCGGGCAATTTTAGTTTTTTCTTCTTTAAAGGTGCAGTAGGCAGGATTGCGAAGATCCAGGACTTAGCCAAAAAATTTGAACATCGACAACTTCTCAGTCCCTCCCCACTTTCCGCTAAAGCCCAAAACGGTCTCCCAAGCCCCTCCCCCCACAAGGGAGAGCTGTGCACGATAGAGTGCGTGCATATTGGCCCTGGAATACTGTGCACGAGCAGAGAACCGAGAGAGAGCGAATAAACAAACTAGCATGGAACACACCGACGTAACAACAACAAAATAGTTTTTATAATACCCTTCGTTTTTGCTAAATAATTTTAGGTCAAAATATTTAGCAATAGTCAACTTTAGGACAAAACCAAGGTTAGGATGTTTCTGAAAGTAGCCTACATCGGTGATGTTTGCTATCAATAACAGTTAGAAGCATTCATTGTGGCGTTTTATTCCACAGTTTAGATTTATCAATTTGCTATGTGGTAGATATATGACCGCTACCTGTCGATGTGGTTAGACGTTTGAGAGTGAAGCTGAGGCACAGGCCTCAGACGAGGATTACATCCCGGCTCCTTCTACACGCCCACGGACAAGTGGTGCGAGGTGGTGGAGGGAGGGGAGGGCGCTATGAAATGCGTGTCCATGAGCAGTGATTGACACTCTGTTAGATACACCCCTGGACTTGATTGGTGCATCTGAATGTGGAGCGTTGGATGTCTTGCAAATCACACTACAGGCTCTAGGTGGGGCCAGAGGAGCCGAATTTTTTTTAAATGACCTGCTTCATGCAATTATACTTGAACATAGGGTCAGTTTCAGCAAATATGACAGAAAGTTAGTTTTATAAAACTTGCCTACTGCACCTTTAAGTTTTCACTTGTCCTGCACTCTTGAATGCACCATAGCCATTCCGATGCTATTGAATCCACCACGTGCTGTGAATATTAGGGTTAGGGTTTTCCCCCGATACTACGGCGGATATATCGTAATTAGGAATCCTGCAACAAAGTTTTATTGCGATTTTTAGGGGTCCATGCAACGGATATTGCAGGATCCCTATTGTTTTTTTTCTTTACTAAGATCAGGGAGGGAAAGGCCAGATACAGCTGCAGCGACAGAACATCAGAGGGGTGTGGATAAACCATTTCGGGCTACAAAACATCCCATGCACAGGTTGAGGGGGATCGACAGTGGGTCAACAATCTAAGGCCACGTCCACACGTACGGTCTTTTCCCTCTCCGTTTTCGAGGGCATCGTTTCAAGAAATATCCGCGTCCACACAAATCCGTTTCAGCACGACCGAAAACGCTACTTCATATTCCAGGCCTATAGGTGGCGCTGTTTCAGTTTCAGAAATTCACCAAAAACGGAGAGGAAGAGGCGGAGCATGTGCATAAAGCTTGAGCGCTGTTTACAAATCGACTTTAGAAGAAACCAAACTCAAGGAGAAATAATATTTTGCCCTGGTAACCCTAATAGGCTCAATATCTTCTCCAGCAGGAAAACTAGCATGTAGTCCGCCATTGTTGTTGATGTTGTTATGAGACGTCTGGCGGGATATAAGAGGTGGAAGGCTCCTCGGGGGTGTGGCGATGATGTCATCGTTTTCTCCGTTTGTCTGTCCACACAGAAACGCAAGAGGTGCGTTTGCGAATTTCTCCACCCTGGGACCCGTTTTCAGAAAAGTGCGTTTTAGGGCAATGCGTTTACAGGATACGTGTGGACGATCGGGCAAAACGATGCAAAACTTCTGCGTTTCTGCGTTTTTGCGTTTCTGTG
Source organism: Chelon labrosus (assembly GCF_963514085.1). NCBI lineage: Eukaryota > Metazoa > Chordata > Actinopteri > Mugiliformes > Mugilidae > Chelon > Chelon labrosus. Next base: position 70,684 of record NC_140354.1, read on the forward strand.
TGGACAGGCCCTAAATCTACATTTCAATACATTTCCTCCCCCCATGCAGCTGGTCCCTCACTCCCACACTTGCTGACACCTAGCTTATGCCCTCCTCACTCAGCCCCTCACACCTCTGGCTCATCAAACGATACCACCACTTCACACCAAGATGGAGCCACTCACCCCTCACCTCTGTCCTTCACAGCAGACCAGGTGAGAAAAGAGCTCAGGAACATAAAAGCGAGGAAAGCAGCTGGACCGGATGGTATCAGCTCCAGGCTCCTTAAGTCCTGTGCAAACAAACTGTCTGGAGTTATGGAGCATGTCTGAGCCCTGAGCTGAGAGTGATACCACAGATATGGAAGACCTTGTGCATGGTACCGGTGCCTAGAACATCGCACCCTAAAGACTTCAGCAGCTACAGACCGGTGGCTCTAACATCTCACCTGATGGAGACATTGAAGAGACTGATACTGGGACATCTCCGCTCTGAGGTGGGCCCCTCCATGGACCCACTACAGTTTGCCTACTGTCCTAATGTCGGAGTGGAAGAGGCTGTTATCTTCCTGCTACACCGAGCTCTCTCTCACCTGGAAATGCCCGGCAGCAGTGTGAGAATCACCTTTTTTGATTTCTCCAGTGCGTTCAGCACCATCCAGCTAGTGATTCTGCACCATCCAGCTGGTGATTCTGAGGGACAAACTGGAGAGGATGGGTGTGGACCACAAGTGGGCAGGTAGAGCGGCTTGTCCACGAACCAGAGGGTTAGCAGTTCGATCCCTGGAATATGCCACATGCCGAAGTGTCCTTGAGCAAGACACTGAACCCCCAGTTGCTCCCACTGCTGGCACTGGTGTGTGAATGTGTGTGTGCTTGTGTGAGCGAATGGGTAGATGTGTCTATGATTGTAAAGCGCTTTGAGTACCAATAGGTAGAAAAGCACTATATAAAAGCAAGGCCATTTACCATTACCATTTACCACCAGCTGTCTACATAAATCTTGGACTACCTCACAAACCAACCACAGTTTGTGAGAAACACCTACTCACCAGCAGCACGGATGCCCCCCAGGCGACTGTCCTGCCCCCCTTACTTCTGCTGAAGTTCTCCGATGACTCTGCGATTGTCGGCCTCATCAGAGACGATGACAACGCAGTACAGAGGACTGACGGAGACTTTTGTGGACCGGTGTCAGTGAAACCACCTCCTGATCAACGCAGGGAAAACCAAGGAGATGGTGGTGGATTTTCGTAGACGCCATTCTGCCCTCCCCTCACCAGTGAACATCCAGGGAATGGACATTGAGCAAGTGGACTCTTATAAGTACCTGGGTGTTCACCTTAACACCAAACTGGACTGGACTCACCACACTGATGCACTCTACAGGAAGGGACAGAGCAGGCTCTACCTTCTGAGACGACTGAGGTCTGGAGTGAAAGGGGCACTCCTGAAGACCTTCTACGACTCTCTAGTGCAGGGGTCGCCAACACGGTGCCCGCGGGCACCTGGTCGCCCGCAGGGACCATGTGAGTTGCCCGTAGGGGATGTTCTAAAAATAGCACTTGTCGCCAATCGAGCGGCTCTAAAAATTTTATTTAATTGTGTCGCTGTTCTTTTTATATCAATAACACTACTATGCATTACTGTAGAGTTGAACATGGTATTATTTAATATAAAATTATATAAGTTATGTTTTATGTGTATATGAACTCTGACCTCGTCTGGAGTCAAAGTTCAATACAAACCGCCATCTTTGTTTTTACCGATGTATGGAAGCGGCCGTGGCTACGTTGAGGAGCTAGATGAGGGTCGTAACAAAAACGTACCATTTTGTGGTTTCCCGTGGGAAGAAGCGTGCTTTTTTACCACAGTAAAAGAAACGTGCGTATATCTCATTTATGGGGTTACTGTGGCAACAGCAAAGCGGCACAATGAGGAGAGACACTTCAGTTCAGTACTGTCATGCTAGCTTCCATGCTAACTGCTAACTCCCTGCCTGGCAGCGCACTACGGGCAGAAAAAGGCCATGAGTTAAAGGCAGTGTTTTTACGTGAGGCCAGCGAAGAAGTCAAAAGACGTAAGGGAAGCATCATTTAGCAAAACAGATGTTTTTAGTGAAACGCCATGTTCTAAAAGTGTGTTAAAATGGTACAGATTTGTACAAATATGATATGATTCATTTAAATATGTGAAAGAATGTGTTTTTTTTTAATATTACATTACTGGTAGTTTGTACAGACATGGGACAAAGTTCATGATTTGTTCAAAAATGTCATGGTGTTAATTTGAACAAACATAAAACAGGTGACTTTAAACGAAGTGCTGCAAATGTGCTCATTCATACGGTCAGAGCAGTCCAGAAAGATAGATGAGGTAGAGAGACATGTAGCTCAAATGTTGAAACTGAATTATAGGAACAAAAATAATGAAAAATGTTGCATGTTTAAATAGTTAGGTTTCTACCATGTAAATCATTACTAATATTTATTGTGAGGATTCATTAACAACCATATGATATAACAGCAACCACTAACTTGAGCAGACAGCCTTATTATTATTATTACTAGTATTCTTATTATTAAAAGTGAACTTTGCGACTATGTTATTCAGTAAGTTTGTATCAAAGGTAGCCCTTCGAATTACTCAGTACCCTTGAAGTAGCTCTCAGTTTCAAAAAGGTTGGTGACCCCTGCTCTAGTGGCATCAGCTTTCCCGTACGGAGTGGTCTGCTGGAACAGTGGCATAACAGAGAGGGAGAGGAAGAAGCTGGATAAGATCATCAGGAAGTCCAGCTCTGCCCCTTGGACTAAGTGAGGGAGGTGGGTGACAGAAGAGTCCTGGCTAAAGTGTCATCCATGCTGGACAATGAGTCCCACCCACTGCACGGTGAACTGACAGAACTGAGGAGCAGCTTCAGTGACAGACTGCTCATCCTCGATGTGTGAAGGAAAGATACAGAAGGTCTTTCCTTCCTACTGCTGTTAGGCTCCACAATGAACACACCTGATATATGTGCAATAGTATTATTATTATAACCTTTATTTAACCAGATAAAAAACCCATTGAGATCAAGACCTCTTTCACAAGGGTGACCTGGCCAAGAAAGACAGCAGCACACATCATGGTGATCAGGACAGACAAACAACAATAACAAACAACCAGTAAAAGATAAAACATAAAAAATATAAAAATTTAAGATGCGAGAAATAAAGTGCAGATGTTGTAGGTACAGTAAAAGTTTAAGAACATATAGGCACTGTTTCGATTTCCATTGAAGTTTTTCTTAAAATAGAGTGGAAAGCTTCCATCGAAACAAGTTCTGACATTTTCAGTTCAGATTGGAGGGCATTCCAAGCAGAGGGGGCAGAGAAACTGAATGCTTTTTTACCCGTTTCAGTTCGTACACGAGGAGCGGAAAAATGCAGAATGTCATTCGATCGTAGGGCATAACGGCTTCTAGTTCTCTGAAGAAAAGAGCATAAATATATGGGAACCAAGCCAAGAAGAGCCTAAACTGTCCTCCATGCTGGACAATGAGTCCCACCCCCTGCATGGTGACCTGACAGGACTGAGGAGAAGCTTCAGTGACAGACTGACAGACTGTCTTCCTGCTGCTGTTAGGCTCCACAACGAGCACTTCTAATATGTGCAATATATCTATTATTTATTATATCTCTGTCATTTCTGCATGCTGTTGCAAACTGCAATTTCCCCATTGTGGGACGAATAAAGGTTTTTCTTATCTTCTTATCTTATCTTATCTTATAAACTAGAGTCGTCCAGTGTGTATAGCGTCTTATATCCAGGGAAGGCATGCCAGCTTTTGCATACAGTTCACAGTGGTGGGTGAGGCGGCTACAACCAGTGATAAACCTCAGAGCACAGTGATAGACAGGAGTCAAGGACTGAAGGCAGCTGGTTGAAGCTGACATATACACAACATCTCCATAATCAAGCACAGGCAAGAAAGTAGCTGACATCAGAAACTTCCGAGCTCTAAGGGAAAAACATGATTTGTTTCTGTAATAGAAACCAAGCTTCACCCTCAATTTGGAGATCAAATTTTTAACATGCAATTTGAATGAAAGCTCCTCATCAATTATGAATCCCAGGTACTTATAGCTGGTAACCAGCTCTAGAGTTTCACCCCGGACAGTTCTGATTTTGGGGATATTCTCCAAGGGAACAGATGAATTTGAAAAAATCATTAGTTTGGATTTATCAGCATTTAAAACCAGCTTCAATTTCTCCAAACAAATCTGCACTTCATCAAAGGCGGACTGCAAAAATTCAAATGCCTGAGCAATCGAATGTGGCATTTGACATGTTTGCACAGAGGTCATTTATGTAAATTGTGAACAGAATGGGTCCTAAGACTGAGCCTTGAGGTACACCTTTTGTGACCTCAAGAAAGGTGGAGCTAACTCCAGCTATCTGAACACATTGTGTTCTATTTGCCAAATAATCAGCAAACCAAGAGGTAGCTTGTTTGGAGATGCCATTCTTGAAGAGAGTTTCTAACAGAATATTGTGATCCACAGTATCAAATGCCTTAGACAGGTCAATGAACAGAGCCACACAGAACTTTTTCGAGTCCAATGCCTCAAACACGTCGTTAAGGACTTTTAGGGCAGCAGTAGCAGTGCTGTGCTGCTTCTTAAACCCTGACTGAAGGGAATTTAGAATGTTCCTCAGTTCCAAAAAATCCTTCAGTTGATCACAGATCAATTTTTCAAATACTTACATAATTGTGAGATAGGCCTGTATTTGTTAACAAGTGAGGGTTCACCTCATTTTAGCAGTGGGAGGACAAAAGCAGATTTCCAAACTTTAGGAAGTTTGTTTGTACTGAGACTTAGATTAAAAATACTCGTTAGAGGCTCAGCAATTAAGTCAGCAGCCAGCTTTAGAAAAAATGGATCCAAACTACACTATATTACCAAAAGTATTCGCTCACCTGCCTTTACTCATTCTATGAACTGAAGTGCCATCCCATTCCTAACTCATAGAATTCAATATGATGTCGGTCCACCTTTTGCAGCTATTACAGCTTCAACTCTTCTGGGAAGACTGTCCACAAGGTTGAGGAGAGTGTTTATAGGAATTTTTGACCATTCTTCCAAAAGCGCATTGGTGAGGTCACACACTGATGTTGGTCGAGAAGGCCTGGCTCTCAGTCTCCGCTCTAATTCATCCCAAAGGTGTTCTATCGGGTTCAGGTCAGGACTCTGTGCAGGCCAGTCAAGTTCATCCACACCAGACTCTGTCATCCACGTCTTTATGGACCTTGCTTTGTGCACTGGTGCACAGTCATGTTGGAAGAGGAAGGGGCCCGCTCCAAACTGTTCCCACAAGGTTGGGAGCATGGAATTGTCCAAAATGTTTTGGTATCCTGAAGCATTCAATGTTCCTTTCACTGGAACTAAGGGGCCAAGCCCAGCTCCTGAAAAACAACCCCATACCATAATTCCTCCTCCACCAAATTTCACAGTTGGCACAATGCAATCTGAAATGTACCGTTCTCCTGGCAACCTCCAAACCCAGACTCGTCCATCAGATTGCCAGATGGTAAAGCGTGATTCATCACTCCAGAGAACGCGTCTCCACTGCTCTAGAGGCCAGTGGCGGCGTGCTTTACACCATTGCATCCGACGCCTTGCATTGCACTTGGTGATGTGTGGCTTGGCTGCAGCTGCTCGGCCATGGAAACCCATTCCATGAAGCTCTCTGCGTACTGTACTTGGGCTAATCTGAAGGTCACATGAAGTTTGTAGCTCTGTAGCAATTGACTGTGCAGAAAGTCGGCGACCTCTTTGCACTATGCGCTTCAGCATCCGCTGACCCCTCTCCGTCACTTTACGTGGCCTACCACTTCGTGGCTGAGTTGCTGTTTTTCCCAAACGCTTCCATTTTGTTATAATAGAGCTGACAGTTGACTGTGGAATATTTAGGAGCGAGGAAATTTCACGACTGGATTTGTTGCACAAGTGGCATCCTATGACAGTTCCACGCTGGAATTCACTGAGCTCCTGAGAGCGGCCCATTCTTTCACAAATGTCTTGTTTCACAGTCTGCATGCCTGAGTGCTTGAATTTATACACCTGGGGCCAGGCCAAGTGATTAGAACACCTGATTCTGATCATTTGAATGGGTGAGCGAATACTTTTGGTAATATAGTGTATCTGGACCAGCTGATTTTTTGGAGTCCAAATTTTTTAGCGCACTATGGACCTCAGAAATAGACACAGGTTCAAAATGAAAAGAACAATCAACAGGGAGACGGCTTTCAACAGAAGGTTCATCAGTTAAAATGGTGCTTTTAGAATCACTGTTAAAAGAATCAAACAAGTGCCCTGCTGTAATAAAAGGTTCATTCAAATAATTTAACATGGCACATTTAGTGCAGGTTTCTAGTGTCTTTGACCAAAAAGTTTGGCAATTCAGTAGAGGGCATAGCACCAGAAGCAGATCTCACAACATTCCAAAATTTCCTGGGATCATTTAGGTTTTTGGTGGTTTCAGATAAATAAAATTCTGATTTAGCCTTCTTGATTACGGAGGTACATTTGTTGCGGAGTTGACGAAAATTGAGCCAATCAGCCTCCAGTTTTTTTTTTTTCGTGCTCTGGCCCAGGCAAGATCTCTTTCTTTGAGGAGGTTTCCAATTTCAGTGGAAAATCATCGATTTTTTCGCCCCTTTATCCTAAACTTAAGTAAGGGAGCATGTTTATTGATCAACTTCAAAAATTCAGAATGAAAGAAATTTCAGGCCAGCTCAACATCATCAAGGAGGGAGATTCGTTCCCACTCAAAGTTGGACAAATCATGCAAAAAAGCCTGCTCATGAAAAAGTTTAAAATCTCTTTTAAGTAAAATTCGTGGTTAAGTTTTGGGGAGTTTGGCATTCCTGACCACTGCAATGGCACAATGGTCACTCAGATCGTTCCCGAAAACACCAGCATCAGTATACCTGTGGGGGGTATTTGTTATTATAAGATCAAGGAGCGATGATCTTATGGGGTATTTAATGTTAGGCCGGGTTGGGCTGTCTATTAATTGGCTTAGATTTAATGAATCACACATACAGTGCCTTGCAAAAGTATTCACCCCCCTTGGCCTTTTTTCGTGTTTTGTTGCCTCACAACCTGGAATTAACATGGATTTTTTGAGGATTTGCATCATTTAATTTACAGAACATGCCCACAAATTTGAAGATTTTTTTTTTTTTTTTATTGTGAAGCAAACAACAAATAGGACAAAATAACAGAAAAAGTCAATGTGCATAACTATTCACCCCCCTAAAGTCAATACTTTGTAGAGCCACCTTTTGCGGCAATCACAGCTCCAAGTCGCTTTGGATAAGTCTCTATGAGCTTTCCACATCTTACCACTGGGATTTTTGCCCATTCCTCTTTGCAAAACTGCTCCAGCTGCTTCAAGTTGGATGGTGTGTGCTTGTGAACAGCAATCTTTAAGTCTGACCACAGATTTTCTATTGGATTGAGGTCTGGGCTTTGACTAGGCCATTTCAACACATTTACATGCTTCCCCTTAAACCACTCAAGTGTTGCTTTAGCAGTGTGTTTGGGGTCATTGTCCTGCTGGAAGGTGAACCTCCGTCCTAGCCTCAAATCACGCACAGAGTGGTACAGGTTTTGCCCAAGAATATCCCTGTATTTAGCACCATCCATCTTTCCCTCAACTCTGACCAGTTTCCCAGTCCCGGCTGCTGAAAAACATCCCCACAGCATGATGCTGCCACCACCATCTTTCACTGTGGGGATGGTGTTCTTTGGGTGATGTGATGTGACGTTTTCTTTGATGGCCGAAAAGTTCAATTTTAGTCTCATAAGACCAGAGCACCTTCCTCCATACATTTTGGGAGTCTCCCACATGCCTTTTTGCAAACTCAAAACCTGCCATTTTGTTTTTTGCTGAAAGTAATGGCTTTCTTCTGGCCACTCTGCCATAAAGCCCAACTCTATGGAGCGTACGGCTTATTGTCGTCCTATGTACAGATACTCCAGTCTCTGCTGTGGAACTCTGCAGCTCCTCCAGGGTTACCTTAGGTCTCTGTGCTGCCTCTCTGATTAATGCCCTCCTTGCCCGGTCCGTGAGTTTTGGTGGGCGGCCATCTCTTGGCAGGTTTGCTGTTGTGCCATGTTCTTTCCATTTGGTTACGATAGATTTGATGGTGCTCCTGGGGATCATCAAAGATTTGGATATTTTTTATAACATAACCCTGACTTGTACTTCTCAACAACATTGTCCCTTACTTGTTTGGAGAGTTTCTTGGTCTTCATGGCAGTGTTTGGTTAGTGATGCCTCTTGCTTAGGTGTTGCAGCCTCTGGGGCCTTTCAAAAAAGGTGTGTATGTGTACTGACAGATCATGTGACACTAAGATTGCACACAGGTGGACATCATTTCACTAATTATGTGACTTCTGAAGGCAATTGTTCCACCAGAGCTTTTTATACGGCTTCATAACAAAGGGGGTGAATACATATGCAAATTTTCAGTTTTTTATTTCTAAAAAATAGTTTTATGTATATATTTTTCTCATTTCACCTCACCAACTTAGACTATTGGGTTCTGATCCATCACATACAGTTCAGATTACAAAAACATTGAACTAAAGGCAGTAATGTAACAAAATAGGTAAAAAGCCAAGGGGGGTGAATACTTTTGCAAGGCACTGTAGATTTCAGGCCATCTGAGGCTGATGACAACCAATCAATTAGCAACCAATCAAGGTTTAGATCCCCCACTAAGACAAACTCACCAGAGTTTAAATCTGAGACACAGTCGTTTAAAGAACTTAGAGCCTCACTGCAGGCTGAGGGAGGCCTATAACAGCCCATGATTGTAAGGGACTGTCTGCGATGACACAGCAGGTTGCCATGGAGATGTCCCTGATCGGGTCCCAGACGGAGTCAACCATCAACAGGTGTCAGTGAAGGAAGGGAGGGAGGAATAGGACAGAGCGTCTCACTGCAGCGATCTCCTGGGGGGTTTGTTCCAGTGGCGGCCTTGGCCAAGGCCGCCGCTGCTCAGGGGCTGGAATGCAGATTAGATTATGATTGTTTGGGTTAGGGCGAGTAGTCGCATTTCAATAGACACGACTTACTCTATTTGTCCATTCTGGTCTTCAAATCGATCCATTTGCCTTGCAAAGCCAAAAAGCTTCTCCAAGATGGTTTTCCATGTTGCGGTTAATGACCACAGTCTGAGCACAAGAAGCTCTGTCCAAGATGTTATCCATGTTGCGATTTATAACCACAGTCAGCGCGCTGAAAGCTCTTTCCAAGGTATTATCCATGTTTCGGTTTATACCCACAGTCTGAGCGCTAACAGCTCTGCTCACTCCATAACTTCTCGTCGAGAAGATTCTGTCAATTGCGTTGAGAGACCAGTTGACCAATTCCATGATTTTAAATTTGGAGAGCAATGTGGAGAGAGGCTCCCAAAGTTTGAGACAAGACAGGACGAGACATGAGAAGCAAAGCAGGGAAGATAAGGGTGAGGGGAGAGACAGAGAGATGTGTCCGCCTTCGTTGAGTGCCAGGGAAGAAAAATAAGTTTTATCATCCTATTTGATCCAACTGGATCCTGGACAGACACAGCCGTTGTCAAAATCCGGCTAGATGTGAAAAACATTGCTTTGATATCCGCCTATGCCCCGAATAAGTTTGAGGTTGGTTTCTATAACCTACTAACTAAAACTCTTACAGGCTTTCGTCTGGTTTTGGGTGCAGATTTCAATGCAGTGTGAGACAGCAATATGGATAGAACTGACGGAACGTAGAGCAGAGACCAACATTTAGTTACTGGTGCATTACGTCAGCTGGCAGCCCATATAGGTGTAATTGATATAGACCCTTTTTCAGCTGACGTCATATAATATGTGCGCGCGCATTTTGGCAACGGAAGTGGTGTTTTTTTCCCAGCAGCTCTGACTAACAAACATGAGTTAGCAAATGGTTAGCAAGCATTTACAAACTGGTCCTAGCATCAACATGTCTGGTTATTGTGTATACGGTTCTACGATCGCTATTCCACCGGCGGACTAAAGTTTTATAATATTCCGACAGAATCACGACCATTTCAGAGCAACCGGCGGCGTCTGTGGCTGCAGGCTATTAAACGTGTGGACTGGAATGAGGACATAATCAAAAATTGCTCATGTCTGCAGCGCCCACTTTGTATCAGGTAAGGTTATAACACTATCTAGCCTACTCTTTGATTTTACGAGAAAGCCTTGTTTACATTAGTGATTGTATGATATAGAATAATAATCAAATGAAGCTAAAGTTTGATAAGCTGGTGTTAGATTTGCCTAGTAGCTTGCTAGGCTAAACAGACGTGTTTGTGTTTTATTTTAATAATGATAATAATAATAATTTAATTTCTCACTTCTCTATATTAAAGCTGAAGAGGATATCCCAGGTCCAAAGAGAGAGTACGATGATCTGAACCTGAGATACAGTCAACTTCAGGAGGACTATAGCCCTATTCGCACGGGACTAGTTTTACCTGGGGACGTCATGTGATTCAGAAACAACCCCCCTACGTCTGTGTTTCATGTGGCGCATTCGCACGGGATAAACAAACTCTGTGTTTTACTCTAATTTACTATGCATATTTATGTCTCTGCTACTTTCCGTTTCATTCCACTGCAGGTCAGAGGACATTTTACACTTTTTGACAGCTTTAGTAATTTTGCGAATTCTAATTGATAATAAATATATATATATATATATATATATATATATTTTTTTTTTAAAAAATAAAACATGATGAGATTATTGATCCCGGGAAAGAAATTACGAACGACCTATCAGTATTTAAATCAGCTCCACCTTTGTCGATGAACACATGAATGCTTGATTTAATGATTTCATCCATCTAAATGGGTGAATGGGTCTGACATCCTGACGTTGTACCCTAACATCTATCCAAACGTTGAATTACGACACATCCTTCATAATTCTTAAATGACGAGAGCCAGAAAAAAAGCCGCAGATCAAACACAGGTCTTGAAAAAGTAAACACCCCCCTCCCCCCCAAATCACAGGGATGCCGATTCGCACTGGATTAGTGTAGTGTGACTATCAGAACTAACTTAGTCACTGAAAGGGGAAAGCAGGGCTCTGTCTGACACGCTGCGTCCAATAATGAAAGATACCATCACTGCAATTTAAGGATGTTTATTTTGGTTCTTTTCAATAACATATACTTTTGTTATGCAGATGGATTGAACTACTATACTATAAGACTCAAACGGTCAACAGAAATACTGGCACCCTACCTCACCCTCACTCTGTGTCAAACAAACAAATTCACAGGCAGGTCCAGGTGATATTCATCATGCAATCATTCAAACCTAGTCAAACCCACACACACATCAGGTCAAACCCACACACACATCCAGTCACACCCACACACACATCCAGACACACCCACACACACATCCAGACACACCCACACACACATCCAGACACACCCACTACCCCTGGTGACAAGTGAGAAATACATCCCCGTCTCTACATTCCGGCCCCTAATTATTATAACATAATAATTACAGAACATCAATATCAACACAGAAAAGTAGTTGAACACTGATTTTTTTTTCTCTCTCTCTCTTATTTTATTTTTTTTTTATTTTTTTTAAATATGAGAGAATAGTTCATTTTTCATGTCCTTGAATGCGCAGGTTCTTCACATGTCTTCAAATGTCTCTAGGCCAGAGGTTCCAGAACTTTCGGAGCCTAGATAGAGTGTGGAGGTGGCCACAACTCTTATATTTAAAGTCAAGTCATGTCAAAACAAGTCATGTCAACAAATAATCCCATCAGGTGTCCTCAGCTTCCTGAAGCAGACAAATCTTGGTGACAGGCCTGTCCAGACAGCTTGTCCTGGTCTTGATCTTAACTTGTCGAACGATTCCCTTTTTATCTTGAATAACTTTGACAACCTTCCCCATAATCCAAGAGTTGCGGGGTGCAGAATCATCTACAATGAGCACGATGTCTCCTGGAATGAAGTTGCGCTTGATCTTGTTCCACTTTTGACGCTCCTGAAGTTGTGGTAGGTATTCCTTTGTCCATCTTTTCCAAAACAGGTTGGACATGTACTGTACTTGTTTCCATCTACGCACAGCATACAAGTCGTCCCTTTGGAAAACACCAGGTGGAAAAGATGGCTGACCCTTGAGGAGAAGAAGATGGTTGGGAGTCAGAGCCTCCAGGTCATTATGATCTGTAGATGCTTTTGTTATTGGTCTGCTATTAAGAATAGCTTCGATTTCACACAGCACAGTGTGAAGACCGTCTTCGTCCAGAGTTTGTACTCTTAGAGTAGAGTTGAGGACTTTCCTGATTGAACGAATTAATCTCTCCCAGGCCCCCCCATGATGGGAACCACTTGGAGGATTAAACTTCCACTTTATTCCTTTTTGCAGGAGTTCATCATGGATCTGAGTTTGATTCCACTGTTCCAAAGATCTTTTCAATTCTCTATCAGTGCCAACAAAGTTGGTTCCATTGTCTGAGCAGAGTTCTTTGACTTGGCCTCGTCTTGATATAAAACGACGTAAGGTGTTGATGAATGAATCAGTCTCCAATGATACAGCTACTTCAATGTGCACAGCTCTTAGAGCTAAACAGGTGAATATCACTCCATACCTTTTCACTTTAGATCTTCCACGTTTCACTTCAAATGGTCCAAAACAATCAACTCCCACTGAGGTGAATGGTGGTTCATCTGGAGTTATTCTGTTAAGTGGCAACTCTGCCATCTGTTGGCTAGCTGGCGCTGCCAGAACCCGTCGGCAAACAACACATTTGGCCAAGATTTTTCATATAGCCAAACTGGCCCCTGTAATCCAGTATTTCTGATGCAACATTGCCAACATGTGGGTTCTTCCACCGTGGCCGACTTCTTTATGCACTTGCCTTAGAATAAGGTCAGCAATATGCAGGTTTTTGGCCAATATAATGGGATGCTTCGTCTCTTCAGGCATGGCTGCCCTACTGAGCCTTCCACCGACTCTCAAGATTCCATTATCAAGTACTGGGCTCAATTTGTATATGTGGCTTGTTTGTTTCACATTTTGGTTCTTAAGGAGGCTGGAAAACTCCTCTGGGAACCTTTTCCTTTGGCAATGTCCAATTATCTCCAGCTCTGCCTCACTTCACTCTTCCACAGTGAGAAAAACATGGAAAGAGTCTCTGACACTCTGCAGATCCTTGCTCAGAACATCATTCGGCTCCTTCGCATCTGTCCTTGAGTGTGACAGCAGTGCCTTGACCTCCTTCCTCTTCTTCCAGAGACTCAAGAGTCTATTTTTGAATCTCAAGACCCAACACATCACTCTCTTCAGATGGTTCCAGGATGAAGCACGGTCTATCAGTTGAGACACTGAGTCAACTTCTTCTTTGGCTGAAACAGCATTAACAAGAATGTTCCTTCTGACCTCAGGATCATCTTGCTCTGATAGTTCAATAGAACTGTCTGGGTTCATAGGCCATTGGTCCTCTGAAAGTAGGAGAAATTGCGGGCCACACATCCACTGTTCATCCTTGAGGAATGACTTCACTCCAAGTCCCCTGGAAGCAACATCTGCTGGATTGGACAAGGTGCTCACATATCTCCACTGAGATGCATGAGAGGCTTTAAGGATCTCAGAGACCCTGTTAACCACAAAAGTTCTAAATCGGGAGGTCTCATTTTCGACATACTTAAGCACTGAGGTGCTATCAGTCCAAAAAATAGAGTTGAGCAATGGCATATGCAGCTCCCTTCTCCACAATCTGTCCATACGTGCTGCAACTACTGCTGCTGTTAGCTCCAGTCTTGGAATGGTTATTGGTTTTAAGGGAACCACCCTTGACTTTCCCATGATAAGGGTGCTGCACGGCTTTCCATTGGTGTTGCGCAATAGCAAGTAGGTAGCTGTTCCATAACCCACCTCACTTGCATCTGCAAAATGATGTAATTGGGCAGATGCTACAGTGCCAAAGTCCACAGAATTAAAACATCTGTCTACCTTGAAATCCCCCAGTAGGTGGAGCTCCTGAATCCAACTGGTCCACTCCTGTGCAATAGGTGTAGGTACAACATCATCCCACCCAAGGCCTTTCGTACACAGATCCTGCAAGATTAGTTTGGCTTTTAATACCACTGGTACCAGCACTCCAAGTGGATCATAAATGGAACTGACCACAGATAAGATCCCTCTACGGGTCAAAGGTCGATCTTGGATTGAGATCTTAAACTTGAATGCATCTGATTGCACGCACCATTGCACTCCCAGAGCTCTCTCAACAGGAAGCAAATCATGGTCCAGATCCATCTCCTCTATATCAATTGCCCTCTCCTCTTCAGGAATTGCAGCTAACACTAGTGTTGCTTTCGTCAACGAAAACTATGACTAAATATTGTCGTCAACGAACCTTTATCACGTGACTAAAACGAGACGAGACGTAACGTAAATGCTGGTCATGCGACGATGACTATAATTAAATGTATAATGCAATATTGTTGACGAATAAAAACGAGACTAAATGTGGTTTACAAAATAAAAACTATGCTAAAATGTCTCTCCATTTTCGTTGACCAAAACGAGACGAGACGAAATGTTACGTCATTTTGTCATGTTTAGTCGCGTTATTATTATTATTTTGTAGTTTTTCTGTTTCCTGTGTCCAGAGAGCCCGTTTCTCTCGCAGGCGACGTCACTTCCTCAAGCTCCACTCGCGGCATTATTTAGAAGATGCAGCTGCTCCAGTGAGTCTGCGACTCTGCGTGAGTACTGAGTAGCGCGAGAGAACTGTGAGTAGGCTACTGAGTAGCGTGACAGAGAAAGGGAACGATGGCCGGCCAGCCGGGGGTCTTTGGTAGAAGAAGAAGAGAAGACATTTGGAAAAACTTTAAATACACCGAAGTGGAAAATAAAACCGAATGTCTTGTTGTGAAAGATAGGGAGAAGTGCGGCAAATAGTAAATAAATAGTAAAATAAATATGTTGTAAATTCAAATCAGCGTCTTCCGTGTCTGGAATGGATGTATTCTTGAGTCTATAAGGTAACAATAATATAATAAGAACCTTGTTTGAAATAGGTTTGGCTAAAAGAAAATTTTGGTTTTGTCTATACTACAAGGTAGGCTACTTATACTGTATTGACTGGGTTAAATAGAATTGCATTACTAAAAAGAGACTAAAATACAATTTTCATTGACTAAAACTAGACTAAATGTCATCAGTTTTCGTTGACTAAGACTAGACGAAAATAGTCATGGATAATTCTGACTAAAATAAGACTAAAATGCTCAGACTTTTAGTTGACTGAAACTTGACTAGACTAAAAAGAGTATGAACATGACAAACTAATAAAAACTAAAATGACAGCTTGACACAAAGACTAGACTAAAACTAAAATTAAAACAGGCCGCCAAAAACAACACTAGCTAACACATTTCGACTGTTGCTTATCCACTTCTTTAGCTGAAAGCCTCCTCTGGCACAAATAGCTCGAAAGTTATGATAGAGAGATATAGCCTCAGACTCCGAAGACACAGAGACAAGACAGTCATCTACATAGAAGCTGTGCATGATGGTGTCCACCATCTGCTGACTAAAGAAGTTGCCATTATCCTCTGCACACTTTCGCAGAGCAAAATTTGCACAGCTCGGTGATGAGGTCGCTCCAAACAGATGGACACACATCCTGTACTCCTCCATAGGTTTAGAGAAATCCCCTCCGGGCCACCAGAGAAACCTCAGCAGGTTACGGTCTTCAGTCTGGCACACGCACCTGATGATACATGGCCTCAATATCTGCCATCAAAACGATGGGTTCCTTCCTGAATCTGGTTATGACCCCGATCAATGAGCTGGTAAGATTGGGTCCCTGCAGTTGCAGAGTGTTCAGTGATGCACCTTGAAATGATGCTGCACAATCAAATACCACTCTAATCTTCTTCTTTTGTGGATGATATATACCATGATGTGGAATATACCAGGTTTTGCCATGGCTACATGCCAGATCTTCAACAGGCACCTTTTCAGCATAACCACAGGAAATTACATTGTGCATAAAGGTGGTGTAATCTGCATGAAATAAGGCATCCTTTTGGAACCTTCTTTTCAAACTCAAGGCGCGTTGCTCTGCTAGCTTGCGGTTGTCAGGCATACACACATTTCCTTTCTTTAAAGGCAAACCAATCGTGTAGTGACCATCCATCAGCTTAACCGAGCTTTTTACCATTTCCATAACTTGGCCATCTTCTCTTGATGGACCCAGTTGCTCTTCATGGCTGCATTCAGGGAAGTCTAGTTGAAACTGCTGCTTCCACAGTTCATCCAATTTCACTACAGAGATTCGATTAGCAGTGATACTGGGTTGTTCCAAGTCTGCTTCACCAAACATTGGTCCGTTAACAGTCCATCCCAGCATGGTCTGAACAGCATATGGCCCTCCATTTTCACTTGGAACCACCTTTACCGGTTCCAGAGCTCTAGGTGCATTTAAGCCAATCAAAAGCTCAATGTCTGCATTAATTTCCGGTAGGTGTACCCCACGCAAATATGGCCATCTGACCAGATCTTGCTCCCGTGGTGTGTTGCTCCTGCGCACAGGCATTTTCTTCTGTGTAAAGACATCTGGCAAATCACAGTAGAGATCACTTTCCAGACCAGCTACCTCCAGATCTGAGACAATGCAACATCCCACAAGCTTTTCTTGGCCCATAGTGCGTAAGAGAATTTTAGTTCCTCTTCCTGAAACATTCAGTTTGTCTATCAGACTTGACGTACAAAAGGAACCAGAACTGCCTTGGTCCAGAAAGGCATAAGTTTCAACAATTTTGTGACCTTTTTTGGACTTGACCTTGACTGGCACGATGGAGAGCTTACAGTCATGGTCACCGGCCCCAGTGAGACCACTACTTTGCACTGCTACCACAGAGCTGCCCACTGTTGTATTTGTATCTGCTGCAACTTGATCCTTCTCACTCTCCTTGTTCTTTGGATGAATATGAAGCATACTAGGGTGTTTAGCTCCACATGTTTTACATGACAATCGTCTCCTGCAATCCTTGCTTATGTGCCCTATGCACAGACAGCCAAAGCAGACTCCATGTTCTTTCAGAAATGTGATTTTGTCATTATGTGCCTTCTTTCCCAGTAGAGAGCACAACTCCAACGCATGTTCACCCCTGCAGTATAGGCAGATCCTTTTGTCCAATGGGGTTCCTTCCCTTTTCACATGAGCCTTTCCATCAGCTGATGCTACTGTAGTTGCAAAACTTCCTTGGTTTCGTGTGCGACGCGGATAACCATCTTTGCTGCCATTTTTGTTTTGCATTGTCTTTGGAGTGTCCTGTATATTGCCAAATACAGGGTCCGCTGCAATTTTTACCTGACGTTCAATAAAACTCACAATGTCAGGAAAAGTAGCTCTTTGATGGCGGGTCTCTTGAATATCACAAACTACTGTCCTCCATTTGTCTCTCAGCTTATACGGTAACTTCTTGATTACTGTAAGCATGTTTGCAGGCATGTTAAGCTCAGACATGTACTGTATGTCATCCATCGCATTACAGCATCCTCTTAAGAAGAGACCATAAGCTTGGAGAGATTTGGCATCCTCTGCTTTAACCACAGGCCATGAGAGAGCTTTGTCCAAATATGCTGAAGCAATCTTTTGTTCATTCCCGAAATGTTCTTCCAACAAAACCTTAGCCCTTTGATATACTCTGGTTGGAGGCATTTGTTGACAGCTACGAACGAGCTCTTGTGGTTGTCCCCTTGTATATTGTGCCAGAAAGTGCAAACAGTCTCCAATATCATTTGTCCTTTCTTCTACATTGTGCTCAAAGGCTCTCATAAAGGCATGATAGTGAAGGGGATCTCCATCGAACACCTGGATCTCTCTCTTTGGCAAATGAGAGATATTCTGTTGTCGTACCAGCAGATCAGAAATTTCATTTTGCCTTGCCATTATAGATAGTAAATTGTTACCGTCATCAATGACTGGCACCTGGACATGTGGACTGGGTGCAAACTGAGGAGCTGAAACAACATTATTCACATTAGGAACCATCAGAAGTCCAGACGGCCTTTGCTGGACTGTTTGAGATCCAACATCAGTTATAATTTTCCTTTCATTTGGCTTTGTTAAATGAGATTTTGATGTCATTTGATCGTCATGCACTCCTTGGCCACCAGGGACAAATGAATCAGCCTCTGCATTAAGAGCAGCAGGAGCCCCTCTGGCCATATAAGATTCCATACCATCTGATATTTTACTTCTGGTGCCTTTTACACTGCTTCCTGAGACTCCTAGGATGTTCATCCTAGCCTGAACGGCTGCTATCTCCACTTCAAGCTCAAATCTCTCTTTCCTTTTCCTTATTTCTTCCTCTTGCTGGTCCAGCTCTTGTTTTTGTTTGAGTAATTTTTGACGAGCGAGAAGAGCAGCCATTTCGGCTTCTGCTTTGACACGAGAAGAGGAAGTAGAGAAGCATGAAGTTCTTGAAGCCCCGGTTTTTGATCCATGTTTTCTGCTTCCAACATTTGAGATGCTGTCATTTGGCTGAATGTCATCATGCACTACTCCAACGATGGCATTCTCCTCAACATTGTCATTTGTTGCATATCCTGAGACTGGTTTCTTTATTTCGGAAATCCACTGTGTCACATCATCAATAAATCTTTTGTTGTATTTATCAATGCTTGCAAACCACACTTGTTGTTTTTTCTTTTCCACTTCAGGTATCATTTCCATCACTGACCCATGCAGAGAAATTGTCTCCTCATGTAATTGCATCAAACTTTTGAGTTGAGTTTGCACCTGTGAAACATTATCATCATTCTTCATGAGCTCCTTTAAGGCAATAATGACCCCTTTCATTTTATTCACTTTTGTTTGACGTTCTTTTTGAAGTTTCTCCATTTTACACTCCAAGGCTTTTTCAGTGAGAATGATTTTCCTTCTGACAGTTTCATTGTTATCAGTTTCATTTGAATCAGCTTGATTTGATCCACTCATATTGATATCCAACAGTGTGTGTACCACAAAAGTTCAAAGAGCATTTATCACAATCCACATTTGCATCATCAGTTCGCATCCAACTTAGCTGCTTTGTTTTTGCACAAATCTGGCTCCATGCATAAACAATCCAACATTGCTTCCAAATCCACACTTTAATTCAAGCTTGATCATCAGCAGCAAATGCATCAAACATCCAACTTCATTCCACTTTAATGTGCACAAAACAAGCGATCCACTTTTTCCAGTTAATAAAGTTTTGAGCAATATAGGAATGACATCAAACAATGGCCACAGCATCCATGTGCATCCAATATGCAGCAATAACCAGCATCAACTGTGTCCAGGCAAGTAGAACTTCACAGTATGAATGGACTGAATTTCACATACCATGGATTATGCTGCGCTCCTTCATTTCAGTCATATTTACTCACGATCACCATGCAAAGTGGTTGAGTGGTCCAAAGTGCACAAATCCAGTGAAGCATCAGAAGATAAGTGTTGGATCTGTACCTTTTTCTGTTGACAATGTAGTGTGACTATCAGAACTAACTGAAAGGGGAAAGCAGGGCTCTGTCTGACACGCTGCGTCCAATAATGAAAGATACCATCACTGCAATTTAAGGATGTTTATTTTGGTTCTTTTCAATAACATATACTTTTGTTATGCAGATGGATTGAACTACTATACTATAAGACTCAAACGGTCAACAGAAATATCAGCACCCTACCTCACTCTCACTCTGTGTCAAACAAACAAATTCACAGGCAGGTCCAGGTGATATTCATCATGCAATCATTCAAACCTAGTCAAACCCACACACACATCCCGTCACACCCACACACACATCCAGACACACCCACACACACATCCAGACACACCCACTACCCCTGGTGACAAGTGAGAAATACATCCCTGTCTCTACATTTAGTATTATCACAGGACCTCTGTGTTACGTGAAATAGGGCTGGTAATTTGCGGTGTAATTTTTACTTTACGGACATAGCCGATTCGCACGGGACTAGTTTTACCTGGGGACCCCCGGTAATTTGTAATAATAGCGGAGGTCACCTGTGATCTTAATCCCGTGCGAATCGGCTATGTCCGTAAAGTAAAAATTACACCGCATAGGACTTATGTCAACCTTCGACAGGAATTTGACGCACTACGAGCAGAAAATGGAAAGCTGTTGTAAAATGAATGAATGTGAATGAATAAATAAATGTAAAGCTATTGTCACTGTGTTGTTCATGTTTCAAACCCTGGTTATGAGAAAGTTACAGGGCAAGGCATAGGATTTTTGATATGGAAAGGAGTATTTGCCATCTGAAAGGAAAGTAACACAAAAGCATAATTCATCTTTACATAACAGCTACGTATATCTCTGAACTGTTATCTACAAGCCCACAACACAGAAATAATATGCTATTTAACATGCCATACTGGTGCAATTCACTGTGAGGATGTAGTTTTTATCATTGGTTGATTATAACCCAAGCCTCATACATTGTTGTCTTGTGTCCTTGTCTTTGACTAGGGAGAATTTCTGATCTCTAAACACAAAACTCTGAGTCTATGTCATGGTATTTGACATTTTGTACATGGCCACAGATAACGTATTCATATGTATCCAGTGATTTATAGGCTCGTCATTTCTCTCTGGTGTACACGCTCTATTTCTCAATTAAATATATATATCTGGCCACTGTATATTCGGCCACTTTTCAACCCACTCATTAATAGAACACGGATCTGGAAGTCGGACAACATTTGTCAAAGTCAACTTGTTAAGGTAACATTTACGATCTTTAGTTGATTATCCCCTTGCATAGCTTGACAAGCTGTTTATCTCCACCATACTTCCGTTGCCAAAATGCGCGTGCATACGTTCTACGTCATCAATGTTTACAAACAGAAAAAGGGTCTATTTGGCGTTTAATGAACCCTTCCTTAAAAGACTACTCTTGCTTCTCAGCCAGACACAGATCCTTTTCAAGATTAGATTTTGTATTTGCATCCAAAGACTTGTTCCAAATTGTGAAGGATACCCATTACATACCAGTTACATGGTCTGACCACAAACCACTTTTCTGCTCTGTCACCCTAAGATCAGCCCCCGCTAGAGCTCCGAGATTCTGTGGGAGGCAGTTAAGGGTTTTATCAGAAGTAACACTATGCGTTATGCATCTATTAAAAATAAAGCACACACAGCTAGATTGGAAGCCCGGGAACAGAAATATACAGCCCTTGATGTTGCTTTACAACACAATTACAGTGATGCTGTTGCTCTTCAAAAAGATTTAATGAAGAGAAATGAATTCCCTTCAGGTGTCATTCTGAATTTCTTACGCACATAACCAGGCAGTCTTATTACTTTCATTTTGCTAGACCCAGCAATTTGTTGACCCTGAGGTACCGAACCAATAAACATTTTGCAGACATTTTTAGCGTTAAATCGAAAGATGGCACTGTTCAAATGGAACCAAAAAGGGTAAATGAAACTTTAGCTTCTTTTTACAAGGAATTGTACACTTCAGAGATTGACTTTGACAAATCAGCATACAGTATTTTTTTGAATAATATGGATATCAAATGTCTTTCTGACAGTTAATCTGAAAATTTGAATGTGCCTCTTACAGCTTGTGAAATTGATGAGGGCAGTGAAGGACATGCATAAGGGCAAATTGCCAGGTGTGACTTTTTGGCCCCTGATATGTTCTTTGCTTACAGATATGATTCAGTTTTTGACTGAAGCGGGCTCATTTTTCAGAGATGTTAACAGGGCTTTGATATCTTTGCTCCTTAAAAAAGGCAAGTCCCAGTAGAGCGTAGTAGTTACAGACCGATTTCACTTCTGAATGCGGACCTAAAGGTTTATGCTAAGGTGTTGGCGCAGCGCCTTCAGGGCCTTCCGATGAAGTTAGTATAGCGATCAAACGGGCTGGAGCCTATCCCAGTTGTCATCGGGCGAGAGGCAGGGTACACCCTGGACAGGTCGCCAGTCTATCGCAGGGCTAACACAGAGAGACAGACAACTATTCACACTCACACCTACGGCCAATTTAAAATCACCAATTAATTAACAAGCATGTCTTTGGACAGTGGGAGGAAGCCGGAGTATCGGAACCCACGCAGACACAGGGAGAACATGCAAATTCGGCCCATGGATTCGAACCTGGGACCTTCTCGCTGTGAGACATCAGTGCTAACCACCTCGACACTGTGCCGCCCTCATAATGAACAGTCAAGCTACCAAGCTCCCAAGAAGGGGGTAATGTAATGTGTTGCAAAGGGGGTTGCATGATGTACTGTTGTACCAGTCAAGGGGCCAATCAAACCCTGAGAAAATGATGTCTCCTTTTGTTCAGCTGGTCTTTTCAAGGCTATAGAGTTGCAGAAAGGTAATTTCCCCCCTGTGTTGTGCATATTTGTATATGTGCGGAAATAAGGGGAGGGATACAAGCAGAGAAGTACATTGTAGACATGCTAATGTTGTTGGCCATAAGAAAGGCCATAAAGATGTCATGAAACTCAACATCCAAACATCATCACAGGGGCCTTCACTACCCCTTTTCTTTTTTCAGATGGTAATGACCTTGTCCCCCTAAAACCATATAATCCCTTGTTACCTTAGAAGACTTGCCAGAACATTGTCAAGCACCAGAATAAAAGCCTGAACAACAGGACGGAACCAAGCCCTGATGGTTTTGTTTTATTGCAGATAGAAAAACAATAATAAGTAACCCCCTGTGGAACAATTACACACTTAGCAACTCCACTAGTCTGCAGTCTTGTACTTATGATCATTACCCCGACACCATCATCTACCTCCTGTAAAGAGTTCATTCTCACCTGGAGAGGACCAGAAGCACTGCTCATGTTCTTTGATTTATCAAGTGCTTTCAACACCATCCAGTTTTTCATACTGAGGGATAAGCTGGTGCACACAGGAGTGTACCACCACCTCACATGTTACTGGACTACTTAACCAATAGACCAGAGTATGTGAGCACACAAGACTGTGTTTGTGATGTTGTTGTCTGTGGCACGGGAGCCCTTCAGGGAAGTGTGCTGGCTCCCTTCCTCTTCTTCCTGTACACTGCTGACTTTAGACACCTCTCACCCAGTTGTCATCTGATGAAATTCTCAGATGACTCTGCAGTCATCAGCTTCATCCAGGAAGGGGAAGATGGGGCATACACAGGACTCATGCAAGACTGTCAAGAACAAGACTTTGTCAAGAAAACTGCCTCCAGCTGAATGAAGGTAAAACCAAGGAGCTTGTGGTGGATTTCTGCAGGCACAAACACACACTAGACACACCAGTGACCATCCAGGGAATGGACATGGAGATAGTGAATTAGTATCTGGGTGTACACCTGAAAAAAAAAAATGAACTGGTCTGACTAGGGCTAGGGCACTTCATATGACAGGCCAGAGCAGATTCCACCCGCTAAGGACACTTAGGTCCTTAGTCGTATACTATGTTGTGGTCTGCTGGAGCAGCATAATATCAACGGCAGACAATTTAGAGACTGAAAAAACTGAAGGCCGGCTCTGTTCTGGCCTGTCCTCTTGAGCCTGTGGAGGTGGTGGGTGATTGAAAGATGGAAGGAAAGCCGTCATCGCTGATGGAAAACCAGTCCCGATCACTCTGTGGCTTTAATAGCACTTGGCAGCACCTTCAGCAGCCTACTGCTCACCCATGCTGTGTGACGGTCTTTCTCCCTGCTGCTGTGAGGCTGTACAACCAGGTCTGTTCCCAGTAGTATCATACAAGACAATGTTCCATAATCAGTGTTGGGCAAGTTACTTCAAAAACATTACTTTGAAATGACAGTAACAAGTAATACTTGTTACTGTCATTTCAAAGTAATTCGTTACATTATAATATTACTGTCTCTGAATTGTCAGGCATTACACTACTACTGCATTACTTTTAAGTTACTTTCACCAAAATAACTGCAAATATATATATACTTATTGTAAATGCATCTTATTATGCTCCTAGGCTTAAGGCTAACAACAGAAGAATGAAATAGGCGCAGTCAGGGGCGATTCTAGGGTCTAGAGCTTTAGGGGTGCTGAGCACCCCTCACCAAAGACTGGAAAGACAACAATAAATGAGAGAACACATCTTCCTTTAATGTCAAACTACTGTGTCACAAAGCTTTGGTTTAAAAAATAAAGAAAAGAAATTGCATTTCAATGAGAAGATGAGGTAGGAACAATAAGTGCAAAACAAACTTAAGGTCAATAAACGTCAAAAAAGCAACCCCTAGCAAGCTAACCTCCTGACTACCAGGAAAAGAAATATTATCCAATCACAGTTTTTTTTTAATTCCCCAATCTTTGTAAGGTAATTAGAATGCTGGAAAAAAAAAAATTAAATAAGTTTTTATTTTTAAGATTTCATATAACTGATGGACAACATTTTCCTTAATGAGAAAGTGAAAGGTACAAAAGCCCCACCCCTTTACATTTGTTATCATTGCAAAAGCTGTAAATGTCCTCTGTAGATAGGCAGCATTAGTCTTAAACCTTAGTTTTAACATCAACACATATGCACAAACCAAAAGCTTAATATAAACTGTGGCCAGTGGTTGATTGACAACCTGCACTATTAGCTTACCAGATAGAGAAAAAAAACGTCAGCTAGCAAACTCGTTCTTAACAATAACAACAACAGTAAAAGTTAGGGCTGTTGCTAATGACTGTAATGTGTTGGTGCTGAGTGATAAAGTAAATAGATCGTTTGGTAACTTATAGGAGCCACACACCTCAGGTGGTCAGCCAAACCTAAGCCAAACCTAAGGTGTGTGCGTGGGGGAGGGAGGGGTAAATGAGAGAGGTGGATCATACCACTGGGGGGGGGGTTCTCGTTAAAATATTATTTTTAAACCACATACTTTCTTCGATAGTGCTATTTTTGTCATCTTATAGACAAACCCTTTCAAAATAAAACAAACAATACTTTTTTTTCAACTCTTATTTTCGTTTTCGTCCTCAGTTTGCTTTCTTTTCACTAACTTAATGTTAGCATAGCACCGCTCTAAATGTTTACTTGTGCTATTTCGTGACGTAGATAGATCTTTTGGTTTTGCACATAAAGTACACTTAACTACTATGGTCCTCATATCTTTGTCTCTAACAAACTGAAAATAATGAGAGTATGTCCATCTCGAAAATGTACTGTCTGACGTCGAGCCTGCTTCAGTCGTACAGGAAGAAACGTTTTACAATTCACAATTTACAATTTTTCTCCTCTGCTGATCTCGCTGTGTTATTGGCAATAGTATAAAAACAAAACACCACTTAATTTCGGATTAAAATGCATTGTAACGCGCGTTACTGACCTTTGTACCGCGTAAAATATTACCCAATTTGTTTTGGAATGCCTGACATTACCACGTTACAGCAAAAAGCAATACATTACAGTAACTACATTACTTTTGTAACGCGTTACTCCTAACACTGTCCATAACGTTATATTTGCTTTGATGCTATTACAAAATTTCTACACATAAAAGTAAAAAAAATAAAAAATGTTTTGTATTTGTTTTGTATTTTGAATGTATTTTATATCACAACATAACTGACCTTTTATTCATACTGGTATAAGTTAACAATTCGGTATCAACATTTAAAAATCACATTTTGCATTTTTACTGAACTTTTACTCTTCTTCTCATTCAGTAAAATGAAAAAAGAAAAGCAGGATACATCATGAAATCAAAATTACTTACGTATTTATTGATACACTAACTACACTAATTTCATTGTGCTCTCAGATCAAAAGACTGTGTATTTGATCTGTGCGTTTGGTGATACTGCATCCACAACAACAGAGTAAATGTCACAAATACAATGTGTTAACAACAGTGTGAATAAACACTGAATAGCAGAGCGCATCCATGTTCCATTCAGTCAAATAATTGAGAAACTGTCCAGGTAACTACAGTAGACATACATTGCTCAAACTGATTAATAATGTCTGAGCAGCAGAATCCACTCTCCGGCTGAGTTTGTCTCACAGCTTGTCCAAGTTCAAGGTGTGGACTGGATCCTGAGACCTAGACTGTCTGTGATGCAGGTCATGCTGTCAGAAGGCATGCCAGGTGCAAAACTTTGGCTGCAGTGGTCCAGAATCCAAACCAGGATTTGTTATGATCCTAAAAACACAATAGAGAAAAAACTAATGATCAACGGGTGCTAAAAACCACTGCCTAAAAGACGGACACATTTTTCCTAGTGAGCACACTCAGAGTGGTGATAGGGGAAGGGAGTCTTGCTCAGTGCACCTCAACTGTGGATGTAGAAGGGATTCAATCTAGTGAGCTTACTGTTCCAAAGCTGTTTCTCTAACCATAAGTCCACTATATATAGTGAAGTTTAGATTTTGCTTAACCTGTGCTTTTTAACTGGCTCAAATAACCTCCCACAAAACATTATTATGTTGTCTACCATCATATACTACAAACACACCTACTATTCAACACTGTACTTAGCATGGCAACAAAGTGGAGGGTCTGGCATCATGCCATCCTGTCTGCTCCTCTGTGTTTGTTTTACCTGGGGGAATTAGTCGTGTTCTACTGGATGTGACCTTGCTCTTTCTTTTTTATTTCTCCTTCAGTACTTTTCTCTCCCCTCTGGGTCTCATGCTTTGTCATCACTTCCTTGCTTTCTTTACTTGGAAAATGACACTATGCCTACAGCTTTTTTTAACACTGTTATTATTGATTGTCACTGATGGAAATATACTCTTTCAGGTTCACCCTTTTTTCATGACTTTCTGTATATCTCCTTTTGTCTGAATTCTTTTCCTAGTTTTTCTCCTATGTCTCACCTTATAGCGGAGCCAGTAGAGAACTATCAGCCTCCAGAACCAGGTCCCAACCTGCCTTTTAGTCTGAGCATGCCTCTCTTTCTGTGCCTGGGGCATAACGGAGGCCCACCCCAGTCATCCACGTCATCAGTTCACCTATTCTACCTGTCTGCTGGCACCCTGCCATACACAGTTTCCCATGCACGTTGAAAGGAAATAAAGGTGATAATATAAGCCTAACATTTTTAGACACTGACAATGGTGAAGTCAAGCACATTTGACTTATTTTGAGAAAACCCACAATACATACAGTATAGTAACACTCACAGTTTGCTTGTTGCCCAGCACCATCACATCAGCAGATTTCTTTGAAGGCTTACGACTCTGTAGTGAGCCATCAAAGCATATTTTCATTCAGTTCCACTGAAAAGATCTGAGGCTCATGTGCTTGAAGTGATATCAAAGTGCAACTGCATTCTATACTGTGGTATGATAACTTGATTTAAAACACGGAAAAATATGGGCACAAATCTAGTGCCCCCCACCCTGGTCATATGCTGACCAGGGTGGGGGCACTAGATTTAGTGTACACATTTTTTCATGACAAAAAAAATTAAAATCTTCGCCGCTACATGGTTTTCTATTATCTGTCATATCACTGTGTGGGGAATTGGCAAATTGGTGTCCCCCGCAGCTACCCCTGCTTGCTGAGAAGGTGCCGTGCACAGAAGCTGTGCGTGAGAAAAGGAAAGGGGAGGGGGGCGAGGGGGACAGTTCACCTCTGATCCAAAATGGATGGGGTGGAATCCACTGTATAAAAGGGCTAAAGTCAATCACACCTTGACTTTCTTCCATATAACGTACATTTCATTCATAATATTATAAATACAGGCCTATAAGTCCTGCAAGTTTTTGTTTTTATTAATTGTGTGAAATGGCCAAATAAAAATAGGTAATACAAAACGATTATGTGGTCACCAAGGTGAATTGGTTTAGTCTTGACTTCTGGTCGTGAGTGACAGCATTGGAGGATGGAAATCTGTTGATTGTCGAGTGTCAAATAAACGAGATGGACAGAAAAAGGTCAAAGCCATCAGGTGCCCAATTTAGGAAAAAAAGAAAAGAAGAAGAGGTGAAACAAGCAAAAGATAAAGGTATGCTATGTTCTCTCTGTGATTACAATATCCATGTCATGAATGAAGGGCTAATGTTAATTGGTGGTATACGTTTGTTAGCCTTTTTGCTATGATGCTTGCAATGCTTATACAACAGTAATTCGTCTTAACAAACACCAGATCTAATTTCACCATAAGATTGTGCTTTGCAACAAAACTGTTACAAGTTCAGTTATTATTTATTTCCATCACGTTGGGTCCTGTAATTACCCAACGGAATTTTTAGGAAGTTTCAAAGATGAACATTTGCCATTTGCTACAACTCTATTTTGTGTCAAACATAGTTTAACCAGTCATAACTAAAAGTGTGCCGAGCTTCAATGTAGAACCACCACTGGTTATTGATAGCATTTGTCAGGCTGTGTGATCATATTTTCCACTGCATGAAGATTTAATGCAAACCAGAGACATCCCTACCTGTACTGTTTTTGAGACTGTTTCTTGTTGTGCAGCTATGACCATCTGAAAAAGACAGAGAACGACAACGGGTAAACATAAGACAAGACAAAAAAAAAAGGAATCAAATTCAATCTAATCCAGTTTTTTCCCAAATTTGAGTTAACACAATTACTTTATCATATAATGAGAGGGCATTCCTGTTTACAGAGTCATGTCATGAATGTACAAGGGAGACAGGGACAGACTGGCCATCTGGCATACCGGGCATTTTCCCAGTGGGCCAACAGTCCCGACACTTTTTTTAAATTTAACTATTGGTCTGATCAGCCCATAAAACCAGTAGATCAGCGGGCCGATTGACACTAGTCTGGCCCAATCACATTGTTAAACATCAACCCCTTTCGCTTTGGTCCTGCCCAGAGGTTGCGCTACACTTTTTCGTTGTCTGTCATTTTGACGGACAGAGTCATAAAAATCCCGTCATAATCTATTTTTACCCGTCATTTTAATTTTTTAAAACAATAATAATGACATATTCAGTGGCATTTAATTTTCATTAAAGTTTCATTAACTTTAAATACTTTTTCAGAACAGTATCGACTTTAAATGGTAAAAAAAAAAAAAATAATAGTTTGGGCTACCGACAGTCAGTGCTGCTGACACATCTCGTCCGTACTTGGAACGGGACTGTTGTCTTAGGCCAGGCATACATTGTGCGATATTTTAAATCCTTTGATTCAGCTCCATCTCAAACTGCATGACTAGATCGCTGAGTTCAAAAGTTCACAGCCCACCAATCATGTTCTCACACTATATGGCCCGATGCTCTGATGCAACTTGACCCAAGGAACCCAAAAGTGGGAGACGCACACTGAAGTTGTTTTGACGTAACTTCAGCGATTGCGCATGCTCTGTGCGAGAGGTTGAGGCAAATCGGCTCGTGGCACTGCTTCTACTGTGCAATACCTTCACGTGGAGTGACCAGGATTTCAAACAAGTTTGATTTTCTTGCGGGCACACACATTTGGTTAACACGACCCCTGGTCCTGCCTGTGTATTGCATTCAGCAAAAAAACAAACAAAAAAAAACAACAGTCAGCCTAAGAGTTTGCTTGACACACGCTGATCTGCGATTCCGTAAGTTCCCGCAATAAAACGAGCAAGAAGCAGGCACGAGAGAACGGAGCAATGAGATCCCTCAAGAAACAGGTTTCGCTTGTGTAGCGATCATCACTTCATATCAGGCACAGAATCCACTGTTTTCCAAGTGTAATATCTTGTTTATTTAGCATGTTTTTAACACGATGTCCAACAGATTTCTTTTCATAAAGGGAAGTTAGGCTAAGATTTATAACGTTGATTACAAATGGGTGAGAATGTGAGAATACTTTTTTAAAACCACCATTCACCAGCAATAACAGTAAGTCAGTGAGCAGCATTCTAATTTCATTATTATCCAGCGGAGACTGCCTGTGCATGGCACATATTGTTATTGCTCGGGCTTATTATTCTTCCGCCTTCTTCTGGCCAAAATTTCGCCACAAAACTCGTCCCAGAGTTTTGAAAAAAAATATATATATTGTATATCCAGATGTGCGCCTTCATTGGAAATGGTGTATGACTTTTCTAAGTGATTCTTGCAACGTGTGGGGATAATCGGCAAAAATATGGGCATTTTTCCCATTGAAATGAATGGAGAAGGCTGAAAAAATCGCCAACGGTTGAAATGACCACCTTTGCTTTATTGAGCGATAACTCGGCCATGCTTTGCATTAGAAAAATGCTTGGATGTTTGTATGAGGCACGGGAAGTGGAGTATTTTTTTTCTGAAAACGGCATTTCAATACCTTTTACAATTTGGTCAGGGATGCAGTTTACGTTTTGATGAAATTTTGGAAAAATCTGAAAAAATTCTCATTTATAATGGGACCCTATGGCCGCACTGTAACTCTCCCTCTAACTTCAGATTTTCTTCAAAATTCTGAAAAAAAAAGTTTCAATCTCATCAGGTGGCCACACTTTTCGAGGTTCAGATAAAAGATATATAAAAACGTAGGGATTTTTGTTGGCTTTCAGATGGCGTGGGTCTGACTTCTGTAGGGCCTACGGTTTGGACTGTAGGCTCAGCCAAGCAAGGAGAGCAGCATCCTTCTGTTCACGGAGACCTGGCTTACACTGAGCATCCTAGACGGCACAGTTATGCTGGACAATTTTCATCTTCTGTGTTAGTGAACGACAGGTGGTAAACCTACACACACACTGCACTGTAAAAGCACAACTCTGTAGCAAGGACACTGAACTGTTAGCAGTTAGCATGAGGCCATACTATTTGCCATGGGAGTTTTCACATGCTATTGTGATAGCGGTGTACATCCCCCCATCTGCTATGACAGACACAGCTTCTGTTGCCCTGCTCTCAGTTACCAGCAAGCTGCAGACACAGCACCCACAGGCCCTCTTCCTCATCTCTGGAGACTTCAATCATGCTTCTCCCTCATCTGTTCTGCCCACATACACTCAGTATGTCACCTGACCCACAAGAGACAATAAAACACTGGACTTGTTTTATGCCAACACCAAGGAGGCATATTCTGCATCCCCCCTCCCTCCCCTAGGAAGAGCTGACCTCAACATTGTGCAGCCTACTGTACACAGGCAGCCTGTGGTCCCACGCACGGTGAAGAGGTGGACTGCGGAGAGCGAGGCAGCTCTCAGGGACTGCTTCAACACCACTGTGTGGACAGAACTCTGTGATCCACATGGGGAGGACATCAATGCCGTGACGGACTGCATAACGGACTACATAAACTTCTGCTTTGAGAACACCATTCCCTCCAGGGTGGTACGGTGCTTCTCAAACAACAAGCTGTGGATTAACCCTGATATTAAAGTTCTGCTGAAGGAGAAGAAGAGAGCTTTCAGATCAGGGAATAAGGAGGAGCTGAAGACTGTACAGAGGGAGCTGAGAAAGAAGATCAGGGAGGGAAAGGCCAGCTACAGGAGGAAGATGGAGGAGCAGCTGCAGTGGCAGGACATCAGAGTGGTGTGGAGAAGCCTGGAAACCATTTTGGTCTACAAAACACCCCATGCACAAGTTGAGGGGGATCGGCAGTGGGTCAACGATCTAAATCTACATTTCAATAGGTTTGATCAAGCAATCACTCCTCCCCCCATGCAGCCGGTCTCTCACTTGCTGTCACCTGGCTTATGCCCTCCTCACTCAGCCCCTCACACCTTTGGCTCACCAGACCATGTACATACAACTTCACACTAAAATGGAGCCACTCATCCTCCACCCCTGTCCTTCACAGCAGACCAGCTGAGAAAAGAGCTCAGGAACATAAAAGCGAGGAAAGCAGCTGGACCGGATGGTATCAGCTCCAGGCTCCTTAAGTCCTGTGCTAACAAACTGTGTGGAGTTATGGAGCATGTCTTCAACCTGAGAACTGAGCTGAGAGTGGTACCACAGATTTGGAAGACCTCGTGCCTAAAACATCGCACCCTAAAGACCTCAGCAGCTACAGATCGGTGGCTCTAACATTCCACCCGATGAAGACACTGAAGAGACTGATACTGGGACATCTCCGCTCTGAGGTGGGCCCCTCCATGGACCCGATGCAGTTTGCCTACCGTCCAAATGTTGGGTAGAGGACGCCATTATCTTCCTGCTACACCGAGCTCTCTTTTACCTGGAAAAGTCCGGCAGCACTGTGAGAACACCTTTTTGATTTTTCAAGTGTGTTCAACACCATCCAGCCGGTGATTCTGAGGAACAAACTGGAGAGGATGGGTGTGGACCACCAGTTGTCTACATGGATCCTGGAGTACCTCACAAACCGACCACAGTTGGTGAGAAACAGGAACTGTGTGTCTGACCTGCTCACCAGCAGCACGGGTGCCCCCCAGGGGACTGTCCTGGCCCCCTTTCTTTTCACCCTCTACACAGCAGAATTCAGACACAACACCGACAGCTGTGTGCTGCTGAAGTTCTCTGACGACTCTGCAATTGTTGGCCTCATCAGAGATGATCAGAGATGATGAGAGTACAGAGGACTGAAGGGGAACTTTGTGGACTGGTGTCAGTGAAACCACCTCCTTATCAACGCGGGGAAAACCAAGGAGATGGTGGTGGATTTTCCCAGTCGCCGTTCTGCCCTCCCCTCACCAGTGAACATTCAGGGAATGGACATTGAGCAAGTGGACTCTTATAAGTACCTGGGTGTTCACCTTAATACCAAACTGGACTGGACTCACCACACTGATGCACTTTACAGGAAGGGACAGAACAGGCTCTACCTTCTGAGGCGACTGAGGTCTTTTGGAGTGAAAGGGGCACTCCTAAAGACCTTCTATGACTCTGTAGTGGCATCAGTCATCCTGTACGGAGTGGTCTGCTGGAACAGTGGCATCACAGAGAGGGAGAGAAAGAAGCTGAGTAAGATCATCAGTAAGTCCAGCTCTGTCCTGGGCTGCCCCTTGGACTCAGGGAGGGAGGTGGGTGACAGGAGAGTCCTGGCTAAACTGTCCTCCATCCTAGACAATGAGTCCCACCCAGCGAAGCTGCTGGAAACCTATTGGTATTCTATGTTTTCTTATTACTATTCCTAGTCTTCCGCCATGGGAGTCTATGGCAGCCCATAGAACCGTATGGTAAAAAGTTGCGAAATTTGGCACATAGCTTAAGGGCAGTCTCAATATTACTTTGACTGAGTTACATGCAAGCACTAAGCACAGTCTAGCGCCACCAACTGATCAAAGTTTGAAGTACATTTGTGCTTGTAACTTGCGCTATAATTAGCAAAACATTGTTTTTGCTCATATCTCTTGATGCGTTTTTATTTGAAATGAAATTGTGATATTCGCAGATACCGTGGGTTGCCCCAGTGACAGTTCATGCCAACTTTTTGTGTTAGCCAATCGCAGTCGGCGGCAAAGCCGCCAAACAGAAAATTTACTTATATCTCGGTGACGCTTTGACTTCCGAAGACCAAACTTGGTCACACACTTCGACACTCCCTTAGAAGTGCGCAATAAAATTTTTGTGTCATTCGGCCACTAGGGGGCGATGTAATTAGCAAAATTGCGTTTTTGCTTATCACTTTTGACCCGTATGCCTGATATTAAAAAACCTGGTACTGTTGGACTCCTTGGATCATGCCGAGATCACTACACCTATGATGT
The DNA here is from genome assembly GCF_963514085.1 of Chelon labrosus. Classification (NCBI taxonomy): domain Eukaryota; kingdom Metazoa; phylum Chordata; class Actinopteri; order Mugiliformes; family Mugilidae; genus Chelon; species Chelon labrosus. Next base: position 104,303 of record NC_140354.1, read on the forward strand.
TAATTTCGCAGCATTGGCTTGTCCGCTATATTGGATTTTGTTGAAAGCGAAACAAAATTTTCAGCGGTCGCAAATTTTGTCCGATTCTCAAGATAATTGGCACAGACCGTCTTCTGACCAATGCGCACAAAAGTTACCGTCAGGCGTCTTCAGCTTCGAAACCACTCGGCCGCTATAGCCAATCAAAATCGGCAGCGAAGGCAGCAAACGGAATACAAGCTCATATCTCAGGAACGGTGTGACGTATCAAAACCAAATTTGGAACTACGTTTAGAGACCCCATCCTGAGGAGACATGCCAGATTTGGTGTCATTTGGCCACTGGGGGGGGGGGGGGGGGGGGGGGGCTGCAATTAGCGAAATTCTCTTTTTGGCTCATATCACTTGATGTGTTTGACTTTTAAACCTGAACTCTGAAGTCTGCAGATACTGTGGGTTGTCTTATTGACAGAAATTGCCAATTTTTCTTGTCAGCCCAGTGGATTCGATGGCGAAGTGGTGAAACAAGAAGTCACCTCGTATTTCCACCAATCTTTCAAAAATTCACGCCAAACTTTTTGTCGGTGCTTACAGTCTTCATCTTATCACATCATGTACAGTGTTCGCAGCCTTCCTCTTGACACAGTACTATTGCAGCTCTGTCCCAAACGACCTGCTTGAACCCATCATTGCTGCTTGCAGCTATATTTTTGAATTGTTGTTTTTGCCTTGAGAAGATGCCTAAATAAACCATTGTTAAACCTGCTACCGGTCTCTCTGCATTTTGGGTCCTCCCTGAACTCGACGGCATGGTAGGGTTGAAGTGGACCAGGAGGCGGAGTTGTAGTCTTACACACTTCTCTGCTGCTTCTCTAGGACTGTCTCACACCCAAAACTCTATAAACTCTATAGATGTTCTGTCTGCTCCCAGATTATTTAAACCAAAAATTAACAAAAGAGGAGTTTCTCATGGGAACCTTATTCAAATCAGTACAAGTTCATTGGTAGAACAGAAGAATAGGAAAATTAAATGTGGTCTTTTAAATGTCAGATCTCTCTCATCCAAATCTCTTTTAGTGAATGATCTGATAACTGATCATCAGATTGATCTATTTAGTTTGACTGAAACGTGGCTACAGGGTGATGAATATGTTAGTTTAAATGAGTCTACGCCACCCAGTCATAGTAATTATCACATTCCTAGAAGCACAGGCAGAGGAGGAGGAGTGGCAGCAATCTTCCACTCTGATTTATCTATTAATCCAAGACCAAAGGAGAGCTTTAATTCATTTGAAAGTCTTACTCTTAGTCTTCCTCATCCAGACCGGAAAACACAAAAAACAATTATTTTTGTTGTGGTGTATCGCCCACCTGCTCCTTATTCTGAGTTTTTAGTTGAATTCTCTGAGTTTTTATGTGATTTAGTTCTTAGAACAGATCAAGTCATTATAGTAGGTGACTTTAACATCCATGTTGATGTTGTCAGTAACAGCCTTAGCTCCTTATTTACATCATTATTAGATTCAATTGGCTTTTCTCAGAATGTAAATGGTTCAACTCACAGTTTTAATCACACCTTAGATCTTGTCCCAACATATGGCATAGAAACTGAAAGTTTAACAGTATTTACTCATAACCCTCTTTTGTCTGATCATTTCCTCATAACTTTTGAATTTACAATAATGGATTACACAGGAACTGAAAAGACATTTCATTACAGTAGATGTTTATCTGATGATGCTGTAACTAGATATAAAGAATTAATTCCTTCTTTATTTACCTCAGTGCCATGTGCCAATGTTGTGGACGACAGCAACCACAATTTAACCCCTGCACTAATAGATTATTTTGCTGATGGCACTGCAGCATCGCTTAGTTCAACTCTAAACTTAGTTGCTCCTCTGAAAAAGAAGGTCATGAATCGGAGGAGGCTAGCTCCCTGGTATAATTCACAGTTGCGCTGTTTAAAACAGGCAGTCCGAAAGCTAGAAAGAATTTGGCATTCCACTATGGTAAATGGTAAATGGCCTTGCTTTTATATAGCGCTTTTCTACCTATTGGTACTCAAAGCGCTTTACAGTCATAGACACATCTACTCATTCGCTCACACAAGCACACACACATTCACACACCAGTGCCACGCACTGGGAGCAACTGGGGGTTCAGTGTCTTGCTCAAGGACACTTCGGCATGTGGCACATTCCGGGGATCGAACCGCTAACCCTCTGGTTCGTGGACAACCCGCTCTACCTACTGAGCCACAGCCGCACTAATTCTGAAGAAGCTCGCATAGCCTGGAAAGATAGTTTAACAACTTATAAAAAAGCTCTCAGTAGTATTAGAACAGCATATTATTCATCATTAATAGAAGAAAACAAGAACAACCCAAGTTTTTTTTTTGTTAATTAACACCTCCATATTGAACCAGATAAATTTATCTTTATTAACAGGATATGTGCCTCAGTCTTTTAAGATTGCTGTAATTAAGCCCTTACTCAAGAAAGCCACTCTGGATCCAGATGTTTTAGCCAACTATAGACCAATCTCCAACCTTCCTTTTATTTCCAAAATTCTAGAAAAAGTTGTTGCTAATCAGTTGTGTGACCACTTAAACAAGAATGGTCTGTTTGAAGAGTTTCAGTCAGGTTTTAGAGTTCATAATAGTACAGAAACAGCTCTGGTTAAAGTTACCAGTGATCTCCTCATGGCTTCAGACAGTGGACTTGTCTCTATACTTGTTCTGCTAGATCTCAGTGCTGCATTTGACACTATTGATCATAATATTTTACTACAGAGACTTGAAAGTGAGATCAAGATTAAAGGAACTGCATTAGACTGGTTTGAATCCTATCTGTCTGACAGATTCCAGTTTGTCCATGTCAATAATGATTCCTCTACTTATACAAAAGTAAGTTACGGAGTTCCTCAGGGTTCTGTGCTCGGACCAATACTCTTCACATTATACATGTTGCCATTAGGCAAAATTATTAGAAAACATGGCATAAACTTTCATTGCTATGCAGACGACACCCAGCTATATTTATCCATGAAACCAGATGAAACTAATCAGCTGGTTAAACTCCAAGCATGCCTTAAAGACATAAAGGCTTGGATGACCTGTAATTTCCTACTCTTAAACTCAGACAAAACAGAAGTTATTGTATTCGGTCCTAAGCATCTCAGAGATTTATTATCTAATCACGTGGTGTCTTTGGATGGCATTACCTTGGCCTCCAGTACTACTGTGAAAACCCTTGGTGTTACATTTGACGAGGATATGTCCTTTAAATGTCACATAATGCAAGTGACCAGGACTGCCTTCTTTCACCTGCGTAATATCGTCAAAATTAGGAACATCCTGTCTCAGAGTGATGCTGAAAAACTAGTTCATGCATTTGTATCGTCCAGACTGGATTACTGTAATTCATTACTGTCTGGCTGTCCAAATAGCTCTTTAAAAAGCCTCCAATTGATTCAAAATGCCGCAGCAAGAGCATTGACAGGAATTAGCAAGAGAGATCATATTACTCCAGTTTTAGCTTCTCTTCACTGGCTCCCTTTAAAGTCTAGAATAGAATTTAACACTAGAAGTCCCAGCATTTTTTGCTCTACCTATAAAACCCAGAGGGCAGCCGATCGGCTGGAAGGGTTTTAGCTAATATCCTAATCACCTGTGAACCCTCCTTTTGTTATGTAAACGAGGCAGTCACTGGGGCACCACAGGAGGGGACATGCTGAGCCACTTCAAGGAAACCTGTGGGGAGGGGAGAGGGAGTGGGCCCAGAGAGTTTATGGGGGAGAGGGTGGCTGTTCACTTCTAACCTGGCAACACCTTGAGACAGAAACTGGTTCATCCCAAAGACAAAACACCTTGACATAAAATGGGGGAGGGGGGGAATCAGAGAGGAGCAGGATTGCTGGGGGTTTGGAGGCCAGAGTGTGTGGGGGAGGGAGGCACACCTGAGGGCTGTGAACTCATTTGCTCTGTCCGGGCTGCTAAGGCTGCGTTCAGACTGCAGACGGATCTGATTCAAATCTGATTCCTTCTCATATTTTTAGGGCTGACTGTTCACACTGCCTTTAGCAAGTGTCCAAATCGGATATGGTTCTGTTCAGACTGGGCCACATTCTTCACCGGTCTGATAGGTTGCTGTAGCAACGAGCGGAAGTGTCATTCAGCACGTGTATTTGTCAGACGTCATATAATTGCGACAGCGACAAGCAAAACAACAACAAACAACACGATGGATGTACGTCACGTCAGTGTAAAGATTTATAAGGCATGCAGTTTCTTCCTCTGTCCAAGGCGAATTGTTTTCAAAGTCCTCCTCCATTGTGATAGCTGTAATATCACTGTCCGTGGCCGTAACGTGGCTCCTCCACAACGGAAATAGGCACGCGGTCTGGCGCATTGGTTCTGGCCTGGCGTCGCGTAAGTGACGTCACGGACAGTCAAAACCCATCTGAGTGTTGGGAGCTGTTCAGACTGAGACGCATCTGTCCATATCCGATACGAATGTGATATGAAACTACCTCTGGATGTGGTTTGCAACCGTTAGGCAAAAATCGGATTTCATGTGATCTGTCACTGTTCAGACTTCAAAATCGAGATCCGATTCAAATCTGAATGGGCTAAAAATCGGATTTTGGCTGGCAGTCTGAACGCAGCCTAACTGACTGTCTGTCTTTCACCAGTTTCACCAGGTGGCAGCCTGGGCAGAACAAATGAGCTGAATCAAAATGTAATATATGTAGAAGGATGTAGAAGTTATCAGGACCCTACAACACTGGGCTTCCAACATCCCCACCAGACACATAGGAAAAGTAAAAGAACAGAACCACATCGAAAAAGCACTCAAAATCTGTGGTTATCCCAACTAGGCCTTCATGATATTTACACATATTTACAAATAATAATGAAAAAAATGCATTATCAGGATACAGTGTTAGAGAGTGGAAGTGAGTGAGACTTAGAACTTAGACTTAAAACTTTATTGATCCCTTTGGGGTGACTCCCTCAGGGAAATTTGAGTTTTCCGCAGCAGCAAGCACACAGAGCAGTTTGCAGACAAACAACAGCAGTGGTTTGCAAATAGTTATAGAAAAAGTGATTGAATAATAAAATGGTGAACATTAAATAATGAACGGTGAACTTCCTTTGAGTGGGATTAAAATAAGATGTAGTAAAACTCTAGTAGGGAAAAATAAACAGTAAAATAGTAAGTAACAGTGAGTGAGGTGAGTACATTTCAATAATCACTCACAATCCTGGCACTGCCATGCTAATGACCAATGTGGCCATAATGACTCATGTGACTGCAATGTATTGACTGCTACAAATACACATGTGGCAAATGCAGAAAGGAGATGGCTTGGCAGTGCCAGCATTGTGCGTGATTATTGAAATGTACTCACCTCACTCACTGTTACTTACTGTTTTACTGTTTATTTTTCCCTACTAGAGTTTTACTACATCTTATTTTAATCCCACTCAAAGGAAATTCACCGTTCATTATTTAATGTTCACCATTTTATTATTCAATCACTTTTTCTATAACTATTTGCAAACCACTGCTGTTGTTTGTCTGCAAACTGCTCTGTGTGCTTGCTGCTGCGGAAAACTCAAATTTCCCTGAGGGAGTCACCCCAAAGGGATCAATAAAGTTTTAAGTCTAAGTTCTAAGTCTAAGTCTCACTCACTTCCACTCTCTAACACTGTATCCTGATAATGCATTTTTTTCATTATTATTTGTAAATATGTGTAAATATCATGAAGGCCTAGTTGGGATAACCACAGATTTTGAGTGCTTTTTTGATGTGGTTCTGTTCTTTTACTTTTCCTATGTGTCTGGTGGGGATGTTGGAAGCCCAGTGTTGTAGGGTCCTGATAACTTCTACATCCTTCTACATATATTACATTTTGATTCAGCTCATTTGTTCTGCCCAGGCTGCCACCTGGTGAAACTGGTGAAAGACGGACAGTCAGTTTGCAGCCCGGACAAAGCAAATGAGTTCACAGCCCTCAGGTGTGCCTCCCTCCCCCATACACTCTGGCTTCCAAACCCCCAGCAATCCTGCTCCTCTCCGATTCCCCCCCTCCCCCATTATATGTCAAGGTGTTTTGTCTTTGGGATGAACCAGTTTCTGTCTCAAGGTGTTGCCAGGTTAGAAGTGAACACTGCTCTTTGTGCTTACCCCGTCCCCCATAAGCTCTCTGGGCCCACTCCCCCTCCCCTCCCCACAGGTTTCCATGAAGTGGCTCAGCATGTCCCCTCCTGTGGTGCCCCAGTGATTGCCTCGTTTACATAACAAAAATAGGGTTCACAGGTGATTTAGGATATTAGCTAAAAGCCTTCCAGCCGATCGGCTGCCCTGTGGGTTTTATAGGTAGAAAAGCCAAATGGCTGCTCTCTGGGACTTCTAGTGTTAAAATCCTCCTCCTTACATACAAGGCCCTTAAAGGCCTAGCTCCATCGTATCTTGAAGACCTCATTGTACCATACCATCCCAACAGATCACTTCGGTCTGAAAGTGCAGGCCTACTTGTGGTTCCTAGAATTTCAAAAAGTAGAATGGGAGGTAGAGCTTTCAGCTATCAGTTTGGGTTCGGGAGGCAGACACTCTCTCTATTTTTAAGGTCAGGCTTAAGACTTTCCTTTTTGATCAAGCTTATAGTTAGGGTTGGACTAAACCATCCCTTAGTTATGCTGCTATAGGCCTAGGCTGCTGGGGGACGATGCACCAAACACATGTCCTCCTTCTTTCTTCTCTCTCCTCTCTCGCATCCTCCACTTTCTTTTCTCTGGCACAGAGCTCTTGCCCTCTAATTTCCTATCTACTACTAGTCATGCAATTCTGTGCTATTACTATATAGAATGTTTATTGTATTGTTATTGACGCTATATAAATAAAATTGAATTGAATTGAATGGAAGTGCTTTGGTGGTATGCAAACTCTTTGCACAAAACTCCGCTTAATTATCAAGGCTTCCATCAGGTAGCTTTTTAAAATAAAATTTGTGTTCCATAACGTGCTTTCATGCGATTCCTACATTTTGGTAGCCGCCGTTAGCCGCATAGACATAGACACATAGACATATATACACTATAATATATAGTGTATATATGTCTATATACTATATGTATACTGTATATAGACATATATACTGTATATATGTCTATGGTTAGCCGAGCTCTGACGTGTGCGTCAGTGTAATCGGTGTACCAGGAAATCATGCACTGACAAAAGTTCTGCGATGTTTGGAATGCAAACTGAGATTAGAGACAAGAGCCAATTAATAACGCCACTCGCCACCAAGTGGTCAGGGAAACTCTGTACCAAGTACCAAAACAAGCTTGCCTATGTGAGTCCGCCACCGCCACCGCCACCGCTCACCGAAATAGAAGGATTAAAGGAATAGTTCACCCAAAAATAATAAGTCAGTCATTATTAACTCCCCCTCATTTTTTAAACGTATCTTTTGTTGAATTTTATTATACAATACTCACCCTGACCTTTTTGAATCCTGCACCTGACAAATAACCCAAAGTATGAAAAAACTAAAACTAATACTAAAACTAATAAAAGCTTAACTAAAACTAAGCATTTTTGGAAATATAAAAACTAATAACAACTAGCAGACCCACACTAAAAACTAATTAAAACTAACTGAATTGCAACACTTTCTGTTTTTACTTGTTCTCATTAAATACGTTTTGTGCTAACTCCTGCCTCAGCCCGCTCCGCTCTGCACTTGGGTCCTATCCCACTGCCTGCCAACCTTGACAGAACAACTCCAGGCCCAGGTCCAGGCCCCACCTGAAGCCCGTAATCATCAACGGGGAGTGTATAGAGGTGGTTCAGACCTATAATTACCTGGGTCTACGACTTGATCACAATCTGAACTGGTCAGGTACTGGTCAGAGACGTCTCTATTTCTTCAGGAGGCTAAGGTCGTTTAACATCTGCTGAGACATGTTCTACCACAGTATCTTTGCTAGTGCCCTCTCCTACACTGCATTGTGCTGGGGAAGAGGAACCAACTGGACTGTGAATATATGTATATATACACTACCGGTCAAAAGTTTTAGAACACCCTAATTTTTCCAGTTATTTATTGCAATTCAAGTCGTGCAAGTCCGATGAATAGCTTGAAATGGTACAAAGCTAAATACTGAACAGCCAGAGGTAAAAAAAAAAAAAAAAAGGTTTGGTTACCGAAAACTGAAAAATAATGTACATTTCAGAATTATACAAAAAGCCCTCTTTCTGGGGACACGAAGTGGATTAACAATTTAAAGCTGTTCTGCAGCAATGAAGGTTGAATCAGCCTTGAAAGCTGGTGCTACTAATTCCTACAGGTGTTCCAACTTTTCTTCATTACTTACAACCCCCTCTGTCTGCATAAAAGCAGTGTTGGAACACACTGTGGTACCAGACCCTCATGAGCATCAGGTGAAAAGTATTGTACTGCAGAAAGTAGTGTGTTGCTACAAAAATGGCAAGAAAAAGGCAATTAACAATGGAAGAGAGAAAGACCATCATAACACTTAAAAATGTAGGTCTTTCCTACAGGGAAATTGCAAAGAAAGTCAAGGTGTCAATGAGTACAGTTTTCTTCACCATCAAAAGGCACTCAGAAACTGTGAGAAACTCTGACAGGAAGAGGTCTGGCAGACCCAAAGCCACAACTAAATCAGAGGACAAGTTTCTGAGAGTTAACAGGTTGCGTGATAGGCGGCTCACAGGACAACAGCTTCAAGTACAGCTTAATAGTGGTCGTAGTAAGCAAGTCTCAGTTTCAACTGTGAAGAGAAGACTTCGAGCTGCAGGTTTGACAGGACGAGTTGCAGCAAGAAAGTCATTGCTAAGAAGTCAGAATAAGACAAAGAGTCTTGTCTGAGCCATGAAACACCGCCATTGGACTAATGAAGACTGGAAGAAGGTATTATGGACTGATGAATCAAAATTTCAAATCTTCCGTTCATCACGCAGGATCTATGTATGCCGTCAAGTAGGCGAGAGGATGGTTCCACAGTGTGTGACATCAACTGTCAAACATGGAGGAGGAAGTGTGATGGTCTGGGGCTGTTTTGCTGGATCCAGGGTCTGTGACTTGTACAGTCAATGTACAGTCATAATGACCCAAAACACAAGTCCAAGCTATGCCAGAACTACCTCAGGAAAAAAGAACAAGATCGTAAGCTTGAAAACATGGAGTGGCCAGCACAGTCTCTTGAGATTAACTGGACAGAAGAGTGGACGCCAAGCAACCTACAAGTGCCACGCATTTATGGGAACTTCTGCAACAGACTTGGCTGCCATGTATCAGGCCTACCTCAGGAACCAGGAACATGAGAGTACAGAAGTGCCTCATGCCAACGGCGTATGCTGGCTTCTACAGCTGTTGATCCTTAGGCGACACTTAGAGGTGATGCTGGGAAACAAATGTGAAAACAATAAGTCCGACCGATCGGGACTGTGCCGGTCAACCATGAGCAGAGCCATGCCAGCCGTGTGGGACGGAATTATCCTCATGTCAGTCAGGTATTTCACATTCCCATACAATGCATCTGAGCAGGTCAACATTCAAGCGCAATTTGCAACGAGAGACGGTTTTCTGAATGTAATCGGAGCTATGGACTGCACATTGCTATAAAAGCGCTATTACATGATGAATTTGTATATCAACACTAAACATTTTCATTCGATCAATGTACAGATCATATGTGATGTGCAAAATTAACCAACATTGTGGCGCATAGAGTACAGCTGCCAAAGAAGACATTTTTTGCATCCACTCCAGTGAGTAGCGTCTCCAATTTGCTTTCTGTGAAGTTGTTCTTTTTTTCCCTGTCTTACTCATTCTTATGTTTTCATTTTCTAATCGTGCTGAGAGGGGAATCTCAGGTGCAGGGAGAATTTAAAGGAACAGTATGTAGGATTCTGGCCAAAACTCGCCAAAACTGGTACTGCAATCACTTTCAAAATACTGTAGAACGGTGTATCCCCTCCAACCTCCCCCCTGACTCGAGGTTGCCAGGTTACCGAGGTAACGTTAGGCTACTCAATACGTCTCAATTACGTTTCACATTGCCATAATCGACATGCTAATGTTGTTTTCCTCGGCGTTTCAGCATAATGACAGAGAAACGGGCTCATAATGCATTGCTAATGTTAGCAATGACGACTCGCAGTTTTTATTTCCCAAACAATTCCTTACCTTTTCAATTCGATGACCCACCTCCTCTGTATGCACTAACGTAACGTTACTTTGCACGAATATGCATAACTTTGTTCGACTGTCGTGAATATTTTAAATGTCCATTTACATTATGTACAAGTAAGTTAGCCAAGAGAAAATTAGCAACGTTGGCGTCTGTCTTCAAAATCTTCTCCGTTTTCAGCCGTCTCCATCTTTCAAAGGCATCTCCTATACAAATCCTGGTTTTATTTCGGACTTTGTCAAGACGTAGTTCGGATTCATAACGAGGACTTAGGTTTCGTAACGTTATACATGTTTTATCCGACACGTTCGTAGCTGCAGCTGTGGTAACTAGAGCAGAGCTGGCAACCCGGATGACGAAACTCTACTGACTTCGTGATTAGTAGATAGCTGGAGGGTGGCGCCTCAGGCCAAAACACAACATGACAACATCAACATCAGTTGAGGGCTGCAACTTTCACTTTTAAATGACAATATCCTGGCCGGACCACTGTTGTCAGTGATATAAGTATTTGAAATGAACATGATTTCTTCATGTCTAGTGACATATCAAGGCCATTTTATGATTAATTGAAATACATTTCTTACATACTGTTCCTTTAAATATAATTTGCATATTTAAAATCGGGCGTGGATAGGGATGGGTCAGGTACAACATGTGCACTCGATTGGGATGTACAAAGGAAATGTGCTGAACACAGCTGTTCAGTCCCAGTCCCTTAAGTTCCATTTGCATTGCACGTGTGGAAATGCTCTTACTTTCACTATTAAACATAGCCCTGAGTTCTACTGTTGTTTTTCTTCTATTTAATTTCACCAAACATTAAAGTGATCGCCGGTCACCATCAATCACAATATTTTTTCCGACCACATTTCTTCCTGGTAGACGATGGTTCCCCACTATCCTTCCAGTTTTTAATAATGCATTGGACAGTTCTTAATCCAATTTTAGTAGTTAGTGCAATCTCCTTAGATGTATTTCTGCTTGATGCATGCCAATGTTTTGACCCTTCTCAAACAGACTAACATCTTTTCCACAACCACGGGATGTGTCTTTTGCGTTTTTTAAGAAATGAGAAGCTACTCATTGCATCCGTTGGGGTTAAATAACTTGTTGCCAGCTGAAAGATAATCACCCATGCAGTAATTATCCAATTTATTTTTTTCTTTTTGGCCAGGCAGTGTATAATTATCACTATTATTCCATATGTTTTTATGGGATGAAGGTACTGGACACTGAATTTCCCTCAGGATAAATACAGTATATCTATCTACTGTATCTATCTATCTATCTATCTATCTATCTATCATTATATAGCTTCTGTTAGTTCAAAAACTTCACATAAAGTACTGGTTTTCTTGTAATTTTCTCAAGAGAAACCATGTGAGACAATATAAATACTCAGTCCTCCCTTTACGTTTTCTACTGTGCATAGACAGTCTTAACTTTGTGCAAATGCAGACTCAAGTCTGGGGCATTGGCAGATGTGGTTAATGCATGTTATACATGTTTTCCCCAATGTGCCCTACACTGCTGAACCCCTGTATTTTTTGAGTGTCATCTGCCTTTTTCAGGCAGCTCTGTTGTCTTGGTGACATGCCGGCCTCTTACTTTGATTTGTTTAAACAGTAAGGAGTAAATGTTAATAGTAATAACAGACAGCATCATAAGTTATGGTTGACTGACACAGACTTACAAAATAAATCATTATGGAATGTTCTCAATTCTAAAAAAAAAAAAAAAAGGCCAAAACTACCAGTAATCTAGCATTACAATCACTCATTGCTCACATTACATTGCATCAATTTATGCATTCTGGTGAAATAAAATTTGGTTGTTCCCTTGGGAGAAGTAACATGCTGTGTTATTTGATCGTGTAGGGGGACAAATTCTACTTCCCTGTGCAGTTTGGTTTTGATCACGCAAAACACTCCACCACCAGGCAACCAAACAGCGCTTTAACTTAATAGCGCTCAGTACATAATTAATCTTTCTAATAAGTTTTCTGCTTTTCCAAATATACAAAAATGCTAAATATGTGTGGCAGACTGAGAAGGGTAACCCTAGGCCAAGGTGAGGAGTATGTGAAGCATAGGGCCCATCTAAGCTCAAAAGTATGCAAGTATCAGACCTGTAACTACAACACAAGCATAAACACAGGTGAAGTTAAGGGTAACGCCCTGCAATACTGCCGCAGGTAATCAGACAGCACAGGTTTACTCATCCATTCTGCCAGTGGAGGTCTGACAGCTCATCTTCTCTTGTTGGCTGTGTGAAACTTGTGTAAACTTCTGTGGACTTTTAATGTTTTAATGTGTGCACGAGTGATGAGTGTGATCCACAGGTGAGGATACACAAAGGGATGAAGTGAGGATGAAAGTCTGTTATTAAGATGTTTGCTTAATCAGGAATAGACCTATGTGGTGTTTTACAGTAAACAAGTATACCGTATACTTTACATATCATAAAGGCAGTGTAGTGTCACACATGTCCAACTAGGAGGAAAATTTCATGTTTACTAATTACATTGGACTTTTTCATTACTTTCTATTAGAATTAAGTACCTGAAATACCTAGTTTTTTGAGTTTTCAAACTTTCCAACAGAACTCCCCCCATCTGTGTATTTGAGCCTTACAAAGATTACAACAAATTGATTACAACAATGCCGCACTCAATTAGCAGCTGGCGGTCACAGTTAACATGCTATACCAGGGATGGGCAAATGATGGAGGGTGCCACAATTTTTCATCGACACTACCTGAGGGCCACATAGGACCGCACACTTAACCAGATATGTTAAAACTGCCATTTTAAATGTTTGTGTGAGTATAATTAGATTATATTTATATATGTGTATTTATTGAAGCAAACAAAAAATAACCACTTACTGTGATTTTTTAATTTATTTTTTAATTAATTTGTGCATTTTTACACTAAGAAAGAGTTGAACATTTTCCCTGTACCAACTCTACCTCACCACTATCAGCAGTGCCCACCACTGGTAAAAAGCCGTTGTTGTTTGCGTAGTTTTGATTTTGGGTCCGCTATGATAGCAGCCCTTGCAGCTTCAGTATACTTCTCGTATTTATCTTTGTGCAACATGTTGTAGCGGCAACTTAAATTGAAATCTTTCATGGCAGATAGCGTCTCTAAGCAGAATAAGCACAGGTTTGCCTTTACATTCTGTGAACAGATAACATTATTTCACCTGAAAGACACGATTTTCATGATCAAGTTTTCTCTCTTCTCCGCTCTTAGCCACGGCGCAACGTCTCTTCTTCACTGGTAAAGAAGACCCGGTGGAAGGCAGCATGCACGAGGCGGCGTCTACATTAGACGCGCCTCCTAGTGGCCAACTGTGTCATTACAACTGATTCAGTGCCGCCGAGGATACAGATTTATAATTTTCAATAATTAATCTAAGGGCCACGTCGAGTGCGGCCCGCGGGCCGCCAGTTGCCCATCCCTGTCCTATACAGTAATAGCACCGAATTGCATGACTAATAGTAGATAGGGAATTAGAAGGCAAGAGCTCTGTGCCAAAGATGGTGGAGGATTCGAGAGAGGAGAGAGAAGAAAGAAAGAGGACATGTGTTTGGTGCATCGTCCCCCAGCAGCCTAGGCCTATAGCAGCATAACTAAGGGATGGTTCAGTCCAGCCCTAACTATAAACTTTATCAAAAAGGAAGGTCTTAAGCCTGACCTTAAAAATAGAGAGGGTGTCTGCCTCCTGAACCCAAACTGGGAGCTGGTTCCACAGGATAGGAGCCTGATGGCAGAAAGTTCTACCTCCCATTCCATTTTTTGAAATTCTAGGAACCACAAGTAGGCCTGCACTTTCAGACCGACGTGATCTGTTGGGATGATATGGTACAATGAGATCTTTAAGATACAATGGAGCTAGGCCTTTGAGGGCCTTGTATGTGAGGAGGAGGATTTTAAATTCTATTCTAGATTTTAAAGGGAGCCAATGAAGAGAAGCTAAAACTGGAGTGATATGATCTCTCTTGCTAATTCCTGTCAATGCTCTTGCCATGGCATTTTGAATCAATTGGAGGTTTTTTAACCCTTATATTATGTGAGGGTCAAATTTGACCCATTTACCATTTAAAATAGGTAAAAAGTACAGTTTCCTTGTTTTTATTGGAACAAGACTTCATGATATCCTCAGGAACATCTATCTTAACACAACAAAATAGTTTTTCACCATTTTAGTAAATTCTAAAAGCCTCTAAAAAAAAAAGTGGCATCTGTGGTGTTACGGGTCAAATATGACCTGCCAAGAATACTGGTAGTTGCATGCACCCATGGATTATAGAAAATGTTTTACTTTGCTCTGTGGATCAAATCTGGCTCAATTTACACTCTCTCCACCCCAACAACACCAATCCACCCCCACCCACCCACCCTCCCACACCCCATCTTATTCCATCTCCTCCCCATTCCACCGCACCTCGGTCCCCTGGGGACACCTAATATTGACACATTTTGTATCATCTCTTGGGGGACAGATGGTCAATGAGAGGTCAATGAGTACGACGGAGTATTAGGGCCACATTAAGGAAAAAAAATAATCACAAACTTCGAGAATAAAGTCGTAATTTACGAGAATAAAGTAATAATTTATGAGAATAAAGTCATATATTACGAGAATAAAGTCGTTATTTATGAGAATAAAGTCATATATTACGAGAATAAAGTCATATATTACGAGAATAAAGTCGTTATTTATGAGAATAAAGTCATATATTACGAGAATAAAGTCGTTATTTATGAGAATAAAGTCGTAATTAATGAGAATGTCACAAGACATCAAGACAGCATTTGAGCTGTTTATACCCGTATGTCAGGAAGATCCTGCTTGAGATGACAAACATTGAAGGGCGAAAGGTGTTTGGCAACAGCTGGATGGACATCGACAAAACAGACATGGATGCTTACATGGGGCTGTTACTTCTTGCTGGAGTTTATAGATCCTGTAACGAGGCTACAGCCAGCTTATGGGATTCTGTGACAGGCAGGAGTATTTTTCGTGCAACCATGTCACTTCAGAGTTTCCATGTGTTGTCAAGAGTTATCCGCTTTGACAATCGGGAGACGAGAGCTGCTCGCCGCGTGAATGACAAACTTGCTCCCATTAGAGATGTTTGGGACAAATAGGTGGAGCACTTGCCATTCATGTACAATCCAGGGCCAGAGGTGACTGTTGATGAACGGCCTTTCCCTTTCCAGGCAGTACATCCCAAGCAAACCTGGAAAATATGGCATCAAAATCTGGACAGCATGTGATGCAAGGAACAGCTATGCATTCAACATGCAAACACAGGGAAATCTGCCAGTGGAGTGGCAGAAGAAGAATCAGGGCAAGCGGGTGGTCCTTGATATGACAAAAGGTCTTCAGGGGCACAACATAACTTGTGATAACTTCTTCACATCTTATGAGCTGGGCCAAGAACTGCTGCAGAAAAAGATGACCATGGTGGGAACGGTCAAGAAAAACAAGCCTGAGCTTCCTCTTGCACTTCTTGGAATAAAGGACAGGGCTCCTCTTTCCACAAAGTTTGCTTTTACAGAGACAACCACACTTGTGTCATACTGTCCCAAAAAAAAAAAAAAAAAATGTCATTGTGATGTCCACTATCCACAAGAATGCTGCTGTGAGCAGTAGAGAAGACAAAAAGCCAGATATGATCCTGGATTACAACAAAAACAAAGGAGGAGTGGACAATCTAGACAAAGTCACTGCCACATACATGTGCAAACGGAAGACCAAAAGGTGACCAATGGCTGTCTTTTACAATATGCTGGATGTCTCTGCATACAATGCATTTGTAGTGTGGACTGAAATAAATCCTGGATGGAACACTGGAAAACCCTACAAGAGGCAGCTTTTTCTGGAGGAGCTGCGGATGTCTTTGGTTAATCCTCTCATTGAAAGGCGACAGCGTCTACCCCGAACCCAAGCCTCTGTCAGTTTGGTGAGAGAGCTTCAGGCTACATCCCCAGCTTCAACGTGCACAAAAAAACAGCCAGAGGATGCCAGGGGGACCAAGAGAAAGAGGTGCCAGATCTGCCCTGCCAGCAAGGACAGAAAAACCACTACCACTTGCCACACATGTGGGAAACACATCTGTAAGGAGCACACTACAACAGTCACATTCTGTGATTCATGCGTGTAAACACACACGAACACACACCATCTCAATGTTCAGTTTGAAAATGTTTTAACATGCACAGACACATCCCATTTTGTCTTTGTTTAGTGTCTGTGAAAGTTCTCAGTCATCCAGGCCATGGTATATCCACAAAAGGTTCAAAAAAGGCAACTGGACTAGTCCTCTACAAGTCCAGTCGCCTTTTTTGAACCTTTTTTGGACGTGTTTGTTTAGTGTTCAGTCTTAGTGACAGAGAAGCTTGCTGTTGTTCATGATCTTTTCCATGTTCTCTTTGCATTTACAATTTTAAGCAAAATAAAGTTTGATTTTGTGAAAAAGAAAGGACTATTTTTTACCTCTATCCTAACATAAATCTGTACGGGTCAATTTTGACCCGTAACACAACAGATGTCACTATGGTTAATAATATAATATATATATATATATATATACAAATTATCTTGGTGGTATGTTCTAATATTAATTCATTCGTAGTCAGATAACATAATTACCCATTGTCATCACTATAAAAAAGATAATAAGTGAATTTAAATATTTTGTTAATGTGAAAACAAGTGGCGTATTGTAGGATAAAAGGTCATTTGGGCCAAAAACTAACATTTAATACATGATTTACATGGGTATGAGTGCAGAAACAGTTAAATATGAGGTGAAAAACATTTCAGACGCATAACCATTGTGCTTCAAGTAATTTGGACTGAGTTAAGTCATGGGTCAACACAAAAGACGTGGGCAGCTTTCTAACACAATATGAGGGTTAAAGAGCTATTTGGACAGCCAGACAGTAATGAAGTACAGTAATCCAGCCTGGACGACACAAATGCAAGAACTAGTTTTTCAGCATCACTCTGAGACAGAATGTTCCCAATTTTGACGATATTACGCAGGTGAAAGAAGGCAGTCCTGGTTACTTGCTTTATGTGCAGTTTAAAGGACATATCCTCGTCAAATATAACACCAAGGTTTTTCACAGTAGTACTGGAGGCCAAGGTAATGACATCCAAGGAAACCACGTGATTAGATAATGAATCTCTGAGATGCTTAAGACCAAATACAATGACTTCTGTTTTGTCTAAGTTTAAGAGTAGGAAATTATTTGTCTTTAAGGCATGCTTGGAGTTTAACCAGCTGATTAGTTTCATCTGGTTTCATGGATAAATATAGCTGAATGTCGTCTGCATAGCAATGGAAGTTTATGCCATGTTTTCTAATAATCTTGCCTAATGGAAACATGTATAACATGAAGAGTATTGGTCCTAGCACAGAACCCTGAGGAGCTCCGTAACTTACTTTTGTTTAAGTAGAAGAATCATTGTTGACATGAACAAACTGGAATCTGTCAGATAGATAGGATTCAAACCAGTCTAATGCAGTTCCTTTAATCTTGATCCCACTTTCACGTCTCTGTAGTAAAATGTTACGATCAATAATGTAAAATGCAGCACTAAGATCTAGCAGAACAAGTATAGAGACTAGTCAACTGTCTGAAGCTTTGAGGAGATCTAGATCTAGATCTTTAACCAGAGCCATTTCTGTACTGTGATGAACTCTAAAACCTGACTGAAACTCTTCAAACAGACCATTCCTGTGTATATAAGGTTCATACATTGATCATCCACCACATTAAAATCACGAACAGGCAAGGTAAATAACATTGACCATTTTGTGACAATGCAATGTTCTGCTTTTGGACCTGGCATTCGTGTGGATGTTACTTTGACATGTACCACCCACCCCATAGCCATGATACTCCTTGATGGCAGCAGCCATTCCCAGCAGGATGCAGCCTGACACAGGCAAACACACAAAAACGGTTTAAGAACAACTCAAAAAACATGAAAAACAGCACAAGGATCTGGCCTCCAATTACCAATCAGACGCCGCCCTACAGGATTGCTTCAGCTCCATGGATTGGGATGGCAACAACATCAGTGAGTAGCACCAGCACGTAATGGAAAACATCATTAATGTATTGATGACGTTGTACTGCGAGTGACCACACGGACATATCCCAACCAGAAGCCGACCTAAGGAGGTTTGGCATGGACACCAGGATACTTCAGGATGCACCATCGAGAGTATCCTGGGTATCACAACCTAGTACGGAAGCGGTACCACCCTCGAATGCAGAGTGCTGCAGAGGGTGGTAAAATCAGCCAAGCACATCTCCAGGTCAGAGCTGCCAGCCATCTGAGACATTTACAGCCAACGCTGCAAGAGGAAGGCACACCGGATCCTCTCTGACCCCAGCCACCCCAGCTACAGATTCTT
Source organism: Chelon labrosus (assembly GCF_963514085.1). NCBI lineage: Eukaryota > Metazoa > Chordata > Actinopteri > Mugiliformes > Mugilidae > Chelon > Chelon labrosus. The sequence goes on from NC_140354.1 coordinate 122,955, forward strand.
TTCTCTTTTTCAGTTTTGGAGTAAACGCACACAAAGCAGCAGGTTGAGGGATAGTTTTTACCCACAAGCCATCAGGCTACTGAACAGCTAAATTGCCACACATACACACAGACGTGCACAATTCCACTTTATTCTGTTTCTATGCACTGCCTGGCCAAAAAACGTCACCACCAAAAAAAAAAGGTCACACACTCTAATATTTGGTTGGACCGCCTTTAGCTTTGATTACAGCATGCATCACTGTGACATTGTTTCGATAAGCTTCTGCAATGTCACAAGATTTATTTCCATCCAGTGTTGCATTCATTTTTCACTTGTATTACTGATGGTAGTGTCTGACTACTGTGCAAAGCCTTCTCCAGCACATCCCAAAGATTCTCAGTGGGGTTAAGGTCTGGACTCTGTGGTGGCCAATCCATGTCTCATGCTCCCTGAAACACTCTTGTATGTATCTTATTTTGCTACATATATTTTTTTATCTTTTTTATTTTATTTATTGTATTTTGCTTCTGTGAAGTAGAGTGGGCTCCTTGCACCTAGAAAGGTAATGATTGTTACAGAGTATTTGACAATAAAGAATCTTGAATCTTGAATTTTGAATCAAATTCACTAGATCCCAAACTGATCAAGTATCTGTGGGATTCACTGGAACAAGCCTGATCCACATAGGCCCCACCCCTCAACCCATAGGGCCCAAAGGCCCCCACTAACAACATTCTGTTGCCAGACACCACAGGACGCCCTCAGAAGGCCCATGTCCATTCTCTGATGAGTCAGAACTGTTTTGGAAGCACAAAGGAAACCTACATAATATTAGACAGGTGGTCATAATGTTATACCTGATTGGTGTATGAATGTAAGTAGGATTTGCCTGTTATGTTGAGTTTATTTGTTGTCATCGCTAGGATATGAATCTTATTTAATAAAGAATTATAACACAGGATGCTACTTGCTTATGTGGCTAATGAGTATCCAGCATGTACTGATGTGTATTTGTGTTGTGCTTTATTGTGTTGTGCTTCATATTTCAGTATTTGTGTATGTAAAGTTGAAGCTCAGACAATCTGTCATTTTCTTTTCTTCTTTTTTACTTGTATTGTAGTTTCACAGTGCTTCTAGTGTCTCCTGGATGTTCACTGAAGGCTAGTAATCTTGACCGCATCTCTCGTGAGGGAAGAATAAAAAGTTGTACTTATTTAGCACTACATGTAAATCACAACAATCCTAGATCAAAATAAACATAATAAACATTTCACTTCTCCTTTTGCACTGCACTGGTAAAATAGGTTTGTGCGTAAGTTTTAAGTAACGTGAAACAAGGAAAAAACGTACATAGCACCACTCTGTTTTGCATTCCTCCACTTGTTGAACAAGATACTGTATGGCACATAGTGGTAAAGATAGATCTCTGTTGTCAATTAAACAGTCAGATAAAAAAATAAATAAAATAAACACAAGGCAGAACAGTAAGTGACAAGTACCATATTTTGATGATCCTTTAACCCTTTATCAAGGGACATTCATGAAAATACTTGGAAATTCTGGATTTCGACCCAAGAGTGTTTTTGTAAGGACTAAGAAGACATTTTTACTTTTGTGACTTTTTTTTTTTTTCAAAATTTTACATTTTCATGTAGAAAATCCATGTCAATGAAGTTATCATGTATGGTTCCCTTAAGTGGAAAGAAATTGTGTTGAAACATGTATTTTAGACCTTTCTGTTAAAATACTATCAGATCATAAATAGCACAAAATGATAAATCAATAGATCAATTAATCATGAAAATAATCGTTAGTTGCTATTGTAGCCATTTATAATTTTCAGCTACACTGTCTTGACAGCTATAATGTGAGTGTAAAAGTATAAAGTGAGTGTTGACAGATAATTCTACCCGTAAACTGTCTCTTACATTTTGGCATAAAATGGCAAATAATAGTCCTTTTTTTTTTCTTTTTTTTTTTCAGGAATCTGCTATAGAAAACTTTTTAATGATGTTTTCAACAGAAATGCCTGACTTTCTCTTGTGTGATGTGTGAACTGTGATAACAAGCTTATTTATCAGATGGTACATTTGCCAAGAACCTGGGGCAAAACAGACACTGCAATATTGGAGCCCTTTTCCTTCCCCTCCCTGCTTCATATCAGAGGAGCACAGGGAGAACTGGATGTGATATGTAAGCATGTTTTTGAAGAAGGGTGCTTATAAACACCCATGAAAGGGACCGCTCTTTTCAGCCTGCCAGCAGAGATGCAATTCACTTCAGTTCACAAAAGCTTGGACATAGAAAAAAAATGATTAATTTTTTGAATGTGTGCAGGCCCAAATGATGCCATTAGGTTCAGTAGCACTTGAAGTGATTTAAAAAATGCAGAGAGCTGCTCGAAAATCCTGTTCTTTTCCATCAGAGGAGAATGGGGAGACAAATTGCCAAGCTAGTGATTAGTCAATAGTCATGCAAAATTGCTCTCAACTCCATGAGTGCCATGGATGTTATAACAAAACAGGAGAAACATTCCTTTATCACATGATGAGGGTCAGCATGTTGTCTTGGTGAGTCGGGTGATCAAGTTCACAAAATTTCCCACGCTGCCTTACACCGTAAGAGTTGCTAAAGCCTTTAACACTTTTTCCAAAGGAGCCAGTGGCAAGATTGCACACAGTGATGACCCATAAAGAAAAAAAGACAACTTCCTACACAGCATGACAAGGTAAACATGTCAGTTGCACACCAGGGATGAAAAAATGACAAAAAAACAAAACAAAACAAAACAAAAAACAATCCCACAGAAAATGTCTGCATTCTAGATGCAAAATGTTTCAGATATGTCAGTAATAGTAATGTCACAGTGATAGAATAAGGCATGAGATCAGGATAGGTCCGATTCCATTACAGCTCACACTCATTTCCAGTTACATTACAGTTACATTTTTTATTAATATGTTTATTAGGAGGTAAGGCACACCAGAACATGAACTGATATCAAATTTACATTGAGTATCACATCACATCTGTATCATATTGACACCACCTCCTAGGACGTTTTTTTAAAAAAAAAAATTTTAACTGTGGCCCTCAGGAACATATTCGGGCGAAACAAGAAACAATACACTATTTAAAAAAGAATAATAAATGAATAAATGAATAAATAACCAAAAGACAAGAGAAAGAGAGAAAAATAAATAAATAGATAAAGTTAAAAAAAAAAGGGGGGGGGGGGCCATCAATCAGGGGGCAGAGACTGAAGAGAGTGAAATAATGTTAAAAAGGAAAACCACTTGTTATAAAATGTATCGGAGTTACCTTTCAGTGAATATCTGATCTCCTCCAGCTTTAGAAAAGACATGGTGTCATTGAGCCATTGGGTGCAAGAAGGAGCTTTGGTTGACTTCCAGTGAAGAAGGAGATGGCATCTTGCCAGTAAAGAAGTAAAAGCTAGAATATCTAATTCTTTAGTGGTAAACCGGTAATAGTCTTTTGGAAGGCCAAATATGGCGACATGGGGGGAAACTTTCATGTTTATTGAAAGTATTTTTGACATGGTATCAAAATAATTCTGCCAGAAGCGAAAAAGTAGCGAGCAAGAGTAGAACATGTGGGTTAAATTACAGGGTGAGGCATGACATTTGTTGCAACAGTCTGTGACATTGGGATAGATTTGTGACAGTCGAGTTTTAGAAAAATGGACTCTAAGCAGCAGTGTTCGAATTATACCATGAGCTTCGGGGGGTACCGCTATTTTGACTAGTGACGTCACTCTCCAATAGGCTTACACACACGATTTCACACTTGTGGTTCACAGTCAATTTTCCTTCGAAATATAGGTCATATGACCGTGGCTGGCTGGCCGACAAGGTAAAAAAAACTAATCATACTAGCAAGCACAATGCACCCTACACGTTATAGGAAGGGTCGGATTCGGGCACGGATAAACACTGTTTCACGGTGCGCCCCGTGCGTAAAATTGCGCGCCACAGTCAAAAAATATTTTTCGGTATAGTGGTGCAATGCAAACATGGAAATACATACAGACCAATAGCACAGATTACCGAAATGTCAAACACCCGACCTAAATGTAAAATCCAGAATTATTAACAGATGGGCTACAGACAGCCTACAGATAGACTAGCCTAGCTAGCTTCTGCAGCAGTTCAAACTGACACACACACATTTGAGCACGTTTCCATCCGACAACTTTGTCCATGAGATAATAAACTGCTTGCATTAATGCAACCAGAATTGCCTTAGTTTCTCCAAGATATTGACAATATTTTCTTGGTGCAGAGAGCTTCAGGAGCTGCGTGAACTTTTAGCTATTTATCTAGCTGGAGACTATGACTACATTATGGATGAGACAAATACTGAACAACCAAATTAAGACAGTTCTGAAAACCTGTTTAGATGACGAGCTGCTCATAACGTTTACCACAAAATACAACGCATGATGATATACATGGTAGTCAAAACCATAGGCAGAGTTTAAATTTGATTCAGCCACTTACTCTTAATTTCGCACACACCAGCGCCTGCGCCCGCACCCAGTAGGCTACGTACATTTGACAGCTAGTGAAGAACCATAGCAAACAACTGAACATACTGAGAAATGGTACATCCCAATGGGGGTGAGGGTTTGAAAATCGTATTTCATTAGATTATTTCCTGAATTGATGTGATGGTAATACTGCATTTAAATACATACAATTTTGGACAGGCTAACATTATATTTTATTAAAAAGTTTTCAGTACCCCCCCAAACTATTATTTTCATCTACTTTGGGGGGGGTCTAAGTCTCATCTAGGGGAGTCAGACCCCCCCAATACCCCCCGTAATTCGAACCATGCTAAACAGTACTTTAAACTGTATAAGTGTGAGACGAGCACAGGCTGAGCTTGTGTAGATTTTCTTTAGAGCAGTGCCCCACCAGTCATCTTCCAAATTCAGACCTAGTTCTTGTTCCCATGCAGCCTTGACTTTAGTAACTGGTGAGCAATCAAAAGACAGAATTTCATTGTAAATAAATAAATGAAATTTAAATTAAATTAAATTAAATTAAAATTAAAAAATAAATTAGAAATGAGTGACTTCTGAAGTGGGTGTTGGTTTAGAAGCTCCTCCCATTGTAGACTCTGTGGTAGGTAGGTGGGTAGGTAGGAAAAACTGGAAACAAAGCTTTAGCACAGTGTCTAATCTGAAAATATCAAAAAAGATGAGAGGGTGGAAGATGAAATTCTACTGACAAATCTGTAAAGCTACGAAAGACACCATCCTTATAAAGGACTTTAAAACATTTCAGGCCTTTATTGTGCCATGCAAAAAAGGTTGAATCTGTCAATGCAGGTCGAAATAAATGATTCTTCAGCAAGGGAGCTAAAGTAGATGCTGACTTAAAGTTAAAGTGCCTCCTAAATTGATACCAAATTTTAAGTGTGGAGTGAACCACTTGATTATTTGTAAAGTCAGAGAGGCTGGATGGAATAGAAGAGGTAAGTAAAGCAGTTAGGGAAGATGAAACACATGACTGCGCCTCTAAGTTACACCATGGTAAATCCATTGATTTGAACCAAAATTAAATTTTGTGGATATGTGCTGTCCAATAATACAGTTGGAAATTAGGGCGTGACAATCCACCGTTGAATTTACATCTCTGAAGTATAGATTAATACTATACGGTCAATAATGCAGTCAATTGTTTTAAAAAACTGTTTTGACAGGAAAAGTGGGAGACAATGGAACAAAAATAGGAATTTGGGCAAAATGTTCATTTTAATTGCATTATTTCTTCCAATTAACGAAAGCGATAAATTTCCCCATCTTTGTAGGTCGGATTTAATTTTAGACATTAAAGGTGACAAATTAGCAGAAAAAAGAGAGTTTAACATTCTGGTTACATTGATCCCCAGATACCTAAAGCCCCACTCCTTATACATCCAGAATAAAATAAAATAAAAACAGGGAAAAAAATCACTCGATCACTACCCAACTTGGGTCATCATGTATTGCCGGGCTATTCAATTGGCGGCCCCTGGGCCGGGTCCAGCCCCTGGGGTTTTTTTTAGAATACATTGACTCCTTCAGTATGTTGTTGTAATTTCTTTATTTGTTACCGTGATTAAGCCCTGCGATGGACTGGCGACCTGTCCACGGTATACCCCTGCCTCTCGCCCGATGACAGCTGGGATAGGCTCCAGCAGACCCCCGCGACCCTTAACAGAAATAAGCGGGTATAGAAAATGAATGAATGAATGTTACCGTGATTACTTTTATTCTCTGGCCCCTTAGTTTGCCTCAGTTTCATGAGCTGGCCCCTATTCCCAATTAATTGAATAGCCCTGATGTATTGAGTCTGTTGGTAGCTTCAATGATGGGAGTCGCTTTCCCCTGTTGTGTGACGTATTTTCCCTTATATGGAAGTTGCACTCGGGGTGAGGGGTGTTCCCAGTGTTTAAAAGATGAGCCATGGAAACGTGCAAAGTGTGCTCCATAGATTGTTTAGATTCCTTTGTTTCCCCTTCTCCCCAAGTTTAGTTTGTAAATAAATAAGCAATAAAAGAACAAAACGAAAGAATTGCCTAAAGACTGTTTTTTCCCTGCACCTTACACCATGAACTCCTATTATCACTTCCTGTTTAACCTCTGAGTTCGTACATTCCCTTTCCGGTTGATGGTTGATATATTGTAAATTTGTTTCGGGAATTGTAAAAGTGTTTCGCCACATGTAAATTTGTTTTCTAAAATGTAAATTTGTCTCGAGCTTTGAAAAAGTGTTTCACATTTTGTAATATTTGGTTTGTTATCTCAGATATATCCTCTTTCACACTGATGGTGTTATGAAGAGCCCCAAATGCTGATTTGATGCCTTGGACATGGCTGACAGTCAGTTGGGGCCTGAAACCATTTTGATGACATAAGCACTAATATGTGTACCCTGTTGTGCAAGTAGGGAGCTGGACCGTAAATTATTTCCATATTTGGAAGGTAGTATGTTTACTGGTGGTTGAGAGACAACAGGAGGGTCAATACATATGGTCTCATTTTCATCAGAGGAGGATGTCTCATTATCAGGGTCCTCAACAACATCCTCTGTCTCAGACGGATTCTCACATTGAGAAAGAGCAGAAAGATAGAGCACACAGTCCACCAACATAAATTCAGAAGGTTTAGGAGGCTACTGTGCAAGCTTTTATATGTTGCTTCAGCCATTGGTTGAGTGAACTATCAATATCTTGCAGGAACCATATTTTTCTGCCTCCACAGCATGATAGGTGAGGGCCCTAAAGCTATTATAAAATTGCAGAGACCTCAATATCATCCAATACAACCATAACAAATTTTTCATATTTTATTAACCTGTAATTAACAAGACTCACTAGGTCTGTATTTTACAGACAATACAGGCAAGGTGAGCTACGAGCGAGTCACCTAAAAGCATTCAGTGATGCAAAGTGGTCAAACTGATGGGTTTTCCCCAACTTGGCATCACCAAACAACACCAGGCTAGTCAATTGCCCTTTACACCTCACTAGTTCGTAAATATTACCAACTCAGTTTGAGATAAAGCTTCTGCTGTAGATCAGACATGTTTGGGATGTACTAACAATAACATTATTTGGATAAATAGTTTTGTTCTGGACAGACAGTGACATCTGCTTACTTATATTGTTAATTCACTCCAATGAGGAAAGGATACAGAAGTTACAAGAATGAGCCAACATTTTCAGTTTTATTACACACAGCTGACAAATACTGAGAGCTTCAGTCCAGGAACTAGGAGGAGATATTTCATTTTGTTTTACGCAACCCCAGTCGATAGATGCAGTTCGTTATTTCTATCTACTATATTGAAACTAGACTATACTGAAACGCCAACACTGTTGTCAGAAGAGTTCTGGAAAAAGCAGTATTTATGTAAAGTCAAATACCACTGAAACTTGTGTCAGTCTGACATTCACATAAGACTAAGAGCACTCTAATCATGAAATTACTCATGATGTCCAATATTTACAAGGTGACTCATGCAGGATGATGTATGTTTTCACATTCTTTGGTTTGCAAAAAGTAGACATTTCAAAAACATACGTCAAATGTCAGTGGAAGTCTTCCAGAATCCTTCATATAGGTTCTGTGCCCTGCTGTTGATAAGACTGAGGTGTAGGTCATTAGGAGACCCTATGTAAACCATCTTTAAGCTAGCAATGCTACCTTAGTGCCAGTTATTGGGCCATCTCACACAGACCACATGTGGACAGTCTAGGCATTAAATTGCCCCCCAGGGACAAATAAAGTTTTTTGAATCTGAATCTGAACCTGAATTGACAATCAGGGCTCTCAGAATTTGACGAGCTCCTCTTGCAGAAACAATAAACCTGCAGCTATACCCTATAAAACATCTTAATGCAACGGCTCAACTCCAATAAGTGATGTTGACATTTACATGGACTAACTTTGTTCCACATTGAGCAATGTCAAGGAAGCATTTCTCTTCTCTTAGGTGACACTCCTTGTACAAGCACTGCCACAAGCTCTCTGTTGAACCGGTTGGTGGTGTAATCACTGTTCATTGTAATGCTTGTTGTCATAGATGCACCCAGGTGTTGCTGACAAGCCAAAGCTGAAGAATCAAAAAACCAAATTACTAGCTAATCCTTCTTCATACCACACTGTGTCAATAAAAAAGAATGCACTGCATAAACTAAAGCATTGTTCCCCTGCCAACAAAATCACTAATATAAGCACTGATACTGCCTCTGGGCACTTTTGTCTCTGGTACAGGAAACAAAATGAACTGAAGAGAAATACCAAGAGTGAGGGTTTGAAAAAGGATCCTTTGAGATCTTAGAAGACTGTTTAATACTGTCTAAAGTGTATCAGCAGTGAATGTGGGCACTGGCAATTATTGTTATTATGTGGTTCATGTACCGGTGCTCTGTATATGGACAATATGTTAATTTATATCAAGCATGTAAGCTGTATCAGCATCAGGCAAAGTATTTGCTTATATAATTATGAGGTAGACATATGTGTTCACAGTGCAAACAAACTGCTCTGGGGAGGAAGAGCAATCCAGCTGTAAATGACAGGAGAATGTAGTACAGTGGAAACCCATTTAATTAGGGCATTAGTCAATACAATATGTAGACAAGTTTAGATATCTCTGTAGAGATATGTATGTTTAAAATTTGTTTAAAGACTGCGTAATTTCAATATTATAAGATCAAGAGAACTTCAAAGAATGTCTACTCTTTAATGGTTTGGAATAATTTTCTTTCGTTTGTGTGCTTTCATTAAACAATCTGACTGTACATACCACAGACTGCATCGCAGATGGAAGCACACTTTTCATCTTGGTGCATATGAGCACAAATAAAACATTACAAGTCAACATTCCAATGTGTGTCTTTAGTTCACATAACTGCACCCCAGAGAACTAAAAGTATAATTCACCTAGTTAAGTTAATAATTCAGACAATCAAACTGGACGTCCTTGTCAAATTAAAGCTCAACCTAAACTTGACCCCTTAATCGTCTGATTTAAGTGCATGTATTTTAGACAGAGCAAGCTGGTTGAGGATTAACTGACTCTGACTGGAAGAACCTGGCTTTCCTCACTAGGCAAGTACACACTTGTCTTGATGTCATGCATCTAATTGCTTGCGCTGTGTGGGATGTGAAGATATAAGGCACATTGTTGACTGTGTGCATGTGTATGACATCAGGAGCCAAGTTAACACTTGCCTGCCGCAACACACACACATACAGTCAAGTCTTCAGCTACCACAACCTATCATTACCACTGTCACGTAGCCACCTTCACAGCAGGCCTCACATGTCCAGACAACCACCAGCACATACACCTGGAGGGCCAAAGTCTTAGTTCCCAGCCCTGTGCTTCATAAACACAGTCTTTTTACAGTCTTTAACACACACATAGCATAGAGCATAAATACACCATACACACCATATCTTGAAACTTTATCTTATAACTTGCATCTCTGACTGTCTAATAAATGTATCATAGCTTGCTATCTTCCAGACTGTAAATGTTTTAGTGTCATTTAATTTATTTACTTATTTACTACTTATTTCCCTAGTAGTGGCCTCCAAGCAAACCACAGACCAAAGTAAGTGTTTGAGAGCACACAGTACAGAGACATTGAACAAGTTAAGTGATATAACTCAATATAATAAAATAATATTTTTTTATACAGTATTAGGTGACAAATTATTATTATGAACTTGAAGTTTAACTGTGATATCTTCTTTCCTCTTGTTTGTATGTTTATTCATACATGTTTGCTTTTGTAAGGTAGCCTGGTCGTTACCATCCTACGTTTCCGCCCGAAATTTGATTTCGGTCTGGCACGGAGTCTGGCCAAATTGCACTTCCACGTTTCGCGTGTAACCGCGCAGTCCGCGCCAATCAGCGAACAGTTAAGTGATGACGCGGAACTCGCATGCCGAGTTGCTTGTAGTCCAACGAAGCTTGTAGTTCAACAGCATAGCAACAATGGCGACGGAGGAAGAGACGCTAGAAGCGAAGTTGTCTCAACTCTCGAGAGCATCACAGAATTAAAACCAGAACAAGAGGCTTGTCTTGTCAATTTTATAAATGGCAAGGACGTCGTAGCTCTCCTTCCAACTGGCTTTGGGAAAAGTTTGATTTATTTAACTGGAAGCGGAAGTGGTAAGCGTAAGAGCCTGAACTCCAGCGCACAATATACGTCATTACCAAACGTTGCTGATTGGTTAAGGGAACTCCAATGATTTTAAACCTCAAAATAAGCATCCGCTATTACGGAGACAGATTCCTACTATATTGGGCCGGACTAACGTGCCAGACCGAAATCAAATTTCGGGCGGAAACGTAGGATGGTAACGACCAGGCTATTTGTAAGGGCCACTTGAGAACAACATGCAAGTGCAATTAAGCAGTTGTTCCATATTGCTTTTTGATTTCATGATATCAGCGAGTCTTTTGCACATTTGGTTAATTCCCATTTGTATTATCACAAGGTTGATATAAATGACAAAAAAATTGAATGCCTACTGGAAACTGGGGAAAATGAACCCTTACGAGATGTGTGTTGTGGTTATGATCAAACAAAGCACACCCGGGTATTGTATGGCATGAGTCCTCCCCCATTGTCCCAAAAAATTTTACTTTCCCCCCGCCCTCGTTATTTATGTAGAGTATTTGCCCAATATGGAGAATCTGAATGAAAGAAGCCATGTCTAATATCCTTGGGTATCACTCAAGATGTGTTGATTAAAAGCTAGAAAATCCCAGAAGACAGGAGCAAAGCCATAAGAGTTGACAGCAGCAGCAGCAGCAACCAAAAGGCTTGGGTGGAGCAGCAGGAATGCTAACACAGCAAGCAGTCTAGCAAGAATAACCTGTCTGTTTTTTAGGCTTTTAAAATTATATTTTGGATTTATAGTCAGTTGAATGCATTACTTAAATTGGCTTTTCTATCTTGAAAATATAAGTGCAACAGAAGTGAGTGAGAATCACAAAGACTTACTGGAATTAGTTATACAACTACAGGAATATGCACTATTGCAAGAAATTAACATCATAATGTCAATGTGTGGTGCAAATGTGTCACATGTGTTGCCAAGGCTTTGGGTCAACAGGCCCTTACCTGAATTCTCATTCTTGCATGCAGAATGTTCTGTGGCAGGCAGAAGAATAACTGCATTATAATAACATGCAGTATGTCCCAATGAGACCAGCTTCTGCATCCCACAAGCAGCAGAAGCTGTGAGCAGCTGTGGCTCTGTAAGTAGAGCGGCTTGTACACAAACCGAAGGTTACTGGGTCGATCCCCGGAACATGCTACATGCCAAAGTAAAGTGCTCTGAGCACCAATATGTAGAAATGCAGCATTAAAAAAAAAAAAAACATTTGCAAGCTGACACAGTCTTGCCCCTGCTTAAGGTAATTCACTCATTGCTTTTTTCAGAAAAAGTACAGTCTTCTTCTAACGTTTCTTTTCTTGAAATTGCAATTACCTGGTGTAGTGCATTTGAATGGGGTCAAAACATGCCACTGTGTTTATACTATTTAACTACAGAATGATAGAAAATGTACTTGCAGACAGGAGTAAATCCAAATGCTAAATTCAAAGGTTCATCAGTGCTTCTTCACACACAGAAACATGTGCTGTAAGGCAACCATGCTAGGGATGTTTATGCAGTTATTTTACATACGAAGTCGCCCTGCTGTGGGAGCACTCCCAATCAATTCCTCAATCAGAACCTCAATCTCTTTCTTTCCTGTCTCCGCTTCGCTTTACTTGACTCTCTCTGTACCCTTCTTGTGTCTCGTTACAGGACAGAGCATGCTCGCTGTAAACCTGTTTGGGGGTGAAAGCTGGGAGATTAGATTTATTTTGAATTCCTTCCTCTTAATGTGGAAATTACCCACTACCTTTCCCTCCCTTCTCTCTTACCTGATGAATCACAGCACACTGTCTGTCCCAAATCATCTCTTGTATGTTTTGTACACAAAGCATTTCTTTCATCCTCAGCTGACTCTCAAACTACATGGCAGAAAGGTTGTGCCTCTCATTTGTCTTAAGGTAGAATAGATATGTTTTTTGATGTAAAGTGTGTGCCAAGACTGAATTCCTTTGTCTCAGAAGCTAATCAAGAGCTAACCATTATTAGTAGTCAGTTATACATACTTATCTACTTATTTGTAAAATCCTGTCCTCAAAAAACAGGGGAGTGAACTTAATCTGAACACTGACATGCCTGAATGCAAATGAAAATTTGCATGAAAATGGTTTTGAAAATTTATGGGTTTCTTCCTGTCAGTTTGTGGGCAACATGAAATTTGTGACTTCCTTTCTGTTTGAGGTACAATGGGTTGTACACTTTTGTTGTATTATAGTAGCTATAAGTCAAAGATGATAATTCTCAAATCGTAAATAAAACCTCGGCTAAAGTGTTTTTTCATTGTTTGTGTGAAATGGCAAATCCACAAAAAATTTAGCTATTTGTCAAAATACATAAATTACTCTATAAACATTTATACATTCACAGATCTGTTTGAACATGTGAAATTGGTTTCATTTATTTATTTATTTTTTTGATAGGGGCAGTTCACAATAATGAACATCTATTCAGACAGCAATAGACGTAAATATGCCGGATTATAGCAACAATGCTAATTTCCATCCGCAGTCCCTAGGCAGGTAACACAAAAACATGATAAGACATAGACAGCTGCTCCTTAATTTACGACTTCCTACTTGTTTTCAGATTTGTGTACAAACAAAAAATATGCACCTCAAATGTTCAAAATTCAACCAAAGAGAAGTGCAATAATTTTTGTATTATACTAGCTGTAACCCACAGAAGATTGTTTAAAAATAAGTGTCACTATCCACATCTTACTATATACGAACAAGTATTTTGTTTGTGTCGTGTAAAGTATCCACAAAATTACACTGTTTTGCAAAAATAAGCACTTTCTCATCAGTAATCAGGCATTTTCACTTTATACACATTTGTGACATACAGTTCACAAATGTAACTAGTTTAACATCCAAAAGGTTTGTGTATCCACTTTAGTGAACTTTAGTTTTGCTCATTTGTGGAATTGTCACAGGGCAGGAAGACGGTTTTAGCTTGGTTGTACTTTTTTTACTTGTGTTTTATATTTTATTGAGTTGCATGATTGCATGCTTTTACTTGTGCTGTGCTTCTAATTCTTTTATCTATTAAATAGTAAATGGTAAATGGCCTTGCTTTTATATAGTGCTTTTCTACCTATTGGTACTCAAAGCGCTTTACAGTCACAGACACATCTACCCTTTCGCTCACACAAGCATGCACACATTCACACACCAGTGCCACATAGTGGGAGCAACTGGGGGTTCAGTGTCTTGCACAAGGACACTTCGGCATGTGGCACATGCTGGGGATCGAACCGTTAACCCTCTGGTTCGTGGACAACCCGCCCATTATTATGCTGAATTTTTAGTGCATGCGTGTGGTTTTATTTACTACTGCCTGTGAACACACCATTTTATTGTTGAGTAGCTGCATTTGGGAGGTTCCACCCTTTTCCCTAACAGACAGCCGCCAACCCAATCAACAGCAGTGGAGACAGTCTGGCCCGGGAAATAAGGGTGGCATCACGGACACATAGTGGTAGGGAACACGAAGTGGGTTAACAATTCAAAGCTGTTCTGCAGCAATGAAGGTTGAATCAGCCTTGAAAGCTGGTGCTACTAATTCCTACAGGTGTTCCAACTTTTCTTCATTACTTACAACCCCCTCCGTCTGTATAAAAGCAGTGTTGGAACACACTGTGGTACCAGACCCTCATGAGCATCAGGAGAACAGTATTGTACTGCAGAAAGTAGTGTGTTGCTACAAAAATGGCGAGAAAAAGGCAATTAACAATGGAAGAAAGATAGACCATAATAACACTTAAAAATGTAGGTCTTTACAGGGAAATTGCAAAGAAAGTCAAGGTGTCAGTGAGTACAGTTTTCTTCACCATCAAAAGGCACTCAGAAACTGGGGGAAACTATGACAGGAAGAGGTCTGGCAGACCCAAAGCCACAACTGAATCAGAGGACAAGTTCCTGAGAGTTAACAGCTTGCGTTATTGGCGGCTCACAGGACAACAGCTTCAAGCACAGCTTAATAGTGCAACAGACTTGGGAAGAACTTTCTGAAGACTATTTGATTTCTATTGTAGAAAGAATGCCACGAGTGTGTTCAGCTGTTATATCTGCCAAAGGTGGCTACTTTGATGAGTCAAACGTTTAGAATACATTTTGGTCTATAAATTGATTCCATGATTTCTTTTTCAACTCAAATTGCTTATTTGTTCTATGATTTCAATTCAGAGTGCAGTGACACTAAACTGAATAATTTTCAGTAAAAAAATGGAAAAAGTGTGGTGTTCTAAAACTTTTGACCGGTAGTGTACAGTCAATGGGAGAAAGATGCCAGAGATAGGCACGGACTTGGCACAGAGCTATCATGTGAGAAGAGACCTAACAAGAGAAAGCTAACATGTGAAGGCAGCTAACCTGAAGGACGTCAGAGAGGGGACGGACTTGAGAGAGCACTAAGCACCAGAGAGACGCCGGGACGGCACGAGGAGACACCGAGATGGCACAAGGAGACGGGACCACAAGAACGAAGGACGGCGAGTGGGCTGGAGACAAGGCAAGACAGTGTGAGCGCCGACCGAAAGAAAGAAAAACCCAGAGCATTGCAACGCGACCTACTCGCAGAATACTCGCCTGTTATAAATGGACTATTTTAACGTGTATGCTCACATTTTTGAACTTTTTTGTGGCCTTTTATGTCAGAATATAATACCTGGTAATAAATTGTGTAGTGCACCGGCATCAATTGTTTCCCGTCCTCTCTCTCCTCTGGTCGCTGTTAGTGTGCTTCCCCCGATTTTTTACAGAACCTGTGTCCCATTTAAAATAACTTTTTTTCTACTGCATCCTCTCATTTATTTTCTCTGGCACTGAGCTCCTGTCCTCTAATTCTATCTAATTTCTTCTCTATTACTAGTCATGCAATTGTGTGTTACTACTGTAGACTGTCTGTGGCCCCTGTCTCTCTGGGGCTGTTCAGACCTTGGATAAAGATCTGATATGGGCTAGTGATCCAAGTGACCAGCTTTAGGTACGTGTGTTCAGACCGTGCATTAACATTAGTCTCCAAATGCGTCTCCAGATCCGATCACAGTTTCACAATCTGTATGCAAACCCCGGCACCATCTGGGGCACAGTAGAATATTACAGCAGCTGTAGAGATCCATTAGAGAAAACTGTCTCTAATGGATCTCTACAGCTGCTCCAGAACAGAGAACAGCACAGTTTTATGGGTGTGTGTCATGGCTTGGGCACAAACGTTAAGTTATTTTATTGTTATTTGTCTTATTTATTATTTATTTGTCTCCACCCTGACGTTGTACCTGCACAAAACTCAGATTGTAACTCCAGCCGGAGTCAGGAATGGTTAGGTAAATGGAAGGCAGTGCAGAAACAAAAATGTATAACTATGACGGCCAGAATCCATCTAGTCTAAATCAAGAAAATGAGTTGGCATCTGACTCAGAGGTGCGCCAACCTTTGGTGGTAACCTTAATGGTTGGAGGGTCAGTCTCAAACCCATTTCCACTGCATTCTCACACATACCGTGCATCCAAAATGGCCATAAACACCAACTCCCCACCAGTCCTTAAAGGGGAATTAACATTTTTTACAACCTGGACGTTTTTTCTAGCATAAAATGCGATCGTTTACTCACCCATAGAACTTATCTCATACGGTGTCATTTGGAGTCGTTGACGATATTTAGATCTGCATATATCCATATAGTGGGAGTGACTGGGGCACCGAAACGCAGTCTCTAAATAACGCATTATCTGCCGCGAAACTCATTAATTTCGCCAATATTTTGTTATGATACGCTAGTGCTATTCCCCATTGAGTCCGGAGTTATGCCAGAAATAAGGTCCAGGTTGTAAAAAACGGTGATTTCCCTTTAAGAACTGAAAAGGCTATATGGTTGAGAGTATCAAACATTTTAGCATTTTGGATACACCATGATCTGAATGACTGAGAACCTTTACAGACATCAAAATGGTCTCATTTGCTGTCAGCTAAGCCTCTTAATGAACTTTTCTATACAAAAAGGGATTAGCTGATAAGAGGAGTAAAGAAAAAAAGAGAGGCAAGTAAAACAAAAAAGCAAATCACCAGTTGGAGGAGCCCAGACACCAAAGGATTACCACTGTCATCCGTGATAAAATTATGTCTTTACATGCTTAGGGAGAAGAAAGAAAGACTTTTGACGTATGTAAGAAAAAGTTACGCCATCAGATACTTCAGAGGCACACTTTTGGGCAGAGGAAATCCCCTGAAGTAGGGTTTTAGAATTTCATCCACCTTTAGCAGCCCTTAAGACACTGTGAGGAATGTTCTCTCCCTTGTCCCACATCTCTCTTGCTCACTGTTACTTCATATTACTCTACATAATTGCCTAGAGCGCATTTGTGTACTAAACTATTGCTTCTCACTTTATGCTGCAAAGGTCTGATCTGTATTCTCTGTTATTTGCTGAGTTGCCAGTCAGTGATTTTTAGCACAAACAAGAAAAGGAGTTCCATACAAGGAAGTTTAATGCTGTGGCGAGATAAAGTCTATAACCTGTGAGTATACACACAGAAAGTCACAGAGTGCCATCTGTTCCACTGACATTGTAGTCCTAGTATCAAGCAAAGACTGGTCTTTGATAGTATGTTAAGTGAAATGTAATACAAGAGTTTCAGAACTATTATCTGGATATGTTAACTCAGTATGGCCTCGCCTTCAATTTCACTGTATAAAGTTTCATCAAAAAAGGCTCCCCCTCAGGGGTGCACAAATCACTTACAGAAATGTAATGCCCTGCAACTCTTCCTGTATTTCCAGACGTGGTATTTGCAAGTGACCAATCACCAACAAAAAACTACGATAAATGATCCAAACTAATGTGGTGCCACACCACATGATAAAATAAGCAGCTTACTTAAGTGATGCACCAGTAGGCAGACTTCTCCAAAACATTCATATACAAAGTGCAACAATCTAAGCATCCACATACTGTGATGTACACAAAGTGGGTTGGGGTTAGATGTTAAAGAGTTGCAAGGGAATACTACGTCACAATGTTTTTTTATCAGAAGCATGCTGCTCAACATACTTTAAACTTACAGGTTCAGTTTAGGGAAGAAATCTCAACCTAATGACTATGAAATATCACAAACACAGGCCCAGAACTTACACATGGCAAAAAAAAGCTGTTATTTTAGCTAGGGTTCAAAGACACAGCAAGATAATCCACCATCACCTTACTTAACTAACCTCCCACTATCCCAGCAAGCTAGCCTCCCTGAGTGCCCACCACATCACAGCATAAGCAATCCCTCGGGTACCTGTCTAGCTTTGACGAAAGCCTCTGAAACGTGATGGAATGGGGCGTCTTGAAAAGAAAAAAGAAAAATCAGGAAACTCCAACCAAGGCCAAGGCCCTAATACGCTTCTGACCAGGTTAAAAAAAATAAACATTAATTTTATTTTAAATAAATTATGTTTAAAATAAACAAACAGGCAACATGTGTGACATAATGCCTTCTACAGGTAAAAAGATTGGTGTCTTCCCTGAGGTGTCTCCCACCATGCCTTTTATCTACATCATGTCACGCTGCCACCCTAAGACACTGCAAAGCCAGAGAGGGTGCAGAGGAACCTACCAGTTTGTATGAATACAATTCAGGAGCCTTCTTACATTCAGTACCCTTCTTACAGGAGTTTGCATGGATTGGATGGACTTTACAGGAGAATCTTTATTTCATATTCTTATTGCATTCCCTTTTCTGGTAATAATTGCACATAATACACAAGGTAAACAATGTAAGTGTAAATGTAAAACCGAGAAAAATAAAATATAGACTGCAATATAAAATATGAAAACTCAAAATGTAAACTTAGAGGGGGGTTGCTCGTATACACACACATTTACAGTATTGAAATCAGCTGTGTGACTAAAGTGCAGTAGTGCAGTGGTGCAGTGGTAAGTCCGGTTAAGGCTCAGAGTTGAGCAGGCGGATGGCATGTGGATAGAAACTCTTCTTCAGCCTCTCAGTCTTTGCCCGGCCGGCCTGATGGCAGTAGAGAGAAGAGAGAGAGTGTCCGGGGTGACTGGGTTATGGGTCATCTGTGGATTTGTCCGGCCGGTATGCGAACTGTAGTGGATCCAGGGTGGTGGGCAGTGTGGAGGTGATGAATGTCTTGATCAGTCCCTCAAAACATTTCATCACCACAGATGTGAGGGCTATGGGCCTGAAGACGTTAGAACTGCTGGAGTGTGATTTCTTTGGGACAGGAACTATTATGGATTTCTTAAAGCAGGTTGGGATCACATACCGTCTGTGTGAGAGGTTGAATATCACTGTAAACAGAGGTGCCAGCTGATCAGCGCAGGTTTTGAGGACACGTCCACTAATCCCGTCTGGTCCAGCCGCTTTCCTGGTGTTTACACTTTTAAACACCCTCTTCACATCACGCTCCGTCACAGCGAGTGTGTCCTCGCCTCTGGCTGGGAGCGCAGCAGGCAGGCGGTTTTCCGACTCAAAGCGCGCAAAAAAGCTATTCAGTTCTTCAGCCAGAGAAGCATCGGCACTCATCGAGGGATGTGCTGCTTTGTAATCCGTGATGGTGCGTAGTCCCTGCCACAGTCCCCTGGAATCATACTGTTTCACTGTTTTTCCACTCTTTGGCCGTAGCGTTATTTAACCTCTTTCACCGCTCTGCAGACACTATAGACCAGGGGTCGGCAAGTAAGTTTGGCCTGGGGCCAATTTTTTTCCGAGCAACTGAATGGCGGGCCAAAACATCACATCAATCAGAAACATTGTGAAATGGATGACCCTTGAGCGGCTGGATGATGCCGAGAAAAGTAGCAGACTCCGGTTTCTCAGTTTCCATTACATTTATTTATCTAGCTGCAGTTGATGCTGCGGTCATGACTTGGGGATAAAATGAGCTCTGAGTTGTGAAAAATTAATTGAACAGCGTAGGAAATTACACGCATATTGTCTTTTTCCAAAATTGCTGCTGCATATGTTTTATGTTCAGCAAATAGTGACAATATCCCAAACTTATTTTTTCTCCTCCGAGTTAACCTGTAGCTTGAACGCTGACTTATCGGTTGCTTCCGAGTTGTCTTAAACGCAGCAGACACAACGCAGTTTCACCGAAGTCGAAAGATAGAGAATAAATTCATGAAGCCAGGGGAAGACGTCCGAACTGATAAATGACTTAAAAATAAGTGGCCCTGGGCGTGGATAGAAGAAAGGGACAGAGACGGCGAAGGTGGCAGAAATTAAGAGAGCCAGGTGCTTGTTTTTGTGTGTTGTGCTCGAAAAAACAAATTTATGCTACTAGAGGCAAAAAAAAAGTTCTACGGCGTCAC
Source organism: Chelon labrosus (assembly GCF_963514085.1). Classification (NCBI taxonomy): domain Eukaryota; kingdom Metazoa; phylum Chordata; class Actinopteri; order Mugiliformes; family Mugilidae; genus Chelon; species Chelon labrosus. The sequence goes on from NC_140354.1 coordinate 142,954, forward strand.
GAAGAAGACCCCCGTCACAGAGCAGCTGTTCGCGCATTCAACACACAAGTCGTTTGCCGAGAGCAACATCCACAGCTGAAGTACCGGCGACAATGACCGATCGTGTTTGTGACTTGAAAATACGTGTGTGCTCCTTCATTGCAGAACGTACATTGAAGATCGCTCGACCGCTTGTTGATCAGTGTAAAAAGTAGCTGTTGATAAAAATGTGGATCAAAAATATGTTTCAATTTGGATTATACAGAGTTTTGATTATCCAGTTGGGTGTGTTTTTATTTTATTTTTAATTGTATGAATTTAATGTCCACAAATTTAATTTTGGTAACCTCACCTCAGAGCAGACAAAGTTGTGCGCACCCCCTGCGATATCGGGCGCCCCCCAGTGGGGGGCCCCAGGTTGGGAACCACTGTCCTGGGGGGTTGTTCCAGCAGCGGCCTTGGCCAAGGCCAGTACTGCTCATGGGCAGGAATGCAGATTAGATTATAATTGTTTGGGTTAGGACGAGTAGTCGCATTTCAGTGTTTGTCCATTCTGGTCTTCAAATCAATCCATTTGCCTTGCAAAGCCGAAAGCTTCTCCAAGATGTTATCCATGTTGCAGTTAATGACCACAGTCTGAGCAAAAACAGCCCTGTCCAAGATGTTATCCATGTTGCGATTTATAACCACAGTCAGTGCGCTGATAGCTCTTTCCAAGGTGTTATCCATGTTGCGGTTTATACCCACAGTCTGAGCGCTAACAGCTCTGCTCACTCTATCAATCATGTCGGGCATCTTCATGGGGCTTTGGACTGCTGACACTGTCTTTCTAATTTTCCGATACACCAGGGCAATGCCTAATCCAATCAGCAGATAGCCTGTTATCATGGTTCCAAATATGTAAAGATCCTCGATGTCCTCAACGGAAAGAATCGGCACATGTCCCTCCACTTCTCCCAGGAGTCCATCATGTATCCAGCGGCAAACGTTCCATCAGGGCAGACAGGTTCCCCCGAACCTGAGCTTCTCGTCGAGAAGATTCTGTCAATTGCGTTGAGAGACCAGTTGACCAATTCAATGATCTTAAATTTGGAGAGCAATGCGGAGAGAGGCTCCCAAAGTTTGTGACAAGACAGGATGAGACCTGAGAAGCAAAGCAGGGAAGATAAGGGAGAGGGGAGAGAGAGAGAGATGCATCCGCCTTCATTGAGTGCCAGGGAAGAAAAAGTAATATTCTACACTCAACTGTCAGTGGTAGTATAACAAAGTGGAAGCGATTGGAAATGACAGCAATTCAGCCACGAAGTGGCAGGCCACATAAAATGACAGAGTGGGGTCAGTGGATGCTGAGGCGCATAGTGTGCAGAAGTCGATAAATTTTCTGCACAGTCAATCGCTACAGACCTCCAAACTGTGCAGTGGAGATGTGTTCTCTGGCGTGACAAATCATCTGGCAATCTGATAGATGAATCAGGGTTTGGCAGTTGCCAGGAGAGTGGTACTTGTCTGACTGCACTGTGCCCAGTGTGAAGTTTGGTGGTGGGGGAATAATGGTGTGGGGTTGTTTTTCAGGAGCTGGGCTTGGTCCCTTAGTTCCAGTGAAAGGAAATCTGAATGCTTCAGCATACTAAGAGATTTTGGACAATTAAATGCTCCCAACTACGTGGGAACAGTTTGGTGATGGCCTCTTCCTGTTCCAACATGACTGCACACCAGTGCACAAAGCAAGGTCCATAAAGACATGGATGAGCGAGTCTGGTGTGGAAGAACTTGACTGGCCTGCACAGAGTCCTGACCTGAACCCGATAGAACACTTTTGGGATGAATTAGATCGAAGACTGCGAGCCAGGCCTTCTCGTCCAACATCAGTGTTTGACCTCAAAAATGTGGTTCTGGAAGAATGGTCAAAAATTCCTATAACCACACTCCTAAACCTTGTGGAAAGCCTTCCCAGAAGAGTTAAAGCTGTTATAACTGCAAAGGGTTGGTCTACGTTAGGGCTGGGCGATATGGCAGAAAATTGTATCACGATATAAGAGTTTCATATCCGTCGATATCGATAAGTATTTTTTTAACATATTCTACTCAGACTTTTTTTAACTGTGCTGAGTGGGAGCATGTCCTTCGCTAAATGATACGCCACTGCATCCATTATTTCATTATATCGCTTTGATTTTTTGTCATATGGCACTGCATCTTGATCAGAGGTTGCGCTAGACTTTTTCATTATCTGTCATTTTGACCAGGTCATAAAAATCCTGTCATAACCCATTTTTACCCGTCACTTTATTATTATTATTATTTTTTAAATGATAACAATGTATTCAATAGCATTTAGTTTTCATTCATTTTTAGTTAATATTCAGTAGCGGTGGAAAAAATTATTCGGCTCATATAACCGGCCGTCAAAGACGACTCAAGAGTCATGAATCTAGACGTCTGTTTAACTGGCTCAGTTGAGTCCTACCACATTTGATTGATATAATCAACAAACGGCACCATTCAAACATCTTACATCTCACTCGGCAGAGAAACAAAACGTACTACCCGATTAGACCACTATCAAACTAAGGCACTCAGCCACTCACTTACTTACACACAATACGTAGAGAAACGAAACTTAACCGACTCATAACCGCTGCTCATGGATCCCTGCTTAACCAAGAGTCAGTAGCCACTCACTCGGCCGGCAGATAACAAAACTTAACCGACTCTTAACCGACTCTTACACTACTAATCAAGAGAGACAAGAGCCAATATGCTCACTCACCACCAAGTTTGCAGACAACATCGTTCTGACTCTTGTCTGACTTAAAATAACCAAAATATTGCCAAACTGGTGACGTGACCCTCTTTTTTTTTATCTACAATTACCTCTCGGGCTGTCGCACTCATATTCTCCTTTCACTCCACGCCGTTCTTTTTTTGTTGTTGTTATTGATACCACCAACCCGGCTTAGCTGGGCCGTGAAAGGTCGAAAGGCTAAATCCCTTCCTCTGCCTACATCCCCCAGAATGACTTGCAGTTCTGGCTCTGGGTTTTCTTCCTATTTTTCTCCAACGGAGTTCAAGTGAAATTATCGAACATTCTATCGAACATATTTTCTATTGATATCGATCACGTGTCTATCGCGATAGATTATCGCCCAGCCCGAGTCTACATCATACGAAACCCTACGGATTAAGAATGGGATATCACTTAAGTTCATATGCATGTAAAGGCAGATGAGCGAATACCTTTGGCAATATAGTGTAAGTGCAGAAACACACTGCTAGAAAGTACCACTGCCATGCTACCAATTAACATCACAATTAGCATCTGCTCAACAGCAGAGGAGACAACGATGACTCCCACGCTATGACCAGCAACTGGTACATGTCGAAGTAAAATCCACATGAATGCCAGGTCCAAAAGTTTCCCAGCATTATCACAAAATGGTCAGTGTTATTTACTTCTCCTGTCAGTGCTTTTATTATTGTGGCTGATTTGTGTACATTAAGACATTGTACTTGACATTGTTTACAGTTACTGACACATACTCATATGATTTTGTAACTAAATGCAACTTCCTTGATTTTCTCTAAATTAAGCAAATTTTTCCCAAGACCTAATTGTTAAACTCTTGCCACTGACAACATATCTCATATAAAGGTCTGTAAATAACAATGCATACATAATATGAACAGATAATCATATTTAGCATTAAGTAATATGAGGATCCATCATAAGTGGCAGGGCTTCTCTGTCTGCCTCTCATATTTAGGCTCATCAGTCCATGAATGGATTTGAAGGCCAGAATGGACAAATAGAGTAAGTCGTGTCTATTGAAATGCGACTACTCGCCCTAACCTCAAACAAACAATCTGCATTCCGGCCCCTGAGCAGTACTGGCCTTGGCCGAGGCCGCTGCTGGAACAACTCCCCAGGAGATCGCTGCAGTGAGATGCTCTGTCCTATTCCTCCCTCCCTTCCTTCACGGACACCTGCTGATGGTTGACTCCGTCTGGGACCCGATCAGGGACGTCTCCACAGCAACCTGCTGTGTTATCGCGATGACATCCTGCAAACTGAGGCACTGATTATGTACACACACACACCCACGGACACTTACACACGTGCACATATGCAATACACCTCCCTAACCCCCAATCCCACGCCTTCGCCGCTTTCACCCCCCAGTGCGACAGGTGGAGTCCGAAGGCACTGCCGAAGCTGGCCGCAGCCGCGGATGCCTGTCTGCGCTGGAACACCTCCATCCCCCTTTCTACAGTCCCCCGGTACAAGTTGTTTTGAGTTCTTATGTTGTAAAGTGTGCTCATATGTGCTTATGTTGCTGAGGTTTTTTTTCCTGGTCCCACACTGTACTCCCCCAGACGAGTGTAGCCTGGAAGCTGCTTTTTTTTCTCCTCCTTTTTCTCCTTTGTCCTGTGACAGAAGTCTGGTCTTCAGCCTCAGTACCTTACTACAGAGTAAGTTCAGTATTGTTACCATATTGTATAATAATAAAAATACTACTGCTACTAATAATAATAACTAGATGATCGCAAACAATCAGAGGGGTCCATCGCGTGGCGTAGTCGTCCCCGAGTGGGACGCAGAGGCATAAGTCACCAGTAGCGCCCCCTATAGACCGTATTGCACAAAACTTGGTGGGCTTGTAAAGAGTCATCCACAGATTATTTTTGCCAAATTTTAAGCAGGTGACTGTGGTGGTTTGTGAGATATACATATGTAGTTGTTGTAGCACCACCTACAGCCCGAATTTCACGAAATTTGCCATGATTGTACGCAACCATATTATAATTGGTTTTGAGTTATACTGTGCCACGCCGTAAAAATTAATTAGCCATTAACTTTGTAATCAATAACCCTGCTTAAAAGTTAATTTGAGAACTTTTCATTATCTTTGTCCATAAATGATACATGCCAAGTTTGGTGAAAATTGGATGAACAGGCTAGGAGGAGTTGATTTTGCTTTGAGGTGTAATTCTTTCAAAATGGCGGAAAAAAATGGCAGGTGGAAATGAGCGTGGCCTAGTCTATTAGAACCAGGGCTATATAAGGAATCAGAGGGAGAAAGAATTGTGTTTCTAGGGCACACGTTTCTCGAGATATGAGACAAAATGTAAATTGGCTTGTTATAGCTCCACCTAGCTGTAGGCATGAGTATTGACACCTTGGCAAAGTGACATACTAGGACTTCTACCAAGTTACCAGGTTTGATGCCTTTCGCCCTTGCAGTTTGTCCTGGGCAGACAGTACGCAGAGTAAGATTAATCATAATAATAAAAAAAGCAACAACATCAATGCAGATCCTGCAACTTCGTTTGCATGGACCCTTAAAAATCGCAACAAAATCAATAGGGATCCTGCAACGTCGTTGCATGGACCCCTAATAATAATTGGTATATTACATTTCTGATAGGGAAGCGAGCTTGAGAGGAGGGGCTCATTTGGAATTTGAAGTGTGAAAGCTGAGCAGCCACAGCAGTCATTTATAAATGTCCTCAGGTTAGATATTTTTTACTGCTGGCACATCCTTTATAACGTTATACACATTAGTGTGCATATAGGTCTTTCTGTGGGTTCACCGTTGTACTAAATAAAATGAGGGCATTGTGAGGGAAATTCTTAAATGTCCCTTATTATTTTAATATTATATATGAAACCTAACATATGTGGATGCAACATTAGATTGTATGTAGGGTAGAAGCTTGTGGTATGGTCAGAAGCTCTGCCTTATGATAATCATGTGGTTGCAAGGTATGAATGGATATGTTGTTGTATGCTCCATTGTGTAATATGTTGTGTGAATTAACATAAGGAACTCACTTTAAGGAGTTCATCTTGAAGGGGAAAGTGAGGTACCTCTTCCGTGTATATGTCTTCTGGAAAAAGGTCACTGTATATCACACAATGATGGTTAAAGTGAAGGAGAAGTGTTATGTGTGTCATGAAATGTATGCTGAGATGTTAGTACAATGAGTTGTGTTAAGTCATATGTGATCTTATGATGTGACTACAGATATGAACATTGTTTAGGATAGTATAAACGCTGAGGAGTGACTGCCTCTCTTCAGTCATCATCCGTCGCCGATGAGTGGCTCTTGCTTGCAAGCAATAAAGGTTTCAAGAAACTAAGTATTGTGTCATAACTTGGTATTTTGACCAACTCTCATCTGCACTAGACAAGCGACTGATTTTCAGTTGCCACGGCAGCATTTAAATCGGTGCCTGCTGTGTTGCAATTGTTAACATCAACACTGTTTTGCATGGTGCCTAAGTATTCAATAAATGTGTATAATAGGATTGCAAATTACTTATTTGTTGTATTATAGCTGTAACTACAGTCAACTTATTTTTAAAGATCCTGAAAGCAGGCTGGACTAGAACACTACCACAAAGACTATGTGAAAGAAGGGCATGAGTAGTTTGGCGTGTGATGTGCCCAGGAGTCGAATTGCCAACCCTGCAATTACTGGACCACCTGAGCCACAGCTGCACAGGTGTGTTCTCATTGTTTTTGTGTGGTATCATCAACTATAGGTATAATGTTAAATTCATTGTAGAATGTATGGTATATATGGTGCATGTATGCTTTATCCAGATGCATTTATCTGCCCACTTCTGAACCTTTCTTCTCCTCCTTACCACACTCCTCATCTGTCCCACCCCCCTCTTTTTTCTATCTGGTTGACCTCAAGCAGTGATGCTAAACATCCACAAATGAGTGCTGCTCTTGTTACTGTTAATATTAATTTAGCACAATTATGTACACTCATTTGAGAATGTGTTTGGCCCTAAACACTTCTGGCACACTTTACTGTATTGCAGTTTACAATTTTTTTTACTTTTTCTAATTTAAATGAAAATGTTCCATGTGTGGAAACTCCCTTGTGATAGCCATTTAAAACTGTGTTTCAAGTGTTTCAAGTGTCTGTGTATTGCCAGACAAAATATTTAAAGGGAGTGTTATAGATCAGGATTATTTGGGTTATTTCAGTCAGTACACAGTGTACTTTGAATTGTTAGTCATCACTCTGAAGAAAACATGTATAGTACCTTTGGAATTTATTCCACCTTTTTTTTCAAATTGGTGTATTTCAAATGGAGAAAAGTTATATTTTTTATCTGCACATTGCTAACAATACATTGCTGGTGTTACTTGTCTAGTTTTACTTGTCTGCACATGTTCTTTGTCACATGTCTTTCTCTCTCCTCTCACCCCTCCCCTCCACACACATACACACAAAACACACAAGGCCTAAACTCATGGGCAGCTCTGGCTCAGTAGGTAGAGCGGATTGACCACAAACCAGAGTGTTAATGGATGGATCCCTAGTACATCTAGATCCCTAGATCTTATAGGCAGATCTTATTCTGACCTATTGTAAAGAAACTGAACATAATACAGCAACTGGAAAGAAAATTAATTTGATGGTGCTGTGACTAAATATAGGCAATTATTATTTACTTCAGTGCTATGTGCCAATATAGTGGACCACAGCTACCAAGATTCAAGGATTCAAGGTTTATTATTTTTCACTTGCATGGTGCACAGGAATAAAGAATAAAAATAAAGAATAACAAATATAGATAAAATAAAAAAAAGTAAATAAATATGTAATCTGTAACAAGATCACATAACTGTAAAGTAGGAGATGTCAGTCTGAATAATTTAGGAGATTATTTTACTCCAACACAAAATGATTATTTTGTTGACTTCACTGCAGCTTTGCCAAGTACCATTCTCAACACAGTTGCCACTTTGTAAAAGAATGGCATGTATCAGAGGAGACTAGCTCCCTGGTATAGTTTTCAAATGCGTAGTTTGACGCAAACTGCACAAGAAGCTGGAAAGAATGTGGCATTCCACACAGGAAGCCCACATAGACATATTAACAACTTATAACAGAAAAGCCCTCTGTAATGTTAGAACTGCGTAGTATTCATCACTAAACTAGAAAACAAGAACAACTGCAGATTTCTTTTCATCACTGTAGCAAGGCTTACAAAGAGTCGCAGCTCTGTTGAGCTATTCCTTCAGCCCTCAGTAGTAATGACTTCAGGAGCTTCTTTACTGAAAAAATTGTAGGCATTGGAGAAAAAATTCAAGGCATCTTTCTGACAGCTCTAAAAGAGCTCTACTGCGGGATTAGAACCATCTGTAGGACCTAATCAATATGTCAGCTACTTTTCTCCAATAGATTTTTCTGAGCTAACTAAACCATTAACATGTCTTAGACCCGATCCCAACTATATGGCTCAAAGAGGGTTTTCTATTAATGTATTAAACCAGATTAATTTATCTTTACAGGTGTGTGTGTCACAGTCATAACTTTGCTGTAATTAAGCCTTTACTTTGCCTAGACTTCCTCCTCCATATCTTTAACAAAGATCCACTTCAACCTGCTTACTCTGGCAGCTCTACCATAACTAAAAATGTTTTGCCATGTGGAGGCATGGGGTGGGGAAAAACACAAATCACTTCCCCAAAGGCAAATTATCTTCTACAGAACCTGCCTACCTACTTTGTTATTATGAGATGAATAATTTTGGAAACCTAAGGGTTAGGGTTAGAGTTAGGGTTAGGGTTGACCATTCACTTCTGTTGTGGGTTGGTAATTGTCATTGTGAAATCACTGAGTTTCAATGCAGAAGGACAGAACTAAACTGTGGCCAATGCAAACTTTCACTTGAATTGAATCTGATTATTCTTACATGTGATGAGCATAAAATGTTTCACAGTTGACCTTCCTAGTTCCATAGAATTTCAACAAGGAAGAGTGGAATGGGATTAGGAGTGACAAAATTAACAGTTGTATTGAAGTCCACTCCAGTTTTACCAGTGGTGCTGCACCGAGAGGTATGTAGCCACTTAATCTTACAAGGGAGATGAGCTAGAGGAAGGGGCAATAATAAGGTAATTGCCAATAACACCAATAAACATCAATCACTCTACTGACAGGGTAACTGCAACAAAAAAAAAGTAGTTTACTTTGGTACTTCTTACTTAGTAGAAAGGGGTTGGCGTTTTTCATGTTATCACATTGCCATCATGTGGTCAAAGTTAAGACTAATGTTTTGTCCACATGATGAGTTGGATATGCTATGTGTACTTATAATAACAATTTAATTTGAAATACTTCAAAGAGCGTAATGTAAAAATCAAACATTTGACAGTAACTTAAAAGTGTACAACTCAAGCTCTTAGATGTATAGGACATCTCAACAGCTTTACATAATATTCATTAATGCAAAGGGTAGGAAAAGTAGGCTAATAACATTAGCACTGCACGTTAAACTTTCTACAAAATGGCGTAACTCAGACTACATTCGACTTTTATAGTGACATAAAATTCCATTGACAGAAAACTTATAACAGTGCCTGACAACAGGCCTCTGTATGCTGTGTTTTGCGAAAACAAAAGTCTCAACTGGTAGATTCACTATTACTCTGGAAAAGAATCCGTGACCACTAGTGGTGGCCTCAAGATATTTTGATTTTAGATTTTGTAGAAATTAATGTAATAACCAACTGTATTTGAGGTTGCAGCACTAAAAGACAATATATAAAATATATAGACAATATTATAGATATTAGGGCGGCACAGTGGCGAGGTGGTTAGCACTGATGCCTCACAGCAAGAAGGTCACCGGTTCGAATCCATGGGCCAGCTGGCCTTTCTGTGTGGAGTTTGCATGTTCTCCCTGTGTCTGCGTGGGTTCTCTCCGGGTACTCCGGCTTCCTCCCACCATCCAAAGACATGCTGGTTAGGTTAATTGGTGATTCTAAATTGGCCGTAGGTGTGCGTGTGAGTGTGAATGGTTGTCTGTCTCTGTGTGTGGCCCTGCGATGGACTGGCGACCTGTCCAGGGTGTACCCCTGCCTCTCGCCCGATGACAGCTGGAATAGGCTCCAGCAGACCCCCATGACCCTTAACAGGACTAAACGGGTATAGAAAATGAATGAATGAATGAATGAATATTATAGATATTAGTATGCATTTCTGAACTTGGTTTAACACTTAGTTTATGTCTAATCACGTTTCTTACCTGACGATACAACATCATTTGAAATGTATTAAATAGATTTGTCTGTCTGATACATTCTTTTCCTTATTTAGTTGTACTGGAGATGCTGAGAAAAACAACTTAGGCATGTATGCTTGATTTATAAATATGGTTTATACAGAACAGTTTATTTAACAGCATGTTTTTTTATATAAAAAAAATGTGGAATACTAAATTGGATTTAAAATTTTAGATGAACATTTATGTGCTATTTTTACTGTTACCTAAATGTGTACCCAGTAACTCACTGTACAAACTCATTAGTACAAAAAAGCGTCCCTGACATTTTGGACCAGACCGGCCCACCACTTTCAATAACGCACACCTTTTCTGTCTTTTTGGTCTCTTGAATGTGTATACCAACTGTGTGACTCTTTAAAACCACGGACCAATGCAATAAGTTAACGAAAAATCGGTGAGAGTGGACGCATTAAATTCTTCCAAAATGTGTCATTTATTAACACTACAAAAATGTATATGCCACCACCACTACATCACTGTAACAAATTTTAAGATAGATAGATAGATAGTCTTTATTGTCCTATAAAGGATATTCTTCTTCACACATCAATTCATTCCATAAAAGAAAGACAGCAGCATTTGATGTTAACATCACAGTCTCATACAAAAAATCACACATCACATATAACATATAACATATAATATGACACACCATACCCCCCCCTCCCCTCTAGTTACCCTCCCTCCTCAACACAGTGCAAGCAAAAGTGGACAGTGCAGACAACATAAACACAAAAGAATAGAGGGGATGGATTATTGTCACTGGAGTTTGTTTAATGCAGTGATGGCTGAGGGTACAAAACTCTTCTTAAAGTGCGCTTTTTTCCAGTCCAGGGCTCTGTATCTGCGGCCAGATGGGAGTAGGGTGAAAAACCGGTTCAGGGGATGGTCAGGGCTACTTGACCATCCCCTGAACCGGGGTTAATGCTTAAAGCAGCATTCATCTGTTTTTACTGGTCAATGCCCATTGCACTAATGGATTTTTCAATTCAATTCAATTCAATTTTATTTATATAGCGTCAATAACAATAGAAATCGTCTCAAGACGCTTTACAAAAACCCGCCTGAAACCCCCAGAGCAAGCCTGAAGGCGACGGTGGCAAGGAAAAACTCCCTTTTAACAGGAAGAAACCTTGAGCAGAACACAGCAGTAAACATTCTATATAGTAATAGCACAGAATTGCATGACCAGTAGTAGATAGGAAATTAGAGGGCAAGAGCTCTGTGCCAGAGAAAAGAAAGCGGAGGATGCGAGAGAGGAGAGAGAAGAAAAAAGGAGGACGTGTTTGGTGCATCGTCCCCCAGCAGCCTAGGCCTATAGCAGCATAACTAAGGGATGGTTTAGTCCAGCCCTAACTATAAGCTTGATCAAAAAGGAAAGTCTTAAGCCTGACCTTAAAAATAGAGAGAGTGTCTGCCTCCCGAACCCAAACTGGGAGCTGGTTCCACAGGAGAGGAGCCTGATAGCTGAACGCTCTGCCTCCCATTCTACTTTTTGAAATTCTAGGAACCACAAGTAGGCCTGCACTTTCAGACCGAAGTGATCTGTTGGGATGATATGGTACAATAAGGTCTTTAAGATATGATGGAGCTAGGCCTTTAAGGGCCTTGTATGTAAGGAGGAGGATTTTAAATTCTATTCTAGATTTTAAAGGGAGCCAGTGAAGAGAAGCTAAAACTGGAGTAATATGATCTCTCTTGCTAATTCCTGTCAATGTTCTTGCTGGGGCATTTTGAATCAATTGGAGGCTTTTTAAAGAGCTATTTGGACAGCCAGACAGTAATGAATTACTGTAATCCAGTCTGGACGACACAAATGCATGAACCAGTTTTTCAGCATCACTCTGAGACAGGATGTTGCTAATTTTGACGATATTACGCAGGTGAAAGAAGGCAGTCCTGGTTACTTGCTTTATGTGACATTTAAAGGACATATCCTCGTCAAATATAACACCAAGGTATTTCACAGTAGTACTGGAGGCCAATAGCCTAGAATCTAGACGCGCCCCTAGCGGCAGCAAATTACATTTGCTTCCAGGGGCAGTCTAGTTACTCTCCGTTGACTTGAGATTTCGAAAAATCCAAGATGGACCGGGCCAATCACGAGTCGGTGGGTGGGCTTAACATGATGACGACTGACCTGTGACCATAAGTTCCGTGAATTACGCGTGAATTCCCCATCCTGCTAGAACTACCAGAGCGATGGTTGCTGCTAGTGAACAACTTTCTTTCGAATCGGCTTTGGCCACCACTCTGAAAGACTTGAAGTTAAGCTTTTCTCTGAGAAAGGAACTCTCTTTTCCGTCGCTCTGACTATGTCACCTTCTTCGTTGCTCTGATTGGTTGTAGCGCTATCCTATTGCGTGGAGACGGAGTTTGAAAGACAACCGTTTATCCCACCCCTCCGGTTGAGCCCTGTCTATGGAGAGTGCCCAGACCATACATTTAATGTGGGTCTGGCTCGTCAAGCTAGGAGGCCAAGGTAATGCCATCCAAAGAAACCACGTAATTAGATAATGAATCTCTGAGATGCTTAGGACCAAATACAATAACTTCTGTTTTGTCTAAGTTTAAGAGTAGGAAATTACAGGTCATCCAAGCCTTTATGTCTTTAAGGCATGCTTGGAGTTTAACCAGCTGATTAGTTTCATCTGGTTTCATGGATACATATAGCTGGGTGTTGTCTGCATAGCAATGGAAGTTTATGCCATGTTTCTAATAATCTTGCCTAATGGCAACATGTATAACGTGAAGAGTATTGGTTCTAGCACAGAACCCTGAGGAACTCCGTAGCTTACTTTTGTATAAGTAGAAGAATCATTATTGACATGAACAAACTGGAATCTGTCAGACAGATAGGATTCAAACCAGTCTAATGCAGTTCCTTTAATCTTGATCTCACTTTCAAGTCTCTGTAGTCAAATATTTTGATCAATAGTGTCAAATGCAGCACTAAGATCTAGCAGAACAAGTATAGAGACAAGTCCACTGTCTGAAGCCATGAGGAGATCATTGGTAACTTTAACCAGAGCTGTTTCTGTACTGTGATGAACTCTAAAACCTGACTGAAACTCTTCAAACAGACCATTCCTGTTAAAGTGGTCACACAACTGATTAGCAACAACTTTTTCTAGAATTTTGGAAATAAAAGGAAAGTTGGAGATTGGTCTATAGTTGGCTAAAACATCTGGATCTAGAGTGGCTTTCTTGAGTAAGGGCTTAATTACAGCAATCTTAAAAGACTGAGGGACATATCCTGTTAATAAAGATAAATTTATCTGGTTCAATATGGAGGTGTTAATTAATGGAAAAACTTCTTTGAGCAATTTAGTTGGGATTGGATCTAGAAGATAAGTTGATGGTTTAGATGCTGTAATTGTTGAAGAGAGCTCAAGAAAATCTACTGGGGAGAAGGATTCCAGATATTGATAAGGTCTTACAGAAATTTCTAATGTTGCTGCATCTTTGACAGATGGAGGAAGGATGTCTTGAATGTTTTCTCTAATGCCAACAATTTTATTAGTAAAGAAGCTCATGAAGTCAATACTACTGAGGGCTAAAGGAACAGATGGCTCAACAGAGCTGTGGCTCTTTGTCAGCCTGGCTACAGTGCTGAAAAGAAATCTGGGGTTGTTCTTGTTTTCTTCTATTAATGATGAATAATATGCTGTTCTAATACTACTGAGAGCTTTTTTATAAGTTGTTAAACTATCTTTCCAGGCTATGCGAGCTTCTTCAGAATTAGTGGAATGCCAAATTCTTTCTAGCTTTCGGACTGCCTGTTTTGAACAGCGCAACTGTGAATTTTTCCAGGGAGCTAGCCTCCACCGATTCATGACCTTCTTTTTCAGAGGAGCAACTAAGTTTAAAGTTGAACTAAGCGATGCTGCAGTGCCATCGACAAAATAATGTATTAGTGCAGGGGTTAAATTGTGGTTGCTGTCGTCCAGAACATTGGCACACGGCAATTTTGGCATTTTGATGGGGGTGGTGATCCAAATATCTCAGGACAGGCTAAGTAATCTATGTCCTCCTGCTCGCTGCTCTCCTCTCTCTCACTAACACTCTCCTCTACTGGGGATGCTATCTCAACCTAGCTCAACAAAACATAAATAGAGACTGTGGGTTCAGTGTTTTTGTTTTGTTTTGTTTTTTTAACATAAAGATGAAGAATTATTGAATTATCTTATAAACATACAGCTGCATCGGCAATGGCACTGGCAAAGAACAACATGATGTCAAAACGTGTGATTTTCTTTCATTTTAACCTACATTGTCTTTGGCCACCTAGGCTACATAAAAACTGCCCCAAACTAATTTTTCTACACAAATCTCCTTCTGCCTCTCACCTCTGCCTGAGTGAAAGGGAGGTCGAAGAAAACTGGATTGGGACTGTCAGCCCAAATAGCACGTCGGTACACCAGGAAAATGCCCGGTACGCCAGATGGCCAGTCCGTCCCTGGTTACCTTACATGATACAATATAAATGTGGTTGTTAAGTGATCCGTCTTGCATTGCCCTTTGAAAATAAGAATAAGAAATAAGAGATCATGAATTGTTATCACCAATTTTATAGTTGGGTTTTATGTATTATCCAGCAGGGTACTGTAAATTCACATTAAAAGTGTGATTTGGATTAGATTATCTGTAACATTTAGACTTCCTTAATTCATTATTGCAGATTTTAATGATAAGGAAATTTGCTGCATGACAGACACTCTTTACAGTCACATTGTTATTGTTATGAACACAAGCACTCCATGCCTTTGCTAAACATTTTAAATTAGCACCACCCATCTTCAGTGACCAAAGGAGGAAGTGGTTACAAGATTAAGCTGTTGCATACCTTGTCCACAAGGGAGCAACAGAGTCCAAGAAGTGCACAAAGGCAACACCAAAAATCACAACAGCAGCAGTCCACTGAGAGGCGGTGAGTGGATGAGTTGACGGTATGCTTCTCAGCTCATCTGTATGTTTGATCATGAACACTGACATTCACTTATTCCACTTCAACAACAGAATGTCTGTCAGAATATATGCTTGACAGTACACAGACCTACTTGGAGAACCTTAAACATGTGAGCATCTGCCTCACAACTGTCCAGTCTATAGTTTTGATGTGACATTTTTTTGCATCTTCTTAATGTCAGGAAACTTAAGGAATATTTTACAATCAAACTTAAGTGTAGCATTTAACACACAGAATAAGAGTTGTTAGATCCTTTCTATGATCTTCAGTTCAGAATCAGTCTTTAAGGATGTGTATGAGATTGTATTACCTAATGCAGAAGGCCAGGCTATATGGAAGTAATATAAGTTCAAAATAGCTAAACACCGGGTGCACATGGGAGCTTTATAAAAGACTTCCTATTCATGTTCCCCGCTTCCTCTAAAGCACACTGCCTCACTCTCAAGATGAACTGACACAGACTTGCCACATGGAGTGCAGATGACTATTAAATATGACTATTATTATTAATTAAAATTAAAGCAGAACAAAATTTTGTGGTTCTGTGAGTTCATGTCAGTCATGTCTTTGAAGTGATTTCCAGTCTCTTGATGATTTACGGCTTTTGAAGTGACTTTGTAAGACAAAACTTATAGTCCTATCAAAACAATTCTCAGACTGTTCGAGGCAGTCAAGATGTTCGTAGATCCTTCTGAGTCTACAGGTGCACACCTTGATAAGAGGTCTATTTTGATGTATGATTTGTGTACATACATTGGAAACTGTGTCCACAAGAGAAGATTACAACACTTTTTTCTATCTTTTATCTTGAAAACCCAGCATATTTGTATATTTGTGAATTGCTGTTAAGTCACTTTTATAAGTTTGGAGCTTTTATTTTGAAAGTTTGGCATATTTCTTGGGATCGTTACTTCCTTTAAGTAGTTGTAATTAAGGTTTTATTTTGAAAATCCAACATACATCCCTCCTGATGCCTCCCCCTCCTCCTGCCTCTTCTGAAAATTATGGTTTCTATAGGGCCTCTCCATTAATGTCTCGTTGCTGCTGAGTTACTACGACAATCTGAGGCCATTGAAGTGTCAGATAGGGAGGGGACACACACACTGTTCAGACCTTGCATTAACATCCGTTCTGGGCAGGCCAATCACAAATGAACAGCTTTTAGTGCCTGTTTTCTTCATTGGTGGAGTGCAGTAGAATATTATATAACAGTGACTATCTCTAATGGATCTCTACTGCTGTTATAGAACCATGAACAGCTCTGCACATAGCTTTTTGATACGAAAGTCCGCTGACACAAGAGCACCCCAGCTGAGTAAGTATTCTTTAACATGACTCAGGACGCATTGTGTGTTTACACTACCAAAGGAATGGGAACAAACGCCCAGACCCATACCACCTCCAAATGTGGTCAGATATCGGATCTCTCAAATCTCATTGAGTGTGTTCACACTTTTACTTTCCACTGGTCACTTGAATTCAATTCAACTCAATTCAATTTTATTTATATAGCGTCAATAACAATACAAATTGTTTTACAACATAGGGCCTGAAACAGATTCCACAGGACGGATGTTAATGCAAGATCTGAACGGGACCTGTGACATCTGGCTGACAGTGCAAAAACAGGCAAGCAAACAGGAATGAGGGCTCTGAATAAGGATCTAGAGTGACGAAACTAGTGCTATTGATATCAATAGTTTTGTGGTGAAAGAAGAAGTATGAGAAATAGTGACATTCGTGTTTCAATGCTATTGCACTGGCACACACAATAAAATCTCCACCACAAAAGCTGACCTTCAAAAACATTGCACGCCATCAATAAAATGTTAAATTTCAAGCACATATAAGTGGATATGATAAAATGATACGTTATTATATAGTTTCTGCATGATGTAAATGCTTAAATGGTGAGATTTCTTCCCAACAGCTAAATTTCAGAAGCTATCAAAAAACCTAGGAAATCATAATAGAAGTGAGAATCACCAAAGTTCTGTGGGGAAAAAACAACCTTATACATCACTCACAGCTTTTCAGATCCTCTCGCTTTCTCCTTTTCTCACACATGTAAATACACAGGCACAGGACACAAAGGTGTCATTTTACTCAAGAAGGGTCAGTAGTTCTCTCCTTCAGACAGAGACTTGTTTTTGAACAGAGGCTGCCACCCAAACTTGGCCCAACCTCTCCTGGTTCCACCACCCCCCTTAGTCTCTCTAACCCTATCTCTGGCCCCCACAACCATAGAGACAAGCTCCACATTGTTTCTGCACTACAAACAAATGACATGTAGACTAATTTTAGAGACAAACGTTTTAGCCCATTCTAAACACAAACTGGATGTATTTCTCTATGAAAAGATAGAGGGGTTTTTGTAGCTTGATATTTGTCATGGAGCTCATTAAACCATTATCTCTGGCTAATGATGAAAGGTCCGTTTCTTAACTTAAACTTTGTACTTGCAGACAGGGTTAGGTAATGCAGAGTGCATATTTAAATATATATATATAATTAATGTATAATAAATGTTCCCTCCATTTCACCTTGAGTTATGATACTGAGGAATCTTTCACCATAAAGTGCAATGCTGCATGGTCCACATTGTCACACAAAACCGAGTTTAGGCATGAAAAATCACTATTCAACTTAAACTCATAATCACACCGTCAACACTCTCAACCACAGAACCTTAATCTCTGTGGTACATAGACACCATACTTGGGCATCACTGCTCTCTTGTGTTGTAGCGTCCCTGGGGGCCTGACCTGCCAGCTCCAACTCTGTGTCACTAAATTCTATCAGTTAGTTTTCCAGCACTCCGTCACACTTGTGACCATTTCCACACAGATTGTGTTTTTATTTCAAAGACCAGGTAATGGAGCTATAACCTGTTGCATAAGAAATCCAGTGTGAAAACAGTGTGGGTTGGTTCAGTCTGAATTATATGGGTGTGTTACTGGTTTTGCTTAGGTAACATTTTAACATCATCTGTAGCATGTGAAGAACTGACAGACTGCGTGTGCAAGAGTACATCTTTTTCACAAGTTTTACAAATGGAGTACAGCTGACAATACTGTTCAACCTGAACTTGAAACTCTTAAATGGATTGCCAGTGATGAAAAAGTTCTTCAAAAAGAAAATTCAGGGTCTACAAGTATTACTCTGGTGTCTATATGATTTTCTGCTGCAGTTCACCTCAAGCATATCATTTGACACCACAGCCAGCACATTCAGTCCTGTGAGAAAGCTAAATTCTGCTTCTATTCTCAGCTATGGATACAGACATTAACACAAGCATTCAAAAAGGTTCACTGCACTGATGTCTATCAGACACTGACACTGTGCATGGACTTAGATGCATGCATCTGTGATTTCATAGCACAGGTCTGATACTGGCCATGTAAAAATGAAGACCCTTTGGTGAAGTGTCTAATAATCAATGCTGGCCATGCTTGGCATTCAGCAGAGGATCTCTTTTCAGTGGAGAAAAGAGTGTTTTTTAGAGAACATTTTGTGGGTATGGGGAGTTGATGGGGGGTGAAGAGGGTATTCGACCTGGGCCATGCCCTGAGAATAAATGCTGAGGAAGTATTTGAAAATGAGAGCTAAAAGATTAAGCTAAAAGATAAGAAGGTGGAAGATTACATTAAGTTGCAACTACTGTGAATGCCATTATGCCATTATTTCACAAGCCATTATGTCACATCATGCTTGTAAAAGATGGACATGCAAACTAGCAACATAGGTACAAATATTTTAATTTAAAGCAAACAGGTTGTATGATCACTTGTACTTGTGTGTGCTTGTAGGTTCCACTAAAATGAAATGAAATATTTACACCAAGCCAAAGTATAAACCAAAGCAATTTTATACATGCCATCAGATCATGGAACGACAGATACTTCACCAGCGTCCTTGTGGTCAAAGTTATGGAGTTCAAACCATTTGCTATCATCCGAATGATGAACTGAATCTCATCGGAGTTAGTATGGGAGAAGTGGGAAGATACCATGTTGATTTTAATCCTGTCTGTGTATGGACAATGTGTGCATGTATTGTGCAGCACATGCACAGGTTATGACAGGTCATTGCGCTGTCTATCTGGCCCGAATAACGGGGCAATGTTCTCAATTCCACTGGTGAAAACAGATGTAAAGGATTTAACTAAATTTTTCACATGGTACTCATGTATTCTCCACTGGCATTAAGATCAGAACCACGGCTTGGTAAGTATTATTATCGATCACATGCGAGATACTTTTAGCCAAATCATTCACCGATGCAACGTTTGTTAAATGACAGCAGGTGAAACAACGTCAATCTACTGTTTAAAAAGATGATCCAAAACCTATTAACAAAATTCCCAAAAGAAATTATACATTTGTACCGATTATTGCCAAAAAATGTACATACCTGCTGAATCAAGAGATGGGTATTCAAATTATCCACATTACTCGACCAAAATATGTTCCACGATATCCGTCAACACATGCTGATTTCCAAAAGCACAAGATAGCATGACCCAGGCAGTCTCTGATAGTGCGTCAACTGTTCGTCATCTAGCAGAAATACCGCGGCAGTAATACACACCATTTATCTCGGACGGAAGAACTCCCCAATTACCCATATGGGGCGACCTGTAGCTGAAGTTTCCAATCCATCGTGTTGCCATCGTGATATAAAGCAAAAAATAATTCCTCTCGCGTTTCAGTGTTTTAATCCCAACAGTTGATTATCCAATTAACATTGGATAAATAATCTTACACTTTGGTAAATGAAGTAATGCTGTCAGCGCAATTATTTCCAGTGGTCCGCTGATTTCCTACGGTCACGTTCTCCGCTGGAGCTCAAACTACCGTTTCTGTTGACAGAGACACAGTAATAGGAATCGCTGCTTGATTATCCAATGGTTTGAGTGGAACGCTGAAGCACATGTTCCTTTCAAGCGCGCAAGGCAAGACGGTACTTGGAGTCAATTGTTGCACTGCCAAACACCGGATAGCTGATCAAATTGATGATATGATAAATTATAGCTGAAAACTGTATAATTCAGCTTGCTTACAATGAGTGAACATGTTTGCTGATTAACATATGATTATAATGACAAGTTTATGGAACTTGTCATTATAATCACATAATGATAAACTTGTGCTATGTAATAGGCTATAAGATGTTAGAATCATTTTGATTTGATCAGTTTGATTCCCAGCTGTGTGTGAGAGCAGTGTGAATGATCACCTGATGCTATGTAGAGATACAGAGATGTTGCTCTGAATCACAGTCCAAAAGACCCTCTCGTCTTTCTTATCTCACTCCCATGTCCTGATCGCTTCCCCCAAACTTCAAAACCACGACTGGATTCCTAGATGGGGAGCACCAATTAAAGCATCACAGTACATTATATCGATAGTATGCAGGAGCCGGTGAAGCCACACCTATTCCTTTACTCTTTTGCCTGACCTCAGCTGCAATCCAATAGCACTTGAATTGCACATGCTTCTGTCAGTGCAGGTACTCAGTGGTTATGTTGTGTGCCTGGGTTGAAACGTTTTTGCACACTGCATTTGCGTGACAAGAGCTGGAAATGAAAACACAAAGACATATTGTTTTAAGTGATATAGTAACTTAACAACATTCCTGTATTACATTTCTAAGTCACCACGGCTAAGTAAAGACTTTCTGTTCCCTTTGACAAGGAGGGTTAAATATTTTAACTGGTTCACTGTGTTGATCCTTGATTCTTCCACAAAATGTCTCTTTTAGCTCAGTAATCTTTGCTAAAGAAATAACAGTGAATAATCCTTTATCTTCTCTTGGAGAATCCCATGTTAACAAGGCTGACGAAGGACAGAAAAACTTAAGCCGTATAAAGAATGACTCCTTTCCTATTGCTCTCTAACACACTCTTACTCTGGGTAAATGGGGAATTATTTGGACGAAATTATCCTTTCTGGAGCCTTCTTCTTTTTTTCTTCTTTTTTTTCTGTTTAAAGTTTTTTTGTGTGTGTGTGAAAAAGTAAACCTCAAAAACATTTTTTAATTTTTACCAAGATGAGTATGATGGCATGTATCCTGACATGCAGATTTTGGGCAATTTAAAAAACATATGCTGTGTGTGACATCTGTGAGGTGAGTGATATACATGATAGCTTTTGCCTGAGGATGCATTTCTAGATGTGAGTGTGATCTCCGTGGCAAGCAGTGTGTAGGCAGCTGGCATTGTGGCACTATGCCAGGGCTATGCGTGACTAGGAGAAATACACCTGTCTCTGTGCTAAGGTATGACAGGAGGTGTGTGTGCGTGTGCGTGTGTGTGGTGCAAGAGGGAGGAGAGGTGGGGGCACGCAGGGGCCTGCCAGGTGAACAATGCTTACTATTGTACATGCACTCTAACTACAGACATCCTTCCCTGCTCACACAATCACGCAACATACACAGTCAAATTCTTTATAGCACACATTTTGTGTTGACCGCAGGCACTCTTGGTTGGGTCCCAATAATTCTGCCTTTTACACGCAAGCTGCCAATCAGGTGAATGACGTAAATGCAAAAAATAGACATTATTAGTCCTCATAAGTCTAGTGTGGCACTAGTACTCTGCAGCTATACACACCTGCAGAAAGAGACGATTCAAAGGCTTTGCAAATAAATAATAGAGAGCAAAATACCCTAATCTTATCTAATCCCTACTCAGTCCAACACCAGACCAGTTTTTCCTGGCTTTTTATTCTGTATAAATAAGATAAGACAATCCTAAGATAAACAGATGTGATATCATAGATGGAAGTTTGTGGTTTCAACTTAAAAAAAAACTCTCACTCCAAAACAGGTCAGCCACAAAGAAAATCTTGATAGATATGAAAATATGAAAAACATATTTTCTTCAAATTTTATTTTTGGTTCTGAGTTGAGTTCAATAGATGTGGTCAGTTATTTAGTTATAATGTGAAGCCACAGGAGTGTTTCTGTGACTCCATTATCTGGAAGTCACAAAGCCTTTGTTTACCTTTAACTTGGGAGTATACAGTAAGTGTCATTACTTAGTAATTTATTCCTGTTAAATTCCTTATGATGTATGAATGTGTGTCTGTGTGTTCTCACTTACTAGTTCAATAAACTCTTCATAAAGGTAGCATTGTTAAGTTGCGTGCGAAGCTCATGTCTTAGCCTTTGTGTCCCCGCCCACCCCTGTAAACCACAGCCTTTTTTTCTCTCCTTTTTTGCCCTCTACACTTTTCCCTTTCTTTTTGTTACAGGTAAACATTTGAGGTCCGCACGCAATCTCCAGAGAGTCTCCTCCCCTTATGCTCCACGGCTTCCACTCAGCATTACTCACAGTCTCTCCCACACTCACAACACAGGAACTCACCCCTCTCCCTCTTTCTTGCCCATACACACACAAACACGCTATTCTTCCCTCATTCTTTTGACACATATTCTTTTTCTCTCTGACTTAGCACCTGCTTGACTGATGGGTTGAATTTCTGATTTACTGTGCGATATAGTGTCTGCACCATACCTTAGTGTTGAAGAGAGAACTCAAACGTAAGGCAAGGCTCCACATGTACAAGACTTTGGGAGTGATCAAAAAATGGTATCTGGTTGAAATTTGGTTCATCTGGTTTTCTGGCAAAGTAGTTTCTGAGAATCCACAATGGAAGGTCGCTGGGTCTGGACGTTTTTGTTTGGCCTTGTTGCTGAAGCAACCCTGAAGGGTTGAGTTGTTAAGTATGAATGAATGAATAAATAAATTAATGAATGGTTTTAAAGGCTGCTGGCAGAGATTATGCTTCTCTAAATTTGAGAATAATTGTATAATGTTTGAAAAACAGGATAACTGTTTTAGCCAGAAAACTATTTATTTTTTGTAGTGTAAAATATGTTGGCATTTAGATGAAGTAATTAATTCAATTAGAAATGTGGAGAACCTGGAGTAGAAAAACTAAGGGATACTCCTTGAAGTCTCTACTGGTTGTCACTGGAAGGCTGGATGCAGACACAAACGCTGTGACCCAAATGAAGACAAGCTGAAATGCTCAATTTCCACAAACTTATACAAATCTCTCTGGCTGCCTGATTTAGAAACAGACCAACAAATTTAAGTTTTATAACTTGGGTTCAGGAACAAGCCTCAAACATCCAATCACCTATAGGTGCGTCTAACCTGTCCTCGTCTGTTTGTCTCAGTTCACATAGTCCCCTGGTATTTTTAGTGAATGTGGCAATGCGATGGTGAAACAAGTTATCTTTGTAAATGTGCAAAAACACATTGCAAAGGGTGCTAATCGCCACATTGGTCGATAAAATAACAATGGTAGAGACGATGTATTTTGGAAATTGGAAGCTGGAAGTATTGTTGTATAGTGTCTTCATGGTTTACCATACTGTCATGCAAATGATCATGGGTATTACAGATGTTGTTTGTTGTATCATATGGGTAACTTCTTCTTGAAGCACAGTGCATTATTACATGCAAGCTTTGTTTTGAAGCTTTGAAAAATATCATCAAGTCTTGCTGGCAGGGCAGGGTGTGTTGTAGCATCGAGCAACAGTGTAACCTCTCTGATCATGTCAACAGAATTCCCCAAATCCCAGCCAGCTAATGAGCTTGAATACAATAGCTAGTCCCTTGCATGCTGCAGCAGAGAAAAGACTAGCACCTGTTCACTAGTAGAGGAAGACAATGTAAAAGCAAAAGCAATAAGCAACATTTTTTATAATCACACTTATGACATATGTGTATGGAGCTTATAGGAGTTAATAGATAAACTGTCCTTGGAACTGACATCCGTCTCAAGCCTCTTTTTACAACAAAACTTGAAGTCAGTGTAAGGATGTTAGGTGGCTAGGTGAGATACATAAAGCTGCATTCCTTTGTATTATGGATCAATGTTGCTCAGAGGTGAGCAGGAGCAACATGGTGTCCTGGAAACCAGAAAAATGGCTATGTTTTTTTGATCATTGCTCTGTGTGAATGCATGCTGGCACAGAGTCAAGACCTGCCCTTAGTGACGGAAGATTAATGACAGTTAGTCACGGAAAGGCTTTACAGCAGCAAAAAGCAGAGCAGAGAAATCGAGTGGGAGAGGAAAGAACAAGAGAAGGAAGAGAGAAGTGTAACAGAGACCACAGGTTCCATTCCTTTATATGTACAATATGTATAGAGTAATTAAATGAAATTAATATTTACACACATATTGATTTGGGTTCTGCGTGGGTTCTCTCTGGATACTCTGGCTTCCTCCCACTGTCCAAAGACATGCTTGTTAGGTTAACTGGTGATTCTAAATTGGCCGCAGGTGTGCATGACAGTGTGAATGGTTGTCTGTCTCTCCATGTACCCCGCCATTTGCCCAATGACAGCTGGGATAGGCTCCAGCCTATTATACGGTGTTGATATGATATAGATATTAAGTGTTTTTTAGATGATATCCCCAGTAAATGGAGCTGTCATGTTAATCACCTGGAGCAGGAGGAGTGTATAAAAGGCAGGTAGTTGCCTCTGTCAGAGTGTTGGTTGGAGCTTGTTGGAGCTTGTTGGAGCTTGTTGTGTCTCACTGGGAGTTAATAAATAGCTAACCTTTCCATGGAATTGACCGTCTCAAGTCTCTCTTTACAACAAAACTTGAACTCTCAGCAGGTGAAACTGACAGAAAATATGACAAAAGTGAGAACCACTATGTTCGAGTGATAGGAATATGCATGAGCAAAAGTGTGTGAATGTGGCTCTGGAAGTGTTGATGTGCATTAAAAAGAGTGCAATACAAACTATAATGGTGCTCAAGCACACCCACTCAATTTGGATCAAGAGATGATCCCACCCAAAGCAAGCATCCTGGTCCTGCAATTACACAAATCAAAGGTGAGGAACTTTAGTGTAATATGAAACTGGAGCTTTACCAACAGGCCAACCAACAGTTGAGAAGCCAAGAATATTGTGAAATAGGTCGATAATAGTGTTCCGAAGGGATTTTTCATGTTGTTGATCAACATCCTGTTATACAGTAAGTCAGTAAAAAAGTCCAATCGCCAGTGTCTTATACAGAAGGTGGGCTGAACAGAGAGATGGAAGAGAATGTTTTTTTTTCAAATATATTTATTGGGTTTTTGTTTGCATTACAGAACAATTAAACTACTGCAACACATCACAGATATAACCAATAACATTCACACATACACGCACACACACACACACAAACTTGCACAATCCATATTTCAATGTATAGGTTTTCAAAATTAAAATCAACGCAAAATTGTGAAATAAAATAGGCCTACATAAACGTCAATGTAACAAAAACATTTACATTCCAGATTCTATAATGCTCATATATGGTTCCCAGAGATGAACAAACTCTTTCTGTTTTCCCTTAGCAATATATGTTAGTCTTTCCAGACCAAGGCATGTTGAAAGTTCCTTTATCCACTGTTTCATAGAAGGTGCCTCTACATTCTTCCAATTAAGTGCAATCACTCTCCTGGCTTGTGGAAGTCCAAAGTCCAGTAGTTTAGTCTGTTTCTGCATTTGTATGAAGTTCAGTGGATAAATTCCAAGTATACATAACTTAGCATTTAGTGGTACGTTAATACAAAAGGCTTCTGAGAGACAATCTATAACATCCTTCCAAAACTTCTGAATCTTTGCACACTCCCATAGACAGTGAACAAGTGTTCCCTTGTTATCCAGACATTTTGTACAAGTATCTGGAATGTTACCAGACATATGGTGAAGTTTGACAGGAGTCATATACGTCCTCATCAACCATTTATATTGGAGGAGCTTACACCTTGTATTTATTGTTTGTGTTTGTGCCTTTAAACAGGCCCCATTCCAATCCATTTCAGTTATGTCTTCTTGTATGTCATCTCTCCAGGCATTTAACCTATCCATTGCTGAATCTTTAGAAGTAGATATTAATAAATTATAATAAATAGAGAGTAGGTGTTTCCTTCCCATACGCCCAAGGGAGACTTCTTCTATTTTTGATAGTGGTGGGATCCGCATAATCTGCTTGGATCTGTTTAAAATTGAATTTTTCAATTGTAGGTATTTAAAAAAATGAAGGAATTGGTATTTTTCACATAACTGATTGAAGGTAAGCAACACACCATCTGTATACAAATCCACCACTCTCTGAATGCCTTTAGCATGCCATAGTCTAAACCCCCCATCTTTTTTACCAGGTGTGAATTTCTCATTACCCCAAATAGGGGTAAATTGAGAGATTACTGGAGAGTCCCCTATATGTTTATGTGCAGCATGCCACACTAAAACTGTGTTTTTCAGGAAGGGATTTTTTGTATGTTTTTTAAGTCTTTTTTCATCTGAAGAGTATAGATAACTATGTAGGGACAACTCTGAAACTGATTGTTGTTCAATGCTTACCCAGGATGGGGTTGAAGTACAAAAATAATGTGTAGCTGATGCCAACTGGCCTGCCATATAATACCATTTGAGATTTGGAAACTGAAGGCCCCCTCTCTCATAAGGCTGATATAGTAATTGTAGGCGAAGTCTTGCTTTTTTATTGTTCCAGATGAACTGACTGAACAACTTGGATAAATGATCATAAAACGTTGCTGGTAGTGGCAGGGGAAGTGTCTGGAAAAAATACAGGAATTTAGGTAAAATTGTCATTTTTATAACATTTATTCGTCCCATCAAGGATATGGGTAAATTAGACCACCGATTTAATAATTTGGTGACTTCATCTACTAGGGGATCGTAGTTTGATGGGATTATTTTACACCTAGGTATTTAAAACCCTCAGTAGTTGTTGTAAATGGTGTTGTTATGGTGGGGTTTGTCCTCTCTTCCTCATTTAGAAACATTAATACAGATTTAGAATTATTAATTTTGTACCCAGAGAATTTTCCAAAATCTTCTAATAACCTTGTCAGATTCAGAATACTATTCTTTAAATCTGTCAGAAAAAATATGATGTCATCTGCAAATAAAGAAATTAGATGGTCTCTTCTACCAATTCTAATGCCTGATATTCCCGCATGTGATCTCACTGCTACAGCCAAAGGTTCTATTGCTAATGTAAAAAGTAGTGGTGACAAAGGGCATCCCTGTCTTGTTGATCGCTGTAGATTAAAGGGTTTTGAAATGTTGTTATTACTTAAAATTTGTGCTATGGGAGTTGTATATAATAACCGAATCCATTGGAGAAATGATTCACCCAATCCATATCTTGGAAGCAATTCCAGGAGGTAATTACATTCTATTCTGTCAAATGCTTGGCGTGCATCTAGAGCTAACATTGCTGTGTCTTTAGTGTTGTGTTTTTCATATAATATATTTAGAACCCGTCTGATGTTGTGATAACCTTGTCCATTTCTGACAAAACCTTGTTGGTCATCGTTTATCAATTTAGGTAAATATTTGTCTAGTCTCCTGGCAAGAGCCTTACATAATATCTTGGTGTCACATCCCATGAGACTAATTCCCCTGTAGGAAGAGCATTCAGTCGGGGGTTTATTTGGTTTTAATAAAAGAGTTATAGTAGCTACTCTCAATGACTTTGGAAGCACACCCAGTTCATATGATTCATTATACATGTCTAGAAGTGGCTGTACTAATTTACTTTTAAATTCTTTATAAAATTCTATTGGCAGCCCATCTGGCCTAGGTGCTTTACCACTATTCATACCTCCTATAGCATCTAAAAGGTCCTTTACTGTTAGTGGATTATCAAGTATTGCTTTATCTTCCTCTGATAATGTCTGAAATTGTAACTGGTCAAGAAAAGTATTCTGAGCCTCTTCATTTCCATTGTATTCAGATTTAGATAACAGCTCATAAAACTCTCTAAAGTTATCATTTATCTCTGTGGGGTCATTTGTTAAAGTACCTGTTTTTGACTTGCTATGGATTGTTCTTTCAGCCTGTGTTTTCTTAATTTGCCAAGCCAGTAGTTTACCTGCTTTTTCACCTTGGTCATAATACGCTTGTTTAGTCCACATTAAACTCCTAGCCACTCTTTCAGTTGTCAGTTTATCATATTTAGCTCTCATAATATTCAGGTTTTGTAGTTTTTGGGGATCTTTGTGATGATAGAACTCACTCTCTATCTTTTTAATTTGTTTTTCTAATAACTGTATTTCTTGTTTTTATTGCTTATTTTTGTTACTGGTGTAGCTTACAATTTCACCCCTTATGTAGGCTTTAAAGGCTTCCCATCTAATACTAGCGTTAGTTTCATCCTTATTTCATTCAAATACATGTCCACAGAATTTTCTACAAAGTTGACAAAGTTTGGATCCTTTAACAAAAATGACTGTAATCTCCATCTTTTTGGACAACATCCTATCTTATCCAATTAGATTTCCATAGACACTGCTGCATGATCACTAATTACAATGCTGTTATACCAGCAGTTTTTAACCAGCGGCTGTAACTCTACAGATATTAGGAAATAATGGAAGAGAATGTTAATTCCCTTAACATGTTAATTAACTGCAGTTTCCTGAGAGTTTGTGTAGCCCCACCCAGTGAGCAGTTATAGGCAGATATGTTTCTATATAGCATGTTATCAGCTATGTGTCCTTCTCTCCATCTCTCTTTCTCTCCCCTCTCACCTCTGTGCTTGCTCTGGGGATTTCAGGTTGGGTTTTGTAAAGTGTCTTGAGACCATTTGTATTGTTATTGACGCTAATAAATGTAATTCAGTTGCATAGAGTTGTTAGATAAATTGTTGAAACAGTTGTGTTTCCTTCCCTCAATACAGGTGAACTTAATTTTTTTTCATTCATTGTCAAAGGAGACAGCATGAGTTTGTAAATGTATTGAAAGTATTCATGAAGACCTTGAAATGATGCCTAAGCTAAGTGACGTGCAACTCACAGAAGTAATAAAAACAATGATAAATGAAAAATTTTAAAATGTATATTTGTCACTCAACTACCATATGGTTGATTCCTGATGTAGCTCGAAACGCCACCATGTAGTGATCAGTGGCGGCTGCTGGTCTTTCAAATAGGGGAAGCCCAGTTTTGTAAAATTGGCCAAATATTACATCATTAAATTTAACAGGGTTACTAATTAATTCTCCTTATATTGTATAGGCCTATTTTTATAGTTATTATTAGTTAATTACAGTGCATGAAAATGCACTGTAATTAACTAATGCACTACTGTTATCAGAAGTGTTCTTCGTATTATTATTATCATTCTTCTAACCAAAATTAATTTAATTAATTCAGCTTGAATCGTTTAACGTAGAAACTTCATTCAACTTTTAAACTACAGTGGGTGCAGCTAGCTAGCTGGCTGGCTAGTTTACCCCCTACAATTGCAAATAAACGAACTTTTTAAAACTGAAATGAAAACAAGTAGCAAACTCAATAACGCTATATATTCACGATTTTATTTTGACAGATGGAAATAGTGCGATATATCGCAACAGATAATTAGCAGTAGCTTAGTATTAACCCTGTATTACTGTAACTTCACTCGCCAAATATCCGCATGGGACTGACCTAAAATCCTTCAATGCAGAAGTATAGTCTGGTATAGGCTTAAAGCGCTGTCAATCACGACGAGTTCCAGCCACGTTAACAGTTCATCCAATCATCATACAGAAGCTCGGTGTCCTGGTACATCCCACTGCCCATTCACTCCCAGAGACGCCCGGCTTCCCTGGAAGTGACGATTTTGGAGCGTTTGTCCAATAAATGTCGAGCTTTTTTGCCCTGAGATCGGCCCATTCTGAAGCCCCATTGAAAGTCCATTGAAGCCGAGCCTCAATGGGTTTTTAAACGGACCGTGATATGAGAAAAAAAATGACGATAGACGAACAGCTAAAACTTATTAACGATTGTGTTATTATAAGAAGTAGCCATGAAGTCGATCATGTTCTAGCACATTTTAGTTTGAGTAGTAACGTAAATTCGTAGTATTTGACGAAATTGCCAGTGATATTTTAGGGGAGGCTGAGCTTCCCCTGTAGTCTTAGAGCAATCGCCTCTGGTAGTGATAATTTTCTGTCCAGCACCTAGACTTCAACACACAGTGTGCTTTCGGTGTGTTTAGTTAGAGTAATGTCATGGATTTCCATGAAACAATTTACAAAACTTCAATTTAGTTCTAACACAAATATCATTCATTCATTCATCTTCTGTAATCGCTTATTCCTGTTAAGGGTCGCGGGGTCTGCTGGAGCCTATCCCAGCTGTCATTGGGCGAGAGGCGGGATACACTCTAGACAGGTCGCCAGTCTATCGCAGGGCTAACACAGAGAGACAGACAACCATTCACAC
The DNA here is from genome assembly GCF_963514085.1 of Chelon labrosus. Taxonomy (NCBI): domain Eukaryota; kingdom Metazoa; phylum Chordata; class Actinopteri; order Mugiliformes; family Mugilidae; genus Chelon; species Chelon labrosus. The sequence goes on from NC_140354.1 coordinate 173,259, forward strand.
TCACATGCACACCTAAGGCCAATTTAGAATCACCAGTTAACCTAATGAGCATGTCTTTGGACAGTGGGAGTACCCGGAGAGAACCCACGCAGACACAGGGAGAACATGCAAACTCCACACAGAAAGGCCCTCGCTGTGAGGCATCAGTGCTATTTTCCTTAGTAGCAGTCTTAACAACATCCTAAATATTATGATGAGGTTTACAGTAATTGCTTTGAGAATGACTCAACTAAACTGGCATATAAACTGAGTATAAATACACCAATAAGAATAAAATGTTACTTTGACAGTAGTTTTTGTGACTCGGAACAACTGAGACTGAAGGTAACAGCAGCCCTTGCCAGTGCTAAAACGGCACCTTCCAACATCACCACCCAGGAAAGGAAGGCGCTGGTGTCACTACAAAGAGACCAGGACATCACCATCTTGCCAGCCAACAAGGGAAGGTGCACCGTGGTGTTGAACACAACGGAGTACCACACAAAGATTAACAACCTTCTCAGCGACAAGGACACATACAAGACACTGAGGCGAGACCCAACCAACACCTACAAAACCAAAACAATAAACTACTTACAACAGCTGGAGAAGGAGAAGGCAATCGATAGATGCCTTTACTATCGTTTGTATCCCGGGGATGCCATCCCGTGTATTTATGGACTTCCAAAAATACACAAGGAAGGAGCACCCCTGAGACCCATCGTCAGCAGCATAAACTCGGTTACATACAACATCGCTAAGCACCTGGCATCCATCCTGTCTCCGTTGGTGGGCAACACTCCCCACCACATTGAAAACTCCAGGGATTTTGTCCACAAAGTTAGTAACATCACACTGGGTCCAGAGGAAACCATTGTTTCCTATGATGTAACCTCCCTCTTCACGTGTATCCCACCGGAGAAGCCACAAGAGTAGTAAGGGAAAGACTACTAAAGGATGACTCCTTGGCTGGTAGGACCATCCTCACCCCAGACCAACTCTGCGTGTTACTCGATCTGTGCCTGATGATCCCCTATTTCCAATTTAATGGAGGATTCTACAGGCAAAAACATGGCTGTGCAATGGGGTCACCAGTGTCACCTATTGTGATCAATCTCTACATGGAGGAGGTCGACACCAGAGCCTTGAACTCTTTCACAGGAAACACCCCCACCCACTGGTTCGGGTATGTGGACGACACTTGGGTTAAAATCAAGACGCCGGAAGTGGAATCGTTCACACAGCACATCAATGCAGTGGACAGCAACATCAAGTTCACTTGGGATGACATCAGCAGAGGCAGTTTGGCTTTCCTGGACTGTCTGGTGCATGTGGAAGAAGACCGAAGCCTCAACATTGAAGTGTATAGAAAACCCACCCACACTGATCAGCACTTATTATTCATCGATCTTAGCCAGAGAAGGCCGATGGTTTGAAAGAGGAGTAAAGGAAGCCATCTATGTCAGACTGGAAAAACCTTCACTAAACAGAGGAGGTGGACTGAGATTTAATCTGCCATCTATTTACAATACAGTTTTAACTTCTGTCCCCAAGAAGTTTCAATCTCATTCACACCTTGACACTGGAGCCTCTGACGGACAAGAGTCGTTAGAGAACCATTCATAGGGACGAGGACAGGGACAAAACAGTCCCCCCTCAACAATAGGTAAGTACCCAGTCGTTAATGGAAATTAACTGCACCAGTTTCTGATTATTAGCATAACAAGCAAGTTTTTTCAGGAGGAGTTCCTATTTAAACCTCAAACTTCCCACCAGTCCCCTAGAACTGAAGAAGCTACTTGGATGAGTGGTGAAACGTCTTCTCAAAAAAAACTCTACAAGTCCAGTTGCCTTTTTTGAACCTTTGTTGGATATGGTGTGTAATGCAATTTAAGAGACAGTGGGGCAATATTTAAAAATAAATTACAAATTGTGTTATGGACTCAGCCCTGCTGTGCTGCAGAGGCGTCACTAGGTGTTAAGGACCGGGGAGATGCACAGGATGTGAGCAAACGAGCATGCGAGCAGAAAATTTCACAAACAGCTAGCAAAGACTGAGAAATTATTTATTAGTTATTATTAGTTATTTATTAGTATTTATTATCAGTCTGTTTTTTTTTTTTTAATACAGTAAACGATAAACAAAGGTTTGCACAGTAGCAGAATGTTTACAACATTAAGAAGAAAAAAAGGTTACAATTGCAAGTTACTTGGTGGGTGGAAGCGTCAAAGAATGCCGTCTGTTTTTAAGGGTGGCAAATCGATCTATCACTCTGTTGTGATTTAGATGCTGAAGCTCGGCTTTTTCAATTGATATGACTGCAAGACTGTCAAGTCTTTTCTGATCCATTATTTGACGCAGCCAAGAGTGCAGCCGACGCAGTACACTAAAGGACCTTTCACATGAGCATCTGCGCACATGCGTAAAGTGAGAAACACAGCTGATGCTCCAGAAGGAAGTCACCCCAAAGATATGGTAAAGAGAGTGCACACTGAACTCTATAAACAACCAGGACCTTCACAGAAGCATTTCAGACTAACTAGCTAGCTAAGTAGCAGCGTTCTTTTACAGCTGGAATGTAACTTTTGACAATGGTTTTGTCCCAAAACAACAAAGGTAAAACGTGCGCAGAGATTATCTGTAGTGTGTAAGCCAGGTTTTTATTTGTCAAACATGGAGCATTTCATTAATTACATGGGACTTTCTGCTGTTAGCTGGGGGCCGGAGCTAACTAATTGTTACTAACTAATACTTACTTTCTTGAAAAACTTTCTTATATCCATTTGCGCATCCATGATCTGTTCTGTTCGACTCTGCGTGGCTGCGAGTACCGAGCCGCAAGCAAGGTCGCAGGGAAAACGTGGACTGGATTTTCAGTAATGTGGGCGTTCTGAACAAGTGGAACGGATTGGATGTATGATCACATTTCAGTCCTTAATGACAGGTTATATGCTTATTCATTTAAACTGATATGCTGGCCGCGTTATATTGAATTTGTCATCATTTTTTTGTATTTTTTTTTAATTATTATTTTTTAACAAAACAACACCAACCTATTTAGGGGGGCTTAAGAAGAGGGACTTATTTTAAAACAGGCCTAACGACGCCACTGCTGTGCTGACCTTCTTTTGGCAGTGTGTTTTGAAGACCACACTAATATATAGTACCACTATTTATCACTAACTGCAGGTAATTATTAGCACAACAATTACTGTCAAACTATATTTATTAGTTTAGATCCCAGTTTAGTTCAGGCACTCTGGAAGCTGTTTCTATAAACATAATCTTAATATTTAGGATACTGTCAAAGATCCTATGAAGGAAAACAGATGAAAAAAATCAAACAACACAACAAACAAACAAAGTGAAAGAAAATCTTGACATTTGTTTTAGAGCTAATTAAATTGAAGTTCTGTAAATGCTTCCATGGAAATACATAACATTATGTAAGACCATGATGAGTTCATACGCAACAAAATTATTTATTAAACTAGATGATCGCAAGCGATCATAAAGGGGTCCATGCTGTGGCCAAGTCGTCCCCGAGTGGGACACAGAGGCATAAGTCACCAGTAGCGCCCCCTATAGACCGTATTGCACCAAACTTGGTGAAAAAAAAAAAAAATGGCAGATAGAAATGGGTGTGGCCTAGTCCATTAGAACCAAAGGAATCAGAGGGAGAAATAATTCTCCACCTAGCTGCATGCATGTGTATTGACACCTTGGCAAAGTGACATGCTCTACCAAGTTAGCAGGTTTGATGCCTTTCACCCTTGCAGTTTGTCCTGGGCAGACACTTTAGCTACGCAGAATAAGATTAATCATTATCATTATAAGAAGAAGAAGAAGAAGACGAAGAAGAAGAAGAAAAATCACAACAAAATCAACAGGGATCCTGCAACTTCATTTGCATGGACCCCTAATTAGCACCACATCGTGGCATTTCGAGCTACTTCAGGAATCAGCTAATTCAGTCACTGGTTGTTTTTTTCTGTGAGCTTAGCATATTTTTCTGTGCATTGTATGAAGACAAACAGGCATTATTTCAAGGTCTTCACTTTCAGTACATTTACAAACTTGTACTGTCTCCTGTAACAACTGTGATTATAAAAAAAGTTAAGCTCAGACAGGAAAAAGAACTGTACCAATGATTTGTCCAAGAAGGTGTCTGAGTGTCCATCCTTCATGAGTTTGTCAAAATGGTATACATTCACTTTGCAGGATTAGACAGCATCTTCCAATATGCTTCCCAGTGCTTGGTGCAAATGTTAAATTATCTGTTTCAGGTGACCCTCTGAAAATGAGAATTTGGCATAAGTGGATGCCATCAGTGCATCCACTTATTCCAAATCCAAATGGCTTGAGCTTGAAGACCTATAGCTTTGATAAGCACATCTCCACAGTCGATTTCTTGCACTCAGGTCAACTCTTTCACCATCTAGTAAACATAGCAAAACTTAAATTGTTACTCCATCAGTTAAAATACCAAAAAATTTTTTTGCAACCACCTATATCCATTACACTGACCAGATGTTTCAAGCTGGACTTGAGTGAAAGCTGCTACTACAGACACACTAGTTTTGTTCATCCTCTGCCAGTTTCTTCTTGCTTAGAATCCTTTCCAGTGTTCATTTCCTGAGAACACCACCATGCAATTAAGGCAATAAACCAAGGACATAGTCATTAATAATAATAATAATAATAATAATACATTTTATTTATAGGCGCCTTTCAAAACACCCAAGGTCACCGTACAGGTAAAACCACATTTAAAACATCTCATAATTATGCCTCGTTTCTCATTATTATGACCTGCTATCTCATAATTTGCTAAATATGACTTAATATCTCACAATTATGACTTTGTATGTCATAATTATGACTTCGAATTTCATAACTGTGACTTTGAATCTCATAATGATGACTTACTATCTCAGTATGGCTTTCCAGTTCATAATTATGAAAAGCTTTCCCATCATTGTGATATATTGTGACTTATAAGTGACTTCATGTCTTTTTCCGGTGGCGCAAATGAGTTTTGATAAGGGTAACCTTTAACATAAAAGCGGTGGCTCCATAGGAACAAACATGAGGAAACTATGTTGGAGTCGAACATATTTGAAAACGTACACCGAGGACATGCGCATTAACACGTTATCAAAAGACTTCCGGTCCGGAGTCGCTTTTTAATTTCAGCCAGGCGCTTCAACGTCAATAATACGGATCCCCCAACATACCATATCGAAAGTTAAAAACACGTCGTTGTTATCAGCTATTTTAGTCGATGTTCTGCTAGGATCATGTTTAGCTCCCAAACCTCGTCTTTCCAAGATTCGATTGACGTGGAGGAGAGAGATGATTTTGAAAGCGAAGAAATTACTGGGTACAGCCAGAAAATACAGTTGAATTGCTACTACACCATCTATCTTTATCAAGGCACAAGGTAACGATGGATACTGCGCGTTCCAGTTTCTACTTTGGACAAGTCTACTGTAGCTGTCGTTCTCTTATATAAATAACGAACATTTTGTAAAGGACGTTACTTCCACCTTGTGACGTGTTGCATGTAATATGATGATTATTGTTTTGTAATCAATATTCTTTTAAATGCGATGATATTTTCTGATTATCAATATCTGTTTACGGTTTATGGTTTATGGCCCTTATCATCCCTTATCCTCCTATATTTACTACCAGGAAAATCATTCCTGGCTAATTATTGTGCACGGTAATATACACCAATCAGCCACAACATTAAAAGCAATGGCGGGTAAAGTAAATGACATGACCATCTTTTGACAATGAAATGTTCTGGTGGGAAACTTTTGGACCTGGCATTTGTGTGAATGTTGCTTAGACATGTACCATCCACCTAGACTAGACCAGGTAACCCCACCCCATAACAATGACACTCCTTGATGGCAGCAACAAGGCTGATCCAGATAGGCCCTCCCCTCAACCCATAGGACCCAAAGGTCTCCACTACCAACATACCAACCAGACACCACAGGAAACCCTCAGAAGGCACGTGTCCATTCTCTGATGAGTCAGATCTGTTTTGGAGGCACAAGGGAGACCTACACAATATTAGGAACGGTGATCATAATGTTATGCCTGATCGGTGTATGATTTAATTTAGTTGCTGTAATTAGCAGTTACTTGATGACTGTGACATGCAGGTAAAACCAAATTTACGTGTACATTTAATATCAACAACGTGATGAGTAAACTGTAAACCCCTTAGATCTGAGACTTCTGAGGAAAATGTGTCATGGAACCAGAGCCGAGCAGACTCCACAACGAGTCAGGATGACTTTAGGTAACAAATAGCCATCCACCTACATTCTACATGCTTTCAGTGGTCATTTCTCTTCGACTTTTTCTGTCGTGCATTGGTGTGTCAGCGGACTGCCACCAATCAGAGATCCAGTCAACATGCAATCAGTGCATTCATGTTTTCATTCATGATTTTGTTCTGATTGGTACTTTATGTGCTGCTGAGTCACATGGCATTTAGGTACCTCTCAATCTGCCTAGTGTTTCTACATACATGTGTCAAGTGGAGTTGGCAAAAAGTGAATATAATCCTTACTGCCTCCGTGCAAGGCTCTAGGAAAATTTAAAAACATCTGTCATTGATAGACAGGCACAATTAAAATGTGATGTGACTCAGTTGTGTGTTGTTATAGATATGTAGCTTATATAGTATCATCAGCTTTCTCCATTGACTTTTATTGGCTTAGAGATTCCTCATTGCCTGGCTGCTTATCCATATTGATTATATGCCTTACCAACAGCCTGACACTAATCGACAGCAGCCTCCCATCGGAGGCAGAACCAGATCTGCGAACCTACATTTCAAGGAGGCTGAGCAAAGGAGCCCTACTTGGAAGCATGGGAAACATTGCCACAGTGGAACTCAGGTAACAATTTTCTATGTACTCCAACAACGTTTTACATCACAAATCGAAGCTTCATGTCATACCAACTTTAAATTAAGTTAAATCTAATAAGCTAAACACAATCCAGTTGATGCCCAGTGGATGGGAGAGAGAGTAGAGAAGCATATGGCAAAGCACCAGTCACCCAGACAAACTGACCTGTGCACTGCCTGCAGTGACTACAGGAAAACCTACGACTCAGTGCCTTACACATAGATCCTGAATTGCTTGAAGCTGTACAACAGCAGGAGGACACTAAACGTCTTAATTGAGAAAACTGATCAAAAATCAAGTCACCATCAATTGCTGCATATACCAAAGAGATGCTATGTCCCCGCTGCTGTGCTGCACAGGCCTAAACCTCCTCAGTCAGATCATTACCAAGAGTGGGTATGGACACGCCCTACAGAATGCAACCATTCGCCTCTTCCTCTATATGGATGACATCAAGATCTATGCCATGAGTGAGCGAGACATCAACTCACAGATCCACACCATCAGGATCTACAGCAATGACATCGGAATGTTATACGAACCGTGATTGGATGGTAGCAAGGAGAGGGAAGGTTGTCATCATTACACGACTGGCATAATAAGCTGGCCAAACGAGGAGATAGAGGCCACTGATATCAAGATATGGAAGCTCCTAACAATACACAAAGGTATCTCCAAATACAAGCTGAAACAAGAGCATCTGGACCTGTAGGGAAAGCAGAAGGAAGGAGGCCAGTGGCTAGAACAGGATGGACTGAAAGATGCTAGCAGAAGGGACATACATGGAACGGCATTACCAGTGTGCTGGAATAGTATATGGAAACATATGTGCAGAGTAAGGACAAAAGTCCCATGGTCAAAATGGGGGACGTCCATATACAGACTGACAAAACTGGTGGTGGCATACCAACCAGACATAATAGTGGTAGATGAACATCCATAGTGGCAACTGTAAAAGTGATAATCGGTAAGAAGGAACGTGAGAAGCTCAAGAAATACAAAGAGCTGAACGAAGGAATAGAAAAGATGCGTGAGTCAATAGTGGACCCATGGCGATCGGAACACGAGAGGGTGTGACTGGTGTGTGCAAAGATGCAATATGATCGACATTTGTGATCCTCTAGCTCCTAGACCTCTGGTAGAGTTTGCAGGAAAACAAAAGCTGCCCTCAAGGACCTGTATGTAGAAGTTCCAAATGTTTTATGAGACTGATATTCTGATTTTATGAGACTCTTCTGAATAATAACGCAGTGACGCAATTTTAATTGTTGCCTTCTGCATAAGAATAAGAAAAACCTTTATTTGTCCCGCAATGGGGACATTGCAGTTTGCAACAGCTTACAGAAAGGGCAGAATAAAAATAACAAGAGCAAAAAGGGTAGCTTATAAAAGATAAATAATGAAATAGAATAGCATAAAAAAATTGCACAGATTGACTTGTAAAATATGCATGAGGCCCAACTCAGCAAACCAACAAACATTAGAACAGATGCAAGATAGGAACGGAAGGCAAAGGCACAATCTTACTTACTGTTGGTGGGTATTTGACCAGAATTCCACCAGAGCAAAAAGGCAACCAGAAACTGCCAACCCTATGGACACAAGAGAAATGCCCCTCACCAAAAACACCAATTTAGCGTTTGCAAGCTAATTAGGTTATTATGTCATACCGAGGCTAGCTTGTACGCATACAAGATTGGTTTGATTATCTTGAACAAGCCCCCACTTGTCACAAACTTAAATGAGAATGGTCAAAGAAGGAGTCCACGCATGGGGTTTAATTAAATTGAGTTTATTTCAAATAGATGGAAGAGAAAATGGGAACTTGTCTGGAATAATTGAAATCAGGTTGATAAACCAATCCCCCATTCATATTGCATCTTTGCATCGCAACATGTGTAGACCAGATACTTGAGTTTACAAAATACAAGTTTCAATGGAAGAGAGAGAGTGACAAATAAAAAATTATGTTAGGTATGGTATCACTGTTGATGTAGCCTGTTTGATTCCATCACAGTAAAACAAAGATTAAGATTTAGAGTAAGTTGGTCAACACAAATGTGTTTAATATTTTCTCTTCCTAGTATTCCTGAGCAGGCAGTTGGCTGCTACTGCTGTCTCCTACAGCAGGAAAGGTCTCCTGAACTGCCGGATGCTGATGGAGATGGATATGTCATCTGTTTAATGGGGGGGTCTGAAAAAGGGCTAAACTTATATCCTTTTGCAAAGTGAAAGCAGTCAACATTATAGGAAACACTCAAGGTCTTCCAGCATCACTTTTATACATTTATACATGTTATACTCTCACTTGCTAGTTCATATAACAGTCATGCATTTATGACTACACTGAAAACCGAATAAGAAAGATGGTAATTCTTCCCCTTCCTTTTTATGGGGGAAAGCTGGACTGTAGCCGCTCTTTTGGGCGTTGATTATGGTCAGGCCTCATGGGGATGGAGTCATCTAAGTGCCTTCAAGTCTCTGTGCCTGAGTTCAGTTTGTTTACAACAGAATGGCTTTGATTGGTTGTAGTAGTTGGGAGTTGGAGTCATCCAGCTGCATGCACCCCATAATGATATCCAAGTGGTTTGTTATAAGCTTCATATTTTAGTAAGAATTGGGTCTGGCTATGCCAGGCTTCTGTGTGATCATTTTTGGGACGCAGTCGCACAGTACAATTCAATAGTACTGCAAACCACTGCTTTCAGAATTAAAACACAGTTGAATGACAGCTCTCTCACTCATTAGAAATAATTGCTGAATACCATAACCTTCATGAAACTAAGATTTAGTGCAGGACTTTTATATTAGAAGGTATTCATTTACACCAGTGTACCTGATGAACTAGCAAGTGACAGTATGCTGTTACAAAATGTCTTCTATGTCGTTTAAAGTTTGCTCAAACGAGTAAGCAAATTCCTTGACCTGATACACATTTAGATTAGAGCTTGATAAATACATCCAAGGCTTGCGTAGCAGCCTGCAAACCCCACAGGTATGAGAATGCAATAATAGTATATATTTGTTAATGAATTAATGATGCAATATTAAAATGTCTTACTATGTGTATGAAAGCTGAAGAACCTTGAGACTGAGGTGCGACCCTATCTGACCCAGTGGTACGAGGAGTCTGTGATGCACATTTATCGAGTGGTGATGCTGATGCAGAACAACATCAGCTTCTTGCTGCATGCCGTGAGTCATTTTTCATCATTAGCATTAGAGTGTGTCCAGTAAACACACTGCAAGTGCTGATGATCATAAACATTTGTAAGAGGTACAAACTACAGTATATAATGCTTGGAAAAGCCTTCACACATCTGCATAATGTGCAATACCACAAGCTTACAGCCATAACATTATGATCAAATAATGTTCAAATGAATAACACTGACTACACACGGGCAAAATTGTTGGTAATCTCCCGTTAAAGAAAGATAAACCCAGAGTGGTCACTGAAATTTACTGAAAATGAACTAATGAAAATCAGATGTTGCTTTTAAACTGTGGTTCAACAGGATAATTGAAAAAAATAACTCACGAAACTGGCCTGGACAAAAACGGTACAAAAAGAAAATAATAGAGAATAAAGAGAAAATAATATGACCGTAGGGACAAAACTAAGGTGTGTCCCGTAATTAGCATCACAGATGTCTTCCAACTTGTAATCACTCAGTCTGCCTATTTATGGGTTGAAAAGTGGTCACTGTCTTGTTTGGTATCATGGTGTGCACTGAACATGGAGCTAAGAAAGCTTAGAAGAGAGTTGTTTTAGGGGATTAGAAAGAAAATTATAGATAAGCGTGTTAAAGGCTATAAAAAGGGGTGAACTCCAAGGTTAGTGTACATCAGTGTCACATCGCACCATGCGCCACTGGAAGATGACTGAGGAGGACTCCATTGTTGGGTTGGAATCTGCCTAAATGCATACTGACAAGCCACAAAGCTTCTGGGAGAATGTCCTTTGGACAGATCAGACAGAACTGGAGCTTTTTGGGAAGTCACATCAGCTCTATGTTCACAGATGAAAAAAATAAGCATTCAAAGAAAATATCACTGTACCTACTGTGAAACATCGAGGAGGCTCCGTTACGTTCTGGAACAGCTTTGCTGCATCTGGCACAGTGGGTTTTGATCTCAAGACTGTCAAGGCATTCTGGAGCAAAATGTGCTGCCCAGTATCAGAAAGCTTGGTCTCAGTCATAGGTCATGGGTGCTCCAACAGGATAATGACCCAAAACAAATAGTTAAAAACACCCAGGAATGGCTGAGAAGAAAACATTGGACTATTCTCTGATTTAAATCCTATCAAACATCTGTGGATAGAGATGAAACATGCAGTCTGGAGAAAGCACCTTTCAAACCTGAGACAGCTGGAGCAGTTTGCTCACAAGGAGTGGGCCAAAACACCTGTCAACAGGTCCAGATGTCTCATTGAGAGTTACTCACAAATCGCTTGATTGCTGTGATTGCCTCAAAAAGGTTGCGTAACACAATAAGTTAGGAGTACCTTCATTTCTGTCTAGGCCAGTTTCATTAGTTTGTTTTTTAAAAATGATTTTGATGAACCACAATTCAAAATCAATATCATGAGTTTCATTAGTTCATTTTCAGTAAATTACTTTTGTCTGTTTCAAATTATTTCAGTGACCACCGTGGTTTTTTTTTCTTCTTTTACGAGATGGTATGAACAGTTTTTACAGGATGGTACACTGCAAATTCAGCATACTCAAATCAACACCATCAGAATGAATCTCAACACTTTTAAAGTGTCTATATGGGTCCACACCACAGAGTGTTAATTTGACTCTTTTTGAAGTGTTGGTATGTTAACACTCCTAAAGTGTTATTATTGACTCTTCTTAGAGTTAAAATGTAACACTTCTCAACACTAACCAGTGTTAGTTTCTCTCAACGCTAGTGTATAGTGTTAGATATCAACTATCTCATAGTGTCAGTTGTTAGCTACTACAGGTGTTTACTCCATATTTACACTGTATGGTGAAAATATTGTTTTCAGTTACATGTTACATGTAAAATAAACCATGATGAAATAAAGAGGCCATGTTAAGCTTAAAACATTTATTTTTAAATGCATGTAATGACATGTTAAATGCCACATCAAACTTTCCAGATAGTTTATTCCCAGCGTTAGCTTGTTGTTCGGACACAGCGCTGTACGGGACATGATGCCGCATGCGAGATTAAGAGTCAATATTTACATCAAACATAACATTATACACAAAGTGAAGCACATTTACTCACCAAACAACGTTTTCTCATCAGTGATAATCAGTCTGTAGTTATCGAGATGACTGTCCAGGTGCGGGTATAATAAATGGGCGGGGTTTATAAATTAACACCTTAGGTGTTATATCCAGGTTCAGAGCTCATCGTAGAAATAAAGAGAGTTAAATGTGTTGCACTGACACTTACAGAGTTAATTCACAAACACTCCATTCTGACACTCTATTTTAACACCAACTATTTGTCCTCAGAGAGTTATATATAACACATTTAACTCGGGATCGGGATGCCTGGTCTGGTCTAGGGGGGTAGTATGTCTAAGTAACATCCACACGAATGCCAGGTCCAAATTTTTCCCAGCAGAACATTGCATTGTCACAAGATGACCAGTGTTATTTGCTTCTTTCTCCTGTGAGTGGTCTTAATGTTATGCCTGTTCAGTGTAGTGAGGTCTGAAGAGTATTGTAAATGTTTTATCTTATTCAGAATGCTACAGACTTATGTTAAGCTAACTGTTTTCCAAAACAGTGCATTTCATCCACTAAACATACTGTGTACAGGCTCTGAGTCAGACACATGTGGAGATCATCAATTCAGATGAGAGGACAAAGGCTGATGTGTGCAGGTGAGTCAGATGACGGTCCCCCATATTGAAACTGTCACACTTTAAAATCCAGAACCGTTCCACCTGTTATATTTGTCCACGTAGTACAATATGCAGTTGCTGTTTGTTGTACATTGTGCAAGGTTCATCAAAGCAGCCAGTTTGCAGGGCTTGTCCCAGCAAGACACCACAGCAGCTTCTTTGTGCAAGGCCATGTCAGAGGACACACAATCTGAATTGATCGTAGACTGCTCCACCAGCCCACCCACACTCACCAATTCTGGTAAGTCATGTGTAAGTTATTTGTAACTGTTACATGTAACGTAACAATTTATCTGTTTAACACACATGTTTTCTCCCCTCAGTCAGTAATCGTTTCTGTGATGACTGGATTCGGGCATTTCTAAACTCTGCAGAGCGTTGCAATCCCTTCCTTCTCAGGCAGATTCTGGAAAACTTCAAACTTAAGGTGGGAAAACGTGCAGATAGTCTGTAGCAAGGCTGTTGTATCTCTGGATTTGGTTTTCTGGTCCTAAAGATGTCAAACATATGTCAGTCGTCAACTTGTCCACAAATTTTAGAAACTTCTCAGTATTACACTTAATTCCTATTTTTTTCTGCTTCTTTTTCACCCTGATCTCTTTCCTTTTTTGATATTGCTGCCTCTTTATCGATCACCAATACTCTACAGGCCATCCAGGATATGAACAGCCTGAAGCGATTTGTGCGACAGGCAGAGATGAGTCACTATGCCCTGTTTCGCTGCTACCAGTTCCTGCAAAGCTGTGGAAATGCGGACGTGTTGCTGCAGAATTCCAGGGCAGAGCACAGTGATCTGCCTGAAGCCTGCAGCATAATTATTGCCCTGGAGGAGTTCCTCAGGGAACAGGCCCAGGCCTGATTCCACTACAACATGATTTTGTCTGTTGCTGGTAATGGAGTCTGTGGTACCATACTCCCAAATCGTAAACACTACAGTTTATCGAAAACATTCAATGGCCTAATAAAAAGTTTCCCATGTTGAAAATTTAAATATGTTATGGCAGACACATAATACATTTATGAAAAATGTGTTTCTTATGCTGGCACTATACTTGCCTCAGATGACCATAAAACACTGACCACATACCAATACTTTCTTAAACAAATATGATTTGTCTTTTTTTGTGTGTTTTTCTTTTTTTCTAATAATGATTTGTTAGTTCAGTGACATCACTGACTGAAGATGTTTATGTTAGTTGAAAAGCGTGAATATTTTTCATCTTTATATATTATTTATACATCTCTATACATCTAATTGTAGAAAGGCACTTTCCAAAACTTATCTGGGTGTACATAATGATACTATGAACCAAATATCTAGCATTTTGCTAACTGACAATGATTACACACAGAATTGATCATAACAAAATCTTCTATGCACGGAAGTGGAATTATTTTTTGTTTATTTGATGTCCAAATATTCTTTTATGCTATTTTATTGTACTTTCTGGGAAGAAATAAAATGCAGATTCACAAAATACTTTTGCATGCTTTTATATATCACTTGTTTTGCTTACATTTCATCCTAATACCTGCACTACTAAATTGTTTAGATCTAATAAATATTGATAATGTTTGTACACGTATGTTTGTGAATTAATATTAGATGTTTGTTCAACTGTCATTTAGTGTAATTTTTGCATATTGTATTCTTTTCTGTTTACAAATGCCTTCATTGTTCATGAGCATGGTTTGTACTCTATATAAAAAAATATGAAGTAAGAAAACAATTTCTGACTATAGATGGTATTCTGAAATAAATATTAGAAGGCTTAAGTTTTTTTTTTACCATCCATAAATCCCATAAAGTCCAAAGTAAATATTGCAGCAATATAAATGTTGGTGTCTACTTAAACTGTGAACTATGTGATATGTACACAAGTAATTTTGCTATTGTGGACCATTGTGTCAGTGATATACAGTGTGTATGTGTAGACATCTCTGTACAGTATGTTCTCTGTAGTTACAAATGATTGTGTATTTCTCTGTCTTGTTTACAACGAGCTGAAATAAATGCTACATAACCTCTGCATGGTTGTTGTCTAGTATACAAAAGTTAAGAAAATGTGACATCATTTACACTTGCTATTTTTGTATCATAAATACAATTAATTTCACAAAATCTGAAACAAAGATGTAGTAAAACTATAACATTACATAAATGTTACCTATGGTGTGATCAGATCGCTGTCTAAGGAGTCTGAATTTCATCATGCTATCACTGTGTGAGCAGATGGATGCACTGTTTAATACGTTTGCTCACATACCTTAAATGTGAGAAGCTGTAAGAGTGCAAGGTCTGTGCCTGGGAGGAGACAATGGGCATTTATGGGGGCTTGGTCAGATCAGTTCAGATGTGAACAGTATTTGGGCAGAGGGTGATGGGTGACATTTCATAAATTCACAACCATACACTAATTAATGGACGTCTGGATAGCTCTCTAAAGGTGAAGCCAATGTATGCCTGGCACAAAGGTACTGAATAACAATTTATCTACTGTGTTATCATAAAATAAGACACATCATAAATGTCATGAATAATGAGAATTACTGCAACAGGGGTAATGCTCTTAAAAAAAACAAATTGCCTAGGAATGATATGATAAATAATAAAAATGCCTGCGATAAAGAGATATAAAGGGTGTGGTCTTTTTGGTGCAGAGGAAACTTAGGGGCAATGCTAAGAAATGCTGGGGTCAAAAAGTCTGACTGCTGAAGGGACAAAGAACCTCTGGTAGCACTGCTTCTTGCACTGTGGGTGCAGCAGTTGACTGAAGCAGCTACCTAAGGTCCCAACAGTTTCATACAAGGGGTGAGAGGAGTTGTTCAAGATGTTTGACATTTTAGCAAACATCCTTCTCTCCCTCAGAATTGCTCCACTGAGTCCAGGATGTAGCTGGCATTCTTTATCAGTTTGTCCAGTCCTTTGTCCCTCACTCTGATTACAACACTCCAGAAGACCACAGTGTAGAAGGTCGCTAATGCAACCAGTGTACTGCTATGTATACCCCTAAAGGACCTCATTCTCCTCAGCAGCAAACTTAGCCAGTCTTGTATGGAGCGTGGGTCTTGTCGAACCAGTCCAGCTTATTATTCAAAAGAACACCCAATTATTTGAATCCATACACTATCTCAGTGTCCAATCTTTGGATCATTTGGAAGTCAATCACCATTTCCTTTATTCTGGAGGAGTTGATGTGAAGGTGACTGAGTTTGCACCTTTTGACAAAGTCCTTGGTCACCTTCATGGATTCCATTCAATACACGTCCACCGACAGCTGTATCAATTGAGAACTGTATCCAAATATGGCAGCTGCTTGTGTTGTATTGGGAGTCCAATGTGTCTGTGGTGAATCCCCTGTGGAGCCCCTGTGCTGCAGAGCATCTAACCAGGCCCCGTTCATACCTTGCATTTACATCCGTCTTGGGGAATCTGATCAATGATCACAAGTGACCAGCATAAAACACCAGTGTGAACACACTCTGGACACTCTGAGGTGGCATTTGAGAGATCTGATCTCTGACCACATTTGGAGGTAGTCTAGGTTGCATTTGTCCACTTTTCTTTGGTATAACACACAATGCGCACTGTCCACCTAGCTGTTAACTAAATAATAAATAAATAAAAACAAAAAGTACCTTCGTTACATCACTGATTTGTAGCACATCCGATTTGTTTGTGTTTTGCATTATAACTAATTACATTTCATACACCATCATCATTTCCAAATTTTGACTTGTATTATTGTGTACTGGTTTTGAGCAATGCCTTGTAAGTTCATCATTCCCTTTCCTTCTGAGCCTGTCTGACACTAACAACCACACTATGTTCAAAGTCACTTAATTTACCTTTCCTCCATCCTCTGATGCTCAGTTTGAACTTCAGCAGACTGTCTTGGTCATATTTACATACCTAAATGCACATAGTTGTTGACATGAGATCGGTTGATTATTTTTAAAAAATCTATGTACTTTACGCAACTGCAAGTCAAATGGTCCTGCATTAATAGTACTGTAATAAACAATGGAGGTCTTATGTGTATATGTAATAATTCGCATATGGAAGAGAACAATGTCCTATGTGAATGTTTGAAGTACTGCGATCTTTAAAAGAGAAGAAAAACTACAATAATCTTATTTGATTATTGAAAAGTACTTAGCAGGATCATTGAAAAAAAATTAAAAAACACTCGATGTATCAGATTTCTTCACTGGGTTTTGGAAATTTAGAGAACATTTATACTGCAGCAAATGTGTATTTACCACACTGCCATTCTTCTTAGTACAGATAAGAAGATATGTGGTCCCATCAACCAGTCCGGTCTTCATGGCCTCCTGCAGCTATCCACTCCTACCTGAATGAACAATTCTTCAACTTGCCTATGATTCCTCTTACATTCTCAAACTGTTACATAACATCACCAGCTGTATTTGTGTCATCAGATTCTACATATACACTTTAGTAAGATGTATGTATCTATGACAGATGTATGTTTATCTCGTTCCTCCTGCTGTTCTCTCTTTTCTGTCTCTACCCGGCTGGCCTTAGGCAGATGGGTCCCTCCATATGAGCTGGGTTCTTCTCAAGGTTTCTTCCTGTTAAAACGGAGTTTTTCCTTGCCACCGTCGCCTTCAGGCTTGCTCTCGGGGTTTCAGGCCGGGTTTTGTAAAGTGTCTTGAGACAATTTGTATTGTTATTGATGCTATATAAATAAAATTGAATTGAATTGAATAGATGATGAATGTTGTGTCTTTGAATCTTGAACCAATGTGTTGCTCACCTTATTTTAAAAAGGGTACAAATAAACCAAATAACCAAAGCTACTTTAAAGCACATTTGATAGGCTATGTGCACAGTAACTGAGTAATTCAGATTCAGAAAAGTTAATTTATTAATAGTTCATTTATTAAGTTATTAGTAGAAGAGTTTCTCATGTCTGACCTAATCAGCACTTTTTAGTGCAAAAGCCCTTTAACAATAACAGGTATGTAAGCCCTCAGCTGTCATTTTAATTGTCTACCAGTGTATGTGATATAACTGAAAACTGCAACATTTGCAGTTCCACCACATTTTCACTTCTGTATTTTGCCTCATATAAGTTCCAGCTGTTTAAACAACAGATGTATCTTACATTCATTTCACACATCTAACACTGAAAAGAAGAAGAATAAATAATGGTAATAGTATATATACATTCATGTATATACCATTCAGATTCAAGTCCCACTAGCGTTCGTATATGACTATCTTTCTCTGGTCTCCACATATGTAGTTAATGTACAGTTCGAGTGATGGACAAGTGATATTTCAAAAGGAATCTGTAAAAGGAATATTTCCATACGAACAACAGCATACACTTAACTTAAAGTTATCATGTTGTTCATCTGTTTCTGGCCCATGTTGGCTGTGAGAAAGGGATAAGATGGATTGATTGTTGGAGCAATGGACCTGTTTTGTTGAACGGTCTGCCTTTTTAGTCTTTCAAGTAGGATGGATGTGACCAGCAAGTACGTTTTGCATCACAATTGCTTGAGTAGTACTCTGTACATGGCAGCGCCCTACTTTTTCTCTCAGCCAGAAGGAGGAGTCCTTCAGGTCATTCTGGGTTATGTGCCCGACAGAGGTGGAGGAACAGGAACAGAGGTGAAGGAAAAAAATAGGAAAAAGGGACAACAGAGAAAAGCTTAAAATAAGATGACCACTGTGGTGCCATATATTTTATCTGCTAGTGAATAATATTACATTATGTGTTTTTGTCTCATCCCCTCTTATCTGTGAAGGTTCTCAGTCATCCAGGTCATGGTGCATCCAAAAAGCATTTAAAAAAGGCAACTGGACTTGTACAGTGTTTGAGAAGACTTTTCACCACTCATCTGAGTAGTAGTAGGGGACATTGGGAAGTTTGAGGTTTAAATAGGAAACTTTGTGGGTAACCCATCAGAAACTTGCAGCTAATTTCCATTTCCATTCCATTAGATAATTACCTGTGGGTTTTTTTTGGGGGGGGGGGATTTATCCAAAAGTGGAAGTTTTTTAAAGAGCTATTTGGACAGCATGAACAAATTTTTCAGCATCGCTCTGAGGCAGAATGTTCCAAATGTACGGGCTTATTTTACCACATTAATTACGATTAATTAATTAAATAAAAAAATGCAGAACTTTTGTCAGTGCACGATTTCCTGTTACACCGATATGGAAATCAAAAAACGACAACTGAGGAGTTATTCATAGTAATCTAATACAAATCAATACATTTATTGGTAGAAGAATAGGAAAGTTAAATGTGGTCTTTTAAATTTCAGATCTCTTGTCTAAATCTCTTCAGTGAATGATTCGATAACCTATCATCAGATTGATGAAACATGGCTGCAGCATTTCAGTTTAAATGAGTACACCACCCAATCATAGCAATTAACACACACAAAAAAACTATGGCTGTCACTGACAACATCAGCGTCATTTAATATCTGCCGGAAGCTGATGGACTTGTTCTATCAAACTATTGTTGCCACTTCCATGCTGTGGTGTGCTAGGGAGGCAGCACTAAGAGGAAGTTCATCTCGCTGCTGGACAAACTGGTATAGAAGGCAGGCTCTGTGGTAGGGGCAGAGCTGGATTCCTGCTGCTGCGGGGGGCCTATCCCGGGGCGAAAGGCGGAGTACACCCTGGACAGGTTGGCAGTCAATCTGGACAGGTCACCTGTCAATGTTTTTTTTTTCCTTTTTCTTTCTGAAGCCAGTCTCTTTACACATAGAACAGCTGACATGGATTGCTGGTGCAGGGTGACGTTCGAGTCTGAACTGGAAATTGCAAATATATTTATTATTTTAATTAAATATTGATTCATTTGAAACTGACCCAGAGGTATTTATCATATTTTTCAATGTAATTACTGTAAATAATAATGATGATGAATATTTTGAATATACATATACAGAGAAACACAGTGCAGTTTCTGTGTATACAGTATTCTTCTTTACATTATGTATTTAGCTGTGATAAACCTTTATTTGTCACAAAAAACAAAATGTACTGTTAATGTACATGTATTTACAGCAAAAAAAAGAAAAAAGAAAAAGACAAATGTAAAATTGACATTGTGGACTGACAAATTCTAGACTGTCTGTCAACAGCTGCCTAGTTTTATTAACTGCAAGAAGCAGTTAATAATTTAACACTGAGTGACAATTTATACACAGCCTTAACAGCTACAAGAGCAAAATGCAAAGCACTAGTAAAACATGCCCACAATACTACTCAACTAAAACCGCAATCTTTATATTAAAAAAAAATGTATAAAGCTGTAAAATTTCATCACAATTGTTCCAAGCATCACAAGATGTCAGACAACATACATATGGTCACACAATGTATGGTCATACATCTTCAGCATTAATTTATCTCTAATTATATGTGTACACAAATATAATTAAACGTGTACACACATATAATTACCCCAGCTAACATCCCCTCAGGTCGAGGTGAGCCAAAGGTTACAGTCTTTAAAAAGCACTTCTTCGACATGATCACAAAACCATGTCTTCTCTGTGGATTAGCGGAAGTCTTCAGCAAGGAGCTGCAGAGCACTTTTGTCAAGACCCAAGTGGACTGCATCTAGGTAGTGCAGGAACCTGAAGAAAGAAAAACAGCACAGTTTTTTTTTTTTGGTGGATTGCCACATCCTGTCCACATATTAAACCTGCCACTCTATAGTTTCTACATGCTCACCTTCGCTTAACTTTGCCCTGTTCCTTAAGCTGCTCTGATCTGCAGATAGTGCGTATAACTGGCAAATAGTCCACAGCAGCTGCTGGTCTGTAACCAATAGTACCCAATACTCCTGTCCACATCAGACTCTCCATCACTTCTCGCCTCTTCCATACCAACCTGCAACATATCAGATGATATAATTTTTTTTCTTTGACCAGTCTATTGCTTACTGGGTCACAGTTAAGCACATTACATTTCAGTGCAAGGCTGAACAGAAAAAAAACACTCACTGTGGTTGGCAGGGGCCATCCTGAGTAAAGCTGTAACCTTTTTGATGAGTAGCCACAGGAAGGGAGAGTTCTGCCACAGCCTCTTTTCGCAGCTCCCCTTCTAGTTGTTGGACTTTGTCCCAGGACTCTCCTACAGAAGACCTACACTTGTGGAAGCTCAGAACCTCCACAGCTGCTTGAATCTCCAAGACACAGTCTCCTGTCAGCATCAACCATCTCCCTCTGTCAGTCTCAACCCTAGTCTCATCTGTCATCCCATCTTTAATGACGGCACTAACGGGTACCATTCTTCTGTGAATATCATCCACGCCTGGGTGAGAAAGCAAAGATGAATCCATATAGGACATGTTGTCTAAGTAGTCCGCTATTGACTCTAGACACTGTGAGACTGAGAGCGTTTTTACATGCTTCTCATTAGTAAATGGCTTCTTTTTCACCCTTTCTAACACTAAACTTTCTTCGAATTCCTCTTTTGCCTGAAGAGTACCCTGCAGACTGCAAAAAGATATAAACTCATCTTCTGAGTCTGATTGCAGTCCATCTTCATCTGGTATAGGATATTGCCTCTTGTTCTTTAGCATTCTGTTGGATGCTTTGAATGGACTACCAATGTTTGAGCTATCAGCTAACTCTGCTGTGTGCAATAATCTGGCATGGGATGACAGCGTGTCCGACTGAAGGTGGGTAGACTGAGGCTGCTCAATTGGATCAACAGAAAGATGTCCTTGTGATGCAGAAACACAGTGTTTCGGTTCACAGGCAGAGGTAGACAGCTGTGTGACGGGTACAGGTAAGAGGATCTCCATGTTGGAATAGAGTATGTCAACTCCTTGTCGTCTGCAGTCTGCCAGCAGTTCCAAGCAAACTGGCTCTTGCACTAGGCTCTGGCTCTGATGAAACAACAGATATACAGTTATTTGTTATACAGTGCTATGTAGTTGTGATAAAGCAACTGCTCCTAGTGTTGTATGAAGCTACATCCATAAGAAGAAATCCTTCTAGACCATATGAGTGGTTTTGCATTTTAAAGCCAATTAACTGCTACCAGCTTTTAATTTGTTTAATTCAGTGGTTCTCAATTATTTTCTGTCATGTCCCCTAGGGGACAGAAATTTTTTCATGCCCCCCGAATTGAAATACCATTGAGGACGTGATAATATTTATTTATCTAGCTGTATGCAGAATGCTGGTGCCAGCAACTCATACAGTGGTTTGTACAATCACTTGATTATCAAAATAGATTAATAAAATGAGCTGAGATAACATCTGCAACAACTTCAAACGATTTCCAAGGTCAGTTTATTAACTCAATTTGTTCAACATTTAAACAAGACTGCTCAGTCTGTGTGATTCTCAAAACAGAGAAAAAATGATTCACTGGGATATTGTGTGAGTTTTTTTGCGCTCACCACGCCCACCCACTATTTGAGAAGAACTGGTGTAATTTTATGTAGATCATGTATGAGTCCCCCTCAGCAATACTTCCTCCTCATTACATTGTGGCTCAAACTACAACAGTTACTGCATAGTGTAAACATTTTCTCATACAATCTTGCCATAATGTTGCTTGACGCAAGTTTTACTGAGGTTATTCTTTGCAAACCTTTATTACGAACTAGTGTGCAGGTCTTGCAGTCAGTGATTATCTAATTATTGTGCATACAGCCAAATCTGACAAAGAGGAATGGTGTTTTTATTTGTTGCTTTTGTTTAAGGTCTCATAAGTATTTGTACTGCCTGTTTATTTTTCAAACATTTTACTTCAGCAAGTGTGTGCACCTGCGGAAACATTTCTTACATTATTATGCAATCATTAAAACTCTTCTATTATTCTAAACATAAGGAGGTTATCGCTTGGTCATTATTTTAGACTCTATTTCTTGTGTTTGTAGTAAATGAATAGTTTGATGATGAGTGAAAAATTTCTTCTCACCACTGATGAGTGAGAAGCTGCTCAGGATGGGTGTCAGCTCCTCCACTGTCTCCTGGATTACTGACTACTTGCCTGACAGGCCCCAGTTTGTGCGGCTGGGGGGCTCCCTGTCTGATACTGTTGTCAGTAATGTGGGGGCACCACAGGGGACTGTCCTGTCTCCATTTCTGTTCACCCTTTACACCTCTGATTTCCAGTACAGCTCTGGGTCCTGCCACCTGCAGAAGTTCTCTGACGACTCTGCAGTGGTTGGGTGTATTAGAGATGGACAGGAGGTGGAGTACAGGACACTGATCGGAGACTTTGTGGAGTGGTCCCAGACAACCCACCTACTCCTGAATGTGGACAAGACCAAGGAGCTGGTCATTGACTTCAGGAGGAAGAGGACACCAGCAGAGCCCATCACCATCTGGGGTCTGGAGGTGGAAGTAGTGGACTAATATAAGTACCTGGGCGTCCACATGAACAGCAGACTGGACTGGAGGGACAACAGTGATGCTGTGTACAAGAAGGGACTGAGTAGACTCTACTTCCTGAGGAAGCTTAGGTCTTTTAACGTGTGCAGCAAGTTGCTGGAGATTTTCTACCAGTCTGTTGTTGCGAGTGCCCTGTACTTTGCTGTGGTTGTTGGGGGAGCAGCACCAGCAAAAAGGACATAAGTAGGATCGACAAATTGATCCGAAAGGCTGGTCATGTGATTGGCAGTGAGTTGGAGACGTTTGTCTCAGTGAGGGACAGGAGGACACTGGACAAACTGCTCTCCATCACGGACAATCCGTCACATCCACTACACCAGACTATAGAGGGGCAGCAGAGCTCATTCTCCAACAGACTGATCCAGCTCCACTCCCACACTGAACGCTACAGGATGTCATTCATACCATTCTCTGTCCAGCTGGACAACAACTCACCTTTCTGTGACAGATAACTCAATGTTATTAATGTTAATGGACACTACTGCACCTTACACTTTACCCTGTATATATAATTTATATTCTTCCTTCTCTATTTCTTGTACATTTGTTCATATGCTAATATGTTAATTTGTACATTTTTGCTTATACTATTTCTATTTTATCTTACTAGATTTGATTCTACTTATTTTTTATTTCTATTTTATTTTATTTAATCTTTTCTTTTTATCTGAGGTTCTTAAGAGTGTGTTTTTTATGTACAACTAAGCTACTGTGACCAAGCAATTTCCCTTGTGGCTCAATAAAGTTTATCTAAGTCTAAGTCTAAGTTTACCTGCAGCAGTTCCCAGATGTCTCTCTCAGGTTCAATATTCAGCAGACCCAGCATGCTCTCAGTACAGCCAGTGTCACAAGGTGGCAGAGTGGAGAGGAGAGTTGCAGACTTGTCTCCTGCTTTTAGTGGAAATGAGAAAATCTGGTTTCAGACAAATGTTTATTTATACCTATAAAAAAGAAAAACGTAAGTAGTGGCTATTTATACAGCAATATCCGAGTATTGACAACATTGTTATTCAAATTCTTCAAAGTTTACCTCCTTACCATTTTTGCCAGTCTGCACCAATGGCCTTGCCGTGTGGCAGCCTCCTGCACTTCGAGCCCAGAACTGCAGCTGTAGTAAACTCTGCCTGATGTCACAGCCATTGAGTCTGAGCAGAGAGCTCACATCTGATGGATCTGTCCTCAGGTCCTCAGCCAGGCACAATAGCTGCAGGTAGCTGCCCACATTCAACTATGGTATGGCAAGAGTAGAACAATGAAAAATGAAATCAATGGAGGGGGGAAAAAAAAACAAAAAAAACAAAACAAAAACAGACCAATGTTATTAGCATCACAAGATCAAGTCATAACACATTGTTATGAAAGAATCAGGTTCAGGTGACCTCTACTTACAGCAGATGGTGTTTTGAAATGGATCTCTTCAAAGGTTCCATCAAAAACGGAGCTAAAAGCAGGATCTACAAAACATACAAGATTTGTTCTATAACATTTTATTTAAACTCGATGACATGGCACTAAATAACACAGGCCAGGCAGAAAGATATTGCTTTTGGCTTTTCTATTATTACGAACCACTGGTAGTGAGAATGACTGGCCTCTTGGTGGTGGTCATGAATGTCTTGATGGCAGTGAGAAACCCTGAATCACCATCAAAAATAACATCCACTTCTTCAAACAGGATAAGAGATGTTGCTGTCTTTTTGCTTGGTTCTTCACTGTGTTGGGTACTACCACTCTTACTTGCTTTTATGACTTTATTGGAAGCATCTAGATGAGAACATATCGGAGAAAAAGAAAAAAATTATCATTTTTGCATTACTTAAGTCATGGTAAAAATCTTTCACGGGGGAAGAAGTTAAAAACGGATTCCACATTTACCCATTTGTTCATTTTTTGACGTGTTGGGTGGCTCTTTTTTGATAGCATGACCCATTTTAAAGAAGTTAGCTAAAGAGGTTGGAGTCGGGCTTCCTCCTTTAACACCTTTAGGCAACTGGGGATGTTTTCTCGGAGAGGACACCACCCCGTGAGGAGACTTTACTTTTCCTAAAAGATGAAAAAGACAACTAGCATTTAATTTTATAACAAATTTCATTTAATACAAATGCATGACCATCCCCAAATCATAAAGCAGATCAATCTCAAAAGTCAACAATTCATCAATAACAACGGGCTCATTGTACAATGCCGTGTACATACTTGGAGAGGACTGTGGCCTGGCAATGCCAGGACTGCTGTTCATTCCATAGTTGTTGAAGTATGTGGGTTTGGAGACATTGACACCCTGACTATCCACCTGGTGTGACTGAGTGGCTTCCTTCAGCTGGGACAGAATAAGACGGCCACTTCTCTGAGATGATGCATTCACCTCGAATACCTTTATAGGTGAAATGAGGTTACATTGTTGTACCTAGCCAAAGAACAAATGAATGGCTCTGAAATACATGTGCTATACTTGTACCTTGAAGCCCAGCTCCTGGGCACAAGCATAGACTGCAGCGGTTTTTCCTACTCCAGTGGGTCCACTGATAAGCATTGTGTTACACAACATGTCATCTCCATCCTGGGAGTCCCCTTCCCAGTCTGATTCTTGACACAACAACACCAAGCAGTCAATACAAATGTGCACCAAGCCAATAGAAGTACTTATAGAGATTAAAAAAATATCAGCGTTCTAATCTCTCACCAACGCTGCATTCTTCAGTTTTCTTGTGTTTCTGCCTTCTTCTTTCTTCTTGATCTGCACGTAGTTTCCATTCCTTTAGCCAACTAGACAGAAAAGGAACTAATGTAATCAATATTTACACCCATACACTAAAATGTGATAATATTTGCGAAAGAAAGTAAATAAATAAAAACACATGACTGTTGTTTTACTGATACAGAAGCTTTCCTCACCTGTGCAATCTCCTCACTGAAGCAGTGTTGCCTATAATATCACTGGAGTGCTGAGGCTGGTATTTGTCTGTCCACAATATGTCCTCCTTAAACAAATCTATAGAAAGAAAAAAAGCAGAAAAAAAAAAACGCTCAGGGGATTCAAATTTACAGCAACATGTCTTTTGGCAACAGAAACCAAGTTGTGAACACGAACACATCTTGAAGCTTCCCCAACCAGCAGGGAGTTGCAGATTCAGGTCATGTTTGTTGTAGGGGTTTCAGTGATTTTGGATTTTGATTGATTTCGAACACACGCACACTCTACAATCAGCAGCTAAGGTCTAATTACATTAGACAATGAAATTCACCAGTGAATTGATCAGCGAATTGATGGTGTACAGCCTCCTTCTCTCTGTTACCGCAGGTGAAGTTGTTAATTGACTGCTGTCGAGATGATTTGGACCATTCCTCTGCTAGCTTTAGCTTTTCAGATGAGTAGTGCATTGTAGTAGTACTTTTGTTGTATTTCAGGACTGACTTACATATTCTGCATGTGATGGTAGCGTGACCCTCATCATAAGTGAAGCAGTAAAGTAAAGTCGACTTGTCGGTTCAACCCTTAGTTTGTTGTCATCACTACAAACAATCCCTTTTACACTGTCTTTCTACACACCCGATATTACAAAACTGAATAAAGTAGCTACAAATATATCAAGACAAAATGTATAATGGCCAGTGATGTTCACTGACAGCATGTGGAGACATTTTAATACCATACCTTTGTTGTCAATGTCCTCCCTCAAAAGCAAGTCAGTCAGTATAACCACATCATTTTTGGACGGAATGGGAACAGATGTGATTGCAGGTTTGTATTTGTCTTTCATCCCCGCCTGTTGTGGCATGGATCTCTGTAGTCGCTCCATATGGACTCCTCTTTTTTTTGGCTCTAGGTCAGCCATCGAGACGTTCTCTACTGAATGGTTGGCTCGCTGTTTTTTCGCCACCTTGACTGTATTTTCCCTTTCATCCTCTTTCCTCTTCCTCTTCCCCCCTACAGGTTCAGCTGGCAGGCTCTGGTTGACTCCGATTGCAGCCTCTGGATCAAGACAGTAAATAAATTGGCCCAAAATGTGTGTCTTAACAGTAATATTTAGTAGTAATTCCTTGTAACTTTGAAACTCTTAAACACTTGTCATCTCATTGGTCGAGGTACTGCTGCTTGCGAATCTTGTATTAAAAATAAATTGTTGAATAATTTGTTTTCCATGTGTTCATATCACTCAAAAATATGCATCTAACTCAATTCAGTACTTCAAGGCTGGGATAGTGTTTATTTCTTATTTTTACATATTATTTAATTAATTTTATTAATTTATTTTTCGCTTATTTATTTGGATTTTTCTTGTTTTTCAGGTCAAACTTATCGTGTTAAGATAAGATAAACCTTTATTCTACCCACAATGGGGAAATTGCAGAGTTAAAAGTTCAATGAATGCTTGTTCTCAAATCAGTGAATAATTGTTTTTAATAATCGTGATTACAATATCAATCAAAATAATCGTGATTATGATTTTTGCCATAATTGAGCAGCCTGTGGAGGGTAACGGTCTTCTTAAATTTCCTCCATTTGGTCACAATCTGTCCGACTGAGGATTCCAAATTTTTTAGAGACTGGCTTTGAATTGTGCACTTACTTTTGATACCATATGTAATATAGGCTCATTTTTCTCAATAAAAAAAAAAATACAAAAATATATTTAGTTATACTTCTTTGATTGGGTTCATTTGTCTACTTTAAGGACTATGAAAATCGGCTATGTTTTGAGTGAATTTTATGCTACATTGTTGAAAATTCTGAAGGGCTAAGCGGCACTGTAACTACTAGTCAGATGCTGACCTGAGGCTGTGAATTGCTGCTGATGGTCTGTACGTCTCTTCAGGAAGTGAGCAATGAACTGGTGTGCAGTGAAGTGAGGATTAGAGGTACAGGTCTCCTCCATTAGAAGCTGACGAACACAATCAGAGATTTCCCATTTCCAACCTGAACACTAAAAAGGAAAAAAAATACTAATGACTAAATGTTGCATCTGCTGTTATAAAGCATGTGGCTGGCCATTCATCCCAGGTATGACAAATGACAAAAATCCCCCCGAAATTCAACAGAGGTAGGGAATCAAGTGTATGTTTATAGTATTGTCCTTCAATATCTACTCCAATAAGTACATAGGTAACAGTTGTGAACAACAAAAACTGATCGCGTTAAGTAGTCACTACAGTAATTTCATACCTACCCTTTCAGAAATTCTTCTACAGGCTGGTAGTGTCTTCACACAGAGAGAACCAATAACAGTGGGTTGAAGTGGGTTGAATGTTTTGCTCCAAAACTCTTTTAGATGACGCAACAACAAAGATTCCGGCCAAAGAGAGCGATCTGTCAAAACACACACACCCACCGACAAATAAAATACTCGCATTAGTCCTCACAGTATGTTCATTAAAAGGCTCTTCAACACAGGAACAGAACTAACCAGACCCATCAAATGATGATGACAGCACATTTGTATTCCTATGAAGTTGCTTACCATCTGGTAGTTGCGTTGTGTGTGTAACTGGTTGAAAGGCAGAACAGGAGAGAAAGTATGCTTCCCTAGAGACAATTGTCTTGGCTATCTGTTTCTTAAAGGACTCGGGCAACCCACTCTTCAAAAACTTAATGCGAGCCTCAAACTGCTCGTCCTGGGATTTTTCAGAGCCCTTGTAACTGTGCTCATCAACGATGGAAACCACCCCCGACCCAGACTGGCCCAACAGGACCACTTTGGAGCCTGTAACAGATAAGTACAGTAACATTAAATGAGGTTACAACAAAATGGTAAAATTGTTAACAGTGGGAATTGACTACCTGGGACAGCGTTAGTGTTTTTGCCAGCTTGTGTGGGTTTGCCTAGAATGACATTCAGATTGCGGAGAGGCTTGTGGGTTCTACCCTTTTCTCGTGCCTTTTGAGGAGTGGCATTCTGGTCCTCCTCCACACAGATGACAGAATCCTGAGAAAATAAACCACATAATGAACTTCTCAGCAAACATGAGTTTGTGTTTATATTCAGCTGTCATCAATTACACATGGCCTCATAATAGGACAGTCAGTTGTGGGCAGTGCTCATCAGATAGGTAGCTAGGCATAAATAAGGCAGCTCGTTTAAAGAGACAACTGCTCTGATTGGACTTATTTGCCTTAGCAAGGGACCAATACTAAAAACAAATGCCACTTAATTGCATTTACAGCACTTGTCAAATGCTGAACTAAAACTGGTTTGAAATTAAGAACTCTACTCCAGTACCAAATTAGAATGAACCTGAGTTACCACCTTGTGGCTGAATGCATCAGAATGTCAACATTTGACCTTTTGAAGATAAAATGGCATCATGTTATAATTGTGTCCAGTTTCTGTCATAATTATTCAAGACTGAAGTCACGTTTATTGTCACGTCTACAATAGGTTCATGTATGAATAATTCATAGTTACGGACAAAAATATTTGTGAGGTCCATGATGAATGAATGATAATGAACTTTAATCACCACTGTAAAAAAAACATAGAGCATATCATACGCCTTGCTGGTCATTGACCCTACCTCGTCTTCACAGCGGTTTCTCTTCATGGAGGCCTCAGTTTGTGATGAACGCCTTAATGTGCATTTCTCATCCACAGAAATTTTCTTACTCCGCTGAATCTCTTTGGCCTTTTCCACCAACTTCTTAACCCGTTTATTTTTTTTTGCCTCACTTAATAAAGATTCCTGAAAAATATATATATATATTTTCTAGAATTAACTGCAATTAATCACTGTTTGCCTATAATCAATTTGTTGAAGTGTACTCTTCCTTCTCAAAACAGTGCACCACTTTATAAAAGTTTGAAAACATACTTACTTTAGAAGAGTTCATGCCACTTTCAGCCTTGGAAATGGAAACATTTTTCTGGACTCTAGTAAATTTAATCCTTCATGAAAAAACAAACAAACAAAACAATTACAAAATAAATAAAATGTGGGACATTTAAGAAGGGTTACATAGGTGTACACTGATAAATGCATAAATAAGGAATTTCATAAACCAGAATGTATAATAGAAAGGTGTGGGTCATCTAATTACCTAATTGGACTTTTTTCTGTGTCAGGTGAACACAGCATTTCTGCTACAAAGACGCCATGCTTAGCCTTGAGTATTTTTGGGGTAGACATCTTAATTGTACTGTCCTGGGGTAAAGAAGTGGCAACAGTATCATTTGTCTCATTTAGTTTTGTGTTTTTTCTGACTGGAGTTGGGATGGTTTCAGGTGATTGTCTGACTACAGCCTTGCGAATGGACCTCCTTGCACCCGTGATGGAGGAAGCTAAATTAAAGGTAGGCTCCTCACTTTTGTCATCATCCTCAAAAATCCTGGCCACTGGTTCTTCCACAACAGCAGGAGCAGGTGAGGTGGTCACAGGCTTCTTTTGCTCTCTAGCCTTGTTTCTGCTTGCTCTTGTTGGTTTCATTTTAACAGTTTTGTTTCCCTGATGGGCTTCAGAGACTTGCTCAGCAGAGGGTGGATTTACATTATCACCAGCATTTTTTTCTGCGGTGTCCAAAATATTCTCTAGAAAATGTTTCTGTTTGCCTTGGCTCTTGACAAGTTTGGTTTTATGCCCATCAAGGCTGGGCTGTTTAAAGGCAGCCATGAACTGCTTCCTCTGTGACTCACTGCACTTGGAAGTGGATTCGATCTCGAGCACCGCCAGCTCTAGATCCTCCTCTTGAAGAACCACATTGGATTTTCGTTTGACAGTCAAAGAATGCGAGGGATGTTGGTGTCCAGCCTCTGTGTGAAAAGAAGAGACTAGCTCTGCAGGGCTTTCCCTCCGTTTTCTCTGGTTGAAAATAGAAGCCACCTTTCCCACTGTCTTGACAGCTTCTGATTTCGGTGAAACTACGTGCACTTCCGCCTGTATGGTGACAGTTCGGGGTGACACCTGGATAGACGACTTGCCAGATTTCACATTTTCCTCACTTTTGAGGTTGTTAGATTGTTCAGAGTCCATTTTCTCTGCCTCTGTTGGGATTGTAGTTTCATTTTTAATCTGTCCTTCTGTTGTGTCCTCTTCAATCTTGTCCTGACTCCGCACAAAGTCCTCAAAGGAGATTGTGACTGTGCTGCTGTTTAATGTAGAGATTTCATCCAGATCGACTTCCATGCTTGCATCACCCAATGTGCAATCCACTTCATTACCATCTGGGTCTGAATAATTTGCCTCCGGTTGCTGCCTCTTCCAATCATTTTTTGCAGACGTTTCGACCGGTTTTGCTTCATCTCTTGAAAACACAATTGTTGATAACTCATTAGTGTTCATCAGTACTGATTTAAGTTTGACACTATCCCCACATATGGCACCATCTTTCTCTTTTTCAGTCCACTCATCACTGATAGTTGTAGTGACATTACTTTCCAATATTCCTGTAATGATAGAAGCCTCCGCACTGAGCTCAGCGTGCAAGACTGCCTTCTGTTGGCTGCTGACAGCTTCTACATCCTCCTTGTTGGAATTACCAGCTTCACCTGTCACGAGTTTCCTTGTAACTTTGCTGGCCTTCCTACCCCGTTTCTGAGTTGGCCGTTTCCTCCCATCTGTGTGGCTGTCTTTTTCAGCAGCATGAGACCAATGACAGTTTTCTTTAAACTGTTCTGGTGAGCTAGTCTTTTCTGTAGAGAATGGAGCCGTCTTGCTAAAGTACTCCATGATGTTGTTGGAGCGAGGTGGGAAAAATAGTTTCTTCATTGGCTTGGCTACAGGGGACAAAGAGTTTGCAATTGTCTTGACAACAGGGCTGCCATCGTCTTTGCAAGATTTCTTACAGGGCTGTTGAGAGTGACAAAGTTAAACAACCATGAGAAGGCATAAGAAAGACTTTTCCAAATGTAAGATCTGGTGCATGCTTTACAAAGGCCAAACTAGCGTCACGGAAATACCTGGGTGTCAAAGTCTGCAATGACAGAAGCCATAGCCACAACACCAGCCATAATCTGGAGACCAAAACCAAAAGAAACATCATTAACCACAAGTCTGAAAGAGCATTAAATAAAATGCATCAGATAAACCAGATAAGGAGGACCAGTAGTCTAATTCTCCTTCTCATGTAAACACATCCCCAATAGACCCTTTAGCTGTGGGAACACGAATCCGCAAAAAGTTTCGTTTTGCCTGCCTGCTTCCTACAACAAGATAAAAAATAATAACCTATTATACTACATATCTAAACATATTGCAATACAGTCAGAGACACTCCTGACGTGGTACCAGTTGTTGAATGACAGACGGACAACCACACAAAAGCAAGGGTTAAGACAAACACTTACTGATAGTGCTGGACCAGTAACTTTCCGCAAATTCAGAGACTGTTTTCTTGCAGTTTCTTATTCGCCTCTACGAGCGCGTGTGTGAAAGAATCGACAGAGGAACGATTCATAGTGCGAGACGGACGGCTGTTCGGTAGACATTTAATTTTCCCTGCAAAATAACAAGCTAGCAAACATCGCAAGAGGCTAGTATCAAAGCAATTCCGATCCTCACCGCTCCCAAAAATAGTCCACTCTTTTCCCCATGGCACGAAGATGAGCGTAAAGTGCAAAACGTTACACGGATGTATTCTGAACGGTTCCGAGTAATTATACAAAATACAGTTTTCTTTACATATGGTGTTATTTCAAAAACGCGCCAGACTTGTCGTGAATTAAGAGCGCCAAATACACGTGACCTTTGGCATAGACCGTTCCACCAATCACAGGAAAGAAGATGATTCCGTCATCCCCTGACGTAATTCGCCCAAAAGAAAGATGGCGTGCGGTGTAGAATTTAATGGAGAAGAAATATGGACAGCTACCTCTACTGGCTGTACTTCGGCGCACAGTGAGATGCGGTGTATCTCAGTTCCAAAATCTGGGAAGGACGCCAGATTTAAAAGCAGAAGGCCCATAGTTCTTTATTTAGACAACAAACATTTAGATAAGATAAAATAAGATAAGAGAGCACTTTATTTATGAAATTATGGTGTTATAAAGGCAGGGAACAATAGTGCAAGATACAAAAAGGTACAAAAAAATAGAATAAGGCAGACAAGAGAAACTATATGAAAGTAAATATATTTACCCTATTGTAATATTTACATATTACATCATTAAGTAACTAACCAAAAGTTGAGAAAACAATAGTGTAAATAGAGGGTTGAGGCGGTAAGGAGGCTGAGGCAATATACATATTGACATTCATGAATATCATGAATAAAGCAAACAACCTTAACCCAATAGGAGCTGCACCAAGTATTGCACGAAAAAAGCTTTGAGGTAATGACAGGGATGAGTTTTTTATATACTGTGCTCTTGTATGTCCAGAAAAGAAGCTCAGCAGCATTGCTAAGAAATGCTGATGTTAAAGAGTCGGACTGCTGAGGGGACAAAAGACCTCTGGAAGCGTTCCTTCTTGCACTGTGGGTGTAGCAGCCTTTGGCTGAAGGAGCTTCCTAAAGACTCAACTGTCTCTTACTGGGGGTGAGAGGTTCCTTCCTGATGTTTGACAGTTTAGCCAACATCCTCCTCTCCCCTACCTGCTCCACTGACAGCCCAGGATGGAGCTGGCCCTCTTGATCAGTTTGCCTAGTCTCTTTCTGTCCCTTTCTGTGACTCCGCCACAACAGCAGACCACAGCGCAGAAGGTTGCCGATGCAACCACAGTGTCATAAAAAGTCCCTTACCAAAAGGCATATATTGGATTTGTGACATGAAAGCGTATGAATACTTACCAAAGGGGTGGTCGGAGTG
The DNA here is from genome assembly GCF_963514085.1 of Chelon labrosus. Classification (NCBI taxonomy): domain Eukaryota; kingdom Metazoa; phylum Chordata; class Actinopteri; order Mugiliformes; family Mugilidae; genus Chelon; species Chelon labrosus. The sequence goes on from NC_140354.1 coordinate 207,210, forward strand.
TATGGTCTTGGTCATGCAGTACCAGCCATGCGAGTCCTTACTCTGCCCCCTCCGGTCCACATTATTCACACATACACAAACGCCATGGACAAGATTTTTTGGTGTTGTCATTCCGAGTTACGGAGTCATGGCAGCTTTAGATCAGATAAGAGATCGAAGACCTTGCAAATTCGACTGCAGAGGGCATAACCACACTCTTGCAAGAAATGGCTGCCATCAGGATGAGGTCTCTACAGAATCATGCTGCACTGGACTATCTCCCTCCCAAGGAGGAACATGTGCCATTGTTGGAACTGAATGTTGCACGTTCATACCTGATCACAATGCTACCATTCAACAAAAAAAACAATCACATGAGCAACATTGCTAAGACTTTACATCATCCTGTTGACACTAGTTTGTTTGATTGGCTTAAAGGGAAATTGGGATTTGTGGGCTACTTAATCTTTGAATTTGTATTACTTGGAGTTGGTGCACTGCTCATTCTCAGTCTTTTAATTACCTGCCTCAAATCTGTTTGTAAATCACTGATTACTAAAACAACTGCTACAATCATGTATTCGGCTACAACCACAACTGAATGTAACCTACAACTAGAAGATGAAAATTCTGACTTTTTGTACAAAATTAAAATTTATTTTGATTAAGTGTGAAAACTGACATTGCTCTATCTTCCTAATGTTGTTTGGTTATGCTGTATGATTGTCTTTGGTGTGCTTTGCTTATGTTTATCTTTTGTTATTTGAAAAAAAAAAAGGGTGGATTGAAGAAGTAAACTTTGAAGGGACATTGGAATTGACACGTCTGGGGCAATTCCAACCATATGTTGATCTCTCCTGTCTCTGCTCCCCTGCCGATCAGTTTCCTGATCATACTCCTTAGTCTATCCTCCCCATCTCCTCTCACCTGCTGATCAGAGCCTTGATCATACTACCTGAGTGTGACTCCTTTGTCCCTTTGTCCTTTTGTTTTGACCACGTCAGGGAGCCACCCCTGCCCCCTACTGAGTTCACCCTCCTGTGTAAAGTTGCCCTCGGCTGACCAATATACATCCACTATACGATCTAATCAGAAACTGTCTGCAACCACACCCGGGGACAGGGTATATCTGTGCTTTGGCCCTGCAATCAGGGTCAGTCTCTGATCTCAGAACCACTCTGTGTCGGTAGGCTCACCATGACCTGGAACTCCAATAAACCTCCACCACTTCAGCAAACTTGGAACTAAGACTTGGATTGTTTTTTTTCTTCAACAGATACCGATTCTCTCCTGCAAGTGGCTCGCCAATTTATGTAGAAAAAAAAACTTGAGGTACAGGGTAGGGCCAGATAATAGCCTATACCTCTTCAACTCAACATGTAATCTAGGTTCTAGGAGGATCTAGGAGGATGCCATCCTCTATCTGTTACACAGGGCATCTGGATAAGGAGAGCGGTGCTGTGAGAATCATGTTTTTTGATTTTTCCAGCGTCTTCAACACCATCCGGCCCCTCCTGCTGAGAGACAAGCTGACAGAGATGAGGGTGGACTCACACCTGGTGAGATGGATTACAGACTACCTCACATAGAGACCACAGTACGTCAGACTGAAGGACTGCACGTCAGACACTGTGGTCAGCAGCACCGGAGCACCACAGGGGACTGTGCTCTCTCCCGTACTCTTCACCTTGTACACATCTGACTTCCAGTACAACTCTGAGCTCTGCCACATGCAGAAATACTCAGATGTCAGAGTACAGGAGCCTGGTCGCGGACTTCATGAGGTGGTGCAGGTCCAATCATCTGCAGCTGAACACCTCCAAGACCAAGGAGATGGTGGTGGACTTCAGAAGGAAGAAATCACATCTCCAACCTGTGTCCATCAGCGGGGTCGATGTGGAGGTGGTCAGGACTTACAAATATCTGGGGCTGCAGCTGGACGACAGGCTGGACTGGACTACAAACATGGGCACACTCCACAGGAAAGGACAGAGCCGTCTGTACTTCCTGAGAAGTCTGGGGTCCTTCAACGTCTGCAAAAAACTGCTGCAGATGTTTTACCAGTCTGTGGTGGCCAGCGTCCTCTTCTATGCTGTGGTTTGCTGGGGAGGAAGCAGCAAGAAGAGGGACGCTGCTCGACTGGACAGACTGGTGAGGAGGGCTGGCTCAGTGGTGGGCACAGAGCTGGACTCTCTGGTGACAGTGGCAGGGAGAAGGACCCTGGACAAACTGCTGTCCATACTGGACAACGCCCACCACCCTCTGCACAACACCTTCATCAGGCAGAGGAGTGTGTTCAGTGGCAGGCTGCTGTCTCAATCCTGCTCCACCAACAGACTGAAGAACTCTTTCGTCCCCCTGGCCATCAGACTGTACAACAGCTCTCAGTGATGGCAGGAGACACAATAGACAATGGACAAATCTTTTTGCACCACTTACTGGACACTCTGTCATTGTCATGTCTGTCTACCTCTGCTACATGTGGTGACTGTGATTTTCATTCATTTTTTCATTTCATTCATCTGTTTACAAACTAATTTAATTGCACACAGTCCCCCCCATTTGTAGTTCTCATATTTATGAAAAAACAAACAAACAAAAAAAAAAACTTCTACTTCTACTGGTCACTTTATATTTTTAACAGGTCACTTTATATTTTTAACATAGTTTATAGTTGTATAAAACATTTTATTTCTAGTTACTTTCTATTTTTTATATAGTTTTTGTATTGTATGTTCAATGTATGTTACTGCTACTGGATGCTTGAATTTCCCTCGGGATCAATAAAGTATCTATCTATCTATCTATCTATCTATCTATCTATCTATCTATCTATCTATCAAAATACGCCCTCTGTGTCAATATTGTTTTCATCTTGTCTTCCAGGTGGCTTTTTTTTTTTTTTAAAAAACAACAAAAAAAAACAAATACTCGGTCATTAGTAGTAGGCTACTACACATCCATGCATGATTGACTAGAGTAGCGATACACAAAAATCACGGTTCGACGCATACCTCAGTTTTGATGTCATGGTTCGGTTCATCTTTGGTATAGTATGGGAAGAAAAAGCAAAACCTAAATTTGCTTGTTTATTTGCATGTTTATTATTTGTAAACCAACAATTTATTCTAACATTGTACAACATATGAAAATAAAATTAAAAAAAGAACACTATTGCGAAGTGCTGCCAATAGGTTAAATTAAATATTCTCAAATAAAGAAAATATATATAAAATAAGCTTTTCAATAAATAAAATATTTTCAAATAAACAAAAAATACATGAAATATTATAAAAAATAAATTCCTCACAGCTTGTTAACAGCTTGTTAACAAAACTTTTCAACAAGTAAAGTGAAGCACTAACTGTTTCAGCAAGTAGCCCTGTTCAGTTACTCAACCTTCATATTATTTGCCAGAAAGATTAACTTGTCCACATTGTGTATAGTAAGTGTAGATCTGCTGACAATGTCCCCAGTGTCAGGACCACGTAGTATCTGTTATTTTTTAGTTCAGTTTTCTGTCCTTTTTGTCACTTCCTGTTTTATTTTTTAGTCAGAATCTGCTGAAGTCTGTCTTCCTGTCTAGTTCTGTCTGTGATTGCTTCCCTGCCCTCATGTGTTTCACCTGTGTCTCATTGTCTTCCCTCCCCCTCCTGTATTTAAGCTGTGTTCTTCTTTCCTCCTGTGCCAGATTGTCTTGTAGGTTTAGGCCCTACCTGAAGCATTCCAGTTAGTAGGCTATCTTCTTTGAGTGATTTCTTGTGACTTTAGCTATTCTTTATTACCTGAGTTTTTTCCCGTTGGACCTCTGTACCTTAGCCTGTTTCCTGAATTCCTGGTTTTGCCCCTGAATTTTGATTAAACAACCTCTGAGCCTGCCTGATCCCTGACTCCTCCATTTGTGTCCACATGATTTGTACGTGATACCCAGCGGCTGAGAATAGTACCTCTCGCTAGGGACAGAATGCTGATGTCAGCTGTTTGCACTAAGGAGTTTTTATTTTTTTTTCTTGTAGCAGTTATATTCAACGAGGATGTGTCATTTAAATCGCACATAAGTATCCGAGTGTGGGTGGTGACAGTATAGAGCAACATGAAGATTTGTGTCAGTGTAAGGTAATGGGAATAACGGCGTTAAAATAAATGGCGTTACTTTTTTCAGCAATGAGTAATCTAACTAATTACTATTTCTTCCGTTACAACGCCGTTACCGTTACCAACAGTAAAATGTGGTGCGTATCGCACTTGCGCTGTCAGCCAGCCACAAGAGCTGCGAAGGTGTTTTTTTCCCCCTCTGGGTGGGGTGGGTCGGAGTAGCCGCATAAGTGATGATGATTGGCTAAGGTAGATTTCATGGTAAGCCAATCAGCGGCAGCGCAGTCTTCAGTTGGGCAGGTGTTGTTTAGGGTTAAGGTTGAATTATGCTTCCGCGTAGTGATCACGCAATGGTCACGCAATGGCCACGCAGTTGCTTGGACGCAGTGTGAGACCGTGATGGTTCTGCGTGGGGTTTACGTGTCGAAATGCATGCCACACCGGTAGAGGGCGCTATGGTTTTTTGTGACCGACCGACCGACACTCTTGTGACTATCTCGCCTCGTTATTTACCTTCCGGCTTTTGCCGTAGTCACAGTGTACGATGGACACCGAGACAGAGAGACTGGCGTTGGAGCTCCAAATTATTCAAGCAGAGGAAGAAATACTTCTATTGCAAATTAGGGCACGACAAAGGAGACAATTATGTTTATGAGTGGAAACCGGAAAAGCGGTCTCCAGCGGATGTAGTTAGCGGACCAATCACAGCCAATGCCGCTGCGTTGCTGCTGCGTTGCTGTTGCGTTGCCTCGACGCGCGTCGAGGATTTTTGGGAGGTGCGCGTCTGGCCCTTGCGTAGGACGCACGGGGGTCCGCAAGGACGCAATAGGTCCGTAAAGCCGAATTTATGCTTCCGCGTTGACACAGCGCGTCCGTGCGTACGGACCTATTACGGACCTATTGCGTCCTTGCGGACCCCCGTGCGTCCTACGCAAGGGCCAGACGCGCACCTCCCAAAAATCCTCGACGCGCGTCGAGGCGACGCAACAGCAACGCAGCAGCAACGCAGCAGCAACGCAGCAGCAACGCAGCGGCATTGGCTGTGATTGGTCCGCTAACTACATCCGCTGGAGACCGCTTTTCCGGTTTCCACTCATAAACATAATTGTCTCCTTTGTCGTGCCCTAATTTGCAATAGAAGTATTTCTTCCTCTGCTTGAATAATTTGGAGCTCCAACGCCAGTCTCTCTGTCTCGGTGTCCATCGTTCACTGTGACTACGGCAAAAGCCGGAAGGTAAATAACGAGGCGAGATAGTCACAAGAGTGTCGGTCGGTCGGTCACAAAAAACCATAGCGCCCTCTACCGGTGTGGCATGCATTTCGACACGTAAACCCCACGCAGAACCATCACGGTCTCACACTGCGTCCAAGCAACTGCGTGGCCATTGCGTGACCATTGCGTGATCACTACGCGGAAGCATAATTCAACCTTAATAGGTCCGTACGCACGGATGCGCTGTGTCAACGCGGAAGCATAATTTCAGCTTTAGGGTTAGCAGTATCACACACGCAATCAGAGATAGCCTGCAGCAATGGTTAGTTTGGGGCATTCAGGTAATGCTGCCTATTCAAGGTGAAAGTATAGGCACTACTTTAACCTCATTGAGGTAAAAGCCAAGGACGTACACGTGAAGAGTACATTACACTCAGAAAAAAATTCAAATTCTTAGACGTATTTAAACTTTTTTTTTTTTTTTTTAAAGTAACGCAATAGTTACTTTCTCTGCTAACTTGTTACTTTTATAGTGGAGTTACTAACTCAGTTACTAACTCAGTCACTTTTCGGGAGAAGTAACTAATAACTATAGGCTAACTACTTTTTAAAAGTAACGTGCCCATCACTGAAGATAAGTGAGTATACAGTATATCTACACTCATTTATCCGATTGCTTACTTTGGCATAAGTAAGTTATTATTAAACTAGTATAAATATGAGTATATAATAGTCTGTTCATCACCTATAAGTAGGTGATGTGCTTGGATGGTTTCTCTCTGCTGATTCAAACCATACTGCAATGGATGTGCCGGAAACAGACTGAATTATTGCCATGAGAACTGGATTAGTTAGCTTCTGAGCTGGTGAAGGAAGTACAGGGGGCGTGAAAAAATTTTTGTGCATGACAGAAAATAATTGAGAACCACTGGTCTATCTGAACTTGCAGTAAAAGAACTGGAATAGAAGAACACCCGCAGTGAGTAAAATAATTATACATCTACCACTCATTTACACAAATGCACTCTTTCACTGAGAACAGAAAATTTTCAGGGTTGGGTGTCTTCTTCAAGGACACTTCAGCATGTCGTCCGTGCACTAGGGACCAAACTGCTAACCCTGTGGTTTCTGGTATGACCCACTCCACCTACCGAGCCAGCAGGTCCCTGTTGCTGTGCTCTTCCTAATCTGATTAAGTGCAGATACAAAGGAGGAAAGTCAAGCACAGGTTTAAGGATGATATTTACACCACAAATTATTCCTAGTAGAGGCAGGCTCCTCAAACACTAATGTGGGCTGTTTTGCCTTTGGAAAACTGTCGTTCACTACCTAAACAAGTTTTCATTTGCTCTAGCCTCTGCCATTATTATTAGTAGGATCATTACACATTTTCTGTATGTGCCATCTTGTGACTTGACCACCTTGTTAGTTATAACATTATCTAGTTGCCATACAGTTGTAACGCCTATCCGCAAAAAGTTTCAACACTATTTAAGCTTTGAGTTTCTGGATATTAATGGGTCTGACTAAAGTATCTGCATTTCCTCTCCCTGCGTCATATTTTATGGAAGCAGCAGGAGTATTAACAGAGAAGGTTATGTGTGAGACAGACAGAGAGGGAGAGAGGGACTGAGAAAGTCACAATCTACTTATCAACTAAAAGTGCAAGTGTACAAACTTGTGGCTGTATTTATGACAGTAACCCTGTTTTGACATAAATACAGATGTGCAGAGCAATGTCTCAGTACTACTCAGTAATCAAAACATGGAGGAAAAAACAAATCTAATACAAAATAATACATCTAAAATACAAGCAGGAATCCAAATGCAATTTAAAAATTCTTTAATGTATTTGTTTAAAATTAAAACATTTTAATTGCATTCTACCACCTCCAAAGGCACAATCCTACTGATTAGCAGAACAAAATCATAAAACACTGCCACTGTCAACATCTTTCTTCTCTGTTTGTTTATACATGAAAGATTGTCCACTACAAAATGATGGGTAAACAATAGCCATTCTCTCCGCTCTAGACCATTAATAGACTGGATTGATATTTACTCATTAGTGGTAGCTATAGACTCAATATAAAGGATGATGTGCTGGTTTAAGGCTGGCAATGCCTGTTAAAATCAGGTACGGCAGCAATTTAAAGACTGCATTAAAAAAACTGTTTTGTTTTGTTTGTTTGTTTTTTTTTAAAAAGACACGTTTACAACAACCAGTCTCAATGAACAGCGATTAAGAACATGGATGCATGAAACAAAACTAAGCCATTGGCAGGAGGGCAGAAACGCAGTGAGATGAAGGAAATCAGTGTTGGTGGAGGACTGCTCTCACCAAATTCTCTAAACGTCACTTGGTGGTACGAGGTATATGAATATGACACCTCCACTTCACCATTAAAAATGCAACAAGATTCAGAGAAAATTAAAAACAACTCAAATAACTGAACATTTAAAAGACAATATTCAACATGTGCAAAGAGGCAGGGCCTTAGCCTGTTTGTGGACAAATCATCAGACATGATATAGGTTTGACAACTGAATGCAGAATCACAAATCAATATCGCACACAAATTTTGCTTATAATATGTGACAACACATCACCATACACTGCACAAGAGGTTCACTTAGTGACAACAAAATAAAAAAAACAGATATACAGTAGAATATGATAATATCACCTTTCTTATTCAGGCACAGTCCTCCTTAAAACATAAAAATAATTTAAAAATAATATGATTTGTGTTCAAAGCAAATTGCCATAGATATGGAAAAATATACAGAAATGAGGCAAAGGAACATGAGGCCACAGAGAAACAGTACCTCTCATGGAATCACATGTTTAATAAAGACAGATGATTTTTGCAGCAAATAATGGGAGTCCCTATTCCACAGCCATAGATTTATCTTTACAAGTGTGTGTAGCAGCTGCAACAGGCACTCTTAATAACAAAAGAACATTTTCTTTACACCTGAATAAAATTCATTCGTTCATTCATTCATCTACTGTAACTGCTCATCCTGTGAAGGGTCACAGGCGGGCTGGAGCCTATCCCAGCTGTCATCAGACGAGAGGTGGGTGCACCCTGGACAGGTCGCCAGTCCATTGCAGGACTAAACAGAGAGACAGACAACCATTCACACTCACATGCACACCTACGGCCAATTTAGAATCACCAATTAACCTAACAAGCATGTCTTTGGACAGTGGGAGGAAGCCGGAGTACCCGGAGAGAACCCACGCAGACACAGGGAGAACATGCAAACTCCACACAGAAAGGCCCTAGTCGGCTCGTGGATTTGCCCCAGAACCTTCTTGCTGTGAGGCCCTGAATTAAATGAAACTGAAAATATACATAGGCCCCCCAAATTAAAACGCAATGCCTTAGAAAATATCTACAACAGTCAACACTTGGCACGGCTCACAATCAAACAACATGGAAAAGTTCAGTCAGCTTTAAGAAAAAAAAAACACTATAGTGATGTGACCACAGTGTTCATACAAGCAGGCAGAAAACAGACAGACACATGCACACTAGACAAACCCACCCGAAATCCCATCTGCCTGCTGTCTTTCACAAATCTCTCATGCCTTCTCTTTCACCAAAACATGTTAATGTGTTAGTAGCAATTAAATTCAGTAACCGTTTACCGTTAAGTTTATTTTGCAGCCTCCTTCTGTTGAAGTTATTTTGATGGCCACTATCAAACTGATACTCAAAATATTCCAGATGTGCCAAGTATGACAGTTTTAGGAGGATGTATGGGGAGAAGACGTTTATCAGAAAGAAGACAGCAAGGATACAGTATGTAATGTAATGAAACACAAAAAACATGCCCAGCTTTAGTTATTTTTTCCAGATTTATACAACTGAAGGTTCTGAATGTTCCATGTTTCTCTTCACGTTCTTCTCTTCATGTGAAGAGAAACATAAAACACTCTGTTACTGAAACCACACCCTATTGATTTAATCAATGGTGCCAACATTGATTGTGCCATCCTGGCAGCAGCAGTTACGGCTTGTTTTTTGACAAGATCTACAGTATGTACACGTGTGGTGTATAAATAAGTGTTCTTTGTACATCTGTTTGTGTGTGTACAATTATATAATCAGCCCACATCCGTCAGTGATTAATTATCAGCTGACCCAGAGGAGAAGAGGACTCTCTGGTCAGTTCTGGCCAGCTTGGCAGGTGGTTCAAGAGACTCCTCTCCTAGCACGGCCCCATCCGAAGGAAGGGACAGCTCCTGGCCTTCTTCATCACTCTCCTCCTCCTCTTCCTCTTCCTCCTCTGTAGTAGACAAACGTAATAGAGATGATAACAAACAACACTTGAAACATGACAGGTAGTGTGAGATAAAGTAGAAAAAAGGTCCAGACCTTTGTCAGGATCCACTTGGCTCAGACCCCGGCCTAAACTGGCAAACTAATGGGAAGAGGGGAATGGGTTAGTAATGTAAATATTGCTTTGATTACTATATGTATTTATCTGTGTTGTGTGTGTGATGATACCTCTCCCATAACAGCAATGGGGGTCTCTCCTTTAGCCTGTGCCACTCTGTGCTCTATAAGGTAGTACATATACTCATCGTAAAGCAGGCGGATCAGGTGGAAGGATCCAAAACTGGCTGCACTCCGCAGGGTCAGGTCTCTTATCACCATGGAGCTATAGATAATAATAATGGAAGACAACTGACACAAACATCTACTCAATTCCATTCTTCCATGTCTTATAACACCTGACCCTGTAGCGGCTCACCCATCATACCTGTAAAAGGACCACTTCAGAAGGAAGAGCTTAGCGGCCTTAGGGAAGGCAGGGCTGTCCTGGTATGGCTTTAGGACCTGGGAGACCACATTATCAAGCCAAGCAGCCCACTGTTCCAATGAGTTCTGCTGCTGGAGGGTCAGTTTGAAGTCCTGCTCCAACCGCTGGACAACACGATCTTCGCAACGGCACACCCATGAAGCCTGTTCCTGCAAAGGATGAGGGCAAAGTAGCGGGCAGTTGTATCTTGGATTAGTTAGTAAGTAATTAATACTAGGTTCATTGTTCTGCGTTCTTCTGACATTGTGTACTGGAGGACAGGAAGAGCCACAAGCTAAAGCAAAAATGATCAATGCAAGATTCAACAAATTCATGTGATTTCACATAAATTTGCTGCCAGAGTATAATATTAAAAGACAAAACTAACCTGGACATTAGCAAAGTCAACGCGGTTGAGGTCGGACAGCATCTGGCTGATCTGAGCCGTGTTCTGGAGGACAGCGCGGGCAGCCTGGGCTAGGTGGTTCAGACTGGTATAACGACGCAGTGTCTGGGCAAATGCATTGGCTGACATTGCCTGTGATAGCACAAGGAGGAAGATTATGGGTCAGTCAGAGCAAAAAGATCTTGATGTAAAATGGAAATGGAAATCAGTATATAGCACCTTACAACAACTCACAGATGAACCAAAGTGCTTTACAAAAGATTAAACAACAATTAAAAACACACCAGAAAACAAGTACAATAGTAAAATAAAGCTAAAAAATAAAAACAATAAATGAGAGGATAAAAAGTAATATAAAATAGAATAAAAATAATAAATAATAAATAAATAATAAAGTAAAATAAAATAAAAGTGTCACCACACTACCGGGTACTAAAAGCCATTCTAAAAAGATACGTTTGAGGTTTTGCTTTGAAAAGGCCCAGGTCAGTAATGAGAAGCATGTCCGTGGGGAGCTTATTCCAGAGCCTAGGTGCAGCTGGGAATTGAAAAGGTTCGGTTACCCCAGTGTTTAAGTTTTGACCTGGGCACTTCCAACAAGGTTTGCCCTAACACACTCACGAACAGTCAACATCTCAGACATATAAGATGGGGGGAGGCCGTTAAGAGCTTTAAAAACAAACATTAGAAGTTTAAAAACAATTCTAAAATGGACTGGAAGCCAGTGGAGGGACTAGAAGACAGGAGTGATGTGCTCTCTTCTCTAGTTAAAAGACGGGCAGCTGCATTGATGCTGAAAGTCGCCCCTACTCTCACGGCACCCCTGACACCTCACTATTTGAGAAGTGCCTATGTAGCCAATGCTTTGGGCTGTTTTGTGGCAGTCACAAGCATGGTATGCCATCTGCACACTTGTAATTCATTAGCCCATCACTCACACTATATAATTCCTCAGTCTTCTCCCAATCATTCTCTCACCAATAGCAGTAGCAACAATTTCTTTCTCTTACGGGTTATTTCAGTCACCATGCTATATATACCACTTTAAAAACATTTATAATAGAAATTTTAGATTTATAAATCCATCAACTGCAACTGATTTATAAATCCATCAACTGCAAGCTACGAGGAAATTGTACCTTGATGCGGACCATTTCCTCGGGGATGTTCATCATGGCATTTGTTAGCCAGCTCTCCAGGCTCTTTGCAAAATTGCGGATGGCTTGAGTTAAGGCACCTGGTAGTAAAGGACAACGGATTATCAAACATCTGGTTAACATTGCTAAGTCTTTGCTGGAAAGGAAATTCTTAGCCATGCAGACAGTACGAATAAGTTTCAATGTGTTGAAATTGTGTGGCAGTGTTCAAAGTGATTAAATTAAAAATTGATATGAGTTTGTATGAGTACATTTTATATATGCACAGACATGACTGAATGTCCACTGTAATTATATTTGTATGCCATCCATGGTGTTTTACTATATGATCATAGTTCTTGTAGAGTCTTACTAGGGATGGGTCTGAGGACATCTGGAATGAGGATCTCCACCAGGCCTTGGTAGAGGCTGTTGTCACAGTCACGACTCCAGCGCAGCACGGGCTCATACTTGCACAGCAACACCAGGCAGGTCTTAGGGAGACGCTTCTCTGACTCATCATGACTGCCAAGACACGCATACTTTGTATGGAAATAGTACTGCTACTGCAATAGGACAATTGTTTCATTATTATGTTAGAACAAAATCTGAGTCATGAATTAATGTACAAAGAACCTAACCACTCACACAGCCAACGTGGCATCTCCAGCCTGACTTTGGCTGTACCTCCAGAATGTCTTCCACAAAGTCTCCACCAGAGTAAACTGCAGGTTAATCATCACATCCAGTATGGCCTGAAAGAACATGGAGAAAACATTTAATGCTGAATTACTAAGGACATGAAGATTCTCATGGGACAAACTCGTCAAACAAAAAGTTAAAAAGCGACTTTTGATGTAGGCTATGTGTTTGCAAGAACTTAAAAATGGTTCTCATATGATTTTCCTTTTTCCAGTGAACTTAGTTAGTGTGGTGCCACCTATAGGTTACAATTGGTTAAATTTCATTCACAGTAGTCCATCACTGACTCCCTGACAACTATATAGAAAAGTCAAACTTACAAATATACAGTGCCCAATTGGTTACCTCACAGTTTTCCCTGTACAGCAGCTGAAAACTCTTTATGTGCTCCAACTCGATGCCTTCCGGCAGAGACCTGCCCTCAAGGTTGATGTCTGGGAACTCTGGGAGAGATCTGGAAGCATCTGAACACAAGACATATGAACAATGGATACTTAGAAAGAAATTACATTGATATAATATTATACATAGGGTAATCAGCATTAACTGTAAATAGCATTTAGTGTGTTTATATAGGGTCTATATTAGCACCCCGGTTTCTATCCTATTGGAGATATGCTGTTAATATGATATATGGAAGTTTTTAGTTATGTGTACCACTGTTTACATGAGAAATACTAATATCCCAATCACTGATTATTGCATGATATTATTACTGGTACCTGTAATGTTTACAAACACATATTGTTAATTTTGAAAATGAATTCTAAAGGTACACTATATTTTCACAATAAAACCATCAGATTCACAAATATTAGATTCTGTGACTTCAAGTTAAATTCTTTGTGTTCATAGTTGTGTTTGTTCACTAAAAAGTTCATCACCTAAGAACTGCTGGTACTGCTGGACCTGGCTGCTGATGTCCACATGACCAGACCCCTGCTGATGTTGCTGCTGCTGGCCTGCTCCTGCTGCCGTCCCATTGGTCATTCCCTCCACTTTATGCACAGGCTTTAATCTGATGGGAGTGGGGCAAAGGAACCTCAAACATTCAAGTCTAGGATTAGACTTGCAAATTAAAGTTAAAGTAAAATGGAATGGCAACTCAGTATGCCCATAAGACTAGCATGGAGCTATGAAAAGGTTAAAAAATAACATGTAGTGTCAGAGACAGAGGGAAAACACAAGTAAGTGACACAGATGTATGAATGAAATAGATACAGACTCAGAAATGTGAAATAGATACACTGCCTGGCCAAAAAAAAAGTCGCCACCAGCAAATAGGTGCAAGCCTCCTATTGGATAATTACTGCATGGGTGATTATCTTTCAGCTGGCAACAAGTTTTTTAACCCCAACTGATGCAATGAGTAGCTTCTCATTTCTTATACAATGATGTCGAAAGACGCATCGTAGGTCATGGAAAAGATGTTAGTCTGTTTGAGTAGGGTCAAATCGCTGGCATGCATCAAGCAGAGAAAACATCTAAGGAGATTGAAGAAACTACCAAACTTGGGTTAAGAACTGTTCAGCGCATTATTAAAAACTGGAAGGATAGTGGGAAAACAGCACATCGGGGTAAGAAGAGAGGCAGATGAAGTGATGCACCCATCATGCCTAGTGTCTACTGTACAAGCCTGTGGGGGCAGTGCTATGATCTGGGGTTGCTGCAGTTGCTCAGGTCTAGGTTCAGCAACATTATGTGCCCAAAGAATGAGGTCAGCTGACTACCTGAATATACTGAATGACCAGGTTATTCCATCAATGGATTTTTTCTTCCCCGGTGGTACGGGCATATTCCAAGATGACAATGCCAGGATTCATCTGGCTCAATTTGTGAAAGAGTGGTTCAGGGAGCATGAGACATCATTTTCACACATGGATTGAGAATCTTTGGGATGTGCTGGAGGAGGCTTTGCACAGTCAGAGTCTCCTATCATCAATACAAGATCTTGGTGAAAAATTAATTCAACACTGGATGGAAATAAATCTTGTGACATTGTAGAAGCTTATCGATACAATGCCACAGCAAATGCGTGCAGTAATCAAAGCTAAAGGCAGTCCACTGCCTGCCTTTTTGGCCAGGCAGTGCATATGGTTACAATGGTGTAATGACAGACACAATGTGCATTTTGGTGAATACCTCTGTTTCTGTGAGAATGGTTGTTGCCTCATGGCAAGGTGTTGCTGGTCTTCCATCAAACGGAGAAGAGAAGAGCCTGCCTTGATTCTCAGCCCATAATAGTGGTATTTAGAGTTACCTCTACCAAGAATAGATAAAATATGGTTTTACATAAAACTGGACATATCCTGGCAAATTTCTCTCAAATATCAGATCAATAGAGGAGAAAGTAAGAGGGACCAATAGGAAAGGGCTTATGGTGTCTAAATAAACCTATGTAAACTCCCAGCCAACATGGGGTCTTAATAGTTACTGAAAAATATAACTTACATTTCACAAAACAAAATACCCAAATGTACATTATCCATAAAGGTTCCTTGATTAAAATCACATTAATACTTATGTACTTATGTGTATTTCTAAAAAAGTCCATAGAACTCTATAGATGTTCCTACAAAAAACTCCCTCATTCTCCTGTTGGATACTTTGCATGAGTGTTTACTAATTTATATTTTCATATGGACAACTTATATATATATATGATGATGTGCATCAATGAATACTGTGGTAGACAATCTCTGTGTGCTCTTTGGCTATTCCTTCTGTGATGTTACACAGATTATTTTCTTGTAAGGGTGCATTTAGCAAAAAGAAACTAGTGATAGATTTTCCAACATGCAGTTGTATGACAAATGTTTTTTTTGCAGACCATTAGTGTATATGACATATAAAATGCCATCACTTAAAATAAATGCATAATAATTTGTAAGGTCACAGTGACCACTGACCATCACAATTGAAACTGCGGACAAATGTGAAATCAGTGTCACTTGACCACCAAAATCTTCTCAATTCATCCTTGAGATAAAATGAACGTAACAACGGTGTGTTGTGTGAGGTCACTTTAACCTTTGACCACCTATTTCAGTTCAGTCATGAGACCAGGATGGACATGAGGTCACAGATACCTTGACTTCTCATCTTCACATTCTAATTCATCTGTAGTTAAAGTGCCGAATTTCAAGATATTTCCCCAAGGCATTCCTGAGGTTGACCTTACACATTTAACCCCCAATATCTATCAGATATGTGTGCCCTCTGGTATCAGGTTCACAACAATGGGCAAGACAGATAAGCCAAAAACAAACCCTAAAATGTCACTGGCAAGCAGGCACAAAAATAAATTGAAAACTGGCACATGTTGAAGGATTTTAACTTGTCTATGTGTGATATGTATATACCAACATCAAAGAACTATGAGCAACAAAAGCCAGCTGTGACATCTCCTCACACTGGCTATATTTGGACAAAGAATTGGACCAAAAACAGCAAAGGGCCTGCTGGCTGCAAACTGTTGTGAAAATATCTGTGTATTTGAATGTTCAAATTGGGTTTAGGTGTAAAATAAGAGAGCCTCCTATATACGCCCCCTTTGCTTGTTTGCTCATTTTTGTCACCTTTTCTCTTCTCCTGCACTGGTTCACTAAGTTGATCAGTCTGATCAACTTAGTCAATCGACTAGTGGCAACGGTGCGGGACCACAAAAGTACTGACACAAAAGGCCATATGTGGCCATTGGCTTGGTCTGTCATGACCCTTAAGTGTTCATATGGTTTGGTTTATTAGGTCTGTACCGGGGTTTGGGTGTGTGACAACCAATCTTACCGTGTACCCAGGCGTCGTGTGCGTAGGCCCATGAAAACAGATCTAATGAGTTTCCCGAAAGATGCAGCATTAACAGGCTCTAGTTTCTGCTCTTGGCAGTGCAGCAGATAGTGGCAGTAAAGAGTGGAACGTGGCAGACTCACTCCTTCAGCTGTCTCGTAGTTGTCCAGCAACCACTGTACCTGACACACAGGCGATGGAAAAAAAAAAAAAGCTGGTGCAATTAGTGAAGCCAATGGATATAAAGAGGAAAACACACCCCAACTAATGCACACACAAATACATGCATGCTTATTAGCAAACTCATTAAACACACTGTTTACCTTATTATACAGAGCATGCTTGTGCATTTTTCAAATCATTCAATTTTCACAGTTTCATCATCAAGTCAGGAATGAAAACGTAAATACATCTGTTTGCGTGCCGTGGCATACAACTTTGGTATGCAATGAATCAATGCCCTGGAATACTGATGGGATATCTGCCAATGACATTTTGGTTATCATTATCATGAAAAGTATAATGTTGGGGCATTTCAAAGTAATTAAAAATGCCTGTCATCACATGCACTGCAATGATATGAAAATGATGAGGTCATGGTTTTGTTTTCATTGAGGTTTCTTTCAAGAGGTAAAAGTTTAATTGTGATCTATACACAAAATATTACAGCACTGTTTTCTGGCTCTCAAGTCCCAAATTTTAATTACATTTTCCACTTCACAAAACGCAACTATGACGTCATCAGTGTTAGCCTCCCAAGGGTTGTGTAGACGAGAACAAAACAAGAAGAAGTTCCAGCGCCTGGCGCCTCAGCATACCTTTTTGTCTGCCGACGGCACACTACTCTCCTCGCCCTCAGTAATACTCACAGTGGCTGGGGATGCGCGGGCAGTGTGTGAGTAGTTCTGACTGTTGCCAGTTGCCCCTCCACTGGTGCTGCTGCCCAGCATGTAACCCCCCTGGATCACATAGTTGGCTGCTGTGCCACTGTTGGTGGCTGCCCCATCCTCTAATCCATTGGTGGTACCACCTGATGTCACCACAGTGGCCCCTCCTCCCGCTGCACTAGAGGGCTGGGCCACAAACATGGACACACCCCCTGTAGTGCCAGTACTCACAGAGACAGTCAGAGGTGTACCGGGGGTGGAGGCCTGTGAGCCTGAAGTTGGCTGACCTTCATAATAGTGGGTAGCTGAGGTCTGGGTGTACAGGGGGTTGTCAGCATAAGGGAAGGTGCTGGAACGACTAGTTGAGAGAAATGTAACAATGTATTAGACAACAAAGACACTGATGGAACATTTATTGTGAAAAAAAAAAAAAGGCTTGATTTTGACATATGTTAGAAAATTATGGACTGTTATTCTAACATGGCGCTTGTTGTGTAGTTAGTGTCTCCTCCTTCCACATACTGCACTTGATTGGTGTACACATGTTGCACAGCCACTGATGTGAGCTGCTGCTGGACCTGTGAACACACACATACACACAAAAAAACACTGAAACCTTATCTACCTTGTTAAAACACGCTTTGTTTATTTTGAACGCTGTATCTTCTGAATAATTAAAGTTACACTTAGCTACATATTCATTGTTCCCTCAACTCTATGGCAACAGCTTATTTTGTGTCCCTGACCGACTTAGAAACTGGCTGCAGGAAGGCCTCAAATTGCTCAATTCTCCTATTCCATAGTATGCACAGAGAGGCACAACAATTGATAATACTGGAGGAACATGGGGAGATACTGAAGTTTGCTGATCCCGAGGCCAGGCATTCTGGCTGTCCTGATACAGTTGACAGTCTTTCAGTTTTTTACCCTAACTACCAATATTATTTTGGTAACTCACCGTGTCTGTGGTCCTATATTGGCAATACACTACATTTTGCATGTGTTAGATGTCACACATTTTGTGCTGTGAAGTTGTGGTAAATTGGCTTACCTCCTGGGTGATATGAACAGGTTGTAGATTGGTGACATTGAGCTGTGTGCCGGGTTCAGTCTTGGCTATCTGGGAGGTGGCCTGAAGAACAGACCTCTGTTGAGATGAGGAATCATTCAGTACAGGACAGTTGTAAGAAAGTTATTACTAAATTTAATTTAATTTTCACTCAGTTGCCCCTCTGAAAAAGGTCATGATTCGGAGGAGGCTAGCTCCCTGGTTATAATTCACAATTGCGCAGTTGAAAACTGGCAGTCCAAAGGCTGGAAAGAATTTGGCATTCCACTAATTCTGAAGAAGCACACACAGTCTGGAAAGATAGTTTAACAACATATAAAATAGTATTCTGTAACGTTAATAGAAGAAACAAGAACAACCCCAGATTTATTTTCAGCATGGTGGCCAGGCTGACAGAGTCATAGCTCTGTTCAAGGCATCCTTCTGACAGCTGTAAGAGACATAATATATTACATTAAAAACTTGTGTAGTACCTAATCAATATTTGGAATCCTTTTCTCCAATAGATCTTTCCGACCTCACTTCAATAATCACAGCATCTAAACCCTAAACTTGTCTTGTAGATCCCATCCCAACTAAACTGCTCATAAATCAACACCTCCATATTAAACCAGATAAATGTATCTTTATCAACAGGATACGTGGCTCTGTCTTTTAAGATTGCTGTAGTATACATCTACTTAAAAAACAACTCTAGACCAATTTCCAACCTTCCTTTTTATTTTGAAAATTCTCTAAATAGTTGTTGCTCATCAGTTGTGTGACCATTTAAACAGGAATGGTTTGTTCGAAGAGTTTCAGTCAGGTTTTAGAGTTCATCATAGTACAGAAACAGCTCTGGTTAAAGTTACCAATGATCTCCTCATGGCTTCAGACAATGGACTTGTTGGTCCATGGTCTCTACACTTATCCTGTTAAATGTTAGTGCTGCATTTGGCACTATTGATCACAATATTTTACTACAGAGACTCGAAAGTGTGATCAAGATAAAAGGAACCGCATTACACTGTTTTTTTTTTTTGTTGTTTTTTTTTTTTTTTTTTTTTAACTTTGTTGCGGCTGACTGGTGACCACAAAAAAAAACAATAAGCCGCGGTAGGCTAAACACAGGAGAAAAACTGACGACGCGCACACTACGAACTTCACTTCACTTCTGAGTCCATTTGACTATCTTTTATTCTTTTTCACAACGCTGTACAAGCTTACGGTTGTTTTCATGCGTCCGTGCAAAGTAAGAAAGGCGAAATCACATTAATGCGGTCAACAGAAATTTTCACTCCTGATGCTCACCCTTCCGAGTACACGGCCATAGTGACACCCCTCCATCCAAGTTTTATATTTATTTATATATATTTTCCCAATCTGTATTTTTTTGTAACATAGTGTCTAATTTGTACATATCTATATAGGTCACTTGAAGGCAAGGCAAACTTGTCTCTAAGTTGTGAAAAGAATTTAAATATATGCCCATTCAGGAGTTGATTTATTTTTATCAAACCACACTCTGCCCATCTTTTATAAGCCCCGTCAGACATGGATGGTAAGAACTCTATGTTCCCTATTGTAGGCATGACCCGTGACAGAGCGGCAGCTCCCTTTAGTTGTTTTTGGATTCCAAAAATTCCAGATCTTCAATGTGTGTACGATCTATAAATTATTGATTTTGAGTTTTTTTTCTGAGATTGCTGGCTAAGAAATGGAAGACTAGACAGGGGCATCCCTGGTATTCCTTCATCAAGTATTCACTGTATAAGGGGATTAGATCTTATCAATTCAGCTACAGGTTCAATGCTGAGAGCAAACAAGGAGGGTGACAAAGCATCTCCTTGACGTATGCCATATCCCAATGGGAAAAATTCTGAGCAATGTCCGTTTACTCTAATTCTGGATCTGGGACTTTTATAAAAAGTTTTAATCCACTTCACAAAAATATCATTAAAGCCCATTTTGCTGAGAGTCGATTTTAAAAAGGTCCAATAAACCCTGTCAAATGCCTTCTCCGTGTCTAAGCTGAGAAGCATTGACGGGGTGTTTCTCCTGGCTGCAACTGACTGTAAGTCGAAGGCCCTTCTCACATTATAGGTTCCCTGTCTGTTGTTAATAAAACCCGTCTGGTCTGGCTTTATAAGTTTTCTAATATATTTTTGTATCCTATTTGCTATAATGGAGGTCAAAATTTTAAGATCTACACATAGGAGACTGATTGGGCGGTAAGATGTACATAGATTCGGGTCTTTATTGTCTTTATTGATAACACTTATCACTGCATCTGACCATGACCCTGAGGGCTGCCCTTCTGCTAGAGCATAGTTATAGACTCTACACAAAACTGGAGTAAACTCATTTACCAAGGTTTTATAATATTCTCCAGGAAGGCAACCTATCCCTGGAGATTTGTTATTTTTAAGTCTGAGAATATTTTCTTTGATTTCTTCTTCTGTAATTGGACGTGTCATCGTAACTGCCTCATCTACTGTTAAACTGGTCAAATTAATTGAATTAAGGAAAGATTCAATCTTGTCTTTTTTATCAGGCTGATCTTATAGCTTTTGGTAGTAAGTAGCGATTGCCTCTGAAATATCTTTTGGTCGAGTTAACATCTGGTTAGTATTTGGGCATTTGATTTTATGCACTACTTTGTTAGACTGAGCTTTACACAGCTGGTAGGCCAGCAAGCGGCTTGCTCTATTACCAAATTCGTAGTACTTCCTATTTATAAATCACAGTGCTCTCTCTGCCTTGTAAGTCAACAGGTCATCCAGTTTCTGTCTCTTTTCTTTTAATAATACCAGAACTTCATGTTCTTTTGATTGTTGATACTGTGTCTCTAATTTCTTTCCCTCTCTAATTCAACTTGCTGAGCTAGTCTACAGTTGTGCGGTCACAACTTCACAACACTTTGCTTTTTTAATCTGGATGAGATAGCAATAATGTTACCCCTCATCACCTCTTTGGCCGTCTCCCAGAGAATAGAGGGGGAGACTTGTCATTATCATTAGATTTCAGATAGTCTGTTAGGTTTTTCCGGATTTCTTGTTGGATTGCTTCATTGTTTTATAATGAAACGCCGAGTCTTCAATATTCAAACTGTTTATGTTGTCCTATCTGATCTTTAAGGTGACACGAGCATGGTCCGATATAGTTATTGGTTCTATATTACATTCACTCGTTCTGTAAGTAAAAAAACATGCTGCCATGCACCTGTGATATGAAGGTATAGTCCTTCTCTCTAGGGTGTAGGTGGCGCTAAACATCCACCAGGCCCACCAGAAGAGTTATGGATTTCTTGGACAAAGAGCCTACTCCTGCAGTTGTAGGAATTGTTTTTTTGTAGCTAAAATAAACTTATTTAGCAGGATGGCGACTCCTCTTTTCCTCCCGCTTTTGAAAGAGGAGCTATATATCTGATCCACCCATTGTCTCCTGAGTTTTAAGTGCTCTTTTTCTGATAAATGAATACACATAAACTCTATATCAACTGAAATGATACATGATGACAGTGGCCCAAATCCAATCTCAAGGTAGAATAGAACAAATAACACTGACAAAACAAAATAAGGTGAACTTCCACATACCCAACTGGATTTTTCAGAAACCAGTCCCTAGTGTAACCTGGGCTGAGGAGGGTGACTGCTCCTCTGTGGGGAACACACATATAGTGTTGGAGCTGCTGACGTCCGACTGCTGAAGCGGTCGTTGCTGCTCGGTATGCGGGTAATACTCACTGTTTACTAACTTCTGTCCGTCATAGTAAAACTTAGTATTCATCTAGCATTGATTGTTTTAAAATGCATAAAGTGAAACTCAGCATCATTCATCTCCACTGAGGAGAGCCTTGAAATCCATAGCTGGTAGCACTGCTGGGTCTTTTCCTCATCTCCCTCCCGCGGTGCTCCACCTGTAGCGGGACAGCTCGCTCTACATCCACTCCCTCTCATCCACCCGGGCCTGTATCTTGAGTTCCTGTAGTGCCTGGAGAGCATGTGTTAGCGTCAAGTAGGTCTTTTCACCATCACCAGTGAAGATCCTCAGTTGTGCTGGGTAGATGCATTTGGCGCTGATGTTTTTCTGCTTTAACTGTTTGATTGCATCCCACACCTGTGTTCTCTTCTTTTGTAACTCCAGGGAGTAATCATGGTCGAAGAATATCGGCTCTGCTTTGTAGAGGATCTGTCTTTGGCTCCAGGCTTGTCTTAAAATAGCGTCCTTCACGGAGTAATCCAGAAACTTGACAATCAGTGATCTCGGAGTGGCAGTGGGGTTCTTTAGGTTGGCTGTTAGGGATCTGTGGGCTCTCTCTATTTGTAGTTTCACGTCAGGCATCGGCTGAAGGACTGATTGAATTAGCTCCTTCACAAAAGTCTTCGCATCCTTTCCTTCACTTCCTTCGGGCACCCGGTAGATTCTCAAGTTGTTCCATCTTGACCTGTTCTGCAGGTCTTCACATCTGGCCATCAGATCCATCTCTCTATGTAAAAGGCACCTTATCGCTCTCTGGTGTCTCATCCCGATATCTTCCGCAGCGCTAATACGTCCTTCTGAATCCATGGTTCTTTTTTCCAGTTTAGTAATTTCGTCTTTCAGTTCTTGGATGGAGGATTAAATTTTTGTCAGCGACAGTCTGGTCTGTGTGTGTCCGTCTAAATTTTCCTTCCTTAACTTCTCCAGTTCTGTTAAAATTTTGGACCCAGGGTCACATGTGCTAGCATCCGCCGCACCACTCGGAGTCTGCATTAAAGTTAGCTGCTTCACGTTTTTGTCCTTCATGTGCTCCTGTTTTGAGCCTCTGCCTCTCAAAGAACTTGCCATGCCGAGTTTGTGCAAGTCTGACGATTTTTAAAATAGTTTTGTTAGGAAATTAACAGTTAAAACAACGGAGCTCAGTTTCAAGCTGCTGTCTCCAACATGGTATCACCCCACATTACACTGGTTTGAATCCTATCTGTTTGACAGATTCCAGTTTGTCAATTTTGTATAAGTGGAACAATAATTGTTCTATTTATACAAAAGTAAGTTATGGAGTTCTTCAGGGTCCTGTGCTAGGATCAGTACTCTTCACATTATACCTGTTTGCCTTATTAGGAAACACTGCATCAATTTCTATTGCTATGCAGATGATACCCAGCTATATTTATCCATGAAACCAAATGAAACTAATCAGCTGGTTAAACTCTAAGCATGTCTTAAAGACATAATAATAATAATAATAATAATAATAATAATAATAATAATAAAGGTTAATCCAAGCCTTTATTATTGTTATTGTTGTTATTATCATTATTATTAAGGGCTTGGATGACCTATAACTTCCTACTCTTAATCTCAGACAAAACAGAAGCCAATGCATATGCCCCAAAACACTTCAGAGATAAATTATCTAATCATACAGTAATCCTGTGAGAAAATTTGGTGTTACATTTGATGAGGATATGTCCTTTAATTCACACATAAAGCAAATGACCAGGACTGCATTCTTTCACCTGCGCAATATCGTCAAAATACATCCTGTCTCAGAATGACGGTGAACAACTAGTTCATGCATTTGTGTCTTCTAGGTTGGATTATTGTAATTCATTACTGTCTGGCTGTTAAAATAGCTTTTTAAAAGCCTAAAATTGATTAAAATTTGAAACAGTAAGAGCACTGACGGGAATTAACGAGAGATCTTATTACTCCAGTTTTAGCTTCTCTTCACTGGCTCCCTGCAAAATCCAGGATAGATTTTCAAATCCTTCTCCTTACATACAAGGCCCTTAAAGGCATAGCTCCATCGTATCTTAAAGACCTCATTGTACCATATCATCCCAATAGATCACTTCGATCACACAGTGCAGGCTTACTTGTTGTTCCTAGAGTTTCAAAAGTAGAACAGGACTTAAAGCCTTCAGGTCCCAGTTCGGGTTCAGGAAACATACACCCTCTCTACTTTCCTTTTTTGATAAAGCTTATAGTTAGGGCTAGCTCAAGGGACACTGATACATCCCTTAGCTATGGTCTAGGGTGCTGGGGGATGATGCACTGAGCACCTGTCCTCTACTTTCTTCTCTCTCGCACCCAGCTCCTTTCCTCTAATTTCTTCTCTAGTTCTACTCATGTGTGCTACCACTATATAGCATGTTAACAGCTGCGTGTCCGTCTATCCCTCCTTTCTCCTTCCCATCCTCTTCCATGTTCTTGTAAGTGTGTCTGGCCTCATTCACACTCTGACCTATGGAACTCCATGGTACTCAGCTGTGATCCTGGTATCATCAACCTGCACAGTCTTCATGGCTTGTGGTTATCCACTCCTACCTGAATGCATCCTTCTCCAATGTGCCTATGATATCTCTTATATCTCAATTCTTATAGAGGTTTCGATTCTCAGGGCCTTTGTGTGTGGAGTTTGCATGTTCTCCCTGGGCGCTCCGGAGAAAACCCACGCTCCTCCCATCATCAAAACATGCTAGGCGCCAGGTCAGGTTGGCCCACAGTCGCAGCGGCTCAGGACTAACCCTCCATCTGACCATGTAATTCCATTGTATAATGACAAATAAAGCTTTTTAGAGGGCTTTTTTTAAACTTTACCACTTTACTTTTATATCATGTATTTGCATCATGCTTAGATTTTACATCTATGCTTTAGCCAAATGTATGTATCTATGACAGATGTATGTTTATCTTGTTCCTCCTGCTGCTCTCTTCTCTCTCTTTTTCTGTTTCTACCCGGCTGGCCTCAAGGAGATGGGTCCCTCATATGGGCTGGGTTCTGCTCAGGGTTTCTTACTGTTTAAAGGGGGTTTGTCATTGTCACTGTTGCCTTCGTCGTTGCTCTGGGGGTCTCAGGTCGGGTTTCAGGCCAGGTTTTGTAAAGCATCTCAAGACAGTTTGTACTGTTACTAATGCTACATAAATAAAATTGAATTGAATTGATATTCTGCTTTTCTGTGTGTATGTTTTACCTGCTGAGCTGTCTGTACTTGCTGAACAACCTGGGTGGGAACTCCTGTCTGCACCACTGCTGGAGGGGGACTGGAGTCAGATACACTGTCACTTGAGTGAAGGGAACCCTCTGAAAGATAAAGAGGAAATGAAAGTACTTTCACAAGTACTAGTGATATTGTTTTTATTTTCTTGAAGTTGATGATATTTTGTAATTGCAACTCTTGTCTATATAACAACTAAATAATATCTGGGGTATGATAGTAACATTTCCTGAACGATAAAGCTGTAACATGCTGTGTTAACATGTAGGAACACCTGACTTCCCCCGCCAACAAAATATTTGCGGTGGACAGCTGGTCTGGATTTGTACCTTTGGCCACTGATTATGTTCTGGCAAATATCTGTCAGGCCAGTCAAATCATTTGGGCGGACTTTATATAGTGATGGACAGGAGAATAACAGCGATGCAAAGCAACGTATCGTCTGAGCATCATTAAATCAAATATTTTGTATTTAAAATTGTAAACAAATATATTTTTTTAATTAAAGAGAATTTTTAATTTATGAATACAAGTTTAAACCTTTTTGGGTCTCTTGACGCACTAATACAGGTTGTGTTGTAGACACATATTGAAATGGCCCATGTTGTGCATAAAAATAAAATCTGTTATTGCTTTCATAAATATAAAAATTATATGTGATATTCAGGCTTTACCTGTGACAGTGACAACAATGTACTGAGGAGTGCTTTGAGCATTTCCAGATTGTGTGGGGGAATCCTGGATCTCTGCAGTCACATACTGTGTCTGTGCCGGCTGGGCCTGTGATGTGGACTGGGCTGGACTGCTAGGCTTCTGGCTGGTGATGGAGGTGGCTTGTTCAGTGGGAGTAGTCTGGCCTGTGGGTGTGACAACAACGGGAGCATCCACAGTGGTCTGAATCTCAGCCAGAAACTGAGGGGCAGTTGTAGGGGTGGAGCTGGCCTCAAGTTGACCCAGCGTGGCAGTAACACCAGTGCCCTGGGTTTGGGATGCTGTCTGGATCTCACCAACATAGCC
This sequence comes from Chelon labrosus, assembly GCF_963514085.1. Classification (NCBI taxonomy): domain Eukaryota; kingdom Metazoa; phylum Chordata; class Actinopteri; order Mugiliformes; family Mugilidae; genus Chelon; species Chelon labrosus. The sequence continues at coordinate 233,278 of NC_140354.1, forward strand.
TGAGGTGGCCATTACAAGAACTGGGACTCACTGTAGGATAACAACATACAAAAGATTACAAATTTACGGAAAATACAAGGGGTGCTCCAAATTAAACCAACCCTAACAGGATGGATAAATACCGCTGTTGCTGGGACAGGGTAGAGGACAGAGATCTACTCAGTTTTGAAGGTAGGAGAAATATAATTTCCTGACTTTCGGAATGTAAGGAATCATAGCACCTAGCAAAACACAACTTTAAAATGTACAACTTTTGATTCTTTAATAGGTTAGGTAAATACAAACTATTAAATAATATACTGTCATGCTATTACAGTTGACTATTTTTTTTCAAATAAAATTTAATCCTAGTTGTTGTTATATATAGTAATATATAACAGGTATAGTAAATAGTAAAGTCCCAATGACTACAGCTCCACACGTATATAGTTATGGCTGTATTACAAGTTGAAAAAATCCCATACACACTGCATAAATTCTGCAGTGCATTATCTTAACAGTTAGGAGAATCAGAATCAGAATCAGAATCTGCTTTAATGGCCAAGGAATTTGATGCATACCTCACTGTCATTTTTTATATTCTCGGTAATTGCTTCCTAAATTGGTCCCGTGGACAAATATTCCTCATTGTATAGCCACTAAAAAAATAAACCTATGGACTGGGACAGAGAAAATGATTTTCTTCAATATTTTAACTGTGTTGTTATTGTGTTTTCAGCACCACTCTGAAACAGGATATATTATATCGATCTTTTGGTTTTCAAAACCAAATTATGTGTTTTATCATTGAGTTATTGATACAGTTAATTATCAATCAAAATAACCCTAATACATATTTGTAAAGTTGTCCTTTAGCAAATCAGCGAACAAAGAGGTCAAACTGAATTCGGACATGAGAAGCAAAACGCCCTCCTTCGCCACGCCCCTTAGATGTTAAATGCCCGCTGCCAGCTGCAACAGCTTTCTCAAGTTTCCAGTACCGAGAAAAAGAGCAGTAAAGGGACTGTCATTTGTCAGTGATGTCTCAACACAAACAGAAGAACGTATAGGTCGTTTCACTTTTAACTTGACTATCTCGTTTCGCCTCCCTTATGCGTAGTCAACATTATTAACCCCGTGCGAGGTGGCTAACAGAAAAATTATAATACATTAAACGGCCATCGACTGCACATAATATAACGTGACTAAGACGGGGGTCAGTTCCGAATTGTTTAATACGTTAACTGCGTCAGTAGCGAACACAAGACTGTCGTGACAGCACCGCTGTTAGCTTCCTAGCAAGTAGCACGCGCTGTGAGCTGGTCTCTACAACAACCGCCATTTTGTACATTTTGCATTTGACATCGCCATAACAACGGCCTGTTTGAGTATGCATCTGTGGCTGCGTCGTCATGGCAGAAAAAAATATGTGTCACTCGAATCAGCCGCAGGCACAAACTACCACATTCAATGAACACACTCGGCTGATTTTCAGAACGACTGCTAGCTTGCAAGCTAACGCCAGTTAGACACTGGGAGGGCAGCTGCCAGTTATGGCTACTGAAAAAAAGGGAAAAGCAACAACACAATTCAGTTGAAGCATTAGAGGAAAAAATATGTCCTATACATTAAGAGCGTCACCTCTGGTTCCACTTGTGTGTTTCCCACTGGTAAAATGTCTCCTTTTATTTTTATTGCGGATTCGGTTGTTATTGTTGTTGATTCTCGTTGCTGGGTTCTTGTCGCCACGGCTACCGCGGCTATGGCGCTTCGTCCTCACCAGGGCAACTGTTGCTACAGACCCGCTCCCTTCCCTTCCCCTTCGCTTCTCTGATTGGCTGAGTAGGCAAAATTGTTTTAAAGTCACAGCACCAACCAGTAAAACGTTACTACAAAGCCTTCCACGCCCATTAGTGGAAAATACTTGGCTACCGAAAACGTTTTATTTTATATTCTTATTCTTATTCTTATTACTTTTTGCAGTTAAAGTCCAGACGGACCTGTTTCGGAAGGCTCGCCCGGTGACAGCTGGGATAGGCTCCAGCAGACCCCGCGACCCTTAACAGGAATAAGCGGTTATAGAAGACGAATGAATGAATGAATGAATGTTTAAGAAGGCCACATTTACAAAGTTCTGGAATAACAGAATTGTTTAATATTATTTAATATTATTTAAAACATAGCATCAGATGGAGATGTAGTAGTACATAGTATTAGAAGCAAAGGGTATTTGAACATTTGGGTACCAGTATTTCATCCACTGTTGTGTTTCGTTTAATAGTGTGATCAGGCCATATAGTCAATTTTAAATTATTTTGAATAAAACGGATAAGTTTGCTTGATCATTCATGTTTTCTTTAAAGAATGTTACATAACTTACAAATGACAAGTTATTTAAACTGGTGTGGTGACACATCTGGATACATGGAACTAAACTTATTTAGTTAACTGACACAGGGTCTTACAGCCTGACTTATCTGATAAATGAATAGTGAATTGATTTTGTTGAGTTCAAATTTACTTTCTATTCCCACAACCCATGTCTTGATTGATTCATTTAAGTAATGCCCATTGCAGTTTTGATATTGCTATCAGGACTTCCAAAGGTTGCTTCCATGATGTGATATGCCACGATTTAATTTTTTTGTATGGTGTGAATGGCTTAGTCAGTGTATGTACAACTTCCAAAATATTTATTTGGGGCTCTGACCAGGAACCAGACACATTTGCCAATAATCCACGGACTGTCATTGTCTATACTCTGTATTATCTGTATAATGACTTTTATGACAAACAATTATTTAACTGGATTGTAGGGGGAAATCATTGGCATTGTGTAATTTTTATTGGCTCATTTAAGCAGATGTTTCTGAGGAGTCACTCAGTTTCCATCAAGAGGAGTCCTCAGAGGTTCTGAGTGAAGACTCTGTTCCCACTTTCTCTTGCCAAGCTGACCGCAAAGGCCATAATGTGGTGGTTGGTCTGTCCAATGCCTGCTGCAAGTTTGGCTGCAGCAAAAGTGTAATCAGCTCCCTTTGCTGAGGCCGGGTAGAAGTATACAGTACATACATTGCCAGATACATTGTACATCAGTGATAAACATCCATTCTGTTCTAGTTAATACATCATTTTAGTTTCATTTATTTTAGATCAGCGTTTATGTAAATAAAGTGTGACATATGAACAAAGGTTTAGTGTTTATGTTATCCAAATGTCTATGCTTTGTAAGTAGGTTTAAAGTATTTTTTTTTGCAATCATGCTGAATTCTTGTACTGCAGCTGAGAGGAACTTGATAAGGGAACAGAATACTCTGTTAAAACAACTGCATAAAAATATACTTGTGTCTGTGATCAGGTGTCATCTTGTCATGAGATATTTTGCATTTATTTCATATCATGCATCGTAATGAATGTGTCAGACGTCTATACCCTTCAGTACAACCGAGCAATCATTTCAATAAATACAAAATTGTCTTCCTTATGAATATGTTTTGCATTTGATATATTCATAGCAGAGCATCATTAAAATTACTCCATTAGTTGTAAAAGTGTTGTATTTCAATCCTACTTGAGTTAAAAATGTATTATTAGCAGAATGTATCAATGATAATACTACTTTATCACCATTAAAGAATCTTCCATGCAGTAACTGATATAACCCATATTATTATAAAATTACTTGAATGACCTTCAAAACTGTTGCATCAATGTGACATCAGCTTTTTTCACTTTGTAACCACAAAGAGTGGAGCTATGCTTTTGGGTGAAATAATTGTTATCGTTAAGTAAGTAAATATTTGAAATTGATACATGTTAAAGAGAAGGGCAAGAAGAAAAAATGCTGTGATGAAGGGAAGAAGAACAAGGTAAAGAGGGAACAAATGCATTTATTAATACCCAATACCCAAAATTCAAACTTGCATACTTGCGACTTTGAAGTACAGATGGGAGGCAGAGGAACAGTTTTTGACTTTTGTTTTATTTTTTTTACTTTATTCATTTATATAAGTCATACATTCAAGTTATACAAAAAACATCACATATACAATAATGATAGAACAAAAAATAAAATAAGGGCTACATATACATTCATTCATCATTCATTTCAGTCTCACATCAATAACGTTACCTGGTCTGCATATTTCCACCTATGCAATATAAATCGTCTCCGCCCCTCTCTCAGCCCCCACACCACTTCCATCCTTGTTCACAGCCTTGTCACCTCCCGCCTTGACTACTGTAACTCTCTCCTCTTCGGCCTCCCCCACAAATCCCTCCATAAGCTTCAAATGGTCCAGAATTGAGCTGCTCGCATCATCACCAAAACCCCTTCGCTTCACCACATTACCCCCGTAGTGCAGCATCTCCACTGGCTCCCAGTCAAATTCAGGATTGACTTCAAGATTCTTCTCCACACCTTCAAGGCCATACATAACCTCGCCCCTCCTTATCTCTCGGATCTCCTCCACATTGTCACCCCCTCCCGCTCCCTCAGATCCTCCTCCTCTATCCACCTCTCTGTGCCCTCAGCTGGCCTCAGTACCATGGGGAGCAGAGCCTTCAGCTGCTCTGGAACTCACTCCCACTGGACATCCGAAACATCGACTCTTTCCCTCTCTTCAAATCCAGACTCAAAACACACCTGTTCCAGAAAGCTTATTCCTCGTGACTGCACTGTTCCATTTTTTTATTTATTTTTTTTCTATTCTGTCCTGTTTTGTGTCCTTGTGTTTTGTAAAGTGTCCTTGTGTGTCTTGAAAGGCGCTTATAAATTAAATGTATTATTATTATTATTATCTTCTATACCCACTTATTCCTGTTAAGGGTCGCATGGGTCTGCTGGAGCCTATCCCAGCTGTCATTGGGCGAAAGGCAGGGTACACCCTGGACAGGTCGCCAGTCCATCGCATGGCTAACACAGAGAGACAGACAACCATTGGCTACATATACATTTAAAAATAATTGGTGTATTTTAAGGCCTAATATACACTCATTGTTTAAGTAGTTTTTGATTCAGCAGTCTTTTTAATGTTTCAAAATACATTCTCACTTCAGTATTAAGGGAAATGGCCTGTGGTCACACAAAGTTTCTGAATAGTAGTCTACTGCAGTAAAGTTACTTTTAGGTTGGATATTCCATACTTTTTCATACTATTGTTTTTTCAATACATTCCATGTCTCATGACCCAGTCACTCTCAGTGTTGGGCAAGTTACTTTTAAAAAGTAATTAGTTATAGTTACTAGTTACTTCTCCCAAAAAGTAATTGAGTTAGTAACCGAATTACTCCACTATAAAAGTTACTAGTTATCAGGGAAAGTAACTATTGCGTTAATTTTTTTTAATTTATTTTTTTAAGTTTAAATATGTCTAAGAATCAGATTTTTTGCAGCTCTTGCTTGTGGCTGGCTGCAGTCTGAGAGTCATGCTCCGGGCGTCACGTTACTTTTTTGTTGACACGGTATTATTGGCAGGAAAACTGAGGAGGTTCATGACAGTAATGCAACTACAATAACAAGTAACTGTTTAGTCCAGAAACACTGGATTCTTTACCTGATATAAGTGATCACTACACAAGCGAAACCCGTTTCTTGAGGGATCCCACCGCTTCATTTTCTCGTGAATGCTTCTTGAGCGTTTTATTGCAATAATCCACATCTGCCATCTTGTGTGATCTTTGGGAATCCTATAAAACTATTACCCCTTTGCTTGTCTCCGACTATTCTGACATCCTGGGGCACAACAGCTGTCGACCATTTTTGTAGGCCTATGTAACTGGTACAAGGACAAGTTAGTTAGCTGCTCACAGTGGTCAACCGAGTAGTAATTAGCAAAGTGCGCTTTCCAGTCAATATGGCGGTGTTGTGATTGCTGGTGCAGGGTGACGTCAGTTACCAGAGCTTATGAGTTGCTTCACTTCGCACTTCATAACGCATCACATTTAATTGTCGGTAACGGCTAGAGTTGCCAACTCCCTGAAAAATAAATAAGGGACACCTCATTGGCAGGGCCGACCGAGATTGCTTTCACCCTTCCTGGTATGAATTTTTATTTTTTTGCCCTTTTTTGTGTGTGAAACAATTTTTACTCGAACCTGAATTGAATTAGATGCATATTTCTGAGTGATATGAACAAATGGAAAACACATTCTTATTCAACTTTTTGTTTTTAATACAAAATAACTAAATTAACATAATAATAATAATAATAATAATAATGCATTTTATTTAAAGGCGCCTTTCTTGGCACTCAAGGACACCGTAGGAATAGGCTACAATAAATATCTTTCTTAAACAGAAACCTGTCGTGCTTAACCTAAAACTGTAGAAATTATAAAACAATAGAAAGCAGAACATTACTTATGTAGTACAATAAGAAAAATGCAAACATAAATTGTGAGGAAAAGTTGTTGCTTTGTTGTCTTCCGGTATCTTCTTCGCAAGCGACAGTACTTCGACCAATGAGATGAGCAGGATTCCCGCTGACAGCTCATTGGTCCAACTGAAATGTAAAATCATACATTTTATTTCAATTTTTATAGAAAGCCTGTTTTTACTTTTGGCAGGAGATTGTTTTTGCCATCTAACGTAGCGACACTCCTGCTACAGAGATGGTTTGAGGTTTGACCGACCACATTTATCCAGTCCGACATTGGTGGACATGGTGGTGCTGATCAGTGAGTTGATGTCGTGCTTACTTCTGGCACACAGCTTGATGTCGTGCATGTAGGGGAGGTGGCTGATGGTTGCACCACAAATGCAGAACATTTCAGTTTCATTTGTTATATATATATATATATATATATATATATATATATATACACACACACACACACATACACACACGTCAGTAACGTGCAGTGAGGTCCATGGCTGGGTAGGCAGGATCAGCCAGAGCTTACAAAAATATATATTATGTAGAACTCAATATTAAAACCACTACAAAGTCAGTCAAATGCCGCTGTCAGAAATGTAGCTAATTACTGACATCAGCGGATTATAGCGCGCACAAATTACTGCCAGTTAATTTTCAGACACGTACATTCACCTGCATTTCTACAGGATTTACAACACAGGAACACCCAGTTAAAATTTTTTATTTTTTCCCCCTCAAAAGTCAAGGTTGAAATTTTTCTCAGCTCAGAAATCTCTACCTTCGCTAGCCGAAAACACTGCACAGCGGTGACAACAGCATCGCGAGAGCTTGGGGGTCCCGACTCGGACTGTGGAGGCAGAGAAGCGTAGTGCCTCAATGAAGCCCATTGAAGACAGCGTGAGAACAGACTACGCATGCGCGAACCTCCTAAACTGTGTTCATTTCACACAGGAGGCTGAGGCAGACTCCTGTGTTCACATACGCCAGCTTTGAAAAAAAGCTCTCCTGAGTAGTGGCATTCCTTATAGCCTACCGTTAAAACAACACACTTCACGTTTTCATTTTTTAATTTTAAAACAATAAATCAACAATCAAAACAAAATTATAAAAATAATTTAAAAAAATATATTATTTTTATTTCTTTTTTCTCATTAGCCTAGGTGAGGCACTACCCTGCATCACCTGACTGCACACCACTGATAAGCGTGCGTGTGTGTGTGCATGGCTGTGGATGTGTGCCGTTGAACTGAGGGCATATTGCAATTGAAAGTAAAGAAAAAAAAAAGAAGAAGAGGAAGATGAAAGTTTGCGTTGTTGTTCGTGTTCTGGAGGTGCAGCAGATAAATGATAGACTAACTAACATCTAAAACATTTTTTTTTAAAAAATGGGTCACGATCTACTGGTCGATTGCGATCGACGTATTGGGCACCCCTAATCTAGAACGCTTTATGGAACGCTCATTGACTGGGTACACTATACCGGAACGCTGTGTGCGTAGGTGCGCGCGCAGTGGCAATTCCAGAAATGGGCGGAACAACCCGGTTCACTGAAACAATTTAAACTTCACAACAAACTCTTTTTGACCGCTACAGAATGTGCTTTTCGGCGTGTCTCGTAATGGGGTAAATAATTCATAATTAACCTGGCTACTTATTTGTACTCACTGCTTTCATTTACATATAGCTATCGTCATATACCGTTAATGACTCGTTTACATTTCAGTACCGCTATCAAGAGTATGTGTCTGAAAGATAGAGTGTCGTCATGTAAACTGTTAATGTTAAACTTCAGATTTCATGTGTGGAGGCAAGGACTCCACATGTCGGTGATAGATCTCATTACATTCACTATGTCAAGAACACTTTCAGAGTTTTAGGATCTGACTAGTATAGCCTCGTGACTGGATCCAGACTTCTTCCGTATAGCTATGTGAGCTTTCCTGTATAATTGTGTTTTTCACAGGGAGTAGATCTAGATGCCTGGTCCTGAGTGTAATGGCCACACCCTTGATAACGTGGCTTCTTTCCATCTTGCTGGCAACTTTACCAAATTGTTGTGCTGCAGAAGGTAGGCTTGTTCAACGCTTGTGTTCAAGTAACTCCGATAGTACTTAGGTCAGTTCCTCCTATTCTTAGGTGCCTATACTTAGCCTGTGTTTATTCCTTTCCTTTCTGTTGGAGTCATTTTTACTCATCACTGTTGGATAATAGTTTTTGAAATATATTATCAACTCATAAGAAAATGTTTATTGATAGAGAATAAACCACTACAGTGCAGATGTTAAATCTTCATTGTCAAATTTCAATCAGCTACATGGAAATGTTGCTAGTAAATACCTGCATTATTTATTCAACTGCTACAAAAGTATTCTGCACAGTACTTAAGAATGAGCTGAGGATTTTGTTTAACACATTACAACACCCACATTACAACAAGCTTAACATGTTTTTGTGGAGAGGGTTTGAGCCAAAATATTAAGCTCACCTGCCTACATGTTTTCTGATTTATAGACTGAATATGTATGATTTTGCAGTATTGTCTGTATTGAAGAGGAAGTGGCAACAAAGTCATAACTAGCTGAAAGTGCTCATTTCCTGTTAGCGTTACTGGCATTCTGCTCCCTGGCAGGATGTGTGCAAGTACTGAATGGTTTACTGCTAACATGTATGTGCTTACAAGAAATGATTAAAGGTGACAGTATTGTGACGAATAGAAAATGGATTGTGTGTGTTTGCTGGGACCAGCGGATGCACCTGTATAAGCAAGTAGCTCACGTTGCATTTTTCTTGTGATTAGGAACTGTCTTTCATCTGTTGCTCTCTTACTTTTTCACCTTCTCAAAGAGTGTCTTTTATCATGAGAGCTACTCGTCTTACATTAATTGTAAAATAGCTGACAGAACTGACAGAATATCCGTTCTGGATCTTTTTATTTACGTTGTTTTGTAAAATTGTCAGAGTTTTGTAGCAGTGAAATGTTGGATTTATTTTGGTGTTGCTGGGGCTCATATGATTGAACAGGTCATGTAAAAATGTAAATCTACTTAATTGGTCAATAGCCCACTGTGGGATAAATTAATGGATTATCTTATATTAAAAAAAAACAACATCTCTCATCCCTCGTGGGTGATCTCCAAGCACATTTCTCAAGAGAGTTCTCAGATGTCGATACTGGAATCTGCTGGAGGTGCTCTCCCAATTTGGAATCACGGCCCGAAGTCTTCTAATCACTAGAGGGACCAGTGTTGACTTCACATCCTACATTTTTTCTAGTTCTTCTTTCAGCCCTTGGTATTCCTTGACCTTCTCATGTTCTTCATGATATTGCTATCACTAAGAATTTCTACTTGTACACTATCGTCCTCTTCTGATGTTTCTCCACCACTACAATGTCCGGTTGGTTAGCAATCACCAGCTTGTCAGTCTATTTCTGGAAGTCACACGGGATTGGCTTCACCATTCTTCTCTATGTTTGGAGGTACATCCAGTCCACACAAATGTTTCCATATGCTATTCTAGCAAATTGGTTAAGGCGTTCTATCTACACCTTGCCTACTAGCATCTTATATCCTGCTGGATTTTTTCAGAGGCATCTATGGACTGCCTGCACCTAGGGTCACTCCTGGTGTGGTGGACCCATCGCCTGTATAAATATGGACAATGTGTTCCTACTTCTTTGCACTGGCCAAACTGACACTATCTTCCTGGGGATATGGGCAGTGCCATCTTGCGACTTTAGAGCTTGAGTCTTCGGAACTCCTTGGTGTCTGTCAATAAAGTTGAGAGGGGGCGCTAATTGACATACCTGCCTGATGCCATAAGGTCGCAAAATACCTGCGGGCCAATTATGATAGATATAAAGTATTATCTTGCGAGCCGGATGTCGCCCGTGGGTCTAGACTTTGACATTTCTGCCTTATGCGCATGGGTGTCACACCCGTGGGGGATGAGGGTGTTGCAACACCCCCACTTTTTCAACAAGGTGATTTCACCCCCCCCCCGACTTTTTCCTAAAGTATTAAACCTTTTGCCTGCAACGGCAGTGTACCAGCGTACTGAAATGGAGCGCACCTCAGACATGAAAACCCACTGGTCAAGTTAGATTGATTGACAGCCATCCAGCCAATCACAGCCATTTGAGCAAACCCACTAGTCCCAGCCGCCCGGGAAAGTAAACAGTTGCATGCTAACACGGAGCTGACGTCAATCACTGCCACAGACAGCGAACAGAGCAGAAGAATGAAACGGTAATTTAACAAGTTAATAATGTAGAATTTTCTCTGTCTCTTGCTTCGTGGCATGTCAGCTAATATTAAGCAAGCCAGGTGGCAAACAAAGTTAATGCGAGCCCAGTAAAGTTAATGGTAACTGACAGTTTTCAAGAGCCATCCACTGATTTTGATATTATTCAACATTATCATTATTCTTTTTGTTAGGAATGCCAAAAAAGAAAAATCAGCAGAAGATTGACTTATTTTTCCACTCAAGTTGTCATGTAATTAGGTGACAGGAGGGAAACAGAAAGCTGTCAATCCATAAATGCAACATATTCTTGCATTAATGCCGTGTAGGTGTTCATTTATGTAACTTAAAGCTATTTTTTGGAGCTTAAAACTTTTTTTTTCAGTGAAGAAAATCCCCTACATCAACTCATCCCTTTTACTGCTCTCAGAAACTAGAAAAGAATAGAAATAAAGACAATAAAATGCAATAAAACTATTAAAATCTTAAATAATAAGAGGAATACAATAATAATATAGAGTACGATAAAGGCTAGGATGAAAGATTAGTTAAAACAGATTAGAACAACAATATACAGCTCTGGAAAAAATTAAGAGACCACTGCAAAATTATCAGTTTCTCTGATTTTACTACTTATAGGTATGTGTTTGAGTAAAATGAACATTTTTGTTTCATTCTATAAACTACTGACAACATTTCTCCCAAATTCCAAATAAAAATATTGTCATTTAGAGCATTTATTTGCAGACAAATGGTCAAAATAACAAAAAAGATGCAATGTTTTCAGACCTCAGATAATGCGATGAAAACAAGATCATATTCATTTTAAAACGACACAGTACTAATGTTTTAACTTAGGAAGAGTTCAGAAATCAATATTTGGTGGAATAACCCTGATTTTTAATCACAGCTGTCATGCGTCTTGGCATGCTCTCCACCAGTCTTTCACATTGTTCTTGGGTGACTTTATTCCACTCCTGGCGCAAGAATTCAAGTAGCTCAGCTTTGTTTGATGGCTTGTGACCATCCATCTTCCTCTTGATCACATTCCAGATGTTTTCAATGGGGTTCAGGTCTGGAGATTGGGCTGGCCATGACAGGGTCTTGATTTGGTGGTCCTTCATCCACACCTTGATTGACCTAGCTGTGTGGCATGGAGCATTGTCCTGCTGGAAAAAACAATCCTCAGAGTTGGTGAACATTGTCAGAGCAGAAGGAAGCAAGTTTTCTTTCAAGATAACTTTGTATGTGGCTTGATTCATGCGTCCTTCGCAAAGACAAATCTGCCCAATTCCAGCCTTGCTGAAGCACCCCCAGATCATCACCGATCTTCCGCCAAATTTCACAGTAGGTGCAAGACACTGTGGCTTGTAGGCCTCTCCAGGTCTCCGTCTAACCATTAGACGACCAGGTGCTGGGCAAAGCTGAAAATTGGACTCATCAGAGAAGATGACCTTACTCCAGTCCTCAACGGTCCAATCCTTATGGTCTTTTGCAAACCTCAGCCTGGCTCTTCTTTGCTTCTCATTGATGAAGGGCTTTTTTCTAGCTTTACACGACTTGAGCCCTGCCCCTAGGAGCCTGTTTCGAACCGTTCTTGCTGTGCACTTCACCCCAGCTGCCATTTGCCATTCTTTTTGTAGGTCACTTGATGTCATCCTACGGTTTCTGAGTGACATTCGAATGAGTTGACGGTCATCCCGGTCAGTGGAGAGTCGTTTCCGCCCCCTGCCAGTCTGTAGCTTTGTTGTCCCCAGTGTCTGCTACTTGACCTTGTTCTTTTGAACCGCTGTCTTAGAAATTTTAAGGATGGAAGCAACCTGACGCTCACTGTATCCCTCCGCCAGTAAAGCCAGAATTGAACCTTTCTTTTCCTCACTCAAAACTTTTCTTTTCAACTCTTGGCATGGTCAATAGTTATTATTTAATTCCAGTTATTTTTGAAGTACTAATAGCACTGTTTTTGCCATCCAGCTGGTCCTATTGCAACAGGATAGTGATGAACACAGCAGTGGTTTTTATACTTTTCCTCCTTAAATAAGATTTGGTTCAGGTGATGACCTAATCAGTACCTCATTACGCAGAATGAGGTGTGCTTGTGTTGGAATTCAACAGACGCCGGAATGGAATGGCTGTCATACATGTAGAGATGCTGATTTCAGAAAAAAAAATGCAGTGGTCTCTTAATTTTTTCCAGAGCTGTATATGTGAAATAATTAATAAAAAGCAGATAAAAGAACAACAAAAGAAATGAATATTTCCTCAACAAAATCAAGGCTGTAGAGGTTTGTTTACATAAAATATTTCAACCCTTCCATGTTCAGGAATATTAACACGTGAGTTCTTTATAGGATGAGGAAGGGAAGTCCAGGAGTCAGGACAAAGGAGAGCATGGAGAAGATGAGGGAGAGAACAGGAGAGAAGAGAGAGAGAGAACATAAGAGAAGAAGAAAGGGAGAACAGGAGAGGAGAGGGAGGGAACACAGTGTTCTTGTCACTCACACTTGTTCCTAATAAAACATAAATTAATTGCTTAATACCATGGTATGTGATTGTTTGTGAATATCTTGGGTTATATAGCGTTGTGCTATATATAATATGCAATATTATTCACATATCCTCATGAAGAAAATATAGAAATGCATTATATTAGTTTTAGAGACTGAAACAGGGACCAAAGGTGGTTGCAGTGCTCATGTACTACCCCTAGAACCCCCCAACTTTTAAACTTGCTGCTCCACCTCAGCTTATGCGGTATCCATACCCAACAGCCCCGTTGAGATGCAGTTTGTAAAATGAATTCAGGCTAGTAACCTGTAAAAAAAAAAAAAAAAAAAAGTAATTCTCTTAAAACAATGAGACCACTTACAAATAACTATTCATTCATTTTTCTTTTGATTAATACTATAACTTAATACAGTGACTTCTGAAAAATGTGTAGGATTGTCCCTGAAACTTGAAGTACTTTAAACAATCTTTCTGTTTCTTCAGGCCCCCCTACTCCCCCTTTTCGTCCTGTGTGCCATAGACAATGTGGTGAGAAAGACTGTGAAGGAGTTATACGGTGCATTTGGGATCCAAGGCCGGATCCTAACATCCCCACTAACTACAGCCTGCACTGGGAGTCAGCAAATAGCGAGTAAACACAGCCAAACATTTTAGTCTTCTTCATCACTTAATAATTTAAAACGTTTTGAGAGGCCCTCTGAATTTGTTTTCCTCCTCCCCTTTGTCTTCTCTTGTCCTGTCTTTTGTTGTCTTCTCTTCCAGGGAAGGGAATGCAACTAATGGAACCAGTTTAAACGGGGTTATTCTTCGTGAACACTTTTTCAGTGGAGAACTTCGTGTTTGGGTTCAGGCTAGTAACCTGCATGGTTCTGCCAAATCTCAGGAGGTTGTTATAAACACAGAAGATATCAGTGAGTAAACCCTGCAGATCCCCTCATGATACAGACACCACAAACAACGATAATAACAGAAGATCCATGCAGTTCCCATTCAAAGTCCAAAGTGTTGTTAAAATTTCACTTTTGCATGACTTTGGATTTATTTTATTTTTTTTAATCTTTTAAATTAAATATTTGTTGTGTATCTCTCTTTCTCTCTCTAGTCAAGCCACTCCCACCTAAATTCTTATCTAGCCATCAGGACCCATTAGAGGTTTTCTGGATTAACGCCTGTAGTGAACTGACAAAGCCTATTGGACTCTGTGACATCCGACATCGGACTGAGGAAAACCAAGTCTGGCTAGAGGTTTCCTCTTTCCTATTATCTTTCCTCTTTCTCTAAACATAGTCCACACTGAATCTAATTGACTATAACAACAATGCTGATGAATTTATAAATGGATTAATTAATGTACTTTACTCTTTAAAAAAAAGTGTGTATTGTGCATTCACTAAAGCATTTGTCACTGAACACAGAGCGAGCGTGACTACTTTGGCAGCTATACATTTGAAGACCCCCAGCCCGGGACAGTCTATGAATTTCAAGTTCGTTGTTCTTGCGACAAAGGCTTGATGAGTGAATGGAGTGAAATCCACAGAATAACCAGTGCAGAGTTGGGTGAGTCCTTACTTGTAATGTTGTCTCCAGCTTTGGAGAAGAATTTGGACAAGGATGATAAATGTTTACTGGAAACTTTATTTGTGACCTTTGGGGTAGCCGCATAAGTGATGATGATTGGCTACGGTAGGGTAAGATTTCATGGTAAGCCAATCAGCGGCAGGGCAGTGTTCAGTTGGGCGGGTGTTGTTTACACACAAACGCGCGCATAGCCGTATCACACAAGCGATCAGAGATAGCCTGCAGCAATAGAGGGATTAGAGCATTCAGAGGTAAAGTTGCCGTTTTCAAGGTGGAAGTATAGGCACTACTTTAACCTCATTAAGGTAAAAGGCAAGGACGTACGTGAAGTGTACATTACACTCAGAAAAAAATCTAATTCTTAGACGTATTTAAGCATTTATTTTTATTTTTTTTTAAAAGTAACACAATAGTAACTTTCCCTGGTAACTAGTTACTTTTATAGTGGAGTAATTCAGTTACTAACTCAGTTACTTTTTGGGAGAAGTAACTAACAACTATAACTAATTACTTTTTAAAAGTAACGTGCTCAACACTGGTCATTTTACAGATATGATATACCTTATTAATTTGTGAGCTTTAACAGTACTAGTAGGTGGATTACATTAGCTTTGAATGGGTCCAAGAGAGGTTCCCCCCTATTGTCAATGCTAATCCAAGAAGTAAGCCTTTTTATTAGTGACATCATCAGCAACTAGTTGGTGTCAACTTGACTTTCACCACATAATAGTCTTGCAACCCTTAGTGTACAATAATTAGGCAGTAATCATGCAGATTTTAGACAAAAGTCACAGTCTTACGTGCCTCTAATCTGATGTTGCGATCATCTATACTCTTCTTTTTTGTCGTTTTCTTTGTTGTTTAGCCCCAGTTGGAGAAGTGGATGTATGGAGGGATTGTGAAATGTCCACCGCAAGCTTTGACTGTTTTCTGACCTGGAAGGTAGGTTATGAATGCAGTGCAGTGAATCTGTTTAACTATGCAGACTCACCCCTCTCCTTGTTTTTTTCTCCTTCAGAATCTTTCTATTTCTCAGGCACGTGGAGTCATTCTGGGTTACAAAGTCAGAATTTGGTACAATAATGGCACTGCGAAGCTGATGGACCTATCAACCACCAATCAAAGCCGCCAGTTTGTGTGTGATCACATAAATTGCCGCCACAATTCACCTCTAAAGGGCGCATCATCAGTCACTGTATCAGCCTACAGTGCTCTTGGTGCAACAGTACCTTCCAACATATCTATGCCAACAACAGGTATCAGTTGCTCAGACTGTCAGAAAAGTATGGAAAACTTTGTATCAGGTGCCTTATTCACAAAAATCTCAGACTTGATAAATTATGGTTTTGTCAGTCTTAACTTTGGGGTTATGATCTGGTCCAAATGCCCGGACACACCAAACCGACCTCAAAGAACTCCCGACAATGAAGGTCAACTTTGACATTACCTCATGACTCCTGTGTCTGGACCAAAGAGTTGCAATTGATTAGACGGCAAAAACTACAGCCAACGGCTAACTGACATGTACGTTCTGCCTTTGCATGAAAGGAATTGACACTCAGTAAGTATTTGTCTTTCAAAAGAGGAAACGGGAAAGCTAGAATTAGCCGAGAGTCTAGAAAGCTCGGGTGAGCTTCAAACTGTCATACGGTGCTGGTATCTCCTGAATCATTCCAATCATTCCAATTGTTATGAAACATTTGTTTATTTGAATGTTAAACAAAATGAAGATCAAAAACAACTAGATGATCGCAAGCGATCATAAAGGGGTCAATGCTGCGGCCAAGTCGTCCCCGAGCGGGACGCAGAGGCATAAGTCACCAGCAACGCCACCTATAGACTGTATTGCACGAAACTTGATGGGCTTGCAAGGAGTCATCCACAGATTATTATAGTCAAATTTCAAGTAGTTGACTGTGGTGGTTTGTGAGGTATGAACATGTAGTGGTTGTAGCGTAATTTCACAAAACATGGCATGATTGTAAACAAGCATAATATAATGACGGTTGCTAAGTTTCATAAGGATTGGGTGAATACTTCAAAAGTTATAGCTGTTAAAGTCATATGAAATATTTGCGTGTCCCTTGTAGACGTAATGACACCTAACTTGATGGGCGTCTACACAATATTTTACAGACTGTGTATGCCACATGTCATGAAGTTAGGTATTGCAGTTTTAGAGATATTGAAATGCTGCTTTTGTAGCACCCCCTAGAGACCAAGGGTCACAAAAGTAGGGGTGCTTGTACAGAATCATATTATTATCAATGATGTGAAGTTTGATTAAGTTTGGGTATATACTTCACAAAATATTAGCTTTTGAGTTATACTGTTGCATGCCGTAAAAATTAATTAGCCATTAACTTTGTAATTAATTACCCTGCTAAAGTTCTTTTGAGAATTTTTAATTATCTTTGTCCATAAATGATACATGCCAAGTTTGGTGAGAATTGGTTGAACAAGCTTGGAGGAGTTTCATTTGCTTTGAGATGCCATTTGCAAAATGGCGGAACCAGGGCTATGTAAGGAATCAGAGGGAGAAAGAATGCTGTTTCTAGGGCACACGGTTCTCGAGATATGAGCCAAAACGTAAATTGGCGTATCATAGCGCCACCTAGCTGTAGGTATGTGTATTGACACCTTGGCAAAATTACATGGTAGGACTTCTTCCAAGTTACCAGGTTTGATGCCTTCTGCCCTTGCATTTTGTCCTGGGCAGACACTTTTAGATAAGCAGAAAATTAAGGCAAAAGCGAAGAAGAATAAAAATCGTAACAAAATCAATAGGGATCCTGCAACATCGTTGCATGGACCTCTAAAAATCACTAAGCTGATCAGCCATTCAGAGACATCCCTCTCTCCAACACACTTGGCACCTATTCAACGTGCCGAATCGTCAGAAAAGCGAACGACAGGCGTTCCAACTAGTGGCAACGCTCACAGACCGCCCACCACCATGAAACAGTTGATGGTCGGCTTGGTGTGTCAGAGCCCTAAGAGTCATTCAAAATTGGCCCTAGGTGTGAATGGTTGTGTGTCTTTCTTTGTTAGCCTTGTGAATGATTTCTGACTTGCCCAGGGTGTACCCAGCCTCACACTCAATAACAACTGGAATAGGCCCTCCCGCAACCCTTTAGAGGATGACCGGTAAAAGATGATGAATGGATGGATGACAATGACAAAGATGATTTCATGACCATTAATGGTTTCTAAAAAATCTTTTAAAATATCCAAGTATCCCATCCAAGGATAAAGATTGTCCCATTCAAATAATTTAAAATATTTGTTAATGATACCTGTATTTCTATTTTATATTGATTCAGTGTAACATAGTTGTAGTAATTTGATGAAATTCAGAAGTATATTTATTTTTAAATCTTTTTTTTAATGCAGTGAATTAGGTAAAAAGTGAAAAGTTTAAAATAACCTTTTTGTTGCAGTACAGTCTGTTTTGCAGTACCCATTTGTAAGATCTAATTGTCCTTCATTTGTATGTAATTTTTCATGATGTGAGCAAGACTAACAAAGTGTTTGGTGTTTGTCTATAGGTATAGAAGAAAATAATCAAAATATTCATCTTAATATGAGTGAAGACAACCTCACTGTGTCCTGGGATACGCTCACTCTCTCGGGCAACCTGAAAGAATATGTGGTGCAATACAAACAAGCAGAATGTCCACCTGGCCAAGAGTTTGATTGGCTCAAACTAAACAAAAGTCTGACAACGGGATTTTTTAAAGGTCTGTCTGATTTGTATACATAATTGGAAAAGATCACTTATAAAGCATTGTTGCCAAAGTACTTTAAACATTGAACTGAAATGTCCACAGTGCCAAGGAATATTAATTTAAAGTAATCATGTCTTACCAATAAATCACTGAAAAATGACTTGAAAATACTCCATAGCAACTTGTTACATGCAAGACATTTGCACTGATTATTTTCAGAATGACTATTTTACTTGCCATATGTCTCCATGCCCAGGTCAATTTAAAAGGTACACACCATACCAAGTGTCACTGTTTTCCGTATCACACAATGGTAAAGTCAAACAGTTGTCATCGGTGATAGGATATTCTCTTCAAAAAGGTAAGTATTTTTGCACAGTTGACCTTCTGATCTCTCTTCTCCCCCAAGATAACGAGAGGATAAAATTGCATTCCTTGTCCCTCTTTTTCTATCAGCTCCCTCCAAGGTATCATCATTTAAGGTGGAGTCTATTGCCGCTACAAAAGTGACTCTGTCTTGGGAGCCCATTCCCCTCTGCCGTCAAACTGGGCTAATCTTGTATTACCAAATAGGAGTTAACAAACAAGAAGGTACTATTTGTCTGTCTGTCTTTATGAATGTATGAGTGTATGCTGATCAGCCACAGCGTTAAAACTACTGAGTGATGAAGTAAATAACATTGACCATCTTTTGACATGCTTAGGTGTTTCTTTATCACCACTTTGATTAAAAAACTAATTTTAAAATATTTGTCTCTCCTAGTGTACAATGTAAGTGCTGTAAACGGCACTTTTAACCTGCGGAATCTTACTCCAGGCCAGGAGTATGAGGTGTGGATAAAAGCAGTGACCGCAGTTGGGCCTGGAGCTAATTACACCATAAGTTTCAAAACCAAGCACCATGAAGATTTTGGTATAACAATCAAACCCAAACTTTTCACAGTTTTTCTTAATGAACTCATGATAGAACGTATTACAAAATGTTATACGAGGTATAACAAACTGTAGGACATATTTTTCACATTGGCACATTAATTATATGTTCTCTCTTTTCTCAGCACACTTAATACCAGTCCTGACAGGAATTGTGGTGCTGGTTATTGTGATATGCTTATGTTATGCTTTTTTTCTCAGGTGAGATAATCATCTTAAACTTGTCTCTGACCTAGTTCTATTTCTGATGTTCTGTTCTCATATGTCTGAATTATATGTGTAGTACATCACAGTTGTTTAACTGTTACTGTTTTGCTGCTGTATTGCTGGTATTTATGCAGACTGAGTTTGCTGTTATCTATTCTCAATTACTCTTTACTAACACCAGAAATACTTTTATAAGCAAACATGATACGAATGATAACTGTTTGGTTTAACTGCCTAACATAAGCAAGCATAAAAATAAAAATAATGAAATTAAATAAAATTATTTTCTTCAGTTTTACGTCAGAGATTGTAGACTTATTTATTGTATTTTTTGCTGTTTTTGCTGTCTCTGCCAGTCCTTGTCGGGAAGAAAACAAAGTGTGTCCACTGGTGTCTTCTCTGTGTTTTTATGAGAACGTACCAGATCCCCGCAACAGCCGCATCATCAGGCAGATGAAGCACCAGGTGAGACTGACCGAAATTATAGGACTTCTTTATCTTCTTCTGCGAGACTCGGGCCTAATTTAGGAACAGAATTAAGACTTATTATTGGTTCTGAGTAATTCCTTAATTTTCCTAATGCTAGTAACTGTTCTTCCATTTAACAAAATGTTGTTTCTTATTTTAGATTAATGAGCCATTGGCTTGGCTTTGCATGCCTATGTTCGAACCACATCACAAGATCTCTCTGGTGGAAGTTGTGGAAAAGAAGTCACAGGACTTTGACCCTGACAAATTAACTAGGCCAGTGGTGGGAGATGGGTGCTCACAGATTGACTTCCAAGATGATCAGAGGAAGGATGTTGTCACAGAGGAGTGTGACCGGACAGACCAAAGATATGGAAGGGAAGAGTACAGCAAAATGCTTGACTCCGATGAGGAGAGGGGTGGTTGTTGGAGCTCATCAGAGGAAGAACCGTTTACATCAGGTTACGAGAAGCATTTCATGCCCACTGATTTGGAAATACTGGAGGTCTGACGATGTCTCAGCAACGGATCATGGATATTCATCTCAGATGTATGTCGTTTGTTATTGTGAAGAAATATACTGTAAATATGGATATGTAGATTCCAGCCCCAATGTAAAGTATTCAGATCAACCGGTGGCTTAACTGCACATATACAGAACATATATATAAACATTTTAGAAAACACAATGTTATGCGTGGAATATTAGAAATAAATTTTATTTTTTTATCTTTTTGTTTACAATGTGACACCTCATACTCAAATTATTTGTATAAGTCACGTTTCTTTCATATATGACTAAATAAACATTGAATAATAATTATTAATAATTTATAGCATTTTAGTGACAACCTAGCCCATAGGTTGCATTTGCACTCTATAATACACTCAAATACGGCCCTCAAACATCCATAAAAGTTAAAAGTTTTAATTATTCAATAATAACACAGCATAAATTCAGATTGTTACAAAAGCAGGTCAGCTAATACTACTGTATTTAATGATGAAAGTGCATATTCATTTTTTTACCAGATTACTCACAAACAAAAACTCACTCATGAGGAGGCAAAAGGAATCTACAGTTGAAACCAGATGTTTATATACACTGTGTTAAAAGACACATAAACCTTTTTTTCCTCACTGAAGTTGAAAAAGACTAAACCTCTCCTGTTTTAAGTCAGTTAGGATTACTAAAATTATTTCTATTTGCTTAATGCCACAATAATGAGAGAGAGAATTTCTTAAAGAATTTTTTATTACTTTCTTCAAAGTCAGAAGTTTACATTCATTTCCTTAGTATTTGGTAGCGTTGCCTTTAAACTGTATGACTTGGGTCAAATGTTTTGGGTATCCTTCCACAAGCTTCTCGCAATAGTCTGCTGGAATTCTGGTCCATTCCTCCTGACAGAACTTGTGTAACTGAGTCAGGGTTGTAGGCCAACTCGCTCACACATGCCTTTTCAGATCTGCCCACAAATTTTCTATGGGATTGAGATTGGAGCTTTGTGATGGCCACTCCAAAACATTGATTTTGTTGTTCCTAAGCCACTTTGTAACCACTTTGGCAGTATGCTTAGGGTCATTGCCAAGCTTTAACTTCCTGGCTGATGTCTTGAGATGTTGCTTCAATATTTCCACATAATGTTCTTTCCTCATGATGCCGTCTATTTTATGAAGAGCACCAGTTCCTCCTGCGGCAAAACAGCTTCCCCCTTTTTCCTCGAAATGTAACGATGGTCATTATGGCCAAACAGTTCCACTTTAGTTTTATCAGATCACAGGACATGTCTCCAAAAATTAAGGTCTTTGTCCCTGTGTGTATTTGCAAACTGTAATCTGGCTTTTTTATGTTGCTTTTGGAGTAAAGGCTTCTACCTCGCTGAGTGGACTCGTTTCACTGTGGACAATGACACTCTCTTACCAGCTTCAGCCATCATCTTTAGCTTTTGTTCTGGGTTGATTCACATGTTTCGGACCAAAACACGTTCATCTCTGGGACATAGAATCCGTCTCCTTCCTGAGCGGTATGATGGCTGGACATTCCCATGGTGTCTATACTTGCGTATAATTGTTTGAACAGTTGAACGTGGCACCTTCAAGCATCTACCCAAGGATGAACCAGTCTTGTGGAGCACCACAATTCTCTTCCTAATATCTTGGCTGATTTCTTTTGATTTCCCCATGATGTCAAACAAGGAAGCAGTGTGTTTGAGGTGTAGCCTTAAAATACATCCACAGGTGTGCCTCCAATTAACTCAAATGTTGTCTGTTAACCTATCATTTCCCTGGTGGTCTAGTGGTTAGGATTCGGCGCTCTCACCGCCGCGGCCCGGGTTTGATTCCCGGTCAGGGATCGCCTTTGTCAATTTCCCTGCCGGAACCTCCCAAAGGGATCAATAAAGTTGTCTATCTATCTATCAGAAGCTTCCAAAGCCATGACATCATCATCAGGGCTTTCCTTCATTGTATAAAGACATAGTAATCTTTGTGTATGTAAACTTCTGACTTTGAAGAAAGTAATAAGAAATTCTCTCTCTCATTATTGTGGCATTTAGCAAGAGAAATAATTTTAGTAATCCTAACTGACCTAAAACAGGAGAGGTTTAGTCTGATTCAACTTCAGACAGTGAGGAAAAAAGGTTTATGTGTCTTTTAACACAGTGTATGTAAACATCTGGGTTCAACTGTATCTAAGGGTGTATTCACACCTGCCTTGTTTAGTTCGATTAAAACGAACTCAAGTTCGTTTCCCTGCTTGGTTCGGACCTTTTTGACTGGTGTGAATACAATCACTCGAACTCTGGTGCGGACCAAACAAGCGGACCGAGACCCAGCTGAGGAGGTGGTCTCGGAGCGGTTCCTACCGAACCCTGGTGCGGTTCCTTTATGGTGTGAAAGCAGCCCGACCTCGATGGATCCGACCCAAGTTGCAAAAATCTACCTTTTTGGATTTGACGAGCTCCCGTAGTTTTCGCGCATCTATCAAGAAGCGTCTGTGTGTCTGTCTGTCTGTGGCACGCATATGTCGCGAACCGTTGGCCCGATTGATTTGAAACTGGACAGGTGTCTCGTTACGGGCACGAAGATGTGCACTGCTAAGTTTGACGTTGTTTGGATAAGAAATGTAAAATATATCGGTAAAATAGATTTTCTCCGCTCTAATATTTCCAGTTGCCTGATGACAGTTCTAAATTATTGCGCTGGCTCAAACGCTAGATGGTAACCATGGCAACGGAGACTCAACGTTATTTTACAGTTTACAGACAAAACATGAGTGATTGATCATCTATCTATAAATCAAGAATTTCTTTTAACTTATTTGGTGAGTTTGTGTCTGTCTGTCTGTCTGTGGCACGCTGATTTGAAACTGGGCAGGTGTCTTTGTGGGGAGGAGACATGGGTCACGACAATGGTCACAACTGAAAAATCTTCTTCAGCTCCCACTATAGGAATACATACTTCCGACGGGCACTGCACTAGTTATGGGAAATGTAGGATAGCCCAGTGACACACACAACAGAGAGAGACACGTGAAGCAAACAAACGCAGGTAGGTTAGGTAGAGATGAGCCGTGGCTTAACCGAGCTCTGAGGAGACACGCTGCCTCCTAGATATCTGGGCAGATGTCCAGATATCTCAAATGCTGGAGAAAACACATAAAAATGCAGAAGTATATAAGATTTTTAGTAAACAAATGAGAGAGAGGGGATTCCAGCGCTCAGTTTATAAACCATATTGCTAGCATAATAACAAGTAGACCTACAGCACGCAAAGTCTCCATTGTAGCCTATTTACGTGGGACATTTGGCTTCCTTCTTTACCCCGCCTATACGTTTACCAGCCAATGGCTGAACGACCTTAGCACATGTGTTTTTGTTTATAAATTCTGGTCCGGTTGCAATTAATCACAGTGTGAAAGCGAACCGCACTAAAAAAAAAAAAAGAAAAAAAAAATTGGTCCGGACCAAAGCAAGTGAACTAACGGACCTTCCTGGTGTGAATACGCCTTAAGACAGCGTGAACAGACTGAACTGACACGGACTTGGATAAATGGCTGGGGTGCACGATAGGACGAAACACTCTGGCCCAGGGCAAGGGAAGACGCAGACTATACTTATATGTGTAATGGGGAACAGGTGGAAACAATCACTCTGGCCCAGGGCAAGGGAAGACGCAGACTATACACATATGTGTAATGGGGAACAGGTGGAAACAATCAGACAAGTGACACATGTGGGAAGGGCAAGTGACTCGAAACGAAAGGAGAGTTACTTTTCAAAATAAAAGTGTGACATCAAGTGATTTAAAAGGATGGTTGAACAGGGATTGACTGTAAACATTTGAAGGTGATGTGATATGAAGGGTTTATGATGGAAGTATGTCTTATCAAGTAAGGGAGAATGTGAGACAACCATTGGGTTTTCAAGGCCAAGAGAGTAGCTACAGATTGTGACAGAGCAACATTCATTCATTCATCTTCTGTAACCGCTTGTCCTGTGAAGAGTTGCGGTGGGCTGGAGCCTGTCCCAGCTGAGCTGTCAGTCTATCGCAGGGCTAACACAAAGAGACAGACAACCATTCACACTCACATGCACATCTACGGCCAATCTAAAATCGGGAGATACATACTTGGCCATTAAAGCCGGTCCAGGGCCAGGAAGCGGGCCAGTAAAATCTGTTTAGACTCCTCCCCTCAGGCCGGCGTTACAGAGCACTGTACGCCAAAACCACCCGCCACAAGGACAGTATCTTCCCCTGGGCTGTCGCTCTGATGAACTCTGAGCAGTCACAGAGTGTGAGACCATTCACATGAACAATAAACAATAACTCTGCACTATTGTATATAGTCACTGTACAAAACCCTGGTTTTGGTGTATATATCTGCTCCTATTCTATGTTTTGTGTGTATAGATTGAGATTTATTTTATTTTATTTTATTTTATTTCATTTTAATTTTCTTTGACTTATTTAAGTTTTTGTGTTTATGTACAAGAGAGTAAAGTTATCGGAGTCAAATTCCCTGTATGTGCACATACTTGGCCATTAAAGCTGATTCTGATTCTGATTCTGAGAGAGCAATATAAAGTGTTATGTGCAGGGGCTGTCAAAAGAATTGACGGAAAACTTTCAACAGGGAATCGTTTCTAGTGCTTCTAGTGCTAGATAAATAGATAGATAGATACATATTTAACCTCCTCAACATGTCCGTGGAGCAGGACAGAGACAGCTGCCTGTAACTGAATGAGCTTCTCTGTCTGACAACGGTATTGTGTAAAGGATGGTGGACATTGTTCATAATGGTCCTGAGTTTGTTCAAGATCCTTGCATCTGCCACTACCACAGAGCTTGCCTTCTGTTTCAATTTGTCCAGCCAGTGCAAAAGCATCAACTAAGAGGTCAGCTATTAGCTATTATTAAAATGGTGGTTGGAGCAGCTGAAAGACTTTTTCGGCACAAAGCACATTTTACTGGAAAGACTACATGAGTACATGTTGGAAAAACATGAGTATGGTGACACAATTTGACTGTGTGGAGGAATGAGAGAATGAGAGGGGACAGAAATTAAAGAGATTTATTAAAGTGAACAGACAGAGCTGATCAGGTGGTGGATGTGCTACATTTATTAAAACAAGAATTTAGTAAAGGAGGCTTGACTTCTGCAGTCTCAAGGTCCTCTCGAGATCCAGAATTACTAGATAAGTACTCTGTTGTGATAAACAATGGAGGGCCATGTTCTTGAATTATTTGTAGTCACATAGCGTGGGATGCTATGCATATAGCAATATATAGATATAAATTTTCTCAGGTATTTCAGTATTTCAAGTATTTCAGGAGAAGACAAGTCAGTACAAGAGACAGACTGTGAGGGCTCTGTAGATGAATGAAATTCATCTCTCATTTTCTTCTCTTAGCAACTTCATAAACCTGCTAGTTGTTCTCTTTCTTTGAGGAGGAATCCCAGATCAAGTGTCTTGGTTCCTTGGTGGAATAAAGACTGTGACATAGCTGAGAAAGGGAAATGGAGCATAACTTAAACTAGGGAAACAGTTATTAAAAATGAGAGGAGACACTGTGAAGCAACCTGTGGTCAGCAAAACATAGAATGTCTGGCCACTTGAAGAAAGATCAATAGAAGTTGTCAGTGTTTCAAGTAGTACACAGTTCTGGAGGTATGGGAGCTGAGAGAGGTTTGAAAAGGATTGGTCTGGTGTTAATGAATAAGAGGAAGCTCGACAGAAATTTAGAAAACAATAACCGAGTTAAGAACTGAAAGATGTCATTCAAACAAGTGCAAACACTATTCTGTCCAGAAACTGGTTATCTTATTAACCTTTTAAACATATGGATGAATTGGTTCCAGAAAATATACTGGCTTTGTTTAACTTAATGTGGGCAGAGGGTTGTTTGCCAGCAGAATGAAAACATGTTGTTATAATTCCAATTTTGAAACCAGACAACAAAGCATATCATATCAAACCAAATGCACTGCAACAGCAGTGATTTGCAAAATTGATAACCAGTGGGACTGCTTATCTTTCAGAATGTAAGGTGCTTTTTGCTGATTTACAGAATGGATTTAGCAGTGGTAGTCAGCAATGGAGTCAGTTGCAGTGTTAGATCAAGATGTATAAAAAAAAGTCTCTTATCAATAAATAAGTAGTTAGATAAGATAAGATAAGATAAGATAAGATACTGTGGCTTCCTCCCACCATCCAAAGACAGTGTGAGTGTGAGTGTGAGTGTGAATGGTTGTCTGTCTCTCTATGTTAGCCCTGTGATAGACTGCCGTCCTGTCCAGGGTGTACCCCGCCTCTTGCACAATGACAGCTGGGATAGGCTCCAACAGACCCTGCGACCCTTAACAAGAACAAGTGGTTACAGAAGATGAATGAATGAATGAATGAAAGATAAGATAAGATAAGATAAGATAGAAGAAAAGAAGCGATCCTTATTGCACAGTTGGTGTAGTTGTTCTTGATGTTTGACGGTTCGACCAGCAACCTCCTCTCCCTGACTTGCTCCACTGAATCCAGATGACAGCCAAGGGTGGAGCTGGCCCTCTTGAACAGTTCGAACAGTCTTTTCTGCCCCTGTCTGTGACTCCGCCATTTTTGGATATAGAGAAAGCTCATAATTATTTGTAGAAAGAAATATCAGTGATTATTAATTTTGGAATGAGAAGAAGAATGTTGAAGTTGATTAAATACAAGTACAGGTTGGTGGGAGAACATCAAAAATAGTTAAAATAGAAAATGGAAGTCTCACTTTTCGTAGGTAGAGCAGGTTTGATCCCTATGTGCCACATGCCGAAGTGTCCTTGAGCAAGACACTGAACCCCCAATTGCACTGAACATCCCGTATAAGATACTATCCGATCTAGGTCTTTTGTTGTTCTCAGTTGCGGGCGGCACAGTGGCGAGGAAGTTAGCACTGATGCCTCACAGCAAGAAGGTCACCGGTTCGAATCCATGGGCCAGCTGGCCTTTCTGTGTGGAGTTTACATGTTCTCCCTGTGTCTGCGTGGGTTCCCTCCGGGTACTCCGGCTTCCTCCCACCGTCCAAAGACATGCTGGTTAGGTTAATTGGTGATTCACACGTAGGTGTGAGTGTGAATGGTTCTGTGTTTCTGTGTACCCCTGCCTCTTGCCCGATGACAGCTGGGATAGGCTCCAGCAGACCCCCGTGACCCTTAACAGGACTAAACGGGTATGGAAGATGAATGAATGTTCTCAGTTGTCAGTTTTACTGCATGATACACAACTATACTATATTATATATATACTATATTATGATCTGTGGTCATTGTAAATAATAATTTCCTGCAGAGGGCAGTAATGCGCCCAGTTGCTTGAATACTGAAAAAAAAAAAAAAAAAAACTGAAGAAGAAGAACGGAAAGCCTATGCCTAGAACACCCACAGGGGAGAAGTTCCACTCTCACTGAACTTCCGGGTTCTGAACTGTTGCAGTTCCACTCTGGTTCCATATGAGGGCGCTCTCAGGACGAGTGCAGAATGAACGGCGGTCTATGGAGCAGTACCCCTCAAAATCCACTTTTCTCAGGATATAATTTTTTGTGCAGTAATTTGAATATTGAATTTGAAAGGAGATGCAAAGAAATTACACACTGCTGGGTGTTAGATTTTTTAGAGTCACTTATTTTGCTTTAAAAAGTATTTTAAAATGTCAATGACGTCATACACATCGTACGACCAGATACTGCTTTACGGCAATCCTTCAGTCACTGCTTTGGTGCTTTCGCGCTCTGCACTTTCTTTTCTCTCGAGGCATGGACAACACAGCTGACACGGGTAAATAATCGTGCTAGAAGAGTTTCTGTTTTGTTGTTTTAAAAGACCGGGCCGAAAAAAAATAACTTGGGCGAAAAAGTCCGCCTTAACATTCTGGTCCCGCTTCGGATGCCACGATGCCGTCAAGCGGGATCTGGTCGTAATCAGTCCTTCACTGACCAATCAGCGTTCATTAGCACAATGCTAGCGTGTTATGGGCAACAACAACTCAACCTGTAAGAAAACGAAAGGACATAAGTTCTCGTTCATTCAACTTTTGACCTATAACCCATGTTGAACTTGCAAAACCTACAATCAAATCTGAGATTTCTCAACGACAATCGGGTGAAAGAGACACATTTAGCCGTTTAGCTCCATAGAGTCCCATTCATGTTGCACTCATGGCGATCGCCCCCAGTGGAAATCTGGTGGAACTGCAACCAACATTCGTTACAATGGGACTTAATAGAGAGTGGGAAGGCTCTCCGTAGACGGGCTCTGACACCCCTCAGCCCGGAAGATGGCGGTAGTGCACTTAGCATGCAAACTGCTAATAAACCTTATAGAAGAAGAAGAAGAAGTAGAAGGAAAGCATAGAACGGAAGTCGCTTCTCAAATGAAATGAACAGGAGGAATCGATGGAACACACGTGGGAAGAGCGGTACAGTTGTTCTTATTCAACTTTAACGTCGATGTATTTTTTTTTAATCACCTATTGTTTGAAATTTTGCATTTATTACATCGATTATTCGTCTCATTGGACAAGGGACTAAAAAGCAAACGTCTAAGCGAGTGTCTGTTGAAAAGCATCAGCGTGGCAGTAGCATTAGCTAACTCTGTCTCTCGGTTCACGTGGATTAGTGGCACTTCACAAAACGTGTTACGTTTGTTAGTGTCTCTTAGCGTTGTGTTAAGCGCATATTACTCATATTTAGAATTTTGTCCGTGTAGGGCTTGTTTTCCATAGTTGAAGGCGGCATTTCCTTATTTTACCACGCATATTGTGACCACCCACTCGGGATCTGCCCTGTTGAGCAGGCCCGACACGTGGGTTGTGAGTTATGTATAGCACTAACTAACCGCTGAATTAATAATGGGTGCTAACAGTTCAGTCAAACGTATAAAGTTGCCTTGTTGAAAAAAATGATACCAGCAGCGCGAACACATATCAATTTTTTTTTTTTTTAAACTTAATTAGCAGTTTGCTAAATCTGGTACAATGAATCTTCTCCCTTAAGTGATTAATGTATTTTGTACATGGTCGCTGTAAGAAATGAACACAAACATAAACCAGTAAAGTTATTCGATGACGGCGAGTCATTGCAGACCTCATTACTTTGTTTGAATTGCGCCTCAATTCTGTTTCCTTGTTTTTCCTTTCCATATTAGAGCCTGTCTGTGTTGTCAACGGAGGTTAGAAAGAATGTGTGCTGAACCCTGGTCATGTCACTGGAGATCCAGATCAACTTCATCGCCTACAATGTTGAATATCATCCAGGTAGGTGTTGGACAATTGCCCAGTCAGCTGTAGAGCTCATAACTAGATGTGGGAGAACAACTTGGACAACACCTTTCCCAAGTTAGAATTAAGCAGATCTTGCATCTGGACATGATGATAAACCCAGCTCATTGATTCACAATGATACCTTAAGTTCCTATTGTTTCTGATCCAGATTTGTCAAGACTGTTAGGCTGTGTATCAATAGTGGTATTATTTAGGGATGTCTACTGCTACTGGTGATGCATGGGGTTAGAAGTAGGATAGGTCTTCTAGAGCGTGGGATGAAATAACAAACCCTCTTTGTGCAGGGCGTCATTGTCTTCTATTGATCCTGTTTCCTCCTGGGTCAACTCCAAGAATGACCTGAGAGATGCATTTAAAAAGGTGAGTTCCTCAGCAAAAGAAATGGAATGTCAGAGTGCTATCCTAATCTGATTATTGACCCTTGTAATTTAAACTTTCCTCCTCATGCGCGCTGCTAGCTCACCACACTTAGATGTTTGAAATCTGGTCACATGATGCAAGTGAATTTTGAGGTGAAGGGAAGGATACACTTTGTTAAACTTTATGTTGAGGATTTGCCTTAGGAAAACCTCTACTGCTGTCCTTTGAACTCAAGAGCAAAAGACCTTTTGATATTATTGAAGTCATCAAAATACACTGCCTGGTCAAAAAAAAAAGTCACCACCTGGATTACACTAAGCAAATAGCCTCCTATTGGATAATTACTGCATGGGCGATTATTTTTCAGCTGGCAACAAGTTATTTAACCCCAACTGATGCAATTAGTAGCATCTTGTTTCTTAAATAGCCAATGTCGAAAGATGCATCCCGTGGACGTGGAAAAGATGTTTAGTCTGTTTGAAAAGGGCCAAATCATCAGCATGCATCAAGCAGAGAAAACATCTAAGGAGATTACAGAAACTACTGACATTGGGTTAAGAACTGTCCAACGCATTTAAAAACTGGAAGGATAGTGGAGAAACAGCGCATCAAGGTAAGAAGAGAGGCAGATGAAGTGATGCCCCCATCATGCCTAGTGCCTACTCTACAAGCCTGTGGCAATGCCATGATCTGGGGTTGGTCTGGTCTAGGTTCAGCAACATAATGTGCCCAAAGAATGAGCATTCATCAGGCTCAAATTGTGAAAGAGTGGTTCAGGGAGCATGAGACATCACATGGATTGGCCACCACAGAGTCCAGACCTTAACCCCATTGAGAATATTTTGGATGTGCTGGAGAAGGATTTGCACAGTGGTCAGACTCTCCCATCATCAGTACAAGACCTTGGTGAAAAATTAATACAACACTGGATGGAAATAAATCGAAACAATGCCACAGAGAATGCGTGCTGTAATCAAAGCTAAAGACGGTCCAATGAAATATTAGTGTGTGACTTTTTTTTTGTTTTTGGTGGCAACTTTTTTTTTTGGCTAGGCAATGTAACATGACTGGAAAAAAAGTTTGGTCCATCTATTCTCATGATTATTAATTATTGCAGATAAACGTGTTTGCTCTTAATGAAGCCTGATCGAGAGTTTGGTTGGGGTTTCCTGTCACACCACCGTTCATAATCAGCCAGTTAATCTTGTTTACATTGAATTAACTCCTAAGGAAGTAAATAGGTTTGACATTACAGATAAGTTTCTATAATAATGCTTTGTTTCAGCTGAAATGTAACTGGAGGTACAGAGAACTGACACAGTCTCTGTTACCAGTAATTATTATTTTTTTTTTTTTTTTGAGCTCTGGAGATGATGCATAAAAATGTCTGAGTGCACATGAAGGTCTTATTCATACTGTCTGATCAAGAGCTCCTGGAAAGACAACTGCTTATGGCCCTGTTAGTTTAAAACCACTGGTCTAAAATGTGTATTTTTTTCCTTTTTTCCCCCTGCACCTATTGCTCCTCAGACACCCCTACTATTGCCACCAAAGGAGAGAGCTGTATACATGGCCTCAGCAGCTGCCCCAGATTTGCAACTGGCTCATCTCAGGACTACATCTGTGAGATCTGCATCTTCTTCAAGCCCCACC
Organism: Chelon labrosus; assembly: GCF_963514085.1. Classification (NCBI taxonomy): domain Eukaryota; kingdom Metazoa; phylum Chordata; class Actinopteri; order Mugiliformes; family Mugilidae; genus Chelon; species Chelon labrosus. Next base: position 265,123 of record NC_140354.1, read on the forward strand.
TTTACAGCTTTGTTTGTGTAGGTGTTGTACAATCGTCCAGTCAGCGGTAGAGCTTATAACTGGATGTAGGAGAACATGCCGATACTTTACCAAGTCAGAATTAAGCAGATCTTGCATCTGGACATGATGAGAAACCCAGCTCATTGATTCACAATGATACCTTAAGTTCCTATTGTTTCTGATCCAGATTTGTCAAGACTCTGTGCTAGTCTCAATAATGGTATTATTATTCCTCTCTGTCCCATCTCATTTTGGGCATTGTGGTCACATTGTAATATATTTCAAACACAATACATGCTGCAGTGGACCCACTAATGTCAGTAATTAAACATACAACAATAAGCAGTAGAGCATAGATCAACAATAAGTTAACAGTGATTTACTAAAGAAAGCTGCATTGGAAGTAAGAACTAGTATAACGAGTGGAAGATTATTTTAAAAACACTAGTCTGAATAGTCTTTGAAAGTCTGATGAAATAGCTGAAGTATTTGTGTGTCTTTTTCCAGGGTGGTGAGGAGGAAGTGGCAGTACCAGAAAGCGGTAAGACATTGAGCCCTGTAAGGAGAATGAAGACGAGGGTGATAAGGATGTGAGATATTGTCTGACTAGTACCTGTGTACGTGATGAAGAAATGCAGTTACTCTGTAAATTGTGTGATGGCTAGTTCTGGTGACGCTATTATTCTGAATATGTCTTTTGTACTTGACATTTTATGCTGGTGTCTGATAGTGATGCTCCGATTGATCGGCCACCGATCATGATCGGCCGATATTGGCTTAAAATAGCTTGATCGGCGAACCCCAAAAGCGCCGATCAAAAAAGCCGATCACGTGACGTAAAACTCACGCGACTTTTTCACACCTGCATGCACGGCGCACAGGCACACAACAGCAGAGCTTGTGTATAATACTAAATAATATATATATGGGAGTATTTGGCCGCTATTCGCGGAGAATTTAGTAACGTCAATGATTCTGATAAGCTCAGGCCGGTTGCGTTCGCCTCGCGGCCGCTCAATTTGTGATCCGCTGCGTAAATCCTTCGGCCGGCCGACCGGGAAAAGTCCCGGTCGTCCCGATTGCCACTCCGCCCCTGATTAGAAGCTATATGCAATTGCGACGGTGCTAGATCCAAGGTAAGAGAAACTTACTATCACTTATCATATTTCTACTGGTTTTTTTTTTTGGTTTTTTTTCCCCATACATGTAGTTCATAGTTAGTTTCATTTCTACAAATGGTGCAAACTCTGCTAGATTATAGATAAAAGATTCCCATTCCCCTGCCATTCTATGATTGGCAGTGATCGTCAATCGGCAGATCATGATCTTGGTGATCGGTGATCGGCCCCAGAAATGCTGATCGGAGCATCTCTAGTGTCTGAATGTTGTACATCTACTTTTTCTTTTTTCATTTTTTTTCCCTTCCTGCTCCTCTAGACACCCAGATCACTATTATTGCCTCCAAAGGAGAGCGCTGTATACGTGGCCTCAGCAGCTGCCTCAGATTTCTCAGGACTACATCTGTGAGATCTGAACTTTCTTGAAGGCCCACCTTTTACAGTATTGTTCAGGTAGGTGTTGGACAAATGCCCAGTCAGCTGTAGAGCTGATAACTCAATGTGGGAGAACATGTTGGTACTTGACAAAGTCAGAATTAAGCAGATCTTGCATCTGGACATGATGAGAAACCCAGCTCATTGATTCACAATGATACCTTAAGTTCCTATTGTTTCTGATCCAGATTTGTCAAGACTCTGTGCTAGGTTGGGTCTCAATGGTGGAATTATTATTCCTTCCTGTCCCCTCTCATTTTTGGTATTGTGGTCACATTGTAACATATCCCAAAAATGATGCATGCTGCAGTGGACCCAGTAATGTCAGTAATGAAACATAACAATAAGCAGAGCATAGCTTAACAATAAGTTAATGCAGTGATAGACTAAAGAAAGCTGCACTGAAAGTTAGAACTAGTATAACAGGAGGAAGATTATTTTTAAATCACTAGTTTGAATAGTCTCCTGAAAGTCATACTGATGAAATAGCTGAAGTATTTGTGGGTCTTTTTCCAGGGTGGGGAGGAAGAAGTAGCAGTACCAGAAGCGGTCAGACATCAAGACCTATGAGGAGAATGAAGACGAAGGCGATGATGATGATGCGATATGTTGTCTCGCTAGAACCTGTGTAAGTGACTGGGGAGAGGAGATATTTTTCCTGCAAGCTTGAGCGTTGAATAAGTTTTGAGAATGTGACTTTGTTATTGTGGCCAATGCACATTCATGCAAGTTTCTTACATGAGCACTGAACAAGTTGAGTTATTATTTCAAAATAAATGTTCTAAATTGTACGACTGATTGCCAGTATTCGTTTTGCCATTTGTCAGTAATATATCTACTGAGAAATGTCAGGATTTCCTGAAGACCAGTGCGTAGGATCTAGTGGTGTGTACTGCTGGAGTTGTGTTGCAACTAGCTAAATATTCCTCCCTCAACTATCCCTTTACAGGTGGGTAGGCTAGACTACAGTGACAGTGAGCTGCAGTAGTACCGTCAAATTCAAGTGGCCACTTATACATAAAACACAAAAGGTGCTTTTTAGGTTTTGAGTTTTGCTTGATCCTTTCTGGGCTACTCTTAATATGGCAAATAAATGTGTGATTGAACCCAGAGGTATTGTGTGAAAAGCACCCATTTTTGGTTTATCCCATATTTCATACCCCTTACATTTGTCATTTGGCCCGAGAGATGCATTTAAAAAGGTGAGTTCCTCAGTGTTGTAGGTGAGGACTCTGAGAAAGGTCAGTAACATGACCTTTTGCAGCTCAGAGCCCTGGATTGACTGCTTTATGCCCCACATTTACAGCGTTGTTCAGGTAGGAGTTGGACAATTACCCAGTCAGCTGTAGAGCTCATAAAGTAAAGCAAAGTGCTTTATTTAGTCATTATACTGCGTACAACGAAATTGCATGGTCGGATGGAGGGTTGGTCCTGAGCCGCTGCGACCGCGCGTGCTGCCACTGTGGGCCAACCTGACCTAGCACCTATGTTTTGATGATGGGAGGAAACACACACAAACACGGGGAGGCCCTGAGAATCGAACCCTCTCGGCCCCGGGGACTCGAACCGAGGACCTTCTTGCTGTAAGGCACCAGCGCTACCCACTGTTCCATCATGCAGCCCTAACTAGATGTGCGAGCACATGTTGGTACTTGACCAGAATTAAGCAGATCTTGCATCTGGACATGATGAGAAACCCAGCTCATTGATTTACAATGATACCTTAAGTTCCTATTGTTTCTGATCCAGATTTGTCAAGACTCTGTGCTAGGTTGGGTCTCAATAATGGTATAAAAATCAGAATGTTTTGTTTGAGTAGCACCCATTGTTGGTTAACCCGTCAGTTTTTTTCTTGTCTTGTTCTCCTTTCATACTGGCGTCTTTTTGCATTGTCAGCAGATGAGGTCATGTTACTGAAGTCTGGATTGATCGCTTCATGCCCCACATTTACAGCATTATTCAGGTAGGTGCTGGAAGCCTGATCTAGAGTTGGGTTGTGGTTTTCTGTGTCACCACTGTTCAAATCAGTTAATCTTGTTTACATTCAATAAACTCCTAAGGAAGTAAGTAGATTTGACCATACAGATGAGTTGCAACAAAGAATGCTTTATTCTAGCTGAACTGTTAATTGTGGTACAGAGAACTTAGATGTTCTCCGTTACCAATCATTCTTATTGAGCTCTGGAGGTGATGCATAAAAATATCTGAGTGCACGTGAAGGTCTTATTCATACTGTCTGATCGAGAGCTCCTGCAAAGGCAACTGTTAATGGCCCTGTTAGTTAAAACCACTGGTCTGAAGTGTGTTTTTTCTTTTTTTTTTTTTTTCTTCTCACACCTCTTGCTCCTCTAGACACCCGGATCACTACTATTGCCTCCAAAGGAGAGAGCTGTATACATGGCCTCAGCAGCTCTGTGAGATCTGAACTTTCTTGAAGGCCCACCTTTTACAGTATTGTTCAGGTAGGTGTTGGACAAATGCCCAGTCAGCTGTAGAGCTGATAACTCGATGTGGGAGAACATGTTGGTACTTGACAAAGTCAGAATTAAGCAGATCTTGCATCTGGACATGATGAGAAACCCAGCTCATTGATTCACAATGATGCCTTAAGTTCCTATTGTTTCTGATCCAGATTTGTCAAGACTCTGTGCTAGGTTGGGTCTCAATAATTGGTATTATTTAGGGATGTCTACAGCTACTGGTGATGCAGGTGTTATAAAATAACAAATCTTATTTGTGCAGGGCATCATTGTCTTCTATTGATCCTGTTTCCTCCTGGGTCAACCCTGAGAATGGCCTGAGAGATGCATTTAAAAAGGTGAGTTCCTCAACAAAAGAAATGGAGTGCTATCCTGATCTGATTATTGACCCTTGTAATTTAAACATTCCTCCTCATGTGCAGTGCTAGCTCACCACACTCTTTGATGAACACTCATTAGACATTCGAAATCTGATCACATGGTGCAGATGAATTTTGAGTCTGAGAAGTGTGATAGTTTGCTGTAAGGGAGGTAAAGACAAAATATTTATGAAAAGGCATCATGAAGGATCACTTTTACTTGTTGATACAAATGTCTAGTGCATGTTGACAGCTAACTGTCAGTTCAACCACTCATGCTGAAGTTCTACTCTTTCTTTCCTGCATCACAGGACGAGTCCCCGCAGTCAATTTGAGGACCAGCAACCTCTGCGCTGCAGACACACCCTTCGGAATTTGTAAAAGGCAGCCAGAATTGCATCTCCTCATTCATTGTCTGTGTTTTCTGTTTCCATTTAAGTGAGATTTGTTGTATAATACTAGAGTCTAAGTTCCAGAATTGCCTAAATAAATGAAATTATGCAGCATTTTCATTGTGACCCTTTCTCACAGCTGTAGAAAGTTTTTTTTTTTTTTTTTTTTTTTTTTTTTTTTTTTTTTAAATTGTAATTTGTTGTTCCATTCCGCTGGCACTACAGATTTAAATAACACTAATAATAATAAAACTATTAAACTTTATCCAGTATTCGGACAATATCAACAGGTTGCGTGTACCTAAAAACACACCACTTTACCGTGTGTCAATATCAGTGGCTTCTTTGAGTGGTGCATTAGTATCACAAGTATTAATTTCAATTTCATCGTTTGTTTCCACTATAATTTGGATTTACTAACTCAATATTAAATTTGAATGTATATTACATGTTGTCAAAAGTATGACAGATTTTATCTATGCTAACATACGTATCCATAATGTCCTTTGGAAATATATATTTTAACAAACTTAAACGCTCAAAAAAATCTGAACTTATTATACTAATAGAGATGTAGTGTGGAACACAAGTTACTTAGCCATGAACACCATTTTCTGTTCCTCTTGGCAAAGCAGAGACTTGTAGAATTATCCTCAGATTTATTGTTGTTGAAAGGTATTGACCATGTCCGATGGGCAACATCCCACCAGAGCTGTATTGCTTTGACCCAGTTTTCTGACTGTCATAATTTTGAACATGTCAGAGTTGCAAACCAAATTGCAATCAAGCCACTTAATGATCAAATAATCATGGTTAATGTCCTACGCTGTGGTGTGCTGGGGTGGGAGCACCTCAAAAGCAGACCTCTTCAGGTTGGAGAAGCTGATCACGCGGGCTGGCTCACACTCACACCTACAGCCAATTTAGAATCACCAATTAACCTAATGAGCATGTCTTTGTACAGCGGGAGGAAGCCAGAGTACCTGGAGAGAACTCATGCAGACACAGGGAGAACATTCAAACTCCACACAGAAAGGCCAGCTGGCCCATGGATTTGAACCTTCTCGCTGTGAGGCATCAGTGCTAACCACTTCACCACCGTGCTGCCCTGACATTTACCAATTTAGCAGAATTTAGGACTTCTTGGTTGAGGGTAGGTAAATCTGGAGCTATGAAGATAATGTCACTGGAGCTTTCTGGTGGACAGTGACAGGACATTGGTGTGCCCAAGATACAGGTCAAAATCTGGACGCTATTAGCTCTATACTGGGAAAAAAAACAGCTACAATTGGACTGCCTCTGACTGAGGTAGGTTCCAGAGTCTGGTCAGAGTCAGGAAGTGGTTCTTGAAAAATGCCACGTTGCTTCAGTTATGGCTGAAACTACACTACCTGGACAAAAAAATGTCGCCACCTGGATTTAACTAACCAAACAGGTATGAGCCTCCTATTGGATAATTACTGCATGGGTGATTATCTTTCAGCTGGCAACAAGTTATTTAACCCCAACTGATGCAATGAGTAGTTTCTCACTTCTTAAACAACAATGTCAAAAGACACATTCCGTGGTCGTGGAAAAGATGTTAGTCTGATTGAGAAGGGTCAAATCATTGGCATGCATCAAGCAGAGAAAACATCTGAGATTGAAGAAACTGCTAAAATTGGGTTAAGAACGGTTTAGTTTATTAAAAACTGGAAGGATAGTGGGGAACCATCGTCTTTGACGATGAAATGTGGTTTTAAAAAAAATCCTATTTGATTATGATCTGTGATCACTTAAACGTTTGGTGAAATCAAATCGAAGAAAAACAACAGTAGAACTCAGGGCTATGTTTAATAGTGAAAGTAAGAGCATTTCCACACTTACAATGTGAAGGGAACTCAAGGGATTGGGACTGAACAGCTGTGTAGCCTTAAGAAAACCACTAATCAGTGAGGCTAATCTGGAAACAAGGCTTTAATTTGCTAGGGAGCATAAAGATTGGACTCTGGAGCAATGGAAGAATGCCATGTGGTCTGATGGGACCAGATTTACCCTGTTCCAGAGTTATGGGGGGCATCAGGGTATGAAAAGAGGCAGATGAAGTGATGCACCCATCATGCCTAGTGCCTACTGTACAAGCCTGTGGGGGCAGTGCTATGATCTGGGGTTTCTGTGGTTGCTCAGGTCTAGGTTCAGCAACATTATGTGTCCAAAGAATGAGGTCAGCTGACTACCTGAATATACTGAATGACCAGGTTATTCCATCAATGGATTTTTTCTTCCCTGATGGCACGGGCATATTCCAAGATGACAATGCAAGGATTCATGGGGCTCAAATTGTGAAAGAGTGTTTCGGGTAGTATGAGATATCATTTTCACACTTGGATTGGCCACCAGAATCAGAATCAGAAAATACTTTATTGCCAAGCATGTGCCAAGGAATTTACTTTGGTGTTGTTGCACTCATTACGTGTAAACAATTAAAATAAAATAAAATATAGAAACTTGGCTCTCAAATATACAAAAATACAAAAAATATATACACAGTATATACAACAACCAGAACATTTACACTGGGATGGTAGTGGGTTTGATGTGTTCGCCATGCGAGTGGTCCTGGACTCGATGGATTGCAGCCGTCTGCCAGAGGGGAGTCTGTTGAATAGTCTGTGTCCAGGGTGAGAGGAATCAGCCACAATCTTAGCTGCACGCTTCAGAGTCCTGGAAGTGTACAGCTCGTCGAGAAACTTCAGACTGCAGCCAATCACCTTCTCTACAGAGCGAATGACACGCTGCAGTCTGCTCTTGACCTTAGCAGTGGCTGCAGCATACCAGGTGGTGATGGAGTTGGAAAGGATGGCATTGATGGTAGTGTAGAAGTGAACCATCATTGTCTTTGGCAGATTGAATTCCTTCAGCTGCCGCAGGAAGTACATCCTCTGCTGTGCTTTTTAATTAGGGCACTGATGTTCAGCTTGCCTGTAGTTTGGGAACCACTGGACTAGATTAAGATGTAATAAAATGTTACATTAATCTTAGTTGTGAACACACATATCCAAAGCTGATCACTTGCATTCTTGGTTGCCCCAAGACAAACATCACATCTGCCTTCTTCACAACCATAAAATGACAAAACTCCCTTTTTGAACGAGAAAAAGGTTGAAAACAGCATAAAACTAACTTCAAAAAAATCAAAATTGTAAAAGATCTAAAAATCTGAATAAGTCACGGCAGTATTTTTTGTTCAAAGAGCAGTATGTTTTAACTAGTTGAGCGGGGAAGCGGAGCACAATTACAGTCAGATATCGCTTCATCACAATATCTACATAGTAACATAACACAAGTTAAATTTCACCACATCCATTGATCTTCTGCTCGTCCGTCTATCGCGGGGTTAACACAGAGAGACAGACAACCATTCACACTCACATGCACTCCGAGAATGTCTTTGGACAGAGAGAGAAAGTACCCGGAGAGAATCCACCCAGACAAAGGGAGAACATGCAAACTCCACACAGAAAGGCCCCAGTCGGCAATGAATTCAAACCTTCTTGCGGCCACGCAACTGTGCCGCCCCACATCCACTGATTCAGAATGAATAAACTCAGGTATGAGGTATCCATTAGATAAGATATAAAATATACCATTTGTAAACTGATTTGACAAGCACTCCAAGAATTCCAACAGTATTAACCTGTTATTTTGGAATACACCACTCTACTGTTAATACAAACACAAAACTGTGAAATTTTGGTGATTTACTGTTAACAGAACTATACTGTTCTCCTAAAATACAGCATTTTACAGCATTCATCCAAACCTTCTAAATCACGGTATCATGTTGTATTTTTTGCATTCTGGGAAATTTAACCCGAACTACACATGGGAAGCTGGATCTGTTCCTCTCTTTTACATATGATAGTGAGTTACACAACTTGATTTTTACAATGTCTAAAGAGACACTATTATTTTTCAGGTGCTTCACTGGTATAAATCCTGAGCGAGGCACCAAGGCTGGACATGGCAAGGTCTTGTCAAAAAACACTGGCAAAGCCACCAGCAAAAAGAGGACAACAGTCAACCCACATGTATCCACTCTGCTGAGAAGAATCATGGACCTTCAGTGGGTCTTTCAAAATGGTGAGATTATTGAATCCCATTACACACATGCACAAAGACACCAGCTTGTCTTATTGCTTTAATTCTTTCTCCCTCTCAATTTCACCCTATTTCCCTTACAGGGTAGAAGGTCTGAATCCCTGCTATTCTGGCCGACTTATTTATGTCCTGTTTCTGAACATTCTAAATTCATGTTAAAATAAAAGTCAAAGTGCATTAAGAAGCTGTGTTTTTTTTTCCACAGTGCAATTACATGTTGATCTGTTCTTTCAAAAAGCACATAGTTTGTAGATTTTGTGAAGACTGATGATGTATTTTTAAACAAACCAGTTGACTGTAAAATATTGTTAAATTAATCTTAACAAACAGTAAATGCTGTATTTTTCAATAACAGTACAAAACTGTAAATATGTTAATTTTACAGTAACATAATGGCAACCCTGCTGCCAGTTCTTTACTGTTATTTTACAGGAAAATTCTTAACAGTGTAACGTCATTTCATTATGCTACAGATGATTTTCTGCTCATTTACACAAACCTGAACACAGGCTACTGTTGGTTGTAGCTTACACCAACACAAGAAACCGTGTCAGTCTGTGGGCAGAGACTGGATCTCTCAAATGTGTCCTCAGTGCATCATGGGTGTGTTCACATCTGTACACAGGTCTCTTGTGCTCCGTACATACCTTGTTAATGCAAGGTATGAACAGGGCCTAAATCTCTTGCATGGTGCATTCAGGAACATGGAAACAAACAGTCTTAAAACGAATATAATGTGTAGAAGAAGGAGAAAATGAGACAAACAAACAAAAACAGCAGTAATAATGACAGTGAATTAGGTTTATTTGCACAGTGGTGGTGGTAGTGTAGAAGAAAGTTGATCACCATGATCTTTAGTAAAGCGGTAAAGACATTTTGTTTAGTTATTCATGATCCCCACAGGATGAACCCTAATGCTTTTTAGCAAGGTTCATATTGAGGTTATGGAGACAGCTGTATGATAGGCCTACTGACTTATTGGATCCAGTACATACTCTAAAAGGCAAGGAAACCAATTAACCTACTGAGAGTGTCTTTGGACAGTGGGAGGAAGCCAGAGTACCTGGAGAGAACTCACGCAGACACAGGGAGAACATGCAAACTCCACACAGAAAGGCCCAGTCGGCCCATGGATTCGAACCTGTAATTTTCTTGCTGTGAGGCATCAGTGCTAGCCACCAAGCCACTGTGCCACCTGTTATTATTATTATTGTTATTATTGTTATTATTATTATTATTATTATTAACTTCACAGATAAAGACTGACATCTAGTGGATGACCGAAGTGATGCAATAAAAGGAGACTACCATGACTCCCTCCTTCCTCTTGTGTTAACAAGGTTTTTCCTCAGTCAAAATGTCAATAGGCCTACTTTTATTCATTCATCTTCTGTAACTGTTTGTTCTGTGAGGGGTCGTGGTGGGGCCCTGGGGGCTGGAGCCTATCCCTGTGATTGGGCGAGAGGCGGGGTACACCCTGGACAGGTCGCTATCGCCATACATACAGTAGGTAAACTATTCTGCCTGGCTGAAAATAAAGTTGCCACCTGGATTTAACTAAGCAAATAGGTAGGAGCCTCCTATTGGATAATTACTGCATGGGTGATTATCTTTCATCTGGCAACAAGTTATTTAACCCCAACTGATGCAATGAGTAGCTTCTCATTTCTTAAACAACCATGCCGAAAAACACATATCCCGTGGTCGTGGAAAATATGTTAGTCTGTTTGAGAAGGGTCAAATCATTGGCATGCATCAAGCAGAGAAAACATCTAAGGAGATTGTAGAAACTAGTAAAACTGGGTTAAGAACGTTCCAACGCATTATTAAAAACTGGAAGGATAGTGGAGAACCATCGTCTACGAGGAAGAAATGTGGTTGAAGAAAAAATCCTGATTGATGGTGATCGGCGATCACTTAAACGTTTGGTGAAATCAAATCAAAGAAAAACAACAGTAGAACTCAGGGCTATGTTTAATAGTGAAAGTAAGAACATTTTCACACGTACAATGTGGAGGGATCACAAGGGATTGAACAGAACAGCTGTATAGCCATAAGAAAACCACTAATCGGTGAGGCTAACCTGGGAAAAAAGTACATTAGCAAAAGAAAACTAAAAATAAAAATAAATAAATGAGAGGATAAAAAGTAATATAAAATAGAATAAAAATAAATAAAATAAAATAAAATAAAAGTTTCACCACACTACCGGGTAAAAAGCCATTTGAAATAGATACATTTTAAGTTTTGATTTGAAAAGGCCCAGGGGGTCTCATGTATGAAGGTTGCGTGCGCACAAAAACGTTCTGTACGTACTCGCCCTCGGAAAAGTTCAGTTGGTGTCAACAGACAGCACAATATCATTGTGCACCTTTAATAAGACTCAGTGCTGTGACGAGGCCTAAACCCAGATTGAAAATTTTCAAGAACAGAGTTGTTTTCCAGAAAGGGCTGTAGCTGTATTAAAACAACTTTTTCTAAAATTTTAAAGAGAAAGGAAATATGGGAAAAAGGGTCTAAAATTAGATAACACTGAGGAGTCAAGGTTAGGCTTTTTAAGGCCCTAGAGTGTTAAAAAACAGTTTCAGCACTCTAGCATGAACAACATCCAGTGGGCAATTTGTAGACTTCAAAGATTTCACTATGTCACTGAGGGAGGAGAAAGAAACCAACTCTGGGACAATGACTGCTGCTAGAAATTATATCAGACAGATACTGAGATTTTGCCTCTCGTAGAGCCCTCTGATAATATACAAAACATAATTTCGCTGTGGCTCTCAACACTGCGGTAAGATTTTCTTCCCAGACAAAAACTGCTAGCATGTGTTTTCGATAGTAAAAAAACAGCAGGGCTGATTTGCTAGGGACAGCTGGGAATGGCTGCATCAGGTTAATAATAAAAATATGTCTTAAAAATAAAACATGATGTGATTAGACTGTATTGGTCTTGGGGATAATTTAAAAACAAAAACAAAATTTAAATCAGTTCCACCTTTACTGATGTGATAAACACAATAATGCAGAAATAATAATCCAACACCTCCAAATGTGCCTCACAGCAAGAAGGTCCCAGGTTCGAATCCATGGGCCGACTGGGCCTTTCTGTGTGGAGTTTGCATGTTCTCCCTGTGTCTGCGTGGGTTCTCTCCAAGTACTCCAGCTTCCTCCCACTGTCCAAAGACATGCTCATTAGGTTCATTGGTGATTCTAAATTGGCCGCAAGTGTGCAGGGTGTACCCCGCCTCTCGGCAGATCACAGGGATAGGCTCCAGCCCCCTGTCCCCCACCACGACCCCTCACAGGACAAGCGGTTACAGAAGATGAATTAATGAATGAATGAGATGAGACATGACTAAAAAAGTAAGCAAAACCACGAGAAGACAGGAAAAGCCCTGACAAGAAGCACAGTTAGCTTTTTATCAACTGGATGACATTATTGTGATGGACCTTATTCAGTCTAATTAACAGTCATAACATTATTTCTTGGGCGGCACAGTGGCGAGGTGGTCAGCACTGATGCCTCACAGCGAAAAGGTCCCGGATTCGAATCCATGGGCTGACTGGGCCTTTCTGGGCGGAGTTTGCATGTTCTCCCTGTGTCTGCGTGGGTTCTCTCCGGGTACTCCGGCTTCCTCCCACCATCCAAAGACATGCTTGTTAGGTTAATTGGTGATTCTAAATTGGCTGTAAGTGTGAGTGTGAATGGTTGTCTGTCTCTCTGTGTTAGCCCTGTGATAGACTGGTGACCTGTCCATTGTGTACCCCCACCTCTCGCCCGATGGCAGCTGGGATAGGCTCCAGCAGACCCCACGACCCTTAACAGGAACAAGCGGTTACAGAAGATGAATGAATGAACATTATTTCTTATACCACTGCTAAATAAGTAGTATACTGTTTGATAAATACAGGAAATATTCTTAGAGTAAATTGTCTCTGTGTCTTATGAGTTAGGATGACTGTAATAACCATTCTGATCATAGACACTCAAGAGAATTCTATTTGTTTAATGCTTTCCAGGAAACGTACTGAAAACAACTAATGAAAACCGCTATCTGAGTTGCGAACATTACACTTCCAAACCAAAGGCCATAATAAAAACATCTATACAGTAGTTAATGTGGAGGAGATGAGTAAGACATACATCTAGAAAAATATTATTTAATCCCACTTGATATGCAGACAAAGGTTACTTTGTTCATGAAAAAAAAAAAAAAAAGTTGTTTGTTTTAAAACTAATGCACTCAAAAGACCATTTTAGAGTTAAAGAGCTCTGAATATTTCCGGAGTAGGCTCTGAATATTTCCGGAGTAGCTAGTGCAATCCAGAATAGGATATGATATGTACCTGAGGTCTCCTAACAAGTTTCAACCAATCTTCAATTCTAGCCAGAACAGGAAAGCAGGGAAATGTTTCTCCAAATTCTTGAGTGATTTCAGCATCTTCGATGAGCCTGTGGTCAATTTATAATAGATACAGCAAAGGTAAATTAGTAATTAGTAAAAAAGCAGCAACAGCTCAATTTCCATGCCAAATCAAGATCAAATGCCCACTTTTTTTATATGATTAAACTCCTGATTAATATCTCAACACAGCGTAAGCCCAAAGTCCTTGATAACATTAAACACTTCTGAAGTCAAAATAATCATAAAAGCATTTGAAAACATAAAATACAAATTTGAATGTATATATAGTGGCCTCTTCCTTGTTCCAACTTATTATATATCTTATCGGTGTGATTTTTGACTGACATGGACATATATTGCATATGCAGAATATGGATCTCCGCGCCCCATTCACATCCACACCTCCAAACACACACACACAAATAAAGACCTTCTCTAGCAAAAGTACTGTTGTAGATGATCACACAGCAGGCTACTCCACTCTGGTTAAACAACAGGCTGCTACAAAGACTGCTGTTATTAATATGATAATAAGATAATGTATGTAGGTGTCGTAACACTTCCAAAGGGGTGAGTTTGCTGTTCATATTAATTGAACTTGAGTTATGCTGACACTTAGTGTCTACTAACAGCTTGGGCTGTTTCTTTAGTGTTTTCTTCCTCTTGTTGCTTCATGGCCTGGATCACAGCAATCTCTCTGGCCTCTTTGTTCTTGTTCCTTGCTTCAAATAGCAACCTGAATTACACAAATGATATACATTATGCCACATGATCAATCCAATGTATTGCATATTTAGCAGGAAGTCATTAATGTCCAATTTGTTACCTTAAAAAACGGTGAATGCTAGAAGATATACAGTATATTTATTATAATGATATAATATGTATACTATGTTTTTTAAACCTGTTTTTGATTATCCTTTGCACAATGGCATCGGTAGTGAGGCTGTTCCCACTATCAACAGAAAGCAAGATTCCTTTCCTTCTGGGCACCTAGGTATGAAGCAAAATTGCCAAATCAGACTCCTGAAGGGTAACTGCATAACATGTCTAAGACTGAAGTCTTACAGCATAAGGGTCAGATCCATCCTTATCAAAGCATATTTCTGTCTTGCCATGGCAAACAAGATCCACCTGTGAACACAAAGTCACGTGTAAGTATTTTTATTTTTGATATATTGTTCGATATACACTGTCTTTACTTGCCTTGAAGTGTTCCAGCAAGTCTTTTGTTACAGCAAAAGGGGCACCAATCACTACTTCAGACACGTACTGTAAAAAAGCAAATAAAAATTGATCAGTCATTTATACACATGTGGACAAAATTGTTTGTACCCTTATGTTAAAGTCCAGGCCAGTTTCATTAGTTTGATTATTAAAATGATTCTGTCGAATCACAATTAAAAATCAATGTCTGATTTTTATTAGTTCATTTTCAGTAAATTTTTAGTTATTATTACTTCTGTCTGTTTCAAGTTATTTCAGTGACCACAGTGGATTTTCTTTCTTTAACGGAAGGGAACCAACAATTTTGTCCACATCTGTCTTTGAGCACATTGAACTAAAATTACATGAAGGCTAAGAACACACTCGGCAAGCAAGGACGCTGAGCGTTCTCTCATGGATATTCATGATGGGGTAGTTTTTCCCTTTGTAACGATTCACCTCCTGAAAGATATGATATATGAAAGGATGTGTTAATAAATGCACAGAACACTCAACTCAGGGAGGTGGTAAATGTCTCAAACAGACTCACCTGATCAAAGTGTAACCCAACTATAATGTATGACTTTTGTGCAAGCTTATGCACTGCTTCCAGGAAGTCCACATGGCCAATATCTGACAAAGACTTGTCAGGAACAACTGCACGTTTCAAAAACTTTGAACAACCATGTTGTAGCAACAATTCTTAGAATTGTAATAATTGATACTATTCACACATAAATAACAACAGTACATGCATTTTGAATGAATAAAATGTAAAAATGGTCTTCAGAAACATAGCTATTTTTTGTGATGTTAAAAAAGGTTACGGAAGAGGTCGAATGCTCCTGCCACATAGAAGATAGTGTCTCCAGGTTGAGCCTCCTGGCCTGAAGCAAACTGGATGATCTTCTGAGAAGTCTGTAAGAACTGGGACACACCTGTCCAGGGACTGTGGCCTTGCTGACTCTGTGACCCCCCACAACCAAGAAACAGTAAAAATGAGTACTTTGTGTTGTAGTTGCAAGAAAACAGATGCACTTTGGTCTTACTTTGGTATAGACCTCTTCATACTGTGTGAGACCAGAATGGATCTTTGTGCTTTGATGCTATTTAGAACCACTGCTTGGTGGCCAAGTTACTTTCCTCATTCAGTAACGGAACTGATATTCAGTGTTTACTGGCCTATTGCCTGATTACAAAGTGGGTCCACAGTAAAGACCTTTTGTTTTATTACTCTTCTGCCAACTGAATGACAAAGCAGCTAAGGAAAAGGAAGAAAAAGAGCCACTGATGTTGTTCCCATTGGAATGTTTGCCAGTAAGGTGAGCGATTTTCATTAAGTGAGGAGCAAAGCATCGAATTAAGCCAGAAACAAATGAGGTACTTACCTTTCCAAAGTTGTCTGTGTGCTTCTGATAGTCTGATCTATTCTAAAAAGAAGAGAGGGGAATATTATGTTTGTGCTCTGATCTAAGGGCATACAGAGAGTGAGAATACTCACAATGTTGCTGTGGTGTGCTTTGGTCATCAGCAGCATCCTGCCAACTAGGTCTGTGGTTGAAACTCCCTGGGTTCTCTTACATTCCCTGTCACAACATGATGCACAATGTAACTTCAATAGTACACAAACAACACCCCACCCCTGACTGTTACTCAGTCACTCACCTGTACCGTCCTGACTTCTTCACCTCCTCATATGTATCTTTCCCATCCACAGTTAGTGTTATATCATCTGAAACAACAGTTTACTTGGCGTATTTCAGGTCCCAAATCAAATATCTAAGTATTAAGAATGTTCTAGGATTACTAATCTATTTATATGTCGAAACAAAGACATGAGGTGTTGACGTATTGTACCTCCATGTACACAGAAATCACAGTTGTATTTGTCTAGGGTCTCAAGGGTGGTCACATAAGGAGCTCCTTCCACGACCTCATCTACCCATTTTATGGCCTTCACCATCTTGTATCTTTCTTCCTGAGTGAAGACTGGTGGACCCTTGTGCTTTGCAATCTCACCTTGAAATTTAAAAAATACACAAAGACAGATACTCTTGACACAAAGATCATGTAGACTGAGATTACCAGAACGGAGAGACTGAACATCAACATGTGTGACATTCTCATAAGCTATTGTGACTGAATGCAGCAACACGTCATGAAGTTATGAAGTCCTATTAGTATGTTCATTGCAGGTGATATACCTCCCTATACTAAGCAGGTAAAGGTAATAGGAGAACTGGGAAAAAAGCCAAATATCAGCACAAATGAGCTTGACTTTAGACAGGTAAGGGAAAAGTGGAAAAGAGAAGGGAGGTAACAATGTCTATGCCATAAAGTTCATCCTTACTGTCTGTATGAACTCCAACAATGAGGTAATCTCCCATGGCCTTGGCCTGGCGTAGCTGGTTGGAGTGGCCATAATGCAGCATGTCATAGCTGTGAAAGAAAAACACAATAATATATGAATATTCACAAAAGATACATTGTTGCAGTAAGTACAGTACCTGTACGGCACTGAACCCAATTGGCAGCCCATGGTCCACATCTAGTCCGGAGAAGCCAAATGTATGGCCCATGTATTGTCATAATATGTGACACAATAATGCACAACATGCATACAATATGCACTGGCATTATACATATTACAATACAATACATATTATAGCTGTATATGCTCCTTAACTAGCTTAGCCGTCTGTGAACTTATATTATCAATATCAGAAGAAGCCATCATGGCCTGTATGAAAAAATGCAAAGTCGACCAGGAAAATCGCCAGTTCAAATCTGACTGGACCAGTTTTATTTTACCGGACCACACCAATGCTAAGCTGACTTTCATGATATGCATGCAAGACTGTAGGGGTGTGTTGAAAGCAGCACTTCAACACTAGGAATGCCACAAGTTTTAATTGCAGCTACTTCAGAAAGATTGCCTGAGTCCATCATTGTCACCTCTCTCACTGATTGATGAATGAAAGTCCATTTACAACACCACACTACAAATAATAATTTAATCTGTATATACCACAAATTTTTATACTTCAAATGCCACAAAGCTTTATTTAAAAAAAACAAATGACTGCAAAGGGATAAATGAAACAGTGGAAAAGGCAGTACTAAACTTTAAATAATAAAGACATTAAAATAATACAAAAATAAAAAGCAAATTAAACAGACAACAAAAATGTCTAATAATGTGTTACTGAGGTAATCTTATTCTGTCTCTGTTTTTGCAGTCACTTGGCTTCCCTTGTTACTGGTGTTATTGGTGCTACACAGAGGTATGTCAGGCATTGTTAGAAAAGTCCAGGGTATACTTTCCTGCTGTGTGCCATTTGATGTAGGACTGTTGTTTGTCACTGGTCCAGAACATGGTCCACACATTTTCATCATGGAAACAATTGTTTTGAACTTTGTTTCAAGAGTGCATTTTACTATCCTACTACTAATAATACTGATGATGATGGAAGTAGGAGCAAAAATAGCATCTCTACATGTTGTGAAGAGAAGGCCCTGGAGGAGGAGGGATCTGAAGGAAGTAGGAACTAGGAGGATTCTGGCTTGATGAGAGCCTGTGCAGGTGTGCGGCCCTTTGAAACCCTGCAGCAGAACCCTGGGCTCTCTCCTTGCAGCAATCGTTTGTCTGAGTAAAATGTGAATTCTTATGTTAGTACATTTCTTATTCTGAAAGATAATCATTTAGTTACCTAGTTTGATTTTTTTTTAGTTGATTTTGTATGATAACGTTTTATGTTGATTATATTTAAAAGAGAATGATGTATTTGTATCCTTATGTATTTAGATTCATTTCAATGTTACCTATTTTTCTTTAGATAAAACCAGCATCAATTGCCTGCCATCCTAGACAGAAATAAATCCAGTGAAACCAGATCTTACAGTGTCTCATTGTGCCTGACCGCACAACTGTGGTGTTGACAACTTTCTGGGTACCCAGCTCAAACAACACTTAATACAGTTAGAGACGAGCTATTTTACATGGTTCTTCGAGCCGGATTGGGTCAATGCTATATGGATGGAGCACCAAGGAGATCTGGTAGACAACCCCAACCCCCCTCTCATTTAACTGACTATGAAGCAGAGTATATTGGCCGTAAATATAGATCATCCACAACTGGTCAACCACATGTGGCCCTGCAGACTGAAGAATCATCAGTCCAACCCGCAGCAATCCATGCTCCAACAACCACTCCCTATTCTCAGACATAATTTGTTAAAATGCAACATGGCATGGATGAGATGCGCAATATGATAATGCAGCTTGGAGTTTCAGTGCAAACTTTAGTCCACCGTCTGGATAGCATGGCCTCACCACGTAACTCTTCCACTTCAGCTGAGGCCTCTACCCCTGCATCTCCAACCCATCATAACTATCCTCCTTGTGAACATGATCATTCTTGTCAAGTTGGTCAGTCTTTAGTGGATGAACTTTGCAACTGCTTAAGGCAATATGAATCCCAGGCCACCTATTCTCCACATGGCCTTCAGTCTCCACCCGCTCTGAGCCATGCATCTCTTCCTCCACCACCTGAATCCTTGCTGCCTACACCAGAACCTCAGGCTCTGTCGCAGTTAGCTTCTGAGCCGCATGCTAGCACCCACACTCCCAGGCTTATGACAGACACTCAGGCCAGGGGTCCCCTGAAAGTTCAGAGTTCGAACCCTTCACCTCAACACTTAGGGCATTCTGCTGCCCCCAGTGTGACACCTTTGCAGAATAGCTCAAACTCTGACGGCTACTGCTGGCATCCATTTCTTCTCTCACCCTCAAGCTACAGGCACAGTGCACACTCAAGTTCCAGCTGGCTTCCTTCCACAGTTGCCACCGTCACAACCTGCTGCTCCCTTCCATCCTTATCAGCAGCAGCAACCAATGGTGCCACCTGTCACCATACCTGTGTACCAAACTGCTTCATTTACCATGAAGGTCCTTCATTCCCTTATTTGATTCATGATGACCCTCAGGAATTTGCAATGCTTAAGATGGCCCTTCATAACCTCCTATCCCCAGAGGAACCTGAACCTATTAAATATCACATCTTGCTGGATCACTTGAAGCTAGACTCTGCTCGACAACGTGCCCTCTCCTATGCCAACAGCCCATGTCCTTACTCCCATGCACTGGCTGCTCTTGAACAGCGGTATGGCCAACCGCACCATTTGGTACTGAGTGAAATCAATGCCATCCAGGTCTTTCCATCACTACGTGCTGGTGATTCTAACGGCTTCAGTGACTTTGCCAGCAGGATTAGTGCACTAGTAGGCATGCTGCAGTCTATGGGTAGTACAGCAGGACAAGCAGGGTTAGCCTGTGCTTCTCATGTGCAAACCCTTCTGGCTAAACGTACCCCTGAGCATGTGGCTAACTATGCTCACTATGCACGTTCCACCAGTCCTGGAACCTCAAACAACCTGGTTTATTTTGCAACCTGGCTGGAAGCTGAAGCACAGTGTCAGATGGTGGCCTCTCAAGTCCGTATAAACCAAT
Source organism: Chelon labrosus (assembly GCF_963514085.1). NCBI lineage: Eukaryota > Metazoa > Chordata > Actinopteri > Mugiliformes > Mugilidae > Chelon > Chelon labrosus. The sequence continues at coordinate 285,165 of NC_140354.1, forward strand.
GGAAGCAAAGACAGCAATATTCAAGTGAAAGCCATGGGATAGTTGGATTTGGTTAATGGTCATCAACCAAATCCAACTTTCCCATGGCTACAATATTACATGGCACAAGCAGTCCACAACCCCCTGTCACATCAAAAGAGAGGACTCCTGCAATCTCACAGTCAAAAAACTGTAAGAAAAATCCCATCTGCCCATACTGTGGCACCAAAGACCACCACCCTATCCGCATGCCCTGAATTCCGTCGGCTAACTCCTGATGAGATCCATAACTGGCTTCAATCTCATAACCGCTGCTGGTGGTGTGCCCATGATCACAGAGCAGTGCAGTGTGACCTGTAGAAACCCTGTCCAAAATGTAATGGAAAGCATGCACCTTGGCATCCTGCACGAAGCCAATCAGGGAAAGCCCCCCTCTGGAGTATCTTACCTTATCCGCTCCAGCAGTTCTGGTTCCAAGGTTCTTTTGAAAGTGGTTAAAGTGTTGCTAAGCTACACTACATAAAACAACTGTTATTGGTTCAAAGGGAATTTGCCTTTGACTCGGCATGCATCACAATATTTGGCCCTTAAATTTAATTGAGGGACTCTGCTGAAAACTTTAGAAAATCAAGCAAAGGTGAAACTTTGTGTACATTTTTTTTCACTTTTTGAATTATTCTGGCTCTGTTCTTTTGTGTATTCAAGAATATGTATGATGTTTTGAAGCTCATTCTGTTCTCTCAGCTACAAATGACTCACTATGTATTCTGAAAAGACAGATGGACAGACAGACAGACAGACTTTATTTATCCAGAGGACAATTGGGCTCTTTCCAACTAGCGTCCCAGTGCTATTAAACGCTATTGACCATTTTATTGAAAATAGTTTAACTCAGTAGTTTTACTCTCAAATAGGCTATGAACCATTACTTCACAGAGGCTTTAAATTGTGTGTTAGTTGTGATGCACACTGTCGTCAGACAGTAAAAACACATTTTACACTTTTCTCTGACATTTCTCTGACAACTGATCTTTAGCCTTGTCTATTTTCAGTGTGACAAATAAGAACTGAAAGCCCCTTTGTGCAAGGAAGATGGAGCAGGATTACATATGTCTCAAACATTTAACTGTGCACTTTTCTCTCATACTACTCATGCAGCAGGTTGTCAGTAAGATTGCAGCAATATCCAGCAGGGCCTCGGGCAACAATGTGCTCAGTGACAGGCATGGCTACATGAGCTACAGTACAGTAGCCTTAGGAGGTGGTTGGGTTGGAGGGGTTAAGAAGCTCTGTTGACACTGGCTCTCTTGCATGGTCACCCCACCGGTTAATATTCTGGCATTCCAAATATCCTGCAACATTCCACCACACCAAAGATAGGCAACCTCACCTAAATGGGCAGAATTCTACGAAAGTAAGTCAGCATAATCCTGGAAATCCACCATAATCCTAGTCTTCATACACAGAAATTCAAAACATCTATTCTTCCGCAGCAGCACTGAGTCAACAAGGTCTTTCTCCCAATGGACATTAATATTCCACTTCATAACCTTCAAAAACATATACTGAACATATAATGAACCATCGGCTGATTATTTTCTCAGTTATTTAGTTATTTGTTTTCTCTTTAATATAAAAGGTTGGATGATGTAAAATACCTATAGCTCCAGGGCACTCCAGCCACAGATGTAGAGGGGATTTGAACCAGTGACCCCTACAGTCACTTATCAAACTGTTATTCCCACAGCTCCTCTACAAATAGCTTACAGTAAATTAAATGGTTATTCAACCAACCCCATGATGCTGTTGATATCACATATATATGTATGTGATATGTCATATGTAACTACCATCAAGTCCTTCCATTTGGGTTAGGGTTAGGGTAACGCTTCCGTACTAGGACAACATACACTGCCTAGCCACCAAAAAAAAATGGTCGCACTCTAATATTTCGCCTTTAGCTTTGATTACAGCACACGTTCGCTGTTTTGATAAGCTTCTGCAATGTCACAAGATTTATTTCCATCCAGTGTTGCATTAAGTTTTCACCAAGATCTTGTATTAATGATGGGAGAGTCTGACCACTGCGCAAAGCCTTCTCCAGCACATCCCAAAGATTCTCAATGGGGTTAAGGTCTGGACTCTGTGGTGGACAATCCATGTGTGAAAATGATGTCTCATGCTCCCTGAACCACTCTTTGACAATCTGAGTCCCATGAATCCATGGCATTGTCATCTTGGAATATGCCCGTGCCATCAGGGAAGAAAAAATCCATCAATGGAATAACCTGGTCATTCAGTATAGTCCGCCCCAGGAAAGGAAGACCAAGAGTCACCTCTGCTGCTGAGGATAAGTTCAGGATAAGTTCATACAGAAATTGCAGTTAACAGCACCTCAGATTAGAGCCCAGATCAATGGCACACAGAGTTCTAGTAGCAGACACATCTCTACATCAACTGTTCAGAGGAGACTGTGCCAATCAGGCCTTTAAATTATGAGAGGAATTCTTTCATTCATTCATCTTCTATACCCGCTTATTCCTGTTAAGGGTCGCGGGGTCTGCTGGAGCCTATCCCAGCTGTCATTGGGCGAGAGGCGGGGGTACACCCTGGACAGGTCACCAGTCTATCGCAGGGCCAACACAGAGAGACAGACAACCATTCACACTCACATGCATGTCTTTGGGCGGTGGGAGGAAGCCGCAGTACCTGGAGAGAACCCACGCAGACACAGGGAGAACATGCAAACTCCACACAGAAAGGCCCAGTCGGCCCATGGATTCGAACCCGGGACCTTGTCGCTGTGAGGCATCAGTGCTAACCACCTTTCCACTGTGCCGCCCTATAAGAGGAATTCCGAGACATAAATAAGGTTGGTTGTGTAATGATCTTTGTCCATCCCCTTCTCCATTAATGATGTCTTGTTTAAGTGTATAGAAAACTTAATAAATAACTTTAGTAATAGCTTTTCAGTTGTCCCCTGAAAGTCCCTGAGTAGAATTCAGGCCATTATCTTTTTTATTATTTACACCCGAGGTTTTAAAGAGTGATAGATTGAAATGTCTTCCTTGAAAAAGACTTTTAAATGGAATAGTATACACCAGACATTGCTGCACTCCAGTCAACATCTCAGTGGTAGGTGGAATTTCTGGACGTATACGTGTAACCTAAATTTATGAAATAATTTATTCTGTTACTTTTGTTCTTATGTAATTTCAGCATTACTGTTTATGTTTCAAGAGCCACATTAAAAGAATACCTAATACAGTGAAATTCAATTTGAAAAATTTTAAACAAATGCTGCTAGAATGTTTTTACACTCAATGATCCTGTCACACATTGAATACTGTATTACATGTTGGTCGCTGGCAGGTGTAAATACATGCAAAATCATTGAATCACTCTATAAAAAATCTTTAAAGGTCTTTGATAGAAAACCAGTGTCATTTCACATTTTTAACATCTTATTTTTTTCTTCAAAGTTTAAGCAACTATTTATTTAAGTTTATTCCACCACCACACTGTATATACAGAATGTCTTTATATTTCTAGTTCTTTCTCTCTATTTTTTTCAGAGTATTGTTATTTTTTGTATATTTTTTGTATATATTTTTCAAAATTTTGTATTTGTGTTTTTTTTGGTAACTCTTTCCCTGTCGAACTTGTCACTGTTTTATATTTTTTGGCCAAATTCCATGCCACTGTGACAAGGAAATTTCCCATATGTGGGATTAATAAACATGTCTTATCTTATCTTAAAAAAGCACAACTTACTGAGCCTCAAGAATTTTAAAAATCTTAAATTTGCTTGTACAAGGTGTTACATGGACTTGCCCCACCTCCCATGTCTGACTTCCTTTTTTTAAAAAAAAGGCTCACAGCGGTCTCAGGACCAGGGCCTCCTCTAGAGGGGACTGTGAGGTCCCACACAGAAAAACAGCCTTTGGACAAAATGCTCTTTCTGTAAAGGCCAGTAAGATCTGAAACAGTGTTCCACTCTCCTTAAGAGAGTGTCCCACATTACAAACCTTCAAAGCTCACCTCAAGCAGTGGCTGAAATCAAACCAGTCTTGTAACCATTGACTTTTATCTTCTTAGTAATGTTCTGTCATGTAATGTGCTCTTATTGTGATCTATTGTCCTGTCCTATGTCTTATCATGTTTTTGTGTTGCCTGCCTAGGGACTGCGGATGCAAATTAGCATTGTTGCTATAGTCCGGCATATTTATGTCTATTGCTGTCTGAATAGATGTTCATTAATGTGCACTGTCCCATATAATCAAATTGTATGTTTTATTATAAATAAAAATAATAAAACATACAGTTTGGCACTGAAAACCCTAAAATAGTAAACTGGTATAGGCTTAATTTTCCTAAAATTTAGACATATTATTTTTTTCTGTCTGTCTTTCTATTAGCTGTTACTGTAGGGAATCCCACACAAAGTAAAGCAGGAACATCCATTTTTTTTAAAAACATGGTCTGGTATGTTTAGTAACCCGGGCACATTGGGTTTTGATAAATTGCATGAGCTAACATTAAATCTGTCCAGATTTTATGCCTAATTGTGAACATGTGTCTATTGAGAAGACAAATGGATTACATCCCCAGTAATGCAACGCAAAGTAAAGGAGGTGTATAGGCTACATAGAGTCCTCTACCCTAGAGCCGGCTATACCGGTGGCAGGTAAAAAGAATTCATTCAAATGTGCTCGATACGGAAAATAAGGATATCGTTATCCTTTTATTTGTTTCACAATCATTATTATAAATAACAAATAACTTACCAACCATCGCACCACAGCCTGATTCTTCGCCTCCTCTTCTCGGGACTGCGCGCTGCACCGCCGAGGGCCGTCACTGCGTCTTTCCCGGCTGCTGTGTTCACTTGGTGGGGTCCGTTCTTGAACATCTTCAGCCTGCTGGATAGCCGCTATTCAAGTGAAACCTACAGCTTCAGATCGACTTTATCCAAATAATTATCAGTGTATCAGTGTCGGTTTCTGTGTCAGCATCAGCGGAGCGTGCACGCTCGGTGGAGCGCAGTTGGAGGCAGCAGTGTTTTGATGCGCCAACGCCTAGTCTACCTACGACGCTCCACGTCAGTTGCGTCAAATTAGTTAAAGATAGCAAGCAAAACAAACCAAACACCCCCGACTCACACACACACATATATATATCGCCAGTCAAAAGTTTGGACACACCCTCTCATTTAATGTTTTTTCTTTATTTTCATGTTTATTTACATTACATTAGATTCTCACTGAAGGCATACAAACTATGAATCAACACATATTGAATTCTGAAGTACACAAAAAAAGTGTGAATATGATTTATATTTCTTCTTCAAAATAGCCACCCTTTGTTTTGGTTTCTGCTTTACACACTCTTGGCATTCTCTCGATGAGCTCTATGAGGTAGTCACCTAAAATGGTTTTCCAACAGTCTTGAAGGAGTTCCCAGAGATGCTGAGCACTTGTTGGCCCTTTTGCCTTCATCCCAAACCATTTCAACTGGGTTTAGGTCAGGTGACTGTGGAGGCCAGGTTACCTGGCGCAGCACTCCATCACTCTCCTTCTTGGTCTATTAGCACAGCCTGGAGGTGTGTTTGGGGTCATTGTCCTATTGGAAAATAAATGATGGTCCAACTAAGCGCAAACCGGATGGGATAGCATGTCGCTCACTGCAGGATGCTGTGGTAGCCATGCTGGTTCAGTGTGCCTTCAATTTTGAATAAATCTCCAACAGTGTCACCAGCAAAGCACCTCCCCACACCATCATGCCTCCTCCTCCATGCTTCACGGTTGGAACCATGCATGTAGAGACCATCCGTTCACCTTTTCTGTGTCGTACAAAGACATGGTGGTTCAATTCAATTCAATTCAATTTTATTTATATAGCGTCAATAACAATACAAATCGTCTCAAGACGCTTTACAAAAACACGGCCTGAAACCCCCAGAGCAAGCCTGAAGGCTTGAAGGTGGCAAGGAAAAACTCCCTTTTAACAGGAAGAAACCTCGAGCAGAACCCAGCTCATATGGAGGGACCCATCTGCCTAAGGCCAGCTGGGTACAGACAGAAGAAAGAGAGAAGAGAACAGCAAGATAAACATACATCTGTCATAGATACACATATCTGACTAAAGCGTACATGTGAAATCTTATGATACAAACTGATGATGTTACATGACAGTTCGAAAATGTAAGAGGAATCACAGGCAGGTTGGAGAATTGTTCATTCAGGTAGGAGTGGATAACTTCAGGATTCCATGAAGACTGGGCAGGCTGATGAGACCACGACAACAGATGTAGTATGGAACCAAAGATCTCAAATTTGGACTCATCAGACCAAAGCACAGATTTCCAATGATCTAATGTCCATTTCTTGTGTTTCTTGGCCCAAACAAATCTCTTCTGCGTGTTGCTTTTCCTTAGTAGTGGTTTTCTAGCAGCCATTTGACCATAAAGGCCTGGTTGGTACAGTCTCCTCTCAACAGTTGATGTAGAGATGTGTCTGCTACTAGGACTGTGTGTGGCATTGATCTGGGCTCTAATCTGAGGTGCTGTTGACTTGGATGAACTTATTCTCAGCAGCAGAGGTGACTCTTCATATAGGGCTGTCAGCTGTGTACCAACCTGACCCCATTAAGAAGACAAGAAGTTCCACAAATTAACCCTCAGGTGACTACGTCATGAAGCTCACTGAGAGAAGTCCAAGGGTTTGTAACGCTATCAACAAAGCAAAGAGTGTGTCCGAAGGTGTGTCCATACTTTTGACTGGTAGTGTATATGTGTGTGTGTATATATATATATATATATATATATATATACACACACACACTGCCTGGCCAAAAAAAAAACTTGCCACCTGCATTTAACTAACCAAAGAGGTACGAGACTCATATTGGATATTTACTGCATGAGTGATTATCTTTCAGCTGACAACAAGTTATTTAACCCCAACTGATGCAATGAGTAGCTTCTCATTTCTTGAACAACCATGTCAAAAGACACATCCCGTGGTCATGGAAAAGATGTTAATCTGTTTGAGAAGGGTCAAATCATTGGCATGCATCAAGCAGAGAAAACCTCTAAGGAGATTGGAGAAACTACTAAAACTGGGTTAAGAACTGTCCAACACATTATTAAAAACTGGAACGATAGTAGGGAACCACTGTCTTTGAGGTAGAAATATGGTCGGAAAAAATCCTGATTGATTATGATGATGATCGCTTAAACGTTTGGTGAAATCAAATCAAAGAAAAATAACAGCAGAACTCAGGGCTATGTTTAATAGTGAAAGTAAGAGCATTTCCATACATACAATGTGAAGGGAACTCAAGGGATTTGAACTGAACAGCTGTGTAGCCTTAAGAAAACCACTAATCAGTGAGGCTAACCAGAAAAAAAGGTTTCAGTTTGCTAGGGAGCATAAAGATTGGACTCTGGAGCAATGGAAGAAGGTCATGTGGTCTGATGAGTCCAGATTTACCCTGTTCCAGAGTGATGGAGGGAACTACTGGCTATTGTACAAGCCTGTGGGGGCAGTGCTATGATCTGGGGTTGCTGCAGTTGCTCAGGTCTAGGTTCAGCAACATTATGTGCCCAAAGAATGAGGTCAGCTGACTACCTGAATATACTGAATGACCAGGTTATTCCATCAATGGATTTTTTTTCCCCTGATGGTACGGGCATATTCCAAGATGACAATGCCAGGATTCATGGGGCTCATATTGTGAAAGAGTGGTTCAGGGAGCATGCGACATCATTTTCACACATAGATTGTCCACCACAGAGTAGAGACCTTAACCCAATTGAGAATCTTTGGGATGTGCTGGAGAAGGCTTTGTACAGTGGTCAGACTCTCCCATCATCAATACAAGATCTTGGTGAAAAATTAATGCAACACTGGATGGCTGTGGCATTGTTTTGATAAGCTTCTGCAATGTCACAAGATTTAAGTGCTGTAATCAAAGTTAAAGGTGGTCCAATAACCATCAGGAGAACACTGAACAACCATGGTGTGCATGGCAGAAGTGGCAAGGACAAAAACCACTGCCATTTCTGTCTATCTGCAGTTTGCTAAACATCGTGTGGACAAGGCAGAGGAACATGTTTTGTGGAAAGATGATTCCGAAGTAGAATTGTTCAGGAGGTGTCAGGAAAGCACTTAAAACCTTAGGAAACACCCCGGTGACATTGAGTCTCTGCCATCCTGAAAGCCAAGAGGCACTTGTACAGTTCCATCAGACCATGAAATCCATGTTGCACAAACAATGTCATGACTCTCAGAGAGACTGGGATGACAGTGTCCCCCTGGTTTCAAAAGCATTCCAGAATACGTTACCATATATACAGTAAATACATATATAATTCAACCTCTGGGTTTAGTTCTGTGGAGGTAATCTAACACAGCACTGAAGCTCATTCAGTGACAGGCTGCTGGTCATTTGTCCATCAAGACTGTGGTCTTTGCTGATACTACTTACTTACTATATTTTTTCTTTTCACACTTATATTGTTTACTACATAATTCCATACCTTGATGTTTTCAGTATTAATCTATAATATAGAAAAGACTGTGTTCCCAAACATTTGACTGATACTGTATACATAAAAATGATTTTCTTGGAAAGATGTGTTATCTTGTTCAATTACACAGTCTCAAAGTCTTTACACTATCACGAAGTCACAAAGTCTTTACACTAACACACCACCAGAGGGAAATCCAAGCCCACATACTGCTATGCAGGGGCAAGGAAACTTCCTGAGCAACAGTCATGTTGAATTGTCTATTGACTTGTATCTTGAATTACCTGTCAATTGCCTTGTTTCAGGTTTTATATTAAGGAAATAATGTTTTTGGAAGCATACCTTTTCTGTTGCAACCCTCCATGCATCACAGCTCCATGAGATTCAGATAACTGATGATGTGTACAAGAGGAATACACCTAATGCCTAGTGTAGTAACACTGATAAACAGGCATGCCCTGAGCCATACTTGCATTTGCACAGTGAAGCCTCTTGCCAAGCTTCGACAGGGTGGATGTAGTTAATGTACAGCCTTACTGATGGGGATGGCAACATTAATTATAGCAGGTTGTGGTCTGAGAACTAGGGCAGGCACCTGCTGTAAAAGTGTGTGTGGATGAAGAATGTTTGTCCTAGATTGTGCACCAACTCGCCCTGAACCAACCACGCAAATTAATCAACTCTTCAGAGGCCATCCAGTTGTCTGGAGCAGACAAGAGCCTGTCTTAAGGCACAGGTCACAAATACCTGTAGAAGACTCTGGTATTTAAGAGAAGGAAAGAACAATTGTGCTGAGGCTCTGGCATCTGCACTTACCAACATGGAGCAGCAGAATGTAACTCTTCAGCAATCTGCCTAATGATATCTGTGGTTGTCACATTAGAGGTGTTTTGAATGTGAAGCAGTTAAAATGCTAAAATGCTACTTTTGATGAGGTGCACTGAGATAGAGTAAGGGTTGGTCAGGAAGCAGGGATGACTAATTTACTAGTCCCTTCTAATCTAGGACAAGCACACCTAGACAGCTTTCATGAATCTAATGTTTTACTCGTGTCAGGCCAAAAATATGTCCACTGTGGTTAGTTAAAGTGGGTCACCCAATGGCTTTTTTTGGATCACGGAAAAGGAAATTGTGCCATCTAAATGACTGCTGTCTTCTAAAACCCATCCTGGACAGCAAAAAGCATTCCTTTCCAGTTTATTTTTTTTCAAGTATCAAATTGGGTCAGTGCCACCATAGTATATGACAAAACCCAATTTCAAAAATGAGTAGTTATACTTAAAATCATTTCCTGAAACTTTTTATTCTTATATAAAATAATGTAAGCTGTAAACATATAATATATAAATCATTAACTTAGACACATCAGAGAATCACCTTTAGATCTATAGTTATTACTGCATAAATTATACACAGAGTGTATCAACTGAACAATAGTTTATAAATTGTAACAATTAACTATTGTCTGCTTTCATACAAAGTACTGCAATTTTTTATTAAAACACATTAAGAAAAATAACAAAACAGATAATTAACTTTGTTTGTCTCACAGATTTGTGTACTTTTGAAGATTCAGTTCATAGAATCAGAGGAAAAGAGCCGTCCAGTAAAATGCTTATAAAGCATAAGTTCATGATACAAGCCTCGAGCACTATTAAACTCAACTGCTACACAAGTGTTGTGAGTTACTCTCTCTAACATGTCGCTTGTAAGAAATATACAACAAAAAGCCTTAATAAATTAAAAATGAAATTAAGTGATTTTCAAATATATACATATACTGTAGTACAAAGAGAAATGCAGTAGATGGTGCAATGAGCATTAATGACTGGTATAGCAGCAGAGGAACCTTAATCATACAAACACTCACATAAACACACAGCAATCCCACAGGGGAAAAATATTGCAAGTGGTCCTTTTGACAGAATGAATTGTCGTATCAACATCAACATCAATATCTTTCAGTCAGTATCTATGTAAGTACAGCTAATTTAAGACCAGAGTAACTGAGTAAGGCCTGAATGTACTGGTCCAATGATTAAAACATTTCCACTATTACAGTTTTAACACGTTATCTGAACCAACAAGGACAAATTACACCTCTATGTAGGGATTTGAAATCTGAGGTAAAGAAAAATAAAAAGTAAAAAATCACAACAGCAAGAATTATTAAATAACAGACCATAGTAACTTTGACAATATTGGTTAATCTACTTTTTCACACCTTTCCACTGAGTTTGCATATTAAGGGTCATTTTTCACGATGGTTATTAACACCTAATGTGGCAATAATACAATGCACCTGTATTTTTGATAAAGAGAATCATCATCCCCTGAGGAGATGGTGAGAATAGTCAACACTGCCACCCAAACACCTTAAAGATGGCTCACACGAAAAAGCTTCACTCCACATGACAGCTACAACTTCACTGCTAACATCAATATTGGGCTATGCCAAGTCAGATATATTTTTTGCTGTGGTGAACAGGTCAATGCAAATAGCTAAGTATGCTGACAAATTTAAGTCAGGATTTTCATACAGAACGTATAACCATCACCTAGGTCTCTGGTAAGGAGTTTTGGTGAGTCATAGTTTTGAAACTAATTGTATATCAACAACTCACTCAAATATATAAGATGGTCTGATCAGCAGGAAAGGCAGATTTGGATGAAGTGTATTCTGTTAATAGCACTACACATCAGCTTTCACCTTGAGGTATGGGACCAGGAGAACAATGCAACACTAGGCACAGAGGAGCACTGCTGTAATTTGTTGTTAATTGTATTTCTTTGTTTATCAAAAGATTAATTTTGAGACTTATTCATCTGATTACTACAATCTAATTCAGAGCAGGGTAGAACAGTGGGGCAGCATTGACACCTCACGGCAAGAATGTTCTGGGTTTGAACCCACCGGACGACTCGGGCCTTTCTGTGCAGAGTATGCATGCTGTCCTTGTGCCTTTGTGGGTTTTCTCTGTATGCTCTGGCTTCCTCCTACAGGAAGTTAGGCTAACTGGTGATTTTAAATTGGCCATAGGTGTAGATGTGAGCGCAAATGGCTGTCTGTCTCTCTGTGTTAGCCCTCTGATAGACTGGCGACCTGACCATGGTGCACCTCGTCTCTCATCCAATGACAGCTGGGATAGGCTCCACAGATCCTTTAAGCGGTTTCAGAAAATTAATAACTCAGGCCAAGTAAGTGGCTTTACATGAATTATGAAATCTTTGTGAAAATAATAAATCTGTTTAGTTTTACCAGCACCAGCAATTATTCAGTATCACTTTAAGCTTTAATAGTCTTTTGAATTGATTTCTTAATCATGTCATTTTACCAAACTCCATCTTACAGGGCTAAAAAAGGTGAATTCTTAATGGCAACATGATTTATACTCTACACATTTGTTTTAAGGAGTAAGTAGTATTAGTAGTGATGACGCCAGTTGGTGACTACTACCCCAGAGAAGGAGCCTAATCACTAGAAAAAGCTATCAGACTTCAATATTAAGCCACTGTTGGTATAACTGCTAAAAAATGTCACAAGATTTTTTATTTTTTTGTATTCCTATAAACAAAGGAAGGCAATCTACGTCGTAATAAAATCCAATTTTTATACACCTTAACAATTCAAACAGTAAAAGCTTGTTTAAAGATTTTGTTTTCGCCTGTGGATTTCACTGTTCCTGCATCACGTGGCAATAGAAGAATAACAATCAGGTTTTAAAATTCAGATGTTGTAGAAGAATTTTGTCATATTGGAAGCTCTGGTATAATAACACACTTGTGCTATTTTATTTAAATACAGCTTACATATTTCCACCCCTCAGAAATTGTTATGTTATTATTTATTAATAGTAGTTACTGATAACAAACAAACAAATGGGGTATCCGTGCATCCTACATTAAATACGTGGTCTTGTCAACAGCCTCAGTTTGATGTAATTTCATAATTTGGCATCCCAACATGGTTTTGGTCAGTTGGTCAGGCGCAAACTGTGATATCCTAAATAATAGTATTCAATTGTGTCACCCAAACATCAATCAACTGCAATATGTCTGTTGACAAGCACATACTGCAGAGTCTTACTGTACGGAAGCACACGGTTAGTGTTAGTGCTAAGGATAAAAGTCAACAAATTAGTTTAGTCTTGAAAATCCACCTCCTGCCCCATCTGCTACTACCACCTAGCCTCCGCTTTGGATTTGACAATGGTTATGACACTAGTGGCAGCTACTTTACCAGGGACGAGTGGCCCTATGACAGAGGTCATTGGTCCCCTTGCTGAAGTAATAGGGTTGCGGGACACAGTCCGTGCAAAGCTCTGGAGGGCCTCATATTTTGAACGTAGAGCATTAAGCTCCACCTTCATGCTGGCATTCTCTCTGGCCAGCTTGTCCACTTCTTGCTGCAGTTCTGCCTTTTGTTTTTCCAGCTCCTCTTTCTGGGTGACACGCTTCACTCGGCAACTTGCTGCATAGCCTCGATTCTTCAGTGTACGCCGCCGCTGCTTTAGCTGCAGGGTTTCGTCCTTTGTCAGTCCTCGTAAATGCTGGTTTAGTTCCCGGACAGACATGGTCACCAGTTCATCGTCTGTTAGGCTGGTGCCATTTTCCCCAGGCTCCCGCTTTACCTGTAGATGGGGATTAGTCAGTGCTGGATATTTTTCAGTGTTGCATACTACAGTCTCCACACTTTCTTGCATTGCTCAAGCTTTTACCTTTAAGGCCTTGTTTCCCTTGTTTGTCATAGCCATGCCACAAGACCAGCGCCCACCTTTTGTGCTGCTTGGTCTGTGAAAAGAAAAGTCACAATATATAGAACAATTACACCAGAAAAAGCATAGAGATGATGTGTTTCTATAAAATACTAAAGAATTGCCTGGCAAATACCATGGCAATAGAGATTTACACCTCCAACAAAGGCTTTACTTTACTGTACTCAGTCGGTATAGAAAGTCAGCATTTTGACTTAGATTTGGCCAGTGTGAAACTATAATCTACATCAACCAATCAATGAAAAGGGGGTGTACTGTAACTTCTGCAGGGCATTGGGCACAATCCAAAATAAGAGGGCTATATGGCAATATATTCTGTTAGTCATGTCATATCATAACTGAGGGAACATCAAGAGAAGCTGTGGAGGTTTGAAAAATCTGGTTTTCTAGTGTCCAGACCATAGACTGTAAAGATGGTCGGTGGAACAGCTCCTCAAAAGTGAAGGTAAAGCAAGTAGAGTTAATCCTGGTGACTGGCTGCAGTATAGGTCATACTTAATAATAATACTGATGCATTTCAATTGTCAAAGTTTTGTTGCATTTAGTTATTTGATGCCAGGATGTGACATCCAGATGACAACCATGACAATCGCTCCCTAAAACTGGTGGAGGTAGAGCAGAGCGCAGTATTAATCAAACGAAAACGCAAGTGAGTCTGGCGGAAGTGTGGACGGGTCATCGATAATGCAGCTCTGTGTGGCTCCCCTCTCGAACCATACAGTGCAGACTCCGGCTCCAAACTCACAAGATGGCGCCGTCCATATCCCCGGGAAAATAACGTCAGTTTAACCAGTGCGTACCAGGTTTGAAATGTGTCCTGGGTGTGTTGACACAGGTGTTTTAAGGTGGTCACAAACCAGGTCTGAACAGGGCCTTTGTGAGCTTTGTTCCTGGATAAGTATGCAGACACATGAACACACATACAGTTGTGGCCCTAGGTGCTTAACATCACACAGAAACACTACAGTCTGCTAAGCTAACATTTACACAGCCAAGCAAAACATAATTTTACTAAGCACCTAAACAAATGCATGTCAGCTCTTACATGTTTTAAACATCAAAATGGGAACCCAAATCTTAAAATTAAATGCTTTCAGTGTATGCATGATTTTATATCATCCAAGTTAATTAAGGTAATCATCAGGTATATTGTACGTGCAATGTATGCAGAAAACCTTAGTGAGGAAAGTAAAGAAAAACATATGAGTCGTAGTTCTGAAGGGGACAAGACAGCTGTAATGGTACTATAGGTGGATCAGTTGCCCGAGCCAAACAGAGAGAGCTGACATAACGTGAACGTAACAGAAAGATAATATAACTCAGATTGTAAATTCAGGTCTTGATGTTTTCATTTTGCATCTGTAGCCTTTTTTTCCTCTGTGCAGCAGAATGCTATATCATTTTTAAATGGACTGATGCACTGACTATGAATAGCTGTCTGACACCTACATTTCACTACTCTCTGTGGTGACACATTTCCACTAGGCTTTTGGGCCACAGATGCAAAACATAATGAGATAATAGTCTGCATAATGATGCGCATATAATGGATAAATAGACAGGAAAGCACATATCATACCTATTGGGAGTACAGTAGGCTTAATACTCAACATTTGTTTGTAAATTTGTTGTAATCTTGAAAATTCAGAGAGCTAGAACATTGTTCAGACTGTGGAAGCATATTCTGTCACAAAACTGTGTAAGGTAACATAGCCATGGCTTGTCATGCTGAAAGGTCACCATGACACTGTGAAAAGACTGCACCCAGGCTGCAAGCCTCCAGCACAGGTTGCTGCCAACAGATGACAGGGCATGGCAGAACAATGCCACAAGGTCCAATGCACAGCTGCTCCCTCTCACTACCAGGCACGCTCACTCAAAAAAACAGGGAGGCAGAGAAAGGAAAAACACGCCCAGCTTTCTCTGTAAAGAATCACACATAGTTCAAAGCGAAAAGTAGTTTTACGTGCCAAGTCATTCTCATTTGTAAAACAAGTTACAGATTAGAATGGATGCCATCTTTAGGGTTACCACAATTTAAAATCAAATGTTTGCGATTTTTTTAGACCATGGAGATTTACAATTATTTTAAGAGAGTTAAGGAAACGACTCCAGATGTAACATGAACTTGCTTAACTTTATAAGGGCTAGCTAGCAAAGCTTACTATGAATTTGTTTTATTCACCAATTTTACTTAATATTACATAAATTTGAATGCCACGTCTCAACAGCTTATGTTTAGTATTCCTGTATATTAACTCCACATGCTGCTGCTATTTGTTGTTAAATCCAGTATCCATGTTATAATTTAGGAAGGACTGATACAAAATGCATGATCTTATGTGTGCAAACATTTCATATACTGTATAAATAGTTTTTAATAGTAGGGCCCCTGAAATCTTGTGGAAAACACTGCACACACACAAAAACAGTTTAGGAACAATTAAAAAACATGCACAATGTGTTGACCTGGCCTCCAAATTCCCTAGATCCCAAAGTATCTAGTGATGAAGTATCTGTGGGAAGCTCTAGAACATGTCTGATCCAGAGAGACCTTCCCCTCAACCCATAGGACCCAAAGGCCCCACTAACAACATTCTGTTGCCAGACAGCACAGGACACCCTCAGAAGGCCCATTTTCAAAGTCAATTTTCTGATGAGTCAGAACAGTTTTGGAGGCACAAATGAGACCTACACAATATTAGGCAGGTCATTTTAATGTTGTGGCTGATGGGTGTATGTTCATCTGTGGAGCTACAGTTAGGACAAGACTGATTACAGGGCTCACCTAAATCCCCTTTTCTATTTAATCATGTCACCCATTTTAATACTGCAAATATATATACAGTCTAACAATATAATATGGTAACTGATTCATTTATTTATGGAGATGATTTCGCCACAGTTACACTTGTCAAACCTGGGCTTGATTAAACAAGTAGACTTGCAATAAAGAATATGGAACATTCTATTAGGGGTATTCTATTAGCTCAGTAGGTAGAGCGGGTTGTCCACGAACCAGAGAGTTAGCGGTTCGATCCCCGGAATGTGCCACATGCCGAAGTGTCCTTGAGCAAGACACTGAACCCCCAGTTGCTGCCAGTGCGTGGCACTGGTGCGTGAATGTGTGTGTGATTGTGTGAGCGAATGGGTAGATGTGTCTATGACTGTAAAGTGCTTTGAGTACCAATAGGAAAAGCAAGGCCATTTACCATTTATTAATTTCCCATCCACATTTCATCTTACCCAGTCTATATCAAAACGTCCACTGCAAGCAGACTAATCAAAACTGTACTAACACGGACAATATTAAGAAAGAAGAACACTTCTTTCTACTCTTGTTTTCATTGATTAGGCTATTCTATTCATGTCAAGGTCTTGGACATGGACCTGGACCTGAATTTTTGTTCTCTATTTCAAATACTAGTAGATTAGGAGAGAAACAGCAAGTGACAGTGTGAACAACACCCAAAGTATTAACTAAAAGAGCATTTCCCCTTCCGTGCTGAGAACAAAGGGAGTGTATTGTCAATAAATGGTAGACGACTATTATCACACCCGTTTCTCCAGAGAATTTTATATATACACACACACACACACACACACGAGAGAGAGAGAGAGATAGAGTTGTCTTATATATATATATATATATATAGGCCAACTCAAAGCCAATTGCCCAAGTCAACATCAAATGTGGCATATACCACTGCTGTTCTGCATAGGCCTGGACCCCCTCAGTCAGATCATCACAAAGAGTGGTTACAAGTACCAATTCAGAAGCAACAATTAGCCACCTGCTCTACATGGATGACATCAAGCTGCATGCCAGGAATGAGCGAGAAATCGACTCACTGATCCAAACCACCAGGATCTACAGCAACGACATAGGGATGTCATTCGGATTGGACAAGTGTGGCCGGATGGTCTCTAAGAGAGGCAAGATGATCAGAACTGAAGGGGTTGACCTACAAGAGGGCAACATGGGTGATATCTAAGACAGCTGTGGTATCCCACAGGCTAATGGAAACCATGAGGAAGCCGCAAGGAAGTCATCCACAACCAAATACCTCCAGAGAGTGAGGCAGGTCCTGAAAAGTCAGCTGAATGGCAGGAACAAGATCCAAGCCATCAACATGTACGCAATACCAGATACCCCGCTGGGATCATAAGCTGGCCAAAGGAGGAGATAGAAGCCACAGACATCAAGACAAGAAAGCTCCTCACCATGCACGGAGGGTTTCACCCCAAATCCAGCACCCTGAGACTGTACACTAAGAGGAAAGAGGGAGGCCGAGGACTAGTGAGCATCAAGGCCACTATCCAGGATGAAACATCAAAAATCCAAGAGTACATCAGAAAAATGGCCACAAAGGATGAACTGCTAAGTGAATGTCTCAGGCAACTGAAACCCGATAAGAGTGCAGAGGAAGAGGAGCAGACAACCTGGAGGGACAAGCCCCTACATGCCATGTACCACCGCCAAATTGAAGAAGTGGCTGATATCGAGAAGACCTACCAATGGCTGGAAAAGGCTGGACTCAGAGACAGCACAGAGGCACTGATCATGGCAGCACAAGAACAGGCCCTAGGTACAAGAGCCATAGAGGCCAAGATCTACAAGAGTAGATCAGATCCAAGGTGCAGACTATGCAAAGATGCCCCTGAGACAATCCAGCACATAATAGCTAGGTGTAAGATGCAAGCCGGGTCGGGTTAGAAGTACCCAAATCCCAATGGGCCGCACCACAGAAGGTGGCTGAGAACAGCAGGGCCATGGTTCTGTGGGACTTCAGCTTCCAGACTGACAAACAGGTCCTGGCTAACCGGACATAGTGGTGTTAGACAAAGAGCAGAAGAAGGCGGTGGTGATAGATGTGGTGATACCAGCAGACGCCAACATCAGAAAGAAGGAACACGAAAAGGTTGAAAAGTACCAAGAGTTGAAAGAACAGCAGGAGCAGATGTGGAAGGTCAAGGCGAGCGTGGTCCCCGTGGTAGTAGGAGCACTCAGGGCAGTGACCCCCAAACTGGGGGAGTGGCTCCAACAGATCCCAGGAACAACAGAAGCCTCAGTCCAGAAGAGCGCAGTCCTAGGAACAGCTAAGATACAGCGCAGAACCCTCAAACCTTTGGTAGAGGACCCGAGCTTGAGGATGACACCACCCCAAGAGGGTGAGAGGGACGTTTTATTTATTTTTTCATATATACATATACATATATACACACACACACACACACACACACACACACACATAAATATACACACACACACACACACACACACACACACACACACACACACACAGTGAATTACACAGTGTATTGTACAAAAGAAAATGAAGATTGTCTTCAGGGTGAACTTAGGCCAAAACAACAAACAAAAATCCAGCTACCTGGTTTTAAAAATCTAACTAAATCCTAAATGCAAATAAAAACGAACAAAAAGACATTCTCTAAACCTAACTGCTTAACTTTAACAAAAACAGGATAAAATGGATTTGAAAAGAAATGGCAGTTCACCCCTACTTCTTCCTAATATAATTCGCACACAAAAGAAAAACACACTCACAGGGAAAAAAAAAACATCTGTGGGGACGCACTCAAAAAACTCACTGAGGTTATAAGGCACACAAAAAAAGTTCCACAACGTACAGCTCATCATAGTCAGCAATCGCAATCTCTTGGGTGGTTGAGATGCAGACTATTTAAATCGGCTGAGCCTCCTGAACAGCCAATCCTGGGCTCCAGCCAATCCGCATGGGACACTGCATCTGACAGAGATCCTCAAAGACAGGCTGCGAGCAGCAGACGCAAACAGACTCAACAAACTGATCCGTAAGGCCAGTGATGTCGTCGGGGTGGAGCTGGATTCTTTGAACACAGTGTCAGAGAGGAGGATGCTGGCAAGAGTGGAGACCATCCTGGACAACTCATCTCACCCACTCCACGACACACTAGCCAGTCTAAGGAGTACCTTTAGTAACAGACTCATCCTACCAAAATGTACCACAGAACGCCACAGGAGGTCATTCCTGCCTGTGGCCATCAAACTTTATAACTCCTCCCGCTGAGTGTTAGGGCCCGTCCACACGGAAACGCAAAAACGCCGAAACGCATAAGTTTTTCATCGTTTTGGCCTTTCGTCCACACGTATCCTGTAAACGCATTGCCCTAAAACGCACTTTTCTGAAAACGGGTCCCAGGGTGGAGAAATTCGAAAACGCAGCTCTTGCGTTTCTATGTGGACGGCGAATACGGGGAAAACGATGACGTCATCGCCACACTCCCGAGCAGCCTTCCACATCCCGCGAGACGTCTCGTAACAACATCAACAACAATGGTAAATGGTAAATGGCCTTGCTTTTATATAGCGCTTTTCTACCTATTGGTACTCAAAGCGCTTTACAGTCTCAGACACATCTACCCATTCGCTCACACAAGCACGCACACAATCACACACCAGTGCCACGCACTGGGAGCAACTGGGGGTTCAGTGTCTTGCTCAAGGACACTTCGACATGTGGCACATTCCGGGGATCGAACCGCTAACCCTCTGGTTCGTGGACAACCCGCTCTACCTACTGAGCCACAGTCGCCCCCTAACAATGGCGGACTACATGCTAGTTTTCATGCTGGAGACGATGTTGAGCCTATTAGGGTTACTAGGGCAAAATATCATGCTCCTGTGCCACCACGCTGAGCAAAAAAGGCGATTTGTAAACAGCGCTCAAGCTTTATGCGCATGCTCCGCATCTTCCTCTCCATTTTTGGTGAATTTCTGAAACCGAAACAGCGCCACTTATAGGCCTGGAATAGGAAGTAGCGTTTTCGGTCGTGCTGAAACGGATCCGTGTGGACGCGGATATTTCTTGAAACGATGATCGAAAACGGAGAGGGAAAAGACCGTTTTCGTACGTGTGGACGGGCCCTTAGTCACTCACCTTTAACACTTCAGATGCCGTTAATTTATTTGCAACCTCTTACCTCTGTATTTTGTGAATACTTGTGCAATATTGTTCTTAATGCATCTTACTTATTTTTATATATTTTTGTACAACTTTTATTCTATTGTATTTGCTCTGTTAACTACCAACTGTCACTTTATGGGAGCAACAGCAACAAAACAATTTTCTTGAAGGATGAATAAAGTATTCTGATTCTGATTCTGATTCTGATGTGTCACTCTTGAGCAGAAAGATATATTAGTATGAGCAGCACCCAACAGTTTGTAACTATATATATATATATATATATATATATATGTATATATATATATATTATTCCTTCATGAGCCCCACAGAATGGAGATATACATGTTGTGCATCCAACCACTGACTGGACAAACTAGTGCAACAGAGAGGTTAACAGAAAGAGAAGTCTGCAAAGCCTCTGATGAGCGGCTAAGAGCTCTGGGTAGCATCAGTTGCCTGGTAACGGGTAATGTCTTTGGGAGTGTTCACCCAGAGCTTTATGATAGAAATTCCAGCCAGCAATTTGTATTCGATAACATGTGTTTTACATGTGTAGGGTACCCTAACCCTAACCCTTTGGCAGGTAAGACAGTCCAAACACATGTTTACCATTATGCTTTTGCTTTTGTCCCCATTGAATACGTGACAAATTAACAAACCCCCAGCCCCCAAAGGCATAGATTCCTCAGAAAGATCCCATTTCACATCCGTTGAATTATTTGGTAAATGGTCTTGCATTTATACAACTATTTTCTACCTATTCGTGGACAACCAGCTCTACCTATAGACACAGCTCATGCATCCCAAGGTTGTATTTTATTTGAGGGAATCATGGAAAAATTATATTTTGAAGACTAGTAGTGGACAAATACTGCATGTTTTCACAGCAAGATCATTCTTTAACATCACATTAACAAATTGATAACAAAAACATGCAGTTTATAACCTGCAGCACTGGCATTGCCTGTAAATGGCGCTTTTCTACCTGTATGTGCTCAAAGTGCTTTACAGCCATAATGACACATCTACCTACACATGCACACACCTGTGCCAAACACTGGGAGCAACTGGGGATTCAGTGTCTTGCTCAAGGGCATGTGGCTTGTCCAGGGATCGAAACTGCTAACCGGTGTGTGGACAACCCGCTCTACTGAGTCACAGCTGTCCCTGATAGATAAATACACTGTGTAAAACTCTGAACTTGCTGGGTTGTGTATGTTACTTGCTTGTTATTTGTATTTTGTAGTTTTTGATGCATGCTTAGCTCAAGGGGTTGGCATCTGTAGTTCATTCGTTGAATATTGGTGGCTATAAAATTGTATTTTGAAAACTGAGACTCTGACCGGCACCAAATTATTAACATGCAGAGTCACTTCTCAGTGTCAGTTTACCACAGTGGTCCCTCACACAAATTAGTGAGGTAGTAGGGTTCATTAAAAAAAAAACAACAACACTGAGCATACAGATGGACACTTACACTTATCTTCTAATCTTAATTATGACAGAAATGTAAAAAACACACATGGTTCCCTGTCTGGATGAAAACAATACTTTGAGAAGTGTGGGCATGTTGCAAGTTCATCACCAACATATACGGTACATATATGAATATATATAGATAAATATACTTGCCAGTTCATTAGACTACTGAAAACAAATGTATTCTAACATAACAGTCCTGCACTAAATATTAGCTTCATGCATGTTATGGTATTCAGTATTTCTTTCAAACAAGGGAGAGAGCTTTTGATTCAACTTTGTTTTCATTTCAGGCTGCAGTTTGTAGTACCTTTAAATAAAATTTTCCTCGAACAGAATTTAATTTGAAATACTATCCAATGTATGTGCAGTGTAAACATCCCCTTAGTACAAATGTTTATGTTATAGGAGTTGTACCGACTAGTCAACTTTACTGCTGTGCCATGACGCTTTAAGCATGAAGTCGACTAGTTGTATGACAATAACAACAGGGACAGATGAAGACAGGTGAAGAGCCCAGTGGGCTACTCATCAATTGTGTGGAAATATTTCACTAAAGATGAAGCCCATTCTACTATGACAATGGACAATAATCTGAAAAGGTATCCGCTACCTCTAACAGAGGAACTGTCCAAATCCTCTCAACACCGGTCAATTAACAACTTCACCTGCGGTAACAGAAGGAAGGAGGCTGCACATCAACAGTTTTCTGGTGAATTTCATTGTCTAAAGTTATTAGACCTTTAGCTGCTGTACATGGAAAAGGCTTCGCAGATACAGTTGAAACCAGATGTTTACATACACTGTGTTAAAAGACACATAAACCTTTTTTCCTCACTGTCTGAAGTTTTAATCAGACTAAACCTCTCCTGTTTTAGGTCAGTTAGGATTAAGAAAAAAAATTATTTCTATTTGCTTAATGCCACAATAATGAGAGAATTTCTCAGAGAATTTTTTATTACTTTCTTCAAAGTCAGAAGTTTACATACATTTCCTTAGTATTTGGTAGCATTGCCTTTAAACTGTATGACTTGGGTCAAACGCTTTGGGTATCCTTCCACAAGCTTCTCGCAATAGTCTGCTGGAATTCTGGTCCATTCCTCCTGACAGAACTTGTGTAACTGAGTCAGGGTTGTAGGCCACCTCGCTCACACACGCCTCTTCAGATCTGCCCACAAATTTTCTATGGGATTGAGATCGGAGCTTTGTGATGGCCACTCCAAAACATTGATTTTGTTGTCCTTAGGCCACTTTGTAACTACTTTGGCGGTATGCTTAGGGTCATTGTCCATTTGGAAGACCCATTTGCACCCAAGCTTTAAGTCTTTGTCCCTGTGTGTATTTCCAAACTGTAATCTGTCTTTTTTATGTTTCTTTTGGAGTAATGGCTTCTTCCTCGCTGAGTGGCCTTTCAGCCCATGTCGGTACAGGACTCGTTTCACTGTGGAGAATGACACTCTCTTACCAGCTTCAGCCATCATCTTGACAAGGTCTTCAGCTTTTGTTTTGGGGTTGATTCACACGTTTCGGACCAAAACACATTCATCTCTGTGACATAGAACCCGTCTCCTTCCTGAGCGGTATGATGGCTAGACATTCCCATGGTGTCTATACTTGCGTATAATTGTTTGAACAGTTGAACGTGGCACCTTCAAGCATCTGGAAATTGTACCCAAGGATGAACCAGTCTTGTGGAGCACCACAATTCTCTTCCTGATATCTTGGCTGATATCTTTTGATTTTCCCATGATGTCAAACAAGGAAGCAGTGTGTTTGAGGTGTGGCCTTAAAATACATCCACAGGTGTGCCTCCAATTAACTCAAATGCTGTCTGTTAACCTATCAGATGCTTCCAAAGCCATGACATCATCATCAGGGCTTTCCTTCTTTGTATAAAGACATAGTAATCTTTGTGTATGGAAACTTCTGACTTCTGACTGAAGAAAGTAATAACATTTTTCTCTCTCGCATTATTGTGGCATTTAGCAAATACAAATAATTTTGGCAATCCTAACTGAAGTTTAGTCTGATTTAACTTCAGACAGTGAGGAAAAAAATGTTTGTGTCTTTTAACACAGTATAAACATCTGGTTTCAACTGTATATATATATATATATTTAATCCCAGCTACATAATATTATCTAACAACACATTGTGAAGTACTATTAATTCTACTGATGGTGTCAATTGCCTTCAGGCTTGCTCTGGGGGTTTCAGGCCGGGTTTTTGTAAAGCGTCTTGAAACGATTTGTATTGTTATTGACGCTATATAAATAAAATTGAATTGAATTGAATTGATAAAGACTAAACGTATCTGCATTGATAAGCTCATGTGCTTATGTCCAGTTCTGTTGTGTTCTATTAGTTGACATTGTTGCTCTGGTTGTGTTGAAATGGGTTAAGGCTGACAGTTGTATACCACCTTCAGTTACCCTGCAGAAAAGCCTGCCTAGCTTATTTTGTGTGAAATGCTACAATATGTATTGAGGTCAAGAATATAGATTTCATTGTTGTAAAGCATTATTTTCTACTCTGTTTTTCATGTGTGACGTCATCGACTAGTCGAAGTTGACTCAATTTACATCACATATTAGTCGACTTTAAAAAATCCTAAGTCGTTCAACCCCTAAAATGTTAGCAAGTTGCAACACACATATAATATCTGCGTATCATTCAATTTAAAATGAATTTGTCATCGCAGCTGACACCTAATCACTAAGCCTAAACATACTGCAATAAAACGCACATTCTGGATTAGGCTGTCCATAAACATCATGTCCACGGCTTTATGCTCTTGCTTGTTGACTGACTTGCACAAAATATCGGCACCACTTCGAACAAGCTCTCCAATTATTGGATATAAGTGATAAACAGATCCTCATCTACAGAGCAGATGTTGTGGTTCCATATTTCGGAATGGAATCTGAGACCGCCTAAATGTATCATTGCAATGTTTTTGTTTGTTTGTTTGTTTGTTTTTATGGATCTGATAGTAAAACAATGACGTGCTTCCCTCATTGGTTGTAAAATAAAGCAGGTCTGATTGCCGTTTTACAACAATGCCGGTCGAGGTGTCAATACGAAACGGTGGTTTGGAAACATTTTGCGGAAGATGAATTGCATATACGCATAAAGGGTGCCAAACGCATTGCTCAGATTCAAAAATCACTTTTGTCTATAACAGAAACGTCAAGAGAAAGGCTTGCAACCAACCTGGTCTCGCTGGATCGGGTCGAGGCTGATCCTTTTCACGCCGAGGTGATGAAGCAGCAGGGTTAAAAAGGAAGCGTGTGAGCTGACAAACCACCAAGAAAGCGCCGTTAAACCGTGGGCGTAAGACGTCTTGGCAATTTATTTATGGCAAAAGCAAGCTACACGGGTTACACGCTTTTCACTTTCCACGACTGTCTCCAACCTCTCAATGTCTGCTCGTTAAAGTGACAAACAACTCCCCGCCTACAAAACATGCAAGCGAGGAAATCCCCGTGCCCAGCCTTCCTGTAGCTGTAACGAGGGATTCCTCAACAGGGACGGTTGTGGTTGGCTGTCCCGCTCCATGGAAACCAAAATCGGAATGGCGTGTTTTATTCACAGCTGATGCGTGTGTACAAAACATGTTCTGCGGTTACAGGAGATTCATTCATTCATTCATCTTACCGCTTATTCCTGTTAAGGGTCGCGGGGTCTGCTGGAGCCTATCCCAGCTGTCATCGGTCGAGAGGCAGGGGTAGCTACACCCTGGACAGGTCGCCAGTCTATCGCAGGGCTAACACACAAATACAGACAACCATTCACACTCACACCTACGGCCAATTTAGAAACACCAATTTACCGAACAAGCATGTCTTTGGTGGGAGGAAGCTGGAGTACCCGGAGAGAACCCACGCAGACACAGGGAGAACATGCAAACTCCACACAGAAAGGCCCAGTCGGCCCATGGATTCGAACCCGGCACCTTCTCGCTGTGAGGCATCAGTGCTAACCACCTCGTCGGTTACAGAAGATGAATGAATTAATTAATACAACATATGTAGTACAAATATGCATGTGCAATTGAAAATGTGAATAACGGACTGAAATGTAAACATTGAATTGAAGGTATAAACAGAAACTGAAAGTGATCAGTGCAGTATGTAGGCTACATGAAGTAGTCCATGATTATAGACTCCTGTAGGCTTTTTAGGAGTCTGATGGCAGTGGGGAAAAAGGACTTCTTCTTCCAAGTCCTGCATTTCACACTGCTGTACCTCTGGCCTGAGGGCAGAAGTGTGAACAGGCTGTGTTGGGGATGGATGGGGTCCTTACTGACAGAGGCAGCTCTCCTGTGGACTCTATGCTGGTAGATGCTCTGGAAAGAGGGCAGTGGATAGCCAGTGGAGGGCATGTTAGATTGTTTACATTGGTCGGCCAAATACTGGCACTGTTTTTTAATGTTTTAGCATAAAAAAAACTGTCCTCAACATTAATTCAAATACAGAGGAATAAGCCATTATGTGGCACAAAACAAGCAGTGGTATGTTACTAAGGAACAGCATACAACACAAATGTAAGCGCTGAATGTAAAAACAAATTTTTCCAACAAAGTCTCACCAAAAGCATTCAGACTGTGAAAAACAATGTTGACAGGTTGACTGGCAGTCAATTAGAGAAGGATCAAGTTGTTAAATGTAAATATATGCTATGTAAATATCTTGTATCTATACTGGATGACAATTTGCACAATACTGTACATATAACTGTATACCCCATAGCCATATTTTCTATTGCACAGGAATATTTATATTGTTATTCATATTTTTATTGCATTCCTTTCAACTCCATTCCATTTTGACTGCACTTTTTCTATTTTACTACTGTTTATTTTTGGCTTTTTGAGTACTGTTTTTTACTATTTATACTGAGCATCTTGCAGAGCTGTAAACAAAATCTCGTTTTACTGTACAATCTGTTTTGCAATGACAATAAAGTCTCTTCCATTCTATTCTATTGTATACTTTTCTAAGTTTTCTGAATCTGAATCTGAATGAATTCTAAATGTGTATATACTGCCACTTACTGGCAGATATGGAACGCTGCCTCCATAGCGTAGGGAGTTAAACCTTAGTAGCTCTAATAGTTCTAAACCAATTTGAAGATTCTTTACAGTAACAAAATACCCGAGGTCGGTGACAATCATAACTGTACCATCAGGAAACCGCTTGTGTTACCTCCATAGCAAAAATTATTACTTGATGGATTGATTACTAGTGTTATACTAAAAGAAAAAAAAAAACACAAATCCTAACCAGATGGCTAGATAGCTTTGGTCTACCACATGTTGACTGATTCCTGTCTCTTGTATACGTGCCTTCATTCATGAAAGATCTTACATCCACACGGAACGAAAGCTGTTCCACCAACAACCCCCTTTCTTTTACATTGTATATTGCCAGTACTTGTTAGGTTCAATTCAATTAGCGTTAATAACAGTACAGATTGCCTCAAAACACTTTACAAAATCCAGTCTGATACCTGAAACCAGACTGAAGGTGACGGAAGCAAGGAAAAACTCCCTTTTAACAGGAACAAACCTTGAGCAGAACCCAGCTCATATGGAGGGACCCATCTGTCCAAGGCTGGCCGGGTAGAGACAAATAGAGAGAAGGGATAGGAGGAACGAAATAAATATACATCTGTTTACAAGCAAACATGTGGAATCAGCTGATGATACAAATACAACATATAACTGATGATGTTACATGACAGTTTGAAAATAAAAAAATAGGTATTATAGGCAAGTATCAAAGGTGACATTTTTAATGGACTATGTCTGACCAAAATTATATTGGTATACCCTATATAGTACAGTTCAAGTTGTACCATAATACCACTCCAGGAAAAATGACTGGACTGTTCAGCTGTGGATTGTAAAACTAACTTTGCCAGAACTGTGACCCATAAGAAAATGATTAATCACTTAATGTTTACTAAATGACCAGATGG
The DNA here is from genome assembly GCF_963514085.1 of Chelon labrosus. Classification (NCBI taxonomy): domain Eukaryota; kingdom Metazoa; phylum Chordata; class Actinopteri; order Mugiliformes; family Mugilidae; genus Chelon; species Chelon labrosus. The sequence goes on from NC_140354.1 coordinate 312,884, forward strand.
AGTAATTATACATTAAAAGGGAAGACAGCTGTTTAGAAATACAAAATGCATTTTATTAGAAACAGAAGCTATTTCTCATGCAGGTCTCATTCCAAAATTAGTTGAGAGCTCTCCAGAAGGATAGCTTATGTGCTGAGTAGTTCTTCTGCCTGACAAAAATAAATAAATAAAAAGATCAGTTCTTCTTGGGCTTGGATTTACTAGCATTGAAGATACTGATTCCACGAGATCTGACTCCAACAGCTTCTGCAGTGACTCCTGGCTGTTGCAGCACTTGGTCCAAAGTTGTCTTCTTTATGGCAGCGGGGGAGATCTTCTCTTGGTCAGCCAAAAACTGAAGTTCTCTTTTAAAACAAGAAAAGTAATGCAGAGATATTTCAAATATAGTATGCAATACATGTATTTATTACAATATATCATAAAAATAATGTTTTTTAGTACAGAAACTAGGTATGCTTAATTGTTAACCACAGAGGGACACTCATTTCATAGCAAAATGATTTGTGCCATCTGCAGAATCGCAAAACTAAAAAAAAAAAAAGAAAAAAAAATGTGTATATTCACTTGCCAGTTCATTGGGTAAACTGGTGACAATTAATGTAAGAGTTTTACAGCTCCACAAACTACATTCTCCAAAATTATGATACAGTTAAATTACCAACTCTTTTATTCTGTTTCATCATAAACTGAACATAATAACAGTCATGAAGGGGGATTTAGTGTTGGACTCTTACTGTATATTAGAATGCAATTGTTTACCTAATGGTCTTTAAATGGTGCTTTTGTACCTTTTGGTACTCAAAGCAATTTACAGTCACAGTGACACATCTATCCATGTGTTCAAGCACAGGGAGCAACTCAAGGTTCAGTGTTTTGCTGAAGGACACTTTAGCGTGTGGTCCATGTGCTGGGGATCAAACTGCTAACCCTCTGGTGAACCCACAGATAACTCCCCATCATTACACACTAATGAACTGGCAAGTGAGCTTATATAACCAACCTGTATGTATTAAGTAAAGCAACTATTTACTAACTTTAGTCCCTATATAGTATATACAATATGTTTGTTTGTGGTGCACTTTTCTCATCAACCTACCGAGTCCTAACACAAGAGGCTTCTACAGCATCGATCAGAAGGCTGCGGAAACCACCACTCTCCATGACATGTAGTGCATGGATAGTAGCGCCCCCTGGTGAACACACATTGTCCTTGAGCTGCCCAGGGTGTTGTTCTGAGTCCAACAACATTCGAGCAGCGCCCTTTAAAAAATACAAAGGGAGATCCACTGACTAAGTCATATAATACTTTGTACACATCAGAACCACACATTTGAGAAACCTTGGCTTATAATACAGATGAAGGGCCCTTTTTGCAGGAAAACGGGAGTTTCTCACCTTGGACTTTAATGTTAAACAAAAGTACAGAAGAAACCAATAAAAATCAACCTGAATTAAATACATATATAAATGATCCAGACACTATGATGCAGCCACTCTGAACTGCAGTTAGATGGTGCCTGTGGCTGTACATAGATTTCACTGTGAACATGCCCATTTATTCAGTTCACAGAGTGCCACCAAGAGATGGCCCTTACTGCTTGCCTGATGAATCTGTATCCATTTCAGGTGCCTACCTCATGAATCTGATTGAGAGAATGTCAAGAGTGTGCAAAGCTGTCACCAAAGCAATAGGTAGCTACTTTGAAAAATCAAAAATATAAAACGTATTCTGGTTTGTTTAACACTAACTACACAATTCCATATATGTTCCTTCATAGTTTTGAGGTCTCCAGTATTATTCCACAATGTAGAAAATAATATACAACCACGGATCAGGCATAACATTATGACCACATGTCTAATATTGTGTAGGTCTCCCTTGTGCCTGCAAAACAGTTCTGACTCATCAGAGAATGGACATGGGCCTTCTGAGGGTGTCCTGTGGTGTCTGGCAACAGAATGTTGTTAGTGGGGGCCTTTGGGACCTATGGGTTAAGGGGAGGGGCCTCTGTGAATCAGACTCGTTCTAGAGCATCCCACAGTTACTTGATCTGTTTGTAATCTAGGGAATTTGGAGGCCAAGTCAACACCTTGTGCTGTTTTTCATGTTTTGTTGCTAAACCATTTTGTGTGTGTGTGTCTGTGTCAGGCTGCATCCTGCTCGGGATGGCTGCTACCATCAAGGAGTGTCATTGCTACTAGGTGGGGGTGCCTGGTCTGGTCTAGGTGGGTGGCACATGTCTAAATAACTTCCACACGAATGCCAAACGTTTTCTAGCAGAACACTGAATTGTTAGAAAATGTTATTCACTTCACCTGTCAGTGGTTTTAATGTTGTGGCTGATCGGTGCATATTTTACATTAACTATAATAATATAATAACCATACCAGCAGGGCTTGGGCTCCGAGGCGTACAGCCAATCTCCTGGGCAGGCCCATTTTCACTCCACCATCAGCAAGAGCATCTACAGCTGTGAATGCCTAGGAATAAGACACAATGATCCAAATTACAATGATGGATCCATAGGGCACATTTTTCACAACTGCTACATTTTCGGCAGTACTGTAAAACATACTAGACACTGCTGAGTGTAACTGACTCACGTAAGCAGGGCCACTGCCACTCAGGCCTGTGACGGCATCAATCAGGTCCTCTTCAACTTCTGTGCAGTAGCCAACACTGGCCATCAGCTGTTCCAGGAGCTTACCATCATCTACTTGAGCATGGGTGCCTGTAGCATAGACAGTGGCACCTTCACGCACCCCCACTGGAGTGTTGGTCATACAACGCATTACCTTTGGGGTAGTGCGATACTGCTGCAACTTCTGTAAGGGTAATAATGCACTATTTCATAGACTGTCTGGAGATCACAGACACAGTTGTGATGAAGGGATTGCCAGCATTTATAACTTCAAAGTGAAGGCTTACAATTTTTCACATTTGTCATGTTTCCTCTTATGGTCATAGAAAAAAAATCCACAATAACCCTTAATGTGTAGATTTCCCTTGTGCTTCTAAACAGTTGTGACTCATCAGAGAATGGACATGGGCATTACACATGGGACATACACCCTCCTGTGGTGTATGGCAACAGAATGTTCTTATTTGGGGCCTTTGGGTCCTATGGGTTGAAGGGAGGGGCTTCTGTGGATCATCCCACAGATACTAGATAAGTTTGGGATCTAGGCAATTTGGAGGCAAAGTCAACACTCTCTGCAGTTTTTTTCAAGCATACATTTTTCATTGTATACATAAGCATGTGAGACTTCAACATACATTTGAAAAATCATGAACACATGCTGGGATATATATGTTTTTGAAGTATGCTTAATATATCTTAAAATATTGGACTTGGTTTTCAGTTCCACACAGTGTCATGTTACAACATGTGACTGTTTTGCCTAAAGGCCTGCTGAGATCAAGTCAAAAAAATGCAGGCAGACTGTGACATTTAAAATCAACTGGGATTTGGATTGTCATAATGGTGTGGCAACTCTAGTTTAAATAATATGCTTTGCTAATATGAAGGATAGGAATATAATTTAGTAATTCTGTTTTTTTATTTCACTTTTACAGTGAAACAAGAGATACATCTGCCTACTGGTTAGCCTAATACTTGCAAAAACATACTTGTTTCTAACAATTAAGCACTGGGTAGAAAAGGTTTGCTGTGTTTGTTTAAATTTTAAGTCATAAATCTGTGACTTACCTTCTCTATGGAGCTGATGGTGACACCTGCAGAACAGGAAACAATAAGGTGACGGTCTTCAATATCTGGTCCAATTTCATCAAGCACAAAGGGAATGATGTGGGGCTTCACAGCCAGAAAAAGAACATCACTTTTGCTCACTGTCTCCTTGTTGCTGGTGGTGAAATTCACACCCAATTTCTGTACAAATTCAGTTTTTAGTACTTATCCGAAAAGAACAAAACGCAGACATTATATGCAACCCTCCACAAGCACAATAGATTTATTTTTAATGTATTTACAAGATGTGGAATGTGGCTTTAATACACATAACTGTCTACCAACCCGAAGTTGCTGTACTGTGGGGAGATCGGTGTCAGGCGAACTGGCTGTAATTCTGTGGATGGCAATCACGCCTTGAAGTGGAAAAACGTAAAAAAAATCTTTTCAGTCTCTTAATCAAAAATAAAATCCAAATCATATTAATGCACACATGGTAAAGTAGACTACTGTTTGCGAAACGAACTCACCTGCAGCTGTGAAGCCTTTCACCAGAGCGTGGGCCAGCTGGCCCGCTCCTATGAAACCCACACTCATGCTCTCTGTAAAACAGAGTTGAAAACAGACCATTAGCATGGATTATTGCAGTTCATAAATAAGCAGCGCGCTCGCCTATATAGCTGTTGAATAGTAAAACGAAGCATAATGTCTGACAGTACAAATATATTCAGAGAAAACCCTTACGGATAACTTGACGGTCCAACAAACAGAAAAATACAGCAACTGCTTTTTTTTTTAGAAATACCTGTACATTACAAGACTGTCAACGTGGCTTTGCTGTCTCGCGTTAGAGATGGCTGGCCTACTTTACCTATAGACACAAAATGTAACTGACAAGGAAGGAGGGCCAATGAGCTTGCACATACATAACATGTTTGACCAATCACAGTAGTAGTAACCCTAACCCGGCTACCTGGTAATTACCTTAAACACTATCCTACCTGGATTCTCGGCTTTGTTGCGGCGAGAATAATTTCTAGTTGACTACAGATGGAAATTAGCCCTTGGGCTATAATCTGGCACATTTACATGTACCTTGTATATGTTCATTAATGTGCATTGTCCTGAAATAATAAAAATAAAAAAATAAAATAAAATAGTTGCGGATGCCAGCGCTACACTGCCATCGACTGGTGAAAAGCTTGAAAGACAACGCGAGGAAGAGCCAGACATCCTGACCCACACAGCGGGAGTCAACTTGAAGGCTTTTAGAAAAAAAAAAATAAGGTTATTCTTATATTGTGTAGGCAGCAGGTAACGTAAGTGAACTGATGACAGTCAAATGCTGACATACACACACACACACACACACACACACACACACACACACACACACACTTTTTAGACGTAACATATGATCACCTGCCTATTGTTGTGTGACTCATCAGAGAATGGACACGAGCCTTCTGAGGGTGTCATGTGGTGTCTGGCAACAGAATGTTGTTAGAGGGTGCTGTTTTTCGTATTTTTTGGAGTTGTTCCTATACTGTTTTTGTGTGTGTGCCTGTGACAGGCTGCATCCTGCTGGGGATGGCTGCTGCTACGGGATGGGGGTGTCTGGTCTGGTCTAAGTAACATCCACATGGATACCAGGTCCAGAAGTTTTTCAGCAGAACATTAAATTACGACAAGATGGTCAGTGTTATTTACTTCTCCTGTCAGTGGTTTTATTGTTGTAGCTGATCAATGTATGTATATGCATATTTGGAAAAACAGTCCAGATCTAACTTGGGTTTTTAAGTACACGGACCAGGTCTTTATGGACAACGTTTGTATAATGACTACTTTACACAAATGAATGGATATGGAAATTTTAAAAAATCACGTCGAATGTACATTTTTTTTAAACAATATATTTATTGTTTTTGTCATAGAGAACATACAGTCACAGAGACAGTAACACAGTGAACATCCCTCCTCCCCTCACCCTCAATTGTATACATGTAAACATTCAAAGAAGGAAGCAAAAAAAAAATTGAAAATTAAAAACTGAAAATGAAATAAAACACAAAATCAATAGTGGTCCTACTTAAGAGGCATGCCGGCTTCCACAAGCGATCAGTCAAATTTCACTCATCAGTTTCAGTCTGATCACTTTCCAGGAACTGCATAAAAGTGTCCCATATTTCTGTGAACTTATTTAGTTTCCCTTTGGCAACATAAGTTAATTGCTCTGATGTCAAGCATGACGCCATTTCCGGTCACCACATACCAATTGTAGGGCTATCCATACTTTTCCCCCTTAATGCAATCACTCTCCTAGCCTGAAGCAAGGATAGATCAATCATGGGTGCAGTTTTGCGGCCCAGTGCAAAGTTATCAGGATAAATACCTAATATACAGAGCTTTGCCTCAAGTGGAACCAACCTTATTAGTCATACGTGAAATCATGTAGGTTGCATTTTTCCAAAATAACTGGAATTTTTGGCATTCCCACGTGCAATGCCAACATTGTCACTACTTTTATAACAGCTGTCAGGAATGTTGGGGTTGTAGCGATGTAGTTTAACAGGTATCACATAAGTTCTGAATAGCCACTTGTATAAGTTTTAGTGCTGTGTTTATAGACTTTGTGCCTTTAGACAAGCATTTTCCCACTCATTTTCTGTAATGTCTACTTCTAGATCATCTCTCCATGCATTGAGTCTACAGTGGGAGTTGTCCTTTGATTTGGATCGTAACATACCATACAATACTGACAGCTGACCTCGAGCATCCTTATTACTTACAGTACACTTTTCTATAGCTGACATGGAAGGTCTATCCAGGGAGTGAGTCTGCGATTTTATGAAGCTCCTAAACTGCAAGTTTTTAAAGAAGTGATTTCTAGATATATGATATTTACAGACCAATTGATCAAAGGTCATAAGATTCCCGTCTATGTATAGGTCAGTTATTTTACATAAACCTCTATTAGCCCATAGTTTAAATCCACCATCTGCTCTACCAGGTATGAAGTTATCATTACCCCATATTGGGGAAATCTGAGAGAGTTAGGGTACATCCCCTGTATAGGCGTGCACCTCATGCCAAACAGAGAGTGTATTTTTAACAAATGGGTTTTTTGTCTGTTTCTTAAGTTTTTTAACATGAGTAGAATACATATATGACTGGAGAGGTAGACCTGATGTTGTAGTACGTTCAGTAGTTAGCCATGTTGGAGGATCAGAAGCAAAGAAATAAAACATTGCTGTACGCAGCTGTGCTGCTCAGTAATACCATTGTAAGTCAGGCACTTGAAGTCCACCGTCATCACAGGGAAGATACAATAGAGCGAGCCGTAGTTTTGGACGTCTGTTGCTCCATATAAAATTTGAGAACAGCTTTCTGAGTTTGCAAAAAAAGATTGTGAAAGTGGGAGAGGAATAGATTGAAATAAATGGAGAAATTTGGGGTTGAATGTACATTTGGACTTTTTATTGAACATCGAAAATATTACAAACAGGGCAAACTAAGAAACGTTACACTCAACAATCTGATATTGCTTCCAAAGGTGTATATGATACATTTGATATTAAAAAAAGGAAAAGTCCGCTAAATCTGACCATAAATAAGGATCATAATGCAAACTGGATAAAATACATTTAAAAACAACCCTGTAAAGTCAAAGCCACATTATACTGTGCATCTCTATTTTTATATATTACCATCCCATTTATTTTCTTAATACGGTTAAATAAATTGCTTACTCTTTTTGAGACTGAATGAGTCTCTTAGACATAACACTGTTCTGATGCTCCTAAGATCACACACTCTTATCAGTCTGAACTGTATGACACCACACAAGCTATTAGAAGAGGTGTACATTTGGTGCAGAGAGGGACACATTTTGGAGGGTCTCTTGTGGACCAAGTCACACAGATTAGCTTGTCAGTGGTGTGCCCGACAGGCTGTCTGTGGTAAGTCAGTGAAAAAAGAATTGGAGAAAGTCTGTAGAATGTCTACTACTTCCTATCACAGAGTCTCAGCACTAGATGAATACTGATAATAAAAACTGTCTATATATAGAACACAATGAAATCATGAATCCATAGCAATGAGTCTTTCACACAGACCTGGGATGGACAGCGTGCTTGATATTATCCTCTTTCTTAAGTCTTCTTTAAAACATGGGCTGTGGGGTTACACGGCAGAGCTGGAGACAAAGCGAATTCTCTGGGAGTAAACAAGATCAACAAAATACATCACCAGGTTGACATTGGTAAACACTGCCACCACCAGCTTACTATCCCAGGGACAATTTCCACGTGGGCAGTCCTCAGGACGAGCAGTGGTGCCATACTTCCTATCGAAGCTGAAGATGGGCCAGATCAGTGCAGTACTGAGGTAGAGGATAGCAGCAAAAAATGTGTAGATAATCACAAACCGATCAAATGGGATCCGCAAGGCAGAGGTCCTACCAGAGACCGTTATTATGACTACAAGCGTAGTGACTGAGAAGCATAGGCTGTAGACCACTACGCAGTACTGGGTGGCAATATATTGAGTGTACTCACTGTCATTAGCCAGGGCCCCAAAAATGATGCAGGCCACAAAACCCTGGACCACCTTGAGCAGCCCTGAAACAGTGGCCATGTAGCCCACCACAGCTCCTGGTTTGGCTCGCGTTAGGAACACTTCCGCTCCATAGGGGAAGCAGCAGACACTGGAGCAGACAGTGACAGCGATGCGGTAGATTTGGACTTCGCAGCCCTCATTAGAGCACTCTGACTGGAGGAAGTAAACAGGGTAGACCACAGAGGCAGTGACGTACAGGAGTGTTGCCAGCATGGCAAAGGCCACGGTGAAGTTATCCCAGGAAATTGGCATGCAAGTGTGGAGCTGTGTAATGTCCAAGGTGAATACAACCATTGTGATAATGAAGCAGAAGCACCAGGCAAACATGCAGAAAGTTCCATAATTAGCGCTGTAGCCTGCATTGTGGGAAACCAGGGCTAATATGGTGCAGCCAAGTAGTAGCTGGCACATTCGGGCTGCACCCAAAGGTGACAGCACAGCTTCTTTGTTGAGGTAGTGTCCTCCGTGATGATCCATGGTGTGTATTGTCCTTCAGAAGCAGCTGTGTTTTACTTGGAGAGATTCTTAATGTTCCGTTCTCTGTGTTGGTGCCCTTGTCACATAGACCTCACCCTTCCCTGGTTTCCTTTTATAGATGGCCCTTAATTACAAATGTCTGCTTTCTTGAGCTTGCTTTGTAATTACAGCTGTGTGCTTAAGATCAAGTTACATTTATACACTGTTATGTTTAAGTTTGTATAGTAACTTAGAAAGATAAAAAGAAAAGTAAAAGATATTCAGAATAAAATATATTTTTTGTTTTTCCTTGACTGCACAAGTCTAAAACCAAGTATAAAGAGTCTAATTTCTGAAAATGATATAACACAGGGATCAGTCAATTTACAGTGTTTTACAATTTTACAGTGTTGTATAGTGAACAAAACGATCCTTGTCTTACACAAATCTGTAGTACATGTCCGTTGAAATGTATGTTTTCCTTTGCTTACTCAAAGAAATTGTCCAGAGTATCAAAAGGTTAAAGTGAAAAGAAGATCTTCTCCTTTAAGCTGTCCTTTAAAAGGCTTATCCAGAGGCCAGTCAAACAATAGCCCTCTATGCTGAACAAGTGGACGAGTTTGTTGTCCCGTCAGTAAAGTCCCAGCGCTCATCGACTCTGTCCTTTCTTCATTGCAGTCACTCAAACGTTTGGGACTGTCTTTTGCTCCTTGTCTTGCTGTATATGTCTCCTTTTGCCTCTCAGATTTGGTCCACTACTCTTCCTATGTAAAGCAAACACACCCTGTTCCTTCTATGTGTACAGGGGTGGCTGTTTAAGTTAAAGTTTGTGCCGAGCCCAAACTTACAAGACCAGTTCTATAAATAGGGGATCCGTATTCCGCAAACGGGCAAGAGGGCTAGATGTGGTGGGCAATGTGGGAGTCGTATTTCTAGGGAGCACTCATAGAGGCTGAGTCAGAGTTCCCTGGCTAAGAGACTGGCATTTACACACAGTGTAATCACAGGGTGGAAGGTTAAGATTCCCATTACTCACATAAATTACATACAGTAGGAGTGGGATGATTATGCGCAGATTTGACCTGCATGTGAGAACTGAGTGGAAGTGGGTTGCCAGTTACTAAAAATACTTAGCTGGGGATATCAGTATGCAAGATGATTATTTCATAAATCACAAGTTTAGACATTTAGAACTGTTTTAGAATTGTGTTAAATGATTCAACTATTTGAGCCCCCAACATTCCAAACCTGTTAATGCGAGATATAAGTGAAATTCAGAAATGTAGCTTTATTTCTTAATGAAAATGACCCAGACCTATCTAGTTTGATGTTTATGTTTTAAGACTTTCTCAGATTCTTCAATGAAATTCTCTTAATTCCCGTAGGACTGTTTGTAAGCCAGCCATGTCTGTAGCTACCATGGATCCTTGGACTCAAGGACAGCCATTGCTGTTCATTTGCAGGTTCTGTTTTCCTCAAATGTTCATTCTTCAACCAGTAGGCTCTTCTGTTGGCATAGCATCTATGCCTAATCAGTATCACATTTGACTAAATTACAAACAGATCCCGACAGCTGGGATAGGCTCCAGCCCCCCATTGACCCTTCACAGGAACAAGCAGTTACAGAACAAACAGATGACTACCGTCATGGCTGCACACTCAAATGTTTACAATTTTATCAGTAAAGAAACTTCAGGGAGCTAAATGAATACATGGCTCAGAGATATTATTCTTCGTCGGCCTGGCTACCAATTTGAAGAAACACGAGTGTAAGATGGACCACAATTACGGCTGGATGATACAGCAATAAAATGACCCACAGGCAGATTTGGCATGTGTAACAGGATTTTTATTCATCCATATTCCGGAGCACATGAAATCTCCCAGCATCAGACCAGCAACACTCAAGCTGTTAAAATGGCGCCTTTTTATACCGTGTTTCAGCTAATGACCTTGGGAGACTTCATCGACAGGGATCCACTGCCTGCTCACATATTAACACACTTTTCCTTTCTTCAATTATATACCCACACATCCTCACAACCCTATATATATATTCATTTCTCCTATTATTAATGAAAACAAACCCACACTAAACCACATTACATTTAGAACAATAAAACACACATATCCAAATCCCCCCACACCAATTTACACTTGGTTAAGCCACAAAACACAGGGTCCGTCGTCTGGGAAAGCCTTTTGCCCGAACACCCTGAAGACAAAGAGACCGGTGAGTACAAAATTCACCTCCTCATTGCACATTGCACCTACATACAGCTTGCCTGATGGGCAATAGAGGCTTTGTTGAAGCCTCGACACAGGATTAAAAAAAGGTTCATTACTCGAAGCTTCAGTGACACAGTGCTCTATTAGGACATTTAGTGGACAATAAAATGTAGTACAATTGAGACGTGTCTTACTGGTTCATGCTTGTATGGGACTTGATTTGCCATGCACATTCCTGTTCGACTACATTACATGGATATGTGGTTTAAAGCTGATAATAAATAAATGTTATACATATAACAATAAAATACATAAAAAGCAATCAATGGGTATCAAACCCTTACTTCACTAATGGACGATGGTTGTCTTTTCAATGTACCACCAGCCCCTTTCGTAGTGGGCTTTTGTCGTTTGACGGTTTTGATTTACGTCACTACTATGCTCTACGAACCTTCAGTAATTTACAAAATATGCAATCTGATACAACACTACTAACTCTCAAAGCAACTAACACCAACAACAGCAACAAACCAACCTACTCTGCAAAGAAACATTCAGATTAACACCACTAAATAGGGATAGGATATCTGGAATATCCCTGAACACACTCGATCCCACCAGGTGATTCACATGACAAACCGAACCCCTCATCACGTCACTCAAGTGCTTCAAACGTCACTAGTCATGTGACCGAACCTCGCCTCGGCACAGTGGTTCAATACAATTGCTTCATGAGCTACCGCGCATGTGTCGGAGCCTCGGGTGTCAGAGGGCCATCACTACATACACCTAAAGAGCAACATATTATACTTTACATCCACCATCACATTTTTTTAGCTTAGCTCTCGCTCATTGTTTTATCAATTAAAACATGGCTGCATATTTTACCTCCATGTCCCTCTCTTCCAGGTGGAGCTGCATGGCCCACACAGCACCCGCCAGCCAATCCAAGGCTACAAAAGGACAATATGGAGACAAATATTCCAACCCTCAACAGTGCAAACTACAGCCATACCAATGTGCAAAACGCAATGTGATAAAATGTCTTGTGCAAATCTTCAATAAAGTGCTGTTGCTCCTATTAAAGTGCTTGTGCAATTATTAAAGTGCATGTGTTCCCATACTCTAGCAGCCAAAAGTGCATGGTGCCATATTTACAAAGTCAAGTGACGAAGCGCTCTTCGTCACAACGAGTTTGTTCATTTTCTCTATTAATGATAAATAAAATACAATATGTGTAAAAATAGATTTAGCTACAGAAAGAAGAGACTTATAAACGAGCATCTGTGAGCGGATGCTGTCTTTTTTATTCTAAGAGTATTTACCAATGAATGAATGAAGACAGTGGTGTAGGCTGAAGACAGTGCACTCATCTTCCAAACGCTGAAGGAGAAACATGCTTTGCAACTCTAACAGCCAAGAATGAAAGGTGCTGCATCAACCCCCTTACTCTAAGTGCATTGCAAAAAAATGGATGGATGAAATGAATGGCAGTTGTAGCCCTGCGATAGACTGGCGACATGTCCAGGGTGTACCCCACCTCTTGCCCGATGACTGGGATAGGCTCCAGCAGACCCTGTGACCCTTCACAGGAATAAGCGGTTACAGAGGATGAATGAATTAATAAATGTTTGACAGACAAAAGATACACCTAAGCTGGCTTGGGAAGCCAACTGAGTGTCTGTGCCTTTCCTTATAAAGTCCTCATTCTCTTGTTGCAACTTCTGTCTCACTACATTTCAAACAATGGTGTCACACCTCCCAAATTATCCACCCCTCAACAATCTACAAGCAGAGTTTACAGGTGTACATCATTACCTCCCCTTGAAGCATTAGTTCACAGCATTACTCATGTAAACCAGGTTTCTTGTATCTCCTGTTTCTGCCTGCTATCTGCCTCAAGCATGCAAATTCCTCTTTTGTCCATGTCAGACCAGTTTTCTCTTGCTCTGTACTTCTTCAGACAGAACCTGTTTCACCATTATTTTAAAGGTAACAAAGACTATTTTTAAAAAAAAAAATACTGTTTCATATGGGGTGGCACAGTGGAGTGGTGGTTAGCACTGATGCCTCACAGCAAGAAGGTTCCGGGTTCGAGTCCATGGGCCTTTCTGTGTGGAGTTTGCATGTTCTCCCTGTGTCTGCGTGGGTTCTCTCTGGTACTTCGACTTCCTCCCACTGTCCAAAAACATGCTCGTAAGGTTAACTGGTGATTCTAAATTGGCCTTAGGTGTGCATGTGAGTATGAATGACTGTCTGTCTGTCTGTGTTAGGCCTGCAACAGACTGGTGACCTGTCCATGGTATACCCCACTAATGACAGCTGGGATAGGCTCCAGCCTCCCCGCGACTCTTCAGGACAAGTGGTTACAGAAGATTCAATTCAATTCAATTTTATTTATATAGCGTCAATAACAATACAAATCGTCTCAAGACGCTTTACAAAAACCCGGCCTGAAACCCCCAGAGCAAGCCTGAAGGCAACGGTGGCAAGGAAAAACTCCCTTTTAACAGGAAGAAACCTCGAGCAGAACCCAGCTCATATGGAGGGACCCATCTGCCTAAGACCAGCCGGGTACAGACAGAAGAAAGAGAGAAGAGAACAGCAAAGAGAGAAGAGAAGAGAACAGCAAGATAAACATACATCTGTCATAGATACACATATCTGACTAAAGTGTACATGTGGAATCTTATGATACAAACTGATGATGTTACATGACAGTTTGAAAATGTAAGAGGAATCATAGGCAGGTTGGAGAATTGTTCATTCAGGTAGGAGTGGATAACTGCAGGATTCCATGAAGACTGGGCAGGCTGATGAGACCACGACAACAGATGTAGTATAGAGCTCCACGGGAAACACACCACTCCAGGCCAGAGATACTCACAAGAAGAGGGGGGAAGAGGGGGGAAGGGGGGGGGGAAGGGGGGTGGGACACACACAGCAGTAAACATTCTACATAGTAATAGCACAGAATTGTATGACTAGTAGTATATAGGAAATTAGAGGGCAAGAGCTCTGTGCCAGAGAAAAGAAAGTGGAGGATGCGAGAGAGGAGAGAGAAGAAAGAAGGAGGACATGTGTTTGGTGCATCGTCCCCCAGCAGCCTAGGCCTATAGCAGCATAATTAAGGGATGGTTTAGTCCAGCCCTAACTATAAGCCTGATCAAAAAGGAAAGTCTTAAGCCTGACCTTAAAAATAGAGAGAGTGTCTGCCTCCCGAACCCAAACTGGGAGCTGGTTCCACAGGAGAGGAGCCTGATAGCTGAAAGCTCTACCTCCCATTCTACTTTTTGAAATTCTAGAAACCACAAGTAGGCCTGCACTTTCAGACCGAAGTGATCTGCTGGGATGATATGGTACAATAAGGTCTTTAAGATACGATGGAGCTAGACCTTTAAGGGCTTTGTATGTAAGGAGGAGGATTTTAAATTCTATTCTAGACTTTAAAGGGAGCCAGTGAAGAGAAGCTAAAACTGGAGTAATATGATCTCTCTTGCTAATTCCTGTCAATGCTCTTGCTGCGGCATTTTGAATCAACTGGAGGCTTTTTAAAGAGCTATTTGGACAGCCAGACAGTAATGAATTACAATAATCCAGTCTGGACGACACAAATGCATGAACTAGTTTTTCAGCATCACTCTGAGACAGGATGTTCCTAATTTTGACGATATTACGCAGGTGAAAGAAGGCAGTCCTGGTCACTTGCTTTATGTGACATTTAAAGGACATATCCTCATCAAATATAACACCAAGGTTTTTTACAGTAGTACTGGAGGCCAAGGTAATGCCATCCAAAGACACCATGTGATTAGATAATGAATCTCTGAGATGCTTAGGACCGAATACAATAACTTCTGTTTTGTCTGAGTTTAAGAGTAGGAAATTACAGGTCATCCAAGCCTTTATGTCTTTAAGGCATGCTTGGAGTTTAACCAACTGATTAGTTTCATCTGGTTTCATAGATAAATATAGCTGGGTGTCGTCTGCATAGCAATGAAAGTTTATGCCATGTTTTCTAATAATCTTGCCTAATGGCAACATGTATAACGTGAAGAGTATTGGTCCTAGCACAGAACCCTGAGGAACTCCATAACTTACTTTTGTATAAGTAGAGGAATCATTATTGACATGAACAAACTGGAATCTGTCAGATAGATAGGATTCAAACCAGTCTAATGCAGTTCCTTTAATCTTGACCTCACTTTCAAGTCTCTGTAGTAAAATATTATGATCAATAGTGTCAAATGCAGCACTAAGATCTAGCAGAACAAGTATAGAGACAAGTCCACTGTCTGAAGCCATGAGGAGGTCATTGGTAACTTTAACCAAAGCTGTTTCTGTACTATGATGAACTGTAAAACCTGACTGAAACTCTTCAAACAGACCATTCTTGTTTAAGTGGTCACACAACTGATTAGCAACAACTTTTTCTAGAATTTTGGAAATAAAAGGAAGGTTGGAGATTGGTCTATAGTTGGCTAAAACATCTGGATCTAGAGTGGCTTTCTTGAGTAAGGGCTTAATTACAGCAATCTTAAAAGACTGAGGCACATATCCTGTTAATAAAGATAAATTTATCTGGTTCAATATGGAGGTGTTAATTAATGGAAAAACTTCTTTGAGCAATTTAGTTGGGATTGGATCTAGAAGACAGGTTGATGGTTTAGATGCTGTAATTGTTGAAGAGAGCTCAAGAAGATCTACTGGGGAGAAGGATTCCAGATATTGATAAGGTCTTACAAAAGTTTCTAATGTCGCTGTACTTGCATCTTTAACAGCTGTTGGAAGGATGCCTTGAATATTTTCTCTAATGCCGACAATTTTATTAGTAAAGAAGCTCATGAAGTCATTACTACTGAGGGCTAAAGGAATAGATGGCTCAACAGAGCTGTGGCTCTTTGTCAGCCTGGCTACAGTGCTGAAAAGAAATCTGGGGTTGTTCTTGTTTTCTTCTATTAATGATGAATAATATGCTGTTCTAACACTACTGAGAGCTTTTTTATAAGTTGTTAAACTATCTTTCCAGGCTATGCGAGCTTCTTCAGAATTAGTGGAATGCCAAATTCTTTCTAGCTTTCGGGCTGCCTGTTTTAAACAGCGCAACTGTGAATTATACCAGGGAGCTAGCCTCCTCCTATTTATGACCCTCTTTTTCAGAGGAGCAACTAAGTTTAAAGTTGAACTAAGCGATGCTGCAGTGCCATCGACAAAATAATCTATTAGTGCAGGGGTTAAATTGTGGTTGCTGTCGTCCACAACATTGGTACATGGCACTGAGGTAAATAAAGAAGGAATTAATTCTTTATATCTAGTTACAGCATTGTCAGACAAACATCTACTGTAATGAAATGTCTTTTCAGTTCCTGTGTAATCCATTATTCCATTATGATGAATGAATGAATGTTTTATATAGTCAACATTTAGATACATATACTTATAATGAGTATATTAGTTAAACAGAATATTATAGAACACAATAATGAAATTCAGATTATACTTTATTTCAATGATAAAATACAGTACTTGTGTTAAATTTTCATGTTGTAAGGTCATAAAGTATTCTTTTCTGAACATCTTATGGTCTGTGTGACTTGGTGACAGTCACACACTCAGTACTTTGCCTTTCCACCAAAAATCCTCATGATAATCAAACAATAAACAACACAAGGTCATGCGCATTCTAAAAAAAAATCTGGCAACATGGATCCTGCACAAAGACAAGCATAATTCAGTTCAGTTCAGTTTGATTTAATCATGCTGTTACATGCCAGACAGGGGCAATTTATTTTTCTTGTTTCTCCCCCCCCCCGTTTGTTCAGGTAATTCTGCAAGTGATTCCACCTGGGAAGTCTGGCGAGGCCTGCTGATTGGTTGGTTCATCCAATTACCACCACAGGGCCTATACGTTAAAAGGATACAGCTACAGGCTCCTTGCTCTCTATTTCCTCTGCACCTGACTTGCTACTGCTTCCTACTTTCTCTGACTGCTTGTTGCTTGTTTTGGAAACCACATGGTTCAGTCTCTGCCCTCTGATTGTTACCCTGCTTGATTGTTCTTTTGTTTTCTGTTGCCTTCTGTGGTATCAAGACATGTGGACCCCTTTTGTTCGATTTATTTCAGTTGTGGTGGAAGGTGCAGACCAGAGATAAGATTGGGGTACCCTTTACACCCCACCACATAGGTGATCATTTGTTATACACACAAGGATTATTGGTTGGTGCCATTTATGTAGTTCTGGTAACATTGTATTAGAAAAGATAGTTAGGCCCTTTTGTTGTTTTCCATTTGGAAGCGTGTTAGCCAGGCCTAGTTTTGTTTTATTGCTTTCATTTATTTGGCACAACCACATGGTCCAAATCTTCCCCACTGTTTTTGTTTCGAGGAGATTTTTGTTTAGTTACCTTTTGCATTTCAATAAATTTTGTTTAACTTTCCTTACATCCAGACTTGGTCTCATTGATTGTATTGTGTTTGTCCCTTAATTCCCCTGGACACTCTTAGGCTGCGTTCAGACTGCAGACGGATCTGATTCAAATCTGATTCCTTCTCATATCCGATTTTTAGGGCTGACTGTTCACACTGCCTTTAGCAAGTGTCCAAATCGGATATGGTTCTGTTCAGACTGGGCCACATTCTTCACCGGTCTGATAGGTTGCTGTAGCAACGAGCGGAAGCGTCATTCAGCACGTGTATTTGTCAGACGTCATATAATTGCGACAGCGACAAGCAAAACAACAACAAACAACACGATGGATGTACGTCACGTCAGTGTAAAGATTTATAAGGCATGCAGTTTCTTCCTCTGTCCAAGGCGAATTGTTTTCAAAGTCTTCCTCCATTGTGATAGCTGTAATATCACTGTCCGTGGCCGTAACGTGGCTCCTCCACAACGGAAATAGGCACGCGGTCTGGCGCATTGGTTCTGGCCTGGCGTCGCGTAAGTGACGTCACGGACAGTCCAAACCCATCTGAGTGTTGGGAGCTGTTCAGACTGAGACGCATCTGTCCATATCCGATATGAATGCGATATGAAACTACCTCTGGATGTGGTTTGCAACCGTTTGGCAATAATCGGATTTCATGTGATCTGTCACTGTTCAGACTTCAAAATCGAGATCCGATTCAAATCTGAATGGGCTAAAAATCGGATTTTGGCTGGCAGTCTGAACGCAGCCTTAGGGATGTAACAATGCAGTACGTACACAAACATGTTGGGGTGTATGAACTGTAGGATTATGTGTACACATCATCTGGTGATGTGTACCAGAGTTGGTAGTGATTATCCCTGAGGTCTACAATACTATGCAATACTACACAATATATTAACTCTTGCCTACCTCCAGGGCATGATAAATGGCAGAGGTTTATCACAAGAAGCTGTCAGTCTGTTGCCTCACTGACTACAGATCAATGGCATTACCATCTGCAGTCATGAAATGTTTTGAAAGACTCACTGGTGACCACATCACAACCAGTTTCCTCCCACCATCAACCACCCTTCAGTTTGCTTAAAGAGCAAACTGATACATCGACTTCAGAGAAAGCTTAGAAAGGTAAGATCCTGAAGCTGTGTGTATGGTCTTCTGCAAATAACTTGACACCTACAAAACTATGGAATTAATCATAGAGTTGGAGAGTCTCCACTTTTAAGTCCTGGGAGGTTCAAATCTCACATGACCTCTGGATAGGGAACAGCAGTGAAGGTCAGTCAGTGACTATATTTGCTGAGAGCGCCATGCTACCTTTGAGAGCATGCTGGCATACTGCATCTCGGTGTGGTACAAATGGTCATTTGGGTGCGGACAGAAGAAGCTGCAGGGTGATAAAATGGCAGAAAGAGCTATGGGCTGTCCTGTGCCTTCACTGGAGGACATCTCCAGTCACACACAACCAAAAGCCTCATAAGGGATTGCTCCCCTTCCAGATCTACAGGAGCTTCGATGCACTCAGAAACAGATTTAAAGTTTACAGTTTATACTATCCTTTCTGTCACCTGTACTATTGGTGGTACCAAAACTCCTTAAATCCCACCTATAAAGGTCTAGGACTGAGCCATACATCGTCTGTCTCGAAACTCCTCCAGCCATCTATATTGCACAATATGCATGTGTTTGAATTATATTTTTATCTTTTTTGTCAATGCCTGGAAAGGGCCTTATTTGAGTTTTCTAGCATTAGAACTTAAGACTTTAAAGGTGAAATTAGTTACAGTTACTATATAAGGTTAGTTTCACTGCTGTAGTAACCACACTTGGGCGGCTGTGGCTCAGTAGGTAGAGCGGGTTATCCACAAACCAGCGGGTTAGCGGTTCGATCCCCGGAATGTGCCACATGCTGAAGTGTCCTTGAGCTGAACCCCCACTTGCTCCCAGTGCCATGCACTGGTGTGTGTATGTGTGAGCGAATGGGTAGATGTGTCTTTGACTGTAAAAGTGCTTTGAGTACCAATAGGTAGAAAAGCGCTATATAAAAGCAAGGCTATTACCACTTGACAAAGTTTGTAAATTTATCATGTTTTTGAAGAATCACAAATACAAGTTACAGAAACTAAGTCTACAGGTTTTCAACATTTTTTTATTTATTTTTTCCTACAGGAATGGGGGTCAGCTTTTATTCCTGTTGCAACAGTAACATGGGATGCATTATTTAAATGATATTCAGATTTTTATAAGAATGATCTGAACAGCGCATTGCCTCAACGTAAATGGCGCCAGCACGAGGCATATAACTTGGCTTAACCATAAATAAAACAGATACAAATGCATTGGACCTCACTGGTTTTACTGTTTAATCTGAAATAAAAACTAATAACATTGGGTTGACTGCTTGTAAGAAGTCACACCAATTAAGATAAACAGGATCTCATTCGTGTGATTGCTCAAACGGTTTTCCATACATCCACAAAATACCGAAAAAGACCCCAGTTTCTTTGAATGCGGCCGTCCCTGTCTTGTATTTACAATTATGAGTGTTCACTGCCATCTAGTGGTGGTGAGGAGTAACATCACCTTAAAACATTGGATAGAATGTAAGAAGAGTTTAACATTTTTGAGCAGTACTCAAACACAGATTAAATTTAGTTTCTATATTAAGCACTTGAAGTATTGTTTCCTTTGGCACCGTATACACCGTCTTTTTAAACGCAATTCAATTAAACACTGTTTTCTCATTTACAGTTCTCTCCTTGTAGTTTCCAACGAGCCTGTGAACGCATTCTGGAGGGGGAGGTGTTTGTAAAGTTATCAGGAAGCTGATCAAGAAAACGAAACTGCCCTAACTGTGTCAGGGAGAAGTTTTTATTCTTTAAATTGTCTAACACTCGTTTTGTGAGAATGCAGAGCAGTGCTTACGGGGCCTCTCTGGCCGGTGGCGCCTTTGATTTACAGAACTTTGTAGGACAGCCTCAGACTATCCTGCGCTTCCTGAGCTGGGTAAGTGACTCCGGGGAAACGTTCATGTTAGCATCACAGTTAGCCAGCTGTCACCGAGTTTATGTTAACAGATGTATCCTGCCAGCGCCCTCGCAAACCACGTAATCCTAAATCTGGTCAGCGCTGTGTGCTGCTAAAACCGGACATGAACTGCGTGTTAGATTGGACTCCTTAATACACTTTCAAGTATGAAGGCATTTTTGTTGTAGCCCACTAGTTAATATTAGCTCCACGAGTGAGCTGTGACACCGCAATAACCGCTTGAATTTGTGTAATTGTATTGTTTGTATTTGTTTTCGGATTAAAAACTAGACCAGTGGCTGGTGAATGTTACAGATTATGTGACTAATTTTTCTGGTGCGTTTTTTGTGACATTAAAGATCACAAATTTAACTCAACCAGCGCCATCTGTTGAAATCCAGATCTTTGCACCTGTAAATGCACAATGTAGACTACTAATTACAATTGAAGTTCAACAATGTAGCCCACACAAAATAGCAGTTATAATTTATATAAAACAACACATCTTTTTAATTTTTGTTTTTAAATGCACCTTTTTTCAAGAACCTTTTTTATACACCTTCTTCTGTTGCTATTTATTATTATTTACACTGCCTGGCCAAAAAAAAAAAATAAAGTTGCCACCAAAACAAAAAAGGTCACACACTCCAATATTTTGTTGGACTGGCTTTTGCTTTGACTACAACACGCATTCGCTGTGGCATAGTTTTGAGTTTCTGCAATGTCACAAGATTTATTTCCATTCAGTGAAGTGCATTCATTTTTCACCAAGATCTTGTATTGATGATGGGAAAGTCTGACCACTGTGCAAAGCCTACTCCAGCACATCCCAGAGATTCTCAATGGGGTGAAGGTCTGGACTCTGTGGTGGCCAATCCATGTGTGAAAATGATGTCTCATGCTCCCTGAACCACTCTTTCACAATCTGAGCCCCATGAATCCTGGCATCGTCATCTTGGAATATGCCCATGAACATCAGGGAAGAAAAAAATCCATTGATGGAATAACCTGGTCATTCAGTATATTCAGGTAGTCAGCTGACTTCATTCTTTGGGCACACAGTGTTGCAGAATCTAGACCTGGCCAACTGCAGCAACTCCAGACCATAGCGCTGCCCCCACAGGCTTGTACAGTCTTAGTAGTTTCTACAATCTCCTTAGATGTTTTCTCTGCTTGATGCATGCCAATGATTTGACCCTTCTTAAACAGACTAACATCTTTTCCACGACCACAGGGTGTGTCTTTCAACATGGTTGTTTAAGAAGTGAGAAGCTACTCATTGCATCAGTTGGGGTTAAATAACTTACTGCAAGCTGAAAGATAATCACTCATGCAGTAATTATCCGACAGGAGGCTCCTACCTATTTGCTTAGTTAAATCCAGGTGGCGACTTTTTTTTGGCCAGGCAGTGTATTATCCACATTACCTCTGCAATGACATGTATACAATATACAATCCCTTTAACCCAGTGTTTTTCAACCTTGGGGTTGCGACCCCACGTGGGGTCAAATGGGGTCGCCTGAAATGTCTAGTAATTGATAAAAAAATTACTGATAAAAGTATTTTTTTCAACTAGTTATCATTCTTTTTTAAATTATGATTAAAAACACCACACACAATCTTAAACAACTGTATTCTTTCAATTTTTAATTTGAGTTCAAAATATCTGCGCCGGCGATCACGTGACTGCACAAGTGGCAGCTATCTGTCATATAACAAAGCGCATCAGCGATTACATTCGTGAGTGCCAGTGGAGGAGTTCTGGTTTGGAGCAAGAGATGAGTACCCAGAGATCTCACTGTGTGCTCTGAAACGGCTGGTTCCTTTTGCAAATACATATCTGCGGGGGCGTAGCACCAAATTCTGGGCCCTGTACACTCTTAATGTCAGTGGGCCCCTATCCATGCCAGTGCACAAAGCGTGCGAGCAAAAAAACAAAAAACAAAAATTTGGGGCATTTATTTATAAATAAATGAAAATTTAAGCTAAAATCAGATCAGATTATATTGTTGATGACTGGTTCTTTCATTCACCACCTGAATTGATGCATTTGGCCTACTTGTGCTCAAACACCTATAAACATTAGGCTACATCTGGTTTGTGTACTAACGTTTTGATCCATGACACATTTATACAGTCATGTTTACATCCTCTATTCTCAATCAGCTTCTGAACAGCTTCTTATAAAACTAGAACAAAAGTTCCCAATTTGTCAGAGTAAACACAGACAAAATTATTTGATTATTGATTAAAGGTTATTTTATTTTTGCTTAATATCTGTTTTTCTATGCAAAGTTTTTTTTTATGGTGATTTTTTTTTTTATATAATATGAATCATGTAGTCTCACAGCTGCTTGACTGAAACAATACAGTTTTTACCACCACAGGGTATTAAACTTGTGTGTCTTTTTTCCAGATATTTTCCATTGTGGTTTTTGCAACAATCACAGCAGAAGGCTACAGCAACACTGAAAAGGGTCGAGAGGTCAAGTGCATATTCAATGACAATGACAGCGCCTGCAGCTTCGGTGTGGGAATCGGAGTCCTGGCCTTTTTGGCTTGTGTGGCATTCCTCGTACTGGATGCCTATTTCCCACAGATCAGCAATGCTAAGGAGAGAAAATATATTGTTCTTGGAGATTTGTTCTTCTCAGGTGAGTCAGTTTTCATTGTACACTGCATAGCAGAACAAATAAACTAGACCCCCTTACAAAAAGTGTAACTTAACTGAA
Source organism: Chelon labrosus (assembly GCF_963514085.1). Lineage (NCBI taxonomy): Eukaryota > Metazoa > Chordata > Actinopteri > Mugiliformes > Mugilidae > Chelon > Chelon labrosus. Next base: position 336,063 of record NC_140354.1, read on the forward strand.
GATGAAGCTGTTATTTCATCTTAATCCTCACTGTTTATTTGTCTGCTTTCAACATGTGACAGTGGCCTGGACGTTTTTGTGGTTCATTTGCTTCTGTGTCCTGGCCAACCAGTGGTCCCATACCACTACATCCTCTACTACCGTGTCTGATGCTGCACGGGCTGTTGTGGCCTTCTCCTTCTTCTCAATCATCACCTGGGTGAGCCTCTCCATGTGTGTCATCAGATATGATTATGTGAAGACCTGTGTAATATCAGTTATTAATTCAAATTTCTATCAACAGGGTCTTTTGTCATATTTTGCATATGGAAGGTATCGCAAAGGAGTGAGTGACTTTGACCAGGAGTACAGAGACCCAGCCAACGACAACATTACTCCATACCCACCCGCCCCATACTCCAGCAGCAGTGGCCCAGAGGGCTACCAGCAATCCCCTTTCTCCCACAACCAGCAGCACCCAGGAGAGTACCAGCCTCCAACTTATTAAAGGATAGAGATTCAAACAGATGTATTCAACAGGGGTAGTTGTATTTTAAAAAAGATTTGTGCTGTGTTTTCATTTACAAATCAGACTGTTCTTCCTGCAGAACATATTTGTCATAATTTCTGGTGCACTGACATGTTTTTAGTTTATTTGCTTGGGGTGTATTTGCTGTGTTGTAACTTCTAGCAGGAGAGCAATGAAAAAAAGCGATTTTTGTTAGAAGGTGATTGTCTTAATAAAAGAGCAGAATGTTATTTCTGTCTTTTTACCAAAACAGGCTTTGTTCAAGTTTGATGTCAAATCACCAGCTGTAACCAGGTTAGATTTTTTTTTTTAATTTGAGAATTCCAATTTGCATTTAATCAAAATCTTAATAGATTTATTCAAATTCGTGTGCAGCAGTTCAGCCATCATAATTTATTGATACAGTTCACATTGTTGTTGTGACTACATCAAACCCGCATTATTTAATCAATGGTTGCTTTGAAAATATCTTGATAGCTTTTGTGTGTATTTTGTTTCTTCTTTTTTTTTAACTATAACCACAGGCAAATGGCTTTATGGAATGTTAGTTCTTCTTTCAAATTTACTTCTGCTATAGTTTGATTTTACAGTTTTGTGTTTTGTTTTGTTTTACAGTTTTTTTTGTTTTGAGCTGGCCATTTTTATGTAATTCCCCTGTAGAAGTTTAGAGTACCTATTTTGTGTTCACTTGCAGATATTTAAATACTGCAATGTATTTAGAAATTCTGTTATGTTGCATTATTTGGTTATAAATTAGGTACACAACCTTGTTTCTGTTTTCATTTTCTTTCTTTTTTTTTTTTAAAGAATATTATACATTAGAGTCAGACGAGTTGTGCCAAATAAATACTGTTCTGGTTTGGGTAGCCTGTAACTGACATCCTCCTTTGAAGAAAAAGCCGGCAGTTTCTGTGTGTGCTCAGGCATGCTCCTTTGGCAAATATTTGCGTAGTGACTGTGTTGGTGAATGTGGAATTGCAAGGACAATCAGATGTCAGACTATAACTTAATGTATTGAATTATATACATATTTCAGTCATTCATTCACTCAACCTTGAATGAAATATTCTTGTTTGAACCAAACATCCTTGTGCTTTTGAAAACCACTTTTCATATCATTGAATTAACATCAGGACTATCATTTTTTTACTGTAGGCAGGTGAAAAATAAAACCAAGCTCTTGGTAGATGACTAACATTTTTTTTTAAAAATGCTAGACATTTATATGTAAAACCCACAACTTATAAAGTATATTCAAAATGAAGAACACAGCTAGAAAATGCAGTTCCTGGAGCAAATGCAGTTTGCTGAACACTTAAAGAGCTTGCTCTGTATTGCTGGAATCTGAGCTGAATCTGCTGATAAGGCTGAAATGTATAGTTTTGCTTCACTTCAGCTTTAAGTACTAATAAGGAAATTATGAAATATGAACAGTTTGCTACAAATGAAGGTGAACTGTAATAATGAAATGTGTGTAAAGTTACAACTAATGAAGCTATAATACTTAACTGAGACTGAAATGCATTCCACTGCTTTGCAATCAGGTAAATGCAGACTGCTGAAATGTAAATCATGTATGACAGAATATGGCAGAATATGTCCACAATATCCAATAGTATTCCAGTCTTACTGCACGGTTTAACAGGGGCATGTTTTACATGTAATTCTTTGATATGTCTTCTGCTAGCCATATTTGGTTTGGCCTGGGGTGTAACATTTACATTCCAGTTACAGAAGATGCATTCTGTCTCGGGGTAATGTAAGATCACCTCTACAAAGACATCCTTCAGAAACAGTCAAACAATCTGAGTAGATCCACAGCAGCATTCTTAAGTTAGCAAATTATTGGAAGATTATTTTACTGATGCATCCACATACCTACAGAGTTAACATACAACATGACTGAGGCAACACTGTTTTTTCTTGCTCGTTTTACAGGCAGCATGTAAAGCAAAGCAGTAAAATTGCATGAAATATTCAAGTACAAGTATCTTAAAGTTGCTGTAGGTCGAGTGAAAACCGAAAACACAGTGCCACTATCAAACTCAATAAAGTTTTATTTAATCTAAAATGTCTCACCGTTGAATCTAATATAATCTGCATTTTAATTGATGGAGTCCTTTTAGTAAATAGAAGACCAAGCAATACCGAACACGGTCATGCGTACTTATTTCGGAAAGAAGAAGTACAGACTCTGAGAGATGGGAGTTCGGAGGAATTGGGAACAGTAGCGTTTCGGGTATTCACACTAAACTTGGTCGATCGAACGGTGCTTGTCTGCAAGTCATGACGTTTCCACACTAAAGTACAGACGGTAGCCACAAGTACAGACAATAACGCATACTGATAAACGCCCGTGGTGTCCTGTGTTGACTTAAGTTTGCTATTTTTCCGAAGGCACCTAAAAGCAGCGTTTAACAATAACTGTCACACCCACAGCGCCGAAACTGCTCGACGCCATCGTCACCACACACGGGAAGTAGTGCTTGCCTCAAAAGGAGTAAATGGAATCAGAGAAGGGAAGCGATATAATGACATGTGATCGACAGCCTGAACCGGGCTGAAAGCTGACAATTCTGCGGTGAGTATGAAGTCAAGTGGATGGCTGCTGCCAGAACTGAAACTGTTTCAGTTCTCTTCTGTGCGCTGCCATTTTGAAAGGCATAAGTGCAACCTGCGCTTCTGGCAGGACAGGAAAATGAACTAAACACCCACATTCAGAGTCAATGACGACACAAAAAATCTGTGACCCGGAAGCCAGAACAACGTCCCTGCACTCTGGTGATGGGAGGTCCGTCTCTTTTCAAAGATTCGGCTCCTTTGGCTCGGCTCCCTTAGAAGAGCCGGAACTTACGGCTCCCAAACGACTCCTAAATGGCTCCCGAATGGCTTTTAATTTAGTTTCACTCAGAGCCTTCAGTTTTATCCTAAATTATATGGTTGTGGTGTTGGTAAACAATTTTATTGTTTACATAAAATACATATTTTCCTTACAAAAAATACAGTTACTATTGTTAAACATTTTACAACTGAACACAGAACCACAGCAACCACAAACAAATCAAATAAATAAATGCCAATGTTTTAACATTATGACACTTTAAATAAAAGTAAAGGTTGGCATACAGAAATACCTGATACCTCAGCTTGGATGCCCAGTTTTTGCTCATTGGCTCTTGGAGCATCACTACTGCCCTCATTGAGTCTGACTTTGCCAGGCTAATAAATAGTTGCAGACAGTTGATAATGCTGAGTTGCACACTGATGTGTGTGTAAGTGTGTGTGTGGTGAGTCTCTGAGGCAAGGTGGTTTCAGGGATGGCTTTAAATTGGTCAACACCACTTGACAACCAGTTGAGAAAATGTTAGCAAAATGTTAGCAATAAAATAACCAGACCAGAGTGTGTGTTTTGGCTGATGCAAGGAATGGGATTCATGTAGTGAGCAAAGCTAATTACATTAACGTAACAATTTCTGATGTCGTATAATTATTTACTTTTGTTGTCATGTTGCCCAACCCTACAGCTCATGTCATTAAAATCTGAACTGAAATCCTCTGAAAACTTTGATAACCTGACTGCGAAAGCTCAAAGGTATACTGCTGATTAATTTCTCATGCACTCAACAGCTTTTTTAAACTAAACTCCAGAAGGATTTGATCGGTTATTAACAAATGTTAGCTTTCTGCAAGTCAGAGTTCTTCGCTTCAGGAATTCCAGGTTCAGCTCACTGTGTAACTGCTCTGTTGTTGTAAACTGACTGATCTCTGTCACTCATTTACAGTATTCAGAGTACTGATTGCATCACGTGAATGCTTTTGTTATGTAGAATCTATGTGTAGAATTATTGTGATGGTAGTAAATGTTTTTTTCTAACCTCTCTTACCTATCCATTTATTGGTTGCTTTGATTCATGATAACATGAATTATGTTGGCCTCCTGTGGGATTTGGCCCTTTGGACTGGATCGTAATCCTCCAAGTGTATGTAAAGTTCACTAGCTTTGTAACAACCCCCAGTGATGGTTGTATTGCAAAGACTTCATGAGCAGGCAGAGAGTTTAAAGCTCAGGACTGATTGTATAGGTCTAGTGAAATAAGTTTAATGACAGAGGTTCAGTGTTCTGACAGGAGGAGACGAAGGGGTAAGTCAGATCTGCCTTTTTTTTCATATAAAGTAATGTAGAAAAAATCTGAAACTGCGTCATAAAAACTGTTTTGTCAATTAATCAGTCATCCATTGTCAGTGTATTTCATCTCAGAGACTTCAGAGTGGAAGCCATGATGTTGCTGCCATAATGGACTACTGTGTGGCTCGTGGACAGCTGTGTGTCTTATGAGTGCCACGAGCCAGTATTTTAGCCAGTATTTCAGCTCCTGATTTTCTTCACTCCTCGTGTGTAGTGATCTTTTAAAGCTCCTCCTTCTCCTCCTTTCTCCCGCTCATTCTGTCCCATATTTAATTATTTCTCTGCCTTCTTTAGTGATAATGGTACTTGTCATAAATGTCTTTTTGTATAAATGGAGGCTCACTGAATTGAGTGCTGTTCCGCACAATGGAAAACAATAGCGAAGCTCTTGGTTTGAGTCCCCTGGCAGACTCTGAGCAGCTGGGAAGCCAGGGTGGCTGGGTGATGGTGTAAAGCAGGGGTCTTCAACGCTTTCCAGGCCAAGGACTCCCACACTGATGGAGAGATCTAGCAGGGACCCCCTACTTATGTATATGTGTATTTAAAGACATTTAAATTTATGGGAAAAAAAATTGCTGCTGCAGGACCTCTGCGGACTCCTTGTTGAAGACCTCTGGTGTAAAGGAATCCAGCAACTTGGCAGCGCACCTGCTGAGAATCAACTCTTGTAATTGGCAGCTTGATTTAATGAAATTTGAAATTCATTCTCCAGTGACTTTAGTCAGCTGCATTCCAGGGGATAGAGTGTTGACATTGAAACCTATTTGAAACTGTTGCCTAATGATGGAAATTATGGTAAGATTGTTATTCATGTTGACATTAACAACACCGAATTAAGTCAGCCAGACTTCACAAAAATGAATCTGTAATCTGTGTGTAACTTTACCAAAACAATAATGACAAGTTTAGCCTCGTGTTGTCATTCCACAACTGAGTGTCAAAGCTTGGGTCCTGCTAACTTTCTAGAGTAAGCCTGGTTTCAAAAAGAATGGTGGCACCCATCTCTCTTTCATATCCTTCATATCCAGAAGTCTGGCCCTTTTTAGTAGTCATCCAAAGCCACTACCCAGGGTTGAGGTGGGGAGGTAGAGATATAATCTTACACACTTCTCCACAGCAAATCTCCTTAAACCCCACAGACTTAGACCTTGACTTGTCATTCAAGGAAAACACCAGCAGTGCACATTATAATAAAATTTAGTTTCACTGACTCACAACAGCATCTATATACAGATGCAAAACAACACAGTAGAGAAAACAATTAAACAAATAATATGATAAATAATTATTTACAGATATGCAATCCCATAGAGGCTTTGTCTGCTTCAAAACAGTGAGTCCTGGCAAATTTTGTTTGGTACAGCAGTCCACTCCTCTATTCTCTTATCATAAGAACAAGATACACAATCACTGAAAAGTAGGCAAGAGGGCAGGCTATTGCTCTGAGTCATCCTGATACACAGAATACATGCACGTGTAACCCAAGCTAGATAGAAGATTTTCTGTCTTTTCAACCCTAGAGCAATAAGACAGCAGGGTCACTATTTGGACAGTGTGTTCTGTCTGATTCTTGGAGAATCACTACTGTGTCCACTTAACCCCAACCTTAACTTTTTCAGACAATAACTCCACAAAGACTTTCTAGAGCAGATGCTTATGGCTATTGCAAGTTGTACACAGTTTGTTTTTGTGTACATAGGCCTATAAAATAAAATGACGTGGAGGCTGGAGCCTATCCCAGCTGTCATCGGGCGAGAGGCGGGGTACACCCTGGACAGGTTGCCAGTCTATCACAGAGGTGTAAGCAACCTTTTGCAGATAAATATTAAAGCAAAGCTGCATTTCCAATTATAATTAGTACAAGTCACTGCAGTTAAATCATGTTCATCACTGTGTTTGATAATAAATGATAATAAATGGCAAAATAACATGTTTCCAAATTAGGTCAACACTGAATAAATCTTAACTTATTTTGAATCGTGTCATTTAGTAAAAGTTTAAGGTTTAGAAGGGGAAGTACTCATTATTTAGTGGTAAAATTAATGATTAAATGACTACTCAGAATATATTCAATAGATTAATTGAACAATAATAATCATAAAAAATAAGTGATTGAGAAAATTATTGTTTGTAGCAGCCCTAGTCTCTTACTAAGTAAGATAAATCTTTGTGTAAATATACTATCTTACATAGTTTCTGTAACTCCTATAATTGCCAATGGAGGACTTAAATCAATTGGTCAAATGCAAAAGTTTTGACAAAGTCATAAAAGTATTTTATAACATTTTTCAGCCTTCTAATCTAGTGATAATTTTTAGCTAGAATTTTAGTATTGGGCGGCACAGTGGCGAGGTAGTTAGCACTGATGCCGCACAGCGAGAAGGTCCCGGGTTCGAATCCGTGGGCCGACTGGGCCTTTCAGTTTGCATGTTCTCCCTGTGTCTGCGTGGGTTCTCTCTGGGTACTCTGGCTTCCTCCCACCAGGTGTGTGAGTGTGAATGGTTATCTGTCTCTCTGTGTTGGCCCTGCGATAGACCGGCAACCTGTCCAGGGTGTACCCCGCCTCTCACCCAATGACAGCTGGGATAGGCTCCAGCAGACCCTGTGACCCTTAACAGGAATAAGTGGGTACAGAAGATGATGAATTTTAGTAGACACACAAGTATTTTATGACTCATTTGAGCATTTGGGCATATGAGCCATCCTAGTTCTTTTTTGACTGGTTTGTATTGAATTCTCAGATTCAAACAAGACTACCTTGAATTCTTTAAATATATGTTTAAATTTATCTGCTTGCTTTTTCACCTCTTGCCTTCTCCTATACTCTGTACTAGCTTCCTCTTTTTCTCTTTACCATGCGAGCCTCTAGCAGATGGGTTCTGGGGGTGTCCTTGCCGCAGCTGCCTTAGTGCTGGCTCTGTATTCTCTACAGTGTCTTGAGACATCTTTGATTGTTATTGGCACTATATAAGTTGAATTGAATTGGTAGTGTAGTCGCATGTAAAAATGATAACAAATGTAAGAAATACACAAATATCAACTTTTGAAAAAAGGGACTTGCCTGATCTCCATGCATCTTGACTGCAATGGAAACACTGAAAATGGTCTGAAGAAGCCTTTTAGTTCCTCAAAAATCTTTCCTGGGAATAAAGGTCCTGGCTACTTTGGGTGGAAACACACCTGTTAAGATTATCAGACTTTGTGAAAGCATTTACTTTTGAGAACCATCTCATCCTCTTGCTTGCATCCTCCTCTTACTTAGTATAATTTCAGCACTAATATTCATAACAGGACCATTTCAACTGCTTGTGAAAATGGTAGATGCTGTATTGCCTTGCTGGTTTTATATTATCAGATTTACCCGTCCATAGCTGCTGCCCCTTTATTCTCCTGTATTATCCAATTCCCAGCCTCTATGCTGACAAGGCATATTGGTGGCCCCCTGAAGCTGGGGTTCTTCCTACTTTGGTTCAAGCAGTGCTTAACCCAGGGCAGCACTTGCGTGCACATTTACTAGAATTAAGAAAAAGGAGATAAAATAATGCCTCCTGTGTCACTGGCTAATTCTTATCTGAATAACACTGGTGCTATCAGAGGGAAATGTTTAAAAGAAACTTGCCAAAAATCAAACTAGTAGACTGTTCTTTGTATCACAGTCACAGAATTAGTTTTAATTATTTTTAAAAATAATTTTCTAACAGATAGGCCCAATATCTGCCAATGCTTTAGCTTAACTTTCATTTAAGAGATCACATGATTTAGGTCCTAAATCATGTGATCTCTTAAATGAAAGCTTCAGTCAAGCACTTTGATTTAGTTTTGGTATAAGCACAAAATTAGTGTAACATATATCTCCTTCTTGGATTATTGGCAGGATTTGTGATCAGCCCTATGTGTGCAACTCAATTTACAATGCCTTGTTCCTGAAAAAAAATTAATAAAAAATCTAACCAATTCAAAAACGCTAAATGACACTATGAAGACAAAGTATGCCAATGTACAACTATGGTGAGATCTTAAATATGTGATCTCATAGGCTAGGGAATGAGGATGTTCGATGACCTTTTTGACAGTAGACTTTTCTTACCATCTCCCTGTTTATCTGTAGGTCACTCCGGGCCTCTTTCCTCCATGTCTTCCATCCCAGGCTTAACTCCACTGGAGGAGGGCAAGCCTATCAACCAAGGAGGCCTCTCTATGTTGGCCTCCATGGCCAAGACCACTGACCCTCGTTTCCAGCTGAGGTGGAGGCCCATTGTGGCAATCATTGTCTCCCTGGTATCGATCTTTCTGCTCTTCATGCACTTGACCTCAGGCTCGCGCTACTGCTCTAACAGCTCACACTGCTGGAGTACAAGTCATAGTGATACCCAGTCGTCTTATTCCCATTACAACACTACCTACCCTCTCAGTCCTCCTGAACACACACCAGAGGGTACTCGCTACCGCATTGGGGTCATCGCAGACCTGGACACAAACTCTCGTAGTGACAAAAAGCTGACATGGTTCAGCTACATGCGGCGTGGATATCTACTAGTGTCCAGGAGTGGGGACAAGGTGGCAGTTGAATGGGATGCTGACAAAGTATTGCTGGAAAACCACTTGTCAGAGAAAGGGAGGGGTATGGAGTTGTCTGAGCTGGTGGTGTTCAACGGAAAGCTGTACAGCGTTGATGACAGAACGGGTGTAGTCTACCATATAGATGGTGACAAGGCTGTGCCTTGGGTTATCTTACCTGATGGTGATGGCTGTGTTGCCAAAGGTTGGTATTACCCTGTATGAACTAAATTTACCTTTCACAATCTGAATGTTTACTTGTAATTGAGTACTTTCTAAATGGTTGTATTCTCCCTTTATTTATGTGCATTTTGCTTGTAGGGTTTAAAGCTGAGTGGCTGGCAGTGAAGGATGAACAACTGTACATTGGTAGTCTGGGGAAAGAGTGGACCACCACTGAAGGGGAGTTTGTCAATAACAACCCAGAGTGGGTGAAAGTAGTAGGCTTCAGAGGAGATGTACAACATAAGAACTGGATTTCCAATTATAGATCTCTTAAGTCTGCTGCAGGGATAGAACCACCAGGTGAGAATTTTGACAACGTCTTGCTAAAGGCTACTTCCTTTCTTTCTCTGTGCTTTACTCTTTACCGTATTCCTTTAAATCCCCACAGGTTATTTTATCCATGAGTCAGCAGTGTGGAGCCACACCCTGCAGCGCTGGTTTTTCCTCCCTCGCCGCGCAAGCAAGGAGCGCTATGAGGAGGTAGCAGATGAGCGTCGTGGTGCAAACCTTGTCCTTAGCTGCTCGCCAGATTTCAAAGACATCAAAGTAAGTCGAGTGGGTCCACTTAACCCAACTCTTGGTTTTTCCTCCTTCAAGTTTGTCCCCCAGACAAATGATCAGATCATTCTGGCCCTCAAGTCAGAGGAAGATAACGGAAAGATAGCTACATACATCATGGCATTCACCTTGGACGGACAGATCCTTTTACCTGAAAGCAAGATTGGAGATGTGAAATATGAAGGCTTAGAGTTCATATAGAGGGCTCAGAGAGACTCGCTTTTGACAAAACTACACTTCGTTCACCGACGAACTTAAATTTATTTTCTGCTTCTTCAATGAGTTTGTGAAACCCACAATTCCAACCCTTAAAAGATGACAATTTACATCTCATTACAATATGGCCTGGTTTTTGGTACTGAGAAAGTGCAACAGGATTTTAATCTCAAGTAAACCTCTGAATTATTGTATATTTGGTTTTAATTAAATTGGTTTTAAGTCAAGGAAGTGCAATGTAAGCAGAACCGTGTAATATTATAAATAATATATACATCTAATCTAACTTAAGAACAAAGGGTGTGCGTAAAAGAGAGATAGGTGTTTGCCAGCGGTGGTGTGTTTATGTGCGGCAGTAAGAATTTCTTCCTTTGTTCTGCTTCTCTGTGTCATATGCAGGACGTGAGCACATGATGCAGGACAAAGGAATCTGTGAAGTGTGAGATTTAAGTCTTCCCTGCACGTGTGGTTGTGACAGATTTGTATTCATAGACTGTGTCTGTGATATACTTAACAGTGCTCAGTTACAAACATTGTTGGTTAAGTTCAATTCAATTTTATTTATATGGCGTCAATAACAATACAAATATGCTTCACAAGCACTGAGGCGACAGTGGCAAGGTATAGAGACAGTAGTTAATTAGGATCCTGTGTACACAATTACATTTCTAGCTGTTTGTTCACAGTTAGCAGTAGGAGTGGAAAATACTTCATTGATCATTGTTACCTCTGTTGTTGAGAGTCAGCTGGGGGGATTTGGTTAGCTTCCTGCAGTATTCCTGTGCTGTGTACTGACAGTGGATGCTGGAGGAAACTGACACTTGGCTCGTTGCTCTTTTGTTGGTAAGCTTAGCAGGTAGACGTTGTGTCATAAAAATAACTGTTGCACTCAGTTTTCAGCACATTTGATAGTGTCTTACCACAATGGGGAAATGCTCCATCAGCACAAGACACCATAAGCTACATGCCCATTTAAAATAATATCTGTATCAATCAATACATGAAGCAAAACACATATATTAACGTCAGCCCAAGATCATATAAGTTGGTCCTAAATCCAGATATTAGAAACTCTATGGTATATTTCATATTCACAAATGAATGACACTCTCAAAGAAATAAATGTGTGCCGTCTGTAAACAAAATTAAATGAATGAATGCATGAATTAAGTAAGCTGCTTTTTCAGCTTCATTGTTAATATACAGTAATTGTGGGAGTGTTGTCATGGCCTTTCTTTGCCTCCTCTCCATCTCTCTCTCATGTGTGTCTCTTCGCATATTTGTACTTAACTACAAGTGAGCTGGAGTAATTAAATTCTGTTCAAGCCCAGTTTTAGTACCAAATGTTCACTGAAGAGGTGCTGTTTCTGCTGCTCCTGCTTCTCTTGCCGCTAATGGTCAACAAAAATTGTTAACTTTTTTGTTTGTCTATTACATTTTTTTGAGATGTTCATTGTTGGTTAATAAACACTTGGTTGGTTTGCACTTGAACTTGGCCGCCAGCCTCCTGCTTTAATACCATTGCTACCTGTCATTGTAACAATAGAGAAATAGACGGACTGTGATGTTTCATTGAGTCTTATGCAGTATTGCATGTTGTACAGACCAAAGTGATGTTTCTACACCAACCACTGTTGTGGAAATTATTTGTTGTTGGTGAATAATGAAATACAGACTTCTGCTGGCCGACAAGTTTTATTTCCTTGCAAGAAAAGGTCAGTCCTCACCAAGCCCCCCCCCCCCCCAGTAGTGGGTGGAGCAACCCTGTATACTAAAGGCAAGAAACAGTATCTCATCATAGGTCTGAACACGCTACGCCATTTTATAAGAAAGGCCAGAGCAGACTACCTGTTAAGGACACCGAAGTTCTTCGGAGTGCAAGGAGCACTCCTGAGGTCTTTTTAAACAACTGTGGTTGCATCAGCCTCCTACTTTGTCTGCCAGCATCTCAGTGGCAGACAAAAAAAGAATGAACAGACTGGTGAAGAAGGCCATTTTTGTTCTGGGCTGCCATCTAGAGCCTGTGGAGGTAGTTGGTGATAGGAGGATGCAGCAAAGCTGTCATCGCTGATGGACGACCAATCCTACTCCCTCCGTGGCACTATAACAACACTGGGCAGCAACTTCAGGAGCGAACTGCTTCACCCACGCTGTGTGAAGGAGCATCACTGGAGGTCTTTCCTTCCTACTGCTCCCAGTAGACCACATACATTTAACTGTTGTATTAAATTTGCTATTTTCTTTTTTTTTTAATTTAATGTTAACTTTTCCTTCTCTTGTGTGCACTGTGCTACTGTAACCTTGCAAATTTAAAGGATGATCTTATCTTATAACTAATAATATAATAATGATGCATCAACATCAGTTTTCACATCACCTCACTATGTATTCTACACTCCCCCTCCATGGGAGGTAAACGGGAGATTGATGTGATGATGCGTGACTTCACTCAGCACTGGGAGGTCATGAGTACCACCCAGAAGAAGAGCCTAATTCAGTGCTATGAATCAAGCTGTGACTGCAAGGTAGTAAAGTTGTGTGTTTCTGTATTTTAAAACGTAGAAGGAATATATTATACAGAGATAGATTGCTTTTAGTAAGTTCCATTTCTTTTTCTTTATATCTTCTTTAACCCTTGGATCACTTGCTGCATGTCTGTCTCCTTCCTGATCAGCATCCCAATGGAGTGCCTGCGGATAGACTGGGTGATTGAGAAAATCACTTATGTGCCTGGTACAGAGGCACTCCAACATTCAAAAAGGATTTCAAGGACATTAAAGACCCTTAATGTCACAACCATACAAAAACATGAAGATGTCTTCAGTTTAACTATATGAACAAATTTAACACAAAGTTTTACATTTATTTGTTTCTTATTAATTCTTAATATGACAGATGTAGAGTGAGTACGCCATGGTTAAAAATGCTTTAATGTTTTCCATTAATAGCCTTATGAACTTATGGCCACTTCTACTCCCAAAATCATGTTTTCATCGTCGGATGCAGCCATGTGATCACAATTTGTGTTTTTACAGTGGTTTTCTTCAAATATTTTTGAAAAGATAAGAATGCACTCCACTCAAATTGTTGTAAGTCATATTTTGTTTTTGTTGCAGACACACTGACATAACCGCCAAGCAAATGTGATTAGTTAATGTGACATTGCCTTTGTCAGTTTTGCATGCATAACCATCATGCATTACATTACTGTAATTTGGCTCTTGTAGCAAATATCATACCCTATTTTGCTGAACTTTATACTGGTTTATGTAACAAGCATACATTGGGCATCACTCATTCCAAATTATTTATTTCTGCAGATTTAGAGTCACTGTTTGCTAGATATGTACAAAATCTTTAAAGATTCGATAAGTAGCACTTTTTTTTTTTTTTTCAGTATCAAGAATAGTCCACACTATAACGGTAATATGCTGCCGCCTGGTGGAGACAATAATTACAACGTGATTTCACAGATCCACAGTTTGCAGCTTGTCAAAAAGGATACTCTTGATTTCGTTTAAATGTTTTAGTTGTATTAGCATTATATTATAATAATATAATACTAATGATATCTGCCGGGCGGCCCAGTGGCGACGTGGTTAGCACTGATGCCTCACAGCGAGAAGGTCCCAGGTTCAAATCCATGGGCCTTTCTGTGTGGAGTTTGCATGTTCTCCCTGTGTCTGCGTGGGTTCTCTCCGGGTACTCCGGCTTCCTCCCACTGTCCAAAGACATGCTTGTTCGGTTAACTGGTCATTCTAAAATGGCCGTGAGTGTGAATGGTTGTCTGTCTCTCTGTGTTAGCCCTACGATAGACTGGCGACCTGTCCAGGGTGTAGCCAACCTCTCGCCCGATGACAGCTGGGATAGGCTCCAGCAGACCCAGCGACCCTTAACAGGAATAAGCGGTTACAGAAGAATGAATAATTATAACAGCCTGTGGTGACCTGTCCAGGGTGTACCCCGATTCTCGCCCAATGACAGATGGGATAGGGTCCAGCCCCCCTGCGACCCCCTAGAGCAGGGATGGGCAAGTGGCGGCCCGCGACCTCACTCGACATGGCCCTTAGATTAATTTTTGAAAATGATTATAAATCTGTATCCTCTGCGGCACTGAATCAGTTGTAATGACACAGTTGGCCACTAGAAATCACCTCTAATGCAGACGCCTCCACCGGGTCTTCTCTACCAGTGAAGAAGAGACGTTGAGCCATGGCTTAGAGCGGAGGAAAGAGAAAACTTGAACGAGAAAATCGTGTCTTTCAAGTGAAAGAAGGTTATCTGTTCATAGGCAAACCTGTTCATACCAAACCTATGTGACCCATGAAACCCATGAAAGATTTCAATTTAAGTCGCTGCTACAACACGCTGCACAAAGCTAAATACGATAACTGAAACTGCAAGACCTCAAATCAAAAGCACGCAAACAAAGGCGGCTTTTTACCAGTGCCCACTACTGATAGTGGTGAGGTAGAGTGTGTATGCAGGGAAAATGTTAAACGCTTTCTTAGTGTAAAAATGCACAAATTAATTACAAAAAAAATCACAGTAAGTGGTTATTTTTTGTTTGCTTCAATGAACACACACACACACATGGATATATAGATATATATATATGTATTTAATCATACACACACAAACATTTAAAATGGCACTTTTATCACATCTGGTTAAGTGCGTGGTCCTGTGGCCCTCAGGTAGTGTCGATTACAAAATTGTGGCCCCCTCCATCATTTAGGATGCCCATCCCTGCTCTAGAGGACAAGCGGTTATGGAAAAGCTAACTTTCATCTCGTCTTATATTTGCTTTATTTATAGAGCGGGGCGACGGGATTTTACAACATCCCCCTCCATATGTCTGACAGGTACTACACAGCCTTCACCACTCCACTTGGCTTCTATGAATACATCTGCCTGCCCCAAGGGCTGTACAACAGTCCAGCATCCTTCATGAAGGGGATGCTCAGCATTTTTGGTGTCTTTTCCTGTCTTCCCTCCTATCTCAATGACCTACTGGTATTCGCTCCTTCTGAGGAGGAAACCTTTACTGAGGCTGGAGGTTGTTTTCAGTCGCAACTCCTGGGCCATGGTGGATGACGATGGTGTTTCTGTTGACCAGAAAAAAGTGAAGATGATTTCCAACTTTCAAAAGGAAGACCATCTCAGCAGAAAGTGAGATCACTTCTTGGCATGGTACTCTTTTTCCTGTATTTCATCCCAGGATGCTCTCGCATTGCCAAGCCACTCTATGCTCTGATATCAGGACAGAAGAGAAGAGTTAAAGGCCATGGATGTGTGAAAGCTGGAACCTACTGAGAATAACAATAAGATTATTTGAGATTGTGTATAATTCTGGCAGTCTGAATGTTGTGGCAGATGGCCATAGCAGAGATACCCATTTGTGAAACCCCTGGCCGAGTGTCTTCTCTCTGAGCCATGTTCTGAGCTGTTGAGATGGGTTTGTGGTTTAAATGTACAAATTTTATTATATTTAGCTGCCCCTTATGTACAGTGCAAATATACCCTGCAACCTCTTGTAACAAACACTACTGGAATTGTCGTTTTTGAAGACATTTAGGAAAACTTGGACCTAGACTAGAAGTTAAAGAAGTGTCCTTCAGAATGATGCACTTGATCTACCCAACAAACAAGTTACTAAAAAAGTATAAAAATAATATTTCTGAATCCTGTATTCTGTGTTTTACATGGAATATAAGATACAGTTCTGTGTAACACTGACACAGAAACAATTGTTTATTTTATGACTGTATCTATGTCAGATTATTTTGGATTGATCTTCTTTGTGGGGTTAAAATTAGCCTACAAAAAAAGGGACGTCATCTTTTACTTTGAAAATAAGGATATGGACAGAAATCATATTTTCTTCTTAAATCTTATTATTTGATATGGGAAGTTTTACATCCATAAAAGCAAACAGTCTGACAGAAAACCCAATATCCACCAGCTCAAGAATGAAATGAGAATAGATTTTGAAATGTTAAAAAAACTGTTAAATCAAAAAACTACCCAGACGATTAGTATCCGCAAGACCTTAACATTCTTTTTCATTTTGAAACATATATGCACTTTTTTTTATGTTCTGTCCCTTTTTGTATTTTGCTCTAACAACTGTATTTTATGACTTATTATGTTTGGAACTTTTAGAATATGAATATAATAACGGTTTTGTTTATTCACTATTTCTCTTTAGATGTTCCTTTTTGATGAATAAAGATTTATAAAAAAATCTTCTGTTTTGGAGGCTGTACGTGAAAAAAAAAAAAACTCCATTCAACGGCATAAAAATTACACCGCCTACTAGCGGTTTGGTGGCGTAATTACATAGTGACGCCAAAAAAACAAGGAATATATATATATATAGTAAATTCTCAGAATGGCCTACTGCATACAAGTAGGAAACGGAGTAAACTCTGTAGATTCTTCACGGAAGTATCAGCCAAGCTTAAGGGGCTGTGCAAATACACCAACTGTGTGTTATGGAGTTCTACTGTAAATTGATATTTAACGTTACTGACATGTCTCTCATGTTCTCAGACGTAACAATGTGTGTTTTTATTATTTTAATAAAGGCCTAAGACGTTTAATCAAATGTAAGTAATGACATGCATTTCGAGAGAACGTTGTTGTAACACTAAAACGGTTAGCATGCTTCTGTGAATAGTAAACGGCACTGGCTAGAAGTCACGTGTGGTTCTCTCCCGACAGATCAACGTCACTCTGATAATGCAGCATGGGCGAAATTACCCGACCTAGGAGATTCTGTTGAGGAAACAGAGCCCTCTACATTCAAACGTTTTGGCCGATTGGACAAAAGGTGGGTTAACGAATGAATGTATTCATATAACATGTGCTAACTGCATTTCCGTGTTAAACTAAAAGACAAGTTGCATCGACCATAGATGGTTAGCCACCTGGAAGCTGAAACGCTAATCCACGTTGCTGCATTGAGGGAGCCTGGCGTCTCGCCACGTTAGGTTAGCTCGCTGGCTAATTCGCTGCTGCTCTACAGTCTAAAAGGCAGAACACAATACAGTCGACAGCAGCGAAGTACACGAGATTAGATATAGACAGGTGTAGATATTAAGCGAATGTATTGCTACATGTTATGCGTTTATTTTAAACCCTTCAGGGCGAAATTAGCTGTGTTTAGCAACCGAACATTTAAGCCACGGTGACTGGCCTGTAGTGCTGATTCCAGTAGTTGAACAGAGGCTCCTGCTACTCAGTGGTGTTGCAGTTAGGAACCACAAGAAACGAGAACACTTGGTGAGCAAGTTGTCCTAAAAACGAAAACATTAGAGGGGTTTTATAAGTGACAGTAATAGGGGCGCTGCGTTCAGGTGACCCTAATACAGTCCGTCTTATTTTCAGTGTAGCCTATTCGCAGGGACTGATATTACCGTGGGGGCTCTAGTAGTTTGTTATAATAGCAGAAGTCGCCTGTGATTGTAATCCCGCGAGAGTCTGTTATTACGTAATTTGTAAAATATAAATTCTGCCGAAAATTACCTAACGAATGTTGCATATACTGTAAATAAAAATGGATGGAGAAGCTCCTCAAAAGTGAAGGGAAGGCAAGTAGAGCTCCCCCTGATGGTTGGCTGCAGAATAGGTCATAAGCTCCACCCCTTTCATGTTACTGGATGGGACTTGAGTCATGGTTAGGTAGGTTTGTCATTTCAGGTAGTTAAAATACTGCCGATGCATACATAGGTGTTCATTTTTTCTGATAAGTTTGGTTTTAGTTATTTGACGCTATAGGAACAGGATGTGACATGATGAATACCAGTTGCCATGCCAACCACTCTGTGAAGCGATCCCATAGGACTGTGAGAATAGGAAAAATAAATTACAGTGTATAATCCAATTAGGCACTGTCACGATAATCAATAAATCAATTAATTGTACGATAAATGAACAAACTCGATATTTTGGCTGGCCTCCATATATTGCCATGTGCATATGTGTTTGTTTTCCTCATCTCTCTCTACCAAACAGGCTGGATGACAAGAGGGTTCACTCTGTTCATCAGTCTCAGCACCTGGGTGTGTTGGTTCCATAGGATAATGAATGGAGTGAACCCTCCTGTCAGTCATCCAGTCTCTTTGTCTCAGTGGGGGGAGGCGGGGCCTCTAGCATACACAAAGAGTACAGCAGGTGAGCCTTGTGAGGAATAGAGAGTAAGGTAGCGCAAGTAGAAATTAGTAGGAATAAAAGGGATGATTTCAAAGAAGAATGCCACAGCCCCAGTGTGGGAACATTTCAGATTTAAACCGAATGAACAAGGTGAGCCCATTAACACGAATGAGCCAGTATGTCGTATTTGTTTGAAAGTAGTGGCAATGAAAAAAGCCAATACAACCAACTTGTACATGTACCTGAAACACACAGTGGGGAAAAAACCTGCAGCTCGAGATTCAGAGGAGCCTTCACCCCGACAGTCAACACTCACTGAGGCGCTTGGTCGTCAACGTAAATATAAACGAAACAGCGCAAGTTCGCTACATTACGTTTGTTTTTTTTATTTTAGGATATTTAAAAGTTCTTGACATTCCAATTACAATGTTAAATACTCCTGAGAAATAAAAGTTTATTGCTTTTGAAAGGGTGTACTTGCATTATCATGCCATATTATCATTACATTAGTAAAAAAAAAATGGTCTCAAAATAATCTTGACAATAATATCATTTATCGGCAATAAATTGTGGGACAATATATCGTCCAGCAAAATTTGTTATCGTGACAGGCCTAAATCCAATATTTCTTTTTAGCTGAGGTACATAAAGCAGAGCGCAGTATTAATCGAAAACGCAAGTGAGTCTGGTGGAATTGTGGGCGTATCATTGATAATGCGGCCGCGCGTGGCCCCACTCTTGGACTGTACTGCACAGACTCTGGCTCCAAACTAGCCTGATGGCGCTACCTGTTTTCCCGGGAAACTAGCATCAATTCGGTCAATGCAATGGAGTTAGGAAGTTGTCCATATTTATGTACGGTCTATGATATTGCCAGACAAAAAGGTCCGCAGATTATATCAGTCCCATAGGAAGGTGCACCCATTTGGGTTTTAACTATTCTTGATGACCCGCCATTGCCACCATTGGGCAGAAACTCATGGGGATGGAACTTTTTGGGTACAGACATTAAGACTGTATTGTAAATGGCAGATATATTGTTTCACTCCATCTACCTTGTTCACAGAGGGATTTTCCAGTTTTATATAGGGGGCTTCATTTACTCGCATTTTTATGTGTACAGTGTTGTCTTTAAAATAGTGTCCTTTGACCTTCAGGTGTAGGTGGACTGCTCAGTCCTGACCTGAAGAACCGCCCTCCTTAGCTGAGCCGTCCATTTGTGAAGGGGCTGTTTTGTTTCCCTGCTGTAGAAATCTATACAGTTCTCTCTGCACTGAACTGTGTAAACACAAAGCATTTGCACTGGACCGTGTAAACGCAATGCGTGTTGCTGAGTTTGAAGTGCAAAGGGATGTGGTTATTGAAAATCCTCCAGAGTTTTTTGAGACAGCTCAGGATTAATAATGTGGATATGCTAATCCAGAACAGACAAGAGAAGTGGAGAACGACAATAAAAAAAAAGTAGAATGGAGAATGTGTTGTTTTACTCGACAACACAGATATTTGGACCACGGGAACCATGCAGCCTGACATGAGCCTGACAGTTCATTTAACTGATAAGAACTGTAAATGTTTTCTATTGCTGTTTTTGAGTCACTCTTCTCGTCAGCAGCATCACTTCATTTATAGAAGAATAATGTTCATTTAAAGTGGTGCACACAACCACACATTGTGGAGAAAGAAAGCATTACTGTCTTTTAATTTTCAGTCTTTCTCCTGTCATTGCCAAGCAGTGACACTCTTATGTTTTTTTTTTGCCATATTACACACTCAGTGGTCATCTGCCCTCTGTCCTTTGGTTGTCTTCTCCTTTTATCTTTGGATTCTTGAAGGCCTCCAGTACACCTCTGTCCAAGTAAAGAGTAAAAACATTTGATATTTTAAGGCATATACACAGGCTCCATGCACAGGCTCCCATGTGGCTGGCATCAGCATCCAACAGCCCACACTGAAACTGATGACTAAAGCATGACATAGTGTTTGTTAGCATCGGATAGCCGTTAGATCAAAGACACCACCAGTCACTATCACTTGGTAGCTCGGTGTCTGGACAGTTCTTGGCAGCCGCATCCTCTTGCAAAGTTAAAGATTGTTACATACTCTGCGAGAAATTTGTTCTTGTTCTCAAGGTAAGCAAGAACAAAGATTGTTCTGGCCAGGTCATTTATACTCCACAAGAAACTCAAGTGCCGAACTCCAGGGAAGTCCTCATTAGGGGTTGAATGACTTAAAGGGGAACTGCTGTTTTTTACAACCTGGACCTTATTTCTAGCATAAAATATGGTCGTTTACTCACCCAAATTTTGTGTCATTTGCACTCGGAAATAATTAGATCAACGTAAATGCATATAGTGGGAGTGACAGGGCACCGAGATGCAGCCTCTAAATAATGCATTATCTGCCGCGAAACTCGTTCATTTCGCTAATATTTTGTTTTGATACCCTAATGCTATTCCCCGTTGAGTCCGGAGTTACCTGTTATCATCATCCGGGATCTGTAGATTGACCTACAGACCCCGGATGATGTCTTCTGACCTGTATGATGTTATCTCTGTGCGGCGCACACACCCGTGATGGTCGGCTTGTTTACCTGTAATTTGCTACTGCTAGTTTTTTGCAAAATGGCTGAATATTTTTCCGATTCTGAGGTTGTGGACGAACCATAGCAATAGCAAATTACAGGTAAACAAGCTGACTGTTGCACGCGCAACGGTGCGCGCGCCGCTCAGAGATGACATCGTCCGGGGTCTGTATGTTAATCTACAGTTCCCGGATGATGATAACAGGTAACTCCAGACTCAGCAGGGAATAGCACAAGCGTCTCATAACAAAATATTGGTGAAATGAACGAGTTTCGCGGCAGATAACGTGTTATTTAGAAGCTGTGTCTCGGTGCCCTGAGCACTCTCAGTAAATGGATATACGTTGATCTAATTATTTCCTAAATGAGTGCAAATGACACAAAAATTATTTGGGTGACTAAACAACCGTATTTTATGCTAGAAATAAATAAATACTGTGCACTGCAGACACAGTTGAAACCAGATGTTTACATACACTGCATTAAAAGACACATAAATCTTTTTTCCTCACCGTCTGAAGTTAAATCGGACTAAACCTCTCCTGTTTTAGGTCAGTTAGGATTACCAAAATTATTTCTATTTGCTAAATGCCACAATAATGAGAGAGAATTTGTTAGAGATTTTTTTATTACTTTCTTCAAAGTCTGAAGTTTACATACGCAAAGATTACTATGTCTTTAAACAATGAAGGAAAACCCTGATGATGATGTGCACACCTGTGGATGTATTTTAAGGCTACACCAGAGCCCGTCTACGGAGAGCCTCGCCACTCTCTATTAAGTCCCATTGTAACGAACAGTTCAGAAGCCGGAAGTTCACTGAGAGTGGAACTTCTCCCCTTATTAGACATTCTGGCTACACCTCAAACACACTGCTTCCTTGTTTGACATCATGGGAAAATCAAAAGAAATCAGCCAAGATATCAGGAAGAGAATTGTGGAGCTCCACAAGACTGGTTCATCCTTGGGTACAGTTTTCAGATGCTTGAAGGTTTGAAGGTGCTTGTGGCTTGAAGGTTCATCTGTTCAAACAATTATACGCAAGTATAGACACCATTGGAATGTCCAGCCATCATACCGCTCAGGAAGGAGACGGGTTCTATGTCCCAGAGATGAACGTGTTTTGGTCCGAAACGTGCGAATCAACCCCAAAACAAAAGCTAAAGACCTTGTCAAGATAATGGCTGAAGCTGGTAAGAGAGTGCCATTCTCCACAGTGAAAGGAGTACCGACATGGGCTGAAAGGCCACTTAGCGAGGAAGAAGCCATTATTCCAAAAACTACATAAAAAAAGTCAGATTACAGTTTGCAAATGCACACAGGGACAAAGACCTTAATTTTTGGAGACATGTCCTGTTATCTGATGAAACTAAAGTGGAACTGTTTGACCATAATGACCATAGTTACATTTGGAGGAAACAGGGAAGCTTGTAAGCCTGAGAACACCATCCCAACTGTGAAGTATGGGGTGGTATCTCAAGACATCAGCCAGGAATTTAAAACTTGGGCGCAAATGGGTCTTCCAAATGGATGCTACCAAATACTAAGGAAATGTATGCAAACTTCTGACTTTGAAGAAAGTAATAAATTTTTTTTTAACAAATTCTCTTTCATTATTGTGGCGTGTAGCAAATAGAAATGATTTTGGAAATCCCAACTGACCTAAAACAGGAGAGGTTTAGTCAGACTTCAGACAGTGAGGAAAAAAGGTTTATGTGTGTTTTAACACAGTGTATGTAAACTTCTGGTTTCAACTGTATGTATAGCCTATATAAATCATCACCGTCAATAGCATTAAGTAGTACTTCACAACATATTGTAAAATAATGTAGCCGGGATAAAAAAAAAAAAGGGTATATCTCTGAATCCTTTTCCATGTATAGCAGCTAAAGGTCTAATAACATCGTTTTAGTGTTACCACAATGTTCTCTCGAAATGCATGTCATTACTTACATTTGATTAAACGTCTTAAAATAATAAAAACACACATTGTTACATCTGTCCAAGAACATGAGTACAGTAGAACTCCATAACACAACTCCAAAACTGAAGATGAAGACAATGTTTTGACGCTACAGGGACATGGCTTTGGTTTATGGCAGACCTAAAATAAATAACTGCAAAAGTTCAGGCTTGCTGAAGAACGATACCAATCTGATCTGATCATTTTTAAATTGCTTAGTTACCGATACCGATCAGGACATCTCTAGTAAAAAGCGTCATTGTTAAGAACATGCTCTGCACTCATTACAAGATGCCAATTTAGCTGAAAAGTAATTGGATTATATTACAGACAAGTGTCTAGTAGCTCCTTTGAGAAACGGGTGATGTCACCATTTCTTGGAAGTAATAGCATTGCCCTATTAATACATGAAAATGCGAGACAAGATTGAGGTACAGCTGAAGAAGGTGTTGTTTTACTCAAGCCTGACTGTTCATTTTACTGATTAGAACTGTAAGATAGACAGACAGATAAATATATACTTTATTTATCCCGTAGGAAATTTGAAGCAGTAGCATCATTACACAGAGGCAAGAGGAATTGCAGTCGGCAAAAGGGTCAAAAACTAAATAAAAGTCACGTACAATGTATAAAAACTATGAAATTTACAAGTGTTATATCAATATACAATGTGTTGCTCTTCCTATGATGATGATCTTATGGTCTTCCTCTGCTCAGCAGTGGCACTGTATTATTGAAGAAGAATGCTACTTGAAGTGGTGCTCTGGTACATTTTTAAAATCTAAAAATATTGTTTTTTGACAAATTATTAATATTGACACATGAGGGGAGCACACCTTAGAATCGCAAATCGCCTATTTAACTGTCTAGATGAGTGCATTCCTGTGGGCAATGTCGTTCTTAGTTTTATCAGTATCTGTAGCATATAAAATTCAGCGTGCCATTGCATGTTCATCCCTTTTTCCCTCTTCATGACATTACTTCCAACTCCAATGTTCATGACTCTATAACTCTGGAACTCATGGCCTTTGGTAGTTTGGTGTCATATTGACCTGCTGACCTTCACGTGTGTTATGTCTACATGATGTACATCTGTCAGTAAGGAGGTTTTTTGTGTTAGGGTAAGGCTGCGTGATATAAATCACGAAAACATAAAATCATGATTCTTTTTCATTGTTATGCCACTGCTTGGCAATTGATAGTTTCTTTCTGGTTACATAGTCGTGCACCACTCTCAGTGAGCATTCTTCTTTTATAATAGTGGCGGAAAAGGAATCAAAACAAATCAACAGCAGCATAATTTACAGTCATTAGTAATAGCTTCACGTAAGGCTGCATGGTTCTACTGGTCCAGAGATCAGTTGTTAGAGTAAAACATCATCTTCTCTGGCTGTATCTCAATACTCTCTCGTGTATTGTGGTGAAAACAGGGCAATACTACCCCTGCAGAATATTTGCAACTGGATGGTTCATTCTTGCAATCACTTTTAATTATTGACTGTGTAAATGGTTACCATGTCTTTCTCAGCATGACGTTTACAGTTCTGTAATTTTCTTCCATCAGTGCCATTTTTTTGTCATTGGTGTGACACTGGAAAATGAGAGGTGAAGTTTGGTGCTTTTTAGTTGTGGTTTTTAGAGCTGGATTGGTAGCTCAAATCAGAACCTTGTAGAGATGCGCACAGCTTGCATTATACTGCCCAAAGAAGTAACTCAAACTCTTAAATTAATGACTATTCATGAAAATGATGTTGGAGAATTCTTTTAGTGCTTCAGCAAATGATTTTTGTTTCCAATAGATTACTCTGTCGATTATTTTTTCGATTAGTATACTAATCCATCCTCATGCCGCCGTCATGGCCCGTCTGCAGGCAGTCTGCTATTTTTGGGGATTAACAGCCTCGCTGTTTATCTGCCAACACATGTCATACATACACTGGTGCAAAGCTTAAATTCTTGGAATTAGAATGATGCATACCATTTCAGAACAGAATCACAACTGCAGGCTCAGTAAACATTGATGTCAGACCAGTTGCATCCACATGTATCGGCTCAGCTACAGTCCACGTCTTGCGACTCAGCTATAGTTGGTAGTCAGCTCAGTGGCTTCTTTTAAATCTCTTCTTAAAACTCACTTTTATCGATTGGCCTTCTCTTAATTTTGTTTTATTATTGTTGTATGATTACTTTGTTGTGGGTGGGTGATTTTAAATTTTAAGTCCAATTTTATTTCTCTTGGTGGTTTTATTATGTTGTTGCCAGGAAATTGTATTTGACCTGTTTTATTTATGTTGTTGTTGTACAGCACCATGTAACTTGTTTTTGAAAGGTGCTATATATTATTATTATTATATTATTTTGATATTATTAAGTGTGCAACTGCTTGGTCTTCTTTTGGCAGGTTGGAGCTACTATATACATTACTGCCCTCTGTTGAATAAGAGTATTAACAATGAGAAACATCTTTCAAGCGCCTGGCTCTCTCTCTTTAATGAATTTCCTCTCTTTTGACTTTTGAATAAGGACTTTTTAGTAAACATTGTGACATGTCCACATTTTATATGCAAATCGACGTCTTTATGCAAATTTTGAGAGACATTTCGTGCTTGAAAGAAAGAACTCAGAGCAGTCAGAGCCAGGCGTATATACAGTCAATGGTCAGAGCATTGCACTAGAGCGCGAACGGCGACTTTTATTGGTCATGTGCGGTCCCTCAAAATATAGGTTCGACTTAAATGTGTGCATAGCACCTCCTACTGCACGAGAGAATGTACAATTAGCCATAGTGTATTAGGGTATTCATATGTAATAACTACATGACACTGTAAGGGCCGGTACAAAATTCCTCAGGGGCTGGACCTGGCCAGGCCAGGGGGCCGCCAGTTGAATAGCCCAGATCTACAGTTTTACAGAAGAATCAAGATGACAATGAAAATGTTGATTCAGTTCTATTTGGCATAGTTTTATAAGTCTGCCACCTTCAGCATCTGCTTACATCGTATATGCTCTAAAGGCTTATCTTCTCCTATCCCATACCAGCAACTGATGTTTTGCATAACTGTAGTGACGTCTACAAACACCCAGCTTGCTCCTCAAATGCACTCCGTCCTTCAACCTCAGGAAATATGACCTGAAAAGTTACCTTGCAAGCACAGGGGTTCATTAATAGGCTCTTTATTTAATTGTTGAGAGATTCACTTCAATATTTATTTTAAAAAGCAGCAGTTTCTTTTCAGTCCTATTTAGCACAGAGGTGATCAAACCATGTGAAATGCTGTACAGATGATGCATTATTTTTTATTTTTTTTTTGTCTTTTTCTGTAGTGATGTTCCAAAAATGCCAATAGTGGATAAACTCAAAGAGGCATTAAAACCTGGTCGAAAGGACACGGGCGATGAGGGTGACCTCAACAAACTATTGGCCTCATCTGCCAAGAAGGTCATTTTACAGAAAATCGAGTTTGAGCCTGCCAGCAAGGGTTTCTCTTATCAGCTGGACAGCCTAAAGAACAAGTATGTGATCCTCAATCCTAGGACTGAGGGTGCTATAGGGCAGAAGCCTACAGAGCTTGTTCAAATAAAAAGGCAAGGTAAGCTCTCATATTGAGTTTTATATTCTGAAGTTTGTCTTTTGTCCTTTCAGGCTCAATTTTTGTATTCTGTATGCTACTTTGGTAATGTCAAAATATTGACCATCATCTTCTTTCAGTCTCTGAGGCACTAGCTGGGGCCCAGAGTGATGGGATTCCTGCTCCACAGAAGATGCTGTTTCCAGCGAACAAGCTTACCCTTAAATGGGAGCGTGTTTACAGGGTCGGAGCCGGCCTCCACAACCTTGGAAACACCTGCTTCCTTAACTCTACAGTGCAGTGTCTCACTTACACCCCACCACTTGCCAACTATTTACTCTCAAAGGAACACAGTCGTGTCTGTAAGTATTTGAGTTATAATACTACCAGATTTACTATCCAATTTACTGTATGTGGTTGAATGTCCCTGTGGCTGGCAAAGAAACCCGAAACAACTTAATAAAACTTAAGTTGTTTTGGGTTTCTTCCCTAAAACGGGTGCATATGATGAAAATCTATGCAGAGTTTAACCTATGCAGAAACTGTACTTATAGTTTAATATGGATGCAGTAACTGTGTCTTATAGTGAAGTTTAACCTAACCCAGCTCTAAACAAGTTTTAGGCTATCAGTATAACAGCACCAATAAATGGATGTAGGTACACTGAGATGTGCGATGCAAGCCTTTTCTGCTGAAAAACCCAACATCTGATGCGTAGGAAGAATGGCTTCAAGAAAAAACAAATGTGGAATGACCCCAGACCTGAATCCTATAAAAAGTCTGTGGGGTGAGCTGAAAAAGGCGATGCACATTAAATACCCATCTCCATTTTACAGACTTGAAAGATTTTTGACACTGGGATATGAATGTATTAAAATGTTCACCTTTAGAGTTACAATGACAAATTTTTATTCACTAAGTGGCTCAAATTCTCTATTTTTGTTTCAGGTCACCAGTCAGGCTTTTGCATGATCTGTGTAATGCAGAACCATATCATCCAAGCCTTTGCCAACACAGACAATGCCATAAAGCCGGTGTCTTTCATCAGAGACCTAAAAAGTAAGTACTTTTAACATTGCATGATTGTGTCATAGCAGTGTGCGCCTACCAGATTTAATGCACATTGTGCTAAGATTCCCTGGTACCTGGGTTATTCTACAAAAAAAAAGATAAATCTGAATATTAATGAAAAATTTTTTTTTTTTTATAATTTTCAATCACTTATATATCTTCTGGAATAAAAAACAATGTATCATTTAAAAATGGCCCGCCTTCCCAGTTGAAGTTTTCTACTTTCACCAACTATTGAGGCCAAAAAAGACCTAAACTAATATAAAGTTTCACTTCATTATTCTTGAATCGATTTTATTCAATATGTTTAACATGTCAGGCGGCACAGTGGCGAGGTGGTTAGCACTGATGCCTCACAGCGAGAAGGTCGAATCCATCTTTCTGTGTGGAGTTTGCATGTTCTCCCTGTGTCTGCGTGGGTTCTCTCCAGGTACTCCGACTTCCTCCCACTGTCCAAAGACATGCTGGTTAGGTTAATTGGTGATTCTAAATTGGCCTTAGGTGTGAGTGTGAATGGCTGTGTTAGCCCTGTGATAGAGTGGTGACCTGACCACCTCGAATCCGGTGACAGCTGGGATAGGCTCCAGCAGACCCCGCGACCCTTAACAGGAACAAGCGGTCACAGAAGATGAATGAATGAATGTTTAATTTGTTGAGTTTGATCTCCTTCGATGTTTTCTCTGCTTTATGCATGCCAGTGATTTGACCCTTCTCAAACAGACTAACATCTTTTCCACAACCACGCGATGTGTCTCTCGATGTGGTTGTTTAAGAAAATGAGAAGCTGCTCATTGCATCATTTGGGGTTAAATAACTTGTTGCCAGCTGAAAGATAATCGACAATACAGTAATTATCCAATAGGAGGCTCGTACCGATTTGCTTAGTTAAATCCAGGTATCAACTTTGTTTTGTCCAGGCAGTATATTTAAGGCTCTTATGAATACACACCAGTCTATCAATCTAAGGTAAAAGGGTTAACGGAAGTACAGTTTATGCTTATGTCTGGACATTTTACCAAAAGAATTTACAAAATTATATTTATTTATACTATGTTTTATAACCTAAGGTTCATAGTTTTCCATTTGTTCTAATAATGGGTAGACCATAGCCATATGTTGGGGTTACTGACCAATGAGCTATACGCACTCAGTGCTCTGGGTTTTTAGAAATGTGCTTTACATATCATATATAAGTATTAAAGAGGACATAACTGCTGTGTTACAAGCCTGGATATGGGTACATGAGTACAGTACCTGACCGTTATGTTGTTTCCTGAACTGTGACTTTCCTTCATTTATACTTTTTGACTCAGTAGCATGCTAATGCAAGAATAAATGTCATGAAACATTTTTTTTCATTCCCCTGGATATATGGTTGAAGACCTTGCACAACTCTTACATGCATATTTGTCACCCACAGAAATTGCCAGACCCTTTCGCTTTGGGAGCCAAGAGGATGCCCATGAATTTTTGCGGTACACTATTGATGCCATGCAGAAGGCTTGTCTCAATGGCTACCCCAAGTAAGGCTTTATTGTGATTAAAAGTAATTGTTCTAAAAACTCCTAAGTCGATAATCGCTTGCTTGTTCTTTTCCTGTTTTTAGGCTTGACAGGCAGACCCAGGCCACAACCCTGGTCCACCAGATCTTTGGAGGCTACCTCAGGTCAAGAGGTATTGACTTTTTCCACAGACAGAAGTGTCGGGAAAAATTGTATGTGTTCTCATTGTAACATCTGGTATTGCATTATGTATGTAACACCCTGCACACCAGACCAAGTGTAAGTCAACAAACTGGCTTATTGAACTGCAGTGCACATCTTTATTATATTAAAGGGCCTAGTCAATGAAATGAGTCCTCATAGCCTCTGATTTAGGAATCAGGGGCAGTTGCTCTTTTTGGCAGTTAATTTCCTTATTTGGCATCTCCACCTCCATTGATGCGTGTGTATTTGGGGGCAAATGCTTGATTAAGAAACATTGTGAAGCTCTTTGGGTAACAGTAAGCGCCACTATAAGTGATGTTTTTTCATTAGTAATGAGAGCCTTTTAAAATACTCTGTCCTTGTAGCTGTTAAAATTAATTAAATCTTAGTAAGAATTGACAAATTAAAGTATTTAATATGAGTACATGAGTGTGATTTTGTGTTAATTATTGATCCGGTCACACTGATGTATGTGGAGCCATGTGTGTAGTTAAGTATGTTGAGAGAGAGTACCGGTGTCTTCATTTACCTTTATTACCAGAGATTACGGTACATTGGGAAACTTCCAGGGTTGAAGTTATCATCACAATTTTGTGCAGATCTGACTAACATGAGGGTAGAGATCCATTAGAGACAATACCTGTTAAAACATTGTACTGTGCCCCAGATGATGTCAGGGATTATTTGAATACAGAGTGCAAAACTGAGATTGGATCTGGACACACATTTGGAGACGCATGTTAAGGTCAGGATCTGAACACATGTACCTAAAGCTGGCCACTTGTGATTGGATAGCCCAGATTGGATTTTAATGCAAGATCTGAGCAGGCCCTAAGGCAAAAAAATGTATTACGAATGTACAGACCTTTCAAGTGTTTGTTAAAGAGTCACATTTGTGTTTGTTTGTCTTCCAGTAAAATGCTCTGTTTGTAAAAGTGTGTCAGACACTTATGACCCTTACCTGGACATTGCTATTGAGATTCGGGTATGTAATACAAGATCTTGGTACCTCAACTCCCATTGAATTCATAATTCAATAAGAATAGACATATTTTTCAATTAAATGCATAATTTTGAATGCCTCGTTGTCAATATGTTTCAGTAACACCAAGTGTTTTTATCTTCTAGCAAGCAGCAAACATAGTGCGAGCCCTCGAACTCTTTGTTAAACCAGATGTATTAAGTGGAGAGAACGCCTACATGTGTGCCAAGTAAGTTCAGTTTATGTAGTCTGACAACATCGCAAGTAAATATTTAGGGAATGAAAATTTGTATCCAAAATAACATGTATTCAGATTAAAAATAAACATCACTGTTTTTTTCTCCATTAGGTGTAAAAAGAAAGTTCCGGCCACCAAACGCTTCACAGTCCATCGTACATCAAATGTACTGACTCTGTCACTGAAGAGGTTTGCCAACTTCAGTGGAGGAAAAATAACAAAGGTAAAAAAAAATTAGACCATTGAATGTGTGAAGGACCTGTCTCTTTCCTCAGTGTGTCTTATTTCTCTTTTTTTCCCCTCTCTTTCAGGATGTTGGTTACCCAGAATTCCTGAACATCCGCCCCTTTATGTCTCAGAACTCAGGCGATCCTGTCATGTACGGCCTCTACGCTGTTCTGGTGCATTCTGGTTACAGTTGTCATGCTGGCCATTACTACTGCTATGTCAAGGTGAGGTGACAAGAAGCCATCTTCTTTTCAGAGGGGCTGATTGACATGCAAACAAAGACGAAGCAGAGAAGTGATTTAAAATTAATGCTATTAATTGATATTGGAGAAACGATAAAGATTCAAATAGAATATTGAATGCCTATAGCAACAAAACAATTTCCTTGAAGTATTAATAAAGTATGCTGATTCTGAGTCTGATATAACGATAAAATTAAAGTAGTTCCCTAAATGTAATTTTCACTTTAGCACATTTTTTGTTAAAAACTGCTCTATACAAACTGCAGTGCTTATTAAAGAACAGTTGCGCATTTGCATAAGTCTTCAGTGCTGGTCGGTAAAACTTGGTAGGATACTGGAATAAAAACACATACAGTGGAATGGAGCAGTGTGTTGCCCAAGATTTTGGTACTAGTTCCTGCCCCCTTTTCGTCACCACAACTAAAAAGCAGGCAGTTTAGACTCCTGCGTTCAGTTGACACAGAAGCTACGGCGATAATGCAGACACCTGCTCAGACCTACGCAGAGCATGGGGAGGTGCACGTCATGTACAGCTCTATGTCCGTGCAGGCTTTGTGTAGGGGTCTGCGTTGTCGCCTCTGCATCAACTTAATGCAGAAATATAAACCGCTTATAAATGACTAGCACCGGGGTTGGCTACGTTTGTAGGTCCTTGCATTTAGGTCCTGCAGTATCATATAAGCGCCCTAAAAGAGCCTTAAATAGTAGAGGTGGACTGAGACATCAATAATGAGCCACTTACGGTACATACTTACCTCTCCCCAAAAAGTTTCTCCCCCATTCAGACCTTGAGTTTCTCTTCTTTAATGATTGAGAACCATTAACTGAGTAAAGACCACCCAGGTTAATGTTAAAAACATTCCCAAATTTCAGGTGCAAATGGGTTTCAGGTAAACTTGATAGTATATCCAGAATCAGCAGTCTTTATTGTCAATATGAGAACATAACAAAAGTTTGCAAACACTCCCAGCTTAAGAGGCACACATATAAATAACACAACATTTAAACACTTACGAAAAATATAAAACACCCTTAAAAAGAAGAAGAGATGTAAATAAATTGCAGCTTAGTGCAAGTCCCAGTCTATGAGATTATGTGAGTGTGTGATTGTCCTACTGCTGAGGACTGGTTGTCCGTTTGATTGTCAGTAGGGCTATGTGTGCGGTTCCTGTACAACTTTCCTGATGGAGGCGGTACAAACAGTGTGTTGCCTGGGTGGGTGGGGTCTGTCGCAAAGTGTCTGGCCCTCTTCTGGACTCGGGCAGCGTAAACTGAGTCCAGGTCACCAGCCGGGGTGTAGTTTCAGATGTTGTCAAATAAAAACCTAAACCCATCACTGGTTAGTCAAAACTAAGCCACATGGATGAAGGGTGAAATATCTAAAAGAAACCTCCACTTGTCCACTTGCCTTCATTTTAGTGTTATAGACCATTTGTTGCTTGTTGCTTTATTTTAGATGTTGATCTTTCTAATATATATATTTTTTTTCCTCCTAGGCAAGTAATGGACAATGGTACCAAATGAATGATTCGATTGTGCACTCGAGTAACATCAAAGTGGTCTTGAACCAGCAGGCTTATGTGCTTTTTTACCTGAGGTAAGATACTAGTGAGTACTGTAACAGGTAAAAAGGATGTTTTCTGTGCCTCCTGCTTATATGATCAAATAAATAAGAGTACTTTATTTGCATTAAAGAATCCCTGAAACCAAGAAAACTGCTGATGGGCACACAACCAAGCAGGATATGTTACATTCTGGCAAGAATAATGCATCATCTGAACAGATAAAGAGGGCCAGCCACAATGGACCGCTCTCCTCCCCGCAGGTCACAAAGGTATAAGAAAATATTATAATTTACCTTAAGTATTTTGTGGAATTACGAAAGTCTTTCTACTGCAGTATTTAATATTTATATTAAGTGCTATATTTTTTTAATGAAAGTTTAACTCCTTTTGACAGAAACTTGAGCCGGCACAACTGCGTAAGATCCAGTCTATGGATGGTGGTTTGGGTTTGCCTATTTCCAGGAATGGTGTGAATAGTCATTCACAGCCCAAACTTTCCAGCTGGACATCATCCTCCAATGGCTCACAAAAGCTTCCAGGTGGACCCACAGTGATTGATGAACCTTTCAAGAAGCTGAAGAAACCCTCTTTTCTGAGCCAGGTGCAGTGCCGCAGCAGCACTCCGACCCCTTCCAACAACGGGGTCTGCAGGACAGAGGGAGATAAAAAACATGGTGGCATGGTTAGAGGAATGCCAACATCGACATTGGTTAAGTCTTTGACTGACTTTTCCTCTGTTAACACCATTGACTCAAAGGTACAATATCCTCTACAAAAGAACCAATACAAACTTACATGAAGCAGCATTACTTTTATCATCGGATGACATCTTTTAGATGGGTCTTTGTGCACCAAGCATGCCTGTCAAAACAGTTATGGAGTATAAATTGTAGATTTGTTATTACTTTTGATTATCAGTCTTCCAAATAGTTTGATCAATCAATCATTTAAAAAGTGTGATGTTTCCATCACAATTAGCTTAAGTCAAAAGTGTTAACAACCATGTGCTTGCAGCTTAGACATCGTTACTGTGGAATTTAAGAAGATGCATAGTTCTATTTGTGTGTTAACAGAGTTATAACCACAGTCATTAATTGTCTTTCTTTTGGCTAGGACTCTGTTGGTCCCAAAAATACACCAATAGGAGAGATACCCCCCTCTCCTCGGAAAGACTCCAATGGCATGATTTCTCCAGCCAGGAGCGTGGAACGCTCGCAGAGCATAGAGGAACAGAAGACGGCAAAAGTCAAAACGCCGGCTCTCAGCATCACATCTGAAGCCACCAGCGCCATGTCACCTCCACCTGCCAAAAAACTTGCCCTGTCAGCCAAGAAGGTGAATGTCATTCCCATCCACATCAGCAGCATGACTTCCTGTCTTTGTAAGATAAGAAAATCCCTTATACAAAACAGTACTAAAAAATATAATATAAATATTGCCGCAGATTGACTTATTATTGCACACATTATTGCAAGTAGGAGTTATTGGTAATGCTGAGATTGCACAGGGTTATTGTTTCTGTCATTCATTATAAGTGTGTTAGTGCCTACCCTTCTGTCCAGTATATTGTTCAGTTGAACACTCAGGTGCTCATAAGAGTTTGCCATTTCAATGTCAATTCCCTGCATGATCACTGCTATGTAGGGTGACTTTTTCCACCGCCAGTACTTTGGTTTTACCTGAATTGATCTGGACGCACTTTTGCTCACTTGTACTCCTCTTTGTCCTCATCTGGAGTGAGGCCAACAACTGCAGAGTTGTCAGACAGCTTTTGTAGATGGCAGATGCCTACATGGTGTGTGAAGTTTGCAGTGTAGGGGGAAGGGACCCAGGACAGGTTCATGTTCAAGACATAGTCATGCATCCCCATGAACTGTGAGTGATGATGAGGTGGTCCAATGGTGTTTCATTCCTGTGCACACCAACTTGTCCCTCAGAAGGGTGGGCTGTATTACCCTAATTTTAATTTGAGAAGAGCCTTTATATGAGTAGTGGGGGAGTTGGAGGTCAAAACCACTGTACCATCCTGGTGGGTGCAACACACTCCAAAGAGAAATTGATGTAGTCTTTTACACAGTACCTGAGACTGTTATTCCCATGAAACTCACAAAAAACTTCCCACATAGCTGTCTCTAAATCGTCTTTCGGGGCATCATCAGCCTCATCAGACTGTCTTTTCACTTCGGGCGAAATTTTGCAAGAGAAGCAGCCAGAAATACTAAAGCAGAAACACTTTACTACCAAGCGGACCAGTCACAGCTCTTGCGGTCTGTGCCGCAGTGCATAGTTACATTTCTGGGGAGGTGCGGAGCGCTAGGTTCTGCGCTGTCGCCATAGCTTAAACCGCCTATTATTAACAATGTTACAATAACATGGCTGTTGTCACTCCACACCACTTATTCCCAAGCATACCAATGATTTCAATTAGCAGTTTTATGAAGACAAATCTCATTGTTCTGCTATATGTAATGGGTTATTTCTCCAGTATATCTGTCTAATCAACCACATGTTAGCACTTGTTTAGAGTTTGTCTTCTTTTCCTTTAGTTTGATCTTTTTCCTAACCATTTCTAATTCTTCTCTGCCATACCATTTTTTTTCTTTGTTTTACTCCCTCTTCCATCTTGTCATACCTTTAATCCACTCTTTTCCTTATTTGATTCTCTTCCTTGTTTTTGTCACATTCATGACTATTTTCTTTAGACCACCAAGTTTTTATTTATGTCAATAACTGCAGGCTCGCAGCCGGAGTCCGAGCAGCATTGATGTTCTGTCCCTTTTGCCATGCCAGCTGTCCAGTGACTCCATACATGACTCCCTCGCCTTTGCCACACCTACCCATAGGTATGAAGTGTGAACCTGATTAGGGGATAAGCAATGTAAAATACAGACTTGTCTGTCCAAATGTCAGTGCTTAAAAGACCTGCCCACTCAAGATGTTTTCTTTTTTCTTTCTAGAACTGCTCCCTTCCATTCACCTAAAGCCCAGTCATCTAATTTTGCCCAATCAACTGGATCATCCAAAGAGCTGAGCCCTGATAAACGGTCCCATTTCTCCATACAGCAAAAGCCAAATGTCAGCTTTTCTTTTAAAACCAACGAGCTTCACTGTCCAGGTCCTAAGTCTTCCGCCCTTAACTCTGTGGTCCAAGAGCCAGACCTCAACAACCCTCCAGATCATAAAGTCAAACAAAAGAAGAAGAAAAAGAAGCGACAGCATTTTGAGGTGGAGGGTGACACTGAGCCATTCGCTTCCCCAACTCCAGTGACACAGTTCAGCCCTTTGAAGTCAACCAGGGAAAAGAAGTGCAAGAAGAAAAAGAAAAAACAGAAAAGGGAGAATGAGGATGGAGAGAAAAACAAGCAGAGGGAGCATGTTCCATCTCATTTGGAAAGCTCGAACCAAGAAGAGGATTGGTGTCAGAGTGGTATATGGTGTCTAACACCTCCTTTAGATGCAGAACAGTCTAAACAAAAAACACAATTATCTGCCACAACCTCAACATGCTGTGCATCAAATCAAAAAGAACAAGAAAAGAACCATGTGTTTGAGAAGAAGAAAAAGAAAAACCAACTAGGAGTGGCTATGCAGGACACATCTTATGAATGCTCTGCATCAGAAAGGTGGGTGTTTTTTTGTGATGTATTTTTGTTTGTTCCATTTAAAAACTGTTACCTGAAGTTAAATCTTGAGCTCATGATTTAGTCTTTGCTTCTATAACACCCAAAAGGCTCTTTTTATCAAACTGTCCTCAAAGCGCTTTCAAAAATACTTTTAATGTAGCCAGTGCTCTACCTAAGAACTACACCAATAGCCATATCAACATGACCACTGACAGGTGAAGTGAATTATACTGATTATCTGGTTATCATGAAAGCGCTGAAAGAGGGAAGTCATCTGAGTAGATGGTGTGTAGTGGACAGACGAACGGAGACTTTTCTGTGCTTGTCCAGCCACTTAGCGTCTCTGGGTACAGAACTACACCATACGTATGTGAAGTGACACGTCCTTGTAAAATATGACGGCACCAAAATGAACACCAGTGAATGTACATGACATGTTGACTTGGCCTCCAAATTCCCCAGATGTCAATCCAGTCCAGCATCTGTTGGATGTGCTGGACAGACAAGTCCGATCTACAACTTTACGACTTAAAGGATCGGCTGCTAATGTCTTCTAAGGTCATCTCATATCTACTTTTTTCTCCTACAGCAATTGTGAGATGAAGACCATGGACATTCAGAGCGATAAAGGGGATATGGTGATGCTGAATAAGAAAAAGAAATTAAAAAGGAAGAGGCTAAAAGAGTTGCAACAGTGTGAAGATAATGAGCATTGTTCTGACTTTAAGCCTGAAGCAGTGGAGCCCCCTCCCAAAGAGAACACCACAGAGGAGGGCAAAATAAGTAAACAAAGCACAGGTATGTAAGTGTGTGCTTAAAATACCCATGCATTTGTGCTTTGGAAATTCAAATGTATAAACTTGCTGCCTATCCTATTCAGAATGTAAATTGCTCTTCGGTATAGACTCCGAGCCATTTGCAAAATAATCACCCTGCACTATCAAAGCATTTCTTTCGTGTGACCAGTCACTTATCTTTTATGCAAATAAAGTATGAACCATTGCATTTGAGAATGTCAGATTTGGCCATAATTCTGTTTTACTTCTGGTTGTTATATTTGCACTCCAGCTTCAGTGGTTGTGTGGGACAGCCACGTGAAAGACGGCTATGTATGCAGCAAGACACGGACAACTGTGGAAGGTGCCTTAGGAGATGCCCCGACACATGTTGCTTCTGTAGCCTGGGATGGGAGAAAGACAAGTGGTGTAGTGGAAGAACTGCTGAGGAATGCCACAGATAAAGCCTATGGAGCCAACAGTGAGTGGTGATTCTTTGAAATTATCGAGTTTTTAGCTAAAGCTGTTTAGCTTTTCAATGCATTAAAAAGTAATTTTTTTTCTCTTATCTAGCCCTCAGTTGGGACGGTGAGGTCTCTGCTATCAGTAGAGATGCTATTAAAGATGTCCACAATTCCAAGTGTGACACTGTGATCGATGAGTGGGATGAAGACTTTGACAGGGGAAAGGTGAGAAATTGGAAAAGTAATATCAGAAATTATAGTGCTTCTTACGTGTTCAAAGACGAGTTTAGGGCTGCCAGCCAGGATGAATCAGTGTTTCCCACAAGATTTCGTGAGATTTAATGGGATTTAATAGTGTATTTGTGGCAATTAGCAGCAGTCTGTGCAGTTCAGATACAGGAATACTAAACATAATGCTGTTGAGCCTTGGCATTTTATAGACAAATGTGTGATTGAATAAAGTATTAGTGGATTTAACTGTACTAGCTAGCTCTTATAAAGTTAAGCTATTTCACGTTACAAGTCATTTCATCCAGGTTTTGACCAATTCTCTTAAAATTTTTTAAAATCTTTATAGTGTAAAAAATCAAGTGCACAACTAGTGGTATTTAAATGGTGGCAATAACATCAATTTTTATTTGTGAATAACACAAATAGCTTCACATGCTATGTGTGTCCCGTATGCTGTTTGTGACATTTCTTCCGTCTTTCAGGAGCAATATAAAAAACAGGCACGAAATAGTTTGAGAGGTGCAAAAATATTTCGATTCGTTATGGGACCATGACGCCGTAAATTAGACCCTGGCGGGCAGCCATAGAATCAAGAATCTAGAATCCTTTATTGTCATGTGTCATTATGTGAAAACGAAATTATTAAATAGTGCAAATATAAAAACAATACAATAAGCACTAAAAATAAAATAAAATAAAATTATCACTGAGACTTGCATCGTACAATCTCCCCTAACTCTTCACTGGCTTCTCTGCACTGTGGGCACCACCTCATAATTTATAACAAATTTAAAGGTGCACCTATTCTTTTCCTCACCAGAGACCAAATCCTGTGGGTACAAATAATCCATTCATTTTCAATTTTTAAATCTCTCCATTTCTTTTGTTCCATAAATGGTATCGTCACAAGAGGTACTAGCGGGCACGCATGGTTCTCCAATCCAATACAGTTTGTTTCCTCATCTTGTACTACCCATTCGACAATGCTACGAAGTTGCACCGCCCAATAGTATAGGTTCAAACTAAGCAAACTAAGACTGCCTTTTTCCTTTAGGCTTGATGGCAACTTCTGTCTAATTCTAGGCTTCCGCTTTTGCCAAATAAAACCAGATATCATTTTATCCCACATTTCAAAATTGGAAGCCGGTATCCAAATAGGCAGCGACTGGAAGAGGTATGTCAAACGAGGAAGTATATTCATCCTCAGTATTTCAATTCTACCTAAGAGGGACAGAGGGAGAATCTCCCGTCAAGTCAAGTCTGATTTTATTTGTGTGATTAATCTGCCATAGTTTTTATTAAATAATTGTGAGATTTGTGTTGTAATCATTATGCCTAAATATCTGAATCCCCTATTAGACCAATTAAATGTAAAATGTAAGTCTGTTGGCCACTTGCCTACTAACACAAAGGCCTCCGATTTTGTTTCGATAACTTTGTAACCTGATATTTCCCCAAATTCCCCTAAACAGGTCAAAAGCGCTGGAATTGAATTCAAGGGGTCAGTAATATACATCGTCGTGACATTGTCCGCATACAGTGAGATTTTATGAATCACTCCTATTGATACTCCATGAATTCTAGGGTCTGTTTTTATAATTTCTGCTAAGGGTTCGATTCTAATAGCAAATAGTAAGGGCGAAAGGGGACATCCCTGTGTAGTTCCTCTTTTCAAGCCGAAGGTCTTCGATGTATATCCATTTACCCGAACTTTTGTCAAGGATCATGAATATAACACACCAATCCAACTGATGAAATCTGGATGAAATCTCAATTTTTCCAATGTGTGTTCCAAATACTGCCGATCTACCCTATCAAATGCTTTATCAGCATCGAGGCTGAGAAGCATTAAGGGTTCCTGTTTTTGTTTCACCACTGAGATCACATTTAAAGTTCTCCTAATATTGTTTATCCCTTGACG
The DNA here is from genome assembly GCF_963514085.1 of Chelon labrosus. NCBI lineage: Eukaryota > Metazoa > Chordata > Actinopteri > Mugiliformes > Mugilidae > Chelon > Chelon labrosus. Next base: position 375,630 of record NC_140354.1, read on the forward strand.
ACCCGTTATAAACCCAGTTTGATCTGGTTTGATTATTGTATGTATACACTTTTGAATTCACGGTGGTTAAAATTTCTGCGTCGCAGCAGAGTAAACTTATTGGTCTGTAGGAGGAACACTTTGTAGGGTCTTTGCCTTCTTTAGGGATTATGGATATTATTGCTTCAGACCAAGATTTTGGGGGGTCGTTGTTTGTAAGAGCGTAATTAAATATTCTTTGTAAGAGAGTCATAACCTCATCTTGGAATCGCTTGTCAATAAGAATAAGAAAACCTTTAATAGTCCCACAATGGGGAAATTGCAGTTTGCAACAGCATACAGAAATGACAGAGATAGAACAGATAATAGACATAATATGGTTTTAATTTTCTGTTTTGTTGTCTGAATCCTCAGAGTCGTAAAGAGTCTCAAAGTAAACAGAAAAAGCTTCAGCCATGTCTTACGGTGGAACAGTGTTTTTTTGGTAACAGGATTCACTACCTTTGCCACCGTGCAATTTGCTCGTTCCTTGTGCAGTTGAAATGCTAATAGCCTGCTGGCCCTATTTTCTGATTCATAATATTTTTGGTTGGCAAAACATAATGCACCCTCAGCTTTATGTGTCAATAAATCATTTAATGTTTGTCTATACTGGCTAAGAGATTTCAATTGACTGGGCTTTTTATACTACCTGGGACTCTAAAAAAGTCTATGTGGTACTGACCCAAAAGCATTAGCCAGGTCTAGATATATGAGGAGTGGCACATGCTCTGTCTTCCTTGAAGTCCTTTAGTCCACAATGACCTCCTTGGTCTTGCTGGTGTTTAAAACAAGGTTGTCGTCTGAGCACCTCTCTGTCAGGTGTTGGATCTCCTGTCTGTAATGGGTCTTTGTCCGATATGATATAATTCTCAACACCTGAGGTCTGTTGGTAAGAAACTCCCTGATCCAGAGGCACATAGAAGCAGACAGTCTTAGGTCATAGTATTAACATTTTATGGGAAACCCACCTGATGCATTGTTCTTGCATTTGTGGACTTTTTGATCTGCACAATTGGGATCTGATAAAAAAAAAAAAAAACACGGCAACTCTTTTTATGCACATAGTCCAATGCAGCACCATTGCTGTCTCTCTGGAGAGATTGTTCACATTTTCATTGTTCTTTCACTTCCTTCATATATGTCAGTACAATACATTTACTTGATTTCTGGTGTGACTGGGCCGCTGATCTTGAGAGTAAGTTCAGATTGATCATAATCCAGTGTTGACTCATCACTGTTCTCCCCTCCACAAACAGGTGAAGAAAATAAAGAACTATAAAAGAGAGAAGTGGAGAAGCGGCAGCAGCATCTTCCAAAAGATCCAGGACAGGCGGAACAAGTGGTCTGTAACAGGAGGGAAAAGAGTATTTGCAGTCCGCCGCTGAAAGTCCAGATTGCTGCTGAGTTCTTTCTGACTGTAAACTGAAATGACAATACTGTATACCAAACCTCTGATCCTTGTCTTTATTTTTAATCTCTTGTGTTCTGTTCAGTTCATCAAATTCAACAACGTGCCAAAAGTAGCACAGCTGACTGAACAGACACCTGACAGTACTTTCAATCTTCAGGTTAAACTAACTAACCTGAAATGTTGTTTACTTTAGCCAGCTGAATTTTAACCATTTACAGCCCATTTAATCCTGAGTCTCATGGATTACTTTGTATTTTGTCATCTGTTGGGCCTTGGTTTTTGCCCCTAAAATTGGCTACTATGAAATGAAATATGATTATTTGTTTATTTTTATTTTTATTTTTATTTTTATTTTTTGAAGAAAAGGCTGTCACTCTGTTTCTTGTGCTAAAAGCTATACATAATCTCATAACATGCGGTGCTGTTGTTGACAAATAGGTTCCGTAATGAAACATTAAAAAGGTTAATTTTTTTTAAGCCTTCTGCAAAAAATCTGTAAAATTCTATACAAAATTCTGACATTCAAAAAATATTTATACGTTCAGTGTCATCAATTTAGATTTCTTTATCTTTTCTCTTTTTTTATGCATTGTCATGATTTTACATTTTGCGTGCCATTTGTTTTGTTTTTAAGGACCACATTTTACCTGCATTCTCTGAATTTCTAAACTGGTTCAAAAATGTGCTCGGTTGAATTTTGTTTTAGTTCTGTAATCTTGGTTATGTGCCTTTTTTGTTGTTCCTTATAAAATTCATTTATTTCATATTTATTATTAATGCATTTTAGACCACGACCGGATCCCCTTTTTGTAAAAAAAAAACACTTCAGCTGTGGATGCACCGATGCACTCAATATTGAGCAATGCATTGGATTATTTTTATTGTGTATCTAGAGGTGCATCGTAGATCAGTGACACCTCATAGTTCAGTGTGCATTGTAGAGACTGGGGTTTCTGAAAAAGCTCAGGCAGGAGCAGTTCTTTAACTATGTAGCTCATTACATCAGTACAACAAATTGTTCTTCACCAATAAATTGACATTAAAGGGTTACGTTTTATACTTCAGACACTGTGTTCCAATGGGACTGCCACACGATAATTGTATTTTATATTTCTATGCAATTTTCTGACTGTCATGCTAGTCATCTACAAACTGGGCTGAGACTCAGGAACGCAGACCTCCTCTATCCCATGTTTCTGTTTCATATCTAAGTAATGCCTCTTTGTAAACCTCACTGTTGCATCTTGTACATCTTATAGAATCTGTTTTATACAAGGTACTTAAGGTGTGGAAACCATGGGATCATTTTCAATCAATCTGGGCACAGAAATATAATAACAAAACGCTTTGACTGTACAGTCCATCTTGAGCTACTTATCTTGAGTTTCCCTCCATTGCTGTAAAGATTTGCCCATGTGTTTCTTTTCATTTTAGAGACTTTGACTTGATGATCAAAAGTGCAAGATTTAATGTTATAAATATATAATTTAAAGAAGACAGATCTTTAATGCGTCACTAATTCTTGGAGTAGTTGGTGTTCGCGAATAAGAGGTCTGTTTTCATGCAAGATCTTTCCAGTATCTCTTATGTGTACAGTAAGTCTATGGCAGGCTCATTCCCGTAGAATGTTGGGCTTTGACTCTCAAACTGTCAAAGAGGAAGTTCTACTAGAATGACTGGATTGTCCACATGTTTGCATTGTTGGTTCTGTATTTTACACCACCTTTTCTGACCAAGGAAGAGACCTTTCATAATAAAAGTAGCTTTTAGAATATCATAGTAGATATTGGGGAAAGGTGTAATAAAGCAGACTTTGAGTTGACTGTATTTTTACTGCTTTGAATATTGAATTATTCCTCCTTAGTTTCTTAAAAAAAAAAAAAAAGATAATGTGTAAAATGTAAATGAAATGGTAAGGTAAATGGTGTTGCATTTATGTCCTTGTACTCAAAGTGCTTTACAGTCGCTATGATATAGCTACCCATTTGTTGACACAACCAGCAAGCACTCGAAAGCAACATGGGGTTCTGGGTCTTGTTCAGCAACGCTTGTGTCTGTGATTCCGTGATCAGACATACGAGACTTCTGGTTCGTGGACAAATGAGAACAATAAGCTGCAAATCAATTTAACCCCATGTTTCATGAGAACATTGTAGATTATTACTTAGGACATCCAAACTATATAGGAACACACATGAAATTGTAGTGTGTGTGTAGTAACCCAAATAATATAAGAATAATGTCTGCAGACTGATTATTAAGCCCCAGGCTCTTACCATTGGTGTCACTGAGGTCTGACCCTTGACACTTTGTTCAAGGTGTACATCACATAATAATTAGCTAATAACTAATGCAGTGAAAAAAAGTTGCAGCACACAAAAAGCTTAAGTTGGAATCAAAAAATGAGGTATGCCCCCAATAGTTCCAAACACTGAAGAATTTCAGCATTATACCCCTTTCATTATCAGTGTTTACCAGGTATATTCACTGGTAACTTGATGAAATTCCTGTAATGTTGGCATTATATTTTGTTAACTGACATCTCCTGAATCTAATAGTTTTATTTTAGCTGACCAGTTTTTAGTTTCAGTTTATGTTTATAGCATTATTATAGCTAGTTAGATTCTATTTAAATGTGTTTAGTCAATATATTATGTACATGCACAGCCATACAAAACAAAAGTAATGGTGAGGGTAATTTGACACTTCCCCATGCCGAGAGGCTGGCAAGCACACAAGTGAGGATGTTTCTTGTGCTACCAAGATACCATAGGGCTATATGGGAATGGAGCACCATACCTATATCAAGCCTTGTGGAAGAGTATAAATGTGCTAAAACAAGGCTGGAAAAAAAGTCCCAACTCTACCAACCCTGTCCACCCCAGCAACATGGAGGAAAAAGGACCCAGCTTTGGCAGCAGCAGAAGCTAAGGAGGCCCTCAGACACAAAGACATCATGGGGCAAGTCCAACACGGCAGAAGGGGTCTTGGTTTGTGAACAGTAATGTTGCTATTTGGTAAAGGAAAAAGTCCTCCACCAGTTGGTAAAAAGCGTGTTGTCCAAAAACCAAAGTGTTAGCGGTTTGATACCGTGGAGCATATGCTATATGTCCTTGAGCAAGCTTCTCTCATGCCAATCCTGATCTGTTTTTGGCTCTGCTGATATCTGTATAAGAAATCAGGTGGGGGAAATGAAAATTTGGAAGAATTTGTGGGGACAACGTGGGCATTTTGGCCATTGAAACCAAGCAACATATTGTTAAGTTGGCACAGGGGTAAACATGACCCATGCTAGCCTGTCAGCCCAGCCACTGTCCTTACGGCTGGCTTACACAGGCATGTGGGTGGTGCATGGTGGAGCTTCACTTACACACTCCCAGACATTGTTCATAAATTGCTGCGCATAAGTTCTTTCTCTTTCTCCTCACTCATTTTTAACTCACTTTTCCTGCTTCATCTGTTTATGCAGATTTCTGATTGAACATAATGGCAGGAGATACCCTACAATATCTGGCCCAAACGTTCATGTCGTATGCAATAGGCCGCCTTCATGTCTTCCCTTCAGTCCCTTTTCATCCCACCCCCTTTGACCCCTTTCATTTCTTCCCCTGGACGCCTTTCATCCCTTCCCCTTGACCCTTTTCCTCCCATACCCTTTGACCCTTCTCATCCCTCCATCTATTCCCTCAGTACCTGTCTATCAATACAGTTATTTGCATCAATTAAGGCGTGGTCTTTGTTGGTCAAATAGCAGATTAAAAAAGATCAGGTAATTTATTCAGGTGTTAAAGAGTGTTAGGATGGCCTGGTAGCGGTTGGATTAAAAACAGGAAGCTTGAGTCTGAGATGAGGTGCAAACCAACCATGTGTTTATTTCACCCACATAATTCATGACAAAAAAAGACTTAAAAAGACATTACAAAAAGAAAATCATGCCCCTTTTGTGGCCTGCGGTCTGGGTCACAGTCCTGCTAATCACTCACACCCTGTCTGTGTATGCGGGCTCCCTTTTATAGGCTGCTACCAATTACGACTTGAGCCCTACCACTGAACAGGTGAGCTCCCTCCCCAGATCCACCATACAATATTGGGTTAAATAACATACCTAAACAAATACATAGACCCCGAATACCTCTACTTGTATAAACCTCATAAAACCCTTCCTTAACTAACATTCAACCATACCAGTCCTTTACAGTTGTCAAGCATTTGCTATCCCCCCCTGTCCAATTATCACACTGGTCTCTCCCAGGACCTTTAAAAAGGTGTTCAGACCTCCAGTGGTATTTTTTTAGGCTGGACGCCTGAGGAGACGGCAAAGGTAAGAAACATTTAACACCAGATTTCCAAACATACATTGTTCCACTAACCCACTACACAAGCCTTACAATGTGTTTCTCTTCCCAGGACAGGCTCTCATCAGTAGCAGCTGAGAGGCCCCACCAAGAGAAACGCAAAATACATTCAATATTTCAGCTTTGTGTTTGGGAGTTATTTATTTCATGCTATCTGGTTGAATTGAGTGCGGTTATGTAAAGTGATGAAGAGGACCTTCACCACAAGAGACATAAAAAGAGCTTACAAATTGTGAATAATTGGTCTTATCAGAGAAGGCGATAATGTGTTCCCTTACAGTTTTAGATCAAATGTAAGACTCATGTGTATATCACCAAAATTCAGCAAAGTTGGACGTAAGTTGGAGCTCACATCAGGGATGGGAGGGACAAGCGTGTGCACCTGCTTCTATGGGTGGATGTGTATCGACAACCAGACAACAGAAAGATGCACACATGTTTAGACAGTTAGGAGCAAACAAATTAGCGGCAAGCCTAGTAGAAGCACATCCACTTACTCGAGCCTGCACATCGGAGAACCTGCAATCAAGTTGGAAACTGCGAGGTGAGCGAAAGCACAGGCGTTTGACGAGAGACGTCCCCGGTCAGTGACGCCGCAGGATCATCAGGATGGAAGTGGAGAATTACGGTTTGTTTTCTATGCAGTCTCACAGGCTGTATGGCATGTATGACACTAGTGTATGCGTTTAGCAGTTAAGTCTGCTGTGCTCGTTCTCTGCTTTGCCAGGAAATGCCAGACTGCTGTCAGACTTGACTGCTTGGTTGCACCGTTAAAACGACATGACATTCTAGAAAGTCCTGGTCTCCCGTATGTTAATACTGTCTTTGCATTGCGCATAACCACAGGAAAAGTTGGATTTCATGTTAATAGGTGGCCTCTGTGATGTGCACGTCGGCAGGATGAATTATTCAGCATCACACTGCAGCCATGACAGCCTTTCAGAGTCCACATTCTCTGAAATCGATTGCAGTGAGAAACAAACGATTTTACGACTTTAAGGGGAATTTACATCATCCAGATAATTTATTCATGCGATATTTGGATTAGTTCTGAGTTGAGTTGCTTGTTGGATGACTCAGTCAGTCAGGCACAAAATGCCTTCTTATGAAATCTGTCACAATGCTAAAATGAACCATATTTTCAGGAAACTGAGTGCTCAGACTCCACGTAGAAGTTGACTACACTAATGATGTCACCCTAAAATGAACTAGTTAATGATGCAGCTTAGGCTATGACAGGGGCTTCATCTTAATTATTAGCAGTTTATTTTTTTCTGTGAGCTTAGAGCATCTTAAAATAGAACCTCCTACAATGGCCACATTGCAAGAGTTCAACTGATGCTCAGTAAAAAGATTGATACGCCACATCATTTTGTCATAAGTAAGATCAACGTTTTAGTCTAAGCAAATGGTTGGTCTTGAGATGATTGATTTTCACCTTCGTTAAACTAAAGGGCAACAGGGTCTGGAGATAACTTCTGGCAGTCTGGACAGCACATAGGCTATAGCATGTTTTCTATTGTCTGAATGGTAGCTATTTTCAGTGCTGTCCCTTGTCAGTGCTTTCCTGTTTGCAGTCCAGCTGGTTATGTAATTATTTGCTAACATGTGAGGCACAAAAGAAGAGACATGCTGAAGCTCTCTACCACCTTCTTAGTCAGGGCAACAGCTTGTGGCACTGAATGAATGAATACAATTTAATCTCTTTTGTCCCCGTAACTGCTGAGCATGTTTGAAAATGCATAGAAGTAACTGTTTTTCCACTTCAATCCAATCGAGACTCACTTCTAAGGCTTTGAACAACAGGGTGTAAAAATGTACACTGTGGCATTTAGCTCCATCTGTTAGTAATGCTCAATTTCCCCTTGCATAACAACATGCACACAGTAAAAAAAGAAAACGGTGTATGTTCATAGGTGTGGTTCACTTCAGTGGCAGATACGTGTGGTCGCTGTGGTTATGTCATCTCCCTCTCTTTCAGTTTGTCCCCTCCCTTTTGTGATTGATGTGAGAAATACAAATGCGTTCTCTTGCCTACAATATATTTTCCCCAACACACTAACCAGGTGATGATGACACGCGTTTACTCCGGCTTCTAAGCTAAAGTAAAAATCAAAAGCAATAAAACTCAGATCAGTGAGGCAAATGTAGAGCTTTAATCAAAGAGTTAGCTTCTCTACCTACCTAATTATTGGTAGACAATTGTATGATTTTCTTCAGGATCTGTAAGATATACTTTACTGAGGCAGCCATGTGTATCCTGTTTGTAATAGTTGGCCATGGATGTTGCACTTAGTTGTTTAAGCCCACGCGCATGTTGTAGCTGAAGTCTGATAATCCCCAGAACCCTCTTGGCCTGACGGTGAACTAAGAATAAAAGTGCTGTTGCATGTTATGTCCACCTGGTGTCATGTACTGCAAGTAATTGCTGCTCATTTGGGTTCTGTCCAATTCATGGCCAGGCCTACACACTATACAAAACACAATACAAAGAAAAAAAAAAAACATACCTCAGTAGCCACTGTGTAGATTTAGATTAAGCTGTTTCCCTCATGGGGCGAGGTGGTTAGCACTGATGCCTCACAGCGAGAAGGTCCTGGGTTCGAATCCATGGGCCGATTGGGCCTTTCTGTGTGTGAGTTTGCATGTTCTCCCTGTGTCTGCGTGGGTTCTCTCCAGGTACTCCGGCTTCCTCCCACCATCCAAAGACATGCTTGTTAGGTTAATTGGTGATTCTAAATTGGCTGTAGGTGTGCGTGTGAGTGTGAATGGTTGTCTGTCTGTGTTAGCCCTGCGATAGACCGCCTCCTGCCCGATGACAGCTGGGATAGGCTCCAGCAGAGCCCCGCGACCCTTGACAGGAATAAGCGGGTACAGAAGATGAATGAATGAATGTTTCCCTCATGATGAAGGTAGACATTTAACTGTGAAAATGTGGCCGCACTAAATGATTTCCCCAATGTGAAGTTTTATTGATGTCCATAGGTCATCCATCCATCAGTGAGTTGCTGACATTTCTCATTTGAAAATGTGGAGACAAATATGCATACAAATATGCTGACTTCACTATACACTGTGTGGCTGTTCCTCAAGTGATATCGATGTTCTGACTGAGCCACAACACTTGTACACTACCCGGCCAAAAAAAATGTCGCCACTTGGATTTAACTAATTAAATAGGTGGGAGCCTCCTGTCGGATAATTACTGCATGGGTGATTATCTCTCAGCTGGCAACAAGTTATTTAACCCCAACTGATGCTATGAGTAGCTTCTCATTTCTTAAACAACCATGTCTAAACACACATCCTGTGGTCGTGGAAAAGATGTTCGTCTGTTTGAGAAGGGTCAAATCATTGGCATGCATCAAGCAGAGAAAACATCTAAGGAGATTGTAGAAACTACTAAAACTGGGTTAAGAACTGTCCAACGCATAAAAACTGGAAGGATAGTGGGGAACCATTGTCTTCCAGGAAGAAATGTGGTCGGAAAAAAATCCTGATTGATCTGTGATCACTTAAACGTTTGGTGAAATCAAATGGAAGAAAAACAACAGTAGAACTCAGGGCTATGTTTAATAGTGAAAGTAAGAGCATTTCCTTACGTACAACGCGAAGGAAACTCAAGGGATTGGGACTCAACAGCTGTGTAGCCTTAAGAAACTAATCAGTGAGGCTAACTGGGAAAAAAGGCTTCAGTTTGTTAAGGCGCATAAAGATTGGACTCTGGAGCAATGGAAGAAGGTCATGTGGTCTGATGAGTCCAGATTTACCCTGTTCCAGAGTGATGGGGGCATCAGGGTAAGAAGAGAGGCAGATGAAGTGATGCACCCATCATGCCTAGTGCCTACTGTACAAGCCTGTGGGGGCAGTGCTATGATCTGGGGTTGCTGCAGTTGCTCAGGTCTAGGTTCAGCAACATTATGTGCCCAAAGAATGAGGTCAGCTGACTACCTGAATATACTGAATGACCAGGTTATTCCATCAGTGGATTTTTTCTTCCCTGATGGCATGGGCATATTCCAAGATGACAATGTCAGGATTCATGGGGCTCAAATTGTGAAAGAGTGGTTCAGGGAGCATGAGACATCATTTTCACACATGGATTGGCCACCACAGAGTCTAGACCTTAACCCCACTGAGAATCTTTGGGATGTGCTGGAGAAGGCTTTGTGCAGTGGTCAGACTCTCCCATCCTCAATACAAGATCTTGGTGAAAAATGAATGCATTGCTGGATGAAAATAAATCTTGTGACATTTTGGCCAGGCAGTGTATGTACCAGGACTGAGCTTTCAAGATCAAACGTAATGTCATATTGTAGCCAAGGAAACCATACAAATGCAACATCTCAGATCTGCTTTATCACAGTCAGTAATTGCTGATGTTTCCTTGATGGCAGCATGACTGACAGGACAGTGCTGGAGAACTATGATGACTGACACTGAATGAAATATGCCGTTGTTGAGGAGTGAGGGACACGTTGTGTGACGGATAACTGATGAGTGGAATAATGCAGAGAAGCAGGAAAAGTATTCACTGTTAAAGAGTGAAGGTAATCATTTCCACTGTTCTACAGAAGAAGAAGCAAAAATCCCAAATGAAATCAGTTTTTCTGATCATCTGAACATTTGTGCATAACCTGAACTAATTTTGTTGTGTGAATGTGCATGAGTTGTGTGACCCCAAAGACACTAAGTGTGTTGGATAACCTGAGTGTGCATGTAATCAAATCAAATGGCTAACAGTGGTTTGCCTAGGAGCAAATAATCTCTTCTACCCTGTTGCCAGGCAACAGTAAAATCACGGTTGCTGAAGTGAAAAATGATGAGTGGTTAGAAACTAAACGCAGCACAGGGTGGAGACAGAATTCAAAATCTTTGTTGCAGGAAACGGCAACCTGTTGCTGACCGTTCATTATGATTCTCATGAAAAAATGTGTTTTCTTCTTGATTGTTTGTTTAGCTAACATTTCCAATTATATATTTCATTGTCATTTTTTTTATCAGGCAATACTTTGTTGCTGCAAAAACCATAGACGTGTGTTTTAAAATACACAGTCATCTGTTAAAGAGCACAAGTGAGAGAGAGAAAGAAAGGGAGATAGCTGTGGAGGATAGAGGAAGCCTGAAGTGTCAGCAGAAAAGGGGAACCGGGAGAAAGCAGAACTCATTTCAAGTTGCACATTTTGATGAGAGGGGAAGAGAAAGTAGGTGACTGTGAGAGATTAGCCTGGGAAGTAGGACGAAATCATCGCTACAGGATTAGGTGAAGCAAAATGACACCGAGCAGGACCATACAGTTAGAATCTTTCCATGGACAAAACGGCTGGGAGCAAAGAGTGACTCTCAACAACTGCAGTGAATAGTCTGTGATTCTGCAATTTTCTCTTTCCTCGATCTCACTTTAAATAAGGAAGGAGTGGCTCAGGCCATTCACACAGCCACTTACTGGGATATACCTTCATACAAAGACACCAATTATACACTGGAACTATGGGGACAGTGAGTGAACTATGCATGTCAAGCCTTGACATATTCTTGAGTCCAGCTGTGAAGCCACACCAGCAAGCATCAAGTAAGCCTGGATTTCTATACTTTGTTGCACTAAGGTAACTTTGTGGTTGGTCAGGTGTTCATGTTTCATGTGTAATAATAGTAAACTCCCTAGCTAAAACTATTTTTATACCATGGCTGACGACTCTGTCCTTTGATAATGGGGATAGCGCTATGTTTACTAAAGCTTACCTCTAAAACCTGGATAAACAAAACTTTGTGCTTATCAGTTTAAGTACAGATGGAGGAGCTAAGATGTTGGTCTTTGTCGCCATTTTTTCCAGATCTGTTATTTTATTATGCATTAGGGGAAGATCTGAGTGGATGTGTGTGTCATTTTGGATTGGTTGATAAATTAAAGTTGGAAAGATATTGTGACCATTTATGCTGGAATGTGCTTTAGAATACGTCATGGCACAGAAACAGCACTAGTGAGAGTTAGTAACAATCTGTTACTTACCTCAGACATTGAACTCCTCTCTTTTCTTGCTAGATCATAGTGGGAATCTTATTTATCAGATAGTTTACAATTTGTCAGTATCAACAATGATTCTTCCACCTTACGCAGAAATTTGTCATGGAGTTCCATAGTGTTCTGTGCTAGCCTAGGAGTGATAGCTTTCACCTTATACAGGGTTCCCTTAAGCAATATTAATAGGAAACATAGTATAAATAAAGCCAGGGTAGCCTAGTTGATTTGTGACTTTTCACTACTAAATTCAAACAAACATTAAGTTAATACATTTGACCTCAAAGACTGAAATCTAACCATATACTTACTCTAGATAACATTACCTTGACCTCCTGTACACTTTTGAGGAGCCTTGATCATTTTAGACCAAGATTTGGCCTCACACGTAAAACAAGTCTCTGCAAGGACTGCCTTCTCTCAACTGTGCAATATTGCAAAACATTTCAACTTCTTGTTTCAAACAGAAACCAGTCCATGCATTTGTCAAATCTAGATTTAATTCATTTTTTATTGCTGATTGATTAATGTAATTCCTTATCATGATATCTAAATAACTTGCGAAAATATCCTTAGCTGATTCAAAAAGCAGTTTTAGGCTTTTCTTCAGTGGCTGCCTCCACTGTGCAACCAGCTCCAAGTCCAGGTTTGAAAAAAGACACCCACTCTATTTTTATGGCTAGACTTAAAACTTTTCTTTTTGATGGAAGTTATTGCTAGTGATGGCTCCAACGATCCCTAAGTTATGCTGCTATAGGCCAGGGTTACTTGGGTACTTCCCACGATACACTGACACGTCTCTTTTTCTCTTCTGTCTCTGTTTCACTCTCCATAATTTTATATGCCACAGTTGCATAAACCCTGTTTTTGATTTGGTTCAGTTTATTGGTTACCATTGCCTATTCCTAACAAACTGTTAAGCATAATTTTCCACTCTTCCTAAGATACACTATATATTCTTACTTTATTCTAGCCTACCTGTAACGTATGCTACTATGCTTTTTCTTATACTTTATTCTGATTGGCAGAATTAGAGTGAATGGATTACTTTAAGGATTTTCAATAAACACTGCCTCCCTGTGCACTTCGGGGCTGGACTCAGCAGTCCATCCACACCTGAAGGAAAAAGGACATTCTTTTGAGCACAAAGTTTATAGATTTTAGCCAGAGAGGACTGGTGGTTTGAAAGAGGAGTAAAGGAATCCGTCAAATTAAAAAAAAAAAAAAAAAAAAAAACTCCCCAAACAGGAAAAGTGGACTTAAACATAATTTATCCACTGGCAACACATTCTTGACATCTCTCCCCAAAACGTATCACCCGTTCACACCTTGAATCTTGAATTCTGGCCATTGGGATGTGTAGTGTTTTAAAATTTTGAAGTGTTGCATCTACATTAAATTACACTGCAGGGTTTTCCCTGGGTGCATTTAGATTGTGTGTTGATGAGGCAGTACATTTGTTTGACTATAGTGAGTCAGCTGACTGAATCTATAGCAAGTAATCAGTGATTTCAAAACATGCATCAGCACCAGGGTTGTGTGGTTTGGATATTCAAGTAGGAAACATTGGATTGTTTCGGTACTATGTACTGTATAATGTACTGTAAATAGTGTTTCAGTTTGTAATGAATCATTGAAGCAATTCTATAATTAGTAGAATAGTACTCCCTAAATACTCCCTGATACATAATCTTCCTGTAAAGATATGAAGATATTCATATCTTGAAATGAAATGTACATATGTAGATAAATAAAACAGACAGGGCCTGTCTGTGGCTAACTAAGAATAAAGGAAGCATACCATAAATGTGTCTATAGAAGAGTAATACTTCTTACTTGATTATGTTTAATACAGGTTTTCATAAACCGCTTTGTATTTGCTCCTGACGTAAAAGTCTGACTGCACACGAGTACATCTCAGCGGATGTGGTGAATCAGATGAAGCAAGAAAAGAAAGATGAGCAGCAGGGAACCACTCTATCTGTGTGTGGCAATCATTCTCTCCCACTTAACCATGTCCCAACAACAAATGACAGAGAGAGAAAGCAAGACCAAAGCAACAGAGTGGCAAGCAGCAGATATTTCTTGGTTAAAATTTTGCATGTGATGCTGGTCATTTTTCCATATGAGTCTATCTAAAATAAAAATGATCACACAGACACCCAGTGATTTAACTGATCAGTTCACTGCAGTCACTGGCTTACAGAGCAAGTATTATAGGTAGCAATGTTGTAACTCATGGTCCATAAACTACACAACAAGATTAAGTAACACAATCAAGCCTGACTCTGCCCAGAGTTAAGCCTCTTACTTGAATCACTTGTGAAAGCAGGGTGAATGGGTGTGTTCCAGTCCACTTGTCTCTCTTGCGTGTGTGTGTGTTGCAGCTGTTCTTTAGGGTGTTGCAAAGAATCAGTGGGGTTGACTTTGAAGAGTGGAGCAATTTTATGTCTTTACTTACATAAAACAGGGGAAGGGAAGCTAGGTTTTGCAGCCATCTCCTCCACTGGTGCTTGAATGAACACAAATAATCCTTTCATATCCAGTTAGTCGAGGATTCAAAGGCCTTTGAAGTAGCATGCAAAGTGTTACTGCCAATGTGGCAATAATATGCCAAAGCAAAGCTTCAGCTCGAAACAGCTTCTCCGAGGTGAATCTTCTCTGTGACATCATGGCTGGATTGCGGAGTTCCTCATGGATTCTATTTTGAATGAGGATGCCAACCACCCCACAATACAGGCTGCTATATTTGCTTTTACTCTATTATTTGCATATACAGCATTGGTTGTAGTATTAAGATGTATTTTAAATGCTTTCTTACTAATGTCCATTAAGGAAGTGTTGTTGGAAAGTAGATTTATTTATATACACAGCAAAAAACTGTACATTAAATGTTTCTCTACTTGTTCTTTACAAGTAAATTATTTTGGCCACTAGCGTGGCATTGTTCTGGGTTGGCATCCATATTAACTGTTACTGGTTTTTCTTCTGTCTCTTTACTCTCACCTTAATTTAACCTCACTCGCTATTCAACGTTTTACAGTAGTCTTGTGAAAATTCTGACTGTCATCCCAGTTGCAATGTCCCAATGCATGCTGAAAATTATGATCTTGTGAAGCCAACAGAATCACATCATCGGCAAACAGTAGAGAAGGCATTCTGAGGTCCTTAAAGTCTGTAAGGTAGTGCTGCTGGGCACTTTCAAAACAATTTGAATGTGTAATCTGTAAGGGTTTTATTTGAAAAGCAGGCAATAGTCACAAGTTATTTCTTGTGTAGATTTCTACGTCCCTTAAGGTTGCTTTGGATGACACAGTCACAGACACAGTCTCCAGAGTCCCATCTTTCAACCAAAGTCGTTTGAATTGTATAGAATATATTATTGTTTTTATACAGAAATCTAATTTGCCATATTCTTTGCTTTGCTCATAGAAAATTCATAAATATTGCCTAGATTAACATCCAAGACTTAAAAAAGATGCAAAACTGTTTAACTTTTAATAAAACACCCAGTTTTATTGTACTAAATGTTTTTAATTCTTTCCGTCAGGCTGGTTTTATTGTGAAAGTTCTAACCGGAAACGCATCGTTTTCCTGTTTCGTCTGACAGTGGCAGAGTGCACGCAGGAGAAGCTCGTTGTTAAAGAAGCTCTCCTCAAATCAAACCTCTTGTGAACTGTGGACGACAACACCTTCATTTACTGTAGACATCATCCCTGTGAATTTGTTAAATCGTCAGTGAAATCTTTAAAGGTTGATACCTTTATCGATAATTGTATGGTTAAAGTTTTGACGTTCGGAAACGTGAAACTTTTTGGCCCGGACCTGCGAGGCGCAGACAACATGGTGTTGAAATCGGAAGACGGAGTAGGTGAGTGAAACAGTCCAGGAAGGACATTTTACATTGTCTATCTGTTTTAATTAGCTCTACGGGGCTGTGATTAGCTGGGAAAGAAATGAATGAGTTCATCCGGCAGTCTGAAACGTAGGCTAGTGTGTGAAATTTGAAAAGTAAATCTCAGGAACCAAATTTGCGTATGCATTGTTGTGTCGTCACTCTCTCTGGCCTTGTTTATAGTATTATGTCTGCCGTTTGTTCATAACACTGTTCAGTTACAGTGGCAACGCTGTGGATATCACGGTGGTTTTCGAAAAAACACATTTTAATCTCAATGCCTCGTCTAAAAACTCATACCAAGGCTCTAAATGATAAGAATCTAGTGTATATTGTTATTGGTATGGCCAAGTCTACACAAGGTTGCTTTTGGCATTTTTTGCTCCCTTTTTATTTAATTGTTGAATTTACACATTGTGTCAGTGAATCTAATAACAATTTGTGCGTTATGTTTTATTTATTATACATGGGCAGTGATGGAGTATTTGGAGATTTTTATATAGAAAGCCAACACAGTTTAACATTTTTGCCCCGTTTCTTAAATTTCATTGAATACTAAGCAACAGGTTTGGGAGCAGTTAATCAGCCTAATACTTCCATGCTGGATATATTTGATCTGTCCTTCTGTATAAGCCTTCACGTGGAACATCAAAATTTCATCTTCTTGGTTGGCCTAGCAGCTTTCATTAGCACCCTTTGACTTGCTGCATTGTTGGTTATGTTAGAAAACAGTGGACGTCTGGCTAAATGATCCTGTTATATACCGCTGAAGATAAAACAGGGAGAACTTCCATGCTTTTTTCTCCACCGTAACCTAGGTTGAGCATGGTTGGCACCCCGCTGTGTTGTTTTTATGGGCAGAGATAAGAAAACATTAACTGTTTTGCGCCCGTTAGTTTCTGCCACATAGAGCTAGGTTGTCTGGGAAGTTAAAGTAGTTGTCACTAATGGATCCCTAATGAATGTTGCTGAAAGCTTAAATGGGCCTTCTGGTCTAATGTAACCTGCCTGGCACTAATGCCCGAGTGATGACAATCATCATCTCCTCATACCTCCTCCTCTTCCTCATCGTATTTCAAACTTCTTCCTGGATCAGTTGCAGCCCTCTTTTCCAATCAGACCACTGTTCGTTCTGTGTAGAATTGAAATAGGAAAATATATTCACTGCGCAGAGCAGTCAGGTGTTGTTATAGGACACATGTTTGATAGCTCAGCAGCACTGGGTAGGCTCAGTGACAATTTAGGGCAGTAATTCTAGTGAAAGAGGCAGAAAAATATCTAATTGCTATGACCTGTCGCAGTAGTTTTGTATTGGTTAGATCTAAGACAGTGATCAATAAGTTTTATTTTCTAGTTACAGCCTGCAGCCTCACTGCTAGGTGCCAATAAATCCTACACACTGCTTCTTTAGGCCTTCTAGACACGATCCACAATATCAGCTGGAAAATTGCTTGAACTGAAAGACAGAGGTATACAAACTGGCTTAACACGATACTCCCTTGCATTGTAGTAAGGGCTGAACAAACGGCATATCCAAATCGCTTAGCAAATTCAAAATGTTATGTAAGAGATTATGTGTCCTGGACATGTTGCGGCAAAAATTTATGACATCACCTAAGTCACTTGAGCAACCGAATGTATTCATTTTACAAGAATGGGGAAGTGGATGGTAAGTCCAAACATTTGGAAGGGTGTCGTTATCAAATTCTGTTCTAATTTGTTCTAAATTTAGTCATTAACTCTACAAAGCTGAGGATGGGAATTGATTAGATTTTATCACTATCTATGCCATTGTCAGTTCTGCTTATTGACTTAGTGCTGTATTGATTCTCTCATCAAATTCCTGGTTAGTTTTCTTTGTGGGGAAAACAAGTAGTCCTATACTGTTTACAGCACCAAACCAGCTGTTTTGTTATCTTTCAGAACACAATATCCTCCTTACACATTGGACAATACATGACTTATCCAATATAGAATTAAAATATGAAAAATAAATAAATAAGACTGATTAAATACAGTCCACACACAGGGATACTGGCCAGACCATCTTCTTACAACTTAAAAATGTTTAATTACTGCTATTTAACATTACTTCTGTTTGCACCCATGCACAGCGTGTTGCTGCATACCATGAATATGATAATGTAATAAGTATCATTTTCACTTTGATCACAACTCCACTACAATGTTGAAATGAGACGTGGGAGAGGGAGCATCATTTAGGGGAAATTTGTATTGTGGAGGTAGACAATTCCAGTGTACTGGTTTTAAGTTGGAACTGGTTTTCACTTCCCACCCCACCCCTGTACACAATGCTTTCTTTCTCAGATTATGAAGCCACACAATTATTTTTTATTATTTCAAACAAAGAAATATATATTTTTAGACACAATCCTGTATTTCAGTCAAGTCTCAAGTGTTAGCTAGAACAATTGATTTACCACCACCACTATTACTGTTAGGACTGTGGACTAATTTGCATTACGCAGCCCTGTGAGAACTCACATAATGTGTGTTCCACAAGTAGTTCAGCTGGTCATTAGTGTTCAATTGCAGTGACTTGAGGGGAGGGTTTAATTTCTCCAGAAATGTAAACTGGACCTGAATCTATAATTTTGACTACTTTCTTTCTTATGTTTTTCTGTATTCAGTCTGCATCTTATTATTCATGTGGTCTCAGAGTGTGGTCAGAGTGCAGGTGTAGACATGCCTGGAAAACTCTGTGATCACTCCTGTTGAGAAATTCAAAATACTGCCTTTGAAGACAACTAGACCATTTTCTAGGCTGAGGTAAATTTGGAAATGTAAGTCTGTCAAGGTGGGTCAAGGTGTCTTTATTTGTCTCCCTTGGGAGAAATTTGTCATGGGCAGAGGGGTCTGCTGCACAGACAACACATTTAACACATACCACTCATGCATCCAGAATTAGTAAAAAGAAACGCACAATTACATAATAAATAAAAATACATAATCAATGAGATCAGGTAAAAAGTGCATTCCAGCATCTCAGTGGAAAATCGGCATCACCTAAACTCAGACTCTCTTTTCTGGCCATCCTGAGCAATCTGCTCATTAATGAACTTCACTGACAGTGGGATGAACAAGTGTTTGTATCTGTTGTACATAGATGAACTCTGTACCTCCTTCCTGAGTTAAGGAAAAACATACTCAGAGTGTAGTACATGAGACATATCAGATAGAATAGTGTCTGCAAGTCTGAGGGTTGTTTGTTCAAACAGGTCTTGGGGAGTTACCGGTGCTGCCATACCAGTGATTTTTCCTGCCACTTTTATCAGATTTAGTATTTGAGTTTTTGATTTAACAGTTAAGTTGCCGAACCAGCTGGTAATATCATACCGTAACACAGACTCAATAGATGCTCTGTTGAAAATCAACATAATATTCTTACACAACAACCACCCTGAGTTGACGGGGAAAATGCATGGTGGATTCGGACACTTTCCACTTGCGTGTGCCAGCTTAAGTCATTATCAATATGAACCCCCCATATATTTGTATGAATTGATCTGCTCAGTGTTACGTCCATGTGGCTACCAAGCTGTGGTTCCCAATTGGGTGGACCACCCAACTGGTCTACCAGCATCTCCACAGTTTTATCTGTATTAATCTGCAGTTGGTGAGCGTCACGCCAGCTCACAAACCTGTCCACAAACCTGTCCACTCCACATCTGTGGCTGCTTAAGTTGCTGTTGGTTTTTAGCAGACTAAGTATTACAGTGTCGTCTGAAAATTTCACCACATACTGGTTAGGCTGAGAGCACTGGTATACAGTGTAAATAAAAACAGTGAACTGACACAGCCCTGAGGGGCCCCAGTGCTGCTTAATGCAGTATCAGAAACGACGGCCTAAAATTATTGTTCACTTGGGGGCATGCTTTATTAAGGACTGGAATAATAACTGATCTTTTCCAGAGCTCAGGAGCCCAGAGCTGCACTCCCCCTGGTTATTACTTCCATAACACAGAAAAAAATCATTTAGCTCAATGGCTTTTGCAGTTTCATCATTGGCAAATACAGGTCCTTTTTGTGTCCATGTTTGTCATGCCCACAGTCTCTTATTGTTGGACCTGGAAAGGTCCTTTTCTGCATGTTCCTTATGCTGCAGACAAGCCACTCTCATCCTCTGATTCAGGTCTTTTTGTGCAGCCCTGACCCCTGCAGTGTCCCCTGATTTAAAGGTTGTTTTCTTCCTGTTAATACATTCCCTTATTTCCCATGTGATGTAAGATTTATTGTTGGGGTGTTTCTCAATGTTATTTTGGTTATTTGAGTCAACACAGAAGGAGATGTAGCCAGTGATTGAGTGTTCTGTGGCGGTGTTGATGTCTGCATCCTGGAAGAAAATGTTCCAATCCGTACACAAAAAGCATCATTTCAGCTCCTCTGTTTTATCAGCTGACCACACTTTGACAGAGTGGACCTCAGGTTTGCTGGATTTAAAAGCTGATTGGTAGGTGGGGAGGAGCTGGATTACGTTGTGATCCAAATTGCTAAGGGGAGGTCTGGCTCTGGCCAAATAGGCATCTCTAATGTTGACATAGCACTTGTGTAGAGTCTAGGGCTGGGCGATATAGCTGAAATATGTATCACGATATAAGTGTTTCATATCAGTCGATATCGATAATTGTACCCAGACTTCTCAACTGTGCTGAGCGGGAACATGTCCTTTGCTAAATGATGCGCCACTGCATCCGTTATTTCTTTATAGGTTGCGCTAGACTTTTTCGTTGTCTGTCATTTTGACTGACAAGGTCATAAAAATCCCGTCATAACCCATTTTTACCCGTCACTTTAAAATGATAGCAATGACATATTAAATAGCATTTAGTTTTCATGCATTTTAAATTAATATTCAGTAGTGGTGGGAAAAAAAGATTCGGTTCATATAACCGGCCATCAAAGACTCAAGAATCATGAATCTAGAGTCTATTTAACCGGCTCAGTTGAGTCCTACCACATTTGATTGATATATAATCAACAAACGGCACCATTCAAACATCTTACATCTCACTCGGCAGAGAAACAATACGTATCACCCAACTTGACCACTATCAAACTAAGGCACTCAGACACTCACTCACTTACGCACAATACGCAGAGAAACGAACTTAACCGATTCATAACCGCTGCTCATGGATCCCTGCTTAACCAAGAGTCAGTAGCCACTCACTCGGCCGGCGGATAAACGAAACTTAACCGACTCTTAACCGACTCTTAACCGACTCTTACACTACTAATCAAGAGAGACAAGAGCCAATTAATATGCTCACTCGCCACCAAGTTTGCAGACAACATCGGTCTGACTCTTGTCTGACTTTAAATAACCAAAATATTGCCTAACTGGTGACGTGACCTTTCCTTTTTTTATCTACAATTTCCTATACAATTTCCAATTTATATACAACCTGACTTAGCTGGGCCGTGATAGGTCGAGAGGCTAAAGCCCTTCCTCTGCCTACATCCCCCAGAATGACTTGCAGTTCTGGCTCAGGGTTTTCTTCCTATTTTTCTCTAACGGAGACGGACATTCTATCGAACGTATTTTCTATTGATATCGATCACGTGTCTATCACGATATATATCGTTATTGTTTTATCGCCCAGCCCTAGTAGAGTCTTATTGTTCCTGGTGCTACACTGAACATGTTGATAGTAAGTAGGCAGCGATTAAAGCTGCAGTGGTTAAGATCACCAAGAATAAACATGGGAGCATCCAGTTTGTTTTGAAGATGAGAGTGAATGCAGTCTGAAATTTGACTAGCTTCTCCGTTGGCATTTCCACTTGGTGGAATGTAAACTACACACACAAATATTTTTGTAAATTCTCGAGGAAGGTAATATGGTCGTAGGGTTACACACAGGAGCTCGAGGTCGGGGTTGCATATTCCCCCCCGTGTTTTATCTGAGTTTTCGTTCCTATACACTAGCACCCCAGAGCTAGCAGCCCCATCAGCAAAGACTTAGGGGCCGTCCACACGGAAACGCAGAAACGCATAAGTTTTTCATCGTTTTGGCCTTTCGTCCACACATATCCTGTAAACGCATTGCCCTAAAACGCACTTTTCTGAAAACGGGTCCCAGGGTGGAGAAATTCGCAAACGCAACTCTTGCGTTTCTGTGTGGACGGCGAAAACGGCGAAAACGATGATGTCATCGCCACACCCCCGAGCAGCCTTCCACCTCCCGCAAGACGTCTCATAACAACATCAACAACAATGGCGGACTACATGCTAGTTTTCCTGCTGGAGAAGATATTGAGCCTATTAGGGTTACTAGGGCAAAATATCATGCTCCTGTGCCACCAGGCTGAGCAAAAAAGGCGATTTGTAAACAGCCCTCAAGATTTGTGCGCATGCTCCGCCTCTTCCTCTCCGTTTTTGGTGAATTTCTGAAACTGAAACAGCGCCACCTATAGGCCTGGAATATGACGTAGCGTTTTCGGTCGTGCTGAAACGGACCTGTGTGGACGCGGATATTTCTTGAAACGATGATCGAAAACGGAGAGGGAAAAGACCGTTTTCGTACGTGTGGACGTGGCCTTAGACTTAGATAAACTTTATTCATCCACAAGGGAAATGGCTTGGTCACAGTAGCTTAGTTGCACATAACACTCTTAAGAACCACAGATAAAAGAAATATTAAATAAAATAAAAATAAGTAAAATAAAATCTAGTAAGATAAAATTAAAATAGTATAAGCAAGAATGTACAAATTAGCATATGGACAAATGTACAAGAAATGCAGTGGGCTATCTAGCTTGATAGCACTAGCCACGCTTGTCGTCAGCAGATAGCTATATCTGATGTAAAAGTATATGTAGACACATTTTTTAGATTTCTTGCTGATTTTACAAATAATGTATATTTTCTGTTTCTGTGTGAGGGTGAAACTTTTTCACAGAGGTAAAATTTAGCTTTAACATATGCGTCTTCATGTTATGCTAAAGCTGAAAGATTAAAGTTGGAAGGAGAAAAAAATACTTTCCCACAAGATGTCAATGGTATGTGTAGCTACAACTTTTGCTTCTGCCCTGGTCTGTAAGAACAGTTCACAAGCATTAGCTTGACAGTGTGCTTTTACAGGACATTCCACAGTGTGTGTGGGTAGACAAAACGGAGATAGAGACTAAAGTAAAGTCAATTAACAAAGTAGTGCTGCATATTAATGGAGGCTGAATAATAGTGGCTCTTCCATGTTTCCCATCAGGAGTTTCTGGACGTGTGTGTTTTACTGGCAAGGGAGGATGTTGTTAGTGGGACAGCCCTGATAAGAATCAGGCTAACAGCATCAGAGCATGCATTGTGGGTAGAAATAGCACTTCCGCTTTTGAAGGAAAACATCAAGAAACTTCCACTGACCTATCAAAACAATATATCCAAATATAGCAGAGTGGGGATTAGAAAGAAAATCAATCTTTGACCATAATGATGGATTGTATGTGAGTGTGTGTGCATGCATGCAGCTGAGGGTTGTATAAGCTGTTGAGCCATCTATGTGTTTTCTTTATGCTGAAGCTCTGTGTGTATAATGGCCAGGCTTGCTATACATTATCTAGCAGCAGTTACCATCTTCTCACATCCTCTGACTCCAATATTCCTGCATAGCAGCCTTAACACTGCAAGCAGGTGGACTGTGAACTTTGTTAGGGATCGGATGTTAGGACAGTAATGGGGTCATTTTTATTTGAGCAGCCTTCCTTTGTGATGACAGTTAAGTCGCAGCTTTTTTGTGAAAGCTAAAAAGGCTGTATGGAAAAAGTCAAATTCGAACCCACTTGGGGAGGACATAGCACCAAATATGTGCATTAGCATCGCATATTCTTTAGGGATGCACCGAAATGAAAATTCTTGGCCGAAACCCGAAAATGGCGAGCCCAGGGCCGAGAAACCGAAACACCCAATTATTAGTATCATTGCATTTATGACTATGACTGTGTACTACCCTCACTAAAATCAAGGCATTGCAATTGCATAAATTAATAGTAATGTTTTAAAGAATAAATCAATTACAAAATTTTGAAAATATTTATTTAGCACATTCCAACAATGCACAATATAAAATAAAATAAAATTCAAAATAAAATGTTTAACTTGACTCCACTCATGTGTACATTAAATAATAATGGAGCAGAAGCTTTTGGAGCTAGAAATCAGCATATACCTTGAGAGCTGTTGCACCAAGTGGATTGACATGAGTCATGGCTCCAACACTAGAGATGTCAATTGAAACAAAGGAGAGGATTATCAAACTCCTTAAAGAGGGTAAATCATCATGCATTGTTGCAAAAGATGTTGGTTGTTCACAGTCAGCTGTGTCTAAAATCTGGACCAAGTACAAACAACATGGGAAGGTTGTTAAAGGCAAGCATACTGGTAGACCAAGGAAGACATCAAAGCGTCAAGACAGAAAACTTAAGGCAATATGTCTTGAAAACAGAAAATGCACAGCAAAACAAATGAGGATGGGAGGAAACTGGAGTCAACGTCTGTGACCGAACTGTAAGAAATCGCCTAAAGGAAATGGAATTTACATACAGAAAAGCTAAACGAAAGCCATCATTAACACCTAAAAAGAAAAAAACAAGGTTACAATGGGCTAAGGAAAAGCAATCGTGGAAAATCGTGCAAATTTCCACAGTCATTGATGATATGGGGCTGCATGTCAGGTAAAGGCACTGGGGAGATGGCTGTCATTACATCTTCAAAAAATGCACAAGTTTACGTTGACATTTTGGACACTTTTTTCTTATCCCATCAATTGAAAGGATGTTTGGGGATGATGAAATAATTTTTCAAGATGATAATGCATCTTGCCGTAGAGCAAAAACTGTGAAAACATTCCTTGAAGAAAGACACATAAGGTCAATGTCATGGCCTGCAAATAGTCCGGATCTCAATCCATTTGAAAATCTGTGGTGGAAGTTGAAGAAAATGGTTCATGACAAGGCTCCAACCTGCAAAGCTGATCTGGCAACAGCAATCAGAGAAAGTTGGAGCCAGATTGATGAAGAGTGCTGTTTGTCACTCATTAAGTCCATGCCTCAGAGACTGCAAGCTGTTATAAAAGCCAGAGGTGGTGCAACAAAGTACTAGTGGTGTGTTGAAGTGTTCTTTTGTTTGTTTTTCATGATTCCATAATTTCTTCTTCGGAATCGATTGATTCCATAATTTTTTCCCTCTGCTTGGTCTAATAAAGTAACTGTTACTGACTACCACAAATTTTTTTCTTGATTTCCTTTAGTGTTTCTTAAAGCCAGAAAGTTGCCATTTGAAATGACTTTAGTTTTGTGTCATGTCTGTGATCTGCTTTTTTTTCTACAAAATTAAACAACTGAATGAACATCCTCCAAGACTGGTGATTCCATAATTTTTGCTAGGGGTTGTATAACCGGCCATCAAAGACGACTCAAGAATCATGAATCTAGACGTTTATTTAACCGGCTCAGTTGAGTCCTACCATGTTTGATTGATATGTAATCAATAAACTGCACCATTCAAACATCTTTCATCAGACTCGGCAGAGAAGCGAAACGTACTACCCGACTTGACCACTATCAAACTAAGGCACTCACTCACTTACGCACAATACGCAGAGAAACGAAACTTAACCGACTGATAACCACTATTCGTGGATCCCTGCTTAACCGAGAGTCAGCAGCCACTCACTCGGCCGGCAGGGAAACGAAACTTAACCGACTCTTACACTACTAATCAAGAGAGACAAGAGCCAATTAATATGCTCACTCGCCACCAAGTGGTCTGGGGTGTGAATTGCAATCTGTCAAAATGACAGATTGCAATTCACACCCCAATTCACACCCCAAAAACGGTCAATGACGGAAAATATCCGGTTAACGCGACCCCTAAATACTTTATTTATTGAAATACGTCCACACGGCAGACATGCCCGTGCTGGCTGCGGTTGTTGCTTGCGTCATCACAACATCCTGTTTGGTGGCCGAATATTTGGTGCATCCCTAATATTTTTTCCTTCCTTCTGAGCCCAGTGTCCCTTTGCAGTTTCATTTTGAGATGCTCTGTAGACAGGTGTGTTTCCACATAAATATTTTAATGCAGGATATACTTGTCGACTTTATGTGATACTGGCTATTATTCTTCTAATGCATGGATTCCAAAGGGATACCAGTTAGGGGAAGTGTCTGCTGGCTGCACTCTGCACACCACTCCACCACTCCAGTGCAGAGTGCAGCCAGCTCAGCAGAGGGCTCCAGGTTGACTCCTCCGTTTCTGTATAGACATTGTATAGATGTATTTGGCCAAAAGTATACTCATGCAAGAATGTACGATTCTGGGGACCATGCACAGGCTGTCCCCAGCACAGGTTCAATTTTTAAACTCAGGATTGGGTTGATGAGTATATATAAAGTAGGCCTGTGTGTTTTTATGTTTTTAGATTTTTACGTGTTGCCATTTTTCAGTTCAACATAAGACATGCTTTATATATTCTTTTATCCTGAAGCACAATGTGAGTGCATTTTGGGCATTATTTTCTGTCAGTATTTGTTACCATTGTAGGGGGGTCGGGGGAAGGGAGAGAGAGAGGGAGAGGGAGAGGGAGAGAATTGGCAGAAGGCAGAGTAGTGAATAAGGCTTCTTCGCAAATGGACTGTGTCAGTGTGCTGTCAGCATCCCTGGAGCTAATAGCTATACTGTGTAGCTAAGAAAACCTGGCAGAGCGTGCTCCTTCCCACTGACACTTGACATTTGGATATGGATATGGTTTGCCAGCATTAAGCAACAGAATCTAAAAGAAGGAGGGACTGCTGTGTAGATTTTTTTTATGCATCAGCAAGGTGAAATACAAAGAAGAAGAGCACACTGGTAAGGCAAAAAAGAGATTTTCTCATTCAGATTAGCACTAAAATTTGCTGATGTATTTATTTGGTTAAGTATTTTGCGGTCATGAGGGACTTTGGTCAGATTTAACTGAAGATTAAATTGGTGAAAGTAGAAACAAAAAGCTTCCCAGCTGTCCCATGGAGTGGATCTGCTGGTCTGTACAGTTGTTCTCCAGGTTTATTGTGTTTTTGTTGAGGTGCTGCCTGAGATGCATGACCTCATTTGTAAGTGTTTTCCTATTTGAGGCACTGCACCTTTAGAAAAATAGCGCTGTCTCTTTAAGAAAGACGGTAGTCTCGAGTTGTTGTTGAAGTTGTGCGTGGCTGTGTGCCTGTTGCAAATATAAAGTAAAAATAAATAAAGATGAACGTTTGTCTTGCTGTTTGTTTTGGAGGTGCAACAGATAAATGTTTTAGACTAACAACTAAAACATTTTTTTTCAATGGCACGCGATCTACCGGTCGATCAGTTGGGGGTGCACTCTTATCGTTTACTGCAGTGATTCCCAATCTGGGGTACGCGTACCACCAAGGGTACGGAACGTGACGTAGGGGGTACGCGAAAGAATTGATTCTGAACTCAGCCTGATTACATTTTGAAACTGAAAAAACGGATAACGGGTTGTTTTCTCATTTTCTGATTCTCCACCTAAATTAAAAATCAAAAGACTGTTTTTCATGTGAGTCAATTATCTCAATAGCTAGATTGTAGGACAACTGGCTGTGAAGCTGTGTATCAGTTTGCTGCTAATGTAGCTAGTGCTAGGTCGCCTAAATAAGAAAGACGCCGATTCCCTGAAATGTCTGTGATTGGTGGGCAGGTGCAAATCTCCTGATGATATAGCTATACTCGCTACAGTTATTTTCCCCCCCAGAAACAAGCAAATGTCGTTATTGATTGGGTCTTTAAATTATGTCGTCAACAATTCTGATAACTTTATGTCATTTGAGCTGTCAAGTCATCAGTCTGAGGTAAACTAGGTCGCCTGGCTAACCGCCAGAAATGGATAAATGGCTAAAACGGATAGATTGCCCTTCCAGAGGGACCTTAACTGCTACCACCAGTCCGCCCTCAGGCGAAGATGCACACGCCAGCGACAACAACCCGGGCTATTCCTCAACTTCTATATCTAACTTTGACCGGGATGCTAGAAGCAGTGCAGATGTGGCTAACGAAGCTGCTAGCATAGCCACGGACAGCAGTGAGGAGTTTGAAGTGCATGAGCGTAGGGGGTAAACTTTTCACAGCCTATACCCCTTCAGACATTTGACCTCCAACCAGGAGGTCAAATGTCTGAAGGGGTATAGGCTGTGAAAAGTTTGGGAACCACTGTTTTACTGAACATTGATCTTTTGCAACATCTTGTCAAAACTAGACAGCATATTCCAGAATCAGCTAGTAAGATCTGAAGATGATGGTGAGCATCAATATACTATTTTTTAACCTGGTTGCATCATTTGATTCATTATTGAACATATTTAAAACTACTTAATCGGCAGCCTACAATATACCGCTTTTTGTTTAGGATACATGGCCACTTGAAATCAGTGGCAGATGAATAAATTGGTGTACTTGTTTTCATTAGGCTAGCCATGATCATCTGTAATAATACAAAATTAATAAATGAGTAATTGTAGTAAATCTTTCTTCCAGATTTTTTTTGTATTATATCTCAGAACAAAACACATGTTTGCTTTTGTGTCTGATGTCTGTATGAAGCGCAGGATAGTAAAGGTGCATTTTGTTTCACTCATAATAGTATATGTTAGCAGTACAAGTGCAGAAGTTTATCCAGAACTCCTATGACCATGGCTGTAGAAGCCAGGCTAAAATACCTCTTCAACACAATACTTTATAGAACAAAAGGGGTGATTTTGATGAAGCTAGGGTTAATAAACAATGTCCAGCCAGAAAAGTAAAAGTAATGATGCCTAATGTCCTGTGTTTAAGGCTTGTTGAGGAATGAGGCCGCTTCACACAAAGGGATATTTGAGATCATCCCACCACTCTTCCCACTGTCTCTGTGTTCTCCTGCCATTTGCTGCCCCACGTCTCCATGGCTCAACACAGGGCTCAACACTGCTTCTCTTGTAGTCTCTCCTCTCTCTGTCCCCTTTCACATCTGACAGTTCTGGTTGGACACTAATTTTTAATCCAGAACTGGTGGTCTTTTGTGTTGTAGTTTAGACCAATAAATAGTACCCTAGCACCTCACACAAAAAATACACCCTAAATTAGAACAAAAAGACCACTAGTTCTGGATTTAAAATAAGTGTCCAACCAATGAAAATTAATATTCTGACTTCAACCTGTAACATCAAGCAGATATAAAGAGGTTTAGATACAGTGGTGTGAAAAAGTGTTTGCCCCCTTCCTGATTTCTGATTTTTATTTATTTTATTTTTTTTGCACGTTTGTCACACATAAATGTTTGAGTTCATCAAACTAATTTCATTATAAGACAAAGGTAACACAAGTAAGCCTTAAAATTTAGTTATTAAATGAAGGTTTTTTTATTAAGGGGGAAAAAATCCAAACCTACATGGCCCTGTGTGGAAAAAGTGTTTGCCACCCCGTTAAAACATAACTGTGGTTTATCACACCTGAGTTCAATTTCTCTAGCCACACCCAGGCCTGATTACTGACATACCTGTTCTCAATCAAAAAATCACTTAAATAAGACCTGCCTGACAAAGAGAAGTAGACTAAAAGATCCTCAAAAGCGAGATATCATGCTGAGATCCAAAGAAATTCAGGAACAAACGAGAAAGAAAGTAATTGAGATCTATCAGGCTGGAAAAGGTTATAAGGCCATTTTCAAAGCTTTGGGAATACAGCGAACCACAGTGAGAGCCATTATCCACAAATGGCAAAAGCATGGATCAGTGGTGAACCTTCCCAGGAGTGGCCAGACGACCAAAATTACCCCAAGAGTGCAGCGACGACTCTTCCAAGAGGTCAAAAAAGACCCCACAACAACATCCAAAGAATTGCAGGTCTCACTTGCCTCACTTAAGGTCGGTGTTCTTGACTCCACCATAAGAAAGAGACTGGCCAAAAATGGCCTGCATGGCAGAGTTCCAAGACGAAAACTACTGCTGAGCAAAAAGAACATAAAGGCTCATCTCGGTTTTGCCAGAAAACATCTTGATGATCCCCAAGACTTTTGGGAAAATACTCTGTAGACTGACGAGACAAAAGTTTAACTTTTTGGAAGGTGTATGTCCCATTACATCTGGCATAAAAGTAACACTGCATTTCAGAACATCATACCAACAGTAAAATATGGTGGTGGTAGTGTGATGTTCTGGGGCTGTTTTGCTGCTTCAGGATTTGGAAGACTTGATGTGATAAATGGAACTATGAATTCTGCTGTCTACCAAAAAAATCCTGTAGGAGAATGTCCAGCCATCTGTTCGTGACCTTAAGCTGAAGCGAACTTGAGTTCTGCAAGCAGGACAGTTATCCACAATACACCAGCAAGTCCACCTCTGAATGGCTGAAGAAAAACAAAATGAAAATTTTGGAGTGGCCTAGTCAAAGTCCTGACTTGAATTCTGTTGAGGTGCTGTGGCATGACCTTAAAAAGGCGGTTCATGCACAAAAACCCTCCAATGTGGCTGAAGTACAATAATTCTGGAAAGGTGAGTGGGCCAAAATTCCACCACAGCGCTGTAAAAGACTCATTGCAAGTTAGCGAAAATGCATGATTGCAGTTGTTGCTGCTAAGGGTGACCCAACCAGTTATTAGATTTAGGCCAATCACTTTTTCACACAGGGCCATGCAGGTTTGGATTTTGTTTTCCCTTAATAAAATTGTTTTGGAAAAACAAAGTGAAGTCTCCCTGAATCATGGGCGCGGTCATAGTGGTTTGCAGTGTTAATAGAGAGCTACACCGTTGTCTTTGATTCAACAGGGAATGGAGAAAAACGTATTCATTCTCGTAAATCTGACACAGAACAGACAAAGGACCATGTGTAGAGAATGATTGCCACGGCCAGTGTCTGCAGTAATCAGTGATGTGTTGTGTAAATATATACATCAGTGTCCTCATTTGCTGCTGTGAAGATTTCACATTTAGTGTCACATGTCCATTGATATTATATCCTTAACACATCAGTTTATAAGCAGTATATACGTCATGTGTCACACCAAAATGCATATAAAAGGTGAAATGACATTGATTAAACAGATATGAAAGAATTTACTTAATATCTGCCTTTTTTCCCCTTTTGGTTTTTGTGCTTGTCTTGAGAGGAGCTCCCTTAATTGGGTCACCTCTACAGGGAGAGGGACTGAGTGATCCTACTTGCTATTTAATTTTAGTTTCATATTCCAGGAAGAGTCGTTTAGAGACCTGAATCTAAATGAGACGTCTGCCTCTTCTGCTAAGAGCTATAATTGGTACCTCCCATCTCTCACTTAAAACATTGTTGACCATCTAGGGATGTTGTAGGTACTCCCAGAAACCAAAGATAACATTTAAGTTGGAATTTTACATATAATTTGGTTGAAAATTCACTATAGCATAATTTTAGGGGGGCAGTTGTCTGTGCATTTGAATAGCTTGGTAAATTACAGAAAAATATGTCTTGGCTTTATAAGCTTCTGATAGGCGCAATTAGTGATGTGTCTATGGATATATTTTAAGGCCTACCAAAAGAAATCAGCCAAGGCATTAATAAAATTGTGGACTTCCACAAGTCGGGTTCTGTGGGAGCAATTTCCAAATGCCTGAAGTTACCAGGTTCATCTGTACAAACAACACTGCACAAGTTTATATATACACCACTGGACCACACAACATAATACAGCTCAGGAAGGAGAAGTTTTCTTTGTCTGAGAGATGAATGTACATTGGTATGCAAAGTACACCTCAATCCCAGAACAGCAGCACATGACCTTGTAAAGACACTAGAGGAAACTTTGTCCTTGTCTTCAGAAAGTGAAAAGCATCTTCAATCGATTCAAGATCAGGTCACTGACTTGTTCACTTCGGAGTATTCCACTTCATTTTAATAAAGTATCAAATGATCTTGACAAAAACTACGTGCTCCACACCCATCATTCACCTTCTCCTTCAGGCATTATGTCTAAATTCTTAACACAGTCAATGAAAGTATGCCATATATTCTCAAACACATGTTTTTTTTTTTTTTTGGCATTAAGCAAACAGAGATCTATGAGTGTTCTTTCACTTTTGTTCCTTTGGATACAGACCCACAAAAAATAGTTTAGGGTTCAGTGTGATTTGTTTTGAGATTAGTTTTTCAATTATTACTCTCACTTCTTCAAAACATTCTAATTTTTCTACATTGCCATAAAAAATGAAATAGGGTCCCTTTACTTTCCAAACATTTTGTGCAAATATCTTGCGTTTTGGTTCTATCTGTTTAGGTCCACTTGTGTAACATACATCCTCATTGACCATTGATAATGTATCAGTTTAAGACGTACATTTATTGATTTGGTTTGAACTCCTGCACAAGCCATTTCCCACCGTTTCTCTGAAATTTCAGTCCCCAGGTCTTCTTTCCAGGCATTTAGTGTCTTCTGTGAGTTTTCAGGTGAGGAAAGTGTAAAAAAAATTATAAAACTCTGAAATGATGCCCTTTCTCAGAATGTCCTTTATCAAAAATTTTCCAAAGATGAAAAAGCAGGTCTAGTGAGGCCATTATTTTAATTTAATCTAATAAAATTTCCAAGATGAAATAATCTCAAAAAGATTAATCCTCAGATCCTCAAGAAACATTGTTATTTGAATGTGGCAGAAATAAATCTTCGATCTTTTGAATTCTTTTTAAATTCCATAATTTAAATGCTGCATTTGCTCCGCCTGGTGTAAAGTTGTAATTGCCCCATATTGGGCTAAATTGTGACAGTGACCAATAATACAACATAAAGTTTGGACATTTCGGACCCTTACGATTAAATGATCAGAGGTTTAATTGCCATAGTGAACAATAAAGGCGAAAGTGGGCAGCCTTGTCGGCAGCCTTTATTGATTTACAGTACCAGTCAAAAGTTTGGACACACCCTCTGATTTAATGTTTTTTCTTTATTTTCATGACCATTTATATTGTAGATTCTCACTGAAGGCATCAAAACTATGAATCAACACATATGGTATTGTGTAGTAAACAAAAAAGTGTGAAATAACTCCAAATATGATTCATTCAAAGTAGCCACCTTTTGCTTTGTTGACAGCGCTGCAAACCCGTGGACTTCTCTCAGTGAGCTTCATGATGTAGTCACCTGAAATGGTTTTCACTTCTGTTATGCCCAACTCATTTGAGAGCACAACCAAATAGGGAGAACTACACAGCGACCAGTTAAATTAACCATAAGTTTATTTAAACAAAAGAGCCAACAAAACATAACCAAACAAACAAAACCATGCTGGGGTGCCTAGAGGCACCAGCCATCCAGGAAGGAGAGGACGCCATCTTAGAAGGGCCATGCCTTTATAGATGGCCACAGGTGGGGTGGATCTCCCTAACGAGGTGGGAGGAAGCAGGCAAAGAGAACCTGGGAAGAGAGGAGCACAGAGAAACCACAAAATGGCCGAGGGTCATCACACTCAACAGGTGTGCCTTGACAGGGTTCATTTGTTGAATTTCTGGCCTTCTTAATGGGGTTGGGACCATCAGTTGTGTTGTACAGTAGTCAGGTTGGTACTCATCTGACAGCCCATTTGACAACTGTTAAAATTCATATTATGGCAAGAACCAATCAGCTAAGTAAAGAGAAATGACAGTTCATCATTAAGAACTGAAGGTCGGTCAGTCCGGAAAATTGCAGAAACTTTGAATGTGCAGTTGCAAAAACCATCAAGCACTGCTGCTGAGGATAAGTTCATCCGAGTCAAAAGCCTCAGAAGTCGCAGTAAACAGCACCTCAGATTAGAGCCCAGATCAGTAGCACACAGACTTATAGTAGCATGTACATCTGTACATCAACTGTTCGGAGGAGACTGCGCTAATCAGGCCTTTATGGTCAAATAACTGCTAGTGCGACGCAGAAAAGGGGAACGGATGGTCTCTACATGCATGGTTCCAACCATGAAGCATGGAGGGGAGGTGTCATGGTGTGGGGGTGATTTGCTGGTGACACTGTTGGGGATTTATTCAAAACTGAAGGCACAGCATGGCTACCACAGCATCTTGCAGTGACATGCTAGCCCATCCGGTTTGCATTTAGTTGGACCATCATTTATTTTTTCAACAGGACAATGACCCGAAACGCACCTCCAGGCTGTGTTAGGGCCATTTGACCAAGAAGAAGAGTGATGGAGTGCTGCGCCAGATGACCTGGCCTCACACCTGACCTAGGTCAACTGACCTAAACCCAATCGAGATGGTTTGGGATGAGATGGACCACAGAGTGAAGGCAGAAGGGCCAACAAGTGCTCAGCATCTCTGGGAACTCCTTCAAGACTGTTGGAAACCTATTTTATTTTGACTCCCTCATGAAGCACATTGAGAGAATGCCAAGAGTGTGCAAAGCAGTAATCAAAGCAAAGGGTGGCTATTTTGAAGAATCTAAAATATGAATCATATTTAGAGTTATTTCACACTTTTTTTTTTTTGTTTACTATATAAATTCCATACGTGTTGGTTCATAGTTTTGATGCCTTCAGTGAGAATCTACAATGTAAATAGTCATGAAAATAAAGAAGCACCATTAAATGAGAGGGTGTGTCCAAACTTTTGACTGGTTCTGCCTCTGTCTGCGTGGGTTTTCTCCGGGTACTCCGGCTTCCCCCCACTGTGATTAGCTACACTCTGTTAGCCCTGCGATAGACTGGCAACCTGTCCAGGGTGTACCCCACCTCTTGCCCGATGACAGCTGGGTTAGGCTCCAGTCCCCCGCAAGTGGTTACAGAAGATGAATGAGCCTGTATTGTAAAGGGGTTTTAAGTATCATAGAAAGGATCTTGTTTTCATCCACTAGCGTTGTCTTCTGTGTGCTCACCAGTGTTTTTCTTCTCAGGGATTTGGCCACTGTTTGTATTGGGATGGTAAATAGTCTTGTATTTATATAACGCTTTTCAACCTGTTGGTACAGATCCAATCCTGTTGAAGTGAACATTGATATTTGTTGAAGTGCTTATCAAGCATTACTTTGCAGCATATCCGTAAAAATCATGCTTTATATACAGGTAGGGTTTGTACACACACAGACACACAAACACACAAGAATGTATTGTGCGAGTGACATTTAGACAGCAGTCAGCAGTTTTAGACTTGTCACACTTGTGCTACTCTGGCACTGATGCTCAGCGGTGGTTGGCTGACCTTAGCTTTTTTTTATTTAATTTGCAAAAGTTAAATTCTCATCAGAGTATATATACAGACTTGGGTTACTGTTCGTGTAAGTGTTTTGTAAAGTTGTATTTGATGATTAAGACAGACAGGAATCTAATTTCTTCTTTTCAGCTTTGACGACTCACTGCATGCTACAGGAAAATGTCTTCCACAAATCTTTCCATGTTCCCTGTAGCATAGTACTTGCCACATTAGGTCATTCAGCCCTCTTTACTCTTTCCTTTCACTCCCATTTCAAGGAATATTAGAGAATGTATTATTTTGGTTTTTAGTGATACCCTCAGGATTTTGCTTCAGGAATAGATTTGTGTTAGATAAGGGTGAAAGTGTCCTTACCTTCGTCTTCTTTCATTTCTCCCCAGTGCCAGATGACCTCACTCCAGAGGAGCAGCAGGAGCTGGAGAATATTCGCCGGCGCAAGCTAGAACTGCTGGAAGACATTCAGGTAATCCTGGATGAGGATATGATTGCATGTGCAAATCTTAAAACTTTACACAAATAGTACTTAATGTCAAAAAGCAGAAAGCTTATGAAATACTACACTTATACATTTTGGTTGCGCTATTTGTGTCTTGTGTTTTTGTACTGTGTCAGCACAGTACTGTGCTGTGAATATATATCTATACAGAGCAAGTATGATGATTATTCACGTGTGCAAGCAGTCAGTTGAAAATCCCTCCTGATTACCGGAGCCCAGACTCTGCTTAAAACTCTCCCTAAAGTGGTCTGATTTCTGTTCAGTCAGTGATTATCTTTTTGGTTGTTGATTTGAGGGTAGCTGACTATGATAACTGCTCATCTCAGGCTATCATGTCCTGGGAGGGTTGGCCTCCAAATGCTACAGGGGGACACTCGGCTTCCTCTGGTCCTGACGGACACTGATGCCCCCTGTAAGGGCACCACTGCTATTCCAGTTCTGAATACTAACCTCTTTCCTCATCCCTTACTCCCACACCATCCTCTGCTGGTCCTGCATGTCGTAACCCACCCACCAAAACCACCCTCTTTTCTGTATGAGGACAATCCTTGTTTATAAAGGCAAGCATCTGAGGAATGCTTGTGATTGTGCAGGCCTTGAAAACACAGATGTCCCCTTTGTGGTTTGGCCTTTACTGAGTTAGACTTGTGAATGTGAATATCCTGTACTGCAAGATATGAACATAGAGGCTTAATGAGTATAACATTGAAATATAGAATATTGTATGGTATCTTATCAGTTATTTGCCCGAAGGAGACTGAAGGAGAGTATGCAACATTAACAGTTTCAGCTCAGAATTGACTCTGCCTTCTTTGTTGAAGTTTTTTGCTCTGATTTTAATATTGACAGTAGGTAATACAATGCCACCTGGCTTACAGACAGAAGTGATTAAATTTCTGGTTTCTAGTTAATAAGGCCCTTGTGTTTTTTTGCTTGTTTGTTTGAACAAATGCTTAGCATGTTTGTGTTGGTTACACCCTTCCACATGTCCATGGTGTCAGTAAAATTGGTGTACAGATGATTAATTTGTTCTCTTCTCATAGACATTACATTTTAAGTCTTTTTTTTCCCCCTCTGCAGCGACTGAAGGATGAGATAGCAGAAGTGACTAGTGAGATCGAGAACCTGGGTTCCACTGAGGAGAGGTAAGATAATAGGACCTAACTCCTTAACCTAGCCCATGCATTTCCCTCTCTGTTTTGTCTATGCTTGCTCCTCGCCTTCTATTAACTCAGCAAATAAATCTCTAAATTATTCATGATTAAGTTGGACCTCCCATCTCACCAAATACCCTCCCCAAATTGGCTATACTTTAATGGCAGTTTAAATGTTTTATCAGGCACACTCCGATAATGGGAGGCTTCATTGAATAATGCAGTGGGTGTACAGACAGAAGCAGACAGTGGATGGTGTCAAGAGAGGAGAGCTGTAGTCTTCTCAAGTGAATAGGGATACCATCAGCTTCCAAAAATGACTGAAGCACTCTTTCACTTGTATCTAAAACTCTTTAGATACAGCACCTGGGAAAGAACATTGTGATCTAGGAATCAATGAGGACATTTTTAATCTTGTTTGAATTCATTTATTTATTTTTCAATCATTAAATCGAAATTAATAATTATTTATAATTAATTTTCAAATACCATTGCATGTCTCTTGCAGTGTTATGGGAGAAATACATTTTTGATACATTTTTATTTAAAATATTTCAGAAAAGGTTTTCTTTATTAATAGTAACTATTATCTTTTTGGTATATGTAATATTCAATATCATCAAACAAAATGCATACCTAAACTGCAGCATGTACTGCTACCAGTATACTTTATTTGTTAAAAAATAAAAGTATTTTTTGATAAAATGTACCACTTATTGAATGGAGAAACATTCACAATGAAAATATTACAATAAATGGATTGCACTTAAATATTTCTTCATCAAATAAAGGCCTCCAGTATGTTTTCTTTCACCATAAAGTTGAAGCTGTGCAATGCCACTTTAAGTATAACATGAACACAAGAATAACAACATATAAGCTGGTCAAGAAGGCTCAACAGCAACTGTACTTCCTGAGGAAGCTGAGGAAGTTTGGCATGTCGCCTAAAATCCTCAGCAACTTCTACAGCTGCATCATTCAGAGCATCTTGACCAGCTGCATCACCGTGTGGTACGGCAGCACTATGGCCATGGACTCCAAGCATATACAAGCATAGATAGATAGATAGATAGATAGATAGATTCAAGCATCCAGTAGCAGTAACATACATTGAACATAAAATACAAAAGCATGGAGTCCACAGGAGAGCTGCCTTCATCACCAAGGACCCCACCCACCCCCAACACAGACTGTTCACATTCTTACCCTCAGGACGCAGTTACATGAGTGTGAAATGCAGGACCGCAAGACTGGAGAAGTCCTTTTTCCCCACTGCCATCATACTCCTAAACAGCTGACAGGAGTCTATAATCATGGACTACTTCATGTCATACATTGCACTGTTCACTTTTTCAGTTTCTGTTTACATTTCAGTTCATCGTTTACATTCCCATTTGAACATTGATATTTGCTGTAAGTTAAGGCTTTAGAGTTCTGCTGGTACAGTGATGTGTTGTACTTTTTCACCTTCTTCAGCTGAAAATATGCTTTTGCGTTCCGTTACAAATCCAGTCTTTTTGCCTGTGTAAAAATCTCTTTCCCGATGTTCTTCCATCTGTGTCCTGTCTTGTCATCAGTAATGGGAATAATGGCGTTAAAATAAATGGCTGCATAAGTGATGATGATTGGCTAAGGTAGGGTAAGATATCATGGTAAGCCAATCAGCGGCAGGGCAGTGTTCAGTTGGGCTGGTGTTGTTTACACACAAACGCGCGCATAGCAGTATCACACAAGCGATCAGAGATAGCCTGCAGCAATGGCGTTGGCGCATTCAGAGGTAAAGTTGCCCTTTTCAAGGTGGATGTATAGGCACTACTTTAACCTCATTGAGGTAAAAGGCAAGGACGTACACGTGAAGTGTACATTACGCTCAGACAAAAATCTAATTCTTAGACGTATTTAAACATTTTTATTTTTTTTTAAAGTAACACAAACGTTACTTTCCCTGGTAACTAGTTACTTTTATAGTGGAGTAATTCAGTTTCTAACTCAGTTACTTTTTGGGAGAAGTAACTAATAACTATAATTAATTACTTTTTAAAAGTAACATGCCCAACACTGCTTGTCATATCGGTTGACACTGAAAAATGAGGCAGCTAAAGTTTGCTGCTTGGTAATTATGGTTTGAAGATGGGGATGGGAGATAGTATGAGGTTCTCACAGACTCCTATTCCACTGCATGCCTCTGCTTCAGATGCTGGAACAGATTTGTCATGCTGCTACCTTTAAGAGACGTTTTTCAAACTTTACACAGTCCAGCAATCGCTGCGGCTCCTAAATAAATTAGGGACTGTGTATAAAAAGTTAGTGTGATAATGCGGTTCAACCCCTTGAATTAAAGTTGATATTCTGCACGGCCCGTGGTTATTATGTAACTTTAATATTCTTTAGCAGATGGCAAACATCGTAACAGTAACGGTGTCCAAACATATATGGATCCAACTGTAAATATGATTTATCTGCAATCTGATTTTGCCATTATGATTAATGGATTTATTGAGAAACAGATTAATTGTATAATTACAATAAAATGCATAATTGTAATAGTAGAAATTGAACTGAAACTCAATTATGCTCTCATCATGAGATCACATTAACATATTATAACCGAGTAAGCTTTGTAAAGTAAAACAGCCAAGGTTCAAGGTTCAAGGTTCAAGGAGTCTTTATTGTCCCCGAGGGGCAAATTGTTCTGCAGTTTGCTGAACGCCAACAGCAGAACGCGGTGCAGAAGCACCTCTGCAGAAAAGATCTGCTGGTGCCAGTATTTTGGACCATTACATTGAATTCTGTCTGATTCTTAGTTGATGATCAGTGCCTAGGAGTTGCTGTTGTGTATTTTTCTTTTTCAGGCAAAAACATAACGAAGACAGAGACGTAGGTTTCCATTACCATTACACTCTAACTGGGTGTATGCAAACTTTTGCAGATAGATAATACAGGCATGAGGCCTTAAAGAAAAATCCAATTTAGTACGGTATTTGCTCATCAGTGGCAGAATATAGTGAAAAACATCTTCCCTAATTAGTTCTACACTGCATAAATTTTAACTTGTGTGAAGAATAGCGTCATTAGGTAAAACTTCAAGTATGATATAGTTAAAATATGTTTTTATGAAAAAATGTTTGAATAAAAGTTTGAAAGTTTTGTGGCCAATGTTATGTGTGTCATTTAGTCGTAAGCTGACCAAAGGATTAATCAACCACTCAATAATTTATATAATATTAAGATTCAATAGATTGATTGAAAACATAACTGTTTGTAGCAACTCATACTTACAAATTTAGGTTCATTTTAGGAATCACTAACAGTACACCTTCTTCCTAGGAAAAATATGCAGAGGAGCAAACAGGTGGCTATGGGCCGTAAGAAATTTAACATGGACCCCAAAAAGGTAGGTAGAAGAAACTGTTGTGATTCTTTGGAAAATGCGATTTTTGTCCTATGTTTCTTTGTATGCACGGGTAAACTGGGGTTCATTTTTTTCCTTAGGGGATCCAGTTTCTGATTGAGAACGACTTGCTGAAGAATACCTGTGATGACATTGCTCAATTCCTCTACAAGGGCGAGGGCCTGAACAAAACAGCCATTGGCGACTACCTTGGAGAGAGGTCAGAATAAATATTTTGTTCCTCTATCTAACCATCCCTTCATATTTTTTATTATCATTTGCCAGCACTCATCCATATAGATGATAAAAGCAAGCCTAGTAAGTGCATGTTTTCCCTGTTTGCTCAGTTTCATCTGTATTAGGGTCACCCTGTCCCTACCAAAATACAGATTATTGGTTACACATTTAGGCAACAAGTGTTTGAAATTAGTTGGACTGGCAGTGTTACAGACAAGGTTTGGTCTGTAAAGGTCAGACCAGGATATTCTCTTTGTTTGATTGCTATCAAGCTCTCAAAGTGCATTTCTGAATCTATAATCAGGGATGATAGCAGTATGCATTTTATCCCAGAACTCATAGCCCCTGTGTTCCCGTTAGCCTCATTGGAAATGTAGATGTGAGGGGCTCTAACCACTACAGCACAAACACACTTTATTCTTCATTAGCAACCATGAAATCACTTTTTATAAAATAGTGTAAAGCTACAGTTTACTCACTTACAAGTGTCCATTAGTTTTATTTGGTTTGATATGTTTTGGAGCATTCATGTTTTGCATATTTATTTTGTCTTGCTTATTTAGAATATCACTTTTGAAATGTTTGCTATTAAGAAAATTGGCCCATTTTATGTTTTGTCTTCCTTAGAGATGAGTTCAACATCCAAGTCCTCCATGCCTTTGTCGAGCTTCATGAGTTCACAGACCTCAACCTGGTTCAGGCCCTAAGGTGAGATGTCTTCCTAGCTTCTGTTGCTAGGTTTGTAACAGTGGGATTAAGTCAATTTTCAAGATGCAGTTCTTAGTTTCTTTTCCATGCCCGACCAGAAAAGAAATCAGCTTTTTCAGATTGGGAGTGAGTCTGTTGTTTACTGTGGAGTTGTGTCCCTTCACAGGCAGTTCCTGTGGAGTTTTAGGCTACCAGGAGAAGCCCAGAAGATTGACCGCATGATGGAGGCCTTTGCTCAGCGCTATTGCCAATGCAACCCTGGTGTTTTCCAGTCCACAGGTAACCAGCCACCATGTCATTCAACCTGTTATTCAATTCTAAATAGGGATAAATGTCTGAGGAGTGAAATAACACAATGACATTTCATTGTATGTCTTGATAAAGTAACTCTTAAAGTTAGCTGTTTAAGTCTAACTAATGGCCATTCTCTGCAATAATTGGAATTACAGTTAAAATAATTCAAATGTATGGGATAGTTAATAGTGTCACTCAGTCACATAATTTTCCATTTTACACTGACATGTAATGGCAATGAACTGCTTTAGTTAGCAGAGAGACAGGCTGACACGATGAACTGTATGTCTTGGAAGAGTGTGTTTGGCTTATGGGAAATAAAGCCCCTAGCAGTTAAATAACTGTCTCTAACATAGATCCAAATGGTTATGATTAATGCATGGCACTACTCAATAGCATAACATGACTTATAAAGTGCTGCTCCATCAGCAATGTGGTTCCTACGCTGTTGTTTAGCTTGCATGCAGTGCACACAGACACATTAAAGTGCAGAAACGCGCATGCATATTTAGTACATTGTGTTCCAGTTCCACTCCTGCCCAGTCTCCTTGCTAACAAAGCTACATCTATCTGTTCCTCTCTGTTTGACTGTGGTAGCAAGACAACATTTCAGTACCTCATATACCTCGCACCCATCCTCATAGAGTGATTCCTCTATGTGTGTGTTTCAGACACCTGTTACATACTGTCATTCGCCATCATCATGCTAAACACCAGCCTCCACAATCCGAATGTGAAGGACAAGCCATCTGTGGAACGATTCATCTCCATGAACAGAGGGATAAATGATGGAGGAGACTTACCTGAAGACCTGCTCAGGGCAAGTAGTACCTCCACATTCAGTTCCCTGGGATTTGTCACCTTCTATCTTTCTATCTGTCAACCACATTTGTATTCACAGTCAGCTATGTTTGTTGTAGAATCTGTATGAGAGCATCAAGAATGAACCTTTCAAAATTCCAGAAGACGATGGCAATGACCTCACACACACTTTCTTCAACCCAGACAGAGAGGGCTGGCTGCTAAAACTGGGTGAGTGAAAGCATAGTGTTTGCACACTCTCCTTGGGATAACCAAGGAGATTTCATTATTATGTCCGGTCCAATAAATGACTTTGTTGAGTCTGTACCAGATAAGGCATAACTCACCTAAGGTCAGTGGAGTGTGTATACGCACACTGTGTATGTTAACATGCCTGTGAGCATGTGTGAATAGTAAATACTCCCCCCAGGACATCTCTGCATACTTTTAATGTATTATGAAAGTCCCCTAGAGGTCACACCACCACATGTGGAGGTCTTCGAATGATTTAAGACAAGATATATTCACACACAGACATACATACTAATACTAACTTTCAGAACTCCTAAATCAAATGTCAGCACAAATGTCAGTGATATTATTTTATTTATTTATTTATTTATTTGATAGGGA
Organism: Chelon labrosus; assembly: GCF_963514085.1. Classification (NCBI taxonomy): domain Eukaryota; kingdom Metazoa; phylum Chordata; class Actinopteri; order Mugiliformes; family Mugilidae; genus Chelon; species Chelon labrosus. The sequence goes on from NC_140354.1 coordinate 418,234, forward strand.
AAGTGCGCATTAATGAACATCTATTCAGACAGCAATAGACGTAAATATGCCGGATTATAGCAACAATGCTAATTTGCATCTGCAGTCCCTATGCAGGTAACACAAAAACATGATAAGACATAGGACAGGACCATAGATCACAATAAGAGCACAACATAAGACAGTACATTACTAAGAAGACAAAAGTCAATGGTTACAAGACTGGTTTGCTTTCAGCCACTGCTTGAGGTGAGTTTTGAAGGTTTGTAATGTGGGACACTCCCTTATGGAAAGTGGAAGACTGTTCCAGATCTTACTGGCCTTTACAGAAAGAGCATTTTGTCCAAATGTCAGCACAAATGTCAGTGATATTATAAAAACATCAGTTATGTAAAGTGATTGTTTTGGAAAACGTTTTTTCTTCCTTTTTCTGTTTTATTCACTTGGTAAATTTGATTTGGTATTTGAGATGCAGAGATTGTCTGATTGTGCTAACTTCCAGTAGTAGTTTTTTTCCAGTGTCTTTGCCCTAACCATAGACTGTACATAAATTTGGACAGTGCGTCCCCACTTTCTTACATTGGCCAAACTGACGCTAGTTTCAGGGGGTATGGGCGGCAGCATCTTGTAAGTTTGGAGCCAAACTGTGCAGTCCCAGAGTGGAGCGGTGTGGTGTTATTGATGACCTGCCAGCACTTCCGTCACTCACGTTTCGTTTGCACTCTGCTCTACCTCCACCAGTATCAAATGTTGGTTTATACATTGTACTTATTTATTTATTATTTTCAACTACAGGGCCGCCTCACGGAGTGGTTGGCATGGCAACTTGTAGTCATCATGATGTCACATCCTGTTTCTATAGTGTAAAATATCTAAAAAAAAAAATAACTAAAACGAGACTTTTTAGAAAAACAGACACTGAAGTATGCATCGCTTTTGAGGAACTGGTGTTGTCCCAACCTATTGCTAATTTCTTAATCATACATATTTTTTAGACACAAACAAATGTGTATCTATATATAAATATTATTATGTGATTTTATCTGCAGTTTAACAGTCACAGTCATATCATCAGCAGAAAAACACAATCCTGGATCCAACTCCTGTGTCTTCTGACAATTCTCTCTGTTGTACATATTGTACAGATTCACAATGTAATTAGTAAAAACATATGAACGTGTAAAATAAAGTCTTCCAATCACTGTGAATCTTTACAACCAACTATACCAAGGGAGGGAAGAGTGATTCTTTCTCCGGGGACTCTTAACTAGCATATCTGAACAAAATAATCAGGGTGGAAGGTCATTTACCTGTTATAAATGGACCCAAGTAGAGGCATTATTTCATGTAGTGTTTTACAGTAGCTTTCATAGGTCAACACTGAGTCGAAAACCCTCTTGTGAACTGATGGATATGGGAAATGTGTTGATCATGAAACCTGTAAAGTAGTACATCAAAGCCTTGCTGGAACCAGAAATGACTGTGGTGCTATAATTTCCTATCATTTAATTTATTTGTTTTTTTGTTTCCTTTTCCTCTTTGTGTGTTTGTTTGTTGTTTTTCCTCAGGAGGTAGGTACACCTGCTCATACCCAATACTAGTCCATCTCTCAGCTCTCCGGTGCTTTTGGGGTCTGCCATGCTTTTATGTACTTGTCCGTTTTTATTACATTCATACAGAAGTTTTTGTCTGCAAATATTTTTTGTCGTTTTGTTTGTTTGTTGGCCAATAACGGGGTGCAATTTCCACCCCATGGGGTCCAATCGGGGAACTGATTCTTTGATCATTATTCCAAGCAGTCCAACTCTTTTTTTCTGTATGCTGTGGTTGTCACTCTGTTTGATCTGAGTTGTTCCAGAAAGCTGCATTATACCTTTTTTTCCCCAAACAGCGAGCACAACAAAAGACTGCTTGACTTTTAATTTGGACCATGACCCAATGTACCCATTGAGGAGTTGTTGTGTGCTCTCTAGTTGCATAGAAAAGGAATACTGCATCTTTTTAACAATGTAGCTCTGCTCTTCTTATCTCTTGCTTCAAATGAATCTGAAGGGTACCAATGTGGCTGTGGCTTGGTGAGGTGCTGGACCAAAATGGCCCACGCTGTGGGGGAGAAGTCTGGGCAAAGGGATGTGCTCAAATGGATTAATTTTTGTGAATGGATTCACATTGGAATCATTGTTTTGCAATAAACGGACAAACAAAACAAAATCGTTAAAATACAGACAATCAGACGAACAAGCAGTGAGCTGACATATTTCTGAAAGAAATCAGCCCCTGCAAAAACGTCCCTTCTTAAACTAAACTCATCCAGAGACTCCCTATAGACTCAGCTCTGCCCAACCTAGCACCATCCACACAACCCTGCATCAGTCTGCTGGGATGTTAAACATTGTCCCAGCCATTCTCGCTCAGAACGAGTTCATGTCTCTTTTGATCTTTTTTTTTTTTTTCTTCTTTTGCAAAATGTTGATGAGTTGAGTGTCTTGTCAGTTGAAGATAGTCGATGATGTCTGTGGGTAGTATACATGAAGTGTCTGGCCTATCATTATGTCTGTGATATAATGGGATATCATATACAGTGCTAGTGCTGTTATATGATATTAAAAGTGTGTTCTACATTTCTGTATAGAAACATCCTCAAAACCTCACCTGTTGGAAAATGGATTTGACGATGATTTTTTTCTAAATGGTGGTGGGATGGCCTTGTGTAGCCCCTCTGTATACGACGATTAGAGATGATACTACTTAACTGGACGCAGTTCCTATATATATATATATATAAAAGCCCCAACAGGAAATTTTAAGTGTAAGATTAATCAAGAGAAGCCAAACATATTTCCTGCATCTGAGCTTCCTTTCCCACTCAGTCTACATCCCATCCTACCAGATAGAGGCTGTCCTCTCTGTTGTGGTCAGGTTACCCTCAGAAGAGGTATGGCTGTTTAAGGGGGTAAGAGGTCAGTTATATATCAGCAAGTATGGAGATAATCAACTAACTAGGCAAAAACTTAATTATCTCCACTTTCCCCACTCTGCCTTCATACACTTATTTGAGTGCTTTGAACATGATTAACTGTCTTCTAGTAACTTCATGTAGGTGGTTCACTGAATTCAGGCAGTGCAAACCACATAGATCTATTGATCCTAATTGTCAAGACTATTCCTTCTCAGCAAAAGGGAAAGAGAAATGAAGCCTAGTGAAGAGAGAATATTTCAGGAAAATATAGTATCTTTGTATACCATTATAAAATCCACCCCATGTACCCTTCATATGTAATTGATTAACTATGAAGGACTTTCAAATGGCAAAAGGCTGTTATTGAAGCATATGTGTTAAAATACAGGGGAATGAATGAAATGGCTATGAAAAAATAGTTAAATCAGATATTACTGTGGTATTGGGAGCACATGGTACGAATAAGATTCTGTGTGTAGAAGGGGTCGTCTTTAATGCCACGCGTTTGTCCGGCCATTCATCTGTCTGCCTGTCTGCCGCTTTATCTGGTGCTTTGGTGCTTTTCCTCGCTCTCATTGTGTCCTCCTTTCGCTGATCATCACTGATTCTGGCTGTTTGCTCTGCAGGGGGACGAGTTAAAACCTGGAAACGGAGGTGGTTCATCCTTACAGACAACTGTCTGTACTACTTTGAGTACACCACAGTGAGTACAGTACTGTTTCTCAGTCACAGCTTGCTTGTTTCTGTACCACCCTGTCATTTATATATTTTGTATTTGTGCAGGACAAAGAGCCCAGAGGAATTATCCCATTAGAGAACCTGAGCATCAAGGAGGTGGAGGACAAGAAGCCTGTAAGTACACCCCCCTGCACTGGTTCATTGTGGGATTAAACCCAATCAGAACGGTAGTGGTATTTAGGTGTCATAGTATTTTTGGTTATTTTTTAACAATTGCAACTTCTCTTCTAACCTCTTTCCACTTTACATATGTAGAACTGCTTTGAGCTTTTCATTCCCGACAACAAGGACCAGGTCATAAAAGCATGCAAGACTGAGGCTGACGGACGTGTTGTCGAGGGCAATCACACTTTCTACCGTATCTCTGCCCCCACAGCTGAGGAAAAAGATGAATGGATGAACAGCATCAAGTAATTTATTTATTTTTTTTAATGACACAGTTCTTGTTTGTTATTCACATGCAAGGCTCGTTACAGTAGGTAAACTCCAAAACTAAGAGTGACATCAAAGGCAAAATCAGCTACAAAATTTTGGCAAGTTGGCACCATAGTTGGCTAATAGTGCTAACCATTCAGATAGCAATTAGCTATTAGCAATCACTGCATATATCTTCTGCTGAATAAAATATACAAACATGATTCCCTGGCAGGTTCTGCAGTTCTAATCATATTTGTGGATGTTTAGTGAAAGTCGTACTGTAAGCATCTGCTGTGGATTATTACCCCAAAATAACTAAATGTTATCATATGCAGATTGCTCAAAACTAATATTTCACTTGGTTGGTATTTAGTCATGGTAAATGCTTTTATATAGCCACTGTGCGAATTACCCCACCATATTTGGGGGGTACTGCTCCTTCACTTCTATGACCATCATGGTCTACTACTGTATCAACCCCCACCATGATCGCAAAAACACATCCAAGGTCTAAACATGCGACAAATTGATCATCAGTATCTCATTATTGCTATTATAGATCCAAAGAGATCTGTTTGATCAACTTCCAAAAGTTAGAATAGTTGAATACACTGAAATACTATTCTAACGAGTATAATACTGCCTATTTCATGAAATCTTGATTTGGTTCATTTTTAGATAGGCTATCATTAGACCTGGAGGTAAGGCAGAACTTTCTCATATGCTGGGATAAACTGAAACCAATTTTCTATTATATCTATTACATTTCTATTATATTTTCTATGGTGGTAGTTAGTGTCAGTAAATCAACACGTAAAAAAAAAGATATTAAATAATAGAAATAGAAAAAATAGAAAACTATACTAACCAATTAAAAACAAATTCAAATACTAGCATGGTATTCAGCTGCTCTTGGCTCTGGCTGAGATTGTAATTTTATGTAGGCTTAGCTACATCAGTACTTCTAATAACAAACAACACAGGACATGTGTCAAATTCATTTCTCAGGGCACAATTGATTCATAATGAAATGAGAATGGAAACCTATAGAGTTTTTACCTGCCTACCTCACCATACAGCTATAAGCTAAGCTTGCTTGAAATAGAGACTTAGCTTGCTAACTAACGTTGGTAATTAACGTTCTTCTAACGTCGGAGTGCACTTTACTAGCCAAGACGTGACATGAGCTATGAAAGAACAAAACACTTTAATAAATGTAAAATCACGCGTTTTCAACAAGCCAAACTTCTGCTGGCAACTTACATTTACCCATGCACATCAGGCTCAGCAGTGAAATCAACCAACTGCAGGAATTTACCCGGCGTTTTTATCGCGTTTTATGATACCTACCTCCTGCACTTGAGAAAGTTGCGGCATCTGCGTCGGAAGCTTATAACGCCACAGAGGTGAAAAATGGTATGGTCCAAAACGGGGGTTCCGAAATAGCAACATTAAAATATCCCTACAGTGAAAATGGGAGTTAACTTGTAGGCTATTGTTATTTTTATTATTATTATTTTCACAACATCAGAAAAAATTACTTGACCCCCCCCAAAAGTGATATTTCTGTCTCTTTGGGGGGTACTGGGTCTTCAATGGGGGATACAGTACCCCCCAGTACCGCCCGTAATTCGAACTATGTATATAGCGCTTTTCTACCTATTGGCACTCAAAGCGCTTTACAGTCACAGACACATCTACCCATTCGTTCACACAAGCACTCACACATTCACACATCAGTGCCACGCACTGGGAGCAACTGGGGGTTCAGTGTCTTGCTCAAGGACACTTCGGCATGTGGCACATTCCGGGGATCGAACCGCTAACCCTGGTTTGTGGACAACCCGCTCTACCTACTGAGCCACAGCCGCCCCATGCTTCCAAAAATGTCCTGCTTGGCATGCTGATCATTGTAGTTTGTTGTAACTGCCCCGATTATGCTGTGTTGTTGCTAAAAAAAGAAAACACAGGAAATAAGGAAACCAACGACTTTCATGACTCAGTTAAATTCTAAGATTTTGCTTCCAATACAAACTGAAAAATTGCTCTGCTTATATGTGAGTCTGCATAAGTATATAAATTTGCACACATTGTGCCAATACATTTCTCTCACTGAAATTTTCCTCTGTGTCTGTTCTCACAGAGCTGCCATCAGCAGGGACCCTTTTTACGAGATGCTGGCAGCCAGGAAGAAGAAGGTGTCGTCCATGAAGAGGCACTAGAGGTGCTCCGCTTTCCAACGCTGCACTTGACAGAACAGGGGTCCCGTTTATACTTGCCATTTCTGGGGTGATGCCCCACAATAGAGGTCTGCCTCAGACTATACATTATCAGGTCTGGCTTTGGGACTCTACAGGCCAGAAGAATAGGAAGCATGCTGGGGTTTCTAGATAAGATTCAGGGCCAAAGCCTCCTCTAACGTTCTGTCTGAATGTCTCTTTCACTCTTCTGCTCTAAAATGCTCTAAAAACCACATATTCCATGTACATTGCATACATGCACAACACAACATGAATACACTCATGCAATTCCCCTGCTGCACACAATTATAACTCAGCAGGTCTGACCGAGTGCAGCACTCAAACCAAATGATTCCTCTATCTATATTAATGTTTTTTCTTATCTTAGGGTAAGACACACAAAGCTTTAACTGTTCATTCCTCTTGAGATTTTTTTGTTTTTGCAACAAAAGCTGTTTAGAGGCCATTGAGCAGGAGAAGTGGGTATAATTTGCCAACTGTTAGTGGTTTTGTAGAAAAAAAGAAAAGAAAACTTCTTCAAAAAATACAAATAAAAACTTCTCAGGAGATTGTTACAATGTCTAGAAACTTTCTATGTCAGGCTGATCCTCGTTTTATCATGACAGCCATGCAAAGAGTGAAGGGTTTGACTGAGTCCTGTGCTCCTATGTTTTTGTAAATGTGCAGGGAGTGTCTGCTTGCTTGGACAGGGTCTCAGTGTTGGACTTTACTTTCAGTGTGGATTTCCTCAAGGTCTTGAAGATCATTCCTATGGATCAGTGATGACTGCATCATCTTGGGCTTCTGGAGTCTGAGTTCTCATTTTGTCTAAACAACACAACTGACAGGCCCCTTTTAGTTTTCTCTTCCAATCATTTAAAAGTTGGAAAATGAATAATGTATGAAATCCTGCTGGTTATCAACTGTAATTCAATTTTCTTTACATACTTTACAACAAACGTCATGACATATCGATGAACAAGCTTTAAAAGACACAAATACATGTGTGGATCATGGCAACCATGCGTGGAAAAACATGGGTGTTAACCTTCTCAGGATTCAGTTACCTACTCTGTGTATCAGGAATGTATTTCGGAGAACCAAAATATTGAGGGCTAGATGGCTGATTGGGCAGTTCAGTAGTGATATATTCAAAAGCAAAATTGCTTTGAGGTAAATACAGTCAGAGATATGCATTTCATATTTCATTTTTTTTCCTACCCTTGTCTACAGTCTTCTCTTGTCTCATCTGCACGTGCTGTCCATACTCCTTGCTCTCTGCCTGTTTCCTAGTTCTCCTGGAGGAATAAATATGCAAATTTTAAACTGTCATAATTTTACGCAATATTGATTTAAGTTTCAAAGTTGTACATATTTAGATGTATAATAGATATTTCATCCTCATCTTGTTTCTTATTAGTTTTGCAGTTGTTCCTTTTATATCCTGTCATAATGTTTGGTTTCAGGTTTTTATCAGCCCAGTTTAATCAAGCAGAAATAAAGTTGTCACAATGTCGACTGTAATAGAATGTTTTTGAACAAATGAATTATTATTGATCTCATGTTACAGTTTTGAAATTACTCCAGTAGGTGGCAGTATATGATAAGGACTACAAAGGCATTCATACATTTGAAACAGTATTTCAGTGGATATGAAGCGCATTTTATACACTAAAGTAGTTACATTTTACCAAATAAATATCTCATTAAATCATATTAATTAATCACATTAATCATAATGCCAGTGTGCTTGATCCTGAATATTGTTTCCACTTTGTCAGCTATGAAAAATACATTTTTACCCTCTTAAATCTGACTATAATGAAGTAGAAAATAGCACATGCATTGTCTTATTCCTGTTAAAAGTTTTATTCAGATATGGATTAAATGTAATGACGCCAATCTCACCTTTGGAGAAATGTGATTGCATGCACATGTCACTCTCATCCGTGGAAAATGGTGACTACTGGAATAGACACAAAATCCCATACTGATCTAACTTTGCATGAGGGATGGACAATCATTACGTTGTTCCCAAAAATCTTTGTTTTTTGAGCTACAAGTACACTTTTAGTGAAACTAAGAGAAAATGCTAAATTGTACTAATTCACTGCAGCTTTAGAATTGTAAAAACATACACACGTTGGTACCGTTCTATTAAAGAAAGAAAAACCCATGGTGGTCACTGAAATAACTCAAAACTGACAAACGTAATAATAAATAAAAATTTACTGAAAATTAACTAATGAAAATCAGACACTGATTTTAAATTGAGGTTCATCAGAATAATTTTAAAAACCAAACTAATGAAACTGGCCTGGACAAAAATGATGGTACCCCTAGAAAAAATTAAAAATAATTTGACCATAGGGACATGTTAAACTTAGGTGCGTCCTGTAATTACCATCACAGATGTCTTCGAAATTGTGATCACTCTGTCTGCCTAAGGATGAAAAGTGATCACTGTCCTGTTTGGTATCATGGTGTGTACTACACTGAACATATACCACAGAAAGCTAAGGAGAGAGTTGTCTCAGGAGATTAGAAACAAAATTATAGACGAGCGTGTTAAAGGTAAAGGCCGTCCATTATTATTATCTTTATCATAATATAACAATAATAATAGTATCATATTATTATCATAAAGGTGTAAGACCATCCTCAAGCAGCTAGATGTTCCTGTGACTACAGTTCCACATATTCAGAAGTAGGACTGTCCCTAGATATGGCTGCAAGAGGAAAATTTGATGACGAGTTAAAGAGAAGAATAATACGGACGCTAACTTAAAAATCAGTTTTAAGTTACTTTTGTGACCTTCTTGGGTTTCTTTTTCCTTAACGGAAGAGTACCAACATTTTTGTCCATGTCTGTAAGAAAGTGGAATGATAAAGTCAGTATTCTGACTACCTGAGTAACTCGGGCTGAATCACGTTTATTTGAGTAGCAAAATAAAGGATAATTAGTTCCAAAAGTTGTTTAAAAATGTTCACGATAACAATCTTCACTTCTCATATTTCTCATTGCAGCATCGAGAGTGTTGTGAGAGTGAGCTTTGTGTGCCTGAGAAGGGGAACTTGATCCAGTACAAGGGAGATTTCACCAGTCCTGACCCAGAACAAGTTGTGATTCAGGAGGGGCTGCACATACTATACTGAAATGAGGTCCTGGGAACAAACTGTTAGCGGACAGTTTCATATATATATATATAGTTTAAAGTGGCCTATCTACCTCTCTGCAGTTAGGAGGGGAAAGGTCTGGGCCTGCAGCAGCTTTCATAGGCGAGGCACTGGGATTCTTGGGCCCGGTTTCACAGACATGGCTTAAGCCTAATCCCAGACTAAAATGCTGTTTGAGCTTGCTTAACTTTAAGTCACTTGCAGAGACCTATCTTAAATTAGTCATAGATTTTGTCTGTTCTGGATTAAACAAAGCCAATTGCAAGAGGGTAGATTAGAGCTACTCTAGGACTAAATTGTAGTTTATATTAATCCTGCAAAGAGGCAGGTTTAACTTCAGCTTGGTAGTGTTTGTGAAAGGGAGCACAGATGGTTTGGGAGCATGGAGTATTTGGAATATCTAAATGAAGACCAATATTCACTACAGAGGCCAGCCAGACAAATACCTGTGGACAGGAGCAATCCATTGAATCAGTACGATGAAATAACTTTCCGAGACCGCTTCCGTATGTACAAAGAAGATGCATTGGAGATCATTACATTGCTTGAGCCTAGACTTTCCTCCATGTCTCAAAGAGGAAGGCCTGTACCAAGTTCTTTCCAAGTTCTGATCACTTTGAGATTCTTGGCATCTGGAACCTTTCATCGTGAGACTGGTGATTTGTGTGGTGTCAGTGAAGCAACAGTCTGTAGAATAGTTCACAATGTCTGCAGTGCCATTTGTGAACTGAGAAATCTGTACATTATGTTCCCTGATGCTGCTGAGCAAGCCAACTATAAAATACGTTTCTATGAATATGGGAACTTCCCGGGAGTGATTGGCTGTATAGATGGATGTCATGTTGAAATCAAGTGTCCATCAACTCCTGATGCTGAGGAGTACAGGAACCGTAAGAACTGGTTTTCCATCAATGTCCAGGCTGTATGCACTCCCAATTTAGAGTTTTCAAACATTGTTGCCCGTTGGAAAGGAGCAACACATGATTCAAGGATTTTTCACAACTCTTCATTGTGTGCTCAGTTTGAGAGAGGGCAACATAGTGGACTACTACTTGGTGACAGTGGATATGCTCAGAGTTCCTATTTATTCACACCTTGGCCACATCCCACAACAACTGAGCAGCAAAGATACAACAGAGCTCATATTCGCACTAGAGGGATGGTCGAGCGTATGTTTGGAGTGTGGAAGAATCGATTCCAGGCTTTACGCAATACACTTCGCTTTGAGCCAAGAAGATGCTGCAAGGTGATCATTGCTACAGCTGTGCTGCACAACTACCTGAAGCAGCATAATTGCCCTGACCCTCCAATGGAAGACCAGATTGATCCAAATGTGCCCATGCCCGTGGCAGAAAATAACCAAGGAGGACTTGCGCTCAGAGCTGCTTTCACATTGCAGCACTTCAGTTAGAAAAAAAAATACATTTAACCATGGAATGCATTGATTACAGCTTGTTTTTGCCTTGCCTTTTGCCTTGCTTGTTTTGTTTGTTCTGTACAACATATATAAATAGTGTGCAGAAAAATTAAATGGGAAACTTAACCAAGGCTGTTCTAAAATGTAGGTAGTGGTGTTTACGTTATTCACACTCTCACAATTTCACAATCACTCACAATTTATTTTCACAAGATATTTCATTACACTATATAGCTGTCTCATGCATCTTTCTTTGAACAGCTCTCTCTTCTAATTTCATATCTAATTCGACCTGTAAAATTCTCATTTTCATGTCATGCTCTTCTTTCAGATATTTCATTTTCAGCTCATGAAATTCTAAGGCTAACTTTTCATGCATGGACATCCTTTTTGGTCTCTGCTGGAAGGTGGTGACAGTATCTTTTCTCTGGGATGCCGTACCAGATGTGGAGGGTGAACAGTCACTGTGCACTGGCTCTTCCACCAGGGTTAGAATGGTTTCCTCTGTGAAAAGATCACTGTTAGATACAAAAACTCACATGAAATGAAATAAAATAAACACAGACAGTGGAATAATCTGTATGTACAGAATGAGGTAACTAATTTGCTTTCTATCATATATTTACCATTTGTGCTCAGTTCTTCATGTCCACTGTCCAAATGGTCATCATCTGGTATACCATCCAGAGGTTGCTGGTCCTCTATTATCCCAGTCAACAAGTCCGCCAATTCATCAGTCTTGTCTTTACTAGGTGGGGGTCCACCACCAGTAGTAAATCTCTCTCTTCTGGCCTCTGCATTCCTTTTTTTCAAATCTAATTTGATGTTCTTCCACAGAGTCTATGAATGCAGATATCATTCAATATAGACAATGTCACAAAACTATATGACATCTGTGATATACAGATCATAATTGACATGTCTCACCTGCAGTTGCTGTACCGCTCTTGTGGTTACATTTTCATTTGCATTGAATTCACTACAAATGGCAGCCCAAGCACTCCTCTTCCTTTGTTCAATAGCAGCACCGTGGCCTTTACTTTCAATAACAGCATGAGTTCCCACAATCTGTTTAAGTAGAGTTTTTTCATATTCAGTATAGTTCTTAGAGCGTTTTCTTTTACCTCCAGCCATGTTTGGTGTCAGAATTCCCTCCAGCAACGCTGTCCTCAATTCCATTCCAGGTTTTTATGAGCACCAATAGGCTAACAGGCTGTGCTCCCACTTAGGCTAATGAGGCTTGACCCAGGTGTTCTCGTTTAAGCTTACTCCAGGACTCCACAGTCTGGGACTAACTAAGACAAATGTAAGCCACGTTCATGCAAGCCGCTTAAATGACCTAGCTTTACTAGTCTGACTTAGGCCTACTCCTGACTTGATATAAGCCTTGTCTGTGAAACCGGGCCTTGGTCTCCCACATTAAGTGAAGACATGTGAGACCAGTCAGGCTCCAATTAGGCCCAGATTGTTTCCCAGAAGCACTGGAGTCCTTCCCCTGCCTTTCAGCCCACCATGTTAGGAGAAGGGTGCACCCCACAGTGTCCAGACGTGACCTCAGTGGCATGAGAAGAACCTTCACTCTTATGGCCTTATGCATACTGCTACACAAACAATAATGCAGCATTTTCACACAAAACAGAGCACAGCTGCATAGAATTTGCTTAAAAAGGTCTATTGGTCAATTTTTATTATATCAAATAATAAGGGTATTTTGTAGTTGATATTTTTGGGCTAAAAGCTGTCATAACCAATGTTCGACAATAATACAACGCTACTAACTTCAGAAAGCCGCACCCATCAGATCTCAGATATCACAGCAGTTAAGTTAATTCAAATACAAAAAAAAACTACTACTACGTCTTGCAGTGATTTAGATGCATACAGTAAACAGCACTGTTTACTGGTGCTTTCTTGGAGCACATAGCTCCTGCCCAGATCACTTCAGGAATGCACTCTCAGGACACATTTGAAATATCCATAATCTATATTCATAGAAGTTTAAACTCTTAAATGTTGTTTGCTTTCCCTAACTGCTAAAGTTTTCTCAAGTTAAAATCTGAGAACATCCTGTATGGTGACACGGTGACCTAGATATGAGCATGTTTAGCAAATAAACAGAGTGTGAGAACAAATGTATTTTATCTCATCTCCTGTGTTGTAGCTGATACAGGTACATGGACAGATTTATGAGTCGTAAACAATGGTGGGCAACTCATTATAGGGTCTGTAAATAATTTAACAGAGTATACTACATGCAGTTATTGACATTGCTATATTACAACTGACAAAAGGCATTTGCCAGCCATCTTAAGTCTAAATCTTGTTCCTGAATGTAACCATTTTAAGGAATCAAATTTAACTATAGAATTGAATGAAGTGCTAGACACTGTCTGGGTACCATGCCAATTAGATTTACAGGAAAGAAGAATCAGCCTTTGTCTGTGTACTGTATAACTGTTTGGAAGTGAACTTGCTTATGCAAAGGGGTTGTAGAGTCACTGCATGAACAAGACAGATGATTGTTTGACCCAGTGGAAAAATGGAAATGTGGGATTTTTCTGCACATTGGTTGAACTGTAGGTGGCTTACATTCTGGGAAACAGAGTAGTTTTTTGTGGTGTGAAAAATAAGCACATTTTTCCTGTGGGATTTTTTATTTTTTTTATGTTTATCTATTATCTTATGTTGACTTGTTGTCCAGCTGAATGACTACAGACACAAAGCATACTATCTCACATGATAAATGCTGTTAGCGGGAAAAGCTGGAGCAGTTTTGTGTTTCTTTTTAAATGGCTGATTGTTTGTTTACATGCAGGCTGAAAGTTGGGACAGATTGTACCTTCCTTTAAAGATTTTTAGTTAAGAACAAGAAAAAAAATGAAGTTTAGATGCTGTGGTTTAGAAAGACTCCAGAAGAATTTCCTGTCTACAGGGAGTGCCCAGCTAGAATGGAACAAAAGGAAATACCTTGTGGAAACAGCATGAGACGAGGGGAGGAAGGGGCCTGCAGAGCTTTTTAGAGTGCTTATCTGTATTTTTCTCTTTTCCTTTTTTTAGCGTTATTGTGATTAATTCATGTGTTGCTCTTGAAAAATAATGTAAACTGGCAGCATTCAGGATCAGAGTCTGTCAGCTGAGCTGACCACAAGCTATTTTGCTGAGCTATTTATGTGTAATCAGAATATACGATATAAGACAAGACAATGCTTCCCTCTGTTAGGCTTCTTTGAGATACTGAGTTGTGTTGTGTTGTGTTCAGAGGCCACAAATCTAGTGTAATAGATGCATTTCCATGATGCACTGCAGAGAGAGGGGAAAAAATTGTTTGAGAAACAAAGACAACAGAGTTGTTATGTCTTTTCTGTCTTCCTAAAAGAAGACAAAATGGAAGGAGAAAAATAGGAAGAGAGAGTTACATAGGAAGATATACTAACCAATAATGCATTTGCAAATTTATTAGAAGCAAGGTAACAAGAGCTCACTGATGATGACAGAGACAATGAAAGGACTGCTATAACTCGAACAGAACCCCTAATAGGAACACACCTGCATGAGTAACAATAGGCTCCATTCAACAGTCAATGGCTTCTAGGCATTTATAGTCCCTAGATATGACTTAACTGTGTCTGCCGTGATGTGCAAAGCAGGCCAGTAATACAGACAGTGTTGTGCAAGTTCACACTAAACAAAAACTAGTTCAAAGTTCAGTTTACACCGATAAAAGTGACCTGCATTTTTTAACTTTGAATTAAGTTCATAGACTCCAAAATAAACAGCTCACGTTCATTTTTCCGTTTTTTTTTTTTTTTTTTTTTTTTTAATGAGCAGCTTTGCTTCGAGCTATTCTGACCTGCCCATCCTTCCCCAGCCTGTCATATTTCTTTCCGCCAGGATCTCTACTGCTTTTTTGAATAACCATTGACTGTATATACTAGGAAATAACTCAACTGTTGGTGTGGATCAGCTGCTTCTACGGTGCAGGAGGTGGCTTCTCTTTCAGCTGCACCAGCCATGCTCTATGCCGTAAATCGCACGTCGACTCACAGCTGTCGTAAAACTTTTTTTCTTCTTTTTTCTTTTTTCTCTAAACGGGGGTGAACGTCGTTATTTCCTCCAGATTGAGCGTCTAAACTCACAGCTGGAAAAATAATGCGTTCAGTTTACAGTTCACAAAAATATGAAATAATACGCCGTTTATTGAACGCGTTCATGCACAACACTGCATATAGACATATGGAATCATTTACTGGCTGAGAGAATAGAAAGGATGACATCTTTCCTCTGGATGGCTGATCTGTTAGTATCATTAAACATGTGTGATGGAGTCAGGGTTTGTAGACGATGTGGAGCAAGAAGAAATCAATGACTTATGAGCGTTACAGAACATCTTCCAGGTAAATCCCCTCTGGTCCACTGAAATGTCCCTATCTTTTCCCTGTGAAATTACTGCGTAATCAGAATAAGGCTCTGTACGGTAACTGCAAAACCTGTATTTGAGCATTTCAAATACACGCTAAATATATCTGGAAACGTCTGGCTTACCGGCACAGCTCAGGATCAAATTACTACGACTACACACTGTGTGGGTGTGTGGGTGCGCACGCGCGTGCATTTGCATGTGTTGATGGCTAACAAACCCATTATTTTATTTGCATGTGAACACTGCACACATGCAATTGTGCATGTGTGTGTATATATCGCACGGATTGGTGTTTGTTTTGGCAGCATGTTCCCTCACTTGAATGCATTTAAACAAGGTGGTCTCAGTTAACAGGATCTCTGAGCCAGTCTGGTGCTACAGCCTTGACAGATTTACAGTACTGCCATCTGCTCAGTGACACCAGACAGCTATTTCAGGGATGTGTGGCAATCAAAGTCCATATTTAAGATCCTGATTATGTCATTGTCTCCCTCTGTCTCCAGGCATTTGATACTGATAAACTGATGGTGAGCATCATATCAATCACATCTGACTTGCAATCTGAATGTTTAAAGCAGCTTATTATGATGTGATCATAGTGGATGTTTTCGGGAAAACTGGCAGATATGAATTCTGCTCCTGCAGCTATTACAATCATGCTGGTATGAACTCATCTATACACTTATTGTATATGTTAGAACTAAAGTACTGAAATCAAACCCTGGATGCTGTGGCTCCCTCTGGTGTGTTCATTAAAAAAATTTATTAAAAAGGCTCCAACTAAATAGTTACCACGCAAAACATGAGACTCAATCTTGTCATCTAACTTGACTAATATTTATTAATGATTTTTTTTTTTCCCTATCTCATGCATCCCTGCATTCCTTTAAAAGTTAAGAATGAGATGTGGCTCACAGTGTACCAGCTGAAATGCACACTATATTAATTGTTTGAACTTTAACTTAAATGTTGAGGGCTTCGAAATACCATCTAGCTCCATGACACCTGCTGTGGAAAATTATGGTACTACCCTGACGAGGGTTGTTACATTTGCATCTTCCTTGAAATTCAATTTCAGTGCTGGCCGCTCAAGAATGAATCCAGTGAATCAGTTTCAGTAATAAGCTGAAAAGCTCAGAGCTCACCGACACATGGCTAAAATGTTGGTAACTGATGCATCTCTTTCAAATGCAGCGTATGGCAAGAGCACGAGACATTCCTCTTATTATCTCACTGGCTTTGTGCTGCACACATAAATCTGGCAACAAGGAGGGAGGTTGAAAAATGTTCAGAAGAAAGCCATGGTTGTCTGTAATTTGGGCAGTGAGACAGCTTGATCTTAAGGACACTCTGACCAACTGACTGAACATACTGATGTGTCAGAGAGAAACAACTGATGTCCCTTTTGTCCCCGTGGAAGCGGATTTCCAGTTTAGCTGGATTAGCATTTGAACTAGCAGTTTACCCCATGCTACCAAACCCTAGAACCAGTTCTGGTGTCAAGCCCAGGGGTGTAATTTGCTTGGCTCCACGACACACCGTTATTTCAGACTCCAGTAGCTCTTCACCTCACCACCAGCCAAAACTGAGCGGCCACAGGACAGAGGTGTCAGTGCACCAGCAAACAAAAACCTTTTGCAAGGGTTTCTAGTTACATATAAAGGTCTCCCTGTCCACGAGTGAAAACAACTATCCATTCAGGGAACTCTCTTTCCAGTCATTAACTGTGGTTCATTTTGTAGGTGTAGTAAGTAGAAGTTAATGGATGTCTCTGCTGGTTTTAGTTCTTCCCAGAAGATGGCTGTGACATCCATAAATAGACACCATGTAACACGCGTGGAGGAAATGTATATGTGCTGTATACATTCCCAGGAATTCTAAATGTGCTGCATGCTTCACCACATTTCACTGCTAACTTTCACACCTTACCGTATCATCAAACGTTAATCATTCATGGATAAGTAAAATGGTAATTTAAACAAAAAGAGGTACCCTTGGAGAAAGCCTAAAGGCAGGTTAAATTATACTGCCCAACTGTGGATTTCCAATGTTTTTTTGTTTTGTTTTTAACCCACTATGCTAGCTTTTTATACTTCCCACTGCTCATGTGGTAACATCTCTATATCCTAAGGGGGAACAAATAAATAAGTCATGTTAGCCATGTATCAAGTGTTTTCTCTGTTAAGCTACAGTTATACTCTATGATGAAGCTGTGCAATCCGATGATGATAAATAGCGTATCAGACACTTAGCAAAATGTTCTTAAGAGAATTCCTGGCATCACTCCACATACCATGAAACCACCTTGTTTTCAGTCAATAGTAAATAAGTAAATATGCTTTTGTTGCTTGCAGGAGGACGTATTCTGAACATATTTTTGAACAATGGGTTGTGTAAAACTGTGCTGCCATAGAGCTTTGTGACATTCTTAACTGCTGCCGTCACACATAACACTTCCCATAATTTACAGAAAACACACAAAAAATGACACTGTCAGTGACACAGTGAGAATGAGGGAGTGAGAGCGTTACCAGGAACTTATTACTGCCTCATTGGTAATCACACAGAAGTGGCCTTGCTTAACCAACCAGGATGTTTTACAGTAATATGGTTGTGAATAGAAATGCTCTGGAGCAGATCAAAAGTGACGCTAAAACAAATAATGTATGCCGATAGGGACAAGAAGTGCTCCTGTAGGCTACTCGATAACAGGAATTAGATGGGCTTCTACTACAGGAATTTCCTTGCACATCTCAGGCACAGTCATTTGCCAGATTTTAATCTTGTAAAGGATTGTTTAGTGCTCACAGAGAAAAAAAAAATGTGTTTTTCTTCGCAAGCTGGAAATTTAGAAGACAATGATTTGATTCTAAATTTAATCCTGTATAATGTTAGAGGAGTTTTAAAAAATCTGTCAACGCCACAAATAATTTCATAAAATTGGCAAAACATGCCAAGTATTTGAAAAGAGGTCCCTGTTAGGGGAAATTCTGCTTTCTGATCAAGTGGATTTTGTTGAATACTTTTTTTTCTTTTACCCCTCTTTTCTGTCAGAAGGTCTGCTTTTTTTGTCCTCGTCTTCAGCTGCTTTACAGGAACTGTGAGCCAGAGTAAATTTCTGAGTCAATGTGGGGAAACCTAAGCAGATGTGTTTCCCACAAACAATGGTTCAGACCAGCAAGCTGTCATGCAAGGTCCTGTGCCATACACTCAAGTACTGATAAATTCCATCCTTTGCATGTGAATTTCTCATTGGGACAAAATGTGTTCAGTTGCCTGGAAACACAGAAATATACTAATAAATATACTAACTGAAATAAATGGATGTCTTTGGTTTGATATTTAGATTATGTACACAAATCAGTGATGCATGGCACACACATACGCAGCATAAAGAGCTAAGTCTGTCATTGCCAAGCCTCACACCGGCATATGTCTGGCCCACAAGTTTGCTACAGCAACAGAGTACAAACTGTCTAAGCCACAGGTCACTTGGTTTATTGGCTTCTTTGACTGACCAACCATGTGAGAGCTTACCTCTGGCCGTGTTCTGTTTATTTATTGTCTTTTCTTTCTTTTGATTTCTGAGAGCACCTACAGTTTCCTGATATCTTTGCTGCACTTAAAGGCCTTCTAACCTGCTCTAACAAAAGTGTCATTGACTTGAAAAAATTCAGTACAAAAATTTAAAAGCCAAGTCAGCATGCTGTACTAAGGTGCAACATTGGGGTTTTTTATCTAAGTTTTAGTCAACTCACTACACCTTTTCCTTCCTCTGAGTCCTGTAATAGACCCTGGAGAGGTTCTGGATGCTAAGTAGATGCCTTACAATGATGACATGATTAGTTTTTCTGGAAAAAGTATTCTGGTACAAGGCAATCCTAGTGATTTCCCTTCCCCCATCCTGCTGGTGGTCTGTATCAGACAAGACCTGACTCACCTCTGTGGACACAGCTGGCTTTTACCAAAGGCCGTCAGGCTGTGTGGCGTCAGTTTGTAGCCGGCAAGCTCCTCCCTTCGTCCAGCACCCATCCGAGGTTTGGTAAAACAAGATCCAAACCAATGCTAGATGCTCTCTAGCTTTTATTAATAAGTGAGCATGCAAAATAGTTCAGCTTGAATTGTTTGAAACAATATCATATATATCCATGTGAACTGGTCAGTTGTATGGATACTTTTGTACTGAGTATAATATATGTAGTGTAGATTGTAATAGTAAAGGACATAAATGTGGACATGGACGGTTAAGTGGAAATTCTCTAAGAGCACCTCTACAAACCTCAGTGTGATTTTAGAAACATTAAAGCAGATAAAGCAAATATAAACCCCAAAACAGTAAATATACAATGCTGCCCTTGGATATCAGATGTTACTAACAGTCTGGCGCCCCCTATGGTGAACTAGTGATCAACATGCCAGGCACAATTGCTATGAATTTCCCAGAAACTGGTGACACAACCTGTCTTAGCCAAGGCTGAATGATTACCTCGAACCTGACTCTAAAAGTGAACTTTTTATCAAAGAAAATAACATAATTACATTTATTTATGTAGCATACTTTGCAGTGTTTAACGTTTTGGGAGAGAGGAGATTTGAAATCTGTTTCAAAAAGATTTTAAGTAAAGACAAAGACTAGCTCACCAAAGGTGCGTAAGCATTGCTACTAACATTTCCTTAGTCAGTTTGGGAAGAACAGCGTGTGGATAAGAGCTGTTCTCATAGCAGGAACCCTTAAAACAATAAATAAATACAGTGCTTCCTGCCAATCTGCCGACAGAGGCTTTACTGGAAAGAGTAGGTGGAGTCTCCTCACTCTTAGGAGAACTCGGCCACCTCCTACTTCGCATAGGACTATAACTCTCCGATCGCCAAGGCTTCACATGTAAACTGTTACACGCCAAGGAGACTACTTGACTGAAGTATTTTTATTTTTTTTGCCAAAGAACTTTTTAAATAATAGTAACAGTTTACCATCCTAACCGTCGCAGGTCAACGGTGAACAGCCTTCTAGCATTTGGATTTAACTTTAAAGGAGTCATTCTGGAGAAACATTGAAGGTGAGGATCAGGTCTTTATATATAAGATATGGATATAGGTATCTCTCTCTCTCTCTCTCTCTCTCTCTCTCTATATATATATATATATATATATATATATGTGTGTGTGTGTGTGTGTGTGTGTGTGTGTGTATAATTCTCTCTCTCTCTCTCTCTCTCTCTCTCTCTCTCTCTCTCTCTATATATATATATATATAATTCTTAAGGGTTAGTAAGTCGTGCCTAGGATGTTTATCAAACTGTGGTTAAATGTTTAGAGAAGCCGGTCGTGGAAAGTAGAGAAATTGCGCAATGAGGATTACGTGGTCTTTACTGGAACTGACCGCGGTGTCTCATTCCCGACGGTAAATTACACCAAAAGTTTCCATGAAATGGCTTTAAGTCATACGGAGGCAAATATAGTCTAAACCGGCTCTTGAAATCTTAATTCATATCCAACAAATGAGCGGTACGACGTATTATAATTATTTTTTTAAGTTTGGTTGTTTCTAGAGTCCAAGAAGTCTTGGCACTCTGGAGCTCTTTCCCTAACAACAGATATGTTTGAGATACAGAAATCTAGAAAAATGGCTTCTAAAAGAGCTATAATTAAATAATTAATTACCACAGTTATTCATTATTAATGAATGTGTAGTTAAACTCTGAAAACGTCATTTTAATGTTTAGTGTAATATTTTCCACTGATGTCTAATATGCACCCCCTCTCCTCTCCAGGTGTTTCTTTTCAGACAGACTGAGAGCTGTGGTCTTCTTGCCCTTCTAGACGACCCTCTGTTTTACCCAACCTTTTCCTCTCTTGTCTGTGGGGCACCCAGTGCTTCCCGGGCTGCCTAGAGAGTGTGGGCACAGCGCCATGGTAACTCACAGCAAGTTTGATACCGCAATGAGCAGCAGCCCCTTGGACTCCAACATGCGGCTGCCTTATCATTACAAGACTTTCACCTCTAGGACACAGTACCAGATGGTCCTCACCACACTTCACAAGCTCCAGGAAAGTGGTTTCTACTGGAGCACCATCACAGGCAAGGAGGCCAACATCATGCTGGCGGCCGAGACCACAGGCACCTTCCTTATTCGGGACAGCTCAGATAACCGACACCTGTTCACTCTCACCGTCAAGACAGCATCAGGCACCAAGAACCTGCGTATTCAGTGCGACACAACCTCTTTTTACTTGCAAACGGACCCTAAGAATGTTCACTCTGTCCCCCACTTTGACTGTGTCCTCAAGCTGGTTCATTACTACATGCCTCAGAGCAAAGGGAATGCTCACAGTGGGAATGTCTTCTATATTTACTCTGGAGGGGAGAAGATCCCTCTGGAGCTCATCAAACCTCTCTCCTGTAGCTTGTCCACCTTGCAGCACCTGTGCAGGAAAACTGTCAATGGACATTTGGACATTTCTTCTAAAAGAGACCAACTTCCTTATCCTCTTAAGGAGTTTCTCCAGGAGTATGATGCTCCTATCTAAAGATGTCTGACTGATGCTCCTCCCTGGGGCAAAGACTTAAGAGTGTAGCTAAGAAACTGGAATGAAGACAGGTGCTGCCTCATCCGAGTAGTATAGACGCAGCATTCAACAGAATCAAGCCCAGTATGGAGTCTGTGAAAAGGAGCAGATTTGTGCTGACAAGATGTGTGTAGTTCTCAAATGAAAAGTATGCATCAGTGTCTTAATCTGCCAAGAAGAGACACTGGATTGAGGGCTAATCAACACAGAAAGACAGGAGAAAGAAAGCACTGATGTAATCTGGCGGTACGAAAGACAGATAAACCTGATGTCCTCATGTGCTTCACTGATGATTTAAAACTTACTAAAAGCTGAAGTGCAGATGATAGTCACCAGAGTGCTGTGAGGCTGTCAAGCTCACACACATCAGCCTTTGAAAATTATCCATTAATTAGAGATGGGCTGGCTTTTATGATCAGCCTGGCTTTTTTGTTGGATAATAATCTTGGATGTATTAGACATCTAGCATCCTGGGATCTCTGGCCAAGTGTTCGCTGGAAATTCAGAGCACAAATAAGTGCACACTGATGGCCTTCTGGGTGTAAATGTGTAGCAGCCAAGATGGGAAAGGCCGGAATTTGTGATCTGAATTTTAAAAGTTCTTTTAAAACTGCAAAATGTGTAAAGGAAATGTTTCTGACATGTTTAGAGGAAAGTTGTATGGTAAATTTGCCAGAACTCTGCAACAGTTTGTCTGAATCCTACAGTATCTCGAGGAAGTAGTACCACTGCTGAGTTCAGCAACTAGAGAGGCGAGGACATATATACCAAAAGTTAAGGGTTTGTTTGTGGCACAGGCAAGATCATAACTACTCGCAAAAGAATGTATTATATTTGGTATCTGTCTTTTCCTAATAAGGAGAATAGTCAAAATGTATTCTATTTTCCTTATATAACATCATGTTTACATGAGCTAAGATGATAAGTCTGTGCTGTCTTTTATAAAGATGCATTTTTACAGGCCAAACTACTGGCTGTGGATGCTTGAACATAACTGAAAGTTTGCTGAAGCAGACTGATGAAAATCAACTTTGCACTTATTTATATTTGTATGAACTGTTTGAATGAACAGTTCATTAATTTAATAAAGACTACTATTTTTTGTATAAAACTGTGTTTCATTGTTTGATTTGCTTTCTTATTGCTGAAACATTTTTGATGGCGAACATACTAACACATGATTTTTATTTTTTTCACATTAAAAAAAATATTAAAAAAAATAATAAACTCTTTTAGTTTAGTTCATTTGCTACACTGGTCAAGCAGGGACACCACAGCTCTGTGTGACATTTTAAGAAATCCCTCAAATGCAAACTTGGTTCAGTTTATCATTTATTAAGAGCTCAAATATTTCTCTTAGAACAAATGGTTTCCCAAGAGACTCTGTAAGCTTGACAGTCAGAAATATGTCTCATTCTATTCCCTAAACTTGAAACTTCTTCTGCTAACAGCTTCAGATGAAATACGCAAGAACTGTAAACAATCTTGCTTCCAAGGAAGTACAAGAGTCCTTTTCTTCTTGTGTGACTCACTGGATTCTTTGCAGGTGTGGGACCTAACATGCTCACACATGCACAAAGGTAATGATGCAGCTGTCTGCTTTTAACATGAATAGATCTGGTTGTGTTTGGATTCATAAAAATGTTATACTACGCTGTACAAAAATTCAGGGTAAAAATATGCCAGCATGCATGCTTTGGAACTTAAAGAACAGGGTGTATTTACTGTTTCACATGGTGCATCTTATCCAGAAATCAAGTCGAATGCTGCCAGCTAACTGGAACAGTGTGTTCTTAAAAACTGTTACGTCACAATCAGAAGGTAACTATTCCACAGAACTGCTTTTACAATGCAAGCTGATAAAGCTCCTAATCAGGGAACATTTAAATTCTCTTTCAGACTGTGCAATGAATTACTGTACGTCAGGTTTCCTCTGATGAGTGAATTACTGTAAGGGCTAATTTTGGAACAACACATCCTGTGCTCCAAGGCTCACTTTGCTTTGCAAATGCTACCTTTTTTCTGGTTGTGTGTGAGTGTTAGTAACTCAGTCTTGTATTTTATATACAGTTAATTTTTCGAATTGGGAATTTTGATTAATGGCACTGACACCAATGATACAACACTACCTTAGTTTTGTTACTGGATGGTTGAATTTTTTCCTATGTCGCATGTACAAGTCGTGTAACATAAAAGATGATCAGTCTCCTTATTTGGTATACTAACAATGCTTCATGGACCTTCATCGGATTCGATTTTTTTACCATTTGTGGCAAAAGAAAGAGTTAACACTTCTCTATTTTTTGACACTGGTGTTTTAATTAGGTCAGAAGAAAAACATATTATCATTATCATTATTTTTACACATTCATCTGTACCCAACACATTGAGGAAGTATGGTCCATATTAAGAAAAGATCTGTTTGATGGCTATAACTTCTGTAATCACTTGCTTCTTCATGTAGCATCTTTATTGGCTGCACACATGAAAACATACACCTCATCTCTACAGTGTACATCACATAGCCTCACAAATGTCATTTAATGTCCCTGATAAAATATTCCAAGCAAGCTGCCTGACTCTTTCTGAAATGATTAATCTGAGACATTGGAAATGTCATTAATCACTTTTCTGGTTTACTGTTTTAAAGAGGTGAGAGAAGAATATAGCTGTGGTGTGAAATATACCCTTTGTGCTAACTTCTGCGAAACCGCTTTACAAACAATTTCAGATCATTCTTGTTTTGTAACTTGATCTGGTAAGATGTATCAATAATGTTTCCGAGGATTTTTATGCACGATTGACCTTTCATGGCCAAACTGAAAACCAGTCTGAACTTCTGTAGAGGACTATTAAAAGCACACTGGCTTGTTGTGCTGCTCATTAGAAATTCTATGGTAGTGTCTGGTCACGAGTTTCTAGAGAACAGGCACTGAAGAGTCAGGGCTGTGCTTACACAAGTCATAACTGTTTCATTATAGCCACGCCCCCAACTGGTTGCTGCCTCTAAGGCAACAGCTGCAACAATCATAGCTCTCTTTTCGTCTATTCATGAGAAAGGAAAAAGTATTTTTCACTCATTTATTCATGTGTTGCCCTTTCATGCATGTAGCAGGCAACAGGAGATTTTAGGTAATCGCCCATTGTAGTATGAAAACTTGCCTACAGTTTTACTGGAAACCAAAAAGCCACTTGCTAATTTGATTTCCTCTGTAATTTGATCCACACATCTTTAATTTTTGCAGAAAAGCATGTGAAATGCTAATTTGATATGATGCACATCAATGTTCACACTTGCACAGGTGATGTTATTTACTCTAGTTATCTGCTTTGCTGTGGGTGAAAGCTAGAAAGAGTCTGACTGAAATGCATTAGTGTGAACAAACTACTTGACTAAAATTAAGAAATACTTCTTATTCAGCAAGAATTAGCTAGTCAAGTGACATTATGACATGTTGGTAAAAGCTTCATTACTTTTAGAACAAGCATAATATTTTGTAATCAACAGCAGCAAAAATAATCTCATATGTAAGAGGTTTTTAACAAAATACAAAATCTAAGCACTACATTTTGTGCCACTGATACATGAACTGACTCAGCTTCCTAGAAAAAGGAAATATGTTTGTTCCCCAAACTGCTGCTATTTAGTTAGTAGTAGAGATTATTATTATTAACCACTAACAAGTTGTTACAGTTTAAAAAATAAATAAATCATAGCCTCTTACAATGCAGTGAAAGTGGAACCTATTATCTTAGGACCTTAAGCATGTAGCTGATTTTAGATTTGATAAACTTTAAATTAAATCTTTAAAATCTGTTGCTCTTAAGGACCTGTGTACAATGTATGTTCAATTGGAATAATGTAGGCAATAGAAAGTTACTTTCATTCTATATTCCGTAACGTTGTGTCACATTGTTATACCTCATTTGTTTTCTCTGACCTCATGCGTGCACTGCAAGGTGACTGCCCTTTTGGAGCTTCTAAGCACATTGTGAAGAAACAACGAATGCCTGATTCCCGCTCGTCTTTCCAGCCTCTCAGTTTGTTTACAATTCCGCAACTGCTGGTTGCCATGGCACTATAATGAGCTCCAGATGCCAGATAGCAGAGCCAACCAGGGAGAAGTTATGAGTCATCATGGCCCGCAAGTCCCTCCTTCCAGGCACACTAGTTCTGTTCTTCCTACAGACCTTAGATTGACAGTAAGCACTCCAGTCCCATGTGCTCTGCTTCCCGGCTGTGGCAAGCTCCCATTGTAGTGGCTGTGGGCGGCTGTGACTCAGTAAGTAGAGCTGGTTGTCCATGAACAAGAGGGTTAGCGGTTCAATCTCCGGAATGTGCCACATGCCGAAGTGTCCTTGTGCAATATACTGAACCCTAAGTTGCTCCCAGTGCGTGGCACTGGTGTGTGAATGTGTGTGTGCTAGTGTGAGCAAATGGGTAGATGGGTAGCTATTCCGTGAACGTGCAATTCTGTGTCATTTGGTGTCATTATTTGAACTGGAACCCTCTGCCACTTCATGTTAATATCCCTGCTCCGGGGGAGGGGTTTCCAAGTAGATAAGAGAAAAAACTGACCAGAATGCCACAAAATTAAACCATGACTATACAGCAATTGTCATTGATGGGACTATGCATGAGTATGTTGTCATTCTCATTTTTTGAGGTAATTTTTTTGTGGTTTCTCTAATGGCATTAGGTTTTACAAGTTTGCCCAACAGATTTATGTTTGTCATTTAAGTTTTTCATTTGAGGATCAAATCTAATGATTTGATTCACTGAAAGTTCTATCACTAAAATCTGTCATTATTGTGAAAATCTACAGTTTTACTGGAATCCAACAAACCAATTTGAAATAAGGACAAAAAAAAAGAACGATTCCTTGGTAATTTGAACAGTTTGTCATTTGTTTTGAAGAAAAAGATGCAACTTTACATCACACAAGAGCCACAAATATATCACTACATGCTTCCATACACCTACAGTAGTGAACTATGAACAATTGCCACGTGGTATTTGAATGATGAAACAAATTATGTGTGAGATCAGATATGTTTGTTTAAAATAAATATTTTATTTCAATTACAGAGATTACAGAGACATTGCTAGTTCACATACAGTATACCACTGATAACTCTTCTTTCTTTTCTGCATTTCCAGAAACTAGATTACAGTTAATTTTAATTGTCAGGCAGGTACAGAATGTAAACAAAGTCAGCTGAAGGGAAATCACTAACAGTCCTCATGCCTTGTCGGGAAACACCCTCTGAGTCACTGCTACCAGAATCAGCCTGGTGTAATGTAGTAGTAGGCTGACCCAGAGTGAAACGACATTTCTGGTGGAAGGCACTTTAATTTACACAGTTCAAACACAACCTTACTGGTTTCCTTTAATTAGTTTAAGTATGACAAAACACAGGGCAACCATACAAAGTAGGGTATTACATGCTGTGTACCAAGCTGCATGAAACATTTAAACCACTGGACAGATCAGTGTGTGTCAAGGTCTTTGACAATCATATTGCAGTGATACCTTGACAAACTTCCTGGTTTGACTTAGTCTTCAAACAGTTCATTTTTGTTCACAGCCTCTGGTTGAATGCTCAGAAATACTGGCCTCTTTGAAGAGAAAATCCTATCACTGATGTTCACATTCAAAGTACTGAACGACACAACTATTGTATATTACTCCGTCTAGTGTCATGTGCAACATTCTGACTGAAATTAGAACACAACTTTGGAATTCCATCACAATGCTTTTTCTTCTCAAACTATTTATTTTATTACATATGAGATCTTGGAACAACACTGTTTGTTCAGAAAAAAGTTTGTTTGTTCTATAAATATTCTACACATTGGCGTGAGAGGCTCTGTCTTTTATTGGATAATTACACAACATAGCTGTATGTGGCTTTTATTGGAACAAGGTGTGTCTGTCAGCTCAGGAAGCCTGCTCTGAGTTGGTCTGTGACGTAACTGGTAAATGCGGTACGCTGACGCTGATTCTCTCCCCATTCATTGTGCAGCAGAAATTGTGATCTCCATGGGAACCAAATAATACAGGGTGTTGTAGTGTATTATTTATATTATATATTTAACGTATTTATTCATTCCTTCTATAATGGAGACATGAAAGCAGATTTATTTTGTATGTGTTTTATCTTTTCACAAAATGAAATAAACTATGTAACATAATCGTGATAGTAGATATTTGTAAAGGTCAAAATCAGTGGGAAGAATACAAATATGGTATGACTACCTTGGATGCCAGATTAGACTGCTAAATGGGCTGAATAGTTGACACTAGCTATGCTGGCAGCCAGACATTTGTATCTTTTGT
This sequence comes from Chelon labrosus, assembly GCF_963514085.1. Lineage (NCBI taxonomy): Eukaryota > Metazoa > Chordata > Actinopteri > Mugiliformes > Mugilidae > Chelon > Chelon labrosus. Next base: position 446,489 of record NC_140354.1, read on the forward strand.
TCTGGTTTGTCTATTGCCTTATAGCTCATAATTTTGAAGGATGCTAGAAACCCTGATAACGGTGCTACAGGGCACCGTAGAAGAACACTAAAACAACAGTTTTATTAATAGGAGAGATTTTGCACAAAATAATCTGCCAATTACTACCAGAGAAAAGAAAAGCACTGTCCTCTGTTGCACTTTCTTTTTAAGTTAATTTTCCTGTCAAAATTTGGCAAAAAGAATTTTGTAGTGAAACTGTGTCTTTTAGGAAACCAATCTAAACACAGATGGTGTCAGTATTCTGTCGCAATTACATGATACAATCGACATTTCACACTGATAAAAGCTGTGCCATAAACCTCAACTGAATAGAGAAGAGCATACAGGAATTTCCTTGTTGTGAAACATGTGTTGTCAAGCACTTTTCACCAGTAATTCTCAGGCACTTCCATTAATAATCCAGGGATTTCCCTGGAACTCAATCAGATCTTGTGCTGTCTGGAGGGTAATGACAGTCAACACCAATCACGCCACCCTGACAGAATATACCACACCTACAGATGTACTATATCAAAGAGAAAGAAACAGCTGGCAGACACGCAGTCATCACAGTGGGCGGGACTTTCTGTTCCTCAGAAATTTCCTCTGAGCTTGACTTTTCATAAACGCTGTTATGGCACGTAATAAACAGATATACAGATAAATATATCTGCGCGGTTCTCTGTATTGCTCAGCGTAGAGCAAGACATGTGTTGGGCTGATTAGTCTGTTGAGATACATGATTAAGGCAATTATAATTCTAAAAATTATTAAAAAGAAGCAACCGCCACTGAGATGTTTGCTGAATATGCTCCCTCATGTCAAGGTATACTACCACATGCTGAATGCTCTAACAACAACCCCCTCCACTTCCAAAGAAATGCCACAATAGCAAGCAGGGAACAATCAAATACTGTACTCTTAGGGCTGTTTTTCAGTGCCTGTGCCTCACACAACCCACGCATTGACATGGAAGTGTCTCGCTTGCTCTCACAACTCAGACTCAAATGGCATGATAGTAATGGTCATGATCATGTTCTCACTGGCCTGAAAAAGAAACCAAACTTTTCAGTTTTCTGCCCTTTTGTTGTTGGGAAATCCCAAATGAGTTTAGAATAAGGTGGTTTCCATTGTCATGAAAAAGTAAGGGAGTTTAATAGTATTTTACATCCCTTTTATTTGTGAACAGTAGAAAGAACACTAGCATTTGCTGTGCGTTCACTTTGTGTTAGTGAGTTGAATTCAGTATGATCTACTGTGACAAGGAGAAGGGATTCAGGGATTCAGCTTCCAAATGATATCCAAAAGTTTTACCAGGCGATAATTTGTAGGTATTGACAACAAACATTTTAGGTGGTTCCATTTCAATTAATGATGACATGAAGTTTAGATGGAAATACTTATTCTGTGACTCCTCTTTGAAAACAATAATGCAAGTTGAACAGAACTGACACCCACCTCTGGAAAGGGCAGGTTCTATATGAGGACAGTCCTAAATGTTGCTAAGTAACTAGTAACTTGTAAAAGAAAACTTACTGATGATGATGTGTTGAATTTTTATACTTTGCTGTGTGCTTTTCCATGTCTCGGATACTAAGTAAAAACACAGTTTACAAAAATGAGCTCACAGGTCAGTAGAGGACAGGAAACACGCAGGCTGACACATTTTAGTGGGCTGACTCATCCGTTTAGTACATAGTGATTTGGAGGAGGTGGAAACTTGGATTTAATAAATTGGGTCTTTCTCTTTTGGTTATTTTTTGAACAATCTTTTCCAATTCAACAATTTTTAGTTGTCTTTATGCGCCATTAAAGTAATTATTATAATAGAACACTAGTGTTCCTTATCTTGCTGTTTTTTAATTGGTATTCTAGCCAGTTTACCAGTATGTCACAAGAATTAAGTATACAGTCCTTGTGTTTTGTAGACAAACAAGAGCTTGCTATGTCTGTGAAGGTTCTCAGTCATCCAGGTCATGGTCTATCCAAACAAAGGTTCAAAAAAGGCAACTGGACTTGTTGAGGTTTTTTTTGAGAACTGGTTTCTGGTTGTTTACACAACAAGCAAGTTTCAGTAGGAGTTCCTATTTAAACCTCAAACTTCCCACCAGTCCCCTAGAACTGAAGAAGCTACTCGGATGAGTGGTGAAACGTCTTCTCAAAAAAAATAAAAAAAGCGTGAAAAGAGTGTGGCACTATTATGATTACATTATAGGCCTATTTATGATCAAGTGATCATAATCAGCCATGTGATTATTTACCACAATTCAGTGAAACATGGTAGCACTGCATCAAGATATCTTATATTGTCTGAATGAGGGTGATTATTTCACTCTGTTCCTGCAGGTTGACTCACAAAGTACATGCACTAACTGTAAACTGGGATGGTGGATTACTGTTCCCATCATCTACACCCCCCCCCCCCCCCCACACACACACACACAAATGTTTGCATGTCTATCTTAGTGGGGACATTCATTGACATAATGCATTCCCTAGCCCCTTATCCTAACCCTAACCATCTCAGCTATGTGCTTAACCCTAACCCTTATCCTAAACATAACCTAATTGTAACCTTTATTCGCAAACCAAGTCTTTACCCTCAAAAAGCCTTGTAAAGGAGTGAGGACAGGCTAAAATGTCCTTACTTTCCTCAAATGTCCTCACCCTGTGTAAAACACTGTGTAAAACACGAGCACACACAGACACACACTTTAAAATTCTCTGATAGAGAATGCTCTGAGCTGACTGTCATCTCTTCCTGTCTATTGTAGACCTTTGGCAACAGTACTCAAAACAGAAAAAGACCTTACTACATACATCATTTTTCTGTGTATTCTGTCACAGACAGGTAATAATGTACAGCACACACTTGCAAAATGCCTCTGACCAGAAATACACTTGCTCAATTTACATACCAGGAAGTTGCTGACATAGTTGTGTATCAAGTATGAAATAGTGAGTGTCTGATTACATAGGGGCAAAAAAACAAACAAACAAGCATACAAAAAAACACCAAAAAACAAAATAACTTGATGAGCAGCCATCAGTGAAAAACATGGCTACCGGAGGAACAATTGTGTGAGATTACTTGCAAGCATAGTGTACCACAGTGACCCATGTTGCATGTATGTGTCTGTGTGAGGTTTACTTTGCATTTCTGGAACATGTTGACGTCATGCCAGAGGGGAAGTTGAACATTTTTCCAGTTGCTGTGATGAAAGATAGTTAAAATGTACTGCAATAGTCACACAGTGTTGGTTTAGCAGTAATTAACTGGAAATGGGACTCTGAATTGTTTTCCAGGGAACTGTATGTGTCTTTGTGTGATGGTATCTATCTTACTGTACTCTGACATCAGTAGACAATATTCATGAGGGCATAGCTGCTTGAAACCAACTCTAGTTTGCTGGAGAACTGTAAAATGAAACAATTTATTCAACATTTTCACACACTGGAATGGACACATGGGAAGGACAAGATACAAGTACAAAAATGTACACTAGTTAAGAATAGGATGAGTAAGTGACAGTTAAACCCTTCTCAGTTACAGGAAGGGTCGGCAGGTATCACATCAGCTTGCCTGACACACTATATATGAATGAGAAAATGATTATGAAAGAAAGAAGAATGGGAGGAGTAGAGGAAGGAAGGGGAGGGGCGTTGTTCTCTTAGTAATAATTCAAGGAATTGACTGTGGCCTCTGAGAAGTGTGACTCATTTTGTGGTGTATCAGGAAACCCTTCAGATGTTGGTCACGGTATGCCTTGAGCAAATGCGACTGCATTTTATGCAAAATAGTTACACTCCTCTTAACCTTTTTCCTTCTCCCTTTAAAGTTCATTGACATTGTTAAAACTTACATGTGTGGGCCCCACTTTCTGCCTCCACACAACTTCATCCAAGGCTTCCTATAATAAAGGCACAAACTGCAGTGAAACTGAATTATTTACAACATATAAATATTATATGTTACTCAAATAGCAATTTAAATTATGAATTTCTAATCCCAAGAAAGTACTTGAAAAATTACTAATGAATCAGAAACTAGAAAATGTAACTCCAGCAGACACCTACAATCTGTTTAGCCCCAGCAGAAGCTTTTACAAAGGCCCTGTGTATTTTGAAACTTTATTCAAACTTTATTGTTTAAACATGGGACCATTTCTAATAAAATTGTGGTGTTGAAATATAGTGAAACCTCTGCCTCACTCTTTCCCTTTTATGGTACGTGACATCAGACCAAGAAAAAAACAGAAAACACACACCTCCCCCACCACATCGATAGGAAGTGATACTCATAGACCCTGTGTAACTGAGGTGATAATGCCCAAGCCCCCTACTGCCACAAGATTAGATTCAACTATACTCTGTGTTTTATTACAAATGTACAAGTGTCATGCTTAGTCAGATAAAGCCAGTATCCAGTTAGACCGAATGAGTCCATTGCTTTGTTTCCAGATGGGCAAATTGAATATGGCTACTCACAGTTCCCATAACAAATTGAACATTTCACTGTTGTGGTATTTAGAAGTCTGATGCACACAGGAACTAAGTACTTCCCTCAGAGACTTTTTGAATAATTTTGGACTTTTCTAGTTTAGCACAGATATTTTCCATGACAGACTAAATTACTAAATATAGAATGGTATACAGAGAATACATTCGTAACACTTACAGAAATTTGTGAATCTTTTAAACCCTTTGCCACAGTGTGTGACATCAGTGTATGAGCCATAAAAGAGAGATTAACTGCATTGTATCTAATGATACACCTAATTGGATGGTGTAAGCCTGTTCTCCAAAGCTAGAATGCTTTTACTGCTTTTATTTAAAGAAAGACAGTGTAGATTTAGTCAAACCTGCTCTTTCTTCATCTGGCATATGTGTCTGTGTATTCGTGTGAGAAAGAAAACAGAGAAGACGGCACAAACGAGATGGCAAGAGATACAGTGAGATAAACTCAGGCACAGTGTATAGTGGGAAGTGAGAGTGAAACATTTGAGGCTTTGAACATCAAAGATGCAAGCCTCATATCTTTATGCTAATCTGACTCAGGTGAGTTTTGTCAAAGAAGTCCTCCTCTTCCTTCCGCGAAGAGTCTGTTGAAAAATTAAGAAGTTTTTCTTTACACATCAGATAAGCTTCCCATAAACTACAGGCTCATAACATCACAAAACCACATACCTCTTAAGAAATGAAACAGGACTGGGGTAAAAAATACTATGACATATTTGAGAAAATGAAAAGTTGTTTTATTGCTTGACAAAGTCAAGCCTGATTGCACTTTATTGATATGAAAAGCTTGTGAGGAACCAAATTGACCAAATGCAGGGTTCCAAAAACAGTCAATAATAACAGTTTACGAAAGTTGCATCATAATTTGAAATAGATAAAACTGGTGTGACTCGTGGGGAATACTAGCTGGAAGAAATTAGAGTTTGGCTGGGAAATGTTTGCCTGACAGATGATAGCAGGCTGGGTGAGCAGGGAAGGGTCTGGTCAGGCAGACAAGGCAACAAAGGAGTAAGACAGTGACACAGTGAGAGGACAAACATGGGATCAACAAGAAACACAAAAAAGGGAAAACAGCTGAAACAAAGGGACGAGGTAAAGTCAAAACCAAAGCCAAAGCCAGGACTGTGACAGCTTTCCCTTCACATCACATTAACACTCCTGTAACAGTCTTTTAAAATCAAGACTTTTGAAATCAAAAAGTGTTGTCAATTATCATGGTGAGGTTGTCCTTCGACCGTTTGGGTTTAATGTGATCACTTCATCATCTTTCTTTGCCTGGGAGGTAAGGGTGTGCTTTAAAGGAAAAGGCCATATCTGGGTAGTCACTCTCAGTTTGCTATATTTCTTTATTTAAGCCCCGAAAGAACTGTGCATATAATGGTGCCTTTTGTATATACCACACATGGCTTTGGATTAAGCTTGTCATGTGATAAAGAAGAATACTATTGAGGAATGCTGATGAAACAAGGTTCTCCATTCAAAGCGTCAAGAGAAATCTTGATGCTAAACAAGGTTTAGACAGAATGTGTGTAATCATGGCTAGGAAATTACTTTTCTATAACATATTTAGTATTTTTCAAAACCATGGTCCGACTGGGGCCTTTCTGTGTGGAGTTTGCATGTTCTCCCTGTGTCTGCGTGAGTTCCTCCCACTGTCCAAAGACATGCTCATTAATTGGTGATTTTAATTGACCGTAGGTGTGCATGTGAGTGTGAATGGTTGTCTGTCTCTCTGTGTTAGCCCTGCGATGGACTGGCGACCTGTCCAGGGTGTACCCCGCCTTTTGCCCGATGACAGCTGGGATAGGCTCCAGCCCCACCCCCGTCACCCTTCACAGGACAAGCAGTTACAGAAGATGAATGAATGAATGAATGAATGTATTTAGTATTTGCGTTCGTATTTTTCTTTTTTTGTACTTCTTTCTCTTGTACAAAACTGGGTCAAATCTTCAAACTGATTCTAATATTCTGACTAGACATTCTGACTAAAACATGTGTTTTAAATGATAATTGTTTGTATTGACGCAAATGACTATATTATGCCAACTGGGCTTGGCTACTTTTCCCACCCTTGTGATTCATTCATCTCCTCATCAAACTCCTGAAGTATGTACAGGTATATCCTTGCTCCTCCCATCATCTGCTGCCAGAACAGTTAGAACACTTTAGATGTTGTCTTCTGTTCCTTTATCTCTGAGTTACACTGAATTTCAAATTTTGCTTAAATATGAAAAAAAAAATGTGTTAAAATTATTCACACAAAACGCCTACACTATATTGTTTAATGGTTTAATAATGATACATTTCAGTGTTGTAGTGTGCTGAAGCGATGCTGATTTTAACTACTTTATTCCAGCGAAATCATGTTCTCTTTAATGTAAACTCTTGAACTTTGCCGGCAAGTTAATGTAATTTCTAGTGTAACATGGGGTGTTTTCTTGTTCAAAGACTTCAGCAGAAAATTCTTTGTTCTGTAAGGGATTTTAGAGTGACATTTTATCACCCACAATCACAATTTCAAGATCAGTGAATTACGTTGCAGTTTGTGCAACTCATTTAAAAATTTTGAGTTTCAAAAGAATTCTCCTGCTTTATAAGGAACCCATACGTGGAATTTTGTCAGTGACACAATATTTACTCAATTGTTTCCTCTTTCTCAGTAACCAGACAAGAACAAACTTGTGCTTGACAGTACACTCACCAGATGACCAGTTCCCACTGTTTAAGGAAGAGCTGAAAATCTGAGGATTAATCAGTAACCTTTAACCTGGGAGAGAGCTTTCTGAGTGTGACTCAGTGAGGGATTTGTAGTTATGTGTTCAAAGCCTGAGGTAACTTCTTCCCTTTCAATTTTACTGTCAAAGGTTGGTAAAGATTAGACACCACTGTCTCGTTACTTTTGCAATTGGTGTGGGCCCAACTTGTTCCATAGAAAAAGAAAATGTAAAACTCAAGCTAAGCTTACATGGAGAATAGATGAGAGAAGAGAACAGAATGAAGTGCAGAAAGAAAAACTGGTCAGATGTGTGCAAAGAGGTAATGCTTGGCTGCCTCATTTAATCCAAATCCCATCTACTGCCTATTTTGATAGGCATAGACAGCAAATGGCAGAGGAAGAGATTACATGTGTGCATTAACATAAATACTTACTTGAGGAAACCCTTACCAAACTGCAGCCACGAGACAGGATACAGAGCCTTACTGTAATAGAATAGAATAGCAGGAAACAGTGCCAAGTCACACACCCCTCTGGGCCTTACTGGAAGCGCAGTGCTATTTGAATTTCCTTACATGGCACACAACCAGGAGTAATTTAGTAATTGGTATGCTGACAACAACCAACTATAGCTTGTAACAGATGCTGTCACAGTATTGTACAGAATGTTCTTGGACAGAGTAGAACATCACTTGTACCGTTAAATGTTCAGTTAAAAGCTCTTAATACAATCACTACACCTTGAGAATATGTGTGAACAGTTACAAACAACTAGGCACACATATTCAATTTGGGAATATGTGGAAATAAGACAGAGAAAACTTCATCTACAGCATACTGAAGATGTTTGAGAGCAAAACACAAGAATAAATGTTAAAACATATATATATTAATATCACGTTGTATACAGTGACAAACCCTGGATAATTTTCTGTTCGTTTTTAAAACATGTGCAGAAAATTATGAAATACTGACACCTAGTGGATGATGAGGACATTAAAAAAATATGTAGGAGCAGCTAAAAAAAACAAAAACATGAATAGCATAAGGTGTTAACCCGGCCTCCAAACTTCCCAGATTCCAAACATATAGAGTATCTGCAAGATGTGCTGGCTGCACTACTAACATACTGATGCCTAGCATGACAGGACACCTCCCAATGAGTCAAAACTGTTTTGGAGGCAGCAGGATGACCTACACAATATTAGCCATGTGGTTTAATTGTTGTGGCAGATCGATGCACGTCCCACAGTCAATTGCTCTATTTTGCTGTGTTCCTTACATGGAGTTGCATCTGCAGAAGTGGGTGGTAAAAAGCCACATTTATTCTATTGCAAGTTTTAATGTTTCCTTATGTTGACTTCAGTAAAGTTTTAGAAGAAAAAATCTTTAATTTTGATTAGCGTAGCTCAGGAATAAAAAAGATCTTCTTAGTCCAAAGATAAATCTCACCCTGCCACAATGTACTTTGTATGGCTGTGTTACACCAGCCAGACATACATCTGTAAACAAAACCACTAATTAAAACTCAATTAAACAATACTCTTTGCTTCCTCTCAATCTTTGGTAAGTGAAGCTCTCTTTATTGCTCTCCTTGGGTCAATGTATTGCTCTGATCTGTGTGGGGATGGTTGGATTCTGTGGGCATGGCTTTGGATCCGACCCTGTAACAATAGTCACATTTACTGTTTATACTGAGTGCTCCATTCACCCCGGATGAGGTTCTGCAAACTTTTCAAGTCAATGCCCTCCGAAAAAACTCCGGGTAGCTTCACTACTTTCACTTGACGCAGAAAAAGCGTTTGATAAGGTCAAGAGGTCATACCTGTTTGCCATTCTGGAAAAATTTAATCTTGGTGAAAAATGCATTGGGTGGGTCAGAACTATATAGCATATAGCAATCCACAAGCTCAAATATGTATAAATGGTGACCTCACAGAAAAATTTAGAGGCTGCCAACAGGGAAGCAGTTATCCCCATTTTTATTTAACTTGTTGAACCACTCGCAGAAGCCATACGCACCAATGAAGAGATAGGTGGTATTGACATTGGGAAAACAAATAACAAATTTCATTGTATGCTGACGATATAATTTTATACTTAACCAGCCCTGAACAATCAATCCCATCAGTATTCCACCTTATCACTAAATTTGAAACAATATAAGGCTATAAAATCAACCTGACAAAATGCTCCCCGTTTCATTTCTCGGACAAATTAACGCGATTAAAATGAACGTTTCAGTTATTGGTTTCAGTCACTGCCTTGTTACTTGGATAAACCATTCTCTAAATCCATAAATAAGATGTTAACATCTTTTATCTGGAAGAACTCTTCACCAAGAATATCTTTTAAAACTTTAATAAAATCTAGAGAGAAGGGGGACTGGCACTACCAGATTTACAGATGTACTATTTGGCTGCCCAGACAAAGGGCCTGATTAGCTGGGTGCAAAAACGTAACAATGCTCAATGCTCAGAGCTCTGTCTTGCTACTTCTACAACCTTACTACCATTCATTAACAATATAAGTGCACTATATCAGGTAACAAGAACCTTTGTAACCTGCAACACTCTCTGAGCTTGGCAAGATGTAAAAAAGTTTTGTGGAACCTTTGGCAAAATCTCCAGGCTTGCCCACAACCCAGATCTGCCACCATCAATTGGTAAATCTTTGTTTACAAAGTGGAAAGAGAACAGTATACGTCAGTTCAAACATCTATTTACAGAGGACACATTCAAATCCTTTGCGGACATAAAGTCAAAATATCAAATTCCAAAACAGGACTTTTATAAATACCTACAAATTCGCCATTTAATTAACACCCTGAAAGGGGAAAGGCGCTTCTTTGGGGCTGACAAATCTCAAGGAGATCTTGTTGAAATCTACATCAATAAATGGAAAAATCTCTGTAATTTATAGTGCTTTGTTAGACCATCACAGCTCATCCTTGACCTCGCTTAAGAGCATATGGCAGAGGAATATGGGATGTGTTTTTGACAAGGACCAGTGAGATACTATATGTCGGAATGTTTTTTCCTCATTGTCTTGTAATAAAATAATTAAACAAAATTATAATTTCATGCACAGGACGTACTTAATTCCACTCTGTATAAGTAAAATTATTCCTAATTCATCCCCTATGTCATCGTTGTAAAGCATGTTTTTTGGGAATGCAGAAAAAAAATATTAAAAAAATCTGGAAAACGGTGCATGATCTGCCTGTCAAGGTTGTGGAAACTCCACTGGACAATAAACCAATACCTTTGGTACGGACAAGACACTGGATGCCACACGCAGGAACAGGATCACCATAATATCCTACATAGCACAGAAATGCATCCTACTCAACTGGAATCAGCAAAGACCCCCATCATTTATTTTGTTTAAGCAAATCTTAAATGAAACGCTGAGACTGGAACAACGCATATACACCTTAAAAAATAAGGGCGACATCTTTCGGAGGATATGGGAACCACTTATGGACGTCTGACATTATCATCATGGTTTAGCATGCCTGGATACCATATACAAAAAACTGACTGTATTCAGGAGTAAAATGTATTTGTTGTATCCATGCAAAACACTTTGCAGCTAGACAGTCTGGGAAAAATGCATCATTTCCTTTTCAAATGTGCTTTTATTTGTAAGGCTGTTTTCACAGCACTCATTGCAGCCCAGTGGGGGCTGCAATCACAGCAAAAACAGCTCGTCTGTTTCTCTCAGCAGCTTTCAAGTGTTTTCCACACATATCCACAAAAGACTTTAAAGATTAACAAAGCAAACATTTTGGCTTTGTAGGTTTATCAAAGCTTCAGCAGAACGTGTTGAAATGAGTCAGGTGGTGTCTCGAATGTCTTGGAAGTCAGAGGACATGTGTTTCAGGGTTTATTTGGTTACCATGTCTCTGGAAGGCATGAAGCATTAAAAGGCAGCAGTTTTCCTACTAGCATTTCTTGGCAATGGGGGACATGAAGCCTGCTCCTCATTGACAATTTACCTCATGCCTTCTTTCAGTTATTGTTTGGCTTTGATTAATGGACAGTATTTGCTAAGAGGAAACCTGCACTGTTGAGATAGCAAACACATCTTGCTTCAACAGTAAAAATTTGTCTTTGTTTTCTGAAATAAACCAAGGAATGGAAATGGAAATGGTGGAAAGCTCTTTAAAATCTAAATGACACTTTGTCTACACAAATGCAGACACATTCACACCAGTGCCAAGCACTGGGAGCAACTTGCAGTTTAGTGTCTTGCTCATGGACACTTCAGCATGTGGCCCATGTATTGGGGATTGAACGGCTAACCATCAGGGTTTGCACTGCCTGACCTACAGCCCCCTTGTTACTCTTCAGTAATTTGAACCAGTGACAAAAACCACAGTTCAGAACTGCAGGCATGACACATAGCACAATATAAATGCAAGCTGTATAATTATAAGTCATATAATAGTCCTCAAACTTTATTTAAGTAATTTGAATGCAATCAACTAAATAATGAAACATGCAATTTATGCAGTAAGGCTACAGTTATAATTATCAGATGGGTCCCTCCATATGAGCTGGGTTCTGCTCGAGGTTTCTTCCTGTTAAAAGGGAGTTTTTCCTTGCCACCGTTGCCTTCAGGCTTGCTCTGGGGGTTTCAGGTCGGGTTTTTGTAAAGCGTCTTGAGACGATTTGTATTGTTATTGACGCTATATAAATAAAATTGAATAAGGCATGCCTGACATTATGTAATTTTAATTAATTTGGATTTTTACTGGGTAAAAATGAAAAAAAAAAAAAAAAAAGACTTGTAGAGCTCCCACCCTACAATGTAAGCCACAGTGGCTCACTCTTCTAAACACCTTTGTGTGTATTTGTGAGTTTGTGTGCCAGAGCCTAGCATAATTTACAAATTCTTTAAACTGTCCATACCATTTCATCACTGCCTGTCTGATGGGGGAAACAACGAATATTTGTTCTAACACCTTAAATTTATGGAATGATCCCATTATTATTGGTGCTCACTGAACAAGGGACAGGTCTAATTAACTTTTCAAGTAGGAGAGAGGACATCTTAATCATGCTGCTCGAGGGAATGAGTCAGTTTATGAGACCTCTCAATCCTGAGACATCGACTCCATACACACCTCAGTATTAGTGTTATAATGAAGCAGTGTGGAGAAGGCGTTCAAGAGGTGACAGATTTAGGCAGCTATCACAATGGGGAAGAAAGTAAATCACGGTATAAATATGAAAATATGATAAATATGAGTATCTATCTATCTATCTATCTATCTATCTATCTATCTATCTATCTATCTATCTATCTATCTCCTGAATATCTCCTAACCTCTTGTCATTGCCATTGTAACTGCTTTCCTTCTGTCTGTAGTCTATCATAGAGACAGAGAGAAAGCAATGATGATGATGAGACACGCTTGTACATACAACACAGAAAATCTATAAATGAAGTGTTTCAGTTTATGCTGAAACCTCCAGGATAAACTGTGCATGGGGCAAAAACTCAATACGGACAAGAAAGGCACAACCCCCTCTCGAAGCACAAGCAACTGGCTTACAAATGTAATCCACGCCTAATAATTACAATATGTGAGAATTTTCAAAATAGGTCCAGAAAAAGATAGTCTCACAGATTTTTTTTTCTATCAAAAATCCTTCATTAAACTGTGTAAGTGAAAATTACTGTTCTCTGTCATAGACAAGGACACAAACCAAAGAGTAATGGCTTAGCACCAACTTCGGTGTTCTTCTGCCAGAGCGGATTGAATTATGTTCCATAAAAGTCTAATAGGATTTCAGCAGGGCTAATAAATAAGAGAGGGCTGCAAGGCTGTATCGCTGTTATTTGGTTCTGCTTTTATGACTCTCCCCTCTCTGTGCCATCTGAGATAAGATTACTGGGCAAGTAGCAGCTACACAGACAGCTGAGTGGACATCATTTTTCATGGCTCAGATTTTGATTAAGTAGCCAGTGCACCTTAAACTTTGATGCAAATCACATTTTAGCAAACATAAGCACAGAGTTTAATTTTTTACATTTAAAATACTTCACAGGATCATTTAATTCTTGAATGTCTTGATGTTGAAAACTGAATGTAAGGTCTATGAAAACTATGAATGGACAAGCCTGGATGTCAGGTAAGAAAGGATTTCTTGTAAATACTTCTATTAATTACAAAAAAAAAAAAAAGAAAGAAAGAAAGAAAAAAATGTCCTTGGTAAATCATTTACATAGCCTCCCTGTCATTGGTTGGGAATGTTCCAGGCATATATTTACACATTGTACACTTTCTCCTGCATATTACCTTATAATGGTATAAAAGGACAAAATGAAAGCACCTTTACAGCCCTGGTAACTTATAAATATATTAATAACAACAGTGTTACAGTATATTGTTTTTTCCAAAATTCCTTTTCTGCCTGACTCATTCAGATGGTAAATGGCCTTGCTTTTATATAGCGCTTTACAGTCCTTTTCTACTCAAAGTGCTTTACAGTCACACACACATCTACCCATTCGCTCACACAAGCACACACACACACACATTCACACACCAGTGCCACGCACTGGGACCAAGTGGGGGTTCATTGTCTTCCTCAAGGACACTTCGGCATGTGGCACATCCCGGGGATCGAACCGCTAACTCTATGGTTCGTGGACAACCCGCTCTACCTACTGAGCCACAGCCACAGAAGAAGTTTTACAAATTAGCCGCAGGAATTTGCTACACGGGCACAGTGGCAAGGTGGTTAGCACTGATGCCTCACAGCAAGAAGGTCCCGGGTTCGACTGGGCCTTTCTGTGTGGAGTTTGCATGTTCTCCCTGTGTCTGCATGGGTTCTCTCCGGGTATTCCGGCTTCCTCCCACCGTCCAAATACATGCTCATTAGGTTAATTGGTGATTCTAAATTGGCCGTAGGTGTGAGTGTGAATGGTTGTCTATCTCTCTGTGTTAGCCCTGCGATAGACTGGAGACCTGTCCAGGGTGTACCCTGCCTTTTGCCCGATGACAGCTGGGATAGGCTCCAGCAGACCCCGCGACCCTTAGCAGGATATAAGTGGTTACAGAAGAAGAAGAAGAAGAAGAATTTGCTACACATTCTTGTGACTTTAATAGAATGTAAAACAGGTGTACAGTGCCTCAGATTCATTAAAAAACACAAGCACAAGGTTTGTTATGAAAAGAAAACAATACAATATAACTTAACACAAGTAAACATTGTATTTTCATGGCGGTCTGCACCGATACAGAGAAAGAGAAGTCAGACAGACAGAATATTACAGTTTAGATTCATCAGGCAATAGATACACACATTTTCAGCCGTTTCTATGAACAGTGCATTTATTAACGGGTTGGGTACAGACATTTGGAAGCATGAGGCACAAAATAACATTCTGATGTCACTCTAAAAGTCAAATACTGAGCAGCCAATATTGTTTCAATACTATGCTTTATGCTCACATATGTGTGGACACATTTCTAATGCCAGTGCAGACTGGGAAAATTAACAGAAAATTACACTGCCTGGCCAAAAAAAAAGTTGCCACCAAAAAAAAGGTCACACACTCTAATATTTCATTGGACTGCCTTTAGCTTTGATTACAGCACACATTTACTATGGCATCGTTTTGATAAGATTCTGCAATGTCACAAGAATTATTTCCATCCAGTGTTGCATTCATTTTTCACCAAGATTTTGTATTAATGATGGGAGAGTCTGACCACTGTGCAAAGCCTTCTCCCAAAGATTCTCAATGGGGTTAAGGTCTGGACTCTGTGGTGGCCAATCTGCCAACCCATGCAGTAATTATCCAATAGGAGGCTTCTACCTATTTGCTTAGTTAAATCCAGGTGGCGACTTTTTTTTTTGGCCAGGCAGTGTCTAACAAAAGGATGAAAAGCGGCAGACATCACAAAGAGCCAGTGAAAACGAATATGTTCAACAGCCCAATTTATTCAGTGTGTCCTGATGTCCGTGGTTACATTTATGCAAAGCCAGTGTGCAATACATTTTGTTGTCATGGTTCTTGACCTGCTTCTCTGCTGATTTGTTTATTAATGTTCCACCAATAAATGAATAACAATAAAATCACTGAAAATGTGAGCTTTTAGTTTCACATGGACTCAAGAATACGTCCATTTATAACATAGTGATGGTTACACCAGAGTCATAATTTCCCTTCATTTGAATTATTCTTGCAGCCAGCATAAGCAGTAGTCCAGTTGCCACCTCCAGACCGTAGGAGAACCAGGCCGTGGCTAAAGACCAACCAAAAGACACATCAACGTAAACAAGACTCTCAGGGGATACTATCTTCTGGAATTCCTCCATGGCCAGATTTGAGTATTTGATGTAGATGCTGACCCCGGACAGGGTGAAAAGACCTGTTGATGCATGGCAAGACAGAAAGAAAAAGTCTAAATTGTCATAAAGGATAACCTAATTAAGAAACTGATTCAAATTGAATCTGCTCCTTAATAGAAGGAACCTCAAGTGTAAGTGTAATATTGTTGACCAATTGAGACTGAGCTTTGGGCACACACTGCACAATCTTCAAATTAAGTTCAGGCGAAAGTTCACTAAAGAAGGTCTATTCTCCTTCAGTGAATGTGGGTTATTTCTGTCGCTATATGATTGCACTCTAAGAAATTCTCTCTCTCATTATTGTGGCATTTAGCAAATGGAAATAATTTTGGTAATCCTAACTGACCTAAAACAGGAGAGGTTTAGTCTCTAACTTCAGACAGTGAGGAAAAACGGTTTATGTGCCTTTAAACACAGTGTATGTAAACATCTGGTTTCAACTGTATATATATATATATATATTCTGCGCAGTACGATCTGATGATCCGACAGTGGAGCCACACTGCCCAGCCACACTTCCACCAGACTCACTCACGTTTTCGTTAAATTAATACTGAGCTCTGCTCTACCTTCGCCAGTTACAAAGTTATTTATTTAGGGCCGTGATCACGGAGCGGTTGGCATGGAAACTGTCATCATGAGGTCACATCCTGTTTCTATAGCATCAAATAACTAACTAGAGAAATCAAAACAATGGATGCTTGAACATGCATCAGCATTATATTAACTATCTAAAATGACAGAAACCATCCTTGAAAAAAAAGTATTTGATGTGTACTTTAGTATTTTAGTTCCAAGTCCCAACCATTAACATAGAGGGGGTGGAGCTTATGAAATATACTGGAGCCAGACAACAGGGAGAGCTCTACTTGATTTGACTTCACTAAAGAGGAGCAGTTCCCATCTTTATTTCCAGTATATGGTGTGAGCTGTCAGTGCACCCAACTTGGTACATATATCAGCCTAAAGTCTCTGATACTAAAGTGTTAAACTTATAAAATCTTTAAAAACTGTTCTATAATTAATGACTGCGGCCTCTATACATCTTTTTTTGCATCAATCTTGCATGTATAAGCATCACCTATTATTCTGATCACGTATACGTTCTACATGTATGCTCTATCCAGATGTATGTATGAATTTATTTGATTTATTGCTGCCATCAACTGGGGGGTTCTGACTCCGGGTTCCAGACCCTTTCCTGTTTACTTTTTATGGGTCTTTGTATTGACAGTGGCGAAGTTTAGTTTTTGCAGGTCTTTGATGTAGATATGTGAACATGACATTTGCTGCAGAGCATGAAATTAGTTGTCTCTTCTGCGTGACATGGGGGCTGGGCATGTCAACAGAGATAATGCACTATATAATAAGACCAACGTTGGTGACATATGTATACATTCGGCCTCTGTCTTACCTAAACATAGATTTAAACTCATTACCCTTGAGTTCAGATTAACTCGAAGGCATTATTTAATCGAAATTATATTTATCAAAGCTGCACAACAGTTGTGGTTAACCCTAACCCCATTTACTGTTGCACAAACACTTTATATTACCAGACATATACTCAAGCATGTTAATCATTTAAAGAGCATTATTATGGCATTATACATACATTTTAGGACTGTCCATTGGATTACTATTCTTTGTATACTTTATATAATGTACTATCTAAAAAAAGGACATGAAATGTTTTTATTTTGTAACAACAGAGAGTGATAGAAAGAAATGGCCCACTAATGGTTTTCTGCAATTTTCTGCCACTTCACTGTGATTAGCAGTCAGTCAGCATGTTGTGATCAATACTGTTAATTATGTTAGCATCCATTCTGACAATGTTTGCAGGTAGGGTGTCTATAAAATGTGTTCAGACTGGAGATTTGTCCTCAGTAAATGACAACTACGAACTACATTAATCACACCATTCTACAGCAGGGTAGCCTTTGGAAATAGGTGTCAAAATATGATTTAGCATATGAGACAACGCGTGAGAGTATTGGCACTTATCACTGTACCATCTGAATGTCTTGAGTCAGTCATTCTGTTTACAAAATCTGTCAGAGACAAATTCTGACAAACAGACTGAATAGAAAGGAAAAGGACTACTAAGCTGAATTCGTTGTTTTTTTGTTTGTTTGTTTGTTTGTTTTTTAATATCCACACAGATATACAGTACATCTGCAAATTAGACCTTTAACAGTCTTCTTAAATCAATTGCAATTTTAATATATGCACAACTTTTCTCATTGGCTCTCACCCTGAACAGGTATATTGCTTATGTCTAAGCACACACATACAGAAAAACAAACACAAACAGTAGGAGCTTACTGCAGAGAAGAAAGTAGGAGGCTGCTGCAACCAGCAAGGTGGGACTGCATGCCAACGAGCTGACAAGTCCAAAGATCCAGCCTAACACTAGCAGGACCAGGCTGAGGGGCAACATGATGACAACCGTTTTATGCAAGCCTGCAAACATGCATATGGACATGCAACAATAAATACACACAATGATTTCTGTGACTGCAAGACTTTATTTCAAAATTAGTGTCATTATAAATAAATCCACTCACCAAGAAGCTGCCTTTCAGCCTCTGACAGGGTAGACATATTTGCTGGGAAAGCAGGGATGACTGAACTCCGGTTTTTCCCTGTAAATGTCAAAGGAAAAGGTTACACATGACAAGACCCATGACAGAGCTTTGCAAAACTGTTCTTAGATACCAAACAATATTGATTTAGTAGTTCCATTAGACTGGCTTTATTGCTGGTACAGATGTCTAAATATATTATTGTGCTGAACATTTACGCAAACTGCGTTCTTTATTATATTCTTCACGGAGAGTGAATTTTAAATATGAACTGAATTTTACTGAGTAGTCGATTGGCTTATCCAGTCTGTTAGCTTCTCTAATATAAAAGCACTTGCATTATCTCTTCTTTGGATCGGGTCAACAAAGTAAAATTCTCTGTAAGCAGTTTCGGCTTTGTTCCCTGACGCCCTAATAGTGTAGGGTTAATCAACGCTGTGGACTGCTGCTTACAAGTGCACGGTAAAACAGAAACACAAGAGGGATGATCTCTGGATAAATATAAACAATGTCACACATCAGCAGCATCTGATGTTACCCACAACTAAATGATTTCTTGTGAAAATCAGAAGAGATCATTGGCATTTCACAAGTCAGAACACGCTTCAGTTATGAGTTAATTCAAAAAATAAATAAAATAAAAAATATGATCAATATGATCATACAGTAGCTGTATGATCATATATAATAACGATCTTTAATGCATCTTACGCACGCCATTGTGATGCGACGATGGCTTCTTGAAATCAGCTTGAGAAGCAAGGCAAAAAGATATGTATAGACTTAAAGCGTCGGAAAAAAAATAGATCATACAAACATCCTATAGTAGCTACGTTTGAAGTTAAACTGGTATACCTTCATTAATTCTCCACAGTCCAGAATGTGAACTCAAGTCATCTGGACCCGTGTAGTTCGGTTTATTCACGTCGATGATGTACCAGTAATCAGTCCCAATTGCTACAGCAAGGAGGCAAAAACTGAGCAAACCCGTAAAGCCAGCCGTAAGAACCACCGATCCGTACTTCATTCTACAGTCCACAGGCAAAGCGCAGTCACGCGAATGACTGAATGTGGATTTTTTTCTCCACGAATCTTGTAAAGTGCTTGTTCTCCATGCTAAAATGTAGTTATTTTGTGAAACACACACACATAAATTTACTATTCCCAAATTAATTATTTCCAGCGAGCGTCAAACCAGAAATAAGGAACTCCAAATAAAAGATGAGATGCGCCTTTGTGCAGCTCCATGTAGTGGCTATACGGTTGCTGCAGCGATTGATGCCCTGTTGACAAGGTACGGGAATAAACCCTACATTTCCGGCCTTGCCTTCCACAATAAAGCCGTAACCGGGGAATATTCAATTAGGTTTTATTTTTATAGCGCCAAAAACAATCTTGGTTGTCTCAAGACTCTTTACAGAACCCAGAGCCTGAAACGTTTAAAGTAAGCACTAAGCCGGCGGTGGCAAGGAAAACTGCCCTTTTAAAAGGAGGAAACGTTGAGCAGAACCCACCTCATCTGTTTGAGGCCAAAAGAGAAAGAGGTATTTATTTATTATTTGATAAATGTCATACATATCTAAATAAAGCACACATGCATGGTCTTAACATGATACAAACGAAGAGTACAAGATATTATCTAAGAGATCCATAACTCATAAAAAAAGAGTGGAAGTGCTAGCATTAAAATTACTTAGTGTAGAATGTTGTTTGGGGCCTCACAACAAGAAGGTTCTGGGTTCGAACCCACTGGCCGACTGGGTTGAGTTTGCATGATCTCCCTGTGTCTGCTGGGTTCTCTCCAGGTACTCCGCCTTCCTCCCACCGTCCAAAGACATGCTGGTTAGGTGCAAGGTGCCCCTGCAGCTTCCCAGGGAGACCTCGACAACATCGAGGAGAATGCTAAGCGAGTAACCAGCTACATTGCCAAATGTACTGAGGATGTTACTCTAAGCAAGACCATCTCAGCACACGGCAACCAGAAGCTATGGATGACTGCAGAGGTCCGCACACTTCTGAGAACCCGTGACCAAGCCTACAGTTCTGGGGACAAGGTAGCACTGCGCTCGGCTTAGTCAGCACTCATGAAGGCGGAAGGGAATACAAACTGTAATGTCCTACAAAATCAAGCAGCAAGCTGATGACAGTGACACTGCTCTTCTAGACAGACTCAACCACTTCTTTGCATGCTTTGAAGCATTAAATCTGTCAAAGAGGGAAAGAGCTGGTCCTCTCCTACCATCTGACCAGATGGCAATCTACATCAACTCAGTAGACATATGGAGGACCTTATCTTCAACTCACGTAAAGCAGCAAGTCCAGACAACATCCCAGGACGTGTGCACAGGGCTGACGAGCTGGCTGATGTCCTGATGGATTTCTTCAACATCTCTCTTGGACAAGTTATGGTTCCCAGATGCTTCAAAATTTCCACTATTATACCAGTGGCAAAGAGGTCAGATGTGTCCTGCTTAAACTGCTACTGTCCTGTCACTTTAACTTCCATAGTGAGGAAGTGTTTTGAAAGGATCATCAAACCACACATCACAGCCAGCCAACCTGCCTCTCTGGATTTGTTCCAGTTTGTCTGCAGTCCCAATCGCTCCACAGAGGACACAGTATCCACCACACTACACATAACACTCACCTATCTGGAAAATAAAGACACTTATGCCAGAATCCTGTGCACTGACTTCAGTCCAGCTTTTAACACTAATAAACTAACAGAGAAACTCCATCACCTCAGCCTGAACACCACCACCTACCACTGGTTACTGGACTTCCTGACGGAAAGACCACAGTCAGCCCTCATTGGGAATGACACTTCCAATGCAATTACACTGAGCACTGGTTCACCCCATGGCTGTGTGCTCAGTCCATTACTGTTTACACTGCTAACTCACGACTGTGCTTCCAGTCAGGAAGAGAACCTGATCATCAAGTTTGCAAATGATACCACAGTTCATCTGTGGAAATGAGGTGGCAGTGTACAGGAAAAAGGTGAAACGTCTTGAGGGCTGATGCAGAGACATAAACCTGGTGCTCAACGCAGACAAAATTAAGGAGATGATTGTCGACTTCCTGCGCACACACCCCTCTGCATCAGTCGTTCTACAAGCTCCTTGGAATTCATTCTCACATCATCCGCAAACTCCACACAATCGTGAAACAGGTCCAGCAGAGAATGAAAGTGAAGCAGGCTTAATTTCCCACCCGCATCCTCACAAGCTTCTACAGAGGAGTGGTGGTCTAACCTACTATATATCCTCATGGCACTCCAGCCCAATGATGGCAGACAAGAAGACCTTGCAGAGGGTAGGAGGGGAGCGGAAAGAGCGATTGGAGTCTTGCTGCTTCATGTTCAAGAACTCTTCTAGAGCCAGTGCAAGAACAGAACACAGAATATCATCAGAAACCCCTCTCAACCTCTCAATAAACTATTTGAACTGCTGCCGTCAGGTAAACAGTACCAGAACATCAGAAGCAAGACTAACAGTTAGCTCAGCAGTATTCTCCCACAAGCTGCTGAGCTGCTGATCTGACCCAGGAAGAGCACCGTGCACCTTGCACTTTACTTATTTTAACTTAAGTCTTTTAGTATTTTAGCTGATTATCCTAACTTATTTGAGTTTACCTGTTTTGCTAAGTCTGCTCAGATCTCAGATCAGAGAAACGCAATTTCATTCTGTCTAGATTACAGCTGAATGTATGTCAAAATGACAATAAAGCTTGATTTGATTTGCTGTTGCCTTGAACAAAACTCTCTTTCAAGCAGGCAGTGGTAATAAACCGCACGTTCAGAGTCTGCACAAATTGCACTCAGCAGAAAAAGATTGGCTCTGGGGAAGATTTTAGCAATAAGCCCAGTTTACCATGTGGACAATAAGGGGGTCCTTCATGGAGTGGCTTGTCTTCTCTATGTCTCCAATCCTCTCAGATCCTATGGAAATATTCAATTGAATTAGCTTAAATTAATGTCATAGCATTAACAATTAAATACAATTCATGACAAAAACTGTGCGCGAATGTTAAACTCAACTTGGTTCTCCCAGACAAAAGCCCAGATTGCAATGTGAGACGTCGTCATAGATGACTCAAAAGACTATGTGTAGACTCAGCCCATGGGGGCTGAACAAGCTACTGAGGATTCTTAAAGCTTCTTCAGAAAAAGATCATTATCAGACACTTAAGGCTCATCTTTTGAGCAACAGGTTGGCAGATTCTATAACTCATGGAAGGGAGGCTAGATCTTCTGGGACAGCATAAGCCCAGTTTTCTCTTCCAATATTTCTACAATGAATGCATTCTGATGTATGGTTTGCCTTGGCCAACACCACTGCCAATGACTGCTGTGCTCAGGCTGAAGGGGCTGATAAATATTTTCTGGCTGGTCAACAGCACTGTGTGGCCATGTTTCTCCTTGCCCAAAACCTTTTTATCCCCACATTGGAACACAATATATGAGTCTGTCAATAAATCACATCATGTGTACTATGATTAACAATGCCTTTTGTAAAAATAGTAAACTAATGCTAAGCGTTTGCTGTCGTGAATGCTAAAACAGCAACTACAAAGTGTTATGAAACTTCTGAAAGGACCATCTTAGAATTTCCTTTATTGATATGTTTTGTTCAGTGATTGTGCTATTCTGTGATAAACTACAGTTTATATTGGATCTCATTAAAAATAAAAGATACATGCTTTGTCTTATTAGATCAAAGATCTAATAGTTCAGGATAGGTAAACATGTGTGCAGAACTGTGTATTTGAACTCCAACTCTATCCTTTGTCTCCTCTGTTCATAAATTTAAGGATTAAAAAAAAAAAAGGTTTGCATTTGTATTCAGATTTACACAATTCAGAGAACATGTTGTAAAGTGTTGTTATTGTTATTGTTGTCTCGTGCAAGCATTTTTTTTTCTGTCTATATCCGCAAAGGCCAGCTAAATTATACAAATGTATAATTGAGATTTACTATATCAGACATGACATGAGGTGAACAGATTGAACAGATTAAATTATGGATTAGAAGTTCACAAAGATAGTTTAGCACTTTGGTGTGCTACTTCTTGTTTTTTCCATGTTATGTGACATAAGGATGTGTTAATGATACAATATCTGAAATTTCACATATCATTTAATGTGTAGTTTTTTTTTTCCATTGCTTTTGATTGACATATTTAAACTGTACCAAAATTAGGTACACAAAAAACGTCCTAATAAATTCTATGACATACCTGGAAAAAGGTTTTCCAAACCCATTCCAATGTTTGTGGAAAACATGAATTATTAACAATTTCATGTTATAATACCAGGCTAGGCTAAGAAAACAAACAAGCAGAAATGACACCAAGCAAACCAGGCCTTTTGGTTGGAATAAAAGAAAGTCAAGCACTCATAACAGAATTCAATCCAACTTCTCCGTCTGATGCTCCATAAGCTTCATCTGTGACATAGAAGCAACCAAAATGTTGGTGAGGGTTCAGTTGTTCACTTGTAGTATTGAAGTCCAACAACAGGGGGTAGCAGCGTATAGCCTGCTGAAAAATAAAAATAAAAGAGTCCCCCCAAATATGAAACAGATATGGCTGACAAAGCATAAAGTCAGTCATTTCATAAGACTAGCAGAAGAGCAGACATGGACAATTTAACTTTTTGACCACGCAAGACATGTATGTGGTTAATTCCTGCAGCAAAAAGTGCTATTTATGTACAAGATGGACCAGCAACTGCTGGTATAGGCCACACATATTTCTATTTTTTTCTTCCTGCATGGTTGGCATAATTGGCATAAAATTAAATTGATATATATATATATTAGGTTTTTTAAAGGGCACCAAAAGGCCTATGTCAACCATATAGTAGTTCTTTTTAATAAACTGTATAAAAAGAAAATCTTAATTTTTAAAAAAGATTTTTAAACAAAGGTTCTGTAAATGATCCATGTGATAAAATGCTGTTGGTGCTGAGACTCAGACAGTGCGAACATCAAAGTTCCAACTTTTTCTATTCTTTTAGCTGAAAATGCAATTTTAGTGTCAGAATGTTCAGAAGATACAGTATGTGGCTAAAAAAATGGTTCCAATTTGGTAAATACTGGAATTATTGGACCTTAAATAGAACATACTGATGTATACTAGAAGAACTAGAAACATGACAAAGAGAACAAATATACACTGATCAGGCATAACATTATGACCACTGACAGAAGAAGTAAATAACATTGACCATCTTGTGACAATCCAATGTTATGCTGGCAAACGTCTGGACCTGGCATTCATGTGGATGTTTCTACCCACCTAGACCAGACCAGACACCCCCACCCCATAGCAATGACGCTCTTTGATGGCAGCAGCGTCCAATAGGATGCAGCCTGACAGAGGCACACACACAAAAACGGTTTCGGAACAACTCAAAAAACATGAAAAACAGCACAAGGTGTTGACCTGGCCTCCAAATTGACTAGATCCCACTGGACACCAGCCCATGCCCATTCTCTGATGAGTCAGAACTATTTTGGAAGCACAAGGGAGACCTACACAATATTAAGAAGGTGGTTATAATTTTATGTCTTATAGGTGTATATTAATGTGTAATTTCTGAAAATACCTACTTTATTCAAGACAAACAACCTTTTTACAACATTTCCCACAGTGCAAATTTATGTTCCAACAACAACACATGGAAATTATATGTAAAACTGGCTAGGGAGAATATTGCATGCTACAATGGAAGACTCACTCTAACTATATAAACTCCAGTTCAGAATGTTGTGGTAGTGCACCATGCTTTTTGGAGGTGGCTGTGGCTCAGTAGATAGAGTGGGTTAGCCACGAACCAGAGGGTTAGCGGTTTGATCCCTGAAATGTGCCACATGCCGAAGTGTCCTTGAGCAAGACATTGAACCCCCAGTTGCTCCTAGTGCGTGGCACTGGTGTACCATTACATACCACTGTAAAACATCATGGGAAGAAGTAGAAGAACAGGAGGAAGCGACAGCATCGACTGAGTGTCACAAAATGATTGAATGCATGTTTCTGCATTACTGCAATGCTGGCCACTTGTCTCCTAAAGGGGCAGTATGATGTGGTATTTTTGCTTGACTGACTTAACTACTACCCAGTTTATTGAATGGGGAAATCCTCTTTATAACAGCACACTAATCAAAGAGTCTCATAATCACCAGCTAGGTAGTGACAAGAAGTATACTTCATATGTCGGTTATTATCGTGACACAACATGACAGAAAATGTAACTATTTCAGGAGCCAGGGAGTAAGCATATAGATTTAATAACATCAACATGGTCACATAAGTTCTGACACCTACATGTCTATATACAACATGATTATACACCAATCAGGCATAACATTATGACCTGCCGCTGCCACCTGCCTAATAATGCGTAGGTCTTCCTTGTGCCTCCAAAACACTTGTGACTCATCAGAGAATGGACATAGGCCTTCTGGTGTCCGTGGTGTCTGGTAACAGAATGTTGTTAGTGGGGGCCTTTGGGTCCTATGGGTTGAGGGGAGGGGCCTCTGTGGATCATCCCACAGATTCTTGATCAGTTTAGGATCTACGGAATTTGGAGGCCAGTTCAACACCTTGTACTGTTCTTCATGTTTTTTGAGTTGTTCCTAAGCTGTTTTTGTGTGTGTGTCTGTGTCAGGCTGCATCCTGCTGGGGATGGCTGCTGCCATCAAGGAGTGTCATTGCTATGGGGTGGGGGTGCCTGGTCTGGTCTAGGTGGATGGTACATGTCTAAGTAACATCCACACAAATGCCAGGTCCAAAAGTTTCCCAGCAGAACATTAACTTGTCACAAGTTGTTATTCACTTCTCTTGTCAGTGGTCATAATGTTATGAATGATAGGTGTATAATAACATTTGTGCAAGCAAAAGCATTGACTATATGACTATAGCATTGACACCCGACTCCATGTCTAACAAATCTGAAATTATCACTGATTTCCACAGTGACAGTACTTTTAACCTTTTGATACATTGAAAAAAAAAAAAAAAAGATTTTCCTACGCAGGAAGAATGTGGTTCTGTGACTTTTTCAGGGACAATTTGATATAAAACACTATGAGCCAGGACTCCAGACAACAACCTGTTCAACCAACTCCCACTGTCATCTGAATTAATTACATATATTCCCAAAGCTTGGTCACCATTGAGCCAGCAAAAAAAAAAATGGTAAGGTTTTTATTGTCAACAACTTTTTCAAAAATCATATCACAAAACAAATATAGTATAACAACAAATGTCTATAAGCTATATATTAAATATATTCTAAAATATAGAAAGATACAGGATGTGACTACGCATTATAGAACTTGCTCCCAAAAATATGTCTTTAACTTGCAAATCACAAAACTACCGGTTTAGACATTTTGCCGGAACTATTGCAGATTATATTACTTCCTTGAGAATAACTGACAAAAAATGGAAATTATTAATTTCACAGATTTTTAGATTGCCCTGTGCACATCAAGTTGCCCAGACAATTTGTTGGGTGTCAGGAGGATGTAATCTGTTCATGTGTCAAAATATAAAAAATGAAGAGTCAGCTACAACCTACTGATTGCATTTTCAAAAGCATCCGCTGAAAGCTTATATTTTGTGAAATATAGCTGTCATGTCCAAAATTAGTTGGGAAGCTAGATATCAGTTTCAGCAGGATGTGCTTGGCATAGCTGTGCAAAAACTAGAAGCAGACGATACATAAAGTCCAGTTATATCCAAAGTGGAACATGTTTCCCAACAGCTCTAAAGTTATCCCGAAGGAGCATCTTGCTGATACATTGGAAAAGAGAGTGCATGTACCACTCACTTCGTAAATTAGTTATTGTTTGACACTTGAAAATGGCAGAAAACAAGCCTCAACAATTATAATTAACAGATTTTGCTTCAGCTTGACGTAATGTAATGGTTTTGTGATACCAAGTTTCCGGCATTTTTAATCAAAATCCATTATATTTTACTACTCAGCGCTCAATATGAAAACAGGATATGAAGAGTTATAGAGTACAGTATGGATTAAGGCCCCTTGATAGAACACCAGAGAAAGACTTTCTGAGTTGACATCAGGTACATGAAATGCTTTTAATGTGCTCCCTCTTTGGTCTGCTTGTCCCTGATATGGATGTTAAATATTTCTATTGATAACCTTTGTTTCTGAAAAGCTCTGGTTTCTCTATTCATCTCTATTACAAACATATTTCAGTGTTCAAAGTGAGGCTGATTTAAGTCTTCTCTGGATTTACATTCACAGCATGGCGTGAATCTAATTCCATGTAAGAACATGTCAAATCAATCATTTAAAAACGCTAAACAAATGTGATTCAGATAAATATAGGCAGTCTAGACATTTAAACCAAATTAAACATTTTGCATCTATAAATGACAATCCTGACCTTTCCAAATTTAAGGATACAGCTATGCTGATTTGTCAAATGCCATTTCATTTTAGTTTTATAGTTTAAAGTGCAGGAGAAGTTTTTTTTTTTTTTTTTGATGGTCTATTTGGCTTGTGGAATTCAGTTTCCAGAGTAAATTTTGTTCCCATGAACATGCTTTCTGAAGAAGTTTGTGTGTATCAAAGTTATAGCAGCAGCAAAAACTCTCTTTTGGAATGTCTCTAATTCTTTCTGATTAGGGACTGATCAGAGTGGCTGCTATAAAAATCTTTGGTATCCACCGTTTGTATATTCAGCAGTATATATGTTTGTAAAATGACACATTTTCACACAGTATATATAATTTATGTTGGCATTAGACATACAAAACATCTAACATTTATGGGAAAAAACTCACATATCTTCCTAAAGCGTTCACTTCTTCCAAGTTGAAAAACAAACATAAAACAAATCAACATGGGACTCGGTATCTATTAAAAAAAACAGGTAGGTAAATGTTAGCCATTCAGTCTGCTTCATATGATCTGATGAAAATGGATCCTGCACCTGCATCTTAGCCTTTCCTCGAGGACCACAGTTGCACAGGTCAGTATTCCCAGAGGGCAGATGAATCGACATATGTGCCATCACCCATAAGCGTGCCTCCCTGGTCTCCACGAAGGTACTTGCCATTGGAGCCTTTGATGGCGATGCGTCCATGTTCCAGGAACTCAAGGAAAAAGTCCTCTGACTTTTCTCCATCTGAGCACACTAGGCCACTGCTAGAGACATACCAGAACTTTCCATTCACACCTGCAATAAGATATAATATAAACATATGATTAAATATTCTGTTTTTGTGTGTAAATACAGTAGTAGATATATGCTCTTTTAATATGTATGACATATACAGTCTGTATACATATGACCAAATATATACCATGTTGTACATATGCAAAACACTTACTTTTTATATTGTAGGCGCCGTCATTGAAGATCAGTGAGAAGATGTCATAGATGGATCGATTTGCATCAAGAGTATTGGAGCTCTTGTGGTGACACACAAAGCCATTCTCTCCATGAAGGATCAGCATGGGGCGATTGATAAGTTTCATCAGGAATAATTCATCATCACCTGCAATGAAGGATAATGTTGTTGTTTGTAATGTGTGTGGCTTGATAAAGTTGTACCTGTGCTGGGAATTTTAAACAGTCTAAAATCGCTTACCTACTGTATCGCTGACCGCTGAGAGCTGCCCATTTTTCTTTGTGCACACATACTTTCCATTACTTGCTTTGACTGCTACCCTCTGTCCTCGCCACTCAATGTCAAACATTGTGTTGATCTCTCTGGGGAAGAAAGACATGATGAACTGATGGAGAGGTCAGAGATGAATTAATGTAGATAGATAGATAGATAGATAGATAGATAGATAGATAGATAGACTTACGCCTCTCTGGCAGTGGACTGGATCTCTCCATGAGTTACTAAAGTCCAGTAAGATCCACCATTGGTCCTGAACATGGCCTTTTTGCTCTCCTTATCTATCTCCATCTGGAAGGTCTCCATGTCTGTCTCCACATCCTGGTTGGCTGAAATACTCACTCCTGGTAAGAAGAGAAGAAATTACATCACTGAGTCATCAATAGAATTTATGGATTATATTCCTGCATCTTCTTGAATCACACACCATCACACACTACCACTGCCAAAGAGACAATACCATTCAGTCATTCATCTTCTGTAACCGCTTGTCCTGTGAACAGTCGAGGGGGGCTAAAACCTATCCCAGCTGGAGACAATACCAATCCATCATAAATTATATCCCTTTCTGTTGCTGTGCCACATAATAGAGTGCGGTACGTTTTCTTCTTCTGTGCACTTCTGTCTCCTCATATAGACATCAGGTATTGTTTGGCATTATTATATCTAATTTGCAATTTTCTCTCACTATGCAAGAGCATAGTGCAAATAGACACATATTTGCCAGTTCATTAGGCATGCCAGTGAAAACAAATGCATTCTAACAGTCCTGCAGTAATTCTTAGCCCCAAGGCAGTTTACATGTAAATTGTTTTCAAAAAATCCACTTCTTAAGTATAAAACATTCACAATTTGAAATTTGTCAATGATGACAAAACATGTCATCACTGAGAACTTCTTCACACATCCTCTAGATCCCAGAGATTATACAGCTCATCACTTATCAAGCATATGGGACTGACTAAAAAAAAATAGATTTTCAGCAGACGATCATTTTAAATAATTAACCTGCCTTTAGCCTCTGCCTGCCATGGATGTCCTCGTGTTTTTTGTTTTTTTAACCTGTGCTGCTCTTAACCAAATTTCTGCTCATGTGATCTGTTTTGAATAAAAAAAAAAAAAGCAGTCATGTAAGTAAAGCTAAATCTAATACAAAAGACCATTCAAAATTAAGTTCATATTTTGCCCATCTTTTCCAGTCACTTCTCTAAACCTTGACTTGGATCCAGTCTAGACTTACATACTTAATTAACATGTAGAAACGGTTTTGTAGGGTATGTCAGGTGGTGGTTCATTTATACTTGTCCGTATTCACCGTGTCTGCTGTAGTTCAAATTAGATGCCACAGAAATATCCTTCAACCTTTCTCTTAATCCCGTTACAACCCTAATCCCCCACAGTCACCCTTCCACCCTTCCTGTTCATTCGCTTGCTGTAATTCCCTGTGTGGTGAAATGCAAATCTGCACCGCAGGGCCCACTAAGCAGCTTTCAGTGCCTTGTTCCTTAAACAATGTGGCCAAATACTACAGCAGAAAATAGAATTTGAAGTTGGAAATAAGATTGCTGACGTGCCCTCATTGTCACTCTAATGCAGAATTTCATTCATGCATAAGCACAATAGTGACTGCAGTCTAAAGTTAGTCTTAGTATTCCTTTTCCACAGATACTGCATATTATTGTAGTGGACTGTAGACCAAATGTTCACAGGTGTCTTATAATAATGTTTGTAAGAGTTTTTGTGTTGTAAATCTTACAAAGATGTAATAGAGTATAATCTGCTCCACTGTCCTCTGATACTGGCATGCTTTCACATGACAGAGCAGGTCACATCATGCCTGGTGAAACAAGAGAAACTAACGAAACTAACAAATGGCCTGGTTGTAGATGCTACCACAGTAGTGAACTATAGACTCACATAACTTGGAGAACTTCACTCAATGGGTGACGGTAAAACGTGAGCATGTATAAGGCTTAAATTCCATTGATGATAATTGACACCCCCATGGCACAGAGCTGTCCTGGAGTCATTTGCACCCTGCTTAAGCTTCAGTGAACACACAGTGGAAATGACAAAGCCCATTACCATGATTACCTCTACAGCATGGTTGTCAACCATTCTGGATACAACACAAAAACAAAAAATGGCAGCTTTGTGTTCTTAGCAGGTAAATATTGTTACTGTAATAAAATTGCAAAGATTTAGTTAAATGAACCATGCCCATCTCCAGTTAATTTGAATCCCTTGTGTGTGATATTTAAATTTACTTGACTCTGCAATGGTACTGCTTCACTTGTTGCACTGTATTTGTCAAAAAAAAAAAACACCTTTTACTCTGTTGTTATATGGTGTTGAGCTACTTTATTTTGGCCATAATCTTAACTATTGTTAGTACACAAACCTGAAACCCCCAGGGATACCTTTGAAAAATCCAACTGAATGATGAAATTAAGGATCTGAAATCAACCGTAGCAGGAAGATGTAATCTTCATTTTTAATATATAGTCCAGTGATTTTTCGCCTTATTTAAGAATCTTAACATATTCTCATCAAATCTCATGTGCTAACTGTGATAAAGTGCACAAAAACTTGAGACAGTAGCATAATGTTTGCATGTAGTTGTGGGGATATTTGTTGTCTGATTTATTCTTTGCCTTAGTGTGAAATCTGAGAGTAGCTTATGACATGCCAACCAATCTTTTGTCTTTTGGTTATAATTAAGACAATTGTCATTGCCCTACAAATGTGTTTGCAAACAATTACATCTCATTATTTACCCTCTATGAATTTCACTAATGAAAGCCATCAGCTTTTTGAATGCTTAATTCTGAACATCATTCTGTAAATGTGTCACTCTCATCCATCTTCTGTAGAAAACGACAAAATTTTGGTCAAACCCATGTTTGTTATGATTAAATAAAAAAAGATTTGTGTTTACATGAATGCATTATAAGCCAATTACCTTGCTTGACTGAGACAAATCTTTTGTTGGCGGCTTGAAAAACTACTTGAGGATGACTCTCCTCAAGATCAAATAGCTCATCTTTGCCAGGCTTGGAGCATCGGCCAGAACGCAGTGTTCCTGTGGGTCCCACTGGGGTCAGATACTTCCCATCACAGTCTTTAAAGGCCAGCTTGCCAGATTTCAGCTCCAGTGTGAAGCTAGTTGTGTTGGTGTTCTCCTTCACCAGCTTGCCATCATTGCTGAGAAAACGGCTGTCGCAGGTCTTCAAGCTGTATTTACCATCCAGATATACCAAGGTGACCAGAGAGTCCACGCCCCAGGGAATGTTGCTATCTACTGAGATCTCTCCATCGGAAGCAGACAAGTGGGCATAGCGCTTACGAGCCACACTGAGCAGGCTGGCCTGTGGGTGTAAAGCCAAGTGGATGGCCCAAAGCTCTTGTTCCCCTATGACTTGAGCAAAGCAGGACAGATAGTCGGCTGAGCCTCCAAAAAAACGCAGGTATGGCTCTGATTGCAGAGCCCAGCGACCATCAGGCTGGGGCACAATTATGAAACGGCATTCTGGGTCAGGTTTCTCCGCTGCACATGTGATCTTACCATCTTTGTCAGAGCCCAGATAGCGTCCCAGGTGGCTGCGGAGAAATACTACCTGGCCATCTTGCTCATCCTCCTCTAAAGTCCAAATCTGTTTCTTCTTCATGCTGATGCCTGAGGCATTCACCTTGTAGCCGAAGGCCTCAGCTGTCAGGTAGCGGTTCTCATAGTTGATGAGGCCAAATTGCAGCTTCAGAGCCCTGTTAATTCCGTTCGTGGGCATGCTTGACCAGGCCACAAGTTAAGATTGCGAGAGGAGAGATCTAGGACAAACAAGGCAAAGGGCAATAGAAAGCAGGCATAAGAGACTGAGCAGAAAAATAAAACGCTTGATTTCTCCTATCTTCTGCCTCTGAAGCCGTGAATTAGCTCTACTTATCTCCTTTGATGGATTGTTTAGTGGTCTTTCTTTCTCCTGTCACTTTCTCTCTCTCCCTAGAGGGCATCCACAGGAACTTGCTCCTGGTTGCCTAATGAGGTAGGATTAAATTCAGCAGGGCACAGCAACTCAATCCAACAAGCCGCTGACGTCACATACCAGTGCACCAACCACAAACCTCCCCTCCTCCCTCTCCTTCTCCAGTACATTGCCAGTACAGCTTGATTCTCTATCCTTCCATATTTCCCTTTTCTGCCATCTCCTCCCTTTACCCTCCATCCTTGCCTTGCCTTTCTTTCCTGCAACTGACACTGGCGCACTTATTTGTCAAACAAATTCCATTTCCATTCCAATTCACATTCCCATATTTAGGTTCATATACTATTAGCCACGCTATTGAGCCCTGGGATTATCCTGGCTTTATCTGTGGACAAGATACAGTCCAATTGGAAAATGATGAGTGAATAATGGTGCTCTGGCTTGCTCTGGGGGTTTCAAGCCGGGTTTTGTAAAGCATCTTGAGACAATTTGTATTGTTATTGACAAGTGAATTGAACTGAATTGCTTTTGGTTGAAGAGCCCTGCTGTTCTTCCTTCTCCTTTCAAAATGATTTTCATGAAGATTAATTCCATTTTTTCATGGGTCAGTTTTTATAAATAAAATCCCATTCTGTGAATAAGCATTTCACCTTGTTAAACACTTGATGTATAGATTAAAATTGCATATACAAATCAAGTATGGCTCACTGATTGAGATTCATAGTCTTAGCTCCCAAGTCAAGTATTATACCAGACATAGGTTCAGATGAGCTGTATAGAAATCATACGCTTGCTTCACCCTCTCTGTGATATTTAAATCTGTGAAGTGTGTGAGCTGAGCTAAGAGGAATTTGACTAGCACACATTTGAATAGACAGTCATTTGCCTTTCCTCTCCTTTCACCTTCTTTGATTCCCTACCTTATTTTTTCTAATCCTTCCAGACTCTCCTCTGTTATTCTGTCTGCCAGTCAATAATACAGGATACGACTCAGTGCTCCCTGACCTTTGTCACAGTGCTCGCTAAGATTCAACCTTTGTAAGAGCATTAACTCTTTCGCAGGTTATCTTGAATGCTGAGTGTAATGCCAAAGAGAACTGTGTTCCAAATTCAATTCAAACTAGTGTGATTCAAACTATAGAAACAAAATGCAAAACAAAATCCCTAGGGTATTGTTTCTGTTTCTACTTCTACTTCACAATTTGTAATAGCAAGTTCTCTCATCTGTTAGCCTTAAGAGAGATCAGCATTGCAAGCTCAGGCCTATGTAGGAGTTAACACACAAATGTTTATCTAAAGGACCAGTTAATCTAAGGACCAGTGGAAGAATTATTCAGATGCTTTACATCAGTTAAAGTGCAAGTACAGCATTATAATTGCAATTAAACACCTTGTATAAAAAGTAAAAAGATAATACTTAAGTTAAAAGACATTGATATTTATATATTAATATTCATGACACTGTTGGATTTTTAATACTTAAACTTGTACTTGTACTTAAAATTGTGCACACAGTCACATGTTACTGCTGAAGCTACTGGAGGTGAAAATAATTTGAACTTTATTTACATTTTACATATAGTTACAGAAGTTCATAAATCTGCTGGGGTGGGCATGATTAATGGGATTTTTCTTTATGAGATTGTGGACCACTTAAATATTTATTGAAAGATAAGATAAGATAATCCTTTATTTATCCCACAGTGGGGATAAATAATAACTGCTAATAAATAACAATCACTGTTAGATGAGCTGTTAACAACTCATTGACACCATGATCAGAAACTCCTTTATGTTGATCATCAGAATATAAAAAGATTTGAAAATGCTGGTTTAATTTTTAATAAGGCTGTACTTCAGTACAGCATTTCAGTTCATCTGATTTCAGTAGTTTCTTTCCACCATGGCTAATGTTGAGAATGGCCTGAACCTAAACTGCTTGTTGAGTACAAAAATATGCTGGAAAACTAAATTTGTTATACCATCGAAAGGGCAGCATGTCTTTAATTGTTGCTAAATTCTCTTTGATTAAATCCTATCACAGAGTTAGGACATGCAGAAGAAGGTATCACAAGTGCAACACTGAATGCTTTCCAGGAGAGACTATGTGAAAATGTATGCTATAAGTCCCATATTCATATATCTCATCTCCCTCTAAACAGCGGATGTAATAGTGGTTTCATGTGCAACCATGTCTGCAGTTTACAGGGTTTAATAAAAAGAGATAGAAGCAGAGTGGATTTTTTCTGCAAAGTTTGATGGCAAAGGTCGGAAAATAATGGCCACATGTGTTCCAGCCGATTGAAAGGCAACAGTGCAACCAATATATGCAGAGCAGCACTGAATGCATACCAAGAATGGCAAATTATAGACTTTAATGGACAATGTTTCACCCAGTGTTTAAATTTATTCAGTGACATTCAGAATTTAGTGTAAACAATATGAACTCAAATGGCCCCCAGAAGGAGACAGAATGCAGCCTTTCAATATTGCCCCAAATTTCATAGGAATGTTTCCAGCACCTTATTGAATCCATATCAGTAAGGCAGATTTGAAGTTAAAAGAGGGCTACAAGACGGCACTAGCAAAGTGGCTAAGCTTGTGTATGTATAGGCATGTCTGCTGTGTGTAGCATTAACTTTATTATTTTATTCTAGCTTCTGTGGCCCCCTTTTAAATCAATGACCCTGCAAGTTTGACATACATGCATACAAACAAAAGCACTTCAGTTGTTGGTACAGCTGAGTGATGTCCAGTAGATGGCAGTATTGACTACTACCTCATATTTGGATTGTTGCATTCCCTTGGTTTAACTGTGAAAGGAGTTGCTTAGTAGAATAGCAAAAGCTAGATTATTTAACAGTGATTTGTAATATTGTTTTGATATTTATTAATGAAATTATATCTTTAAATGGTCTTCTCTGCTTCAACATAGCAAACACAAAACAGAAACCGTGTACAGAGAGGGTGGTTACTTACACAAACACGTGTATCGACATATATGCACTCGTTTAGCTTGCATTGTAAAGCACTTTCTGAAGGATGCAGAGCTTGTATAGTGGCAAATTAGTCGATGTAGTTATTTAGGGTGAGATATCTTCAGAAAAATGCATTCACCAATTGCATGTTTCAGCTGAAATAGAGTAAAAGGAAGCAATATAAAATTTGATGTTTTAAGTGATTTAATTAACTAACAAATGAATAAGGGGGACAAAACTTATAAGAAAAGGCCCAGATTGTGTGCTGCTAAATCAATAAAAGAAATAAAACCAAACTAAATCTTTAATAGCCCAACATTCTTCTAATCCACAAAATTAAACAACCCAAATTGACAAAGCTCCCTACCCAAGCAAAACTTTAGTAGTTAGCATCCATTCTGCTAATGAATCTAACAAATGCTAGCAAAATGTGCTTGTTTGGGAATGTATGAGCGTATGTATTTGTTTCTATCTTCGTGAGAATGTTCCTTTGGCTTACCTCAACCTCAAACAACCACACACACACACACACAGCACAGCTTACTAGCGCTGTTTGTGCTGGGTAAACTTATATTTCAGTGAGCATGCACCTGTCAGCAAGCACCACAATTACGTGTGTTTATATTGTATGTACCTAGAACCTGTAACAATGTATTTTTTTTTCCCGATGAGGAAATATGCAATGTTCCCAGGGGTGCTGTCTGAGCAAGGGGTAAAGAGCTGCATGCCTCTATACTCTCTTAGTCACAGTAAATCAAAGCTATATTGACACGAGATGCTCTGATTACCTATTAAAACTTTCTTAATGTGCTGAGTGTACAGAGTGGGGCCTCTAAGGTGACACTGTTCACTATACCCTTGATAAAGGCAATACTCATCTGGCTCCTAATGTCATTATAGATCGATGATGACAACATTTAGGGCTTGTAGATATGGAGGAGACAAATTAGATATGCCTTGTACAATGGATGTCCAGTGCTGCTTAAAAGTATTTGCACCACTCAGAATTTTCCACATTTCTACATTTAAATGATTCAGTACTTCAGCAGATTTTCACACAAGTCCTGCCAGTAGACACAGAGAACACAATCAAACAAATGAAACAGAAATATTGTGCTTTTTTTTTTTATTAGTTTGTTCAAGAAAAATAATCATTTGTACACATACGTAAGTTGTAAAAGTAAGTGACCCATTGTTTTCAGTATCTGTTGGGAGCGCTTTGTATAGCAATAACAGCAACTAAATGTCCCCGGTAACTTCTGATCAGTCACTCAGAGGGGCTGGTGGCTTGGTAGGTTTCCTCACATGAACTGCTTGCTTCAGATCCTTCCACAAGATTTTTATTGGTTTAAGGTCAGGACTTTAACTTTGACTTGACCATTCCAATACTTTCATTGTGTTCTTTCTTAACCGTTCTTTTGGTGAATGACTTGTGTGCTTGCGCTCTTGCTGCATGAACCAATTTCTCTAAAGATTCAGCTTACAGACGGATGATCTACATGTACGCTTTAGTCCGATGTATGTATCTGTGACCAATGTATGTTTACATCTGTCAAGGTTTCTTTCTGTTAAAAGGGAGGTTTTCCTTGCAACCATCACTTTCATACTTGCTCTGGGAGTTTCAGGCCAGGTTTCAGGTATTTCATGGTTTTGTAAAGCATCTTGAGACATTTTGTATTGTTTTTTATATATAAATAAAATAAAATTGAATTGAACTGAATAGATGTTCTGACATGTTTTATTAGAATTCTTTGGTATAATTCACAATGCATTGGTTCATCAATGTTGGCAATCCGTCCTCGACCAGAAATAACAAAACAGGCCCAAACAAGGACGTTACTACTCCCATGTTCCACAGACTG
The DNA here is from genome assembly GCF_963514085.1 of Chelon labrosus. NCBI lineage: Eukaryota > Metazoa > Chordata > Actinopteri > Mugiliformes > Mugilidae > Chelon > Chelon labrosus. Next base: position 484,191 of record NC_140354.1, read on the forward strand.
GATGAGATTCTGATGCTGGAATGCAGCAATGCAATCGTTTTGTCTCCAAACATGACGCCTATCATTTAAGCCAAATCATTCTTCTTTGGTTTCATACATCCACAAAACATTTTCCTAACAGTCTTCTGGCTTGTCCACATAATGTTTTGCAAACTGCAGACAGGCAGAATTGTTCTTTTTGGAGAGCAGTGGCTTTGTCCTTGCCACTCTGCCATGAACACTATGGTTGTTCGGTGTTCTCCTGATGGTGGACTCCTGAATATTAATATTACCCGATGTCAAAGAGGCCTTTAATCACTTAGAAGTTACCTGGGGTTCCTGTGTGACATCCCAGACTATTATGTGTCTTGCTTTTGGAGTGATCTTTGTTGGTTGACTACGTCTGTGGAGGGTAACACTCATCTTAAATCTCCTTCATTGGTTTACAGTCTGTCTGACAGTGGATTTGTGGATTCCACACTCTTTAGAGATGGTTTTGTAATATTTTCCAGTCTGATGATCAACAGCTACTCTTTTCAGAGGTCCTCAGAAAGCTGCTTTGTCTGTGCCATTATACATGGAAATAAACATGTGGTGTAAAAGATCAGACTGTGGCAAATCCCTGATTTTTTTTAAAACAAAATAGGCACTCGATGACACCTGAGTCTCATTACAATTTTGCACTTTAGGTTTTGCATCTCACAGATATGTAATATTAGGTAATTTTTCTGAATAAACAAACACAAAAGCATAGTATTTTGCTTTCATTTGTTTGATTGGGTTCATTTCTTCATTGATGAAAAAATGTCAAAAATTCTGAGGGGTGCAAATACGCAGTGTATGTATATCCTAAAGTATTATGATATTATGCAGTTCAGTCCAGCCCATTGTTTGAAGTTTTTGAACGTGAAAGAATTCCCTGAGGCAGAAAATACTTTGTCTGATGTGATGAGAGCTATAAAACAGAACTCAGCAAAGGGGGCATAGAATGACTAAAAAAAAATCATTGGATTTTGAGCAAGGGAAAACATGCAAAGGAATTAGACAGTGACTAGAACGTAGCTTTCTGTGGTCATCAAGACAGTTTGCTTTTAATAAACCTGGTAGGCTCCTTGCTCGACTGGCCAAGGGCCGGACAGGGCCCCATGTAATACCATCGGTCAGGGACAACACAGGCAAAGAACATTTTGAAACTAAAACTATATGCAAAATATTGAAGGACTTTTATCATAACTATACTCATCACAGTGTCAAAACACTGGAGCAGAGAAAAAGTTTTTTTGATGGAAGAGTGGGAAGGCTCCTGGCCCTGATGGGTTCGGGCCTGAATTTTATAAAACAATGACGAAGCTGGTGGTTGGACCTCTAACTAACATGTTTACTAAGTCTTTTGAAAGGGGCACGCTTCCACCAACTTTAAATCTGGCCCACATTTCTGTGATTTTAAAAAAAGATAAGCCTTCTGATTGCTGTGCATCTTATAGACCAATAAGTTTGCTTGGTGTTGATTGCAAGATATTATCAAAACTCCTTGCTAGAAGATTGGAGGAGGTGCTGCCTGTCTTAGTTAGGCCAGACCAGACTGGATTTGTAAAAAATAGATATTCTGTCTCTAATGTCCGTAGGCTCTTAAACATAATACATTTTTCACATAGTTCAAAGGAAAGGGTCCTTGCTGTCTCACTAGACACTGAAAAAGCGTTTGACCTGGTAGAGTGGGAGTATCTTTTTGATGTTCTCGATAGGTTTGAGTTGGGCTCGGATTTTATTGAGTAGGTTAAACTTCTATACAGGTCTCCTGCTGCCAGAGTCCTGGTAAATGGTTCAATGTCTGATGTTTTTCCCTTGAGTAGAGGTACGCATCAAGGCTGCCCCCTCTCACCGCTTTTATTTGCACTTGCTCTCGAGCCATTGGCTGAGACTATTAGAAACCACCATGGGCTGTCTGGTGTTACACTGGGAGACATTGAATACAGAATATTGCTTTATGCTGATGATATATTGGCATTTATTACCAAACCAGAGAATTCCATACCAGTTTTGATATCAATTATTAGTCAATTTGGTCAAATTTCAGGGTATAAAATTAATTATGACAAGTCAGAGGCCTTGCCACTGGGTGACTTTGGGGACCAGGCAACCCTTGTCAATTTTCCAATTAGATGGTCAATTGCTGGCTTCATTTACCTGGGCATCAGAGTATCTGCAAATGTTAAAGAGTTGGATAAATTAAATTTTACGCCAGCTTTGACAGCAGTTAAACGTGATCTTAACAGGTGGTCCGATCTCCCTCTGTCATGGCTGGGCAGGATCAGCCTGATAAAGATGAACGTGCTCCCTAGAATATTATATCTAATGCAAATGCTACCATTTAGGATCAATAGAAGAGCTATTTTAGATATTGAAAGATCTATTTCAAATTTTATATGGCATAGAAAGAGACCTAGATTGAAGATGAAGACTCTGCAATTACCTATTGACAGGGGGGGTCAAGCCCTTCCCAACTTTCTGTATTATAATTGGGCTTGTCATGCACAGGTAATATCGGGCTGGCTGAAACATTTTCTTCATCAAGGGGAAACCCCTGTGGATGCTTGGTGTTGTGCCCCCTTCTCCCCTATCAGCCTCATTTCAGTTGACAAAGGTGAAATCCCGGCAGAGGTTATAAATAATCCCATCATGCTTGGCACACTTAAGATATGGCATGATATTACTAAACATATTGGCCAGAGAGGTTTTTCATTAGCACTACAACCTATAATTCAAAATAAAGCATTTCCTCCTGGTATGGGAAAAAGTATTTTCAATGACTGGTACTCAAGGGAACTAAGATTTGTAGCTGATTTATTTGAAAATGGTAATTTTATGTCATTTACACAACTTCAGACTAAATACCAAATACCACACAACCACTTTTTTGGTTTTCTTCAGGTCAGACATTTTGTAGAATCCAATCTTATATCTCCAACAGATCAACCAATAGATAGTCCAATTGATAGCTTCCTCCTTAACATTAATCTAACTGCTCTTAACAACAGGAAATTTGTTTCACTTTTTTATGAAAAACTCCATTCTTTCAATTGTGCTAGTGTCAATAGAAATAGGGAATCATGGGGAAAGGATTTGGAGGTTGAACTTGATGCCAATATGTGGTCAGATGCATTTGAATCTGCTAAGAAAATGTTTACTTGGATGGATGGATGGATATCTTTATTGTCACTATAACAAGTACAGCGAAATTACACCAGTCAACCCGTACATATACAACAATACATACGATAAGAAAGACATAACAGGATGACTGTTAGATAATAGTGGGGGGAGGAAAGGGGAGAGGGGAGGAGAAAAAACATGTAATACATGTAATAGACTCAGAGAGAGTCAGTACAGAATATTACACAAATTGCAGCCCACTCCTCATTTTCTAAACAAAATGAACCCCCAAACCTCTCCCCTCTGTGGGAAAGTGTAAAAAAAGAAGTAGGGACCTACTACCATTGTATTTGGAAATGTCCCTTGATATCCAGGTATTGGAGGAATATGTCTCAGGAGCAATAAAGTCAGAACCAATCTTGTTCCTTCTGAATTTATCTCTGGGGCAGATCTCTTTATCCGCAAGACAGCTGATGTTAATGGGTAAACTTTTACTTCTAGCAAGGCGATGTGTTCTGTTCCAGTGGACTGATGAAAAACCTCCCTCGGTTACACAGTGGTACAGAGAAATATTCAAGGTTTTTCCTTTGGAACAGCTCAGTGCTACATTAAAAGGCAATACCAATTTGTTTTATAATATCTGGCAACCTTTTCTTGACTACCTTCCTGGTGATCTTGCTGGTCTGTTGCAGAAAGGGCGACCACATTTTGTTTTCACTAATAAGTCATAAATACTTTTTATTTTATTTGTTTATTTACTTCTCTTTTTTGGGCATGCCACTAATGTAAACATATGTAGGCTACAGGATGTAACTCATGTATGTGCAATTTGTGTGTGAATTAATTTACTTATGGTTTATACGTCGGCAATATCTGTGCTTGTTGGTTTGTTGTTTGTGAAAAATGAATAAAATACATTACAAAAAAAAAAAAAAAAAGACAGTTTGCTTTGCACTTTCAACTAATCCTGATAAGGAAATTGTATGGAAATCAATAGTACAACTTGCTAGCTCTCCTACTATCAGTCTGCACAGAGGCACACACAGGAGCCCTGTCTCCATGGAGACACAAACAGGGCATGAGACTACACTCAGGTGAATTCTCTGTGTGACTCCACCAGCTAAACTGGTCCTATTTTCTTTCTTTTTTTCTACATCTTTCTTTTTCTCTCTTCTCTCCTGCTGTTCAGATACAGACCATAAGCCAGAGTGTTCCATCTCTTTCATTCACTCACTTTCTGTGTCTCTCCCAGTGACCGAAAGCACAGCAAAATTCAAGATAAAATATAAGGTAAAATTGGGTCTCTATCCATTACAACTGCGTCGGGCCATTCAGGAGCTGGATACTGATTTGCCCCTGCCGAGGTTGTAGAGATGTTTGTCAGCTGATCTCATACCCCAGCCTATGCATGCTGTGCTATTCCATCTCCTCTCTCTGACAGAATTTCTTTCACCTTTTTTCTCCCACCTTTATTTGATATTTTTCTTCGTTACTAACACATGCATATTGTTTTTCAGTACGTCACCTGAAGAGGTGACGTACACATACACATCCATATACAGTCTGTTTAATAAAGATTAAATAGAGTGTATATGGATGTGTATCTGTTTCCTGCATCACAAGGTATGTTGTGCTTTGAGTTTGCTTTAAATTTAGCACACCAACCCCAATGGATTTGTTTGAAGAACATGATAGATGTCTCAAAAATGTCTGATCAAAGCCTGGCTTAGTTGCCCAGGGGCTTCGACTCATGTTGATAAGTCATCCAAGTGCCAGTCATGGAGCTTATGACTCCCTATAGCAGTTGTTTCTCCATTCCATTCTTGTGAATATGATATCTCAGGAACTCCATGATCATTTTTCGTCAAATTTAGCACAGACCTTCAAGAAAGTAATTAGATTGTAGAGATCAATGGTCAACTTGTCAGTGTGACCTCACCTCTTGTGAACACAATAGTTCAGGAACAAATTTTACCATTCACTTCAACTCAAAGATGAACTTATCAACCTATCAGTGGCGAGGTGGTTAGCACTGATGCCTCACAGCGAGAAGGTCCCGGGTTCGAATCCATGGGCCTTTCTGTGTGGAGTTTGCATGTTCTCCCTGTGTCTGCGTGGGTTCTCTCTGGGTACTCCGGCTTCCTCCCACTGTCCATAGACATGCTTGTTAGGTTAATTGGTGATTCTAAATTGGCCGTAGGTGTGCATGTAAGTGTGAATGGTTGTCTGTCTCTTTGTGTTAGCCCTGTGATAGACTGGAGACCTGTCCAGGGTGTACCCCGCCTCTCACCCGATGACAGCTGGGATAGGCTCCAGCAGACCCCGTGACCCTTAACAGGAATAAGCGGTTACAGAAGATGAATGAATGAATGAACTTTGAGATCACTGTAACTTGACCATGACCAAGAATTTGTTGATTATGGCAAAATTCACACAATCTTCTTACTGGGCGGCTGTGGCTCAGTAGGTAGATAGGGTTGTCCACAAACCATAGGGTTAGCGGTTCGATCCCCAGAATGTGCCACATGCCGAAGTGTCCTTGAGCAAGACACTGAATCCCCAGTTGCGCCCAGTGCATCATGCACTGTGCATGGCACTGGTGTGTGCTTGTGTGAGCGAATGGGTAGATGTGTCTGTGACTGTAAAGCACTTTGAGTGCCAGTAGGTAGAAAAGTGCTATATAAAAGCAAGGCCAAGGCCATTTTTGCCCTGAAAAACAGTCAGTATGGAATCAGATTTGTGTTACTATAATCAAACAATGTATCTTAATAGTCAAACAAAGATAAGGACTTGAGAAAGAACTCAAAAACATCAATAACTTGTTAACCAGGTATTTTTGTAATAAGTACACAATTTTATTTTGATAATATTGTGTACAGTTCTGCTTCTTTCGCACTGATCATGTTTTGACCTTACTATTGGTATTTGTTGGTTTTGTTTGCTTCATTATTCACCCTTGGGCTAATAATTTTTGGATACTGTTTAGTGCACCAAAGCTGATTTCCAGTTCAGATGGATATGGATACCTTATTCAGCAATAGCTAAACCCAAACCTACTAATTTACTGGATGAATACAAGATGTATAGATTTGTATATGTGTTACACTACATAAGATGTTGCCACACTGTGCTACACTGGATCTTTGTTTTGTTAAGTTAGAAGTAAAGTTAAGCATCGCTACATTTACTTTTGCCTTTCCACAATTAACTTACTACTCTATCTATAGTTATTTATAGCTAAACTGAGTATTAGTGTACATATTAGGCATGTATAAACTGGCATGCTCATAAACAGATGTGTGTTTTTGACATTAGTGGCCTGTTTTGATGTCTGGTAAGATGTATAAGGGCAGGCTGTAATAGCTTTTGTTAAAAAACATGCTTTGTCATGGACATCAATGGCTGAGTAAGGCACTGGACGTAAGTCTCATAGGTTATGACACAGCGTATACATCACCATGTCTGTGCTTGTGGGATCAAGTACGAAAGGAAATGTTGCTGAAGATTTTGTCAAAGTGGACCCTCTTCCCAACTTGTGTCCAATTACTCAAACCATATTTAGAGGCACTGTGCCACATTTGACTTCACTCTTTCAGCAGTGTGAACATGTATGTGTGCTGACCACAGTAATGAATTAGTTCTTTGGATGACGTCCTCTGCATGGTGTTTCAAGAAGGACACTTATTAGAGAATGAGAAAGCACATGGCCTTTGGGTTTGTGGATACTGTTTCAAAATATCTGATGATGATGATGGCGTTTAATGTAACCTTAGTGAATGTAACAATAAATTAATCAGGTGAATGTTTTGTGTCTTGTGGTCTCTCTCGCAAACACATGCATCGTTTCTCTGCATACCAATTCAAATACCCACTCATTTCTTGCACCTGGTTTAGACAACAGCCATCCTGCTATTGGTTTAATTTGTGGGTCGGACAGCGTCTCCACCACTTAAGCCTGTGCCTGCTTCAGTGTCTGCCAACACTGAGATCACTCGAGAGCGAGAGCCTGCTGACACTGACACCACTCCAGATCCTCGGGACATCAGTCTGCCCCAGAGCCAGTTCGGACACTTGACCTTCAGAGCGAGCTGTTGCCAGTGACCTCCAGCCTTTGAGCCAATCCACTAAATGTGCTCTCCAGTCTCTTCTGTCCACCTGTTCTTCAGTTGGACTACTACCCTGGGCCGTCATCCTGCAGTTTCTTGTTGCCCTGCTGTCCAGCTACCTCAACTCCTTGATTTGACCTTTCCTGCTCTTCATTGTTTGTCAGATTCCTGGACTTTTGTAGACAATACTTTATACTATACTTAGCCTAAGAACTGGGAGCTCTTGCTTTTGGTCTACCTATCTGTCTCCTGTGTCCTTCATTTGGGTTCTATTTTCTTGTGCAGAGTGCAGAACCAAAACCGCAATGGCAGCAGTGACTCTAAAAGTTATTGGAAGAACAGTAATTTACAAAAACACAACATGAGAGAAAGAGAGACACACATAATCACGTTAATCCCAGATCACATTTTAGTTCTTACGCATGTGAAGGAACATACTGTATCGACTAAGGCTCATATTCCACAGGTCATAGGCAGCTGCTATTGTATTGTGATAAATGGAGTGTTCTTCATCCCTGTAGCCACAGGGAATATCAGTGAGCCAATAAGAGCTTGTGAATGCTTGGTGGCCTTTCTCCTAGGTTTCCTCCCTCCTGATTCAGCACCAGCTGAGCACATCAGCAGGAAAAAGTCATGCAAAAGGTAAAAAATAATTCATTACAGGTTCAGGCTAGAGTCTGAAGTCAGATAGACAATAAGTAGACAGACAAAATGCTCCCAATGAAGTATTATTGTACACTATGGGATAATAAACACTATATACTATGTCATGTAAAAGCAGTATACATAGGGTACCAAAAGAAAATTAGCTAGTTGATGAAAAATTATTTTGTAATGACATGCTACAAAATACCTTGGTTATTTTTTTTGTTAATTCTAGTTCATTAACAAAGACCACACTCTTAAGTTTCATCATCATCATCATCAACCGTTTTTTATTCAGGGAGAAATTGACTGAGCATCAAGCTCTTTTACAGCAATGCCCTGAGTTACAAAAACATACAACAACAATAATCAAAATAACAAAACAAGAACAATAAAAGATAAAAAGGGCAAAAAATAAATAATAATAATAATAATGGTAAAAGTATAAAGTAATAAAATAATTAAAAATGAAATAATAATAATTATAATAAACAGAAAGAAAAGAAGAATATGTATGTATAAATAATAATAATAATAATGATATAAAAAAGGTTATGAGAGAAATGGATGGAGGGATGAGAAGGGTCGAAGGGTGTGGTTGAAAAGGGGTCGAGGAGATGGGATCAAAAGAGGGTGGGATGAATAGGGGATGAGGAGATGGGATGAAAAAGGGTCGAGGGGATGAGATGAAAATGTTGTTCCTGATGTTCCTGTAATGAAAGGTGCAAAAGAAAAAAGGAAAAGAGAGGTATGGGGAGGGTGGGGGTTGAGAACTGAGACAAACAGAGAAACAGAGAGAGAAGGTTAGGACACACTTTTATAGGTGAGCGCAGGAAATAGAATGATATGGGGCATCGTCTAGTTCCTGAACTTAATTTATAATAGCTTCATATCTGCTAGATTACTGCTTAGGTAAACCACCAGAAAACTGCCTCCCCACTTCCCCACTCCCCACGGATCAAAAGCTGAATTTGTCAAAAAATAATAATAATAAAATAGTGGTTTGAAGACAATCTGTCAGTTGCCATGGCTAACTCTATGGCCAGAGGGCACTCTCACAATGTGGTCACACAGAGAATGGACTTTATAGCGACAATGACAGTGGAGTCTGTCATCATTGTAGCAACCGCTGCTGTCAGAGAAAGCTGTTTGGCAGCATGGTGTATGACTGCTCTCCAAAATGGAACAACTGCTTGGAGCATGATGTGCCCAGGCGCTAGAGTGCAGAGTAAACAGAAGAGAAGAGCAATGTAAACAGAGATGTGATGGTGGGAGTTGCTTCCCTGCTACTGTGAATGGGGGTAAATACCCCAGATGGGTTGCCAATACAGCAATGCACAAATATCAGTGCTGAAGGAAGGCCTGGCTAATTGTAGAAAGACTGAACCATATGCTCCTCTTCAGCCTCACTTCCTGTATAATACCTGAACAGCATATTTTTATTTTCATCATTCTTATCATTTTTTTATTTATTTTTTGCTCCTGTGCCTAACACAGCTCTTTATCTACTTCAAATACACATGACGTCACTCAGGATATAAAAAGAAAACCAATAATCAGTATTAGATATGCATTTGTTTTTGTATATTGCTTATACAGTGACTAAACACCATGAACTATTAGTGTGCATGATAGTTAAAATACCTTACACTCGCACATTCTGGCCTTCTTGATGGCTGGTCAGTGTGTTACTTTTTAACAGGCTTAAGTTAATTTGATGTTAGGTGCAACTGCAACTTTTAAAGCAGCCAAGAGATACAGAGCGCTTTCAGGTGTCTTTAACTTACAGGACAAATGCGATAGTACAAGAAGGTGTCTACCTCTGTTTAAGTAAGGTTGTACATTTTTTTGCTTATTCCTGTTTCTCTTGTGTTGGGTTAGTAAAGTAATACAGTTTTAAGTGAGTTAACTGTGTGCTAGTTCACAAGTCTAATCTTTAGTGCATTATATTTCTCCTGTCTGGTACTTTGAAATTTAAATGCAAAATTTTAATGTATAGTACATATAGATTGTGTAGATTAAAATATTTAATCAAGATCAATTTCCATAGTTAATGTTTCTTATGTAAATCACTTTAGGATTCATTAGCATGAATTATTTGCCTTACTTTTAGAGGGAGAATCACGCTACTGGGGTGACACTTATGACACTGATACATTTTGTCAGCAACTATGTTATGAAGTAAGGTAATTGCTCCAGGAGGAGTCTGTTGTACATAGCATCTCTGAGAAAGCAACACAGAATTAATGACATTGTATACAGTAGTATCACAAGAATGCATGAATAGTGAGAGAGAATAGTGTCTGCATGGGTCCGGACTGACCCCTGCTGACTCGATGATCTGCCCCAGAAACTTCATCTTGTTTTTCGAAAACTCACATTTGTCGTTCAGTGTCACTCCTGCACTCTGCAGCCTTGAGAGTGTTTTCCGCAGCCTCTCATCGTGTTCTGCTTGACTGGCTCCCCAGATGAGCACGTCATCCATGTGACACACAACGCCATCTATGCCCTCTAGGATCTGCTGCATGCGTTTCTGAAAATGTTCTGGTGCTGATGAGATGCCAAAACATAGACGATTATAGCAGTACCGTCCGAACGGAGTGATGAACGTGGTCAGCAGAGAAGATTCCTTGGAGAGTGGAATTTGCCAAAATCCTGAGTTGGCATCTAGTTTTGAGAAGACTTTGGCCCCGGTGAGCAGTCCAAGAGTGTTCCCCACCGAGGGAAGTTGATGTCTCTCTCTCTCTACTGACTTATTCAGCTCGGTGAGGTCAGTGCAAATCCTCACAGCTTCTCGTGCGCGTTTAGGAACGACCACCATGGGCGCACACAATGCTGTGGGCTGCTCCACTTTTGAGATGACACCTTGCTGCTCCATACGATTGAGCTCCTTTTTGACTTTGGGAAGGAGGGGAAGTGGGACTCGCCTAGGTGTTTAGAGACTGCAAAAGGCTTTGCATCTTTCTTGAGTACAATGGTGTACTCACCCCCCGTTTTTCCAAGTCCAGAGAAGAGCTTTGGGAATTCCTGCTTCACCACCTCGCTTGTGTCCAGGCTGACGTTGTCCAGCCTGACGACCAGCTGCAGCTCTGTGGCGGCTGCTCGGCTTAGTCCTCAGCCCATCCACAACATACACAGTCTCTTTCTTGGTTTTATTTCTCTTTTTGAGAGTGGCTTTGAACTTGCCCATCACTTTTAGAGGGTTTCCTCCTGGCCCTTTTAGAACCAATGTAGCTTTTGATAGCTGATCGTACTGGCCCTCGTCGTACAGTTTTTTGTGTATGGCTGTCACATCTGCGCCTGTGTCAATTTTAATCATCATCCATTTTTACCTCAGTCATCCAGGGACCAGCACTGTCCCCTGTCTCTGTTGACATTGAGCCCAGGAAAGAAACTCCATATTCTTCATCACTATCCTGTGTGTGTGACATTGTGGCCATATTCACCTCATGTAACTTTTTTGACCTACAGACTGGAGCATAATGTCCTTTTTTTCTGCACTGGTTGCATGTTGCATCCTCTGCTGGACACTGGTCTAGGCTGTGTCCTCTTGTTTCCCTACACCTTCTGCATGGTCTGTTCTGTGCTTTACTGAACACTGGTTTGGACCGTGGTTGAGCCTGTTTTGTTTTTGCACCACCGCGCTGCTGTGCGTGCATGCTGTCCAGCTGTGTGTTCATCAGGTCTCCTCTGCAGTTAGCTTTTAGCAGTTCGTTTCGCTGTTTTACCTCTTCACTCTGTTTAACTAAAGTGACAGCTTTCTGTAGTGTCAGTTCAGGATCCAGCTGTAAACTCTCTGATAGACGTTTGTCTCTCAGACCCAAGACCAGTCTGCCTCTCACCGTCTCGTCATGTAACGCAGTGATGAACGAGTCAGCTGACTCGACCGACTCTTGCTGCCATTGATTAAACATAACCCGTTCATATATGACGTTCCTGCGAGCGACGAAGTGAGCGTCCAACTTCTCTTTGACTGTGTGGTACTCACTTGCTTCATCAGCCGTTATGTGCAAGGACGTTAGAATGTCTTCCACGTCCTCGCCCATTGTGTAGATCAATCACTTGATTTTCGTCTGCTTGGGTTTCCAAACCTGAAGCGATGCGAAATCTGTCGAATCGTTTGATCCATTTCGGCCAGTCCTCTGTTTTAAACTCCGGTGGAGCACCTTGAAACGGGTTCATGATGAACGCTGTCGATCCGTTGCCTTGGTAACGTTGTAAGCTACAAAGTTACAAACCGTTTCCTTCCGCGCAGCGGTTGGCAACACTAACACTAAAAAGACACTTTTTTCACGAAAAAAAAATAAAAATAATAACAAACCGCCAGCTGACGACTCACTTGGCTACTAATTAACTTCTGACTAATTAACTTCTGACACAATGTCGTAGCGTTATTACTAAGTCAAGACGTAAGGAGGCAGGAGATATCAGAGACACACCAGCTGTTAGGTCCAGGAAACGTTGCTCTCTTTATTGTTCCCATGACAACGCTAACATTCTAAAGTCACCTAGCAGGACTTATCTCTACATATAGAAGCATAACTAAGAGATGGATCAGGGTCACCTGAGCCCGTTCTAACTATATATAATAAACCTTTATTCCAAAAAGAAAGAAACCAAACAATCCATTAAGACTATTTCCTCGTCCTTAGATTTGGATTATATTGTGTATTGCACATGACGGCACCCCTCAAACACTTTACATTTGTTCATATGTATTTTGCTGGAGACTTACTCTCTTCCCTACAATATATTTAAAAAGTGGTTGCTATAGCAACCACTTTTTAAAACCCAACCTTAACTACTGACCAACTTACCAATGTTTTCTAAAAGACTAAAATTTCCCTAATTCACTGGTCCTGAGTCTAATATGTGTCCCTAAAAGTCAGCCTAACACACTAAGGCTGTCCATTCCCTGTTCAAATCCCTCACAGTCAGAAGCCAGACAGAGTCAAGCAGGGGTTGACACATTTATGAGGTGTAGATATTTGTGTCGGAAAGCATTCCTTCTCAAGACACTAAACAACACTGTCTGGATACTGGCCAGGCTGGACTGGATAGTTCCTGAAATGTAAAGCCTGTCTGCGAAGTAACTGCTAAAAATATCTTTATTATAGCCCACAATTTCATTATTCATTATATTAATTCATTTTATGCTTAAAAAAGCACAGTGGAATAATGAAGCAAAACCATCTCAAAGAACAATAACACTCTTACGTATTAATTCTTAACTTGTCCTCAGAAGAGCATCCCTCTGACCCCCATTCTGCTGATGCAGGAAGAGCCATAGCCTGGACACAAGATAGTGGTCATAGTCAACGATTGTGGTGGTAAACAGAACTGTTTGTGTTCACTGGGCCACTGCTGGTGATGACTGATATGCATTAGGGTGAGGTGTATCAGCACACAGGCTCCATACTGGACAGAAAGCCTGCAGAGAAAGGTCATTGACCCATATTGGATCTCTTTTGGGTCTAGCCAGCACTTATTTTACTAATTCAGGTTAGAGAAATTTAGTCAAAGCCCATGATCATGTATGCAACTGGACAGATGCTATAGTTTATGGATGGCATGAGTGGAATATACTTGCTGCTTCAAGCACTGAATGGAGAAGAGCACATATTTCTGGTTCCTTTATACATATATATATATATATATATATATATATATATATATATATATATATATATATATATATAAAATGTATACTGTGTATGAACCTTCTTTTTTAATTACGGTCAAACATTTAATTTCATTACCATATTACATTTTTGTTATATTCATTCATAAATCTATAAAAATCTTATTTGACAGATATATAAATAAAAATTGCAACACTAATACAGAAATTACATTTACAAAACTCAAAACACTTTTTTGGGGGATTAGGACAAAATGTCAGTTAGCTTCTGGGCCTTTCATATGATTTTCTACCACACCCAAAGATCAGATGAACCATCAACGAGTCAGCTGAGTTTTTAAGTAAAATAGGCAAATGTAGCAAATGTTAACATCTATCGCAGAATCATTCACCATCATAGTTAAGCTTGGCAGATAAACCCAGTGGGCTTCATTTGACACTGTGACAGATCTATCTCTATTTACCAAGGAACACAATGGATTTATAGCAACAAATAAAATAATTTGTCAGGAAATGGGTTTTATGTGTGATGGTTAGCAAATAAAGACAAGAAGCTGGAAAATTCTAAGGGTAACAAAGAGCAACGGCACTTTAAGCAGCAAAGGCAGCATAAGTGCAACCTTTTCAAAACTGACTTGTTGACGTACTGTTCTTTTGATTTAGTTAAATGATACCAATCAGATGTATAGTATGTACAACTTGAGGGTTCTGCCAGAACTAGTTACTAAATGTGTGTCAACACCATTTATACATCCTTTTTTAACACCAACAAATGACTGTGTCAGTTTGTTTTTCAAAACATTCTCACTCTGTTTCCTTTTACCCCATTTAGAAGACAGCTTTCAGTTTATTTTGTCTTATGATGGCAATATGATGCTTTATTCAATTTACTCCAGCGTTCAAAGAGAGTCTTGGAAATGTCTTTCATATTGGTGGTCTTGTTACAGGAAGGAGTGACTTTATAATATCTAGTCATTTATAAACATAAGTCTGCACACATTAAAACTAGGGGGTGTGGTAACAGTTTTACAGTTCTTTTTAAGTTCAAAACGGATAAAATACTTGTCTTTATCATGTGATAATTCTCAGTTCTTACATATGTGTGCAAAAATAAATAAATAAAAATGTGTTCATGAGAAATGGCAGGTGTGATAAGATGATGGGAACACAGCCAAAGTAACAGAATTAATTCAGAGGTTTGTGAATGAAAACCAGTGTTGCTTTATTTCTTTTTTCACTAGATGGTCTCTTCAAGACCATTTTTTATTTGAGAAATGTGACATCACACCAAGAAAAACAATGTCACATTTTTTTATAAAGCGCTCTTGGCATGAACAAACAGCAATGTTGACAATAAATAAAATGTTGGTGAACCACATAAAACTTTGTGAGCAAAACAAAAAACAAAATAAAACAATATTCAGGACTGCATATCAAGCAAGACAAAAATAGAAACATGTACTTGGCACAAATTAAATAAATCTAAGCAATTTTCAGATTGAGTGAACCTACTCTAAGTCCATTGCCCTGTGAATCTGATTGTCATTCACAGTAAGCATTGAATATTTCTGTATGTACTGTACAAAAGACACAGATGACTAATCTAAAATAGACTATTTCCAACAAATTGTCAATTTGGAACCTATTCCTTTCTCTGCAACTTGTTCTTCATTGTCACGCCAAAGGTTTCGTGCGTATTTTTGTACTGCACTATGCAAAGCCAATATATAAGCTCATAGTGGAAGTAATGTAGAAGTATCCAGTGATTTTCTTTCAGTACAGATTCTTAAAAACTTAAATAAAGGATAATTACGATATTAAAGACACTTTGGTATTTAAATGCGCTAAACTAGCACTGATGAGTGCAATGTAGTTTTAACACATACATAATCAAAGGACTCAGTCTTGTTCTAAATTGATTTGTATGACATGATTATAGTGATGCCAGGGCACTCAACACACATAAATATGGTGTGATAATGGTTCACTCATATCACTGATCTTAAATCATTTTTGACCCGTGATTGCAGTCCAATGGGATCTGCCTTGTGATGATGACCAACAGAGAGGTACATGTACATAAATAAAAAGATGTTTTTTAAAATATTAAAAAATATGTAGTGACAGAGTAGTAACAGTAACAGAATACCAATACAAAAAGCCACTTGACCTTTATATATTTTTTAAACAGGGTGACCCAACTGTCTCAGAAAGTGAGTCTTATCCTGTTATAGACAAAATCCTATCTTTGTGCTCTGTCTCGGTCTGTCTCAGCAGGGCATATACAGTGCAACATAAAAATCTCCAATCTTGACTTCCCAAAGCAAAGAAAAACACAACATAATGTATTCTACACCAATATAAAAATAAATCAATTGCAAACATGGAAAGATACATCTCATATATACAATAAATTCCTTTATAAAATAGTTTTTATGTACATATAGACAACAGACAACAATACAATAAATGAACTGTACAATGTAAACCTGAAAAGTTAAAGGACAGGTTAGAGGTACTGAAGATTATGGCTTGATTGGGAAAAATTCCAAATATTTACACTCTTACAACTTCATGTCCTTTACATGTTTTCAACTTCCCTGGAATGAAGAGGCCTAGTGGGAGCCCCATTTCTCACTTTTGTTTCTATTCCCTCCGATAAGCTACCTCTAAAAAATTGGTCCACGGTGGCAATAGAGCCTAATGTTACTTTGAACAAAATCTCAGCTCTTCTTTGGTAACATACACTATGATAAGAGCTGGAAGAATGAGTCATAAAACCAACTGTTATGTTGTCAGTCACAAGGGATCTTATTTAAGATATTCATCAGATGATT
Source organism: Chelon labrosus (assembly GCF_963514085.1). Lineage (NCBI taxonomy): Eukaryota > Metazoa > Chordata > Actinopteri > Mugiliformes > Mugilidae > Chelon > Chelon labrosus. The sequence continues at coordinate 500,552 of NC_140354.1, forward strand.
GAAATGCCACTTATTGAATTTCGTGAAGCCCAGGAAGACCCAGACCTTCTGTTTTTCTTGACGAAAGGATTAAGCATCAACCAGTTATGGACATCCCCTTCAATTTAACATGGGTTAACAGCCAGCTGAATCCAGTGTGTGATCTTAGACAGCCCTGCTTTGGTGCTGACATTTAGTTCATGGGTCCTTGTACCCAAGGAACATCTGTCATTCTGCAAGACTGTGCGGTCATAAACTTACATCCTTCTTCCATAGAAGTTTTTCAGTAGTGTCCACATGGAGTTTTAGCACAGGATGGCTACCCCTTCAGCAGTGACCACCTGACCAGTGGTGGGGTCATACGTCCCAGCTAAATAATAGAGGTCTGGGGAGGTACTGTTTGGCTTCTGATTGCGGGTCAGACACTCGTACTCCTCCCTGCTCACCACCTGGCACTTATGAGAGATTGTCTGGACGTCATTCTCGTCCTCATGACATGACTGGTACAGGGCATGCTGGACGGAGAAATGAACGGTTACTTGTACTTTATAAATACACATAGAGTATATATAAAATGAAAAATAATGTAATTTGAAAAATTCCATGTGCAACAAATATGCCGTGTACAATCACAACTTACTTTGCCATCTCGATGCCTCTTGCCTAGCTTGGTCTCTTCAGGATGGTAGAACCACTTGACTTTGACTACCATGGTGGAAGACCAGGATTCCCAGAAGTTCTCAATTTGACCTATATATGGGAGGTTAGGACGTCCAGCTGAGAGGAACACAGCACAATCTCCCACTCTCACAGTGTCTCTGCCACGCACGATGGCCTTATAGAAGAGCTTCCTGGCCTTGCCCTTTAGACCTCGCCTCTGTGGAAAACCAAACACTTGACCAATCTTTTTTGATAATGATGATTTTTATTAAGCTAGCAAGTGATTTAGCATGTTATGCTAGCTTAACTCATTAATGCTTTGAAGACCAAAAAAAAAAAACTCACCTGTGTGGGGTTTCCTGACCACTTCCACATTTGTCGCCCCCCAAGGAATGCAGACATTTTGGGAGTTAGAACAAATGAAGGGTCATCAGGAAGCATCTTAGGTTTTTTGACAAATTCCTTAGTTAGTTTAGAAGTCGAGCTGGTGCATCCTTTCCTCTTCAAATATTTGCTGTTGGAGACCTGGTCAGGGAGCCCTACTTTGGCATCAGATACGGCAACAGCTTTGGCCACAAAGGAGTGCTGACGAGGCCTTGAAGAAGTGGAGGGTTCAGGCTGTTGTGGGAGTCCTCGTTGAGAGGACAAACAACTCTGCAGCATCAGTGTAGAACCGTCCTCATCTTCTGAGCTGTAGGATGAATCATTGTCAGAGGAACACAAGCTGGAGCTTGAGAGAGAGCCTGATGAGGAGGAGCTTGAAGAACCAGAAGAGGAGGAGGAGACAGAGAGACGAGAAAGAAAACGGCCAGCCGTCCTTAATCCACCTGAAGCTACAGTCAATGCAGCTTGCCTCCTCACTTCCTCTTCTTCCTCTTCATCATCATCCAGATCAGAGTATGAGCTATGACACTCTCTGTGAGAGCTGAAGCCCAAGTCACTATATTCCCCTAGATGCAGCGAAGGGGAGGACTTCTTTTGGGGTGTGGTTCCTTTCAGGAGAAGTTCTACCCTGGAGGCACCACCCTTTTTGTTGTCTTTAACCAGCAGAACTGGGTGACTGTATGCCTCTGTTCTGGGTGTAACACTCACACTGGAAGATCCACCTCGCAACAGCAGAGCCTTGCTGTTTTTTGTCTTGGGTGAGGTAACTCCTTCATGATCTAACTTGACCAGGAACTCCTGTCCAGACTTCCTGCCCCTTGTTGTAACCACTTCATCTTGCCTGTGCTTTTCGCCATACAGCCCACTTCTCGAGCCTAGTGATAAACCTAGACCTGATCCTGTAGACTGAGTATAGAAAGAGGAGAAGCCATTTGCAATGCTTCTAAAGGAGTCCACCTCAAAAGAGCTGCTGCTGAAAAAGCCTTTGGTTGGGCTTGAAGCCACTGGCTGGGTATGAAGCAAAGAATCATCCTCTTTTCCTCTCAAGGCCTTCCTGGGAGCCCCATTGAAGTGAAATAGATTGTCAGATGGTCTCTTCCTAGTGTTAGCCAATGAAGACCAGCCCAGGAAAGGTGAAGGATTTTTACTGGAATTCTCACACTGCTTTTGCTTTTTCCCAGAGCCCTTTGGTCTCCCTGGAATGAAAAGGCATTGCATATGTTTTAGCAATTCACCAGAAATAATGAAACATACAGCGACAGTCTCTTTAGTACTGCACACTGCCTCCTGTTACATGCATGTATAAAATAGCTCTACATCCTGTTGTTGTCTACTGCTGCTCAGTTTTAATTGTCGACTGTGTGGATTCACTGTGGTCATTTTTCACCCCAAATTTACATGTGTGGTGTAGACACAATTATAGAAATACAGTTAAATATAATCTACAGTATGTGTACAAAAAGACACCAATACTAACTTTATACAACCACAAAAATACCCTGTGTTGAAATGTATAGACATATGGCAGAGTGAACAAAATAAACAATTCATCACAAGGCTCTTGTAATTTACATTCCTTTGGCTGTCAAAGTAACAATAATAATAATAATCATTTTTGGTTGAAACGCTTCGCTTAATAGTAACAAGTATATTGATAACGGATGTGACTGTATTATTTAAGAACATACGTTTGTATCTTTTATTGTAACTTGACAGCATCTGGAAAATTTTGAGGTGAAAATATTGTTCATATGTATTAATTCTTACCTGGTCTTCTTTTAATAATAGTTAGACTTTGGGTGTTGTTTACAGTGTGCATAGTGCTTGGTCTGTCAGAATGTCTGTCACTAATGGGGGCCTGCTCAAGACTGGAGTTTGTTTTGGCTGTTATCCCTCTGGGTACCAGTATGTCAGGACATGACTCCCCACCTAAAGGACAAAGAGTAGAATATCATCAGTATTTAGTTAAATGCAGATAGTTCTCTGACACATTAAAGGTCCAATTCTCAATTACACAGAGAGGAGGCACTCACATTGAATCTGGTATCCTGGAGGCAGGAGACGGATGTTAGGGAGAGAAATCTTCCCTCGGTCTCCATCATCAAACTCCACCATCACTCCTCCCTGTTTCCCCTCGTCAGAGGAACCACCTGCAAGAGACAGAGATGCACTTGGTCACTTGTGCCAAAAAGTGTATTTGAATACAGTTCAATTTCTGATGTCTCACCTCTGCGGACGTAGCCTGGGTATAAGCACCGTGACCTTTCGCTCCAATAAGCACAAACCCTTGTTCCCTCACTGAGAATAGCCTCTGACTCGGGACAAATATCCAGGACCTGGAGGTGAACCCAGCAGCCACCACACACAAACACACACATTATTTGTGAGAGCAGTGGAGTATTATGCATAGATAGCCTCTGTGCCACGTTTCTAAGCGACACTTTGCATGCCAATGTGCCAGTCAGTCCTGAAAAGAACGGAAGCCATGATGCAGTAAATCCTGACTTGCTGAGTAATACTAAAGAGGGCCTGAATAGGGGGCTTGTGATTGCAGGTTGCCAGATCCTCCCTCCAACAATACAGGCAGCCCAAGCATCCGCCACTTACTGGGGGCCCTTTCAGGTTGCTTTTATTTACTGTTGCCATGGCAAAGGAACCTTTTACTGATGAGGTGGATGTGAGTGTGTGTGCATGGGAGCTTTGTACAAAAAGAAGTATTGGTATCAAAGTCAAATAAATAGCTTTTGGACAAATTTAAAAACACACAAATGCAAGTATGGCATAATTAGAACCAGCTGCTATATGACGAATGTTTGGATAAAGGCAATGTTTCCTGAAGTGATTTGTGTAACTTCTGGGTGAGTTAGAAAACAGCACTGTGAGAAGGCTTCGTGAAAAAACTTCATTGATCATTTTAGCAAGCGTACATGGATAAGATATGGAGATAAGTGGTAAGATGGGGCATTTTCTGGTGCTTAACAAGAGGAACCTGAAAAACATCTTGTATGCAATTGAATGCTATAATGGAGAGATATGGAGAATAATGAGTGTTTTTGTTACACTGCACAACTTAAGAAGTACTTAGAACATAATTAATTCTACGACGTTTTAATGAAAAAATCCCAGACAATAAAGGGTAAATCTCAGTCAACTTTAAAAACATGCGTGAAAATATATAAGGTTTCATATTTCCTCACAACACTTAATAAATATTTTATCATGTTTTAACAAAATATCATGGATTCCTTAGGACATTAAGTGGAATGTTATACATGCTCTACCAGAACCATCAGTAAAATTCTGTTAAGCCTAACCTAGGTGAGAGCAAATTGACTTGCAGAGTACAAGAAAGAATGTGATGCGAGGGTGTTGAGAATGTTTAAGGGAAACAGACATTAAATGACCAACATGTAATGGCGTTTCTTATAACAAAGATTGTAGTCGGATGAACTTACAGCTTCCTGTAGCAGTTGCTTCAATGAATAGATCCTTGGGCGATTTCCTCTTTCACCATCAATAACAATGCTAAAGCTAGAGAAAAGCACAGCAGAGATAGAAAAAAAAGATATTTTCAGTTGCTTGTATTATGCCTGCCTAACTCCCATTTCATACTTTCCTCCTTTGCTACTTGAGGGAGAGGAGCAATATTTATACTCAGAGCTTAGGATAGATAAAAAAAGTAAAATCATCTCTTCTCATCACATTTTGCATGAGTTATCTCATGCAAAATTCTTTTTGCGATCATCAAGATGCCAATGCTTGATGCAATGTGTATTAAATGATTTCTTTTAGCCTCAAAGCTAACTTGTCAATTGGATTTCCACTACATTTAGCATGCACATACACACTCGTGTTTCTATCTTTGTATCTCTGTGTGGACCTTCTATTGACAGAATGCATTTGCTAGCCCCTTACCCTAATCCTAACCATCTCAACTCAATTGTAAACTTGAACTTAAAACCAAGGGCCTGTTCAGACCTTGCATTAAGATCCAATCTGGGCTATCCGATCCCAAGTTACCAGCTTTAGGCATGTGTGTTCAGACCTGGCATTAACATGTGTCTCCAGATCTCATCTCAGTTTCGTACTCTGTATACAAATAAACTCTGACAGCATCTGGGGCGCAGTAGAATATGATAACAGCTGATGTCTCTAATGGATCTCTACCACTGCTCCTTTTATGCGTATGGGTCAACTTTGGCACACATGTTAAGTTAATATATATATATTTTTTTTATTGATAAAGAAAAACAACCAAAATACTTACAGGACAAGGACAAAACAGTGCAAAACATTGAACAAGATAAACTGTGCTAGTTGTGTGCATGTTGTGTGGGTGAGTGGAAAATACAAAAATAAATAAATAAATAAAAAATAATAATAATAACAAAAAGAGATAAAGAAAATGAAATAAATAAATACGTAAATAAAAAACATTGCAATACCAGTAAACAAAGAGGGGAGAGGATGACAAGAAATCATTGCTACCTGTTACATTATATTTTGCTTAATTACAATAACATAAATAATATTTTCAATGATAAGAATTATAGACGGTTTAGTATAGCAGTGTAAAAGGATAGTTTTTTGTTTGTTTGTTTGTTTTTTTCCCAAAAGAAATAAAACATAACTGACAGAACCTTTACCTATTGAGACAGCTTTGTTTAAAGAGGGAGGAGAACATGAAAAAAAAAAAGAAAAAAAAATCAATAAATAACAGTTTAAAAAAAAAACACGTAACAGAAATAACAACAAACAGCTCAGTCATTCATATGTGGGGTGCTGGCGGGGTTTTTGGGAACATCCAGGACACTATAGACACCTAAGCGCATATTTTTGAGTTGTGACCAGTATGTATAAAACGAGTCACTCTGATTGTTTTTTAATGCTATTTGTTTTTCTGTTGAGATGTGGTTGGATAATAGGAGGAGCCACTGAGATATTGTGATTTTTGTTCTGTCCTTCCAGTTTAGGAGGATGGTCTTTTTAGCAACTGTTAGAGTGATCAATATTGGTTGTTCATATTTCAGTGGTGGTTCAACTACCGAAAGGTCTCCTAGCAGACATACAGATGGGGAGGCTGGAATACTGCTACCTATAGCTAGTGAAAGTGTATTAATAACGTTTGTCCAAAGTTTCTGAATTGGTGGGCAGAGCCAGATGGCGTGAAAGTAATCGTCTATAGTGTTTGTTGTACAGTGTAAACGGATGTTATTTTCTACCATTCCCATTTTATATAATATGTTTTGGGTGAAGTGTACTCTGTGTAAAATTTTGTACTGGATAAGTTGTAGTTTGGAGTTTTGTGACATTGAGAAGGAGTTATTGATATCGTTGGTGGTTCCAAGGTCCCTTTCCCAGTCTTTTATGGTTGGCGGGAGGTTATTGTCTATGTGTATTAGGTGTTTGCATATTTTTGAAAATGTTTTCTTCTGGGTGGATAGTAGTTTTATTTGATTAAGCAATAGGGGTATTTGCAGAGTGTTGTTTATTATATTAATTTTCTTTAGTTGTGAATATTGTAAAAAAACTGTTATTGCCAATGTTATAATGTTGTTTAAGTATGTCATGGGGTATGAGTGTGTTGTAATCAAATATATGCTCCAAATGTGTTATTCCTGTTGTTATCCATGACTGAAAACATAAGGGCTTGTTTGTAATTTGGAAATCCGGATTGTGCCACAGTGGAGTGAGTTTATTGGGGGACATGGGATGTCCTAAGATTTGGTTGGATTTCCACCAAGCTGTCAGAGTCACTGCTATATATGGGTTTTTGAAACAGTTGTGTTTTTTGACTGATTGTGTAAGAAAGAGGAGATCTGATATTGATATTTCTTGACAGTCATATTATTCTGTGTCTACCCAGGGTTGATGTGATAGCTGTGGATATTGTAACCATTCGGATATTGTAGGTGATTTGATAGATGATATAGTTTGAAATTTGGGGCAGCCAATCCTCCATAGTCTCTTGGTTTCTGCAGGGTGGAAAGTTTGATTCATGTTCTTTTGTGTTTCCAGTAGAATTTATTTATGACAGAGTCTATTGCATTAAACCATTGAGATGTGGGTTGGACTGGGGTCATTGCAAAAAGATAGTTTATTTTAGGTAAATTTTTACTGCTGCTATTCTTCCAATTAGTGAAATGGGTAGATTGTTCCAGTGAGTGAGATCTTCTTCTATACTTTTTAGTAGTGGTGTGAAATTCAGGGAGAACAACTCTGGCAGCTTGGTGGAAACGTTGATGCCAAGATACCTGATGTTACCGGTTACTGTCAAGGGGAGCTTTCTAGTCGCAGCATTCCAGTCTTCCTGACAGATTGGAAGGATTTTAGATTTTGTCCAGTTTATAGAATAATCATAGATTCTTGAGAATGACGATATAATATTTATAGTATTCATTTTTAGTTAATATATATTGATTTCCACTCTGGTGTTAGACCTGCACAAAACTCAGATTATAACTCTAAGTTTCCATACGCACCATAATCTCTAGCAATAAAGGGAAATAAAGACACTGGTAAATAAGGAAATACAGAATTTAAACACACATGTGTCTGCATTCCTTTGGTAGTGTGAATGCAATGAGTTTTGCCTCATTCATTCAGAAAAAAACACATGACTGCTATTATAAATGATCGCCAGAAAATTTTAAAAAAACAACGTAAGTGATGTCTGTTCATTAATAATTAGAGCCTTTTAAAATAGTCTGCCCTTGTTGCTGTTAAATCACAAGTGTGATTCTGTGTTAATTATTGATTATTGATGTATGAAGAGCCGTGTGTGATTAAGCTATGTATTTCCTTTCTCTCTTTAATCGTTTTGTGCAGGTCTAACTAACGTCAGGACGGAGATCAACCAATAATAACTTAACACGTGCCCCAAAGTCATAACACACACACACACAAAACAGAGCTGCTCTGGAGGAGCAGTAGAGATTCATTAGAGACAGTAGTTAAAATATTCTACTGCGCTCCAGAGGATGTCAGGGTTTATTTGTATACAGAGCGCAAAACTGAGATCAGACCTGGAGACGCATTTGGAGACACATTTTAATGCTGGGTCTGAACACACGTACCTAAAGCTGAAATCGGATCTTAAAGCAATGTCTGAACGGGCCCTTTGAGTCTCTGTTACACAGAGAGCAATTCTTTTGTACTTAACAATGTGTAATAATTTCAGTGCAATAACTTTACTTGCTTTTTTATATATATTTTTGTAGTTTTACAAAGTGTTTACATTTCAGTAATAATGGTGTGTGTGTTTAGTATTTATTTCTCCTTCTTGTTTTTGAATCTTCTTAATATGTTTACCTTTGTTTTGTTGTTTTTGTTTTTATAAAATGCTAACTCCAGGAACTTCGCACAAATATTCCAGTGTACCTGTACTTTCTTGTACCTGTGCAAATGGTAATTAACTTTATTCTATTCTATTCTATTCTATTCTATCCTGGTCTATTCTGACCAAAAAAGGAAATCAGAATTGGTATATTCACATGTCCATTAAAACAAAAGTCCTCACTTACATGTCTGGAAGGTCCAGTGTTTGAACCGTGGCAGCGTATAGAAGCTCATCCTCCTTGGAGACGAGCACCTTCCGTCCATCAGTTAAGAGTTCTTTGGTCAGGACACAGTTAGGAACTGCATGAGAAAGAGCAAAGATAATTAAAATTTCAACATTACCAAAACTAACATTACCACAACAATCTGCTGCCTGAAACACCATTATTATATATTCAGGCTTATATTTAACCTTCAGGAATTTTATTGTAGTATGCATGGCTCCTGTCCTCCTCTTCTTCTGAGAAGCTGCTGCCATCCATCTGAAAACCCTCATCAGCTGCAAAGCTCTCCAGCAGTCGACTTACTGCTCGTCCTTTTCGCTATATATCAGACAAAAGGATAATTTAATGCCAGGATGTAAAAAAAGTATGGTGAGAAGAAACAAGAAATTGTTTAGTATGCTACTCAAAGCCTGCAGTGCTTTTACCACCACCTATTTGTAGCCATTTTATTCTACACCCTGTCATGCCATATAAGTGTGAGCCTCCTCCTTTCCTACATCACCTTCTCAAGATTTCTCAGCAGGAGTTAAGACTATGTATATTGTGCTATGTACTTTTAATAGCTCTACAGTAACAGCTCTCGTGGTGAAAAATCCAGGACATGAAGATATAACCAGAATGGTTAAAATAACAAATTTGAATGAACTGTGACTGGTACTTGTCATATTGTCAATTCAACAGAAATAACCCAAATTCAGGACAAGCAGGACATGAGGCAGTACAAGAACAAAAGTTAAATTTAACAAAACCTACGGACAGGAAAGTAACATAGGGCACTGCTTTATTTTAGCGGATTGGATGCTGGATTAGTCCAACATAAAATAAACCAATGATGGAAAACATGACGTATCCAAAAAGGTAACAGACAAAGGCTTGAGTAACAACAGAGAGACATGAGGCAAGAGGAGTCTAACAAAAGACAGAAGACAGAAGCAAGAAATTTAAGGGCCTGTTCAGACCTCATTAAGATCCGATCTGGGCGATCCGATCGTTGGAGTTATAATCTGAGTTTTGTGCAGGTCTAACTAACGTCAGGGTGGAGATCAATAAATAATAACTTAAAGTGTGTGCCAAAGTCATGACGCACACACATAAAACAGCACTGTTCTCAGCTCTGGAGCAGCTGTACTGATCCATCAGAGACAGCTGCTGTTAAAATATTCCCAGATGATGTTGAAGTTTTTTTGCATTCAGAGCGTAAAACTGAGATTATATATGGAGACGCATTTGGAGATGCATGTAAATGCCAGGTCTGAACACACATACCTAAAGCTGGTCACTTTGGTCGCGATTGGATAGCCCAGATTAGATCTTAATGCAAGGTCTGAACAGGCCCTAAGTAAAATAGTATTGTTATTGATGCTACACAAATAGAACTGAATTGAATGAAAATAGAAATTGAAACACCACAGAAGCAACTAAAAAAGAAACAACCCAAATAACTAAATTCAAACATATACAAATAAGTCAACACCATAAAAGTACCTGTTGATCATTGCTCCTACGTCCCCTGCTTCCTTCCTCCTTCTGTGAAGATGAGGCCCCAATTGACCTGCAACTTCTCCTCTGTTAAAGTCAACAAGATCGACAATTTGAGGCTTATCTAGTTACAGCAAGTACAGTGGGAACAGAAAAGGGTGCAATAGTTGTAAACATACATGATAAAAATATAATTTGATAAAAGGAATTATAAAATTCGACTTAGCATATTTCCACATTGTGTTATTAATTCAAGTGTTTTATTTGCATGAACTTAAATGGGAATTACCGTTTTTTACAACCTGGACTCAACGGGGAATAGCACTAGCTCCCACTATATGGATATACGCGGCGCTCTGCTCGAGCTAAATATCTTCCAAATGACTCCAGATGACACCAGATTTATATGGGTGAGTAAACGATCGTATTTTATGCCAGAAAAAAGGTCCAGGTTGTAAAAAACTGTAATTCTCCTTTAAGGGATAAATTAATATTTAATTGTACATTTTTTTTCAAAATTTGAATGCTTGATACCTGCCAAAAATGTTTCATCACCTAATACTTCTCCTCTTACTTTTCACTAACAAGTGCATCTGTGTACAAGATTTACCGGACCTTCCAAAACCAGCAGTATTAATGTGGTCAGTGCAGCAAATTCAGTTTTAGAACATTTCTATGAAAATACTTACCTTATTGATTGCTCCTCTCAGCATGGTACTTTTGCGAGTAGCCCTCTTTAGTCTTTCACTGGTGGTTGGGAAGTTGGCTAGTCCAATGCTCCTCCTGTAGCGGTTGCCTCTGGTCCCAAGGCTTCCCCACCGAGGCTCCATAGACCTGGCTCTACATGTCCTAAGTCCTTCAAGCCATTGATCTTGGTGATCTTTGTGATTTTTGACTGTTATAGCCATGCCGAGTCTACATGTGGTCTTCTTTCTTACTTTGATTTCTCCTTCTATTCCAGACAAATACTGGGAGCCTGTATAGTCGAATTGGAGAAACAGATTTAGAAAAGTTGAGAGGGAAAGGAGAAGAGACACAAAACATATGCTTCCCATGAAGCTGCGGGGCAGCTGTGTTAAACTATAAAAACTCAGAAAGGATAGTCTTACCATATAGTTCCTGTCTCTGTTTTTTGTTCCTGGCTTTCTGGTTGGCCTCCAGTTTTACAACAGATGAGGGACTTGGACCTTTCAAAGAGGAGCTAGAAGCGATGTCACTCATGGATAGGGAGCAATCTTGACCTTCATCAGTATCATAATCTCCTTTCTCATCTTCATTATCTAAAGGTGACAGCAAACAGTACCACAAAAATACAGTGTACTATTATTGGGTGGTTTTTGGAACTCACATTATTGAATCCATCATTTTTAGTCAACTGAAAATTGTAGATACTCAACACTATTCACAATAATTAATTTCAGAATGTACACTCACTTGCCTGTTCGTTAAGCGCACTAGTGAAAAAAATGCATTCTAATTTAACAGTCATGCACTAAAATCTCCCTTCATGACTGTTATTTTGTTCAGTTTTTGTGGAAACAGTGTCACAAAGGTGGTAATTCAACTATATGTTGAATCATTCTGGAGGATACAGTTTGTGGTTCTGTTAAACTGGATTGAACTAAACACAAAACAGTTTTTGGTATTTAGCCTAGCTCAGGAGTAAAAAATAAAAGGAACATGTGTCGTCACAACAGTATACAATTCAATAATACTACAAACAACAGCCCTCAAAATGGGAACAGTTGAATCAACAGCTCTCTCAGCTATTTTCAACAAATGCTGAATGAAGCTAAGACTCAGAGCAGGACTATTATATAAGAATGTATTTTTTTTCACTACTGTACCTAATAAAGGTGGAGGTGAAAGTTTTTTGTGATTTTTAGTATTTTTTTGTAAAAAAAATAAGTTTTAAATGTCTCTTCATTGACATATTTCATGTTAAAAATGTTGAATCAAGTGCTGAAAGGTTAATGAAGTTATGGTTAATATTCAGCTGTAATCATGATTGCAGCCCTGGTAGAGATGGATTGGAAGGTTCACAGTTCACAGTTCACTTGTGTTTGTATTACCTAAGATGCATGTTAATATCAGGCCTCAACAGGAACTGGAAAGACATTTCATTACAATAGATGTTTATCTGATGATGCTGTAACTAGATATAAGGAGTTAATTCCTTCTTTACTTACCTCAGTGCCATGTGCCAATGATGTGGACGACAGCAACCACAATTTAACTCCTGCTCTAATAGATTATTTTGTCAATGGCACTGCAGCATCGCTTAGTTCAACTCTAAACTTAGTTGCTCCTCTGAAAAAGAAGGTCATGAATCGGAGGAGGCTAGCTCCCTGGTATAATTCACAGTTGCGCTGTTTAAAACAGGCAGTCCGAAAGCTAGAAAGAATTTGGCATTCCACTAATTCTGAAGAAGCTCGCATAGCCTGGAAAGATAGTTTAACAACTTACAAAAAAGCTCTCAGTAGTATTAGAACAGCATATTATTCATCATTAATAGAAGAAAACAAGAACAACCCCAGATTTCTTTTCAGCACTGTAGCCAGGCTGACAAAGAGCCACAGCTCTGTTGAGCCATCTATTCCTTTAGCCCTTAGTAGTAATGATTTCATGAGCTTCTTTACTAATAAAATTGTTGGCATTAGAGAAAACATTCAAGGCATCCTTCCTCCAGCTGTCAAAGATGTAAGTACAGCGTACTGTAAGACCTTATCAATATCTGGAATCCTTCTCCCCAGTAGATCTTCCTGAGCTCTCTTCAACAATTACAGCATCTAAACCATCAACTTATCTTCTAGATCCAATCCCAACTAAATTGCTCAAAGAAGTTTTTCCATTAATTAACACCTCCATATTGAATCAGATAAGATAAGTACATGTGCCTCAGTCTTTTAAGATTGCTGTAATTAAGCCCTTACTCAAGAAAGCCACTCTAGATCCAGATGTTTTAGCCAACTATAGACCAATCTCCAACCTTCCTTTTATTTCCAAAATTCTAGAAAAAGTTGTTGCTATTCAGTTGTGTGACCATTTAAACAGGAATGGTCTGTTTGAAGAGTTTCAATCAGGTTTTAGAGTTCATCACAGTACAGAAACAGCTCTGGTTAAAGTTACCAGTGATCTCCTCATGGCTTCAGACATTGGACTTGTCTCTATACTTGTTCCGCTAGATCTTAGTGCTGCATTTGACACTATTGATCATAATATTTTACTACAGAGAATTGAAAGTGAGATCAAAATTAAAGGAACTGCATTAGACTGGTTTGAATCCTGTCTGTCTGGCAGATTCCAGTTTGTTCATGTCAACAATGATTCTTCTACTTATACAAAAGTAAGTTACGGAGTTCCTCAGGGTTCTGTGCTAGGACCAATACTCTTCACGTTATACATGTTGCCATTAGGCAAGATTATTAGAAAACACGGCATAAACTTCCATTGCTATGCAGACGACACCCAGCTATATGTATCCATGAAACGAGATGAAACTAATCAGCTGGTTAAACTCCAAGCATGCCTTAAAGACATAAAGGCTTGGATGACCTGTAATTTCCTACTCTTAAACTCAGACAAAACAGAAGTCATTGTATTTGGTCCTAAGCATCTCAGAGATTCATTATCTAATCATGTGGTTTCTTTGGATGGCATTACCTTGGCCTCCAGTACTACTGTGAAAAACCTTGGTGTTATATTTGACGAGGATATGTCCTTTAAATTGCACATAAAGCAAGTAACCAGGACTGCCTTCTTTCACCTGCGTAATATCGTCAAAATTAGGAACATCCTGTCTCAGAGTGATGCTGAAAAACTGGTTCATGCATTTGTGTCGTCCAGACTGGATTATTGTAATTCATTACTGTCTGGCTGTCCAAATAGCTCTTTAAAAAACCTCCAATTGATTCAAAATGCCACGGCAAGAGCATAGACAGGAATTAGCAAGAGAGATGATATTACTCCAGTTTTAGCTTCTCTTCATTGGCTCCCTTTAAAATCTAGAATAGAATTTAAAATCCTCCTCCTTACATACAAGGCCCTTAAAGGCCTAGCTCCATCATATCTTAAAGACCTCATTGTACCATATCATCCCAACAGATCACTTCGGTCTGAAAGTGCAGGCCTACTTGTGGTTCCTTTCAGCTATCAGGCTCCTCTCCTGTGGAACCAGCTCCCAGTTTGGGTTCAGGAGGCAGACACCCTCTCTATTTTTAAGGTCAGGCTTAAGACTTTCCTTTTTGATCAAGCTTATAGTTAGGGCTGGACTGAACCATCCCTTAGTTATGCTGCTATAGGCCTAGGCTGCTGGGGGACGATGCACCAAACACATGTCCTCCTTCTTTCTTCTCTCTCCTCTCTCGTATCCTCCACTTTCTTTTCTCTGGCACAGAGCTCTTGCCCTCTAATTTCCTATCTACTACTAGTCATGCAATTCTGTGCTATTACTATATAGAATGTTTACTGCTATGTGTGTTGAGCTGGGTTCTGCTCAAGGTTTCTTCCTGTTAAAAGGGAGTTTTTCCTTGCCACCGTTGCCTTCAGGCTTGCTCTGGGGGTTTCAGGCCGGGTTTTGTAAAGCGTCTTAAGACGATTTGTATTGTTATTGACGCTATATAAATAAAATTGAATTGAATTGAATTGAACAGAGCCTCAGTTGTCACTGCCTCACCTTGGTCAGAAGAGTCACTTTCTAGCTGTGAGCTCTCTTCTTCCTCCATTGCTTCCTTTCTCTGGTCACGGAGAATCTTCTGCCTGGGCAAGCTCAGATGGGTTGAAGCTTGTGTCAGACTATTGGATCCTTTTTTACGTCCACAGCGCACCAATCCAATCCAGCTCTCTTGGGGGACACCATCCGCACAGGCTGCTGAGAAAGTTTACAAGACCAGTTACAGTTCAAATCCAGGGAAGTCTCTCTTAGTCAAATTATCTCCAAAGCGCACTGGCATTGCTGAAGAATGGTCTAGTTTGTATTTCTTTAAATTAGTCCTAATCCCAGGATGCAGAAAACACATATAAAATATATTACTGGGGATTAGGTCTTGTTTTGGTGGAACAATTACCCATGTGGAAAGAAACACTATATTTAAAATGGGTAATTGCTTATAAATGTTTATTCTGAAGTAAAAGATATACGTCATTTCGGATTTGGTCTCATATTTAAGCTCTGGGTGACTTCACTTTACAATTTAAAAACGTTTGCTGGTTGTATATGGTTCTTGCATAAAACATTGAAACCAATATCACTAACGCTTGTGTAAAGTAGACAATGGACAATGCCAGAGTAATCAACTCTGACTCACAATGCCTGTGTGTCGATATGAACGTGTCTGTTAAACGGTAAACATATTCTTTACAACCACTCTCTGAAAGAAAAAAGAAACCTGCCGTATTACACTCAATTTTTTATCAACATCTTCTATTTTCAGGATGTTGCTAGTTTAGAGGTTGTTGATTCCCATAGTAAAGGGAATTTTGAAAACCATAACATGACAGAAGAAGGGAAGCAGAATACTGCTTGAAATACGCACCCAATAATAGGTTGTATCCCAACTGTCTAAATTCAGTGAGTCTGAAAAAGTGTAGCCTAATTGTAGGTGAAACTTTGTCCTTTCTATATGTGAAACCGACAACACAGCTTTCTGCTTATTAAAAACTAACCGCATGCCAATAGTTACCTGTATCGCTTTGTCCCCCAGAATCTCGTCTGGACTCAGCTTTGCTTGTGCTTCGGTGTCCATGCTTGGGGGTTGAGTTGCAAGGCGAAGCTTCCTTGTCCCTGGAACCTATCCCTGAGAGGTTCTTTTTGACCTGTGCCTTCTGTTTGAGCTGAGTCACATCACTGGTGAGCTTGGAGCTAAGAACACAGTGAAGACTGCTTTTTCTGCAGCCTTGTGCCTTCATCTGTCTCAACAGAGAGAGCCGGAGAGAGGATTTATTAGCATGGAGAGCAGAGGATTTGACTCCTGACAGTAGCAACTATTTAGAGATGGTGTGCAACAAAGAAATGGACCAAATATATATCAAATGCAAAGAAACAAAGGCTTTTCATTTTTAGTTGCACTGATGACAAAAGGGATCCTGACCTGTGTGGTGCTGAGCCTCTCAAAGCCTCGACTGGAAAGCCTCTTCTTCTTTTTCTGGCTGTCTTCACCCCCTCCATGGTCCCCAGGGGACATGCCAAACCCTGTCCCCATTGACCTGCAAGTCAAGACAAGGAAGAGGTATTCATTAGAGAACAAAAGCAGTGGTTTAATGGGGTAGGACATTATATGAGAAAATAACAGCTGAGTCACCATTCTGTAGGATCTAATGACTGTCTTTTCAAAGGAGTGTGCTTGTGGCCTGTGAAACATTGCATAGCTTTGTCTACAGCCATACTGTTTTCAGCATTGTAGCTCTCCAGTTGTATTTTCATATTGCAGTGGCTCTTTCTGCATCACAGATCAGCCGCTCCAAGTGCCCTTGAATTTCCCTGTGGAACACTGCCCATCAGTGTGAGCCAGGCCATGTGCAAACAAAAGAATAACTTCTCTCTCCTACAACCAAGGAAATTAATCATATTTGCAGAATAACCCAGCTTTAAATGTGAAGTAGATAAATAAAGGAGCCTATATTCAAAATGTCATGTTCGTTCTTTGTTTGCACAGCGTTCCATATACAGTTCAGTAACCACACATAACACACACGGTTTAAGTTTCAATGTGTGCTTCTATGTTGTCCCATTTATCAACGTAGGAACACAGCATATGACAGACAAAGTACCATATGTCTGACTTGTTTGTGAGTAAATCTCATAATCAGAGTGTGTCAGCACCTGTTGCACACAAACATAGTCAGGTAGTGCGATTGTTTGCCCACCAACTGGCAATTGACAGAGGTGCCAGTGAAGTCTGGTGGCCCTATAAAACAGATCCCTCCATGGCCTGACTTCTGCTGCTGAAGAAACACAACGTGTCCCTCCCTTTTGTGGATGACTGGTGTTGCTGAGAGTGCGGTTACTAATCAGACACACTTGATTAGTAGACTGTGCTAGCAAGAGTATGTCTCAACAGCCTTCCCACCAATCAAAACAAGACAAGACAAGACAAGTTCAAAACCGGCATGAATCGTCATGAGCGCATATCTACAACCTTACCTAATTGCACAGATGCTTAGATGCATAGACTGCACAAGCAGGGAGGCTTGGATGCATTACTCACTCAAACACTGTCACATACTCACAGTAATTCAAGTAAAATAAGGTAAGGAAAGAAATCACTGTTACTCACTGACCTCAATCAACTCAAACGTGTCAGAATCTTGTAGTGACGTAAGTGGCAGGTTCAAAGCATGCCTTTATAGAACCTGCCATGTAAAACAACACATGGCTAATCAAGCTTCTCATTCAGAGGTGTTACATCACTCTCTTGTGTATTGTGTACACACATCAGAAACACAGCTAGCTTTAGCTGACTGTAGTTTACTGTATAGCTGCTCGTAAAACAACATGCCACCCCAATGTTGACCTAGTTTCACTTCACAGTTTTTCACTGCAGGGCCCTGGCATGTTACCCTTTCATCATTGTCACCCAGCATTATTGTCCCTGCTCTGATTAGTGTTTGCCTGGCGAGGGGGCGAGGGTTATGGGGTACACTGATTAAATGAGAGTGAAGATGAAAAATAAAGTATTGTGTTTGTTGCCCGGAAGAAAAAATGAAGACAGGGAATGCTGAAAGGTGACATTTAGTGACCTTTGCCTTTCCAGGCCCTGATGACACGACATATTGAATACACCTTTCTCCCTTAGATCCAACTTGTTTATCAGTCACAAAAGTGAACAATTGCACAGTCCCCATTCCATTATTTTTTTCCTTTTCCCTCAAACATATACATGAAAGTTTAAAAAGTCAATTTAACTTATTGCTTGGACTATTTGACATCTATCAGTTGGACTTCTAGTGCTGCCATGGAGCTGTAGTGATACTGGTTCACCACATTCCTGCTTTTGGGACAGATCATAGGAGAATGCACAGTACTCTAATCACATCCTCAGCTTGTCACCCAGCACCCACAAAGTCAAGCTCACAATGAACTGCAGCAATGTCACAGAAGTTCTGTCTAATTTGAAACAGAGGGAGAGCTTTGAGAATTTGTAGGTTTTCTAATATATAAATATTATTTACTAGTAGACATACACACAACTGAGACAAATGACGATGCTGTAACACCAGTTAGGATTAGATTAAAAAGGGTTCAAGTAGAGTTCTTAGGAACGTTGAAGGGATAATGAGACGGTCCATGAGTACTGGTGATGTAGCAGTGTTTATCCGGCAAAATTAGACTGTTGGGACACTGGGGATGGCCTGACTGATGCTCACTTGACTTTTCTTTGGCCCTCAGAAGAGGAGACTGGACCTGCGGTGAGTGGCGGTTTCCGTTTCCTCGGACGCCCTGGCCCTCGACGTGCCGGACTGCGAGGAGTTTCCTCCTTCCTGCTTGCACACACAGATGTAAACACACAATCAGGAGAACTCTATGAAACTACACATGCCTAAACCAAAGTTCGAACCAGTAAACGGGTAGACATATTAATTGCTTTGGAAATTTTTGAGCTGAGGTAAACAGGAATAAGGTCATACTCACTGATGGTCATGCTTCCTCTGTAGTTTGGCCAGTTCCTTCTGCTTCTCTTTGTAGCGACGCTGTATCTCAGCCAGTTTCACACGCATTGCAAGTTCAGGACCATCCATTGTTTCCATAGTAACTTTGGTAGGGCACACCTAAGATACATTTATTGCTTCAGGTTATTTTTAATATTAAACACAGTCATAACGCATTACACTGGGTAATCTGTTAATTAAAACTTTATCATCACTGTGTAATCTGTTTATCTGCTTAAATGAATACCTATAAACAAGCATACTATAGTTGTAGTCTTACAGGTTCATTGCGAGGTGTCCAGCTGCATTTTCTACGTAAATTGAGGATCCTGCGGGCAGGGAAGTGGCGTCCTGCATCCATATTGCTGCTGTCCTGGGATCCCAGCTCTAGTGCACGGGCTGTGGCCAAAGTAGCAAGACTTTGGAGATCAAACATGAGCCACTCCTCCTCTGTTAAGGCACAAAAGAAAATATCCCGCGACGTTAACATTATTTCCATATACAGTTAGGTCCATATATCTTACACCATTCATTTTTTTTTTTCTAAGTGTTTTCCAAAACATATTCCAGTTACAGCTATATAGTATATATGCTTGAAGTACAAACTCAGATTTAATTTGAGGATATTCACATCCAAACTGAAGTCCTCGACTTCCACAGAAGACAACTGCGGTGGATAATTGTAGGATAATTTCCATGGTAAAGAAAGATGTGAAATCAAACCAAGTGCAGAACAGTCTTCACTCGTTACAATTCCTAAATGGAGAAACTCTAGGCTTGATTTGGAGACATAACAATTGAGGTGAGTTTGGAGGAGCAGCATTTCAGAGGTCAGATTTGATCTCTGTGGTCTTACCAGATACTACAATGTCAGTGGCCATCTGGGCCAAGCTCCTCCTGAGCTGCAGGCTTAATAGCACAGACTGCAGCCTAGTCATAGAGAGAAATCTGACATTTATTTACAAAGCAACACTGTCTTACATCTTCACTTGAATAAATAAAAAAATAGTGATTCTTCTCACTTGTTTTAGTATTGTTTCGTTAAAGACTGTTGTTGTGACTCTAATCTAGCATGCGCGACATCCCTGAGCTGTCATCCATGATGCATCATGAAGACATCACTGACTCCAGAAAGAGATGATACCCCAATTATAAAACCTACTTTTGGGAGCAGTTAAATGCATCAGGGTGCTGGGGTAAACAGAAAACATCCCTTTTGCATGAATAAAAAAACACATGGTGCTTTGAAAACCAGAGAAGCTTTTAAAAGCACTTTATAACAATGGGGTCTAATTAGTCAGGCAATGCTCCAGGGTGCTGAAAACACTGACTGCTTTAGTGATTAAACACTAACTTACAATAATGAGTTGTGTTGGGGTAAGATGGAAACCAACTGGTGTGTCTTTTGTTATATGTGTGCATTTGCAGTTCTATATTTATGTGTGTATCTGGGTGAGTGCATATTTGTGCACATGTGTGATTCAAACAGCTGCAATGTGGAGAGACGAAAGACAAATCCCTATGGAAAGCTGGAAGGGAGATAGAGAGAGTGAGAAAGGAAAGCGTGCACCCTTCACTCATAGTACAACTCTGACCTCCTGCTTCTTATCCCTCTCCTGAGGCTTCTGCTTCATTAGAATAGCATTTTAGGAAATAAAAGTGCCTTTAACACACTAAAGAAAAGCAATGGCAATCAGGCATACAGACAGAGACTATGGGGAGGTGTTAGGATTTACAGAGGCTCTTGAGACCAGCTGGAAGAGAGGAGTATCTGAAGGAAACACATAGTGACGGATGCCAGGCCTGAGGGGGAGGAGGGGTTTGTCTCAGTGCACATTGAGGATATCAGAGAGAAGTGGATTCTGTTGATATGAGTGTGTTGCTATGTGCATGTCAATATATGGGAATAATTGACATTGTTCCTCACCCTGGCTTTTCCCACACATGCGCTTTTGCTGTTGCTGCTCCAGATCTGCCAGCTCACTCAGAAGCTTCATACCCTGGTGATGGTTGTACTGTGAGGGGGCAGCTGTTGGGGTGCAAAAGCTGAAAAGAGGAAATGGGGGGACATCGGTGCAGAACGCAGCGGCAATGAGCAGCTCCAAGCTCCAGTAGCAGGGCACAAGTGGTTTGTGGAACACTGTAACAGTTTGCTCGATTGGACTGGGAGCAGAATGTGAGGCAGGGGAAAGGCACACAAAGTCCACCGTGGCATCAGGGGTCATCTTGTTATTGTGCTGCTGCCCACTGTTGTTTGCTCCCTCAGATGGGGAGGATTGTGACTCAGGGTCTGCAGGGGAAGTAGGGTCAAGCTCGATGATGGCTGGTAGCTCTGGCTCCTGATCTCTGGGCATGTTGACTTTTTGAGCATGTGTCACCCGACTCTTCTCATCCATTGCTTCATCATCCTCTTCCTCTTCCAAGGTAATGACAGTTTCTGGCCTATTAGAGTCCACTGTTGAAAGGTGGACTGAACGAGAAGCATCCTCACATACTGGACTCTCAGAAGGGGGGCAAACCAGTACCTCTTTCTGATTTGGTTCCTCTACCTCCTCTTCCCCAGGCACATAGTTGACTGCTATCTTCACCTCTTCCCTCTGTTCCAGAACACTTTCAGCCACTCTTTCCCCATCGTCCTGTTCTAGTTCTTTGAGTGTGAGTGGCTCTGGGAAGGGTCTGACCGCCACTTGGCAGTCTAACCCCTCCCCTAGGCTGGCAAGAGTATGGGGAGCATGATCAGCAGGCTCCGCTTGGACTGCTTCCATGTCAGCTGGCTCCGCCAGTTGAACATCCTGAGGGGAAGGTCCGCTCCTGTAGCCCATGGAAACAACTGGGTAGGTGTATCCAGGAGGTAAGTCTATAGATAAAAAGAAATATAGATAATAATATCATCTACTGT
Source organism: Chelon labrosus (assembly GCF_963514085.1). Lineage (NCBI taxonomy): Eukaryota > Metazoa > Chordata > Actinopteri > Mugiliformes > Mugilidae > Chelon > Chelon labrosus. The sequence goes on from NC_140354.1 coordinate 522,161, forward strand.
CTTTACAGGCGAAACAATTCATAAACAAATCCCACTAAAATCCTTTAACTTGTGAATGAAATGACACTCAGCCATGATCTTCCAGCAGAAGAATGGGTAAAAGACCATATGTAACTAACTATGTGTGCATTATTTAAAGTGGCTTGATATCTGCTTTATCAGCAAGCCTGACACATGCGTAGGTGCAGGCGTTTCTCCATATTATCCTAGAATTGTTTTTCTGTTCTTTTTCTGTAGCTGTGATTATCATCAGCATATTCTTTGACAACCGTTCATCAGATGTTATCTATATTGCTCATATTTAAGCCATTGCACACAGTGTATAAAAAATGCAAACATTGAGACTCATTTGTGTATTTTAGGTTGAATTCTTACCAGGCTCCAGAGACTGTGGGTATTCCTGTGCGGACTGTCCTTCTACTGTCTTGTCCTGGGATTCAATCCCTTTAAGCCTTTGAGGTGGGTCAGGGCTGATGGCAGGTGAGTGAGGGGTTGCTGCAATAGGGCTTGGAGCAGGGCACGGTGTCGAAGGAGTGCTTTTGGGATGTAGTCGTAGTGAGGGGGACCGGCAACAAGGGGACAAATGAGCAGCACAGGCCGTAGGGGGTGAGTTGGTGCTTTGTGGTGGGTTATAGGAATAGGCCTTGGCAGGTTTTGATGTTCTTCTTTCTAAAATGAGTTCCTCCAGTTCAACCAACGGCTCATCCGGTCTCTTCTGTATCTGTGGCATTAAAAAAATACATGTCTTCACATGTACATTTAATGAACAAATCTTGAAAGTATCTAGCAAATTAATTTCCATACTAGCCACATGACAACCAGTTCCTTCCTACCAGTTCTGGTTACTGACAGCATAACAATCTATATTCATTTCAATTCACTCACTTGTGAAAACATCAGCATATTCCATAAAATTAGCGGGAGAGTTAAAAATGGACAAAAAAAGTCATGTGATGCTTAAGCTGACTCATGACTCGCTTACTCTTTTTGAGTCTTGTTTGCCTTTTTGTGATAGATAGATAGATAGATAGATAGATGGATAGATAGATAGATATACTCCATAATCACCTGTGCATTGTGATTGACTTGAGGGTCCATGGTCATGTTGTGTATAGGTCGGTGCTGCTGCTGTTGCTGCTGCTGAGTTTGAGACTGTTGTTGTGGTTGCTGTTGTTGTTGGTGACTCTGGTGCTGATGGTGAAGCTGCTGATGCTGCTGGAGAGCATACAGCTCCTGTTGCCGTAGAAACTGAGATCGTGAGTACACAGCAGGATGTTGCATGTGGGAGGGTGGGCCCCGGGCACCGTATACAGGAGACCACAGTCCTTGCTGCTCCATTACATCTAATGAGAAAAAGGAGGAGGAATGTAATGGAGGAGCTACCTTAGAACAAACACACATTCAGGGTTGCACATCAGCAATAATGCAACACACCACAATATAATACTAATACATTAGTTAACAGAGAAAATGTTTTGTTTTCTCAATATTTACCATATACCCCACAACTGTTTTAAAGCAGTGACACCTTTATGGAACATGTATCCCTTAAAAAAACAAGAGGTAGCAGCAACCCCACACTCTCTGTTCTAAACAGAAAGATGTTTCTTTAAGTGACAAAGTAAAACATTTCATTCATGGTTGATTTTAGTCACATCTCTAGTTACTGGTGGTATCAGCACAAGAAGTTTAATTTTACAGCTGACAAAACAAACTATTCCAGGTAATAATTGGCCTTTTTCCATTATTTGGTCAGGTGCTTTGATCTGGGTGTGCAAAACAGCAGCCCACAGTGAAAGAAATTAGTTCTGCTGCCTGCAGATCTTAAACTAACAGCTCATTGTGGCTGCTCCTTCTAGTCACATTATTGTTGTTGTTGTCGTGTATCTTAGGGTCTATTGGCTATTGTTCAATGATGATTTAGAATTCTATTTATTTATTTATTATTTATTTATAGAAATCTATTATTTAGATTGTAGGTTAAGCGTCATATCATATGACTGTAGGTTTGTTAGGATTTCTCAGCTGGACAGGGCCTCTAAATGTGTTTTGCCTGGGATTTTGGCACAAGGGATTGTTACATCTAATCCTGTGTATTAATGAATGTTACCATCCAGATATCTGTTTATAGAGACTACATTTGCAGTAATTTAAGTCAATAAAAACACCCAGTTAATAAAAATACAAACTCTTAAATATTACAATACTTTAGTGGGCCGTAGTCTCGATCACCATCATGTTTACTCACAGTAACACTTCTCATTAACATTTTCACCATAATCAACTTGATCTTTCAGCCTCTTCAGTGAAACACACCAAGAACTTTAACACATGAACTTGGACATGCAAATGTTTCCTGTGGGAAAGTTTCTGTTGATGCATTTCAACTTCCTGTGCTGTGGTAGACTATGGGGTGCACAAATGAAATTACAGTAGGTTCATATAACTTGTATAATACAGTATTTGGATGTTTGGAACCCATAGACAACCCCAAAACAATGGGTTTGCCAGGACTTAACCCCAGCTGTCTTCAGTTATTGTTTGTTTGTGGTCTTTCTACCTTTAGTTTTGTCTTCAGTCAGTGAAATGCATGCTTGATCAGGTCTAGATCTGGTAACTGACTCGTCCTTTGCAGAATATTGAACTTCTTTACCTTGAAAAACTCCTGGGAATTATAGTGTGTTTTGGGACATTGTCCATCTGTACTGTGAAGCACTGTACTATTTTGCTTCGTACCACTTTGTTTTCAATCAGAGCGGACAATATAACCCCATCAACTTCATTCAGCTACCTCTGTCACAGAAGTCACCCACTACCACTGGAAACCATTAATGCCCATGCCATCACACTGCTTCCACCATGTTCTCACCATGACAGATTGCATGCTTCAGATCATGTCTTCTAAATAGTTTTGTGTAAATCTGGTACAGGTCTATATGTCCAAAACTGGTCTGGCATTTTGATATGTGTACTATTGTGATGTCTTCTGTTGTCTTTAATGGACACCTTTTTATGTTGTAGGGCTTATAGTAGGTAGGCCTTGCGTAGTCACACTTAATTTTTTATCAGCATTTTAGTCTGGAAACATTTGGTTCTCATTATAAGGTCTGAATACAGTTGAATAGTCTTACAGCCAGTCAGAACCATTTTGTTGTTTTGCTTGGTTCTTTCAGTCTAGTTTCATGCCTAGTTTCACTGCATTAAAAATGTATTTGTTTGTTTTGTTCACAAATGCAAATGTCACACTTGGAACTAGTGTCTGACCTTTTACCTGTTATGAATAATGAAAAATATATACCTGTCCAGTCCAAAAAATTTAAGCTAAGAATCTCCATGAGAATCTCCATTTTAAGCAAATAACAAAAACTGCACGTGTCCAAAAATATATGGACCTAACTGTAGCTTTGTATGAGCATATGAGCTTTTGTTTATGGTTTGATGTGTGTCTCTCTGTGAACAGACCAATGAAAGGGATGTTTGTCAGCAGTCTTCATAAGATCACTGTGATTACCAGTGTTTTTTAATGCTAGCCCCCATGCAATTAAATAACATTAAATATTGCATTTGTGTTTTAGGCAGCAGAGGCTACTTTTATGGTTTTTCTTATTCATGGGGATTTGGATATGTGTAGCTGTATATGTGTATGGGCTTTATTAATACACTTGATTTTACAGAGGAGAAAGCAAGGTTATGGCATACCCAGGTGATGGGTTGCAGGATGAGAGGGAGGTTCAGAGGGCAGGACCACCAGCTGGGCAGAGGGGTCCTGAGGCAGAGGCAGGACAGGCTGCAGAGGGCCTGGCATGGCTGCAGAGAAACCTGGGGGCAGATTCTGGTGTATGGTTGTATGGCCTATACCTGCTTTATAGAAAGGATTTCAGTTGAGATTGCAGACCCAAAATATTCTAGTTAAATAAATGAGTACAAACATACTGCTGCACACTAAACTACCTATAAACTACCTAACTATTACCTAATTTCACATGCTCAACTGACGGTGAACCACTAAAATGATGCTTAAGTTGAAAAAGCCTGGAGAGCATTTAAGTCGTACCACTGAAAAGAGCACATTTTTTCTAAATCTCCAAAACTATTTATATAATTTGTCTTACCATACGAGTGTCCTGTCATCCAGAGGGATGGGCTTCCAGTTCTTGGCATCCAGTGATGGTGAGCCGAATGTGCAGCAGGATCTCCTAACTGGCCAGACTGTAGAGAAGTCCCACCTGGGACAACGAGATGAGAGGCAAGGTCTCCATGACAGCTGTTGGAGGGGTGGATCCTTGCAAACTCCACCCTGTCTTTATTATCCCTGTCATTAGGATAAGGCATCAGTCAAGAAATACAAATGGCACAAATAGTAGGCTAATGCTTCTGACAGTACATATTCAAATGTAACCATAGCTTTACATTTGCTCACCTGATGTATGCATCTCTCTCTCTGTCCAAACAGTTGAGACCTATTTGTTCGTCACTCAACCTCTTCCTCTCTTCTTCATCTGTGGGATACATGGAGCGGGGCACTCCTGCAAGGCACACAAAAGTCAAATTAGCCACTCTTTTTTTTTGCGGTGTCTAGTCTTTCAAAAACATAGTCATAACTTTATTGTTTATTTTTTTCAGTTTTCATGTGTAATCAACATAGACATAAATGACATAGCATGACAGAAAAATTAAATATTGACTTATAAAAGACAATGATTAATTCCTATTAAAACTTCTGTGTGATGACATATTTTTTCTTCAAAGATATAATAATTTGTCAATAGATTATTTATTTCATTTTGACTTATTTAATGGTGGCACAGAAGTTTGATTTATGTTGTTGAATTTTAGTGACAGCAATACTGAAAATAATATAACTTTGCAGGCAAACTCATGTGTCTTGAATTTGGGACTTGTTTTTGAGTAGTACTTAACATAATAAAAAGTAATTTTGTAAGAGGATGACCTCTCCAAACCAACTAGAGTGAAAAGGCCAATACCTTAAAATCAGTGATTACATTATGATATCATTTGATGGCATACAACAAAATTCAACAAAACTGGATAGGCTTGGTTTGGAAAATGATGTTGTGTTTATGTAGTATCAATATTTTACCTCATCTCTGCCATGCTTTTTTACCATTAGAGTTTGTCTTTTTTGTTTCATTTTGTTTGAGGTATTTTTTTTGTCATGAGGTAATGGCCCAGGTTACTTACCTTTCACAGAGGGATGTACCCTTCCCTGCCGGCTGTTGAGATGACTGTCTGTTGAACGACAAGGTGGCTCCCTTTGTCTAGCCACTGCCACAGCAATTCCAACTGGCAGCTGCCGCACCTCACTTTCCCCATGACCTGCCTCCCCCATATCCCGGCTGCGCCCACTGTATTCAAGACGCTCACTGTCATTTGCTGGGCCCTTCCTGGAAGGTAGAGTCTGTTTGTTGCCCTGCAGGACACAGCTCCCCCCTGATGGACCTGATTTGAGACTTCCCAGACCCCCAAAGGGGCTCTTCTGGGAGAGTAGCAGTGGTTGTTGCTGGTTACTGTACTTTAGCAAGCTTTTCATGGCACTGCTCTCATCCTGAGTTGGACCCTGGGGATCAGACTTTTGTTGTGGCTGCTGCTGTTGCTGACTGAGAGGAGGTATAGAGGGGGGTTGTGGAGGAGGAAGGCTCAATCCTTGCTGCTGCTGCTGCTGCTGCTGCTGCTGCTGCTGCTGCGGTGGCTGCTGCTGCTGCTGCGGTGGCTGCTGCTGCTGCTGCTGCTGCTGCTCAGAGTGTTGCCCACCAGTAGTCCCTAACTCCATGTAGGACTTCCTCTGCTCCTCCTCAGGTTGTGGTATGTGATGGGGAGGCCTCATTGCCCAAGATGGCACTGGGGGCTGGTGGTGGTGCTGCCCACTGCTGTTGCTGTAACCATAAGGAGACATGTCCATCTTTCTTTTAAGCTCCTGACTATTCACTCGAATCAACTCAGCTGAAGACTGAGCATCTGTGCCAGGGTGGCCATGCTGCTGGTGGCAAATCCTGGCTACCTTTTGGCCATCTCTCTGTAAAGAGCAGCTACCTGCAAGACCATGGTTCGCTCCAGTCCCACTGTGTTGCCCCATGCTTTTATTTCCAAGTGGGGAGGAGTTTGGTGTGGGTCCTGGATGGGAACAGTCTCTGTAAGGAGAAGTGTTTACAGAATGAGGGATAGAGTGACCAGCCTTGGGCCCCTGGGGCACCGAGGATCTGAAAACATCTATGTCCATACCACTGTTGATACACTCGGCACTCCGTGATCGTACAACCTGGTGCTGCTGTTGAGAATGTGGAGGCTGTTGTTGTTGGGGAAGTTGAGGAAGTTGTGAGGGTTGAAGATGTGGGTGGTGAGACTGCATCCAGTCTGGAGCTTTATCTATCTTTCTGTATGGGTGCTGCTGTTGCTGTTGTTGCTGTGGCTGTTTTCTGTGCCAACTACTCTGGTGCCCACCACCAACACCACCACCACCACCACCATTCTTTTCCAATGCCTTTTCTTTGGCATTGCTAAGTCCTCCTCCACTAACCACACCATGGCAGTCCAGGTTACTAAGTTGGAATGGCCCACTAGATTTGTCCCCTAAATCTGCCACAGATGGCACAAATGTTGTCCCAGTGACTTTAGGTTCCCGTCCCATATTAATTGCCCCCCTCTCATGTGCGACAGGGTTGGCCGCAGGAGCAGGTGGGGGTGGGCAGAAAAAGTCTGGATGGTGGTGCGTATGGTGGGAATGATGTGGATGTTGTGGGTGGCTTGGGTGGAGCTGAAGGCAGTGGAAGCCCCCTGGGTGAGAATGTGTATGGGGGTGGGAACGAGAATGTGCATGGGGGTGTGCCCCTCCTGCAGCAGAACCCATATGTAAGGGTGGGGGAACAGAGTAGGACAGAGAGTGGTGAAATGCTCTCTGTCCCTTTTCTATGCAGTCTGACGGTTGTTCACTGATCCTCATCTCCCCAGTTACCCCTTCTTTCGTGCAACGGCTACTGCCACTAGACCCCATTTGTCTACCCTGGCTGCTCCCTCCACCCCCCATAACTCGATGGGCTGAGCCCTCCCCTCCACAGCTAGACATAGAGGCCTTAGCCCCTGCTCCAGTTCCTGCATCTCCATTTTGCATCTTGCCATTGTGCAAGCAGGCACTGAGTGGCTTGCCCATACCCTGAGGTTGCTCCTTGCTGTACTCCATTGTGAGTGATGCCTTGTGTCTCTCCAGGGCTCGACTATTGACCTCCTCCAGGGGTAGTGGGTGCTGTGGATAGTGCGGGTGCTGCTGATGGGCATGGGAATGGTGGTGGTGCGTGGGCTGTGGTGGCTGGTGGCTGTGGTGGTGCTGTTGTTGCTGTCTCTCCTTGGCCTCTTGTTTGCTACTGGGCCTTTCCTTGTCCTTCACAGGTACCACTCCTCTCTCTGCAGATGCCTCTTTAAGAGCCTTGTGTATACCTGTCCCTAACCCTGGATCTCTGTTTCTGCTGCAGGACCCCTGAGGGTGTCCTGAACCGGCCCTGGACATTGTTGGCAGACTGTGGTTGGCTGAGATGAGAGGTGGCTGGGACGGGAGACCCCGAAGATAGAAGTTCTCTGAAAGAGAAAGGAAAGAATGTGATTAAAGACAAATAGATTAGGCTATTCAAGACTGTCAAAGCCATTATTTAATCTTGACTTGTGTTCCTAAGCACCCTTATTTCAGTATTCCATGTTTATATATTGTTTAATATATTAACTATATTGCTTATTAAATTGTTTAAATTGAATTTAAATGTCTTTTTTCAATCTCATTAAAGTTTAATAATCTCACCTTTTTGAGTGTCATAGAAACGGTGCTGCCCATAGAGAACTCCACTGTTGGCATGGTGATCCAAGTGGCTCATTGGAAGGAACGTATGGGCCAGACTCCCTGAGAATCGAGGATACCCTGGACCTGCTAAAATTAATAGAAGATAATGTGAAGGAGAGTACAACAGCCACTTCAGATCCAATGGAGCTAGTTCACATGGACATATGTACTAGTTCTACCTTTCTCAATGACTTTTTGGCCTGGATATAGAATGCATACAACAAAAGACAAGCTTGGAAGCTGCTGTAACATAAAAAAAATGTGTTTTTTGTCACTCTCATGACTGATTGTAACTCCTCTGTCTAACTGAAAGGAATAATAAGGATGGAAGTTTGTGTTTACAAAGGAGGGAGAACCAGGTTGTTAAGCTTTACTAACCTATAATAAGGGGTAAAAGGTTATTGAGATATTGGGGCTGTAAAATTATACAAACTGATTAATTACATCAAGCCTAACTGGAGGACATTTACACCAGGACCAAATAAATCTTTTGCAATTTTTTTTGCCATGGAATACTGGAAAACACAACAAATTTGAGAGTGGAGCAAAGCTGGATTGAGATGAAAGCCCATCCCAATATTGGCATGAAAGAGCATCACTGACAACCCACTTCCACTGCAATTGGATAATGACAGCATCTAAACACAGCAATGAGAGTGTGATTATATCTGTAAATTAAATTATTTAAAACTATTTTAAGAAAGATTAAAAAATAAAACCAATAGAAAAATAAGACAACACAGCGATGAAATATCTATTTGAAAGTGCAGTAGATATAGTTAGATTGAATGTTCTCTACTACTATTTTGTGTGATGTTTTTTAAATAGGGACACATACATAAAGGTGATTCACATCTCCTTTTCTTTGCTTTTGCACCTGTCTTAATCTCCAGTCTTAGCAGTTTGACACCAACTGACATATGGAATGAAGGATGAAGGAACAGTAGATGGAACATGTGTTTTTTATACAAACTAAATGAAAGAAAAACGTTGTTGCGTTGGCAAGCATGTGACCTGATCCCAGAAAGCACACAGGCAGGTCATTCGGCCCTGTGTGCATGTGCAGCACCATTGTTTTTACAGCAGCTCAGAGTGTTGAATGACTTTCTGCTGATGGAACAATGCGGCTGGTGCTGTGAGCCAGCTCTGGGAGAAAGGAGTGTTGTGCTGGATTTAATGACCTCGTCTCAGTGCGACCTCCCATCTTTATTAATGAAATGCACAGAGAGGGCAAACAGCGCTGCAATAACACAGGCGGTGCTGCTTTCTGAGGAGGGCTATGGGATGATAATTACACACTCTGATATATTCTCTTTTTTCTGTCTTTTACCTTTTTTATAATTTTCTAACCCCCATAACACACACGCACGCACGCACGCACACTCTTTCTTTCTTTGCTTGCACGATGCACATATTATTGCCGTTTCATCTACATAGGGAGGAGGGGTTGATTCTTTGTTCAAGCAAGACTTTTTTCTCTGATTTTGAGAGAGAGGAAAAAAGAGAGCTGTAGGCCAGTCCTCATCCAGGCTGGGGGATGGCTTTTTTTCAGTGGCAGCATGTTGTTTGTGAGTGTGACGATTGATGGCATAATCCCTTTTCACAGTGTGGTCTGGCTATGCCCGATAATGCCAACCCGCTCACTTTCTGCAAGAGGGGGATGGCTGGACACGGCAGAGACCATTCAGCCATTAATCTGGCTAACGGAAGCTGCTGCTTCTGTTGCTTCTGCTGCTGCAGGCAACCTGACTAGGGGATTGGTGCAGCCTCCTCACTGCACAGCAGTCTTGCTCTCTCGCCCCTTCCACACACATAAATAAACTAAGTATCAGCAAGTAAATGACAGGGGGTTCAGAGCGTATGCCCTCCTTTCCACGGGTAGAGTAGGGATGAGAAGCAGATAAAACAGACAAGGTTTTCAAATGTTTTGAAGGTATTTCTCACAGTTGAGAGAGTCAAACAGGGAGGACAAAGAGAGGCATAGGCCAGTGTCTAGGCACAGATGAGAATTAAGTCTGCTGAATTATAGGCAGAAGAACGTCTTTCTCTCTAGCACAAAACCAGCCTTCAAAAGAGATAGAAGGACAGACGAGATCATGGCATAGGCAGACCAAGAGGAGAGGAGATGAGCCTGAACTGCCCGTTAGGTTCGCTAATAGAGAAAAAGTGACAGAACCATCAAGACACAGAGAGGGAGGAGAAAAGGAGAGGCGGCGGGAGATGTTTGGCTGAGGAGGGGCAATACTGTGGTGGATCTCTTCAGGTTTGACTAATTGAAAGGAAGGGATGCAGAGAATGGGAAAAAAATGGGTATAGAGGAGGAAAAGCGGGGGGTGCAGCTTAAATTCTACAAAAGGCAAAGCTGGTAACTACTCAGAGAAGGAAAGATGAACAACTGAAAATAGACTTGGAAAGGCAGAGCATATCCAGTAGAAGGGGATTAGACAGTAGTGTGCAGGCAAATGTGCGAGTACAGGCATGTGTGTTTATGTGTGGACACCAATATAAGGTTGCAAATGTTTTTGTTTTTTTGTTTTTTTCATATTGGATCCAGCTCACTGGCAGGCCTGTGAGGAGCCTTCAGGTTTATTTGGTCCATTTATGTTTTAAATGTTTCCACTTAGTTGATTCACTGATTCGGCAGGGATTATTTCCAAATGCAAAAATATATTGCCAGGTGTTCTAAAAACATCTTACAATTAATAAAACGGTCATTATACTACATCTGATTTCATTATAGTTTGTTTTACATTTCCTTTCCATTTTCTTGCACCCAATTTCATATACTGAAGCCCCTCGTTCACTATCTTGGCCACATGTGGTTACATTTTTTACACACAATGCTCATTGATGTGCTCTGCATTATCCAAGTTTTGGACTCATTTTGCACTACAATTTTACATGTTGCTCTGAAAGCGTGGGAGTACTTTAAGTGATCACAAAACAAAGATGTAACTTGCATCATGAGCTTGCACCTGGAAAGTAAAGAACACAGGCGCAGCAGTGATATTACTGTATTTATGGATGCTTCCTAGTTTTGAATTCTGAGTTTTGTGTAGCTCTCTTAACAAACTAAGGTTTGGAGAATTCACTCATTACAGCAGAACATTTTTGGGCCAGCATCTCCGTTCAGGAAAGGAACAACACACAAACCAGAAAGAAAATATGAATTTCAAAACAAGACTTTTGCGTGAAACAATATTATTTTGATCCACACCATCAATGATAGGTGATGATGTTATTTATACTGCTGCTGTCACAAATTTGGTCTTATAGGTATCAGATCAGGTATCTTTTGATTACTGGATGCTTTGAATATTCTGATATTAGAATAAAACATTCAGAGAGCAGAAACAAATAGCAGAAATATGATATGCTTTGATTTGTGTGCAAGTAGCCACATTTAAAACACATTCAGTTAAAGAAAAAAACATTATGCAGCGCATATCTTTGAAGTTACAAGTGAGACACTAATGCACTGACACACATGAGTAAATGCATGCTCTGCGTCTGTTGAGGTTCTTCTGACACCTGGAGAGAGGAGGCGAGAGTCTGGATAATTTTGCCGCTCATTTGACTTGCTTTTTATGCAAAACAGGAAAAAAACACAATATGCAATTATCTTGAGGAGGAAACAGCTGAATGGGGTTGATGAACAGTCTAAATTCAATCATGCTCTTAGTGTGTTATATGCAATTAAACTGCAATAGAGATAATGGCCTTCACTGCCAATGGAGCAATAATTCCAGTCATAATCACCTCCATTACTTTTATTAGGCTGGCATTATCATCATCACTCTTATTAATATTATTATACTTTTCCACAAGAAGAAAGGGCTTTGACAATGAAACCTTGAAATTAAAAAGTAAAAGAAATGGTGATGCTGTGAGGGAAATGTTTCTGACTGAGTTGGTGGTGGAGCTGATATCTCATTTGCGTCTATTCTTCTAGACCTGGAACTATTGTTGCCATTGTAGCAGCCCCTGACAGCCATTGGGGACTAGGCCATAAAAGCAAAGTGGGACATTGCTGGGAGGAAAAAAGAAGAGGGTCTTCAAGTCAGGCAACAAGGACGACCTGAAGACAGTGCAGAGGGAGCTGAGGAGGAGGGTGAGAGAGGGGAGGGGGTTTACAAGATGAAGTTAGAGAACCAGTTGTAGCAGAAAATGGAGTCTGAAAGGGTCTTAAAACCAACTCTGGCCATAAGGGAAACAACCAGCAACCTGAGGAGGACCAAAAGTGGGTTCTTCAACCGATTTGACTAGTCATGTGCACCTCCCCACACAGAGGCTCTTCTGCTGCAACCACTACACTTGACACCAACTGTGACCTGCTCCAACCCCACCTCTATCCCTCCTGGGATAACACACAGCACAGAACCACCCTGCACCTCCACTGCTCCCTTTGTCCATATGGAGTGAAATTAGCCTCAAAATGGTCACAAATGCGTGTTCCATGATCCACACGTGAAACACGAGATTTATAAATGCGTACAACAATTTGTGTGTGCGTACAACGATATTAATTGAAACCAATTTTAAATGTAAATAATACAAACTAAGACTTTGTCATAAGCTCTGCGATAATGTTTGGATGGATGACATTTGATAGTTTATTGCGCTGTTAATTCCATTCACTGGTAAATGTGACGACTATCAACGCTAACGCTACCTTAACTAGCAACCAACCAGAAACCATTCATTCATCTTCTGTAACCGCTTGTTCCTGTTAAGGGTCTGCTGGAGGATGACTCTGCAGGGGGAAGATGGGGAATACAGAGGACACATCTGAGACAGGGCTCATGGGGTCCGGCTGGACCTAGCCCGAACCAGAGACATGGGCTCACCTCCTTGTGGGCCCACCACCAAGATGCAGAGGGCCAGGGTGGGCTTCTTGTTTGCCCCTAGACTCTCTGCCTGCATGTTGGGTGCTTCCCTGTGCCTTCGGGTCGGGGAACGGGTCCTGACTGTTGTCTGTGGTTATGCACTGAACAGCGGTTCAGAGTACCCGGCCTTTTTGGAGGACCTAGGAAGGACGCTGGACTGCGCCCTGACTCAGGACGCCATTGTCCTTCAATGCTCACAGCAATGACAGGCAAAAACTCTGGTGTGGGAGGAGTTCAGTGAGGCTATGGAAGATCAATCGGCTCCGAAGAGGTTCTGTCAGACTGTCCGGCGCCTCAGGGGAGGTGGACAACAACTTGCACACACCGTTTTCGCTGGGGGCAGGGAGCTGCTGACGTCAGCTGGGGATATCATCGGGCTGTGGAAGGAATACTTTGAGGAGCTCCTCAATCCCACCAACATGTATACCATAGAGGAAACAGAGTCAGAGGGCCTGGGGTTGGACCGTCCAATGTCTGGGGCAGAAGCCGCTGAGGTAGTGAAACTCTGCGGAGCTCCAGGAGCGGATGAGATTTGCCCTGGGTATCTTAAGGCTCTGGATGTTGTAGGGCGCAGCTGGGTAGGGGGAAATGTCGGGTTCGGCGATCAGAGGATCTCGTATCTGCTTTTTGAGGACGATGTGGTCCTCTTAGCTTCATCGAACAATGACCTCCAGCTCTTTCTAGGGTGGTTCACAGCTGAGTGTGAAAGCGGCTGGGATGAGAATCAACACCTCCAACCCATGGTCCTCAGTAGGAAAAGGTGGATTGCCCACTCCGGGTCAGGGAGGAGGTCCTGCCTCAAGTGGAGGAGTTCAAGTATCTCGGGATCTTGTCCACGAGTGAGGGTAGGTTGAAGCAGGAGATTGAAAGGCTGATTGAATCTGCATTGATGCGGACGCTTAAACCGGTCTGTCGTGGTGAAGAGAGCGCTAAGCCAAAGTTCATGACCTCATCAAAATTAAATACTGTTGTAATTAATTTGCTATTTTTGTATTTAGTTAATGTTTACTTTTCTTTCTCTTGTGTGCACTGTCCTTAAACTATATGTTGCGAAGACTACAGCTGGACCTTTCTAGAAAATTAGTAGATAAATACATAAGGGATGAAATAACAAGAGTGCATGAACTTGAGTTAGTGTGGTTTACTAGATAACATTGTGTGGCAATCACACCATGTAGTACCAAATGTTATAAACATATAAAATGGTGATGGACGTGAAGTTTCAGGACAGCTGAGGGTGGATATGTCCTCTATTAAGTTTTCCTCCTGAGACTTATCTGAACACTCGCCTAGTTTATAACTGACACTGTGCATGTGTGTGTCTGTGTAGGACACTGTGCATGTGTATGTCTGTGTAGTGAGGGTTTTGTAATGAATGTTTGGTGGGAACCACTATATTAAACTTTGATGTTAACACCAGAAAACTCTGCAATGGCTGCAACTCTTTACTAGCCCACATTCACTGGTGCTGCTTCAAAGAACCTTGAGTAGCATTCTTGCTGACATGAATTGAATACTGCAAGATTCCATGGCTGAACATTTGACTCTGTGTCTGTATCCAGAAATCATGATACAGTGCTCTATTCCATTAAACGCTGCGACTATTTTGGGGCACATATAAAAGGTTAGGACCCCAGCCCACCCAAACATAAAATAAAGAGTATCATCCTTCAAACCTCTGTCTCCACAATAGGTAAGACCTGAATGTTAGTTTATTTGGATGATGCGCTCAAATGAGGGGGTGAGGCTGTGGAGAGTGGGTGTGTACATGTGTGTTTTGAGGTACCTTCATGAGAATGGGGAAACCAGATTTGAGAGGCACTGGAGTGGGGTCCACCTCGGAAGGAGGGTGAAGAGGGCGAGGAAGGCGGCCGGGAGGGGTGAGACGGGTGGGAGGGAGGGGTGCCCAGACTACTGGCCAGAAAGGTCCCCATGAAGGAGGTGGAGGAATTGCCCATCAATCCACTGCCTGCATTCCAACAGGGACAAAGGTAATGAGAGAAAACATAGGTTAGAAATAGAGGAGCATGGACACTGTGACCATGAGAGTTAGCAAAAAAAAAAATGGATTAGACTTCAGTATAGATGTAAAAAGATGGAATCTGTAAGCTAGTCAGACTTGTTTGCTGCCCTGAGACTCTCTTCCACTTCACTGACAGGAGTCCTCCCCCCTCGCCTTCCACATATTCCCAACCTACCCCTGACCCCTCCCTCCCCATGGGCAGACAGAGGTCTCATCTCACAGCTGAGTACATACTTTCTCAAGCTCTCTCCCTATCGCTCTCATACACTTTTGCTCCTGCTCCCCAGTGTCCCTTTCTCAGTTTCTCTCCCTTCCACCACTACCATGTGCTCTCCAGCTCTCGCTTTGATGCCTTTAATTTGTTTTATTGCTTTGCACCATTACACATCCTTTGCATCTATTTTTCTTCCAGTCTTTCTTTTTCTCTGCTTGACAGCATTCATTTACTTTTATTTCTTATTTGGATTCATTTAGTTTTTTTTCTTCCTCTTTCTCCTTTGTCCCTCCGTTAATCTTTTTTGCTTATTAGAAATAAACTACGTGTATGTCCCTTCCAAATCCTTATTCTCTCTTTTTCCATCCCCCTGTCTGACACACAGAATGGCTCTGTGTTGTACTTTACCATTAAAACTGCACCAGCACAGCAACTATCCCCAGCTGGTTAAACTGTGTGTTTAACAAGACTATGATGAGCAATTGAAAATTTGTAACAAGCCCATGCGACTAGGAAATAATTGTCTATTATGGGCAAGTTGGAGAAAAAACACTGATTAACCACTGCTTATATTCCCTAGTGCCCAGACCTTTGCACATTTATTTCCTCACCGTCACTCCAACATGAAGTCTCAGGAATATGTACAAAGTTTCCTGGACTAGTCATGCACATAGCTGTATCACATGGTTAGCACACCAAAATAGTTGTGGACGTAATGTATATTAAGAAGTGAAATATTAAAAATGATGAGCTAGTTTCACAAGGAATGCTCTGATTGAGTTTTCTGGATGCTTGAATCAGTCCTAACATGAACTGATCCTTTTCTGGGAGTGTCAGAATAATTGTGTGGACGTCTTAATCAACCAGGCAGTGAACAGGTATTAACACTGCCTCTTACTGCTGCACCAAATAGCCTTTGCTCATGCTAGAGCAGGCAAAGCCTCACACTTACGCATATGCCGGAAGAGGCATGGATAAGCATTTTTTTCTTTAAAAAAAATACAGAGCGACCTTCGTCTCACTTTGCACCACAACCCCAGTCAACTGGAAATCCCCCATGATCCCGAACGGTACAATTTCAGTTTCAGTTTGAATTTAATTTACAAAGGTGAGAGTGGCAAGGGAGCTCATATGGAGGGAATGCATCTGCTTGAGGCTGGCCAGGTAGAGACAGGAAAACAGAAAAAGGAGGTAGGAGAGAAGAGTAGGGAACAACAGGAGGAATGAGATGAATTCAAATATACATGTAAGTAAAAGCAAAAATGCAACATAAACATGATACAAGCTAGAGTACTTAGACTTAGACTTAGACTTAGATAAACTTTATTCATCCACAAGGGAAATTGCTTGGTCACAGTAGTTGTACATAAAAAAAAAAAAAAACACTCTTAAGAACCTCAGATAAAAAAAGATTAAATAAAATAGAAATAAAAATAAGTAGCTGTACTGGAAATCAGAGGTGTAAAGGGTGAACAGAAATGGAGACAGGACAGTCCCCTGTGGTGCCCCCACATTACTGACAACAGTATCAGACAGGGAGCCCCCCAGCCGCACAAACTGGGGCCTGTCAGACAAGTAGTCAGTAATCCAGGAGACAGTGGAGGAGCTGACACCCATCCTGAGCAGCTTCTCACTCATCAGAAAGGGCTGAATGGAGCCCTTCCCACCATCCAGGTGAGAGTGAGCACGGTGCAGCAGGTAGATGACAACATCATCCACACCAACATGAGGCTGATACGCAAACTGAAGAGAGTCCAAGACAGGGGTCACCAGGGGTCAGCTGAGCCAGGACGAGTCTCTCCAGGACCTTCATGACATGTGACGGTCTGAAGTCGTTGAGGCCAGATGGGATGGGCTTCTTGGGCACCGGCACTACACAGGATGTTTTCCATAGCACCGGTATCCTTTCCAGCTTCAGACTCAGGTTGAAGATGAAGTGCAGGATGCCAGACAGCTGTGAAGCACAAGTCCTCAGGACCCGGGGGTTGATACGATCCGGGCCTACTGTCTTGCCTTGCTTGACTCTCTCCAGCTGTCTTCTCACCTGGCCAGGCATCACAGTCATAAGGCTGGTCTTGGGGGGAGAGCAGAGGTGATCGGCAGGAAGGGATCAGTGGTGAGTTGTTGATTGGCCGTCTGGGGGGGGTGTAAAGACTGGAGTGGTGGGGGGTGGAGGGTCAGCAGGGGGTCCAGTGGTGAATCTATTGAAGAAGACATTAAGCTCGTTGGCTCTGTCTGGGCTGCCGTACTGTTGCTTGGCTTTGATGTTGAAACCAGTGATCAGCTTCATGCCCCTCCACACGTCCCGGGTGTTGTTCTGCTGGAGCTTGGCCTCCAGCTTCCTCCTGTAGGCGTCCTTACACTCCTTCAGCTGGACCTTGAGTTGCCACTGTATCCTCTTCAACTCGTCCTTATCTCCAGATCTGAAGGCCTGCTTCTTCTTGTTCAGCAGATCCTTCAGCTGGCTGGTGATCCAGGGCTTGTTGTTAGGATAACAGCGGACAGTACAATATACATATAGCTGAAGCATGTTACATGAATAAAGAATGGATAGAGAGACAGAATTCAAAATATTCAAAATGATTGTAGAAACACTTAGTGAGCATACAGAGTGCCTATAAAGGGTCACAGGAATAAACAAGAACACAAGAACTGTCAGTGCCAATAGCACTTCTATTGCAAATCCGTTGTCTGGTATAATTCATGAATATTTGAGGCATCATAAGCGGGTTGGAAAATATGCATAACATTATGGATAACATTCAGGTAGGAATGGACGACTACTGTATAAGCAATAAACACTGGCCAGGCTGATGATGTCAGGATACACAGATAAGTAGTATGAAGCCCCACAGATCAGAAACACACAACTCCAGGCCAAGGAAAACTCACAAGAAGGATGGGGTCACCTGAGCCAGCCCTAATTATAAGCTTGGTATTATAGTTGAAGACTGTGCCACCACAACCACAAGTAAGACAGCAAAAAGGACATCAGTAGGATCGACAAATCGATCCTTAAGGCCGGACATGTGATCGGCAGAGAGTTGGAGACGTTTGTCTCAGTGAGGGACAGGAGGACTTCAGATCCACTACAGCAGACAATAGCGGGGCAGCGGAGCTCATTCTCCAACAGACTCAACCAGCTCTGCTCCCACAGTGAACGCTATAGGACATTGTTCTTAGCATTCTCAATCCAGCTGTACAACAACTTACCTTTCTGTAACAGATAACTCCAGCTTATTCATGTCATTGCTCCTGCTCCTTATTTATCCTTCCTATGTATAGTATATATTTTTGTACATTTTTTGCTTATACTATTTTATTTTATTTTACTTCTATTTTATTATTATATTTATTTATTATATTATTATTTTAATCTGATTTTATTTGTATTTTATTTTATATTTCTTCTTACTTGTGGTTCTCAAGAGTGTTTTTATGTCCAACTAAGCTGCTGTGACCAAACGATTTCCCCTGTGGATGAATAAAGTCTAAGTCACTAAGCGAAGCATTCTGTTATATAACAATGTATGGCAAGTAATGAGACCAGTCCATTGTTACAGAACTCTACCCAGTACAACTACATTATCATGAAGCCTGTTTATTTGACTCCTAATTGTGATCACAGCAGAAATTATACAAAGCAAAGTCTGAGATGTTTCTTTTGCTGTTTTTGTTGCTTGTAACTTGTTTAATTATCGTTGTGTAAAATATTAAGTTAACTGAGAAAAAGTCAGGAAAACTGAGCACACAGTTCTATCACTACAGAAATAAGGCACATGGAAATCATAAAGAGTCAATATAGCTATTAAAGAAGCATGTACACTTTGATAGGATGCATTGTAAACTAGCCTGGTGACATTACTTTCTTCCTTTTTCTTCCTTCAGCCCCCATTTCACTTCTTTCTCTAAGGCAGGTACCTCCTGTCACCCTGTCCCGACTGTGGTGGTTGGCTAGCCTGCTCACCATGTTCTATGGTTAACACATCCAACTGCATTATCCAGACACCTAGGGCTCTTGTATGCCACAGCTCTTGTCACCTGCCCCTTTCTGCTACTTCAACACCAGGAACCCCAGCGTTCCGTGATGCCTCTTGCTCACATAAATCAGCCAGTCCCACTGCATTATTAACAGCATCACCTCAGAGGGAGCAACAGAGAGAGTGACAGAGAAAGGCAGAGAAGCCCCTCTTAACACACCAACAAAGGAGTGAGTGTCTGCCAGAATGAAAAAAAAGAAGGACAGTACATAAAAAGGTGCTGTCTAGATATAAAGGAAATCTTAAAAGTTTAAACAATGGTTAAGAGAAAATGATAATTAATGAAAGTATGGTAGGGTCATGTATCAGAAGCTCTTCAACACAACAAGATCACATTTTCCTGTAATCCAGCTTGGCCATAGCATCTGAGCTAAGAAGAGAGCTAATCTGAACTGTAGTAGATACTGAATTATACTGTAGTGAACTTCACCTCTGTCACATTGGTGGTTTGCTGACTCTACAGCCTGTCAGTCACAATAAATAAACCCTCCCTCGGTCTTATGGCTGCTATTTGCTGCATGCTGAAAAATATATTGTCCATGATGTTGCATAAATATATGTCTTTCTTTTGCAGTTTTGTCATTCTACTGTTGAATCTAAGAACATGGGCTATAGTCATTCGTGCAGTATTACTCTGATGACCTCATCGTTAATAAATGTTAATAAATCCAAAATGTCAGGAAGAAATCACAGTCAGAAAAAAAGTGGTCTGGTTTCCCTTTGAAATGAGACAGTGCTGGACTCACCTTTGCTGTTTATTTAGCAGAATATTAACTATAGAGAGTCTCCCACTATGAAGCCACAGCACCTCGTAAGAGTTATCTATTTTCTCTGGCTGTATAATTGTTATTATGCATATGTATGTATCTCCACAGTTCTTAAGTGATGGCAGCAGTGCACTTGCATGCTCTTGAGATAATCAATGTATGTGCCCCCTGATCGGTGCCAATTCCAACAGCAATGGAGTTTACTCCTATTAGTGGATTAAAGAAGAAGAGAACAATGGAGTCAGAGAACCCCACTTTCATCTCTTGCATCTAAACATCCCATCCTGACACCGCTAGGTGTTATTCTGATGCCCATGTTTAGGTAGGATGGTTCAGTAAACAAGTCCAGAAACAAACTAGTTAACTAGTGCTATTATTTCTCTACAGTGTGGGTGTGCAGGGTGAAGAAGTTTATGCACAACAAAGTACACATGCATGTACACACAGTTATGTGGGTAGAGGCAGGCGCCTCTGTGAATCTTACGGAGTCAGCAGCAGTTCAGGAGGTGGAGGAGGCCTGGTTGTCATGGAATGGAAGTGAAGCAGCGCTTGAGGCAAGGACGACATTACAACAACAACAGTGGGCAGGTGCATTTGGTCAGTGTGCTACCTAGCAACAACAGCAATTCAAACCTACCTTGAAACCTTTCCTAGGCCACAGCTGGAATCACACACACACATGCACACATACACATTGTGACGGGTATTTAACCGTCAAGGTAGGATTCACCTCACTGTCTTATTTGCAGTTGGCACCCTAGTCTGAAGGGACCAATGGATATGTTGTCTAGACAAGGACACCAAACAGACAATAAGAGATGAAAGTGATGGTGACAAGACAAGAAAGGAAACAGAGAGAAAATTGCAGGTTTGACTGCATCAGCTGCATGCTCTCCACAGCGAAATGCCAGGGAATGGAAGCACTGATATTCACACCAATATTTAAGAACATCATCTATCACAGAAAAAAGTCAGAGAAAACAAGACAGTTGA
Source organism: Chelon labrosus (assembly GCF_963514085.1). Taxonomy (NCBI): domain Eukaryota; kingdom Metazoa; phylum Chordata; class Actinopteri; order Mugiliformes; family Mugilidae; genus Chelon; species Chelon labrosus. The sequence continues at coordinate 542,927 of NC_140354.1, forward strand.
TGTTGTAAGTAGGCAAATCTGAATGGCAGCAAGATTCTACAACACATCTTGAATAATTTTAGCCCCTTCTGTCATGTTCTGAGAAAAAACACACAACCCTTGATTAGGTGATTAAAGATGGAATTAAAATATGTTCTTATTCCATGAGCTGCTTAAAATCAGTCAGTTAGTTGTAGCACACCGGAACATGTCTTGTTAATGTATAGGAATTTAATTTGTATGATTGAGACTTTTTATTCAACTGCTTAATTTAGAATGTTGAAAAATTTCAGTGGTTGGGCTCCTTAACACTGGACAAATATAAAGAAGAAAATCACTCTAAAAGCAGGGAATAGAGAATGAAGACAAAAAACAATGAAGAAATAGACATTTAAATATTGACTTACCAAATAAAATATATGAATATACCTGTTGATATGAGGGCTTCACTCCCACTTCAGTGTCTCTCTCCTCAAAATTTCCTACCAATTCTGTCTAGGAATTCAGACGCATAAAAATAAACCAGCAGGGCTTTCCACATGTATATCCTCCCCCCTGGCACAAAAAAAAAGAAGCGAAAAAAGTCCCAACTATGTTTTGACCCTCCAATAACACAGAGAAAGTGGACTGGATTCCGCAATTGTACATGCCAGCAGCCCAAGATACACTATGCTGCGCAACAGACAGGCAGCACACGTTACCCTAGGGGTCTGCTGACTAACCCAGCACCAATGTCTTCACAATAAAACATCTGAAATGGCTACTAAAATGGGGGGATTTCCTTCAAACAGTCAAAGTCATCTTGAAAACATTAGCTCAACTCAGATCCAAATTCCTTGTCACTTAGAAAACAATTATAGCCTTCCTTATGCCTTACAAACTTCTGCCTCACTTTTCTTTTGGGGTTGGTAAGTGGCTGAAGTGTGGGCAACTACATTTGGAGGCTGGTCTGATCAGAATTATACTAAAGTGAAAGAGAGAGAGAGAGAGAGAGAGAGAGAGAGAGAGAGAGAGAGTTGGAGTCCAGTCCTGGAGCTGGGCCCAGTGCAGGGGTGGGGCAGAGCACAACTCCGACACTCTCCACTCTGCATGTTTGTGGAGTGAGTTTAGTGGATGTGGTCAGTGCGGGGGTGGCAGAAGTGGAGGACAAGGAGCAGAGGAGGCAGTTGGAAATACAGTGACAAAGCTGTTCATACAATATACAAATTGACACGATAGGGATAATCTGAAAAACAATTAGCCCAACTGGCCCATTCTAGTTGGCATGGAGCCTGAAAACAACAATGGATCCATGCAGGCCGCAATACAGAGAAATTAGGTAGATTTTGTTGGGATGGGATGAAGAGGTTTTAGAATATATTTTTCTCAACCCATTTCACTGTAGAAATCTGCAAATACATGAGCTTTCCTGACACGACAAATCAGGTTCACTAATTAATCATTCATTATAAAGAATGTCAGAGAATCCGACGACCATAGTTAGATGTATTCCGGGGGTCCGAGTGGGCGACACTGAATCTTACTTAAAACTGCTCGCTAAGGCTAAGGCTAAGGCTAAGGCTAAAGCTAAGGCTAAGGCTAAGGCTAAATATGGTAAAATTGTTATTCACCAAAGTTTGCCAAAAGTATGTAGTATGTAGTTTTCTCTGGACATGGCCTTCATTGGTAATTGGAACACTTTCTGGGGAAAGCCTGGTCTGAGATAGCATCCAACCCACCATGGCGGGTGCAGCTCTCATATTTAGGAATATGGCCAATATTATTAACCCCCGGAGACCATGACAACCAAGACTTGAGGCCAGGGGACAGAGTTACAGTATCACACCCATAACACTCCAAACTCCATAGATGTTGTATCTGCTCCCAGATTCTTTAAATCAAAAAAAACAAACAAAAGAGGAGAACCTAATACAACAGTGGTTGTATTAGTTTCTATTACTGAATTGAACTGAATTATATCCCCCTTTTCAGAAGGGTTAAAGAGTGTCAGAAAGGAACTTCACATCCACTCACATATGCCAACAATGGTTCAAGAGGTGAACAACAGGAAGAGGTAGCAATGTCTGAAAAAGTCCCTGTTGAAGAAGACATACAGCACCATAGCAGCTGTTTGCTAGGGAGCAGGGTCGACAGTGTATTGTATGAAGACTCAATCTGGGCAATCTGATTTCAAGTGGCCAGCAGAAAAGACAGGTGTGAACACCCACTGGATGCACTGATATCGCATTCAGGAGATACGCCCTCTGTCCACATTTGGAGGTGGTTTGGTTCCTAATCCATGTGAAAGTGCAGTTGCTTGCTGAGCCAACAAGCAAACATTCCAGACTGGGACACAGAAGGTGGGAGGACAAATTTGAACATTCTGCTGAGAACTTGCGGGTTTTGGAGATATTTGTTCCTTGTACCATATATGGGGATGCTACGTACACATTTAAGGAGGACCATTTGTTGCGTGATCAAATTTTGTACTTGTTAATCGACTAATTTGTACACGAGGATATTTCAGAGCCATTTGTTACATCCCAGCTCTTTATTGCAGAGGCATGAAATTGTGATAACTATAGTGAGGCTCATCCATGTGAATGTTAACATTCACATTTTCATTTTGCATTCTCTCATTCTTTTCCTGTCTCTTGTTGTTTCTGTCTTCCTCTTATACAAAACACACACAGCAGTGAACTCCAACACAAAAAGCCGCCCACAGCTGCATCAGGTCATCTTTCTAGCAATTCAAGCTGTTTTCTTTCCCATGATGTTTCCCATTGGAACATAGAGGGAAAAACGGATTTACTCCCCCACAGGGCCCATGCAGTTGCACTGATCTGGAAAATGATTCCAGTGCTGCTTGAGCCCATAAACATTATTTTGGTCTCCTGTTATTGACAAATTTTTTCCTCTTATTCTGGATCTCACAGAGAAAAAGATGAGTCTTAAGAATGAGGAGGCGGAAGAGAGGAAGAAGGGAGGAATCCTCTAGGGTCTCGTTTACAACAGGGACATTGTTCACCCCTCAAACTGATTTCTGACTTCTCTCACGCCTTTCCTCATTCTCGCACATATATGCAGTATACACACACCCAGAGTGACAGAGACAGAAACACAAACATATATAGCTAATCAACAATTAACAACGTAGAGCATCAAGATATTCTCCTAGAGCATTCTTGAATAATCTCTTACAGGTCTCTGAAACTCCAGATTCAACAATGGGATTTTTATGGTGCTGCTGCTCCACTGGAAACATCAGATGGAATGCTCTGGATCTGGTTTGTTTTACAGCTGATGACTGATCTGTCTAAATCCACTGGTTTTATGTTCTGGCCATGGGAATGGATGGGTGACTAAAGGCAGCTTGCGTGCCATGTTTCAGCAGACACAAGCAAAGCTCAGCCAGCCAGGTCACAGACACAGACATGCCTGGTAATGGGAATAAAAGGCAAAACAAGTACTCAGCACAATTCTCTCTAATCAGTCTCCTGTTCACTTTTGAACTTAATTGGTTAATTGAGATGTGGTTAGAGTGGGCAGGTTTCCCTTCCCTAAGGGTGACCATAAGGTTCCAGTATTCAACCTGGCCCTGACTGGCACAGGAGTTGGCTGCCTTTTTCTCATTCGCTTTCTTTCTTGCTTTGAGCATCCAACTACTTCAGTGGAGAGGAGTAATGATGCTTCACAAAGGGCAACATAACAATATTTTCCAAATTAGTTTTAGCAGTCCACATACTGCATATGTGTGTGCCACATCGAAGAAACACTATGACTATCCAGTCCTCGGTGATCCAAGTTAGATCAACTTAAGAAAAGCGGGGTGTGGATGTGGGTGGATGGCACCTAAACGCATATCATCACTCTATTCCCTTCTCAGTTTTCCCTCTCAATGTTCACACTCTGGCCATCATCTGTCTGTCATTCTCCCTGTTTCATTCCCCCTGCTTCTCAGCTCCACACTCGTGTCCAGCCTCATTCCCTCACTCCATTGCCTTAGTTTGCATCATCTGCGTGATTCAAAATAGAAACACTTGCTCTTCATTTTCCCGACCACACCCTCGCCAAACATCCCAGCATTTAACTCTCAGGACTTGTATGAATATCCTGGTCTCCCATCCTCTCTTCCTCCCTCTTATATGGGCCTGTTCAGACCTTGCATTAAGATCCGATCTGGGTCAGATGTGAACACCCCTAGGGCGCATTGAGATTGCATTTGAGAGATTCAATCTCTGACCACATTTGGTGGTGGTCTGGGTCGCATGTGTCAGTGTCCGTATGTCGATATTACTTTGGTAGTGTGAACGCAATGTGTCCTGAGCAACATTAAAAACTGCCTAAACTCAACAGAGGTGCTCACTGGAGTTTTGCATCACTGGAGTTTTGCTTCATTCATTCAGGAAAAAAACATACGGCTTCTATTAGAAATGATCACCTGAAAAGGAAAAAGCTCGAAACTGAGATCGAATCTGGAGACGCATTTGGAGACACATATTTAATGGTAGGTCTGAACAAACATACCTAAAGCTGGCCACATGTGATCAGATAGCCCAGATTGGATCTTAATGTAAGGTCTGAACAGGCCCTATCTGTCCCACAGCACCTCTTTTACTGTAGGTCATACAGAGCAGGGCTGGACCTGGTTTAAGACACCGCTTTGCTGGTGTCCTCATATGGAGTTCAGAGGATTAGCTTGTAATATGATAAAGTCCTGTAGTGATGTGTGTGAATGAAACAGAAGGCAGCTTGCTGTTCTGGCTTCTCTCTGTCTGTGGTAGCCTGTCAGAGTCATAGAGACAAAACAGTCCAGTTAACAGACCTGGGAGCTGTCACACCACCCACCCCAAGGTTGTTCTGCAGCCCTGAATGTCATTTTTCACAAGGTTCTCAAAGGGAGCAAAGGGGAAATATTTTGTTATTGTAGTTTTGTCCAAGACAAATGTAAGCATTTTTTGTTTTGATAACCTACAATGAAGGTGATGCTGAACACCTGGGAAGCCAAGGCCAAACATTCATGGTATTACCTTGAAAAGGACACATTGTATCATCACATGTGGCTTTACTTGACTCAGAATACTCCGCTCTCTTAAAAATAAATACCTTGGCCGAGAGAGCTCAACGCACTATAACTTGATAAAACACATGCAAATTAAGAAAACGTCTTCTTCAGAAAAAAATGCAGATACGTCATCTTCTGTGTAGTAGTGTGCTGGGCATAAAGACAGCCAATGTTAACAGATTTAACAAGTTTATCTGTCCTGGGAGTGGAAATGGAGTCTTAAAGGGGAACTACTGTTTTTTTTTAGAAAATGGACCTTATTTCTGGCATAAAATACGATCGGTTACTCACCCATATAACTTTTGTGTAATTTGCAGTCAGTCGGGAGATAATTAGATCAGTGTATAGCCATATAGTGGGAAACTCGTTCATTTCACCAATATTTTGTTATCGTATGCTAGTGCCATTCCCCGTTGAGTCCGGAGTTACCTGTTATCATCATCCAGGGTCTGTAGATTGACCTACAGACCCTGGATGATGATAATCTTCTGACCTGGATGATGTCATCTCTGAGCGTCGCGTGCACCCGCAACAGTCGGCTTGTTTACCTGTAATTTGCTACTGCTTTGGTTTGTCCACAACCTCAGAATCGGAAAAATATTTAGCCATGTTGCAAAAAACTGGTCTGGCTGGTCTGTAGGTCAATCTACAGACCCCTGACAATGATAACAGGTAACACCAGGGAATAGCACTAGCGTACGATAACAAAATATTGGTGAAATGAACGAGTTTCGCGGCAGATAATACGTTATTTAGAGGCTGCATTTCGGTGCCCCAGTCACTCCCACTATATGGATATGCGCTGATCTAATTATCTCCCGAATGACTGCAAATTACACAAAGTTATATGGGTGAGTAAACTATCGTATTTTAAAATAAGGTCCAGGTTGTAAAAAACAGTAGTTCCCCTTTAAGTCGAGGCGTTAAAGTAGAGAATTCTTAGAAAACTTCTCAGTACTCTGAACAATGCTTCTCACACCCTGCACACCACACTGCAAAATTACTGCATGGGTGATTATCTTTCAGCTGGCAACAAGTTATTTAACCCAACTGATGCAATGAGTAGCTTCTCATTTCTTAAACAACCATGTCTAAAGGCACATCCTGTGGTCGTGGAAAAGATGTTAGTCAGTTTGAGAAGGGTCAAATCATTGGCATGCATCAAGCAGAGAAAACATCTAAGGAGATTTTAGAAACTACTAAAATTGGGTTAAGAACTGCCCAACGCATTATTAAAAACTGGAAGGATAGTGGGGAACCATTGTCTTCCAGGAAGAAATGTAGTCAGAAAAAAATCCTGATTGATTGTGATCTGTCATCACTTAAAAGTTTGGTGAAATCAAATTGAAGAAAAACAACAGTAGAACTCAGGGCTATGTTTAATAATGAAAGTAAGAGGGAACTCAAGGGATTGGGACTGAACAGCTGTGTAGCCTTAAGAAAATCACTAATCAGTGAGGCTAACTGGAAAAAAAAGGCTTCAATTTGTTAAGGAGCATAAAGATTGGACTCTGGAGCAATGGAAGAAGGTCATGTGGTCTGATGAGTCCAGATTTACCCTGTTCCAGAGTGATGGGTGTATCAGGGTAAGAAGAGAGGCAGATGAAGTGATGCACCCATCATGCCTAGTGTCTACTGTACAAGCCTGTGGGGGCAGTGCTATGATCTGGGGTTGCTGCAGTTGCTCAGGTCTAGGTTCAGCAACATTATGTGCCCAAAGAATGAGGTCAGCTGACTACCTGAATATACCGAATGACCAGGTTATTCCATCAATGGATTATTTCTTCCCTGATGTTCATGGGCATATTCCAAGATGACAATGTCAGGATTCATGGGGCTCAGATTGTGAAAGAGTGGTTCAGGGAGCATGAGACATCATTTTCACACATGGATTGTCCACCACAGTGTCTAGACCTTAACCCCATTGAGAATCTTTGGGATGTGCTGGAGAAGGCTTTGTGCAGTGGTCAGACTCTCCCATCATCAATACAAGATCTTGGTGAAAAATGAATGCAACACTGGATTGAAGTTCAATTCAGTTCAATTAAATTTTATTTAAATAGCGTCAATAACAATACAAATTGTCTCAAGACGCTTTACAAAACCCAGCCTGAAACCCCCATAGCAAGCCTGAAGGCTTGAAGGTGGCAAGGAAAAACTCCCTTTTAACAGGAAGAAACCTTGAGCAGAACCCAGCTCATATGGAGGGACCCATCTGCCTAAGGCCAGCCGGGTACAGACAGAAAAAAGACAAGAGAACAGCAGGAACAAGATAAACATACATCTGTCATAGATACACATATTTGACTAAAGCGTACATGTGGAATCTTATGATACAAACTGATGATGTTACATGACAGTTTGAAAATGTATAGGCAAGTAAATCTTGTGACATTGCAGAAGCTTATCGAAACAATGCCACAGCAAATGCGTGCTGTAATCAAAGCTAAAGGTGAAATATTAGTTTGTTTTTTTTATAGTTTTTTTTGGTGGCGACTTTTTTTTTGGCCAGGCAGTGTATTTCCAATTTCACATGCAATATCGTATTGATCGTATCGTAGAGAAGTGTGTTTCTGTATTTGCTGGTGTACTTTCAGCACATGTGTTGTCTAATTGGTGAGGGCATTTTCTTAATTTGCATGTGTTTCCTTGCTTTGGCCTCTCTTTGCCTCCATAGATAACCACTTTCTTTACCACTGCTAAATAACACAGTGTATTTTATGAAATGTATCTGACAAACGACTGCTTATGGCGGTCTGCTGACCCTGGTCATCCATGGAATGCCGCTGCAGGGGCCTGCTCAAGATCTGCAGTAACATACTCAAGTGGAGATGAGTAAAATTAGGAGCATTTCCTGCAATCTGTGCAGAGAAGACAAAGTCTCTTCATATGAACGGGAGCACATGAAGTGTAATATAGAGCAGTGCAGCAATAAAAAAGACCTCCTCTCCTTGGGCTTTAACAGCTAGGAGCAGAAAAGGCAAAAAACAAGGTCAAACCACAGAGAAAAAGGGAGTAATATCATTTTGATCAACTGGTCATTGTCTGTCTGGTTGGTTAGCTGCACAGCAATCGTTGGAGTCTTCTGTCACACTGCAGTGATCAAATTTTGTCCACTGGACAGATGAGCAGACTGGACAGTCACATGTCCTAACCTCATATACAGAAATTTAAGAGAGGATGAGAGAGATCTTGAGGGGTGCGAAGAGGCTTGCAGCATCTGATCGAAATCAATAGATGTGGAAAAAAATGACACTGGAACATGCATCAGCCTTGTTTTAACTACCTAAGATGACAAAAAAAAAACGTCAAAAAATATTAATTAAATTAAAATTAAAAATATTCATTTCTGAGGAGCTGTTCCCTCATCCATATTTATTAGTTATTGAGGAGATAATGAGGAGAAAATGTACTACTGAAAGATTTTGACACTAAAAACATAGTGACACAGGTCATTTAATCTGAAAGCACCTTAAATGGTGCAATGTAAACCACTATTTATTTCTTTGTCCTGTTCCCTCTCTTGGTTCTGCTTGCTTTCACGCACAGTTGTGGATGTGATAGTTGCAGCTGCAACTGGAATTGCTTATTCACTTAGATCAAGAGCAAAGCTTGTCTTATGACTGTCAGGCTGGCCTTCACTCTTTGCCAAATTGAGTAGTGGTCCTTCGCCAACTTCACTGAGATCCTAAACACCCCATTATTTTCATGAGCTAACGTGAACAGCAGGCCGTTTTGGAAGAATAATAACCTATGCTCGGACCACCACTTGATTATGGTACTGCTGTCTAGTACTACTGCACTATTATTTATGGATTCAGTCACAGCAGCATTGAGTGCTATGCAATACATTCCTTCACAGCCAGTGTGTGTGAGAATGGAGTTGTGCGTTGAAGTGTGTGGTTTCTATCTCCTGCTGTATTTATTCTGGCTAGAGTTCTATTGTAGGGCTGGGCTTTGCACTTTTCAGATAAGAGAGCAGTTATGTCAACACTGGGCTCTGTGAAGGAGGTGCCTGTTTGTGTTGACATTCTGCAACATTGCTTATTTTCTCTGACCACGTAGTTCAGGCATCATCAGGCATCATCAAGCCTCTGATGCATTAATGACAGAGGCCTCCTGGGGTGGAGCCCCCTGCTGCCTCTACTAGGTATTGAGTGTCTGCTGAAGAAGAAATGGGTTGAGTGCAAATGATTAATGACTTTAAAAATCCCTGAGTTAAAAGCAGACTACCAGCGGATTCCAAAAAAACTCTTGACAACATATATAGACTCAGGCAACATGAGTCTGCATATTGAACTGTGCTGAGCAGTCCTATTGAAGAGCCAGTGGGGCAATCTATGCATAATTAGGGAAGAGAGGAGGGGGTAAATTGACTTCTTCGAGGAATATCCTGATTCTGATCAGGCAGTTCCATAATCATGTGAGCCAGGGCTGTCATTAAAACCCTCTCTCATTTGTCTCTCTTCAATTCTTCTCTTCCCTTCTAACCCTTTCCCTTCCTTTCCCTTCACTCTCCTTTATTCTCCCCTGCTTTAAAAAAGGGTAAAACCCCAATTGCTTGTGCTGTGTGCTGTGTGCTCAGCAGACCAGGAAAAGGTGAGGCAGATTTATGTCTAGCACTTGTGTGTATGAGTAAGGTACACACATTGGCACATAAACACACAATGCGTGCACAAATACTAAGGCTCCAGACTGCAGCTGACCTGGCTGTGACCTCAGTGCAGTAATGTACTTGCTAGAAGGTATGAAGCCAGATATGTTTATCTCAAATTTAGTTCTGGACAAAAGATTCAGACCCTTTTTTCTTTGATTATTCCAGAGAATAATCATCAAACCACAGTCCAGTTGTGGTGTATAACAAGAGTTCTGAATTATTTACAAGCTGAAATTATGCACTGCTTTACTTAAAGATCTCAACTAAGACTAGGGTTTTGTTCAACATGGTTTTAATCATTTGCAACACCTCTCTCCTGGCTGATGATCTATCACTTTCCTTGCTACCTTATTCTTTCCTTATTCTTCTTTGGAAACAGTGGAATAAATGTAGAAAAACACAATTCCACAGGGAAAGAAAGTGTGAGAAAAAATGTGACGCTACAAATGAGAGATTTCCTTCACAAGCCCATAAATCAGGAGATGTGGGCAGGGGCACCACGTAAGTAAATCAAAAACTTTCTGTCCTTTCTCAGCCAGCTCTAACCGCCCTTCAGTCTTAGCATGCGCACAAATACACCTGCAAAAACACATGTGCATGCTTACATACGCAAGAATACACAATTTCTCCTGTCCTCTTTGCAGAGTCTTCCAGATGGTCTGTGCTGGAGTGGCATCTCCATTGTTCTCCATAGTCCAGTTGTGGCACAGCAGCATGGCTGACTGGCACAGACGTATGTCTCATAAAATCACTTACAGTTAGGAACAGTTCAGGCTTCAAAGCAAAAGGGTCCAACCAAGCATGCTGTAATAAATCCTGTTCATTCTGCCCCATAAAAACACAGACAGCAGGGTGGTGCAGCTAGTGTAGGTAAGTGGGACAGACAGAGAAGGGAAATATAGACTTCCAAATATTTGCTATTTCCACACAATGTGATGCCACATTTAGCAGAGTGCAGGGCTACATTGCTGGGTTTGGACAGTAGACAGGGTGACAACAGAGTGAACAGTGGCAGAAATTGTCAGCAACCATTCTTAGCTTCAGTGTTTGTGGGAGTTTGTGGGGACTGTTGTTGGATGTGAAACTAAAGAGCACTACCATTACACTAAGCATATGTGAGATGTGAAGGGAAGGTGATGACTACAGCTGAGCTGGAGAGCTGGGGAGTCTCAGTCAGAGCTTGAGAAACTTGAGCCCTGTGCAAGACAATCCCAGAGACCAGTAGACTGATGGAGATCCTTAAGGACTTAGGATCTGCTTTCATTCTGATTGTTCGCCATCTGCTTGGCTGGAAAGAGAGCCCATGGAGCAGGAGAAAACTCTGTCAACTGATAGATGAGACAGTGTGTATAAAAGTGAGTGTATGTGTGTTGTGGTTGTGTGTGCACCAGTGCGCACAGTGTGCCTGTATTGATCCTCAGAGGTCCTTTTTCTGAAAGAAGATCTGTCCGGTGGTGACGCACACATGTGCACAAGTCAATACATTGTGTGCCTCATAGCACAAATTAAATTTACCTTCTATAAAATAAGACATCTGAAACAGCAGCACATGTTCGTCTGTCCAGCCATACACTCCTTCATACACAACTGCACAGTTTACTACTGCACATATGGTATTGATCCATTCACTATCAATGTGTACAGATGACTTTGATTTAGCATTACCCTGGTACTATGACTAAGACTAGTGTGTGCTTTATCACACATTAGCCAGCAAAGTACAGACCATCTACATTATACTGTATGACACAGCACGGAACAAACTCTCCCGTATTAAAATGCCTGCAATCCCCTGAGTAGTACAGCAATATCTAATCTTATCATCTGAGATGCACAAAACAAAATGCCCGTGACTGTGTTGAATGTTCCACAACAATGTTAGTATTCCTTCTGTCTGGTTAAAAGAGAGGCACGAGCCTAAGGACCAGATGAAGACTTTTGTTCCCAAAACTGCCATCCCATTTAGAAGGCACATGATGCAAATTACAGCACTTTCCAGTTAAACAACTTGGCTTCTTGCAAAAAGATGAAAAATTCTTACCCGTTTAATTTTTGCAACAGACTTACAACATAAAACTGTATAAAATTCCATCCATGTGTTTTTGTTGTGAATACTGTCACAGACAAAACCGTTAATCAACATTATAATTAAAGGGGATTGATGTGGATTTACCAAATCCCAATCCCCAACAGCACCATGCATAAGTGGAGGAGAGAGTGAGGCATGAAATAAAAAATGTCCAGGGATAAGGCAGAATTAGCCCCCCACCCCACCCTCACATGCTGCCCTCTCAGCTGTGTGCCACTCTGTTTCCTCTCATTCTCAAAATCACACACCTCCTTTGATTGCTGTTTCCAGTAGCATACACACATACATAAACATACACAAAACCTAAAAACACGCTTCCTCTGTTTTTCAGTAACAGTTGTCTGAGCTGGGTTTTGATTTGGAAAGAAAAGTTGCTGCTACAAATAATTTACAGGCACTCAAGAAACAGAGGGAGCGCACTCATCACACAGAAAACACACAAACACACACATACGCAAGCGAAAAGTAAAACTCACAAAAACTTGCAAAACGCAGGAAACCATTTCAGTTTAATCACAGTCACACACAGGTACCCACCCACACATAGCAAACTCAGATACATAAGTGCATACACACGCCCTTCCATTATGCTGTATAACCAAAAGGCATTAAACCATCTCAGCAGCGTTCTGAAAGCCAGCCAAGTAAGAGGTCTGTCAGTGCATTAGTCAGCATGTAATCATAGCCCTACCTCACAGAAATTAGAACTGGTTCTAATCCTTGACTGGAAACACTGATTTCTACCCTCTGCTAATAGTTTACTCCAACAGCTGACAGACCCAGCCCCACCTCCCCACCATTGGTTACTACTATAGACAAATATGGACAATACGTCCCCTTTCCTTTGCATTGGTCAAACTGATGCTCGAATTCCAGGGATAGAGGCAGTGGCATTTTGCGAGTTCGGAGCCAGAGTGTGCGCAATATGGTCCAAGAGTGGAGCCACGCAGAGCGTTATCGATGACCAGCCCACACTTCCAGGCTCACTCGCGTTTTCATTTGAATAATACTACACTCTGCTCTACCTCCACCAGTTACAAAAAGAATGTTGGATTATACACTGTACTTTATTTATTTACCACTTCATGGAGCAGTTGGCATGGCAACTGGTAGTCATCATGATGTCACATCTTGTTCTACAGCATCAAATAACTAACTAAAACGAAACTTATCAGAAAAACGGAAACATGAACATGCATCCGCATAACATTAGCTACCTAAAATGACAGCAACCATCCTTGAAAAAAGGGGCAGGGGTTGCACTGAACCACAGAGAGCTCTACTTCGCTTATGAAGAGCTGTTCTGGTGTGCCTTTATTTACAGTCTATGGTTCCTACACACGCAGAGAGAGCTGTAGCTTGTCTGACAGTGCAAGAGATCAAATTGAATCCTGTAATTGTCCCCACGTCCCACTTGTGTTACATTAGTTCCATAATGCCTTTAGGTTGTTCCACAGTTAAAGTCTGTGGTGGAACTCTGTGAGTAAAGGATTCCTCTAAGCCTTGCTTCTACTACTAAAATCTCAGATTTTACCTAACAAGTCAGAAACAAATGACAGCAACATTATGGAACAACTGCTAGAGACTCTCTGGTGAAGACAAAGTTATGTAGTGGACAGGCAGTGAGCTACTGAAGACTGAGGAACAGTCTTTGAGCTGGTGGACTTGGGTGTCACTTCAAAACATTTGACACTGCTGTTCAGAGGCTATCCAGTCCACCAGCAATGTCCCGGCTGGCTGTGTCACTAACTACCACCCCCAACATCATCACAATGAAACGTTACATTATGCCTCTGTCAGACAGCGCACCTTTATGTTGGCATATGTGTTATTTAGTCACAGTTAATTAATTAATTAATTTACCTGCCATATCTCAGAATAAAGGGGATGAAGTGGGTGGTGGCAGTGGGCTCTGTGAGCATACACTGCACCCTGCACTATGTAGTGGTGTATGTATTAGTGTGGGGGATGGGGAACTCCTGGCTCAGGTTGCATCCAGCTGGCTGTGCATCTGGCCTTTGGGGCTCTTTTATGAAAGCACCTGCAAGAGACTGCAACCTGTCTGGCCCGAGCCCACAGGGCCAACCCTGTCCTAATCTGACTCTCACCTGGCATCCCCAGGCTGGCAACCCAGCGTCTGACTGACAGTTCCCCCATTTCTGGCCCCACTGGCAAACAACAGCCACTCAGCTGGATGTCAGCCACAAAGCTGGAAGATTAACTACTGAAATGGCCCTGTTTCTTGTAATACCAGACACATTTTATACAACTCTAATCCCAAAGATCAACTCTTTCTTTTTTGTTTTTACTGTTGTGATGGATCACAGATTTTAGTGTACCAAAGCAAAAGCCTACAGGGTAGGTTTGAAGGACATATTCACTTTTAAAGAGGTGAATGTCAAGGCTAATGGACAAAATACATTGTGTTGGTTTGCTGCTGTTTGTGTCTCGTAAATTTGCACATTCATGCTACATGAGGATGAGAAGGCTTACAAGACACTCTTCCCCTCCTCTGTCTCTCTCTCTCTCTCTCTCCCACTCCTAAGAACATAAAAAAGCTGCTGCACTGGTTGCAGAAATAGTCCTCTTTCTATAATTAAATGTAAACAGATGATCGCTTGCTTTGTCCCACTGGCCCCATGGTCTCCTGGGAAGTCTGATGTGTGAGTCAGTCTGATGTGCTTGCATTATGTGAACGTCTGCGTGCATGCCTCTCCCTTTGTAATGCACCAGTAAGTTTATGACAGTATGTGACAGTGTGCATTTAGTCTAGCGCCTGTCTTTCCCTCTCTTTCTTGGGCATCCACACAAACTAAACCAGTCCAATCCCTCACATTCACCAGAGGGTAGGTCAGTGGTCAAACATGGCAAGGAGGGAAAGTTAATGCATGCGAGCAGCGGCAAGCGAACACATCTGTTGCTGTAAGCAAGTCATTTGCCCCAGTTCCTCAGGATACATTCTGCATTGTAGAGGGGAGGCAGTGTAGCCTAGTGGTCACACCATGCAGAAAGGGGAAAAAGGGCGAAATGCAGAACTAAGTAGAAGGCAGAAAAGGACGCACTCTTTATTGTAAATAGAGGCATAGGGTGAGACTGTGAGAAGGAGCAGAAAGACTATAGATGTAGATTATCATAGAGGGAACATCTACACATGGAAGAATTACAGTATTGCATAAAACAGTATAGAGGAAAACAAATCAGAAAGTGAGTGAGGAAGAGAGTCATACAACATGTATATAATGGCAAATCTTATCATATTTTTAGCGGTTTGCCTCATTGTTAGGTACTGTGATGTACCAACACCTCCTAGTGTTTCGTTATCAGTCACCAAATAATTTACCATTCTTTGAGTTTATGAGCCCATCAAACAAATACTGTCATTTATGAATTATAGTACATCAAATGTACTTGTGTTGCAGCAGAATCTTAAACTTGTACAGGCGTCCTGATTTCTAAGATTAGAAATTCTTGCTTGGTAGATGGGATTTGTGAATTTAAAAGCACACATAATAATATCAGCACTGCTGGCCCTTATGAATGCAGCAAAAACTGCGAGCACAAGCTGGAAGGATGAAATCCTGCCAGGGACACTAACAGCCAATCCAGCTGGGACAGACTCAGACGTTACAAGGGTTAACAATGCACCTGTCTGCTATAGTGGCGGGTTGTCTGGGGAACACAGCCCGTGACAAACGCATGCATGTTCATCCACCCACCAACCCAAACATAATCACACACACATCCATTCATACTCATGTGCACACAGTATTGTGACTAACCCCAAACCTGCTATCAACAATAGGTCGATGGGCCTTTTTTTGTTCTTTTCACTGAGCGATAACAATGATAAAATTAACAAGTAATCTGGATTTTCTGCTTGAGCTGTTAATAATGTCTAACAGCTGTCAAATGCAATACGGCCATGCACTGACGTTGGCCTGAGGCTGCCTGATGAGAAGCAGAAAACACACACATTTATGTGTGTCAAAAAGCCTCATTGGGTTTTTAATTCAACTACTCACTTCCTTTTTATGTTGATTCTAAGATTTTATATCCATTATCCTGACATACAGTACAGGGAGGTATTATCCTGCCGTCACCTTCACCTGGATCTCCTTTGTGTTTATCCTATGTACACGACCCATACTTGAAGCAAAGGCTCCATGGCACCACGCAAGACAGTGTGATGTGGGTGGCTGTTTGTTCGAAGGGTCTGTATCTGAGGCAACATGGCCACTAGATTGTCAAAATCCACTTGCAAAGCTAGACCACTACTCTGTCAGCCCATGAGAATAATATGTTCCAAATACACAATAACATGGTATGATGATCCAAAGTGACAAAACCAGTAGGAAGACGTTTTGGACTTACTTGAGTTTTAATGATACAGATGCTGAATTACACTGAAAACATGAAGAGTACAAAAGTCTTTGCAAATATGCAAGTGGCAGACCCTTTCAAACACAGCTGACATGCCCTTGTCAGTCATCTGGGAGTGTCAGGAAGAAGGCTTCAGCATTGGGCAAGGTGCTATTTCAGCCAGGTGTAGGATGGCAAGCAACACATACACTGTACACAGGGACAATGGGTTCAGGGGGACATCTGTACCATGTCATCCCACAACAATGCACAAATGAACCTAGCAGCAGGCCATGGTTGTCAGGTCTGTTTCGCAGAGCTTGAGCAAAGAAAAAGTGTACAAAGCAGAAGCCTGCGACCCATGTTCTTCAACTGTTCTGTCATCACAGTGACTACAGTAAACAAACTTTTAATGTAACATTCAAGCTATTCAAGATTTATTTTCACTTAAGTAAGGCTCCTCACACCTGAATTTCTCTCAACATTTCTCCAAAACTGTTGGGCCACTGTAGAGCCACTAGATTCAGTGGAACTGAGTACTGTGTTGCTAAATAATTACTCTGAGCATGCAACACACTCCAGCCACGGCTCTTTTCTGGGGTTGGCAAGGATGGGAATGGGAAAAAGCACACAGGAGCATAAGCGCTGAGTGCTCACAAAACTAGAGCTACAAGGCCAAGCCTCCCCTTTTGCAAAAAAGCCCTCAGCCACTCAAACCTTAAGTTTGTTCTTTTTAAATGCCCTGGCAATAACCAGCCCTCTGCTAACTCCATCAAACACCTGTGTTTGTCTTTGAAGCATCTTCCCAATAACAACAGACCCATGGGATATTACAGCAATGAGACGTTCAATAAAAGTCTTAGTAAAGTTATTTATTCCCTTTTGGAAAAATGCAATTGGAGCAAGCAGACGGCATGGCTAACCTTTGATGGGGGGAGCTACTCAAATATCCAGCTAGGACATAAAAAAACAACAGAATGACAGGGACATCCTACCAGAAAAACAATAAAGGGACTAGAATGGACTGTTTTTTATCTTTAACAGCAGCTGTAAAACACACACAAAAGTGGGGTCTGCAACAATGGCCCAGGGGTAGGGGAGGGTGGCTAAAACAGAAGTGGCAGGAAGCCCACCGCTTCCCAGACATAAGTATCTTCCTGCTGCAAAGAAAGGAGACTGAAAATGGAGGGGACAAGAGAGGGGGCAGATTATGGGAAGGGAAAGAGGGCAGATGTAAAGGAAGAGGAGGCTGAGTGAGCAAGATGACACAAATATGACCTTTGATTACATGGGCTGTTTAGAGCAGAGCTCAGCCATGGACAGCCTCTGAACCCCCGCTGCTTTCACACAGCCACACCTCAGCCAGAGCACACTGATCAGAACAATATGACTGAAAGATGAACCTCCAGCCATAAATACCAGCAAGAAAGACAGCCCCACGGTGTCTCCTGCGCTGCCTTCATCCACCGTTTGAATCCTGGCCTCACAGCCAAGAGAAGACTGTCAGACTCTGGACCCGAGTCAGCAGAAGATAAAATTACAATTTCAAAGTCCTTGTAAATGAACACATTAGATGTGTTTACAGGCTTGTGTCTCACTGTATCAGAGAGCACAGAGAGAGAGAGAGAAGTTGCTCCAATGTCACATTCCCAGGACACAGTGCAAGAGTAAACTATAAATCGACCACCTGACATATGCACTACAAAAGACAGGCTTGTTGAAGGCAAATATGGACAGAGGCAAATGCAAAATAACAGAATCTCTATCAGCTCTAAGTAACATAGTTCAATGGGCAAGGAGGTGGGAGTGTGTGTTCACATATGTTGCCTGATTGCAGCCAAGCTCATCGGTAAGCGTAAGAAAGAAAGAAAGAAAGAAAGAAAGGGAGAAAGAAAGAAAATATTCTGAAATACGGTGACTTTCTGTTACCCTGCAATGAACCATGGTAAGGCATATGTTGCAACTGCCATAAATCTATTCAGCATTGAGGATGAAGTGATCATTCACAATACTGCAAAGACAGAGAGATAAACCTGCCTCTGAACGCCTTTTTACATCAACCCTATAATGCTCATACTCTATATATAATGTATTAATGTGAACTAATGTGCAAGTTGGTACCCAAGGGGAAATCACAGAAGCAACTCAGGTGTGCTAGCAAATATTGTGAGAACACAAGGGCAAAAATGATGTATCAGGATTCAGTCTGTGACGAGTTTCGGCACACAACCTACAAACTTGATTCATATTCATTTAGGTACACTACAAACAGTAATTATAACAAAAAACACTACCTTGATAGAATGAATTGTATTGCTGTAAATTTAATGCATTGGAAAAAAATACAGTGCTTGTGCCTTTAATAACATCTGGCCAGAATAAATGAAAATGGCTTTCGTGTACATATTAAATTTGTAAAATCCATGCACATTCACTTGGATGTAACAAGTTACAGTGTTCCAGTTTTAGCAGAGAGACCCCATTGTTTTCACAACTACCATCTTAACATTATATGCAAAAATACATGATCCTTCGTCTCTCATCCAATTTGCATTATGACACCCTTCACATATTTAAAAAATATCAAAGTTATTTTTTAAACTTTTTTTAAAAAAAGATTGCACATCAGCTTAGTGTAATAACGAAATAATTCTGATGCGGCCTAGAGGAGATCTTCAAATTCTGTAAACTGACAAATTATTCTTTCAATCCAATACTTAAAACGTAAAGAATTAAATTATTTGATCTGAAGGAAATCAGACCACTGTGCAGACACACCCATGCCTTACTGACAAGAATGAGGAGAACAATAAGACCCCTGTGCTGCTCACTGGACATTTGGATGGTAGTGCTTCATGCTGGGTCTACAAAAGAAACGAAACGCCGTATCTGGTTCTGGAGCACCTGTGCTGTGTAGCCAACATCAGCCTCACTCTCTTAAAAACATCTGTAAGAAAACAAAAATGCAAGTACCCCCCCCCTCCCTTTCTCTCTCTCTCTCTCTCTCTCTCTCTCTCTCTCTCTCTCTGTCTGTCTGTCTCTCCCTCTCTCTCTGTGTGTAAGTACTAATGTGAGAAATGAATGGTGAACAGCTTCATCTCCATGATGACTATTTATGTCTCATCCCATGGCATTTTGCAAAGGAACTCTTCATAACACAATAAATTTGAAAAACAAATATTTGATTAGCTAAACCCCATTACTGTCTATAGTATAGACCTGTGTAATAATATATTTAAAATATGAATGAACACATATATGCATACAATACAAAGTAAATCGCGACTACAGTACATTGTCAGCTGATTTTGACACTATTTTTAACCTGCCCACTTAACCCACTTCATTCTGTTATGCTTTAGCAGATTTTAGACGGCTGAATATTTCTTTGCTTTCCTGTAACCCAACACTCATCTGCTGCAGCATAAACATGTGGTTTAAGAGGCCACATTAACACATTTCCAAAGGAAACGGTTTGATCACTTTCTCGTTTAAATATCTCTCTCGTTTTACAAAAATAAAAGCAATACCTCATTTTACGATCCAGCCCTACACAATATATATGGAAGATGTATGTTTTTTTATGTTTTGGACTAAATATAAAATTAGGATCGTTTATATAGCATTTAGCTTAGTTCAATATAACATCTACCTAGCAGTTATAACCACAGGAATGAACATAGATCAACCAAAACTGTGTATATATTGTATATATACTATGCAAACTTAATATTTGCCATGGTTTTGTTGTTAAAGTGGAGTTGTAAATTTGGTTTGTGTCGACCCATGTTTGTAAAGGTACATATTTGTGTCCACATGATAGTCCTTGTTAAACATGATGCATGTGTTGTGAACACACTTGCACCTCGACACCTCAGATAGTCAAATATAGAAGGTTTTTGTGCTTATGGATTTATGTGGCTCCACATAGTTTTGGTTGTTTTGGTATTCTGAGTTTAAAGCGATGTGAGAAAATCTATTTCAGACTGAGCTGGAGAACAGTGCCAGGTCAGGTTATAGGCTAAACTAAAACTGATCTTAAAAAAAAATATATAGTAATTTTTAACCGTGGCATTTCGCCTATACCATACACCTATCAAATTACTTTCTGTTTAATAAAGACGTCTTCGTTGCTTTTGAGATATTTCACCCATAAATGTTGATTCAGATTTATCAAATTCTTGATAGAAGGCCTAGTACAAATCAGATTTCACCTGATTAATTAACTGATATTTGAATAGAATGGAATTCCTGTCAACAGCCACACCTGATCAACAAATCAATCATAGCCTTTGTGGAAAAATAATCAGCATTTAGGACACCACGCATGCAAGACACGTCTATTAGTCACACTGATAAATGCACAGGCTTTGTAGCGCAACATCATGAGAAGAAATGGAAACAGCCGTCAGATATGAGAAATAGGCTAAAATGCTGGATGAGAAACATTCCGGTAGCAACATTTCTGTGGAACAAAAACCTCGTAAATGTTTGACTAACCTGAGTGGGGAGCCATCGGTATGTGTGAGGGGTAGTATTTCCCCGGCGGGAAGTGACCGGCATGCTGCAAAGAGTTGTGGGCCGAGGGAGCGATCCGAGAAGCGGCTCGGTGCACCAGGGCGCCCCGCTCTGAAAGGAGGTGCGCCGGAGCAGCGAAATCCCGTCCCTCCATTCCGAAGAATGCGTAGTAATCCGAAATCCGGATAGGGCTGGTCAGGAAAATCAAACGCAGCCCATATAATAATCCTTTCCTTCGTATCTATGTGTTGCATTCAGTAGATAGCAGGCTTCTCCAGCCAAAAGCGTAGCCCCCGACCATCTTTTCTGTCAAAGAAATCCAAAGCAATTTTCATTATCTAGAAAAATATGGACCTAGTAAAAGAATAATATGACGTAAAATAATGATACTGCAATCTATTGGCCTATTATGGAAAATGTAAGAGAAATCATATGATTGGTAGGCTTCTGCTTCTTTGATTTTCGTCGTATTAGCATACCTTTCTGCCAGTTAAAGGTTATTAGGCTACAGCTGAACGCACCCTTTCGACTGCTAGTGGGCTTCTAAATAAGTCGCCGCAGACACTAACAGCCAGCATAGCGTCCAGAAGCCCACTGAGTCGGGCTCAGATAGTAGGCCTAATCATAGTGCACTTAATATTCCATAGACAAAGACACAGCGAGCACACATATATTTTAGGTTTTAGGAATTGTAGTCTATTTTATACTGATCATAAGTCATGCAAACGAGTAATCCAACATAGCCTACCATGTAGTGTATCCGCAGCAAAAGACATAGTAAAATATTAACATGCAATTTTTTTTTTATTATTATTATTATTTTTTTTTTTTTATGAATCGTAATTCCTGCAGCAATCTCATTAAAGGGAGAAATGTGCTTTCCTGACTGGGTGGGTCAGAATGATGGAACCTCAGGCTACATCTCAAGGTGAACAACGCTGCCTTCTCCTGCTCGTCCTATTGTCTCGGATTGATGCAGGCGTTTTTCTGCCTCTGTAACCTCCATCCGGTTCTCACTACACGTCATGCATTTTGCAGTACAGGGATCTTAACTGGTAGATTGCTAGTAACATTTTTATTTTTGCACAATCTGAAATAAAACAAATCAAACAAAACTGACAATTATAAAAATTGTATGTGAATCAATTTCATAATATTTAGGTACAAGAAACCTAGTGTAATTTCGAATTTTGAGTCAAATTGTGAAGGAAGAAGCGTAGCCTAATATTTGATTTTAATATTATAATTTAAATACCGCCTCATAGCAGAGATGCAGCAGCTCCTGAAAGGCATAACGTTTTGCTCTCTCTCTCCCTCTGTGTATCTGTATGTGTGCGTGTGCGCGCAAGGGTGCGCGCACCCCTCCCTGTGTGAGTATGTGTGTGAATAACTGCACTCTCACCGTCTTCCTCTTCCTTGACCTATTTCAGGTCAGGTAGGCCTAATCAAATGTATTATCCTAAATAGGCTATTTTAGGTTACATCCTCTGCCAATTTACACAAAAATAGCATTATTTTAGTCAAGATGGGAAAATAACGAAGCCCATAACATAAAACAGTGCCCGCACTACAAATAGCCTACATGCTTTTAACTTTACAACAATCATCTAAACGTGATGGTCTATTATTGTACATCAGTTAGTATTTTTTATTTCAAAATTACTAAATATCTAAATATCATATCTAAAGAAATGATTGGTTATATGAAATATTTCAGTCTGTGCTTAATATCGTGTTTTTGGAGAGAGGGTCCCCAAGATTTTTTTTTTAACATGAAATAATTAACCATAAAATGATCCAATATTCAAGCATAAAACTAAACAGACATAAGGCTGTCGTATATGTAGCATTTCGCCCTCAGCACTATCCCCCCGTGTAGCCTGTTCCAGCCTATAGCCTACAATTCAGTGAACAAGACAACAATAAAATCGTTCCAGTCGTAGGTCCCTAGGATAATTTCGTATAAACGGAGGTTTCCAGAGGTGTGCATGTGTCAGTATTCTTAACACAAAAATTATATGTATGCCCTGCTGTGGCATACACGATCACCGAGCCTTCTCTTTGTGGAGTAAAAGGAACCTAGGTGAATGGCCGCCCGTCAGGGAGACTGCCTTTGTCTCCACACTGAGAAAGTGCTTTGCAGTCGGCCATTACCTTCCCCTCGCCATGCTGTTACATCCAGCCTTGACTGTACGCCCACTAATGACTTCTGAATAAAATGATTGAGATTTACGATACGAGAAGCTGCAGCTTCATAAATGCTCGAAGTGTAGCCTACATCATTCGGCTTATTGCTTCAGCGATACCCGCTATTGTTGTCCTTTTTTATTAGGCCGAATTCTCAATCAAATACGTGCTGAACAAAAATGAATGATAATTTAAAAAAAAAAAAAAAAAATCGGCGTCCCTAATTTGATTAATTAAGCAGCTGTCTATTTCATTTGCGGAATCTCATCGGCAGCAAAAACAGATAATATATTAAATCATAGATCGGAACGTGTTGCGAGGCGGCTCTCCGTGACTGAGCTGGCCGGCAGGGAGTGCACCTCAGCCCGGGCGTGTATGAAGACAACAGACGGCCACAAAAAAAAAAAAAAAAAAAAAAAAAAGGAAGGAAAATAAATAAGAAAAATAAAAAAGATAACTTGGCACATTAATGATAATTAAAAACAACATATCAACAACGTTGATCAGTAGGGAAATTAAATGGCCTATTTTAATATGGACAATATTTTTAATTTTATTATCACCATAGCCATCAATATAACAACAACAACAATAATAATAATAATCATAATAGTAATAATAATTTAGCATATGTCGTGTCAGTTGATTATATTGTGTAAATGTTCCATATACAGGATAACCTACATCTCTGACTGTTATTTTGGGAAATGATAACAACCACTGTGTATAATACACAGTATTTCACGTGCATTTTGGAATGAATATAGCCCCTGTTCTTTCACGATCAGGAAACAGGACCTATAATATTTTATTAAATGAAAATATCAAACATATAAAATTACTTACTGGTATGTTAAATCCTTGCATAACAATACATTATAAAATCACAAAATTCGGGGAGGGAAGGTGCAAGACCAAGTGCGACGCCCATTTAAAATCAAAATCTGAGATAAACCATGTGGCTAGAGTGAAATCCTACAGTATTTCCATCTGAGGCTATGCAGTAGCCTGCTGGTTCAGTCTGTGGAGGCTGTGGGACTGGGGCTTCCGGCCTGGCTGAATTGTGGCTCGGATCTCCAAGCAGCGGTTTCTCTCCCGCTGCAACTGCGTGCCTCGCGTCTCGGGGCAGGGTAAACACGCAGCACCCCCATTGGTCAGATATCTGCATGTTGACGAGCTCGTGCCGACCGCCTGCAGACACTAAAGTTTCTGATTGGTCAGGAGCATAGGCCAATCGTGTGTCAACTGGCAGTCCTAAACAAAGTGAAAAGCGCCAGATTTAAAGCATGAGATGGCGAAATCGCTTACAAAAGAGCTCAGTTCACCCTCAGCGCAGATTAAATCGCACAGGAGGGTTAGGGTTATCAAATCTAAAGACAGGGGTAATAGAAATGTAAAAAAAAAAAAAAAAAAAAAAAAAAGTTTTCCTGCATTCATTGGGAGCTTTGAGTCGGAACACATCTAAAAAATTAAACGGTAGATTTGGATATTTTAAAATAAGTATTAACCCAAACAAATGAAATACATTTTAAGGTGTAATTCAGGCAATGTATTCAAGATATTATAAGTTGCCATCAGTCTCAAATAACTCCGACTGCTAAAGAATGAAGATACTGCACAAAATATAAAAATTATATTAATTTACTTAAGTTTAAATGTTTAAAAATTTCAAATAGCATGTACCTGAAAAATATGTAGACTCGTTCTGTTACAGCTAGATTAATATGCCTTTTAGTTGTTACTTAGAGCCCCCATTCAAACAGTTCAGGACATTTATCCACATCATTCACACGTAGGCTAGAGCCCATTTTCTTTTTATAACAAATTGCCTTTTTGACAATTTTCTTCAAAACGATCACATTTTAAGTCTAACTTGAATCATGCACATTACAGTATCTTAACAATAGTTGTGACGGTAGACTTAATAATAATAATAATAATAATAATAATAATAATAATGATAATAATAGAAGATATGCTATTAGCCCACATTCCAAAAGTTTATAGACGAGTCTCCAATGTATGTAAGGCTGTGATTGGCTGGCACGGTGCCAGAGCATTGTCAGTTACAGAATGTAAACAAGACTCTGATTGGCTGTTGGCCAGTCCGCATTGGGCTGTCCGGAAGAAGAAAAAAAGCAATATCTGGCCCTGCGGTTTCAAGGCATCCCGGGTTAGATGATGAAAGGGGATAAGGAGAGACGGTTTCAAGGCGCCCTAAAGGCGGACCCCTATTGGCCCCGAAGCCAAAGGAGTCAAGCGTGAATCAAAGGGAATACTGCACACAGAGCGAAATTATATGTTGGATATTCAAAATAATCGAGGTTAGTTTGCTACTAAATGCGATCAGTCAATGCTTAACCTATAAAAACGGAGAGAAACGAGTCTCTAAAACATTCAGGTTATAAGCTACACGCCTGGGTGAAGGGAGAAGGGAAAAAAGCTCCGGTTGTGGATTTCGTTACCGAGGTCCGCTTTAATGGAGAAATCTGCATGGAGCCGTTCACCATTTTAAAGTGTGGTTACACGAGGTTTGTCACAGTTGGATCGGTGCGGTGAAAATAAATACAGGTGTAGAAAATTAGATTGAAGTAAAAATTTGACGAGTCATTTAATAGCCTCGCATGGTATAGGCTGTATTTAGCAGGACCTAGTGGTGGTCTGGCTTTAGTCGTTATTCATATTGGGGTATAAAATGCTTGCACGATGCCAGGCGACGGGGGACGGATGGGCCTATGTGTGAAGACAATGCCGAGAGGAATGCCCTGCAGCTAAAATATAGACTTGTCTTTTTCTTCTTTTTTATGTTTCTTTTTTTTTTCTGTTTAATCGACAATTCTACATGTTTTCTCGACTATTTCCTCAACCGTTTATGGACCAAGGGTTTACTGAAACCCCTCTTTAAGATCCCCTTATTTTAACAGAATTTGTTACTATCATTTTGCTTAATTTGTTCCCTTCAAAGTACAAATTCAAACGAAGTGAAATGGCTTAATTTTTCTTGTCATTTGGTAAATGTTATAGGCTGGCTACACAATTGTGTATTTTGAGATAAAAAAATATATATATTTATGTTGAACAGAAAATCATTTGGTAAATGCCAGAATTAACAGATAAAAAACAGGAAATAAAATATGGAAATTTACAACAAAAACACAATTATGGTAAATTATTATTAAGGTTTGATGTATGTGTTAGTGACCCTGTCCATCAAAGAATTCGTTTGAATGAAATAATTAAACAAAATAACCTTTAAGCAATTTCAGACGGATCTAATGTGGTTGTTCAGTCCAAAATACCCTGTTCATGTAACATAGTCCTCTATAAAGAAATATATTTCTGATGCTAAGCCAGTTTTAGCTACAGTGTGTGTCCACTCTGTTTATAATACATACACTCCCCTGTGTAAGAAGGTCAGCTACATTAATTGAATACTAACTTGATTTTTTAGCAGAAGGTGTTGGTATATCTTTGCATCATTTCATTTCATCTTGAGTACATGTCATATGAAATATAGGCAAGGCAAAGGGTGATTAGTTGCAAAGAGGAACACACATGCTAATCTGCACACCCACACAAAAAAAACAGGTTGACTGATAATTAATCCAGAGTGAGTGATTTCTTTGGAAAAGGAACAGTTTTACGACAGGCTTGTCCCTGATCAGTGAGGTGCAGATGACTGAAAATCTACTCAGACACAGACTGATAAAGGCCCCTTGGACTTTCAGGATAGACAGGCTCACTGTATGTATTTTATTTTATTTTTTTTCATCACATGAAATAATGAACAACATTAGCCTATTCAAGGATACTGGATTCTGGATTTGAAGATGAATGTGAATTGTACGTTTATAACAAAGGTACAGAAGAGGAATGGAGTCAGTGTGGCTGAGTTTTTTCTGTATTCAGTTTTTGTCTCAGAATATACATATATATGTGTGTGTGTGTGTGTCATTTAAGTCACAATGTTCAAGATAAGCTAAAGACTAACCCAAGTTTACATTCAAAAACAGAAATTCTTCCAGAATGGTTTGATTTAGTTTAGTCAATTCCTCAAAGCATGCGCTGTTGGAAATAATATAGAAGTAGTTGAGAACAGATAATTAATATATTAAATCTGCAAGGAATCACACATGGACAGGTATGTGTTAATATACATTCGGAAATAAATGTGACAGTGTTGTGTCTTGAAAATACAGATGCGTAGGCTTAATTTTGTGTGTGTATGTGTGTGTCATGGGGAGATTGGCATAATCAAGATATTAGATGAGATGAAGAAGAGGTTTCTACTAGATTGACTCTATTTTTAGAACCACCCGCTATTAATAAACCACACTTGCCATGCTAATGAAACGGTTGATTTTATTTTTAGACATTTCTTACCTTAATGTAACTCACGCCAAAGGGAAGCTCCAACAGCATATTTTCTGTGACTGAAAATAAAAGATGTAATTGGAAGCGTGACTGTCTACTGGCATAGGCAATGCAGACAAGTGTAAGTTGTATCACAGGTCATACTGGACACACACATATTTTGTATTGATTGGGTATATATTAACTGTGATAAATAACTGAACATCTAAAAATGAATAAAAGGGAGACTGTGAAGGAGTAGTCAAATGACCCCCCCCCCCCCCCCCCCCCCCCCGCCCGCGCACGCACACACACACACACACACACACACACACACACACACACACACACACACACACACAGGACGACAATAATAATGACATGTGCAAAGTACATCATCAGTTGCACCAACAATTATTTAAGGTAATGAGAAAATATTTCAGAAGTGCACTTTGGGCTTGTATTCTTATGTGCACCTTGAAACAATCTACCAATCTCTCTACCGATTTTCCAACACTCATAAATCAGCTCAATAAGCTGTTGTAATGAGTTAACATGAGGCTACACTGGTCATGTGAGCAAGAAGACTGTTGTCACCAAAAAAGCTCTTGTTTGAGAGAAGAAAGAGGGGTTTGTGTGGTGTCATTCATTTCTCCCCCAGCTGCAGGTTGGAGAAGCATTGCATAAGCATCACATGACTGAACTGGGCAGCATCCATGCAGATCACACAAGCCTGGTGTCTCCCAGACCTCGGCTTGTCATGGTCACCTTAGGGCTCTGGACTTCCTCTTTTCAAACGCAGAGCTACTGAATTACTTTGGGTTTTCTGATTGCTAACAATAAAAAATAAATTAAAAATAAAACAAAAAATAATGCCCCATGTTTTAGAAAGACAGTAATAAAAGAAAGACTGCAGCAGAATCTGCTTCAAGTTGACTGCTAACAGACTGTTACTTGCAGACGAGTTTAGAAACCAGATAATCATGAAATCTTACAATATACTCAAGTGAATGAAACATATATGAGCCACAGTTTATATCCTCTCCTACCTGAATGAGCCACATGTCTTTTCTGAGACAAAGAATTATTTAATTATTCATTATTATATAGGGCACTAGATAGTTATTGCAAAATATCCACACAGATGTTGGGATGACAGATACATGATGGAGATGACACATAAGTATGTCAACTATTAGTCTGTACCTTATTTAAAAGGATTGAGAGTTTACTATATTAACAAGACCAACAAGCATGCACTGAATTGAGGCCGTGGCTTCTGATAAACAGGTATATGACACAGCCTAGTACATTAATTGTAAAACATTACCAAGAATAGAATATTAGTGTCTAGGTATCTGCCTCCATGCACTTTTCTGTTGTAACTGTGCGATCTTATAACAGATGGCCCCTCTGACATTTTAATTTCACATCCCACTGACCAATTGTGGGGCCAACATAAAAGTGATGAGCTGTATTTCAAGATCCCACCTGATACACATGGGCTTTTTATGACTTTAAATACGCCGTTATTATTCCCATTGTCCACCTGACAAGTCTGTTATATCTGCCCTAGACGAAATTTAACAAAGCAAGATCATAGCAACAACGTTGCGGTGGAGCAAATATGAAACAGTAACTGATATTGTCAGTTCAATGAGCAATATGGGCTCTGAAATCCTCGACAATGTTATAAAATAATAATAATGCAACTGACTTTTCCACAATATCAGCAAATAAAAGGCTTTTTAGAATTATTTTTAGGATAAAGAATTTCATTGTTGATTTATGATCTGCCGAACCAACGGAGACACACAAAGCAAGACCCCAAGTCACTACGAGTTCCAAAATAAATAAACTGTCTTTCAGCAGGTCGGTGTTTTTGTATATACCTGAACTGAAACCTGTGCTAAAAATTAAATTATTATAAATTATTTGCCAACAAAGGTTGGGCTGATTTAAATGAAGACTGCATGCAGTATGCAGCTGCATGATTGGACTCAGTTTATAATGTTTGGTTAAACAAATATAGCCATGTTCTGCATCCTCAGGAGCACACGGCATATGGCCTTGACCAGAGGAAAGAATAATGTGTGAAAAAATGAATGGTTGCACATGCTCATTAGTATCATTAATCAACGACAATGGAGAAAGGCAGAGGAGGGACTTCTCAAAGAGAGGTGAAAAAAAAAAGAATGTAAAGGAGATGAAGGCTTCTTCATCAATATTAACATTTGGAAAATACAAGCATCTTTCACATTGAATCCAGCAACACTGCAGGGATTGCTCAAAACAAAGGAATAGCGTAATTAATACCAGACATAATTGACATTCTAATGGTCACACAATTTTAATTTAATGTGATGCTCTCACTCAGTCTGTGAGATAAAATTGGGCTGAGCTTGCTCCCTTATTGGAAAAACATCTCTGTGGGGATCAAATGTTTGTGTTACAGCTTGACTGTGGACTAAAGGATTTCTCTTAACGGACTTCTGCTTACTGCTTTGCCTTTTGTTACCCACCGTTATATGTGGATAATGGGAATAACTGCAGCCATGAGACAGATTATCAGCATGGAGAGTGTCAGCTCATCTGCAGCCTGTTTCAGTGTGAGCAAGAGGCCCTGAGCCTGGTTGTCCCTCTGCAGCAATAGACACTCTAGAGATAGTTGAACATGCTGAGTGCAAGTTGTTTGATAAGCACACATTTTTAATTGGCTCCAGGTATCCTCAAATGTCAGGAAGGGTATAGAGAAGTTTCCTTCGAATAGAAAAGACTTAAATTATGTGCGTGTGCCTCCAACATGCATAGCTTAACAGTTTCTTTTTTATTTGTAATTGTAAATTAGGGGAGGCTGGTTGTAATCGGGGTCCACTAATCAAATTTCCAGAAAGGGAATGTCTCAACATACAATGAAATACTGTGCCAGAATACATACTTATCTTAAACAAATGAACTATAATCACCAAAAAACCCTTTGTTTAGAGTCTTATATATTATTTGAATATTCCAACTGTCCTGCTGTGCATGGTTGGTTTAATTAGAGCAGTTTATCTTATTTGAAATAACTGCTGTCAGACAGACTTTGCAACTCCACAGAGAATAAATTTGAATGGCTTAGAAAACAAATGAGCTCAATAAAATGTATTTAACTTCAGTGGATGTTTTATTCGTCACATCTTTTAATGGGAACAACATTATCTGTTAGATGTAGATAATTGTGAAGATATGGTTTTAAAACCCACCTACTTTAGTGTGGTTTAGTGGGACAGAGAAGAAGATGTGCCTAAAGCTTTGACACATGCCCTGAGACGAACATTAAAATGATATAACAGAGAAAATTCAGATAATTTATCAAAGAAAACAATGGAGGGACAATACATTACCATTGGTCAGAAGCCTCAAAGCTGGTGGTTATTATGATTGATAATGTCTGTAGTGGAACACAATGGGACTTATTTACATTAACAACCAATCAACTCACATATTAATTACTGGACAGAAGTCTATTGTCCAGAAATGAATGGACATGTGATGGGTATGTAGAACAATGGATGTCATGCATGTGAGTTTATAGTATTTTCTGACTTTATGTTCCTTCATCCAAGTTTTCATAAAAACAAAATCAATAAAAATGTTTTTTTTTTGTTGTTCCTTTGTTAACGCAACCAACATAACAAGCCTGAAGATGTGAAAGTTGTTCATACTGGTCTTTTGAGACTTTTCCTCACAAAGTGAAAAAGAAAAGAAAAGAAAAATGGAAAATATGCTTAATTGCTTAATTTCTGTACGCAAAATGGGCAAACAGACAGGGCAGAGGCAAGAAAGTGAAAAACAGATTGGAAAGATGAGTGTGGATGGGATGTCGCCTCATTCATTGCGGTTTCCTGTCCGGAAAAGTCCATTCATCATTTTCACGTCTTTGTGTCTTGGCTTACTTTGGCAACAGCCAAAAGTGTGGGAATGATAACACACAGGATTGATGAGGTGCAGGTGAGGGGTGGCTAGCAGGGGTTTGGGGTGGAGATGCTCAAACCAGATGTGGCATGAGGTGTGGATCAAGAAGGATCTGATGAAGGTTATACCCACTGCCTACACTAACAACATCTGTTTGAAGATATTTCGATCATATACAAAGCCAGATCATGTATTCTTGTGTAGAACTGTATCGAAGCAGACACATGCAATATGTAGGCCTATTCAAAATGCTGTTATCCTAAAAAAAAGATAAATAAATAAATAAATAAAACCCAACATCCAATCTACTCCAGCTTTGCTCCACTCCTCTAAGTGTGCTCAATAATTTTTGTGTGTACGCATGGATGGTTTGTATGAGGGGATGTGGGGATCCTTGGCAAAAACAAATCTGATTTGATTAAATGTTGGCAAAAAGCTAATAGTAGTAGTTGTATTAGTATTCATGTACATCTAACAACTAACAAAAATGAATGCCCTCTGGTTTACATCATAACTCATAGCAACACTTACAGCAGGCTCCCCCTTGTGGTAAAATATCCCAGCTGTAAAGAATGGGAAAACACAAAAATGTGAACCAAACTCAAACTGAATTTGATTAGAGCCAAGGATCTCAGAGGCGTCTGTTCCTTCTCCCTCTCCATCTTTTCACATCACTACTGTGTAGTGTATCCCCTGCTGGCACCAGACATACTCCAAATCGTGTGGTTCTCCCAACTCAGTAGCTGATCAGAACCAGGTGGGTAGGCCTCCATGTGCTTTCCATTTGTGAAGGATGTAAATGGATTCAATTAGATCCAAATGCACAACCTGTCAGTCGGGGGAAGTGGCAGACTTTCAAAGGCTATTAGATTATGGACAGGATTTGGAATAAAAACTTCACTGGCCGGGATTGTGCCATTAAATTGGTTGATGTGAGGCCATTGAAGTGATTTGAGCATGTGTGCTGACTGGGCTCAATTCATGTGGGCGCAAATTCTGTCACACACACCCCTTTTCCAAACGATCATTAGCAGCCCCTTTGTTTCTTTTTCCGTCTCTCTTTCTTTATACATAAAGCCATGATATATCTTCAGACATATTAGCAGTGGTCTCACAAACTTCCCTGCATTACAGACACAAACTCTTATAGCTTCAAAGTCAAATTGCTCCATCAGTCATTGCTGTTAACTATTCATCCAGAAAAATTCTGACCAACTGTAACATACATATCTCCTTTGTTTTGATTGGCTGGCAGGATATGCTGTTAGGATATACCGTTAACATTCACTTACTCGACTGTGTAAACATATAAAACATGTTAAACTGTTATTATTACCATACAGTAGTAATTTAGACCAGCCAAATAACTAATGCTGAAAATAATTTTCACACGCTTTACAGAAATGTTTATGAGCCTGAGCAGATGTCTTAGGCCCCTGTTCAGAATAGCATTTACATACGTCCTGGGGAATCTGCAAACCAGTTTCATTCATAATGAACCAATGTGGGGGATGGGCAGTTAAAAACAAAGGGCTTACCAACCAGATAGGGAAGAGGTTTTGTTGACCGCTCTTGTTTTTAATGCTTTGCTTCATGAGCCTGATGACATTTCTAAGCTATTATTATCAATCATTATTGCTTAAAACCCCAATAAGCTCATTAGAAAATGAACACCAAATTGATGTCATGTTGGGGCAAATAAAAGATGTTTACAAGCAGAAGATAGTGGAGGAGACACATAATATTTCTCATGGATAGATAAATTCAACATTTTATTCAGTCAATCAGTCTCCAGTTACTGCATATCTTTTAAATGCATTTATTTATTTATTTATTTATTTATTTTTTATTCAGATTCAAATATTTACATGTTTTGTTTCTATTTTACTAACTACAGAGACCTAACCAAGATCACAGGGACATGGCTGTGATACTGTGACAGGTGTTTTTTGCAAGTCTGATGTCAGAAAATTGCTTTGTGAAATGACCACAAAACTTTGCCAATATACAGAAAGGAAAGAAGAGGGAGAAAGAACAAAGCAAAAGTGTAAAGTATGTGATTTGGACACATAGTTGTCCTTCTTGTTGGGCAGTTATATCAGGGAAACGTACAGTAGGGGAACTCCGCTTGTGGGATTTTGACTGCTGTGCTAATGCACTGGACTGAGAAGTAAAAATATATCCAGAGGATCTATACTGAAGCAGCAGCAACCCACTCTGTTTCTGCCTTCCATGTAAGAGATGCGCCCCCCAGGCTCCAGC
This sequence comes from Chelon labrosus, assembly GCF_963514085.1. Classification (NCBI taxonomy): domain Eukaryota; kingdom Metazoa; phylum Chordata; class Actinopteri; order Mugiliformes; family Mugilidae; genus Chelon; species Chelon labrosus. Next base: position 576,332 of record NC_140354.1, read on the forward strand.
CAAATGCGGATGTGGTTTAGAACCCTGCTAGATTTTACAGTGTGTATGTGCCAGGCACAAAACTCTGTAGTTTACATCAGTCAACTGAGTAACATCACTTTTTTTTTGATTATTTAATCCTGTCACTTTTATCTCCCATTAGTACCTGTCAGGATGATAGCAGATCATTATGCAGTGAAGGCGCACATATGCTGTCTTATATAAGGAAAACAACTACATTAATTATTGGAACATAGTTTGATGTGTACACAGAGACTTTCCAGACGTTGTTAAATCTTTTGCCATTAAACAACAGATCTCAAACTATAGCTGCTCAAATAAAGTTTCATCTCTTGTGCACCTGTTTGTATTTATCACCAGGGCCATAGTCACACATACAGTGTGTACAGCATTCACTTAAGGTGTATTCAGAATGATGATGATGATAATAAAAAAAAAAGATGACTCTGAAAACCCAAAAAGTTGTAAACTTTTATGAGACCCCAAGAGATGGCCAATTAAAATGTGCATAGGCGATTTCCACACATAAATGTGGAGGCAGCAGCTGCTCCACCAATGTCCCCTGTCCCATCAGGCAAAAAGAACAGCCTGTATAGACTACAGCTACCTCCATATAGTCTGTATTAAATCCACTTCACATGCTAGGGATCAAGTAGTGAGGCGACAAGGACATTTTGATTGAAAAAGTGAAATAGAAATCAAGGCATCAATGAATGCCTCCCAACAATAATGAACATGGACACTGAGAAAGTCTGGTAACCTGGTGCCCTCTGGTCTAGTCTGAATTTTCCTTTGATATTGTGAAGGAGAGTCACGGGCTGTTCTCTGCATATTCACAACTGATTTCTTTGTGTGTCTGCATGTGTATATGTTCTAATGTTATTTATGTATGTATGTTAAAAAGGTTTCTATTGAACGAACAGACACTGAACAGACCCCCATGCCAGTAAAGAAAGGGAAATAGCTGGCACTCTGAAGCAACTGGAAAGTGAGTGAGATGGAGCAGGCTAAACCTTACAGTGCCAAGAGAGACTCAACTCTACCTCTGTTCTATTGTATAGGGGCCATTAATCCTCCACTTTATGTTCTTTGGGCTCCACTTTTTACAGGTGGTGATAATGACAGTGAGTGACTTGTGGTAATCAACACAATAAATTCAACAAGGATACCTGAACAAAGTCCAGGTTTTACACTTGCACAAACTCCAGTAATAAAAGCTGTCAGTATGCTCTGCTGTGCTATACAAGGATTTCCACTGAAGTTTGGAATTAATAAAGCATTAAATACAGATCAGGCAGCCACTAAGACAGACTAAGATATAGGAAGCAAACTATTTATAACCATAGATTGTATAAAGATGGACAGAAAAGCTCCTCAAAAGTGAATCCAAAGCAAATAGAGCTCCCCCTGGTGTCTGGCTGTACTGTAGGTCATAAGCTTCACCTCCTCCATGTTAATGAATGGAACTTGGGCCAAACTAAATCCTAAAGCAAAAAAAATAAAATAAAAATAAAAAAATCAAGTATGGTTTATGGTTAATATTATGCTATAATGCCATGAGAGTGAAAAAAAAAATAATAAAATAAAGTAGTTTAGTTTATTTAGTTTATTTCTTACAGGGACCATCTACAAAATGCATTAATCACAGAGGTATAGACACACAAGTATTATCACCCCCCCCCCCCCCAAACACACACACACAAAGATAAAAATTAAAAGAAAAGAGAGATAGCAAACTGTGACTATGATATGTTAATGTTGGCAAGACTGGGTGCCTAAATACGATCTTTTCACCTCATATGAGAAAGTACGGTAATCTGAACAGGTTTTCCGATTAATTGGGCGTGTGTTCCATGTTTTTAGTGCTTTAAAGGAGAATACTGATTGAGCAAATGCTGTGCCTCAAAAGGGCACACTACAGTTCCCACTTATGGTGGACCTGGTAGTTCTACCCATTTTTTCAGCACAGGGCTGGACAAATCTTCTCAGAGGTGGAGGTGTGATATTATGAATGATTTTGCGTAACAGACGTAAATTTGTGTACATTATTAGATTATCAAAATTGAGTAAATTGTGTTTAGGGAGTATGTCACAGATATGATATAAGTACAGTGTATAATCCAATATTTCACTGTAACTATTGTAGGTAGAGCAGAGCGCAGTATTAATTAAACAAAAACACCAGTGAGTCTTGGCGGAGGTGTGGGCGCATCATCGATAACACGGCTCCCGTGGCTCCACTCTCGGACCGCAGACTCTGGCTTCAAACTCGCAAGATAGCATTGTCCATATCCACGGGAAAATAGCGTCAGTTTGGCCAGTGCAAGGGAGTGGGGGACGTGTTGGCCATATTTATATACAGTCTATGTTTACAACTGTGTCATCCTTGACCCTCTCAACTCCTGTTATCATTAAAAACAAAGCAAGTATATGACTATCAGAAAGAAAATGGTGGTAATTACTCAGAAAATGCAGTATTTTGGACCATGTTTATAGCCCATCAAGCTGTTGTGGCTTCCAGCTTTTACAACATTCTTCATGTCCAACAGGCATTTCTTTCTCACTGCACACTGAGTGCACTGTAAAATAAGCCCATGAATATAACAAACAGTTGGAGGCCACAGAATTTGGAAGTCTGATCTATTTTTTTTTTTAAAGTGACAAAACTACACCACACAAAAGAGGGATGTGTGGGGTCACAAACAACAAGGGGAAAGGAGTTTGGTCACCATGGCCTTGGTTTCACATTCAGCTGAGTGATCATCAGTGGTGAGAGAATGGAGGGAGGGAGGGAGGGAGGGAGGGAGGCAGAGGGTGACTGAGTGACTACTAGTCCAACAGATGTGATAGATGACTTTAATAACCTCTTGCTGCTTTTTTAGTGTCCTCCAGGATTTGTTGTTATTAAGGCCTTCTTTTTATGATGACCACCTCTTTTATCGTCTCCCACAACAGTCAAAAGCCCCTGTACTTGTGGGCATGTGGCACTTGTTGATGGTGCCAGCAAATCCCAGTCCTGACCAAAGGATATGTGGCCTCACAATAATCCACAAGGCAGGGAGGAGAAAACAAAGCATCTTGCTGACCGATCACCTGAATCTGTCCCCCAAAGCTACGAAACCACTAACCTACCATCGTCACACTTCAGTCAAAAATGCTAAAGCATACTTAAGGAAAAGCTGTGTGATGGTTTTAATAAGCCATTATGACAAGGAAGGAATAAGGAAAGCGAGGAGCTCATTGGGAATAGCCTACACATGAGACCATGGGAGTAAGTACTCATGCTCACCACTGCTGAAAGACAAAATGATTTTATTGTGCTTCCATTTCTACTGCGAACAACAATCAAAACATTTTCTCCTTTAGTGCATCTAAGAAGCTTCATGGCACATGTATTATTAATTTGCAGATGAGCTCAGCCCATGAGCTCAATTAGGATAGTACAAGGAGAGGGGCAGATTATGGGCGGCTATTTAAGTGGGAGTATATCTCTTCCTGACAGTTATAGTCCTAATGCAACAAATTGCACCTTTGTGAATGTAAGCGGCGCCATATCAGTCCTGTGGTGATGAAACATGTGTGTTGCATCACCAGAGGAACGTGTGGCAGGTTAGCAGTGCGTAGATAGCATTTGCCTGTGTTAGTCATTTAGCCTGTCCTCTCCAAGCTAACAACACAGGCTTGAGTGCACCCTATTCCCATTCAGTTGATAGAGTCCTTTTAGAAAACGGCGGCCAATATGGTACTGCATTGAGTGCATGCTTTACCCAGCCAACCCTAAATAGTCCCACTTAGCATGGCTCTCTCTAAACAGTTCCACTACTCCTATATGGCTCTCTCTGGATTGAAAGCCTGTGAGTGTCGACAACTCAACATAGCAAAACTCAGACATGCAAACATCATGTTTTACAAATAGAAGTAGCATGCAGAGTATCTTAGTTCATGGTTTAGTTGTCTCAACTGTCTGTTTATTCGATTAAAAATTGCAGAGATCTCTGTGGAAAGTGTAAGGGGCTGCTTGCTCTCTTAAGAATGGTTTCTTAGCTGCACTGAAGCAGTATACTATAGCTACAGCCACTAAGATATCCCAGACCTCCTCTTGACACCCTGACAGCTGCAATTGGGGAGCAAGTGAGAGCTAAAAGATATGCTGGCTCATAAGGAAGAAGATCTTAATTTGAGTTTGGAGTGCCATGCATTTTGAATTTGAACATCCTCTGTCTACAAATGGCAGAGGTCAAAGTGTCAGAGAAACAGAAAATGCCTGTTTTTAGATATAGTGAACAAGAAATCCACAACTTTTCTGCATAAAATTCATTAATGGTTTAATTTGTGGTTATAAAATGCCAACTGCAGAAAAAAAGACCAAACATCCGACTATCACCTGAACATCTATCCAAGTTATTGACTTGTGAAGTGCTTTATCATTCCCCACTCTCCCTCCCCCCTTCTGTCATGGCTTTCCCAGTTACCTGCAATAGGGCACTGCTAATGTGCTTGGTATGTCATTAGGAAGGCCGTGAAGGCAGCAGAGCAGGCAAGCAGTAGCGTTTCATACTGAAAGCAGATATTTGTGTTGGCTTGTGAGAGAATATCAGCATACGCGATGCCAACCCAATCATCACATCATGCCAGGCAGCAGCAGCCAAAATATATTTGAGCGAGTGTCCAGCAAAGAGAGGCATGGGTGACTAGATGAGCTTTACTTGACTTTTGCTTTCTTTTCTCATGTTGTTTTAGCCCTTACATAGGCTAGTTTTTCTGTTTTTGTAAATACCACAGTTCCCTACCAGAAGGACTGCCCTTTGTCTGGTTTGCTTTTGTTTTCTTGGACAAAAGACATTTTTCAAGGAGTTTTCATATTTGCTAGTATTCAAACCAAAGGTGAACTGGACACTGATAAATGTAAAACAGGCACATGTTTGTCTGCTTGTCTGCATTGTGTGAAGATGCTATTCTCTTCTGTGATTTCACCTGTGAAGAGAGATGGAAATCAGCAGACATAGAGAAAAGAAGTCTAGAATAACCCAGAATTTTTTTTCTTTTTTAATTATTTATTTTTTTGCTGGCCATGTTAAAAATATAATAATGTATATACATACATAGACACAAGAACAAGGACAGTGCATTTAACTCTTCCCTGTCTCTTCACTTAGCTGATATATCATCATAACCCACCTTCATATCTATGCGTACCATGGAAAGGACGGTGTGTGTGTGAATAAATATTCTCTGTGTGGCCCACATATCCGTATCTCATTGTTGAATCCAAAAGCATTTATGAGGTTTGAGGAAATTCATGTCCGGCTAGTAGTATGCTGCCCTCTACTGCTATTTTCATGAAAATGTGACCTCAGAACATCTGCTGATACCAATAGACACCAACTAGAATGTATGCTTAATATTATTACAAATATAATGCCAATGGTCTAAAGCACATGCAAAATTACTCACATGGTTTAATACCCTATGTTTACACTTGCCTTCAACAAGAAGGTTAAACAAGTTATACCAGCAGACATAAAATTGATGCCACACCTAATATCGTCACATATAGTCAAATATACAGTATTCATTTGGCTGTCTTACCTCATAACCCTTAAACTGCTGCAAAAACAATCATATAGCGTATAGAGCACACTGTATGTTGCCAAAAGAAAAAATACATTAAAAAATAATGGGGAACTGTGGATGCTTCACTGACTAAGGATTTTGTAGTAAACTGTGTCTTTAACATGCAGAATTGTATTTGTCAAACACAAATTTTCATAAGACAACACAAGATTATCACTTCCTAAAAAATATTTACCCAGGCTGCTGGTAATTATATCCTCCGCCTTAATCACAGAGTATTGCATATAGGTTTAACATGATTTGAGTCAAGATACAGTAGCATATTTGTAAGAGACATACCACACAATCACATAATAGACTATTTGTCACTTTATATGTTGTTATAATTGGTAATGTAATGTAGGAATGTACCAGAAAAACAAGCTTTATTGTCATAATGTAAGGTGACATCTAACCCTGACTAATCATTGGCTCAGTTGTCATCTAATTTAGTAGAGGTGGAGTTTGTAATTAAAGGAACCAATAATGAGGACCCACAGTAGCCAGCAAGGTAATCCTAATTAAGTGTGGTATGTTACTGTATCCGTTACTGTGTCTGTCATTACGACATATAGGGCTTGCTAATTAAATAAAACTTTCACCGCTCCGCTATTAGACAAAGGTCATGTCTCATTAAAATCTGAATGCAAGGGGAATCATTCATTACCACCTATAATGGCTAGGAAATAAGAAGAGGGAATTCCTGTATGGACAAACATTGCACAGCATGAATAGTGACAGGTATTTCTTGAAAGTATGAACAGATAATGGTCAACCTACATTCCCAACACCAGGGTTAAATGTGCACGTTTGTACTAAGGACAGTTCACTTCTAAATTAAAAAAACAACATGTGGAATTCTTTCTGAAACCTCTTTGCACAATACTGCACATTTCAATGATAGAATAAAAATCAAACATAGGGCAAAAAACCTTTGTTCAAAAACAATTTTTATTTTTGAAATGAGGGCATATTCACAAGAAAAAAATAATGTTGGGTTAATATCATGTACCTTATTAAATACAAAAAAATATAGAATTGAAACAAAATAAACCACATCTTTAAATTGCTTTTCAATTCTGATATACCATTTAAAAAAAATAAAAACTGAGCTTACTGCTGGGACAACGGTTCAGCAAATAAAACCAATCCCACTTTAAGAAAAGGCAAGGCCAAGCCTTGCCACAGTACATCAGGACAGCTACCTGGTTTCTTAGTACAAGGGTGCCTACAGCACTCATAGCACACAAGCAGAGGCTTGTTGGGAGTTAAAATAGAATTGTCTGCAAATAAAATGGCATTTTAATGGCTCTAGAAATATTGCAATATTGCAAAGCCTGGGGAATGTATTTTTGTTCATTGATGCTGTGCTCTGCAACCTCCTCTGGCCAGAAAGAGCTAGATGTCACAACCACAGCTAACAGCACCCACATTCATAAAAGAAGACTGAGGAAAAAAATGGTGTTGTTTACCAGAGGTGGCATTTTGACCAGTGCAGACAACCATGATCCTATCTGACCATCTCATGAACTGGATACAGAAAGCCTTGTTCATAACCAATTTTGACCAATTTTACCAATCTGTAGTAATCATCCATACCAATAAGACCAATAACCTCAATCTCAATTCATGTTCATTATGTTGTTAACTGATTACTGTCACTTCACAATCACTTTTTAATAATGTAGTTTTTTTCTGGTTCAATTTATAATAATAATATACATTTCTGCAAAAATAATTAATGGTTTAATTTGTGGTTGTAAAAATGCCAATTGCAGAAAAAAACACCCAACCCCTGACTATCACATGAATATCTATCCATCCAGGTTATTGACTTGTGAAATACATTATCATTCCCCACTCTCCCTCCCCCCTCCTGTCATGGCTTTCCTGGTTACCTGTTAAATCCATATGTGAAACAGAGCTAGTGTTATTTAAGAGTGCTGATTATTATAAACTGTTTCCCATGTCAGTCAAGAGAAAACACGGGTGTAATGTCGCATGTCACAAATGTACAGGTCTCAAGGTAACAAGAGATTCTTACAATAAGCTCATGAAATTGTCTAAAAAAAACAAATGCATCTAAAAATGGTTTATCTGCAGCTGGAATTGCAACATAATGTCAGAATACTTTACTGCTACCTAAATACAGAGTATGTGTGCCAGATTTGTCACCCAAGTAAGTGCAGTCACTGATGTAAAATTATTTTAAGTAAAAACTTATTAAAAATTCCCTGTCTGAGAGTGTAATGAAATCCTTTAAAAAGTATGACCCATTCTAAAACCAAATCACTTGTTCTTTGGCCTGACTCTACTACATTTAACTGAAATGTATTGACAACATTTTTAAATACTTTAAACTATTAACCAAGTAGCTAAACACAACCTCTCTGGCCAAGTTGACAGCTGTGGGTACTACAGCCTCCTATAAAGGAGTCGCTGTCTGAATATGACAGCAAATGAGCAATCCAAGACAAGTGCAAATCCTCCCTGAGACTGGTCCATGTATTTACACGGACATCTGTTTCAGTATTAACCCAAGCGTCCTACAAGAAGGTTAAACAAGTCACACCGGCCTAAAACTGATGCCACTCCTAAAATTCAACTGTATGACAAAAGACATTGCTTTGTCATCATCAGTCAGTCATAATAAGGCTCTCAGAGGAGCACGTAAACCAGACTGGTCAGAAAATAAATTGTCTTGCATAGCCATATCTATCTCCACAGCTCTGAGTCAGCACTGGAGAATGGTTAGGCTGCACTCATGGTCATTCTGGGATAGAAGGAAAAATGCTCCGCTTTGCTGTTATTTCTTTAAATGAGTTATAATTGTCTTTGGCGATGTATGCCCCGGATGCAGACAGTGTGCAAAGTTGTGTTGTTTTAATGGAACATCTGCACATGGGAAGGTGAGAACGTATCAAAAATGGCAAATTTGCAAAAGGAAACACTGCAAAACCAGACGTACAGCATATCGTATGTGTGATATGATTTTTGCTGAAAAAAAAAAATAAAAAATGCAAACATAATTTGATATTTGGTGCCACAGAGGTGAAGTCTGTCCATACACTAGTTTTGGAGGAGCTCACTGGACTTATTAAAATCACAGTCGCTTTGCTAGCTGTATGGGCCTCTTGCAGAAATATATTAAACTGATATCACAGATGCTCATGTGAACCGGAATGGATCAGTACATTGGTCACGTCAATGTCACTGGTGAAAAACACCGCCAGTGACACACTAAAAGGATGTGACAAATCAGATCCGATGGCCGATGTCAAGAAGTGGATCATGCAAAAATGTCCCTGTCAAACAGCAAACGCTGTAAACATATCCTTTGTAGATTATGAACAAGCACTCACCAAAAGAACCCAGCAGGCCTATCTTATTGCACAAAGCAAATGTTTGTCAAAACCTGCTATTTTCAGCGAGTAGGTTGCTAGTTTGGAGGTTGATAATGTTGTTTTCTGCAGTCAAAGGGATTTTGAAAACAACAGCACACAAACAGTGGAAGGCCACTTGAAATATGTGCCCAACTGCCGGTTTATCCCAACTGTCTACATCCGGTGAGTCAGACTAGAAAATAAGCGGATCAAAAAATGTTTTAAGTTGATCACACGGTCATTATTGCTAAAATAATTATCACTGATTCATTTCAATGATGAACCACCCTCATATACCCGACTCCTGCTGGTCCTTATCCACAACTCTGAAGACTTGTGAGACACCATATTAACTAGAGATGGGTGAAGAAGAGCTGAATAAAATGATCCAGCATGTGATGCTCTCACATGCTTCAGGGCATCAGTCGTCTGGTGGCTATCATGTGTCTCTGAGTTGACCTCGGCTCTGCAAACTTTGGAAGTGGGCCTCCTTCAGGATCCGGTTGATCTGCAGGTAGGACACTAGGTTTGTGGGGCCAGCAAGCTCTGAAGAGTTGGAGAAGCAAAGGGGACTGTAGGGGCCCACAGCACACTGACTGCTACAGCTCCCAGCTGCATGTTCTGGACTGCTGATGCTGCTGCTGCTCTCACTGTTGGATGACTGTAACACAGAGGTCAACATAATAACAACAATAATATAACTATATAATAAAATTTAGGGACTACACAATATAAACTATTACATTATAATTTGACGTGTCTTGTTAAAATTAAAGCCTAAACATTGTTTTATAAGACATTTGTCCAAACTAGACATTATAATGTCACATCAAAATATGGGAAAACAAAGGGATATTTCCTAATGTCTGTGAAGGTTCTCAGTCATCCAGGTCACGGTATATCCAACAAAGGTTCAAAAAAGGCAACTGGACTTGTAGAGTTTACTTAAGTTAAAACTCTACAAGTCCAGTTGCCTTTTTTGAACCTTTGTTGGAGATATTTCCTAATCCACTCGATATAGCTAAAATGAACGTTGGTGTGTTTGCCCATGTTGTTCTGTTTTATTACACTGACTACTATACAAATGCAGCAAAAATGTACCGCACTGTCAGGCACTGTCACTGAAAAATAGTTGAAATAAATGAGATTCACCCTTCCCTTCACAGTTACTATACCTCAGAGTCCCAGGCATCTCTGCCTGGCTCAGGAGAGAGAGGATGAGCTCTGCTCTGCCTTTTGGCTTCGGGCACCAGATGGCCACTCTCCTCATCACCACCACTGCGCTGTCGTTTCCTGTTTAGATCAAATAATAATAATAAATAAACACATTACTGGGAAAAATAGGTAGGGGTCACACAGTTTCACCAATCTATTTTAATAATGGAGAAACATGAGAACAGAGTGGCCATGATTCTGCCAGCAGGTGGGTTTGAAGGCAAATACATTCATGATCCATTGTGGTTTGTCCCTGCTATGTTGTTTACTTAATGCTATACTATTTAAATATGTTAATAAGTGATTTCATAATGTTTTACACTGACTGCGATGCGAGCTGCTGCTGCATCCATAACACGTTAGTTAGCCGCATTATCAAATGTAAGACAAAGGAAACAAGAAATGTCAAAATCTTAACTAGTGCACGGCCAACTGCTGCCCTCATGTGTGAACTCGATTCATTTGATGCATAATCGCCGTTCTTTTAATGGCTGCTGAACGCTCTCAATGAAGGCCACAGTAACTTTGATCTGCCCTCTATTTTAAGCACTATTTGGTCATACTGCGTTACATTAAGTATAGTAGCCTTTGCTCACCTGCTTTCCGTCAACATGTGTCAATCAGTCGAGACGCGCTTCCTTTGTATTTTGTTCGGACAACACAGGCGCACCGGCTGGTTGACGTTAACGACTTGTTAAGGTAGCTCGTTTCCTGTCGGTACAAGGCCCGTAACCTTAGTTAAATTAACCCTGCATGGCTAGCTAATTATGTTGAATAAAAACATGACACAATTGTCCATCTTGACAACACTAACAGCACAGGGATAACCAACAGAGGCACTTCTAGGTTGCGGTATCTGGCAATTGCACTACAAAAAGACAGGACGTTGACGAGCTAGCTAGTTAACCTGCCAGTCCTAGACGCTTTATCATTGGCTATAAGCTAGCGTTAACGTCACGGCGAGCTAAGGCTAACAATCTTATCTGATATTCCTCATACGTCGACTATGGCACAGAATGCAGAAATCGCTTGACTGCTTTCTTACAATAATACCAATCCTTGTACCACGCATCAGACATTAAATCACTCAGGCCTTAGCTTAATTCTGTTAGCGATACTAGCTACAGATACAACCACAACCAACCGCGACAGTTGTGTTTACATGGTACTGCGGCTGCGCACAGACTAGTACTGATGCATTGAAGGCCTGCCGGGAAAATATTTGTGAACCGTGCTTGTGTTGAAGGATGAACGCTTTCTGTTGCATCAGGCAGACGTGTAAGGCATAAAGAACGCAAGGTGGCAATTACAGTAACCTAAAATATGTTTTACGCGTGGAATAAATGTGTATTCTGCTGGTATTTTGGATTAAAAACGAATTTCCAATTGCACTTAAATGCAACATACAACAAAACTGGCGCACGTTCTATTTCTGCAGTGCAATAGGCTACAATACAACCTCTAGTTAATTGAAGGTAAACACCACGCATTTAATAATCTGTTCGCCATGAAATATAATTGGTATTAAATCGACATAACAGACTATAGCAGGACACAATATTATATCGCCTTTACAATGGAAACGCTAGAACGCTTTAATTTGACATATTGTGGTTAAATGTAGTTATCGGTTAAAGGATTGAAAATACTGAACGACAACAGCTTTTGGCTGTATTATAAATCTGTAACCCGGAAGTTACACAGTGTTGTGCAGCCTGCCTATCCAGCCAGCCAATAGTGTAAAAAAAACGCCTCCGCCAATGACTCAAGAGGAGGACTGAGGTGAGATTATCAGGGATTCTCAGCAGCAGCGGTCCTGTATGTATACAGGGAAATAATCGCAATGGGAAGCTCCGACTCAAAATTAAACTTCAGGAAGGCAGTGATCCAGCTCACGACCAAAACACAGGTATATTCGCATCCATACAAATGAATAACACATTACAGATCCACTGGGCGCACCGAGCATCATCGAGGAGATGAGATAGCGCTAAATGATTTGGTATGAAATCTGAATTGTCCCGTGTTGCATACAGCCTTTTAATTGACATTTTTCACCATCAAAATGTGTATAATGTCGACGTGCACATACTGCATGCATTTTCTACATATGTAGCATGTTGCTTTATATTGAATTACATGATCGTGGATTCGGCTACGGGAATTACCTTGGATCCTAATAAAGCTGTACGCGTTTAGTTCTGCCGGTAGTTTCCTATAACTAATGGCGTATAGCAAAATCAGGCTAATGGCGAAGGTCTGGAAATGACCACGTTTGCAGATGCGGCAGGTGGACTGGTGTGCGAAGTGTGCCAGTAAATGCTTCCTGCTGCTAGAACAAACAGTTGTGTTTACATTGCTGTGGGCCTGGGCTCATCTATGTAATATAAGCCTCGGCCCCCTTGCGTAAGATAAAATGGCAAAACTACATTCGAATGCTGTCCTATTCAAGATCAATTAACCCATTATATTTCAAGCCTTTCTGGCATTAAATGCTCCATTGGCTCATTTGGAAACTAAAATGTAAACATTTATTCTACAGCCAGTGGAATCCACGGACGATGCCTTCTGGGATCAGTTCTGGGCAGACACAACTACCACTGTCCAGGATGTTTTTGCACTGGTGCCAGCTGCTGAGATAAGAGCTGTTCGAGAAGAGTCCCCCTCAAATTTAGCAACCCTCTGTTATAAGGTACGCAACCATGCATTGGTGTAGTACAGGTTTGTTTATGAGATGAAGATATTACAAGTGACATTATGGTATAATTATGTTTTGGATTTCAGTGGGATTGTTGGAGCACTGCACAGGCTCTCAGATGTGGGAATAAATGAGTCAACTCCCCTCCCTTTCCTTTGCTTTCCGTCTTTTGCTCCCAGCTTCCGTTTGAAGCTGCGTATCAGAAACAAAACAGGCATACGGGGGCTTACAGCATAATTAAATAAAGAGGAGATGAGAGCCCTTGAATTTGAGCCGATTCAAAAGGGCTTCTTTCCTATTTTAGGCTTGGGCTGCAGCAGATTGTTGACATGTAAATCATCAAGTAAACCTTTGTTAAATATAAGAAAAAATAACAACAGCCCCAGCATGTCACATCTCATAGACATTTTTATTTCTTTTTTACTGTTAAATGAACTGAACTGTATGTCATTTACTTTCTAGTGTTTACTGGTAACATATTAGGTACTGCAGTTTACCCACGAAAATAAACATGACATGTTCTCATAACACTACTCAAAACTCAAAATCCTTTATGTCCAGTTAATGACACAGTAAATAAAAACTATGATACTTTATGAGCATTCATTGTCTTCATGAAAACATTTGGATACACAAAGCAAAAATAGTGTTACTGCTGTATTTTTTGGAATAATAGTTTTCTTATGGCTTGATGGCTTGTCAGAAACTTGATGCATGGCATGTTTGTTACATGTGTCAATACTTCATTAATCAGCTTGGAACCAGCACAAATATTGTTCAAGCAAATTTGATCATTAAAATTTAGTAAAAACACAATTTTTTTTTTAGGTAAAATGATGAAACAGTGTGCCATGTACATATTCATATTCAAAAATGATTCCTGATTATCTAGGCAGTGGAGAAGCTGGTGCAGGGGGCAGAGTCCGGTTGTCCCACTGAGAGGGAGAAGCTGGTAATACTGAACTGTGCTCGCATCCTGACCCGCATCCTTCCCTATATCTTCGAGGACCAGGACTGGAGAGGATTCTTCTGGTCAACGGTGCCCGGTGCTGGCCGAGCTGGGGTGAGTGGGCACAGTAAAAGACACTTCTCACAAATATGTACAAACATAAGCGTCAGAAATACAATGGTTACTTGTACAGTGCATATGTGTACGCAATTTTACAATAATGTTCAATGAGAGCACTGAACTTATGAGACTGGTTTTTCCTGGGTGTGAATCCTTCACTTCCTTGATCATTTAAGTTTCCTCATACCAGCTATAAGGAGGTGCATTTTCATCTTTCTCTGTAGAGCAAGTCATTTGATGGAGAAAGGAGATTATAGTTGTTAGTTTACCATTCACATATTGTCCATCTGTTTCAGACGGATGAGATGGATGATGATGATGGAGCTCGACCACTGGCTGAGTCGTTGCTCCTAGCCATTGCCGACCTGCTCTTCTGCCCTGACTTCACAGTGCATAGCCACAAGAGAGGGCCTGTGAGTACCCAGTGTCCTGACACCGTGCAATTCACTGACATTTGTCATCTTATCACCACTCAGCAAACATAATAATGCCGGACACATTATAACAATCTCAATAGTCTCATTCTAACGTGTTGTTTTAAACTTAGACATATTTTTCCGGGCTCTGTTTCCTTCCTTCTGATCTGAAGTTGCCCAACTAACCTGTCACTCAAGTTTCTCCGGAGAGACAACTTAGAAAGAGATAATGGCCAGTGATACACTGTCAGGCACACCAGGAAGAATTCCTCTTCCATCATGAGTAAGAAAGGAATGTTGCACATGAGACTAAAACTTTGTTCTCATAATGAACCCTCTTTATTTTTTGCTTGTCCTTTTAAAATTTGCACCCTGACAGATAATAGTCTCTTAGGGGACAAGGAAGTGAGACTATTCTCCACATAAAAATGACAGAATTGGCTGTCTTTTTGTGATCTAAACATTAGCTTGACTAATGGAATGTCAGAAAATGCTCATGCATCATTACAGAATAAACAACAACTCATTCAGTCCTCCAGGCATAATAGCATAATGATTTGTTTGACAAAGTATAGACCCTCTTTTGTAGTGTCATTGATTATATAGTCTGACAAATATTTATGCTGTCCTGTAGTAATCTGACTGTAATGTTTTCATGAATGTGTCCAGGACTCAGTAGAGAGCATGCAGTCTTTAGACAGTTGTGAATACATCTGGGAGTCAGGGGTGGGATTTGCACATTCGCCCCCTCTCAACTACATCCATGACCTGAATAGGTGAGTCAGTCTGTTTTGTGAAGCTGTGCCAGGAAACCTCTGTATCACCAAATCGATATTTTATTTTGGTGTCTGATTTACTTTTAACTTTCTTTTCTCAACCTGCTTTTTCAATCTTCAGGGCAGAGTTGCTGAGACTGTTACTAACCTGCTACTCTGAGGCCATGTACTTGCCACCTTCATCAGATAACAATGTCCTCAACCCCTGGGTGACATTCTTCTGCTCTACAGAAAATAGGTAATGGCACATCCATATTATTGGACGCATTCAACTGAATTGAAAACTGAGTTTTTACATTTGTAGATGCCAATTAAAAACTTAACTTTACATGACTTCCAACAACATGCTATTGTTTTCATCACAAGTGGAGTTTCTTAATTTACTATAGAGATTACATTACAAAAATACTTTGCATGTGTGGACCACTGTTTTCAAAGTCAAGAGTTTTGGCACTGTGCTTTCATATTTCTTATATTCAAGTAGATATTATAAACTTTCAAAATTTATGTCTGTTTTGACTAAAACTGGAACTGCATTACCAATTATCATGTATCATATTTTAAAATTTTATTTAAAAATAATCATGTAATGGAACTCAGTTTAGACACTCTTAAAGTAATACATGTTTCACTAATTTGGTTCTCATGCCCTTGTGCCTAGACATGCTCTGCCCCTGTTCACATCTCTGCTGAATGTGGTGTGCGCTTATGATCCAGTGGGCTACGGCATCCCGTACAACCACCTGCTCTTTTCTGACTACCGGGAGCAGCTGGTGGAGCAGGCTGTACAGATCCTCATTGTGACCCTGGAGCATGATGGTGGGATTCCCCACCGCCCTGCCTCTCCATGCAGCATAGAGGAGCAAGAAGTATGACAAGGCCACAAAAGAAGTAATTAATTTGATGACCCATGTTTAATGTCTTTTGAAATAAATATCTTTATCTTTGTGCAGTCTGCAGGCCCCGAAAACTTGTTTGCAAATTATTTGTCAAGGATTCACAGAGAGGAGGTATGATTATCATTGTTTCTCAAAACATGATAATTCCTGCAAAGATCACTTGTCTAAAGCCCTCTTTATGCACTTTCCCTTGGTAGGACTTTGACTTTGTGCTGAAGGGCCTAGCTCGTCTGCTGACCAACCCTTTGACTCAAACTTACCTGCCTAACTCCACCAAGAAGATCCAGTTTCACCAGGAGCTGCTGGTGCTTTTCTGGAAACTTTGTGACTTCAATAAGGTTGGAAACAACTAAAGTGGATCATTTCTTAGGTCAGAATCATTAATAGAGTTTGTGCTTTCATTATGCAATCCACTTTGTGTCCCCATCACAGAAGTTCCTGTTTTTTGTACTGAAGAGCAGTGATGTGCTGGATATCCTGGTTCCTATACTCTATTACCTGAATGATGCCAGGGCTGACCAGTGTAAGTCTCCTCAGTTGCTTCATTGCACCCAGCATGCCTCTACAAGCCTCCACAATGTCCATAATATACATACTTCTAGTGTGATTTATTCTTTTTGCAGCACGTGTTGGACTCATGCATATTGGTGTGTTCATTTTGCTGCTGCTGAGTGGAGAGCGAAACTTTGGTGTGCGCTTGAATAAGCCTTATTCCATTCATGTGCCTATGGACATCCCCGTGTTCACAGGGACTCATGCTGACCTTCTTATAGTGGTGAGAGAGATACCTGCTACGACTGAAATGGCTTTATTTTGATTGCTGCCTGACACAGAGCCTGTTCAGATCTTGCGTTAAGATCTGATCTGATTGCAAGTGACCAGCTTTAGGTACGTGTGTTCAGACCTGGCATTAACATGCGTTTCCAAATGCGTCTCCAGATCCGCTCTGTACGCTCTGTGTTGTGCCCCGACGTCATCTGGGACACAGTAGAAAATTTTAATAGCATGGTTATTATCGTTAACGAAAAACGAATGAAATAACGAAAACTAAAATTGAAAAAACAATTTTGTTAACTGAAATAAATAAAAACGAAAATTAAAAGAAAAAAGATAACTAACTGACACTGCATTGCGTGTTTAGAAAACGAACTAAAACAAACTGAAATTATAGATATAATTCCCTTCGTTTTCGTCTCTGTCAATTTAATTATAAGCTTCAACTGGTTGGATTCATATGATCGATTTATTCCGCTCTGGCAGTTTTATGCCAGCTGGCAGCAGCGGCACCTTACTGCACCTCACGGTCTGTGACGTCACCTGGCGGCACCATGGTGGCTGCAGCAAAAGCTGGGAGAAAGCGGCAAAGTCCTGTATTGGACTTTTTTGAATATGACGACGAGAAAGATAAAAGCAAGTGTCTTGTAGTGGAAACAGACTGTGACAAAATATGTGGCTTGCTTCTCAAGGGGACCCCACGAATCTCAAAGTCCATTTAAGAAGCTCGCACAAGGCGGCTAATGTCGAGTACCAAAGCAAGCTAGCCTCTGTGAGTCCACCGCCGCCCCCACCCCCCCGAAAGAGAAGGATTAAAGGAATAGTTCACCCAAGTCAAGTTTTATTATACAATACTCACCCTGACCTTTTTGAATCCTGCACCTGACAAATAACCCAAAGTATGAAAAAACTAAAACTGATACTAAAACTAATAAAAACTAAACTAAAACTAAGCATTTTTGGAAATATAAAAACTAATTAAAACTAGCAAACCCACACTAAAAACTAACTAAAACTAACTGAATTGGAGGGGAAAAAAAGTCAAAACGATATAAAACTAAACTAAAATGAAAAATCTATTATTATAATATATTATAACCTTGTTAAATACTTTCATTTGTAAAATATTTTATATTCAGTTAACAGCTACAAGGATAGAATATTGTAAAAGGCTCTCATTACTAACGACCAGGCATCACTTACGGTGCCTTTTCCTTTTCAGGCAATCATTTATAATAGCAGTCGTGTGTTTTTTTTTCTGAACAAATGGAGTAAAACTCCACTGACGCAGGAGCTCCCCTGTTGATTATAGGTCTTTAATGCGACTCAAAATGTGTTGCATTCACAATACCAAAGGAATGCGGACACATGCAACCCAGACCACCTCCAAATGTGGTCAGAGATCAGATCTCTCAAATGCGATCTTAATGCGCCCTGGGGGTGTTCACACCTGTCTTGTACATGATTGGATTGCCCAGATTGAATCTTAATGCAAGGTCTGAACAGGCCCTAAAATACAGTAACAGTTACCATACAAAGCCTCACACCTTTCACTGTGTTTGTTTTCTAGGTGTTTCACAAGATAATCACGACAGGCCACCAGCGACTCCAGCCTCTCTTTGACTGCCTACTCACCATTATTGTGAATGGTGAATTGCTTTGATGCCTTCTATTGGGCAATACACTTTTTATTTGCAAGATCAGCTTTGAAATGTTTTTACATCTCATAAAAAACAGCTGTCACATCGTGTTTTTTTGTTTTTTCACAGTTTCCCCCTATTTGAAGAGCCTGTCTATGGTAGCAGCCAATAAATTGCTCCACCTGCTAGAAGCTTTTTCCACCAGCTGGTTCCTGTTCTCTTCAGCCCAGAACCATCACCTTGTTTTTTTCCTTCTTGAGGCTTTCAACAATATTATCCAGTACCAGTTTGATGGTAAGAGACAACTTAAACATTTCTGGGTTCAGTTGAAGCTCTTGCAGACACGTTGTTTTGTGTAAATCTGTTCCTTTTTCTTTCATCCCCAGGAAACTGCAACCTGGTGTATGCCATCATCCGGAAACGTAATGTGTTTCACCAGCTGGCCAACTTGCCCTCTGACCCCAGTTCCATCCAAAAGGCTTTGCAGAGGAAGAAGAAGTCACCTGATGTTATTTCCCGCACAAGTTCCCAAGAAACTGTATCCATGGAGGGCTCACACCCTGCAGTGCCAGCAGAGCCTGGTACACTGAAGGCCAGTCTGGTCGCCATACCAGGTACTGCTACTTGGATGTTACTGTATTTTTCACATTTGACAGTACTCTTCACATTGTGGTGTAGCTATACCACAAATGAGACATGTACATTGCATATATACACACAGTACCTGAAGATAATGGGTGTTAATTGAGTAGGCCCATTGCTCAAGAAACTGTAAATGCGATTCAAAGGATAAAACAGTTGATATTTCTATAACTGTAGAAAGTTGTCTTCAGCTGCGGAATCGTTGTTTGTTTTGGTCTTTTAATGGGATTTGTTGACAAATAGGACCGTCAGAAGATTCAGCTTTTAAATATGACTGTGGGTCTCTCCAGGCATCGATAAGCTGACCGAGAAGTCCCAGGTATCAGAGGATGGCACTATGGTATCAGTTCCAAAGACAAACTCGCCTCATGCTGTCCTCTCGGACCAAAGTGCGGTCGCTGGGACCAGTGACACT
The DNA here is from genome assembly GCF_963514085.1 of Chelon labrosus. NCBI lineage: Eukaryota > Metazoa > Chordata > Actinopteri > Mugiliformes > Mugilidae > Chelon > Chelon labrosus. The sequence continues at coordinate 595,872 of NC_140354.1, forward strand.
GAGTCAAACTCAGGCAGAGACAATGAAGTAAGGGTTTTTTTACTGTGTGGCTGTGCTTATGTAAATATACTCTATGTGCATATTAATATTAATCTGTTTATTCACATTTTCAGGATGTTTTCTACACTGAAGCAGAAATGGAGAGAAGACGTTTGTCAAGTGTGTCTTCAACGTCCTACTGGGCTCCCTCACCAGAATGGGTCAGTAAACTCTTTTGCCCTTAGCCTCTCCCCAGTTTTTGACAAACTCATTTGGTGTAATCAGGGCTTAATTCATATTCATACATTTTTTTCCCAGGTCCTCTCTTGGAAGTGTAAGCTACCCCTTCAGACTATCATGCGTCTTCTACAAGTACTTGTTCCCCAGGTCGAGAAGATCTGTATTGATAAGTATGTGAACTATATATTTTTGGTCTGCATGCAGAAGAAAGGAAGTATTTGCACATTAAAAATACAGTATCACCAAAAACATGCCATGTGTTTTACTGCAGGGGTCTCACGGATGAATCAGAGATCCTGAAGTTTCTTCAGCATGGCACATTAGTGGGCCTGTTGCCAGTTCCTCACCCTATCCTCATCAGAAAGTATCAGGCCAATGCAGGCACTGCCATGTGGTTTCGCACCTATATGTGGGGCGTGGTTTATTTGCGGTGAGTCAGACAGAAGAGCTATTTGTTCTGGAAACTTAACATCTTTTCACACAGTTTAAAACCAGTGTATTCATTTGTTTTTCTAGCAACGTGGATCCTCCTATCTGGTATGACACTGATGTCCGCCTTTTTGAGATCCAGCGGATGTAGACAGAAGACTTTGACTGAAAAGGAGACTGTTCCTACACCAGAGTTCCTTTTTCCTCCAGTATCTGCTATATCTCACTGTGTTTTGCTTTCCTAGTAATCATAATGCTTGATCCTTATACCACCCCCTTGGGTAGGATTGTTCAGATGAGTTAGGTTGAGATTCCTCTCAGACAAAGATGACCTGTTTATCAATGTTGGCCATAAACAACTGTGTTTGTACATTTCTTAAGACCACAGAATGTCTATGAAAACACTGAGATGACTGGAGTATTTATTAAAGGCAGGGCCTCTGTTCTGGACACCACAGAATAGGAACTATTGAATTTCTTAGATTTGTTTGAGGATATGCTGCTATCCAACAAAAGCTTATACATATCTTGGATGGCACAACATTAGTGTTTCATGTTATTTATTGTACTTGCCATGCTTGCACCTTTTGTGTTATAGTTGTAGTTTGTGATAATGTTCAAAGAATACAGATTGTATGTTTTATGTGTATGACCCAATATAATTTTTAATGTGGCTGGCAGTGCTTATATTGCTCAATGCTGAAAATGGTATCCTTAAATTATCCTGAAAATATAAATTTATATGGTTCTGTGAAATCTTTGATCACATTACTGAACTGCGCATTTCAATGGAAAATTTGAAATTCAGTGTTCAGAGAAATGCCGAGTCCTAACACACAAATTGTCAACGTTATACTTATTTGGATATTATGGACTAACTCGGATACCTTTTTTGTTGTGGCACCTTCACATGTCAACCACTAGATGTCAGTAGATTCTTCTCAGCACAGATTAGCAACTAAAGACTAGCTCCTCTCAATAAGGACCCACTACAAAAATCATATGGAAGTGGAATACAAATGCAGAAAATAGTTTTGCAAATTCATATCCTTTGGTATTCAGTGCCCCATCATACATCATGTGGATGTAAAAACCATTACGACGGTTCATAACATACCATAATATTCAGTACTAGCCATTTTTGCATCAAGAATGAACCATTTTGAAAATCAGTTAACTTAGTCAGGAGCTGTACATTAATTCACATGTAGCACATAATTAAACCCTTGACCCACTGTTGTACTGCATATAAAAGTTTGCAGATTGGAATGTCCAGAATATCCAACAACAGTTAAGTGTTTCCCATAGAAGATTTATTAACTTAAGTTAAAATGTTTAATGCATAAAACAATTAAATGTCAATGGTAACCAAGTCTAGCTAAGAGATTAAATACACCTCAAAGAGACTGGCAACAGAGTGCATACGATAGAAGATTCCAAAAGGCAGTCCAATATTCACGATAGCAGTCCACATTGTGTACGTGTAGAAGTGTATCTCAACAGAGTGGTCGAACTGGGGACGAGCTCCGAAAGCAGGCATGATCCAGAGCTGTGAATTAAGTACAAGAGAATGAGCAGAACATTTTTTTTTTTTTTTACGCACACAGGAAATGTGCAATAATTAAATGCAAGAAAAGCATAAAATACAACTTACAATTATGTTAGAAAGCAGTAAAAAGGCACAGATTTCCTTCAGAACTCTTCTCTTCCAACTCAGCTTAGGACACAAAGTCATGTAGCTGGACTTGTGGGTCTCCATTGCAAAGCTCATCTCTGGATGTTCTTGGAAGGCATGGGCATTTGTGTGTAGAGCTGCTTCCTGCATCACGTGGAAGGGTTCACGGTGGAGGCCTTCAATGATAAAATAGTTCTGCAGGCAAAGCTGGAGCACCAGCAGCACAGTCCAGGACAGGTTGAGAGCATTCAGATAGCCTCTGACTCCTGTCGCCACCACTGCCACAATAGAGAAATAGCTGATGATGAAGCGCCCCATTGAGGCTCCCACCAGCAGCCCCACATCCAGGCTGCGAGTGGGGTTTTTCTCCGATACATGTTCCCTGTGGTCCAGCCTATAAACTATGCAGCCAATCATTGTGGAGAGGGACATAAGGCTCACTATCACTATATTCATGATAAAATGAATCAGCAAAGCCCCGTTTCTCTTCTTTTCATCTTCTTTTAAAATGTCGATCTCATAGAATATAAAAGTTACAAGTCCTGCCAAAACCAGCAGTACTCCCGTTATAGGTCCAAAACATACCTCTTTCAGACGGAACTTAACTTTGTGGTGGTTGTGTTCTTCTACAAGTCGACCCACATTCTTCCACATGACGTAGGCCATAGCAGAAGCAAACAGGCTATATTCTATGTTGAAGGGATACAGGTAGTAAAAAGCCTCTTTGAAGGTGTCACACGCTGAGTGACTGCATATACACTTCTTGTCACCATAGCTGGCTGAAATGGAAAGAATAATTTAGTTTTTCCCCTCCTTAACAGGGTTCTCAAATAAATCTGATTAAAATTGGGGTAAAAAAAAAAGAAAAAGAAAAAAACATTGATACCTCTGTACAGCTTGTGCGAGACATTGATATTCAGTTCAGGAATCTCAGTTTGGTGAAGCGATTCTTCAGTCACTGCTGCCATCCACACTACCAGGTTAGTTGAAAGCGTAAGAGTAAGTCCACACCTGGTAATGTGAAAATGATTGATAATGATTAAAAACATTGAAGTGAATAAAGAATCGAACACCGCGAGTAAAAATTATTTACCGTGTAAAATTTGTGTGTAGCTGCACACAGTCCTTCGCATGAATCCACAGGAAGTAGGTCTAAAACCAGACAGTTTTGTTAAGTTTGGCCAACGTAGTCTAAGTGCATGCAAGACTGATCTTGTGATACATAATACAACAACCTGAACAAACAAAAACACAGCTTGCACCACAGGAAAGGCCACTTTAACAGCGGAATCACAGTGAAGGTAGCCCACATAATTGCCAATCTTAAAGATGTCCATGAGGAGACTAAGCAGGCCAAACAGCACAAGTCCAGCTGCAATATAAATAATTAGGAGATTAGGTTTTGAAACATCCACAACCGAGATCTTAAAAGAAAGTATTATCAAGCAGGCTCACCTAGGAGCCATACAGGCCCAGCATGACTATCTTTGAACAAGACTGCTTGATGCTTTCGGTAGGTGAAGCATGTGTAAATCAGCATCCACATCATAGTGAGGAGGAGGAGGATAATGAGGAAGATTTGCCGGTGTACAGCAGTTATGGCTACACTGTTGAAGGCACTGCCACTGACCAGAGCACAGCCCAGGATTAGGATGTTGATGCAGATTATGCCAGACAGCAGCCATCCACCCCCATGGTGGGCCCTCTCCATCACTACTTCCTCATGGTGTACAAACTCTCTCACAGCCTCCACACTTGAAGGGTGTGAAGGACTGGGCAAATGCTGGATAATTTCCATCTGTGCTGCCGTTTCAATGTTGGATGGATGGACCTCAACATCATTTGGTGTTTTTCTGTAAAGATACCAGTTATCAGTTTGATTCACCTTCAGTCAAAATAACCATACCGCTTTACAAAGCCAAAATTCATTATGTTAACACTTGAACCTGATCTTTTAAAATTTGACAAAAATGTTTTATAGCTAGCTAATGAGCCTCAGCTAAAGATAATTTACATGTGTTCATGGTTCCTTTCACCAACATCAATGTAATTTAGTTTATTAAACAGTAGGTTTAATTGTGGGGAATTATAAAGACATAGTAATACCTGAAAACTAAAGGTGCTAAATGCTAACTTGAACAGCTTAGAGCAGGAGTGTCAAACATGCAGTCGAATTTGCAAAGGAAGAGAAGAAGGAAGAACAACAAGGAAGGAGGAAGAGAGAAAAGAGGAGAAGTAGAAGTAGATGGGGAGGGAGGAGAAGGAAGAGATGAAAATGAAAAATAAAAATAAAAGGGGGAGGAAGGAGGAGGGGTAGAATGAGGAAGAGTATGAAGGAAAGAAGATGAAGGAGGATGAAGGACATGGATGGGGAAGGAGGAACAGGGAGAAGAGTAGAAAGAGGAGGAAGAAGGAAAAAATAACTGAAAATCTTAAATCAAATTGAAATAAACATTTTCATAATGTACTTCTTTGTACTAAAAGGAAAAATCTGGAGTGGTCTTTATTTATATGTTTAATAAATTATAGGTTATCATGCCACTGGTCCTGTCCGCTTGAGATCAAATTTGGCTTTATATCATGAACTAAAAGGAGTTTGACACCCCAAGCACAGAGTAAACACAATCTGGCTTCCTATGCAACCTTGAATAAAAGATTTTTTTGTGATTGTATTGCTTTATTAAGCTGCAGTTAAATTAAGTTAGACAAGATGAAATACACATCATATTTGCAACAACCGTGTATGCCATTGTGTTTGTAGATACATTTTTCTAAGCTCTAAGAGCAATGTATGATCTGCTTTGTATAACATAAAATTATAACTTTAAGAACCATTTCCAGAGTTGCCGATCTGCCATTGCAGGATACAATATCCCCAAATGCTTCTCGGTTACCAGCATGAGAAATACAACATCTTTTGTGAAAATTGTTTCTTCTTAGGGTTACCATGTTTTTGAAGTTCCATTGAGAATTAACTGACTCTAGGAGACCAGAGTTTACAAAAAAAAAGCAAAAACACATTACTTCAAACTTACCTAGAGAAAAGTTTATTGCAGGTCCTGAACATCTTCTGAGCTACAGTTTTCATAATGTAGGCTTCTTCCAAGCAAGTCTTAGAACTCACTGGCTGTCTGTATTGGGTCCAAGTTAAAATGTATATTTTTCTTTGATTACATCAAGCACCAGAAACCATAAAACATCTGGACCATAGGTAATTTCTGTACAACAATAAAAGAAAAGCTGAAGCACTGCACAAGGTGTAGTAAATGAAGAAAAGACAGGTGCAAGTAGTTTCAGCTGATTAGCTACTCTCACTTCTTGCCCCTCACCCACAGCTGTTTTAAATTCCGTTGTGTCCTTGTATTCCAAGGGTATGTCAGGCTTCATTCCTGTTTGTTTCCAAGATTTATTAAACTGTTCATTCTGAAAACCTCAACAAGGAAGGGTTGAAACATATCGTAAAGGTGGAGGTCAAACTAACTGAGAAGCTGAGAGGACTGAGGTCTTACAAAATATGTTGTTTTTGCTCATTCATTTCCTGTAACCGCTTGTTCTCTGGAGGGTTGAGGGGGGGCTGGAGCCTTTCCCAGCTGTCATTGGGCAAGAGGCGGGGTACGCCCTGGACAGGTCGCTAGTCTATCGCAGGCTAACACAGAGAGAGAGACAACTACACTAACACCTAAGGCCAATTTAAAATTAGCAATTAAATTAACAAGCATGTCTTTGGACGGTGGGAGAAAGCTGGAGAAAATCCAGGCAGGCACAGGGAGAACATGCAAACTCCGCACAGAAAGGCCTCACTCAGCCGATGGATTTGAACCCAGAACCTTCTTGCTTTGAGGAATCAGTGCTAACCACCACACCACCGTGCTCCAGACTTATTTCTCATGTAGGACTAAAGAAAGAAGGGAGAATGGAAGCAATCCCACATCTCGATAATCCCTGCATGTGACAGAATCCATTTTAGCAATAATTAACTCGTTGCAGAAAGTGTAAATCTTTTCCAGGCTACCTGTTTTGGTAGGGTGATGTGTTTTAGAGCTTATGAACTTTGGTATGCTGTGGCTATTCAGGTGCTAGTCACAAGGTTGGAAACAAAGGTCACATAATGTTCTGTCTCTGCCTGTCACAAACATTCAAAATGCTGAAAACACCGGTCGTGTTCCTTCTCTTCTGTCTTCTCGGGGCAGCCAATGCACTGTACAAACAGTGGATTTCTGACACCAATTATGAGAATAAGACCAACTGGGACAAAGGAGAAGTTCCGTGCGGCAGTGACATTGTTCAGTTTTCAAGTCAAAGAGAAGTATCTGTGTTTGTTGAGACAACGCATGCTGTGCAGGAGTTGAGATTGCCACTTGAAGGAGAGTTCATCCTGAATTCAGGGGCTGGATTTTATGTTGGACAAGACTCAGGTTGTGGAGTAGGTGTCACAACTCAGTTCAAAGACTCAGAGTCTCTTCACTGGTTCAATCCAGCTCTGTGGCAGGCTGCAGCAACTCTGAATGATCTGCAGCAGGGAAACTTTCTATTTTCAGTCCATGAGGAGAGCGTCCCCTGCAAGTATGATGATGTTGTTTTTAAAGCCCTGTCCTCATTCAGAGTGGACACCACCTCCAGTCAGACTAACATCCCTGTCAAATCGGTGTCAGTTTTAGGGAAGACCTTTGATCACGGACCTGAGTTCTCTCAGTATCTCAGCTCACGCTCTGGCCGACTGCAGTTTCATGGATCCTCTGCTGTCACCGTTGGAAACCCAGGCTGTGAGGATCCTTCTGGCTGTGACTGCGGAAATTCTGTAAACCATCAGCAGATCTGTAGCACAATAACATGTGCACCTCTCAGCTGTAAGGAACCTCTCCTCCCTGTAGGACACTGCTGTGAGGTGTGTGGTGCTATCGTTACCATCCGTTATGCCACGGGGTTCAATCTGCAGACTTACAGGGAGCGAGTTCGTCACCTTTTTCTCATCCAGCCACAATACAAATCCATCCAGCTGGGCATGTCAAAAGTCTTTAAGTCACAGCGGCTGATGGGGATCATACCTTTTGGTACATCACCTGAGATCCAGGTAGTTATTCTGGATGGAGAGGAAGGAGCACAGTCAGAGGCTCTAGCCCGGGACATAATGAAGGATGCTGGCTCTCATGGTCCTGTGCTGGGAATCACAGAGGCTACATTTCAAGCCTCATCTGGGAGTAGCAGTGTGGACTCTGGAGGCAATGTGGGGATGGTGGTTGGAGTTGTTTTTGGAGTTTTATTAATGATTGCACTCATTATTATCATGGTTGTTCTAGTTGTTAAGGGAGTTGTTAAAATCCCATCTATACCATCTGTGAGAAAATGGATGAACAAAAGTGAAATTGGAGAACTTGGTGGGCCTCTTGACCAAGGGTTTGATAATCCAATGTTTGACAAACCCACCACAATGCCTGATACTCCTGGATTATATGGGTCTGAAACTAATCATTCGATCCACATGACTCAGACAGGTGTGCACTTTGTAAATCCAGTTTATGACGAGAATGAAACTGATTTTAATGCCTGAAATTGAACTTTTGCATTAACATGATACCATGAACGATACTGTATATCCACTCAAAGTTTCATAATAATTGAACAATGTAAGTTCTGAAGTGCTAACAGACACTGAAGGTCAATCATATACACTTAAATGAAAGAATTATTGGCACTCAACTGTGTGTTTTCCCCCTTATGCAAATCACATTTACAAGCAGTAAAGCAACAAAACTGCAGTAAATTCCATGCCTTGTGCTGTCAGGTGTCTTGTGTCTTAAATGTCCACCACTAGATTGTAGTAAATTTAACCTTCACTGACACAATATCTTTATGTACCTGGTCATTCAACATCAATAAACATTTATATGCAGTATTTCTTCAGACTTCATTGCCTTTGTGTTGACTGTGTTTATATGTTTTCTGTAACTGTACAAAAATTGGCATTGACATTGGCAGATTTTTTTCATGTGTTTATATTGAAGGGTGCTGGTAATTTTTTAGCAACAACTTAATTCTGCATTTTTTCTTTCTTTGACAGCCAGACAGTAACAGATAAGGGCTCTAAGAAATCTGCTGGCCTGCCCACCATTATGTGTAGGAAATGCTAGGTGGTGTCTACACAGCATGTGCATAACTTACAAAATAGGTGTGATTTGACAAGTAGGATACCCATAACATAAAGTGCTGAGAAGTGCATTTACATATCAAAAATGAATGTCATTAATATCTACGAGGTACTATATTTGTATTTGATCATGTGCAGGCCTGAAGACTTTCTCTCATTCACTGTTCTCAGCACGGGCCTGCATATTCCTATCTGCAAATGTGTGACTTGAGTTCTGAATTTTCTTTGGCTGTCATATGAAGATACAAAGAATTCCAGGGGCGTCTACATGTGCACAGACTGTCGGAATAGCTTCATCCTCCTGTCACACGTCCACTCCCACTGCGTTGCTTGTCTGTTCACGTGGACTATGGACAATTCGAGCCCCATGAATTCTGGCATTGTCATCTTGGAATATGCCCGTGCCATCAGAGAAGAAAAAATCCATTAATGGAATAACCTGGTCATTCAGTATATTCAGGTAGTCATCTGACCTCATTCTTTGGGCACATAATGTTGCTGAACCTAGACCTGACCAACCACAGAAACCCCAGATCATAGCACTGCCCCCACAGGCTTGTACAGTAGGCACTAGGCATGATGGGTGCATCACTTCATCTGCCCCTCTTCTTACCCTGATGCCCCCATCACTCTGGAACAGGGTAAATCTGGACTCATCAGACCACATGACCTTCTTCCATTGCTCCAGAGTCCAATCTTTATGCTCCCTAGCAAACTGAAGCCTTTTTTTCCAGTTAGCCTCACTGATTAGTGGTTTTCTTAAGGCTACACAGCTGTTCAGTCCCAATCCCTTGCGTTTCCTGCACATTGTACGTGTGGAAATGCTCTTACTTTCACTATTAAACATAGCCCTGAGTTCTACTGTTGTTTTTCTTCCATTTGATTTCACCAAACGTTTAAGTGATCGCCGATCACGATCAATCAGAATTTTTTACGGAACACAATTCTTCCTCGAAGACGATTGTTAAATAAGTGCAAATAGTTTACTAATCATTTATTACACTTTCTAATGATCTTATAAACACCTGAAACTTCCTTAATAACTAGTTTGTAAATACTTAATTTATAGCTGCATTTATAAACTACGTACTAACGTCTATTAATGTAGGAGTAACGTTTTATACGAATTAAGTATTTACTAATGCTTGACTAATGGAGCCTATCCCAGGTGTCGGCAGGGGTCGCCTCATTACATTAGTTAAAACATATAGTAATATTTTTTGTAATTTCTATTTACTTTTTACTTCCATTTACTATTTACGAAATTGAAAAATGAGCAGTAAATGGAGGTACAGAGACACACACACACACTTGAGTAGTAATAAAGGTCTCCAGTCAATCACTCATTTCCAGGAAGAATAAAGTTCATTTTGTACACATGATGGCACCAAAGTCAAACAAATAGTTACATGCTTAATCGTTCTATTACAGCCACTAAGCAACTTGTATCACACCCTGCTTATAGACACGAATCCTTTGGGCTATTATCAAAGCATTCAATCAAAATGGTTTTCCACTTATTGTCTCTTTATTGATATATATATATATATATATTTTATTAAACAGCCATCTTTTTTTTTCAATAACCCTCATCTCTTTCTCTCACTCTACAATATATTATTATTTATTGTTTTATTTTAAAACACAAATTAGGGAATAATACAACAATTTAAGTCAGTTACAAATAAAGTAATTCACAGTTTCATACACAAGTTGTATTTAAGTTCCTACTCTCTTCTTTAGAATATTATGTGAATGATATCCTCATACAAAATTAAGAGGATGATGATTGTGGGCTTTGTGCAGGTGGGGATTTGTTGCCCTCTGCAATGACACAGAAAGCACACCTTTTAATCCAAGCATCTGAGATGAAAGGTACTTTCTCCAGGCGAGATAAGTAGACAAGTGGCTGGATGGTACTACTGACATTCAGGAAGGCGAAGCCCACAGGTTGCACATAGCAGCGAAACACATCAGGGGAGTAATAGTCTTCAAATGGGAACAGCACAACAGGTGGTAGGTAGTTGAAGATAATGATACAAAGGATAGAGAGCACACTCTTGAAGGCCTTCTTCTTCATTGGGTGCATTTCATCTTTCCCAGCACCACGGGACTTCTTCAGTGCCCACAGGATGCTAATGTTGCACACCACCATCCAAGTAAATGCAGCTAGAACCTCACCAGTGAACACCTTTTCAAAGTTTGGGAGTCCTCCCACTGTCTTTGCTGCTGAGTAAGCAAAGGTGAGGCAGAATACCAGCAATGAGAGGCTTAACCTGTACTTGAAATGCTTAAGCTGCCCAAAAGCAATTGGAAAGAGCACAGCCACAAAGCGATCTAGACAGATGCAGGAGAGAAACAGTGGGCCGGTGGTATCCTTTACTCCATAGGAGAACTTGATGGACGACCAAACCCCCTTACTCTGCCAGTGGTAAAGGTTAATGAAGTTGATGGGGGTCATGACACCAAAGTAGGCATCCATAAAGGCCAAGCAGCCCAAGAATATGTCTGAAGTGGTGGGTTCTTTGCGGTTGTGAATGAGAACTGCAATGACAAATATGTTGGCAGGGATTCCCACGAATACATTGATGCACTGCAGGATGAGGTCAAAGAGAATGGCTTCTGCTTGATGGTCACACCCGTCAAACACACTGAATGGTTTTACAGTGGCATTGATATAGGCTGTGGTATTGCGAGGGAGTTGAATCGGCAAAGAGGTCAAGTTGAGTGAGACATTTGTGTCCATGCTTCCACTACAGCAAAAACCAGGACTCTGGTGGGAGAAGAGTAAGAATCTTATATAATATATAATCATTTTATATCTTATATATAAATTCTAATAACACATTTAGCGTGTTAGAAACTCGGTCACTCAGTCATTCATACTGTAGCATCACTGTAAATTTCATAGCACTCATTGAGTCATAGCAAATTGCAAATGAAAGCCATGCGTTTCTAAGTGGATGATTTACCTACTAATGTTTTCTAGGTCAGTGCAAAAGCTACAGCCTGTGAGTGTCACACATTATTTTGTTCATTAGACTCCTTGTTTCTTGTCTGCTGAAAAGTCTGGTCTCAGAAGAGATGAAGTAGCAGCGGAGACAGTTTCCAGAGAGTAAAAACATGTTACAAACACCATCAGGGCTTCTCCTCAGGCTGTTATTTTGTTATTCTGTCTGTGCAGACCCTTCTCTGGGGAACGTGACACTTCGTGCACAGGGACATCTAACTCACTTAGGGGACTCATTCTAAGCTCCACCCTGTTTTCACATCAGAATAAAAGGGCATCGATTCCCATATTAAAACATCAAAGGTCATATTCTGCACACAGATGACTGCCTAAGACTGTTGTTAGTAATATTAGTGGAAATGCGGTAATTTCTGTTTCTGCCATTTGGCTGTTTCTTTTTTTGTGAAAAAGGTATAACCTGGAAAATAAATTCAATAAAGGCTGGACTGGGGGAATAATTACTGAAGTCGTCATAAAGGAAATTTTTATAGGTGTCCTGAGCCATAGGTTCTTGGCCCCTACAAGAGGACAACATGTGGAAGCTTTATTTTTGGTCATGTCAGTTTGGTTTTGGGCTTTGAGGCTATTTCCAGCTGCTCTTCTTCAGGCAGATTTGCACCAACTCAAATTGCAAGTCTTCAAATTCAGTACACCTGAGCTGTCTCCAGTAATGTACAAAAGAAGCCTGAGGCTGTGACTGTTCTTTTCCATCAAGTGGACTGTTGTGGCTTATTATGGACCTTCCCCTTGGTCGCTCAGTGGATGGTGTTTCTCACCTCCCTCCGCTGCCGGCTCTACCTTCGGCTGCACACTCCTATGGGACTGATCACAGTGACGGAGGAATGAAGTTCTTTGCCAAAGATGCTTGTCCCTGGAAATGGCAGACTTAAAATGTTGAGAATTAAATGAACAAGAATGAATGTTTAAACAATCTTTCAGAGGCTTAACTTGATGCTGAATACTGTACAGCATGAACACTGACTTAAAAGTTGACTTAAACCAGCTGCATATTATTTCATATATCCTGTGTTCGGTTAAAATGTAGAGCTAAGTTGCATTTAACTCAGATTCATCTTTTTTGGGGGGGTATTTCTATTTCTATATGCTTTTTAATATAATTCCATGTTTTATTTGCATTTGTCTTTTTTGTATTTCAGGACGGTTGTCTTTGCGGCTGTCATAAAATATTTCAAATCACTGGTGTTCTTGCTCAAGTTTAACTTTTACAGCTGAAAACACATAAATTGCTACTGAACATCGTCATTCTGCGCATAAAGATCATCAATCCAAGTAAACTAAGTCATATGCTTATTTTGAAGATGCGCACAATGTCAAACAAGGGAAGACCAACAGACTTCAGAATTCCCCTTTTGTTCCCCAACAAATTGAAAAAATAAATAAATAAATGGAATGAAACACTTTACTTGGCTGATGTGGATCTTGTTAAAATCAATTTTGGTAAATAAAAACTGATACAGCTCAAGTGGTGATGTCATTAAAACAATTGTGCATTACATTAAAATGCTTTGATTAGAAACAAATTTTACAAACTAAAACCAATTTACAAAATGAAATTAACCTGTGCAGCATTTGAAAAGTTCAAGTTGTTTTACTCACCGGTTTGAAATATTGTTCTATGCCGTGTTGTTAAGTGTGATGAAGTGTTTCGAGCATTCTTTTATAGGTTCTCTGAAGTGGCGTGGATTTGTGCTGCCCAGAATGGGAGGATCTATTAAATTATCATGAGGGAACAGTGACTCTTCAAGTAGAAGCCTTTCTATTAATATGTTTCCAAGGTTGGTTTTGTCATGTTTTCTTTCGTCATGTCTTTCGTCATGTCTTTCGTCATGTTTTCTGTTTTATTTTGTTAAGTTCTGAACTTCCTGTTTTTGTTACTCCATGTCTCCATGTTTTCTTTTGATTAGCTCATTGGTTTCACCTTGGTTTCTTGATTTGCCTCACCTGTGTCTCATCACCCCTCTATTCCTCGTGTGTGTATATATATAGCGCTGCCTTCCCCTTTGTCCCTGTCGCGTCATACTGCTTGTTTCCATGTCATACTGTTTCACGTTGTCCATGTATCTTGCCATAGTTTTTGTTCATGTTGTAGTTTTTCATGCCACATCGTAGTTTCATAATATTTTTGATTTTAGTTTGTTCTTTGGATTTCCTGCCACGTCAGCAACGACCTTAGTTTTTGTTTTACAGTTTTTTTTCAATCGCTAACAAGCGCTTACCCATACTTCAGATAATTTTTCTAAATTCTTAACACAGACCCCACCTACAAAACACAATTGGCCAAATGGATAATTTTCTTCTCAAAAACGCATTTTGGTAAATATATAACTCTTCATTTCAAAACAGAACACATCTTTCTCTGCACACACTAACTTTACCAAAACACTGGAAATCCGACTCAAAATGAAATTATTCTGTCAAAGAATATCACTTTACAAGGTACATGCAGTCAATCAAAGTACACCAGGTTTCAAAAGACTGGCTATTGTTGACATTACAAAAACTGCATAGACTTTTATGTTTCAGTTTTACAGGTATTTGCATGCAAAACATGCAATCCACCGTTTTTACACTAAATTTCTTGGTTGGGTTCTCTCCGGGTACTCCAGCTTCCTCCCACCGTCCAAAGACATGCTCGTTAGGTTAACTGGTGATTCTAAATTGGCCGTAGGTGTGAGTGTGAGTGTGAATGGTTGTCTGTCTCTCTGTGTTAGCCCTGCGATGGACTGGTGAACTGTCCAGGGTGTACCCCTGCCTCTCGCCCAGTGACAGCTGGGATAGGCTCCAGCAGACCCCCGCGACCCTTAACAGGACTAAGCGGGTATAGAAGATGAATGAATGAATGAATTTCTTGGTTGGGAACTGCATGTCCACATGTAATGTTTTTTTTTTTTTTTCTTTCCTTTACTGTTTACTACAGGAGGTACAGTAGAAATACTGTTTACTGTATGATAGAACAGAATGTTTACAGTATTGCTTACAGTGAACAAAATATCCATGAAATGCACAAGAGCATTCTGAACAAAAAGACAACAGCAAAAAGCCTAGATAAGGGGGGGGGCTAAAACAGGCACAGAATTACTGTATCTAATCTCTGCGATCTTCAGGGTTAGGCCACATGTTTTCATCAACATCGCATCTGATATTATCCAAGGCGATGCACCTGGGATAAAACCACTTGGTATGTTGGATCCACCCTTGGCAATCATCATCTGTGATGTCCCTGCAGCCAGCATCCATGGCTTCAAGGAGGGATATCTGGTCATGTGGCAGATGGTCATAAACCTTCCACCTCCATGCAGAAAAGAACTCCTCTATGGGGTTGAGGAAAGGTGAATAGGGTGAAAGGAAGAGACGTAGCAGTCTTGGGTGGACTTCAAACCATGTTGTTATTGCTTGCAAATGATGGAAAGCCACATTGTCCCAGGTGATTACAAAGGTCCTCATGTTTTCACCCTCCTGATCCTGCTCTGGAACCAGGCGCTGGTGGAGATCATTGAGAAAGGCCAGGAGGCGCTCAGTATTGTAGGGCCAACCTGACATCTATGAAGGAGTAATCCTGCATTTGGAATTGCTGCACACATGGTAATGTTTGCCCCTCTCTGTCCTGGCACATCAACTGTGGCCCTTTTTCCAATTACATTTCACCCACATCGACGCCTTTTGGCCAGATTGAATCCTGCCTCATCTATGTATATGAATTCATGAGGGGCCTGGTTGGCCTCCAATTGAAAAAAAAACTGTATTATCAGATGAGATATATTGTTTTTGAACTGATATCATTGCAGAAGCAGAGGTTTTTATACTGTATTTAAGGTTTGGAATATTGTTTTTGCTATTGTGGGATGTTGTGTGTTAACATTCGTAAATATTACGAAAACAATCCATAATTTTGTTGGGAGGTATAGCTTGTCTGTTAAGAAAATGTAAGCATTGTGGAAATGTGTTCACTGACTGCATATTGTGTGCAAACGACATGAAATGGGTGAATGGTATGGTCACAAAAGACCGATGCTGTGCTAATTGTGTTTAGAGTTTCGAAAATGTGACAACTGATTGGACAAACGCTTGTTAGCGACTGAAAACAACTAAATATCCCTTTTGCCTACTCCTGCCTCTGAAGTCCTGCGTTTGGGTCCGAAACTCCCAACCCCCGCTACCCTACTTGACAGGTTGTGATTAATTTTTGCATATGATGAAGAATCATCCTTAGCAGCATACATATTTATAATGACAATGAATGATTTTTACAACTTTCTATGTTGTCATATTTATATTTTACTTAAGTTAGGGGTCTGAGCACTGTTACCACGGCTGAACTGTGTCAGAGGTTATCCATACGTTGGCCTCTGTGTCATACCCTTGTCTGTTGGGTTATCAGTCTTGGCTTGACATGTGAGATCATCTGATGATGCTCTGGGTTTCCTGGAGCGATATGTGTCACCCTCACTTAGCCCTTCACCCTTTTCTTTTCTTACTGGAGACAATGAGCACAGGTGCACAAGAACATTACCAACAGCCAAGAGCAAATGTCTGAGGCGGTTATGTTTAGTTTTAGTGCATCACTATGTTTCTCACATGCGTCTAAAGAAAACCACTGGCTGCTTGTGGTGAAGACTCCCTCTGGAGTGTTAATCAATTAACAACTGGAGAAAAAAAAGACACAGTAAGTGTGTAAAAGCCCATTTGTGAGTTACCTGTCTTGATGGATTTGCAGAAAGGTTAACTGCATTTGAAGTGCTTAAGTAGAACCCAATGTTCTGTTCTTTTGTGAAGACACTAAACAAGCAATGACACATTATGGCACTGACTGATGTGTAAATCACATGAGAGAAAGAAAGGAGAGAGGGAGAGAGATACAGGGAGGGGGAAGAGAGAGAGAGAGAGAGAGAGAGAGAGAGAGAGAGATTTGTTTGCAACACCTCTTTGTTGGCTTGGGGGGCAGTAGAGGACTGCACTTATGCTGACAAGAACAGCAGGGGCTTACAGCAGGACTTAAAGTAGTCAGAGATCCATCCTGTCCACAGTCTTCTGTTAAATCAACATATCTGCCAAGTACATGAAACATCTTATTTTCTCATATATACTATACTATATTATGGATTATTGGTCCTTAACAGTTATGGATCTAAATAGGTGCTGAGCTTCATTCTTGTCTCCATGTATAGACTAAATTTTTTTCTCATCTGCTTTAGGTTCTGCCATGTGTTAAATACAATTTTCAATCATGCCTTTGCTACATTCCTTTTACGTAGTATGTTTGTATCTGTCTGCCTCTTTCAACTTTTAAAAATGTACTCAATGGTCTTCTGAGATCAGTGTTACCAAGGCAAGTAGGAAAATACAGCAACAGACACATCTTAAAGTAGAAGAATTACATAGTGGAAAATGTTTATGCACAAATAAAACAATTTGATGAAAGACAGAATAGTTATAAGATCTAATGTAGGAAATTTGACATTTTGAGATTCAATCAGGGAAAATTTGTTTATATCAAAAGGCTTTGGAACAAAAAAATAGCATAATCCTGGCTGCTCCAGTGGTTCATATAATTGTAACAGAGTTGACTCACGTCTTACGTAAACACATTATAACATCAAGCTGTTTGGAAACCTTTTCCCCTTTCTCGTATTTCCTGTCTCAGATGTATTAATGTTAGCAAAGGGGCACTGTTGCAGGAGACAGTATCTGTCAGGATGAGGCATTAGTCTGTATATTTTTCTGCAGGCAGTCAAGATGCCAAAACCAAAATTATAATATTTGTTCAGATTCTGTACGGAAACCAAGCACACACTAGACTGCCACACAGAAAACTCCTCAATTCAGATACAAAACACAATGTGGTAATAATATAATTTATAATACTGCAATTAAAAGTTAGAAACATATTCGCAAATGTTGTTCATTAGCTGTGTGGGTTAATAAAGTTTTTAGCATTGCAATGACTTTTTTATACATATACAAACCATGATGATGTCCACTCTCTATATACTGGTAAAATGAGTTTTCACAGAACAAACACGTCAGACATCAGCAGAGATTTGCTTCAGGTAACTTTCCTAAAGAACACCCGCCCACTTACGCACACATATGCATAGATAAACACACACAGGCGAGAGTACAAAGTGTAACAGTGCTCGCTGTACAAACACCAGGCATTAGAAAAAAAACTGATAGTGATTTTTTATTAGAACACCCTTGTTTTAATTGGTTGCTGATATACTCATCTATGGAGATATTTGCTGTTGCCCACTGTGAAAAGAAATCTAAACACATACTCACAGATATATACACGATGCACTTCTTCCCTGTGCTTTTTTAGTGCTCTATTTCTCTTAAAAGATCGAATAGGCTGTAAATAGGCTGTAAATATGCAACAAGGCATTTAGGAGAAATCCGGCCAGAATTAGACACAGGACCAAAACTTCTGTGTAAAAGTGTCCACATGGAAAAACAGCGAAAACCCTGCTGTGAAATAACAGTGCAGAAGTAGAAAATGGAAGTGATAGAAAAAAAAGAAGGGGAGAGAAGAGAGAAGAACAGAGCTTCTTTTAAATGATATCTGTGAACCAGTTGGTGATTGGACAGATGTTAAGTTTTATTTTGTGTTTTATTCAGTTCAGTCAACAGCTTGTTTTTACCCATTGCTTAGACACATGCTTAAACCAAAGTAACATAACTTGAAGTTGTTGTTACTATACCTTAAACAAAGTGTAACCATACCTTAAACAAAAGCGCTGCTTTGCACTTTAGTTGAAATTCTGCAACACATTTGCTCCTGCACACTGCACACTATTTCATACATAAGACACTTAGTTCGCAAATGAAATCTCAGTGTACCATTGGGAAAACACATCTATTCAAAATACAACATTCATTGGTTAATTGAAAGTACTTAGACATACACCTGAAAATACTTACTTAGAAAACTGAACACCAATCAGCCAGCTACAAAAAGACCTCAGTTAGCCATTTTGAGAACTTTGCAAGCATGGAGGCAGGGAGAGCTAGAGGCAGAGGAAGAGGAAGACAGAGAGAGAGGCCATACAAGGACCATTACAGTTTTTCTCAGTTGCTAAAACACTAAACCCTATTGTCTGAACCAAATGCTCAGTTGCCTGAACCCACTGATTGAATCAGTCACTCCTTTGGCAAAACCATAAGCACTTTTCACCTGTTTAGACACAACTTGCCAACACATTTTCATTGTGATGCACCTGTGTTGCATAATGGTGAGCACAGGAGGCAAAAGTCAAACACAATTAAAACACTGGTGTCACCGGTTGAACACAACAACTCAAAATTGATCACACCTGTGGCTAATGATGTGAGGGAACATATATAAGCCAGTTCAGAGAGCACTGGTTTGTGAGGCACTACAATGGATAGAAATCTGAGAGGAGTTCGTGTGAGAGGTGGTCGAGGTGGTCGAGGTGGTCAAGGTGGTCAAGGTGGTGGACATGGTCAGCGAAGATAAAGAACAGTAATATCTGATGAAATCAGAGCTACTTTGATTGGCCGGACAAAGGGTACTGTACAAGTGCTACGTGTAAATGCACAAGATTTCTGTTTATTGTACTTTTTTTTTTTTTTTACCATGTACAAGTGCTAATACACAGGTTTTTTGTTTTGCAACATGCATTTAGCCTACAGTGAACAATAAACATTTAATTCTACAGCTTCATGTCCTGAGCATTGTGTTTTCTATTTTTCTATGTAGTGTTTAGTGACTGCTCAGTAGTGTTTTTAATTTTGATTGACTCGGGGCACGATTTGACAACATAGTTCAGTTTTGAGCACGGATTAAACTGTTTTGAGGTGAAAGTTTGGTTTTGCAAGAAGAGTCTGAGGTTTTGTGAATGTAGCTTGAAAATTGGGTTTAGTGTTCACAGTTAAGAGAAAAGGAGAGCTGCTTTTGAGAAATGTGTCTTAGCAATCGAGAAAAACTGTATTTCAGATGACATGAGAGCAACTTTGGTGGACCATGTCATAAACCATGGCCTGACTGTGAGGGAAGCTGGGCAGAGAGTCCACCCTAATCTAAGCCATTTCACAGTTTCATCCATAATAAGGACATTCCGACTGGAAAACAGGTATGTCTTCAACTCTCTACTCTACTCAAACTGTATCTAGAGTATTTACAGTACGGTACCATATCACGTTACCGTATCACATGTACTGTATTGCAGGGTGGCTAATGCTCCTTTTCGAACAAAAGTGGTAGTTTTGTGGAACATACCGTGATAATGTGTTGAGATGTTTCAGTACTGTGCATGGTAAATACAGTAAAGTACAGTATATTCAGTACTGTAAAAAGTGTATTCATGTGATGCAAGTGGGTATCATTTTGTCATCAGAGTGACATTTTGACAAGGATTGTTGGGTTTTGATAGCAGAGTTTCAATTTGACATAGATGTGAATGGTTTATTTCCCAGTGTTGTGTCTTATTTGCTTGTGTGAAGAGTTTTGACACAATGAGCCAAGTTTTGCAAAACGTGTTCAAGCAACAGGCAAAAACTGTAATAACAGTGGTATGGGTTTTCTAAAGCCATTAATTGCATGTTCTCCATAGGATGAATGGACAGTTGTGTGGGATGAGCCGACACTTTTTAGTGAGATTTCAACATGGATGCACAGTGAGGCTTGCACCAAAAGTAGGAAAAAATGGGCATCCCACCAGCTTTCCACTTATTACAATTATGCTGTTCTAAATGTGCTGTAATCACAATAATCAGGGCCCCTTAGTCTTGGGGCGGCTAACCAACAAACAAACAACCACCAGTTTCATTTAGCAGTAATTTCCTAATTAAGTTAATGATTGACCAAAAAAAAAACTGAATGTGATTAAACAATTTTTAAATGGGATGTAAGACTGGACTAGCTTCTAATTTTGGATTTATTGTGTAAAATTCACCGGTGTTTTGTGATAAATCTTTTTTACAGTTTTTGCCCGTTGCTTGAACACGTTTTGCAAAACTTGGCTCATTGTGTCACAACTCTTCACACGAGCAAATAAGACACAACACTGGGAAATAAACCATTCACATCTATGTTAAATTGAAACTCTGCTATCAAAACCTAACTATCCTTTGTCAAAATGTCACTCTGATGACAAAATGATACCCACTTGCACCATATGAATACACTGTCAGATCAGCAGCAACACACTAGTCTGCTTTATATAAAACACTGCAGTCTTTTGTTTTCACTGCTTTTATTCAGTTCCGCAGACAGAAAGTTTTCACAACCAAAAAGTGAAATACTCAATTCAAAATCATTACAATACAGTAGTGTATTTTACAGTGCAGTAAATTCAGTTAAAGCAAAAATAAAACAAACAATACACTACTGTAAACACAGAAAAACACAATTCTGCACAAGTGGGCTTATGGATCCTGCCATCTGTTGGGGTCTGGCCACAGGATCTCATCAACATCACAAGCAATGTCTTCTCCAGCTAAGCACTGGGGAAAATATCCCCTTGTGTGCCGAATCCATCCCTGGATTGACCTTACCTCAATGTCTCCGCAGGCCTGTTCCATTGCCTGCAGAAGAGGCATACGAGTATGTGGTTGGCGGTCATATACGTGCCATCTCCAAGCGGAAAAAAATTCCTCTATTGGATTTAGAAATGGCGAGTAAGGGGGCAAGTACACAACTTCAAATTGATCATGGTTGGTGAACCAGTCCTGGACCAGAGCAGCCCGATGGAAACTAATATTATCCCAGACAACAACAAACCTGGGCTGCTCTGGTCTATCCTGTACTGCATCATGAAGTGCATTTAGAAATCTGATTATGTGTTGGGCATTATAGGGACCCAGTTTGGCATGATGGTGCAGTAGCCCTCAAAGACTTATGGCGGCACACATTGTGATACTTCCCCCACGCTGCCCCGGGACGTGCACAATTGCCCTTTGGCCAATTATATTACGTCCCCGTCGTCTGTTTTTGCTAGGGTTGAATCCAGCCTCAGGGCGGCACAGTGGCGAGGTGGTTAGCACTGATGCCTCACAGCAAGAAGGTCACCGGTTCGAATCCATGGGCCGGATGGCCTTTCTGTGTGGAGTTTGCATGTTCTCCCTGTGTCTGCGTGGGTTCTCTCCGGGTACTCCGGCTTCCTCCCACCATCCAAAGACATGCTCATTAGGTTAATTGGTGATTCTAAATTGGCCGTAGGTGTGCATGTGAGTGTGAATGGTTGTCTGTCTCTGTGTTGGCCCTGCGATGGACTGGCGACCTGTCCAGGGTGTACCCCTGCCTCTCGCCCGATGACAACTGGGATAGGCTCCAGCAGACCCCCGTGACCCTTAACAGGACTAAACGGGTATAGAAGATGAATGAATGAATGAATGAATGAATCCAGCCTCGTCAATGTAAATGCATTCATGAGGCTGGGCAGTTCCATCCATGTCCAAGATTCTCTGTAACAAAAAATACATATTGTGGATGGCTTTACTCAAAGAACACAACTACACTACTACACATACAGAACCGCGCCACCCCACCACACAGGTACCTGTGTAGCTTTCTGGATGTATCTTTGTGGTACTGATCCAGTGGTACATATTCAGCTGTTACTAGACTGCATTCATTCTGTATTGTAAATGTAAAGGACTTAACACTTACCTGTACATATTCATGTCGAAGTTCTTTGACCCTGACACTGTTCCTCTCAAATGGGACCCTGTACAACTGCTTCATGGTCATGTTGTGCTTTACCAAGATGCGTGTGAAATGGAAATGCTTACTCGATTTATGTTGTTGAATATTTGCCTATCTGCAAGTATTTGTTGCTGTAGCTGGTGGAGACGAATTGCATTGTTTGCCCTGACTAGGTTCACTAAGGCAAGTTCCTGCTGTTGGGTGAACAGGCGTTGGCGTCCACCCCCAGCAGGTCTTCTAGCCATTCTGTTAGAAGTTCTCAAAATGGCTTAACTGAGGTCTTTTTGTAGCTGGCTGATTGGTGTTCAGTTTTCTAAGTAAGTATTTTCAGGTGTGTGTCTAAGTACTTTCAATTAACCAATGAGTGTTGTATTTTGAATAGATGTATTTTCCCAATGGTACCCTGAGATTTCATTTTCAAACTAAGTGTCTAATGTATGAAATAGTGTGTAGTGTGCAGGAGCAAGTGTGTTACAGAATTTCAACTAAAGTGCAAAGCAGCGCTTTTGTTTAAGGTATGGTCACATTTTGTTTAAGGTGTAGTAACAACAACTTCAAGTTATGTTACTTTGGTTTAAGTATGTGTCTACAGTGTTCAAGCAATAGGTAAAAACTGTAATAACTTTATGGGTAAATGACACATAAATTCCTTATTATAATTAAATATATCACGTGTTTGTAAGATATATTAGTATTTTATGTATTTTTTATAAAAAGATCACCTGTCTTTAAGGGTCACTGTCATTTCCACCACACACCACAAAATGTAACATATGATTTTTTGGAAACGTTTGAGAGAGCTCATGTCAGGAGACCAAAGTTAGCTCCATGGAAGGAAGCAAAACATGAAAAAACTCAAGGTAAGATCTTGCCTAACCAAAAGTAGTTTTATTGGTCGTCATTTCTAAACAGCTCATATTTCATTTGAATGTACAAAAAAAAAAATAAGAAAAATAGCATTTTATATTGTGTCTTTTCAGTATATTTTATGCTAACTCTAAAACAGAGATTAGCATGCTAATATAGCTTGGGATTTTAAAACAAATGTTACACACACTGTCAACAGTTATTTCCATCACTTTCTTTATTGTGATAGAAATGACAATGCCAGTGTTATAAATGCACTTAGTTGGGTTATATCTTATATCGGCTTAAATACTGTGTATTAAGTTACTATTCTGTCTCTGTATTCCAATATGTGTAATTAATCGTCACATTTTTGTCGTGTTCAGGGTTCAGTTCATGATGAAATCAGTTATCATTATCCATAATTCCAATTTGTCTTGTCACTTCTCCATTGTAATGAAATTTTCAGTATTACGAAGGGACCAGTAAGTTAATCAGTGGTCCTGTTAAACCACACTCTGCTTTTCTGTGTGGAGAACTCAAGATCAATTGGCACTCGGAATAGAGAGTAAATGTTTTTAGGGTGAATCAATAAAAGAATGGTGAACAACTCTGTTGTACTTGGAAGCAAAGAACACAGTTAATTTAGCTTTTGATTACTGTTGTTTTGCAATGAAGACAAAATAAAATAGCTCTGGTGTGTTTTAGGTGTATCTTTAGCCCTCGTGTTAGGTTGCAGGTCCAATTGACCCATTTTAAAGTAAAAAAATAAATAAATAAATAAAAAATAAAAAAATTAAATAGTTAAAAGTTTTTGTTTTTTTTCTTTTCTGTATGAAAGTCCTTTTGTTTGGCTTAATTAGTGTAATCAACATATAAAACAAAAATGTTTTACATATATGCACCCCCTCCGCCACCTACCCCAATTTGACTGGTAGTCAAAGTGGAAGCTAAAAGTGGTCAGAAGGGCCATACTATTTGTTTCTTTGCAACTGTGAGACATATTTCACCCCAGTCATATACTCTCTGAGCTTTACAGAGTGAGCTGCAAAAGTAAACAGAACACAGCCCTGGAGGCCCTGGAACTCAATTTTAATCATGTCAGTGAAACTGAAGATGTGTCTGAGGATGAAGACCATCTTGAGGTCAATTCTGAGTCTGATAATTCTGATTCTGAACCAAATAAGGAAACTTCTATTCATATCCCTCCAAGCAAGACATTCACGTGAAAAAAAAAAAGGTGAAATACTTATACTCAAATATGTGTCAGGCCAAACTATCTGCAGAGAAGATAATAAAGGCAATGGCAGGGCCTGCAAGGATGGCAGTGATTTGTGTGACAGACATCAAGTCATTTGAATCACCAAATCGTCATGACTTCTGATTTCAGTGGATCAATTTGATGGAAGTAATAATGAGGTATAAACAATTATTTGGATTTTTTGGTTTGTGACACTTTTAGATAATTAAACATGCCCCAGGTCAAATTGACCCAGGAACATCATTGCTGTGAGAACATCATTGCTCCTGAGAAATGAACATAGAAGGAGGATTAAACTGCATTCACTTGGAACTGTCTGACAAATCCTTTTATAATACTCCTGAATAAATCAGCAGAAACAGAAAACTGTTCTATTATTGTTTGTTTAATGATTTGATTTAGTTTCCACTGTAATGAGTCTTGCTTTTTGCACCACTGAATGTGTGAGATTGGACGTTGATGCTAAGCAATAATAAAGAGCAACATGCACATCAGATTAAAACAATATCAGATACATTTCATAGTGTTTGGAACATAAATAGCCTGTCTATAAGGGATAAGGTTTGTTACATATTTGCTTTGAATCTTCTGAAATAGTCTGTCAGGTGTATAGAGAAGACTTAACAGTTTAACCACAAGAACTTAATGAATGAAAAACTAAATTACTTATTAAGATTTCTAAATAAATGGTAACATCTTTGAGCTTATAGCGCCACAAAAACATATTTTAAAGAAAAGAAAAAAAAATCATCTGAAAACTGCCAGAAGAAGAGTTTCCTGCTATGGAGGAGGTCCGACTTCGGTTTGTATCACATCACCTAAACATTTCACAGATGCACAGAAATCTGTAATGTGAGCCAAGCTGGATGAACAAGAGAGTTGGCCTGGCTTCAAGTTCAAGACACAAAGGCGGGAGAAGTGGAAGTAAGACATGTGTCTTTGTTGATCAGTAGTTGTGGGGACAGGAAGATAGCACCATTGGCCAGATGGGTAATTTTACACTCAGGGGAATGGTTCAACTTTGTGACATGAGCTGCTGGGCTCTATTGTACCGCCATGGACCACAGGAATAAACACCTGCTGCTGTTCTCAGAATAATTATAGACACTGTCTGAGCTACTTTTCAGCGAGCACAGAGCTCTCCATCAAGGAAAAAAAAAAGACAACTCATTTGTGTCCAGGTATTAACTTAAAGATGGAAAATCTTAACATTTGCTTTCTGTTTAACTTCAATGTGAGTGGTCAGATTAGAGAGATGGACTGTGTTTCAAAGCCCTCTTTTTGTTATGAGCATTGTGGCCTGCAAAGAGAAAGTGTCTCTGATTTTACATGGCAGATTTTACCTGTGTTACCTGTAATAAATAAAGATTTAATGTAAACAAGAAAAACGAAGTGTGCGAAATCAAGACTGTGGGGGATTTAAGGTTGCCTGATGGTCCGAACAGATGCACTGTGCAGTGATTTCCTTGTATTCAAAACCTCTGCACTAAATCATCCGTTGACACGTGACAGCAATGCAGACAGAAAATTGTCGCATTTTAACAGCAGACTGGAAAACTCATCTATTTCATGAAATCATAAAAAATCTGATGAATAAGCTGAAATACATCAAAGTTGAGCCCAATGAGATGTTTAATGTGTCTTATACACATTACAATGTAGTTGCAAGTAGATGTAAGGTCTTAAATGTTAATTAATCTTAACATTAAGATCAATTAATATAATCCTACATTGCATACATATACTGCATAAAGTGATAAATAAACAGCAAATAAATGGATATATAATGTAGTACCCTGAAATTATATAGCATAAATATTTTCATAAGAGATTGGGTAATTAGTAAAAATATCTATAAATGTTTATGCATTTCTAACATTTGTAACCAGTTTGCAACGTGTCATAAAAACTACATGAATCCTCATATGCATAATGATAATAATAATAATACATTTTATTTATAAGCGCCTTTCAAGACTCACAAGGACACTGTACAATGGATAACGGTACAATGGATAAAGGTTAAGGAATTTTATAATTTACAAAAGGGTTCCATGAAACCAGCATGCTCTCAGTGAAGGTCCAGTCTTTTTACTTTACCCTGCTGAGGGAGAGATTGACATCTGGTGAGAGGTACCGCTCACTCCAGTCTCTGAAAAGGCTTTCCCACTGGGAGAATCACTCTCTGGCCAGCTGGCTGTGAGAGGCAGCAGGTTGACAACACAACTGATAGCCTTTCAACATGACTGTACATCCATCAGCTCCTTTCTGAACACCCTGCCACTGCTACTGATGGAGTTTTGGCTGAAGAACACTCATCATCACACGAAAGCGCAGAAATACTTGAACTGAAACAGATGACTGTATGTTGCCACAAGTTTCCAGGTTTGAGGTGTCCTTTCTCTGTCTTATCATTCCTGCTAAGCCTTGCATGCTCTAACCTGTTCACTACAAACTCTATTTCTAAGTCAGACTGGTCAAAGTCAATTCATTTGGTTCATTTTCTCTCATACAGACAGTGAAACACCTACACAACAAAAGAAAAATTTAAACTGCACAAGTTAAAAATAGAATTTGACCTGAGCTAACATATCATTGGACTGGTTGTCGGCAGCTTAGGCTATGTTTTGTTTCCATTTGTTTATAATCTGTAGGGTTATGTACTATTTTTTTACGAACACTTAAAACATTTTGTTGTGCTATTTGATTTAGTCTAGTGCCTATAACCCTGACTGCTGAGAACTGTACAGTATGTTTACTCTGAAGTTCAAATCAGCTGTCACCAAATGACCTGTTGACATGTGTGGTAAAAGCTGGTAAACTCCTTGACAAAGCCCCAGTTGATGCCGCCTTAGTTAAAATCTACTTGAATGGTAGATAATTTGCTGAACAATGAGTAAATGAAGCTTTAAACATCCCCACATAGGATTGCATTGTGTGTGGCCCACATATACTGCATGTACAGTCATTTGCCTACACATGAAGTGGAATGTAAACCCAGACGTTTTGGGCCAACCATTGTATGTTATGTCCACAAAGACGGCATGGCATCAACATGCTCCAATCAGGTTCAAATCTATAAAGCTGTGAAAGAATTTTTGCACGCTGCAGCGCACTGATCTCATTGTTAGCTATGGAAAATAAGATAATGCCAAATGCCAGTTTGAATGGCCTGACTCAAGGAGCGTGACCAGACTCTAAAAACAAGCTGGTCTCCAAGGGCCAGGCGGCCCATAGGTCAGGCCACAGCTGACCCAAACACACAACACACTGTTACGTACCGCACTCTCTAACCTGTCAGTTCCCTCTGCAGGCTTACCGGCTTGCCTTTTTCATCTCAGTGTTGCAAACACTGTACAGGCAAAGTTTTCTTGGTAGTGATCAATATAGCTGGAACTTTTTTATTCCCCCATGTCTAAACATGAACCTTGCATGAGATCAATACTCAGATTCAGATGTAAACAAATTCCTTGACAAGACTGTAAAAAGTCATTTTTATTGTTAGATGGGAGTGTACAGTGGCATGTTAGCGTAGTTGCTGTAGATATGTAAAACCATGGAGCTGCTATCTATGCTATTCATACAGTGTTTACATTGCTTTTTGCAGAGAGACTAATCTCTCTTTTGATGTTTATTTTGCATACAACTGCGTACAAATGTGTGTCATGCAATGCAAGAAATGTGAAGGAATTTTGAGTGCAGCCTAAAGAGACAACTGAAAGAGAATGGGAGAGAGTTTAAAAGGAAGCCACGGGAAAAATCAAAACAAAACCTTCATGTGTGAGTCAAATTTTAATATTTAATATAGAGCTGTGTACTGTACTGTGTTGGACTTCTCCACTGGCTCCCTCTGTTGCATGGTGTGGGGACTGAAAATAGAAAATACAAAAAGCCTTACAGTATTAACCAGATGACAGAGAATGTATGTGTTTGTATTTGTGTGAATGTGTACACAAGTGAGAGACTTGTGTACACATTCACACAAATACAAACACATACATTCTCTGTCATCTGGTTAATACTGTAAGGCTTTTTGTATTTTCTATTTTCATCCCATTACATTCCTGCATATGTGAATATACCTAATGTGTTTACCACATTTTTGCCTGGGGGTCTGTCTTAAAGAATATGTCATATTATTAAACCAGTGGACTTTTGTGTTTGCGTGTCTGTTTTTTTTTTTGCATCAATTTGATGGACTACATAAAAAGATACAGATGGTGTTACGATCAAACAAGCAAAATGCCTTCATTATTGAGCATTCCATAGAACCTATAAATACACCAGGCTAATTCAGATGCTGTTATATATGCCTCATGGTATGGTGTTTAGGGGTGGGGGTGCATCTGATTTAAAAGCTCTTCAGCATTGAGTCAATAATGCCTGGCTGCTGGACATTATCATACTATTTTGTGTGTCAGTGCAGCCTTAGAAAGCTCGAGGCAGTTTTAACATCAACCGTCAGGTCTTGTTCTCGCATATCTCATTTTTCATATGAAGAGAACAGAAGTCACAGAAGCTCCTGCTCACCATTTCTTATCCCGCTCAAAGCTCTGCATCTGTTGCAGCACAAAACAGATAAAAATGTGCATGTGTAATCCTCTGCTTCTGGCAGTATATAGGTTTTCTTATCAGTACAGTGCATAAAAACCAAATATTAATGAACAAACGAAACAAAAGGTGAAATAGTTTATAGATGAAATTTAAATGTGATATGAAGTAGGACACAATGCATAGTGAATTCCATAAGCATAACACATAGGACATGCTATATATTACAAATGGCAGAATACTGTGCTTTATTATATTTGATGTATAAAACAGACCCTTACTTCAGCTGTATCGAGCTTGCTTACTCGTGCAGAAGGTCTTTGAACTTTATTTATGGGCAAAGTTCATGTTAAGTATGTGTGTCTATTTTGCAAGAAGAAACACAATGTTTTGTTCAGGGATTCACTGCAAAAGCGTACAGGAGTCTATCCTTTTAACTTAAGTGTTAGAGAAATGATTCACAATGGGATTTGCAATCAAAATCAATGTGAGTTAAGGGTCCAGGACATTCCCCAGACTGTTGTTATTCTATGGCACCGGGACTAAGAATTCTGAGAATGCTGACAGTATTCAGTTTAATTCCTTGTGAACACATTAATTTCACCTCACTCTGCAAAACACTCCATTCTGTAAGTGATGGATTATCTGCTTAAAACATTAGAGATGAATCACTAAAGTAATTATTGATTATTTCAGCTTGACTTTTCAGTAGTGATCTCACCATAGTTAACCTTCATTCTTTTGCAGCAAGGAATTATTCCTGCCCCAAATCCCCTCAGCAAAAGCATTTATTCTGCTCAGTATAGCAAATGAAATGGCCTTACCAAGAAGAAAGACATCAGTTTTGCGAAACAACATCTGAGAGCACATCCAGAGGGAGCAGTACAAAGTTCACACAGGCAATAAACTATTTATGAAACTGGAGTGAAGTTGGAAGAGCGACGTAAGAACACATACAAATCAGTCCCAAAATATTATTGTAATACTGAAGAATACCCAACACAACTTACAAATTAAAACAAGACGGCTCCTGGCCTCTAATTTTACTGGCATCATACAGGCCATCTGTATACCACAAATACCGCACATGTGCCAGTTAATGTATATCAACTGTCAAACTGATGTGGATCATCTTGTATTCAAAAGTCTTTCGATAAAAAATTACTTTTCTTGCCAATGAATCATGTTTTTAATGCATAGAGTAATGTTTTGTTCCGCTTTGTACTATGACCTTATTATTCGATTGATGCTACTCTGGGGAGTAGCCTATCCACAGATCTCTGGGCCTCTCCCGCAGACGGCACCTCCCTGGAAATCACCAGATTCTGCTCTTCCACGGTAACATGGGTTGTTCCTGAATTCTGTAAAAAAAAGGGAGGTTGCAATAGGTGGCAGTGTGCTTGCCTCAGGTAAACACCATTTAAGCAAAAGTCTAGCTATTGAACAGTTGAGCCCTTGAAACAAGAGTGTAGTTTACCAATCCTGAGTAAACTGATAAAAGTGTACTTCCAAAAAATTAAAAGTCACCTTAATTGATGCAAAGTAGTTTCTCTGTGAATATGACCTGAGGGAAATAAATGGAGGGGTGACGGAGGGGGGTTGAGGGGATGGGTGAAAGTAATGAGTGGGATTGAAGGGAAGGGATGAGAGGGGTGAAATGTAGATGCACACTTTGGGCACATCTCTGGAAACTTGGCCTACTTGTCCCCCTGGTTCCTGCATTGAAAGATGGAAGATGCAGGAGATGAGGAAAGTGAGGATGAGAACAGACACAAACAGAGAGAGGGGTGAGACACTTTTATTGGAAAGCGTGGGCAATAGAAAAACATGAGGAGTGGTCTTGTTCCTGAACTGGTGTTGTAACAATTAAAATAACTGAATGATGCACATCAAAAACAAAAACTGGCAACACTAATCAAGGTATGTAAATACCAGGGATTTGTACTCTATCCCAGAAGTGAGAAGCACTTTGAGTAACTCTTTTATTTACTTATTTTTTAAGACGCTTGCTGATGGCGCCTCCGCCATAGACATAGCGGGGCTCGAACCAGCGACTTCACACTCTTCAGAGTTAGGCTACTTCATATCCTACATCTCATGAGCGCTCGTCCATTTAACAGAATCCCGGTCCGAAACCTTTCAGTTTGCTCACTGCAGCAGTGTCTGGCAGCCCAGGGAAAGAACAGCACCCAGGGTTTAGACGGCCCCCTCCTCCCGTCCTCATACGTCACACGGGTCCAAGGAGCGCTAGTGAGCCCGTGCAGCTCCCGCGCTCACTCCGCCACGCGTGCCAACTATACCCACACAGCGAAACCCTTACCTCCAGTGTTTTTATTTCTCTTTTGACAGTTTCGCTGTCTGGACAGAGAACGCCTTGACAAAGCTACTGGCTCATTTCTGTTTAAAGTTGGATTACAGCGGAGCCACTTTACCTGAGGGAGAATACGCTGCTCAGATGATGAGCAGCTGTCAAGGGCACATTTGTGAAAGAAGCGGAATCCCGAGCTGTCAAAGGTAATTTCTTTGCTATTTATTTCGTTAAGTTTGATATTTCCACACGTGGTCCAAGCTCTTATGTAGGCTGCAGTGAACCTTAAAGATTTCTACAAAAATATCAGTAAAACTCTTTCCTACAAGCCTCTGACTCAAATCGATCACTACCATGTGGGTTTGCGATCTTTTATTTGGTGCAGGTTGGGACACATACATTTCTTTGTATTACTATTCCAGTAACTGCTGTTAGGGCCACTTATCGCTCCTGTTCAAATGCATGTTATCTAAAAACCATCCTCTATCTGGAATCAGCACTTGGTCTTCTGCCCAGTCCGTCTGACCAACAAGTGTGTTTGTGTTGAGGAAGTGTACAAATAGTATATGTCTATCATGCCAGAGTTGTGACTGGTTATGCTTGCCTGAGAAATGTCAGAACAGCAGGATTAGTTTTTATTTATTTACTGGCTAAATAAAAGTTCTAAATACTAATTTTCTTTAAAAAAAAAAAAAAAAAAAAACTAAAACAGGGAGCTTTACAATGCATTATAATAGGCTGTGGTGCAGGAACAAATTTAGCATTTTTAAAGAGGCTGTCAGAAATATTTAACTTGTAATTTTTCAGTGTACTTAGCTCAGTTAATCCAGACAAACAAATAAATTAGCAAACAAACGCTGTTATTCCACCTCTCATTTGTGCAAATAATTGAATTACTAACAAAGAATTATAAAAGATATTGTAGCAAATATGTTGCCAAAACAAAACAGCGAAACAGTCAGTGATTATAAAATTTATAGATAGCTGTAAATTAATCTGGATCATGTACAAGGCAGAATAAACACACTCAGTTCTCTGTGCACACTGAATACATAAGAATTTGTTAGGAAAGTAAATTGCCCTGGAGTGTTTTGGACCCTAATTAAACCTACTTGAGCGGCATCACGCAAGTGAGACATCAACATGTGGGACCTGGTCCTTTGAGCATCTTGTATTACACTGCACAGAGTGTGTCTAATAAATGTGCCCATTGTTAGTTAAACACCTAACTAGACAAACATATTCATTACTACCACATCTGCTTCAGTGATGCAAGAGATTTGCCCACCTCTTGGTGGAGCATCCGGTCTATGCATACAGGTGCACTCAGAAATGAGTGGTGTCTCACTGTATGTTGTCTTTAGTGGTCATTTGCAAACATTAGCAGGTGGTGCAGGTGCTTCAATGCATACAAAAGAGACGTTAGTATGATTTTGTCATGCATAAAGTATCTTCTGCTCCCTCAGTGCTCCTACTATTAGCAGGGTAAATGTTTCATTTTGTGTTTGCATTTAATTTAATATGTTACATATTTACAGTATATGACCCTCATATGCATGCAGCACAGAGTGCATTTGTAAAAATCTGAAAGCTGTCAGTTCTTTCTGAATTCCATTCCCTGAGTACTGTATGTCAGTGCACAACACTGTGTGAGACTTCATATGTCATCCAGAGGTTTGTCAAGAGGACTTTTTCACAGAGGTGTTGAATAATGATTTTTTGTGTGTGTGTGTGTGTGTGTGGTGTGTGTGTATGTGTGTGTTCGGCAATAGTTCATGTGAGAAACTGTAATTTTGAGGACTGACAAAACCTACATCTGTGTCATGTATTGTGTTCTCTTTAGCTGGGATATATCCTTTTCTTGTGTTGTAAACTAAAGCTGACAATATTAGATTCATGCTTTGTCAGTGGGAGGATTTGTGGTCTCTGTAGTTATCTTGGCAGTCATAGATAACTGATAACAGATGGTTACAGCTGAATCATAGTATATGCATGTGTCAAACTTGACTTAATGACCTCAACAAGTTTATCCATTTTAATTAACTCATTTAGTCTTATAACCTTCAAGACAGTTATTTATAACTAGGCTCTTATATGTTCTTTTATGTTGTTAGCCTTTCCAGTGGCATTTTTAATCTTGTGCAGGGGGAAAACAAAACTTTTTCATCTCACACTTGAAAATACATTTGTTCAGTCTGTGATGGTAAAGTGCAACAGATAATCAGCACACTGCTGTACTGAAGTCAAAAAGAGGTTAACGGAAGAAAGACTTTCCTGATAAAGGAACTGAAAGGACAGTGTTACATATAGAAACCTTTTTGTGGTTTCCTGAGTATGCGCCATCTAAGGAGATGAGAGCATGTGAGAAAGAGACACGGATGAGAAGAGAAACAGTTCAATTTCAATTCAAGTTTACTTACATAGTGTCAATAACAATACAACTGGTCTCAAGAAGCTTTACAAAACCCAGCTTGAAACCCCCAGAGCAAGCACTAAGGCAATGGTGGCAATGAAAAACTCAAGAAAACTTGAGCAGAACCCAGGTCATATGGAGGGAACACATCTGCCGGGTAGAGACAGAAAAAGGGAGAGAAGAGAACAGACATACATCTGTCATAGATACATACATCTGACAAAACCATAGAATCTAATCATGATACAAGTAATACACAATTTTTTTGCTTATTTGCTACTATTGTCCTTTTTTCTCTGGCTACAGTACAGAGAAATAAACTTCAGAGAAAGAAATAAAGAGATAATAAGGAGATCCTGAAGCAAAAGGCAGGTGTGAGTGTTGGTGCTATCCCCATCCAGTGACCACAGATCTGTGGTGGCTCTACAAGCTTCAGTTTAGTCGGAGCCCAACAATGGACCCAGGGGTGCTAAGAATAGCTTCCACTACAAAGAGCTGTCACTCTGGATGGTAACAGCAAAGTGATAAGGGTTGGTGTAGATACTGCCGCTGGGCTCCTCTTAGCCCTATGGGGCCTTCACACACATTGTGTGGGTACAATTATATGGACATGAACAAACACAAAAATGTACAGGTGATCCACCTGTATATATGAATATGAAACTGTCAGAGTGATTTCTATAAAACTAGATGAATAGTTCTTATTTTGCGGACAACAATGTTTTAAATGTTTGTTCTTTATTTAATTTTCTTTAATCAAGAAAATCAATGTACCATCACCCATTTAGTCACTGAGTCATTTACTGACATTTTTGTTTTTGCATTGCGCCCATGTACAGAATGCACAGCATACTGTATGAGCAGATTTATTTCATTTTTATTTTTTTCTATTTGTCATACACGTACATGTGTATTTTATGTATATACACACTGTTTATATGTATTGTTAAAATTAGAACATATCCCTTCCTGTTGGCAGCAGGAAACATTTACTCCTTATTGAATATACTGTACATTGATTTCCGTGTTGCTTCAAGCCACAATTTAATGAGGGATTTTGCTGTCAAACTTTAAGGCACATGCTGAGTTAAACTGATAAGTGAAGTAAAATTAAATCTCCCCAAGCACATCAGTGCGTCCATAGCAGGTACAGTCTCAGTTCCATTAATAAAATCTTTTTGAAACAGGCTCTTTACCTCTGGAGGACAATTTAATTAATTATTTGCTTATATAGAGCAATAAACAGATGCTTTAACAGCAGAGAACTGCTGGTAAATGTGGAGCTGCTATTGCTGTCTATTGTTGCAACCATAGTTTTCTCCATACAGGCCACAGAGGAGATTGTGTTCTTGATCTTTTGGCCACGTGTGCAAAAAATGTCTTGGCTGAAAACTATTCCCTACTCTGCCCATTTGAGTAATTTTCCTAGTGTTACTCTTGAGTCTCAGGGTAGCGTCTGTTGCCTTTTCCTCCATGTTATATCCAGTGTACCAAAATCAGTATTACATATGAGGTGCAACACATTCTATAACTGAGTGTGCTCTGGGTGGCTGCCAACATCTTACCTTCCTGCCCTTCTGAACATACCAAGACAATGGTTTGATGTTGTCAGTTTTGCAATAGGAAAGATTTTTCAGTCTGACATGCATTAACAGTCTCCTCATGGTAGACAGGTTGACGTGTTTCTGGAGCATATATATATATTCTCATTCATTTTAGATATCAGCCACACATCTGAACACTTAAATCATATCCTTCCTGTCTTAACTCAGTTAGTTCTACAAAGTCCCACAAGGAGACTGTCCTCCTCGAAAAAACGACCACATGAGTCGTATGTACAAGCGGCGAATTACGACCTCATGCTACGTTTCAAAGTTAAGCGACCTCTAGCGGTCGAGTAAATATCGCCACTCCGGTCACAGTTGTCGTTTTGCATGCACCCAAATTATGACTCACTGTTACGTTTGAGGGTGACTAGCTGCGCTGTTTTAATTCCCGCTCTAGAGCTGCTAATACGTCACTTACTTAAGTTTTAATATTTTTTCATGCGAGAAAGTAACTGTGTAGATCCCGAATATATGATCAGTTTATTCAAATAACGCCTATTTGGACGTTTGCTCGGATGTTGTCAGAGAAGTGAAGTGCCACCTGTGGAACCAGCCGACCGGGAGTAGCGGGTCATCTCAGAGGCGAGCAGCCGGCCTCCTGAGGTGATCGGCCGGTCAACCTCCGTCGTCATCCCGGGGTAGAAAACGAGCCGATTAGTGTTAAAATACTACCCACATCCTCAAAGTGAATGCTACTAATGCCGTGTTACTCAATGCGTTCGTTAAACCTGGTACATTTTGAACTGTATTATTAAAAGAAGGCTTATGAGGTCGGCAGAAAGCCTATTGACGTAGTTGGACTCATTCGATTCCTGTCTATAGCTGTCTGCCGTGGATTGGCTGCGTTCGGTTTCTGCCGCTCAACCAAGCTACAGCAAAGCTTCATAATATTTTCAAATAAACGACTCAAATGCAGTGTTGTGTGTCATTTCTTAACTTAAAGCAACTATAATCACTGCCATTACAAGTTCGGCTGTAGTAAATATTTCATGTGTTAAGCAGATAAACCAATCCTAACCCTATCTACTCCTCTATAAAGCCGGAGAACCAAACTGCATTGCTTTTTGGCGTAAATCTATATTGGGCAGTTCTAAACACATCTTAAATAAACTATTTTTACTTTTTCTTAACATATATCAACTTAAAGCAATGTCATCGCTAGTTCGGCAATACTAGATATTCGATGTAATCAGTATATCTTTTTTACAACCGAATCATAACATACAACACAACATAACCTGTTGTGTCACAGCTGCTGGAGGAGCTTCCTGGAGCAGGTGCACATCGAGGAGCACCAGCAGCATCAGCTGCAGAGCATTGCTCCTTAACGAGAGCATCTCTGTTTCCACCACTGCTTAGAGCGGCTGAGCTCTGGAGGAGTTGTCCAAACCACCTGTCGGACATGCACAGTTCCTATATTTTGGCCAAATTGGCACCAAAGGGAAAAAGAAGGGGATATGTTCGACTGTATATAATTTTTGGGGAAATTTCAATATCAATATGGCAACAAATCTCCCAGATTTTTCTCAAAGACTCATATTAAGGCTTTTGTTTTTCAAAATGCACAAGCTACAGTGTGATCTGAAAAGGCTTTGGGTGGGCTTGCACAAACGTGCTTTCCTCCTACATAACCATTATTATTGATCACTGGGTCAGCGATCAAGACATTCCTGTGAAACACAATGGGACAGAAACATCTTAAGGCCTTGGCCATGCTTTCATGCTTTGGAGAGTGGACTAGTCAAGAACATTGTTGATTTAAGATAACATTTTTTATGCACTGAGAGAAACAAACAGCATTCCAAAATAATCTACATTGTAAGTAAGTGATTGCACTTATTATATAATTAGTGCATGTTATCAGCCCCACTGCCACTGCTCTCTATTCTAGAGCATTCATTATTCTATTTCTACACCTTGTTACCTGAGTTGAACAGCAAAACCAAGTGTTTAATGTAACATGACAATGTCTTGTTAGCCGCTTAGACACCGTTAATTTATCCATTTAAAGGGTCCCCTCAGTCATCACTGCAACATTGTTCAGCACTGCCAGCATTACCCTCCCTAAGTGATTTGGCAGGAGCTGTCATTGCCATCAGGGGATATTTGACTATGGTGGAAAAGGCACAGTACCAAACTGGCAACCTACAACCTGATTTAAGAGGTGTGTGCCCAGCTGCTCTGCACTTTTAGGCCAGTTGTAATCTGAATCAATTAGCTAGGGCTAAGCCTAGGGCTGTTGAATTTTTCAGACAGCCAAAAATAAAAACAAAAAGTTGTATACATGATTGTAGAAGAAAATGAAATCGGATCTCTCAAATGTGATCTCATTGCGCCCTGGCGGTCTGAAGACCTTTCTTTTATGTGATCAGATTGCCCCAGATTGGATCTTAATGCATGGTCTGAAAATGCCCTTTGTCTTCATGAAAATCCAGCTATTTTGAAATCCATTTATGAAACTGTCAACAACCTTGAATATAAAATGACTGGGAAGATTCAGGAATGAGAGTGGAAAGCCAACTGTCAGATGTAGACCAGTAACATTTCAGTGCTCCCTAACCTCTCACGCTCTGTGGTAAATAACAATCACCCCATTAAATTTAATCTGAGCGCATGTGTTGTAGATGAACTGAGGTGCGTTGTCTGATACTTGGAGGTCATGACTGGCATCATCTCAGATAAATCATATTGGCCTGAGAGAAGTCAGTGGGCTATGATGATGGAAACACGTCACTCGCCCTGTCTTGCTCTAAGATGAATCACCCAATCAGGCTCAGTGTGGCTCATGATTATGCACTAATGACCAACCTACACAATCCAGTGTTGACTGAACGCTGCTCATGTGCATTTGGCCTTTCAGAGGTAACTATTGGACCAGCTGTGAATGAGATTTGAAAGTTTGAAATGTGTAGATGTTCATGTCAGGCACATGGCTCACTCAGTGAGGGGAATAACTTTCCTGTAAATTCCTCTTCAGTACACACACATGTACACAGACACACATTTGGTGCATTTCCATGCAATGTGGAAACTGAACCAAAAAGATTTATTGTAGAAAATCAATACCAGCAGAGGTGCAGCAAATGATTTGAACAGATCAAAGAACACAACAAGGTTTTACTTTTCTTTGAAGTGCTCTGTAAACCCTGGAGGAGGTAAACGTATTGAGCCATTTTGTGTTTGTTCAGATCCACATTGGTGCGGCGCTAAAAATACCCCCTCCTCCCTCATGATGTGTGAGGGTCAAGTGTAGTTCCTTTGCTCCCCAACACAGCCTATTATCACAGTACAGAGCACAAACAACGGTAGCTTTATCTCAGTGACTGCTCAACTGGAAATTGTCACAACCAGGCCTTTTTCCATTTCCATTTACAACATAAATATGCTTTTTTGGTAAAATTATTAAGCTAGTGTGGATATAAAGGAGACTGGCAGCTGTAGGCTGCACCTCTAATCCTATATCAAGTATAGCAGAGATCAGTAATCTTTATTTTAAGGCCTTTTGCTTCACAGGAATAAAAAGGTAAAAAAAAAAACATCTAAAATACTAGATTGTTGCAATACGCATTGTTTCTGGTTAACTGTGATCTTGGGGAGAATTAGTTAAGTCGAATTACACACGAATCGCTAAACAGTGAGCAATGAATCAAAACAATGACAGTGAACAATGACTAAACAACAGAGGGTTTGGGACGTTCCAAGCTGATTTCTTGTCTTCTTAAAAATATAGAAAAAATAATATGATTAGAATGGAATTAAGAGACATTAAAGCCATTTCCTGTGCCTGATGTTTGCATTAAAATTTGCATCGTACTTTTGAACAAGACTACAGAAATCAACTTTCCTATACAACTATTTAAATGAAATGTAGCAAATACAAAGTAGAACTATTGTCATTCTTTAAAATTTTCTTGTCAATGAAGGTGTGAAGCTCAATAACCCACAAAACCAGAATGACTTCATGCACGATGGCAGGCTACTAAAGCATACATTCATTGGAGTGGAGACTATTCCCACTACTAGTAGACTACTAAGTATCTTTTCCAGGACATGCATAAACAAGTCTCTGTGTGTAGTAAGTGTAGAATTCCTTTCTGTGGAGACAGACAAAATGAAATATTGGCTTCTCTTCAGCTGACTATTTAATAAGTATTGTAATATGTATACTATAAACGCTTCAACAATAATAAAAGAAGAAGACATCCATCTCTTATCCAGAAGCACTCCAACATTGTTCAGTTGATGTTGGGTATAAAAGCCATAACAAGCGACTGCAAGAGCAACAAAAAAAGGCATTACAACATCTGGTTCCAATCAATAAGCCCTCTTTTGAGCAGTCTTTGCAAATAAGCTAACATGCCAATGGTATCAGGACTGTTATTGATTTTACCCTCTAACTTGGTATAAAAAACAAAAACAAAACAAAAAAAACGTTACGGGAGCAAGCCAAATAAATAATAATAAAAAAAAAGCCATTCATGCCCATAAGTGCCAGCAGGAGAGAATTATAGTAATATCCTCAGGGTTAATGTTACGCAATAATATATACCATCTATGTTCCTATGGCTCTGCCTTTTGTGTAGTTAGTGCTCCACCATGAGACTAACTACCATGTGGATAAGGGAAAGAGAGTTATAAATGTAAATCAGGAATTAGTCTTGCATGAAGAACAACATTACCCATGAACACCCAGGATCTGTTGATAGCATCAAAAGAGTCACCGTGCATAGACATGCAGTTTGAAGATGCTGAGATTTTTCATCTCGCGCGCCCCCGAGAGGCAGCCCGCGCACCCCCACACTTTGGGAATCCCTGCCTTAGATGATCAGCCGTTCTCTGTCGTAGAAGATGTGGGATTTCGTTGGCCTAATAATTTGTGTTTTGGTTTTCAGTTTTCGGCCTTGAGTGCCTCATTTTCGGTTTTCAGTTTTCGGCCCAAAATCTTCATTTCGGTGCATCCCAGACTAAAATTAGCATTACATAAAACTACCCCGTCAAAGAACATAGTTAAATAAATGAACATTGAAAATCAATGCATTCCAATAGTGAAAACATTTGTAATTTTAGGTATACAGTATTAACTGGCAGTGAATAGTCAGGTGTTATAACCTCCACAAGAGATTGCAGCACCTGGTGCAGCGCTGCTTGATATACGGCTACAACAGGTAAATGGTGTGTAATGAAAGACGAATTTTAACTGATGGGTCTGAACTGAGTCAGAGTAATATCTTCCAGAGGAGCATTTTTTTGTTTCTGCTACTCTTCAGTGAATTAAGCCTTTCTCTTAAGTTTCCAGTGGCAGGGATTGTTAGTGGGAACAACACACCCTCCTGTGTCACTGAAAAGACTGCTGATTTCAGTGTGTTTTTGACCAATGGGACTGGATGTGTGCCTCCACATGCTGTGTACACAGCGGGAGACATTGACCTCTATCCATATGTTACACACTCACACACACAACCTCTGTGGACTGTTACATGAACGCGGGAAACACCCGAATTAGTGTTGGTTTTAGTGACTTAACCAAGCACCTGTAAGCGCCTGTTGACAAAATGTTCTCTTAATTTACCTACAAAAATCACTTTTACGGGACAAAATAATTTATGTGTAATTCACTGATATACACGTGTCACTTCCTGTCACCAGTGTAGAGAAGGGATTTACGTCTCTTCGAAGGGGTCTGGGATGTGTTCCTTTCAAAGAGCAGTTGAAAAGACTGGCTCATTTTGATATTTATTTATTATTAAGATGCCAGCCTGCTGGTAACTCATTTTATGCGGGAAGTAATCACTGGAAGGAATGATAAGGTAAGATTTGGATCAGAATCTTTCAAACTTAGACATCCTCAGACTTGGGTCTCCAGCTTGCTTCTTTTGAATAATTTCAGCCACGCTGTGTGAGTATGTAATAAAAAGTGGGAGCTGTGTGGCACAGCAGAAACAAACTCCTGGTAGGGATTATGCTTATATATTCTAACTCCTTTCCACAAACTGTAATAATCACTACATGGAGAAGGTTTATATGTGTTGTGTGTGTGTGTGTGTGTGTGTGTGTGTGTGTGTGTGTGTGTGTGTGTGTGTGTGTAAATATATGTAAATATATGTATATATGGCATTTATTTTTTTTCATAGCCCACTCACCTGTCTGTACCTCTATAGGTAAGTGACTGGCTGGCTCTTCCTGCATGGTGATTCATACCGTCTGTGCTACACTCTCCTGTCAAACTGTCTTTAAACAGCTGTCATTAACTATGCCCCCCTCTCTCCTTTGAGTTATGTTGTCATAAACTAAACACATCAAATATTCATTGCACACTAACGTGCTGCTGCTATAAGGTACTATTCATGCTCTCCAAAGGCCTGTGTTGAACCACTGAATGTTTTTTCAAAGCCCAACATCGTCATATGACGTGCTGCATCCATCCCATGGTCTGCTCTGTCTCAGACCCTGGATATCAGCACAACAGATGTAAACATGCATGCAAGTGGAAGGCAGACACTATGAATTCCACCCCATCCCCTTGTTATGCCACTCCTCTTGTGCGCCCTCTCCGTCCGTTATGTTAGCATCCCTATAGGGCATATGTGTCAAACTCAAGGCCCGCGGGCCAAATGTGGCCTGCCACGTCAAGAACTTAAAAGGTCTGATTGTCTTAAAATAAATAAGTCAAAAGCGTGCATTGACCATAAACTATATTTCCCACAATTCATGCCGATCATGTTACCCGCAAAGTGACGGCATCCCGCCACTAGATTGCAGTGTATCCACATCAATGCGATTTTCAACAACTGGAATTAAGAAATACGATCCCGAAAAGTCCAGGAAGAGAAAGGTTGATGCAGATGGAAGGCTGCTTCAAGAAAGATGGAAAGGCGAATACATGTTTGTGCTTCAAGGAGAACAACTGGTATGTCTTTTGTGTTATGAGGCAGTGTCGGTTGTCAAAGAGTACAATCTACGTCGGCATTTTGACACCAAACAAGGAGCTAAGTATGCCAAATTTAACAACTGTGACAAAAAGTTTTTGAACAAAGTTAATGTCATAACTAGTGTTGGATGCAGGGGTCGCGTTAACCGAATATTTTCCGTCATTGACCGTTTTTTTTTTTAAAATGGTGACGGAAAAATCTGAAGCAATTCACACCCCAGACTACTTGGTGGCGAGTAAACATATTAATTGGCTCTTGTCCCCATTGATTAGTAGTGTAAGAGTCGGTTAGAGTCTTTTAAGTTTTGTTTCTCTGCCGGCCGAGTGAGTGGCTGCTGACTCGGTTAAGCAGGGATCCACGAGCAGCGGTTATGAGTCGGTTAAGTTTCGTTTCGTGCGTAAGTGAGTGAGTGGCTGAGTGTTTTAGTTTGCTAGTGGTCAAGTCGGGTAGTACCTTTTTCATTCTCTGCCGAGTGAGATGAAATATGTTTGAATGGTGCCGTTTATTGATTATATATCAATCAAACGTGGTAGGACTCAACTGAGCCGGTTAAATAGACTCTAGATTCATGATTCTTGAGTCGTCTTTGTTGGCCATTAAATGCTATTGAGTATGTCATTATAATCATTTAATAAAAAATAAAATAAAGTCACGGGTAAAAATAGACTATGACGGGATTTTTATGACCCTGTCAGTCAAAATGACGGACAACGAAAAAGTCTAGCACAACCTCTGGTCGGATGATATTTTTCTTTATTCTCTTGGATAGTTTGATCATTGACTGATGGAGTAATGTGGGTTTCTTAACCTGACAATTTTAAAGGATTTATGTTATGACAGAGCAACTAGTAAACATATATATTTTTTACATCTATGCAAACGCGTATGTAA
Source organism: Chelon labrosus (assembly GCF_963514085.1). Taxonomy (NCBI): domain Eukaryota; kingdom Metazoa; phylum Chordata; class Actinopteri; order Mugiliformes; family Mugilidae; genus Chelon; species Chelon labrosus. The sequence goes on from NC_140354.1 coordinate 638,840, forward strand.
TATTTGTAATTTGAATAAGTAATACATTCAGAGTTATTTAACATTAAGGAGTAGTTACATTTATTTTGCATTACATTTGGTTACATTTAGTTACATTTATACTGTCTTACCGTTACATGTGGCGCTTTGAGGGCAACCATTGTGCTGATGTGGCCCTCGGTGAAAATGAGTTTGACACCCCTGCTATAGGGTATAACAATTCCCCAGAGAGGCTGTAAATCATATAATATCATCTATAGCAGTGACCCTGTGGTGTCATCTGTGGTTTAGGCTTTTAGTGTACAATCCCTTTTGTCTTTGTCATAGCCAATTTTAGTTTCACAGATGCACTAATGGCTAAATGCAAGCATCTGTGTGTGTGTGTGTGTGTGTGTGTGTGTGTGTGTACATTGTGTGTTCATTTGTTTTACTGTCTAATTAGTCTCTGTTTGCTGATTACATGATCTGCATTATATATCCGCCTAAATGCTGACATAACTGCAGCTGTGACTCAACCTTGTTATGGTATACTGACTTACTGTGTAACACACTGTCTGTGAAGGTTCTCAGTCATCCAGATCATGGTATATCCAAAAAGGTTTAAAAAAGGCAACTGGACTTGTAGAGTTTTTTGAGAACAGTTCTGAGTTCTGTGTATTACACTGTTGCATGTTGCATCCAAGGCTCATCAATTATTTTGTACCGGGTTCCTCCAAAAAACTCACTGAGGTGAGTTTAAACAGATTGTCACTCAGATTTTATGTCTCTTACCTCAAAATACCTGAAAATATAACAGAAAATGTTGAATTTAACCAGAGGTGCAGTAATAAATCTGATTAATGTTTTATTGCTTTGCAGTAGTCACAGATGTTTTTGCTTAATATATGTTTTACTCTTGTTTATTTGATAATTAAAAGCAATCTGGTAAATGTTAAGTTTGCTGGGAAATTCGATTGTGTATATTGTATTTGATGACTTTTTTAAAATGTCTTTGACATGATATCTTGTTTGCCTTGCACTACATTTTCTCATGAATGGCTGAGAATGTTGATGCTGCACAGGGCATGTCAGTCCATGGTGATGAGAGGCAGGATATGTTATTTTACAGTCTATAAACCAATGTGCAGGCATGGGAAATGATAACGCTGTAGGTCTCGTCTACCTAATTAATCGACAAAAAACAAACCAGACCAGCATTTGATGAAATACATGTACACAAAAAATTCACGAATCAGTTTTATGTTTTGCTTTTGTTTTTACTGTATATCAGGCTACACTGATTTGTGTTTGTAGATAATGTCTGTGACCTAAAATATTTATGTGGTTAATTCACTTGTTGCAAGTGGGGTCACTTGTATCTAAGTGAACCCATAGCTGTTCATGGGAAAATATATTATGATTGAGGACTATGGAGGTGTATCTGCAGCTCATAAGAGAACAAAAGCAATCATTCAATTTCAATTTCAATTCAATTTTATTTATATAGTGTCAATAACGAAACAAATTATCTCAAGACGCTTTACAGAACCCGGCCTGAAACCCAGAGACCAAGCACTAAGGCGACAGTAGCAAGGAAAAACTCCCTTTAAACAGGAAGAAACATTGAGCAGAACCCAGCTCATGTGGGGGGACCCATCTGGTTGAGGCGCACGGGTAGAGACAGAAAAACAGAGAGAAGAGAACAGCAGGAGGAACGAGATAAACATACTTACATACATCTGACTAAAGCGTACATGTTGAGTCTAATTGTGATACATGTTCAAGATATAGCTGATGATGTTACATGAGCGATTGAAACTGAATATAAACAAGAGCATAGAAACTGTTATTAACATTATATTAGCTGGTGTAATGATTGAATATAAGGGGAAAGACAGGAGGGGAAGGAAGGGGTGATGGAGAGAGGGACAGTTGATAGCTCAACAGTAGCAGTACACAATGCATGAGTAATAAAAGAGAAGAAATTAGATAAGAAATTAGAGGATAGGTGCTCAGTGAGTATAAGCTTCATGAAAAAGTAAAGTCTTAAGAGTAGAGAGGTGTCTGCCTCCTGAACCCAATCTGGGGGCTGGTTCCACAGGAGAGGAGCCTGATAGCTGAAGGCTCTACCTCCCATTCTATTTTTTGAAACTCTAGGAACCACAAGTAAGCCTGCACTTTGAGCGCACTGGGATATGGTACAATGAGGTCTTTAAAATATGATGGAGCTAGGCCTTTAAGGGCCTTGTGTGTAAGGAAGAATATTTTAATTTGTATTCTGTGAAGAGAAGTTAAAACTGGAGTAATAGGATCTCTCTTGCTAATTCCCGTCACTGCTCTCGCTGCAGAATTTTGGAGACAATCAATCAGATGCAGGCTTTTTAAAGCAGTATTTGGACAGCCAGACAGTAATGAATTACAGTAATCCAGCCTGGAAGAAACAAGTGCATCACTCTGAGTCATATTTCGCAGGTGAAAGAAAGCAGCCCTGGTCATTTGGTTTATGTAAAAATTAAAGGGGCATATCCTAGTCAAATATAATACCAAAGTTGCTGACGGTAGTACTGGAGGCCAAGGTAAGTCCTTCCAAAAACGTTGTTTAGGGACAAATACAATGACTTCTGTTTTGTCTGACTGCAATAGTAGTCTGATAGCAATGGTATTTTATGCAGTGTTTCCTTAGAATATTGCCTAAGGGAAGCATGTATAATGTGAAGAGTATTGGTCCTAGCACAGAACCCTTTGGAACCCCATAACTTTAGTTTTTTGTTGACATGGACGATCTGTACGACAGATAGCATCCATTACCAATGCTGCCTTGCGTGCCTAATTTATGTTTGCATCACAGATTGCCCTTTAAGATTAAAAACACAACGAGGAACCTTTTTGTTCTCGTCAACAGGCAGTTAAAGCTAAGACATGGCTAAAAAAAATGAAAAAACTAAACAGAAGACCCCACTGGGCAACTGAAATTATTCTGGGAGCATTACATAAATCGTGAGGCAAAGTTTATATAATGATAGCTTTAAGAGTCTAATGTAAGTGTGTCATTTTGCTGCTAGTGCGCGTTTGTGTGGGTGTGTTATAGTATATTCATGTACTTGAGAGGGGAATAAGAGAGAGTGGCAGCATAATGTGTATACAATTGAGAAGATGGAGCTGAAGATAAATTGCTTTGCTTCCTTGCCAAGTAGTAGTAAGGAATTCAGTTGATTTAGATTAAGGATGCTGCAGCTGCTAAGAGGTGGAAATGGAGTGAGATAACACAGATGAGAAATACGAATGATGAAGAAAAGGAGAAGCAGGAAATGTGGAAGCCAAGTGAAATCAAAACTAAACACCTTGATTTAGTTTCGTTTTCTAACAGTGGGAGTCTCCACATTAGACTTACAATTTTTGCATTATTTCTCATAACTTTGGGACTAATGAATGGTATTCTTCAGGAGTTTAGATTAGATAGATAGATAGATACTTTATTTATCACCACTGAGGCAATATATATATAGTCAAAATCAGACTAAACCTCTCCTGTTTTAGGTCAGTTAGGATTACTAAAATGATTTCTATTTGCTAAATGACACAATAATGTGAGAGAGAATTTCTTAGAGAATTTTTCATTGCTTTCTTCAAAGTCAGAAGTTTACATACACAAAGATTACTATGCCTTTAAACAATGAAGGAAAGCCCTGATGATGATGTCATGGCTTTGGAAGCTTCTGATAGGTTAACAGACAACTTTTGAGTTAATTGGAGGCACACCTGTGGATGTATTTTAAGGCCACACCTCAAACACACTGCTTCCTTGTTTGACATCATGGGAAAATCAAAAGAAATCAGCCAAGATATCAGGAAGAGAATTGTGGAGCTCCACAAGACTGGTTCATCCTTGGGTACAATTTCCAGATGCTTGAAGGTGCCACATTCATCTGTTCAAACAATTATACGCAAGTATAGACACCATGGGAATGTCTAGCCATCATACCGCTCAGGAAGGAGACAGGTTCTGTGTCCCAGAGATGAATGTGTTTTGGTCCGAAACGTGCGAATCAACCCCAAAACAAAAGCTGAAGACCTTGTCAAGCTGGTAAGAGAGTGTCATTATCCACACTGAAACAAGTCCTGTACCGACATGGACTGAAAGGCCACTCAGCGAGGAAGAAGCCATTACTCCAAAAGCTACATAGAAAAGCCAGATTACAGTTTGCAAATGCACACAGGGACGAGGACCTTAATTTTTGGAGACATGTCCTGTGATCTGATGAAACTAAAGTGGAACTGTTTGGCCATAATGACCATCGTTACATTTGGAGGAAAAAGGGGGAAGCTTGTAAGCCTGAGAACACCATCCCAACTGTGAAGTAAGGGAGTGGTAGCATCATGTTGTGGGGCTGTTTTGCCGCAGGAGGAACTGGTGCACTTCATAGAATAGACGGCATCATGAGGAAAGAACATTTTGCGGAAATATTGAAGCAACATCTCAAGACATCAGCCAGGAAGTTAAAGCGTGGGCGCAAATGGGTCTTCCAAATGGACAATGACCCTAAGCATACTGCCAAAGTAGTTACAAAGTGGCTTAAGGACAACAAAATCAGTGTTTTTTAGTGGCCATCACAAAGTCCTGATCTCAATCTCCTAGAAAATTTGTGGGCAGATCTGAAGAGGCGTGTGTGAGCGAGGTGGCCTACAACCCTGACTCAGTTACACAAGTTCTGTCAGGAGGAATGGACCAGAATTCCAGCAGACTATTGCGAGAAGCTTGTGGAAGGATACCCAAAACATTTGACCCAAGTCATACAGCTTAAAGGCAACGCTACCAAATACTAAGGAAATGTATGTAAACTTCTGACTTTGAAGAAAGTAATAAAACATTCTCTAAGAAATTCTCTCTCTCATTATTGTGGCATTTAGCAAATAGAAATAATTTTAGTGATCCTAACTGACCTAAAACAGGAGAGGTTCAGTCTGATTTAACTTCAGACAGTGAGGAAAAAAGGTGTATGCGTCTTTGAACACAGTGTATGTAAACATCTGGTTTCAACTGTATATAGCACCTTTCTAATTATTGGTAAACAGTACAGTTTACATTTACAATGACTCGTTAACCCAAGCACTTGGAATAACTTGGGGATCAGTGTCTTGCTGAAGGACACTTCAGCATGCAGTTCCACTAACCCCCTCTTTTTGCCACCTGGTATAACATTACTGTCAGTTCTGTGGATTCTCAACTTTAGCAGTCACTTAAGGAACCAGCTGCATGCACGCACACAGACTCACACACACAATGCATCAATGTCTTTCTCGGAATCAGTGTAGTAGCCTGAAGGCCTGATAGTAACCAGCTGGGAAACACTTGGTGAGCAAAGTAATAATTCACAGCTGCTTCCTGAAAATTAAAAGACAAGGCATGCTGTTAATTTGTTATTACCAGAAAATACCACAGTGAGACTAAGAAGACTAAGCCAGACTAAGAAGAAGGATAATATATATATATAGAGAGAGAGAGAGAGAAAGAGAGAGAGAGAGAGAGAGAGAGCGAGAGATACACACACACACCCACACACGCACACACACACCCACACACACACACACACACATTTTTTTAGCACAAGTTTTTTTCCTCCATAAGATTGTCTTTTCAAATAAACATCCGTTCAATTCAATTTTATTTATATAGCATCAATAACAATACAAATCGTCTCAAGACACTTTACAAAACCCGGCCTGAAACCCCCAGAGCAAGCCTGAAGGCAACGGTGGCAAGGAAAAACTCCCTTTTAACAGGAAGCAACCTTGAGCAGAACCCAGCTCATATGGAGGGACCCATCTGCCTAAGGCCAGCCGGGTACAGACAGAAGAACACCAGACATGGACATATAGACAAGACTTGTTAAGTTGACTAAATTCAGTATATTAATGAAAACAAAATCAGCGGTAGTTTGAGATACTAATGAAGCGCAGAAGCCTTTGAAGTTATCATCTGCACTGACAGATTTTATGATGCACTTGACCTTCTTTACTTAAATTTCCAGTGTTTTCTATTGCAAGTTGAGCCCAGAGTCCACTAAAGTCATAAATGTCCAGGGTTAGGGTTATTCGCACTCCTCAGATATTCGAAGTCTGCGTTTTTGCTCTGCAGACCCTGAACATGCAGTGTGACCTTTTCCTCAGCAGCTTCTCCTTCATAAATGATAAATGACTAGTTGATATTTTTCTTTTTTGGGCTGAACTGCCTGGCTAAATAAGGTTTAAAAGATTCAGTATATCTATGTATGGGGTCCGATTTGCTGTGCAGCCTTACCGGCGTATATAGCAAACCTCCCGATCCTCAAGTGTTTGATAAATTCCAGACTGATGGCAGAGTGACAGAGTAGCATAGAGAAGCTCAGGGGATTACTGTACATAAACACTGCCTGCCAGCATCCATAAGAATTCAGCGTACAACAGCGACGTGTGGACACGATATAGAGGAGACGGGGCATAAGGATCACCCAGGTTCCTTCATAATTCACAAGTCTATTTGGAGTTGTCTTATAAACATTAAACATCAGAGCATTGAAAAGGAGCGTGTGCAAGTCGCACATGTACAGTATATTGACCATCATGTAACGATGTCGAACACCCCTTGCAAGGTTTAAGGTGTGTGAACAGAGGCATAGTGGAAATAGTTCTTGTTTTGGATACACACTTAAAGAAATTCAAGTAAGTTGCACCTTATGTGTGTACTTCTCTCTTTTTTGTATCTGTCTTCTCTCTGCTGCCTGCACACATACTGCTCATTTGTTTTGATTTAACTTCAGGAGCGTGCGTGTAAAGCATTTTTTATTTTTTTTTAATTAATTATATTTATACACTTTTTGATTTGATTTGTGTTTTGTTTTTGTTTTATTTCCCTTAACAGATCTAGTCCCCATTCGACTTAATTAGGCAAGATTATCATGTGTTATCTTGGTTCAGATAGCAGTGTTTGTTTGTCAAACAGCTGCTCATGTCCCTGAACTAAACTCTTAGTAAAGTTGCACAGTGTCAAAGCCTTGTAAGAAAGCTTCTGACGCACACACAGACGCACACACATAGAAGGATATTTTTGTTTCGGCAATAAACTGACATTTATTGTAATTGGACAAAAGCAGTATTATTGAATCACTCAGATGTAGGATCACAGTAGATAGTGTTTGCAATTTATTAAGCACATCCTTCCACATAAAAGGCTCTTGACACCATGTCCTCACAATTCAGTTTTGGCACAGATGCTTTTAGTAAATGTCACAGTAAGGATTGTTTTCTAGTCGCAGGCGAAAAAAATGTGGTGTTTGGCATGTCACGCTAATTTGCCAGTGTTGACAAGTGAAACTGCTGCATTTGTTTCGCTCCTTGCTCATTTGGTCATGCCTCAATCTCAAACTGATGCAAATCTCAAATGGGGATTTATCACTGTGACCAGTTCTTTTTATTCTCAGGAGAATAGGAGATCTGTATTTTCTATTTATTTATATATTTATTTTTGAATGCTTCAGCTTATATATTTATATTTATATAATTCTGAAATTCAGGCAGGATCATCAGAATACACAGTTTATTATTGTATATTTTATTTTTCTGCGTATGTCTAAATGTATGGGGCAGTTGGAAGTTATATATAAATATTTAAAATTCCTGTTTCTGATTCTTGGCAAAAAATGAAAATGTTTAATTGAATCTGCAGTTTATTAAAGTGTGCGGACCCACATCTACAAAGACTAATATTTCGTCAAATCCTTTTCTCAAATCCAGAGCACAGACCTCTGTGCCAGGAGATCAGTGAATATCAGCAAGTGCATGGGCAAATGTCAAATAAGCCAAGTGCTGTTCATATTTGAATTGCTCACCACGCTGACACCACAGGCAAAATCTACAGGAGGGTCCTCCTGCTCTTTGCTTAAACTGGCCTTTAATTATACATTTTTGTTTATTTTTTCTCAAAAAATGGTATGCAATCTCAAGGAACTAATCTTTGTTCATTTTATGCTAAGAAGCTATGTAATAGAAATCTGAACAATTTTGTAATGAAGAGTTTCACCACAATATGGGTCTTCTCAAGAGGGAAATGATGTAATTGTGTGAAAGGTGAACAATTACTTCATGTGACAAAAAACATCAAGCGATATAAGCAGTCGAGGGCAGATGGTGTCAAACTCAGAGGATCCTATTTCCTTCTTATTCTCGATCTAGATATCAAACATTTTACTTTGTGTTTGACACTATTCAAGTCATTAAACCGCACTTAGTGGCAAGCATGAGTTTGACTGACTGTACAATAAAACTCATGAAGGAGAGTGTAGCTTGAGCACAGTCATTGTTATTTATTAGGTATTTTTAATTTTATTTCCGTTATTGATCCCTCATGGGAGAAATTCTTTCTCTGCATTTAACCCACCCACTGGTTGACACAGCAATGTGTACACTCGGAGCAGTGTGTTAAGTCTTCCATCAGTGTGAGCCATTGTTATTGTTATTACATTTTTGTTGGTGTTTTTTTCCCAACTCTTTTTATTTAGATTTTACAGAAAGAAAAATTCTCACATAGTGGTACAGCACAGCGTGAAGTTGGTGTTGATAATTTAATAAACTTAGAAGTTACCAGTAAGTTGGTCAATAATTATAAATTATAATAAATAATACATTTAAACAGAAATACATAACAATAACTTATACATTTGATGTGTATCTCTTACATTATTTTTCTATTTAAAAGACTTTTCAGTTCTGTAGTGGACAAATAATACAACAGACACACTTAGTTAAGCATTTTCACTCATCCTTTGCTCTTATGATTGCACCATGTAAATGTGTTTATGACTAGACAATTGCTTGAGCCACAAATACAGCAGAAACAATGTAGGATGTTGAACATGGTGAGTGATAATCAAAGGCTCCCCGTAGGGTTGTTGTTGCAGGCATGGTGCGTAGGTCCTCATAAAAGCCTGTATGAAACAGTTGTGCCAAACACTCCCCCCCCCACACACACACCCACACACACACACATAGATCACAGAAAAGCCTCATACGCTCACACAATACAGGTACATCTCAAATGTTATACAATCGTTTGTCATTGTTTCCCGCCCACACTCATCAGATGTGACCTCTAAATAGGAAATGCTCATCAAAACACACAAATAAGTACACAAAAGAGGCTTGGAGCATCCAGCTTCTGGGTCACTGTAGCTATCCCTAGAGATGGGCTGCACTCTGAACTACTCTCTCATACTGTAACAGGGTCAGTAACAAACATTTCGAACAGTCCAAAGGTTAGTCACATCACAGAGCTGCTGGAACCTGAATGGTTTTTCAGTTGTTTTTGTGGCTCAACTCAGTCTTCATGTGCTATAGTTCCGGTCGTGTTATTATGAAAGACCCAACGTAATCAATTTTTTTTTTTACTGTTTGTACTGTTAATACTATATCATCATTAATACACTGCACATTCAGTGAGCTACAAAGTCCAGTTGACTTTTCTAACCCTAAAGTGTATGCCTGTAAGAGCAGAGTAAGCTGAGGTAGCATATTTTGTGAGACCGAAATAAGGATCCATTTTATGTAAATGATCATATCCCAGAGGCATGGAAACAGTAAAATATAGAGTCTGTGCAAGAGATGGAGGATGAGTGAAGCTGTGACACATTTTCCAAACACCATTCAGCAGAGGAATACCAGCAGTCAGCAGACGAGCACTGCATGTCATATCCTCTAACAAATTCAACAGGCCCAATACCAAGCTGACAGACTGACCAAATTAGGCTAGGGCGATGCTGAGGATCACTTTTTGTTATTATTTTGAGTGAAGAAAGTGAATTTAAAAAATGCCTAATAGTGGATATTCCTTATGAATCATTTCTAAACTCTCTGTCTCAAGCTAAGTTTGACTGGATTCTGTTCTCTATACAGTGACTTGTATGTAACAGTGGGCTTAATACCATTTTTACACAATCAGTTAAAGCAAAACATAAGAGACATTACAAGATATTCTTGGTTTATTTTGTTATGGGTTGGTATCATTCTCGCAGCACAGCTACAGTGCAGTTGTGGACTACAAAACATTTTTCAGGAATCTATAATATTAATACAATACTTGGGGTTTTGGCAGGCGATTCCCAGAATCAAAAAGCCACATCTCTTTAAAGTATTCACATAGAGACACAGCTATTTGTCACTCACACATACAGAATTTTTTTGCGGAAAGAAAATTGAAATACTAAGTCCAGACTGAGAGACAGGCTACAGCAGAACCGAACTGTAATTAGAGTGACGATGGAACCAAAACATTTCCCTGATGCAACCACTGGCTTGTGTTTACAATAGCAGCTTGAAGTTTCTTGCTCATTGGGATTGGCAAAGCATAAGGAGAAGCGACCATGATCTTAGAATGAAGTAGAAATAGAAAACAATCTAGAAGATACAGATGATGTCTCTCCAAGAAACCCTGTGGCATCAACACACCAAGTCAGAGAAAAATGTGCAATTGTAATCTTTAAGATCTCTTCTAAACATATAACTGATGTGTATAAATAGGAATAAGAAAAGGAAAATTATTCCAACTTTATGGGCAACAGTGTATATACAGCTAGCTGAAACAGCAAAAAGTAATATGTTCTATTAGAGGATTGAGGAAACATGTTAATTACCACATTACTGCACATATCAGTCACACAAATATTCGGTCACTGCCGAATATTTGTCACTAATTTGATACAGAAGAAGTCCTCTGTGTCTGAAGATGTCACATTGTTTAAGATTTATTCAAACCCACAAACTTTTCCTAACCTCAACACTTAGAGTTGTGACATTCGCTAATGAACTGGCTCTTTAAAATGAACAATAGGAAACAAGTTGCATTTGTGAGTTTTTTTATACATACACTGCCTGGCCAAAAAAAAAAAAGTCACCACCAAAAAAAAAAGGTCACACACTCTTATATTTCATTGGACCACCTTTAGCTTTGATTACAGCATGCATTCGCTGTCGCAAGATTTATTTCCATCCAGTGTTGCATTCATTTTTCACCAACATCTTGTATTGATGATGGGAGAGTCCGACCACTGCGCAAAGCCTTCTCCAGCACATCTCAAAGATTCTCAAGTTCTGGACTCTGTGGTGGCCAATCCATGTGTGAAAATGATGTCTCATGCTCCCTGAACCACTCTTTCACAATTTGAGCCCGGTGAATCCTGGCATTGTCATCTTGGAATATGCCCGTGCCATCAAGGATAAAAAAAAATCCATTGTTGGAATAACCTGGTCATTCAGTATATTCAGGTAGTCAGCTGACCTCATTCTTTGGGTATCACTTCATCAGCCTCTCTTCTTACCTTGATGTGATGGTTCCCCACTATCCTTCCAGTTTTTAATAATGCGCTGGACAGTTCTTAACCCAATTTTAGTAGTTTCTACAATCTCCTTAGATGTTTTCTCTGCTTGATGCATGCCAATGATTTGACCCTTCTCAAACAGATTAACATTTTTTCCACGACCACAGGATGTGTCTTAACATGGTTGTTGAGAAGCTACTCATTACATCAGTTGGGGTTAAATAACTTGTTGCCAGCTGAAAGATAATCGTCCATGCAGTAATTATCCAATAGGAGGCTCGTACCTATTTGCTTAGTTAAATCCAGGTGGCGACTTTTTTTTTTGGCCAGGCAGTGTATATTGCTGCACACAGAAGCTGCTGCTTTGCATTGAGATGGTGTTGGTGACGGAGATGGTATAGTCGTAAAGATATCAGTGGACCTGGGTTTGATCCAAGTCTTACTCTACCACAGTGCTTATTTTACACCCAGGCTGGCATGTCAGAAATAAATAAATATTGAAATGAGGTAGTCTTTTGAAACCCCGTCTCTAAATGTAACCTCAGATGCATGAGAACACTGGTTCTGAGCTGAGCACGTACATGTAGTATGCAAGCCATGCAGTCACCTGCACTGCAGTGTATAAATATGTGCCTCTGAGGTAATGCAACCAGAAATTACAAATGGGAAAAATGTGTTGTTATAAAAAAATGCAGTTATTTTTTTAACATTTTCATTTCATTCATTTCTGGGGGATGGTTGTTTCCTAGAGAACTCTCTGTTTGAAGTGAGCTTTTTTCTTTTTGTTGGATTTTGGTGTGGTGCTCTAGAATTACTGGCAATTGCTGACACATCTTCCAGTTAAGTAAGACATCAACAGGAAACTGTATGAGAAGACAATTTCCAGTTGAGTCAGAGATCTGAACTGTAACTGTGCATTGCTTGTTAATTTTGAAAGTTAGTTTTGAAGAAATATCGCACTCAAAAATTCTTGAGTGTAAAATTTAGCTGTCTCTGCTGGCTTGCTTCATGTGCAACTATAGGGCTCCTCTCTGGTATGTTTGAGAAAGATTCCTGGAGAATGTTAGAAATAACTTTGAAGAAGGAGTAGATAGGGATTGAACAACTTTTGATTTTTTAAAGTCGACTAATATGTGATGAAAGTCAAATTGATGTTGACTAGTTGATGACGTCACAAATAAAAACACAGTAGAAAGTAATGCTTTGCAACAATAAAATTGATATTCTTGACCTGAATACATATTATAGCGTTTCACACAAAAGAAGCTATGGAGGCTTAAAGCATCATGGCAAGTCGACTAGTTGACTTGTCTGTGCAAACCCTAGAAGTAGACAGGTAGGTGGAACTCTGGAGGAAGATGAAACGAAAGAAACAACCACTGAACGCACTGAATGAGTCTCCAGTCTATTATGGTGTGTTATATAAAAAGTTCATTGCAGATCATAAAAAGAGAGAAAAATGTCACATAGATGAATGTGAGGACAGATTAGTGCATTAACATACAGCAGATCAAATTAGTCAGTCAGAGTGTTATGCTTAGATTTAATCTTCAGTGCTGCAAACAAGTAGCAGATTGGGCAGCACAGTAACGCGTCGTCTCCTCTGAACTCTGTGTCACCTTATTATCAGATAGTGGGGCTCTCATCCAGCGCTCTCATGCTCAGTGTAACATTTGCAGCCCGGAGGTATATGCAAGGCATGGTTTGCCTTGGCTAATTTGTCAGAGCAGGAAGAAGGAAGAACACATAGCTTCGCAAAGGTTGCGCTGCACTTTTGCTTTTATAATCATCAGTTTGACTGATGCCTCTGTGACATAATTCACGATTCACATTTTTACAAGCACAGAGGCATCATAAATTAATGGCAAACAAAGTTGTTGAAAATGGATGGATTGCATGAGGGTCTAGCCTTTGCTCTCACTCTCACATCAGCATTTGTAAAACCGATTGATAAACTCCTGCCCGGGGGCATTTTCTAAGCCAGACAGTTCTGTTTTCAAAGAGGTTTGTTTTCAGCCCTTGCTGCTCCACTCTGACCTGTATTCATGCGCACATGCTCTCCTTTTGTAATTTTGTTAGTGTAATCAAATGAAAGGTAAGTATGCTCCAACAAACAACAGTAATTGTTAGTGGCCATTGTGTTAAGCCATCCAACATGCACTTGAACATAAAGTGGTTTTGCTATTGTTTTGGACATTCAGGGAATTTGCGTCATTCAATTGGATTCATCATTGTATTTTTACACAAAAATAGATAAATATGCAAGAATTTGTCAAACATCTTTCTATTCCGTCTGTGTTAGTGAGCAACAACATTTCAGTGTTTGTGTCTTTAGCCAAGCATCATAAAATAAGTCCAACACAAAGCATCAACACCTTCATGTTTATCTAAAAATGCTTACACCATATTCACATATTGAACACGTCACCAGACGGCGGTGAAAAATTTTGGCTTTATAACTTGTTTTGGGGATGAAAAAACAAAACACCCAATGGTCCCTCCGGCTCTGCCTGTACGGCTGTCACCCACCTCTTAAATCAGATGTGTAACAATAGTGATAATAGTTCCAGTGATTTGCTGGAACAAAGAGCTAGTGGGTCTAAACGACACATGCTCCAGAGGACCGTGACTGGTCTCAAACCACAACGGACAGCGAGCTAAGTGGGAGCCCAGAGGTGTAGTTCTGGCAGGCTATCATAACAGCAAAATATACAAGCCTAATTAGCCCCACACCTCGAAGCCCATTAGTTCCACTCCAGCTCCCACCAAATGGCTGATGTGATATCTACCGTCCTGGATAAAAGGGCAAGCAGACATATCGTACGTGACATATGCACAAACAAAGCAGGAGAGATTTATAGACTTCAGTCTTTAGATGTGCCGTGCTCTTTGTTTTGGGGAAGTTCTTGTTTTGAATGCAGATAGAATACAAATCAAAGGGAAAAATGCCACATTACCACATATGTGTAGCAGGACTATTAAATATTGTGAAGGAAAGGAAGGAAAATGTTTTGTGTAAAGGTTTTCTGAAGGACTTTTACTCACAATTTAGATATTTAATATATAAAAAGCGTTAATGTCAAAATTTTTAGATAATTATATTGGTCCCAGCCACATGATTGGTGAAATATATGTCATCTTTAAATTCACCTGACAACAAAACAACTCTGTAATGGCTGGTGTACGTGGAGATGGAAAATGGGAAATGGGTCAGGGGTTGCGAAACCTATTTTTTTCCTCTGTTTAGCATGTTAGCACACCCTCTCTCTCTTTTTCTCTCCCTTTCGTCATGCCGCCTGAAGGTCCCAACCAACTGGTTAATCATTGTTCCTACACAGTGCTTAGTTGCAGAAAGTGGCACAGGCTGACCCTTACTTGCAGTATGTTTTTGAGGCAAAAGACAGATGGAGAGAGAGAGCGAAAGACAGACAGACAGGGAGGGAGACGAGGGAAACCCCTGGAAAACCGTCACACATGGCGTAACATTTATGCCGCAAGGAATTGCATGTTCTCACCCACATGCAGACCAGCCTTTCTACCGTACTGTGATGCATGCTAAAACGTCATCACAAAACGATGCCTGATCTCTTTTGCTGGTAAGAACTAATCTGAGATACACACAGTACAGATGTTTGATATCCATACTCTTAATTTCCAGTCTAATGTAACTGACAGCCCTGTGATAGACTAGCATCATGTCCAGGGTGTACCCCGCCTCTCGCCGATGACAACTGGGCTCCAGCCCCCCCCCACGGCCCTTTACAGGACAACTGGTCACAGACGATGAATGAATGAATGAATGTAACTGACATAGTATGGCTGTTGTAGTCAGCATACAGTATATTAAACATTTAAACAACCTGCAGTGGGTCCTGGAACCAGTTATGCTCTGGGCTTCTATGTTGCTGTCAAATTCACACATAGTGTTTAACAGTGGTGGAAACAGGATTATGGCTACAACATGTCTGATTGTGTTAAGGCTACACAGAGCGGTGAACTCAGCTGGACCAATCCCGACCCAGTGCTGGACTAGACAAATGTAGCTCTGATCCCTCAGGCGCCTGCAGCAATCAGTCAGTCTGTTCTACAGCTAATGCTAACCACATCCTGTGGTTATTATACTGAGCAGACTATTTAGAAACTATGTCTCTTTGGTTTAGATAGCATCAAGTCTGACTTCCAGGAGAGCTTTGTAATATGGGGTGGACCTTTAGATTGTGACTGCTCATTGATGCTGTTATTCACTCCAGTTTTTAGAAGCCTCTTGACATGTCCAGTCAATTTCAGACTAAAAACATTATTTGATTTAAATTGAAGTTTTCTCAACATGCATTAGTTGCTTCCCATATTTCATGACACTGTTCTCTTATCCCTTGAACAAATATCTAGCCCCAGTCATACCCACGAGAACATATTCCTGACTGAACTGAACCTTAAATATGTTCTCAGCCTAGCTATCGTGCTTTACTATCATACCCATGGATGATTGTACAACCCTGCCATTAATAAAACAACAACTCCAAAAGTGCCTTTATATTTTCGCATGATGCTGATAAAGTCCTTCATGAGTGCATGACTGGGACTATGCAGTATTGAGAATCCTTGATAAGTTCTTCCAGCCTCCAGCTGGAACTGCAGGTAGCATGTGTAGTACAGTTTGGGAAGTTCTGTATGTCCAGGTCCACTGTGAGGCTCTTTGCTGCCTCAATTACTGTAGTTTCTCTTCCTAGCCTAATCTGACCCCATCTTGGTCAAATCTCCTTAATTGTTCCTTTTTGGCTACTGTTTCTTTAATTCCATAATTGTGCTACTAGGGTGGTGACGTCCTACTCGCCTGTACTACATCTGAATAGCATCTGACAGCTTACATTCAATTAACACAACAAAGCTTCATGCCCTACATGGTAGATTCATCTGTTGCCTGACGTGTACCTCCCCAGAAATATAACTACACTTCACGCCCTTGTTCACGTCACCCAGTGCTTGTACAACAAGCAGAGAAAATTCATCCTCCTCCTGTTGTCCATTAGACACACCATCAACTCTGACATATCAACACTCTTTTATGCATTGCGGCAAGTTCCATAAAAGTAACTGTTTTTCAACATTTTCTTACTCCATCTACAAAATTATCTCCTTCCAGTTGTCTTTGTTTGAAGTACATGAATAAGCTCAATGAGGAAGTAGAAATCGCTTTTCTGCCTCCATTTTAGATGGAAGTAAAATTCAAGCTTTTGTAGCTATTCCCTTTTTTTGTGTCTGACTGCATTATAATTACAATTTACTGATGCCCCCGACAAGGACTGGATTTGAACCCAGATGAGCAGAGCAGCTATGTCTAATAGCAGGTCAGAGATTAGTGTGTGACTCAGACCAGCTAGCCTTTGAGCTAAATCATTGTGTAACTGATTTCTCTTGATCCATTGTTTGTGTTTGAGTTCGCATTATTGCCCCCTGCCCCCAGTAGATAAAATAAATTCCTAACACATCGATATGAAGTTATCCTCCTACCCACCATGAGACTAGAACAGAATGGAATTTGAAACGTTTTAGCCAAAAATGTTTCTACTGTCAAGGTGTTTTTTGCAGAAACGTTTCAGATTTCGTTCCGTTCTCTGGCTTCAACCAAACCTGTTTGAAGTTTTCAGCAGTCTGTACACAGGTGAGTGGGCTCTGGCACACACTGTCACACACACCAAACACTGACTGGACCTAACATGAAGGTGGAAAAGCACCAACTGTGAGTCACTGTGTCAGGGCATACTGATTGGATGAACAGCATTTCCTGGAGGTGTCTTGCCCTGTGCTTGATGTTTCAGAATGTCTTGAGTGGGTAGCCTATCTTACTGCATCATTCAAGTTTAAACCTTGCATCTCTCTGTATTGCTGGCCTGTTTAGGATAGACATATTACTCTTTATTTTTTTACACTTATGTAAACTCTATGTACTTATGTATGCTTGCTTTTAAAATTTGCGCACACACATACATTTTTAAAAGTGCAATGTAATAGATACAAACAGCCTTTTTCCTGTTCCTTTTCCTTCTCTTGAACCAAGCTCAATCAAATTAATAAGTTGTGTTGTTGCAAAGAACCTTGATGGGTTGTTTTTTCTTTGTCTCATCCAGGCTGTGTGGCCAGTGTAGATAAGCCCTCTTATGAGGTGAAAACCCTTCCGCATCCTGCAGTATCCCCTCCCAGCATCAACAGCAGGAACAAGGGATGTCACGGCTGTTCCTCTATTTGGCAGTACTCATTGTCTCCTGCAGCATCCAGGTGGGTTCAAACAGCACACACACACACAAGCATGCAATTACGTGCACACAATATAACTCTTTCCAAAGCTTAAGAGTCTTCAACCAAGTTGTCTGTGAACTTTCATTCACTGTAAGGGGGTCATATCTTTAGCACTGCTGCTTTCTGAAACAAGCCAGTGAGTTGTGGCGTGAAAGCATTGCTGTGCAGTAGCACGAGCCCTCCCATACACACATTTGAGTGGGGTGCATCTTGATGGATAATATCTCCAGCGTGAGGGTGGGTTGTTTACAGCTACTATATACGTATATGAAGTGAAGTAAAACAAATGTTTGCCATGTGGTTTGTGTGAGGTTCACATTCCTAACGTTTTCCCGTCCACCTGTTGGTAAAGATCTTCTGGACATATACTAGCTGCTTGTATTTGTTGAATTGTCCTGTGTCTGCTTCACCTTCTTCTTAGGTGTCTCCTGCTGCTTTCCTGGATAAGCTGAAGGAGAGTTGGAAATTGTATATGGAAGAGTGTGAACACAACATCAGCCGAGTTCCCCTAAGCACAGGTGAGTGTAACATACTGGACAGTTTTTTGAACCATGAATAAATGATTTTGATGGAACAGATTTTTCGACACTATAGAGCAACAGAAAAATGCTATACCACAGACTGTATATAAATATGGACAATATCCTTGCATTGGCCAAATTGACGTTATTTTCCCGGGGAAAAGGGCGTATCATCTGCCGAGTTTGGAGCCAGTACGGCCTGAGAGTGGAGCCACGCAGAGCCGCGTTCTTGAGCAAGGCTAACTTTTTATCTACTATCATCTTTTCAGATTGGCATATATCTAACCAAGCAGAGCAGCAAGTAGCAGCGGCAGCAGTTTCCTCTCCCTCAGATCATCATAACAACTTTAACTGCAGCCGCTTCCAGTGTTACATTTGCTGTGCCACATTCACTTTCTGCTCATACAAGAAGAGTGGCTCCTGCTCACTCCCTTTAGCAGTGTGTTTAACTACATGGTGCCCTTCAGTTGCATTATAGTCTGTTGGCATGTTCTGTGCTTGTGGGATAATGCAGGCGATCACTGTTGCCTCAACTTTCGAAAAAAGCGGCTAACCACTTTGTGCACAAACCACTCTGGTATCCTACTCTGCAGCACTCACATACACTTCCAGTCATACCATTAATATAAGAGAAAATTAGCAGGTGCACATGGGATAAATCACATTATACCCGTGTCTATACACGAACAGCCAGAGCTGTCTGATGAGAAACACAAGGAAAGAGGTGGAATAAGTGGACGGTCATCCATAGGGGACTCTTTAGTCAAGATGAAAGACCATGGTGATGACTAGTTCTGTAATGACTAACAGAAGCCACCACATCAAAGAGATTTCACTTTATTACGTGATTTATCCCAAGAAAGACACTGTGATTGCACAGAATGACCTCACTCAGATTTCATGTTTTTTTTTTTGTTTTTTCTTTTGGTAAACCTAGGCCTTGTGTGCAACAGGACTTTTGACAATTATGCCTGTTGGCCTGATGGACTCCCCAACACCACTGTCAGTGTGTCGTGCCCATGGTATTTGCCATGGTATCATAAAGGTAAGATACAGATCAGTTTGTAGATACACTGTAGATACATTGTATTGCAGTCATGCTGATGCAGGGTCATTTCAAAATCAATAGTAGAGTAGAGTAACTTCCAGAAGATTCCAGTTAATCACAGAGGTGGTTGTGTGTGTCTGTGTGTAGTTCAGCATGGCATGGTGTATCAGGAATGCGATACAAGTGGCCAGTGGGTGCCTATGAAGAATACCAGTGAGTGTGATTCTCATGATCCAAATCTGGTAAGTAATGCGTTTTTACATGATTCTTTCTGGAGCATAAGAGGAAGAGCACACAAACAATGTCAGTGTCAGTTTATTTAAGTGCTGTACAGAGTAGTCAAAGCATCTAACAATATATGAAACATACAGTCAACACAAAAACAAAGACAATGAAAAGGGAGAGGTAACAAAAAAGTCCTAGATTAAAACACAATAAAAAGATGCCTGCCCAACATGCAGAGGTAAATTGTTTCAGAGTTTGGGCTCCAGCTGAGAAAGAACAATCTCCCCATTCAGGGTTCTAGGGACCAACAGAAGACAGTGGTCAGCAGGCCGGAGTGACCTTAATGGGACGTGCAGTTGTAGGAAATCACAGAGATACGTAGGAGCCAGACCTTTCAGTGATTTATCAGCAAACACTAAATCAATCCTAAAATGTACTGGGAGCCGTCGAAGGGAGGCCATGACTGAAGCGATGTTCTCGTTTGTGCGTTCTTGTTAAAAGACGTGCTGCAGTGTCCTGCACCAACTGCAAGCGTATGTAACAGAGAGGCTTGTTTAACACCAGTCTACAGGACATTACAGTAGTCAAGACTAGATGAATGACCCTTTCACAATCTTTAAAAGACATAAAAGACTTGACTTGGGATAAAAGTTGGGAAAAAAATGACTAATTGATCTGTTTCTCCAATTTAAAATCATTGTCCATAACCAAACCCAGGTTTTGTAAATGACGTTTCACATACAGGGGGAGGGAACTCAGGTCCATATGAGGAGCCTCACAGGCACCACTGGGTCCTTTCATTGAAATTTAAAAAAATTTAAGGCCATCCAGCCTTTTCTGTTCTTGAGACAGTCCAGAAACAGACACAAAGAGATCATATATTAAGACTATTACTGTTATTGTTCAAAGCAAAATTTAAACTGGACCACTGTGATGTATCATTAACCCGCTGGAAAAAGAAAAACTAATGTTCATATGTGTTTTAATCTGCAGCCATTCTATGGTCATATTCGGATCATGTACACAGTTGGCTATTCCTTATCCCTGGTGGCTTTGGTATTGGCTCTTGGCATTCTCATATGCTTCAGGTAATGATTCATTTCATTTTTAGTTGTAAACATATTAAGAATTGGAGCAATTTATTAGGGAACAAATTCAGCATATTCATAGAAATATTTATTTCTGTTGATCTGGTGAAGGATGGATTAAGGTGAAAAAAATCACAGATTAAACTTCAGACCATTGTTACTTCTCGTTCATCAGGAAACTTCACTGCATGAGGAACAACATCCACATGAATCTGTTTGCCTCCTTCATCCTACGAGCACTGTCTATCCTTATCAAAGATGCTCTGTTGGAGGCCAACCACACATCGCAGGACCTAAGCAGAGACCAGGAGCAAGGATTCTCTCGAGCATCTATGCCTCCAGTGGAGATGCTGGCTAACAATGAGGTCAGTATTGATCTGATGCTGAACAACACAGAACAGAATTGGATAGTAACTACTAAAGAAATGCATTACGGATTCCTAGATTGCCATGGTAGTCTAGCTTTCCACTGAGAGGAAATAAATGTTTCTTAAATAAAGAAATGACCCACAAGGTCACTTAGCCACATGCAGAAAACAACAATCCAGTTTCTGCTTAAGGAATTGAATTATGCCTAGCCACTAAATGGAAACTCAGATAAAAGTATTTTCCTCCATCCATTTCTTCTGCATTATAGGAAATTGTTAAAAGATGGTCATGCTGTAATTTAATGATCATCTGTTAGTTCAAATTCTTTGAGAACCACAGTGAAGCACAATCCTGCAAATATGTATCATGTTTTGTAACAGAAAATGTGGGTATTGGGTTAGAAGTGGGGTACACAGGTTAGCAGTACATAATGAGGACATCACAGAGAGGCAGATAACCTAGAATGCATGCCTTTGGACTTTGTGAGAAAAAACCCATTCAGGCACAGGGCGCAGATTCAGTCACTGTGCAGAACAAGTGCTGCCATAGATAGGATTTGTCTAAGAATAATACAAGTGACTGATTAAAAAATTTAAATAACTATATGCATGGAAAAGAGTCACAATAATCTGAAAGTGTAACAGCCACAAAGATAATTGTCAGGCGACCAGATACACTGATGTGCGGGGTTGAGTTATGTGTCACAGCTGGCTGTGGCTGGGGTCTTAGTTGATGCTGTTGTACAATCTGATCGCTATAGGCACGAAGCCTGAATCCCAGCGGTAGAGGAAGCTCCCATCTGCTGCAGCTCTGATCTCAACATTCACATCAGCTAAATAATGGTACACATGGCATGGCTTCATTGGCAAACGTTTGTAAAATAAACAAATGGCTGTCTTACAGACAACGGTTAGCTGTCGTGTCGCTGTGGTGATGATGCAGTACAGTATTATGGCCAACAGCTACTGGTTGCTGGTAGAAGGCATCTACCTCCACAATCTTCTGGTCATCACTGTGTTTACAGAGAGGAACTACTTCAAAATCTACCTGTGCATTGGTTGGGGTGAGCTGGCCTGTTATGTATGTATGTGTGTGTGTGCGTGTGTATGTGTCCATGGGTAAAGGAATAAGTCAGGGGATGCAATATAATGATGTGCCACATTATATTTTTTGCATGAAGTGAAATTAATTCAGAGCAGGTACAGGCTGCTAGACTGGTGTGCAAAAGTGTCTGTTTTGCATTTAGTCAACTCTCATTTTTTTCTACAGGTACCCCATTAATATTCCTTGTTCCATGGGTGATGACTAAATACCTATATGAAAATCAAGAGTAAGTTGCCACAGAGCTCTCTGTTAATAGTCAGTAGCTCATGGTTAATTTAATGTGATTACTTCACGAGGAATTGACTGCATTCAAGCTTAGACATGCTTCATCTGCAGGATGTTAAACATGGTCAGGAAATGTTCTTCATCTTACTTGTTAACATTTAGCTCCACATTTTTGGCAGTGTTTTAGGTATATGTAGTTCTCAGCAGTAAATGGGGCAAAGGGGAATTTTAAGGCCACACTTTGCAAATGCTGGGACATCTCATTGTTATGTAAACCTTTGAAAGGCCACAGTGGTGTTGTACATCGACCCAATCACCAGCGAGCGAAGGAAAAACTTGCTTTTACTCAGGAGTTGCAAAACATACTCAGGAGTTGCAAAACAGTGGGACGAAATGCATTACAGAGTGAACCTTGTCCATGAGCATGTGGGATGTTTCATGTAAAGCAAATATATCTATCTCCAGCTGATATATACTTCAATGCTTTTCTTTTTTCAGGTGCTGGGGACAAAATATAAACATGAACTACTGGTGGATAATCCGCTCCCCAATTCTGCTAGCTGTTGTGGTAATTTCCTTTTCCTCCCTCTCATTATGTTTCTCGGTCTCCTGCTATTTCTCACTGATAAGCCCCTCCTTTCACATTTTTGCACTGGCAATTCAGCATTGAAAAGGTTTACTCCCCAAAAAATCCCATATGCACTGGCATTTCTTACATTTCAGCTTTAATTCAGCCTTTTTTCCTCAATCACACACTGTGCAATATTAAAGACACTTCATTTATTCATGAAGCTTGAAAGGCTGGCTGTGCCTCAGACATAAAATCTTACGAGCATGCTAACAGTCAAACAGTTTTGTGACCATCTCCAGACTTTAGCTACCCTTCATCCATCCTGTGACCGGGCCTTTTATTTGAGGTGTGCTCTGCTAAGGTCAGTTCTGAGCATTTATATAGGTCCTACTTGTCATGGCTCTTACGTAAGGCCAGACATTCTGGCATTTTCCATGCATTAATCGTCCTGCTAAGTGGCCTGTATCCCGCAGGAATTCCTGTGTTTAAGTTGTTGTTGTAGGAATGGGAGGGCAGTTTCCCTCTATATCCCGATCCTACCAGTTTTAAGCTGCACGTCTGTGTAGGGCGTACGTGTTCATGTTCCCTGCATTAACATGTGATTTGCTATTTAAATAATTACTGCAACATCATTCAAGTCTATGCAAATATAAAATAATACATCCATTAACAGATACTGGAGTGCATATGCAAACATGCATATATAATATATGGGGTCATTAAATCCACGGTGAGCTTTTGTAATTTTGAGGACAATGAGTTGGGGAAAGCCTCTATGCTCTACAGTTGTACTGCTTATACCGTATATATTTCTATTTAAGCCTAATAATATATTATTTATCATGGCCAAGGCTAGCAACCCTTTATTTATTTATGCAGGTTGTGTTTACATTGAAAAAAATGGGTTATACAGTTATACAAATGTACGTTTTATATACAACGGGTGGATGTTCAGTTGAAATGTTTGTTTTTTACTTCTATGATCTTATAGTTTTTGATCATTACAGTAAATGTGTTGAACAAAACATGCTTTCACTTCAAAAATCTGCATCTCACTAATTGTCATTGTGTAATCACAATAATCTAAGAAAACCTAATTATATGGGCATATTTGGTCCTTTCACGCTTTCTTCTTCCAAGCACCTGCAAATTATCCATAACAGCTTAGTTGTAAATGTGAAAGGTCACACCAAAAGGGATTTTCATCAGGAGAAAACTTGAAAAGCCTGCTGCTGTGAAAGGGTCACCTCATAACGATGTGCTTCTGTGTGTAATGTTAAAGGCTCAAAACATCACAAAACACAAAACAAATCACACATCACCCTGGGGTGCCAGCTGAGGTTTGATGATGGCATCATGTACATAAGAGCAAAACATTTAGCATGACTTGAAATCACAATAAATATTAATGTGTGTTTAATCAAGACTATTACACTTAAAATGACACTTAGGTTTCTGTTTTCCACAGATCAATTTCCTTATCTTTATCCATATCATCAAAATTCTCGTGTCAAAACTTCGAGCGCACCAGATGAGATACACAGACTATAAGTTCAGGTGAGTTCAGATGTTGAAGTGCTTTTTTTTTATTTCTATTGTATTTTTGACTTTGTTTGCTTAGTCTCTGTTTTCTGTCTTTTTGTCTCTTTGCCTCTCTCCTTTTCAGGTTGGCAAAGTCAACTCTAACCCTGATCCCGCTGCTGGGTATCCATCAGGTGGTCTTTATCTTTGTCACAGACGAATCCACCAAGGCCACCATCAGTTTGCGTCTCACCAAGCTATTCATGGACCTCTTCTTCTCTTCCTTCCAGGTGGGACCATGAAATCAGACTGTCAGTTTTCAGCCAAATCATCTCTTTATTTTTTTGTCACAAACAAAGACTGTGCCATTTCTAAAACGACCTTCCATAATAAATCAGTTAAGAATAAATCAGTTAAGGAACAATGTGCTTGCTGATAGCTCCTAGGATATTGAATTATTGTTCTGTAGTTCCTATTTTAGTAAGTTCCTGAAGACAAGCAGGTTTTACTGTTGAGACATTGACAGCCCTTTCCATGTCATAATTTCCCTCTGTTGTTCCTAAATGAGACAAAAAAAGTTAAAAAAAAAAAAAAAAAAAGGTCATGATGTGTTTCAAAGCAGGGATGTGAGAACTTATAGGAGGATATGCCTAAACAGACCGTAACTGGAAGTTTAAAGTTTGGTTTTTGTTTCCGAAGAATTAACTTGACTAGATTAAATATCAGAAACACGACAGCTGCTCTGAATTACAATTGTCACATAACCAAATATCATGGTGCATTCATGCTGCATAGTTCTTTCATCCTGTCTGTCATTCTCTGCAACTCTGAGCTTCCCTTCTGAGACTGTTTCTGTATTTACATATGTGTCAGAAAGGATTACATTAACATAATACAATGTCTGGGCAGCTAAGTGACTGTGTCACACTGTGTCACACTATGACGGTGACCTTTAAGCTTTATGAGCACAGATGACAGATGAGCAACAGCTTGAGAAAGAGAAAATGCAAAGACAATCCCAGAGTTAACAAAGATAATAAGGGCTAGACTTTAATCGTAAGACAAATGTTACTCAGTGGTATAATTCAGTAGTTTGGTTTTAAAGCAGCAGACTTGTCCACAGCACTGCCCACAGTAAAGTAGTGTGCATACTCTGATGTACACTGCAAAACATTTAGTCATATTTTTATAGCTTCAAACATTGCATTGTCAAAAACATATGTATGAATATTTTAAGACTGACTCAGTATTGGTCACATCCACAGGGTCTCCTGGTGGCCATCTTGTATTGCTTTGTCAACAAAGAAGTAAGTCTCCACATTTGCACAGCATGGGTATTTTTTCCCGTTGTTGTCACATAAATAATATACTTCTGTCTCCGTCCTGTACCTTAGGTGCAGTCTGAGATTCTGAAGAAGTGGAAGCGCTGGAAGCTTGGAAGGAACATTGAGGAGGAGTACCGCCACACCTACAGCAATACCCCCAACACAAAGACAAGCAGCCTGTTGAACCACGTCTCTCGACTGCCTCACCTTCCGGACATTGCAAAAACCTCTGCCCCAGTTGGTAGCCCTGAAGAGAGGCATATGCTGGTTACTGGCTGCCATAATGGTATGGTTCACAGTCAGGAGGCTGCCAAGTGCGTCTACCCGCTGAACGAGGGAACCATCGGCAACTGCAGCGGGGTGGAAGATACCAGAATTACAGACAAGGTTCAGTGCTATGAAGTGCAGAGAGAGAACATGGAGAGCCACCTGTGAGAGGCTTTGGGAATTTGGACTTGATGAGGAAAGTTGGATGTCTTTGAGCCCGCATCTGGCGCTGACAGACTGCCCTAGTTGGCTTTGAAGACAGGGGCTGATTGAGTCACTTGTCAGAGCGGTCCTCAGAGATCACTGAGGGACAGCGGCACTCAGTCTTCTCCACAACCTTAGAAAGGAGAACAATATGGCAGATATCAAAACAGAGATATGGTATGAGTCTTTTAAATGGATTTCTCTAGATGTGTGTCAGGCAGTAAAAGAAGCTGTGTCATGTTGAAAAGTTCCGCAGCATCTCCAGGCAGATAAGCCATGTAAAATAACAAGTAAAAACAAACAAACAGAAAACCTCATCAACAACAGAAAGAAACCAGAACAACAAAAGACACAGGGCCTATAATGAGCCTCTGCTTTTATTTGTGGCATCCATCAAATGTGCATTTTGTGGTGCTGGAGGTTAAATTCAAACTGAACATTGAACTGTGTACAGAAAAATGACCAAACAAATGACAAAAACAAGGATGGCAGTGAATTATTTTTTATATGCCTTTTCTCTGATACGTGTTAAAGGTTTTCTCGTCTGTACTGATTTAGATGAAAATGTACAGAAAAAGAGGAATCATTTTGATGACGGTACCTCACACAGTAAGGAGACCCCATGGGAAAATTGGCAGCTGCTTCCTCCTCACCCTTTCTGGCTTACATATAGACACCTAAAAACGACAAGATATGGTATGTGATGTATTATAAATGAGCTAAATGATCATCACTTGACTTACGTGTTTTAAATAAGATTACTTATATATAGGTCAATCCTTCAATAATGCTACAGTGACTGAAATGTGTCCATTGTTTTTTCCAGGGTACAAAGAGAAACTCTGGGCCACTTTATGTGTTTTCTTTTCCCCTTGCCATTAAGTTGTTGTCTGACTCATGTGCCTCAGAATCCCGGAACATCTACAGAGTATCTCACTCAGCCCCTAAGGTGAAAGCTGATAAGGAAAACTGAGCACTCAAATCGTGGATAAAAATACACAACATATAGATGTGGCTCGTAAAGCCACACATTCATAAAGTATGAATTCACCAACATCACTCAAAATGGCATGTCTCCTCTGGAACAAGGGCGTTTTTGCAATGTTACATATGAGCTGTCATGCGTGAAGGTTGCACAGCTTCATGGGGCTTAAGTTAGAAGTTGTGTGAATCATTTGCCGAGGACGTGTGCCATACAGTGCCATCACATCAGTATTCCCACTATGCAAAAAAGAAGAAAAAGAAAAGCCTGCACTAATGACTGACTGCACATAGACAGTGTTTAACATGCAGCCTGACCCTGTGTCTGCAGGAGTTGTGGACAGTTTGAACAAAAATTTGCATCATGAAAGTAGAACAAAAGCCCTCTAGTAAGCATTCTAATAGGAAACAAAGCTACATAGGCAGTGGTATACTTGCTTCTGAATACATTGCATTTATTTTCAAAGAAGTGCTGAGCACCAATTGATCTTTCAGTTGCTCAAATAACTTGACTTTGTATGACTTTTGCACAATGTTAATTTATAATTGGTAAATACTGTTTAAATATATATATATATATATATGTGTGTGTGTGTTTATAGATATAGTGATTTTATTTGATTGCAGTCAATCTATTTCATTTCTGTCTTTATGTTTGTGTGTGTGTGAGTGTGCGCACGTGTATTTTCAGGGTGTGTGTGTAGTTTCGGTGTTCCAGATGTATGGACCTGTTGCAGTACGATGAATTATTGGCTGCAGCCAGTAGAGCAAGGATGTGATTTAAACCAGTGTAACTGACTTCACATACAGCTCAGAGGTCAGAGGTCATTATGAGTCAGTCCCTCCCCAGCATATACAGTATAGCACCACAGGACTTTTCCACACATCATGCTTATATAAGGCACAAAGAAGACACAACTCTGTGTTTTATTATGGAAGCTACTCTCAGTGTGATTCCTCACTGTCATTTTGTAGTAGTAGTGTACAGTAGAGCACAGTTTACTTAGTCTCCACATTTCCA
Organism: Chelon labrosus; assembly: GCF_963514085.1. Lineage (NCBI taxonomy): Eukaryota > Metazoa > Chordata > Actinopteri > Mugiliformes > Mugilidae > Chelon > Chelon labrosus. The sequence continues at coordinate 666,910 of NC_140354.1, forward strand.
CTTCATCCAGTTGTCGTTGAAGACTTGTTCAAAGAAAATAACAGGCCGAGGCTATTTTTCATCAACATCTGGAAAGGCTTGTAGAGCAGGTAAATAACCAGGGTTTGGAGTGAGACAGGCACACTGGTCCTGCTGTAGCTAAGAAGTGACTTTGCAGTGTTATTTCTTGTCTTGCAGAGCAGGAGAAATGTTTGGATACTCACACAGTAATGAAAGAATGTTGTACACATGGGGTAAAAGCAGAAGTACATTGTTCATTTTATTTCTAACTAATAAGTTGACTGTGACTATAACCATGTATGTATTTGAAGCCAGCAGCTTGGGCCTTCCTGGATCAAAGTGGATCTGTCTGAATGTATTCTCTGAAAGGCCCTAATCAGTATGTTAATTTTTTATTTTCTCTTAAGGGTGGTTATGTACAGTATATTTGATGTGATGAACCAGTCAGTAAAAACTGTGTTCAGTTGTATATAGCTCATCATATATTGTGTCCGCTGTGCAAAAGGTGAAAGAATAAATGACGTGTGAAAGATAATTTCAACATGCAGTGGCTTTTGTATTGGTTTGTGAGATCAAAATAAAAAGGAGAAGGCACGTGCACAACTTTCTTCGCTTGCAGGTGAGGTCAATTGTTGTGGCCAACTTGGCTGGCATGCTGGCTGTTCTGGCTGATAGTTGTAGCTGCTTTGAGTGACAGACGGCAGCTGTCAGAGGTGACAAGCTGCTAGCTGTGGTCTCTCTGCTAGTCCTCACCTGAACTAATGACAAGCCCCCAGCCATTTGAGGTCCGTTTTGGATCATTTTGAAATATCTGACTACTATTGCTGCACTTAGTAACAGAACATTGAAGAAATGTGTTCTTCACTTTTTCCGGTAAGTGAATTTTGAGTATTATACATGTTAGGTGTCTTTATCCAGTATACCTAGCCTGGTACCTGAAGTGACTAACTAATTAGCCACTTAATGAATTAGCTGTGGGTTAGCACAACTACAGTTGATTTAATTAGGCTAATGGGAGGTTGCCGTGGTTATCAAACCACCATGCACTGAAGTCAAAACTTGATATAGTAGTGTTAGAATTTAGGGTGGTGATATTTTTAAATAAAGCACGTCTGTGTGAGGCTGGAAAATACGTTAATGACTTATAATGCCAGACTTGGTTCAGTTTGATAAAAAGTTAGAGCTATGATCAGTTATATTAAAATATTAATGTCACATTACAGCATGGATCCAGACATATTAGTCTAGATGTTGAAACAAGGTTATTTGCTGAGCTGGAGTGATTATTGAAGCTAGCTGGTAGTGGCAAGTTGGTTGGGTGTGTAAAAAATTCGGCCTGCCCCAGCCCCGCCAATATTTGGATTATCCGAGAGAGGCGGAGTCTCTCACAACCAATATGGTGGCCGCCATGCCTGACTTTCAATCCCGCTCTGCAGAATCCAATGGGAGACGTCACAGAGGGTTTGTCCCTCTTTTATATACAGTTTATGGTTCTATCACAGGGTCAGGTGCTTTTTACTTATTGTAGATTTTTACTTAATGTGGCTAATGCATGGGATAAGTCAACTTACACTGACTTGTTAAAACTCCTCAACCTCAGCTGACCAACATATCTTCTTTTCAATGCTTGAAGTAGGTTTGAATAACTTCACCATAAGCACCATACATCATAATTTAGGAAGGTTGATTCAGCAGTCAGGAGCAGGGAGATTCATTACGCAACCATTTCCGTCACCTTTCACGTGTACAGCCAAGGACAACACAACGGAGGCATTGCAGGAGAGACTGAAAATGTGCTGTTATTCCTCAAAGCTAAAGTTGGAGTGTTGCTGTTGGAAATCGGATAACTTGTCATGAGAACTACTTTTTTAACATAACCTGGCGTGTATGATGATACTGTTCACATCATGTGACAAGTCAGAGACTATAAGATAAAAAAATTGTGTACCTTTTTTTTGTACCACTTAATCTCTCAACAGACACAGTTGTACAGTACCTCTGACTGTGTGAGTACCTCACTCATCTGTCAGTTTTTACAGCTTACCAAGACCACTGTGTTGTACTTTTTTAATCTGCAATAGTGTTCATGGCTGCTTCTACCAGTTTGTGATAAATGTAAAACAGAAACCACTATTTTCTGATCTGACAAATGGTCTTGTATTTATATAGAACCTTTCTACCTGTCACATTTGATGGTTCTGTTTTTTGCATAAGGAAACTTCAGCATGTTGTCCATGTACTGGGAATCAAGGGACTAACCCTTCAGTTCATGGACATCCTGATCTATCTACCGAGCCACATCCACTCACAACCTTGACAACCCCCCCCCCCCCCCAAAAAAAAAACAAAAAACAAAAAACAAAACAACAACCTATAAATTTAATTTTCATGTTGTGCTTGTTTACTTATTTGAAATGTATGGCATGCGTTTGTTTGCCTCAACAGCAAACAGTTTATGAACAAGTATGATGTTGCTAGCGTGCTTGCCTTTTTATAATAAATGACCACAAGGGCTTATTTAAGCAATTTAATATCCACTGGGTAAAAGAAAATGGGAAGTGATGCATACAGCATCTTTTGCCCTACAAAATGCACAAGGGCACGAGGAGTAAATATATTTTGGGGAAAGGATGTACTGTTTGTGTTTTCACCCTGAGGCTAGGGAACTGGGATGGTGTCCTGATGTGGACAAACAGATTACGTGTGATCAAGCCATAAAACTAGTGAGTTATTTTCCTCCCTCAGCTCTCTGACAGGCATTTGTGGTTATCATGCTATCATCACTTCCCAGGATCCTCGCTGTGGCACAGCTGGAGAGGCCCAGGCCCAGCGCATGGATGATGTGGATTTGTGAATGAATATTTAATATCCATGTATCTCACCAAGTCACTATGTGACTTAAAATTGCAGTGTACCCTGCAGTAAAAGCAGGGTATGCAAATACCATGTGAGTAATCTGTGACATGTGCTCTCAAGGCCATAAGAAATTATTACATCTGAAGGGACTAAAAATACTTCAGCTTTCATCAGATCACATTAAGCTATATCTCTTAATAAGTCATTTAAATTATATACTTCATGAAGTGAGTGTGTCATATTATTTCAAATAACCAAATTCACTAAAAACGCTGAACTGCAACAAGCTTTTCAAAACAAGCCTCAGTTCTACGGGTAAGGATGGGACTGCCCAGGGCAGAAACATGGTCAAACTCACATGGTTAATATTGAAATAAAGACTGTTCTGACAAAATGAATACTGCTACTAGCACTGCCTTGTCCTATAACTCTGTCTGTCTGACTTATCTTTATCATTCTTTCTCTCTATATTTCACTAGTTAGAGTGTGTCTTTGGAAACAGTTACAGAGGACACGCTTTTATTAAACACGCTTGAGGCTGAGCTAAACACGGCTCACTTCATTTAGCTATTGATCACAGTGAATTCTGCAGTGTCATCAATTATTAGCATCTTTTATTGGCAAATAAACCCTCTTACTAGGCAGCTCCCATTTATCATGCCGCTCCACCCACACTGACTGAGTAAGCATGGGCACTGCCAGTCTCACAACAGTTCTTTTAAACTAAATAAGTAATTATATGAAAGCAAAGACTTTCTTAACAAATTCACCAAGGTTGGCAGTGTGCATACCACGAGACAAATGCACACGTTACTCTGTCTTAATACATTACATTATAGTTGCTATGCCTCAAAATGCAAAATAAAGGGTGGAATTACTTTCCATGGTGTGTCTGTGGCTTGTTATAGTTGGCTAAATGAGAGCACCAGGCTAATGTTAGTGAGTACAGTATGTGCAAAAATAACCTGTAAATAAGTCTTAAAATGCTTCAGTTGTTCATATGCCTGTGAAGTAAGACTTAATGTGATACTTTCAGGTTTCCTACACAAGACTGGCTCCCAGAACTGTGGCTTCTTTTATTTTTCATCTGTTTGTAATCTTATATCTGTTCATTGGCAAACGTGACAGAATTGATTTCAACTTAAGGCTCCAGTTGGTTATCAGCCAGTTGCCTCTGTTGGTTGGTAATTGCTGATCTTGTTTTCTGTATAGGCATTATTTATAGAATTTTAAGCCATTCACAAGCCCAATTTCAAAGTTGCACTTAATTTTAGAATTTAAACCTTTAGATGTATTGCAAATCACCAAGCAAATATTTTCCCACACACAACAGCAACGCAGAACTGCAAATATATGTCACATATGTTTTGTCTCAGCCTATGGGAAGTTGCTACATTACTGATACAAAAGAGTAGCTGGACCATGCAAAAACATTTTCGCCATGTTTCAAGTATGGCATGCTGTTCAGGTAAATAAGCATCTCTGCACAGCACCTACTCTGTTTCACAGGAGATAGGAGAGAGGAAAGAGACAGGATTCAATTGTTTGGTTAATGCATGAGCGTCATCAGGTTGTTAGTGCTCATTAGCTGTATTTGAGAGGTTGTGTTATCGTCTCCCTCAAGCAGAGCAAAGTCCCAGAGGTACACACACTGTGGGTCGAAGCAACCCAATTTACCAGAGCTACTATATCTCCATGTAACATGAAGAAGGCTTACACACACACGGCCTCATCTGAGAGATCCCCCTCCCCATGGCCTAATAGTCTGTCAACACCCTTACACAGTCTGGTCACAAGCATGCCAAATTAAATCAACTAAATGTGCAATCAGATTATAGCCATCAAACACAGAATAAGCTGAATAAATCCAATATCTCAGGCACTGTGGTGGTTTATAGCGGAAGCACTGATGCAGAGTGACTGACATGGCTGTGGATTCACTGGCCTGAATGGGAGTCTGATAACCAAACGCTTCTCTCAGATTAAAAGAAGAGCTTTCAGTGCATGTTATCATTCTGTGCTCAGCAGACAAAATGGGCACAGAAAAAAAAAAACTCGTCGAAGATATAGCTTGGCAATTCAGCACAAAGACAGGAAACCTGTAGAAACAGCAAGCCTGAATATGTCTAATAGGCACAGAATCCAACATATATGTGTGTGTGTGTGTGTATATATATATATATATATATATAACCTAGTCTGGTCTCACACAGAAAATACCCAACTCAAAGGTCCACCAGCATGATTGCGTGATAACATGTGTGATTCTGCGAGGTCCCCTGGGATCTCTGCCATTCATAGTTTGAAATGTTAATTGCAACTGATGGTCAGGCAGGCACTAACAAAAGCTATGCTCATCCAGACCCCATGACAGCAGATTTTCAGGATACTCAGTGCAACTGCTTTTTACACTGCTTGTGTCACAAACATTTCAGGACTTTTACCTGCACGACAGATTGTCATACTCCACCCAGTTGTTTTTCGCCACCACCTCCAAAAAGTATGTGAGTCAGTCCACCATTACAGTATGTAGCTAAGGGGCACACTGACATCACCATCGGGCAAAGGTCTCAAAACTGTGGCAAAGAAAACCACTTCAGCAGGATTTGTTTCTCCACCCCTTCCTTGGAAACATTAAGTTCCTCCAGCTTGCTGGAATTGACAACCATCGATTGAGTGAACCCTCTTTCCTAGCCATGCAATGGCGCAGCGGTGGAGTTGGACGAGTGTCTCTGCTGCAACTTCTGAGTCTTTCCCCTGTGGAAGCTCACAATCAATGTAAAGGATTTACAAGACTGTGGCATCTTCAAAACTGGTGTGATGGACCTGATTGCCTCCACTGTTTGCTATTGCACTTACTGTACATCATTCACCTTTCAAATATCCTGTTGCGGAGCCATACTTATGGTCCTGGGAATGTTCTTTGACTTGGGACTATTGTTGGTGTGGACCTATCATGGCAACAGAGCAGGCCTTTTCTATTTTATTCTAAGGGTAGTCTCACTACCCAACCCCCTCAATAAGGTTGCGGTACACCCCAAGCAGTTCTCCAAGATGCTTCCAAATGATAATATTAATATGGTCATCTATAGTGGTTCCAAAAACAACCACCCATTCTCACACTAAATGGGGTCAAGAGCACCCTCAAGTGCACCCACCATTAATTTAACTGTTTTTCATATGACTACGGATGGTCAGCTAGTCCCACTCTAACATAGAGTCTGTACAATACCAACCTAAAAATACCTGTTCAACCCACTTTTCTTCTTTCCTGGTTGTGAATTAGTTGGGAATTAGTTGATGACTTTAAGTATTCTGTTTCTCTTCATAGAAAAATCAAAGCAAATTTAAGTATATCACAGAACATTCACTTGCTTACAACCTATTGCTCAGATTTGTTTAGTATAAGAGCCAGAAAGTAAATGGGAAGAGAGACAGGAGATGCAATTTAATATGGGACAACTGCAGAGTTGGCAATTGCTCATGAACAGGCAAAACTACACACAATGTTGATGCATATGCAGTCTGCTTTACTTCAAAAATGATCTGCCATCAGACAACTCAGCAGAACAAGACAGTGAATGACTACAGGAGTTGTTTAACTGAAACTTGAAGCATGCGGCTGATAGTTGGGTTGGATCAAGGTCAGATCTGTTTCCCACAAACAAACCACTCCAGAGTTTGTTTAGAAAGTAGCATGTGTTTGTTAAGCGCCTAGCGGTTTCCCACTGTTTTCAGTCTTTATGCTACATTAACCAGCTATCAACTCCCAACTACCCTGCCAGAAAAGGAATATGCATAGTTGTATAATTTCATAAAATCTTTGATGCGAAGCTGTAATTGATAGGCCTCACGATAGTACTGATGTTAAAACAATCCATCTTAATTTAAGATGTTATGCCAGTTTAATTGTGAGAGATGTTTTGTTCATACAGTCCGTTTGCTTTTCATTTCCAGGAGATTAGAATAAAAATACACAGCCAGATTCTCTCAATAATATGCCAAAATAACGATGTAACAACTATAGTGCAAGCATCAAAAAGTGCTGCCACTGATAGAAAGGCAATTTTACACATGCTATAAATGGTCCCTTCAATTGCTACCCTCTTGCTTTAACTTAAAGACATTAAAAGACCTCCACTTAAAGAGTCCATGTACTATTTGTCCAATTTGTTAACCCACAACTGATAAAGCCCTAAAAAAACATAATAAGCTTGTGACCAGCACACACAAAGATGTGCATCTTTTTTCACTAACTGAGTCACTCTGACATAGATAAATTAAGATTATTAAAAGACAGTGAAAATAATAAGGAGATACTGACACAACAGATGTTATTGTGGATAAGGATGAAGTTTGGTAACGTGATGTGGTAGGCTATTTATACACTGTAGATGGCATCTGTAGCATGCCTTACAACAACATGAACACTTGTGTTTTGATGAGGGGAAATCAATTCTGACAACATTTAACAAACATCCCAAACATTCATTGTGACCTGTGAAAAGACAATGTAGAAGATGTGTGGAGCCAGACAGGAAAATCCTGAATTTCCCAAGAACTGAGAACAAGATTCAGGTGAAAAGTGTGCCACCAATAAATGCAACACTGACTGTGATACTCCCTGGCTCCACGTGCTGCTGCATCTCTGCCCCAAATGAACTTTGTTCTTGTTTCTTTGTCAGTAAATTTGGTTTCATCAGAGTCAAAGCAGAAACCCTTGCAGCACGGTAAGGAGGAATCCAGTATTTGTCCATCCTGAGTCTGAAGTGAAATCAGGAAGTCTCTTTCCATCAGGATTCAATCATTTAAGATATAAGTTAAAGGATTTGCTTCAGGCTATGTTTTTAGCATTGCGCAACATAAAATCGTGGACCTCTATACTGTGGATGATTGTGGCCTCATTTCAAATTTAATAATTAAGGATGAAAGTTCTGTTATTTTAATATAACATGAGATTATCATACCTGGATAATTGGTAACAAACCTGTCTCAGCCTGTCTCTTGAGCCTGTCTCAACACAGCACGAATCAGATAAAATTTAAATTCAATTATTTTGTTTTATTCAATGTAGAAAAAGAAAGCATGCAGGCATTGTTTGTGGTTCATTTGGGCAAAACACTCCACGAAAAACTGGTAAAGAAAAAACAAATATGGCCTGCGCTTTCATCACATTTCAATAAAAGAGATTACTGAGCTGTTAGTACTACGTGCTTTAGTTTGAATTACAAAACCTTGCTTTAAGGAAATTTGTAATTATGGTTTGTGGCAAACCTCCCAAAGAATTTGGGCAGCCAAACTAAGGCTGTTGTTTTTCATTATTTCACCAGGGACTAACATTGACCATAATCGCCTGGGCAACTGAACAGAGTTTCCTAGAGAAACTTATTCTGCCTAGTCTGGCATTGCGTCAGTGGAGCAACTGTATCTCAAATACTGCTTCATTTCCCTTCAAGCTCTTCATGTAAGCTATTCTGACTTGTACAGTTCTCACACTCCATCTGGTTACATCTGTCCTGACCTAGATGTCAACACAATGACACTCAGTAAAGAGTTTGAAAGTGTTCCCAATTTGACGTAACTCTCTAGCACCCTCGCATTTGCTTTATTTTTTCAGACTACAAGTCTCTGGGTGATTAATGTCCTGCAAAAATAATCTACCCACAATATCTCCATCTGAGATCCAGTATGATAGGTGACAAATAGGCTGCTGATTTCATTCTTTCCATTTAGGATAGTGAATCATGGCCTGAGTATATGCTGTATATCTGAATATAAGGGAGCTTTCACACCTGGGTTGTTGTTCAGAAACCTAGAGCAGCTGTCGCACTTCGTTTTGGAACAAATTAACCTAGTTGAGCCTGGTTTAAAAGGGTGGTCTCAGACGGCTTGTAATTACTCCATATGACTACCATCATAATGATATAACCAAGCAGTTTACCTATTGCATCTTTGGAAGAGTGCACACCCAAAGGAGGTGTCTGGAAGCAGAAGTACTCCTTCAAATCATACATGCATAAATGCTGTTTTCTACAGGCAATAAATGCCAGTGCCAACACTCACTGTTAATGCTCCACTTTCGATACAGTTATTTCCTGATTTCCTAAAATCCAATTTTTACTGCAGAAGCATGACCAAACATAAATCTGTGTACAAGTGAGGATGTGTTAGAAATATGCCGTGATTACATTTTCTCGATTGTCCTGTGAACACAGACCAAAAGAAAGGTTAAATTCAATATTGTAACATATTTTACCAATTACCCTCTGAATCTCAATTAAATATAGGTGACAACCAAATGCACAGGATGGTGATGAAGCCACATTTGTCTAAGTGCAGCTGCAGAGAAAATATATTGTACCTTACTGGAAGACAAGTTCCTAGTCCTCAGAGGAGATAGGTTTAATTTTATGCTTAACTGTCACATTTAAATGGGAAAAAAATCACATGAAGTGGAACCATCTACACTAATTCTACTTAAATGCGAGGGAAATAGACTGTCAGAGAAAATGAAAAGGAAGCAGAAAGTTCTTCCAGGTGATAGAGCAGTTAATCTAATAACCATTATGTGTCTTTCACAAGGGACTTAACTACAAACAATTGCAAACTCTTTGGCGACCTAACCATGAAAAGCACAATTGGATGTGGAACTACATATTATAACAAGATAAAACCCCAAAACTGTGCAACAGCATCACAGTTTGACATCTGTGTGACCTTTTTACTGGAACTCTCTGACCAGACTGTGACCTTCTTACTCCACCCTTTGCCTCAAGGACCAAATCTAACTTCCTGCTCAAGGTTTTATGACCACCTTGATGGCCTTACTAAAGAGTTAGCAAGAACATGTCAGTTTTATCTAGCCTTGTTGCACTTAGTGAGACTTGTAGAGCATTGAGCGAGATGCTACATTAGCATCACACTGCTCTGCTTCCTGTTACAGCTGCACCCTGAAGAAACAGGTCCAGTGAACAGAAGCTGCCAGGAGATTAAAGGTGCTTCTCTGGCTCTCTGCACATCCATTTAGTCAGCAGCCCAGTGAGTGAATGTAATACTGAATCCCCTTGGTAGGAGACGTAAACAAACAAATGAGTGATTTGCAACTGTGGGATTGTGTTGGTTTGTTTACTCTCCCACAGAGCAGGTATTTTTGAGTAAAACACAGAAAATTGGCTGCTTTGAATTAATGTCAGCTTGTTAATCTTCACCACATGTTTCAGAGCCCAAGAGTATACTAAATCCCCACAATCAGCAGCTCCACCGGGGCAGAGGTGTGTTGCCTGACTGTGAGGCTGTGATTGAAGTCATATCTTGCATTTAAAACATTTTCATTTGTCTGGTCAAACAGACGGTCCTCCTGAGAGTCAGTCACAGTGATTAAGAAAAAGTATGTGACACATGCTCAAATGTCTTATCCCACAAGGGGAGTCATGGGGTCTATGAAAATGGAAAAACTATTAAACCCCTAAGCCATTCATTACATCTAGTTGAAAACCTATAATTACAAAACAAGCTATAGTTTTACTATTACCACAAAGCCACATTCCCTGACCAGCGACTTCTCTGTCAGTATACTCAGTGGTGGGCATTCTCTATTTGCCTCAAGGCATCTGCAGTCTAAGGAGTAAAGATTAGTCGGCTCACCTTAGACGTGCTGTTTTATCTCAGATTCCACCTGCAGCTGGATATGGGGCACTTCCCTCTCTATCAACCCCCTCTCTGCCCTTCCTGTTTTTATCTCCCAGTATGAGTTCTCATGTGCTGAGGACTGCTCCTCAGCAGTGATGTATGTCATTACTGTGGTAATAACATGCCTGCTATCTGCCCGGTTGGAAATAATAAACAGGGGAGGGTATCTATACAGCTTAGTATTTTCTAAACCACAAAACCTTGAGAAGGATGGCTAGAGTAGAAACCGGTCAGAATGTGTGTGTCTGTGCATGCATGTGTGTGTATCAACTTGTGAAGGCCGTTTTGTCATTGTGCAGGCATTTTGGCTGGTCCTCAACATAGTGTACAGCATATTTCTTTACATCTAATGCATTTGCCTCAGCAACATAGCATAATTCTGTATGTATAGTAATACTAACAGCACTGTGACCCTGCATTAATGCACATTGGCTTTTTAAGCTGAATGCTTACATCTGCATGCAAACAAATTAACATACACTATATTACCAAAAGTATTCGCTCACCCATTCAAATGATCAGAATCAGGTGTTCTAATCACTTGGCCTGGCCCCAGGTGTATAAATTCAAGCACTCAGGCATGCAGACTGTGAAACAAGACATTTGTGAAAGAATGGGCCGCTCTCAGGAGCTCAGTGAATTCCAGCGTGGAACTGTCATAGGATGCCACTTGTGCAACAAATCCAGTCGTGAAATTTCCTCGCTCCTAAATATTCCACAGTCAACTGTCAGCTCTATTATAACAAAATGGAAGCGTTTGGGAAAAACAGCAACTCAGCCACGAAGTGGTAGGCCACGTAAAGTGACGGAGAGGGGTCAGCGGATGCTGAAGCGCATAGTGCAAAGAGGTCGCCGACTTTCTGCACAGTCAATTGCTACAGAGCTACAAACTTCATGTGACCTTCAGATTAGCCCAAGTACAGTACGCAGAGAGCTTCATGGAATGGGTTTCCATGGCCGAGCAGCTGCAGCCAAGCCACACATCACCAAGTGCAATGCAAGGCGTCGGATGCAATGGTGTAAAGCACGCCGCCACTGGCCTCTAGAGCAGTGGAGACGCGTTCTCTGGAGTGATGAATCACGCTTTACCATCTGGCAATCTGATGGACGAGTCTGGGTTTGGAGGTTGCCAGGAGAACGGTACATTTCAGATTGCATTGTGCCAACTGTGAAATTTGGTGGAGGAGGAATTATGGTATGGGGTTGTTTTTCAGGAGCTGGGCTTGGCCCCTTAGTTCCAGTGAAAGGAACATTGAATGCTTCAGGATACCAAAACATTTTGGACAATTCCATGCTCCCAACCTTGTGGGAACAGTTTGGAGCGGGCCCCTTCCTCTTCCAACATGACTGTGCACCAGTGCACAAAGCAAGGTCCATAAAGACGTGGATGACAGAGTCTGGTGTGGATGAACTTGACTGGCCTGCACAGAGTCCTGACCTGAACCCGATAGAACACCTTTGGGATGAATTAGAGCGGAGACTGAGAGCCAGGCCTTCTCGACCAACATCAGTGTGTGACCTCACCAATGCGCTTTTGGAAGAATGGTCAAAAATTCCTATAAACACTCTCCTCAACCTTGTGGACAGTCTTCCCAGAAGAGTTGAAGCTGTAATAGCTGCAAAAGGTGGACCGACATCATATTGAATTCTATGAGTTAGGAATGGGATGGCACTTCAGTTCATAGAATGAGTAAAGGCAGGTGAGCGAATACTTTTGGTAATATAGTGTATATAACAACAATGCTAAAATGTTGATGTATAACTGTGTTTGTTACCAAACCAAAGTATCTGACAAATTTTGACCTGATAAAGGTTAGAGAATCACCAAAGTTATTACAATTCATTCTGACGTGGATGTGACTCTGTGTGCCAAATTCAATGGGAATACATACAATAGTATTTTAATTATAATAACTTATACTATATTGATCCGCAAGGGGAAATTATGTTCCTGCTGTTTGACCCATCCATTCATGTGTACATATGGAGCATATTGCACCTGGGGAGCAATTTGGAGGTTAGGTACTTGTTCAAGGCACTGCAGCGATGGACACAGGGAGATGCAAAACCTGGGACTGATGGTCCCAAGCTGCACCTCCGACCACTACTCCACAGCCTTTGTACTATTCCCAAATAAAAATCAGGGGAGAGTGAACGCGAACTACCAGAAATTATGCAGAGATTCCCACATCTGGGGGTCGGCACAACCTTGAATGCAATGGCTGAGCCTCGCCCAGGGTGATCACGGCATCTCCCCTGTCAGGTAAGTATTTTACTCTCAAATGTTAATGTTATCTTCATGGTGGTACTTGAGATAAAGTCATGGGATCACAATACGATCAGGATTTATGCTTTGGGGATCAAGAGTACAATGACAAACTTTACACCAATCTGGCATAACACATATGACCACCTTGCTAATATTGTGTAGGTCACCCTTGTGCCTCCAAAGCAGTTACCAGAGAATGGAGTGTCATTGCATGGGTGAATAACAGTTAATGAACCAATTGTGGAGTGCAATAAGTGACGAGACAAGAGACGGAGATGTGTCGAGTCAACTTTACTCTCCACTTTCTGTAAACTTCTGAGTACTGTCAGCGAGTCAGGTAAGAACTGCCACACACAACGTAAACACGGAACTCGTACTCGAAAACCCTCACATCCTTAAAGGTACAGTCTCTGGGTGAATGTCTCTCTCATTGTTTATTGTGGGCCACCACACAGGCCCCCCCAGAATTCAGCCATAATAACCGGGCCAGACCGAACAGGTACCCCAAAGAGAACCGGCACCCACCCACTAGTGCAAAACAGAACAGACCAGCCCATAACAGTCCCCAGAAAGTCAACGTATAGGGGGACGGACCAGGCGGCCGTAACGGCTGCGCTTAACAGGAGAGGGGCAAAGGGCAAGGGGCAGGGTTGGGGCAGGGGTCACCAATGTGGAGTGCAATAAGTGACGAGACAAGAGACGGAGATGTGTCGAGTCAACTTTACTCTCCACTTTCTGTAAACTTCTGAGTACTGTCAGCGAGTCAGGTAAGAACTGCCACACACAACGTAAACACAGAACTCGTACTCGAAAACCCTCACATCCTTAAAGGTACAGTCTCTGGGTGAATGTCTCTCTCATTGTTTATTGTGGGCCACCACACAATGAACATTATTTTATGTCTATGAGTAGAATAAGGGATCCCACAGTATGTACACTATAATGTTCCAATGATGCTTAAAGAGAGCTAAAGTCTTGAATTGCCAGGGGAGCTGTTAATGTAAAGTAGATTGATTGAGAACCAATTCCAACCACACTTATAAGTAAGTGAGGAAGTCATCTTGTTGAGTGAAGCTAAAACAGCTTTGCATCTCCAGTGACATATCTCTTACTACACATCTCAAGCAAGACGTCTCTTGTTAATCACCCACACCCATGCCAAAGCAATGTTTGCCTTATCACTCATCTTCATCCCTGTATGTGCCCAAGGTAGAGAAGAAAAATAAGCAGGATCCTGGAGTGAAGCAAATGCAGCGTGCTGACATAAGACTGTATGTAATAAATACAACTGAGCAAGCTGTTGAAGGGATTTAGTGGGTTTTGCCTTGTGAGTAACAGGGACATCAAGTCTCTGCCTGCATGGGACCCTCTTTGATTACAGCATCCATTCTAAATACACAACTATTTATTTACTTGGCGCAGCTGTTACTGTGTTGGTGGATTTCTTCGAGTGCTAGTTGTGTAGGCACCTTGGCAATCAGCAAGCGGATCAGATTACAACTCTGCTGACAGTTTCTCATTTGTTGTTTTACATCGTAACATTAGACCATTATACATAAGTGAATATGGTGTTCACTGAAACATTTAGCACTACAGCAAGCCTCGGTTTTTGGCAAGAACATCAAGAACTGAGAAGCCATTACCTCTCCTTATTTTAACAATATATTACATTTTCATGCTGGACTCAACAATTAACTAAATATGAGAAAAATCCACTCAGATACCGCTTTACTTGTGTAAAGCTTAAATAATAATTATCAGAGTTCAGTATGACCTGTTGAGCAGTATGGTGACTGTATAATTGTATAATGATCCCACAAGCTCATTTATTCTAATGATACAATACAAATATTATAGATCTCTTCCACTACAAGTTGTAAACACGTATTACCTCATATATATTTGATCATAAGTAGTTACACATTGTGGACATGGCATATTTTGTCTTGTGTTGTTACATATTTTGTGAATGCAAGTCCTCTTTTTTCTTGCCAGCAGCTCAAAATAGCTGGCATTTAAGAGGTTGAATGTTGACTAGTTAGTTGCCAGCTTTGTCTGTTTGCAAATTAGTGCTGGGTATAGAACAATGGACTGTTCAGAACACTCTTGAAAAATATTTTGCAGCTGCAAAGATGAATGAGAGCAGGGAGAACCAAAACAGTTAGGAGGCTACTGGCAGAGATAGGGGAAACTGCAGGGATGGCTGAGCCTTAGTGGGTTTGTCACTATCAGCAACCCTTTTACACTACACACAGTTAATTTGATAAAAAATAAATAATCATAACAGGTTTTATTTTGATCTGCATCCTCCTGCAGCATTTTTTGATTTCATACAATGCCTGTCCACACCCCTGGACAACAGGTGTGAACATGTCAAGCTACATTTAATTTATTTTCTTACTTATAGTCATGTTTAATCAGGGCATGTTCAGCTGTTCGGCTAAAAATATAGCAGCTGATCCAACTGCTTGCATAGAGATAGCAGTCCCTCTCTCTTTAGAATTCACTAATTCTGTTTTTCCTCTTCCTCCGTGAAGACCCTATCTGTGCAGCAAGTGATCCAAATAATATGCAAGTCACACATAATCACGTATAAATAACTCTCAGTAGACTGGACAATTGCTTGGTAGAACAGTGGAACGTGATTGAATGTGCACTGAGTGGAGTTTGGATAGACCAAAGATGTCCCTGCTGTGTCAGAGACTTTCATCCCTGAGCTGTCTAAAGGGCCATGGGAACCAGGACCACCGTAATGGAACTGCTGTGATATAATGCAGTCGGACCACTTGATTTCAGACAGAATTAGGTCACTATTTATGCCTTCTTCCACATGGTTATCTCTGGGTAAGCCCTGTTGGGATACACGGCATTAATGTGCTCTGCCAAGGTTAAGTGTTTCCAGTCTTCACTGTTCCATGGTGATGGAGCCTCCCGAGACATTTAGAAACGTTACTGCAATTTGCACACGCACACAACAGCTTTGCACACATAAAAACACACTACCACTTTGAGTCTCAGCTGGTTTGTCTCAGGATAATTAAAGCTATGCATATGAAATTTAGATGTATAAAAAGAAGCTTCACATTTCAGATGTCCTCTTCCATAGAATGCCCTCCAGCACAAGAAAGTAAAATTCAAAGAGAGCACTATGAGAGTTCAGGATAACGTTAGTCGCTATTTTATGCTCTTTGCTGGATTTGGAGAAGTTCACATTGCACCCAAAGCCACAGCTGACATTCTGGGTTTGCAACATTTCATTTAGTTCTCACTCTAGAAACATCCTCCAACTAAAGTCAAAACATATAATATGATATGAGCAAGAAAGCTATAAGCAGAAAAAAAAAAAATAAGAAAGCAAGAACACTGTAAACCATTTTTACCAAACTTGTAATTGTGGTTAAGAGTAAGTGAGATGATAGCGCATGCTTTCCATTGACAGTCATTTCTTACTAATTGTGCCAACTGTGAGAAATGTGAAATGTGTCACTGCTTGTTGTTCCAGATTCACACTGGAATGTATGTTCGGTCAGGGCTGAGAAAACTATATACATCAAATTTGATGTATATAGTTAAATAAATAAATAAATAAAAAGTAAGACTTGGCGGTGCAGCCTAACCCACCTCATCTAAATCATACCTTTACTGGTTTATACAAAGTTTATTTATTTTTAAATCCTGGACCATTGCTGTCATCATAAGCCAGAGAGCTTAGCAGTAAGTTGTGCTGCTGAACACATTAAATAGGAACAGAGAAGTTGAACCTAATTAATGAGGGACATTCAGAGAAGAGAAAATATGGTGTCTCCAAGTTAAATTTGATAGACTGACCCACTTATAGACACAGATGCAACTGTACAAAACTTAAACATTTTAACAATTTTAAGATTTTTTTCTTGATTTTAATTTTTAAAATGTTTTAAATGCATGGAACAATTTAGAAATCATTTGGAAATGTTGTATGTTGTACTGTCTTTCTTTAGCTACTTGATGCCCTTTTAAAGCTAATAAACTGTCCCTTGGGCATAAATAAAGTGATCTGAACTGAATTAAATTAATGTTCAAAATGGCTTTGGGAAAACTTGATATTGATTGTATTCAATGATCCCAATTTTACCATGAAAACAATCTAATATCATTAGAGCTGGGGCTTATCAGTGGGTGTCATTGGCATCCACAGTTGTTAAGGGTTAAACATTACAATTGTCTTTTCCTGAATCATTGTTATTGCATTTTAATACAGCATGAAAGACTAAAGCAGTGGGAAGCCCAATTGTAATAAAACTAAATGACTTAATTCTAAGTGAATGGGTGCTTAGAAACAATAAAGGGTTTACAGGCAACTGTGTGTCTGTGTGTGTGTTGTCGTATGTTTTTAGCAAGGGCGTCAGGGTGATGTGCCAGAGGTTCCCCTGATATTATTATATTATTATTATATATTATTAATATCGACCTGTCCAGGGTGTACCCCCCTCTCGCCCGATGACAGCTGGGATAGGCTCCAGTCCCCCCCGCGACCCCTCACAGGACAAGCGATTACAGAAGATTATTAATATTACCTGAAAATGCATTAACATCATCATCATCATCATCATCATCACTGTTGTCACAGTAAAACAGTAAAGAGGGAGACAGTACTAGCTGCGTTTGAATATCCATTCCCCTATATATGTCCTTTTATTTTTTTCTAAATTTTAAAATTTCTTAATATATCCATGTCCATCCATTTGAAATAGATTATTTTCTGAATTGGCTCTTTGTGAAGCTCTGATGTCAGAGGACCCTGCTGAGGACAATAAGATTTTCTGTATAGGACGGATGGAGACATTAACAACATTACCCCAAATGCTGTTTTACTCCCCCGTGTTTCTCTGAGATTAATCTTCAGCTATATAACCCCGTTCCTCCTTGCTGTTCTCTCAGTTTTATTCACAACAGAGTGTCTGACTGTAGTTCTGCTACAATGCTCTTAGTAATTTTAGTTTTTCAAAATCCCCATCTGCGCTGTCTGCTCTGATCAGCAAAATAACTGAAGCAGAGACCCAAATAGTACACAGACAGTTTGGCTATCATCTTGGATTGAGAAAGATTTTCGAGTCAAAGTAGTTCATTTATTTTCACAAGTAAGAAACACCCAAAAATAGATTAAAGGAAGGAGAGAATTACATTATTATTATAGTAACTTTTGTTTTGCCCCTGAAAACCACATTTCTTAGATGATGCTAAGAAATAGTAAAGAATATGCAAATATCAAATCAAAGAAATAAATCAATTATGTATAGAGAACCACTATGGAAAATGTAGAGCCTATTTCTGTCTAAGTGTCTGCATCAGTGCATCTGTAGAGCTAATGTGCTTGACATTGTCAGTTCCCTGCAATCCTCATCCCGACAAAGCAGCCATTTCCCCAGACTCTGTGGTTTCCATGTTCCACATAGGGCTGACATCAAATTAGTTCACAGGTAACAGTGATCTAGACGTGAGGAGAGAGAACAGGCAGGGAGTTTTATTTGGAAGGCAGGTTGTTATAATTTAGCGCTGGCAAAGGAAATAGTCACACCTCACTACAGATTGAGTGGAATTAGGTGAGCAGTCCAAGAAGTGTGTAGCGGAAAAGGGAGAGCAGGATAATGTCCGGCAGCTTATCAAACACATCCACTGAGAAACAGTTTCAACCATGGGACCATGGAGTTCTACCAGAGTGAGACCTAAGTCTGACAATCTACTGCTTCAACAACTGCCGTCTGCTTGCCATCCGGGCCTCTGTCTGTGTGTGCATGCGTAGGTGTATTGAGTATATACAACTAAAGTTAGCTGTATTTGTAGTGCACAAACTTGTTACAGAAAGTGACAAAACTATAAAACTTGCTTTGGATTCAGGCGGGCACAAGCACACGTCCGCACACAAATGTATGCACACAGAAAATCGTAACAAAACAAAATTCTCTTCAGATTATCCTTAAAACAGGACAGTGATGTCAAATGTATATCAACTGGCAGAGTATTACTCAAGGAACGTCAAACGATCTGTTATCTAATTTGGAATTAAGTGGGAAAATCTGAAGTAAAGGGCTGTCCTGGGATAAGAGGGAACTGTCTAGTCTGTGAAATGAACACAGGCTGAATCAAATGAAGCAGCCCACAAGCACAATTTAATAAGCTAGCTAAATTGGTATGGCATAATTGCATAATTAAATAACGCTAGAAAAGTAATGGAAACAATAACTGAGGTTATATAATTGCCATCAGCAGGGCTGTAAGTGTATGAAAATTAAGCAACACTAGACAGTTTCAGTTAAAATCGTTTTTTTTCATTGGCAGGTTATTTTATTGGGGGACTCTACCTTTTTTATAAAATTGCTTACTACTGATTACTTTAATTACTGAAATCAGTTTTCAGACTATTAGTAAGCCACAACAAATACACACTACATAGAATGTTTGAATACAAGGTTTTTGAAAAGATTAATTTTGTCTTTGCTGTAAACACACTTTAGCCAATTTTATGTATCAACAGTAACCATAACTGCCAGTAATGACAGAAATAAAGAGGCATTCCACTGTGTACATGTAAGCTAAAGTGCCAAGAGCTATGCCAAACAATGGGATTCCTTGATGAATAAATAAATGATTGTCTTAATGATCATTTCTTTATTCTGGTTCCAGGAAGCCTAATTCACAAAGGATGACATTCACATTGCTCAAATCATTTTTACAGCTATGTCACTGGTGTCTGAAGCAGGGACATCCCAGCATCCTTAAGTTGCATAAGGTTATATAAAGCTTCTGACATGAGCATGATAAATTTAAATTTTATTTTATAACCAGGAAATCTTCACCACAGTCTGCTCAATGCAGACAGTAGAGAGTGTTTCAAATATGTCTGACATGGTCTATATCGTTCAAGAAATTACTATAAATTGTATAGTCGTTGGTGGAGAATGTGAATTTGAGGTGTCTTTGTGATATGATTACATCTTCAAACACATCACACCACATGATGTGGTGTGTTGGTTGGAGGGTGCTCAGGTAACCAACAGGAACAGGCTGAATAAGCTGATTAAAAAAGCTGGCAGCATCATTGGTGTCACCCAGGAAGGAGCAGAGCAGGTGTCAGGAGTAAGGATGCAAAGGAAAATGAAGGCCATCACAAGTAATGAAAGTCACCCACTCCACGCCTTAGAGGTTTTCGGTAAGAGCTTGCACAGTAAGAGGCTCATCCCTCCAAAGTGCAAGACAGAAAGGTACAGGAGGTCTTTTCTGCCTGCAGCCATATGGCTTTTGATGTGAAGTACTGTTGCTGTAACGCTACAATTTCCTTTTAAAGGATTAATAAAGTGTCTTGAATCTTGAATCTTGAATCACATTCCTTACACATCTTAATCTCACAACAGAAAGGTAGAGTTCAGAATAGAAGGCAGTAAAATTCAAAAGACTGGTTTTTGGAGTGCGATGTGTGTGTTTCCTATTTATGCTAATTAAAATAATAATAATAAAAAATTTAAGTTTGGGTTTAATCTCCACCAAGCGTAATCTCCACCAATTATTTCTCCTGCTATGGTTTTATTGTAGCAGTGTAGCTGGCTTTGTATCAGAGATGTAGACCAGGCACTATAGATGGCGCTATAGAAACAGGAAGTGAGGTGACTCCTTAATTATTTACTTTTGTTCTTTTTTTGTTCTAGACAAAGTGAAGTGCCTACATGTGTTATGACCATCATATTCCGGCGTTGATAGAAAATGTATTAATCAATGCCAGTACATATTTTATAGATGTCCTTAATATCTGAATACTCAAATTCTATTGCTAAATTCCTCTCTATTAAAGCACTGAAACACTTTTTTGTAAAAGTCTAAACTAAATAAGACTCAGCAAGACTTAAATAAAAAATCTACATTAAAATTAAATCATGACATTATTTCATGATGTGACTTAACGGCCACTATGCAGTTTTTCCAATGAGCCTGTATTACAATAACTTATTATAGACACATGGAGCATTCACAGAATTAATGAATCCACAAGATTTGGCATAGGCATTTTAGAAATTACCACATGCCTCTCACAGGTTGCCCACACCAGAACAGCGCTGTTAAGTGACCCTTTCTCTTTCAAGACTATCTGTTAAATTGTCTGGGCTTCCTCCTCTGCATATCACTGTGCAAAGGTCAACAGCAGTGCTCTCTGAAATACTTAAATCCACTCAAGATCCTCACAGGCCCTTTATGGCTTAAAGTAGTGCTGAAGCACAATTTTCTCAGGGCTGTTTTGTTTTCCTTTATGAGCCCAAGAACGAACAGTGCTGGTCGTGCCATGGCACGGACATTATACCTGACAACTTGATTGCCCTGTCAGCTAAAGTCTGATTATGGATGTTTTCACTTTGTTTTCATTCAACACCATGCATGCGTACTGGCTCAGGGGGCAGTGTGGAGGTGAGAAATGGTCTGCTTTAATGTAATTAATCTTTTTTGCCATGGTGTGGCTGTCAGGGTGAGGTGCTGTGCCCATTAAAAATAACCAGAGGTGTCAAAAGTATTCACATTCTGTACTTAAGTAAAAGTACGGATACTTGTGTAAAAAAATACTCTGGTAAAAGTAAAAGTACTGATTCAACTCCTTTACTCAAGTAAAAGTAAGAAAGTACAGGCTCTGAAATGTACTTAAGTAAAAAGTAAAAATGATTTTGCCATTAATGAAACAATTCATCCGTTAATTTTGCAAAATGAAAAAGTTCTAGCAGAATAATCTAGACTGAATTGACCAGATGTCCTGCATGAACATCTGAATAATTTTTAATAATAAATTGAGGGTTATTGGGTTGTTGTTTTTAAACCGCTAGCTAGTGTTAGCTATAAACTAGTGTTTCCATAGCATTGCTAATGTTGTAAACTAGCTTCCAAAAAATCCTCAAAAAGCTAATGATAGCAACAGAAACCACACCGTACATGAATTTGTTTGTTTCACATTAGACCAGTAGTTCTCAAATAGTGGGGTCAGGTGGACTTTCAGTATTACTGTCTTTATTGATGCTTGAACGATAAACACGCCTCCAGTCCCTAGGTGGCAGCAAAGCTCAAACTAACCAACAGGCTGCCTGTTCAAAACAGTAGAAGAAGAACACAGGAAGCGCATCGTCGACTTTCCTTCTCTAGTCCGATGCTCTAGTCATGTCCGATCATGTCACGTCTTTTACGTGGAGGTTAAAAAAGTAACGAGCTTGTTTTTCAAATGTAAGGAGTAGAAAGTACAGATATTTGTGTAGAAATGTAGGGAGTAAAAGTAAAAAGTCGTCAGAAAAAGAAATAGTCAAGTAAAGTACAGATACCTGAAAAATCTACTTAAGTACAGTAACGAAGTATTTGTACTTCGTTACTTGACACCTCTGAAAATAACACAAGAGACAGTAATGAAAACAGCATGGGAGAGAGAGAGCAGAATGATTAGTTGGTGGGCTTCTCCTTCTAGCTTCAAATGCAAATTGTGTGACTCACTAGTGTTGAAAGAATATGCATGATTTGCATGAGGATGGAAGTGCATTTGATAAAAAAAGAAAACGGTGTCACAGCATTTGTGTAGCTGACATTCATTCAGATCATTCAACTCTAATCAGTTACAGTGTATGAGTGAATTGAAAATGCTTACAGCTAGAGACCACGCTTAAAGGAATACTTGACATTTAGAGATATTATGTTCATCCAAAATAAACACCACCACACCAAGCTGTGTGGCAATATATTAAGTAAGTGCCAGCAGCAGGTTTGTTAGAGGTGCTTGCAGATGGATTTTGTGGCCTTCAGAGTTAGCCACGTTGCCTGTTTCCAGTCATTATGCTAGGCTAAGCTGACCAGCAGTTGGTGGTAGTTCCCTAATTAGACACACAGGTATACCCATATTCTAATCTGGGTTCCCCCATATACAAAGATAGAATAGATATTTTCCCTAATGTTCAGTCATATCCTTAAGGTGAACTTTCTCTTTAAAATATGATCCTGCTTAAGATTGTTACATTTATTCCATCAGGTTATTAATGAAACACAAATGTGCAGAGAAACTACTGGGATTGAAAAAAAGATGTGAAGCATAATAGCCCTGATGTCAATGAAATGGCAGTCAGAAAGTAAAGCAGCATGGTGAGTCAGCATGATCCATCCGGATGTTCGTGGACGTGTGAGGAAACATGCCGCTGCCATCTAGCCTACACATGCAATGTTCATGTAGTGAAAGATGAGAGCTCCTGCCTGTGTCTCCGCTTAACATAACCACACAACCTTTAGAAATCTCATGGTGCCTGCTGGAAACCATTACCTAGTACTGGAGGCTAGAATGAGCTCGCCAATAATTAACGTTCTTCCACCCCTTTGCACATGAATACATTTGTTCTTGTTTTGGCAAAAACATTGCTTAACAAAGTTTCACATTCACAAATAATAAGATAACTCAGAGATGAGACCAGTCACACACACACGTATTTACGAATGCATACACACTGGGGTTTATGTTTTTGACATTTTCCCTCATCACTGTTTAAATGTCCTTGTGAACATTAATCACAGCGTGAATGATTAATCAATTAGAGAACTAAGAGGCTTGTTGTTCTCCACTGGCTGGGATTAATGGGCTCATTTATGTGATAACAAGGCTGCGTTTTCACCAGGGGCTTTGAAACTGTGTTGGGCACTGCATGCAGACAGAATCATGGTGAAATTGCTTTCGACTCACAGTGTTTGAATCATCTTGTCAGAATGCAAGTAGGTAGTAATCATGATCCATGTACCTAATAAGTAGCAGCAAGATTTTCATTCAGGTCCTCTCTTATCTCAAAAGTGTAATTTCTCTGGATCATTTACCCATTCCATACTTCATCCTTAGAATTTTTCATGTTTGTTATCAAGAGCCAGGGGTGGGAAACATGCATGGTGAATACACTACATTCCATCACCTTTTATGGCCACATTTGACCACAATGCAACATCCCATTAAGTATACTATCAAAACCAAACATGAGGCACCGGTGCAGATTTTTAAACCAAACACAGCAATAAATCAGTTTACTTTCAGCACAGCCTTTTAATATTGTAGATGGTGAGTAGTTTAGTCCAGTTTGTAGATGGTGAGTAGTTTAGTCCAGTGTAACTACTCACCATCTACAATATTAAACCCTAAATATAGGGACGGTCAGTGTCCTCTACAAGACTTAGACTTAGACAGACTTCATTGATCCACAAGAAAAATTGCAGTAGTTCATTTGCACATAAAAAAAAATCACTCTTGAAAACCACAAGTAAAAATAAAAATATGTGTAAAATAGTTAAAAAATACAATAAAAAAAGAAAAGAAAAATAATAACAATGAAGCAAATAAAATAAAACAGTTTTTTTTTTTCAAGATTTGCTTATGTACAAATGTACAAGAAATAGAGACAGAAGCAAATATACTCTATACATAAGGATAAAAAAGGTGCAATAATATGAATGTAAGGGCGGCACAGTGTTGCCTCACAGTGAGAAGGTTCTCGGTTCAATTCCATCTGTTGCCTTTCTGTGTGAATTTTGCTTGTTGTCCCTGTGCCTGCATGGTTTCTCTCCGGGCACTCCTCCCACCGTCCAAAGACATGCTCGTTGGGTGTGAAGGATTGTCCATGATGGAGAGTAGTTTGTCCTCCTATTCCTCAACAACAAGTACCATTTCCAACTCACTGCCAATAACATGTCCAGCCTTTCTGATCAGTCTGTCGATCTTACTGATGTCCTTCTTGCTGGTACTGCTCTCCGAACAAACCACTGCAAGTAGAGGACGCTTGCAACCACAGACTGGTACACTGTCAAATGCTTTATCTCAAATATCAAGTTGGATATAGCATTGTGAGATGATTATTTAGTACAATACTTACCTTTAACATTTAGCATATTCTAAGTATAAAAGTACATAAAATACTCCAGTCAATTAATTCAAGTGGTATTTTTTAAATTTAAATGGAATGTTTATCTGCAGTTTGAGCGAATGTGTTACCACAGGAACAATGCTTCACTGCTATGTGAAAACAAGTCAAAATCACTATGCAGAATAAGGCTACACTTGAATTAGCTGTTCAATGTGCATGGCCTGTTGAGGCGCAGTGTGTCACTCACCTATTGACCTGTCAGTTTTAGGTAGTAAACATTCAGCCCCCTCCATCAAAGACACACGCTCTGCTAATGACTGACATCCGCCTCCGTCAGGATTGCTTCTTTGTCAGAGGCCAAGGTGTGAACAAAACAATATCCCACTAACTCTGTTCTTCCGCTGTTTAATAGAGGAGGCACATTAGGTTTGTAATAACAACCTTAAAGACATCAGCAAAAAGCCGCTCCAGTGTGTGCCCAAAAGATCGCTTTAGCTATAAAGTGAGGTGTTATTTCCATCATCTGAAATATGCATTTATTGGTGTATCTACTGTTTATTTTTAATCAAGTCCATTTGACTGCTGGGGGAAAATGTAGAAGGAAAGGAAATGAAAGCAATTGTTTTATAATGTGGCTACAAAACAATATTTGACCATTCTTGTGCGTTAATGGATAAAGAACTGGCCCGAGGCACATTCATGTAAAGCATAAACCTTAGTTAGAGGCGGGCAGAGAGGCTGGGAAAAGTGACTTTATTTTAGTAATCTATTTGGACTAAATGTCAAGCCATTTTGCCACAAATAAGGCTTAAGTGAGGAGGAACATTGCTGTGTTTATTTTTATTTAACTCATAGCATGTCTCACAAAGTTAGCCTTTTCGGAGAGCCAGAGACAGGTTACCATAAAAATAAAAGCTGCTCAGATTTAATAAATTCTGAATTAGATCTGTAGGAAATGTTACCTATGTTTGTTTTAATAGTCTGTGTTTTCGATTTCCATCAAAAGTGGCATAATGTTGCAGCAAATGAGAGAAAACATGGGAATGATCTCATCTTTATTCCTTAAAATATCTGATGTGATTTGACTGATAACATAAAAGAATGCTCCTGTAGTTGTAAATCTTACTGCTATCTCAAATGTACGTAAAATGTGTGAGCATGTTTGAAAGGCCCTTTCGTGTACATACAATATGTTTTTTGAGGTCAGTAAACAGACTAATGATGGTGACTGTCTGATGTTGACGATGGTGCAAACAACCCATAGTTTCAAGTGGAATACTGAACAAGGACAACACTTTGCCAGTAAATAAATAAAAACAAGATATTTCCTACAGTGGAAGCCCATACAAATACACGCATTAGTCTAAAATATCTATGGTATTATTTATGGTATAATTTATTTATAGTCATTATCAAACTTATCAAGCAGCGGTTAACCTGCAGCCTTACATATACACTGGCTCTACCCGGCTGGCCTTAGGCAGATGGGTCCCTCCATATGAGCTGGGTTCTGCTCAAGGTTTCTTCCTGTTAAATGGGAGTTTTTCCTTGCCACTGTCGCCTACATGCTTGCTCTGGGGGTTTCAGGCCAGGTTTTATAAAGCGTCTTGAGACAATTTGTATTGACACTATATAAATAAAATGGAATTGAATTGAATTATTGGGAAAACTCAACTCAACTTTATTTATAAAGCACTTCAAAAACAACCACAGCTGAAACAAAGTACTGTACATAGATAAGACAAACCATTAAAAACAGTAAAACAATAAAAATAATAAAAAATAATAGAAACAATAAAAACAATAAAAGCACTAAACAAAAGCACAAAAACAGGGTCTCATGCTGGGTCGAAAGCCAAGGAATAAAAATGGGTTTTAAGACAAGTTTTAAAAATGGGTGGGCTTGTCTGATGTGCAGTGGTAGATCGTTCCACAATTTGGGAGCAGCAACAGAGAAAGCTCTGTCCCCTCTGAGCTTCCGTTTAGACCTCGGTACCTCTAGGAACAGCTGATCAGCTGACCTGAGACACCAAGCAGAAGTGTAAGGATGGAGAAGCTCAGAGAGGTAAGGTGGAGCGAGGCCATTTAAAGATTTAAAGGCAAATAAAATAATCTTAAAATGAACTCTAAAATGCACAAGCAGCCAGTGGAGGGAGGCCAGAATTGGAGTTATGTGTTCCCTCTTACGTACTCCAGTTAAGAGACGAGCAGCCGCAAATGGTTCAAAAGCAGCAAAATGTAGTTATTCCATGAATGAAGCTGAAGTTGGAGGATATGCTAAGGCTCCCGTGGAGTCTGGTAGAGCATTCCGCTGCAGATAAAGAAGTTCAAATCCAGATGCCGACGACATTTTAAGAACTCCCTTACTTTACTGTGGGATTTAGGGGTCCACCTTAACTTGCACTGTTGATGGTTTTTATGAGAAGGATTGATGTTGCTTGATAAAAACATCTTCAAAAGCTTCAACTGGTCCAATATTAGGCCCTTCACTAGGCCCTTCACAGTCAAGCTCCATCCTATTTGTCTGATCTCATCCAATTATACACACCCTCCCACACTCTCAGATCCTCTTGTGCCATTAAACCTATTTCACCACCCGTCCGACTAGGGTTCAGAACATTCAGTTGCTCAGCACGCACTTCTAGAACACTCTTCTGCCTGACATCTGTAACATGGACTCCCTAATTTAATATAAATAAACAAAAAACGCCTTACATCAGCGGCTCTACTCCAAGCTGCCTCTTGATATCCAAGCTCCTCACCTGCCATTCTTTTGGTTATTACCCAAAGTTCATGACCATAGGTGAGGACTGGAACAAATATCGTCTTGTAAATCAAAAGCTTTGCTTTACAGCTTAGCTCCCTCTACAGCACAAAAGTCTGATGCAGCGCCTGCCTTACTCGTGAACAGCACCCCAAGATGTAACCTAGGGAACAATCCACTGTTTTCTGGCAGACTACCATGGCCTCAGACGTGGAAGTGTTGTAGCGACAGCCCCAGTACCCTATACCATAGACATATATACATAGATGCCTCATTGAGCAAGTTGGCCCATTGTTGTGATACGTAAACGTCGCCGCCATATTGGAGGAGGCAGCTCTGTCCCATGAGCCAATACGAGTCAGTGGAGTGAACTTCATTAAGCGTCTTCTACAAAGTACTATAAGTTAATGCCTCTCATTTACACATTCACACACGAACGCATATCAGTCTGACTTTAGTTTCCAGCATCCTGGAGTAAACTTTTCTGGCATGGTTGAACAGTGTGATACCCTGATAATTGTATAGTTGAAACCCACTGGTCCCACCTTTTGAAAATGTACCACCACCCCTATCTGCCACTCCACAGGTACTGTCTCAGACCTCTGTGTGACACTGAATAGGCGAGTCAGCCAGGACAGCCCAACAATATCCAGACCTCCAACATGTCAGGGTGAATCTTTGCCACCTCCGGCACTTTTATCTTACTTGTCAAATTTGAAAAATTGAAGTTGTCAGAATATCCCTTTACTGTCTATAAATTTTGTTGGGGAGAAAGAAAGGGTTTGTTTTGGTAGGTGGTGAAAACAAGTATCCTGCTGGAGGAGGAAACCACTTCAACCACACTATCACCATGGGAGCAGAGGTTCTGCCAGAGTACACAACGATCAGAGCTTATGCTGCAAAGTAGCCAGCCACTGGAACCAACTTGCCTGCTTTCAGCATCAATACCTGAGTGATGGGACCAACAAAGCTCCCAGTTTAATGCCAAATTATTTAAGTAGTGATTTAGCAATAATATGTCTTGTCTTTGGTCAAGTTCACAACACTTTGTCTTGCTTACTTTAAATTCATCCCAGAAAAGCAGGATTCCTTGAGAGACATCTGCAAGTGATTTATGTATAAACACGTGTGTTTAATAGTGTGATGAAGCTGCTTTATTGCTGTTTTATTTTTCTTCCACAGAGTATGTTTTATCATGAGAATGTACATTTCTACATTGAGCATCAATATAGCAATTCTGTTTTTTGTTTTTTTTCAGGTATTTATTGTGTATCTTTTGGACTGCTGAGGAATGTATGTGAAATGTAATGTGAATCTTCATATAATGGTGTGTCTTGAGGGAATACAAAGAGAACAAAAAGCACGAGACAAACCTCCTTTAAATAAGCTGTAGATCTGCATGAATCAGCTGTGTTTTTCACAAATACATAATCTCAAGTGAAACTCAGAACATCCGAGTTAAATGTACTATATGTTAGTTATAGAATCCCAACAAGCACTTTTTACTTTGTGTATCTGTAACCATGCTTTTTTTTTTAGCAAAACCAGAGGTAACAGGGTTCATCGTCATTGATTTAGTGGTATGCTATATCAGGCTTGAAAAGTAATATGATTACTATGGTCCACTAATAGGTTCTGTATGTCCGCTGATGTTATTAAGTCTTGAGATAAATGTAACACACAGTTCGTTTGGTTTTGTAACTTCTTGTTGCACAAGCCAAAGTGGAATGAAATTCAACCAAACACAAAATGGCTCAGACAGGGAAAATCTACCTTGATTTGGACACGACACAACAACCCATCTCCATTATTTCAGCTGTTGTTATTTCGGATGTAGGAGTCATGTCTGACCTTTCTAAGGAGGCTGGATGACAGAATCACACTGGGCTAATGTCCTTTGTAAGCATGAGCCTTCTGAAAACAAAAACAACTAATCGTACAACTATTTGTTTCTTCTGATGTCCCAGACTAATGGGGTTCATTTTTTTTTTCTCTCCTATGCTCTCCTTAATACCGGGTTTTCACTGAGGACTCAAACTGCTGGGCCCTGTTGTTTTTCATCTCCATCATTATCATTTGCAGGTGTAGCAGAGAGCAGCAGCTACATGTTTTGATCTCATTTTCAACTGGCCACAGAGTCTGCACTACAGTTTTGTTGACAGACAGAAAGTTAAGTGTTGCTTCACATTTAGAGAAATTATACAAATAGAGAATTTCTGATTAATGCAAACTGTTCAACCAAATATTTTACTTATTGTAAATCTGATTTAAAAATATATACAATAGTTATGCAACATATGCTAGACTAGATGATGTGCAGAAGAACAAGATACAAAAACTTTCATGTTTTTTTTTTTATATTTTCTGTTCTTCAGCTTGGCTCCTTTCAAATGATTCCCTATTATCTTTATACTGTCTGTACGCTTGCATGATGTCCTCCTCCTTGGCTTTAGTTCCTGTTTATGTAAAAATCACTGGCTGGCTAAAAAGGCCTGCAGGATGGAGCAGAGAGGCATGCAGGCTAAGATCCATAGTCAGACCTCAAGAGAAAAGTCTGGCTCCCACTCTCCATCCCACAAACTTTTCCATAATGTGAAACCATCGCTCAGTCTCACTATTCTGTCGTCATTCCAAACCAAGAAGATCAGCACTGTTACCACCCAGTGAGAAACTGTCAACAGATTACCTCAAGAGAAAGGAAGAAATGCATATCAGTGTTGTCAAGTAAAAACACAGGATTTGCAATTTGGGTCATTTTTCTTTTTAAATATGATTTGGAGATTTATGGCCTTTAGTGTTCAGAATTTGAAACACTCTGCAAAAGCACTTTCAGAGCACATTCAACTTTCAGCACAACCTGTCAAAACGGGTCAGGTGTGGTCCAGATGGTGCTATGACAAAGTCCTGTACAAGCTGTCAGAACTCCCACAGACATGGAGATTATAGGAAAAATAACTCCAGCCCCAAAGAACACTTGGTTGATCAAAGAGAGGCTCATAAAGAAAGCTCACGTAACTGGCATCTGGAGGCGGTGATGTGAGTGGATTGCAACGAACTTTGCTAATTTGCTTAACTTTATGGTGCTCAGTTTACAACATGACATCACAATAGTGTTAAAGACACTTGGTTTCAGACACAAGTACACAAAGGCAGGTTTTCTCATTAGGCCTACTTGCTGTGGCCCATGATACTGTCAGTTAAAATGTCAACTATGTAGCCAGTTTGCTAATTAAGCTGTCAACTGTAGAGGTCTGCTCTTCCTAGCTATAGTTGCTAAGTTGTTTGGGTAATCGGTGTTAGACATTAGCAGGTTTACCACCCCGCACGTTACAAGAATCAGACTTTTTAAGCAGGTGGTGGCTAAATAGAATGGAAACCTATCAACTGCCCTTTGGCTCTGATAGAGTCAGGTGGACTTTATATAAGTGAGATTCCCAAGGCCTACTGCATGATGTGTCAAGTACAGGCACAGACAGATGACCCTGCAGCCAATGTTGAACAGGCACAATAATCAACAATACTCAGCCCACTAAGCCATTTGAACTGTGTTTAGTTGTCCTGCCAAACAGTGTATTACTTCATGTAGATCCCTAAGGCAACATATGAATCACTGGGATGTTGTCCCACTGGCTGTGATCACACATTTGAGAATGTGGAAATATAATTAAATTACTCTTTATTGCATTAAACTGTTAACAGTTGCAATTACAGTGGTGCTGAATAAAGGGACTCAGAGGCAAAAGACACTAAGTCACACCCAGCTTGAACATGTTTGTTAGTTTTTGCTCAAATTCTGCAGTGACCCAGAAGGTTTTAAACGTGTAGACAAGGTACTCTCAGCAGGCTGATAAGAAATAAACAGTTACAGGACGATGAGGTCAGGATCAATGTTTATTTCCTTCAAGAGTTGTTTCTAGAGGACAACTTTCTTAGCAGGCCTTTTTTAAACAAACATTAAATACACTGAAGGGCTACTTTAATTTAATTTTAATTTGGTCTGGTCTAGGTGGGTGGATGTCCAAGTAACAAAAACATGAATACCAGGTCCAAAGGTTTCCCAGAAGAACATTATATAGTCACAATGTGTTCAACAATATTTGCAGCTCAGATCAGTGGTTTTATTGCTGATTCAATTCAAATTTATTTACATATATAGCATCAATAACAATACAAATTGTCGATGCTTTACAACATCCAGTCTGAAACCCCGCCTGAAACCCCCAGAGCAAGCCTGAAGGCGACGGTGGCAAGGAAAAACTCCCTTTTAACAGGAAGAAACCTTGAGCAGAACCCAGCTCATATGGAGGGACCCATCTGCCTAAGGCCAGCCAGGTAGAGACAGTGTATATGTAAGGCTGCAGGTTAACTGCTTAAGTCATCCATACTTTACTCAGTGTACATCCTGGTAAAAATCTAATGATTTCTCCTTGTGTTGTGATATGAACCCACAACTTTGGAATAACAATTAACTTCAGTTTAAATTCTCAAATTCGGCTGTCAGGACTGTTCCAAGATATTGAGCCAGTCAGTTCTCAGCATAAAACCAGAGTTTGTGGTCTCTTTCTCCTCTTTTCTCAAAGCAAAAACACAGAGAAAAAGATAGAAGTCCACCTGTGCATGTGCATCATTAACATCATTATCTGTATCCCCAATGGAGGTTTTCAGGGTCAGTGGTCAGTCTGTATACCAGAGATAGAGTGCCTGATAAGGAGGAAACTACAAGCATAAACCTTCGTCTGTGGTTTCACCACAAACTAAATCAGAATATGCAGTAAAAAGATGGAGTCAGAGCCAGACATACAGTTTTTATATAGTGAATTATCTGTCATTATGGACCTATGTCATCATGCTGCTATTTTTGCAAACTCCATGGCAACCACAGATAATAACTGTCATGATCAGATGACTTTTTGCACAGGTTTAACAGGGTTATGCAACCTGTCCATTGACTGAAAGCAACTCGACAGTCTGACAGTTTAGATACAGTTGTGCCCATACATTACTCTTTTGATGATGTCTGCCATTTAACATATTGAACTAAACGAAGAATGATAATCTGTCCTTGTTTTTCATGTTTAAATCCTAGAAACAGCATCAAACCTGGAGCTGTCATGAGTTTAACCTTGAAGAGAACTAGATTTGTTCAAGTACTGTCACGATATAGGCAGTAGGTAAACCCCAAGACATGGAAAAAATATCAGGATGTCTTTTAAAGCTGAACATGATGGATTATTCATCACAGTTAAAGGTAATACTAAGGAAAATAATACTTGGAACGTTAAATAACACAAACCCACAAACCCACATACGGCTGCTGAACCAAGATACATAACTCTTTTCTCAGAATTTCAGACAAAAAAAAAATGTATCTTCTTGGACCAAGTTTAAAAAACTGCAGCCTGTTTTCTTGAGCCATGTTGTGTTCAAGTGCTCCAAACTGGGAGCTTTTCTTCAGTCTAGTTCAGACCATGTTAAATATTCCTGTTTAAAACAGAGGCGACCTGACAGGGTGTCTAATGTGTGCAACTATGACTGTGTAAGTGAAGTAAGTAAAGAGACAAATTATTTACAAGGCATTTTGATAGTTTTTTTTAGTTGAAATTCTGCATCATTGCAAATGTATATTCCGTATAAGCAGAGGCACAGTATTTTTCAATGTAACACTTTTCCCCAGAGGGCAGAGATATTAATAAGTTTAACTGCATGATGAAACACAATTGACATAATTGAATTAACCCCTTTTTCACCTAGAATCCTTAGATCACAGTTATAGAAGGCATCTTTATTCTTCAGTTCATGACAGTTGAAGTGCTACTACAGTGAATATGAAAAATGTAGGTTGTCTATGTTTGTAATGCTGTGAGAGACACAAATAAATTACGGATCACAGTTCATTGTGGAGCATCTGGAGCATATCTGGAGCACTAAGTATTAATGCATGAGTGGGTGCAGAAAATGTATGAAAAGTGAATTTCTTCACTTACATTTGCTCAGAGCATTATAGTGACTGTCCATGATGAAGGACCACTGGTTTTCTGAAGACTAGAGCGTGACCTTCGACACTCTCAGGTGACAGCGACCTTACCAAAATGCTGTTTCAGCTTCTCGAGGACCATATACGTTAAGACTGTCTGAGGGATGAGGCGCACAGCTGCAGGAACAAGACCCTGGACACAAATCATATCATTATTTCAGCCGAGGTTCAAAACACCGCAACATATACAGCAGAAATTTATAAAGAGTCATGTTTTTGACCAAAAGAAGAGGTGTGTTATTAACAGTGAAGGTGACATCCACCTTGTAGAATGCCCTTGGGCCCAGCTTTGCTGTTTCCGTTAGACAGTGAAACACACTCTGCAAGAAGAGAAACACACAAGAGACACAGCAAGCTGTGTAATTCTCCCCACAGCCCTTGAACAAAACATAGGTCAAGGTGATGAGAGAGAAACTCAGTGATTCCTCTATGATGCAACCCTTCAAACATAGCAAAAAGAAAAATCCAAAAAACACTCACCTTATATTCCACCTTTGAGTTCATTAATCTTGTTTTAACAACATCAAGTGGTTGGCACAAGATTATGGCGCAGCCACCCTGTGCAAAAAAGATGAAAATTAAGCTTTTTGCAGAAAACGCTACAATGTTGTTGTTGTTTTTTTGTTGTTGTTTTTCACACAGTGACAGATATGAGTCACTTACTGCAAACACACTGGACAGGAAGTGAGTACAGGTGTTGTCAGCCAGGTAACCAGTTGCCAGAACCAACTGTTTAGACTGGTCATAACAAGACAGCTGCAGAGACAAAACACACACATACTGTACTGCAAAGTAGTACTGTAAAGTGGCACAACAGACAAATACAAATGCTAAAAAATACAGATACAACTTAGCTGGTTAGGACTGAATTATAGCTTTATCTGACTTTCTGACCTTTTTACTTCATTACAGTATAGCTTCAAGCTTAAAGGAAAAGAGCACCCATGGGGATAAGAGGGGAATTCTAGAACTACTATTGACATTTACATAACATGTTATTCCATGTCATATATAGTAAACAAAGATAATTTTAAGTATTCCAGCTAAAATGGATATGGGTTTATTGGGGAGATCATCCACTTCCTGTATTTTTGGTAATTTTGTGCATTTTATGGTGGTGAATTCACAGGGGTCAAATAAGCAGCCAAAAAACACAGTAAATGTACTCAGTCAAACCATTCTCAATTTCACTGCTTCTGTAGCTATTGGCTATTTGACTTTTGGCAGAGTAAGTCTTTACCTGTCCAACAGAGACCAGTGCACCCCTGGCAGAAGCCATTGTAGCACCAGAGAACAGTTTCCTCATCCCCTCTAGAACAAATATATCACCTTTTAGATATCTAATAAACTGACAGATTTGTTCAGTGGAACACGTGATAGGAAGAAACTTCAACTTTAACCCAAAGAAGGCTATTATGAATTTTACCTTCCTTCCAAACACGCAATAGTCCATCAAGCACATGAGCATAGCTGGGTGAAGAAAGAAAGAAAATCTTACAATGTGGCTATTTGTATGAAAAGACTATAATTGTGTGTAATTATCAAACAGGACATATTCCAATTTTCACATACTTTCTTCTGAGCTCTACCGGCAACTTGATGTCATTCTGCATTCTGCATAGATGAGATGAAAGATTTCAGTGCCAGTTAACTGTCAGCATGAGCAACCTTCACAGTGATTATGCAACTCTAAATTCAGGGAAAATTGGCCCATCAAATTGGAATGATAATCAGAAAACTAAATAGCTGCCCTCCACTTTGATTTGTCATACCCAAATTTAGCTAACTGTGAAATTTCACATTGCAGTGGAACTTAACAAATACAAAGTTGTCTTCATAAAATTACAAAACAGAGAAACAATGTTTTTTTTAGCAGCTTTTGTTGATTATTTACCCTAATGCTTATAAAACAACAACAGAAAATCCGGCCTTTCCACAGCAAATACAGTGGTAGCAATAAAAGAGAAACGGCAGGATGTGACTCACACCTCATGAACAACTAAAACACACTAAATTCTACATTAGCAATATGAATAGTTATTATGGTATATGAACATTTTTAAAAGCACACAAACAAATATTTGTTGCCCATAAAGTTGGAATAAAATCTATTGTTACCTCTTCTCACAAAATGAATGTGACAATGTGATTTATTCTTGATAAAGTGCATATCTTCTCAGAGCTTTAGTGATCAATCTCAGTGATCAAAAGAAGAACGTGTCTGAAAACAAAATTATAAATAAGTCTATCTGCTGAACTCACCGCACATTCACCAGGTCAGCTGGGGTCCCAATGAAACCACCTGTAAACCCTGTTGGAAAAAAAAAAAAAAAAAACACATTACATAATAATAATAAAAAAATAGGACCAAAATAAAAAAGACTTTCAAATTGTATAGCACAACAAACCTCCAAAGGCACCCAGTAGGATTTTTTGGTAGAAGGGCAAGAGACCTTTGTTTTTTCCATTTATCTCGTCTCTGACGGTTTCATAAATGGCAAAACGGGCCAAAGAATATGTCATCTGAGGTAAAGGAAAAACATAGTGATTGTATCAGAGAGGGGCAGCATGTACAGTGAGTAACTTTTTTTATTGTATGTGTCGTTTTGCACCTGCCGGCAGAGAGAAGCACTCAGGCCATTGTAGAGAGCCAGGTAACCTTCTCTCCTGACCACATTAGCAATCATCCCGATCATTCCCGCCCTCACTTCCTGCTGCGTTTGTAAGTGCACCTGGAAATGACCAGTAAAGAGTCACCCGCTACCTGCACATCTGCAGAGTGTCAGGAAAGTCTGTTTTTGCCTTGAATCAAGGAAATTGCAATCCAATGTGAGTCTAAATTAAGGGGAGATTCAGAGTGTTAATGCCTACTCTAAATATCACTGCAAGCATTCAGTCTGTTTACCGAATTAAAGAAAATCAATTCAGTAGCTCAACAGTAGCTGCAGGAAATTACTGAACCAATGAACTGTGCTGAAGATGTTTCTATCATTTTATGCCCTTTAAAGCAGCCAAACAAGCCATAATCAAGGTAATGTAAGCATGCCATTGCCTATTGACTGGGAAACATATTGAAATGCTGGTAAACTGGGTATAATCATTGGCACAGCAAGCTTTTACAAACTTTACTATCATCATAAAAAGAAAATAATAAACACTGAAACATTTTCCACACTGCAATCCCAGTGCATGTGCAAAAAAGCACAGCAGACAGATCAACGAGGCCCACCAGAGATCAGTCATTTGTTAATGAAAAGAGTTTTACAGTAGTAACTGATTAAAAATCATTTCTGCGCTTTATCTTTTACCTTAATCAAATCTAGGGGGTGTGTAAAGCAGGCGGCCACGGTAGAGGAGAGTCCACCAAAATACCAACGAGAAACAAGATTTTCCTGCATGCTGTCGGCAAAACTAGCTCATAGAGAAAAAGGCAAAGCGCTGGCTCCTCAAAGGTTGCTGGGACGACTTCTGATGGCTTTCTTTTTATCCTTTTCTCTCACAGCTGCTGGTGATGGGTGGCTGCAAGTGATATTAAAAGAAATCATTTTTGGTTCTTATTAAGAGCTGGACAGCTTGGAAAACCATGTGGCTGAGCTTGTCCTAACAAGTAAATACAGAGCCTTACTCCATGCTTCTGTGCCAAGGAAGGGGTGCAGCTGGTTTGTGGGAGGATGTGTACGTGACTAATATAAAAATAGTAAGACAGCTTGACCCCAGCCAGTTTTGTGACTGTAGTATACCAGCATCTCATTAATTTAGAAGTAAAGGTCAAATAGTTCAACCAAATAATTATAAAGGATAGACTGCTGTCTTTCAGACTCAGGGTCACACACAGGGTCACAAGGTCAACATTCTTAACATGATGTTAAAAATGTACTGCTGGTGAAGGCTCGTATTAATAAAGTTTCTAAAGCAAAACAATCTTTCTTGGTTGTTAAGCCTGACATGATTTTAAATGAGTAGTGCAGCAGTGGTATGAATGGGCAGCCTGGCACTGCAGTGTGTGTGCTGACACAGAAGCAGAATGAGAAGGAGGGGTCTCATGGCTGACGACAGAAACAGTAACCAGATACCCTTCTCACAGCAAAGGCAGGACATGAGCAAACAGTTTTTTTTTTTTATCTAAAGCAGTTTGATACAACAGCCCTTGTAATAAATCCTCCCTCCATGAAGGTTATGAGTTTTTGTTGGGCCCACTTCCTAGAGGTGTTGAATTTATGTTCATTTTGCAGGATGTGGTTTGTTGAGTGAATTTAATTACACAGAGAGAAGTGTTTCTGACATTTGACCTATCCTCTCTGAATTTAATGGGGTTGACAAAATAACAGAAACACTTGACAATATAACAATTCAACATCATCATAAATCAAAGACTACAAAATTCATAAAGATGAATCAACATAGGTCCACCTTCATTATTTGTTGCTGTTGTTATTATTATTATTTATTTTTCTGGATTTACCTTAACTGACCTCTGAGTGCAGAAAACTCCACTAAGTTTCCTTTCTGTAGGGAAACTGGATGATGAGTATTTTTGGGATACGTGCTCTCCTTGTAGATTTATAGTCAGCTGCGTTCCTTGGCTCTTACTTGTGATTCATCTTTACACATTATCCATTATCAGTCTTCATTCGCCCTCATCTTTGTTTCTGCCCTATGTTTGTTCTTGCAAAGTTACCCAGCTGTCACAATATACTGCTGTCACAGCGTGTAAAGCCATGGTATTCATTTTAGACTCAAATATCCCATCTAGCTGCTTTAGTATTGTGGCATTCTGCCTGTCTCCCCCTTTCTGTCAGAGCATACTGAAAAATTTAAGAAGAATAAACTAGGGCTGCCAAATTTTACTTAACACATATTCTGTTCAATTTTTAACGTGCAATTAACACTCGCCTGTTTATATGAGCTTATATTCAGACCAAATTGTACTGGAAGTGATCAAAGCAGCAGTAACTCTGTGGAAAGCAAGCGGACTCTGAAGTGCAGCTGTAGTAAATAATTTTAACCTGCAGGGGGAGTACGGCCTGTAGCGTCAAAACTGCCAATAAATAAATAAATAAATGAATAAATAAAAGAAGCAGAAGAAGAAAGAAAGCAGAACAAAAAGATCAGAAATGAATAAAGAAAAGGGTCTTTTGAATGGCGGCTTCATATCCCTGCTAGATGCTAATCTCGACGATCGGTTTGTATTTACTGCGCCATGTGTACCGAGTTGTGAACTGAGCAGGGAGTCTTCTGAGAAGCTGAGAGGTTTTTAAGTGAAATACTAACTTATAAAATATCCCTTCAACATACAGTTAAAACATTTAAAATGTTTATTTTGGGTCAACTATGAGAATCATGCGATTAATCACGATTAACTATTTTAACCATTTTACAGCCCTTTAATTTAATAAACACTCGTTAAAGGGTCAATCAGTGTTTTTCTAGCCCAAATATCCGCTATAAAAATGGCTTATATAATTTCATGTGATCACATTTCCCTATTCAGAAGTGTCAGCTTTAATGCACCGCCTTTACTTTACTCTTCTGATTGTTAATGTCCACACTCCACCTGGTGTTCAAGTTTATAAAGCACATCCCACATCAGTTCAAGTCCTCATTTATGTTTGTTATGGTTTCTTTTTTTCCATTATTTTTAACTTGCAATTTTCATTTTAGAATCATGTCAGCTTTTTATTTATGTTCTTGGAACTTTTCTTTGCATTTTTGCGCTACTTTGTCTTGATCTTTGGATTTGTGCATTTATTTTCAAATAAGCACTTTTTAATGTAAATTTACTTTTTAAGTGAACAGTCCTTATGTTATCCAAAGTCCGAATCTGTCACCATTTATCCTCAGTGCCCCATCACTTTGAATGCCGACTTCTTTCATGTCGTTTTTTTTGCAAACCTCTTTGCACATGTGCTACTGATGAAAACTTAATGTAACCTATATAGTTTATGACCAAGCATTTTATCTTAATACACTATATTACCAAAAGTATTCGCTCACCCATTCAAATGATCAGAATCAGGTGTTCTAATCACTTGGCCTGGCCCCAGGTGTATGAATTCAAGCACTCAGGCATGCAGACTGTGAAACAAGACATTTGTGAAAGAATGGGCCGCTCTCAGGAGCTCAGTGAATTCCAGCGTGGAACTGTCATAGGATGCCACTTGTGCAACAAATCCAGTCGTGAAATTTCCTCGCTCCTAAATATTCCACAGTCAACTGTCAGCTCTATTATAACAAAATGGAAGCGTTTGGGAAAAACAGCAACTCAGCCACGAAGTGGTAGGCCACGTAAAGTGACGGAGAGGGGTCAGCGGATGCTGAAGCGCATAGTGCAAAGAGGTCGCCGACTTTCTGCACAGTCAATTGCTACAGAGCTACAAACTTCATGTGACCTTCAGATTAGCCCAAGTACAGTACGCAGAGAGCTTCATGGAATGGGTTTCCATGGCCGAGCAGCTGCAGCCAAGCCACACATCACCAAGTGCAATGCAAGGCGTCGGATGCAATGGTGTAAAGCATGCCGCCACTGGCCTCTAGAGCAGTGGAGACGCGTTCTCTGGAGTGATGAATCACGCTTTACCATCTGGCAATCTGATGGACGAGTCTGGGTTTGGAGGTTGCCAGGAGAACGGTACATTTCAGATTGCATTGTGCCAACTGTGAAATTTGGTGGAGGAGGAATTATGGTATGGGGTTGTTTTTCAGGAGCTGGGCTTGGCCCCTTAGTTCCAGTGAAAGGAACATTGAATGCTTCAGGATACCAAAACATTTTGGACAATTCCATGCTCCCAACCTTGTGGGAACAGTTTGGAGCGGGCCCCTTCCTCTTCCAACATGACTGTGCACCAGTGCACAAAGCAAGGTCCATAAAGACGTGGATGACAGAGTCTGGTGTGGATGAACTTGACTGGCCTGCACAGAGTCCTGACCTGAACCCGATAGAACACCTTTGGGATGAATTAGAGCGGAGACTGAGAGCCAGGCCTTCTCGACCAACATCAGTGTGTGACCTCACCAATGCGCTTTTGGAAGAATGGTCAAAAATTCCTATAAACACTCTCCTCAACCTTGTGGACAGTCTTCCCAGAAGAGTTGAAGCTGTAATAGCTGCAAAAGGTGGACCGACATCATATTGAATTCTATGAGTTAGGAATGGGATGGCACTTCAGTTCATAGAATGAGTAAAGGCAGGTGAGCGAATACTTTTGGTAATATAGTGTATCTGAACCACATTTTTGTTCAAAATACAACCGATCATAAATGTGTAAAATGTCCAACAGGAAAGTGAATCTGTCTGAACATTCCTACAGTCAAGGAAATATCAGAAAAATAATTCCGCATTGGGTATATCCTTCATAGACAACATTTTGATATCAGAGGTGTAAAAAATAAATGACAGCCGATTACTGAATCATTTCCGTTTCTGTACATGCTGCTTTACTGTCAAAGCTCATGGTAACACTTAATCAGAAAGGAACCATTAATAATAACACCTGTAGTTAAAGATCTTCCCACAGGCGTACCCTCCAACCTGTTGGCATGGATTTAAGAGTACTTCTAAATGATGCAAGTATTTTTCAGAGAATGGTCTAAACATGCTTTAGAGTTCAATATGCAACATTCATCGTGTTCTCAGAAATATTAATTAATTGAATTTGCATTGGAGTTTACTGTGTATTATTAAAGCCGTTGATTTTACATTAAATTTTGAAATTGCTTTTCTCTTTTCTAAAACAGTAACTTATTTCCGTAACTTATTAATAAACAATTACAACAACACATTTGTATGTTTATTGTGGTTCATTCAACCACCGTCTTCCAGAGTCACTATGACCTCTAGTGGTCAGCAGTACTAAAGCAAAATATCATCTACTGGGATATAATAACCACTTCTTCCTTTAACAGTTACAGTAATGAGTTTGTCAGTCTAAGTACTGCATGATATCTTCAAATCAACACAGTGCATACACACACTGAATATTTCTAGCACATTCTTATTAGGAACAATAAAAACACATCGGGGAAAATGTGGATATTTCAATTTTAATCACATTATTAACAACTTAATAAGGACTCAGCCCTGCCATCATCTGAACTAGATACAGTATCTGGTGTTCTCAACATAGATCATCTGTATCAGCTTGGTAATCATGTTCCTACAGCACAAGCCTTCCTTCAGTGAAAAGTTTAACATACACACTGAATTACCAACTGTACCTGGCACCCAGGCCAGTGCTTCTGTAGCTTGTTTGCTACGCAAGTATCAGACATACATATAAACAGAAAGATGGACAAGCAAACAGCGGGGCGGCCATTTGTACAGGCTGTGGGCCTGGAAAGTTCAGTCTGAGATGTACCGCCTCACCTGATGCCGATAGGAGACAGTAATAATGTCAGAAGGCATTTCTTTTGTTTTCTCTTGTCCTGGGCCCTCCTCCTTGTCATGTAAAAAAAAAAGAAATAATATAAAGAAGGACGAAGTGCAAGAGCAGCAAAATGGAGGAGAACAGGTGGGGGCATGTGGGTATGCATTTATTCCAACACCACGGTGCCACCTGCTGCCTCCAGAGCTGCTTTAAGTTTCTCTGCCTCTTCTTTGGATACATTGGCCCGTATTTCCTGTGGAAGAGACTCCACTAGTTTCTTCGCCTGGTTTAAGGAAGACAGGGAAAAAAAACAAAACAAGCTTTAATGAGGCTACCAGATCTGTGCAATCAGCAGGTATACTGTCAGCAACACTGGTCAAAGCAAATCATGAAATTGCATTAAAGGGAACAAGAACAACTTTAGTGAGTCCACTCAAGTTCAGATAGTTAGTTATTTGACGCTACAGAAACAGAATATGACCTCATGACGACCAGTTTTCATGCAAACCCTTCTGTAAAGCAGTCCCGTAGGAAAAAATAAATAAGCACAGTGTATAATCCAACGTTTCTTTGTAACTGGTGGAAGTGGAGCGCAGTATTAATTAAACGGAAATGTGAGTGAGTCTGGCGGAAGTGTGGGCAGGTCATCAATAACGTGACTCCATGTGGCTCCAATCTTGGACGGTACTGTGCAGACTGTGGTTCCATAATCAGAAGATGGCACTGCCTGTATCCACAAAACTACCGTAATTTTGGCAAATGCTAGGAAGTGTGGATGTATTGTCCATATTTATATACAGTCTATGGCATTAACAAATATGTAATCTTTATAAAACACTTTATATCCCGCATTGTTTACAACTATGTTTGCCATCTTGCAGCACTGTACTGGTGCATTTCTGCATTTCTTGACACGGGACAAACACCAACTGATCAGACAACATTAGATGAACAGCATGCACCCTGTGATAGGACCTACACTGTCATAAAGACGTTGCCAGTGATCAAAAGCTCAACACAGTACCTTTAATTAAATGGCTCTCTAATGATGACACTTACCTGCACTAGATTCAAGCCTTGGATGCAGTTCTTGACTTCTTTTATAACTTTGACTTTTTCAGCTGCCTTTACTTCTGTCAATTTTACTGTGAAATGAGTCTTCTCCTTCTTAACTGGTGCCTCCTCCTCCTCTGCAGCCTGGTTTCAAAAGGAACAGATAAAAACTAATTTAACAGAGCACACAGATCCATGTTTGCTGCAATAACAACTTGCCGCTACTCATGAAATAGGCCTTAATTCAACCTTGATATTAATAAAATAAGACAATTGTACAAGCTGCAGTTGATCAAATATGCGTTGTAGAAGACCTAACATGGAGATGCACTGTCCTCAAGATGTCCTTTGAAAAGTGAATAATAATTTGTACCTGAGCTGCAGGTACAGCTGATGCAGCCATTGCCCCCATCGGCATCATTCCAACATCCTGAATGTTCAGAGTTTTCTGTGATCGACAAAAAATAAGATTATCGCTCAGCATAACAACCCAGATTTAAGTATTCTGTGGTACAGACCGACTTTTCCACAAACCTTGAGGAGCTCATTGAGGTCCGACACCTCTAACAAGGTGAGGCTGGCTATGTCATTGACAAGCTGCTGGATTTTGGGGGAGTACTGTTTAGGTGCTCCGTCTAGTGGGGGGGTTGCAATGGCATCTGAATGGGTGGCTGGACTGGTTTTCAGAAGTCTGAGAGCACACAAGGACGGTGTCTGCAGCGGTTGCCTGGAAAATGAAAATGGATTAGATAAATGACTTTTGCCTGGTTATCAGCAGAAAACATGACACAATACACCAGAAGACATTCATTAGTTCATTCGAGTGTCTAATATTTTTGATCAGAGTTGACTTTGTCTAGTAATCTTCAAAACAGTTCTCACAAGTCAGGTAAGATATCTACAGTGCAAATCTGGTGCTTCACATTTGGTGATTTTGGATTTTTGGTGATTTAATCCTAGTCTAGCATCAGTACACCAAACAATCGATCAGTTAATCAAGGCCGTTAGTATCATATTGAGTGCCATATTCGTTGAAGTCGCCCATTAAGGTACTATAACAACAACGTCTGGAAAAATTAAACCTTAACCAAGTGTGTACGTTGTCTTAAACTGCTAGCCATCTACAGCAGTGACCCCTCCAGCTTAGCATTAGCTATACACCAGGATGGGAGACACTGCTCTGGGCTTAAAAGTCTCTATAAGAAAGCAAGCATTACTGCCACATCTGAGGGGTTCAGCAGTAGGTCTCTCCCCGAAACACTTGCTCACTGTGCACCTGCGCAGAAACATGCAGCTAATAGTCATTTAGTAAAAACACCCATTTTCATTTCCTTTAAAGTGACCTTTGCCGTCAGACGAAAAGTTGCTTAATGAATGAAAGCGCAGAACTGCTGCAGCATTAGTATTTGACAACCAACCCAAATGCGAGGCCAACTTGATTAAGTCAGACTGCAACGATTTCTGGGTCATGATGTTGAAGCTTTTGAGGGTATATTCACCACCGGCTAAACCGGTCAAGCTAGCGTTAGCTAACTCATAGACCACACAGCCGTAAAACGAGAAACTCATTTCTAACTGCAAATAAACCACATCCTCTGTGTTTTCATGGGCTAAAGACACAACATGCTCTCTGCAATAGGAATAACCGACAGCAGTCGCGAGCTGTCTGCCCTTGGGGAGCCAGTCTTCCAGACGCAGATGTACAGTGACCGGTGTTACATGACTAACTGTTGCCCGTTACGTACCGGGGTGTGCTGGCTGCAGCCCGCAGCGCGGT
This sequence comes from Chelon labrosus, assembly GCF_963514085.1. Classification (NCBI taxonomy): domain Eukaryota; kingdom Metazoa; phylum Chordata; class Actinopteri; order Mugiliformes; family Mugilidae; genus Chelon; species Chelon labrosus. Next base: position 711,597 of record NC_140354.1, read on the forward strand.
CCGGAGGCAGTGCCTGGTGCAGTACATGCTAACGTTAACTGGAGCCGTTTATCCCGGGGTCCCTCTAAAAAAACAAGCCAGGTTTGTCACAGCCAAGTCTCCTTCCAGTACCCCTGCCTCAAAAGCACATGGCGTCCTCTCTACTTCTGACCTACCCACAAACCATTGCGTGAAACGTTAGAAAACCAACGGGGAGCCACGAAGGACAAAAATGAACGAATGGTTACGTAGCTGCACCGAACGAAAGAAAAATGTGAATCCAAGAAACTCAGTATTAGTGTTGTTGACACATTTATTTTTTGAGATTTTATGGGTTTTGTAGATGAGAAAGAAAGTTATAATAGGACTTTTATTTGTATAATTATTATTTATTTTGCAAATTAAAATCAGTCATATTTCCATGCAAACGATCAAATGTCTTTAAGAAACAAGATATTTGCCCACAAAATAAATAATAGAAACTCAGTAACTCTTCATAGTTGCTTCTAGCATTGTTACATTACTGAATAACATGCAATATAATCCCACACATGTGATCATGATTGCCATTCCTGTGATTAGAGGCAGACACACATTTATTGTGAGAATTGATTTCTCTGCTTGTGTGTGTCCTGTCCATACTGTACTGAAACTGGGCACTGGGGAGGAGCACAGAGGGAATCCTCTTAACCAGGTAATCTGTGCACCCATCTGCTACAGTCATCCACCACACCTATTCTCTACCAACATGCCATTTTGTCCACCAGTCATCACGAGCGAAGGTAAGAAGAATCGGCTTGGAGACAAAATCAGTGCATACTCATAGGTTAGTGATTCTAAATGATAGGGTGACATGGCCTTACTTATCTTTCTCCCAGGCCATGCTGCTGTCTCCTCAGGCAGAGAGGAACTGGGAGGATCTTTGCTCAGCCCTTGAAGATGTTTTGGAGGAGCAGTCACACAGGCAGCTGTTTGCCTTAGAGCTGGGCTCTGGAACTGGGCAGCATGTCATACGGTTTGCACAAAAGATGCCCTTCGTCACCTGGCAGCCATCAGACATCAAGGAGGAGTCTAGGGAAAGGTTTGTGTCTTAGAAATGGTTGCCTATAGGAATGCCTCCTACTCAGGGTTGGGTCAGATTACTTTGAAATGTAATCCATTACTGACTACAAATTACATGGCAATTTTTGTAATCAGTAACGTAATCAGTTGGATTACCAAAAACATGTAACGTAATCTGATTACTTTTAGATTACTTCAATAAATATGCACCTTAGGTAAAAGACACCGTCACAGAGTTGATCAATGAATTCTCTTTTTATTTTTCTCTTTATTATTTCATTACATCTAAGAAAACTTTTTGCTCTCAGTAAAGCATTCCTTTGTGAATGAACTAAAAACTGTATTAACTAAAAACTTTATATTTATTACTAAGGAATTTCTTTACTCTGAACATATCCGTTTTTCAGACCATATCCTCATATCAACCTGTTTAACTCTTTTCTCACATCATATTGAATGTTTACAACTAAAAACATTCCTAAAACATTTTTTCTATCTTTTCTCATATTTCACTATATCTAGTGGACAAACGAATGAACTACTTGTCAAATTAATAGTTAGGCTGTCATAAACAAGTTGCATTGTTTGCATGATAAAATGTAATCAGGTAATCCCCAACAATGTAACTGTAATCTGATTACACAATTTTTGTATTATAATCTGGTCTGATTATAGTTACTTGATTTTTGTAATCTGATTACGTAATCCAGATTACATGTAATCCATTACTACCCAACCCTGCTCCTACTATGTGCATCAGACACACACAGTGAACCAATGTAGTCATCTGTGTGACAGGAAGTGTTTATTATTAATTTTCCAGCTAATATATTGATGCAAGGATAACATTTAGGCTACTGATTTATTAGAATCCCTGTGAGATTATGACTATACTCCTTGTTTACAGTATCAAGGCATATATTGCTGCAACTCATGCAAAGACCGTGCTGCCACCTGTCCACCTGGACGCTAACGAACCATGGGAGAAATGGGCAGGTCTTTCTCGCAGCTCTTGTGATGTTATTGTTGCCATTAATTTACTACAATACAGCTCCTTCAAAACAGCACAGGTAGGCTAGGTAATCTGAAAAAAGAACCTCACTGAGCATATTGAATTAATTTACCTGAGTAACTGAGACACTGATTTATTTATAAGTGGCCATGTAGCACAGATTTTCTACATGCATTTTTTGTTGTGTATGATTTCCCAAGGGGGTTTTCAGTGGAGCAGGTCAGATCCTCAAGCAAAATGGCCTTTTGATAACATATGGGGTAAGTACTGATGGTAATTTCCGGTTTATTTTGTACTCAATCATGGCACAATCTAAGTGTCAATAACAAAAAATGTTACGCTTTTTACAATCTATTTATTTATTTTTCTCAGGTTTATGCTGTTAATGGAATTATTACACCGAGTTGCAATGAAGTCCTGGATGCAGAGCTCCGAAAAATGTGAGTGGAGATCAACTGTTTCTATATATTACCCATAACATAAATTTATTGCACTGTTCTATTGTTTCAAATATTTGCCATGCAATGATATACTGAATAATTATAAAGGATTCTTACAACATCAGCAAACCTAATTGCTACATGGCAACATGTCTTTTCTGGTTCAGCTGGGGAGGAGGGATGTATATAAACTGTGTAATGTTCCATTCTGTTTCACAGGAATCCAGAGTGGGGTCTTCCAGACATTGATGTGCTCAGACAGCTGGCCTATGGAAATGGGATACGCATGGAGCGTATAGTGAGTAGCATGCTGTGGATTAACATACAGACAATAACCTACCACCAACCACACTGTTTTTTGTTTTTTTTTTTACCTGTAATGTTTCATTTTCAGATTGAGATGGAGGAATACTACAAATGCCTAATCTTCAGGAAACTTTAAAGAAGCTAAACTACACTGCAAAGATTAACTGTTTTTTGTATAAGTTACTTGTAATCTTCAATGTTTTTGCTGATGTAGTTGACCCCTATTTACTGGGCTGTGGACCAGCTCTAGACTGCAAAGCTATATGACTGATAAAAAACAACAAATAAATAATAATAATGATGAAAAACTTTGAATAATGAGGTTATTTCTGCAGAAGTTACAGTGCATCCAGAAAGTAATCACAGCGCTCAACTTTTTTCCACATTTTGTTTTGTTACAGCCTTATTTCCAAAATGGATCAAACTGTACCTTTCCCCAGATTTGTGCCTCAAGACAATTCTGTCTAGGAGGTCCAGGAAAACCAGTCCCACCCCCTTTATGGCACTACAACAGCCCTGGGCAGCAGCTTCAGCAGCTTCAGCAGCTGACTGTTTCACTAGTACTGTATAAAGGAGCCTTACTGCAGATTCCTTCCTGCTGCGAGGCTGTAAAACCAAGCCTGCTCTTAGTAAACCACATTTGTACTACTATAGCTACTATTGTATTTAATTTGCTATTTTTGTATTAATTTAAGGATACATTTTCATTTTCTTGTGTGCAATGTGCTTAAACTATATCCTGCTGCTGCAGTCAATTTCGCCAAAGTGGGATAAATGAAAGGATTATTTTAGCTCATCTTAAAAGGTATCTCTACAAAGTTTCCGTAACGATTGCAAATAAATGCTAAATTGTGGAATATCTAGATATAAGCAAAATGCTTTGGCTGTCACTGTCAACCTGTTGATGGAACTGTCTAGTTGCAGGAAACCCTACTCAAGGCTCCCACTGATTCAGTAAAATTGGGGAGTTGTTTTTATGTGCACGCAAGGAAAAATATAGTGTGGTTAAAATCTTAACGTTACAGGCAGCAAAAATATAAAGTGGTCTGCGTGACCACTGGTGTAATATTGTGGCCTAAAAGATCCTTTACGCCACTCTGATTTATAAAAAAAATCTGTAGTAGTGTGACAACACTTTTCCAACCCTTATGTACTGTAGCTTATGAAATACAAAGCGGAAGTGGACAGTAAGAACCAGATATTTATTAAATATAATTTTAAAATGACTTTAAAGTCAGACAGATCAGTATGATGGAATAAACAAGGTCACAGACGGCAACTGAAGGGTTACAGAAATCACTGATTGGGCGTGTGATGTGTACATGCAGCACATCATGTTCGCTCTGCAAGCATTCTACATCTCTGAATGGTCGAGTATACTTTGGAAAGAATGCCTACCTGTTCTTGCAGTTATATTGTACAGGTGGGCATTGTGTATGTAGCTAAATTTGTAAGCGTCAGTAAAAACCAAATGGATGAAAGTTTGAGGGTCTGGAAGCAATTTTGAGTTCATTACAGGTTAAGGTCAAATGCTTCTTTCAGTCTTATGATGGTAATTAAGGTCTAGCAAAAGGAGTCATTTACTTGCTTTTAATGTGTATATTTTATGGTAAAAATCAGTCAATTCAATTATTTGCTCCATGACGGCTTATTAGGCAGGATTAAACAACCATCTAGCTAATTTCTAACACTCTTCCCACAATGAACAATCCCTGCAATGTGTTTTCTTATCAGGAACTACATCAAGACACTCAATAGTCCAAGCAGTGCACAACAAATAAACGTCAAACCAAGATGCGCCTTTGTTTTTGGGATATGGGTGATCTGAAAACTAAAACTGGAATGTTAAGCCGTTAACCTGATGAAGATGTAAATTAGTGCCATTAATTCCAAGCCTTTGACTGTGCCGTCAGTCCGTAGGCGTTACTGTTATTCAGTACTACCTCTTAAACTGTTTCTCAATCACTGCCCAAACTGCAACAATTCAATTCCATTCCAGAAAATAACAGAAATTGTACATGCAAATTTTGTTTTAGAAAAATATGAGACAAAGGATGGTTGCTTCTTTTTTAAATCTCCTAAGTTATTATATTTACTTATTCATTTTCACTTTAATACCACTTACTATTTCTGCGCTTCAGTTATTGATTTGATAAGGAAATACTACATACATATCAGCTGGAAAAAAAGGGGGACAAGGTGGGGAAGGGTCTGGGTTTTCGTGCCCTCAATTGCAGCTTTACCCTCAATTCCCATATGTCAGTGGGAGAGAGAGCAAAGGAGAGCAACAGTTCTGCAACATCATCACAATATGTCACATTGCCACAACATCACAGCAAGGTGGAAGGTGGGAAGTTTGTGTGTGTGTTTCCAGAGGGTATCTTCAGAGTCCAGAGAAGGAGGGGAGAGACCAGTGGAGGAGAGAAGGTGTAGTGTGTCAGATCCTGCAGCATGGGAGCTCTCAGTCGAAGGAGATGAGCTGTGCCTCTGTACTGCCGGGCACACACTGAGGTGCTTGCTGCTGTTGCTGCTGTTGCTGCTGCTGTTGCGGTCCACCAGGGGGAGCCACCTAACAAGAAGGGAATGCACAAGTAAAAAGATTAGAGAAGAACCCGACTGCAATAGATGAGAGAGGTTACAATAAAAACACCCATGATCCAAGTCCACGTATCATTCTGGGATACAGCTTATCTAATTTACCACAGTATGGTGGAAGGTTTTCTGACTGCTATATACCACCTGGTATATAATACACAACTGACCTGCTGGTACATGGGCTGCTGGCCTGGCATGTAGGCCTGTTGGGGGGGCATATTGGGGTCCTGTCCTGGCAGTGCAGAAATCATATTCTGCATGTTGTATGGCTGGTAACTCATGTAAGCCATACCGTTGGTGGGAGCTGCCTGCGACATTGGGGGCATACTCTGTGCCTGGGAGACCACATTCTACACAGAACATTCAGAAAAGTTAGTGATAACGTATCTCATATATATATAAAATATTTTGGTTTATGCAGTTATCAGAGAAATTAAGAAGAAGTCATATGCACCGGATAGGCCTGTGTGGCTGTGGGCTGATAGTTGGAGTAAGGTGGACTAGTAGTTGGTGGAGCCTGGCAAGGAGGAGGCGGTTGCCCATTGGTGCCTGCAGCCTGGTACATGTATGCATTAACCATATTGGGATCTGGCAAAACAGAGTCACACATGAGAGCACGTGGGAATCAGAACTTTTAAGCATTATAAAAAATGCTTCTTTACTTAACATGAGGCAATAATCAATCATGGTACATTTTCTCATTTCTGTTGGCCTCCTCACCTGTGGCAGCACTGGGCATTGCCTGGTACTGTGGTGGGGCAGTCTGCCCAGGCTGGTTCATGTAGATGTTGTGCATTGGTGAGCCTTCCACAGAACCAGCAGGGCTGAAGGTGCCTGGATAACTGGGAGGAGCACCAGGCTGATATACCCCTCCCGCAACATTGGGGGGCATAGACTGCATCTGCACAAGAGCATATATAGACATCATTAAACACTTAAGAAGTAAAGCGGTGTCTTAATTATATTTGATTAAATTACTAAACCTGGCAGTACCTAGGTGTACTGCTGCAATATTGCAACTAACTGGCCCAAATGTCCGTAGCTTTTCATGCCAGCTACTCAATATTGAGATTTTACACACATCCTACCCCCTCAGTCACTGCTAATCCCAATTACGGTGCTGATTTGGATGAGATGAGACCTGTGTCTAGTTTTATTAGTTGAATTTTGTTTTGTTAGTACTACCTAATCCTAGATTTGTACTGCTAGGGAGATGTGACACATTTGAGTTCTGTCATGTCAAGTGAATTCACTGACAAGATCATGCCTGGGATTAGTTTATACTGAAGGAACTGAGTAGTGTATACCTGGGCATAGGGCAGAGAGAAAGCAGGCATCTGGGCTCTCATCTGGATTGTGTGCTTCTGCTGCTCTAAACGCATTTGCCTCTCTTTCTCTTGCTCCTGGAGGCGCTGAATGGCCAGTTGTCTTTGCATCTCCAGGTACTCCTGCAGTTTAAACAAACACCGGTGAGTATGTAATGAGTGTTATAACAATATATGAATTCTCACTGGAGCGAATCATTTCATTACCTGTTTCTTCTGCCTCATGATCTCCAGTTTCTGCGCCAGCTGAATCTGCCTCTGTCTCTCTGCTTCCTCTGCAGCACGCCGCAGCTTCTCTCTGTGTTCATCCCGAAGAGCATTGAGGGCGGCCCGAGCATCACGCACCTGAGCCAACTTGTCCTGCAGTCCTTCATAGTACACTGGCAAGATCGAAAACAGTTCAGATAATGAACACAAGGAAGCAGAAATGCATAGGTAGTCACACACTTGAGCATAGCCGGCACTCACATCGCTTCTCATCTAGCTGGTTGAGGATGTCCAACAGCTGTGGATGCATATTGTTTATGGACTGGAAGAGTGAGAGGACGGCACTGTCGTTGGTGATGCTGCGGCCGCGCATGTGGTTGCTCTTCATGCGGTTAAGGAAGGTGGTGACAGCATTCTGCAAAGCCTTCAGAAACTGCTCATGGTTCTCCTCTGACTCACCATTCTGATACTGTGGCTGAAAGTGGAAATGACAGGGAAGCAAAGAGAGTCATTAGTGTTTTGCCCACTCCAGTTTGGACACATAAAAATTCTATTTGTAATTATTGCCATTTGCCTGAGCTTCCACATACCTCCACTATGCTAATGGGCTGGACAGGGGCATGACTTTCTACAGGCTGACTGATTGGTGGCAACGGCTCCGCTATTGGCACAGGGGCAGGGGCTGAGGGGGTGGGACTCTTGCGAGCCTCTTCCTGTTTCTTCTCCCAATACGTTCGGTTCAGGTAACGGGCCAGCTGGAATTATGTGTAGTCATATTAGTATTAAAAGCAGAATGTACCATTTCCATTAACGTAGCATTGCAGACACTTAAGAAGAGGAATATGCTGCATTTACCTCAGGGTCTACATCTTCAGCTGATGGAGCAGAGGAGTTCTGAAATGAATATGTGTTTCAAACTGGTCATTATCAAAACAAATTCCAATAACTTGCTACATAATACATGATGTTAGTTTGATAGTTCAGAAAACTGCCTTACCACAGGGGAAGTGTAGAGGGTACTGACTGGGGGTGCTGAAGAAGTCACTGGGGTGGGATCAGCTTTGGGATACATCGTGTAAGAGTTCTTATGTCTCTGTAAGTGATCATACAGTTATATGTAATTTTATTTTCTATAAAAAAAAAGATGTAATAATATGAATTTAAATTTCCTCTGTGCAACCCACCATACGCTCCTTCTCCTCAGCCTCACTTTGGGAAAGGGCAATGGCCAGCTGCAGCTCCTCCTCTTCCTGCAGAGCTGCCTCGTCTCTCTTGGGGGGCATCTGATGAGAATGAAGATTCTCAATGGTCAGATAAAAGGAGAAAAAACAAGGGAAAAGGAAGCAAAATTTAAAGTCTTCAATAAATGGTGGAAAGGATGGGGGAAAAAATACTTCCAAACCACCCGTATTTGTTTCCTTGCAAGGGATTTCTCAACACATTATTTTGTGTCATACTGCTCTTTTCTACTGACTGTTCCTAAATAATCACCTGGGACTGTTGAGACAGTGGGCTGGTCAGGTACTCAGGTGGCAGTTCAGCAGGGCCTGCGGGAGGGGCTTTACCTTCAGCTTTCCTGAGAGGAGGAGAGAGGGAGGGGTGGCTTTTGAGGAAAAGGGATCAGGGAGAACAAACAACCTTGTAAATGAGAGGAGAGCATGCAGCTTATAACAACAAGAACTCTCCAAAAAACAGAACAGTATAAAAGAGCATTCAGGAAAATGATTACAAGTTCATTCATCTAAATCAGTGATTATTTCTGCAGAGCTTCAGGTTATTCAGAATTATGACCACTGAGTTATCAGTGTTTACATTTGTATTGTTACAGAGCAATTTACAGTCAAAAATAGAATGAAATCTTGTGGCATTACTAGTTGGTGTCATACAACTATTTTCTGTCAATAATGTATTCTATGGACCAAATATTAATACTGGATTTACATTTGGAATAGCCACATTCCTGCACTCTTATTTTAGCCAGACTTTGTTTCACTTGTCTAAGACTATTTTATAGAGTTGCAAAGAGAATTTAGCCATATTTACTTAATTCATTTAGAGATCAGCTCAGTCTTTCAAATAGATTTCTACAATGTTGAAGACACATAGTGGTAGAACTCAGAGCCACCATATTTCACATTAGTTTCATTTTCTCACTAATTCGGGCATGTCTGGGGACTCACTTGTTAAGCAGCTCAAAGCACGGCTCGCACACACGCACTTCCTTCTCAATGCCAAACTTCGGAATGGTGGAGTACTTGGACGAACACTTGCCGCAGAAAATCTGGCCACAGGCTCGACAATGGTGCTGGAAAAACGCAGGACACAAATCAAGAACAATATCCGTACATGCGCTTTAAGCATACACTCCCATATACGTAGCGCTATACCTGTAGGAAGGAAACCATAAAATCTCTTAGTGGCCTAGTTTAAAGAAAGCTCCACCTACCTTTCTTGTCATTACTCCAAACTGGACTCTGCACCGGTGGCACTCCTCAGCATCGACCCAGTCTGGGGCCTGGACAAAGCAGACATCACATATTAGCACAGATAGTGTGACACAACAAAAACAAGGCAGTAAAACTTAACCTCTATACGTACAGTGCTATGACCAGCTAATTTGATGGTGCACATTCACCATACAACAGAGATCAAAACAATAAATAAGAAAAATGAAATATCTCACTCTCTCAGCTGCAAACATTGCATCGCTCTCCTTAAACTCTGGGAACACGTGACCTGTTGAGAAAACAAAAACTGAGTTTTCAACTGCATCCATTGTCTGATTAAATCTACTTAAACACACAAATTTTGATTTGTCTGTCATGATGATGATTTTAACTGTAGCCAAGACCGTACAATATCCAACATCTGGAGATCCATAGTTTTCCTTTTAGTTGAGAGTAACATTACAAAGAAAGTACTGCTAATGTGTACATACCTTCCACTTTCATGATTTGATAAGTGTCTTGAACCACTTTGTATTTGGGTTCGTTGCGGAAGGCATGAGCCCAAGCCTGGATCAGATACAGGATCTTATTTCTGACATTTGGTTCCGTCTGTTTCTGGTGATAAAAGAAACACTCCATAAAAAAATCTGCATCTCTGTTGTTGCACAACATTCAAATGTAACGGAATCAAACAACACTGTTTTTGATGACAAGTAGTACAGTGGGAAATCCCTTGCTTTAGTCTGGGGGAAAAAAAAAAAACACCACTGTCACAAGGCTATGACATCACAAGGAAGTTGAAACCAGCAGCTGCAGAAACTGTGTCACATGATGCAACCAGGATATAAAAAATATCGCACGCTCATGCTGTATTACAGGCAGGCGGCAGTGAGAAGTTATCCAGTCAGAAAAAGTGGGACAAGTAAAAGCTCTTCCAGCCAAAACATGTACTGTCCACTCAACCTCTGTGTATAAAAGGGTGAAAACGCTCTACTCAAATTACTGCTTGTTTGCTCATTACTAAGATGGAAGATGACTTGTAATGCACAGATACACAATTTTAGGTGAATAAAGTCAAGTATTTAGTATAGCTTTTGAAGTATGAGTATAATGTGCACATTTACAGCTTTAGTGTAATGTAAAACATTATTATAAACTGGATATCTGCGGGTTTGGGACTGGTCAAACAAACATGTGATCTTAAGAATAAATATAAATGTAAAACTATCAATGTAAGTTAACTAGATTGCAGCAATGTGAGAACAAAATGGTAGCGAGGACCGCATAGTAGTGCAGTGCTGTGGAAAGCAGAGGAAGAGTGTAATGTTAAACAGTTTAATAAAAATGAATACCACCTTAAGGAGTTCCTTCAGTTCCTCCATAGTTTGCTTACTGGCCACCTCATCATGCACGGTCTGGCCGCAGTTCTTCACCACAGACTCCAAAACCTGAAGATGGAGGTCATATTGGTTTGGTTGTATAGGTTTATAGTGTATTACATATAATGTCATTTTTGCACAGATAGAAGATAGATACTTTATTTATCCTGATATATTATTATACATTTATTTTTTATATCACTGTATTGTTATTTATCTTAGACTGTGCATTTTCCATTATGTACATGTTTTACCTCTAGTGCGTACAGGGCCACATGTGGATTTTTGTCATTCAGCTTCTTCTTAATGGCCCCAATAGCATATTTAGCCCTGCGAGGACAAACACAAATATTGCTCAATGTAGAATCAAGGTGGTAAACCTAAGTTATATAATGTAAGTTATGTTAATCCAAACAAGATGAATCAATAGCAGAAAGAGCTTTGTTTTCAAACTTCATCAGTGGGTGATATGAAAGCAGAGGGAAGTACAAATATATCACTCACTGTGTGTCTCCTTGGCGAATGAGATCACAGATTTGCAGAATGGATTCCCAGTCAGTCTCCAGGAGCAGCTGACTGGTGGCTCTGTCTGCAATTAGGACAAATGATTAAAGCTCAATATGTGCCTGTACAACAGCTGCCACACAATAAGAACAACTTGGCATTATAGATGACTAAGCTCTTTCTTCCCCATTTACAGTCCTACAAATACCATGTTTTTATGGAAACAGTGTTCACAGGTGTTGAAATAAAATAGAAAATACACTTAATATGCATTCACATCTTTTTCTTAATGTGAGTGTTTGTCTTCTTGATTACTGTCTCAGTCACTCAGTCATAAAGTACACATCTTCTATGTGCATTAAGTTCTTTATGAAGAAGCCATGTTGGCCTGTGGAATCTTTTGATATAGTGGCATCAGCTACAATGATGCCATATCATCATGAGGAGTATGAAATAAAACAAAAAATAACAGCACACTGTAATTATATTCAAGTGGTGTCTCTTTAAATGAAGTCATTTGTAATTTCCATATTTTGTTACTATGCCACATCTTAAGTATGACATTCGATTTTGCCACAGCTGGAAAAACACTGCCCTAGACACCATACTTCTACCTTGAATTATCTGACTAACTTAGAATGACTGTAAAAGTTCTCCAGGTCATCCAGGTCATAGTATGACCAAAAAACAAACAAAAAAAACAAGCTTAAACTTATGAAACATATTCAGAAACCCTTCAAGTCCAGCTGCCGTACTGTTTTTTTTTTTTTTGGTTATCTGACTAACTGTATCTTTGGCAATAAGGAAACATACAGCTATGGCACGTCAGCTTACATGCTAAGGGCCTTAAGGTGGATGTGTCTTTGAGGAACTTAATTTGGCAAGCCACCTACGTAATGTTTTCACAGCAAAAACAACCAACACTGTGTAAAAGTTTAATAGGCTGCCTGCTGCAGGTTTGACCTCATGGCCCTCTAGCAAGCTAACCTGGCCATTCTAGTAATCTTAAATTCGGGTATGAAATTTCTTAATAGATAATTATCATTTACAGTACTTACAAACTAAAATTAATATTCAAAATGCATCACTTCCATGGAAAGACACTGTGTTTTTTGTTTCCAGGAAGGGTGCAATATTTAACTGGCTATAATGGAAATGTGTGTGATCCAGTGTAACGTTTATCTGTAGCTAATTGTGTCTGTTTGACAGCTAGCTAATCAGCCTGTTGTGGTTTTAACAACTTCACACAACAATTACAGTCAAACGTCTTTCACAAAGGACAATGTTGTGTTTGTCTGCCTGATTTCCTCTGAGATGTCTATAGTCAGCAAAAACGGTAAGCTTTATTACTGGAGTGTATTGCTAGCTTAAATATACTACGTGTAAGACACCGATACTGACATGAACTCATCCGAACGCAGTCAACAACCTGTTTTCGGTTATTAAAAAGCACCGTGATAAGACAAATCAGGGATGTCATAGCTCGGATCAAAAACAGTAAAAACGGGCTTACAAGACTGCATTGGCTAACAAACTTATCGGATTGCTAAATTTAATGAGCGAATCGGGGCCTTGGAACAATAGCAGGGAATTTATTAGCCGGCTAAAATGAAGCTAGCTGGCCCGAGAGCCACAGCCCCAGTGTCTCTAGTCAAAACAATACGCTGGAAAACATCGCACTTTGACTCGCAGTTAGCTTAACTGTTAACTTGACGAATATGCAGTGGACTCACCAAGAAGCCTCTCAAAGGTACCGCCACCCTTCCCCATGTTTGATTCAAAGTCTCAAAGTGACTGTCGTGGCGTCTAGTTTGATCGGCGGATCCTGGTATTTTCGTCGCTGAAATTAGCCTGGTTAGCTTGTCTGTTAGCTACAAGGAACACAGCTGTACAGCTCAGGTACCTACGGCTCTTCCTACTTCCCACTTCCGCCACACAAACAGCGGCACAAGGGGAATTTCTCCCTCTAGCGACGGATAAATGAAATGACAAGTGCATTTTAAGAAACCACAAAAGCTTGGTATCAAGTTTCATATATTCAGATTTTAGAAATCTATAAGGGCCTCTTAAATTCATAAATCATATTGATAAACAGTCAATTGAACTAAACCAGCAGTGTATAATGTAGTTTCATTAGCTGGATCTTTCCCAGCTACAATATAAAAAAATAAAAACCCTAACCCTGACCAGCAGTAGGCTACTCCCGGACATTGGGTTACAGGTGCAGTCAAATTTCTTGCAAATAGACTGCATAAACATAATCTGTAAATAAATCTCTATACATACTGTACATCCAAGTACAACAGTGAAGTGCGGTTCTGCAACATAATGAGTACTTTCTGTAGAAGTGCATTTTGCGGATAATAATTGTACTTGACACATTTGACACACATTTTATACTTCCAGAGTGTGTTTTTACATACTGATAAAACTTTATTTGTTAAATATAAGTAAAGGACAAGTAACTATGAGTTTCCTTTCAACTCCTTGGGAGTACATCTGTTTTCCACACCTGAAAGGGACCCACATTTTACCACTATGGGTGTGCATCTTGAACTACTACAGTATGTGTATATTATCCTAATGTCAAATTTTTGGAGGACTCTTGATACATGATCCAAACTCAGACATGTATAAAAAGTACATGTTTACAGTACAAACTGAAGTGAACATGTGAAAACTTACCAACATCTTGTGTATTTTTTACCTCCTTGTGAATAATATGATAAATCATTTACACATTTCCATATGGACTAATGAAACTGCATCATCATTATTACTGTGCTGGCATCATACCTTAAAGCCATTTAATATATTGCACTGATTCCCTACAATCTAAACAATGCACTTGTCTCACTCTATGTTTTCTCCATTACAAGTGCCCAGTAAACTAGCACGGGCTTACAGTATTTACAGCAGTACTCTACCAATAGGCTCACTTAGGTCATGTATGAGTCACTACCTGGCACTTGGAACACTGGTGGTCATTGTCACTGTGGTGTTGTAATGCTCTATGAAGTGGCATTGTGTTCTTCTGTCCTCCGCTGTTACAAATAAAAAGAAGAAAAACTGCTGATGTAGTCACTCTGATCACTTTTACGGTTTGGAACAAATGTCATGCACATTTACTGTGCGATTAATCCAATTTAAGTAAATAAAGAATTATTTAACAAGTTCTGAAACAAAGGCATGAACATTAACCAAATTTGAAGGAAAATGAAATCACTGACAAAGTTTTCACTCTGTGGAAGATCATTCAAGTCAAGGAGAACAGCATCTGAAGGAAATAAACAATGTCTCATGAATAAAAATGTTGTTTGTAACATCCTACATTAAACTCCATGCACACAGAGAGACACAGACCTGGTTGTTGCTTAATATCATAATTATTAGTTGGACCACTAAGGATACTTGATGGGATTGAGGATTGAAATTTTAGCCTTATCAGTAAATTCTTGTTCATTGCCATTCTAGAAGGTAGGTACTGCTTTGTGATTGAGATGAAAAAATACCAGCATTTTTGTTGTGTGAAAGAAACACAATGTATTTTTGTTTGTCTTTGGTACAGAGTAGCTGGGATGAAAGATAGGACCACACACACATGCATGCACGCACACTTCACACCAATATGGCACCAGGACAACACACATCCCATTGTTCTATTGTTTCTCTCCATTTAGCACAATTTGTAGTAGTGTTTACAGTAATGACGCATTTTCTTTTTCTTTTAAGACTACTATACTCTATATTTCGTAGCACACATACATTTGAAAAATATTTCAAATGTGCTCTAATATTTGTTAATGGAAGAATTAAAGAAATGTGAACACACACCATTTCCCAGAGGATATAACTTTTATTGTACTTTTCTGACAGACAGATAAAAGGGTTATTGAGAGGTGAATAATCAAAGGAGTTCAATTTTCCCTAAACAGCCTCCTGAAGCTTTTCATAGAAAAAAGCAAATCGGAGTAACATTAAATATAAAATAATTACAAGGAGCAAATTCAAAAGGAGAAAACACATGTTTGTCATCATTTGGAGTGGATTTGTAGAACTTGAAGGTGTTCAGGACTTAGACATAACCTTTGACTTGTGTAGTAGGTGCCCTACGAGGACTACTCTCTCCACTGCTGAAGGTAGGAGAGCCTGGGATGCCAGGTGGACTTGACCCCGCATAGAGCAGAGATCCCCCGATGAGGAGCAAGGCTGCTGCGCCCCAGCCGATGTAAAGGGCAGGGCCAAGCTCACGCTTGTGTGGTGCTGCCACATGTGGATCATAGAAATCCCTGATGATGGAATGGGCTGTCCAGCATACAGGCACAAGGTAAAGAAACCCTGCGATGGCAAAAAGGGCGCCAGAAATGCGAGCAATGCGGGCCTTGAGGCTGTTTACACCGATGCATTTAGTGCACTTGACTCCTAGGACACCCAGAGCCAGAGCTAGGCCACAGAGCAAAATAGAGAACACAGTGAGACCTCGGGCAGCCTGCATGTCACTGGGCAGAGCCAGCAAGCTATCATACACCTTACACTGAATCTGACCTGTGCTCTGCACTATGCAAGTCATCCACAGGCCTTCCCATATGATTTGAGCCGTCACTATGTTGTTACCGATGAAGGCAGTGACCCGCCACAGGGGGATGGCACAGACTACTAACCCACCCACCCAGCCCACAATCGATAGGATCAGGCCCAGCAACTGCATGCCTGTGGTTGCCATGGTGAAAGGTGTTGCTTGAATCAGATGGCTATATCTTGGTCTATCAGTTTATGCTGCACACAGCCAACTTATAGTCCCACAGAGAAATATGAAAGTTTCTGATACTAGGACTTGCGGTCCACTACTGGATCCTCGACCAGTGCTTGATGGGTTGATGAGGTCAGCTTGGGTAAGACAAGGACAGGTATCCTGAAAATAAGAAAATACAAAAAAATTATTTAAATCATATTCTTACTTCTCAAACAAACAATGAAGTGACTCTACCAGACACAAAATATCGCTCATATTCATTATAACAACATATCTTCTTATTTGCAACAATGAGTATTACATTAGTAATGAACGAAAAGACTAATGCAACATATATTTATCATAAATATTTGGAAACGGGCTAGGAGGCCCATGTTTAATGGATTCCAATGAGAACCACAGATAATAGCCTTCTTTGACACGGCTGTGGGTGTCGAGCTACGCCTTGCTGGGTGAGTGGATTATCACAGAAAAACATGAGGAGCCTGTGAACACAAACAGCTTTTCATGAAAACTTGTAGAGTGGGCCAGGAGGACCCATTTCATCTATTTGTGACAGCTCTCAGTATCTAAGTTAAACCAATAATATGAATCAAGAGGTTGCGTCATTACATTGAACATAAAAAGAATACATTTTACCGGTTAGATCCCTCTATACAGAAAAAAAGCATCGTAAGATGGTAGAAAACAACAGATCATATGAATCCTTGGGACCAGAATGATCTTGTACTGTTACAAAACATGTGTACAAAGTCATAAACAATGCCTTATTTTCCTTCTGACCGATTGGAATTTCCTGAAAGGCCCATTAAACTTGTTAGACTTCTCTTGCCAAGGAATAATTGTACAATTGCAGTGGAACAAATGCAACTGATCGTATCTCAGTCACCAGCCTTCAATGTCCTTTAGAATAGAGATCTTGTAAAACAATTAGTTTAGATTCAAAATCATCAGCATTAGCAAATCCCACACATTCACTATAAATAGCTTTTTAAATTGAGATTTCTCAGATTTCTGAAAATTCACTGGATGTTGTAAGGGATATTTACCTCAAATGAAGAGTGCTAAACTTTTACCGCTCTCCTAGGAGACAATCCACAGGTTAGTGTTTGTCCACCGGGGCTTTGCTTGTGAGTTGTTGATGCCTGGAGTCGCGAATGCCCTGAGTTCTGTTGACAGGAAGGCCAGGGAGCAGGGGAGGCTCTGTCTTAGAGGTTTGTGCTGCAGCAGAGAGGGGTGATCAGCTTCACTCAGGACTGAACTGGAGATGGAGCTGCCCTCCGAGATGCCAACGCAAATCTGTGTGGCAGTGGGCAGAAGCATGCGCTTGTGTGCACGACTGTGTCAGTGTGTGAATGTGTTTGAGTGTGTCTCCCAGTGCCTGGTGTACAGGCACAATGCTCTGCTGTTTTGCTGTGCCCTCCCTCCCCGCTCCTCATCAGCCACTATCCCAACCCTGCAGCTCAACACATCCATCCAACTCAGCAATCTCCTTCTTCTCCTCTTATTCGACTTTGTCTCATTTGTTCATTCATGAGAGCCTTCTCTTTTCTTCTACTCTGCTTTTTTCTTTTCGGGCTGTTTATGGGTTTCATTGAAGTTTTCGAGTGTTCAGATTCAGTCCTTATGCACCCTCTTGTTCACTGTTCTGACAGAGAAAATGTGATCCATTGTAGATTGGCAAAAGGATTTTTAAAGCTGCAAAAGTTTTCTATCCCCCATCTGGCAGTGAGAGTAATTACAAAAACACTGTCGCCATGTGACGTAGGCCTCATAGGTCTTCAGCCTGCAGTCCCACAGTTCCTCAGTGCCCTCTCTTCTTTCAGTGCTCTCCACTGAGGAATAACCTACGCTAACTGTGATCTGTTTTTGCTGCTCACTCTCTTTTCTCAACTGTAGAGCTTAAAAATGTTTCTAGGTTCTATTTCATTCTCCCTGACTGCTAGATATAGGGAATCCATAGAACTTTAACTGCATTCATAAATGATCTCGCTTGACCACAAGTTCTGGAGAGTTGCCTTCCACAAATTAGCTAAATTGCATTAACAAGAACATGAGTGTAACAAACACTGAACTCTCAAAAGTCCTGCAGAAATAGATTTAATTTACAAAATGATATACTTTATATACAGTATTCATCAAAAAATCAATCACATGGACAGCTGTGTTTTTATACTGGGAATGTTCACATGAAGTTCAGATATTGCAAAAACTAGAACAGATGACCAGAGGAGCTGCATTTTTGCCACCATGCAAGCGACCAGGACTGAAGAATGGATGAAGTCTATCAGTGAATTTATCTGTAAATGTGTAAATGTGGACTCCAGATTCTGCACAGTAAAAGGACACTCGGCCTTCAGCATAATCCAAAAACACACCCACCTTCCTGGGTCGGTACTCTAGAGACAACAGGGTGACAGGAGAGGTGTTGGCAGTGCACTGACCTCCAGCCTTCAGGCTTAATGTCCAGAAACCATTTGCGGGGCAGACGGTAAACTTGCCCTTCCTGTTTACAGACTGTCTAGCAACACCCAGGTTCCATTCGATCTTTTCCCCGACCTCCACTTCCCAATAGCACCTCCCGCTGCTGAAGCTTTCTTTGGCCAGCACGTTCGCCACACGGTCGAACCTTTTGGGGTGATCCGGAACCTCCTGAAGCTTGTTTGTGTGGCGCACATGTTTTCTGTCATCCGAGACCAAAAGGAAGGGGTGGGCTGTTTTAACACTTAGGTTGACATCCACTTAGAAAGAGAGGAGAAAAACAGAATGAGTCAAAGAATGAGAAAATCTTATATTTCAGTTTCAGTTCAGTAACAACAAGACTTCAGCTTACTTTAAGAACCTATTATAATTATTAGGGCCGGGACTTTAACGCGTTAATTAAGATTAATTAATTACACAAAAATAACGCGTTAATTTTTTTTAACGCATTTTAATCACACTTATTTTTGCACCGCGGAACGTTTCTCACTGGATGAGTTTCGGCGGACCGATTATACTGGAGCACCAACTAGCGTTCATTACCAGTGTCCTCAACAAGCAGCGGGTGCTGCCGTGAGCCCCTCTCCCGTCCCAAAGCACTCACAGGCGGTCAGTCTCACAGTAGCCCCGCGCAGCTGCAGTCAGAGCAGAGAGGGAGAACCACGCCACCGCGTCCAGACTGCAAACGAATGACGCATGCGCAAAGCTGCCGCTGATCGCGCCCTGGTTTACAGAGCGGGATGTAAATGTTTCTTCACTGTCACACTAAAATAAATAATAAAATAATAATCCATTTAGATTGTTAATTTTGTCAAGTAAAAACCGTTTGTACAAAAAATGTTAAAAATATTCTAGTTATGGCAAAAAATGCTCATGTTCTTTTGTGCCTGTGACTTGTAGGCTAGAAACTAAACCAAACTTAAGAAAAACTAAAAAAAAAAAAAAACAACTTAAGTTACTGTGCCAGAGTGTCTCTTTAGAGTCATTTTGCCAATACCAAGCCCTGATAAAGGAGGCGCGTTAATAATACAGCGTCCATCACAATTACATCCAAAAGGTAAATTATGCAAATTAGCCGATGACGTCATTTAGCGACTTCTAGCGACTTTTAGGACAGCCAATAGCTACTTTCCTTTCCTGAAGAGTTGGCAACACTGTTCATTACTTCAGACAACAACAAACCACAGTGAACATGAAAGAAGAAGCTGATGAGACCGCTTTGGTTGGCCCCGTGGATGGGAAATTTAGTCATTATTCAATGGTATACTAAAAATCCATATGAAAAAAATTACTTCTCACTGTTTTCAGGTCAAATATTTATATGCGATTAAAATGCGATTAATTTCGATTAATTAATTACAAAGCCTCTAATTAATTAGATTAATTTTTTTAATCGAGTCCCGGCCCTAATAATTATACAGTGAGAAAGATCAGTTGTACCCCATTCAGCTACAGCTTTTAAATATAAGTTAAATGTTAATGTATCAGAAATAATAATCTAATAGTATAACAAATCAATCAAAATAGAATACTGAGTCTATTATGGTGTGTATCACATTTATACTTTAAGTGCATTTCAAGTGTAGTTTTGAACTGCTACTTAAGTAAAAGACCTGAGTGCTTAATCTACCATCAGTTCTTTTACTATTTGTTAGAATTACAATTTGAACTTCAAGATGGTGTATATTAACCATGCAGAAATAAAGGGAAAACTAAATGGCAATTCTCTGCTTAAATAAGACTACCTTCCCCTTAGCAAAGAAAAAAAAAACTATGTTCCTTTCTTGACCTCAGACCTCTTTGTTCACAGTCCCCCCAAAATAAAAATAAACCTCACCTGAGTATTTCTCTATTCTCTTAAGTTCTACGAAAAACAGGGAAAGAAAGAAGAGTCATTGTCATTGAATCTATTGTAAATGTCTGATGAAAAAAAAAAAGAAAAAAAAAAGAAATTGCATTTCTCACCTGCTTTGGAGAGTCTGTTGACTTCTGAATTTATTTTGTCCAGTATGTCTGACAACGCTCTTCTGGTGACCCCAACACAAGGGTCAGTTTCTATGGTAACTGTGGACCAGTCCTTCATCTCAGAGGGTCACATAGGAGAAATGTTCAGCACAACAAAACAATACTGCTTTGCTATTATCGTGACGTCTGAAGAAGATGCTTACCACGGCAAACTGCTTCGTGTCATCACTTGGATGACCATTTGCGGAGATGTTGCTCTGAGGATCAGAATCACTGGTCTCCTTCCTCAGCTCCAGGATCTCCTGCTCAATCTCTCTCACCAGTGTTTCTACCCTCTTCTCCTCATTTCTCTGTTTCTCCTCAATGGCAGCAACAACCGCTTTGTGACTCTTCTCCATGGCATTTACGAGGGCAGAGAAAACTTTCTGACTCTCTCGCACCTCTCTGAGGTAGGAGCTCTGATTGGACAGAATTGTTTAATGATACAGATTTTTAATATTAAGTAAGCTTTTGTATTGTGTTGTGTTTTCAGCTCACCTTTTGAAGCCCAAGAGAATATTTTAGCCTTTCTATCTTCTGCAGCCTTTCCTGAATCATTTGCTCAGGATCTACAATCTGTACAAGTGCATCACTGACATGAGTGCACACAAATATACAATAGTTTAGATCAAATCTGATAAAATGACTGACAAAAACAATACGGTACCATTTCCTCATCAGGGGGTTTCTGAGGTCGAGTCTTCCTGTAATTGTCAGAGACATCTGCCAGAATGTGGTTGACACTGAGGTCAGGCTTGTCAATAAACACTCTCTTACAGTGGGGGCAGTATTTGGACTGGTGTCGTGTCCAGTAGCGGGAGAGACAAGACAAGCAGAAGCTGTGTCCACATGGTATCGTCACAGGGTTGGTGAAGATGTCTCTACACAGGGAGCACAAAAAGTGCTTCTCAGGGAGGAGGCTGATGGTAGAAGCCATATTCTGAAAGAGTCACCAAAAGTATGTCAAGAAAGTTTGAAACAAAGTCGTCTGTGGCAAAATATGCACTTGAGGTGTTGTGTTTGTATGGTAAATAAGATAACACAGAGAATGGATAGTTAACCAGAGAAGTGCCCGCAGAAATAATGTTCTTATGCAAGGAATGTCAAAAGTAGATTCTTCTTGATGTTACAATAAAGACATGATTTTAACATTGTAGAGCTGATACTAGTATAGTGCCCCCCCAGAGGACTGCAAGATGAGTCTGAGGCATCACAGGATGATAACAAAGGGACAAACAAGAAGAAAAGCCTAAACACTTAAATTTAATAGCTCAGAGGCTAAATGTCTTTCGAGTGGAACTTGTGATGTAACCAATTGTATCCATCATACAAATGTGGATTAAGACACAATGTATTATGGAAACAATACAGAAATAAAAGTGTACAGTTCTGATATAGATATAAATTGTCTTTGATAGACATATGGTGATACTAAATCAAATATAACCAACCACTTATGTAATGAGTATTTGAACTGTAAAAACAAATATTTTCGCCTCAGTTATTCAGCATTTCAGGGCACAGACTTCAAGTTCTTAAGCAGAACGGAATTAGTGTCACATTATAGGGGGCGGCTGTGGCTCAGTAGGTAGAGCGGGTTGTCCACGAACCAGAGGGTTAGCGGTTCGATCCCCGGAATGTGCCACATGCCGAAGTGTCCTTGAGCAAGACACTGAACCCCCAGTTGCTCCCAGTGCGTGGCACTGGTGTGTGAATGTGTGTGTGCTTGTGTGAGCGAATGGGTGGATGTGTCTATGACTGTAAAAGTGCTTTGAGTACCAATAGGTAGAAAAGCGCTATATAAAAGCAAGGCCATTTACCATTTACCATTTATAAAGTCTAATGATTCACAAAGAACTGAAAATGTTATTATACTTTATTGAGTCAACCCTGAACTCTTGAACTGTATTACTCTTTGCTACCATGTCTTGAAATTGTCCCGGTCACAGGCATTTGAGTTCTTTGTGGTCAAGGGCAGATAGACTAACAGAGAACGGAAGCAGATAAATATGTTGTCAAACAGGTAGCAACCAAATTGTACATTACATCATCAGGGACATACAACACAAGAAAAAGCAACAACTACAAAGATATCGAGATAGATTTTCAGGTAATCTGTAATTTTATTGTACACACACAGGATACAGTTGCAGGTTATGTAACAGTTTCATAAATTGTTCTGGAGGACTAACAGAAATAAGAAAGCGAATAACTTTTTACAAAGTGAAACAGAAATGTAGAAACTTACTTACTTACTAAAGAAAACAGGGTCTTACCTTTCCAAGATGTTCTATTCCAGATAATACTGGTTGATTTTAAGTAACAATATGCAGAAACTACACTGGTTTACTCTCGACAGGTGAACGAAGGTATGCGTTGTCTAGGAAAGGGGCAGTACTTTAGACAATGGAATGCTCAGCTGAGACTCCGCCTTAAATGTTATCTGAGCTATACTTTAACTAATCCGCAGGAACCAGGAAATGCTGGAGGTTAAATAAAATGTTAGGACAGCGCACACAACAACTGCAGTTACCACATGAATAAAATCACAACTGATAGATTAATGTACTGGTAAAATATACACAGATCTGGCATAACATTATGACCACCTTCCCAAGATTGTTAGGTCTCCCTTGTGCCTCCAAAACAGTTCTGACTCATCAGATTATGGACATGGGTGTGGTCCACGGGAGGATGTCCTGTAGTGTCTGGCAACAGAATGTTGTTAGTGGGAGCCTAGGGGAGGGGCTTCCGTGGATCAGGCGTTTTCCCACAGATACTTGATCAGTTTGGGATCTAGTGAATTTGGAGGCCAGGTCAACACCTTGTGCTGTTCTTTGTGGGTTTTTTTTTTTAGTTGTTCCTAAACTGTTTGTGTGTGTGTGTCTGTGTCAGTCTGCATCCTGCTGGGGATTACTGCTGCCATCAAGGAGTGTCATTGCTATGGGGTGGGGGTGCCTGGTCTGGTCTAGGTGGGTGGTACATCCACACAAATTCCAGGTCCAAATGTTTCCCAGCAGAATATAGTTTTTGGTCAAAACATACTGTCATGTACGAGGAGCTGCAAAGAAGCGATTGATGAAGATTGAGTTAAAGTTTAGTCTAGCAGGTGGGGCAACTCTGTTCTCCATATGCTTTATTGCCACCTGAGCAGTTCCCCCTGCTGATCCACCAACTGCACCACCTATGACACCATAAAGTACCATGCCTCCCGGCCCCGCAATTGACCCAACCAGCACACCCATCCCAGCCCCCACTACTAAACCTGTCCCCAGTCCTCTGGCCAAGGAAGTTCTGAGCCAGTCATTGTCCATCTCAGCTCTAGATCTGATATCTGCACCAACATTGGCAGAGTAGGTATCCTTCTTGTTGTACAGCTCTTCTGCTACATATTTCTTGTCCATGTCCGACCATGTCTTTTCTACCTCTGCTGCCCTCTGCTTCCTAAGCCTTTTTTCCTCCTTCTTCACATAGTCCTCAGCTTTCTGGAAAGTCCTACTGGAGTAGTAGCCACCTCCCAACAAGGCCACCATGTTTTCTATCTTCCGAAGAAGCTCTCTGTCTTGACTCCGGTCCTTCCAGTTCTTGCTGAAAATGTGAAATCGTCCACCGTATTTTTCAGTCAGTTCTCTCAGGTGCCAGTCAGTCTTCTGCACTCTGTGTTCCAAGGCATCTCTTTCCATATTGCCTTCATAGGCCAGGAGAACCATGCAGTGTTTCAAACACTGGCTTCCAAAGCGTTTCTTCATCAGCCTGGAGGTTCTCATGTCGTTCGGGGAGATTTTATCCATGTCAAAGGCAACGAGAAAGGCATGAGGGCCTGGTATGCATAAGCACTTGGACCTTCTCAGCTCCATCTTCCTCTTGGCTTGAAACATATCCTTGGCATAGATGTTGGGTGCATTGATCACTGCCACTTGTCTTCCAGCTAGCTCACCAGTGTTCTTTATGCTCCCAGAAGAGCTGGTGACATCATTAGAAAACTCCTCCCTCCCAAGTATGGCGTTGGTTAGCAGGAACTGAGAGGGTCCACTGCTACCAACCACCATGAGCCTCAATTCCCCAGCAGAGCCTGTGAAAGCATTCACTTTGCTTCAGTTTGAGAAAGAAACAACACTTGAATGCAAAAAAATAAAGTGCATCTGCTTACATTTCTATTATTTTCACATAAAGTTATTGTATTATCGCCCCCTTGAATATCTGTGAAATAAGGCTACAAAAGTAAACGATGAAATAAATAGGAATAACAAATTCACCACCCTTGCTAATACAAGCATACTAAAAACACTGGAAATGATCACACTTCCTTTGTAGTAGTAAGTTGTTAGTTTGTATCTTTCAATGTTGCAAATTTTTGATATTATTAATGCAAAGTACAATAGTTTTCTGCTGTAACTTTGTCAATTGAGCTGATGTGAAAACTTACGCATTACAAAAAATGTATATATACATAGAGATAATATTTATAACATATAGAGATAATATTATATACTCCTTGAATCCTTGAATATATAAGAGATAATATATAATATATAAATAAAATAGAATTGAATTGAATTGAACTGGTGTGGCAGGGAAAACTGGAAATTATCATATATTTGTAAAGTGAGTAAGGTAAAGCACAACAGAAGTAACTTCCATCTCATATTTACAAATTGCATTTGCCCCACTTAATTAATATATTAAATCCGAAAGCTTACCTTTCTTCCTCTTGTCCATTTTGAAGATTTACAACACAGAGAGACACCTTCACTGCGGCTTGTCTTAAAGTTCTGCAGCTTCCCATTGGACTCACTCAACACACTTGCTTGTACTCGCTCTGCATCTCTGTAGACTGGGTAATTGTGTACCAGGTTTAATATTAAGTGGAAAATGCCCTCAGGGTCAGAGGCTGACGTTGTACGCATTCACATTTATTGACATGTCCGATGTAATACTTTTCTAGATAATTTACTGTGTGAGGATGTGAACAGTGACAGCAGTTCTTTGTTGTGACTGTTGACTCCATAGACACTTACATACAGACACACATGATATAGGTCATTTGTTTATCCTGCATCAGTGGTGTAAATCAGTGCTGATTGGATGCACTCCTATGAAGATTAGAAGCGCTCACTCAGTTATTGGTCCACATAACAGACAGCTCCAGCCTCAGAATATTCTTCAATTAAAACCAAGATGAGTGAAATATTTTATAACCTAATGTTTTTCTATGTCTATTAAATCCAACACTGTACAAGGTTATTTAAGTGCACCAGACTGTGCTGTTTTCTAGGTTCAGGGAAATCAATAGCTCATTAAATTAGTTTGATCTTGTGTGAGTGGAGCACAAATTTATACTCCAAATGTAGACTGGTGTTTTAAAGCACTCTCACTGTAACGCCAAATCAACAGAAGACCTGCTCATCATTCAGTCTCATTCAAAAAAATTCACTGTGAGGATACTCAATCTGCTCTGCGGTTGCAGATATTTTTACATTTAAAAAGGGGCACAAACATTTCACAGGCAAAAGTAGGTGACAGTTAAAGTCTTCAAGCCACACGGTTGTTTTCTTTAATTAAGAATACATACACTTTATTGGTCAAACGTTTGGACACATCTGCTCATTCCATATATTTTCTACAATGTGAAAAAAATACAGAAGACATCAAAATTATGACAGAACACATATGGAATTATTTAGTAATCAAAAAAGTGTTAAACCAGAATCTGTTTTAGATTTTAGATTCTTCAGAGTAGTTACCTGTTGCTCTGGGGACAGTTTTGCACACTCTTGGCCTCATTAGGAATAAGGTTGTCAAGGTAGATTTGGATTTGAGGAATTTCGTTCCTTCTTAATGTGTTTGGCACCATCTGTGGTGTGTGCAGATCTCTACAGTAAATAGCCCTATTCGACCACTGTTCTAACCCATATTATGGCAAGAACCATTCAGCTAGGTAAAAAAGGCAACTGTGTCATTACGAAACATAAACAACAGTAAATCCAGAAAAAATCAAGAACTTGTGTCCTCAAGTGCAAGACATCAAAATGCTATGATGAAAGTGACTCTCATGGGGAAAGGAAGACCGAGAGTTAAATCAGCTACAGAGGATAAATTCTGTATTAACCAGCCTCAGAACCTGCAAATTAACAGCACCTCAGATTAGAGCCCACATAAATGCTTCACAGAGTTCAAGTGGCAGATGCATCTCAACATCAACTGTTCAGAGAGACTGTGGGAGAGGATCAGGCCTTTATGGTCAAATTGTACTGTACATCCAAAATGTACATTCACTGCCTTATATTTTCATGCAATTTAATGAATGATTTGTTTTGTTCATAAAAAACTGTGGCCAACTCTTCGATTTAACAATTGGTTCAAGGATGTGGGTGAAAATAGCCTACACCCAATACTGTGAAATTATCACAACTAATCAAACTTATAAATGACTCGTACAAAATATGTGTGTAACATTTAGCATGTAAGACGGTCAATGCTTTTTACGTTTCTTGTCAGTGTTCACAATGTTATGCCTGATCGGCGTATCATCAACGGTACAAGACGTTGAATCTTACTGTGGTGTAACATCGCCCCCATGTGGACGACCTGTGGAACACAAAGAGGAAATTACATGGAGACCTATTTCCGGTTTGGGTGACGTCACAGTTGCCGTTGTGAAAGTACACAAAATGTCTACGACATTTATTTTGTACCCGTTGTCGTTGCTATATCTAGGATGGAATTAAGACGCGGGGGCACATGCGTTGAGGTGAAGGACAACCTCGCGTTCAGACAGTTCAACCAGCGAAAGGAGAGAGAAACACTGTCACCAGGATGATCAGACACACGTTTCGTGCGGCCCCTCGTGCCCTTTCTCCCGGCATGCGCTGCTTCACGAGCGGAGAAGTGACTGAAAATGTGTCTGAATGGGCTGCCTCTCATCTTACAGAGAAGGCGTCTCTCTATGTACACGTGAGCAGGCTTTGGTCAACTTAACTGATTAAGTGTTTTTACTCAGACATGTGCACACACCTGCAAATTCACATCCATGCCTGCAGTTTTTAATGTTAATAAGTCCTGACTAAAAAGTTTGCTCAAATCGTGTGGTCTTGCTCTCTCCCTCTCCAGTGGCCTTATTGTCTTAGGAGATGCACCTACTGCAATTTTAACAAGTACATACCCAAAGAGAATAATGACCACGTCATGACTAAGTGCCTTCAGCGGGAAACTGAGACATTGCTACGACTCAGTCAAGTATCCTGGTATGATTTCTTTACCCTTCCACATGTAGTCACCATAGACTGTAAATAGAGATGGACGGGAAACAGCTCCTCAAAAGAAGCCAAAGCAAGTAGAGCTCCCCCTGGTGTCTGGCTGCAGTATAGGTCATAAGCTCCACTCCCTTCATGTTAGTGGATGGGACTTGGGCCAAACCTAAATACTCCTCGAATTTTTATTTTCAATGATAGTCTTTCTCAGATAGTAAATATAATACGGATGCATGTTCAAGTGTCATTTTTGTTATTTAGTTATTTGATACTATAGAAACAGGATGTGATCTCATGATGACTACCAGTTGCCATGCCAACCACTCTGTAAAGCAGCTCCATAGGACTGTGAGAGTAGGAAAAAATAAATGAACACAGTGAAGAAGACAACATTTCTTTGAAACTGGTGACGGTAGAGCAAAGCGCAGTATTAATGAAACGAAAACGTGAGTGATTCTGACAGAAGTGTGGGCGGGTCATCAGTAACTCGGCACCGCGTGGCTCTTATCTTGGGCCGTACTGCACAGACTCTGACTCGCAAGATGGTGCCACCCGTATCCCAGAGGCACTAGTCTCAGTTTGGCCAATGCAAGGGAGTGGGGACGCATTGTCCATATTTATCTACAGTCTATGGTAGTCACCCACAACTCCCAGCTAATTTCCTCACCGTGCTGTGATTTCATTTGCAGTATCAGCTCAGTATTTTTTGGTGGTGGGACTCCAAGTCTGGCTCATCCTTCAACCATCGCTGCAGTCCTCGAAACTGTTTCCAGGCAGGCAAATCTCTCAGATGATGCCGAAGTCACGCTTGAGGTCAACCCTACTCCAGCAGGAATGTCAAAGTTAGAGGAATACCAACGAGCTGGGGTGAACCGTTTCTCCATTGGCGTCCAGGTGAGCATTCTCTTTAGGGAACACTGAGCAAAGAAAATTTCTTTACTGTTCTCATACAACATTTTCTATCCTGCTATCCTGCAGTCTTTGCAGGACGAAGACTTGAGAAGTCTGGGAAGAGACCACAGTGCTCATGACGCTTTGAAAACTATTGAAGAGGCCAGAAGGCTTTGCCCTGGTAGAGTGTCAGTGGACATCATGTTCGGACGGCCCAAACAGACTGTTGAAGCCTGGGAAAATGAGTTGTCTGAGCTGCTGAAGGTTTGTGATGACCACGTGTCTCTGTACCAGCTGACTTTGGAGCGAGGCACCCAGCTGTTTAAACAAGTGCAATATGGGCAAGTGACTGTGCCTGCTGAAGACGTGACAGCAGAGATGTACCAGTGCGCCAGGAACACTCTTCACCAGCATGGCTTTGTGCAGTATGAGGTGTCCAATTTTTCAAGACACGTAAGTCAGCAGAAAGTTGTGAGGTCTTTGAAGGCATCAAAACAAATGACATTTTAAAAAAGCATAAAAAGAGAAACACATTAAAAGAGAGGAATCAAAGACAGTAAGAAAAGATTAGGTCAGGTTATATGTAGAAAGCAGTAACATAAGAGTTTAGCGCTTCTGTCTCTTTGCAATAGCCATTTAATGTAATGACAATTACAAATTACTGCTCTGTACAGCAGTTGTCATTGTTAGTTGCCTTGTCTTTTATCTGTATTGGATTAAGATCACTTTCACCTGTACAAGGATTCATAAATTAAAATATGCCGAATGCAATCCAGCATTTTATCGGACTGACAATAACTTCACTGTTGTCAGAGCAGATTTAGTCAGGGACCCAGACTCATGGTCCATGCCATGGAGGTGTGTCTCTGCTGTGAAGCATTTAAAACCAAACAATTTAAATACTGTAGCCTGCATATTTAAACGACAGCAAACACAGCTCATGTAGCAAGTTATTTAAAAATTTTTTTTATCAAATGTTAATGCATTGGTGAAGATAAACAGGAGATAAAATGTTTGTGGCATGTGCTGTACTCCTGCTTTATTGTTACACCATTAGACTGGGTCAGATGATGTTCAGGTTAAGGCCTGTTTTGTGTGCGGTTGTCAGCAAGGCAGATGTCTTCTCTGATTTGCGCCATATTGCCTCACAGGCATCTCTGAGAAGACCAAAATAATTCTTTTCCTCTTCTGTGATGTAGAATTCGGTGAGTCATCACAATCTGAGCTATTGGAAGGGAACACAATACATCGGTGTTGGCCCAGGTAATATTATCCAGATTGAAAGCTGTAAATCCTGTTGGTTGTACTGGTGGAAAGTTATTTTTTTCTCTCTTTCTGTAACAGGAGCACATGGGCGGTTTGTCCCTCTGGGGGAGGGAAGTGTTGTTAGGGAGGCCCGGACCCAGACTCTGGAGCCTGACGTGTGGATCCGTGAAGTCCTGCAGCGTGGACATGGGACACGGAGGCGGATCCAACTCAGTCATCTCGCCCTGTGAGGTTTTGCACTTGTAGTGTTATGCCTTGTAATGAATATATTTGGTAATTACACAAGAAGGCAATTTCACACATTTTCCACTCATGTGAAATGTAACAGTTTCAAGTGTAATTCAGAGCATCGTGAGTGATTTCAAGGATTTTGAACATGTGCTTGTTCTTTTAAACATTCTGTCCTTGTGAAAGGTTATTATCAGACATGTCCATTTTCTCTCTCAGCTCTGTCCTTGTTATTGTCAAGTCAAATGTTCAGTTCTGAAAAATGTTTCTTTCACAGGTTGGAGGAGGTGTTAGTGATGGGATTGAGAATGACCAAGGGTATTAATCACAAGGTGACGCTTACACAATAAACCCTTTTGTACCTACAATGCAATGATAGAAAACATTCTATTCAGCACCGTTTCCAGGCAACAGCAATATTCTCTGAAGATGATGTTCAGCATTTATTGATTTTTTTATTCTTTTAATATGCTAACATTGTATGTGGTCATCTTATTGCATTTAACAGCACTGGGAGTTGTTTTCCCCTCAACTGGGCCTCTTTGAAATCTATGATGCATCTGTCAATGTTCAAGAGTTGCTACAGAGTGGACAACTGATTCTTGATGACAGGTGACTTTTTTCAGAGTTTTCCATTTTTCTTGGCAAAAAAAAAAAAAGAAAAAAGATTCCTCACCTGTGTAGAGCTGGAGAGAACTGTACATCTTATTATTTAATATTATATAGTGTCAGATACTATCTAAATGTTGTCAAGATGCTTTAAGATAAGAACAAAGAGCCTGAAACCCCCAGAACCGAACCCAGCTCGTATGCGGGGACCCATCTACCCACCAGCTGGCTGGGAAGAGAAGGGAGGAGAGGAGCAAACAGATGAAGTGCGTTTAGGCAAAGCTTAGCACACATGTAGCTTATAAACAACATAGCAAGAGTACAAGATACTAGGTGGTGCATGGGAGAGTAGTAGTGGATGGTGCTAGTGGACAAGCAGTTATTCCTACAATTCAGTGTAGAAAGCTTAGTGGGGGATACAGTGCACTAATAAAGTTACTAGTAGAAGAAATAACTAAATGGGAGAACAGATGCATGAAACACTGTCAGTGCTAATAGTTGTTATGTTACAAGAGAGTTAGTAACGTCTGTCTATCAACTTATCAATTAATTTACCTTTTTTTTTTGCATTTTTTTTTTCTTTTCTCCTTACTAGGGGGCTGCGGTGCTCTTGGGAGGGACTGGCCTTACTGGACAGCATGCTCCCGGCTCTGCTGGTGGAGCTTGAAAGACAAATTCTTCAGAGGCTACCCAAGGACCACACTGTGGTTTGAAATGAACAAACAAAGAACACATAAACCCCTTAGTGTCCGTGATGTTAGTAGAGCAGATAGCTTCATAGACCATGTGTTTGTGGACTTTTTGTTTTGTAGCTGACAACACATGGAAAACAATAAAACGAAATAAATGGCATCTACACTTGAACAGAACTCACTGGATCTTTCCACCCTTCATCCTAAAATTCAGGCTGAAAAGTATTATTTTTTTGGAAATGTTGTCATTCATTGCTGCCTTCCTTGTCATGACAGGTCAAACTACCACAGGCCTGGCCACATACACTGTTGTATGACATTAAGGAATATTTGATGCTGATATATATTTTATTATATATTATATTAAAAGCTTCCAAGTGCTATTGCAGACAGCATTTATTACAGTCTCCAGTTTCATTAATATGAGCACACGTAATACCTTATCGCAGAGTTTCAGTTTCAGATATTGACAGCCTCATCAAACCTAAATGGGTAATGCCGTCTGAATGAATGTTAATTTCCTGGCCATCCTGGTCTCTATTCTTAGAAAGTAAAGGGTACGACTCTTTAAATAGACCCTCTTTGGGACAGAAATTGATATTGTCTGTATTGTTTCCTTTGAGTTTGGGTAGAAATGTCTGTGCAATATTACAGAGTATTTATGTGTTTAGTTAATAGATACATACACCTGAATGTTTTATCATTGTACATTAGTACAACAGAATTATACATGCCACATCTGAACAATGCAAAATATAAAAAACTTAAAAGACGCACAGTCACTATTATCCACAATCATACAGACATGTGGGTAATACATAATATGTGATAGTAATTGTCCTTTAAAATGTTCCTTGCTCTATGGAGACATCTTGAGCATGCAATGTCCTCCAGAGATGGCAGAAGACATCTGCAGGGCGTCTCTGCAGTGCCCTCTTGTCTGCTGCTGCAGTGCAGCCAACATCCCACACAGTGATGCAGTATGCCAGCACAGTCTCTGCTGGGACTTCTTCATTACTGCCCTGCTTTCTTGGGAGATGGTAGCCCAGGGAATTTAAAGTTGCATAGAAAAACGGCAATTAAAGATACATAAAGAAGAATATTTCAGTTCATCAGGCACAGCCTTCCAGTGCCCCCTAATCATGCGTATACTCAAGAAACTAAACTAAAGTCAAATAACTATTATTTAGCATGAAAAAGACTTAAGCTATACACTGATCAGGCATAACATTCTGACCATCTTCCTAACATTGTGTCGGTCTCCCTGGGTGGTACATGTCAAAGTAACATCCACATGAATGCCAGGTCCAAAAGTTTCCCAGCAGAACACTGAACTGTCACAAGATGATCAATGTTATTTACTTCTCCTGTCAGTGCTTTTAATGTTGTGGCTGATCAGTGCAGGGTTTTGTTCACTGTCAACTGATGTGATTAAAAATAAAAGAATCATTTTTACATACTCTACAAATCAAGAAATCTGAGCTGAAGAGGCACTAAGATAAGAATGAATGGTGCCCGGTCCCTTTCTTGTTAAGAGAGTGGACATTATACAGGCTGCATTTGTTAGTCAGTGAACTCTCTCCATGGTGCTGATACCATCATGTGTCTCTCCTCTCTCCCGCCTCAGCCCCCTTAACAAACGATGCTCTGACTCTTTGTTTCCTTGAAACAGTTACCATGGTGACACGAGAACGTGTAGACTACGAGGGCTGATTAACAGCCGTGGTCACACCTCGATCCGTGATGCTCTTCACATCCTCGTGGGCGCTCTGAAATGTGAACAATCTCCTGCGTCTGACAACAGATATTGTCAGACGCACCAGGCTAGTGTCTACTGACGCATTCTCTCGCTGCGCTCCCTCCCACACACTTATGACTGCGCTCTGCGCATCATCACTTCAAAACAACTGACATCGTTTATGAACGTAATCTAAAAATATCTGTCCCTGTCTGATCGGTCATTTTATTCCAAGTCTGGAATAAAACGATTGGTGGAAGAGACAAATCACACATGAAAATTACAAATATACGAGTTTTATTTTAGGATAATATAATACAGTCACATATAAAAAAGAAAGGGAAGATAAGAATGCACTGGTCCAGCCAAGTGCTACAGAGTATAACTCCATACATATTCGATATTGCAGCATACTACTACAATGTGGTTTTCGAGATGTGTCACAATTCATTGAATCTGACACTTCTCGGGTTTGTTGTGTTTGGTGCTTGATCCAAGCACCACTCGAAGGTCGCTGTTGAAGCTCGGGCGGCGCGCCAGAGGGTCCACAGCGGCACAGGGCACACCTTGTCCCCGTGTCGTACGCCACTCTTTCCTGCCTCGCTGGTCCATGCACAGCGACTGGTAGGAGAGGATGGACATGATCTGATGTCTCGACGGACTGGTCTCCTCAGGCAGTCCGCCTAGAGTGGCGAGAGCTCTGAACACGTTTTCTAGCCCGGTGCCGTCTTTAGCTGAAACTTCGAAGAATGGGACGTTTTCACCGATGATTTTCCCCACCTCTGAACGATTGACGACTCTCTGTGCGTCCAGGTCCACTTTATTGCCGCATATCACGACTGGCACTTTCGCTGGATTTTTTGATTTGAGTAATTTTGCCTTTGCAACTTTTATCTCGTTGAGCAGCTCACAGGCTTCGTTGAAAGAAGCTCTGTCATCCAAACTGAAGACGATCAGAAAAATGTCACCTGCCGAGACATACGTAGTTATTAAATGAAATAAGGGCGATCACAGCTCCTTTAAACATTTGGGACGTTACAATGTATGTTCATCTTAAATCGAAATCCCGAAACGTAAAAACAACTCGAATAAATCAAACAAACAAAAAAAAAAAAAAATCAACAATCTCTTATTAAATATTTCTAAACATACATTATACACTTCCGACTCCTGACCTGTCAGTATGGATAATCTCCGTTTTGCAGGGAAGTCCCTCTCTCTTGGTGCGTCCAGAAAATCAGTCTGGTATGCCTCCCCTCTTATGTGGAACAGCTTTCTTTGGAAGTCCTCGGTTGTGGGTTCATAGTGCTCTTCAAATTCTTCACCGAGGAACCGATGGATAATGTTGGTTTTACCTACTTTGGGCGCCCCAAGCACAACTATTCTGTGACAGTTTTGGGGCTTGGCCAGGTCCAGGTCCAGCAGATCCACTGCGCTTTTTGGGAGTCGATCAGTCGATACATGTCGACTGCCAGAACTTGAGGATCGACTTGCAATCGCTCTCTTATCATGTTGTCTCCAGCACCCTTTGACCGCTTTGATGATGCCCATGCCTGTCTTCGATATGTTTGAGACTTTCGGGTGCTGGATGAGAGCAGCGCTCTGAAGTGATGGGTGCGTAATGCGTAATTGGTGAGGCCCGGCGAGAGAGCTGAACATTTCGAGGATGCCATCAACGGGAAGGTACAACTTCTCAGTTGGGTTCATCTCTATGCTCTATCAGACGTCTCCAGTCACAGTGAGGCTGTCAGAATCTCAGCCAAGGAGCTCGGTTGCTTCCCCATGTGTCCACCGAAAGAGATCTGAGTGCCATCTCTTATACGCCCGCATGAGCACAGTGCATGCGTCATTGGTCTCATTCAGAATACTTTCCTTTTATAGAGGCACGAAGCGCCCCCCGCTCCTTCTCACAAACTTAAACTCCTCTATGAAAACGGCAGTATTTTCCTTTAAAAAATATTTCCAGATGAATCTAGTTTAAGCTGGTAAACTGCAGCTCAAAATATGTTAAAAATGATCTAGAGAGATTTCATTCTGAGATAAATTATCTTATTTGCTCCAACCTAATTAAATGTACCTCTCTATTTTTTAGCACATTTCCTGCATGTGTTTCCTGACTCATTAATAGACTGTATAGCCTGATGAACAGAGATAAAAGGTAATTGCCCACATTTTGGAGATCATGAACACTGAGGGTGTGACGTGAAAGCAGTGCTTTCCTTCTTTTCTGCTGCAATGTTATCATATGGTGTGTGTTTTTTTCCAGTGTTTTTGTTGTTCTATGTTTTCATAACACAAACCACTTAAAACACCTCTCTGTGGAAACTAAAAAAAAACGAACAAACAGCGCATTTGGGATCACATTATGCCGTGCATTATTCATGAGGACCATATGAGCTGAGCTCGTACACAAGCGCCTTTATTTTCTGCTGTGATCACGACTTGCTCTCAGTGTTAAGAGACACACCTCACTGCTCTATGATTCACAGAGCCTGATTATGAGTCCTCAGCTTTAGTGGATTTTATTTTCCATTGTACACCTACAGTATGAAGACCCACTCAAATTAGCTGGAGCATTACTAAAAGGTCATATATCAAACTTTTTAAATTTATGGATGAGAGAATGTGAATGCAGAAACAGACATGTTTTACAGTGTAGGTGTAGCAAGAGAACACAGTAAAAGCTGAAGGACATCTGTGTATTGAACAGCACTAAGTACTTTGTCAGTTCACTGAAAGAGAGGGAACATGCGGCAAAAGTGTCGCAGATTCACCATCACACCATCCTTTTCAAAAACCAAGGGCACTCGCTCTCAATCCTCTCCTACCAGCCCACATAATCTGAACAATTTCAGATCTCATGCCTCATTCTAACAAAACAACAACATAAAAAACAACAACTAAGCAATGGGATATGTAGTAAAAATACATTACATTTTATTTGCATTGGAATTTATGGTAAAAGAACAGAATCTGTGAAATGCACATGAATTTCAGTATTTGTTTGCCACCTCTGTCGTATAATGACATGAACACGTTTTGTGCAAAAACGGTTTAACATGATGTTGCAAAGGACTTTTTGTTATGAGAGGAATGCTTGGATTACTCAGCCTTCCTGTGCCCCTGTGGAGTGAAGTAATAACAATAAGAATGATTTTTCCCTTCATTTATCCCTCATGTCACATTTAAGCTTTGAGGAGAAAATGACAGATGTATTAGGTCAGTGGCGATCATCCAAGTTGGTCAATTTTTTTGTGCATTTAGTGCATTTTAAATAAAAATTGCTCCATACACATTTTTAGACTCTCAAATAGAAAATTAAAGGATGCACAAAAGATAAAGACCATTTGGATTAAGATGTAGAAAAGTCTATTTAGATAACTGGAATAGGTATAATTAAGAGTACACGTGATGAGACATTTGTTACATGTTCATAGTCGGCCTCAGTCAAGGCTGTGAAGACCATGGAACTCTGTGGTTTGGTGTTCTTCAGGATCTTGCCCAGAGAGCATCTGACCTTCTCAGGGACAATCTTTGTCCACAGGTTCTGAAAATCTTTGTGTAAAGCCAGTTTACAGCTTTACAGCTCGACTGACAACCTTTGAAGGGTGCAGGAAATTCTAGGGTCTAGGGCCAAGGGCTTCTCCACAGTGGACCTCTTGGCAGTCTGAGATGAAGCTTAGCTTAGCTTGGCTGTACGGAGAGTCTCCTGAGAACAGCATCTTTTCGGGCTTTCTGGAAAGCGCACGACCCTTTTGCATGTCGCATTAATGCATCAATTTTGGTTTTGTCAGTCTTTTGTACATCCATTGTGGACCTAGTATTATACAAGTATTATTACTGTGCAAAAGGTTTTCTCTGGTTCAAGTTGTTTGGAGCATTTAAGCGCTTTGAATCAAAACCTTTAGTAGATAAGTAGTGTTGTTCCTTAGGTCACCATTGTTGCACTTCCTGTGTGTCCACTTCTAAAAGTGATTGAAGGTGTTTGATGATTATTTTTTTGTTCCATCTTTTGCAGAAAAATCATTATGAAATAGTTCATATGCAAAAACTACTTTGAGTACTCTCCCCCAGTAAGATCAGTGTGGCAGGTTCAGGTCCACTAGTTACTAAAGCAGGACATGGAATCCAGGAGCATTCTGTTTTTCTTTGATTCAATCATAAACATTTTCAAAAGCAAATACAGAATCTTTGAACATAAACACATGTACATCATCTCTACTACTGATTGGAATGACTGAATGAAATGACATCAACCACAGTTTAATAGTTTAAATCACACATGTATTGCTGCATAAGCTCTCTTATAAACAATGCTGTGATGGTTGCCATGTTGTACAGCATCTGTCTAACAATAGGAGGTACCCTACAACCATTTTACTGGTTAAAGAACACATCATTTTGTAACGACAGCTGATGTAGCTGATATCTCTGTAGTAAATGTTTTAAACACATGCTTTATCTTTCAAAGTCCAAAGTTACAAGGAAGCGAATCTGTGATGAATAAATGTATAAGAATAAGAATAAGAAAACCTTTATTTGTCCCATGGGGAAATCTACAGTGTTGTTGTCGTCCTTGTGTATGTGTTCTCCATCGAGGAGAGGGCTGATCCTCCATTCTTGTGAGAACAGTTTGTTTCTTTTGTGAAGGGCTGGTGGTTGAGGTGAAGACAGTGTGATCAGCTGAATGGACAGTCTCTTCAGAATAACATCTTTTCGGGCTTTCTGGAAAGCTCACAACCCCTTTGCATTTCTCATTAATGCATCTCTCTTAGCTTTGTCAGCCTTTTGAACATCCAGCATCCTGGACAATGTATTATAAAAGCATTGTTACTGATGTAATACTGCGCAAATATTTTTCTGTGATTCAAGTTGTTTGGAGCATTGAAGCCCTTGAGCATTGATACTCTATCCTCGAATGGAGAGTCTCTCCAGAACAGCATCTTTTCAGGTTTTCTAAAAAGCGCACAACCCCTCTGAATGTCGCAATGATGCATCTCTGTCAGTCTTTTGTACATCCAGTATGCTAGTGGACCTAGTATTATTACTGACGTAATACTGTGCAAATAGTATGATGGTTTGGAAATTAAGTTCTTTAAGCTTGCCTCTCATGTTTTGTCATTTCCACTGGCTGACTTATTTAATTTATCCTTCGCAACTTGTGAAACACCCTCTTCATGGAAAAGTGCTAGATTAACCCCTCTTCATAAGGGAGGTGACACCTCAGACATCAATAATTATAGACCAATTTCGATTATCAATAGCATAACAAAAATATTTGAAAAATTAATATTTAACCAATTATCTACATATCTTACAGACTATAATATACTATCTCCACACCAATCAGGTTTTCAACCTAGCCATTCAACCACCACTGCTCTTTTAAAATTTACAAATGACATACTGTCAGCAGCTGACAGCAATATGCCTACAGGTGCTATATTTATTGACCTTTCAAAAGCATTTGATATGGTTGATCATTATCTTCTTTTAGAAAAATTGTATGCTATTGGTCTTTCTACTAACTCTTTATTATTTTTTAATTCATTTCTTCATCATAGAAGTCAGTGTGTTTCCGTTTTGGGAAGTCAGTCAGATTTTAAGATCATTGATAAAGGTGTTCCACAGGGCTCCTCCCTAGGTCCTTTGTTGTTCTCGATCTTTATTAATGTTCTCCCTCAAATCTGTTCTGACTGCCAACTTCATTTATATGCAGATGACACTGTATTATACTCTTCCAGCTCTGATATCTCACAAATTCAACATTCTCTACAATCTGATTTCAATCTGGTTCAAAGATGTTTTTTTTCAAATAAGCTTCTCTTGAACCAAACGAAATCATATAATATGTTGTTTTGCACTCGATCTGATCCTTCGCTGTTAAATAACTGGTCCATTAGCCTTCTTGATGGAACATCAATTGAAAAAGTTGAAGAATTTAAATATCTAGGCCTCTGGCTTGATTCCCAGCTATCTTTTAAATTTCATATTAATTCAATCACCAAGAAAATATTTAGTTGTCTGAAATCACTTTATCGTTCTGTTGACTGCTTCTCACAAGAAGTCCGGAAAAGAATTATAACACAATTAATTTTCCCAATACTGGACTATGCTGATGTGATCTATGGTAACACCTTTGAATCAAATCTCCGTCCTCTTAATGTAGTATATAATAGTCTCTGTAGATTTGTGCTCAGGTGTCCTTATAGAACCCATCACTGTCTAATGTACGAGTCCTTGAACTGGTCTGCCCCCAAGTCCAGAAGGCAACTCCATTGGTTAACACTTATTTTCAAATGTATTCATTTTAATTTCCCTTCATATTTGAAAGAACTTTTAATCCCTTTTAGTTCTCAGTATAGCCTACGGCATACGGACCATTTGTTTCTAGTTACATCTAGAATCAGCAAAGAAATTGGTCGCCGGGCATTCAGATTTAAAGCTCCATCAGATTGGAACAACCTTCCTTCCTCACTTAGGTCGTTGACTTCTTTTCATATCTTCAAATCATCTTTAACTACGCATTTTCAAACATCCTGCTCTTGTTTCTGATCTGTCTTACCTTTTCTCTCTAGGACTCACTCTACTCATACTTGTTTTCCTTTTGTCTACTGTACTGTAAATATGTGTGCATTTGTGTACAAATATGTACCTTATACCTTACGTGTGCATGACAAATGTATTTATTTGTGTGTATAGTATGTCTATGTGTACAAATTTACTTCTATTTCTCGCAGAGGGATTTATTTATTTTTCTGATCGTACCCTGTTTGTGTAATGCGGGCTGGTGGGGGTGGAGATGGGGGGGTAGCTTTGGGGAGCATTGTTGGAGTGTGTGTGGGTATGTGAGTGTGTGAGTGTCTTTGTGTTTATGTGTTTTGGAATCATGTTTAGTACTTACTCTTTAGCCTATTATCTTTGTACTGTTTGTCATTATTGTAAGGACCCCCTCGAAAATGAGATGGTACATCTCAAGGGGCTATCCTTGAAATAAAGAAAGAATAAAGAATATTTTTCTGTGATTCAAGTTGTTTGTATCATTTAAGCGCTTAGAATCAAAACCCTTAGTACATCATTAATGTTCTTACCTCCGTCACCATCACTGCACTTCCTGTGGGTCCACTTCAAAAAGTGATGGAAGATGTTTGATGATATGTTTTCTTCCATCTTTTCCAGAAAAATCACTATGAAATAGTTCACAAGTAAAAACTACTTTGAGTACTCTCCCTCAGTAAGATCAGTGTGTGACTGGCAGGTTCAGGTCCACTAGTTACTAAAGCAGGATATGGAATCCAGGAGCATTCTGTTTTTCTTTGATTCAATCATAAACATTTTCAAAAGAAAATACAGAATTTTTGAACATAAACACATGTACATCATCTCTACTACTGATTGGAATGACTGAATGAAATAACATCAACCACAGTTTAATAGTTTAAAGGAACAGTATGTAAGAAATTTATTTCAATTAATCATAAAATGGCCCTGATATGTCACTAGACATGAAGAAATCATGTTCATTTCAAATACTTATATCACTGACAACAGTGGTCCGGCCAGGATATTGTCATTTAAAAGTGAAAGTTGCAGCCCTCAACTGATGTTGATGTTGTCATGTTGTGTTTTGGTCTGAGGCGCCACCCTCCACCTATCTACTAATCACGAAGTCAGTAGAGTTTCGTCATCCGGGTTGCCAGCTCTGCTCTAGTTACCGCAGCTGCAGCTACGAACGTGTCGGATAAAACATGTATAACGTTACGAAACCTAAGACCTCGTTATGAATCCGAACTACGTCGTGACAAAGTCCGAAATAAAACAAGGATTTGTATAGGAGATGCCTTTGAAAGATGGAGACGGCTGAAAACGGAGAAGATTTTGAAGACAGACGCCAACGTTGCTAATTTTCTCCTGGCTAATTTACTTGTACATAATGTAAATGGACATTTCAAATATTCACAACAGTCGAACAAAGTTATGCATGTTCGTGCAAAGTAACGTTACATTAGCGCATACAGAGGAGGTGGGTCATCGAATTGAAAAGGTAAGGAATTGTTTGGGAAATAAAAACGGCAAGTCGTCATTGCTAACACTAGCAATGCATTATGAGCCCGTTTCTCTGTCATTATGCTGAAACGCCGAGGAAAACAACATTAGCACGTCGATTATGGCAATGTGAAACGTAATTGAGACGTATTGAGTAGCCTAACGTTACCTCGGTAACCTGGCAACCTCGAGTCAGGGGGGAGGTTGGAGGGGATACACCGTTCTACAGTATTTTGAAAGTGATTGCAGTACCAGTTTTGGCCAGTTTTGGCCACAATCTTACATGCTGTTCCTTTAAATCACACATGTATTGTTGCATAAGCTCTCTTATAAACAATGCTGTCATAGTTGCCATGTTGTACAGCATCTGTCCAACAATAGGAGGTACCCTACAACCATTTTACTGGTTAAAGAACACATCATTTTGAAACGACAGCTGATATATCTGATATCTCTGTAGTAAATGTTTTAAATGTGTGTTTTATCATTCAATTTCTAAAGTTATAAGGAAGTAATAAGTGTATCTACAATACAGACCAGGGTCAGTGTTGTTGTCCGTGTTCTCCATCGAGGAGAGGGCTGATCCT
Source organism: Chelon labrosus (assembly GCF_963514085.1). NCBI lineage: Eukaryota > Metazoa > Chordata > Actinopteri > Mugiliformes > Mugilidae > Chelon > Chelon labrosus. The sequence continues at coordinate 753,398 of NC_140354.1, forward strand.
CCATCCTTGTGAGAAAATTTTTTTTTTTTTTTTTTCTGAAGGGCTGGTGGTTGAGGTGAAGGCAGTGTGATAGGCTGAATGGAGAGTCTCTCCAAAGCAGCACCTTTCCAGGCTTTCTGGAAAGCCAACAAACCCTCTGTATGTCGCATTAATGCATTCCTGTAAGCTTTGTCAGCCTTTTGTACACCCAGTATCCGAGTGGACGTAGTATTATAAAAAGGACATGGAATCCAGGAGCATTCTGTTTTTGTTTGATTCTATCATAAGCATTTTCAAAACAAAATACTGAATTTTTTAACATAAATGGATGATCTTGTGATCATGTGATCAGTTCCAAAGCAGCTTCTCACTCTTTTGTCTTTTGTGGTTTTCAAGTTGCAGTGGTTTTTGGTCTGGTGGGGCTCATTATCTATATGAATCCCCCTCCACAAAGAATCAGAATCTAGATGGTGCCTCTGAAGAACAAACTGGTGATGCTTCTTGGTCACGGTGGAGTACATTTGGTGCAGGTGTAGAATAGAAAAATAACCCCTGCAACAAAAAACATCCTGTCTCAGAGTGATGCTGAAAAACTAGTTCATACATTTGTGTCGTCCAGACTGGATTACTGTAATTCATTACTGTCTGGCTGTCCAAATAGCTCTTTAAAAAGCCTCCAATTGATTCAAAATGCCGCAGCAAGAGCATTGACAGGAATTAGCAAGAGAGATCATATTACTCCAGTTTTAGCTTCTCTTCACTGGGTCCCTTTAAAGTCTAGAATAGAATTTAAAATCCTCCTCCTTGCATACAAGGCCCTTAAAGGCCTAGCTCCATCATATCTTAAAGACCTCATTGTACCATATCATCCCAACAGATCACTTCGGTCTGAAAGTGCAGGCCTACTTAAAAGTAGAATGGGAGGCAGAGCTTTCAGCTATCAGGCTCCTCTCCTGTGGAACCAGCTCCCAGTTTGGGTTAGGGAGGCAGACACCCTCTCTATTTTTAAGGTCAGGCTTAAGACTTTCTTTTTTGATCAAGCTTATAGTTAGGGTTGGACTAAACCATCCCTTAGTTATGCTGCTATAGGCCTAGGCTGCTGGGGGACGATGAACTAAACACATGTCCTCCTTCTTTCTTCTCTCTCCTCTCTCGCACCCTCCACTTTCTTTTCTCTGGCACAGAGCTCTTGCCCTCTAATTTCCTATCTACTACTAGTTATGCAATTCTGTGATATTACTGTATAGAATGTTTACTGCTGTGTGTCCCTCCCCTCCCCTCCCCTCCTCCTCCATCTTCTTGTGAGTATCTCTGGCCTGGAGTTGTGTGTTTCCTGTGGAGCTCTATACTACATCTGTTGTCGTGGTCTCATCAGCCTGCCCAGTCTTCATGGGTTCTGCTCAAGGTTTCTTCCTGTTAAAAGGGAGTTTTTCCTTGCCACCGTCGCCTTCAGGCTTGCTCTGGGGGTTTCAGGCCAGGTTTTGTAAAGCGTCTTGAGATGATTTTTATTGTTATTGACGCTATATATTCATTAATACACAGGATAAAAACACAAACACATTTAGAGGCCCTGTCCAACTGAGAAACCCTAACGAACCTATAGTCATGTGATATGATGCTTAACCTACAATCTAAATGAACTAAGTAAATGCTGCTGGCTTGTATGTCCCGCTCAGCACCAGACGCTAACTCAAACCTTGCAAAATATAAGCTAACCAAATACTGCTGGCTAGCTTAACCTACAATCTAAATAAACTAAGTAAATGATGCTGGCTTGTAGGCCCACAGAGCAGCAGAGGATAATTTGAACCTTGTGAAATATAAGCTAACCTAACGCTGCTGGCTTGTATGTCCCGTTCAGCAACTAACCATAGCTACCAAGCAACATGAAGACATCAGGAACCTGGCCTAAACAACAGCAGTATGCAGCATGTCATTGGGGTTTTCAAGCATGCACCTCCCTTCACCGATGTTTCGTTAAGTTAGGCCCACGACACCTTGAGAAGGTTTAACAGTGACTTCCAGTGTCCTGGAGTCACCCCCCTCCACACTGCCACTGCACAACCCCGTTTTCCTCACCATTCAATGTCTATCAACAACTAATATTTCAATCATTAGCCTAGTCCTTTTATGAACCACGAGCCAAACAACAAATCTACCATGGTTCGCCCCGTTGATGCGGACTGAACCACGTAACAAACAAACAAATCTACCATGGTTCGCCCCATTGATGAGGACTGAACCACGTAACAAACAAACAAATCTACCATGATTCGCCCCGTTGATGCGGACTGAACCACGTAACAAACAAATCTACCATGATTCGCCCCGTTGATGCGGACTGAACCACGTAACAAACAAACAAATCTACCGTGATGCGCCCCATTGATGCAGGCTGAACCACGGAACAAACAAACAAATCTACCGTGGTTCGCCCCGTTGATGCGGACTGAACCACAAACCAAACCGACCACATAAACCACATATAAATAAAATTGAATTGAAATTGAAAAGCTGAGATGCATTTCTGAGGTTTACCAATGCCAGACACCCTCGATACAATGGCTGCACCTTAGTAGTGTCAATTAATTGGACCAGGACCAGGGACAAGGGGCAGCTCTGGTGGAGTCCAACACAAACCAAAAACATGCTCTATGTAGAACTCAATAGGACTGGATGGCTCATAGCAACACCATGATACCCCATGTTCCCTTAGTACCCCCACCAGAATTCCCAGAGGGGACGCAGTTGTAAGCTTTCTCCAAGGACACAGAGCACATGTAGACTGGATTATCAAACTTCCATGATCCTTTAAGCAACTCTGCAAGGTTAAATGCAGATTACAAAGTTCAACAATCAGTCAGATTCTCCTTTCTAACACCCTGGAATAAAACTTCTCAGGGAGTTTGAGTAAAATGATACCCTCATAACTGAAGAACACGCTCCGGTCATCCTTCTTGAAAATGGGAAACACCACTCCTGGAGGTTGTAAATCCTCTGCCATCTGACAGGTACCTGATCTCCATGGGACATTGAAGAGGTGAGTCAGCCAAGACAGTCCAAAGAAAAGATCCCTTGGCAAATCTTAAAGACAGGCACCAATGACTTTCTGACCACAGCTCCTGCTAGACAATTCTGCAGTGGAGGATTTGAGCATGGCCCACTCAGAACTTCATATCCCCAACTTCATGCATGTACAAGAAGCTCTTCTGGATGTTGAAGACCTCACGGACAGGGTCCACTGTCAAGAGTTCCCAGTTACCACCGAGTTCACCACAAGGTAGTGATTAGTTGACAGCTATGATCTTCTCGTCATCCAAGAGTCCAAGACATACATACAAGTTGATCATTGACCTTTGGCCTAAGGTTCTCTGGTGCAGTGTATAAGTACACTTAAGAGCCACCTTATCCTCAAACATGGTGTTTCTCATGGAAAACCTGTGGCTAGCGCAGAAGTACAACAACATTTGCTCTCTTCCTCCCAATCACCCTCCTCCAAGTTACTCCATTGTTGCCCACTAAAAAAAGACAGCTGACCTGAGAAATAGTTTTTTGTAGAAGCTGCTCCCTAACCCTAACCTGGCCTGCATGACAGGTCCTTTGGCTATTCAATCACTTTTTATTTCTGCCTTCCCAAGTCTGTTCCACTACAGCTGAATTGTGTGAGGTTTCATTTCCACTTGTTGTGGGAGGGGCACACACTAAACAATGTGTCCGCTGTGCACTTGTGTCCTCCCAGACAGTGATAGCAGAGAGTTTAGCTCTCCCAGCCTGGCTGGAAACAGTTTCTCCCACAGTGGTGAAGCTCATGTGCTCACACAGATAAATTATTGATTGCGGGTGCACTTTTGCCAGTTAAGAGAATCCAATCGATGACAGTTTTTGTACACTTTGCACTGTGTGGAGTGCAGCAGTCTTCTTAGAGGGGCTTTATAATGATCAAGTCATGAAGGTACAACAGGTAAAACAGCTCCTTATGCAGAGGAGCTATGGTACTATGAAGGAGTGGTCAAAATAGAACATCAAGGGAATATGTGACCATATTTATTTGGAGTACAGAGAGGCAGTCAGTCTGACAGCAAGTCAGACTTTATCACTGCTTAGATAAAGTAGATTGTAAACCTTAATATTTTCAACTTACAAAATACAGAATGTATGTATATATATCACAGTGCACTTCACTGGTAACTGCTTACTTTTTAGGGTGGAATGTTCTCCTGCATGTTACTGAAGTTGCATGAGTTGAAGTTGTGAATCACTCGACACATCTTGAACAATATTTATATGATAATATTTATATGACAACTCTGATCATTCAGTTTGTTTTTACTGGCTCACTTGCATGGCACACTCTTTAGTGGATGAGTGGATATTCTAAAAAAAAAAATCATGTGTGTATGCAAACTGCAAATTTTGTTTCCTCACTGAGAAAAAGTGGCTGAATGACAATAGAACGTTCAGAGAACACAGTGCCACCAGAGGGCAGTAGAGAAAAAAATGAAACAAATGTTTGTATCTGTGAATCCTCATGTGCACAGAAACTGATCATTAGTGTTTCCAACACCACAGAGGACATTACATAAACCTAGTCTGAATATCCATATCCCCACAACTTGGATAATACAAGTATACACACAATCATTCTCTCTCTCTCTCTCACATACACACGCAAAGACACACACGCCCACATGAGAAGTCAAATTTCCTGTCTCGTGTGACGTCACTGTGCGATCTCCTCCCCCTGTTTTCCCATACCTCGCCTGCATGTCCCCCCTGCCCTGACCTCATCACGCCTTTGTTGGGAAACAAAGAATGCTCAGGCATCTGTTTTCAGGAGAAATAAAGACAGCGAGGAGGAGGAGGACCAGAGGAGTAAAGTATATGAAGTAATGCTCAGCTGACCTAATCAGTAAATCACATGTATTTACAAGATTTGCAATGAGTCAGTGTAGACACCCACAGTCAGGAATGCTCACTAAAAACTTTTTCTTCTTGAAATAACTCAAGTTCTACAAAACTTGTTTGATTCGTCTCCATGAACGTTCGATTTCTGTGAACTTTGCACCTTTTGTAATCTCCAAGAGCGTGCTTGTTGTCTCAAGGTGGAGCTGGTTTTTCCTGTATTTCCCGCTCAGTCAAGCTCAAGACCCGCTGTTCTTAGTTGGGTAATCATTATTCGCTCAGCAACACGATAAGATCCTTCTGCGCTTTCGTGTAGACAACCTGAGATTACTTTGCATTTTTGACTGAATCTGAGCACGTGTAATTACATACAAGACTCTGGCCTTACATAATGCATAAGGATGTGACTTCAGCCCATTAGTGGTAATAAATAAGTAAACAGCAGATATGCATGGGATGATGCTGGTTGAAAGGAAAAGTGGTTCTTTGTATATTTCCCCCTGGGACAATATCACCATTTAGCGTAGCCTCTCTAAGTCAATGGGAAGTACAAGGGTCTGCGGTAGACTGACCTTAGCACATTTGTTCCAGAGAAAAATTGTAATGTTACATTTCTGTCCTACAGGATGTAACTGCTACTTGATGCATCTTCTTAATATTTAGATATTGTATTACTTACAGTGTTTTTGGTGCAGATTTCCTGAAATGTAATATAATAAATGTTGTCCTTTTGTATATGAGATGGCCAATTGTCAGATTTACCTGAACTAGATGAGAGCATGTACAGTATAATTCAGTGATCCATTATATGTGCTGTAAACACCTGCTCCAGTCAGCATATATGCTTTCCACTAGGCAGTTAGGGGGTTAAGTCTGACTCTGCATGCACTGAGCAGGCCTCCCTCCCTGCCTCCCTCCTCTCTCCTCTGTCCCTCACCATCCATTTTTACTGTGTGTGTGTGTTTTTGGAGGGGGGCTGAGCCATCTGCAGGCTCTCAGTGGCCGCATTTGCGCACACAACTTAGTTTAAAAACAAAACAGCAGATCTTAGTTTCGGATTCACTCTGTGTGCATACGCTCCCCATTGTATGAATTCTTTCTGCACCGGTCTTCTCTGTGCGAAAGCTACGGGATATGGGAAGGGACGGAGGCGTTTCTTATTCCGCCCAAAGCTTCCCCAAGTTGGGACCACACTGACGCGCTATGGCATGAAGGTAAGAGAGAAAGTAAGGGGGGGAAATGAAGCGGGTCGTTGCGATTGAATGTTTTCTTGTCGCTTTGTTTGCTTGTGGGTTTCAACTTTTAAACTCGGAAACATGGCTGAGTCACGGTCACATATTTCACCTACCCGATCGTCCCGTTTGACGCAATAATGGCCCCGGCCGTCCTAGTTTGGGACGGAGAGGACGTAGCAGAGAAAGAAGTTGAATCGACATACTTTGCTTTCATCCAGTGGTTTATTTATTTTACTTATTACGTAAGCCATATAACATACCTGGCCAATCATATCGGTTAGCTTGCTTTCTAAGAAAGTGTGAAGGGGGTGATCTGATACTCATTATGTTTGAACAAGACAGTTTTACAGATTAACTGGATTAACTTCTAAATGAGATACTTAAAAAATTCAGAGAGATCATGTCAAGGTCATAAATCTATGAGTGTGTGAACCTCTATGACTGACTGTGATAGAAAGGGTAGCTATTAATGTGATCAGCATCAATACCAAGGTGCCAGATCAAACACAAAATTGATTTATCTTCATTATGAGTATGACAGTAATGGAAACATCCAGACTGGAGAAGTAATCTGTTCAGAGGGAGACTTCAACTGCAACACTTTCCCTGCTATTAGTTCCTGTGAAGTTACAGTGATAGGCCCATTTAGCATGCTTTCAGTGTATTCCTCATATGGCCTCCAGGTGAGTAATTTCAGGAATCAGGAAGCTGGCCATAATGTGGCTAAACAGCAAACTGAGCCTGCACTGGTCACCACTTGAGATTCAACGAACATCTTGACTCCCACTTACTCTATGTACAGTCTTCCTACAGCATACAAAGCTCTGTCATAGTATGTCAGGCTTAGTGCAGTCTTCTAATACACTCGTGCATGTCAGGAATTCACAGTTACAGTATACCCAGTGTATCACCACAGGGATGACACAGCATAGAGATTCTAAAAGCAAGGCTGATCCTCTGTGTTTATGCATCTTTGGTCTTAGTCAAGCTGAGGAGACAGTTGTCAGTTCGACTAACTTCTTCCACAACTGCCTGTAAAAACATTCCAATGTCCAGGGAAAAGCATCAGATGCTTCACAGTAAAACATCTTTTTTTTATATTGGGAAAGGAATTTTCTAAAACAGGAAACTATTTTTGATTCTGTTGGATTAGTATACGTGTATTTGTGTAAAAGTTTAGGTGTTATTTTACAGTTTAGTTTTGTGGGTCTTGAAATGCTTTGAAGCCCTCCCTCTGCTGTGCTGCTGTAATCAGGTCAGAAAAACAAGGGAAGTGGAGCCCCTCCCTTTTGTGATAAGACCCAAAGGTAAAATAGACGTATACTTCAGCTGAACAGGTACCTGCAGTCGTGTTTGGTTTTAAACAAATATTTGCTTTCTATGGAAGCATGAAAATACTTAAAGTAAGTACTGAAATTAAAGGAAATTGCTTCCATGCTGGTCACTGCTTACTGAGAAACAACGTCCTGTATGTAGTTCTTTCAGGGAAAACTGAGCTTAGGTGTTTTGTTTCACATCGCTTGGAGGTGCTGAGCTTTTCCTCTTGTCTTCCAAACACAATTAATGAGAGAAAATATATGTAGCAATTGGTAAAGGCATACAAAACGTGTAACAGTTGTGTGGCTGTGGTGTATTTGTTAAATGCTTATTCCATAAATTGTTTACATAAGAATACCATTCACATAGTAATATAATCTTCATATGTTTCCAGCAGGAACACATTTTGGAGCGTCACTGAAGCTGCCAAGAGGCCGCTGCTTTATTGCATTTTTCCGCTGAACTGAAAGAGCCACCTTGCCTAAGGCAACACAGTGGGCTGGCCTGCTGTTAGACTCTGTCTTTTGCCACCTGTGAAACACTACACTGCCATCATGCAGACCTCGTCGCTCCGCCGGCAGATGAAAAACATGGTCAACAACTATACGGAGGCTGAGATCAAGGTCCGAGAGGCCACCTCCAATGACCACTGGGGACCGCCCAGCTCCCTCATGTCTGAAATTGCAGACCTGACCTTCAATGTTGTGGCTTTCGCCGAAGTTATGGGTATGATCTGGAAGAGGCTCAACGATCATGGTAAAAACTGGCGGCATGTTTACAAGGCACTCACCCTACTGGACTACCTGATCAAAACTGGCTCTGAACGTGTGGCCAAGGAGTGCAGAGAGAATATATACACCATTCAGACTCTGAGGGACTTCCAGTACATAGACAGAGATGGACGTGACCAGGGTGTTAATGTCCGAGAGAAGGCGAAACAATTGGTGGCTCTGTTGAAGGATGAGGAAAAGCTGAAGAAAGAGAGGAGCCAGGCACTGAAGACCAAGACACGCATGGCAGGGGTCACTAGTAGCTTAGGCTCCGGATCAATGCCTCCTCCATATCCAGGGCGCCACACTACCAGTTCAGCAGGAGTCTATGGGGATGACTTCAGCAGGTGCACAGGCTCACCATCCTCCTTCCACTGTAAGTAGCAGGGACAACTGACATATACATATAAAATGTCAAGCAACATGCTTCATAAAACACAATCTAACATTGCTGTTAGATTGTGTTACTTTAGCTGCTACAAGTACATGCAACATGTGACTTCCCATTTGTCGAAACAGCACAGGCGATGGACAGTTTATACATTTATTTGGTTACAAGTTTATCATTTGAAATGAAAATTTATGCATGATGAATAACAGATTTTCTCGTAGTTGCCTCATTAGTTTTTTTCATTTGACAACAGAAAACCAGAGATTGCCACTAAAGTATTTCCACTCTCTGTCCCCTTTTGGAAATTTCCCAATACATCAATCAATTCTGACTTGTTACTTCTTACAACCATATGATTTATATTAATACATGCAGGCCATGCAAACTTTCAAGCCTTAATCAGTTTTGGTAAATTGCTTGTTCCTTGTGTTATGACTGAAAGTCTTTCAGTTTTCTATTTTCAGATGGTTGGACATCTGCATTCCTTTCATTCTCCTTTACAGCCAAGTCAGCTAAACTGGATTTACAAAGGAGAGGAGGCCCTGTTTATGCAGGACTAACTCTAGTATGAAACCACTACTGGTTTCCAAGTTTACTGTATGTTGTTCTACTGCACTAATCTTGACATCACTGATTTATCAGCTACAGCAAATGGCTCCAACTGTAAAACACATTGTGGAAAAATGCAGCTGTTAATCATTTGTAAATGTGGTACGGCTGGTGTCTACCATACATTTTGGCATTTGTGTGGTCTGTGGTGTCTGTTAAGGGTGTTAGTCAGTAGCAGAGCTGTGGTTTCATGAAGGAACCGGTTACTCTTTTATACTTTGATGTCTGTCGCTTGTTTAATGAAGGAAACACAGACTGCCCCGCAGATGGCATCCGACTGTTTTATTACCACTACTCAGTCAAAAGATCCTTGTGTCGAGTATATTTTTCATGCGATAGATATTACGTGTATGCTTTTTTGGGCTAGAATGAGCGCCAGTGGAAACATATGGCATATTACTAGCTCTGAGCTTTGGGCCTGTGGTTTAGTGATGCCAAGTAGTATGGTTTATGAGACAAATACCCACTAAATGCTGGATAATCATAAAAATACAACATTCCAGAAATCATATGGAATCTGTCTAGACAGAATAATAGGAATGTCTTTAAAATTCTCTTGACATACAGTTCTTTAAAAGTGAGCTCTGGTCTATGTACAGGTAAAAAGGGAGGAGGTCACTTGGCGATACCACAACACTGGAGCATGTGGATAGTTGGACAAAATGCTAATGAATGGTGTGGGTGGAGATCAAGTTTGGCAGCTACTAACTGCCAGCTAGTACTCCAGCACAGACACAGGATATTCAGTGGCAGCACAGTGGAAGTGATTGGTTTTTGACACCTGACCTGTTACCTTCCTTTAGTTCTCTGACCCACAGCCTAGCGCCCAGACTGCTATACTGCCAGCCCACAACCCCAACCCCTCCCCCAAATCTGGACCTGCAACCCACCCAGAGCATTTGGGGTAATAAGGTGGGCCCCACTCCAATCCGTCCATTTCTCTCCCCCACCACCAGCCTTACTCTCCACACAGCTGCACCATTGTTCTCAGTGCAGGCAGAGTTAGGAAGACTGTGGCAAGCCCTGCCAGCAAAGGCCCTAAACAACAGGCAATGGAAAATTAACATGCAAAAACAGTGCCAGCTCTTTCCTGACCTCAAAAACCAGCCTTGAGTGTTTCTTTCTTTCTTTTCCATCTTCTTCTCCCCCTCCATCTGTCAATGTTTCTCCCTCCATCCCGTTGCTCCTCATTCATCTCTTAAACCCGCTCCCCTCTGCTCTTTATGTGTCCCTGCAGCCTCCTCTTCCTCTCCTCAACTTGCTCCAGACCTAGAACAAGCACGACCAACAACCAGTGGAGAAGAGGAGCTGCAGCTGCAGCTGGCCCTGGCTATGAGCCGAGAAGAAAGTGAAAAGGTACCTCTAACTCAGACAGCACACACACACTTCCACTGAGCACGAACCTCTCATCCTTACAAACACATGCGCCTGACAGAAAGAGGCTTCTTAGTTGCATTGCTGCTGACATACTGTGTTATTCTGTAGTAAATGGAACACATGCTTTAAACGCTGTCTGTTATGCTAGTGAAGTGCTGCTACTGTCTCTGTGTCTTCTGGGTCACCATTTCCCAGAACTGTTAACAGAAAGCGATACCGTCAACGCTGTCTTTGATATAATCAATAATGGCACTTTGACCAATCAGTGTGAGTCTTACTGACGCGTGAGGAATCTGTGAGCCAAAGAGTGAGAAGCCACACAGGATGTGTGCATTGATCTGGCTCTCAAGCATCCACAGCATGCTCCAGTCTCCACGGCAAGGGCAGATGCAGACTTTTCCTCGGCTAGTATTCTAATACCCCCTAGCAGCTGATGATGAAAAAAATAAGATTTTGATCTCGATGTTACTCTTCTCTTAAGAGCAACCTGTATTTTTTTGTAGTATTTTAATGATTTCTTCATGAATCACTTCGGCTAAATCAAGCATGCTCATACCTTACACTTTGATTATTCTTCCTAATCCTTCCTGCTTGACCCTAGCCACATTCCTCAGTGGATATTGATGAGCAGACCCAGCTCCAGATCGCTATGAATCTCAGCAAGGAGGAGGCCCAGAAGGTACAAGTATGCTGGGACCAGGAATGAGTCTTCCTTTGCATCCTTTAACCCGTGGCACATCTCCTGGTTCTCTCTACACTAAAACCAGTCTCACCGCCCAGTCTTTTTCCTTCTGAGAAAACAACTGCATGTACTACTCACTACGCTCCTCCCTAGATTTGATCTCTGGCCTCCATCACTTACTTTTGAACGACAAAAGGACATGGAACTTTCTCCAGGAATTAACAAATAATTGGTTCATGCTTTTGTTTTACTAACCTTTAGATATTTCCTTGTGGTCGAGTTCTACGGGATACATATCTCAAACACTTGACCTGGCACTGACATTCTGGTGCGGTGTCAGGGACGGGACAAGGACTGGCCCCTTTAATCTGATTGGGGGCCCTTTAGAATTGCATGCAATGTACTGTGAGGTTGATCATGCATTATTTTCACTTTTATTGACCACAAACTGATTTCCAATCCCACTCTGGTTAACACTCTCGCAGCCAGTCGAACGAGCACCTGCTGCCACTGTGGATATGGATGAGGATACTCAGCTACAATTAGCCCTGAGCCTAAGCAAGGAGGAACACCAGCAGGTACACTGCAAAACACCATAAACATCTTTATATGGTCACTGTTAAATTGAAAGTAAATAACCATAAACAGACAAAGTTGATTTTTCATAGTATTTTACCATAAACAGACATTATTTTCACCTTATGTGAAATGTACAAAAAGGCACACTGTAATGTGTGTAACATTTACACCATATATTGTAAAGTTCTGGCAACTACAGCTGCCAGTATTTTACTGTAAAATAACTCTATAGAGTTACCTGGGAGAGACAAGAGACGTGGCTTTTAGTTTTTAATTCTAATAACACAAGTTTTGAAAGCCTAATTGACAGTGAGAATTCTTTGCCTTATTCATTTATTTATTTAGCTTTAACTAATTTCCACTCCTTAAGGTTACTTTGCTTTGCCAATATTTAAAGTTGTGTAATTACATGTTACTTTAATGCATTATTTTTGCAGCCTTTGTATCCCTCCCCTCCTTTGTCTCCTCCATCCTTTGTTTTTGTTCCCTCTGTCTGTGCTACTCTTTTATGCTTCTGTGGCACAAAAGAACTGCTCTGTCAAAGTGATGCTCTGCTCTCCCCTCTCTTTGACCGGAGAAAATTCTGGTACAACCAACTGGCACAATCCAGAAGTTTCTCACATGCTGTTGAGGAAAAATACAATCTACCTATTGTTCCTGTGTGCTGTCGCTGAGTCATTAATGTAGTATGATGTGCCAGTATGTGAATTTTGCCCAAAGCCGTCCATCTGCCTGTATCTGTTGACAGGAGCAACTCAGTCGCCAAGGAGATGAGTCGCTGCTCCAAAAAGCGCTAGAGGAGAGCAAACGTGAAATGGAGCCTAAAGGCGGGGTATGAAATATTGGGGTATGAAATATCTCACTGGGGGTGATGAAATATAATAATAGACGTGGGATGATATGTTTATTGACCAAGGGTCAAAATCAAAATCAGTTACAACTGTATCAGCTGCGAAAAGTTGGACCTCTTTGTTTTTTTCAGCTCAGAAGTTAATTAAATCAAGTTTTGAAACAGTATACTATGCTAATTCAGCTTTCTCTTTGTCTTGTTTATGTGATCAGACGGCCTTCATGGACCTGGTAGATGTTTTTGCCGTGCCCTCAGATCCGCTTCCCAGTGATCAGCGCTGGAATAATGCACCACACCAGGCAGGTGCTGGTGCTGGTGCTGGTGCTGGTGCTGGTGCTGGTGCTGTGGGTACAGACCCCTGGGACTCCCTGGGTGAGCTTTGAGTTGTCTTACCATGACTAAAGCAGCACTGTTTAAGTACTGAGTAGTAAAAGATTTGTAGTATATTATGTTAGATTATTAGGTTTGAAATTAAGCTCAAAATGGCTGCTCGTAAAATCACTTTCCTAAATAAATAAATAAATCATATAGTGAACTATTTCAATAAAAACTCTACAGTTATTTTTGTATACTTTTCACATACTAACACATACATCTGTCTTAAATTTACATCTGATTAAAGAAAGCAGTACCAATATCTCAAGAGCAGATTCTCCCTGGATGGTACCTCCACCTTCCAGCAGTCCTCCCCCACCATGGGAGCCCCCAGTCAACCCATGGGATGCACCGACAAATGCCTCCAACGTCAACCCTGCAGGCCGAGTATGGGCTTTCCCTTCAAACACAGGTCAGCATGCACACAAAGCCACGTAACCTTTTGAAATAACTTTTACAGTTTTACAGTAAAATTATTATACTGCATTTTGGAATGTTTACAGCTTCCGCAGGAGCAGGTCCATTCTCAGCCTCATCAGAAAGACCTATACTCAAGGACACTTCTTCACGGACTGGAAGTCCCTCGGGTACGCAACACATTATTTTACCATATTTAATCTGCCTTTGTGCATCCTCCGTGTTTACATTGTTGTCTTCCTCTTTTTTCTGCTGGTAGATGGGGATCTCTTTGACGAGGCCATGGATGGCGGTCAGGTAAATCTCAATGGCCGGGGGGAGGGCAGTCCTGAGCTCTTTGACTTGTCCCGTCTTGGAGAAAGTCTTGCTGCCCCTAGCCCTCGTACATGCCGGACACCTGAGGCCTTTCTGGGGCCCACTGCAGCTTCCTTGGTTAACTTTGACAGTTTGATCCCAGCTAACCCTCCACCCAAGACCAGGAACCCATTTTTATCAGGTATTTGTTGTAGTATAACTGTCATTCTCCTTTCCTACTGAAGGTGCAGAAAAGTATGCGCTTTGGTAGCAGCAACTCGATGTTAAAATCATCAAATGCAAATGATATACATTATGGTCAGTCACTGTATTCTAATTGGGCAGTACTGTATGGCATGTCTCATAGGTTTCAGGAATAGTTTCTGCTAGCAACTCTATTGCCCAGTATTCAAATGGTAAATCTAACTTAAAAATGTGTTAAAGTAAACCTAATACTCTTCTCTACTTTTTTTTTTTCTGTCTAGGGCTGAGTGCTCCTTCGCCCAACAATCCATTCCAAACTGAGCAGTCGAAACTCAGTCTGAATCAAATGGGCTCCGGCTCCACTTCTGCAGCTCCTCATGCTTCGTCTCTTCCATACAGCGCCTCCTTGCCCCTCCCCATGAGCCATCAGGGTGCCAGCCTCCCTTCGTCATTTACTCACCCCACCCAGCCTGGGCTGGACCTCCCAGGGAAACTCCCTGAACCCTTGCTGCCCTTCTCTTCAGGCAGTACTGAGGGATCACAGGATACACAGATCAGTCAGAACCCTTTCTTATGAGGATCAACTAAATTGGAGAGAATATCTTACAAAAAGGAGAATGCCATTAGGTTATGCTCTTGAAAAAAATCACTAACTACAGGCCAAAGTGCTGCCCCAAGGACTTAAGTGAAAAGCCTCTTCTTAGTTTTTATATTGTTGAATAGTACAGTAACACCTAGATTGGTTCAAGCTGGTCCTGCTCCCCTTCCAACACCAAAACCTGCTCTTCTTCGAGTAAATGCAATAACAGAGTATAAAAGAGATAACATTTTATCTATAAGTATAAGCATCATGTAAAAGTACTTAAAAGGCCATAACCTATCCCCAAACTGGCTACATATACACACATACAGACAGCACAGTTTGATAATGTTGTCAATGAACTTATCTGTACGTATCAGGAGAATGTGTGATTTGGCAGAAATACTGTTTCTTTTGGTTCTTGAAAAGACAGTTTTGCCAGAAATGTTACTGCATCAGCAGTGTTGACCAAGTGGAGCTTGTTTTCGATATTTTTCAGCTTCCCTGAGAAATATCAGTGTATACATTTATTATAGTGAAGGTAATTGCTGAATGAAATTATAGTATGGGAGGACTGCTTCAGAATTCATGATAAGTAAGTTGACTTTAGAAAATGTATAAATTTGAGTTTTATTCATTGTTTGAGAACCACTGACTCTCATCAAATATAGGGGATCGATTATAACAGTTTCATTCTTCAGCTGGGTTTATCATTTTGCATTTTGTCATTTCCCATGGTATAAATACAATCCTCACAATGTAGGCACACACCCAGTACCAGTTGAAGTATTTATTATGCATTGTACGCCCCCTGCTGGTAATAAATCAGTGTAATCACAGTGACTGACAAGCCTAGCTCTTCTTTATTTCTCACATTTTCAAAGCTGTTAAAATGTGTGTAGACAAGAGTATCAAGAGGTTTCCTTCAGCAGTATGAAACCATGTCCTCTGATCACACACAGTCATTCACTCTGCATCTGTTAATAATTTAATTATTAAAAGTGACCTATATAACTCACAAAAGTTAAAATGGTCCTCCTTAAAATCCATCCTTCCATATCACTTATATACATATTTTTCACCATTCACCCTTATGAGCATTAACATAACTTGTACACTTTTATACATAACAACACATCAATGTTGTAGAACTCTAAAAATAGAGTAAAATCTATCCTTTTAAACTGAGAATACTGATGTCGCCAGCCAAAAGGCTGGAAAATATGATTCTGAGTATTGTGTATATTAGAAAACAAATGTATGTCATTTTACTGTGGCAGACTCCAGCCAGCTCAAAACCTCTCGAAGACCCTGTCCAGAGAGGGCACTGAGCTCCAGTGTTGTAACTGGCTGAGTGGCAGATGCAACAATGTCCTCCATCCTGAATAGAGATTTTATCTCAACAAGGCTCATAATGCAAGGTATGTCCCTGGAAAAGGTTGGAATGAAGAACAGAAATCAGAAAACACACCATGGTAAAAATTAGGATACATCTCGTGCTGAATGTCTATAATAAAAGTGTCACCTCTTGTTGAAGAGAATAAGCACCGAAGCATTGCGCAGAGGCTCAGCAGAGAGGACTGACAGCAGCTGGACACACGAGCAGGATATCTGTGCAATGTTGGCAGAATCCACCATGAACTATGAAAAAAAAACAACGAAGAAAAAGAGATTTAGCCAAATAACTCTAATATTCAATATATTTATCTGCCAAATAATGAAAATGAATGCAATATATATACTAATGCCATACAATGACAGAGGAGCAGTCTTGGAAGTAACTGGGCCATATAGGGCCCATGCAGCCTCCCAGCTCTCTCACCGTCACCATTTTCTTTTTCAGTGTCAGGTCAATCAGATTTGTTCCCACCTGGCAAAGAGATTTGAAGTGTTATAAGTGCAACATCAAAACTGAGCCTGTAAATTTTACATGAAAAGCCCCTTCCATGACTACTTACTGTGGGCAGAGTTGAAAGTGGTGTCCCCAGTTCACCTAAACCATACACACTGAGCTGTAAATAAAATCTGTTAGGGAAGATATCCACAGGGCCCAGTGCTGGGGCATTTAACTTGATAGGCAAGAACATACATTTAGTGTTTTTCTACAGGAGTGTAATTAAAAGCACAAATATATATTTATATACTTAATATACACTCACTGACCACCTTATTAGGTACACCTTAGTAGTACCCAGTTGGACCCAACTATCCACATTGACATGATAACATCAAGCTGTCACATATAATTTTAACTTTGTTATATAGCACATTATCATGCTGGAAGTAGTCATCAGAAAATGGGAATGTAAGGATCATAAAGGGATGTGCATGATCAGCAACAATATTCTGGTAGGGTGTGACATGTAAATAGATAGCTGGGATTTAACCATTTTCACGTTGTTTATGCCAAAGTCTGACCCTACATCCAAATGTCAAAGCATAAATCAAACCTCATCAGAGCAGACCCTTTCCTAATCTTAACTGACAGGAGTGGCACACAGTGTGGTCTTCTCCAAGGTTTACGACGTGTTATGCGTTCAGAGATGCTCTTCTGCATACTTTAGTTATAACAAGTGGTTATCTGAGTTACTGTTGCCTTTCTATCAGCTCGAACCAGCCAGACCATTTCCTTTGACACCAGGAAGGCATTTCCGTCCAGAGAATTGCCTGGATTTTCCCTTTTTCAGGTCATTCTCTGTAAACCCTAGAGATGGTTGTGCGTGAAAATCACAGCAGATAAGCAGCGTCTGAACATTCTGATGCTCGGTTTTCACTCCCACCTATCGCCTTGGCCATGTCTATATGTCTAAATGTACTGATTTGCTACCATGCCATTGGCTGTTCAGATATTTGTGTTACTAGTGAGTGTATTTACAAATCTCTAATTGCGTTTGTACCTAATTCTAAGAACTCAGGTTCTTAGCGACTTAACAGCTTCTACCACTAACTTAGCTTGTTGGGCTAAATGAACTAGCTAGCCAAGCCATTCCGTACTGTTTAGTTGTTTTCTATGTAGTTCAAAACATTCAGCAAAGGATATTTTGTAGGCGTTTGAGCAACAATGTCTTTCCGACCCCAGTCGCTCCAAGAAGTAAACACACTTCTTTGCAGCTCATTTCTTTTTTCCAGCAGAAGCATAGCGAAGCCAGTGATAGCATGTAGCCGATGTAGCCGATGTAGTCTCACTTGGCACCATGACGACGGTCACGTGGTCGTGGTGGTCGTATTGATAGGGCAAAGTAGACATCAATCATGCTCGATTCTTTGTTTGATTGGTTACTGTTCAACCTTTACCCTTGGCGGAAGGAAAACACTCTCACCATCCCTGACATACCAGAAACGCCCCTCGAATTTCTGGAAGTCCATTTGCAAAGCGTTGCTGGTATTAAGTCCTCGTAGTCCTACTATAATAGGCAAACGAGAATCGCCTTTGAGAAATAAGTATGGAAGCCAAGTTAAAGAAAGAGCTGGGGACAACCATGCTGAAGTCAACTGGTCACTCAGGAGGGGGATGTATCAGCGAGGGCCAGAGTTATGATACTGACTCAGGGAGAGTATTTGTGAAGATAAATCATAAGAGCGAGGTATTTATTATTATTGTTATTATTATTATTATTATTATAAATTGTTTTACATTATTTGTTGTTTTTTATTCTTTGTCTTTGCAGTGACATTCAGTTAGTTCCTTTCCATTTGTGCTCATTTCAGACATCAGTGGATAGGATTTGTTACAGTAGCTAGCTATAGCCTCTGAGTTATATTTACATGAATTTTGTGCTGATATTGTGAAATAGGGAATAGTGCATTTATTTCTTTTTTAATATTTACTATAAACACAGACACTTGTGTAGACAGGCGCAATTTTGTGTTCTTTTTCCTACAGGCCAAATTGATGTTTGATGGGGAGATGGCCAGTTTGGAAGCCATTACAAAGACAGAAACTGTTAAAGTCCCAAAGCCTGTGAAGGTGATTGAGCTCGACAAAGGAGGATGTGTATTTGTGATGGAACATCTGGACATGAAAGGACTTAGCAAGTAAGAGCTCTCTAACGCAGTTAATCTGTATCAATAGTAGTATATACTATAGCAGAGTCATGGCTTATATTTATTCTGTTTTTGATTAAATCTATCTTCAAATCCATTGAGCAGGTATTCAAAGCTGCTTGGAGAACAACTAGCAGATCTGCATCTTTACAACAAGAGACAGTTGGAAAAGTTAAATAAA
The DNA here is from genome assembly GCF_963514085.1 of Chelon labrosus. Lineage (NCBI taxonomy): Eukaryota > Metazoa > Chordata > Actinopteri > Mugiliformes > Mugilidae > Chelon > Chelon labrosus. The sequence continues at coordinate 772,184 of NC_140354.1, forward strand.
GAGCAGCAGACAGTGGGTAATTCAGTTTAACTTTGCTTTAGTGCATGGATATGCAGGGAAATGCACCTAAAATGTTAATGTTGCCATTACCTCACTAAATAGCAGTTGTCTCCTGAATCTTCAGTGAGTGACTTGCTGATTAATTATTCATATTTGACTATATGCAGGAAAAGGAGCTGGACAGTCAGATGTGCTTGTCATCGAACACTTTGGCTTTGGGGTGACAACATGCTGTGGATATCTACCACTGGTAAAAGATGTACAGATATGTAAAACTGTATGGCAGTCTCTAAGCTGTAGTTCAGTATGTGGTCTCCAAATCCTCTGGTCTCTTTTTTTCCTTACCTCCACAGGAAAATGAGTGGCAGAAAGACTGGGTCACATTTTTTTCCCAGCAGAGGCTACAGCACCAGCTTAACATGGTGGAGAAATCATATGGCGACAGGGAGGCCAGAGAACTATGGGCTAAGCTACAGGTGCACTTATCCTTATCAGAAACAAATACTTCACATAATCTTTATGGTTGTATTAGTAATCTAACAGGGCATTGTGCATCTTGTGCATGGTATTTACAGCTGAAGATCCCTCAGTTTTTCACAGATGTGGAGATTGTCCCTGCTCTCCTCCATGGAGACTTATGGGGAGGCAATGTGGCAGAGTGTGCAGAGGGCCCTGTCATATTTGACCCTGCTTCTTTCTACGGCCATTCTGAGTTTGAGCTGGGTATCGCCGGAATGTTTGGTGGCTTCAACAGCTCTTTTTATTCTGGGTACCATGAAAAGATCCCCAAAGCACCAGGATTTGAAAAGAGGAACCAGCTTTACCAACTCTTTCACTATTTGAATCACTGGAATCACTTTGGTGGGGGCTACAGAGGCTCTTCAATAAGGGTTATGAAGGACCTACTGAAGTAACTGAACTCACAACCACTTGTAGAAAGCTTTATAGTCTTAAACCTAAGCCAGGTATTATGTATATATTAATAATCTGACCAAAAGTGCGTCACAGCTGATTGTGTAGAAAATACAGAATCAACATAGTGAAAACAATTATTCTCTGCTTCCAGTCTTGTAGGTTTGAACATGTATGTTTGTGTGTGCGCACAAGCTTGCCAGTTACATTAACAAATACATCTGAGTTTTTAGAATGCTGCAAGGTAATATCTGATTGTTTTTCATGGCGTGACCAGTCTGAATGATGCTGCTGTGCAAAGGACGCCAGATTTTCACAAGGAATGCAATACTTACCTACATTATAATAACCTGGCTACTTGATGTTATGCGGCTTGGCAAACTGCGTATGCTTACAACATGCTGAGATATAGAAATAAATCCTTGTTGTCCCCTTCTTAACCAGCAATAAATTCTGACATGATCTAAAGTGTTTGTCTCGACGAGCTGTATTTCCTATTTATGTAGTATCTCAGACAGTCTCAACGAGCGTGTCAACATTGACAAGTCCATCAGAATTTGGTTATCACATTTTACAGCTTGAACATCGTATTTATATACTGTATAATTTGCTTATATTTCTCTTTCTTACTATTTGGTAATGAAACAAATATAATGCTTCACATTACATTATTATTATTGCTACTTACAGTATACAGTTATGGATTATATAGTGTAATACTATATATTTTTTTATATTATATTTTACATTTTTTATATTTTTCAGTTTGTGTTCTCACCCGTCACATTAGTCCTATACAGTGCTTGGTAAATTCCAGTATACACGTGCAGAGTATAAAACAGTAACTATCAATAAAAAATGCTTTTATAGAAAAAAATAGAAATTATCCTGGCATGTCACGTGACCGGCGACGCATATGATCCATCTCGGTTACCGTACTGAGGCGGGGCTCGAGTGCTGCAGCTATCTGCGCTGTATTTATGAACCTCGGAGCATCCTTATAACTATAAGGAATATCACCACGGGTTTGTTTAACGGAATTAATATCATATTGGCTGTGATTTTTCACGTCAACACTCGTTAGACCAAATACGTTTTGTAGCTAGTCTATATGCTGTATAAATTCCGTCTTTTCCACGGCTAAGTTACATCGTCATCAGTTATTTTGCCAAGCTTAAATGCTAATAGTAGCTAGCTTTTGATCCCAAGCTTGAAGAAAACGAAACGCAAACGTGAGCATCTACAACAGGGACACTCCCTGTGGTTAAAAGTCTAGCAGAATGGCTTTACCGGGCACAGAGAATGGGAGTTCAGGAGGTGAAGGCGAAGAGGCGGACGTCATCGTGAACACTTGTGTGTTGAGCGGTTTCAGTGAGAGCGGCGAGACGAGAGCTCTCATCTCCAGCCTGCCCCAGGTCCACGGGGACATGGTGTCAAGCGAGGCTGCGACACAGAAGTTCTTAGGTGAGGCAGTCATCTGCGGAGTACACGAAACTGTAAATAAAGGGTTTTAAATCACTATCTGTCCTCTTCCCCCACAGTGATAATGAACAGATATCAAGAGCAACCTCATCTGCTGGACCCACATCTAGGTACTCTATGTATATAACTCTCAATGAAGATGCCGTTGGTTAGCTACTGTACAGTATGTTACCACTTGTAAGCTGCACACATGGTAAATCAGTCATATTCACTTAATTCTTTTCTGTTAGAATGGATGTTGACCACGATTTTAGAATTCATACGGAGTGAACAGTCTTCACCTTCACTGGTACATTTGTGCTTCAAGTTTCTCTACATCCTGTGCAAGGTCAGTCAGGAACATTCTCATTTGCTTGTGCCTCATACACATTTGTCATCCAGCTAATTCAGTAACACTGTTACTGACCATGTATTTGTTTTTTGCTCTGGCTAGGTCAGAGGCTATAAAATCTTCATGCAGCTTTTCCCTCATGAGGTGGCTGATGTCCAGCCAGTTTTGGACCTCATATCCAGACAGGATGCCAAAGACTCTGAGGTGAGGTTAAGACACAGTAATTTTCAAGGATGAAAATAATGATACAGGCTTTTGCAGCAGTTGTTGGTGAAACATTTAACTGTAGGTCTACCATCTTCCCATTTCAGACTTGGGAAACCCGCTACATGTTGTTGTTGTGGCTGTCCATGACGTGCCTCATACCCTTTGACCTTTCTCGTCTGGATGGTCACCTTGAGTCAGATGGCGGAAAAGCTACAGAACCCATCATGGACCGTATTCTATCTATTGCAAAGGTAAGTTTGCTTACCTGGGAGGGGAGATGCCATGATCAAGAAGGCGGTTCACCCAGGGCGAGGTTGACCCTTTCGAATTCCCCAAATGTGGGAATCTTGACTGCATAGTGGGATGCAGCTTGGGACTGGTGAGTCCCAGCTTCACCTCCCCCTATGTCCATGGCCTCGAGCAAGCACCTAACCCCCAACTTGGTCCCTGAGCGCTACTCTGCTCTGAGTATTCACACTACTCTGTGAACGAATGGATGGGTCAAACGTAACATAAAATAATTTCCCAATTTTTTATTTATTAAGTAGATAAAGCATGATATAATTCCGTAATGCTGTTTGACTCAGAGAATATGCTCTGTGTGTCTAGATCTCTAAAAATGTTTGTGGAGATTCAAAACAGCAATTGAATCAATTGTCTGAAACTTTGAAGGTTGTAATTCTGTGATGGTCATGACATAGAAGAATCTATAGTAAACTATAACAAAGCACTCTGCTTTATAAAATTAAAGACAAATCATCAGTATGTCTCCTTCTCCAAACTGAGGTGACCAAAGATATACCTTCCAAAGAGAAACCATTAGTTCAATATCAAAGTATCTGAATTTTTCTGACTATCTAATTACTCCAAATTATATGTGATGATATTTCTTTACAGTTTTATCTCGGTGTGAGTGACAGTCCCAGGGATGCTGCATCTGTACTGGTATCAAAGTAAGTGCATAAACACCACATACAAAGTCAGTTAAATATCAAATTACACACAATGTATGTGCACGATGGAACAAAAGGAATGTCAGAATGTTTCTAAAATGACACAAAACATCAACAGACACGCACAACTCCTGAAAGTAGACAAAGAACCCAATCAAACAAATGAAATATGAATATTATATTTTATTCAAGAAAATTAATTATGTGTATACACTCCCCTCCAAAAGTATTGGAACAGTGAGGCAAATTCCTTTATTTTTGCTGTAGACCGAAAACATTTGGGTTTGACATCAAAAGAAAAATATGAGACGTGCGACCAACATTTCAGCTTTTATTTTCAGGTATTTACATCTGGAGATAGCACCTTTTGTTTGAACCCACCCATTTTTCATGTGAGCAAAAGCATTGAAACAGTTTTTTGTTGCCCAGGATTGTCCTATGACATTGTTTACTCAAACACTAAATAAATCTACGCTCACTTTCCGATTCGGGTTTTGCCTGTGCAGACTGCATTTATAGTTGGAGGTGTAACCAACATGAAAACCAGAGAGCTGTCTATGGGTGAAAAAAAACAAGCAATTGTGAAACTGAGAGAAGAGGGAACATCATTCAGAGCCATTGCCCAAACATTGGCCATAGCCAGTACAACCATTTGGAATGTCCTGAAGAAGAAATAAACCACCGGTGTACAAAGTGACAGCTGTCGAACAGGGAGACCAAGGAAAACAACAGCACTTGACGACAGAAAAATTGTGAGAGCTGTAAAGAAATACCCTAAAACCAGCTGTTAGTGACATCAGCAGCAAACTCCAGAGGTCAGGAGTGAATGTATCACAATCTACTATTCGTAGAAGACTTCACAAACAAAAGTACAGAGGCTACACCAGAATATGCAAACCATTCATTAGCAAGAAGAATAGAAAGGCCAGGCTGGAATTTGCCAAAAAGTACAGAGACAAGCCTCAAACATTCTGGGACAAAGTTTTATGGACCGATGAGAGCAAGATTAACTTTTACCAAAGTGATGGAAAGGCTTAAGTTTGGAGAACGAAAGGATCTGCTCATGATCCCAAACATACAAGCTCATCTGTGAAACACGGTGGTGGTAATGCCTTGGGCTTGCATGGCTTCTTCTGGGACAGGCTCATTAATCTTTATTGATAATGTGATGCATTTGGGGAAGTCTACAGAAACATTTTATCTGCCAATGTATCTCCAGACTTAAACCCTATAGAGCATGCGTTTTACCTGCTAAAGAGGAGACTAAAGGCACTAACCCCCCAAAACAAACAACAACTGAAAGAGGCTACATTGCAAGCATGGAAAAGCATCACAACAGAAGAATGCAAAAGTTTGGTGATGTCCGTGGGTCACAGGCTTGATGTAGTTATTGCTTGCAAAGGATCTGCAACTAAGTACTCAGTCTTATTCAGTTTATTTTATGTCTATCTGTTCCAATACTTTTTGCTTTTCGCTTAAAAATTTGGTGTTCCGTTACAAATAATGATATCTCCCAAGTTGTGTATCAGATCCAGATGGAAATACCTGGAAATAAAAGCTGAAATGTTGATCTCATGTCTTCTTTTGATGTCAAACCCAAATGTTTTCAGTCTACAGCAAAAATAAAGGAATTTGCCTCACTGTTCCAATACTTTTGGAAAGGACTGTACATCTGTGAGCCGCAAAAGTTTGTGAACCCTTGCTTTTAGTATCTGGTGGGACCCCCTTGTGCAGCAATAACGACAAGTAAACATTTTCAACTGCTCATCAGTTGTGTACAGCTGCTTGGAGAAATTTTAGCCCATTTCTCAGAACAGAACTACTTCAGTTCTGAGATGTTGGTCAGTTTACTCACATGAACTACATTACTATTGGATTAAGGTGATTCCGATGGACACCAACACAAACTGGAATCATGGTGTTCATGCGTTTCTTTTAATGACAGCAGTCAATATAACAATTTTTTGAACTTTTGAACATTTCTTCTCGGTATGTTCTGCAATTCTTTTTGTCTGTTTTCTAAGGGGCTGATGTGAAATATTATCGGCAGGGCAGGGCAGGGCAGGGTAGGGTAGGGCAGGGCAGGGCAGGGCAGGGCAGGGTAGGGTATGTGCACGTACGCATGTTGTCTTTGCCCATTTGGGCGGAACTCCGCCGTGCAGAAAAGAGGTCAGAGGGGAATTGTAATTGTATTTTTTTTTTCTTTTCTTTTCAAAACGGGGCACTGAACTACACCTGAGTCTCACTAATTTGGGCTTGAAATTAACTTGTAATCCTAGAGGTGGACTTGCCTTTGCACATCACAAAATGTGTAATACTGACAAATTTTTCTGAATAAACAAATACATAAGTATAATGTACCTTTATGTGTTTAATTTTTTTGATTAGATTCTTTTTGTCTACTTTCAGGATTTGTGGGAAAGTCCAATGATAATACATTACACAAATACTCATACAAAAAACACAAGACAATATAATGTTTTATTGTCAGAGTTTAGCCAATAGAGGGCAAGATTGCTCTGGGGATGTCTTTGCTGGTGTCAGCATTTGTTTATCCACACGACACATTTCTTGTCCTACTCTTCGTGACTATACAGGTTTATGACACGCCCTGATGTGAAGCAGAAGCGCCTCGGAGAGTTTTTGGACTGGAATCTCGCCACTATATCCCAGACCAATGCCCATTCAATGAGAGACATTATGGTGTTGGATGGTGCTCTGCAGTCCCTGGTAAACACAAACAACTCTGGTGTCGCGTTCACACCTGTCTGTGTGTGTGTGTGGGTGCGCGCATGTGTGGGTGTGTGTGTGTGTGTGTGTTTTTGAAGACACACAAAGTGTAATCTTTGTGCAGTGTTGTATTAGTACCTGCAGAGGGTAGTTTACAAGATCTGACATGATTGGTATGTTTCATACAATACCTGGTGTGGTTTCAGCAGGTGTGTAATGCACCTGCTGCATGTTTGGGATCTGTCGCTTCAAGTGACTTATGCCACTTTAATCCACTGCTTTAAGCTAAACCGTTTTTCGCAAATGAGAACAGCGCCCAGGGTACTACTTTGAATGAAATCCACTTTTCCAACCTAATGCTTCTCACATTATACCTAATTGCAAATGTTTCTTAATGGGGAGGGTATTTTCAAACCCCTTTGTGTAATCTAATGCAGCCCTAGAGCGAGTACATTACGTTTGTATCATTGGCACATAAAGTTGAATAACGTGTTTATAAAGCGTCCCTTTTAGAAGTGAACCTGAAGTTTAGTTGTTGCTTTTGGCAATAAAACTAACTGTGTGTACATTCACCAAGGCTTCAGGTCCCTTAATTACATGGTTTTATGTTTAAATTGAGAGTAAAGTGTTCCATAGAAATTAGATTGAAAAGTAATGTATTTATCCTTTCAAAATGTCCAATTCCATTCAAAATGCTACTGCTTTCACTTGCTTTCTGCATTATCTTAGTTTGATTTGGTATTTTTATGCATGTCTTTCAGGCGAAGCTTTTCAAACATGGAAAACGAGATGACCTCCTACCGTATGGTAGGCTCACTTTTTTATGTTATGGTCATCTGCAGTACTGAATCAACTGAATCAATACGGAATCAAAATATCTCTTAAAAAGAGCAAATCCACAGAGATAGCGAATCCTTAGCAAGGAGCATGTAATTGTCACAGAACAATCTGTGTTCGCAAATTTATGTTTAAATGTACTTTGTCAGAGGGGAGAAACTTGGATTTAGACATTGGGTGAAATGTCTGTTTTCATATAGTAACAAAATATATTGATTCTGTTGATGTGATATTTATGTGTTTTTGCTGGGAATGGTTGTTTCTCAGCTCCTACAGTTCTGCAGTGTCTGGAGAAGAAAAATCTGTCAGAAAGCAGTGAGGCCATGCTGAGGAAGCTGGGTATAAAACTAATCCAGAGGCTTGGCCTCATCTTCCTAAAGCCACGTTTGGCTGCTTGGAGGTCAGACATTGTACCAGACAAAATACAAAATACTTAGGTCTCCATAAATATGTTGTGAAACAATTATCAATGTGTTTTAAGAGCTTTATGTTCATGTTTTTTTAGGTACCAGAGAGGGTGCCGCTCCCTAGCTGCAAATCTTTCAAATGCTCCATCTATTACAGCCAATGTTGTTGGGACTCCTGAACTAGAGATACAAGAGCAAGAAGATGACTATGACATCCCTGAGGAAGTGGAGACGGTTATTGGTCAGTTTCTCCTACACTCAAAACATTTGTTATTACAATATGTGAGTTAGAAAAAAAAAAGTCTAATCCTCATGTTATTTTACAGAGCATCTGCTGGTGGGACTGAAAGATAAGGAAACAATTGTGCGCTGGTCTGCCGCAAAGGGGTAATAGTCTGTTAATGTGACACTTGGCAAACTACTCAAAGCTAGTCTTCTGAAAGAGATTCTGTGTTACAATAATCTATGTTGTCTAACCCTTCAGTATTGGGAGGGTAACTGGGAGGCTTCCAAAGGGGCTGGCAGATGAAGTGGTTGGATCAGTGCTGGACTGCTTCAGGTAGGTTAATGCTTGGGGCACACTGGCTGTCTCACTCACATAAGTCACACTATGCCATATATCATTTTTTTATGTTGTTTTTTTTTTTTCCAGGCAGCCCCTTAGTCCACTAACATGTCCTTTGTGTTACATATGTTTTTTTATTTTATTTTAGTTTCCAGGAGACAGACAATGCTTGGCATGGAGGCTGTTTGGCACTGGCAGAACTAGGAAGGAGAGGACTGTTGCTACCTTCCAGATTGACAGATGGTATGTGAATTGACATTTGCATTAAAATAGTCATTAAAAGATACATGGGCCATTGTTTGAATGGACATTTTGTTATTTCTTTATTCAACATTGTTATATTTACAGTACCCTACTATAGTCTCCATTACCCACTTTATACATTACAAAACATGTCCAGTTTTTTTTTTTTTCTTAAAAACAAGACATAAAATCACCTACCTGTGACAGTCGGTATTTGCATTTTACATGTTACAGATAACCTTGTGGCAGTGCTGTTTGACATGTCACTTTTTCTCCTGCTAGAGTAATACATCTTTAAGAGCTTAATCATTGCAGTCAAAAGTATTTCATGTTGATACTTGAAGTGGCGAATACTAAAGGAAATCAGTCTATATCATCAAATATTACAGCAGTCAAAGTCTAGTTATCAGCAGCAACGAGGCCTCCTCCTGAGAGCCCTCCCAGGTGCTTTTACTCTTTTGTTTGGTCTGTGGCATTTACTTCCATCCTGGCCACTCTTTGCTCTCTTTATACCTGTTACCTTAACCCTGGAAGTTTGCTTGGTATTCTTAGGAGAGCTAGAGTCTGTGGAATCTTTTGAGGGCTCGTCTACAGCACTGAAGTCACATGAAGACGCTGCAGAGCTTGCAATAGATAGCTGACAAAGTGCCAGAGCTGCAGTCTGCCGCTGGTCACAAGGTTCTTCATCCAGTTCTTTGTCAGGATCTTCTGTAGTGCTCCTGATAGAGCTGTGTATGGGATTGATGTGAGAAGCTCGAAGGCTGAGGTTCAGAGGCAACTCATTCTCCTTTAATTTCTCAGTGTCTGAGCACCTCAGTCTGTGCTCAGATTGACTTTTTTCGTTGTCCTTGTCCTTTGTGGAGAGGTTGAGGGGTGCCAGATTATCTGTGTCATCCACGTTATCTTGTTCCGATTTAGTCTTGGGATATAGCTCAAAATCAGACATGGACAAATGTTTACTGCTCTCAGTTGATCTGAAAGAGACGGGGCAAAACAGAAAGTTAAAAACATACCATACCACTGCTGTCTTGCTAAATTCTTGGGGATTAATCTTACCCTCCATCAACGGGCTGAGTTCCTAACTGTAGCAAGATTTCTGCAGACTCCTCGTATCTTGAGTCATTTTTGACCGCTTCCTCGGTTGTAGTTGTGTGTCCTGTTTGGGGAGTGGTCTGTGGCACAGCCACATTGCTGTATTGGGAGGCCTCTGTGGCTCTCTGCATAAAGTGTGCTTGACTGGGTCTGTCAGGAGACCCCAAAGCTGAGCAGCCCTCTTTAGGGCTCAATCTTGTTGCCTTGTCTTCATTTTGCCCACTGTGGCTGTCCTCTTGCATGGAAGCATTTGGGTGGTTGTGACTGAGACGTGGATGCATGTATAAATCATAATCCTTAGGGCCAGGGTTTGGGCTATACAAATCCAAAGGATTATATCTGGGTCCTGCAATTGGCATGGCAAACTCATGGGGTCTATAGAGCGTGTAATGCAAACCAGGCCCTGGGTGAAGAGAATGGCAATATCTGTATGAGTAAGGAGGGAATGGTGAAGTGTGAGATGGACCAATTGGTTGTTGTACAATAGACCTCTGGGGATCCAGAAACTCTGGCTGGAAAGACGGAGAGTTTGGCTCATTTACATGGTGATTGCCAGGGACGTAGTATGGCTGATACAAGGTTCGGTCAGTCAACAGATAAGGAGAGTATTCAGGGACCATGAGAGGGGGAAATGGTTTTAAGGGCATGGATGATGAAATCGTACCCCTAGACCATGGGAAACCTGGGTGGTTGAAAGTGGGAACAGGAGCTTGTGAATCCTCTGTCTGCTGCACGGATGACTTGAAGGCTTCTGCTCCATCACGGTTGGGTGTGACAGGGGAGAAAGCAGACGGGCGGGGCAGGTCCTTGGTCTCATTGCTGTCTCTGTTCTCTCTCTCTGTAACTGTGTTTGATTTTGTCACGCTGTGACTGTCTTTATCAAGTGGACCGTCACACCCAACATCTACTTCATCTGTGTCATCTCTGCTCTCAGCTGTGTTCTCCTCTTCTTTCTGTTTCTCAGGACTATCATTCTGAACTGGTGGAAGGAAGTCTGTACAATCCTTAGATTTGACAGGGACCCCTTTTGCTAATGCTTTCATCTGTCGGGGCGTTTGCCCACTTTTCTGTGACATCAGGGAGATGGAATTTTTACACAAGTTGTATTTCATGTGGTTGAAGAGATGGGATTTTTCATTGCAGGTGAAAGGACACTGGAAACACTGGTACTTGAAGGGCTTGCCTGGTGGTCGGGGAATGTAATGGGGCCTTTTTGGCTTGCGTTCCTGAGCAGTTTCCATCTTGATTGTAAGCACTCTTTCTGAAAAAAAAGAATTTAGCACATTGCATTTCAGGAAATGGTTTTGTTTCTTAAAGTGCCTCTACTGAAGTTGGTAATGTAATGCTAAAGGATATGAGACCAGTTGGTGATGTGTTGCAGGTTTGTCACGGATTCTCACTGAGCTGACGTCAAGTAATGAGTCTAATAGAGTTGTTGGACTGGTTCAGGTGGAGAGTGGTTGTCACTGGAAAGTTTTCTCCGAGTGTTTCTTTAGCTGCTCGGCCAGAAAAATCTCTAGCTGCACAAAACACTGCACCCTGAGGCTAATGTATTTCTGTGACTGCTACTTCACACTGGGTTGGATACCAAACTGAGAAATAGTTTACTATCAAACCTTGTCTACAGAATACAAAAATGTATCCACATTATTGCATAGGTACAGTCATGTTAGTTTGGATTTGGTTGCATGCCACCAACCTACAAACATGCCTGCTTGATCTACCTGTTTACCTGTCAGGCCGTTTTGATATTGCTTCACTCTTCTGTCCTATAAAGGTAGAGAGTCATTAAGGCACTCGGCAGGCAGATAACCCACTTACTAGCACAGGCCTGGAGGGCAGGCAGAGACTTGCCTTTCTCTCTCAACCTTACTAAACTCTGTGCTGTCGGCGTGGGAACCACCAGCCACCTGCTTCCCATGACTACACCTGCAGGATGTATTCATCATTCGGTGATCTAACCTACTCTGGTACTCTGGTAATCATTATTCATATAATACAATGCTGGTAGAGCCAAGTAGTTATCGCTGAAACAATCCATTTTAGTGAAACTGTGAAGCGGGTGGCATCTGAAATATTTGGTTCACTTTTTGAAATGAAACATCACCTAAAGCTGTGAGTTCAGTGTTGCTGGGCGTGCATGGAGGAACCTGCTTGTCATGCGCTGTCGCAAGAAGTTGTCACTCAAGTTTCTGTAGAACAGCAGTAGCATGTGAAGCCACTCCTTTCTTAAGACCTGAAATTCATTCGATAATCCTCTTTTTAATATGTTTTCAGTGTGCATATAATCCTGTTAAAACCTTCTTTTTTTTTTTGTTCATTCGTGTACATTTTATCCTACTTGTTTGGGTGATGAGTTTTTCTTTCTTGTAATTTAGAAACCCCTCTGTATAACATAGAGGCCTTAGAGGTTATAGGTTGTCTATGTGAGTATTTTAAATTTGTTCAGAAAAATCTCTGTAGAGACCAGATAAAGACCTGTGGATCCACGGCAGTCTGAGTACAGGCTCATTAAGATGTATAGGTAACAGGTGCACATTTCTGCTGAGATCTAAATACAACCTACAAACTAGTTAACAGCAACATTTCAAATCACTGACTCACTGACAGTTTATACAAGAACACAGAAAAACTATGAAGTCAATTAATAAATATATAACTTAATGCTGCTTTCTTGTTAAAGAAGACGGAAAAAGAAAAACAATTACCTGCACTAGATGAAGAAAGGACACCTTCTCTTGAGTTTCTGGCCTGCAGAGAACTGCTTCAAGATTCCGCCAGCGACAGTATCTGGTCCGAACGCCGGCCTCAATACAATATGTGCTGAGAGTTCAGAGTGCGTTTGTGAATGTGTGTGATGCTGAATGTGTTTGATATTTGTTGCGTGGTGAGTTTCTCTCTATGAGGTGTTGTCTCACTAGTGGGTGGGGCTTCAGCCCAAACAGCAGGGCCCTCAGGCAACACTGATGTACCTGATATTAGTCAAGCCTCAAGCAATGATTTACATGAGGGGTTGGGGCTTTTATTCTATCTTCCTGTTTATGGCATCATTTTTCATTTTTGAGTAAATAGCCATAAGGGCCTCATTCTAAATCTATTGTACATAAAGTGAATGTCTGTAACAAGCTAGCATAGGCATCATGATATTTGCATACTGGGAAGTAAAATTGGTGCTGCAACTCTCAGATTTATAAATTTAGAATTTATTGTCAACAAAAGTCTATTCTTAATAAATGAACTAATTTTTTGCCCATTTTACAAATTACAGTCATTATTTACCTGATGTTACATGAAAAGAACCATTTCATGAATGGCAGTTTATCAGAACACTGATATCACTGGTGTTCCCACAGTGGAAATGGTTGTGGACAGGCACAAGCTTGCATTCAGGTTGTCTTGAAATTGTTTTGAAATTGATAATCAGCCATTGGCTGCACACTCAAAGGCACTCAAGTTTTTCTAGTTGATAATAATTTCGAAATATTTTCCACAAAACATTCAACAGTATGTTTTTGCTGATTCATTGATGTGCTGCAAAAAGGTTGGTAAGAATGGATTTAAACATAATTTTAATCCAATATGAATGTGGGTATGTAGGCGCACTATATGTAGCATACACTGTTCATAAGAAACAATGCTAAATTATTTATTTTTTATGCCAGTCCCTTATGTTAACAAGCAGTACAGTTAGCACACACACATTATCATTAATTCAATTACAATTTGGGTTATTAGGTGTGAAGCTAAAGTAGTGAACTCTCCTTATGACAAAGATGGGAGGGTGTATATTTAACATGCATTCTTCACATAGCTGTCATTTCTTGATCTTAGTAGGGTTATGTTCTTGGAGTAAGCTTCCTCATCTCTCCCTGCAGTTGTGCCACTCATTATCAAGTCCCTGACCTACGAGGAAAAGAGAGGAGCGTGCAGTGTCGGTTCCAATGTGCGTGACGCTGCCTGCTATGTGTGCTGGTCTTTTGCCAGGGCTTATGAGCCCAAGGAGCTGGAGCCCTTTGTCACACCAATTGCTAGGTAACCCCCCCTTTTCATTCTTACCTATACAAACCCTCTCATGCATAGAGTTCTGCTACACTACGTAAGGACCACATCTCTATTTTATGATACTAATACATTGCTGTTCTCCAAAGGAAAATTGTCTTTCCCTTTTTCCTGGTTGGAAAATGTAGTCTAGGTCAGCTTCAAAATACCAGCTGTATTTTACTTAAATGTAAGTAATTTACCATTTACAATATATAATAAGAATAAAGCTACAGCCTGTCATTTTACATATCCAACATTTTACAGTATGTCAACTTTGGTATGCCTGCTATCCAGTAAAATAACCCATTATAAATCTACAACTAATGCCTTTTAATAAAAAATGTAACATCTCTGTATAATGGTGTCTAATGAATTCACTTAAATGAAAACTCACTGTTAACTCTGGACCTACATCAAAAATGAGGAGGTACAATCGAGACACTTTATACACAATTGCAAGATTCTTTTGGTTGCAGCTCACTTTTAGTGACGTTTTTATAGCGATTTGCGTGGAAGCTGAACAGTTTGCCTTTAAGCTGTTATTTACTGCCCCAAACCAGTTTTTCTGTGCCACTTGCATGTCCCCACATAACCAGCACACATCTTTGTTTGCTGCGGGGTTGGGCAATTTGTTTGTATTTTCATATTGTCGTAATTTCATTACCAGAGATCACAGATAGATTATCTTATCATCTCTGGGTTGAACAGGAAAATTAGTTTTCTTGTATGTATGTGGAAAGTTTGCAAAGCATTATTTCATTTTCAGTCAGCTGTCACTAATTATTTATAGAATTTACTTTCTGTCAGAAGTGGGTTTTGCACACGAATGTAGAGCAGGAATGAAGAAAATTATTTAGAGGCACGGACTTAATAAAATTCATTAATTAATAAACAAGTACACAAGATGGGCTGTGAGATAAGAAGTAAAATATTGTAGGTAAAATATATAGTCCTTTTGACAGGACATGACATGACATGTGAAACACTGCTGGCTGTATCCATCGGCCGTTTTAAACTAATATTATTTTAGTTAGGCTTTAGTAGGACATGCAAGCGTATCTACAAGAACAGCCGCAAGAGGCGAGATTTGGCGAGTGAAAGAGTTGTTTATGGAACTAGTATTGTTTTGGTTATGTGTAAGGTATTCAGATTGTGATAATACCTTTATTACAGTGACGTTAGATGATCTTAAAAACATGCATTTCTCTTTCTCTCTGTCTGTCTGTACATGCTTACAGTTGTATTGCTCCAGCCTTTATGTTAAACTGGCAACGTTTAGTTTAGACTTGCTATGGAAGTGTTATGGGCCAACTTAGAAAGATTGCTGTTAAGACTTTTACATAAAAGTGACCAAGTTACTTATTCAGGCATGAGACTGACATTTTGTATTGTAATTAGATTATCATAGAAAGGTGCATGTCAAGGGACTTTGACTTACGTGACACACATTATATGTTTTTTGTCATTGTAAGTCAATAAACGGTTTTAATTGGACCTGTTTTCAGATTGTTTCAAAGCTGAAATAGACAAAGCCTATATGTGAGAATGCAAAAGGTTCAGGATCAGAGGCTGAGCCTAGCCTAAAAGTTAACAACTGATTAATCAGCAGTCTCTGCAGAGAAATGCAACATCATCCAGCGATACATGTTGAGTCTTTGTCAACAGTAACGGTTTGCCTCATCCTTGATCTCTTTTCTTTTGACTTGCATGTATGGGCCTGTGGCCTCTGACTGTGCAGACCAGCTCTGCAGTGTCAGTTTGAACCCCTGCAAATTATCATCAGTAGTCGCGACAACACCCTCCCTTTCCCTAGCCTACAGGATTGCCAGGTTTCGCCTGCTGCTGTAGGTTTCGGTCGCCGTTTGCCAGCAATACTAAGACAAGCTGGTTCCTGCTCAATTCATCACAGCATGATGACATTTTACTGAAAACTCACATTTATTAAAATGTGACTAAGTGACTTGCGGGCAGACACACGCAGGTGTATTTCTTCTAAATTACATAAATAAGTTGTGTAATGATTTGTAGCATTAGTAGACATAATTTAGAATATTACTCCATTGTCCAGAGTTAAATCAGAAATTGTTTTTGTTTTCCAGCCTTCCAGTCAAGGGTAGTAAATAAAGCAAAGATAGGGCAATTGGTAATTCTCCATGCCTGCAGCTTGCTGTTTTAAGGCAAGGTATGAGAGCAAACAAAGCATTGTGCATGCCCCCCCCCTTAAACAACTTACATTCTTACAAACAGCCTTTGTGAGACTTTCAAAAGGGAATGTAGAATAGAGGGATGTTGAGGTCAAAACGCCAGTACACACAGCTTGCACTATTTCAGGGTAATCATGGTTAGTGATATTGTGGTTGCATTTAGTGTCTGTGCCAGGAATCTGTGCATCACAACCAACGTGATTTTTCTGGTAACATTGTTGTCATCCTAATCCGACTCAGTTATTCTGGACATATTAAGATGTTCAGAAACCCACGGTGCACTTTCCAATAGTAAAGAAAAGTAACACAATAAACTAAATGCTGTGAAGACATTGTCTGTAGGTAGAACTGTTTTTGAAACTGCTAATTATCTCTATAAAGGGCACATGCCTGAAACCTGGAAGTTATTTACACAATGCAGTCTAGCAAATAAGCACTGAAATGCTTAACTGTCAAACAACAAAGGGACAAAGCACGGGGAGACACAATATCACAGAGCTATAGTTAACTTTGGACAATTCTATATACTAATCGGTGATCAGATAATTTATCTTCTCCAACCCACACTGTTTCTCTCCACAGTGCTTTGCTGATCACAGCTGTGTTTGATCGAAATGTGAACTGCCGCAGAGCTGCCTCTGTGAGTTCTCTGGTTAACATCATATTCTTGCTTAACTAAAGATATACACTTACATGACAGAAGTTAATTTTATGTCTCTTTTTGTCCCAGGCTGCCTTCCAGGAAAATGTCGGCAGACAGGTTTGTGACTGCATTGACTACTTGAACAGAATTGCTGTGATTTGAAGCTTATTTGCTGCCAAAGATTCAGGTCATGCTCAGACTTGTCTTCTTAGTGAAAGCTTTTGAGGCAAAGAAATAGCCTCCTAGTGCAGCTACAGGGCACTAGCAAACAACTGAATTGCCAGTAGACATTGAAACATATGTCTCTGAGGTGTTTACTTTAATTTTGTGTCAAGGCACATTTTTCCAGACTTTTCTAGAAAATTTTCAGACTCATTTGCAAATGTGTTCATAATATAGAGCATTTTCAAATAATGTGTTGCTTACTTGTGTCTCAACAGGGGACATTTCCTCATGGTATTGACATTTTAACAGCAGCAGACTACTATGCTGTTGGAAATCTCAACAACTGCTACCTGAACATTAGGTGAGAAACAATTTGTTTAAAATGACAATTGTTGTCTGTGAAGGTTCTCAGTCATCCAGGTCATGGTATATCCAAAAAAGGTTCAAAAAAGGCAACTGGACTTGTAGATTTTTAGAGAAGACGTTTCACCACTCATCCGAGTAGCTTCTTCGGATGAGTGGTGAAACGTCTTCTCTAAAAATCTACAAGTCCAGTTGCCTTTTTTGGATAATGACAATTGTTATGAACTCGTTCTTTAATCACAAACTACTCATGGTCTGCTGCAATTTGGCAAATGCTAGTAAGCACCACACCTATCTTAGCAACTTAAATAATTAAGTAGGGTGGCAACAGATAGTATAGTATGTTTTCTCACTGACCTTGCATAAATTTCAATCTTCGTCCCAGTTTTTGTGAATGCAGTGCCTACCTTATCATTGACAGCTGTGTATGTTGCTACTGGTAGAAAATGTCTTGGTGGATATTAAAGTGACAAACTGAAACACATTCAACTTAATGGCTGAACCCCTTTCTGGTTGATTAGTTAGAAAAATACTTTCAGGTCAGAGGAGTGCTGTGTTTTGACAGTGTTTCAGGGTGCCTCGTTATTAAAACACCCAGACATGTGTGCCATTTTAACAAACACAGCTACATATTACAAATGTGGTGTTGGTATTAAAACACAGTTATGGCCATTCAAACTCCTAAATACCTACGTCACACAATGAAGCCATGGTTAAAAATATGAAAGGAAGCAGAACTGTTCTCTGAAAAGCAAACTGGAATAGCTCCTCACAAGAATTGTCACTCTTGGCAGAAATGTGTCACTGCCAACAGAGCAAACATTTCAACAGTGAAAATCCATCAAGATGCTTGCCTAAGGGTATGGCTAAATTCTAAACTGCACAAAGAAAGTAAAAATGTAGGAAGGATTTAAGCCAGGCTGGGATAGACTTTTTCCACTGTAGTTACAGATCGTGTATTCATTGTCACTGTAGATGAAGACTTGTTTCTGTTTTTGTGTCTATATTTTGTGTCTATAGTGTCTATGTAGCTGCTTTCCCAGAGTACACAAAATCCCTGATAGACCATTTAATAGCCATGAAGATCAACCACTGGGACGGGTATGTACTTGTAGTTTCCAGCTGTCAAAATATATACTCAAGTGTTAGTTTTTTAGTCTTAAATGATGTTTTTCTGTATGTTTTGCAGTGTTATCCGAGAGCTTGCCACTAAAGCTCTCCACAACCTGACGCCTCAAGCGCCTGATTATATGGCTACAACAGGTAAACAATGTCACCTTACCTGTTTCACAGCCAATGTTGAGCTTTCAGTCAAAGTGCATCATGAGAAATGCTGTTGTGAAACTGACTGAAACCTGTAATTAACGGTTATTATGAGTACATAATACAGTAGTCTTGCTTCTTTGTCGCTTTCAGCTTTACCCCTCCTGTTGCCAATGACCGTGGGTATTGACCTCCATGGTCGCCATGGAGCCATCCTGGCATGTGGAGAGATCACACATGCTCTGTACAAAGTGGCCCTTCAAACCAACAGGTAAAGTATACATTCCAAGTAAGAAGAGCTAGGCCTAGTTTAGACTTGTGATGCATTTATTGTATTCTACTTGAACAGAGGTAATATACTGTGAAGATGATTTGTAATCCTTTTGTGTAAAAGTTTTACATGCCACCTTGAAGCAGACACCGTTTATGTGCCTCAAAAACTAAGGCAAATCTTTAAATTTACAAATACCATTCATAAGTGAAATGCACAGCCATAGGTCATTATGTTAATTTGTTTTTCGTCTTGATGATTTGTCTCATAGGACTGTAGTGGACATGATTTCTCCAGAATGTGTGGATGCATTAAAGAACATTCACCACAGGGTACGTGTACTGTAAAGTAATAATAAAAACTAAATTTACATTGGTCAGAATGTCTTGCTGATTTGCATTTTCTCACACGTTTTCAGCTGCACGAAAGGAAACAATACAGGTAGGCAGAAAAATCTGTTTAACTTTGTGTTTGCAGCGTTTTATATTATTCATGTAAAACGCTTATTTATTTATTTTTTTTCAGGGGTTTCGGTGGGCAGCTAATGAGACCAGCAGGTGTGTCTAAAAGCAGAAATAAAATAGAATGAATGGTTTTAATAAATTGTGATCATAAACACAATGTTTTTCCACAGTACAGAATAACTAATAGATATGTTTTTTTTCCCCTACAGTTTGCAGTCTTATAGAAAAGCTGTCCCTGTCCAAAATGCCCTTCAAAAATGACCCTGTGATTGGTAAGCTAATTTCAAGCTTTTCAGCAGTTGCTAGTTTTACATTTAGCATCAGGGATAAAAGTATCCAATGTGTTTCAGCTGGCTGGCAGTGGGTTATCGACGACACCATACAGACGTTTCATCTCATTTCTAGTGGAGCAAAGGATGGCGTTATTGTAAGCCTAATACTTTTTTTTTTAAACAAAACAAAACATGGGAAGTTAAGTATTATGCATCCAAAAAAATAGTAGTTAAGCAGAATGTTTGCTTTTTGTACTTTTCAAAGCTGTTAAGCAAAATGTTTGCTTTTTGTACTTTTCAAAGCTGTTAAGCAAAATGTTTGCTTTTTGTACTTTTCAAAGCTGTGGAACTGAAACCACTAATTACCTTTATTTATAAAGACTATTTGTGATTTACCACTCACTGAGTTTTGTCCTCCTGTGTTTGCAGGTCGCAGTGGTGTCAGCCTTGGCTGCCTTGTGTAGGGAGTACTACCAGGATAATACAGGCCAGGCTGACTCACAAATGCAAGGTATGTTAAATATGGTTTCCCAGTTTCAAAAGTTCTATATGTCCTATATACATATTTGAAAAATATCTGAACATCTGCACAGTGTGGTTTACATCTATTGTCTGTGACCATTTCTGTGCACATGTTAAGAGGTCCTGGTTTCCCAGTACATTGAGGGACTGAAGAGTCAACAGATATTCACTCGTTGCGGATCTGCTCTTGCCCTCGGCTGTCTGCCAAGATTTATGATCCACAGCAAACTGAAGCAGGTGTGGTTAAAGTGTGTGTACATCGCAGGCTATTTTATATCTTCACTGCCTCAATATTTGGGTATGAAATTCTGTATGCGTTTGTTTTCATAGATCTTTGAAGGTCTCCGGCAAATGTGCACTCTCAGTCAGAAAGAAGGGACTTTTACTGAGGCGAGGAGAGATGCAGTCAGATCAATTGCTCAGTGAGTACTTAAATACTTTGCTATGGACTTCTCGGCCTCCACAGGATCTCCATTTTTATATATACTCTTTTTCTCTGTCTAAGGTTGCAGGCTTATCGTGTGAAGGCCTCCCTGTCTCTATGTTAATTTCAACACATAGCTGTGTAGGCAATAATGCTAAAATAAACTGCTGACTGACTACACCCGCAGGACCTGAATGGCATGTCCATCCATTTCTCTGATAGCATTTTGCATATTTCCTCAGAAATCAACTTTTATCTTATTGCCCCAGTTCATGTGTCTTCCTCATTGTTTCTTC
The DNA here is from genome assembly GCF_963514085.1 of Chelon labrosus. Lineage (NCBI taxonomy): Eukaryota > Metazoa > Chordata > Actinopteri > Mugiliformes > Mugilidae > Chelon > Chelon labrosus. Next base: position 792,871 of record NC_140354.1, read on the forward strand.
AAGAAATATGTTCTCTGTTATTTGTTGACCTTGTATTTTCATCCTCCGTCAGAGTGTGTGTGAACGCGGGGGTTGGTGCTCACGGCTCCCCAGACGCTGTTCTGTGCTCGGAGAATGTAGCTGAGGTGTATGGCACTCTGCTCAGTTGTATGAATGACTATACAACAGACAGCAGAGGGGACGTAGGGGCCTGGTGAGTGCAACACCATCAACTCACGTACACAAACACAAAGACAACAAGCACACGTGATTTGAATTTTCTTAAGGGGTAAGGAATGCTCTCTTGCCTTTGGCCTCTGGTGTTTCCATCCCTCTGCATAGGGACATGACACACACACACACACACACACACACACCTGTCTCAATAGTAGCCCAAGGCCATGCTTACCTTGCTTACGGCTCTCCAGGAATGTCACCTGGCTTGTCACTTGTCCCCGCAACATGGGATGGGCAGCCTCTGCTTTCTGTCATGTTTTCCTCTTCCTCTTGCTTTTGTGCAACACTTTTCTGAAGCCCACACCTACACAGGAACAATATTCTTTTTCAATTCTATATCATGGCGATGCTTAACATACATTTTGCATAAAATTATTGTCAAGAAGCCAATAATCAAGACTTCCAACAATTACCAGTGCACCTGTTTTAGGGTGTGACATTTGAATGAATGCTATGATCAGCATTTCACATAAACAAAATGGGCCCTGCAGCTATGAAGCTAATTTGATTAGAAAACTGACAAATTCGGTGGCATTGAAAGTCGTCAAATGTGTCCTTGTGTCACCTTATGTATGAATGTGTGCACCATTTGTCAATTGTAACTAAAATTCACTAATAATTCAGAGTTAGAAAAGTTTATGTCAATTATATTGTTACGGAGATTGTGACATTGATCAATGGGTATGAGTTTGACTTGAACCTTGTCATTGCAAGCTTACAGTCTTTTTGACTTGACTTTTGACTTTGGCTCAGGGTGAGAGAGGCAGCAATGACTAGTCTGATGGACCTGACTATGCTGGTGGCCAGCAGTGCTCCGGAGATCCTTTCACCAGACCTGTGAGTAGGAATCAGAAAACTAATTTGCCATGTCATGCAGCTGACATTACTTTGACTAGACTGAGTGAACACTAGTTACATGACAGCAGAGTTGTCTGCCTTTGAGCTTTAAAGAGTCTCCGATGGATTAATTATTTCATTTTTGTCTCCCAAACCCTAACTGATAACAACATCGCTTCTTTAATGATCAGGGAATCAGTACTTGCATCATAACTTAGTGACCCCCCGAATTCAGGTTATGTTAAATAGGATGATGCATCCTCTTGACATCCCACTTCTCTGTGTGCAGGGTGAAGTGTATGATGTGCTGCCTAGCCCAGCAGTCAGCTGAGAAAATTGATCGCTACAGAGCCCACGCTGGCAACATCTTCCTGCGTCTCCTTCACAGCACAGAACCTGCAGTTCCTCATATACCTCACAGAGAGGAGCTGTTGAGCATTTTACCTGTGTGAGTCGCTCCTGCCTTTAAGCAGTAGCATTATGAGCTGCAGTAACCTGTAATGTACTGTATATTCAGCTCTGAATCCATTTTCCCTGTCTTTCAGTGAGACCACAACCACTCTGAACTGGAATGCTCCATCCCAAGCTTTCCCGTATATCGCTCAGCTGCTGCGATTGCCTGAGTATCAGTACCACGTCCTGCTGGGGATCACCGTTTCTGTGGGAGGGATCACCGAGTCCACAGTAGGTGGAGAAATAGAGTATTGTAAAACAGAGAGAGAGACACTTTAAGATACAAGATGTCTAGGGATATTATAGAGAACTTCAATATTGATTTAGTGACTATAATTGTATTTACATCAACAGTCTACACATGTCAAGTAGGAACGTCCCAATGGCACTTTTTGACATAACAACCACACGTGGACAACTACTCACATTTGCACATAGACATATATACACTGATCAAACATAACATTATGACAGGAGAAGTAAATAACATTGACCATCTTGTGACAATACAGTATTCTGCTGGGAAACTTTTGGACCTGACATTCATGTGGATGTTACTTAGACATGTAGCACCCAACTAGACCAGACCAGGCACCCCCACCCGACAGCAGTGACACACCTTGATGGCAGCCTGACTGCACAAACGCACAAAAACAGTTTAGGAACAACTCAAAAAACATGAATAACAGCACAAGGTGTTCACCTGGCCTCCAAATTCACGAGATCCCAAACCGATCAAGTATCTGTGGGATGATCCACAGAGGCCCCTCCCCTCCCCTTAACTCATAGCACCCAAAGGCCCCCGCTTACAACATTCTGTTGCCTGACACAACAGGACACCTTCAGAAGGTCCATGTCAATTCTCCTGATTAGTTGGAACTGATTTGGAGGCACAAGGAAGATCTACACAATATTAGGCAGGTGGTCATAATGTTATGTCTAATCGGTGTACATGCACACATACCTGTGGTCAAGTACAGTTGCAGTGTAGTAGAAAGACTGTGTCTTTTCCTGAAGTGTCACCAGTGGGGAGCTCATATTCTGTCTATTTGGTGAATACGAATTAATGAGCACAAGAATGACCCCATTACTGATATTGGCTACATAAACTAAAGTTCACATAGTTCTCCAGTGTTGTTTCAGGTTTAATTGGCATTACGAAAATCAGAACTACTAAAAAGTACATGCAATAGACATTAAATGGTGTGTTTTTGTTAAACTCAACAAGCTGGGATGTGTATTTAGTCCTTTTAATTTTAAATGTTCCTCATTCAGAATCAAGCACTGAATGTTATTTTTTTTTTTTTTAAACATATTTGGGTGTGGTAAATCTTGCTACCAGTAATGAGTTGGCAAAGTCAGCTGTTATTGTTAAGAGGTGTTATTATTTGACCAGCAGGGGGAGCCATGTGTCTATGGCTATGTGATCCTCTCATCTCTTATTAGAACACCTGCCTTTCAGTGAATTCTTAAAATCACAGATCAGAGACTGTGTAACTCGTCTGCAACCTATTGCAGCATGCGTTTCTGTGGCACCTGAGCTCAAAGAACTGATTCAGACTTATCTTAGCACCGGCAAACAAGAACTTCCCATATCTATCATTTCTTTCCACTCTTGACTCGAGTCAAATTCTCCTGCCTCCCATTCAGAAGAGGTTGTGTTCACAAACATTTGAGCTGCTTAGGTTATTTTTAGGGTTTAGTGTTTGTTGATGTAATAAAGAAAATCTGTTTTAAAGCCTTTAATAACAGCATAGAGGCCTGTAAAGTTGAACTCTCCTGCCAGTGGAGCCTTTAAACATGTTCCTTTAGAGACTGTCTTGGGCTCATATTGCTTTCATCTCCTGCTCTGCTCTTCCAGTTTTTCTGTGCTGTAGGTGTATGCTCAGAGATGAGATGGCCTGATATGTTTGTACAGGGTTGTATGCTGGAAACTCAGCCAAGACTGCATCGATCCATGGGCCAAGATTACCATTCTCACACCACAGGCACATGCACACATGCCAGAGAGAGACTGAGCATCCAATAACTTTCCAGGAATTGTTTTAACACAGATGGACCCTATGGCCCCTCAAGAGCCAAAAAATATTGGAGTCGTAATAAGGAGAAAATGAACTGTTGAAACAAAACAAATAAATTAAATTTTAGTAAATGTAGAAGAGAAAATCAGACACAAAGTGTCCATGTCTGTCTGTCTCATGTTATCAGGGAAGATGACTTTCTTTGCTGCAGTTTGATGATATGCTCAGTTTTACTGTATTCCTTCTAAGGCTGTTCAGATTCACACAATATTGTTATCAGTCATGTTGTCTCTTTCGATCAGTTATTTGCATTCAGTTTTCCTTATCTTTTTTCTTTGTTGTCATAGATAGCAGCGGTGAGGGTGCATTTGTGTTTCCCACTGTTTTAACTTTCAGGCTTGAGTTCCACATTAACTGCTGCTCTCCTTTCTGCTTCCATTCAGGTGCATTTCTCTTCCCAATCACTTCTTGACCACTTGAAAAGGATTCAGAGCAACGGCGATGCTCTGGCACAGTTTGGAGACGTTATGCTGAGCGTCTTCAGAGAGAATCTTCGCAATGACAGGTAGATGCACATGTTGTGTCTCCTGTGTGTTGACCATGCTAGATGTAAAGCCCTTTCTGAAGTATATTAATAAAAGACGTGGCAGCTTTCTTTTTAAAATCAAGATTCTCTTTTAAGGATTACTTGTCTGTTATCGGTTTCATGTGTTCTGCTATCTTGTTGCCATAATTACTGATGTTTGCTTTTAGTGTTGGAAATGTTAGTTTTAGTTACTTTTTACTTAGTTACTTAGTTTACAAAGATTTCATTTTAGTTTATTTTAATTGGTATTATCAGCATGTACAGTATGCACATATCCTCACTTTTCTTTTCCTTTTTTAGGGTGTCTATTCCTTTTCTTAAGATGCTCAATCAGATGCTTGCTAATGGCTGTTTTGAAATCTTCACCACACAAGAGAAGTGAGTTTTGTAAAAGCTTTGTTTAAATAAGTGGTTATCTGTCAGAGCTTCTCTTACTCTGTATATGTTTTCAAAGTCATCAGTTCTGTGCGGACCTTTTGGATCTTTGCAAAGAGTTCAAGAAGTCTAAAGACATTTCCAAGTTGCGTGCCTGCATAGCTGTGTAAGTCTCCACCTCACTGATAAATGCATACATCATACACAGCACTGACGCAAAATGCACTATCTATGTTGACTGTGCTGACTGGTGTTTCCCAGTTTCTGTGGGCTGATCCAGTTCCAAGGTGAGGTCAGGAAGAAAGTTTTGTCCCAGCTGCTCATGCTACTCTGCCATTCATACCCTGTGGTAAGTTCTCAAGACTGGAGTACACACCTATCTTTAGCGTACTTCTAAAAGCCACTGACAGTTAATGGTCCATGTAGCTATCCATATCCACATATAGGAAAAAAAAAATCTGGTTGGTTAGAACCCTTACATCCATATGGAAATATGGATGAAATATAAAAAAACCAATGCTGTTCTCATCTGTTTTCTTTTTCTAAATTACCAAAATGGGTGGACCCGTTAAACATCAACATGTTATCATGCTGATATTAGCAGTTTGTTCAAGTGAAGTTTCACAGAGTCATATGCCTGTAGACCCTTGGCCTCATTTGTCCTTTGAACAGTTCTTTGTGTAACAACAGCACCAACAGAAAGACATTAACCGTTGCTTTCTTGCAATTGTAGATAAGAAAAACCACGGCCAGTCAGATGTATGAGATGCTCCTGATCTACGATGATGTCATCAATCCCGAGGTGTTGGATGATGTCATGACTTCGCTAAGTGACACTAATTGGTCAGTGGTCACATTGGATGTGTTTATTAAATCATCTCTAAATGTTAATGTATTTTTTTACACTACGTAAATGTTGCCATGCTTGATGTCTGCTCCAGGGAGAGTGACCTTGCCATAGTACGGACACACAGGAATCAACTTTGTGATTGGTTGGGAATCGCCAGGCCACAGTTGGTTGCCAAGGTAACAATTTAACTGATATCAATTTGAGTTAAGTGCTTTATAGGATTCATAGGAGTGTCTTTTATTACCTACCTTACCTTACCTACCTTACTCTCTTTAATCGGCAGGGCCCTGTCCAGGTTTCCTGATCAATGGCAGGAGATTACAAAGGTGGATAACATTCAGTAAGAATTAAAAATGGGTCAGAGTGCTACTGTTCTGCATCACGTGGTTTGTCCATCTGTCAAAAAGTACATGGAAACAGTCAATAAATGTAAAAAAAAATAAAAAAAAAAATACTGTCATTCACTTGTTTTGTCATTGTTACTACAGAGATCATATACAGCATGCAACTCAAACCACAATTTCCAACATTAATCAAACTTTAACACACCTGTATGAAATGTTTATTATAATTTCCTGTGCGTAACAGTGTTGCAGTGTAATGTCAATTTCAAAGTGGTTTTAGTAAAGCTGTTTACTTGTAACCTGTACCTGGCACAACACAAATAAATGAAACTTAAACTAGAGTTTGTGTGGAAATGGTTGCTATTTAGCCGTTTTGGCAAACACAGTGGAATGTCACTGAGACTCCCTGTTTCCCCTTGGGTCCCATTCAGGCCTACTTTTTCTGCATCAGTGGAGGTGCCAGGGACTGGATGAGTCTCAAGCCTGATAGTGGAGCCTACTTGGTTGCTCATGGAACAGAGCCTGTTGTGTCACCATTGGTCCAGACTTTCTCATTAGAGGCTGATAGTGGCTGCATTGTCTCAGACGGCTTCATTGACAAAGATACAATTGTTGCATTTTAGAATGAGGTGGTTCTGATTTCTAGTCCTACAGTCAGAAACTAGCTAATCTAGTAATCACTATATTGCATTACATTTTTTGTCAGTGTGTAATGTGATTAATTTAACTAGATTCTTCCTTTCCCATGGAGACTGAAATGTATTTTGACCAGAAAAACATAGGATGAGATAAAAACATAGGGCAACATAAGATTAAAACATACAGTGTTTAACTTTCTGTATTTTAATAGGATGTTATGTGTGCACTGTCTAATAATTAGTTGTCTAATAATGCCAATCACATTTGTTTTTGTTTTTTCCTGTTCTTTTTCAATAAATAATCATAAAGCCAAACAACTGCACCATGACAGAAGTAGAAAAAAATTTTTTTCTGTGGAGGTTGGTAAAATTAAATCTCAACATATTTCAATTTAACAGAATTAGGAAATGTCATCTAAACTTTTAGCATTTGTCTTTACTCATACAACAGTCCTGGTGATTGTACTATCCTAAAGTTAGTGTTTCTGACGAGTGGCTGAGCCTCTTACGCGCTCACGAACAAGGCCACATTTTATACTTGCCCTCCATGGGTGTTGATGTTTTCTTGGTAGTTCAATATTGCTGGAACCCATAATTCGACTTTAATTAATTCCCAGCCAAATGGAAATTCCTGCAGCTGCTAATGAAAGAGATGGTGTGTTTCTCTCAAGGCGGATTGATGGTAAAGTGAGCAGCTTTGGTACAGTGCTCAGGACAGAGAGGAATGCTAATAATTCTAAAAGGCTTACAGTTCGCCGTCAGTATCCATGGCAATTCTTCACACACAATGGTGGCCTTTTTAGAGCAGTGCAGAGGGGAGGAGGTTGCTCTCATTGAATCAGTTTGGTGTGATATTAGGAAAAAAAGACCTTGCACTTCTCCACTGTTCTCGTTATTATGAGATTAAATGTCATCCATAGCAGTTTGTCCGAGTGAATAATTACGGTGAGGGCAACAATACATATAGAATGTCAACTATACGTAATAAAGACTTTTGATGCGCATAGTTGTAGGTCTTATCCAGTCTGCCGTCTGAATGTAAATATGCATGAATAATACACACAGTGACAGTTGTTTCTCACACTGTAAACTGTGAGCACATGATGTCCCTTCGATCACTGCATTGGAGCATTCAGTGAAATTGCAAATGATTCTAATTATAGTTTCTTGTTTCCTGCATCGTGCCACTGGGCCTGCAGGAGGACAGCGTTAGTGCTTGTTCAGTTTTTCTGAGATCCAGTGTTTGCTATCAACATGACAGAAGCATAAATAATCAAATTCACTTTTTTTACCCTTTCACAGTCGATGACTCAAATGGGCAGGAACACAGAGGCAAATGTTAGATTAATTGCCCTTAGAGTAATCTTTCGCTAATTCTTTATTATTTTTTCCTACTATCGACTGAATGCTTAGAGGTTATTGGAAGTTACAGACCACTAATGCAGGATAGCAAAATGTTCAATGTAAAGAAGTTTTCTGTGGAAGTCCTGCTATGTATTAACACTGTAGTGTGGTATGTGTACATACTTTCAAATTTTGATAGTACGTGAGAAAGTACTTACACGCAGTTAATAAAATCCTATAAATCCAATAATGTCACACAGCAGTTGTGCTCATTGATTCGGAGTATTTCTGCAGTAGCAAAATAACCATATAACCACAATTGTGTAGCCACTTATTATTAGTTGTTGGCAATGATTTGGGGAAAAGTGAACAGACGTTATAATAAGCCTGTTATTCATGGTACCTACTTATGGTTAAACTGAACTATTTATTGTATCTTTTGCCATATTGCTCGAGTGAGCCAGTCCTAAGATGGAGCTATTGTCAGAATAGAGGTTCTATTATTCCCGGGTGTTAGTCCTGCAGAGACTTCCAGTATATGGCCTTAACACCTGGTATAGGAGAAAAAACCCTGCTCCTGCTTGTTAGTCACCTTCATTAGTGTAGCTCTGGCCTTAATTGTCGGAAATTTATGTAGTGGAGGTACTGTGGAGCAGCTGTCACAACTAGATTGGCTCCTTTTAGCTCTCCAGATGGATGTTAAACAGATTTTTACTGTTTTCAGGTTGAACAAGAATAATTCCTAGTGAAAGTAGTGGTTTGAAAAGGGAAGGTAGAGACTGAACACTTATATTTCATGATCCTTTTGCTACATGTTCAGTTGAAACTGCTCCATTCATGTATGTAATGTTTTCTACACAATGAAATGTCTGTAAGCACATGGCGCTCAAACAAAGCTCGCGCTGAAAGTGAGATGAAAAAGAAAAGCACTATCCAGTTGGGCCAAAGGTCACGTGGGTCAGGGATCGTGAATTTTAAGAAAACTTTGGAAAACTGCAAAAAATAAAGTGTAGGTAGAAATCACTAAAGAAGATAATTGTATGACTGATAGAAATAGCAAAGATATGATAATTATATGATTGATAGAAATAGCAGAAATGCTATAATCATGAATATGACAGCTGATGCGGTCTCCCTCCAGGAAACCACAGTCTTTCGAAGTTTCCAAAAAGCCATAATCAGCAGCACACCAGGCATGTGCTCTCTGCCTAGGAAATTACCACGTTGTTGGGAATTATAGTCATTTGAACATGGAGGCAGCTGGATAAGTTTGGGAATGTGGGTTAATTGCTAAGCTTGTGTCCTTTTACCGACCGCAGGTTAATGGGCTGTGATTCTCTTCTTGTTTTTTTATTTTTTGTTTTTTTTGTCTTTTTTATAACAACACTCCTACATGCTTATAGATAATTTGATTAATTGAATGGAAAGGTCGCCAAAGTATAATCTGAGCAACTTTTATTTGTTTATTTCTTTTCTTTTCTAGCAATGGACACTTTGTGTATGTTTCAGTCACTTTATCAGATCAGCTAATTAGGGTTAAAAATGTTGGTTAAAATGTAACTTGTTAACTAGTTTCCTTGGCTTGTGTTTTCTTAGAGATCGTTAGAGATCATGCCACTTCCAGCTAGCCTTCCCCCTCTTATCACAGATGCCGTGAAGGATTTGACAGCCGTTATCAACTCCAGCCCCTCCAGATTCCACATTTATCTACAGTATGTGCATGTGCATGAAGGCTCACTGTGTGTTTTGTGTATATTTGCACTATACCTGTCTGGTCTATGAGTAGTACTGGCAGATGTGCTTCTGGTAGTGATGCATAAAGGAGCAGGACAAATGGTTATCTGCTAACTGGAGTGTTTAGGGGAAAAATAATATATGCAAGCCTGCTGGGTAATGTCTTCCTTTTCTGTGTTCGACGAAAGAAGTATCAGAGCAAGTATCAAGATTTGTTTTTTTCATGTCAGGTTTGTTATGTTTTGTGCTCCCATGCCTATTTTCTTTTGCAAACCCATCATTCACACCTTTCCATGTGTTGGGTCTGGGATAAGCAGTTGCAGTTTTAGTTGCATCTCCTCTTCCTGTCACCAATCTGGCCCTGGATGAACCTCAGAAATTCTCAAGCCTATGTTTATGAGCATGTCTCAGAAGCTGCTGCTGCTGCTGCTGCTGCTGCTGCTGCTGCTCTATGTAAATCTGTGCTTGGAGAGTGACTTCACGGAGACAGCTCAGACGTCAGGGGTCTGGCTCGCTTCTTGTTTGGAAGTTGGCCAGAATGAGCTCATCCCTGACAGTGAGTCCAGCTGCTCAGTCGTAGGAGTGCTGTTCTTCATTGACCCCTTCACCCAGCCCCGAATACATGTGGTGGCTAGTGTGAGGATGTGTGTTAGTCTGAGTGTGACACTGTTGCCAGAAGCTCCGCCAGGGACTGACCACTGGCAGCCTGCCGCCCCCTCGGCGCCTGCTACACAACGCGGCCTCAGGCCTCCGCTGTTCCCTACGGAGAGGCCCAGTTTGTTCTGGACACACGCCAGCACTGAGCGGTAGGGGGCACGGCCAGGTCAGCTCTCAGGGGTGGTCTTGTAATCCATGCGTGTGAATGTATGTGTGATGTGTTTGGAGCCTCGATGATTAGCTTGTGTTTTGTTTTTTGTGTGATTCTGTTATTGATTCTGTTATTTTTGCTTTAGAGTTAAGCCCTCGAGCTGTAAGATCTCTCTGTCCTTGTCGAGCCCCCAGCATGTCCTGGGAAAAGGGGGGAGGACAGCACACAAAAGATTATGGTTCTAGCTCATTCAGCTATTTCTGTGAAGATAGATGATGATGGGGTTCTGGTCCCGAAAGAAGGTTTTGTAAGTTAGGGGACACAGAAAGTTTCTAGCACACTGCGACTCGTGCTACATTATAGTTCTGAGTGGAAGGGTGCTGCTTTATTACTAATATCATCATGAGTTAAAGATGTGTGGAGCATATGAGATTTCAGCAGCCCAGAAAGATGGGGATAAGATAGCTCCACGAGCTGTGTGTTGGGCTCTGTCACTCAGACATCTCATGGGCAAGCGTAGTAAGTCTGGTCTCAATCTGTGGCAAAGCATATAAGCGTGGGGGCAGCCAAAGGTCAGAACCTGAGAAGGAGTCATATCTCTCTCTCCCCTCCTCTTCTGCCCCTAATCTCTTGCTCCATCTCCTCCTACACTTTACTCGCTTCTGCTTCAGCTTGCCATTTGGAATCCATTATCCAACCAAGTCAGAGTTTTCTGATAATTAAAAGGAGACATTCTCCACGTTCCCCTCTCTTGTGACTTGTGGCTGTTCTTTGAGATCAACCAGTGGGAGGGCAAAGCAAGCAGCCGGGAGATGTGTGTCAGAGAGGCTCCAGTGATGGGAGAAAATGGCCTGACATAGATAGGTGTTGAATATAATACAGTGGTGGGCGAGGTCCCAGCTGGACGAGAGGTGTTCTTCTGGGGTGCAAATTTGAGTAGATTAGGGCCGTAGTTTGCAAAAAAATCACATGAACTGAATCTGCTTTCAGAGTTTGGCAGGGGAACCTTGGCTACTCTGCATAAAGGTCAAAACACGTGATAGTAACTCATTTCTACAGTAAAAAAGCAATCAAACTGTCCCAGCAAAAGTCAGATTGAGTTCATCCCACGTCTCTGAAATTGTAGGTGACAATGTTTTTTTATCGCTGGGTCTTAGTTTAAATTGGGATTTGCGTTCCATTTCTGTTTTTACAGTTGATAAAATTTTTGCTTGTTATTATTTTTGGAAAATAAAACTTCTGACCGCGTACTTTTGTCCTGTTTCATGAATTCACATAACTGAATCAACTGACAACTGACGTCTGAGCCGAAAAGTTGTGCAAGAAAGGAACTCTTCTGATGAAACAAGACATGTGCAGAAGTACAGAAATAATTCTGATATTTATTAGTTAAAAAAATAGACAGTCACATCAGATAACATCAGTGGATGGAAACCGCATCACTTATTGGTTTCAGGTGACATGAGTCATTTTCCACTCATGCATCTTCCGTATCTATGTGCACATCTGCCAGACTGGGTGTGGTCAGAAATTACAGTTGTTTTGAGCGTGAAGTGTTACAGAGTTTCAACTAATTCTCCAGGCAAAGTAAATCTTACAAATTAGCTTCGCCAACTGGGTCAAAGGCAGTCACTTGTTTGCTTTTGGAGCATGTGATGAGACTGCAGCACTGAGTGTGTCTGACAGCGCAAGCAACGTTAGTGTCTCCAGGGTAGCATGAGTGGTCTTGAACTTGTGACATGCAGCCAGACCGACACTTCACAACCGCAGGGCCCACAGATCATCACAGGATTCCCAAATCAGATGACATGGTGTTAGTGAAAGTCTTTTTGTATTTATTTATTTTCAGTTGTATTCGCCTGTCATGTGACGCAAGGGGAAACCACTGTATTTCTGTGGGGCTGTCATTTTTCAATATGTGCTTTGTACCATTCACAGCTGCATCCTGTGTTCATTCTATAGGTAAGATGTAATAGTTTGATCCATGCAGTTCCATGGCTTTCTAGCTGAGTATTTTGGAATCAGTGAAATATTTTTAGTAAGAACAGGTCTTTAAGAATTATTACACATCTTGGACCTGAGGGCAGATTCAAGCCACTTCAAAAACAAATTACCTTTGTGGTTAGGTGCATCTGCTGCACTCTACTATTAGAGGTAGCATCAAAACTCGGATCTGACTCCACAGCTGACCTCTGTATATATCTTGTGTTTCCATCTGTTTTCAACACCTCCTTTCAGTTCATTCCTATTTGCGTATGAAACAAGAGTTTTAACATCTGAAATGTGGCAGCAGCCACTGTTTTGTCTTGTTTGGTTAACCTCAGTGAGACAGAACAGCCTTGTGTTGAAAAGCTGCTTGTCTCTCTGTTTGTTGACAGATTCTGCTATCAAAAATGCCACAGCACCAGTGCTTTTCTTTTCTTACCATCACCTTGTCTTTCTGTAGCAGTCCAAATTACAGGGATGGAAGCTTTGACTTCCAGGCGGTTGGAGTATACTGTACATACTTAGCGCAACCTCTACTTCCTTTGAAATGTTTCAGCTGCTCATGCCTCATTTCCTACCAGCAAACACAATGACCAAAGCAGCCGCTCTGTGCCAGACACGTGTGGGTTATTAACATGATAAATACCCCACAAGTTATGGCGCTGGCAGTCACATCTGTGTTTAGAGCCCTTAAACACATGTTTTGTGTAAGCCAGCACTTAGATATAAATGTGCAACAAACTAAAACATGATTCCCAAAGCCAATACTTCTTCTGTTGTTGGTTCCAGTCTTATCTGGATATGTTGTGTGAGTTTGCAAGTGCATATGTGTTTTTGTTTACATCCTAGTGTAAGGGAAAAACACACTTGCAATGCAAGAGGCAAAGAGAATTTTAGTAAAGGAGAGGGGCCTCAGTCAATGATGCCCTGTCCCTCTCCCCCATATGGTTGGCCTGCTGGTATAGTCACAGGCTGACATCAGCCTATTAAGAAGCTCCTGCCCTGTTCCAATCAGAGGAATTCAGACATGCACCCAGGCCAGCCGCCTTCCTCTCCATTTCTCTATTTTAAGAGCCAGACCGAGGGGGGTGGAATTACACTCCAAATATACTTAATCATTTCCATCAGTGATGTAGGATACAGAGCAGCAGGGGCTGAACTCTAATGCTGCTCCAGGGCTGTTTCCATGAGGTACATTCACAATCCACATTAATGTTCTCAAACCATTTGGGGCAGGTCACTGTACAAACTACTGTTTGTGTAAAAGCCTTTGACACTGTCAAAAATGTGCGTCACTCCGATGCAATATGCAATATCTAATTCTAGTGCAAGGGCAGAGAGAGAGATTTGGGATGAGCAGACAGAGGAAGAAAGGACAGGGGATGCGGTTGCAGCGGTTGCAATGTCTGTCATCCTAAATGAGTGACTCAATGATGGTAAGTGGCTTTTGACATACAGTCTAGAGTGAAGGAAGTGTGCACTTTGCTCAACACTGATTAACTGTTTAGCAGCCTGTTCCACTTTGTTCTAAACATGTGCCTTGTGTCCAAGTATCAGCATTATCACTGATGTTTTTTTCTTGACCCTCAGTGACGTTATCATGTTTTTCTGAGGTTCCTGAGAGAGACAAGAAGATAAAATTACAGGATGTGGCATTCCCACTATGAAATAATCATGCCTCTTGCTGCTTGTCCTCTCATCTAAGTGGTTAAGGGGGAGCAGAAAAAGGAAAAAGCGTGTGTGCAGGAGCACGGGCGGGCTTGCACGCTCTTGGGAAGATCACAAAGACTTTGGCGGGAGGGTGGCTGTGATGTGGCGGCACTCTGATACACATGGGCACCATTCTGTCCTTGGGTGGCGACAGTGGAGCACTGCTCACCGGAAATCCCCAACCATTCTGCTACATGACACAGAAAGTGTTGTCTGTGTGTCTTCTCTCCAACCCAAGAGCTACTATGCAATGCCCTGGCAGGAATCTGATTTAAAGCAGCAGACACCTAGAATTAGCGCCACATAGTCTCAGATACTTTGTGTCAGTGCATGCAAGACTGGCAAAACCAAGTCTTGTATAGTTCCACACTGTAAATTAAACTTTTGTATTCCAACACTAAGTCATGGTTGTCATACAGGTGCACTCAGCCAATCACAGTGTTGTTGTCTTATTTCTATCTATTAGCATAATCCCTATCACCACTGCACACTGCCACACTGTGTTAGTTGTGGTGAAAAGACAAGTCTCTGCATGTGGGTGGAACACATAGATGTGTTAACAGTGTTTGTCATGATGACAAGACACCCATGAAGATACATACGCAAACATTAGGTACACCATGTGGCTTTTCCTTCTGTATTTGATCTCAAGAAACTCCACGCGAAACAACACAGACACTGGGATTTAAAGTGAGTAAGTGTGAAACTCACTGCAGGATATAGGTGATGTGAGGTGTGACAAGAATGGAAGGAGGGAATTTTTTATTTTTTTTTTGCTAATTCAGCCTCTATTAAATGAGATTAAGTGCAAGCCTTGTTTTAGCAAGTCTGGGATAACACTTAAAGTCATATCTTGTGTGCTGTTTGTGTGAGTGAACGACGGCGTCACACTACTAAACTACAGCACAACCCCACTGACTCACAGCTGCGAAAACCCCAAACCTTTAAACCTTTAAAGTGTTCCACCAACCCTGTCAGACAGAGCACACAACACTGTGTGGAACATGCACTAAACTATAGATTATTTTCCCTAAAGCATACTACTGTGTATTCAATGTTTGTTTTTTTAATTAAGTTATGGATGAGTGGCAAGACATCTTGTCCACTAACTGCATCTTATCTTGACCAAACTCCCGAATATAACTGTAGAAAAAAGTAACAGTGTGCACATCCAACTTAAAATAAAAGATATGAACACCATAGAAACATGATGAAATGATGAGGGTTGGAGCTGCTCTCATATGCCAGGTGGGGGCACATCAGATATGAAATAAAATCAAATACAAATTTGAACTTTTGAGCACTGTGTCATGAGCTGTGTAGCTGAAAAACACTTTGAGGGCTATCTGTACATTAGTCATTTGGTAGGAACCGCAGAGTCACCCATTCCAGTTGAATGGGTGATTCATTAATAAGAAGATGTGAGTAGGTTGTGTAACTCCTGTAAAGCAGTAGCTGTATTATGGCTACTCAGCTTTGCTGTTTACAGCCTGTGATGGCCTTTGACTTCCCCCCTCCTTTGCTGACCCCCTCGCCAAATCCTGTATTTATTAAACAACCCCACCACCTGTCTTTGCTAGAGGAATGTGTGTGCTGTCAGGGCCCAAAACCACTACTCCTGCTGCCAGTTCTTTCCTCGATGTTGGAGGAGAAAGGAGAGGGAAAAGCAGCTACAGGTTAACCGCTGGACTGCTGTGGTTTTAGGCCTGCCTTACTGGACCGTGCAGCTTGCTGGTTCTCTCATTAGCCTCCCTCTTTTTCCTTCCAAAATCTCTCTTTCCCCCTCTTGTACGTAGCGAAGTGCCAGTGGGTTTTTGGAATACTGAAATAGCCTGTGTCTTGTTTTATTTGTCAGGCACTCAGTGAGAATTCCCCCTCCAACCCACAGCTGGCTCAGGAATGTCCTTTGACTCCCCTCTCAAGTCTCCACTCATCACCTCCCTATCCCCCTCTCGTTCTTTATTTTTTCTCCTCTTCCGCACTGTCTCTTCTTTCTCTTTCTCTCCCCACATTGCTCCATGTTTTATCTCTTTCTCTCTACCATGTCCCCGCATCAGTGCTTTCAGGGATGGCTGTTAGGAAGGGGCTAACATGGGGAGCAGAGTTGATCGGTGCCAAAGCTCACAAACGGCTCCCTGCAAACACAAAGAGTTGCTGTGGAGATAGAATCCCATACTACGCCTAAATTGGATTTGCTGACTTTGTCTCCCCTGCTCACTTTTATTATTTCTCTCTCACCCTGTGCCTCTTGCTCTTCTTGATGTCAATTTTTCCACTCTGCTCTCTTGGGAATCTTATGTATTTACCTCATTCTGCATGTTAATGTCTAAATACCTGCTGTGTATTAAAACAAACAAACAAAAAAACCTACCTCTTGTCAGCTGGAATTTAGGTGTTGTAATGAAATAATGTATGAAACAGAATAAATATTCACTCGCAGACAAGAGTAATTCTGTAAAAATACCATGCTATGGAAAGAAAAACTATGTGAGATGTTGTTGACATGAATGTTTTCAGGTACACTGATCAACCACAACATTAAAACCACTGACAGGTGAAGTGAATATCATTGACCATGTTGTGACAATACAATCTTCTGATGGGAAACATTAGGACCTGGCATTCATGTGAATGTTACTTACACATGTACCACCCACCTAGACTAGGACACCCCTACCCCATAGCAATGACACTCCTTGATGGCAGCAGCCATCCCTTGCAGAATGCAGACACAGGCACACACACAAAAACGGTTTAGGAGCAACTAAAAAAAACATGAAGAACAGCACAAGGTGTTGACCTGGCCTCCAAATTCACTAGATCCCAAACTGATCAAGTATCTGTGGGATGATCCACAAAGGCCACACCCCTTAAGCCACAGGTCCCAAAGGCCCCCACTAACAACATTCTGTTGCTTGTCACCACAGGACACCCTCAGAAGGCCAGTGTCCATTCTCTGATGAGTCACAACTGGTTTGGAGGAACAAGGGAGAACTACACAATATTCAGTTCAATTAAATTTTATTTATATTGCGTCAATAACGATACAAATCGTCTCAAGATGCTTTACAAAACCCGGCCTGAAACCCCCAGAGCAAGCCTGAAGGCGACGGTGGCAAGGAAAAACTCCCTTTTAACAGGAAGAAACCTTGAGCAGAACCCAGCTCATATGGAGGGACCCATCTGCCTAAGGCCAGCCGGGTATAGACAGAAGGTGGTCATAATGGTGGTCATAATGGTCATAATGTTATGCTTGATTGGTGTATGTACCTTCAGATTAGTGGATGTGAATGGATGTACGTGAATGGATGCATGTGCGTATTACAGGTTTTATATGTATGCATCAGTTCATTTCCATTAATGGGGATCACACATTAGGAAAACACTTGAGGTTTTTGTCTCTTTATATTTTTTATTCAGTGCTTTTTTTTCCAATTTTTGTAGACTTTCCATTATAGCTACCACTTAAAATCCAATAAATTGGATCCAATGGTCATTTTATGACGTAATTAATTATATAATCATTCATTCATCTTCTGTAACCGCTTGTTCCTGTTAAGGGTCGCGGGGTCTGCTGGAGCCTATCCCAGCTGTCATCGGGAGAGAGGCAGGGTACACAATGGACAGGTCGCCAGTCCATCACAGGGCTAATTATATAATCATTCATTTGAATTTAATACGAATCATTTATAATCTCTGGTCACCTGATAAATGCAAGATGCATACCCAGTATTCATGCTACCTTCAGTACTGTTTTGGATCTCCCCTACCTCCTTAAGGAAGGATCCGTTTTTTTTTTTAGTTTTTTTTTTGTTTGTTAGTTTTTCTTTTGCAGCCAAATGCACCAGTGCAAAATCTCCCGCTGCAAATCACCGACTCCTTTTTGAGTGTACAATGCTTTTTTTCCTTAAACTTTTATGACAGAACAGCTGCGTGCTGCAGCCAAATACAACACTACGATTGGTTTCAACCAAGGCTGTAAAGCTGGAGTCCTGAAATCAAAAACAGAAATCTGAAAAGAAACTATTGCGTTACTGCAGCCTGGTGATAAGTCTCTGCCTTGTCTTGATACTTCTCTGTCAGTCTTGGAACTGAGTGAGTTAGGTGTGTAGCTGCTATAAGGACAATTAAGTATAAAAATGATTGGTGAAATGCACATCTGAACGCACAAAAACATTTGATTTGTAGTGATGTAAATATTTTCCAAAAGCACCTGCCCTGAGCAGAATTTGTCCTCAATCCCACATGCACTCGAAAGCATCTGGAGATAGCAGCATGGTTTACTCTGAATCCTCCACAGAGAACTATTGTGTGTGTGTTCAGCTAAATTCTTTACCTAATGCATAAGTATTGGTCACAAGGCTTATACTCAGCTGGTCATATCTGATCTTCTCCTCTGGAGATACACAGCTACTGGGTATGTTTTGTTGGTAGTAAGTTCCAGATCAATTTTTCATGTTAAAAGAAAATTAATCAACATATCACAGCGTCTGGATGAAGTTAGATTCCCTTCCACAAAACAGTACACTGCCATAAAAAGTTTTATCATGTGACAGTATCTTCCTGAGGGCACAGCTACACCACTTTCTAGCTCTCTCTAATCTTCCCTCTGGCCTCCTCTAAAGCCTGAGTCATTTTTTATGCCGAGACATTCCACTGAATGATTAACATGAACTTTTTCCACTGCTTAATACAATTATGAATGGACTCCTCCAGTGAGTCAGGCTGAATCAAACTGCTTGATGGCTTTTGTGGACTCTGCTCTACTCCAATCTTCCACCAGCATGCCATCGATCCATTGTTCAGCTCTCTGTCTCCCAAACAAAACAGCAGCGTAGACCATCATGAATAATACAGCATCTAATACCTCATGAAATATGCATCAGTTGATGCGCTTTCAGATTGATATGCAAAGCTTTGTAGCACAACACCTTCCATGATTTATATGTGCTCTAAGGGAGAGGGGGAGAGAGAAAGCATGCAGCAGCACTGCGGTTGTGGAAGCACTTGTTGATGCTAAAGCTAAAGTGAACCAGATGGTACTGGAATGGGACATGCTGCGTTACTCTGCGCTGAGGTAATTCTTAGGTTCTGTTACTGAACCTGATGGTATATAATTTGCATGCTCACATTTGTGTAAAAAACGAGAAGTGTTCGGTGAACGTTTTAAGGGTTAAAGGTTTCCTTCCTCTCTGTTTTGAAGGATGCCAAATAATAATAGAAAAAAGTAAATTGAGTGTGAAAGAATCCACGGTTCCCTTATGCCCTACTGGCAAATTGAGGCGGAGATACAAAAAGCAGGACTGGGCTCCCTGAGGAGCCCCCGTTGGTCTCCTTAAGGAATACATGGTAAGAATGAATACAGTCCTCCCAGCCAGAGCCTTTTCTTCCCATATCCTTCATTTAACACAACACAGTACCACTGGTGGTATCAAATATGAATAAAATGTGACCTAATTGAAAAACGGTGGTAATTATGTATTAATGATAGACTATGGAATGAAAGCAGACATCCTTAAGAAACTATTCCTCAGCTATCTCGTCTTAGTTGCCACCTTTAACATGCCAGTCTCCAGAGGTGTATAAAGTACTTGAAAAAAATAACTAAGTAAAAGTACAAATACCATAACTGAAAATGACTTTGGTAAAAGTTAAAGTCACCCATAAGAAAATCACTTGAGTAAAAGTCTTAAAGTAGCTCACATTAAGTATCAAAAGTATCATAAGTACAAGTACAAGTAAAGTACAAAGTATTTTTATAGTACACATAAAAAGAAGCAAAACAACCGGTTCTCCCCTTGTTCTCTTTATTTCACTTTCAGGTGAATGAAATAGATGTGGTATAATAAAACAAAAACAAAAAAACACTTGACATAGTGAGTGAATCAAGTGTCTGCCTGAGAACAAAATAAAGCGTCTGTCTGCCTAAGAACACAAAAAAGTGCCACCTATCTCCTAGTCACGAGTGACTGTCGTCTTCTACCGAAGGAGATGCTGTCAGTGTGGTAACGTCTTCCGTGTCTTCCTCATCAGCGTTAACTGCGGAGGTAGCCATGTTGATGTCCGCCGCCCTGCGCATCCTGCCCTTACCTCTAAACCTCGTGAGAGTAGGCTACAGTGTACCATCCTCTCGGACACGCCCATTCCAGATAATCCTTCGATGATTAATTATATTTCTATTTTAATTTGTAACGAGTAACGAGGTGGCAAACGTCACAGTAACAGAGTAAAAGTATATATTTAAACTTTTAAATGTAGTAGAGTAAAAGTAAAAGTCCTGATAAAAAAAAACTCAAGTAAAGTACAGATCCTCAAAAAAACTACTTAAGTAGTGTAACGAAGTACATCTACTTTGTTACTATATACCTCTGCCAGTCTCCTTTTCCCCATCCTTTGCTCTACGCTTCAGACTCTTAATATTCAGTGACACCAGCGACTGAGTTGGGTGTTTTCCTGGAAAATACTTCACCAAGGTTTATCCTTGTGTTTAAATGAGCACAGACACAAACAGGACCTGATGTGTCTCGTTGCAAGGGTTTCAATATCCTTGGAAGCGAGAAAACGGATAAACCAGACCTTGAGTCTGCGTCAACACATCAAGGAGGGTTTGAGCTGTTCCAACTTGTCATGATGTCACTGACGTGCACACACACACACAACAAAAACTGGAATGTCAAGATAACAAACATTATGTCTTAGTTGCTACTCCAGGTTTCTTCCGCTTTGTGTGCAAATACTGTTTGAGGTGAGCCCTGCGTACCTAATGTTTCCAAGTGTGTGTGCAAAGACTGAGGAATACAAGTACAGGTCACTGGGGTGGGCACAACTCCTCTGACCACAAACTGACAAAATAAGCCTTGAAATTCTAATCTGTTTGCCCGGTCAGCTGTGTAATCTTGAATGAATTTGCATTCATAGACAAAAATTCAAGGAGAGACCAACATTTATTGAGGAACTCGAACATGATAGGTAATTGTTTGGTTTTTCGAGTCCCAAGAGCAAGAAGTACAAAACAGGAAATATCGTTTTACATTTTATACTAAAAAAATTAAGATTTTTACTATAATGCATTTCATTATTTGAATAATGATTTTCAGTAACTTTAATAAGGGAAGACGGAAATATATACATATAAAATCACTTTATCTGCCTATCCTAAAAAGAACTCCACCTTTTCTAGCTGCTCTAACTCCATTCATTTGACAGTTTAAAATCTTTCCATTCCAACTTTTAAAATCTCAAATAAAACTTGACTCAAGTCAAGTCTGGTTCGAATTATTGATATCTCTAACAATTTAACTTTCCATCTATTTCTGATTCCTTTAGTAAAGGCCTTGTTAGTTGGCTCACTCTAAGCTCCACTGCTGAGAACCACAATTGCGCAGTGTAAGAAGAGAAATTTGACAACCCACATACACCAAAAGCTCAATCATTTTGTGAGGTAAAAGAAACAAGTAGGTCGCCTCAGCACCAAACTTCTGTTTTGATGAGATTTATAACCATGTCTGATATCAGAAAATTGGCTGAATCTTCATGCCTTCTGTTATTCAGTAGCAGCGCCATCTCTCATTAGATATTTCACGTGTCAGGTTTAGCAAAGACAACGTGCAGGTCCATTCTTAGGTACACAGAAGTTGCAAAGCGGGCCCCTGCTGTCCCAGCCCGTTGTTGGGGGGCTGCAGACGTGCTTGAACACGTCAGCCTCGGATCACATTGCTTTTGTTGGGCCAGTCCCAGCTCCACGCTGCTCCTCATGACATCAAAGGGCCATGTCAGTGTGTGTTAGCACAGATGAGAAGCGGTGCGAGCACATCTCAGCAGAGTGTGATCGGTAGGGGCCTTGGTGCACCCTCAGGGACACAGTGTGTTGTGTTAGCAAGCAGGGTAGTCACGCAGCACTGACAAAACAGCCATACACAGGAGCTGAAACTTGTTGAAGAGGCACCTATCAAATGCTTGAAGGACAAGATACACTGATCAGGCATAACATTATGACCACCTTCCTAATATTGTGTAGGTCTCCCTTGTGTCTCCAAAACAGTCGTGACTCATCAAGGAAAGGACATGGGCCTTGTATTGTCACAAGATGGTCAATGTTATTTACTCCTCCTGTCAGTGTCAGTTTAGTGTTGTGGCTGATCAGTGTACAAATAAAACAAACAGGTGAGAATTAGGATGGAGAAAGTTTGGATGGACAGCTTTTAGGCAGAAAAACATATATACTAATAAGATAGATACATGACTCACTAAACATAAAAAAAGGCAGGCTGCTCTGATGTGAACCAGAGCCTGTGCTACCTCCTGTGAGTACTATTGGACTGAATGTATCTACAACATTCATCTATTTGATAAGAGCTACAATAGGACAGAAGTGAAACAGGTCAGGAGAGGATGGCGGGGGTCAGGAGTCACCACACAGGAGGCAAAACATCCTCTCTGATACTCCCAAAAATCACATCCCCTAGTGTCGCTGTAGCCAGACCTGAACATCCTCTCCTCGGTCTAAACAGAGCAACTCTCTTCCCTACAGGCCTAGTCTGTAGCTAACATGGCATGAAAAAGTTCAGCTGTAAAAATGTTTGGATGTTATGTCTAACAAGGATGCCTGTTATCTTTTAGAGTAGCTACACACACACGAAAAACTAAAAGGAAAAGGAGGGAGAAGAGTCTTGCATGATATTTTTATGTGCAGCTGTTGTTGTGTAAAAGCCACTTAACCACTTGATGAGTTTCATGTTTGAAGTTCAACGAGAAAAAAGAGAGATTTGTGTGTTAATTGAAGAGAATACTATAAACTCACTTAAAAATACATTGTTTTTGGCCAAGCTGAAAACATAGCCATTTGTCTTATTTTCTTAAAATAACATTTTATGATGTTTTCATCATATGGTGAGGCAATAAACACTATAACCCAGTTTAGCTGTTATTCTTTCCAGTTTTAAAGAAGAACTTGACATGCCTGTGTGGCAGGTACTGCCTGGCAGGCTGAGGCTGCCGCGAACGTGTGCTCAGTGCTTATCGTGACAGTGTCTTGTGTGCAGAGAGAGAGGTGTGTTGTCAACAGGTGTGACTCTTGACCCTCACTCTGCCTGTGTCTGTCAACACATCTAGGCCTGATGTCTCAGCTCGGGCATGGAGAGACATGCTGCACCACGACAGAGTTTGTCTGCTCACCTGCTCACATCGATACAGTATCCAGTCTGTTGAACAACTGTGTGCACTTTTAACTGCTCTTGGCTATCCTGCTCAGCAAGTATTGTGAATTTTGTTTTTGTTTGGCAAGTTAAAAGCCCCTGAAAACTGAAAGACTGAACTTAAAATGCGTTCTCTCGGTTAGATATTCCACTTTCTTCACAGCGAAGTACATATGGCACAGTTGCTGGATGTAATGAACCTACCCTCTGTGATGAATGATGAGGAGATTAACCATAAACTACTTGTTGATGTTCAGCAGGAATTTGGTCACTGGAGATGATGTCAAAGCCCAAACATCTGTTGGCAATTCACCAGCGAGTTTCCTTAATTTATTTTCTGGACAGCAGGGTTAATCTTTACACAATGATAAGATTCTTGGCAAACCTCTTAGAAGACATACGCACACAGGCGTGCGGACACACTTTCATTCGGGCTGATGATTCCAGATGTTTCCTAAACGGATGAAAGACTGGGAAGCTCCTCTTAGACCTGCATTAGACTCAACTAAGTGCTGGAAGCTGACCAGCTGGAACCACCCAGGCCTTCATATTGTTTCCTCCTCAAAGACCACTCCCAGCCGAGGTCTATAGTTATGATTTATATCCTCAGGAAGTGTCAGGCTCGTGGTGAGGAGGAAAGGGCTGAAATTCCAATCACTATATATAAAGCTACATGATTGGTCAAAGTTAACAGAGAGTACACAAAAACAAACAAAAAACAAAAACAAAGCAAAAGTGAAACTAATCTCAGCCACTACAGTACTCTTTTCATATGTTTATTTGTGCATTGTTAGCATAGCCTGCTTTCTGGCAAAATCATACAAGGAGAAAAATTATGTTTCATTGGGGGTTTCAGATTGGCACTAAGGAGTTATTAAACTTCTCCAACAGACTGGTCTTTCATCACAGGTCACTAATCCACCTCGTGGAAATATTAAGATGTCATTAAATATGTCACTCCAGCTCAGAAGAGCTTATGGTCTGGACCTGCAGCGGACTTAACCATATGCACATAAAAATACAAACAGCTGCTCAGTTCGGCTGTGCAAGCCACCCACTTTTGTTTCTCAGTTGTTTCTGATTATGCAGCATCACTGAAAGCCGCAAACATCTCAGAATGTTACTGGGAGTCAGAAGTGGGCGTACTTTTCACCTGAATGGAAAGATTGTAACAATTATGGTGTTAGCTAAGCTCATACAATGGGCCCATTGTGCAATGTATAACTTCCCGGGCTGCTGGTGGATCTGAGGCTTGGCAAGATGAGAGTGTGACAGGTCTGAGGTGAAGAAATAGCCCACCGCTGAATTGCTGGCTTTGTTTGCAGACACAGATATTGTAAAAGTTGTGTAAATGTACACCGATCAGCCACAACATTAAAACCACTGACAGGTGAAGTGAATAACAGTGACCATCTTGTGACAATACAATGTTCTGCTGGGAACCTTTTGGACCTGGCATTCATGTGGATGTTACTTAGACATGTACCACCCAACTAGACCAGACCAGGCACCCCCACCCCATAGCAATGACACTCCTTGATGGCAGCAGCCATCCCCAGCAGGATGCACAGACATACACACAAAAACGGTTTAGGAACAACTCAAAAAACATGAAGAACAGCACAAGGTGTTGACCTGGCCTCCAAATTCACTAGATCCCAAACTGATCAAGTATCTGTGGGATGATCCACAGAGGCCCCTCCCCTCAACCCATAGGACCCAAAGCCCCCTACTAATAACATTCTGTTGCCAGACACCACAGGACACCCTCAGAAGGGTGTTCATTCTCTAATGAGTCACAACTGGTCATAATGTTATGACTTACATGTGTACGTCATCTGATTTGCACGCTGCTCAAAAATAATATCTTGGATGAGGCCTCATTCATGCTTGGGGCTGTGTCACCTGCTACACCTCTTTCAGCTGGTTGTGATTCACCTGCATAGACGCATGTCTCATCATGCGTCTATGCAGAGTGTGTTTCAACAGGTGCCTGCTAACATAATAACACGCACTCATTAACATGAGGGTATATTCAGCAAAGGGATACAAATGCAGTGATGTGTTTTAGTGTCTCATAGTATGTTTCTCTTTAGGGTACATATTAACTTGAATAAAAGTTCAAGAAGATTTCCTGTCTTCTGCTGTGAGCATTTCTGATATGTTTACCTATGTCTGCCTATTGGATCATGTGACTTTAGGAGTGTGTGTGGAGTGTGCCAGACTTGAGTATATGGGAGGCAGGATCAGAGCTCTAGGTGTGTACGTACGCTCGCCAGACACACAAACCGGACAAACGACTTGGTGATTCAGCCCTGCAGCGGTAAAGGTGCGTGCTTGCGTGTGTCAGACACTCACCTACTTAGCAGGGCTAAGACAGGCAGGCAGATGTAGGGAGATGTAGTGCAGACTACCACAAAGCACATTAATAAGATCCCAAAGTACAGCCTCCATGCTCAGCTCTCATGATCCCTCAGCTGATCCCGCAGCTGATCTGGCAGCAACGGCCTCCTTGTTCCACTCAGTCAGCACATCAACTCCTTTCAACTTCATCCAGGTTACTAAGGACAGGGGGATTCATTAATACTTTCTCCACAATCTGTGTCACCTGCTTACTCCCTAAAATAATATCTTGTTGTGGATGAGGCCTTTCAGCATGTAGTGTAATAATGTCAGCACCCTTGCAGGTGGTTTTATTCACAACGCCTTCCAGCAGAGGCTTTTTTTCAGGCTTTCAGTAAAAACATAAATGCAGTATATTTAGTTGTTCTGTACAGCTATGTAAGACCAGTATGTCTGCTGAGTGTGTGTTACATTTTCACTGTCTTGGTTTTGGTAAGTGGCATTCAAAAAGAGTTCCGTTTCAGTTTTGCTGGGTTGAGGTAGTGTTTAAGTCTAGCACAATTCAGGAAGAACAAATTAAATTAGGCACTGATACTCCATCTTCTCTATGTTTGGTGAGTTTAAAGCTGAAACCTAGGAGTATATACCAGGCATTTAGAGTTTGTGTAAATGCGCCATCATCTACTAATACAGATGAAGTAGACTAACCATAAGTGCCCCAGTCTCAGAATAATATGCATTATGCAAATTTGCATAATTTCACCTCCACTGTAAAATCGTTTTTTCATAATTAAGCTAGTGGAGTGGACTGTGTCACCTTGGCAGCAGAACCCAAACCAGAGTTTCCGAAATCCAGCTTTTATTACATGCAGTATGAGATCTGTTCAGAAGACTGGCAGAGGATCTTAAAGACCCCTCTGCACTACAAATCCAAAGAAATCAGAGCAGTGGGTCAGAATTTCCATTAAGAGCCATCGTACATGATTTATACCTAAATTTAACTGTTTGTTTTGTCCTAAATAGTTTGTTATGACATTTCATGTGAAAAAGACAACAGGCCATCTGTTCTCTCTCTGCATTCGCTCTTCTCATTCACTCTCCCTGTGTAAACTCCTGAGTTTGTTAATGGGAACAGATTTGGACTGATATCCAAACTTTACTTTGGTAAAAGAACACATGTAACATCAGTAAAAAATGCCAAAAGTAAAAGCACTCATTATACATAATGGTCTCTTGATACAGAACATAATGGATCACTGACGATTGATGTAAAGTTTGCTGGTAAAGGTTAACTGTTTTCAACCAGTTAATACAGTGATCATAGCATGTTGTACATATAAAAAAAAAATCAAGTGTTTTTTCTTTCTTAAAATAATGTGACATTTAATAAGTGTAATAATTCCAAAATAAGATATTTTGTTAACTGGTTGGAATTTTCTCACCAGAGTTTTTCACTTGGTTAAACAAAATAAGACTCATTAGTGTACACAATGTTTGGAGTGGGCACAGTACTAAAAAATCTGATATATTAAGTAAGTAAAGATGTCAGATAAATGTGTTGCAATAAAAAGTACATTGTGTCTCTATAAAATCGGTTTGTACGTCATCAGAAAACAGAGATACTCAAGTAAAATTTCAAGGTGTAATTTAAGCTTTAATTTCGAACAACACTTGAGCACATGCACTTAGTTGAGTAAATACAGCTGGAGCTGGAGCTGTTTCATATACACAACTTCAAAAAGCAGATCAACAACTGTCTGTATGGTTAAGTTTCCTTTATTCACTTTTCACCCAAAACCACATGGGGAGAGCCATGTATGTCCTCCACAATCCCCTCCACTAAGAATAAAGAAACCAAAACCAAAAACATAACCTCACACATAACTGAAAATGCCCAGGGAATCCGACTGAACTTGCTAGATCGCTGCATCTCAGACAATGCTAAAATTCCATAAAGGATTTTTGCTTTTGTTGTTGCATGAATTTGAAATTAGACTCATAAAAAGATCAACTGAAAGATACTGATATATGAAATCAGTATCTTTCAGAAAATCTAATTTTGAAATGTTCTGCTGAACCGTTCAGTAGACTTAAAGCTTAAGTAATGCACAGGAATGATGCCAGAACAGACAGAAAGAGTTAGACAGAAAGAGCTGATCTCCTCGTATGAGCCAAAGAACTTAGGAATTAACAAAGGAAGGCGCTCCTGGTTTTTCCCTCCCACCCCCACAGTCTCTGGGCATATCATGGCTGTCATCTTGCATAAGCAAGCTTAATGGCTGAAGCTTTTTGTGTACAGCATCCTGGACTGATCTAGCAAATCAAAGAATGATTGTACCAGTCAGGGAAACTCTCATGTCACAGGGCCATGAAGAAAGAAGGAGGGACCAGGGCCAGAGGAAGCCATGAGAATCAGATCACCGAGGCTAATCTGGAGAGCGGAAGTTGTCTTGTCTGTGCTGGAGAAAAGATGTTTAAGAACTGTTTTCCTTAGAGTCAAATTTTAACTTGTAATAATGGTATGATAATAGTAGTTAACAACTTTATTACACTTGTAGAGTTATGGTTTTCAGGTTTGGCTGGTTTGCTGGCTAATCTTCAAACCTCAAAACCACCTTGATCCATATCTGATCTAGGAGAAATATGAGGGCAGAACATAGTTGAAGACAGATATATGTACTTTTATTTTGTTTCGGCTTTCATAGTGGTTTCCTATCTGCTGTGTGCCCTGTCAGAATGAGCTGTGACCCAAAATCTTCTTATGATTCATTCTTCTTATTCATCTTCATCTTTCTGGGATATGTAGATGCTGATAGCACAGTGATGGGAACAGCTTGGTGGCATCTATGGCTAATTCGGCATGGACTTGACAATGTCGCTGTGTTGAGGCCTTGGCTACATCTAATCTCCTCTATCGCCCCTCACGTGGCCTGCTAGCACAAGGAACACACTATGGCATTTTGTGGCTTTTTCCAACTTGAGTTCTCCTTTCTCTGTATTTTTGGTATGTTTTTGTCTCTGCTAACTGCACATACGCATAGGCTTCACATCACCATTAGGCCTGAAACAAAAGACAAGCTTTGTCTTCACTAGCTTGCAAAAACTGAAGTGAGATGCTCCAGTTGCTGCATACTTGAAATATGTCACTTTCCTCCCACATGTTTTCACACTGACTGAATGCATGGGCTTCACTACCAGCAGTACAATGACTGGCCAGGGCTAGTGATTGATGAGTGGCAGGGGCTGCTTGGCTGGGGTGCACACAGTGTCCATTACCATGTCAGCGAGGTAAGAGAAAAAGACTGACAAAGTCGTGTAAGGTGTTAGAAGAGACACAAACACCGCAGCTGTCTTCAGATATGGCTGACACTTCAAAATGACACGGTTTTTGTTTACCGAAAGGAATGTAATTAAGGTTTGGGTTCAGCTGCATTTCTGACAGCATGGAACAGAGCCAGAGAGGGATGATGACTGGCAGACGGCCTCTCGATGATATCAGCACCTTCCAATCTGTTTGTGCATACCACAAGATATCGGACATGCTTGTGTGAGAGCAGTTTACTGTTTATCTGCCCAAGATAGCAGGCTTAATAAAACAGGTTGAGACTAGTTCTTAAAAGGGCAGCAGTTTGTTCATCAAACTGGTTCTCTAAGCAGGAGGCTGTTGAAAATGAACTCCAGCCAAATGGATAAGTCAGTCCAGAGGACAAAATGCCACAGTGAACAATACATTTGTTCAGGACTGTTTGTAGTTTGTTGTACAGTGAACAATAGATTTGTTCACCACAATGGATTTGTTCACTCCATACAAAACTGGTTCTCTTAACAATTGTGTGTTTAATCATAGCCAAGCCTGGTCTCTTGTTTTACCACAGTGAAAGAATTAAGGAAAAAATGAGAGCTGGAGAATAAGGTTGTGCGCACACACATATATAAAGATCACATCCTGTCAGCAGCCTACTCTTGTTTACGACTGCTTTTTCACCTGGAGTCTAGCTCCAGGCATAAAAGTGAGTCACACTCAGCAAGACTTTGGGACAACAGGCCTGACAAAAAACAATACTGCCCCTCCCCACACATTCAGAAGCCTTCCTCCTCGTAACTTCTTACACTCTACTGGTTCTCTACTTCACAATCCTGGGCTGTATAACAAATGCTTAGCAAACACACATCATCCTCAGATTTAAGCTGCTCCTCTCCTACTCTCTGTTGAACACCAGCCTTCCTCTGCCAAATTTCAAACCTAAAACTAACAATAAGGAGCAGCGTATAATTGTGTAACTGTCTGTTTCTTCAGCCTCGTGCAATATGTCACTGATTTGTCAGCAGAACCCCCACCGCCAGTGGAAGGTGTGGAGTGAGAGCTAAACCTGCTTCCTTTAAGCTGTGATGAGAGAGAAAATAACAAACACTAGCAACCAGTGAGCAAGCAACTGCAATAACAAGGTGAGGGCAATGTACTCTTTTTGGAAATAGAGAGAGAAATCCCAATTTAACTACACCAGAGAATCACACAATGCCTTTACAGTCAGTGTACAGTCACATACAATGGTACTGTGACAAATAAAGATGCATTGTGCTAAAAAAAAAAAGAAAGAATAAATACTTAATTAAAAGCAGAGTTTTTTTAATAACTAAATAGAGAAGAGGGAAGTTCAAAAGAATAACCACTGCTTGCAGTTAATTCTGTACATGATTGGATGACACACAAATGCATACATCTAGAAGAGTTGTATGTAGTATGTATGAAGTAGTTGTCTGGCTGACAGTCGAAAACCCAAAATGTTCCTTTTCTAATGTTCTTGAGTAAAGTAAACCACTGAATACATTTGGTAACCTGGAACCAGCATGTATATGTTTAGAGTATACTGTAAACCTCAACAAATGAAGTATGGCAAGTAAAAATAAATACCATTAAGCATACTAAACCTGGCGCCTACTACCGACAATGCAACCTGCAAAGAGTTTGCTTGGAGATCTGGATATACCACATTGGTAGCATATAGCCTCAAGCTGCTAGCTACAGGGTGGAATGACCTGCGGTCTGAAGATCTGGCAACGTTACTTCCAACTATATACCATGAAGATGACAAACTTCAAGCCGCTACCCCTCCTGTTATAAGTTAAAGTTAAGTATTTTTCAGGTTTTAATCTTCTTCTGCTTGGTTTACTGAGTGTAATCAACAAATAAAATGAAAATGGTTAATTTCACATATGGGTTAATATTAGAAGGAATTGAGGACCTCTTACAAACACAGCCTTGATGTAATAGTGCATGTGTCAATGATGGATCCTCAGACAGCTTGCCTAGACACGTCGTGTGGTTCTGTTACCTCATCGAGAAGATCCCAGGCAACATGCAATACGACAAGGACGGCAGCGAAACTGGAGCACATTGTAACCAGCCAAACTTGTAATCAGACAAACAATATTAAAAAGTTGCTCAATATCTGGAAGACGGCTGGGGGAGTTTGTGCAATTTGTTTCAGCGAACTCTACAGTCAAATTACAATAAAAATTATAACAAAAACAATCAACACATGCATCTGAGTTTTGTGGGACCTTTTAATGGCATGCTGGCCCAAGCCAGGACATGTACCGTGCACGTGCATTTCGAGTCAGAAATGAAAATACAGTTTGGAGCCCTAAGAAATCAGAGAGGAGAAGCAGTTACAAACTGCTGTGGTTTTCCTTGTCAGACAGGTTTTGTTCCCATGCCACACGCCATCCATATACAAAAACATCTTCTTCAGAAGAAATCGTTGCCCACAATCCATTACTTTAGTGAGAAGTAGTTTATGGTTACAGATGCACCCAGTAGCTCCTTACACTGAAACACAGGTACATGTGACCTATGAGACTCAGGTGGGTTATACTAAAACTTTGGTTGTGGCGTGTGCATCATTAAGTTTTAGATCGATTGTGAAAATAATAACATAAATTAATTTTTATTTGAGGGAAGTCTGAAACCCCTGCACTGGTTGGATGTGGTTTTCCTGTTTCCCAGTCATCTGCAAACAAACTGTTGCAGAATAAATTTCAGTGATGACACAAGTGTGACTTATTATTCACAGACATCATCTATAGAATCGTCATTATAGAGAAGTATCTTTGGGACCTTATGTCCATGCCTGAGGTGCCTTGAGCAAGTATCAAACTCCCCAAACTGTTTCTAGGGCCCTGCAAGGTGGCAGCCCCCTGCTCAGAGTGTGAACTGTGTGAACGGATGGATGGCTTCAAATGCAGAATTTCCATGTGAGAGATCAATTAAGGAAATATGTATGTGTTTACTTGATCAGTACTAGTGACTTGGATTCATGTATTCTTCCTGTGGCAGATATTTTCAGATTACCCTCTTCAACCCTCCAATCTGTGCAATCTTTCATCAAAATAGCAACAAAAGTGATAACCTTTCTTTGCACAGATGCACCTATTTTTTGAAAAAAAACAAACAAAAAAAACATTGTCAATTATTAGTTTTCTTTTGCTTAAGTCTTTTTTTAACCAAACCTGATTTCACTCATTTAAGGCTACAATATACAGCAATCAACATGGTTAGGCTTCCTGAATTAAGAGACAGATTCTAGTCTAACCCTTTTTGAGGGACTTAGCCTGGGTGTTAATGTGAAAAAAACAAAAAACAAAACACATTTACAGATACAAGCACACACAAACATTTCCTTAAACTTGCTCTCTAGTTCAGAAAACTTTTATGATGCCTTCAAGTACTGTCAGAAATCTTGTTTGCAACTAATCACATCACGCGTAAACTAAAAATAAACTATGATGACTAAAATGAGGAGGCTGTACATCATTAAATCATATAAGTTTAAGTCGTTTAGCATCTATGAATGTACGTTAGCCTTATGACAGCCTCTATAAAGAATAAACAAGCACCTGTGTATTCATTGTTTGCAATTATAAAGTCTGTCACGAAGTAATGGGTTTCAGTGTGCTTTTAAACTAAACACTCTTCATCTTAATACAACATAATATTATGATTTGGTGGTAAAAAAATAAAATAAAAACCTTTATTGATTATTTTCTATGCTCCAAAAGAATTCCAGCGTTGCACAAGTATCACATAGTTCTGGAAAGCTCGTAGATCGGAGCCTCAGCTGAGCAATTGAACGCATCATCCTTGATAAACTGCTGTGGATAGGGTGTGACGTGGAGAGCAATCAGGGCTGCCGAGGCTCATTCGAAGCTGAACTCACTCCATATTTTACGGAGGGCTGTCAGCACCGAGCGCCGCGGCATCGTCTGTGAAGGCAGAAATTAATCCACACGAACCTTCCGAGAGTAAAAAGAAGAACCCGCGGGGAGCGCACGGAGCGGACCGGGGCACATGGAAACGCTACGCAGCTGGAAGGACGGCGGCGGACTCGATCGTAGTTTCACTCGAGAGGAGGCGAAGTGAGGCGAGATAAACATGCTCACCCCGATGCTGGCCTCTCTGCTGCCTCTTCTCTTTCTCTGTCGGATTTCTTTCTGCCAGTACTCGAGCGACCAGTGCAGCTGGAAGGGCAGGTGAGCTTCACGGACACGTTTATTAATTAAAGTGCTAAATAAAAATGCTGTGGAGCAGTGGAGTGTGGATGGATGCCACCTGAAAGGACCGAAACTCGGGACACAGCCGTGATGTGAACCAGGTGTTAAAGAAGCTCAATAACAGAACTGAACTTGCCACAAACATTGGTTTAAAAAACTGTGTTTATTTGATAAACGGTGTGGAAAAAATATAGTCGCCTTTTTTTTAAAGTTGTGCCACATTTATGAATGAGCGACAAAATAAATAAATCACTGAAATGTGATCGAAAACAACAATAACAATGCTGCTATAATAATGCTAATAATACTGTTATTAAGAATTTTGAAGTATTAAAATCCATACAGAATATTTATCTGAATAGTTGATTATTATATCCCATTCGAGAATGAAGTGATCTCACACACTCAAACTTTTCACAAAATTATTTATGTACAGATCTCACAGCATTAAATGCCACTCTGAATGAGATTTTTTTATTTTTTTTTAAATGTTTTTAACAGTTTCTTAAACCTCAAGCAGCATATATAGCGAAACGTCTCGCTTGCCATCAAACATCTGTTGAAATCTGTTTTGCACTTCAGAGCTGTGCCTCAAATGGTGTGGTTTTGTTTTTCATCCTCCAGTCAGGAGGGGCAGGCCATACTTTGAGCTTTCCACCAATAATCTGTTGTTCATTAGCGAGACTCTTGACTAATCTCCTCTAATTGCATGCAGAAGTGATGAAGTTATAGAGGACTTAATTAGAGGCGTGCTGAGGAGAGCCTGGTTATGGGGCTTGGGCTGCATATGCTCAGCATGTGCCGTGGGTTACTTTAGATCTATGGCAGATCTGAATTTCAGCATCTCATTTTCAGGAAGCTGGGCGTTTCTCCTCCAGAGTCCAACCACTAGCTTGGCATGCTCATGTTGGTAGACTGCTGATGGCTTCCTGCCTCTGGCTTTGCCACAGAATGACTGACGGACTGAAGTTTTCAAACCCTGACCAGGCATTAAGTTCTGGAGGGAGTCATCTGGTCATGCTGGCGCCAGAGTCCAAAGTGTTGCCCGGACAAGTCTCTTCCAGTCTCTTTGGTGGCTTGAAAGCAATGGGAGGTTCGGTGCGTGACCTGCATTTGCACTTGCATGCAGCAGGCCCAGCTACTGTTGCTGCGTGTTGTCTACCCAGAAGCCCCTGTGTCCCTCCATTCATCCATTTCTGCCTTCAAACTCTTCCCAAAGGCAGTCTGCCAGTGGTGTGTGTTTTGCCAAAGCTCTGGGTGGAACAATGCGGTATAAGGAGTGTGTGTTGGAGCTGAGGTCATTTTGGCTGCTTTGGCTCGTGACTGGTCATGCAGCCAGTCTTGCGCATGGCCTTAATGCTTTAGGAGGAATGTGGTCTGATGTCCTTACAGTCTGCCTGAGGATTCCACCTTTGTTAGTTGATACAAACTATAAAAGACCAGAAAATAAGCGTTGGATCCGTCATAAGTTCAGTAGGAGAAAAATTAAAGTAACAATAGGTTTAAGGAAAAAAATAAATACTCGACACAAAATCTCTCACATTGTTAAGGTTCTCTTGTTGTATACTTGCCTTTCACTTTCCTGTTGACATATCGGCCTCTCTTTTCTTCTAGCGGCCTGACCCATGAAGGCCACACCAGGGACGTGGAGCAGGTGTACCTACGTTGCTCTCAAGGCTCTCTGGAGTGGCTCTATCCCACAGGGGCCATCATCGTCAACCTCCGACCCAACACAGCCTCTCCCGCAGCCACTCGGCTCTCCGTCTGCATCAAACCCTCGACGGACTCCACTGGCACAAACATCTACCTGGACCGTAACGGCAAACTGCGCTTACTGCTGCGCGAACAGGACCAGGCTCAGGGCAAGGTGCACTGCTTCAGCATTCAAGAGGGGGCGCTGTTCATCGAGGCCGTCCCGCACATGGACATCAGCCGGCGGATCACAGCGTTCCAGTACGAGCTGGTCAGCGACAGGCTCAGGAGAGAGTCGCACTCACTTAGTGGTAAGATGCGTCTTTGTTATGGTGCTTTCATATTACCAGTTTAATAATACCTCTGCAGATTACTTCCTTGTAATGTATCCAAGTAGCCATGGTAGAGGGCTGCAGATTTGCTAGACTGATTCCCTCTAGATCCAAGTTTCTTTTGTGCTTTGTCCCTGTGGTGTGTGCTGTACACTGAATACAGCCATCTACTGGTGGAAACTTTTATTAAGTTGGACTCTAATTGTAGGAAACTTAACATTTGCTCCAACACACTGCGAATATTAAAACCAATGTCTGTTTTTCTAGTAGCATTGTCTGTACGTTTTGGTTTTGGAAAGATATATTTCTTGTCAAGCTCTTACTGTGCCTGTTAAAACATCAAATTCTGAACTTGAGTTTTTATGATAAAATGTTAAAATCACCTCTAAGCTCATTTCCCAACTGTTCAGATGTTACAATAACATACTGTAACCTTTCATAGTTTTTTTTTTTTTTTTTTTTTTGATGGCTTGTGTGTGTGGAGGGGCACAGCCAAACAGAGGGCCTCCAATGAAAAACAGCCATCTATTTTCACGCTGCGTACCTGCCAAACCTGCACATTTTCAAGCTGCGCAACTGTGCAAGCAACTCTGTCTTTTTTTTTTTTTTTCCCACCTAAAGCAAAATATGAGCATTATCAAGCCCACATCTGTTTTTAGGGCTCTCTGGGTTCACATATCCACATCCTGCGTCATTATCTGGCGCAGGCGAGAGCGGGAGAGGGTTAAATGTTGAAGAGGGAGCGTTAAGTTGTTTTGACCACATTAGTGTGCCTGGCTGAGCTCTGTAGTATATCTGGTGGTGTAATGTGGCCTGAGATAGCACTGGGATGATTCACAGAGACAGTGGTCTCGTGTCATCTTCTGCCTGGATGGGCGGATTGATTGCTCCTTTGCCTCTTCTCATCTTCTTTTCTCTCTTTCTTCCCTCTTTCCTCTCCCGTCCTCTTCTCTCTGACCCGCTGTGCTGGGATTGAGTTGCTCACATCAAGCTGGAATGTATTTCTATCCAGATGTTGGGAGGTACTACTAGGAGCATATAGGCTTGTTTTTCCCCCACTCCTTCTTTTCTTGCTGTCATTCCCTCAACCTTCCTTTCAACTCGCTTAAATGATTCCCCCTTTCCTTGCCCTCAGTCTCACTATTTCCTACCTCTTAATTTCTTTCTTGACTATTTATCATTCTAGTATTTTCCTTTCCTTTCGTCTCCCCTTCATCTATCTTCCCTCTGACTTCCTGGCAGTTTGAAGTGGTTTTTGTCTGTGCTGAGCGGTATTAGCAAGTTGCGCTCCATTACAGTGGAACGCATCTGGGCCCAGATGTTGCAGGGACACTGTAATGTGCCCCTCCACCCCTCCGTTACCACTCTTCCATCCCTCATCCCTCGCTGCTTCTGTGAAGTGGTTCCGATCAGAGTGGTGCTGCATGTGCATGGGCCAGGGAGAGATGCTGACTCGGCTCTCAGCCCATTCCTGTGGTTCTGTTTCATGTTTGACATGTGAGCCCTGCTCGGCTCTGCTTTGGAGGAAAGAAAAAAAAAAGAACACTCTTGGGTTTCAGCCTGAGCTCTTTGCTCTGCTCTGCTTGACGCTATGGGTGTACGCAGGCTCACTTTAAATGAGCATACACTCGACTCATGACTCTGGGTGAGGTCGGCCTCTCTGAAGTCCCCCGGCTCTCCAGCTGTTCCTCAGCCATCCCAAGTTTGTGGCTGTTTGACCCCTGACCTCCCTACTGATGTAGGAGCACCTTGTGTTGCTACACTAGCTGACCTTAAACATTCACATCCCTTCCCCCTGTGCCCTCAACTTCAGAGCAGCCAGCTAAAAATATGCTAAAGTTCTGTGCAAGATGACGGAGGGCGCACATTTTATTTATCAAAAGAATCACTATCAGCGGTTTCTTTCTCCAGAATGTAGTATTTGTAATTCAAGTTAATTTTTCAGCTCGGATATATAACCAGTCATATAAAGTTGTTTCAACTTTACAAGATCCATCTGAATTAAGACTTTAAATCATTCTGCCTCTTATTTTAGGGAAAGACAGGAACTCTTGCCCCACCCATAGCCCAGTGCTGACTGGATGCCCCTCCCTATGACCCACTCCTCCTCTCCCCACCTGTCCCTCAGTGCCACTCTCCAGCTAAGTTAAACCACAGCAGGTCTTGGGCTAATAAAGGCATTCTGGTTAGGCAAGCCACAGCACCACCTGAGTCAACTAATCACTGACGTGACTGCTCTCATTTAGTGCCCGTTCTCCTGCTATAAAACAGTCAAGAGGTGGACGGGCTGAATTACTACTCTACAGCGACCAATCAGAGGGGATATGTTGCCTGGGGGAAACCTTTAAATACTAGGTAGAGGCTGTATCATTCAATTCACCTTTACTCACCTAATTATTTAATTCAATTCAATTTACCCTCTAGTTATAAGTTAAGAGAGTTTGCCCTCCCATGACCCATGTGATGTGAGATGTATATGAAATGGGCAGATAGTTTCCATCTTATCTGCCTTTACTCTGAACTGATTTTCACATTTTTTTTTTGAAGATTCAGTTCCAGCAGGCCTGGAATGCTAACAGAGCTCAGGTCAGAGAGGTAGCTTCTTCTCATCTTTCTGCGCTCCTTAGCCTTTTCATCTGGTCCTTGTTTGTCATGGAGTGTCAAGGAGTTCCTGTTGTGACAGGGAAGCCTGACTGAACGGCCACTGTGCACATTAAACTCACACACAGACACACACATACTCTCATCATCTTTTTTTTTTTTTTTTTTTCCCCCAAATGTTTTTATCATTACTATATGTGTGTGTGTGCCCCCGATTTTCCTATATGTCATGGAGAAAACTGTATTGGTGGGGTTCACCTGTGTTTTGTGGCCCAGTGGTTTAACTCTCAAATGAGGGTTAAAACTTGGTTGTAGGGATGGATATGGAGCTGGGTTAGGGTTAGACATTCACCTATGGTGGTGAGGGAAGT
The DNA here is from genome assembly GCF_963514085.1 of Chelon labrosus. Taxonomy (NCBI): domain Eukaryota; kingdom Metazoa; phylum Chordata; class Actinopteri; order Mugiliformes; family Mugilidae; genus Chelon; species Chelon labrosus. The sequence goes on from NC_140354.1 coordinate 830,857, forward strand.
CGTCATATCTTTGTGAACCCACAATGATAGTAAAAAAGGTGTGTGTATTTGGCCCAGCCTCAGTTGTGCGATTGTGTAATAGGTACTTAACTGGAAATCCGCAGACCTGTCAACAAGATGTTTATCATGCTGCGTGACTAGTAGTGCCAGAATAATCATGTACTTTTGTGTTTGTGTTAATAGTGCTCTACATTTTTTTTTTTTCTAAACCTGTCTGTTCTCTTTCTTTATTTCCACTTAGCACCCTGTCAGCCCTGCAGTGATAAAGAGATGCTTCTAGCAGTCTGCACCAATGACTTTGGTAAGTAACCTTTGTGCTGCTGTATGTTGCAAGAAATATCCAATGAAAACAACAGTCTTGAAATTTTGTGTTCCTGTTTGTGTTTTTCAGTGGCACGAGGCATCATTAAGAATGTGGAACAGGAAGAGGAGCACTCATCTGTGACTGTGGAGATCAGTCGTCTCTACAGGCAGAAGACCCAGGTCTTTGCGCCTGGGGTTGCGAGGGCAAGGAGCTGGACAGGCCACATCAAGATGCCCCTTCAATGTAGGGTGAGAGCTGGTGAGGGAGACTTCCTATTCACTGGGACAGTGAGGTTCGGGGAAGCCTGGATGGGCTGCGCCCCACGCTACAAGGACTTCCTACGGTTGTATTATGAGGCAGAGCAGCAGGGAACTAACCCCTGCCACATGGACACTGACTGACTGGGTTACCTGCCCATGCTATGAAACAGAACAAGTCCTCACTGAGTAGGGAGGGGAGCTGGAACCAAGTGCTTATTCTGAGGAGAGAAAGAGACTGACAGACTGGCCCAGTGGCAGAACTTTCTCGAGACTGTTTGGAGACAATGGATGGAGCTCCTGAATGTTGCCAAGCAGCATACTAGCAGTACTCTGTTTTCAGAGGTCAACGTGATGCAACGTGGAATGTGTTAGGACTGCCTTTCTCGCACACAAGGAACCGCAAGGTTTTAAATGTAGCAGACTCCATGTGGTTTTTATGTGTATAGTATGTGAATGAATCCTGTACATTTTGAAGCTCTGCTTGCTTTGTAAAAAGCTTAATGTACAGTTCTGAGTTAATTTCTTACGGCAGAAATGTATAAATCCTATTTTGTTTAAAAAAAAAAAAAAAAAAAACGCTTGCAATTTAATGCCTGAATTGTACAATTGAGAGACAGAGAGGAGAAAAAAAAAAGATTTTTTTTTTGCCCATGAGAATAAAAAACTTTATTCCCTTGCACAATGTTCTGAGTCAGTGTGTATTATAGACTTACATTTGTGGCAAACTACATTAAGAGCACAAACAATTTGATGATCAACAATGAATTACATTAACTTGTTAATTTGTTAAGTGATCAATTTCATTAATTTTAATTTTGAAATTTGAAGACATCAGCTTGACAGTCTGAGTAGCAGTTGTTAGTATTTAGCATTTGGCGTAGGGATCCTTCTACATTTTGGGAACTGAATCGTCGTTTGATTTAGAAAACAATATGCAGAGTAACTGATAAGGAAAGTGCCTTAATTATATTAAATCTAGTTCATTTTGATAAAAATATGCGTAATATTTCAGATAAAGTGAATGTAGTGGATGGCAATGTAATATTAGCATCTGAGCTAAAGACACTTTTCATTATCAATTGAAATAAAAATACTGCCTCGATTTGCATAAGCCTCCTCACCTCAGCCTGGAGCTGAGAGGTCTGCCAGGGATACAGAGAGATTGACATTAGAGAGTAGGGGTGGATTCCTCTGGGTTGGTTCCTGTGGTGATGGGGTGGCCGTGTGTCAAGGTCAATGTGAAAGGCCTCTTTGTTCGAGCGCAGCAGCCTAGTATGAGAAAGAGGACTAGAGACAGACCTGAATACGGCCCTGTGACCGTGCATGCAGCATAAAGAAACTCTCCAACCACACTCCTAATTTTGATTGACATGTATAATTCTGCCCAAGCTCTCCGTTCAAATGAAGGCGTTTCATTTTCATCACCTCAAATAAAACACGGGGAACCAATCAGGTTACAGGGACCCTTGGCTGTGCAACACCGGATAATGCAGCCTGCAAACTAGTTCATAGCCAAGGCCTTTTTTTTTTTTTTCTCTCAGGTCTTTCACTTAAACGGAGCCATACCTAGAATGTCTTTCAGTAAGTTGCCTGACGTAGACAACTGCTTTTCCAGATAGCACTGTGCATTGAACTGACTGTCTGAATTCCGTCTGAAAGCCTGAGGTCCTGGAATTGCTCACTGGGAAATGCAAACAGAGTTTCTATGGTAATGACGCCTTACTGTGAACCTTTTCACTCTGGCTTTAAGATCGGGAGCCGGGAGGTGGAGGAGTAGGAGGAAGAGGAGGGTCAGAGGGCATAGTTTGGCTGGTAGTTCCATCACTGGTACAGCTGTCCTGGCAGTCAGAGCTCCCTCTCTCCCTTCTCTATGGCCAAACAGCTGTTTCCAGTTTCACTAGGACTGTTGCAATTACTATTAAGTACCTAGAAAGTTGACAGAAAAGGAATCAAGGAATCAATGTTTAGCAGAAATGCTTCCATTATAATAAATCTAATATGAATAGGCCCTCCAAAAAATAGACAGGTGACAAAAACACTGATGTTATTATTCAGTTTATAGCCCGAAAGAGTAAATAATAATGAAAATATTTATGATTTTACGTTTAAATTAGGCATGTGCAATCACACCATAGTGGCATTATCGTTAGCCAAGACTTAATAATAATGCATTAGTGGACAAGCCTTATATCCAAATGTGTGTGAAGATTCACAGTTCACGTTGTATCTAAAAAACAAAGCTAAAACAAAGGCCAGTGGAATTGTTTAGGGTTTAAAGGTTTTAAAACCCCAACTCAGACTTTTGCTTTTGTTTTCAGCTCTGCTTTTAGATCCAGTGTCTCGACTTCTGCGAGAAAGCTCATAATCTGCTACCTGTATATGACACTAAAGTTATCAACAACTTAATAATAACATTAGGTGGCTGTGGGTCAGTAGGTACAGCAGGTTGTCCACGAAACAGAGGGTTAGCAGTTTGATCCCTGAATGTGCCAAACACCGAAGTGTCCTTGAGCGAGACTGTGGCACTGGTGTGTCAATGTGTGTGTGCTTGCGTGAGCGAATGGGTAGATTTGTCTGGGACTGTAAAGCGCTTTGAGTACCAATAGGTAGAAAAGCGCTATATAAAAGCAAGGCCATTTACCATAAGCCGTATTCCAAATGTCCATTGAAAAGATTATGGTATTTCTTTTAGTAAATGAAAAAGTGTCCGCGTGATCTACAGCCAATTTTGTTTGACTGTCATTGTCATTAATACGGAATGTTCTGTAAATTACTGACTGTCTCAGCACATTGTGCATAACTCTTCAGAAGGATTTAGATTCATGAGGGTGTGCCGAATTAATCTGTTACACACATGCAATCGGTTGAAACGTCATGGGCGAGACCAGAGTTTGTTGTAATAGCAGTTGAGAAGGATCAGTCCAAACCAGACGTAACTATGTGGAGCCTTTGTGCTGTCTGTACGAGATTCAGCCAGAAGTCACTGCATGGTCATCTTGGGGGTGGAATTCAAAAAGAGGAAGAAAAAAACTCCCATTGGAAACTGTAGCCACGGACAAGTGCATAGTCACTTGTGAGAGAGAAGGGCGGCCGAGTTAAAGAGAAGGAGAACCCCAGCAGTGCAAAGAGGCCTCAGAGCTCAGTATAGTGGCTAATATTTTACGCCTCTTTAGGAAGTGCTGGAATGTGGGGAATGTGTTGACTTCACACACGCATGTGCAGCTTCCCCCATGCCACTGCCTTGATTAGCTGGAATCAATAGAGCCTCTGTGGTTTTTCTGTGTGTGTATGCTTATGTGCTGGTGTGTATGCCTGCACTGTGCGCGTGGCCCTAACCCCAGCATGCATAAACACACCTCCCCGGCAGCCAGATCACCACCACCCACACTGAGTCACAACTCGCTCTGCAGCTGCAGTCCCAGCGCCGCCAATCTGACACAATGCTACCCTGACATTTATGAGATGCAGTCCTTAAATGCTTAAGATAGTTTATTAGATTTCACATTTAAAATTTGACCATGGAGCCACTGTGGTAGTTATTTCTGGACCTCACCTGATGCAAGCTCCTTCAGTTTGAATGAATCCTTCTCCTTCGCAGTTTCTCTGACAAAATTTTATCTCTGCCAGTTTGGTGAGCAATGGTTTCCTTCATGGACACATTTGTGAAGGTTAACTTCATGGAATGTCCATTGAGCTGCTTAATCAGTCACAGAAAAGTCACAGAAAGTCCAGTTTCCACATGTATTCCATATGTCAAATCAGCACACAACATGTCTGTGTTTCAGAGCATAATAGTGAAGTGTGCATCTGTTTCTCAGGGTCGCCACTGTTGTATATCTTCTATCATATACCTGCCAACCACTGCTACAACCGTTTCTGCTTACTGTATGTCCAATAGCATACCTGTGTGCTTGTACCATCCCCCATCTTTACGCAGTCTCACAATCTGCTTTCTCACTTGTACTGATAGTTCCTTTAAACTGTTGTTTTCATTAGTTATTGTACAACCTTGTCAATGCCATTCCCTGTTAAAGTCAACAGCATTGACAACCTTGGCAATGCCGTTGACCTTAACAGGGAATTACAAATGCACTCACTGTTGTCACAGTGGCCAAACCTTTAATTGCATTGAGGTTGTACTTCAGGGCCCCCATATGCAGTGTAGCCTATCTAACCAATCCGTTTTCAACTGTATTGATATTCTTTGAATGCTGTTTAGTTTTTTATTCAAGACAGGTAGAGATGAAGACATCAGAAAGTGGGGGTCAACAAATCACTAAAGCACCTCCAAACATGTTCATTATTCCCCAGTGGGTCGTAAATTTCCCAGTCATGAAATGCCTGGCAGCTCCTTCACCCCACCTCCCTCCTTAATCCTGAATCCCTGGTGGGATTAAGGCCTAGGGTGTTGGGTATCTTTAGCAAAATGCAATTGCAGTGTCACAGCATGGCTTTGCATGTCTAAATATCAGGTATCAAAGAGCTTCAGAACCTCAGTGTGCAGTGTGCATGAAGTAAACCAGATACTGTTTTTATGAGATGGTTTGGGTATCAGGATTGGTTAGTTTTGGCCGATGAATGCCATTCAAAATAACGTTTTGCTGGTTCTGAAAATTGCCTGAAATCTTTGGGATCACATCCAGTCAAGAATATACATTTGCACTGGCCAGAATCTGTTCAGTTCATGCATATGGTAGAACACAGCTAAGATTTGTCACGTAGCTTCCTGTTTTTTGGCTGATGTCTATGTTATGACTAATTATGTTAGTGATTTGGTGCTGCAGCAGTACTCTCACAAGACTGCCTCCTTCTTCCTTTTGTCCCATGTCACCCTCTTTCTCAATGAGTCAATGTATGCGGCTGCTGTCAGCTCACATGGCTCCCAGAGGCAGCATTGGGGCGCCCTATTCGTTCAGTAAACACACCAATGTCCTCCGGAGTGGGGGGTCCTGCTGCAAGAAGCTACTGGGAGCCCCCAAATGCTCGGCAGCCCAACAACAGAGCAAAATTTGGCTCAAAGGACATCAAGCAAACATGCTGCAAATGGCACTTTTATTTACTTGCCTTCATATCCCCTCCCCCAACAACCTTAATTTACTGGGATCTGCAGTGCCATTTCCAGCGGCCCCATGGCAACTGCAGGCAACAGAGGTACAACTTTCTCATGACGTCACCATGCAACTGGAAGTCTGTAGAAAACTGATGTTTGTATGTTTGTATGTTTGTTCTAACAAACATACAAGACTACAGAAACAATGGACATCCATTTATGCTTAAACTGTTTGGAAGGGTCTGATTTTGTTCTCTACATTCAAACACTGCGGAAAACAAACATCACAAAAATATTCACAAATCTCAATAACAAAAACTCATCCTGTCAACGCACCTATTTTGAGTTAATCTTGGTGTTGAATGGGTGTGCTGTGGTGTGCTCTTTGCTTCTTGTCTGATTGTGATAATGCAATCTGGACGGGCCCCATTGCTCTCAGGCCTGTCAAACACATGGTCCGAGAGGCAGATCTGCTGTTTGCACAGTCCAATGAACACCAGTGCCTTGTTGTTGGGCCTTGTCTTGTTGGTTGACTCCTCCTTGGCAACTGGGCCAACCCCTTCTGACCTCTGACCTAGGTTGTGACCCTTGGAAAAGAGGGGGGAAAAATGGTTCCTGTCTAAATTCAGCCATTAGAATCTGGAGTAGACAGGGCCATGCCCTCTAGCCTCCAAAGGAAACACACATCCTTGGCCATTGAGGGTGGGACAAGTGCAGAGCATGATAGATTGTGTAATTGAACATGTGACGTTTGATGGATGTCTCAATGAGGGGCATAATTGTGCTGGTGTGACAGATAGGTAGGAAGCAAACACTTTTCACACAGGAGCGGATGTGAGCTGTTTGCTTTTGGGGCAGAGAATGATGGATCGATTCTTGAGATGGAAGGACTGAGCAAAAGAGGGAAGAGATGCATCCTTCCCCTATTTAATTTGCATTACTATTTACATGGTCAACTATGTCTACGTGTTCTCTGAGATAAACACAATTCAAAGTCAGGGGCCAACAACAAATCTGACATACTTCAGTATACAAACCTGACTCAAAACTGATTTTCAAAAGATATATGCACCGAATGCACATTTAAGTCTACAAGAAAACATGTCTCTGCAACAACTAAGAGGTACATTTCTAAGATCAAAGTAGATTTACAATTTTGGAATTGACTGAATTAGTACAATTAGAGATGTGTGTGAACTTAAAAAGTCATTCAAGCATTCTTCAATATTTGAGAATGTGCTAAATGGAAATCCAAGCCAGCAACATCACTGCCTAATACACAGTATCAAACAAAGAAAGGAAAGGCGCTCTTATGAGTAATTTAATCCAGTTTACATGTCTAACAAGCGCAGAGGGATTTTATTAAAATCATTACTGGCTCTAAAACAGTGTGCTGAGTCCTGAGCTATGGCAACAGTAATCAAGTGGACAAGTGGTGGCAACAGCTGAATGGTCAGCTGGGAAAAGAATGGCTGAGGCAAGGGAAAGTACAACTGTAGGAGGTCACACACTGACATGTGCATGTGCATGTAGCCGTTTCACAGTTTCACAGTGGTAGCTCGCTACAAGTGACAGCCAGTGACCCTTATGCAAAGCTCACCAACCCAGTGACATAATTAAAGGCCAACCTGAGTGACCAATGCACAACAAGCTAATGTCTAAAGGGACAAAATTACTGACTCAAAGAAAAACAAGACAGTTTTGATTAATAAGTCCACAGACATGGAACATCAAATATATATATATATTAAGAATATTTACTTCACCCAGACTGAGTACTTGTTTGAATTCAGTTCCAGTTATGACTAAAGGGACAAGTGCTCATTGGTATGACATAATATTTAGATTTGAGGAGGATTATCACTGCTCCGCTGTGGAATGCATAACGTTTCTAAATGGGGAAATCAGAGTGGCGATGAGGACACAGGAGTCTCACAGTGTGCTGACAGTAAAACTTTGTTTCATGCTGCTAAAATACATTAAGCTGGCTGACAAACTTAAATGGTTCCTATGTGTCTACGCTTTCTTCTGTTACAACAGCAAGACTTACCCCTCATGTATCAGTTTAATTCACTACCCTCTTGAGTCATTAAGGACAAAAATGTTCACGTCCAAAAAACTGCCATAAAAGCTTAACTGATTAATGAATTTTTTTTTAATAAAACTAATGTGGGACGCCGGGGCATTTTTTAAAAAACTTTTTTCAAATCAGTCTTGGATATGACCAAGATTATCTAAATATTGACTTGACTGCATTAATAGTTTTTGTGTCTCATCAGATTTAAAATTTACTAGCCTCTTGTGACCTTAGTTGACAAAAATGTTCCATTGACTGCCATGATAACCACATTTTGTAATCTCTCAGCCATGACTTTAGGGTTGCATTTTTGAGAAAAATGGTCAAATTTGTCATTTTAGTGTTCAACACTAAAATTAGCCATATCTCCATTATAGGGCCTATGCATAAAATGTTTGCATGTGTTGTTGAGCTTAGCAGACTATTTTAAGGTATGTGTGTGTCTGTGTGTGTGTACATACAGCCATATATGCATTCTTTCAAGAAAATAAAAACATGGGTCCCTTCCCTTGCTGCACTTCACTGTGGAGACAACAAAAACTGTTAGTAAGTTTATGTTATGTTAAACTGTTTGGAGCTTGACTGTCTGGTCATTTCATTCCTTTGACAACCAAGGACAAAGATGAAGATGTTCTTCTCTGTGGACAAGGGTCAGAATAAAATTTGCGGCCTGTAACTCCCAGAGAGATGCAGGAAAATGAAACATCCTCAGAAGGAGAGTCTGATGTGGACTTTGAGGTGGAGTCAGCCACTATGTTCCTGTTGTCAGAGGTTGGATTTTGGGCAGACACCGTATACGCTGTCACCAGGATGGCACGTACTGGCAAATGAAAGAGGTACAGAGTGGGTAATCTCTGCATTAGTAGGAAACCAGTCTTGCCCACTTTTTGAAGACCATTCTGTTGCAGGATCTGTTGTGTCCGCTCCACTCACAGTGGAAAGGTCAGGAGAGGAACAAGAGGAAGCAGAATGATCTGACTCTGCCAGTGATGTGGTTTAAGAGATTTATACAGGAAAAAAGCAGATAAAAAAATATTAATCAGTTAAGATTTTATGGCAGGGTAGTAATGTTTTTTTTTGTTTGTTTTTTTTTCTTTTTCAAAGTGTTCTGTTGATCTATTAGAGTTACATATTTTTTTTGAATTTCAAACTTTGTGTAGAGAGAGACTTACAAAAAATTGTGCCATTTTGCATTTACATTAAAACCCATTCACAGCTTAGTTTTGCAAGTAACAACACTGAACTACTCTCACACCATGTGTTTGTAACTAGTGTTTGTATTAACCAAAATTAATTTACACTTAAGACATTTTATTTCTCATCACTGAATATTACCTACAGTTTTGTTACTGCAAAAGTTGTTTCCATTTTATTTGGAAAATAGAGGCTTACTTCTAAAATATTCTTTTGTCAGTGTTATATTATAATTTCATGAGAATACCATTGAAGCATTTATTGAGTTGAATAGGTTTTTAATGTGTATATCAGAGCAGTAAATTATGACTGTGAGAAATTAGTGCAAACTCAATGTTCATCACGAAGGGCATAGTACAGGAATGTGTTAATGGTTGGTTATGAAGAAAAGTAGTAGGTAGTAGTCTCCAACAGATGCTGCCCCCTGCAGCAAGAAAAGTGTCTTGCATCAGTGGCTAGGGGTAGATGCCACAGCTGTGCAGAGAATCCTTATACAATGGCAATAAGGCTCGGGTACATTTCCCTGATTAGCATTAAATCAGCACAGATCAACCGATGTACAGTATTAGCCCCAAAACTAAAGCCATAATAACAGTGCAGAGAGAGCGCAGAGAGCAGGCTTTAAGTTTCAAATCTCTCTCTGATCCCAGGGAGACTGCTCATATTTCCAGCAGCGGTGAAATATAGATCTATGCTGTAGTCATAACAAAGGCTGAACAAACCAACACTGCATAAAAAAAAGGGCTGAATGGTCATTTGTTTCAGACATAGTGTCCATGCACTGATAGACGACTTGAACCCATCTAATGAAAGACTATACGGTGTGTATTAATATAATACTGAATTCAAGTGTGTGTGAGGCCATACCCATTGACCACACACAACCAAATATACATATAAATGGAGAATGCTTCTGACCTGCTGATGCAGAAAACTGACAAAGAAAAGTCGTTGTGGGTTCCCAAAGACAACACGGACCTCACGAAGGAAGGAAACCATACTCTGCTTTCTGCTGAGAGTGATTTGGCACAGTGTGTACTTTAAAACTCATCAGTGTAGCCACAAGGGTTGGACTTTCAGGGAGCATTGGAGAATATTTCATACCAATTTTAGAAGGAAAACACAGTCCAGCGGATCAAATTTAGTTCATGACGCCTGGGAAGAAATTCAGTAATAAAATAACAGTTGTTTGCCTACGAGGGATACATGAGGTTGTTTAGAATGGGCCTGTGAACACTGATGACCTTTAACACATTTTACTGATTACACAAAATAAGAAATTTGCACCATGTTTATATAGTGAGGTGGAGAGCCATGCTACACTTTGTCAAATACAGTAAATATTTCTTCACAGTACTCTAGCTGTAATGACTGTATTTGCATGTTTTGTACACAAAGCGGGAATAAAATTAAGTGATTCAGACTGATGGACACAATACTATCCCAGCAAACCAGCAGCAGTAAAACAAACAGCGTGATTCTAGCCATTGTCTTGGTGGCTTTTGCAGAGAGGTTGCAACATTTCCTATAATTCCCTTAAAATAAAGCATCACACCCATTTTCCAAAGAAAGCACCTATCTTGCTGGACTGGGCACTGAAGAACTGTACAGTGAAGAAAGTAAGAACCCGATTTACTTCTAGGACCATGATTATGATTATCTGATTATGTATTTATGCTACAGTTTTACTTATTTATTTATTTTACTATGGAGTACGTCACTCATTTTTAAAGCCTTTTCTTCTTTTGTTATCTGATAAAAGACACAGCTAATTTTTGAAGAAGAAGAAAACCTAGAACGAAAAAAGACGATGATGGTGTTTATATGGATATATATGGCTGTCGTCAGGCATAACATTATGACCGCCTTCCTAATAATGTGTTGGTCCCCCTTGTGCTGCCAAAACAGCCCTGACCTATTCAGGCACGGACTCCTCTTGACCCCTGAAGGTGTGCTGTGGTATCTGGCACCAAGATGTTAGCAGCAGATCCTTTAAGTCCTGTAAGATGTGAGGTGGGGCCTCCATAGATCGGACATGTTTGTCCAGGACTTCCCACAGATGCTCGATTGGATTGAGATCAGAGGAATTTGGAGGCCAGGTCAACACCTCAAACTCCATTCCTGAACCATTTTTGCTTTGTGGCAGAGCACATTATCCTGCTGAAAGAGGCCACAGCGATCAGGGAACATTGTTTCCATGAAAGGGTGTACATGGTCTGCAACAATGCTTAGGTAGGTGGTACATGTCAAAGTAACACCCACACTGATGGCAGGAAGAAAGGTTTCCTAGCAGAACACTACCCAAAGCATCACACTGCCTCCCTGGGGTTGCCTTTTTCCCATAGTGCAACCTGGTGCCATCTGTTCCCCAGGTAAGTGATGCACATGCACCTGACCATCCACATAGAAAATGCCATTCATCAGACCAGGCCACCTTCTTTCATTGCTCCGTGGTCCAGATCTGATGCTGAAACTTTTCTATCAGAACCAGCATTAATTAACTTCTTCAGCTACAGTAGCTCGTCTGTTGGATTGGACCCACACGGGCCAGCCTTCGGTCCCCACATGCATCAGTGAGCCTTGGCCGCCCATGACCCTGTCGCTGGTTCCCCAATGTTCCTTCCTTGGACCACTTTTGATAGATACTAACCACGTAAATTATATACATGTTTATGTTTTTGATTCTTTAGAAATTTTGCATCGTATTCTTTTTTTAAGAAACACTTTTTAATCACAGCATAACATCAAGTCAACTAAAGCTCTGGGATATTGATCTGGTCACTTAGGTAGGTGGTTGGTTGTTAGTCACTTTGAGCTGCTTTGGTGTTAATGAAATTAACAACAGATGCAGTAGATGGGCAACAGTTCGGTGACCTCTAAAACAGAAATGGTGTTACAGATGGAGGCCACTAACATATATTTCCTTCTAATCTTTTCTGACTGTTTTTCACTAGTTTTGTATTTGGCTAGGGCCAGCATCATTACGGGTAGCATGAAGCGATACCTGGACCCTACAGACTGCACAGGCAGGAAGTTAGTCTGGACAGGAGAGAGGAGAGCTGGACAGGGCCGTAGAAGGTCCTCAATCTGCTACTTTGTGCACGGAGAAACGGGATGAGCACTGCCAGAGCATCCAGCAGGCCATTGATGTGAATGTTTCTGACCAAACAATCAGAAACAAACTTCATGAGGGTGACCTGAGGGCCCAGCGTTTTCTAGTGGGCCCTGTGCTCACTGCCCGTCATGGTGCTCGACTGTCATTTGCCATAGAACACCAGAATTGGCTTTCACAGCTAAGAGCAGGTTCACCCTGACCACGTGTAACAGACTGGGGAAGGGTTTGGAGAAGCTGTGGAGAATGTTATGCTGCCTCTAACTTCATGATGATATGGGGAGGCATATCCATGGAGGGACACACAGACCACTATGGTGTTGGCTATGGTTATATTGACAGTTAATATTTTCCTCACATAATTACTGTCAAAGATACTGTTATCTCTCAGCCAGTGACGATGACTGGAAGTTGAAGATTACACATAGCGCTGTAAAATCTAACCCGAGTAAATCATTTCATTTGTCAAAGAGAACCAGTATTTTCCACCTAGTTAGAAAGAGGGTATATTTAGAACCAACTGAACGAAAGAGACTGTGTGAGACAATGTCGGCAGGGGCTGGGTCGGTGATGATATGGGGAGGCATATCCATGGAGGGACACACAGACATCCACAGTCTAGACAACGGCACCCTGACTGCCATTAGGTATCGTGATGAAATCCTTGGACCCATTGTCAGGTCCTACACTGGTGCAGTGGGTCCTGGGTTCCTCCTGGTGGCCTCAAGTGACGAGAATATGCAGGCAGTTCCTGGAGGATGAAGGAACTGATACCACTGACTGGCCCCCAGGCTTGCCTGACCAAGCAATATGAGCTTTCAGGATGCTAAACTGAGGAGACACAGAAAGTTAATGCTTTACATGTGTCTGTGTCTTCTCAGTTAAGCGCCCTGAAGGTCCCTGAGCCTGTAGACACTCAAACTGTCAGGATGTGCTAGGGTTGTCTATTACTCTGCGTTTTTCCTGGTGTTTCCCTGCCCTTCTTGTTCCGTGCCTCTTTTTGTCTGTCTCCCTGTCTCTGCAGGCTGGGTGTGGCTGACCTGATTCTCCGACCACTCCCCCATTGATCCTCACCTGCTCTACTTTCACACCTACATCTCATTGTCTCATTAAGCTCCTGCAGGATTTAACTCTGGTTCACCCTCCCATACTCCGCCAGTTTGCCGTTGTACCTTTCGTGCTCTGCTTGCCACGCTCAGCCTTCACTCGTCTGTTCACTTGTTCTCATTAACCTGCCTTTTTAGTTTGTCTTGTTGTTTGATGTACGAGGTGTTACGTGGACTTGCCCCACCTCCCACGTCTGACTTTTTTTTTTTTTTTTTTAAAAAGAAGGGCTCACAGCAGTCTCAGGACCAAGGCCTCATCTAGAGGGGACTGTGAGGTCCCACACAGAAAAACAGCCTTTGGACAAAATGCTCTTTCTGTAAAGGCCAGTAAGATCTGGAACAGTCTCCCACTCTCCTAAGAGATTGTCCCACATCACAAACCTTCAAAACTCACCTCAAGCAGTGGTTGAAAGCAAACCAGTCTCGTAACCATTGACTTGTATCTTCTTAGTAATGTACTGTCATGTCATGTCATTGTGATCTATTGTCCTATCCTATGTCTTATCATGTTTTTGTGTTACCTGCCTAGGGACTGCGGATGCAAATTAACATTGTTGCTATAATCCGGCGTATCTACGTCTGTTGCTGTCTGAATAGATGTTCATTAATTGTGCACTGTCCCTATCAAATAAATCAGTTTTAAAAAAATAAAAAAATCCTGTCGTGCATTGTGGGTTCAGTCTCCTGACTAGCATGAGCTTTACACGAACAGCCCCTGTCAATGCTCAAGAGGTAGAAGCAGTGAATGCAACCATGCTTATATTGCAGATCGTTTGTGTGTGTCCCATCATAACATTTTGATACCTCAAATAGGAAAGTACAAAAAAAGAAATGAGAACTAGAAACACCAGCAATTGCAGAGTTAAAGAGGAATTAAAATTAGGTAATAAAAATGCTATAACTTACCTTGCATGGAAAACACTATGCATTTAACATGGAAAGTCTGCCTCTAATATAACAACAGTGCATATTCTTGCCACTTGAGGCCAGGCATTGTCGTGAACAAGGAGGAATCCAGGACCCACTGCACCAGTGTAGGATCTGACAATGGGTCCAAGGGTTTCATCCCGATACTTAATGGCAGTCAGGGTGCCGTTGTCTAGACTGTAGAGGTCTGTGCATCCCTCCATGGATATGCCTCCCCATATCATCACTGACCCAGCCCCTGCTGACATTGTTCCATGCAGTCTCTTGTGTTCAGTTGGTTCTAAATATAGCCTCTTTCTATCTGGATGGAAAAAAATGGTTCTCGTTGACAAATGAAATGATTTACTCGGGTTAGATTTTACGGTGCTATGTGTAATCTTTAACTTCCAGTCATGGTCATTGGCTGAGAGATAACAGTATCTTTGATAGTAATTATGTGAAGAAAATATTAACTGTCAATATAACCATAGCCAACACCATAAGAAATTAATCAACACTGAAAAATTATTAAAACATCTAAAAAAAGATGTTGAAGAAATCCACAGGGGCACAGACGTACTGAAACTGACATGACAAAGAACTGATAAGCTTTTTTCTTTCTTTCTTTCTTTCTTTGGTTAATGTCTCAGCCCTCTTGTTTCTTGTTTGTCAGAATAGCTCAACTTTAAGCAAACAACTGAGGCACAAGGCTGAAGTGACATAACAGTTATAGCTCATAATTAAGCTAAGAAGTTATTAGCTTCCAGCTTTGGAGGGGGACTCTGACCTAAGGCCAGTGAGATAGTTTGAACATGAACTAGGAGAAACTGAGCCTATCTCTCAGGCCAAAGTCTCTGTTCTAATATAATCCATGAAGGGCTTCCAAATTTTCTCGAAGTTATCTGAGGAGCCACATATGGTAAATCTCAACTTTTCAAGTTTAAGAAGTTGTATAATTTCCCTCAGCCACTGAGTCCAGGTCGGTGGTTGAGAATGAGTGTGTCAGAGAGGCTGGTGAGAGCCACATCCGGGAACATTCTCGAGAGTCTAACTTTGGAAAAATGAAGGCAATGCAATCTTAAATTGGATGAGGCCATGTTGGCATAGATTGGGGCTGTATGCACCCCCTCTTGGGCTCTTTTCCACTGCTCTGCTGTCAGGGTCATCCCCAAATCATGCAGACTTTATAAATTCTAGTGATAGGCTTTGTTGATTGGACGAGAGATTATAAATGAAGGAAATAGCTCCCCTCTTTGAGGATTTGAAGGAAACAGGGATTCCAAAGGGAACTCCTCAGACAGATTGGGATAAGAGGGTGTGTTTGTTTGGAAGAATTTAAGAAGGTGTGATTGTGGTAAATTAAATTTCCTCCGTAATTGTAAAAAGGTGGGAAATATGAATAGAGCCTTTATATTGATTATGCTATTACGTTTGAAAACATCAAAAGAATCATCCGTAACAGACGGGGAGAAAAGGTGGCTTGGATAGACAGAAGCGAGCAGGGAACCATTGTGCCAACCATGTTGTTTTCTCACAGCAGACCATATTTTCAGACTGGGTTACAAGAGTTATTCTTAACATAGTGCAATGATACAGGCATTGGAGAAAACAAGAGGGCAGTCAAAGATGTCAAACCACATATTCCATCTATAAATAAAAAGATTCTTCTCCTGCTTATCAAACTGAACCCAAAATGAGAGAGCACGAATATTACATGACCAATAATAAAACTGAAAATGAGGTAGTCCCATCACTCCACGCGGTTTTAGCCGCTGTACATAAGCTTTCCTAATTCTGGGTCTTTTCTGCTTCCATATGAAATTAGAAATAATTTTGTCAAGGATCATAAAAAAAAAAGACTTCCGTATTACAATAGGAATAGTATGAAATAAAAACAAACATTTTGGAAGGAAGTTAATTTTCATAGCATTTGTTCTACCTGCCAGGGTGATATGGAGAAGCAACTTCACATTTAAACCTAAATTTTTTTATTCAGGAAAACATCAACGCTAATCACCTCTGGGTCTGTAAAGTGAAGCCAATGTGGAAGTATCTTAAACCTGCATTCTTTTTAGTGGCCAGGAGGGTGCGACGTTGCTCAATCGTTCTAAGTAGCCTTCAATACAGAATGACTTTTTTCGTGAAAACAACAGCTGTTTTTAGATTAAAGAAGGGCATGCTTTAGGACATAGGGTACTAAAATGTTATGTCTCCTCTCAGTGGTTTATCTAATGTGCATGTCATTGGTCTGTGGGCAGAAGTGTTTATAGACAAGCAGACAGGGAAAAGGACAATTCTACCCAGAGGGTTTGGATAGGTGATGATGGCACTATGCAGTGTTGCCAGATGTAAGATAATTATTGTATTTGTTTTCCTGTATAACATACAATCAGCAATGGCAAAAATATTAGAATACTGTCATCAGTTTGCGACACTTAGCATCAGTAGTACTAAGCAGTCCAGTCTGTGACTGCTGCTGCTTCTCCAAATGTTGTATGATGATTGACAAGGTTGACCCCAGCTTCTGAATTGGGGTCAAGCTATATTCTGCCACAATGTGTCACTCAACTTAATTTAGTGTTCATGTCCCTCCTCTCATTGTGTGGTGTTTCCAGTCAATCAGACTCGTTGTGATTATGAATGTGACAAATTTTCCCTCCATGAGTTGATATGGTGAGTCTAGTGAGTAATAGAGTGAGTAGTCCATAACTAAGTCAAAGAAAAAAACAAAACAAAAAACAGTACTAGGTTTGTAGATGGTGGCAAAAAAACATTCATCTGATCCTAAGTGTTTTTACATTAAACAGTTATGCTAATGTAAATTTCCAATCTGACAATCAGGGCGGCCTGAGACAGGGGTCCCCACTCCTGTCAGACAAGGAGCTGCATAGAGTCGGTTTTATGTGTTGTCTCTGCATCCTTGTCATGCTTCCTTTCATTGGGTGACCTTTAACCTCTCCAGTTCCTATTTTACTTAAGTCACACTCACCACACACAGAGATAGACATTTGACATGGTTTTGGAAAAAAACTAAATAAATATGAACACATGGGCCATGTCAAGCCAGTTGGAGGTTGCCTGGCCAAGTGATTTCTCAAAAGTGATACGTGGCCATTAACTTACACAAATAAAAGTCTTTCCAATAATTATTTTATACAGACAATATGTCCTCCCTTGTCTGTTAAAAGTATTACTAGATACTAAATACTCAGCTGGCAAGTTTGCATAAATTTTGATCAAATCTGCAGTCATCACTTCTACCTTTGTCCACCTTTCCATCCAATCTTGCTTGGTTATTAGTTGTAAATTTATCACACAATTACACAATTATATTACCCCATATACTATTGTTGAATATTGAGCTATAACCATTAGGTCCCCTCAGCCTTGTCTGTAAGAATATTTCAAATGAACAAACAACAGAAGCACAAGAGAGACAAACGAGAAATTAACCAGAGAAAGAAAGAAAGAAAGAAAGAAACTTATGAATTATTTGTCATGTCAGTTGCAATATGTCTGTGTCCCTGTGGATTTCTTCAACATATTTTATAGATGCTTTAATAACTATATTGATGTATGCTGATCTATAAAGCAAATGTGGAGCTAGTGTTTGTCCTCCTAGTCCTCCTAGTAGATTAGCAGCACCTTCTATTTTTAGAGTTGATTCATTTTTTATGGTGTTGGCTATGGTTATATTGACAGTTAATATTTTCTTGGCATATTTACTAGAAAATATAGTGTTATCTCTCTGTCAATGAGGATGACTGAAAGTTAAAGATTACACATAGTGCTGTAAAATCTAACCTGAGTAAATCATTTCATTTGTCAACAAGAACCAGTATTATCCACCTAGATAAAAAGAGACGTGTGTTCAGAACCAACTGAACGCAAGCGACTGCGTGGAACAATGTCGGCAGGTGCTGTTTCCTCAATGTTTGGCTCCAGTGTGCACATTCTCAGATATGTGGATGGTCTAAAACACAACAAGATATGGAAGTCATGCAGCACAATTTTGCTCCAGAAGAGTCGGTAAGTCTGTACTGTTCAAGTTCAGAGGTCAAATAGCTTAAATGTCATATCAATACACTGAAATAAAGGCTCTTGGAAATTATGATTTTCTTGCATTAGTCAGCTCATGGTTAGATTTTTCTCTGTTGTTAATACAGAATATTAATGGTGTATGGAGTTTTCGTTCATTTTATAATACTCCCAGGTTTACTGCCTAAACAGTAATGCATATTCTGTAGCATAAAAGTAATGTGAACTATCACTGGGCAAAATCGCAAGAGAGTGCCCAAATCAGATCACACACTACCTGCCTATTTTTTTAAACCTTGTACTGTCTTCAAGCGATTCTGGAATAAAATTTTAGTTCATAAACCATTAACACACATTGTCTTTATCTCAGTTCCAAACAATAGAGATAACATATGTGTTTAATGATTGCCGTGAGTCTCTACTACAGTGTCTCTACAACAATGGTAGAGTGATTCCTTTTTTTTTCTTTTTTTTTTTTTACTTTTAGTTGACTCTTGATCTATAAACAACATTAAGGATTAAGATACCAAAGTAGGCATGCAGGTGCATGATGCCCATCTCCTTCCAGTGGTCATTGAAAATACATCTCCCATCAAGATTGGTCATATCTAGAATAATTTTCTTGCAGTGACTCATTATCTAGAATAATGATTCACTGCAAATCATGTAGGCCCTGGGACCATTTGTATTATGTAAGCAGCTGTGACCATTCAATCTATCCATTCTAAGACAAATATGTCTGTGGGACTATTTACTATTTTAGCAGCTGGGTCTTGGGCTGCTCCAGCAGCAACTTGTGATATGCATATTCTGAGAGTGAAGGCCATCTTTAAATTCCCTTTCAGCATCAGAATACTCTGAATTGATTTCTAAGTGATCCTCATATTCCGAGACAGCTTCCTCTTCCACATCGCTGTGTGTCCTACTCTCATCAAATATAATAATAATAATAATAATAATACATTTTATTTAAAAGCGCTTTTCAAGATACTCAAAGACACTTTACATAAAAAGGACATCAAATAAGCAAAACAATGTGAAATATAACATCAAAAACACAATAAACTGAGCTAAACATTAAAAGCAATTTTAAAAAGGTGTGTTTTTGTCAGAGATTTGAAGGTAGGAAGGTCGGTACAGTCGCGGATGTGTTTGGGGAGAGAGTTCCAGAGGGAGGGGGCAGCTGCAGAGAAGGCTCTGTCGCCCCATATATGAGCTCTAAAGGCCTCTGACAGCTAAATTGTTTGTTAATACTGAGGGTGGAAGATTCTGGCCTGTGATGTGGAGGTATTTATCTCTTTTGCCCCACCCCCTTGATGTCCATGTGCGAGGTATATAGTGAGAGAAAATGTCTGATAAACAGGTGTGGTTTGCAGGTGGACACATGACAGAGGGTAAAGAGTGCAGGAAAGTGAGAGCAAACAGCTTATCTGTGCTAAGATTATAAAATTGTAACGTTATACGTGTGTGTCGTGTGCATGTGTGTGAGTGCATGTCTGTGTGAGTTTGTGTATGTGGGTCATACTGAACCAAAGACCATATACATACGTGGGGTATAGTAGCACGTGTGCTCAATTATTTATTTTTGTTTGTACATGTTAATCACAGAAAATAAACTAAGGCCAATGAGTTTCAGGTAAAAAAAAACAACAACAATGTATACTTATACTATTTTTCTTCTTGTAGAAATTTGGTGGTCAATTTGACCTGTATACCATACTTTTCAATGGCAGGTCTCTTCATGTGGACAGTCCTCCTCACAAACCCTCTGTGACCAGCAGCTATGTCCACGGCACCTCCACCATCTCTCTGCTCCCCCTGACTGTAGGTCAAAGTCTGGATGCTGCAGCCCAACGGTGGCCTGAGCGCGAGGCTGTGGTCTTTTTGCAAGATGGCATCCGGAAAACCTTTGCACAATTTCAGCAAGATGTGCGTTTCATTGCTTGTGCTTCCTGATTTCAGGAACCTTTATGCATGTATCACTATCCAGGCAATGACTTTTTGCTATTCCTATATTTTGTTGATTACTTCCATGCGCTTCTTTTTAGTCTGCTAAGTCAGTCACTCAAAATAAAACAGCAACATATCAAATGTAGTTAAAAACTAAACAAAAAAAACAACTAATCTTTTGGTTGTAAGCATTAGAGGATAATATATTTTAAGGTGGTGGAGGAAGAGAATATTGAGCTCTAATGCAACATCAGGAAAAGGAGGAAAAAAGGGGCTTCTTCTCATGTCCAAATTAACCTTTGTGTATCGTAGAATGTTATTAATACATTTCAATCCAGGCTTAATGAATTGTCTGTTTTTGTGACATCCATTGGTGCAGGTTGACAAGATGGCTGCAGGTCTCCTTGCTCTGGGACTAAAGCGTGGTGATCGACTGGGAATTTGGGGACCAAACATATATGAATGGATTCTTTTCCAGTATGCTACAGCCAAGGGTGGAATTATACTGGTCAGTCTAGGAACCACGTAATCGCATTTACAGCAGTGCAGCCATGTGTTGCCAAACACTCTGTGAGGGCAGTGAACCTTTCAAGGGCTTGGGCTTATATAACTGTACCACCGTACTTTACGTTTACCAGGTCATTATTTCCACATGTCTGTGCTATATCATGCAGTTACATGTATGTGATATAGTGTGTGTTATAATGTATGTATATTTATAAGCAGCAGCAAAGGGAGTGGACATTAACTGTGACATTTCATAAACTTGTAATCTTGTTGTAAAAGAAATACAGTTACTGGAAAAAGTAAAAATATGTGTGTATCGGCATGTGCTAGAATACAGGTTGTGTATATTTTACATTGTATGTTCTGCAAATCTCTCTGAGAAACAAGGTGAAGGGGCAGTCTGTGTCCTTGCAGGTATCATTGAACCCAGCTTATCAAGTCAAAGAAGTGGAGTTTACCCTACAGAAGGTAGGACAAATGGCCTGTATTAGATCACATCATCCTACCTCACACACATTCTACTTCCAACTTCCACAACTGCCTGCATATATTCCTATAGTGTCCATACTGAAATGATCCAAGTCTGTAAGATGTAAATGCATCTAAATATTTGTGTTGTGTGTAGGTCCAGTGTAAAGCAGTGGTGTGTCCTACCCGCTTTAAAACCCAGAAGTTTTGTGAGATGCTGACGGAGATCTGCCCGGAGATTGACACGATGCCAGCGGGCATGACCAAAAGCTCAAGGTTTGACACATTTACTATATGTCCTGAAGTGTTTAAATGCTTATGAATTTTCTGGCTGCAATTTCTAAACACTTTGTTGGATTTGCCAGGGTGCCAGACTTGCGTATGGTAATTGTGACAGACAGCAGACAGTCGGGGATGCTCCACATAGAGGACGTGATGCAAGCAGGGGAGAGTCGGCACCACAGAGAACTGATGGATCTGCAGAGCAAACTGTCCTTCGATGATCCCATCAACATTCAGTTCACATCAGTAACTTTCAATATATCTCTTTTTACTTGACGGGACAAGTTTCTAACGATGATCAGATGAAGTTATATTGCTTGTTCATTCATGTTAGGGTACCACAGGGAAACCAAAGGGAGCCACTCTTTCCCACCACAATATTCTAAATAATGCTTACTTCCTGGGTCTCCGAATGGGTTACCAATCGAGAGTAAGTTCATATTTGTCTCTTCATTTGCAGAAATCACAAACAGTGAAATGTGAATAACCTTGTTGTCAATATTCCCCATCAGCCTAAGGTGCGAGTGTGTCTGTCTGTCCCCATGTACCACTGCTTTGGATCCGTACTTGGAGGGATGAGTATGGCAGTTCATGGCATCACACTGGTTTTCCCTTCTACAGGATACGACAGCCGTGCCAATTTAGAGGCCATCCAAAGAGAAAAGTACAGTTGTCGTCATCTAAATGACGTCCAATGTATATTGTAAAAGGCACTTTCATTCACCCCCCCCATCACTTTCCTTTACTCAAGGTGCAATTTTGTCTATGGCACTCCCACCATGTACGCTGACATGCTTAGCCAGCAAGAATTACACAAGTTTGATGTGACATCACTTGAAGCTGGTAAGAGATTTGAAGTCACAATTAGCATGTTGTGTTGTGTGTCTGGCACAGTCATTAGCCAGTACGTGGTCCAACCTTTTGTATTTGTTGCTGTGTTAAAGGGCTCATGGCAGGTTCTCCTTGCCCTCCTGAGATTGTGAGAAAATTAAAAACACACATGAATATGAATGAGATAACGGTGAGCAAAAATACTGCTTAAAATACTGCTCTACTAAAACTAATAAGTGGAGTCCCCTGGCCTATAAGAATGTGTCGATGTGTGTTTTGACAGATTTGTTATGGGACCACTGAAAATAGCCCTGTTACATTTCTGGGATTCCCACAAGACAAAGATGAGCTGAAGTTGCATACTGTAGGGTGTATCATGAGTCACACTGAGGTATGCCTCCCTTTTCACACAGGCTTTTATTTCCACATCACCATAGAATTCTAACATACTTTATATCTGTATTTTAACTGTAGGCTAAAGTGGTGGACCCTGCTACTGGAGAGCTGGTCCCCCTGGGAGCCTCAGGTGAACTCATGATCAGGGGCAGTTGTGTGATGCTTGGGTACTGGGATGATCCTGAGAAAACCCAAGAGGCTATCACCCAAGACCGCTGGTATAAGACTGGGTAAGATGGATTTTGACTTATGACTCTAGAGAGCTATTTTGTGTAGTCTGAATGTAAGGGAGGAAAAGCAAAGGCGTGTAGTGGAAGGTGGGTCAGTGTTTATTGGGAGAATCTCTGTAAACACTTTCTTCTGTACAGTGACACGGCCAGTCTCAACAGTCTGGGATACTGTCGCATTGAAGGACGCATTAAGGACATGATCATCCGAGGAGGGGAGAACATCTATCCTGCTGAGATAGAGGAATTCCTCTACAAGCATCCAAAAGTCCGGGAGGTGCAGGTGAGCTCTAACACCAGTGGAGGGCAGCAGAGAACAATTAACGAGTTGATGGCGAAGCGCCACACTCTGTCCAGTTTAAAAATACCTCCTGTAAACAATACACCGTCTGTGAGAATATTGCATAAAACCATCGTGGAGATGACCCATTATTCAGTGGTGGCAGTAGCTCTAAGTGATCTGCTTTCCAGGTGGTTGGAGTGAAAGATGAGAGGCTGGGCGAGCAGGTGTGTGCCTGCATCAGGCTGAAAGAGGGCCAGACCTCCAGTGCAGAAGAGATAAGAGCAATGTGCAAAGGACAGGTAGGAGAACGTTGTCAACAGCAAATAGGAGCATACATATATAGCCTGTGCACCAGTATATGAATTTTTTCATTTTTCTTTTTTCTTTTTAGCTGTCTCACTTTAAGATCCCACATTATGTAATATTTGTAGACAGCTACCCACTGACTGTCTCTGGAAAGGTGAGATTTCTTTCTTCTTTTTTTTTTTTTTTTTAAACACCAACATACCTGAACTGTTGATGATGATTTATGACTGACTACTGACCTGAACTTTATGTTTTTCCAGATCAAGAAGAATGAATTAAAGGTGGCAATGGAGAGGAAACTAGGGCTTTAATTTTATGGGCTCTGCGAGTTTCTGAAGTCAGACACCACAGAGAGTCCCGCTTTCTTCAACAATGCTGCCACAGAGAATATAGTGTATAACTGATCTGCTGATGGACTGACATTAAATTTCTTCAACTTCACAACAGTATTATTTGATTCCTCATTCGTTGTTCTTTATGTAGAGGGACTGTGAAGTTTCATTCCGGATCTAGTAGTTTGACATTTTTTTTTTAAAATTGTACAGAAATAATGATTTTAATCTTCCCTAATAAAGTGTGGCTGAAAGCTTTGGAAAAGATGGTCTCCTTTTTAATTACAGTATATCACCCAGACTATACAACACATTACTCCTTTAAGTCTTTATTTAGTTAAACAACTCTGACAATTTTGTCAAATTACAATGGCTTTAACCACTGAATAAAAGTTAAACTCATAATCTAAACACATGCCATACAGAATCTGAAATAAATAGGACATCAATGCCAAATGTCTCTCTATATACAATGCAGTAGGTAAAATTAACATCTATACAAGTTCTATGCAGTGACTGTAGAACAGGCCCCTACGATGTCCCCCAGTGACATCTCATATTTTTAAAGCCTTTGAAATAATGCAACTAGTCAAGAGGGCCAAATGTTGTCAATGAGGAATTAACAAGGATATGTGAAAGTGAGGGGAATGGGGGAAAATAGATTCAGACACAGTTCTGTAAGTTGAATGGATGCAGAACCTAACCTGTTAAATAAATCTGTCGTATCAAATCAACACTATACAAAAGCAGACAAACCTCAAATGTACTGCATGACAAGGTCAAAATGCACCATATCAGATACATGAGACAACATTTTTGGATATTCTCATATTGGATCCTTGAGTAAATTTTAACTGAATTTTATAGAGCCAAATTCACATACTCATGTTAATAATCAACAGCTGACAATTCAAACATCACAATGAGGTAACTAAGCTTGCAACAAGATAAAAAAAAAAATGTATACTTTAAACATATAAAAAGGCAAAACCATTCTCTTGAAATTGCCAGTGGACCCTCAGAGAGAGAAACCCCTGAATGCAGCAAAAACTTGTGAGGAGCAGTTTAAGTGCAGGTTTAACCCAGGAGAGATACTGCTTCAGCCAGAAACAAGAGGAACCACTGCACCACAACTCCATGGCTTTGAACAATCAACATTCACTTCGGTCATTCTTGGCAATATGGGCTCCACCCATACTTCTCCAACCCCACTTCACATACACACACACATGCAAGAAAATAGCAAAGAGGAAAATTGCATTTTAAAGCATACTGTGAGATAAATTACTTAATATGAACAAATCCCTTTTTAAATATAATACATTTTAAATAGACATGAGTTTAAATGTGCAATTTAAGTGGAAATACAAGAGGAACGAGAAGGTTAAAAAGGAAGCTGTGGTCTGTTAATGACCTTTTGTCATGGATAGTAGTTTTCAGAGGAACAGTGGAGTCATTATAGTACCTGTGCTACTTTAAAGCTGACATGAAGAGCAACGCATTGTAATGTTCATAAAAGCACAGTACAGTTCACCTTTAGGCACATGCAAGTATGTGGTAGGGACTTATGCACAAATGACTGCGCACCTACTCATAGATGCACTGAGAGCTGCAAACTAGAGGCAAGTTCATTGCCTGGACATCCTTCCCTTGCACACATCAGATTCAGAAATACTCATCCTCAAACACACATCACTCTTCCTTTCCAACTCTTTCTCAGACATGCACGCATGCACACACACACACACACACAACCACAGCACGAGTGTCCTCTCTGTTCCCACATTGGTGGATAGGAGTCCCAGTCTTGGTGGAGGTTTGTGTGGTGTAAGGACCTCAAACACTCAAAGGCAGAATGCCTGGCGGAGACAAGGCTCTGGAAGATGCCATGGAGGTCAAAGAACTGGGGTCCAATCCATTGACAGTGCTGCAGATGCCACAAGGATTTGTACAGTATTAGACAGAACATTTGGACACACTTACAGGGCAAAACCAAATGTGCAAAAATTGTATACAACACACATATGGGAAAAACATATGGTAAAAAACTTACGTTTTGTCAAAGTAAGTGGTATGTAGAGAGTGAGAGAACTTTGTGGCATTGCTGTTGATGAGTGTGCCATTGTCTGTGGAGTATTTTTTTCTTGCAGCCTGATCTTTGGCAAAGTTCCTACATGCAGCGAGTTTGGACTCCAAAGCCTAGAGAGAAAAAAAATCACTGTTAGGACAAATTGTTGCTATTCGGAACTATTAAGCTCTATTTGCTCTTTCTGTATCTCTTTAACCCTCGTGCTACCTTTGGGGTCTCTGGGACCCCAAGCGAATGGACAGACAGAGAGAGATTATGCAAGAGGGTAGCACGAGGGTTAAGTCTCCTAATTATTTGGATAAAAGCAATAATACTTACCCCAACTTTTCTAAGGAGGTCACCAACGATGTTAAGAGCTGAGATTCTTGCAGAAGGAGTGAGGGCGGGGCTACCACAGCCATTGGTCAATGCTAGAGCATACAAGTCAAATTTACTAAACATATTACAGTATTTCCATCTATGTAAATCTAAGAGGTGAGTTAATTCTAACCTTTTGTATTGATGAAGGGGTGCTCTGTAGTCTTTCCTACAGGGGTTGCTGGGAGGGAAAAAGAGGCCTGTACTGCAGAATCCATCTTGTCGATGTCTAAGGTGGGTGAGCTGGGTGCTGACATCCTGTCTGTAGTGCGCTCCCGTACTGCCAGCTCCTGTCTCAGGTCTGTAGATGACAAAGTGACATCTATTGACTCCTCTGTTATACAGACAACTAGCTGCATGCAAAAGGCAAAATGGATCTCTCTATGCTTCGTCTTTACCTCGTGCCTCATCTTTCAGTCGCTGTACAGATACCAAGAGAGATTCCTTCTCATCCAGTTCACTTTCCAGGAAGGCATTTCTCTCAATGGCCTGGTTTAGACGGCCCTCAAAGTCTTCAAGAGACACTATTGTTGCCCTGTAGAAAGATAATGATAGACACAACTGTTGCAGTAGGTAAAATACTACAGCTAGAAAATCTGAAATTCATCATGATCCCAATCATGTTGTAAGCATAGCATAACATCCTGACCTTTTGGCTCTCTCCAAGTCATCGTTGGCCTGTTCAAGTTCTCTGACATATTTGTGGAGCTGCTCCTTGATGCTGCGTGTCTGACCCAAGTCATCCTCTAGCATGGAAATCTGTTTGTAACTCTGAGCGTACTGCTGCTCTAACTTCTCCTGATGGGTAGAGTGAAGAACAGAAAAGAAAAAGTTTGGGAATGAGTTTATGTAGAGAAACAAGGGCAACAGAGATACTGCCCGCCGAGCCACGTCACTTCAATATACCATTTCATAAACCACAGTGATTAACAACAGCATGGGAAATGAGGTGAATCACAAGATAGTCAAGATGCTCCTCCACATTATTCCCTTTTGTTTGCTGAGGAGGCCCGATGGCTCATTTGCCCTGTGGTACTTTACAGTAGCCTGAAGCACAGAGACAGGAAAGCATCATCCATAGTCTCTCTGGTTCATTTACACTGTTCATTATAAGCATTAGCTACAGTAAGCAGGCTCACATGTCGGACCATGTGAAAGATCACAACACTTATGCGGTAAATTCCTCCCCATAATAAATGTATTCTACAATGTGTATGGTCACCAATGGGGCAAATTCTGACCAGGGTTCTTCCCTGCTGTGATTAACAACCAGACTTGTCCTTGACATTTTCTATTTTCTTCCCCTTTATCCTGGCATCCAATTAAGGAGAGCTGAAGGATTACCTAAGACCATGCCTGATTAACACATACCATTTAAATAAGACTTACTTAAGAGGTTATATGATCTGTTGGATCTTGAGCACATGGTCCAACAGAGATCATATAACCTCTTAAGTAACCACAAAATACTTTTTTAGTGTCGAAAGATGATAAACGCAAAGTGTATTCAAAATAAGTTACATAGCAAGTTGTCAGGTCCAGATACCTTGAGGTTAGCCAACTCATTCTTCAGTCTCTCATTTTCAATTTGCAAGTCTCGAAGTCTGTGTTCAGCCTGGCCAAGTTGTGCCTCTAGCTCAGCTTCCAGTTCCCGGCTCCCTTCCTGGAACTCCTGTAGCTCCTCTTGGGCATCCTGGCAACTGGATGGTACACACAAAAAAACATAAACAGCCATTGTCAACTACCTGCTACTCTGTTCGCCATCCAACATTCACTTCAGTAAAGCTGACTGGTGAGCGCTAGAGAACGAATAGGCTTTTGTTCTGTAAAAAAAAAGCCAAGCTCACGCATGTTCTAGTAAGTTATTTGCTTCCAATAGTCAGAAATAAACCTGCACGAACAGCCAGTCAAATATTTGTAGGTTTTTAAACATCAGTCTTGCCTCTTCCATGCAGGAAATCTGTGCGGCTCAACATTGCTGAGTTAAGCATTCTAAATATACTACTCTGAAGAGACAGCTGAACCGTGACACTGGTCATTTGGAAAACAGGCAGGATGTCATGTGCCTTCAGCTCTGGAAGAGGTTAAAAGTTGGAAGTCAAGGCAAGGGCTTACACTGTGTAGAACAATGCAAAAATAAACTAATTCATTTAAAAAAAGATTAATTTAGTAAATATTACAGGTGGAATAGGAAGGATAAATTAATTCAGTGACCTCTGAGTTTATGGTATCTGAATATACACATTTTATTCTCCAGTCAAAATAAACATGGTAGTTAACACTGGTCTAAGATCAGCTGACTTGCACTGAGATAATGGTCCCTCAGTCACTCTACATAGCACAGGAATCCACGAATCAGTTGTTGTGTGAGGCTGTTCTACACAGATGCTGCTTGATCAGCATACTGGGCCAAATAACTTCTCTGCATGACACAGCCTTGTCCATCCTCACACTTTTTTATGGTTTAAAATAACAAACAGTACTCCATACATGTGAGTGAAACAATGTTAAATTATAGCGTGTGAATTAATGTTAAATGTGTGAATGCATGGAATGAATTCCTTTTCACATTAAGAGCCCTCGTACAAGTAGACTAGTTGCAACAAAATCAAAAATGCAAACATGTCACCCATGTCAGGGAGACAACTCTTCAACGAGTAATCAACAAATATTGCATACTGAGAAAACATACAACAATCAGCCACAACATTAAAACCACCAGCCTGTGAAGTGGAGGACATTAATGATCTCATTAATGTTCTTCTGGTATGTATGTGGATGTGGCTTTGATACATAACACCACCTGAACATTGACCAAGCACACCTCCTGGTTCCTCTCCCTCTTCCTCCTTCTCAGTGATCCTTGACCCATGACCCTGTCTCTGGTTCTTCTCCCTCCTTGGACCACTGTGTATAGGTACTGACCACTGCAGACCAGGAACACCTCAAGAGCTGCAGTTCTAGAGATGTTCTGACCTAGTCATCCAGACATCACGGTTTGGTTCTTTAGACTTTAGTCAAAGTCTTAATTCTTCCACTTGAACATTTTTCTGCTTTCAACATCAACTTTGAGGACAAAATGTTCAACTTTCTGCCTGATATATCCACTCACTGACAGTAGCCATGAAAACCAGATCAACAGTGGCTATAATGTTATGGCTGATTAGTGTAAGCCATGGTGAACTCTCTACTTGAGGCAATTTTTTCCATAGGTTGATGGGCCATGTACCCAAGCAGGGATTTCTTTAAAAACCACACAGGCTTTATGCAGTTTTATGCTTCCACTGGAAGAGACCCAACACCACAAATAGAAAAGACAGACAGAATGAATTTGACTGAGTTTAAACAACACTAACAAGTATCCCTGCTGCCTAGCCTAACACAGACTGTGGTTTCCGATGCAGAAGTCAAAGATGTAGTCATTTCCTCATGAGTAATCCAGTGTGTTTGTGGTTGCAGATTTCATAGAGCTTATCTGGTCATTTGCCTTATATAGCTAAGCACAGCGTGTGCTGAAACGTTTAAATGAGGTGTAAGCACAAACATTTTCAAACCATTTGGTTAATGTATAATCATAACTTTCATAACCACAGGCAAAATCCCATATTCAGCAAGTATTCATCTGCGAATTAGGTAAAAAAAAATATCTATAACTTTAAAAATGTTGTCTTGATTGTTCCATACAGAGCAGTTGAAGCCATCTAGCATTTGCTTAAGTTTACTTGTCAGACAGATGACGAAAGAAAATGTGACACATTGTTACATAACCCGAGTTTCAAAAATGAGCTTCGTAAGCAAACAGTAACAGAATATTGTCACTGCTTCTACTTCAGCATCAGATGTCCTTTTTCAAATGAGGTGCTGAAGCTGTTACAGTGATCTCAGCAAAGCCAACCTTCTCTGCTGACAAAACTTGTAATCTTACCTCGCAGAACACAGGAGTTGTTGGTCAACCTCGAATGTACTGCGAGGTAATATTACTGTTGTTGCCAGTGGAGTATGGAGTCTTTAAAGGGAGTGATATAATGGCTGCAGCTTCCCATTGCGAAGGCTGTCTGATGGCAAAGTATGTATTGCATGTTTGACCCCGACCCTGTCCATAGCAGTTAACTATGTGGCCTATGTACCAGAACTCTTCGCTGCTTCTCCAAACTGGGGGCATGCCAGCCCCCATCTACATTAGGGAACACACGAATGATGGATGAGTATCTCATACAACCCCACCTTTAACAAGATGTCAAACATGAATAAAGAAGGTATGCTATAAAGGTCAGAACAGAAAAATCATCCATGCTATGCTGTCAAATAAGAATCAGATGTTACCTACCTTTTCTTATACTTGAGGGCTTGGGACTTCCAGTAATCAACCTCCTCGTCCTTTGATGTAAACTTAGGAATCATCTCTGTGTCCATGTCAGGGCAACCTAAAGAATAACGAGACATTTCATTAACTCTACAGACAATTCAATTAGCTTAGAGTTTAAATTAGAAGGCAACACATTCCCTTTCAGTATTTGTCTTCTTTGGCATGTAGATTCAGGTTCTGTACATTCCATTCTTATCTCTTGCCCGAGCAACCATCAAGATTAAATATTTCCCTCATTGCTATATTCACTGGAGAAGAAAGTGAAAGAGACAGACCGACCTAGCCATGCCATCCTGTCATTCCAGGGTCATGTCTTCTACAGAATCAGAGACTACAGCCACAGCCACTGATGACAAAATAATATGAACCTAAATAAATTTTGAGTTGTTTAAGGAGTTATTGCAAAATAATTTGGGTTAATCTGACAAGACAGCCTGGTGAGCCTTTCTAGCACTGTGAACAATATGATATTGGCCCAGTAAAACCAGCAAAAGAGCCTAGTTAAATCATGCTAGTAAAGAGTGCTGCCCACTTACAGAGTTTTAACCAAGTGTTAAAAGTTTGTCATCTTCCGTCCTGTTTGCAAAATTAGCACTTTAGGACAGTTGTTGTTCCTCTTTTCTGGTGAGCTATTCAACTCTGCCTTACAAGGATTTGTCAAGATATTATTAAACACATCTGGAAAGAGCTGCTGTGGGCGTTTTTATGTAGGTGGGGGTTTACAGCTGCAGCTGCCAGCACTACCACTGACGCAGCTGCCCTGGAATACTTAAAATCCAACCTGAGCTTACAAGGACTTCCTGCCGATAGGTCTGGTTGTCACTGTACATAACACAGGAAACCCCTTTGGCTGAACTAAAGCACAAACTAAATATGTGCAAGAGTTTGAGGCACTTATTTATCAAGTCTAGGGCGTTTGGTTCAATTACTGTTCAAAATTTCTGTGCAAATTGTATTTACATGGATAAGAAAGGCTTTATTTTGGGTTAGGCTTAGAGCAAAGAGGAGAATGTGTTATTTTTCTTGCAAACAAGAGGATGGGCTAGACTCTCTGAGGCAGGACCGCCTGCTCTTCCATTTAGACATTCCTCTGAAATGGCGTCATCAGCTGACTGGAAGGACTCTCACGTGTCACTACACTTGAAATCACAAAGGAAAATAGAGACCAAAATACTGATGGAGAGAGAAAGTTTACTAAGCTGTTTGTGTCCTCACATGATATGTTGGTTGTCCAATATGACCACGGTGACTCTGCAAAACACTCCAGGGGAGTACCAAAAGTATTTATTTCTAATATATACAGAGACCTAACATAACAGTTCTGAAATGACTGAATTGGCCAGTGTTTTACATGTATTCCCGTTTGTCTCCTAAAGGCATGGGCGACAATAAACAGTTTCCCTTATGATACGGCTATTTACTAGACCACTGACAAATCTCACCAAAGCTAACAAACAGTACTTCACATGTTTAGGGCAGACGAGGACAGTGGCACTGTACAGGTAACATAATACAGGTTAGGGCATATCACGTAACAAGTCGAGCACTGAGACACTGCTAGAACATATGACAGTTCATGTTATCTTGTGTTTCAGCAGCTACTGGAATGTTGTCAGCTTGACCCATGGATCTATTTGTCTGCCATTACAAAACCGGGACAGCAAAAATGGAGGCAACTGGAAAATACAAACAAGGGAATGTCAGCGAAGAGAGAGAGTTTCCTTACCCACATTCTTGTCTCCTGACTGTATCCTCTTTAGATCCAGGTCACTAACAATTCAAGAGCTGAGGCTAATGGAGTCACATTTTAGTCTTTGAGGGGTGAGACAGATTAAAAATATTCTTTTTTTAAATACATGGAGTCTTATTGGTTTGGTCTAAATGTGAAAAATGATGAGACCTACATCTTTTCGAATTTTACCATAACTTATGATCCCAGGTTCTTTTGGTACTTCAGGGATTAACTCACAGACAGAGGTGAAATTATACTAACAAAAAGCTAGGTTCAATATAATCATTATACTGTTTAGTAAGGTGATCAAACTAACATTAAGAACCAACAATAGGAATCGTTTAATGTAATAATGGTATTAATGGTACTGTATGGTATTGTAACCGGTATTAATCTCACGTTGATAATAAAGACAACACATACGGCTTCCCAAAATTAAAACTTCAGAAATCCTAAACACATATTAGACAACTGACGAGCCTGATTTAGATGAACAGGGCCAGGTTGTCATTTAACAAGGCAGCTAATTTAAACGCTGCTGCCGACATCTGACACTCCCGTGGTCTGACAGCATACAAGCTTAGGTTAAAACCGAATAGAAAAGTCTACGTGTTAAACGAAAACTGAATACACCACACTCATGAACCAAAAGCATATGTATGAGGCAAAAATCAAAGCCGGCTCCTCTCGACGTTAGAAGCCTAAATCGAGCTGTCCTCTTCGTAGTCACAAAAGAGCCACGACTGAGCACGACAGCTCATGACATGAATAGGTCAAAAGCATAACCACATACGAGCTGAATATGTTCAGTGTATAATTAAATACCTGCTCATGTCAAAACGGTGTCACACTATCTTCAGTTTCAGCAAGTCGCCTTCCAACTGCTGTAATGTCCAACGCTCAGTTACACACCTTCCTCTCGCCGGGGTCTTGAACGATACTGAGCCGTGTTTAGGAAATTGCCAACGCGTCTCCCGGAACTAACGTAAATCCTGACTTGGACGTACGCGCTGACGTAATTTTACGTCAAAGAACTGGGCAGGGCAGCCATAGTTGGTTCAGCGGTTCAGCCATGGGCTAGTAATCAGCCACACCTTTTTTACTGACTGTAGATTTGTAGCAGTGTACTTTTCATTGTGACCACAAGGTGGCATACTATCGCCAGAAAACAAACCGCCAATGAGTGACAAAAAAAAAAAAAAGAAAAAATCTAAATCAAGAGACATAGCCTTTAACTTAGAGCTATCAGTTAGGCAGTCTGGATTCTCAAACCTTCATTAACTTTTATGCTTTTTTCGGTTTTATCATAAAGTGTACTTTTTATGAGTATAGAATAGAACAGAATAGAATGGAAGCTATCCTCCCCATTCAAGACAATTTCAGTACCTTCTCATCGACGCAGCCACCTGAATTGCCAGTAGGGGAACCATCAGTCACTTCTGCCATAAGTGGCAGGCCCTGTTTTACAAGGTGCCGCTCTCGCCTCCACCCACAGTCAAAAGCAAAGGAAAAAAGGACTTGAGAGGACTCCTGTCAGCAATTACCAAGGAGTCAACTTTTCGACACTTTCGGTGATAATTCCAGTTAATCGATAAAAGTCCGGCTATAGTCTATGGCGCTTTACAAGGAAGAGAGCCAGGAGGACGCACGAGAATGTCCAGTGTGCTATGAGTGCCTTTCGGGTACAGAACGGACATTGAGCTGCGGACATATATTCTGCCACGACTGCCTGGTCAAAACGCTGGTGAGCATCAACAGCGATGGAAACATCAGAGACACAATCGTCTGCCCTATATGCCGGCATCTTACATTCATCAAGAGAAAAAAGGAACCTCTGGTCTCACTCGCACCAGACAAGAGTCCAGATGAAGGACAGATCCTGGAAGTGCCTCTTCCTCTGCCACTGGGACAGCTCCAGAGCGCACGGCGCGCCTCGAGGGACAGTTTACGGAATGGAGTCAGTTGGATTACCCAGTGCTTCAGGGGCATCGCTCAGCGAGTCCGTCGACAGAGGTTAATCAGCCCCAGCCATAATGCATCTCAGATATTCATCATAAGTTCCCAAGGGCGACCTATGGCTGAAGAAGATGCTCTCAGTGTAGTTATGACTGTGGTTCAACCTCAGCGCAGGCCAAGGCGCAGGATTTGCACTACAGCGCGATGCTTGCTATTTTTGCTTTCGGCATTTACTGTACTCGCACTGGTTGCAGCAACTTTGCCGTGGATTTTGTTGGCATAGCAAGTGAAAATGATGTCTGCATTGCAAGTGCCAATAATAAACGACTGACACGTAAAGACATAAAGAGCCATTTCCACGGAATCGTATCATTGTCTGAAGCACTATGTGTAAAGCAGGCAAGTCGAGTTTAGTTGTGACTGATCGAGAATGTACAATCTGCGAACAATCATTCCACTTAGGCAAGCAGCCTATTTCAGATATATATTAGCAGCAATCATGTGTCATTGTGTTTCTTAAGATGTGACCACACACTGTCTTTCCCTGATTTTATGGAAAAGTGAGGATGTTTATAGACATGCCTGTGTCCGTTTATGTGCATTACCAAGCAACAGTCTAAAGTAAAGGTTAGGAAAGAAAAGTCTTTTGTTTTGCAGTCCTGTCTGTGACATGTTCAACATATTTTATCTGAGGATATAATGCAAGGAATTTGAACAATTCCAATCTAGTCCTAAAGTTGGTAAATCTATTAAAGTGCCCTATGATGTAGTAACTTAACAATTCAAACTTTTTCTCAATAACAAAAGATTTTAACCATATTGCATTGCTAGCAACTCAGTCATTGTTTTGTTGCTGAACAGCCTGTTTCCAAGGAGCAGACAATAACCAGAGTGCAACCTCTACCACTTCCAGGATTGTTTAGTATGTCTGTGTTTGTCCTCAAGGGAACATGAACAGGTTGCACGAGCCATGAGCTTGACTTAATGAGGGAGCCTGGCGCAATAATAAAAACAGTGTTAATACAGCAGTTAGGCTATCGTGGATCACAAGTAGTCTTGACATTTAAACCATTCTACCACAGTTAAAGACAGTTTTAATTTTTAATGCCTCTGTGATCAAGTTAATGTAGCTGGGTGGAATTAGGGGTTGTATTAAGCCTCCTATAGTAACATCATATAGAACATGGGAGTGGCTCCCCCTTTAGACAGTGTAAACAGAGCTGCGTTTAAAACTTTCAGTAAGAAATAATTGATGCATCCATGGCAGTCTGAAGGAGATAGACTAGCAGACAGGGATGGGATGTGCCTGTCTGTTGGCTGTAAGGAGAGACACTGCAGGACTGTAGCATTAGATTACCGCTGATTCCTTCAGAATAGTGAGACTGGGCAGCCAGGGCTGGTTTAATTAGGCAGAAATTATAAAGCAATATGAGATATATAAAAACACTAAAACAATAAGATAACATGGTAAATGACGGCTAATTTACTCCTGACAAAAATATGCTGTTTCAACATACTTAACCAAGTTGCAGTTCATTACTGGGGTGGAGATTCAAAGAAGAAGGTTTGTCAGTATCGCCACAATGCTGTCAAACATGTACACTCCTAGTTTCCTCTTGTGGCAAACCTCCGCCACCCTGCTGGGCCAGTCATACAGGTTACAAATCTGAAGAGGCTGCTGAAGGGGCTGCTTTTCAGCCATACCCAGTTTCTTGGAAAATAAGGATGTTTGTGGTTTGGAATCTGATGTTTTAGATCAAGTTCCTGTTGGTTGTGTGCATGGGCCCACATTAGCATTGAGGCAGTAAATACACAAACGTTGCCAGTTTCAAGGCAAATAGATAAAGGAATAAGATGGAGTAACAGAGTTTAGTGTGCCAGGTCAATATGCTACTGTGTGCATACTATGTCAAGAGAACTAAGAAGCAGTGGTGATGATTGACACAAATTCTAAAAATAGTTAGATATGGTTATGGTTTCATTTTCTTACTATTAAAACAAATCATATGAGCGTGGACATTTGTCCTGTCAGATTAACTCATAGACATGCAAACAACTATTTAGATGCTGTTTTTTTTTTTTTTTTTTTTTTTTTTTTTTGGTTGTTTTTTGAAAGAAGCCATAGATCAATGTAGTGGAGTAAGACGTGGATTCCTTTCCTAGAATGGGAGTGCAGAGCACTGAAGTACACAAGTGTAAAAACCTCAATATAAAAATCAATACATGTCTGTTAACAATTAACAACAACACAGAAATAAAACCCACATTAACCAGGTGAGATTATTAAAAACTTAGAGTTTAATATATATATATCTATTTCTGACATTCTGATAAGGATTGCAGGTAGGCTTCACAGTACACACTGTGTTCCACTTGATATGCTAAGCAGAGGAGGAAGGGGTGGGCGTGGTGGGCTTTAGAAGCGGC
Source organism: Chelon labrosus (assembly GCF_963514085.1). Classification (NCBI taxonomy): domain Eukaryota; kingdom Metazoa; phylum Chordata; class Actinopteri; order Mugiliformes; family Mugilidae; genus Chelon; species Chelon labrosus. The sequence continues at coordinate 867,413 of NC_140354.1, forward strand.
AGATTTCTCTTGTACATCATTAGGTGAAAGGAGAAGGAGGCAGTCCATCCACAGGCAACTTCCACTCCTCCACCATATTGCTCAACAACCCACCGAGGGGGGCAATTATTGTGATCCACATCCTCTAGAACCCAACTGTACATTTAATTCATGACCACTGTTACGATCCCTAAAATGACATAGATTGACCGAAAATATGGATGATCATTAAATACAAAAGACTGTGTAAGAGCATCCACACACGCACACACACGGTATGCTAAATTTGATGCTAAAGGTCCTGTGACAATTGTTGCAAATTTAATTTAACTAACTGAACTTTGATTTGTGATTATGGTTTCTTTTTTTTTACTTTCTCGCAGCATGTAAATGAATATGACCACATGCTTTCTGGTGGCTGTAAGTTCCAGTTATGATGCACAAAAGCTTTACAGTAATACTGCCTTGTACTGGTAACAATGCATGCCAACAGCCATCCCTTCACATCGTTCAAATACCGACTCTCATTTGCCCCCGTTAGTTATAACAAAATCAGGTAGCATTTGACACCCAGTCACATTCAGAGATACCCCTGCCTCCTCGTATAAATGTATGGATCCAGCACAGAAAATAAATCCTCTGGCATACATATATTATGCCTGTAGTTCCAAAATAACAACCAGTGTGAGGGCACTTGTCATAATCACCACAACTATCAACATAATCAACATCACCAAAATCTTCAATAACATAGTCCATTGAGAACACAAATGCATACCACTGATCACTTTGAGAGAGATTAATGTAGAATTCACTTTTATCAGCTGTGAACTCACACAAAAAAACTAACAAAAGAAAAGCAATTAAATTAATGGCTTTATTCTGCAGGTTTGGGAAGGGGGTCTTTGAACACCTTTTGGACTGAGGAGTATCAGTAAACACTGTAATTGCACTTTAATTGACAAATGTATTGTCCTTAGACATTTTGTACAGAAAATGTTTACTATAGCATCTGTCATTTGACAAATTTTAAATATCTGTAATTTACTGTCTGGAGTGAGAATACTAGCAGAGGAAACATTTTCAAATTCAGATGTATGTCAAATTTGACTTTTTCTAAGCATATGGCCATACCGACAATCTGGGTTTAACTCTGCATTTATACTTATTGGTCCATGATAAAAATGCCAAGTGGGCTCAAAGAAATCCAATTATTTACACAGAATTTCTCAAATTACAGTTTTACAAAGAAAAGATAGGGAATTGGTGTACAAGCTCTAGCATGTCTGAAGTCAAGGCTCAGGAGACAGAACTGATCTGTGAATTACTTTCTTTTGCAGCATTATAGTCAGTGAAAATGTATGAATCTACAGCAAACCTGTGCAGTGTGTGCAGGGACAAAAATAACATCAAACCTTTTAATTATTACATTTCCTACACGATAAATATCAGCACATATATTATTATTATTATTATATATTCAAGATATGCACATATATTTTTCCTCTCAGATTTATATACATCAGTTTATGTACAGTCTTTGTATTTACACTGGGGGTCAAAGGTCACTGAACCTGAAGCACTTGAAACAAAGTTAAGAGAGAGTATCATACGAACCTAAAGGCAGTGTAGTCATCCACCCATTATCATCACACCATTAAAGCACTGGGTTGGGGTATAATTTACTTTCCAAGGTGAAAAACAACGGTAACACTCACACAAAATAAAGCACTGCCATTCTGAGGCCTTTGATGCGAAGCAGGTCGATCGTATTAGCTTGTCATGCAAACAGATCATGGTGCTTTCTTCCTGACTGAATAAAGGATGCAAGTACAAAAACTTGAATTACAATAACATTCTTTTCATACTGTGCTGGTATAAAGTGAGTTAAAGTGAGTTACCTAAAAGGTAAATGTCCAAGAACTAGTTATAATTTATGATAGAAGAGGGGAAGCAAAGAAGGGGTGTGTGACTAAGAACAAAACTGCATCAAATGTTTCATCCTGCATGCGAAGCCTGTCTCTAGGGCTCAGCATGTTCGTAATGTGCACAAAGCTTGAATACCCTGTGATCAATATAATCAGACTGCCCACTCACCTTGTCTCACCCAGAGGATGGGCTTTTGCTTCTTACCGTGTCAAGCCTTTTGTTTCCTTAACAAAGTGTTGTAAAACTCGTGAATATCACATTGCAATTTAATTGCATGTCATAATAAGGCAAAATAAATTAAAAAATACAGTTTAGACCACTGTAGTAAACAACAAAAAGGAAACAAAGCAAAGCTAAAATAAAAATAATTAAAAACTAATCTTTTGATGTAATACTATATTCCAGTCTTTCCTCCTAAAGGCAACAGTTCCTCCACTATGGCATTTTGGTGTTTCTTTGTAGTCACATTAATTTACTAGCGAGCAGTTGTGAGAGAAGTTTCTTTGAAGCCTTTTGCAGTCGTGAGGGATGGTTCATGTTCTTGTTTCAGGAGGGCATTGCTGAGGCCAGTAGGTGTTTCCATCAGGCCTTGGCGGCGACAGTTAAGAGTGTATACAGCCATAGAAGTGCTGGTAAATGATGCCTTAGGGTCATAGGTCATAGAGTGGTGCTCTGGGGCTCCTCCTCAGACACAACGTCCCCCTCTGGAGAGTCTGTCACTGCCAAGGACCTCCTGCAGGGGGCACCGCTGAACTCATCGATGAGGCTGTCCAGATTGACATTGATGGAGGGGATTTCATAATTGAAGATATCTAATAGTGAGCACGATGGGAAAGGTGAGTATGATGTGCAGAATAGTGGAAATGGTGATGATGAGCAACAGGAGGAGGAGAAGAGGGCATATGACAATGATAATGAGGTGTAAAAATGGAAGAGAGCAGAAATAATATTAATTGTTTGAAGTCATGGTTAGTGGCATATGATTGAAGGAATCAGTAGATTACATGTGCTTCACATTCTACACAAAGTTTTCAGTATGGTACTTGGTAACGACTAGTGCAGTATGTCACAGCTTTTTGTGTTTTTTTTGAGACAACAACAACAGATATTTTGTCAGATAAAATACAATAACAGGTCAAAATGACTGCACAATGACATGTTTGCAACAGTGGCCAGTTAAACCAACACAGAGGCAACAAGATGTGTGTGTACGGAACTCTTTGGGAAAAAATGGCACCAAGACACGAAGTGGGCTTAAAGTAACAATGGAAATCTCATGAGGACTAGATAGTTTTTGCTGTAAATATACATTAGATATTCTACTGTGCTGCTCCATTTCCTGTAAGCAGCAGGTCCAAACAGAGACTGATGGCTACTCTTGTGTAGGAATGAGATGGAGCGTGGCAGTGTAGTAAGAGGAAGCTGAGGTCATAAAAAGCGATGAACCTGCCATAGAACAAATTGGGGGTTACCTGAGGCCCCCTGATACCAGTGGCAGGGTGTTAGAGGGGAATGTATGCCAGCATAGGGCTGGGAATGGGGAACAGAAGAAAGGGGCCTTTAGATGGACCTTTATAAGCAATGATGAGTGCAGTGAGGTGCACTCTGGGAAGTCCTTAAGCCGTGCATTATTGGTCGAACTACAACAGAGAAACAATAATGTCATCCAGCTAACAAGGAATGAGACAATTTGAGATTGAGTGCTACGGGTAGGTATGTTTGAGGCAGGCTGCAGGAGACCCCAGATGCATCCACAGTACGAGGCCAGGCAGTGAGATGGAGTGTATGGGGCGGGGGCGGTCTGGCTTACCCTAAAAGTCACCCTCACACTTAGCCCACACTGAATCCCTGGCCTCACACAGCTGCAAAGTACACAATAGTAGCAGGGGGAACAAGAGAATGATAAATATAACAAAGTGACAGAATGACTGGTATATATTGACAGCACACCTCATCATCAGAACATCAGACTGTAGGTATAAAGTGGGGTTTGTCTGACTAGGTTTCCACTCCTGCTACGCAGTAAGAGACATCTGACTGGTGTAAACTGTGTAAGCCTCTGACCTACCTCTGCCGAGTGGGGTCTGGGTAACACAGATAAACAAAGAGCACATGATGAATCTAATGGCAACTACCATACAAGCAGGACGAGCTATGCTTCTCTGATGTTTCCACACATTACCTAGAAACATCATCACATAACACAAGCAATGAATACATAGGTCAAGAGATTTGCTCACTGCAGTTGCACAAAAAAGCTAATATTTACATAGTATCATTCTCAGGCATCTGTGTCTAAAAGGCAACTTTTATTCATTCAGGCAATTGTTTGGGTACAGTCAATAAAGGGACAGGCCTCTTTAATGTCTGTAGCGACACATCCTACAGGATCCTACACTCGTCCACCGTCTCCATTGGACAGAGCCACAGCGAGTCTGAGAGTGGGCCGCTGCAGCCCCACCTGTGGTGGAGGTGGCAGTGTTGCCAAGGGTTGATGTTTACCTGTAGACATGCTCTCCCCAGGTGACAGTCCATCCAGGAGGCCCTGCTCCAAGGGCTGTGGAACTGGGACCATGGCCGGGCCAGTGTACCCCGCAGGGGCTGTGGGCGGCTGAGGAGGGGGCAGGCTGGGTCTCTGCCTGGGCTTAGGAGCAGGTCGTGACTTGGTCAGCGTTCCAGTCAGGGAAGGTGGGGACGAAAGGGAGTGAGGTGCACCCAGTGGGGTCTGCCCAGGGGAGGATGGGGGTACTTGCCCTGGAGGACAGGCTAGTCCATAAGGGGATGGGGTGCTGGGAGGTGTAGGGGACAGGCTGACCGGTGATGGCTGACCCGTGGACTGGTCGGACATTCCTCCAGACTGGCCATAAGGGACTTTGGGAGGTACAGGGGCCAACTTCTTGGAACCTGGGAAGACAACACAGTCACAGTCAAATGATATCCTCTTAAACTTAAGAAAGTAAGTGTAACTTCAGACGTTGAAAGATTCTGACCTTTACGCAGGGTGTGTGGACTGTGCTCTGTGGAGTGGGGAGACTGGCTGCTGCTCTGAGGGCTACTGCTGGGGGGGACTGTTGGACCTGCCACTTGGATGCCTTTGTGTCCAATTACAGGGGAAAGCTCTTTGCTCTTCAGTGAACTAAAAAACGACAGGGAACATTAGTATGTCAATAGTAATTAAGTGAGCAGTGGGTGCTGAAACCTAAACGTGCATGCCTGACACAACAGCCACTACCACCATCATCACCATCACAAACAGTATGAGTGTTGCTGTTTTTAACTGCACTCTTACCAAAATTAGTGTTCTGAATCCAAACAAACATCATCAAAGGAAGCAAGTCAGATAACTAACGCTGTACAGACCAAAGAAGCATCTTTTTAAAAGCCTCTTATTACTTTAAATAAAAGCAGTTAAGTACAAATAGTGCACATACTGTATAGATACTTCTTCTTCTTTGTATTAGACAAAAGATGCTGATCCATCTAGTATTGCATTTGTGAACTTTCATTTTTGCTATGAAAGCCATTGCCTGCAATATATTACTTTTTTATAATTTTTCGAATGCAAGTTCTGAGTTGAGTATAGAAAAATCTAAATTTTAAAGTCCATTCCTGTCAATATACATATAGGACTGAGTAATCGGAAGCATTTCATGACATTTAGAGACTTGGTTACAGCCCACCTAGGATGTGAACTCACAAGCAAACAATCTGTTTACTGGTCAAAATTCACAATGAACATTCTCCATTCAGTTTAATTTTGACACAACCCTATCAATAGTGAAGATACACTAAGAATGGATACTCCATGCAACTAGATATGAATGAGTAATTATAATGATTATCACAGCTGCCAAAGGAGACGTGACTCATAGGACCCCACAAAGAGCACCACTTTTTGCAGTGCAGTAGTCACATTTAGGATTATGTAACATGTAATTGACAGAATTCTCCTGCAGATCCTTCCAAATGTATGTCTCCAACAAATAGACCCTCTGAAAGGAAATCCACTGTTAAGAACACTGACAACAATAAGAGTTTTGGTTCCCACAGTCGACGTAACACCAAATATTTATGAGTCGGCAAACGGCCAGATTCATTTGATTCAAACTTGGCACTTTGGGTCTAGCAGGAAGATGCAGTATGAAGATGTTTACCAGGACATACAGTAACTGCAATAGTACCACATTAGTAAGCTTTAATAAAAGTGAGAAGATTTCAGTCTGTTGGTTGGGAAAATAGATGCAAACTTTAGACAAATACATTAAAATACTATTCAAAAGCCACATGTTGCATTGTTCATGTATTTATTGTCTCCCCAATACCATCATAAAACTAAGTGCTCTAAGACAGTAACATCCTTGGTTGCTAGGCAACCTCATCGCAAGCATCCCCAGAGAACCTGAATGTTCAAGAATCTGAAGTACGTAATTTGAAGAGGGAGGAGAAAAAAAAAGCAAAACGAATATATTAGCCAGCGAGCTTGATGAGAAATACAGCTGCCACTCTGTGATGCATCCATAGTGGCAATAGGTGTGTTGTATTTACCTAGTCAGCTTGGGGGGTCCTCTCTCTCGGGCACATGGACAGGCAGCCCACGGAGGGGGTGGGGGCGCGGACGAAGGGAGGCTAGGGGGGTTTCCAAGTGTCTGATCATGGCGGGATAGTAGCATGGGGTTTTTTATGTAGAGAGGGGAAGCATTGGTGTCGTGGGGGGGAACATGCGACATGTCACCAGGTGGGCTGTGCTTGGGAAAGTGCAAACAGCTAGGTTTGGGGTTTGAATTTATATCAAGTGATGAGGAAGAGGAGGAAGAGGAGGAGGAAGGGGGCGGGGCAGGAGGAGTAAAGCCAGACCAGCGAAGTGGGGGTGACCCAGGGGGCTGGGACTCAGGACCTGGTGCGACAGGGCGAGCGCACGGTGGAGGCTTAGGATAGAAGTGGTGGGGAGTAGTGTGGCATGAGGAGGTGGGATAAGGGGGGGGTGGCCGGTCCTCCCCAGGGGGTGGGTGGGCATGAGAGGTGTCCGGCCGACTGGGTGACACGTTGTCTGAGCTGTAAATATTAAGAGAATAGACAGCAAAAAAGAAACAGCTCTAGTGATTGAACAGGGAAACGCATTGGAGCGATGTAGGATAAGCTGTTCGGATGATTTGGGTGTGCTAGTGTGTTAGTCAGTCCGAGGAGGAAAAAAACAAAAAAGCATTTTAGGGCGGGCGGTGAGGACCAAGCTTAGCACGCACTCAGCTTAGTGCGAATACAAAGACAAGCACAAAAAACCAGCAGCAAAGAAAATGAAAGTTTTGTTGGCAAAGGAAAATAATACAGTGTGTAGGAATACCTCTGTGATCACCTTGTGTCTGCACACTGCATAGAGCTGTCTCTGGAGCCAAACTTATACTCAAGTTTCAATCATCAAGCAGAAGTGATTTACTGAGTATCTCCTTACTAACCCTATCTTCTACAATCCTGTATGACTTATTTGCATTGCAGGTCCTACAGTCAGCCCAGGGCAGTGTGAAACAGACACAAAACCCTTTCAATGGCTGAAAGAGCCACATGAGATAAGGGGGAAGCCAGACAAGCCAGAAGCCATATTATCTCTTGTCTGCCACACAGGCAGAGCTAGTGACATGAAGGTGATTATCTATGTGTTTTATTATGATAATGGGACCACAAATGGTGAAATCAGTCTGTGCACAGAAGAAATAAATCATAAACGACCAAAGTTGAGAAAGCCAAGCCACAACAATGTAAAACTGAATACATTAGCATGCTCACAACAACTTGTAGATTGAAGCTTAGTGTCACCAACAACAAAACTTTCATACCGTATTTGGACTAAAACCTGTGACACATATATTCATCAAGAAATATAATGAGTAAATAAGTGTGAAATCATAATAACTGAATATGTTGATCAGTGTTGTGCATGGAAAGCGTTCATATTTTTGTGAACTGTGAACTGAACGCATCATTTTTCCAACTGTTTCGCTCAGTCTGGAGGGAAATAACAACGTTCACCCCTGTTCAAGAAAAAAAAGAAAAAAAGTTTTACGACAGCTGTCAGTCGACGTGTGATTTACGGCATAGAGCATGGCTGGTGCAGCTGAAAGAGAAGCAGCTGATCCACACAAACATCCGAAGGAGTTATTTGAAAAAAGCAGTACAAATTCTGGCGGAAAAAATACCACCCGCCGGGTCTGATAAAAAAACAAGTCCAGATGTCCAGCACATCACTGTCGAATTTGTAGTGACACATGGAGTTGAAAAAAAACAAACAAAAAAACGGATGAACGCAGACTGTTCATTCTGGAGTCTATGAACTTAGTTCAAAATTAAAAAATATGAACTATGAACATGAACTAGTTAATCTGTACGAACTGAATTTTGAACTAGTTCTTGTTTAGTGTGAACTTGCACAACACTGATGCTGATAGAGATACACTAAAAATAATATGGAGGTATTGTATATTCATGGAAGTATAAGTAACACAGCCAAGGATTCTGATCACAAAGAGCTGGGAACACTGATGATAGTGATGATGATGGTGATGACAGCAAAAATGAACAGGCGTGGATGAGTGCGGATGAGGGGAACAGCATCTCCACCGTTACTTACCAAACCCTTTCTCCAGGCGGCGGTGTGGCAGATGGAGAGGTGGCGAGCTCTCCAGGCTGCTCAGGGATCAGGGTGTCTGCAGGAGAGCCAGGCCCTTGCATGCCGGGAGGGGTGGAGGAAGCCTTCCGAGAAAGCGTAGTCGAACCCTTTCGAGAAACCCAGGAGGTATCCATAACCCGGACGCCCATACTAGTGACAAACACACAAACAGAGACATGTATGACGATAACAAAAGCACTGTGGGGTGAGTAGGAGTAGTAAGGAACGAAGTGGGGGAAAAGGAATGATACGGTACCTTTGTATCTTCCTTATGCTGCATTAGTAGGGGAGAAAAGAAGCAATATGGATATGAGGCCACAAGTAATGCAGACAAGGTTCACAATACAAGATAATATGAAAGGGAGATGAGATCGACAATGGCAGGAAGGAGCAGAAAAGATGCTACATAGGTGAGACAATGTCAGGTCACATACCCAGTGTGCACTTTTCGACTGAATTACAATTAGTAATACTTATTTTTCTAATTAAACCTGAGCACAAACATCAGAGGCGGAACATTATTTCCTTAACTTATTTGAAGTATTTTGTTAAAGACTTTGGTTCTAATTCATCCAATGATTTTACACCGGCTGGATGAATGACTCAGACCAGGTGACGAGCTAGCCAGACTGTGAAGGAGGAGCTGTGCGTGGGAGGATAGGAAGATAGTGCTGCAAAAATTCCAATGAAAAAGAGGTAAGCAGCAGTCCTCCATATGAGACCTGTTGCCATAGATACAATACAGCGCAAGGGAATTTTAACACCATGTATTCAAATGACAGTACTTTTCAGGCTCCTCTTGATGAATGTTGATATAGACCTCTTTTGTGAAAACATGATCACGTTTTAGTGGGCGGGGCTTAGCTGGAGGCAGAACAATCCACAGGAATACGTTTGATTGTGCAGGCTTGTTTTTGGCAATGGTGGAAGATAAGCAAGTTTTTTTTTTATTTGAATATGTACGGTCACTCACTGTCTAGGACTGCGTTACTTGAAGAAGTTAATCAATGGGACCAGATTGGCCGGCCTATACTCAATAACATAGTTATATGCATCTGAGTATGCCTATGCCCCCATTTTCCCTTTAATGACAGATAATCCTGTCATCTATCCACTGTGTCCTAAATGGTCATGAACAAGACTAATCTTACAAAGATTTAACAGATGACATTTGTGTTTTGTGAGCTAAAGACTGGAAAACAAACATGCATCAGGCCTGAGCTATTGTGAACCGAACCAATGGCTACATCTTGACAGCAAACTGCACCAGCATGGCTGGGTACGTAATCTATATCTCGCATTTGTCAACCATTAAATTAACTACATAACCGTTATATATGTGATAGTTACACATACGGGCATAACATTATAACCACCCTCCTAATATTGTGTAGGTCCCCTCTGTGCCTCCAAAACAGTTCGGACTCATCAAAGAATGGACATGGGCCTTCTGAGGATGTCCTGTGGTGTCTGGCAACAGAATGTTGTTAGTGGGGACCTTTGGGTCCTGTCGGTTGAGTGGAAGGGCCTCTGTGGATCATCCCACAGATACTTGATCAGTTTGGGATCGAGTGAATTTGGAGGCCAGGTCAACACCTTGTGCTGCTCTTCATGTTTTTTGAGTTGTTCCTAAACCATTTTTGTGTCTGTGTCTGTGTCAGGCTGCATCCTGATGGGGATGGCTGCTGCCATCAAGGAGTGCCATTGCCATGGGGTGGGGGTGCCTGGTCTGGTTTACGTGGGTTGTACATGTCTAAGTCATCCACACAAATGCCAGGTCCAAATGTTTCCCAGCAGAACATTGGACTATCACAAGATGGTCAGTGTTACTTGTCCTGTCAGTGATAATAATGTTATGCATGATTGGTGTATAGGCTTATGAATATGCCAGTGGAGGCTATTACACATGCTAATGGCTAAGAAGCTAATGAAATTGCAAAATGTTGTTAACTGTGTTATGTTTAGCAAAATATGAAGTAAATGAAGCATGCTATTGAAGCATCAGCACAGCCGATTATTTGCAAACTTTCTAGTGGGAGCTAGCAAAGGCTATTTAGTGAATACAGGCATACAACAAGAAGTTAGCTTATCTAATGTGCTAATATGTGATTTGCCGGACATGACCTATCCTTAAGAGGAGTAACCAAACCTACAAAAGACAATACTTTATTTATTGTATTTTTGATGATGTCCTCAGTCCAATCCTTTTCATTTTATTGCATTTAACCACAGGTTTCTCCAATCTTTTTGACTCGGAGTGGCAGCTGATATTCAATAAAATTTGGCATTTGGCAATTTTAACCTTACTCCTCCGATTGTGGCATTTTGATAATGGTAGCCTCCTATTCTGCTCTGTGGTTTTTGCCTCCAGTTAACCGCCATGATTTAGGCCATAAAAAGGTCTATTAGAGGGTGTAGTTGTAGGGGCATTATTTAGTGGCCAGTGAGTGGCGGTAAGACGCTCACCTCTCTTTGGCCTATGGAGACTCACTCATTGCAGTGAAAACGTTAGATCACAGGATGCATAAACACTACCAGGTAATGGATTTTTCATGTGCAAATGTTGCCTTCCTCAAGTACAGAACAATATCAGTTGCCTGAGGAGACGCGTGGGTGGAATGAGAGAAAGACAGAGAGAAATGGAGGAAGAGTGGGCAGCAGACGGGCGCGCTTGGCATCATACCCATCTTTTTTGTAAAACTCCAGCATCATGTTGTCAGTGGCGACACTCAGTGGGCGTCGGCTCTGGTCGTGCTGCTGCTTGCGATCAGATTGGTCCATATCTGGTGATGGCATGGAGCTGTAGTTGGAGTTGTGGTTGGTGTGGATCGGACTGCCATAGCTGCCTGTCAAGTTGAATTCAATCTCTGGGGCAGGAGCAGACACACCATCAGCATACAGATTTGTATATAGTATGTATTATTAGTGCACACAACTAATGAAGCAGTTTTAAGAATCTAAGCTATAGTTACAACCAAAAATATATAAAATCCTTATTAAGATTTAAAAAAATGTGTTTGCAATTGAGCAAATGTAGTAAATATATATTTTTCCACAGAGCAACTTGTAAAGCATGTTTCTCTATTGTCAAGAGACTTAATGCACTTTTAATGAATTTTAATGTTGTGGCTGTTGATGTATGTTGACAATGGCATCATTTCATTCTTGAGGGACTGAGCAAAAGAAAAAGAAAACAGCTTTTAGATGTCTTTATGGGATGCAAAGATTTGTCAGTTTGAACAAAACTGACCAAACTGTATGACATAATTCAGTAATTTTTTTTAATTCCATAATGATAGAAAAAAAATGCATACGGTGCCCAGCCCAAACGTATTACTACATACATATCATGTAATCCCCACCTCCAGGGAAAAACCAGTCAGCATGCTGAATAATAGGTTCGATGATGCCAACAATCTGTAGGGACAAGGTGGTCATCATCTCTGTTATGTTCCTGGAAAGAAGGATAAAGCAGTTACAGTCTAATCATTGCCTGGTACAACTCAAGCCATGCAAAATTAAGTAAATGTTGAGTTTAGAACACGTACGGCTCAGTGTGTGTCCATAGTAAGTTAGGTCCGAGGACAATGGCCATGTTGCCAGGAGTCATCTTGTTTGCATCCTGATACTCACTCAGTTTGGCCAAGAATTTGATTAGATACCTGCAGCATGGATTAAAAAAGAGCATTTCCATCCAACAAGATAATAAGATAAAGGAATCTTCTAATAAATGTTTTTGGCCATATAGTGACAGTGGTTTATAAACTGATTAACCCACTATTATCAGTGATGCATGGATAATGTTTTGGAAATAATAATAGCAGCTGCAAGAAGTTGCCACCTGCAGGCACTAAGTGGCACAACTGTATAAGTAATTGCCTGAAGGTGGAGCAAGGCTGAGTTGAAACCCTTGTATTTATTATAGAAGGCAACATGTCTAATTATAAGGAGAAAATTAGGGAAAGCAAGTCACCTGAAATTGTTCAAGTTGTCCGTGGGAAGTTTTTCACATGCTGCCATTAATGCTTGTAGCCTCTTGTCCATATCTTGTATGCTGTGAAAATAATAATTTTGTTGTTCCACTACTTAATAAATGTCACCATTTTTCATTTTGGCAGTTTAGAGCTCCTGCATGAAGAAACTGCCAATGGCATAATTCAAATAAATACTTTTCACAAGAACATAGCAATTTACTTGGAGGCCTGAATCCATTCATCATAAAGTTCAGTGGTCATCAATGGCTCGGGGAGCTCACGGAGATATGATTTCAGGGCCCCTGTGGGTGAGAAAAACAACAAGAGAGGAAAAACTGATCAGCCTTTTGGAAGGAGAAGTGGAAGGTTATTTTCTCTCTCCGTAATACTGCCAACACAATGCCCTATATATCTACTCCCCTCTAGCTGGCCCTTGTAGCTACTACATCTGCCAGATTCAACTTGCTCAACACACATTTCATGCTAAAATGTTTCTGATAGAAAGCACCGAGGGCAGAGCTGATGAATGTTTAAGAACTGTTTTGCCAAAAAACTCATTTTCAAACCACAATATATCCAAAAATAAAACAAAAGCTTTTTCACTATCCTAATGAACTTTCCACTGAAAACATTAAGTAAAAATCATTGCTGTTTTCCTTCCAAACTATCAGTGACCGAGTGTACTGGCTGTTGTTATGGAAATGGGCTTTGAATGCATTTGTGTGGGTGTAGTTCACCTGCGATGGCATGTGGGTCTGAGGAGTACTCCTGCACATCCAAAACTCCACAGTCCAAGGAGGCTTTCAGCTTCTTTAGCTTGGAGGCTGACGGAGCCACTCTGAAGAGCCCCTACAGCCCCCAGACAGAAAACACATAATCACGTGTAATTATCAGGCCTAACATGACATGTGCATCTGACACTGCTAGATGATAACTTACACAGGTACACAACAGAGACATATTGCATATTTTCAGTCAGTTAACTATAAAATATACAGACAACACATATGAACTTGCATAATTGCAGCAAATGGAATGCAAAAGAAATATGCACACCTAAATGTACAGGATGTGTGTATGTGTGTGTTCCTTCTACCTCCTCTTGCATGCCACATTCTAACAGCATGGTGACACAGGCTTCGATAGGGAAGGCAATCTCTCTCCCACTAATATTCAGGTGTTCCTCCAGAGACTTGCCAAATGACGGCTTCTCCACCCACGCCTCTGTAACACAAAACAGCAGCCAGAATCATACATAGATACAAACACACCAACACACAAGAGCTGCCACCTTCCCCTGGATGATTTTGGACTCTGAAAGCCTGTATCTGGTTTAGCAATTGCAAACTCACTGCACTGTAAATAATCAGGCTGCGTCATTATTTCTTAACGAGGAAGTTATGTGACGGGGGTATTACACTCTAATGTACTTTTCATCTTGATATAGCTTCAGGTGCAAAAGCTCTCCTCACACCACTCTGCGCATGACTCACCTTGGTGAGCTTTAATCTGGGGCAGGACACTATGAAGAATCTCTAATGACTTCCTGTGATACTCTGCCTGCGTTTCTATCAGCTACAAAGAGGGGCAGGAGAAGAAAAAAAAAAATCATTAAAAAAAGCAAACATTTAACATGTTTCACATCCGTTCCAAAATAATTTACTGACTGGGATGACAATTTTGATAATGCAACTTACCGCCTGGAAGTAGTTTGCATAGTCTATTTCTTTGGCCACAAAACTATACATGTCAGCTGACAACTGATCCTGGAAAAAAGTAGAGAAAAACATTTTTAAAATGATGCCATTGCAATGGCACGTCTGACTGTAATATCATTCTGGCAATGTGGTCCATTTGTGTTTGATACATGGAAGTGTTATAAATCATAAAGAGACCAAATAATATGGGGGATCTCATCGCTTATATGAGTTGCTCTGATTTGTGACTCACTCTACAAATCTCCATCCGATTGGCTGCCTCTTCCATCTCCTCTCTCAGGGACTCGGACTTGGTGCCAGGCTGAAGGGTGCTTGGGTGACTGGATGATTTAGATGACTGTTGATATCTATGGGGCAATAAAACAATAGTCATGTTTCCTGCCATTAAAACCCATATTTAATTTTAACAATAAATTAACAAGAGAAAGCTGTAGTCTGGCTGTAAAAAGCCGACGTTGTTCACCTTGTCCGTGCTGAGTCCATGTCTAGTACAAGTTTAGCCAAGTGCTTCCTTTGCTTCTGGATGTTGGGAATGTCCACCTACAAAAATTTAGTGGCAGCGTCAGTCACATTGCATTGTACGTTTCTGCTAATAGCATTTGAATCAAAGTGCTTATATGCAAATATGTAATACCAATAAGATTGTATCTCTCAGTTTTAAATAACAGCAATGGCAGCTCACCTCAGCAAGCACATAGAGAGGCTCCACCACATCTCTCTCTATCTGGAACTCAAATTGAATAAGCTCCTGGGCTAGCTTCTCCTCTGTCTCCCCACACAGCTTCAGCATCTTTCTGTTTGGTGAAACAGTAAGTCAGTAAAACACAAAGTCACAGGCAATCAAACATTATTAAAATGCGGACAAGGGTAATGAGGACAGAGAAGAATTTGATAGCCAAATCAATAATTAAAGATGATGCCCTCTCTCTCTCTCTCTGTAGGTGCGTGTGCAAAGGGCCTGCTAGTTAGTTACCCCAGGAGAGAATCATCCCCCAACACTGCAGCCCCTTCTTCCATGCACTGCGCCAGGATCATGAGTGGAAGTTTTTTCTGAAAGTAGAGAGAAACAATGTTACCAAAGCAAAATAATCACACATCGTTTTATGTCTGTATATCTTATATTTTTTTCCCGTCACTTGTCACTAATGGAAAAACTGATGAAGGTGCTCACAGAAGGTGACTTGACAGATCTCTTCTCCACATCCGCCCCCTGTTGACCCTGAAGGCAGGCAGTCAGCTTCTTGTGAGTGCTGTGCGACACCTGCTTGACCAGATCCAGACGCTTTTCCACCTGAAAGAACATACGCGCACATCAGAAACAGCTTAGAACAATCCTATGTACACTTCAGTACCACATATACCATGCACGCACTCTGAAAAACACATCACCTTTCGTGCATCATCATAAATCGGCACCTGCTGCTGTCTTTGTTGTACAGACTGGCAGTGTACGTGCACATGAACAAAAATAATAGTAGGTAGGTCAGGTCAAGCTACAATTCCTTAGATTCAGTTGTACTTATAATTGAACTAGTACTTGAAAAATGACAAAATTCCATTTTTATCTAATATTTGTTGTTATTATTTTGTATAAATACTGTGTTCATATAATTATACAACTTTAAGATTATGTTAGGTGTTTTTTAGTTGCTTAGTGATTTAATTATTTGGTGGTTATTTATTAATTTGCCATTGCATTTGACATATGATGATACATTAAATAGTAATGGACACTAAAAACAAAAATGCATACAGGGACAAATGAATTAGAACCACTCTCCATCATGGCCCCATGCACTCATCATATTTACATTAGGATGTATGCCATATTATTGTTTCTGTTAAAATAACAACAAGAACAACTAACAGCTGAGAGACTATTAGAATTTAGTACTATTCACTGATGGCGTGTTTGCTCTTACACTCCAGCTCACCTGTAAAAGGTCCTCACTCAGCACCTCAGTTTTTTCTGCCCTGTGAAAGAAAACGTGTGAAACAGTTATTAGAGGTGGACTAACCAATTTATAGTCACTGATGCAAGCATCTTAAAACTGCACATGACCAACTTTGCACACACCCGTTTCTCTTAAAACAAATTGCATGGTTAATCGCAAAGCTTCATGCACCTGTGACTGGATGGTTAAGTCACAGAGACAGTATTTTCTATGTGGGTGATTAAAGATCAGCTTCAAGCTTCAAGAAACTTGTTCCCATCTTGACATAAAAATTAGTATCCATATTTTAATGCAGAGCTGCACGGTCCACAGTGCAAATTAAGTTGCCCTGCCAAAGCAGTAAATTACACATGAGCTCAGAAAATATATATCACAAACATATGGTGTTAGCTCAATTCAGACAGATTATATCTTAATACTCAGACCATTTTCAGATATGATTTCCCATAATATAGCCCAGCATACATTGTATAATCCTTCAAGTAAAGATAAAATAGACAAATAGTGTCATGGGTTTATTTTGTGCTGGGTTGTATTCTAGAATTTAACACAAAACAAAACTGGATGTCTAATATCTGTAGTACTTAATCACAGTGGAGGATAGCAAGTCCTGCTCAGCTTTGGGTTGAAAGAAGGTGGGGTTTGGCAAACTTTAAAATGAGTAAAAACCACACCTGTAGACCTCAAGCAACCACCCAGTGGCATGCATACCCTCTCAGCGCTTCCCCTTCCTGTCTGTACAGCCTCTTCCTGTGATTGTGCCCGGTCCATGCTGATGCCCATTACAAATACAAAACTTGAATTTATCTTGACCACGAGAAAGCGACCTTGCTTTCTACCTATTGCTGGTTATTCATCAGCTTTAAATAAATGAATAATAACCACTACATCACTACAGTGCTATGGTGCTTGATGACAATGTCACCAACAACATAGTGCTGAACTTTAATGGTGATGCTGTTAACATTGCCAGCCTCAGTGCCAAGATGTAAGCATGGAGCCCTGGGAACTGGGTCAAGCCACGTACCAGTGGATCTAATCACAGCCAGCCTATTGGAAAACTGCTCTACTCAGTGGAGGAAAATACAGGAAATGTGTGTGTGTGTGCGTGCGCGCATGCTGTGAGAGAGACACAGAGGGAGAGAGAGAGAGAGAGAGAGAGAGAGGGAGAGAGAGAGAGAGGGAGGGAGGGGCAGCAAAGTGAGAGATTTCTGGCATCATTCGTAAGAATAACTGTGATCGCGGATTGCTGATTGCATGACAAAGGGGGACAAAAAATAACTCAAAGCGTCCACAAAGGTTTGATACAGATCTGCTGAAACAATCCACAAGACTATAACACTTCCACAAGAAAGATTGTCACATGCTGAGTGTATGCACTGGTAGTCTGCAGAGGCACTGTGAGCCTGTCACTGTTTGTTTGGCCTCAGTTAAACTTTCTCAGCAACATTTTAGCTGCATTTGCTAGTGTCTAGGGTTTTTCTTTATCCCCAGTATATATGACGAAGGGAGCATAGCTGCTGTGAAAACCAAATGGGTGGGTGAAAAACATGTGGATATCTAACAATCTCACTGAATGCAACTGATGTGGCCATTATGAACTAGACATCAAACAGAATGGAGCCTGCCATCTTCAAAGGCAGCACTGTCTTGTTCTATGAGTTTGTTTGTTTTCCGACAGTGGCATTTCCTCTTAGGAAAGCCGTGTCATACATAATCGTATATGAGGACACAGAGAAACAACAGGATTGACTATGCAGGACTACTGAGGGTACCGGAGTGCCGTCCGATAGAACCTAATGTAAAGCTTGCCTGAGGGAGAGTTTAGAGGTGAGAAGAGAAATTTCTTCACAGCAAATAGTGTACAGATTGAGATCTGGGAAGAAAGAAAACACGTGGGAGAGTTGGCAGCCGTTTGCTGCTGCTGAGGAGGAGGAGGAAGAGCAAGACAGTGCCAGATTTATGCCAACCATCGGCCTTAATACAGGCATTCCTTTACCTGCTAATGATGCCATACACACAATTACAGACACACACAAACGTGCATATATATGGGCAAAATAACAAACAGCCTATAAGATCACAAACCGCAACATCCGCAGCAACCCAGGGTACTTTGCATGGTCCACAAACCATTTGTTAAAGGGCCACAAAGAAACAATATGATTCAGCAAAAAAACTAAACTCTAACCACAAGGGGTTGCTTATTTTCTAGAGTTTATGAGCTGGTAAAGAGATTTATTTTAAGAGAAAGAGTTACTACAGGGTCAGCACTCTAACAGGAACGCATAGCAAAACTTACCTACTGTATGTGACATCGTCCTTGATGAAAACAATTTATCACTTCAGGCTAGATTAACAACTGTCTTTAAATTGCCAGAAAACTTGTATGCATTCAAGTTGCAGCCAAACTGGAACTGGAACTGGAGCAAGCGGACAGAAGCCTGTTTGACATGGGATTTTTGTCTGGGATTCTGAGAGAGACTGAGGCTGGAATGTCCTTATCCCAGTTGGAGTCACTTGGCTTCACTATTACTCACTTCACAAAATTTGATTGGTACTTCCCGCTCACAGATGAATTACAAAGGAATGGATCTGTGATCCATTTGTGGATTCAAGATCAACTCCTCAAGTTCAACACTTAAATGACTGTATGCTGAAAGGTATGCTTGGCATAACATCTTGGACAGCTTTCCTGACCCAAGTCAAGGCTTAATATACTGAGGGTGTTGCTTACAATTTGAAATAGTGTTTACTGCAATAAATATGAAAACTAAATTAGATACAATAAAGAAACTGCTGTCCCCCATCAATGTTGCAATGGGAATGTCAAGCTCAGCGCAGCAACATATCACCTGCCCAAGTAATCAAGGCAGCACTCCAGATGTCTTTAGAACACCTTCACATAACCTGACGCCTCTAAGAACTGGGTCTCAATGGCTGTTAATTTGGACCGCCCACATGTGGCAGACTGAGCAGACTGAGCAGACTGATCTCCAAGCTGAACCTAAGCATCTGGTTCTGGTTCAACTGAACTCTGGTGGGCTTTTGACTTTGAGTATTGTGAAAGTGTAGCCTGTCACGACGTAGATGGCTCTTGTTGCTGCATCACAGCATAAGTTGTCCCTCAGGTTTTTCTTGTTGTATGCAGCTGAGGTTCTCAAAAGGAAACATGTATTTGAAGATGCATTTGAAGAGTTCCTAAACATGAGATAACAGCAGACTCTGAAAGAAGACCAATTAACTGATATTTACGCAGTGAAGTCAACTGCAAAACTTTGACCTCCATGTCTGGTGACAACATTAAGAAAAAGGTTATTAAAAAGTAAAGTCTGTATCTGTTGAACACATCTGGGTGTGTGTGCTGTCCAGTTTTCACAGGGACCTTTCACATTCCAAGTAATAGTAATTCCATTACATTGGAGGTGTAATGGTTACCAAATACCCAGCTGACCATTTCAGCTCCACATTACCTATTAATGTTTCTTAAAAATTTGTCTTGAGATACATTATGTTGCATCCTCAGCACCCCCCACACCCCTCAGCATTAACATATTGTATAAGTAGCCAGCTGAGGATGTGACTGACTTTTAGTCCATCTGCGTGTGCAGTCATGCTCTGGTTTGCTCACACTAGCCTGGCTTATAAAGACATTCACAATGAAGCGTGGAAGTGCTATGCTACTGCTATGCTAGGGGAGGGTAGCGGAGCAAAATGGGCCTCAGGAGGTCACAACATGGCTTGGAGTGCTGGCATGAGATCTGCCGTCAGGCACACAAAAACTCATACGTACACACAGACACACAGAAAAACTCACAGCAGCGTTTGTGCTTGAGATGCTCACAAAATGTTTCTCCACTGAATGCTTTTTGTTTTCTCTAGATCTCTGCCATGAGTCTAGAAGCCCACCCGGTTTCCTCCTAAATGACCAGGCATAGGGCAGATGGGATGCGAGGGTACTGAAACAGAAAAAGCCACTTACTGTAGTGGTGCCGCAAACTAGGTCACAGTTCTGTCAAGTATGCAAGAATAACTGTGAGAGGAGTGAACGCATACATGCACACACAAAACACACATGTCCAGAGAGGGAGTGAACAAGAGAGAGACAGAGTCTGCTGCACTCGGCGACCAATACATTCCTCTCCACCGGCCATAGCTGAAAACATCACAATTCTTCTTTCTCTGTTAATTCTATATATGTCTTCACCATTTTTGAAAATTTAAGTTAACAAGTTGAATGTGAAACAAAAGTAAATACCAAATGAGTGTTTCTAAGCAAATGAAGCAAACGGATATTGAATATTATCCTTTACAATTCAAGAAAGAATTAACAAAACACACACTAAAAAAGAAACTCAGTGAACGCAGTGAGAGGTAAACAAAACAGGAAATTGTTATTAGTGGATTAATGTTTCCTGTTTTGAGCCTTTTTGCATTCCTACATGAAAGGAAGTAGGCATGGTGACAGGGAGTAACTTACCAACTTAAAACACTGCTCTTATGTTGATATTATTTTAACTGCCTAACCAGATAGTGTGTTATTAGTCTATTGCATCAATTTACACTCATAAGAACAAAAATGTGTGACCTAGGATAATGTGATTTCAGCAATAATATTTGAATTTGACAAAATGAAAATGAAGTCTCATAGTATCTTTATGTGCTCTTGTTTCTGAAAGTCTCACAGGTTGAATTGCCTCTGATTCATTATCTCCATCCATTATCTCCAGCTTTTTGTATGCCATGCTGTTTTGTTCATTTGTAGTTTTAAAATTGCAGCAGTTCCAAGGTTATTGCGGCTCATCAGTACAGGGGCTCTTTAAGAGATTAGTCTTTTGAGGGCACCAACGGCATGGAAAGGGAGAAACAGTGTTTCTGTCTGATATTACATCATCTCTCTTTTGATGGCCAAGATGGCCCCATGACAAAGGCTCTTTATCACGATCATGCCCTGTACTACTGCTGTCTCTGAAGGGCACTGATGGGGGTATGAGGGACATCAACACGCACCTTGTATAGTATCACAAAATGATCCAATTATAGCATTAGCTCTTGCTTTAAATGATCCAGTACACAAGCAATGCCTCATTTCTAATTTCTGTTGCCTTGTCTAGTTAAATAGATATGTCCTTTGAACCTAATTGATACTTGGACTGCTTCACTTTATCAGGACTGACAATTACTAAATCTGATTCATCATCATATCTTTTAGACATCCCAACCAGAGTACTCAGGGGAGTTTTAACCTAATTTATTATGTCCGTATTAAAACTGGCCACCAATACTACTGGGAAGAGCTTTGGAGTAATTTAACAGAACACGTACACTACCTTCATCCATAAAACAACGTTCTATGGTGACTTTATTTTAGCTGTATAATACTGTGGAAATGTTGAACATCCTGTCTCAATGTGATGCTGAAAAACTAACCCATGCATTTGTTGATTTCTAGACTATTGCAAGTTCTTATAATCATAGCAAAAGAGATACAGCAATTATCCTATTTTAGCTTATCTTCATTTGCTCCCTGTAATTAAAATAGTCTCATGCTACTTTTTTGTAGATATACAATTTTGATATGAATAGAAAATAAAATAATTCTTTTTTTTAATGCCTTTAATCACTCCATCCCATTTATCACACACTACCTATATGTACGATGTAATTACGTTTGTGTCGGGTAAATATGCCGCATGTAAGCTAATAGGCTTCATCTCGATGCATGTGTGGATTTACTGTATATGGTTGCTTCTGATTCTCTCTTCTCCCCCTCTTCTCCATTTTCTTGTGATCCACCTCCCTCTTTTTTCTGTCTTTCATCCCAGCTGGCTTCCAGCAGATGGGTCCCCCAATATGAGCTGGGTTCTGCTCAAGTTTTCCTCCTATTCTTGTCGCCGTTGCCTTAGTGCTTCCTCTTGGGGGGTTTGGGATCTGGGTTCTTAAAAATGGCTCGGATCAATTGTGATTTGTTATTGGCTATATATAAAATAAAATAAACTGAATTGATGTGTTGAATGTAATGTGAGACTGTTCAAAATGGAACCCACAAGAGCTTGTGAAAGCTTGCTCTGAGATTTTCATGGTGCTGTCCTTGTCTGCATCACATCAGCAAATAAAGGCAATGGGGTGGAGCAAGGGATGACAAGAGCAAGGGATGCTGCATTGGCAACAGGTTGCCTCCTACATCTCGTGTTACCTGTCCACTACCATCTGCTCTTTTAGAGTCTGGCACACATTCTCGCCAAGAGGTGCAGATGTGTTAATTATCTGCTGAATACAAGGATAAAAATACAAGGTAATAAAAAGCATCAAGGCTTTTAATGCTATGAGAATCTTGTTTATAAGATTAGTATATGTGCAGGATTACATTGATGATTTATGCATGCATCTTGTTGTTGATAATCCCTGTGTCCCACACCTTCTTTATGCTGATGCGTTTGTCACTCAAAATCTATGAGAGGATAGATAGCATATGAGCTCATTAGTAATGCATCATCATCACCAATGCAGCATACCTCACCAACTCGATGGCCAGCCGCTAAATGGCTGCCATTTTCTGATAATTGCATTGTACAGTGGTGACATGGAGCCTATCCTAAAGGCACATGCAGAGAGATTCCATTAACATAATCATACAGGTCAGTGATACAGAGATGGAAGGGGGGTAACTTGCTGTGGAGATGGTCCAGTTTTATTTCTTTCATGTAATGAATTTACAACCCAAATTATTCTCACAAACTTTATTGTTGGAATCTTTTACCATGCCTAGACCTAGATAGGACAGTGCGTTGGGAATAGAGAAATAGGTCAAGAGAAATGGAGTGTGGGACATGGTTGAATCGGTGCAATCTTTTCCCCGCTTCTTCGGTGTATGAGGGCATGAAATACACCAATACTATATTTTAGACAAATACGTCTACTTAGGTTATGTTCACTAGGTTTTTTTGAAATAAATTTTAACATTAAAAGACTGTGGAAGACATAGAAGCCTATCTTCAAGCAAAAAGCATGTTTGAAATAGCTATTACAACATAACAAAACACAAATTCTTCTACCCCACTTTATAGAGCTATGGCCCTCTTTTGTCTCCTCCACTGTACCATATGACATTTTTAGCTATGGAGTATGCATGGCTGCACACCCTTCAGTAGAGTCTTGCTCCACAGAGGTGATTGGTTAAGTTGGTGGTCACATGACATGGATCTCACCCAGGCAGGCAGCAGCGGCAGCAGCAGCCTTGAAGAGCCAGAGGGATGCTGACACAGCACACCTGAACACCAACCCCCCACTGAAAGAAGACCTTCATTATCCACCCCGTATGAGAAAAATAGACTACAGACAAACGCAGAGAGACTTGTCATCACAAGGTCTGCAGCTTCAGCAGTATTATCTCTTGATAAAGACACACCCATGCTAAAACATAAACTGACAGCCTCAAATATTCTTGATATTAAATCATACTGTTTCATTCTGCCCCTTCCTGATTTGTTCTGCTGAAGTTCACTAAGGTCAAAGGCTCAGACTAACAACAGAATAGTAAATCTGTAGCCTCAGTGAGTACAAGAAGGACACATGACTAGGATTGGTGAACTCATTTATAAACAACATTTCCTGATTATAGCACCCTCGTATTGCTCACAGTGGACTAAACATGGAAAGACAACAACAGTTTAAAGTCAAAGCATTTCGATTGCGTTCAGCGTAGCTGAGTATATCCTCCCCACAGAAAAATGAGCAAATTGGGAAGTAAAAATACCAAGCTTTCTGAGTGAACATTTACATTAAGATGCCTCATTAATCTGCCCAACATCTGATACTGACACAGTCGGGGATATGAGTGCAAAGATATATATCCTAACATGCATGTAGTGCTTTCAAACACACTCCCACTCTATAATACACACTCTCTTTGTGAGTGGTAATATCAGGGGACATTATCACCCTTCATGGTAAATTTAAAAAATTTAATGTTCCAACACATCCCTCCAGTTACCAACACCTCTTTGTCCAAATTAACAGTGGACGAGAAGGTGACACTCTTCACACATGCGAACGGAGATGACCTTAAACAACATCAAGCTGACCTTTAGGGAACATAAACCCCTCCATATGGTTATTTTTCATAAAGCCACTTCTTAAAGACATTGCCTAACATCTTAAGTACACAAGAGAAAAAAAATGTATGAACAAATTCAGACATAAATTGCTGTTCTGGTCCTTACTGAGGAAATACTGGGCTACCTTATGTATTATCATCTTCGATGACCTGCTCCAGGTGGCAGAATGTGTTTGGTTCTCCTGTGTTTCCATCCCAATTTGGCATAGCAGACATTTGGAATTGTACAATGTCACCTCAGGGTCAGACCTGTTACTTCTGGCCCTGATCCACAGCAAATGTAATGCCACAGCATCTTCCCTTATGAAGCAATGGACAGAGGGGCGGACCTTGCTATAAACCTGGATCCCTCAGGGGGAATTCATTATTCATTATTAATTAT
Source organism: Chelon labrosus (assembly GCF_963514085.1). Taxonomy (NCBI): domain Eukaryota; kingdom Metazoa; phylum Chordata; class Actinopteri; order Mugiliformes; family Mugilidae; genus Chelon; species Chelon labrosus. The sequence goes on from NC_140354.1 coordinate 892,124, forward strand.
TACGACTCCATCAGGCTGCTAATCTTAGACAGCTAATGAAAATAGTATTGTGTGAGAAAAGTATTGTACCCACGACAGCACCAGCACTAATTTTATATGGAGACAATGCATTTATATAGGGCTCTGTAAGTGCACACATTCAAATACGCACTGAGAATAAGTGCCCAGTCTTCTCTGGCCACATGAAAGCCCACAACCTGCCTGCCCACACACATATCCAGAATCACACCCACAGGCAGACTCTACATGAGTCACACAGAATATATTATAAAAAGACCGCAGCTAGAGAATGCAGCCTGAACCAAGGGGTAAATGATAATGATAGCACAAACAGAGCCTGTAAGGTGTGCCCCCCCGTCCCTCTCCTTAGTGTGTGCCACACACATAACCATGTAATGGTAACGACCCACGCCTCCTGGTCCTAATCCTCCGGTGCTGAACAGAGAACACCTTCTGGCCCAAGCTGCTCTCCCTGAACTGAGGGTGGGGACGAGTGAAAAGCCCACTGGACTCGTGTAAAAGGTCAGCTCCCATCCCTGAGAGTAGAAATGAATTTCAGAACCACACACAGGCAATAGCAGATGACAGATGTTAGAATACGACGATGAGAAGGATGGGGGGGTCCTTCCTCGCCAAGCTCTCATTGGTCAATTTGTGGAAGTATAGTGGAATGATAAACCCGTATCTTAGAAAACAAATCCAATTACATTCTTCCAACAAACCACATTAGATATAAATGTCAGATTACGACAGACGAGGTGTTTCCCTTCTCACAGCTGACATTACTGCGTAACGAAAACATTGCGCCTTTTTCCATGTTCCCCTCGCGTCGCAGCCCACACCGCATCCGTGGCACACTGCATCACGTTCACCTATTGACAGATTCTGTGTGTGACAGGAGGTCAATTTAATAACGACACAACTTCACAATGCCTCTTTATGTGCATACTCCAGAAGTGATACCCCGCCATAAATATTAGTCCGTTATTTTCTGGTGCTCTGCGCTATTGCGATTTTCTATATTTAAGGTATTTCCGTGGGCAGGTTGTAGCTGAGGCACTGCGCCTACACGCTGCCTATGCGGTAGCATATTCCAATGGATATTACGCATAGGAATACTTGGGCGTTTTTAAACAGGGTGGATTCTTTTACTCATCAGAACTACGGGAGAAATGTTTTTGTGTAGATGCCAAACCCATCCTAATGGCAATTCTTCCAAAATCTTATTCGTATAGCCTATATGACTTCCTCCATCCTATTGGGGCAGGGGTTTCTCATCCCTTTGACTTCGCCCGGCGAGTTTAGCGCGCTGAAATGGTTTGCTTACCTTCCCACCGTTTGGTTGGCGAGCTGGCGCATCCGATTGAATTGCTTCTTCATCTTGTATTTTCTGCGTTCACACCTATGGGGGGGAAATATTCCGCATTATTTCTCTCAGTACATTGGTCCGTCCTCCACAGGGGAGCAGCGCAAAATCCAATCTGCCATATTTCCTTTCCCTCATTGCAAGCTTCCAGGACCGAACACCTATTCCAGGATTACATATTTTCAAATATATTTTTTACATCTAAATTTGCCCCATTGCCTGCGCAGGGATGCTGGACCACTTCACCGCGGGCACGCACAGGCAGAGAGCGACAGCAGTGACAAGAAACGGGTGCGCAGCAATGCAGTGTGGGAAATGTAGTAAATTGAGTCTGGTTCCCTTAACGAAAGAGCCCGGAGTTTGCCGGAACATAAAACACTATAAAGGTTAACCAAACTGTTTTAATGGGAGAATTTATGTTTGTGGAAGTTTCCTTGTTTAGGTTCCAGTAGTGGGCTAGGATAGAATACAATCAGGGTGGTGGGGTAAATAATGCGGAGGGCTGTGCACTTGTGCAGAGAGAGAAAGAGGGAGAGAGAGAAAGAGAGAGAGAGAGAGAGAGAGAGAGAGAGAGAGAGAGAGAGAGTTAATTACCCTTTGCTAACATCCCCATCTAGTGGCTTTGATGTGCTATTACAACTGAAGTGTGCAGTCTATGGTATTCACTGGTACTAACTTTTTAATGTCATTAAATTTCAGCAACTAAATGACCCAATGGAATGCAAACTACTGCACTCATAACCTCATGTTAAAGGGAAGGCCATCTTGGACAACTGGACAGTCCGAGGACTTAACTCCTCCTGCTGAGTGTTGGTCACTCTTAACGCTCTTAACACTTCAGACTCTGCAAATTGAGAATACTTTGTGCAATATTTTGTTTTGCATCTTACATTGCATGGTATTTTTATATTATTATTTTATTTGACTCTCTCTTCTTGCAACTGTCACTTTATGGGAACAACACCAACAAAACAATTTCCTTGAAGGATTATTAAAGTATTCTGATTCTGATGATGATTCCGATGTTAACCATCGTAAAAATATCATACACATAATATAGATTTATCAGGGTGAGAATTTCTCATGTTGTTGTGACTTCTTTTTAGAATGGGTGCTTTTAGGTTCACTGTCCAGGAGGGAGCAGTCTAGTCTTACCACTTAAGATTTTCAGCACTAGATTGTGATACACCCGTTTTAGCATCCCCATTTGGGTCTTAATTCATGATTTCTCTTTCTATTTACTATGTTTAGGCACAAAATACGTGCCACAGAAAATGCTGTCTGTCATGATGAGTTCATCAAATATTTTGGAAATAGAGGAAGTGCGTCATTCCTCTGTTTGTGCAAAACACCAGTAAAAATACTATTATACAACCTGTTTTCTCTATTGCCAAGACCGCTGGACTGAGGATGACACAGGAGGTCTTTGGGTTGGGCCATGATAGTGCATTATGCCCTTCTGTGGTGTGAACAGAGCAAGCACAACCCACCGTTGAGAATGATGTCGTCTGGCTCATTGCCATTAAGGCTTAATGGGCCTACAGGTGGGGTGCGAACGGCTGTCATAGGTTTCAGAGGCCTCAGGGAGTAAATGATACAGAGAAATGGTTGTTTTTGGCCCTCATTAATCTCCCAAGTTGGAAATTGAGAGGGGCCTGTGTCCTTTAGCCTTGATCTCGATCTTTTGACCTTTGTCCGATCATTTGTTTTCATTAGTACCCACTCAGATGAACTGTCCAGTACCAACCCAGGCTCCAGCCCAGGCCCCCTAAAGCAAAGAGTATTTCTAAAAGCATCTCCAGGGATCTTGTTGACTTGAATACCCCCCCCCCCCCCCAAAAAAAAAAAAAAAAATAAATAAATAAATAAATAAAACTTACTGCTCTACAATTTCTCTGGACACTTCTAAATCAGTATGGAAGATTCTTAACATCCACTGGCTTGTTTCAGAAAACCACCGGAAATCCCTGCACAATTAAATCTACGCCTGTGTGCAGAGAAACAGGAAGAGTGGAAATAAAATGACACTACATGGGAATTGCATGGCTTGTTTCAAGTCTCAGATATTGCTAAAGAGTTCCCAGGTTTATAATGTGTTTGCAGAACACATTTCATCCGAACACAACAGGGGGGGAAAAAAACATTCGAACAACTGCCTCCTGCTGTTTCTGTCACTGAGTAGGATGACTGAGTGTTCTTTCTTTCACTCTAATGCTCCTCTGTTGGGCAGCTGGGGACTAATTGGCTCCCGGTTCACCTAATGAAGCCTTCTCTCGGGTCATAACCTCCCCACGTGATGACCCATTGCTGCCACTAATATTCGGACTGCTCTTTGACAGTGACCGAGCCAGACAGATGTGGCTCCTTCACTGAGACATGGTATTAGAGTCACTCCTGCAGAGCAACAAGGCCTTTGCATGCCATCATAGGATGGGTTAGGTCTTGTTTGAAATGAACCGTTGGTTTGTGTTTGCTTTGCTCAAAACAAATAAGGGTAGGGTGTGAGGAAAGATCATGTGGTATATAAGGAGCTTAGGTTAAAAGGTGCCGAGTCAGCAGAAAAAAACGTGCATTGTTGGAATTGTCACATACATCATGCTTGTGTTTTATCTTCAGACATATAGTATCATATTACCCAGATCAATCAAGAGGGGCTGGTGGCAACAAGACTTTGGTCAGTAAAGTGTGACATATTCATTGAGGAGGTATGGGCAAAGCAACAGGCAGACACAGTGATAGTCTAGTATAGTCTAGTTGTGATTATATTGATACGATTCAAAGAACAGAGAGGTATGCATTTCCTTGTAGTTAATATAGCTCTTAAAGACTGGGTGTAGAAGGCAAGGTTCCCCATGTGCATTAACATCAGCCTTTCAGGTAAGCCTGAGCGCTGAGGCCAGTCTTTGTAGTGTGTTTTTAAAGGGTTATCTTAGGCCATTATGAGCCTCAGCAAGCCCAGCGCCAGGACTAATGAAAACGCTGTGACATCTGAGGGAGAAAGGTATTACAGGTCTAAACTACGAGGGCTGTTTTAACATGCATCAAATGACAGAAAATGATGGTTATCACAAACACTTTTCAGGCGCACTAAATGCAGGTCTGCTGGCGAGTAGGCGAGGCGCAAGCTGTGCAATAAACACTCACGGACCACCACCAATGCATAGAAGAGAACAAACAAGACATGTCAACAAAACATGAAAAGATGTTTTGTTCTGGACATGACAGTAGTTTTAGCATTTTGGCAGGAAAACTCACAGATTCTATTTTCATAGTCAGGTGTGAACATAAAAATGAAAGGATGGTGCTATCAGATCAGCTAGGAAGGTGTTATGTTTCACAACACATCACCTAGAACATCTACGCAACCATACTGTAGATGATAATTGTACCTGATAGCTACGAAGTTCCAGCTGAAAACAAAAAGGTGAACTCATGCTTTACTTTTAGAAATATAACACGGATATGAGAAGATGATAGAAATTAAATATTTTCTTACACAAGCTGAAAATGTCCTGGCATGTGATGTTTTACCCTCTCATACAACATCTCCATTTAAACCTTTACCGTGCATTCTCAGTTCATTTCTTATTATGAGAGGTTCATTACCCAGATGTCAGTTGCAACACCCAGTATTACATAAAAGGATTTCATTGCTTGTTAAATCATCCTTTATCATTTAAATAGTCAGTTTTCAGGAGTGATTGGAGTTTTGCCTGTGGCAAACTCACTGACGCAATAAGTCTTCCAATACAATAATACTATGTTCTTGGCATGCTACTGCTCTGTCACCTTTTAACGAATGCCAACTCAACTAACTGTGTGCTCGGGTGCGGTGAGCTCCAGCTGCAGTGTATTGTGAGTAGATTTGTTTTTGTAGACAGTGCGTGTAGGTACATGCAAGTACATGAAATAAACGCTGTGTTTTGATGCAAATGGAGGCTGAATATTAGGGATAAATATGTGCACCACCCACATAACTTTGAAAAGGGATCATTTTAAAGCTGGGCTAGTAGTCACGAATGATCAGAAGCTTAGGTTGGTTATTCGGGAGAAACCCAACAACATGTACTTTATCTCCTTTTTGTTTCCCCTTGACGTCTGTAGCGTCAAGCTGAAAAATCATCTTGTTCTTCACCTTCACTCACCTGTTTAATGGAGTGCCACATACTGTGTTTTTTTGAACCTGTCATTATATGAAAACATTCTACAGGCATTTAAAAGAAATCGCTCATTCAGCATGACATCAGGTGTTTTTTGGAGTCTGTGTTGGGATCTGCACTTAAACTACATACTGCATTTTTTAAATATTTGCTATAAAGTTTTGAACAAGGTCTGGATGGGCCAAACGAGCACAAATGTTGTTAATTTTCTAACATTGGTAATTGTTACAGTTGTAGATGGACAGAAATGTATTCAAGCAGTTGTTCAGACATGCACAGACACACACACACACACACAGACACATACAAGAAAACTGATACAAGACCAACACTTAGAAACTGAGGCCTTGAGGCAGTCCTGGCATTTGGTGGATCCGAAGACAGATTGAGCTCAGAATGTTCAGGATTTATGATGCAAAGCGAGAGACACGAGGGACAAGCCAACTCCTCTTCAGGCTGGCAGTCACTAGTGATAGAGAAATTTACAGTCAGGACATTAGAGCTGATTGCTCATAAACCATGGAAAAGGAAAATTGAACTCAAAAATACTGTATTGCTGCAAACCCAAAGCTTTAGAGATCAAAACTGAAAACTTAAAGGTACAGAAATGGAATGTTCATGCAGACTCTGACTCCTTGACCTACAGTAGTGTATATCTGGCAAGCATTGACAATAGCTCAAGGAAAGTATGCGTAGCAAAGGTGGTTTATTTGCCCACATTTAGAATTATAGTGTATGCAGTAAATCTGGAAGAGGTTGAATTTTCAATGGACTGTCAAACCCTATGAAATATGCATACAAGTTTTGTAGCAAAGCTCTGTGTTTATGCAATGCTAATGAGTGTAGCAAGCCCTGCCGAGAGAGTTCACGATCGTCAAAACTCTGTGTGTGTTGGCTTCATACAACTTCTTCTTTGTTAATGTAGGAACAGTATATTATCATTAAAGTGAATGCTTTTGTAGGCATATAGTTCAATAAAGCGTGTTCCTCTTCTCATGATTTGTTTTCAAAAGGCTGCACTTAATGTAAAAATCTTTTCCTGTTGACATTGGTGTTCAGGAATGTCAGACGCATCACGCTCAGTGGAAGAGCTTAGGTGATGGACTGACCTTATTTCTCTCAACCCTAAGCTGAACTCCATTAAGGGCTGCCTGCAGTCTGTAATTTTACAGACAGCCTGTTATCATGTTTGTCTTGTCTCTTCCTCAGGGGGTTGACAACTTGCCCACAGACCAGCTTTACTTCATTTGAGCTAGCTCTGTGGTCAACAGATATGAAGACTACCTGAATGAAAATTCATCCTAAGGACTCAAATTTGACTGTGTACATTGGGACATGTCAGAGACAAAGTGTGTCTCTTTGTGCTTTGGTATTGCGTTGCTTAGTCATCAAGACAGTGATTGCTGCAACTCAAAGGCTGCAAGGATAATATGCTTTTCATAAGGATTCAATTTTAGTATAGCTTAGTGAGTTTACTTTTCAAATCAAATGACTTATTGTTAAATGCTGGGCATTAGTTTGACAATCCTTGGTTTTCAAAGTCATAGCACAGCGTACAGCTATTCTACTTTAGTTCAGCATTTAGATACAATATTCCTGTGTTATCCTTTTTTAAAGATGTGTAGATGACCAAACCTAGTTTTAAAATCTGACTGATATGAAACGACAAAATTTTAATGAACCTGGTTACATCTAAATGTGTTTCGCAATCTAGTAAACACATCCATCAGCTTGGGACCCATGATAGTCTTTAGCTCTGGTTCCCTCCCAGAGCACCTAGTCTTTCAGGTAAACTGGAGAATAAGTGCATGTTCCCTAGACCTTGTCATATTCTGCTTGTGGTGACAGGGGAAGCCTGAGAAACTGGCACCACACAGCCTTGTCATTTCAGCCCAGATGAAAGAGACGCTGCTCCGGTCAGACGGGAGCCAAGCACCTCGATTAGGGCTACAGCGAGCATGGAACTGGAGAGCAGAGCTTGGTCAGCACCTTGGGTGGCCACAGCCTGTATTGGTAATAGGTTCAGTGGTCTCCATCCTGGTCTTCCAGATTTGCTCAAGAGATGCTCAGCACATCTGTGTGGTAGATCCAAATGTGCATCTACTTTGGAGAGATGATGGCGATAAAAGATGAGTAAGAGATAAAGCATGTCAGGAAAAACAAAGGCACAGGGAAGGAGAAGTGAAAATGTGAAGCAGACCTCCACTGACATGGTGCTTCAGTGAAAATTTTTTCTCATCCACAGCCCCACTTTCTTGTGACCTGACAGTACTGCTTGCGTGCAGTTTTTCTCTGTGGCAAAATAAATACTGGATGAGAACAGAGGTCAAATAATAAGGCAACAAAATAGAACTAAGTGGTTTATGAAACCATGTCAAAGTACGTGCAAATTCTGGTTGATGAGAAGATTTAGAGAGCTCAGAGAAAACTCGGTTAGCATTTTATGTCTTATTTATCATTTGGTTGATGTCATAAAAAATAGAAATAACTGCACGTTTTATATTTTTATGTGTCATCTTGTGAAACATTAAAATCACGTTGATGAATGCATTTAGTCATATATGGCAGAGTCAAAACAACTTTTCAACCAACTCATCATTTTTGTCTGCATGCAATTGTGAAAAAAAAAAAAGTCCACTATATTCTATCCCTGGCTTCACTAGTTTGACTTACAATCCTGGCAACTGATCTGCTCTGCTTTCAAAAGACCACATAGTAAATTCCTAGACCTTGATATTTTTCCCTCATTTCCCACAGGGCCGTAATGATGCAGGGCTCTTTGTTGAAAGCACCTGTTCTCAGCCTGAATAATGGGCTACATTTTCATCCAGGTTATACCCCCTGAGGGACACCCAGCCTGCAAGCCTTCAACTTGAGGGTATCTAGTTGCCGTTGTTGTTGCCGAGTGTTCACTGCAACCTTTTGAAGATTAGAAGGCAATTGTGCTCTTCTGCTGGTGGGATCTGTTTTTGGAAATGGTCAAATGGCAAAGGCCATGTTATCATTTTGAAGTTTTCATCTGTAGTGGGTTCCTGAATGAGCACACTGACTGGTACCAGACAGGTTGCAAAGTCCCATTCTCCATGCATCCAAAGTGGATGGTGAAGTCATGAATGACTGTCTTCCTAAATTAGAAATAATAATAACCAAATTTGTACTAACAATAATAATAATGAAGCATAATGACACTGAACATAAAAAATGCTTTTATAATATAGTCTGGGGCAGGGTTTATAATTACCAAGTTTGTGTGAAATACTAATCACCTGCCTTCAGCTGAAATGATTCTGATTAACTCCAAAATGAATCTTAACTTGATTTTTTCCTCCATATCCTTGGTTGCACGCTACAACAAGACCCACTGACCACAAACAGGATCTTATTCTTGGAAAGCTCAACTGTGACACTAGCAAGAGCAGGACATGTCTCAAAGACTGATGAGAGAACAAAGAGAACACTGGTCATGGAGGCTTTCAAAAGGCTGACAACAACATTAAAGGAGCTCAAGTACAGGTTACTCCCTTCATGTGACTACTGTCTCATGTACTCTTCATCTGCCTAGGGCAAGGTGGAAATAAGTTCTGGTCTGATGAGACCAAAAGTATGTTGGTGCAAAAAGAACAAAAAAGCAAAAGAACACCATACTCATAGTAAGACAGGGTGGTGGTATTGTCCTGGTTCAGGGCTGCTTTTCTTTGGAGGGAACTGGGACTTTAGTGAAGATGGAGGGAGCCTTCTGGCATCAGCTAGAAAACAGACACTGAAAGTAACTTTCATCTTCTACAATGACAATGACCCAAAGCACTCATCCAAATCAACAAAACAATGACTTCAGCTAAGAGAAAAGATCAGTGTTTTGGATGTAATGGAAAATCGGTGGGGAGACCTGAAGAAGACCGTACACAAGAGATGACAGATCTGAAATGTTTTTTGCAAAGAAGAGTGGGAAAATATTCCCGAATCAAGATGAGATGGACTTTTATCCAAACAGACTGTAACAAAATCAAAGGGTGCTTCAGTGAAATATTAGGGGTGCACACACAGGTATTTTATCCAAAGTCTTTTATTTTGATCTTTTTCCTCTGAAATATCTCACTTGGTTTTGAGTGGATTTGTACAGCTGTAATACTTAAAATAAATGTGCAAGTTCAAATGTAATTTATCCTCATTTGTTTCCTTTACATCACAAAATCCTGCTATTGAAACACTGGTGTACAGACTTTTGTATAAAACTAAAATTGTTCAAATGGGAAAGTTGGGAAAGAATGCAATTTATACAATAATTCAAAAAGAATTCAAAACAAGGTGATGAATATATAATAGGATATACTGCAACCTTGATAATTAACGTGTTAACTGTCGAGATATTGTGAGAAAGAGCTAAGCACCTCACATGATTACAGGCATACACATCCCGTTTTGATGCTTGTGAAACTTTTTCTGAGACACCTCAAATAATCTCACCACGTGTCTTGAGTTTGCGTGAATAGTCTTTTAAGGGCTAAAGCAAACCAATGCACACAAGTTTGTGGTCTGTGAACTATGCAATACATGAATCTTCCTTAAAAATTAGCAAAACAAATGGACCAGTGGATGCATGCCTTTAAATTGACCTTATACAGTATCAGAATCACTATCAGGAGCCTGAAGAAACAGAGCTAGTATCACTCAATTGATATAAATACTCATTACCAAACTTATAAATGTCCCACCAATTCTGTTTATATAGTACAGCCTCACTCTTCTATAAATGGGCTAACAGCATAAAGGGATTTTTCAGCTTGTGAAAGACTTGGCAGAACCAGAAATTCTAATCCAGCTTGAGCTCCCCAACCTGCCACAGGGCTGTCTCCGTGTTCAGGAGGACATCAGTGAGGGATAAGACATTTTCCACAGGATCAAGTGGGGAAATCCGCTCAGGCTACGGCTATTCCTTAAGAGAAGATAAGATGGTCTCCAGCATGGCTTCGGAGAATTTATAGACATTTTAAATGGCCTTAGCTAGAGTTGAAGACCTTTAAGGAGGACTAATGGAGTCAGGGAAGTGTCTTGATCTGCCTCTCGGCTCACCCAATAACCCCGTCATTAGACTGAAGGCTTTGTGTTTTTAAGACCGTTGTCATTCCCACTGTTGTTTGTTCTGTGATAGAGCTGCAGATGAGATCAAATGGCTGAGATCTCTGACATCTGGAGGTTGCTACAGTAGTGACGTAAATTGCAGCATGTTGTCAGTTTAGGTTTTCTTTTTGTGTGTGCGTGTGTGTGAGAGTATTTACCAAAAAACAAAACAAGATCAAAAACAAAAACATGTTCACAATAGACACTATCATAGGTTTTAAGCATGCACATGTGTAGAACGGCACACACATAGTAACACACATGGCATACATTTGCATCTGCTTCCCTCTTTATTCACAGAACTACAGGACAGCTGAAAGGTGAATATTCAAAATGTATTTACAGGACAAGGCGATAAGCAGCTGTAGGTTGTAAACAGCATCATTAAAGTGACATTGAGCGGGCGGTTTGCGTGGGATACCACATGTCCTTTTGAGTTATTGAGCCTGTTCAGCCCTTGCATTATGATCCCATCTGGGTGATGAGATTACATAAAAGACAGGTGTGAACGCCCTCAGGACACATTGAGATCACATCTGAGAGATCCAATCTCTGACCAACTTTGGTAGTGGTCTGGGTCTCATGTGTCTGCATATGTCCACATTCCTCTGGTAGTGTGAACGCTATGTGTCCTGAGTCGCAATAAAGACCCCTATACTCAACAGGGGTGCTGCATCATTGGAGCTTTGCCTCATTCATTCAGAAAAACATACAGGTGCTATTATAAATGATCGCCTGAAAAGGAAAAGGCACCTTGAGTGACGTCTGTTCATTAGTAATGAGAGCCTTTTAAAATATTCTGTCCTTGCAGCTGTTAACTAACTAAATATTTAATATGAAAATTTAATATGAAATCACCAGTGTGACACAAGATAAGGACAAAGTTTTTTTCTCCTGGCAATAAAGCAGCATCAGTCTGCACGGTGGATCTTGAACTACCACATTTAAACTTTTTAATTCAACTAAGCTACACTGTAGACAGCACATACTGACTTTCAATAATACACTATCTCTGTATACTCTTGATGCAGGCATTTATTTGACTGTTTGACTTTTATATATGAGCTGGGTGCTGTTTATGTCCTCAGTTTAGACTGCAGAGGAGAAGTGTTTCAATACAGTTCACTTAGTGTAATTGTACTGATGATGTGACGTTTATGGGTTCCTGTGACAAAAGTGTACCATTTGCATGTGTCTACTTGTATCCTGCTGCAGGTGTCTTTTGTTCTTACTCGGTGTTAGCGGTGTTTATACCTCTGTGGGACATAGACGCTGTAACCTACGCACGGAGCCAACCCCGGTGCGAGCCATTTATATTTGTGCACTCGTCAGTCCGGCTTGCTCTGTAAAAACACCACCCAAACACTAGTCGCCGCTGTGGGTTTTTTCCAGTCAGGTTCATTTTTGTTTCGACTCCCTGATTCACTTTCCACTTCCTGCTTCACTTTCAACCATGGTGACTGAAACTTTCCGACCACGAGTGATACAAATGTCTATATCTCCAAACCTCCTCAGCTAACCTAACTGATTCTTTATTTGATCCAAAACAATCAATTTGAAAAACTGTGGAGATGAAGAAGCAGCCGCAAATATTAAAGTGGAAACACACTACTACCAAGCGGACCAATCACAGCTCTTTCTCTCTGCATCGCCGTGGCACATAGCTACATTTTTGGGGAAGTACACATCAGCTATGGCGTTAGGGTCTGCGGAGGCTCTGCGTCAACTTAATGTAAAAGTATAAACCGCCTATAAGTCTCATCCTTTGATGACTGTGCTCACCTTTGAGGTCTGTCAATCCCTTCCATGCAGGCAAAAAGGAAGTTTTAGAAAAAGTCAACAATGGGGCCCATGTCCCATTTGAACTGAGTTTTATTGTGTAGTGTGTCATACACAATTGTTAAAAAGTCACTTGATGGTGGCTGAATATTGGACTCAATTAATAAATTACTCAGTTAATTACTTAAGAAAGTTGCTATGTGTTTACAGTTGGAAAAAAAATGATTGAATTTGTCAGAAGAGCTTTGGCTGTGAGTGTTGTGTTAGATAAACATATTGTAACTGTTCCAAATGTTGGTCTGTGAAGTTACAAGTTCACAGACCAAGGACAAACATGATCTGTACACAGAGTAGAAAGAGCAAAGCATTGCTGTGTACTTCTAACCAAGCCACATATTTTTCTAATCGAGTGCATGGTGGAAACTATTAGAATTACAAAACACAATCCCCACACATATATGACATAGAGCAGTGTCTGAGAGATGAGATAAGGGGCTTAGGTGAAGGGGGCAGGGTTGTCTCTGGTGAAACTCTGACTGACATGGCACGTCTGGGGTAATACTGCTAATCCTCTGCTAGCTCAGGGGTGCAATGGGACTGGAGGCCTTTGACCCTGCGCCAAAAAAAGGTGCGAACACAAAACACACAGACCAACCTTTTCATGGCATTTAAAAATTCACAGGCTTCCACTGGCTCCACCTCCACATCATTTAAGAGTAAATCATTTACTTTCATGGAGCCTAAAAACACACTGATAACAACTGTTATCTAGAACAGCGTGCCTCCCCCTTCTCCTCTTTTTGTTTTCTAATTACGGAGGCAATTAGGAATTATTATGAGGCAAATTAGCTCTGAGTCACTCAATCATTCACCCATGAGGATGTTAGCAGACAGTTCATACAGTACCTGGCACACATTCGGGAGGTTGTAAAGTTTACAGTAAATCTGATGTTTTCATACATATCTTTTTACTGAACCACATAGTAATTCATTTTCTGTAACCTGGAGGGTCTGGGGGGTTGGGGGGTGGGGGAGGGGTCTATGCCAGCTGTCATTGGACATTGGACAGGTCGTTAGTGTGTAGCAGGGATAACACATATAGACAGACAACCATTCACACTCACATGCACACCTACGGCCAATGTGGTCTGAAATTCAGAATATAAGGGTGTAGCCTAAGTCTAAATGACTTGCCATTACTTTAGTTTTAACCAGTGTAGGCCCAAGTTAATGAGATGGTGGTCGCAATAGGCTTACAAAAAAATAAATACTGATTGAATGATTGTTTCCAGCGAAATGCGTATATGAAGCCTGAAGCAGGGATTATTGAGCACCCTTGCCAGTTATTCGCCGGACGTGTCTCGCCGTGACTTTCAAAATAAAAGCATGGGCACGAGGTATTTTATATGGTGCGGAACCACAGGTTTAGTTAGATATTTTACAGAAAATTCGATTTTTTTAACCTTGATTTTAGAGACGGGACAAATGATTTTGACACGTGTTAAAGAGAGCTCATTGATTTTTTTGTATTCAAGTAATTTTCATTCCCTAATAGCCTAACTAGTCTATAGGCTACATATTGCATATTAAAATAAATAACAAACGTGATATCCTTATCTTTTAACTATGACTCATATAGTTGTTCTATATACCTCATTTATTTTGAAAGTATATACCGGAAGTACACGTTCGTGTTCTATCCCACTTGACGCTGTTGCCAAGATAACTTGGTGCCAGTGAGTAAAACGCTCGCACTCCGAGCGCCAGTGATGGGAGGCAAACCTGACGCGCGCGCGTAACCTACGGCTCAACTGGTGATACTTTATCTTTTAGTTTCAGATTTTGCTCTCCAAAATATCCATCCACACATTCAAGCAGAGCTAGAACGGACGCAGGAGGTGAACGCATGTCGTTTCATTTTACTTTCCAATTTGGCTATAAATTGTGTTTTGAGGAATTGCGCACCGACTGTCCAGGATTTGAGCCATGGCAGAGGAGTGAGGCAGCTTTGACAAAATGCCTGTTACCTGGAATATAACTTTGTCACGGCGTTCCTATGGAATATAGTCCGATTTTACATAGTCTACATGTTGTGCCATCATCCCACGTGAAAAACAAACTATTTGTATTCTGTATAATGCTGTCTCTTTGGGTGTATATGATATATTGTTGTGTTGGCTACTGCTCCACTGTGCCAAATCTGACCTACGGTTCGGTCAGCAGACATGAAAACAATGCAGAAGTTGACAATCAGGAGTCTTCTTTGGGGGCCTCCAGGGACTTACTGAATAACGAAAACGATTTGGACAGCAGAGGAGACGAGTGGGATGAAATTAGAGGCGAGGCGAAGGCGTTGGATGATAATGCCATGTCAGGTTTCCTCAATGAGTCGGAAAGTAAAAAGTTGCCCCAGGCAATCATCATCGGGGTTAAGAAAGGAGGGACCCGCGCACTGCTGGAGTTTCTGCGCCTCCATCCAGACATCAGAGCGGTGGGAGCGGAGCCGCACTTCTTCGACCGCAACTACGACAAGGGGCTGGAGTGGTACAGGTACACCCCACTCAAAATTATGATCTAAGAGCTATTATAAGACTCGCAACATGTATCAAAATCTACTTCAGAACAGCAGAAAACATTGCTGTTGCTCTTTTATTGTTATTATTTACTAACAACTCAGTTCACCTAACTTTTTAAGTTTTGTTCCATAAAATAAAAAAAATATGATTTTTTTTAAAAAATGCGTCTGAACATTTGGTTGCGCTGATCAATTTAAATAATTTGAATTTAAATACAGACCTTTTCCCTCAGAAAGTCCAGCTTCATTCAACCTTTGCTGCACCATATATTAGCCTGAGAATTCATTTAGTCTGAGAACATTTTCTGCAACCGCAAAAAAACCAAAACGTGTTAATGAGCTGCGATAATCAAGTGATTTTCATTAGTGCGAGAGGCGTCTTAGTGTTTTATTAAATTACAACTGCAGGAGTAGTTGTGCTTTTATAAGAAATCTGCTGTGTGCTTGGAAATTGTACCAATTTATGTCTATGTCTAAGTGCTGTAAACCAAAAGGGACCTCAAATACTTAGGAAGTATTCTCAGTTTTGCTACTTATCATTATTTTTTATTTATTTATATTTATTATGAAATGAAACTGAAGCCACTGGTATGCCACACAATAAACCCCTGCTGATAGGATGATAAGTGTGACCTCAGGTGATAACATTATCTAGCATAGTGCAAGTTGTTGTTGTACCCAGTGCGATATGGGCCAGGTCATTTAAACATGCGGTTTAATGTGTAAACCTTACTGCTCTAAGAACTGCAGGTGTAATCAAACGTTAACTGTACAGCAAGTGTTCAAGTCCACATTTAAATGAAGACTATATGTTCAGTTTGAGCTGATATCTTCTCAGTCGTTTACATTATTTACAAAGCACAGCTTACTTTGTGTTTGTCCGCATGTCATTCACTGAGAGTTCCAGGTCCAGGGATTTTTAACATCTGTCCTTGGACTTAGACTTTTTGTGGCTTTATAACAGGGACAGGTGGAACCAGGGAGGAAAACATAAAAGCTTCCAGTTAAATTTAGCCTGAATTCTGAATGCAGTTCAGATACACGGCTCTCAATCTAGAGTTAGGAGTCAGCGAGTTGCATGATGCCATTACTGAACAGCCCAGAGTCAGATCCAAGATTTAAGAAGTTCCAGGGTATTGATTCAGGTGCAGTGATCTGTTTTGATCTTTAATCCAAATAGACATCAATGCTGCAGGCATTTGTGTTTGCCTACACCTTCAAGATTGTGTAATGTAAAATTTATACTGAGATCACTGCCATGGCAACTATTGTCCTTGTACCTTAGTATGCAAGCACATTAATATTGACTCAGCTGCACAGTTACACAATTTTCTCCTCTTTCGGGAAATAAATCACAAACACTGTGTGTATGACCCAGAATTTGACTGGAAATGGTTTGGCATGAAGAGCCTTACACCTGAGCAACCTCATTCTTAACAAGACACAAAAAAAGAGATGTTTTAACTTCAGGTGTTCGTTTGACCGAGTCGAGGGATTAACTTGCAGTGTCAAAGGACCTGGACACTGTTTCAAAGCTGGCTCCATAAAGCTACAATAGGGGAAGTGGAGCATTGTTCAAAGGACTTCTTACTTAAGCTCCTTTAAGAATTTCCAGACAGGTTTAGAACGTTTCTGGATGATCAGTCTGTGAAGAGGATCTTTTGTCTGTCTCTACGGACTGAGCTAGAACAAACTAAAATTGTCCTATGCTTGATGACTTTATTTAATTAATGGGATAAAACTTCCTGCTATTTTCTCAATCCACAAGTTGTGCAATGCATATTAAGAATGATGATAGACAGACTTTAATATTCTGTCAAAGAAGCATTTTTATATAGATAGAATCCTCTATGGTGTTGAGTGCCAAGCACACATTAAACACACAACTATTGAACATAGAACACTGGTTCTGAGAACATACTGTATGATGAAGACTTCTTTCCCCTGCAAGGAGATCTGACTAATCAAAACAGCTTGGCTTCAGTTGTCACAGTCCACGTGCAGCACAAGTCATCTCTTAACGATCATTTAGTGGTGCTCAGAAAGTTGGAGCATATCATTATGTTGAATAATTTTCTTCATTTTGATGCATTTTAAAAAAGCTGTTATTGTGCATGTCTTCTTCGATTAAAATGAAATTTAGTACATGGTATGCACTGATTTGTTTGCACATGTGTTTCACTTCCTCGCCCCCAGACTAATGGTGAGGGGAGACTGGGGGCAGTTTGCTGGGTGGGCTTCTCAGCTCCTATGGTGGCATTGAGTTGTGCCCACACCATTTGTCTACTATGGCGTGTCCATCCTGCTGGAGGTCCGCTGTGTCCATCCCTCTGGAGCCCCATATAGAGTAGAGGCCCTGACACAACGGGACGCCAAACACAATATAACACGTTCTCAGCCCTTTGCAGAAAAAGAGAGCCAGACAGACAATTGTGCACACTTACTCACAAAGAGCACAGGAGGCAACTCCCAAAAGCCGTGGGAACGGCCTCCTCCTTGGCCCCTCCTTTCTTTAGTAACAGCTTAATTTTAACTTCCTTCTATATGTCTTTTTTTAGCAGGTTAATTACTCATCTGCTAAATGAACACTCAAACCAAGGTCTTCTGCTTTCTATACAGTAGATGTGACTTGATTACTGTAATCATGTTTTGCTTCTCAAGGTTCCATATGTAGAACAAAGAAGAGCTTTCTGACAAACTCATTGAGGGTGTCTAGAGAAGACAACTAATCCTCCGCAAAGCCCCAGGGGGGCTTACTGCAGTCCAGTGGCAGATAGAGGGCAGTAAATTTAGTCTTTTCTTACTGTTGCTCTATGGAGCTCAATGAAAGGGGATGCTGGAGAACCCCTGAAGACTGCATTAACCCTGATAATAAAGGAGCAGACAATTAGTGTGAAACATGTTTTCTCTGCCTTCACTTTGTATGCAAATGTGCTCAGAAGGGTGAAAGTGCCCTTTGACGAAGCCCAGCAGGGGTTCATCAGAAAGAACATTCATGGACCCTGCCCAAGAAAAGACTGAAATACTACACTTAAGCTTTTTAGCTTGAAAGTTGACTTTAAGAGAGTTTGAAAAGCAGCATTTCCCAAGAGTAGGTTCATTTGAGTCCACTGTTGACTTTTTGCTTACTCAACAATTCCAGCTGCAAGGACACAGGGGGAATAAGGGAGAGAGCTCCTGATAAAGGTATCTCCCAGCTTAAACTAATGTCAGCACACTGAGTGGAAAAGAGAGGAAAAGTGTGTTGATAAAAAGATGCATCTAAGAAGCAATTTACAAGTGCAAGGGTTTCCAATCATGAACCTTGCACTTTATAAACCTCATGTACTACAAAAAGCAAACAATTCAATCAGTTTGCTTTTGACAGTTTTTTTTACCATTCCTAGAATAAACCCTCTATATCGTTAATAATGGTAGCATTCACTTCCTGTCCCTATTCTAGACAATGAAAATTTAAAATTCTGCAACAACCTCCTGGGCTTTTGCTTGAGGCAATTTGTCAAATCACAGCACTTAGCACAGCTCTTTGGAAACACTGAAACAAAACGCGTTTATTACATCCCCAGGAGTTGTTGACTTCCTTGTCTTGCTCTTTTGTAGCATCTTCAGAGAGAATTTGTTGTTTCCTGTGTCTGTCTTTCTCTCAGAAAGTCAGAGCAAGTCTTTGTTTGAAGTCTTGCTTGCTGATCCTCTCAGAGCAGCATGCATCTGTGGGGAATTACCTAATTCTCCCAACTGCAACATAAGTCAGATACGTACATTACATTCAATGGAGAAACTTCCTCTTCATCAAATGGAAACTCTAACATCATAACTGTATGAATCAAATATTCATAATAATATTAGCCAAACATGAGCTATTCTTGCTTGCAGGCAAGTATAAACTGTCTAATCTTCCAACATCAACCAGTATATTATATTAACTTGATTGATTGATTGATTGAATGAATGGCGGTTTATGTGTTTGTTCATCTCGAACTTATCCAGTGTCTTGGAGTTGAATTATATTCTCACAGTATTTAATGTCTGCACTTAGTTGCCTTTAAGATTGTACCTGGTTTACTGTCAGCTTTTTTTTTTTCGTTGTTGCCACAGGGAGTTTGCTCTTTATTTTATCTATATCTGTCTATAAGTAATGAGTCACACTTGTTGATAAGTCCTTCTGAGCTGTCATTCATTACTGAATCAGACACCAGCACTGTTCACACTGTCAGCTCTGTTGACCTATTATTGTTATGTGTAGTTTGCACTGACAGTAGTATCATTTTTCATCTGTGTGCGCTTACTTTCACAGTGACTACAAAAACACTCAGTGTGATTAGCTTAACCGCATTTGTTTATACTTTGCCAGCACCAAAACCCTGGATTAAAAGTGCTTACTGGCTCTATAAACAAGCAACTGTGAGGCTGACGGTTGTGTGAGGAAGCCAGGATGGTTCATACGCTGGCTCTCCTCCTCCCCTATAGGATGGGTCTGCTTCCGCCAGACAGCCAGGTGGCCTTGAGTTCTGCATCCAGAAAGTAAAGGAGGATGAAAAAGGCCATGATCAATGTTGTTCAGAAATTCTGCTGAGAAGCTGAATGCGTTCAGTTGTCATACAGTATAAAAAGGTGATTTATGTAAAGTGGGATGATGATCTCCTTCGTACACCTCAACTAATGGGTTGCAATGACCAAAGAATGATGCTGTCCTCTTTGATTTCTGTCCAGCACATGCCTAATTTTGTTCTCGTTATTCCAAGTGGATGCATAACACCACCTCTCATCCTGTCTTTTAGAGGAGGGCTGATTCTCACAGTGGCTTAATTACTCTTATAGCTGCAGGGTAAGATTAGAGCTCATCATGACATTAGATCATGTTGACAGTGTTTTTTTCCCTGGCGCTGTCCCTTGAGACAGGGCTCTGAAAAGCTTAATTCGAAATGCCAGTTAGAACGGGCCAAGAAGAATAATGCAGAATGCAAACATTATGTAGTTTGCTCCACTATACTATACGTGTTCTTTACATCGGTCAAGTCATTACGAAAGGCATCATCCTGTCAGCCCAAAGCTGCATGCAGTGACACACCTTGCTTTTTTTCCGACCATTCTCAACCTACTCACCTGTCACCTCTTGTTTATATTCATTTTCAGTCTTTCCCTCCTGCTGCTCTCTTCTCTCTCTTTTTCTGTCTCTACCCGGCCGGCCGGCCTCAACCAGATGGGTCCCTCCATATGAGCTGGGTTCTGTTCAAGGTTTCTTCCTGTTAAAAGGGATTTTTTCCTTGCCACCGCCACCTTCGTGCTTGCTCTGGGGGTCTCAGGCATCTTGAGATAATTCTTTATTGTCATTGATCATACATAAATATAAGTGAATTGAATTCAAATTGAAAATTGAATCACTCCCTGGCAGACAAAACACAGCGATTCGCACAACACATCACTTCTGGTTTAATAGGTTGTATCTCTGAAGCCTGAAAATGCACAACCAGCATCTGAATTGGCAGCTGACAACTTAGGCTTCGGGGTCAGAGGGGGTCAATCTTTGCTCCAACAGATTCCACCTAATCCTTTCTTTACTCCTTCTTCTGTTGTTTTATCTCATCCTCTTAATTGTCTTCTTCTCTACCTCCCCTGTTATCTCTCCATTCCTGCTGTTCTCCTGTGAGTTCATGTTAGAGGACGAAGGATGTTTGTACGTATTTTTAGTGCGTCAGTTATAAGTAGAAACAACGCACAGACCCCTTTCTTTATGACTTTGAAAATGCATGTGAATTCAACTTGGATGTTACATTTGCAGAGTGAATCAGTGATTTTAGCTTTAACAAGTCAAACAGAAATTCACAAAGGGGCAGCAGTAAGTATGCTTTGGTTTGTCTGAGTTTTTCCTATTGTTCCCTATCCTTGAAGCTGATGATTGATAGATGAGGATGCTATCTAAATCTATTGGTTCTAGGCGACATTGTTTATTAAGCAGAACAAATTGTGAAAGCTTGCTACATCTGCCCCCTCCAAGGCCGCAGTCCCTGCACAGTCAAAGATGCTCCCCTTTCTCTATCTGTGCAAAGATGAATAATGCATGGACTTCACGCATAGATATTTTTCCTCTTTGGCTCAGTGGAAAGTCTGACTGGCTGTAAATTCTTCTGTCCCTTGAGGCCACAAGAAAGGCGTACAGGGCTCTGCTTGCGTGTATCCAAGAGATGCAGAAGATAATTGCAGGGGTTTCTGATAAAGTTGTTTGTGACTCTCATACCTACTGCTTTGATTGGGTTTGTGGTATATCCTCCACATACAATGGTGTCCAAGGCTCTAGGGGAGAGAAACCTCCATAGAAAAGAATGAAAAACAGGAGCTGAAACTGAACAAGAAGGAGAAACCTTCGCCTTTTTCTATACCACTAATAAGGTGTGGGAAGTATCTACACAATCAGTAAAGCTTTTCTCTAAACAGCAAAATCTTGCAAACCTCTTTTCTGTTTAATTCCACCACATACATTCGTAAAATGAAAGTTGCTGGGATTGGACAGGGATATTGAGGAAGATAGTGTGCATACTAACAGACAGTTGGAAATTGTGTTGTTCACTTTAGTGACATGGCCATGGTCTATTATATTGGGTGCATCTACATGGACTTGAGTATCTGGATAAGCCCTCAGCCCAGTTTTGAGAAACCCAGTCACACTAACTGGATTTGGATCTTTGGACAGTGCTGCACATACACATCCCTGTTTAAGACTGCTGCCGACTACCTGTGCAGGTTATAGTCATATGGTAAAATATGTCCTACTGACAGTCACATGTGGTCACTAAAGTAAGTTGTTAGGTAGACCCGATCTACCAGTTTCCTTCTATGTTCTATGCGATAGTAATGGAAATGAAACGTTACGAAGGTCAAACTGGAAGGAAATATTTCCAGCCCCTCTCGTTTGCTATGAGGTGGAAAAGCCAAATCTTAAATGGAGTCTTGGCATTTAATAGCGCTTAGACAAAGTGGCACTGTTTTTAATATACACCAGATTTCTCAGTGATCAATGTATACTATGGCGCATGTGAACACATGTTGAGGACCAGAGATGAATGAACACTGTGATACTGTGGTGTGTATACATCTTATTCTGGATGCAAAACATTCTGTACTTCCACTTAGCTGCACAGGAGTGTTCGTTATTCTCTTCGCACCTTGTGCATTTAGTTTGCTTCTGTGTTACTTTGTGAATTAAATACTTACCACTGACTCCTGTCACTGTGACCATGTATTTCTTCCCCCTCTCTTTAGAGACAAACCATGGACCTAGTTGAGCAACAAGGCAGTCATCCAGCTCAAATGCTCTAGCCTGTATGGCTTAGTCCTAATCCCCCTTGGCTTACTTTAGCCATTATCCAGTCAGGGCTTCAGTTAACAGGCTACATTATGATCAACCAGAGCCATCCAGGGTCAAGAAGAATATGCAGTTATGAGAAACGACAGGTCTCAAGCCTTCTCATTTTCGCCAAAGGAGTGCAAGGCTTCACCAGATCTTCATATTTTACACATATTTCGCTGGCAAATATGAGGAGAAAGTTGCATGACATTAAAACACATAATACTGTTAAAACACATAATGCTTACTTTTTAAACCATCATTTGTATAATTGAATAAATGTTTCAGTGTGAAGCTTGTCAGATTTGGAAGATTAATTACAGCAACAAGAGATGAATGCCTTCCTTCAGGTTGAACATATCACAAGCTGTGTTTTGTGTCCACAGGCAATCGAATAAGATTGAAAGGAATTGACCTACAATTCCCTGTCACTTTAGGAACATTCACAGACTCATGAAGTCTACTATTGTCTTCTTGATGACACTGTTTTTAAACCTGACATATAGTGTCAGTGTTAATGTCATTTTAAAAAAGTTGTTGGTTTTAAAATGGGGCTGCATTAAGACAAACAAAATACACACATGAGTTTTTTTCCTTTCTCACCTGTCGTGCAAATGTAAATCATTGTGTTTGTGTCCTTTTTAGGGAATTGATGCCCAAGTCATCAGAGGGTCAGCTGACCATGGAGAAGACCCCCAGCTACTATGTCACCAAAGAGGTCCCTGCTCGGATCTACACAATGTCTAAGGACACAAAGCTGATCGTGGTCGTCCGGGATCCTGTCACCCGAGCCATATCAGACTACACTCAGACCCGCTCTAAAAAGATGGACATCCCATCTTTTGAGAGCCTGACCTTTAAGAACATGTCAGCAGGTCTGATTGACACCACATGGAGTGCCGTTCAGATCGGCATGTACGCCAAGCACCTTGAGCGGTGGTTGCAGTACTTCCCCATGCAGCAGTTGCTGTTTGTGAGCGGAGAGCGACTCATCACTGACCCTGCGGGTGAGATGGTTCGTGTCCAGGACTTTCTTGGACTCAGGAGGGTGGTCACAGAGAAGCATTTCCACTTCAACCCAACAAAAGGCTTCCCCTGCCTTAAAAGACCTGAGGGGAACAGCAAACCACACTGTTTGGGTAAAACCAAAGGCAGGACCCATCCTAACATTGACCCGGAGGTGGTGCAGAGACTACGGGACTTTTATAAACCCTTTAATAGCAGGTTTTACCAGATGGCTGGTCATGACTTTGGCTGGGAATAAGAGTAAAATGACTCTTGCTGCTTCCTTGACTCTGTTTTTTTTTATTTTATATTATTAATATTTTATTATTCTAGAGATATTGTTATACAGTGTATGTACAGTATTTGTGTGTAAAAAGCTCAGAAGTCTATTTTATGATAATTTATTGTTATGACATTAACTAAGCTGTCTAACCAGATTAATTCATGGTTTTGACCCTCATGACATGCACAATTATTTTTTCCTAAAAGCACAGGTATCACAAGCAGGGACAGTATATATGTTTTTTTTATTATTATTATTATTATTTTGACTTTTGCTTCACCTTATGCTGATTGAGATCCAACTCAACAAATAACTGGTAATATCCCCTTAACATTTGTCTGACCCTGAGAGGTCTGTGGACCCACTTAGTCAGGTCGATACAGGCCTCAGCTGATCCAGTGCCACTTGCCAGGTGGATCAATACAGTAATAGCTCCTCATAATGTCAATTCGACCTGAGTCATGGCACTGCCGTGGTCTCTTGAGCATCTCAATAAAATATTGATCCGCTAATGGTACTAAGTTTATAGTTGATCTTTGAGCCAACTTCAAGAATAGAGGAATTTTAATTTCCACTGAAATGCTCTGATTTAACCGCTATTTATGCTGTTTCAACAAAGAAATGTTGACTAGCTTCCAGTAGAGGCTCCTGTAAAAATACTGAGACATTTTTATTCATTTTCAGCTGCAGGCCAGTCTAAACAAGAACGTATTCAAAATCACACGAGCCAGACACATTTATTGATCTGTTCTGAAATTGCTCTCATTGATCACTCTGAGCTGTTTTTTTTTTGTTTTTTTGTTTTACTGCAGGTGATACTAAATGTGTTAACTGTGCCCCTTCAAAAATACATCAGCTACCAGAGTGAAAATGATCACACTATATATTTCTCTTCAGTAATTACCTGAAGAGAACCAAAACCAACCAATGCACTTCCTTCAGTGTCATTCTTTGATCTCGTGCAACAACCTTGCACTGCTTGGCTGTCTGCACTGATTTACAGTTATTGAAATAAAGCAGGTTTTTCTGAGATGTTGATTAGAAGGTGCAGTCATGTCTTTTTTTATGGCCTGAGAAATAAATAAGGTTTATCAAAATCAATAATGTAATTTTTGTCATCTTTGGATTTCCTGTAGCCTCTGCTTAAAAGAAAAAAGGAAACAGGTTAGATTAAAAATGTGTGTCTTGCTAAACATGGTGTATTTGTATTGCTAATCCACCACCCGCTACTTTACCTGTATATTTGGATCAGGATCCCTGCGGACAAAGGTGTACTGCTCTGTCTAAATTGCCATCTTGCACATTATAGCACTGGGCTAATGAGCACAGCACTGCTAACTGCTTTGTGCTGTCTCACTGCTACCACTGAGAGGATTTTGTTGCCATGACCCCATAAACACACGACAAACTGTCAGGTTCTTCATGTGAATAGTGTTCATTTCTGTCTCTGGCTGAGACTTAACAATCCACATTTCATAAAATATATTTATGTCCCAGAAGACACGTAATCTTTATTGAACATGAAGGCATGTATTGCCTCAACATACCTGTACCATTCGCCATGCTACATAGTTAATCTCAGAGCAAAAGTTATGGCCCAAAGAAATATAAATCACCTCACTCTATTAAGAAACAATCTTTATTTAACTCACTGGCAAAACACCCTCATTTACCTGAGGCTGCCAGAGGTGATGAAGCCAGTCTCCCTGGTGGCAGGCAAAGCAGTCTGATCTCCCAGGAAGCAGCTTCCTTTGCAATTAAAGGGATAAAGGAGGGGTGCTATAATTGCTAGGCTGCCAACTAGGGAATTGCTGTTAGCACACATCCCTCCAGGCTGTTGAAAGGTGGGTTGATGTTGTTTGAAGGTTGGGAAGACAAGGAAAATAGATACTGGGCTGGCAGCCTTGAGAATGAAGTCTTTTTAAACATTCACTCGGCACCTCTAAGGAACATGGTCTTGTTTATATATATGTGTGTATATATATATATATATATATATATATGTGTATATATATATATGAGAGAGAGAGAGAGAGAGCTTTTTTTCTTTTTGTACTCAAAGCACTTTACAGTCACAGAGAAACATTCCCATTTACTCACACAAGCACACACACATTCTGAAAGAAAATTGGTATAATGTCTTGCTCAAAGACGTTTCGTGTTCCAGAGATCAAGTTGCTAGCCCTCCGGTTCGTGGACAACCCACTCCACCTACTGAGTCACCGCATTTGAATAGAATCAGAGCTGCTTTTTACAAATGAAAGAAAATCTAACATTACACAAAAGCAGTCTGTTTGATTTAGAAATTTGTCATTTAGGTGGAGGAAATGTAGCTTCATGGCATTGTCAATGTAAAGCCTTTTGCCAAAATGCCTGTCACATTTGGTCTGTGGCAGCAGACATGATTGCAAGTCATTAATTCAATTTACATTCAGCTCCATTCAGGGATGAGTCCCTGGATTCAAGTCAGTGATTCAGTTCTTAAATTCTCCACAATGCTTCTTTGAAATCCAAAATTGAACCTTTAAGTGTCATTGGAAATAGAATGCAATTGCAGTGATACATCTCCATGACCCAAAAGCATGAGCTCAAAGACAAAACTAACATTTGAAATCTAAACAAATAAAAAAAAAGAGCTGTACAGTAGTCTTCCTTGGGGGACAATTGCCCTCCTCGCTGTCCCTTAATCTTTTATTATGCATTGTCCAAACCCTAATCCTAATCCGATAGGAAGGGCAAGCATTAATCTGAGACAGTAGACTCAGAGTTGACATATATGTGCTGACATAGTTAATCCTAATCTAATCTGTCTTCCAAATGGGCCTCTTAGCTTGTGTGGGACCAACTTTATTTATGCAACTTCTGATAGAGAATTTATTTCTGAACCCAAAGCAGATGCTTCTCTAAACTACTGGTTTGTACACAACACACCCACACCTAGGGCTTGTCAAGTCACGTCTGATCACTGTATGGACTGCTGCCACATTCAAACACATTGCTATATCAGCTCTTCAGTGAATGAACATAGACTTGTGAATGCTCTATTACATCTGAAAATAATTTTGATTAACATGCGGCATGACTAAACATTTCTTAGCATGTTCTGAAAATAATATGGCCAACTCAAAATCACTGCAGCCAAATGTGACCAATGACCAATGACCAATTTTGGCCATTTTTTGTGTAAAAAAAGTGATTCGCTGTAAAACAGGGATGACCTCGAAAAGGGTTAATAAATAGCACACTGCAGATACTTTAGTTCTGACTTTAAAAACTGAAATCAAATAAAAAAACTGCAGCTCTCTAACGTGTTTAAAGCTGTTCATGTTCGTGATCTGTTGATTCATTTGAGCTCATCAATGGCTGAAAGAGGACGAGTAAAGAGTCATTAGACCTCTTTTTAATCATGTATCTATTACATTTAGTAATTGCTTTAACTCTGATTAACCTTCACACATTAGCATAGATTCACTTCAAGTTTTTGCTGTTGGTTTAACGCCTCCTGAAAATGTACCCATCTTTTCCCAAGAGGAATTTCCTTAACAAAAGGATGGGATGTCAAATGAGTAGTTATACTCCACATTTGGCACTATTCATGGTAAATGTTGAACTTTGAAGCTGCTCGTTTTTTCTTTTATTACCATGTCAATTATTGCAATGGGACAAATATTTTCTTATGTAGGCTACTTAATTTTGACCAGATTTTGTTACTGCAGAAAGATAATTAGTTGATATTGTTGACTTACTGACTAACAGATACTCTGATGTTGTGAAGTCTGGAAGTTGCATCACCATCCGTGAAACCCACTTGTAACCAGAGAGTCCCCAGAGGAAAGGTATGAAGGGAGATGTGCGCTCTAACCAATACAGACAGTTCCATCATTATTGCTCATTCTGCGGTCTCTCAGCACTATTTGTTGCAGTCGCCCGCCTGCCTGGTACCACTTTGGACTCTCCATTAGGCCATACCTCTTCAAATCCCAGCGGCATACCATTGTAATGACTTTATCACCCTCCTGCAGCAATCCATGGTCACAAAACTATTTACTCTTTGGAACTGTAGCATCAGTTTTCTGGAACACATTGTACTGTCAGAACATTTTAAGTATGCTCCTCTTCTACCCTTAGAGTTGGTTCAGTAACATGGTTGCAGGAAGAGAAAATCACCAGTTGCTCAGTCTTTATCACCTGTGACCCCACCCAGCTCAGACATGTCACTGTTGTTCCAATCTTACTATGCTTTCTCTGTAATGAGGTGTGTATAGCTTGCTAGCCCAATGCACTGATGTCACCTCTCTAATCCAAGATTTAGACCTCAAGGGGTGAGGGATATGTGGGACCCTCTGTGGGATTACCAGTTGAAATGTCTGTTGCATGGTCTGTCGTCTGTCTGTAACCTCCAGAAAAGAACTAATCAAGAGCGCAAGGCTGTGCTCTCTGAGCTGGACTCAGGACCAGCCAGTTCGCCAACGTGTGTGGTATCATATTTTTAAAACTAAATGAGCCCATTATTGTTAAAATATCAGACAGGCATGTGAGGTATTGTATTTGTATTTATGTCATGTTGTCATGTTTTAGAACATAATACCTGCAGGCAGTTGGAGGTCTTGTTTTATGGATTTGTTGGCTTCCAACAGATATCTCACACCGAAAATTAACCGGGGACAGTAATATGTGCGCCTTGAGCATCTGAGAAACACTTCACACTGAGATCATTTCAAGCCTTTCAGGGATGTAATCTGATTTTGCAATTAATTGCTTCGTTAATTTCCTGCTCTTGGGATTAAATGGAAATTAAAGTAATGCTGGAATGAGGTAGGAAATTTCCCAAGACGGTCTCTCCACCAGACTGTGTTTCTCTTCCATCCATACAAATGCAATCACTGATCTGTCCCTGAGTAGTTTTCGTTCTATAAATCTTGATATGTATTTCTTTTTTCTATTTCTATTTTCTATTTTTGAATAACTTGAATATTTGAATAAACAAATTGATGCACTGACTTCCTGGATCAAAACGGATTTCAAAGCTTCAGTATCTACAGCGATGTAATTGCAGAGCAATTTATGTTCTCAATATGGCCTGGAACATGGGAAACTTGGCACAGAAATGATGTACAGTGTTTCAGCCTCCTGAAAAACAACCTTTTGTGTGCTTGTGGCACTCGTTCGACTTTCACCATTCATATTACTGAACATCCATTTGACTCGGAATAAAGATGAAGTTCTCTCTTGCTATCAGCTTTCATTTTGTCTTTGAAGCTTACGAACCATTCTTGATCTGAATGAACTCTGTCCTGGATCTCCCTCCCACTGCTGTTTTCAGCTGAAAACTGTGAACTTCAAGGTTCTGATTCGTCACAGGCTCTGTTGAGTAGAATTCCTCGTGTTGCCATGGTATCAGGGGAATTCTGTCACTCACTGTTACAGAGATGACAAGCCCACAGTTAGTTCTCCTCCTAATATATTTGCTCTTTTGAAACAAGTTTGGTTCCACCTTGGAAAAGCAGAAATGCTTAACATATCAGTTGACATGAGAGAAACACAGATGCAGATGGTTTGTCAAGCTTCTAAACTCTAATCATTAATTTGCCAAACAGTGAAGCGGTAGCCAAAGAATGTTTCCCAAGTCAAGCTCCCCCATAGAGGGATCCACCAAACCACCAGCGATCTGCCCTTGTATCCTCCCGCTCTTCTTCTTCTTTCCCTCATGCAAGCCTGTGCTGTATCACACCACATCTAAAAGCATCCGCAATTATCCTGTATTTCATTCAAAACCTTTATTTCAGCTGCTTATTCCTTTGATGACTTTTTTTTAACTCATAGTGTGACACAACAAGCTGAACCCCAAAGCACACCCATTCTGTGGGCGTGCACCAGCTGGTCAAAGTTATGTGGAAGAACTATTATCGAGGCTGCTCTGATTCTCTTTCCACACTTCATTCTTGGGTGAATTTTGTTGTATCTCAGTGTCTACAGTGCTGGGAAGTTTTATTGTTCACTGAGTTCTCCTTCATAAGTGTTTGTTGATCTCATTCTCTCTTTCTATGTTTTAGCCAGTGCCTGATGATTGGTGGGAAGGTTGTACCAGTATGGAATTAATTCCAGCTTTTACCACAAGAGAGTGTTTTATGTAGGTCATCCATCTACGGGGCAGACACTGTCTTTTTGTTCTGTTCCTTCACGTGTCACTTTCTATTTAACGTTTCAGTTAGTGAGTGTTACAGTTACATCAGCTGCTGCGCTCGGGATGCTCCTGTACAAATATGAGAAGGTGAGGCTGCAGATCCTTCAAGGTTGGTTTCAGTCAAGTACCTCCAGTCTTGTATAACAGCGTTTACACACAGACTCTAAGACTCTCTTCTCACCTGACAGAGAAAGTTAGAGAAAGTTAAGTAGTAAAGGACAGAAACTCACCTGAGGGTAATTTAGGATTCTGTTGACACTGACAATCAAGAGAAGGTTGGTTGTATGCACATCAGGGCCTGATTTGGCTGATATAAGTTGTCACCTTTTAAAATGAAGTAGTGCCAAATTGTGACCCATTGTCGTGGTTGCATTCCCGCTTGAGACTTAGTAACTAGCCATTTCAAGGAGTTAGTATCCCAAAAATGTGGAATGCATTTCATTGTCTAAATGTGTTACTTCTTTGTCATTGGCACACTTTTTGAATTGTGTCCCTGTTTGCACCAATCAGGCATAACATTATGACCACCTTCCTAATATTGTGTAGGTCTCACTTGTGCCTCCAAAAAAGTTGTGACTCATCAGAGAATGGACATGGGCCTTCTGAGGGTGTTCTGTGGTGTCTTTCAACAGAATGTTGTTAGTGGGGGTCTTTGGGTCCTATGGGTTGAGGGGAGGGGCCTCTGTGGATCATTCCACAGATACTTGATCACAGATACTTGGTTTCAGTAAATTCTTACTGAAACCACTCTCTAGTAGTACAGTAGTCCCATATAGCAATAATTTATTCTTTTATTTGTCCCAGTTTTTTTTGTTTCATCTTGCCTTCACAGTAAGACATTTGTTCCCTGGGATGCAGCTCTTTCAGTCAACTTTGTTTTGCCTTCTCTCTCATTTGGTCTGTCAGCACTGTGTGACTGTGTTAAGGCAGAGTTAAGCTTGGTTTAAAATCCTGTGAACGATCTACGCAGACCCTATGCTGTAGCAGGCTACGCTGGCGTAAACATTGTAATTGTGCGCTGGTGCTTCAGCATCGCTCTGTAATTATGCTGCTAAAATGCTAGTTGACGACTTGTCAGCTATCTTTTTCACTAAATGGTGATTGGAAATGGGTCATTCATATTCGAGTTGAAGTTAATAAATGTTGAACAACACAAAAGACTGAAGATATCTGAGTGGATGATGTATAGGAGGCAGCAGGATGGAGAATTTTCTGTGATTGTCGGGACACTGAGAGATATGAACAAGGAAATGTATTTCAAACCAGTCACAACTTTTGTGCTCACTGTCACTGTCCATGTATTTCTGAGGTATGTATTCACAGGAACGAAGGATCAAATATCACATCCACGGTATCAGAGACCTGTCAGCTCTAGAGAACACTTTAAGCTCTTCAAACTTTGCTTTTGACCCATAAAGAACACAGCTTTAATCCAGAGACAGCATGACTCAGAAGGTTTATCATCACTTTGGTCCTTTCAAATGACTTTTGCTCCTTTCCACCCACTCTTTTCTTTTACTCTGCTTTTTCTCTCCTCTCCTCCCAAAAATGACTAAAATAAAGCTCAGTATCTGACCTACATTGAGCATGGGCTAAAGCAAATCATATTTCAAAACGACAGGAAGTAAGTGTACACCAGCAATTTCTTAATTTAAATTGAAGGCTGTATAATAGCTGGCAGGCCTCCACCGCTCTCATCCTTATCTTTGTTACATACACTAATCAGCCACAACATTAAAACCACAAACAGGAGAAGTAACATTGGCCATCCTGTGACAATTCAGTGTTCTGCAGGGAAACTTTTGGACCTGACATTCATGTGGATGTTACTTAGACATGTACCATCCACCTAGACCAGACCAGGCACCCCCACTCCATAGCAAAGACACTCCTTGATGACTGAAACAGTTTAGAAACAACTCAAAAAACATGAAGAATAGTTCAAGGTGTTGACCTGGCCTCCAAATTCACAAGATCCCAAACTGATGTAGTATCTGTGGAGTAATCAACAGAGGCCTCTTCCCTCAACCCATAAGACCCAAAGGCCAACACTAACAACATTCTGTTGCCAGAAAACCACAGGACACCCTCAGAAGGCCCATGTCCATTCTCTGATGAGTCAGAATGTTTTGGCAGCACAAGGGAGACCTACTCAATATTAGGAAGGTGGTCATAATGTTATGCCTGACCATGATGTGTAAGTGCCTTACACAAGTCTATGTTATGGTTCACTAACAGTTCAGGGTTCACATAGTGTGAAATGGGAATTCATGCAATATCATGTCACAAAAGGTTGTTTGGTTTCACACGATGAGCACAAATGTTATTCACTAACAAACCCATTTTAATTAACAATACAACGTGTTTGTTGATATCTTTTGGGCATTTAAGGGTTAAAATTAGGTAAACATACCTGGTTAAATATTCCTTGAGAAATAGCAATGTGTTTTTTTAAGAATTAAATCTAACCGTTATCAGTCACTGACAAATCCAGAACCCATAAATATGCAAATACTGTAAACTTCCAGTGTTTAGCTGCATAAAAATTGCTGCCTACTTTCAAGTTTCCACTTCATGCACTTTGGACCATAGACTGTATATAAATATGGACAATGCGTACCCACTCTCTCCCTTGGTCAAACTGACGTTCATGGGGATATCAGTGGCGCCATCTGATGAGTTTGGAGCCAGAGTCTGCGCAGTACGATCCGAGAATGGAGCCATGCTGCCCACACTTCCACCAGACACACTCACGTTTTTGTTTGCTTAGTACTGTGCTTTGCTTTACCTTCCCCAGTTACAAAGAAATGTTGGTTTATACACTGTACTTATTTAAATATTTATTTTTTCCAACTCTTTTGGCCCTACGGACCACTTTACGGAGTGGCTGACATGGCAACTGGTAGTCATCGTAAGGTCACATCCTGTTTCTATTGCGTCAAATAAATTACTAAAATGAAACTTATCAGAAAAATTGACACTTGAACATGCATCAGCATTATATTAACTATCTAAAATGAAAGAAACTATCCTTGAAAACAAAAATGTATGATGTGTATTTTAGTGTTTTAGTCCCATCCACTAACATGGAGGGGGTGGAGCTTATAACCTATACTGCAGACAGCCACCAGAGGGAGCTCTACTTGATTTGGCTTCACTTTTGAGGAGTTGTTCCGTTGTCCATCTTTACACAGTCTATGGTTTGGACCATGATTACTAGTTGTGTTGACAGAAATACATGCATTTTGAAAAAGTCTTCTAGTGTGAAACTCTTTATAATTTGAAACATTAAAATTAACATATCAGGAAATAACCAATTTTCAATTCCCTTCAATGGGATAAACTCAAAAGACTTGTGTGCTAAAAGGAAAGACACTCGGTGGGGACATTTCTGATTCACTGTGCCACCTTGTCATTTAGTGTCAACATTTATTTCATGTAGCCCACAACGGACATTCTGTGATGTCCTACTTTGCAGTGTTTTTCACAGTCTCATCCCAGAGCAAACATATTATGATGAGCCACAGCCATCAGGGTTAGTGTAATGCAGTGGTTGAATGGGACCTGTGAACCTTTTCAAGCTTACCATGAGGCTGCTGTGATCTGGCTCTGTGCATCTCTAGGCAGTAGCTGCTAAACTGGACATGAAATGAAGCAACATGAATTTTTGTGTTCATATATAAGGATTTACCACAGCTAGTATGCGGACAGCTTATTTTTAATTGGAGTGTTACAAACAACCATTATAATAGATTTCTGTCTTTTTATGACCTAATGGTTTAGTGATGATGTTTCTTCCACCACTGGTAATGGAGTATGTGTTGACAACATGAAGATTGCATGAACTGTGTAGCTCTCAAGCTCTCATTTCTGTCATCTTGACACAGTTGGAAAAGTCTTGTTAGAGTGCAAAAACACATCAAGGTGTCAACACATCACTTCAAGGAGCTGGGAAAACACTTGCTACTTCCACAACAGACAGTATAATATCTATAATAGCTATGATGGCATGTTTAACATATATATTTTTCTTTTATATTATTTTCATTCACGGATAAATGCTTGGACGTTTTGAGAACCAGTGTTTAATGGAAATATTAATGCTATATACTCTCTGCACTGAGTCATGCACTGTCTATGCAACTCCCAAAAGGTACTGAAAAGCATTTTTATTTGATCAATAAAAGGCATGCAGGGTATCCTGCCTTTGAAAAGCAAAAAGTTCAGGGCTCTGAGAGAAATTCATTTCTAACCAAATAGGAAACAATTGCAAAGTTTATCTCTGGACAGGTTTGCACACATTTGCAGAGAGAGCTCAGGAATTGTGGAGACATGTGAAGAAGGACCTCAAATTTTGTCAAAGTTCATGTATGGTTCAGAAAAAGCAACACAGCATTGATTGATTGCAATTGGTCTCAGTGGTCAGATCTCCAATAAGTCTTCAGGAAACAAATACGTTTTCTTGCTTGACTTTGGTGGCCAATGAGATGCCCTTTATTTCAAGGTTGAGAGGTTAACATGCTTTTACAAAGTTCAGGGCTCTGAGAGGGCTCTAATCTCTTAATGATCATCATAATTTGTAATTGCCACTTTGACTGTGTAAGAGACTGTATTTACGTATCAGGTACGTTTGATTGCTACATAAAAGGGCTAGGCTAATTTATTGAAAGATTAGTTGTTGATAGTCACTGAACTGAGGACGCTGGAATTCACTGTTAAGCCTTCTTGAGGAGTCATGGGCCTAACTTAACGAAACATCGGTGAAGGGAGGTGTCCACTTGCATACAGACAGACAGACAGACAGACAGAGAGGTTCTTCCCAGGGCCAAAGAATGCATTAGATTATAAATATACTTAACTGACTTAAGACATTACGTAATTCCATTTAAAAGAAATGACGGATGCCATTATTCTCAGAAAAAAATGTCATTCATTAAATGCATTAGCAACTTTATGAGCAAGATGCAGATATTTTGAGATGTCCCTAAACCTGCTTCCTTTTTGACGTTCTGGAAGGATAGAGAGAACAGATGTAGCAGCTTTCTTTACTTTAGCAGTCAAACACAGACTACAGAGCAGATGTGAGTCTGGAATTCCTCTATTTTTGCTGTGGGCACGCTGAATATTTAATCATTAACAATATGCTCCTCAGAACATTCAGGCCAGTCTTGATTTTCTCACAGTCCAAGTGAGCTGTTTGGATTCTTTAGAGTGCTAGGAATATTACCAGAGGAAAGATCTGACATTGTGCAGGTCACTAGATGAGAGGATGGAGTCACCGTCAATATTTGCGCAATGGAGAGATTTAGGAGAACCTATTAACCCCATCTGAACATGGGAGTTATGAGCAAAGTGTTCTCTCTGTTGCATCTGTCTTTCTCTTTCTGTTTAGGGTTAACTGTGGGATAGCAATATTTAGACTGAATTCTTACAACTGGATTTCCTTAGTGTTTACAAGTTTAGGCTAGCAGCATTAAAAGGGTTTTCTGGTCTTTAAAGTGTTTACGTTGTGTAGTCTCCATCACATCAACACTCTTTCCAGTTTGTTTGGGATGTTTCTGCAAAGTATGGCCGTAATACTTGAGTCAGTCCTTGTAAGACACTTTAGAATTGGATACATTTACCCGAAGCAATTGAAACAGACAATAATAAAGCTTGGAACTCATGGGGTGGTATTAGTGGACATGTACACTGACATTTCTACAGCAGCAACAAAGCAAGTGCAGACCTACTTTTTAAAACCATTGTCAGGATTCTTTTGTCATAATATATTTTGGCCTCAGCCATTTTCCAGAAGGTTAAATGGTAAATGGCCTTGTTTTTAGATTTGCACTTGCGCTTTGCAATCACAGACGCATCTACCCATTCACTCACACAAGCACACACACATTCATACACCAGTGCCATGTGCTGGGAGCATCTTGCTCAAGGACACTTCGGTATATGGCACATTCCGGGATCGAATCACTCTACCAAATGAGCCACAGCCATTACCAATCAGAATGATGTGACATAAGCTATACCTGGCTTGAAAAACAGGAACAGGAAAATAATTGTCGGTTGCATTCAATGACAGTAAGAATAAACAAATAAAGTATCTATCTAGCTATCTAGCTAGCTAGCTAGATAGCTAGATAGCTCTGCTGAGGAAGAGACCCAGCACAACAGCCACATAAGAGTCAAGGTGATAAGAAAGTATAGATGCTGACTATCAATTATCAAAATAGGAACTAGCCACCTCTTGAACTGCTTGTGTCTGGGTCTGGGTATGTGAGGCTTTAGCCAGTATTAGCAACAATCCCACCTTTTGAGTCAACTTTGACCACTGGAGTGTTTGCTAAAGGAGTAATTCTAGCTTTTCTTATTCCAGACTTCAGCGGTCACCAAAGACTCTGATCATCAGTCACCATAGAAAAGGGCGTTCAGTCTGGGAAGACAAACAAAGACACCCACTCCAAACACCTCTCAGTGGGCTGGCCCCAATCCCCATCCCACTCTGAAATCTAACGGGACATCTGGGGCGACTGGCCAGGGTCACTGAGGTTGAAATAACACAGCTACTTCAATTTGACCCAACCGATTAGGCCACGACCCCCATCCTTCACTTGATCTGCCAGCAGATATCACATCCATGAGTTTATTTAGTCCACTAACAGATGAGCCGTTGTAATTGGATCTGAGTATGCACCAGCCTCATTATCTTGTTCTTCTTATTATTAGGAGGCACAAGGGAGAACTACACAATATTAGGCAGGTGGTCATAATGTAATATCTGATCGGTCATGCTTTAAGGTGTTTGTAAAGCATAAAAATGACACCATATATTGCAGTGCAATTTCACACAACTCCTCAAAGTAGACAAACAGAATCCAATCAAACAAACGAAACAGAAAAATTATGCTTTTGTCATTCAAGAAAATGAATCATTTGTACATATCTGCGGAGCAAAAGTAAGTGAACTCTTGTTTTTAGTTTTTGGTGTGACCACCTTATGCAACTAAACGTCTCCAAAAACTTCTGATAACTCGTCTACAGCGGCCTTCAGTTCTGAGATGCTGGTGGGTTTCCTCACATGAACTGCTTGCTTCAGGCCCGCCCACAACATTTCTGTTGGTTTATGGTCAGGATTTTGACTTGACCATTCCAAAACATCAGTTGTATTCTTCTTTAACCATTCTTTTGTAGAACGATTTGTGTGCTTGGGTTTGTTGACCTCTTTAGATTCAGCTCACGGACAGGTGTCCTGACCTTCATTTACAATTTTTTGGTATAATTCAGATTTCACTGGTTCTTCTGTGATGGCAATCCATCCCGGCCCAGATACAGCAAAACAGGCCCAAACAAGGACATTACTACTGTCATGTTGCACAGACTGGATGAGGCTCTGGAATGCTGTATGTTTTTGTCTCTAAATATGACACCTCTTATTTAAACCAAATAATTCTACTTCAGCCTCACCCACCCACAAAGTAGTTTTTCGGAGTGTCCACGTGATGTTTAGAAAACTCCAGACAATGAGAAATGTTCTTTTAGGGCCTTTAGCTGCTCGGAAGTTAGCCTGGGTTTGTGTGTGACCTCTCAGACTATTATGTGTCTTGCTTTTGGAGTGATCTTTGTTGGTCGACCACTCCTGTGGAGGGTAACAGTCTTAAATCTCCTCCATTTGATCACAATCTGTCTGACAGTGGATTTGTGGATTCCACACTCTTTAGAGATGGTTTTGTAATATTTTCCAGCCTGATGTGCAACGACAGCTCTTTTTCTGAGGTCCTCAGAAACCTCCGTTGTCCATGCCAATATACGCTTCCACAAACATGTGTTTTGACGATCAGACTGTGACATATCCCTGATTTTTTAAACAAAATGAGGCACTGAAAGACACCTGAGTCTCATTACATGAATTGGAAACATTTCTCAGTGGATGCATTCTAACATGGCCATGAAATCAACTTATAATCCCAGAGGTGCACCTACTTTTGAACTTCACAGATATGTAATATTGGGTCATTTTCCTGAATAAACAAATACACAAATCAAATGTTACATTTGAATCATTGTATCATTTGTGCTATTTTGTCTGCTTTCAGGATTTGTGTGAAAATTCGCTGATGTTCTGAGTCATTTTTATACAGGAGTGTAGAAAATTGTGTGTGGGGGGGCAAATTCATTTAAGCGGCACTGTATATACATGCATCAGAAATACTCTCTTAACTGCCTCATGGTCTCAGATCATTTTTGTACCACTTTGTGTGTAATTATCCTCATATGCCTATATGTGCAAACTCTCAGAAGTACCCTCCAATTATCTGCATATTTTCATCAACAACTCAAATGTGGAAAGCACATTTGAAGCACATAAATGGATCACCAGCAGCCTAACCACTGCTGCATGTATCCAAGCTCTGATGCATCTCGGCACTGTCACACCGCTCTCTAATTTTACCTCTGCATGGGCCTGAAACACCAGAGTGGCAAAATGCTGTCCAAATCACTGTTGTATAATTAAAGGCAAAACGTTTCCCTCCATAGCCTTGTCACACCCGCATGGAAACCCATGTGAGCCACCAGCACTGAATTACAAAGTCTATGTTGCTGGCTAGTGGCCCCACTGCTTTTGAAAGTATGTACAGTATATGACTTGTATGTGTGACGGACACCCACGCACAATTATGGAGGGAAACACCAAATGTTCATACATTTCTCCCTCATGTTTATGGAACCAGTCTTAATGTGCGTAAATATAGCATTTTTTTCACTCCCTTTTTTCCCATACAGTCACATCTCTTCTTGCTCAACGAGTGGGAAGATTTAAGGGGTTGCTTTTGACACTAAATTATTGACAACACACAGTTTTAACTAATATAATGCTTTGAATCAGATGATATTCTGGGTTACTTGTGATTAGTGAATGATAATTGTGCTACAAAGTTTTAGACATTAATCTAAAATGTTACAATTTTTTATTTATTTTATTTTTTTTTTCCGCATTCTGGCTAATGAGCATTAAGAACGTGTAGATTTAGATCAAGGGCATTTATGTTATGTGGTGTGTTTGAGAGGGTCTGACTGCATCCAGTACATCCAGCTTTGTGTAGTGGTAAGAAAACAGGTCTACACGGAGACATAAAACCACCATTATTATAGTCATGCTCATTCTATATATCTTCATGTCTCTCTCTGTGGGTTTTGAGGCAGGAAATGGCGCTGTGACATTCCTGTGCATGGTGAGGGTCTAGTGGCAGGATGTAACAGCAGGGGTCATGGGTCAAAGGTGCCTCCAGGTTCCACATCTGCAACTTTGTCCAGAGTGTCCAAGATACCGTCAAAGTGGGCAGCCAGCCGCACTCTAATCTGTATTAGCAAAACAAAGGAAGATAGGCTTTGATTTTTCACAGATTTATGGGCGTGATGAAATCAGCTTTGAATAAACTGGGTTCTCCCCCTTTCTCTACCATTTAGCTACATCTAAAGGCTCGGGGGGTTTGTTCCGGGAGACAAACAGCAAGGATATAAAGGCAACAAATCTAAAGAGGAAGAAAAAAAAAGGAGGGCTGCAGCTTCTTCTGAAGCCCTCACAAGTTCCATTCAGGGACCCATCATCTGGCTGCAGCTCATTGTATGTTCTGCTTCACAACCATTACAGCCTGTCCAGAGAAACCGCAGACTTATGGAAATCATTCTGATGTGTTCCTGGGATACCAAGAAAACACTTGACTGCCAAGATGCCAGTGTCCTTGACTGCGGTTTAACAGCCGTGTCAGTATAATATCCTTGTCTTTATCAAGCAGGGAATCCATGATGATATCTGTAAACTGCCGCCATGGTACGCGGAGGGTAGTGATAAGACTGGCTTCCGCTCAATCCCCTCTCCTCCATTCTGCACGGCCGGCAGTAAATACTAAGTGCCCCCCAGTGACCCTCCCAGTGATAAATAACCCTTAAGGTTAACTACGTTGCAAATGGTGCAGTCAGGCCATTATAGGCCTCCAGAGTTTTCTTGACATCCTCAATATGTTATCTGTATGCCAAGGGACCAGGGTAGCACTAACTGGCCTCTCTTTGTATCATGTCTGATGAAGTTGGGAGGACAACCTTTTAAGCAATGAGGTCTTAGTAGTCTGTATGTTAATGACAACACTTTGCGTTGGATGTCACACATATTTGTGTGCGTTTGGTGGACTCTGTTCATCATTCTTCATTCTTCATTTTGTACAGCCTGATTGCATGAGCTCATACAAATGTGTGCACAGATGGTGTTGGGTAACATGCGAACCAGTGGTAATTGCACCTTGGTGCCTAGTAGACAGCTAACAAAAGACAAATGCATCTTTTGTGGTTTCTGGTGTTATGTGTGAACATGTATATCTGAGTATGAGTCTGGAGATGCTCTGATTCATGCCGGAAGCGCCTTGAATTGAATAATGCTGCTGCATTTAATGTTCACATCTGATCACCTGTAAAAATTCCCCACAGAACATGTCGACCCTATTTAATCAGTTGGCTGCCAGAGGAGTTAAGCAATCATTTTATAGTTAAAAATCATGCGCACACTGTAGTTTTGTGTTTTTTGTAGAGCTGGCACACAAAAACTGATTTGATTCTGATGTGAACAATAAAGTGCCCAAGTCTTCTTTCGTTCAAAGGCAGAAACCTTTTTCAAGCCACAATGGAGCCAAATATCTTCCACATTAATGGAAATAGCAATATCTGCAACTCCTTGTATCTAAAGCTACAAACAGTTTGGTTATTTTGTGAAAGCCTTCCAAATTTGGAATAAAGGAGTTGTGAGACTTTCAAAGTGTGTAACAGTCTCCACCTAGTGGAGCAATAAGTAGTCTTCAAATTCTTTCCCTACTGTCCAAGACCATTAACTGGCTGATTGTGTAGCTGCTTTATGTAGGTTAAAACACAATGTAAAAAATGTGGTGCAGACTTGAATTAGGCCAGAACATTCCCCTAGGACCTGAACTGAACCAATAATCATGAATAAATCTTCTTCTGACGTGTGATGGTAATTCTTGCCACTTGGCAAATTCTGGGACAAATTATTTTACAGAAATACAATAAACAACGACAACAATATGATGTAGAACCGTATTTTGGTTGCACGTTAGCGAGGTGCCTGAAAAGAACTCCAGCAATATCTGAAGTGTATTTAACAACTTTATTAGACTGACGTATTTTGGCTTGTGGGCTTCATCAGTGTCATTATAGGTACCCTCCACCACGACCCTCCACAGGACAAGCGGTTACAGAAGATGTTTACAGAGATGAGTGACTGGGTCCTGGCACTATTCTGTTGTCATATAGCGCCACCAAGCGGTACAATAAGCATACTACAAGCCATTTGATAATTCAGTACCCTATACCCTTTAAATGTTGTGGTCATCCTAAATCTACCATATCTGAAATATCAAGTCAAAATGGTTGTATTGAAAAGGCCTGAATATTAATCAGTCTGAGATTAGTGTACTCGTGCAGATGGTTTACCAAGAGAGCAGAATTAATTTCAAAATGTTTATTTAGAATACTGACAAAATGCAAACTTGAGTTTTTACAAAGCAAATTAATCACAAGACAAAACACTTGCAACACACAGTGGGCTACACATTTAAGGAATAAAAAAGCACCATTTTAAAAACTAGAGTAGATAAAATGCAAAATATTTTTATGTGGTATATCAAGTACAGAAAAACTTCATGAGTTTATTAACTCATTTTTTTAATTATTATTTCTGAGGATTTTTCTAATTTCCTTCAAGAAGAGTACAGACATTTTAAGTAAGGCACACTGTTCAAAAGCAAAAGACAAAACAATTTTTAAACGCTTGATACGCTGGCATTTGAGGCGACATCTCTTTGGCACAGCTGCATGACTGGGAGAGACACAAACTCGATCAAGTAAATGAGCACGACAATGTTAACTTGACAACACTATGTACACAATGGATGTAAAAATGTTATAAATATGGCTAAAAACCACAGACACTATGTACATCTTTGCACTGAAGCAAGGCAAGATTACTCGTCTTATCACACAAGATGGATTTGTGGACGTCAGGTGCCAGAGTTCAGCAAAGGTTGACACATTTCTAAACACACTTTGAAGGCAATCTATCACTGTCAGATTTAGTGTAAATCAGCATTTGTTAGAATTCAGAAACAGGTGTGATATTTTCAGCATGGGATGAGAAAATGAAGGATACTGACATACAAAAACAAAAAAGGAAAGGAATATCCCCAGCAGTGATAAATTACATCATTTTGTGTTTACAACTGTTGGTGACACATGCACTTTTGTTGTATTGTTGGGATGTCAGTCTATAGTCTGTGGGCAGTAGGCACAGTGCGATGTTGTGGTATGGGGTCTCTAAACCACCCCTGCTTCTTTTCTTCTCTGCTCCGTCTCTCATTCTTTCTTTCTCAGGACGATATAAATGAGGCCACTGATGAGACAAAGTGGGAAAGCCACCCAGGCCAGCACGTATGCATACCCAAATTGTGTCTGGCTTTCTTGATTCGGACTCATCACAGTGTAGATGATCGCCCCGCACATCACAAACACACCTGGGAAAAACAAGAAGAGAGGTGAGGAGAATGTGAAGGAATCTGGAGCGAGTGTAGACAATTCCATCACTCCACCCACACCATCTTGGGGTGTGACCCATCATTATGTAACAGAGTTATACTCACATGCCAAGATCTGGAATATGGCAGTGAAGAAGAAGCGTCCACCCTTGACCATTTTGAATAGCTGATACACAAACGCGATGAGAGAGAAGAAGCAGAAGAGCACGGACAGGATCATGAGGGCTTGAACTGCTTGGATCCAGTCTAGAAGACAGACAGAAATGATTAAAAGGCATGGATTTCAACTCATTCATCATTTTTCTACAACAAAGGACAATGCATTTTTCTTAAAACGTAGACAAACCTTCATTGCTGGCTGCCTTGCAGTGGTAGCCTCCATTACTTGTCTTGCAATTATACCATAGATCTGTGCTGCTAACCCCATCTACAGACCAGGCCTGGTTAACACAAAAACAAAGATCATAACATACACTGCAGCATCCATTGTCAGAGTGTTTGGGGCTACTGCAGCACCACATAACAGCAGTAATAGTAAATGGTCATTCAGTGAAGCAGCTTAAGTCTGTGCTAACTCATTCACATCATGCCCCATCCTCCACCGTGCAGTTTTCACAATCACCCTGAGTCACAATCTAAACACAAACTGAAACTTACACTGGCTGCTGTTGACACGATGAGAAGAATGAGGATGATTAAGTGCAAGATAAGCACTCCAAGCAGGATGAGCAGCATGTTTCAAGTTGACCTGGAGAGATACGATAAATAAGTTATTTGATATGAATGTAAAATCTGAAAAAAGAAAAAAGAAAAAAGAAAAAAATAATCTAGGTGTGCAGTAGTCCTGTCTCAGCCTGCCGCTAGATGGCGCCATTTCCTCATTTCCGCACCACGCGCAGTGTTTACGTCAACGTGAAAGTGTCTCCTTGCACTCAGACACGAAACGAAAGACGGAAATCATTTCAGCCAGGTGAAACGTAGAATGTAAATGTTGAGTTTAAAGTTATAAGAGGACAAATGAATTTAAATGTTTAAGAAGATTCACGGTGTTGAACTTTTGAGCTCTTGACGACATTAAACTTTTTGATCTATTATCCAATCATAATAAATGCATGTTCGCGTTAGTAGCCTAATAAACGTTTCCGCAAAGGTGATCGTTCCCACGAGTTAAAAAACAAAGTCTACTTCACATTTAATTAAAGCATGCTGCTAGAAAACAAACGCAACCCATCTGCTACACATTCCAGAGAAATGCCGCCATGCGTGAGCCTCAAGCTTGACTGTTTTGTGTTCTCAAGTTACGACTATGTACACCTAAAACATCGACTCGGTTAAATAATACGCCAGTTTTGATCGTATCATTGCAAGTTTTTCCGCCATAAAAGTAAATCCAGAGTTTTCAAGTCCAGGGTGGGGGAGTCATGTTGTATGAGAGGGAAAAGAAAAAGTCGAGGAGGAGGAAAAACAAAATAAAAATCCGCTCACTGAATTAAAAAATAGTCAGAAGCTCCAATAAGGTTAGTCCAACTTACAGAAAGGCGAGGTAAAAGGTTTGATTCCGTGGAAAGGGAGTGCTGAAGTGAAGAGTTGGGAAAGTACTCCGACCTTCTTCTCTCGACTCTTTTTCTGTAGCTACTATTCCAGATGTGGTTCACACACCCCAGTCAGCCCCTCTCTCCGCCTGAGAACACCGCCCTGCAGGCGCTGCACGTCACCAGAGGCCTGCTCCATGCCTTTCCCCCTTTTCTTCCCGCGGCAGCCTATCATTTGGATTGTACACAGGGTTGTATGGAGTATCCTATGGCATTATTGTACAAACCACAAAGCCTTGTAAACTCTATAGTTCCCGTCTCTGCATTGACACAAATAATGGCACACCAAGATACTAAAACAGATTAAA
Source organism: Chelon labrosus (assembly GCF_963514085.1). Lineage (NCBI taxonomy): Eukaryota > Metazoa > Chordata > Actinopteri > Mugiliformes > Mugilidae > Chelon > Chelon labrosus. The sequence continues at coordinate 936,423 of NC_140354.1, forward strand.
GCAATGTAGTAATTGTATGAGTCATGTGTTTTATGCCTGGTATGGTATTTACAGCTTAAGTGTCAGTACTGCACTTCTATGATTATCTATTATTTTTCACCAGTCACACCTGTAATTCTAATTTAGGATGACTTCTTGTGTCGTTCCACAGGATTAAATGTAACTGGATAGCTCTACTGACCCCTAATGCAAGGCTGAACTCAAATGTGAAGAATGAGCTTCATAAAACACACATCTCCAGGCGTTTTTTTTATGCCCAGCCACCGCTGGTGCATATGTGTGTTTGCCTGTGAACAGACCAGCCCACTAGAGGCCCTGTGGTATGCCCAGAATGCCTGTGTGTGAAGCAGGCCTCCTGTTTTTGCCTGTGTGCGTGGAGTGAAGGGAGAGGTTGTCCAGTGCCAAAGGGAGTTGACATGGTGTAATGTTTTGGTCACGCTAAATTGATGGAACTGCTCGGTTCTCCACACGCTCGAGACTCAAGGATGAGTGACAAAGACTGCCCGGCACGGTTCTGCATCCCTCATTACACTGTGGTCTCCGGCTATTTCCTCGCAAGTCGCCGAGTTGTAAACTAATTCAGAATTCAAATGACAGCGGTGACAAAAGAACAGACACATAGTTGCTGTTTTGGAGCCAGTTCAAACGTGATTGGCATCAGCTGTTTCCATGCCTATCTCTTTCCCTTCCAGAATTTGGCATTCAAAGTGAATTCCTGTGGTATATGTTTAGAAACATGCAAAGGGAGAACTGTGGGCTCCCAGGTGAGGCAGTGTTGTGTGTACTGGCAGAATGCAGAGGGAAAAGAGAGAGAGCTCTTTGAAAACCAGCTGATCAGCCTGTCAGACGTGCTGTAATACATTCTTGGCAAATGAAGCTTCATTGCAGTGAGCTACAAAGTTCTGCACCCTTTCTTTTTTACTGTATTTGACTCAATAATCATTATGCAGTGGGTTGTTAATTAGTAATATTCATATGAAATACATGGTGGGTCATCTCTTCAACTGATTACTTTGTACGTTCAGTGATAACTGTGAACCTGATGAGCTGTGCTTTTTGATACATGGAGGATCTACACTGAATGGCATGGAACACAGCCACTCACTCCCTGCCCCTCACCCACCTGTTAAATAAAATACAGGATTACAGAGCAAACAGGCAGGATCTGCTCAACACCAGTCTTTATAGTCACTAGCATTGTGACACTGAAATTTAAAACCAACACACCCTTTCTTTATGAAGGGATTCCCTGCAGGAATTTGATTCTATTCTGTTGCTTTTCCAGAAAGTTAGACATTTAAAATGTTACATCACCCTCTCTGTGGACTATAATGGGAGAGTTTTAGCTTAAATTAACCTCAAGTTCATTTTTTTTAAAGTTTTCAAGTTGATTTGTAATATTGAACTTTTGATCTATTGACAACATTAAACTTTAAACTCTGCACTTTTGCTGAAAAATGCTACACAAACAACCTTGCCTTGCCTTATTTGCCAAGTCAGTTCTTCAAACAAAGCAGCTGACCTAAAACCAAATTACAGCTGCATCATAGCAATTCTCTTATTTAATGAAAATACTAACTGAAATGAGGAACTGGGCTGTGACTCCCATGGGGTGAACAAGCAAGAGTTTTAATAAAAAACGAAAACGACTCCAAGAGAACATAGCTGCACCATGGATAACAAGAGTATTTTTTTACAATTATTATGTTGTGCTGTGCAAACTTCCTGATTCCTTTTTAGACTTAGATAGACTTTATTGATCCACATGGGAAATCGCGTCCTTACAGCAGCTCAGTTGCACATCCACATTCTTGAAAAACACTAGTGAAAAGAATTATAGGTGTAAATTAAAGTAAAATAAAACAATAAGAATAATAATAAATAAAATACAATAGGAGGAGCTGGCTGAAGTGGCTGGGGAGAGGGCTGTCTGGGCTATAAATATACAAGATAAACAAATCTACAAGAAACAGAAGTAAATGTACGCTAAATGCAAATTATGTCAGGTTATTTATTTACTCAAAGCATATTCAGGTATATTATAAGTCACATTTGCGAGAAGATATACCACTGGGATGTTCTGCTCTTTTTTGACAATATTAGTCGGCCACAATTCAGGCCTAACCCTAATAGCTGGGCAGTGCAGGAGAATCCAAATGACACTTTTGGACTACTCCTTCTCCAATAGCAAATATGGGAGGAAGGAAAGAGTGACACAATTGGGGATTAGATCTTGGTTTTGGATGTGACCCTGGTTTGGCTGCTTGGAGGACATCTTAGTTGGACAGCTTGACAGGCAATTTTACTTTGGGGAATATGAAGGAATGAAGGAACGCCCCTTCACCTATGGAAGGTCTACCAAAACAAGAGGAAACACTAAAGCTCTGACATCAGTCTGGCCAGATGTTATCAGGCGTGGCTAACGAAAAAATAAAAGGTCATCTCAATGAACATCTTAGGGTCATCGCAGCTGGAAAATATTGATGTTAATACGCACACAACTCCTCACAGGGCCCCAGGCATTTGTTACAGATTTGATCAATTTGGGCTGTTAATATTTTGGCCTGGTTTGATCTGCATTGTGTCAAATGCATCATTCAGCGTAACGTGAAACCACAGACAGTGACATTCCTCTACCAGATGCATTCTCTCTTTTTTCCAGGATGTGTATGATGCTCTCTTTGTGCTGCCCCAAACCTCAGGGCAGAACTGCCCTCATTGTGTTGTGCTTAGTGTTTATGTTACTCCACTTTAGTGAGTATCAGATAACATCCCACGGATCATTCAGGAGGAGCTCCAGAGGATCCTTCTATACCCCGACATATTAATTGATTGCACACTTTACCAGGCCAGGCAACTGTTAGCACACAATGACACTGATAGTGGAATGTATGCACAATATTCACAAAACTATTTTTGACCTTCTTCACATTGGATATATATGACCTAGCCCCTAATACAAAATTATGTACATTTCAGAGGCATTATGACAAAAAATCTGTGATGCCTCTTAAATGTTCCGGTCTGTGTGCAGATACAAAACAGAATGGCACAGTTGTTCATGTTGTTCATGCCCCGTCTCGCCTCTTCAATTGGAAACTTCAAAATGAACCATGACCAAGCTGAAGAGCCTCATTGGCTGGGAGCTAAATCAGATAATGTGCACCAAAATGTTTGAGAGGGGCGCGAGCCTCGCGTCCTTCCCTTTAAAAGTGGGTCTTTCCCTCCCTACGAAGAAACAACAACCAAATAAATCAGAGACGTACGGCATGACAAACTCCAGATTGTGGCACCCTAGTGATCCTAAACATGTGCTAATCATCAGCCCCTGGCTTCCTGTTGGAGTCGATGTCATCAGCACACACATCCCAAAAGGCAGGACCAGCACACAAACTGTGTATTGCTTGGAATCACAGTGATACTGGCCTCGGGGGTTTGAAATGAAGCAATAAAAACTATGAAAGAATTCAGTCTGAATTGCCTTGCTTTCATTTCTACACAGTTCTCACGGCTCTGTTATCTACAGATGAATATCTAAACTGCGCCAGGCACAGTCCAAGGTAGTTATTTTTAATTGCAATCAAATGTGTCGGCATAAGCACCCATGGTCATATGATTCAGTTTCTTTGAATTCTTCACCTGCAATCCCCTACAGCTTAAAAAAGAAAATAATTCCCACGTACTTGATATCAGTGAGTTTCTCCTTCCTTAGTGTGCTATCTTTTCCAAGCAGCGCGTCTGTGCTACTTTGACACTTAACATAACAGCACTTCCTCTACAGGCTGCCAATTCAGACTGCATGTAAAGAAAGGTGTGTCCTGGCAAATATAATCTTTCTGAACAGGTTGCCAACCCCTTGCAGCGTTTCTGAGTCAGGTCTACCTGCAAAAAGATGACACTAACTGGCTATTAGCACACTAAGACAAGTAGGCTATTTATTGAAGCTTTGTAGAAATTATATACAGAGATGATTCTGAGGCCAAATGGCAAGATAATCCAAAGCAAACACTTGGCTGGGAACTCATTTACTTTCTAAGGGAAAATCTGTTTACGTAGATGGGGAGGAGTGCATCTGTGATAGCTTCGAGTCATCAGGAGGTTTTTACACTTGATTACTTTTGGCACTGACTTTCGGTAACTATGCAAAAAACTATGCAAACTTGTATTAAAATAGCTATCGATTATTCTTAAGCATACTGTTACACAAGTTTATCTCTGTCTAGATCAGACCCACTCCGTAAGTTATGAGTCATCTGACTTCACATGAAACCAAACTAGATACTGCAACCCATAATACTCTGAATACTCTGTTTTCTCTTCCCACGTGGAGGGAAGTGTGGTCAAACACACATATGTGACGGCTAGCCTTGTGGCCTGGCCAAAGGAAATTGTGGCCTTGCTGTAGGACTTGGCTTGGAGCAGCGTCGCGATCTGTGTCCGTCTATCGGCATCAGTCTGGACTGTATCCCAGACAACGGTTCACACAAGATCTATGCCAAGCCCACTGACAGCTCTTCCTGAAGTGAAGGAGGAGGTGAGAATGCAGTAAACTCAGTCACACACAGCAATTTACCAGCATGTGCTACAAAGCTAAGATGCACACACTTGAAAACACCACCATCACAGTTAAGTTAATATTGGATACACCTTCCCTTCCCTGACCTGAGGTTTAAGCCTGATGCCTCACCTTGAACATAAAGAATGAATTTGTGGGATTATGTTTTTGCTTCTTTTTTTTATAGCAGTGTGATAACTATGGTCAGCCAAATGTGTCGTTCTGTTGCTCTGTCATTTTCTGTCTCTGGTGTCTCATTTGTCATTTTGGGAGAATTGGCTCATCCAAATGCTTGTTCACACAGAAAGTGTAGAAAACATCATTAGGTGGCGATTTATAGAGAGTCCATGCAAGCAGCAAAGCAGATACGGAAAAGACAGTTACCTTCAGAAACTAAAATATAATCAACGGAAAACACTGAACCAATCATTCAGAGCACTGGCCATGTTGTTTTGTTATAGGATAATAACTGAAATATATCTCATAAACAAACCAGGTGTCGGTTGTGATGAAAGATGTGCCCAATTCGCCTTAAAACACAGAACATGCATATTTTCCACTCTAACTGAACATTTAAATAAACAAAAAATGTCTTCCAAAACTGCACATTTTCCAATGTACAAATATTTTATATATTGTACATGAGCAGCTTGATCTACACGGCATTAGCAGCTCCCACGCAGTTACATCCCAGCCGAGCATGGCTCTTGATCCAGAGTGACGAGAGACGCTGGGATGTATTGTTATGGTTTATGCATTCCAGATGAGACCTTAGCCTGTTCCCCCACCCATATAAGTGTTTCAAAACATGTGTTCCGCGAAGTTCCTTTATATAATGAATTTCACCCTTTCACAACAGAAAAGTAGGGTGTGGTCAATAACAACAAGCAGAGCAGATATATGTACTGTATGTTTTAACATTGTAGCTTTTCTAGTTTGTGGTATTTTGTTTTTCTCTTGATTAACAAAAAAGATTTTCCATAAATAAAAGCGGAAGTTTAGAATGTACACCCAGAAAAATGATGAATTAAATCTCATAGTAGGCCATATGGTTCAGGGGAGCGGTGAGAGGAAACTATAGCATGTCAGCTCGGATTGAACTCTCCACTTTTTCACAGTTTTGGGGGATGGGGTGGAGAGACGTAATTGAAAGCAGTGGTTGTTTTTATAATTTTCCATTATAAAGTTCCCCTTTCAAAACAATTACCTGGGCTCTCGTTACGCTGAGCCTACATTTCAGCTTAAGCCTTGTTAAAAATTCTGGACTCCTGCAAGATATAATGTCAGCCTCATTAATAACTAATGCTATAAGTATCGCAAGTATAAACATGCTACATACACAACTGCAGAAGGAGAGATGTCTGCTCATGGAAAATAGTGGCATAAGTGAAGTTGCAGAGGAAAACCTCCCTTGCTCTGTCTTACACACATTCACGTGTAAAACTACACATACAATCACAATGCAGCTGACAACCTAGAATGCCACTTTGGGGATGTGGGGGTTTTCCAAGGAGAATGTTTAATTCTCTGAGGTCATGGTTGGGTTTGTAGATCTCCAGTCTGTAAAAACTACACACATGCTTGTGGGAGGAGGGAGTAGGCTGTGCCGGCCAAGTCTTGAGAATCACCAGACTGACTACAGTGTATCTGCACAATTGATGCCGGGAAAGTTCATGGAAAAATGGAAACTCTGCGGTGACGGTAATTCTTTTTCACCTCTCACTATTACATCCAGATTTTATGGTGTCTATAACTTTCAGTTTCATTATTGAATTCAACTTTGTGTTATCTATTTAGAATCACATGAGATGATCAATAAAGGGATGGAAATGTTTAATTTCCTGGATAAACTGCTGGTGACCAGAAAATTCCAAATTCCATCTGCACTTTTATTATTATTTTTTTCCATCAAGTATCCTTTCCTCTGCTTGAGTCACTGTCTGGCTGGCTTTCCTCATTCAGTGAGAACTGATGGGACAAGCTGGAGACGACAGGCAGCTGGAGTAACCATAACACACACACGCACACACACACACTGCAGGCCACCCTGGTCACACCCAAGGCATCTCAAGCATGCAAGGCCAGGCACACACACAGTGGTCTCTGAATATGCCTACGGCTCTGGGGGTGACTCACTTTCACTATGTAAGATGTGTATGTGTGCATGGGTACATATGTGAAAGAGAGGATCAGTGTTTGATGGCTTTCAAAATGGCAGCTCTGTGCGGTGCTGCTGATTTAACAGTGAGCTAAAGAATGGAAAAGATGGAGCAGTAACAGCGGGCCAAGTGTCTAGTCTCTCCTCTCAGCTATCCTCCCATCCCAGGGGCCAACAGAACTGTGACCTCATCCTGCCTCCACCCCACTCTCCTCCAACACTTCCTGGCTGGCCAAAAGCTGCAGCACAGCTGGTGCGTGCAACAGGAGATTACAAAAAAAAGAAGGATTTGGATGATTACTTAACCATTCATTCTCTATTTGTTCCATCCTGCTCTGATTCACATTTTGTCCAACTTTGCTATTGCTCACCAAGTCGGTCAAACACCCACGTGAGTGCTCCTGCATTCCCGAACTCACACACATTCACAAGCCCCATTCCCATGAAGTCTGAGGTTTTTGATGTCAACGTATTTTTCTAGAGACTGTGGTGTAAATGAGCCAGTGCGTCACTCGAGATGAGTGTCGAACAGCTTCCTTTGAGCGTTGCAGTGAGCTGCCAATCACAGTAAACAGTTACAGATGGAGAGGGTGGAGAGGACTTTAACACGGCTTTACCATGCTAATCTGCCAAAAAGCAGTTGTCTGATACAGGAAATCCAGGAGATGAATCTTCTGAGCTCAGAGCCAAACACGCCTGGTATCACATGCAATGTGTTACTTTGAGTGTTTATTTTTAAAATAGACAGTGCCGATCGATTTAAATGTCAAGCCTAAATCCACCCAGAAAAATGCCTTATGACAGATGCGAAAATGTGACGGTTGTTTAAGAGATCAAATAATTATGCAGTGCCGTTTTAGACACTGGTTTCAATCCAACATTTGAGTGAACATTCACATTTATAGGATGCATGCCTGCAGGATGATGGCTGCTGATGTTCAATGTTCAGTGTGACTTCTCTCATTTAATGTAGAGCAAAACACAAGAGAATTTATTTGTGCAGGATATAATGGACATAATTGCAGCTTGCAAAATTTCCGTTTCGAACTCGTAAAATTCAGTCTTCAAATGTTTTCTTGATAGCAAAATATAAATCCAGCCTAATTCAATCATTAAACTATTAGACAAAATAAAATATACAGCACATAAGTCAACCCAACCCAACAGAAGACTCATACACACAACACATCTGCGTATGTTCTGTCTGCTCTTATTGGCTGCATACACTTGGAGGAGGAGGGTGGATGAAGAAGAGAGCCAGCATCGGCTGGACTTTCCCCCTTCTCCTCTCCAGTTCAGTCCTGAGGGAACTATGGCCAGAGGGAGTGGAGCATAAACTGGATGACGGAGTTGTTAAATGGAGGACCAACACCCAGTACAGTGTGTTTTAAAGTCATCTCGCCACATGGAGTTCTGGGATTCTTCACCCAAGTGTTGTTTTCAATCTCTAGACACACCCTGATTTATGATGCTATTGAGATTTGGGGAGAGTGAATGGGCCTTTAAGCTGTTTCAGTGTTTCCACTGTGAAGTAGAGCTTGCACATAAAGTTGCATGAAAACAGGAAGGTGATAGACGGTAATGGAAAGTCCAGTTGGCTCTGCCAGTGCTGATATTAGTGAGTGCGCTACGAAATCCCCGAGGTCAAACTATGTGAACAGTAGACACTGTGTTTTATAAATAAATGGCCAGAACATAGCCTCAAACCAAGTGATGGGAATGAGGCTTGCACATCTGTCAGAACAGCCTGCTTGTTAGACATTTGATTTATTCACTCATTCAAGTACAATGGATGATGTAAACATCCAAAGTCACAAATGTGTGAATAGAGGTGTTCACACATTTGCTTAATTCACAAATGACAGGCATATAGCAATTTACAATTATGTAAAGGAAGAGTTGCTGAATGAAAGAAATGTGTAGTACAAAACAGACACTTATTTCCACATTAGCGCCAGGCAAGAAATGGGATTTATGGCTCTTTAAAGCATCTTGTGGATGTGTTCCTTTCAAAGAGCAGCTCAAAACACTGGCTCATTTTGATATTTATTTATTTTTAAAGTGCCAGCCTGGGGGTAACTCATTTTATCCGGGAAATAATCACTCGGGGGAATGATAAAGAGATGTGGATCAGAATCATTCAAACTTAGACATCCCCCCAGTATATATTCTATTGGTGGGATATCTGAGTTTGAATTATTGATTCTAGGTAGATACTTTATTTATCCTGAGGGAAATTCTGTGAAAGCCTTCCCCTTCTTGATACTGATGCGTACTGAGGCGTTCAGGTAAAGGCGGTGTGGAAAACTCAGAGTATGTCATGTGATATTTACATATCAAATAAGCACCAATGGCCTCACAGCAAGAAGGTTCCGTGGGCTGACTGGGCCATTCTGTGTGGAGTTTGCATGTTCTCCTTGTGTCTGCGTGGGTTCTCTCAGAGTGCTCCAGCTTCCTCCCACCATCCAAAGACATGCTGGTAAGGTCCATTGGTGATTCTAAATTGGCCGTAGGTGTGAGTGTGAATGGTTGTCTGTCTCTCTGTGTTAGCCCTGTGATGGACTGGCGACCTGTCCAGGGTGTACCCCACCCTTGCCCGATGACAGCTGGGATAGGCTCCAGCACCCCCTGTGACCCTTCACAGGACAAGCGGCCACAGAAGATGAATGAATGAATTTGTGTAAAACACAGCATCACCACTGTTTGTTTTAAAGAGCCAGCCAATCAGCCATCAATTGAGCTCTCAAGTTCTTGTCCTTCTGGCGAATGAGTGGAACTGGTATTACTCATTATGTCAAGAGAGAGAGAGGGAAGATTGAAAGGAAGACGAGGCAGTAGATCAGAGTTTAAAGCTGGCGTATAGGAAGTGACCCTTTGTGATCCTTTGCTTCTTGGCCAGCTCTAGAGTATTTGGCCCCACTGTGGGCATGTAGTGTCCACCAAACAAGGGATGTATTGTACTATGGACATACAGCATCTGTAGGAACAGCACCAAGTCTGTGCTGGCAACGTTGCAGCCTGAATGCGTGACCATCATCTGAAGTCATTCGCTGATAAATTGGCTGATCCCAACCCAGAAAGCTGCACTCAGAGATAATCTTGTTTTTACTAGGTGTAGAAATCCATTAACTATAAAGAATAAAATTTCAAAAAATGTATGTTGTGTCAACAAAAGTCCAAAACTTAATGTGTAGAGGTTTACAAATGGGCTGCTACCCATTTTATGGGCGTACCGATGAGTGTAGGAGTTGAGATAAACAGAGCGCTCTTCTTCCTTCAGTGTCAGCCAGCCGTAGACAGGCCTCAGAAAGAAAGCAGCCTCTAGCAGAAATGAGGGAGGTGGGGAACAGCAGAACTCCCAGCCCCATCCATTGTGTTCATGGCTGAATGCAGCCCAGGCCAGACCTCCTGGGGATGCACATGGCTGCAGGACATATACTCTTCAGCAGAGTGAGACGTGGTTACACAGTACCACACAGACAGAGGGAAAGTATGGAAGAGTGTAGACTCTAGAATTGACTGCCAAGTGTTGAAACCATAATACTAAAAGACAAACAAAACAAAACTTCTGTATTGTGGTTTTATTTTTCATTCACAGCTGAAGAGTAATACATCTTTGTTTAATACGTGGCTTTAGTCTGCAGAGTTTAAGGAAGGTTTAGCAACTGTGCTAGATGGAAAAACACATTATGATTGAGTCCAGTCCAAGGAGATATGACACAATCACCACATCTATAAAAAAAAGTTGGCCATTGCAAAATGACTGCTGGAGAACGAGAGAGACGTGAGCTGCTTCCTTTGGAATATTTTTTTTTCCATATGAGAAAGCCACACATTTTGACACACGTCCAAAAAATCGCTGAGCAGGAGCGCTGATATTTTAAAGTAATTGTTCGGCTAAGGCATCTGAAACTCTTTAAGACAAGGACTCCAAAGAAGTTTTGCATCCTCTCTGCTCCTCCACCCGCCATGTGTGTGTGTGGTCTCCTACTGCCAGCACTGCAGATCCAGGTTTTGGAGGTCAAGAGGTCAACACTGGATACTGGAATGTTTATGTTCGCTGCTCCTGTTAACACCAATATCCGTAGTGCTGCAGCTGGCTCTCCTAGAGGAATAACTGAGGCTATCTTTGAAAACATAAAGGAAAAAAAAAAGAAAATGGGTCTGTAATGATACGGTTTGTTAGTTTGACTGTCTCGCTTTTTGTTTGGTTACTTGGCAGACTGAATACAAAGCAGATGTGGAGCATTTGAATATGCAAAGATACATTACTCTGACTCAAAGTTTAGAGACGTAATCGAAAAAAAGACACCTGTTTTGGTGAGTTACTTACAAATATCTATAATCGGGACAGCAAATGAAATGGTGAAACTTTATCCTAACAAAAAGAGAATTTGAAATTAAACTGCACCGTCACTGTGAGGACAGCATTACACCCTGAAAGAAGAATTACTTGTTGAATTGCTTGGATGGCTGATATGACAAACCACATTTCAGCACAGCTCTGATTCAATGCACCCTTAAGGACAGACTCTCTCACTCAGGTCCAGTATGCTCTCCTGGATATTACAAATATATTTGTGCCATATCCTTGAAAAAGAGGTCCTGATGGCACTCAGTTTTTCTCACTGCCAACAGATCCACAGAGTCTGGGCTTTTTGACCATAGCAACTTGTCTTCCAGTTGTGTGCCACCAAACAACTCCACACACTCACATGTACGCACACCACACCCACATACTCCCCCACTTCTCCCCTTTGTGCATGGCTACATAGGAGAAATGGATGTTTGTTTATGACCCATTAAAAAAAGGAGTTGCGAAATGCTGCAAAACCAAAAGAAAAAGGTTGTAGCTGCTTGGGGAGTGGCTTGGATTTTTTATTTTTTTTGGAGGGGGGGCACACACAAATGTGCCTGTGGGAGGGGACAGGGAGAAGAGCCAAGCAAAGGGCGGTATATGAACAATTTTGTATTCCGTTCCTTTGCTCCCCCATCCCCCAATTTTACTTCCCTTCTCTCTCTGCTTCAGCCACCCCCTACCTTCCCTTCCTCAATCCCCTCCACCAGCAGGTTGTTTAATACTTTCCAGATTTTAACATGCCTTCAGCCTCCTGGAAGAGTTGCAAGTCTGCTGATGGAATTTAGCGGGTCCAGGCAGGGGCTCCTGACATAATAAACCTAAAGGCAATGAGCGCCTCCCATTGGTGGCTCTGTAAGAAAATACAATTTTCAAAGAACGTTTGAAACCAAAGGGAAATGGCATTTGACAGTCTCAGAAGCAGATGCAAAGCTTCATTTGAGAGGGAGAAACAGCTGCAAGGCACGACTCAAATTACACCCAGGTTTTATGGGGGATGTGGTGAGCTGAACCCCCTGAACAAATCAGGCGTCTTGTGTGTCAAGTTCAAATATGTGGGACGACTTGAACAGTTGTTTTCACGTCCTGCCTCTAAATCATCTAAATAATCTGGCTTTTTTTTCTTTCCTTTTTTCCTGTAGCCTTCGTAAATTACACAAAAACAGAGAAAACCCATCAGTCTATAGGGTATTTTTTGGGTGTAAGATCATAGAGCGGAATTAAAGCTCAATGTTAAAACACAAAGTCAAATCAGCCCCTGACACACCCATCACGAGACGTGTGCGTCTTACAACCACTAGATGGCAGTAAATGACCAGCTTTAAACTGGCAGCAACTGGGGATGGTGTATCATTCAGGTGGTGGAGTGATTTTATGAATACAAATTTGTGAAAAGTTTGTGTTTCCTTCTAAAAGAAATATTCGAAAAATCTGCAAGAAGAATAATGGCCTTACACAGGCAGAGACAAGAAGGATCAATACCACTACTGGTTTGTATTGACCGCAACAATCAATAAAATGGACTATTTCTGCCATAAGTGTAAGAATAATGACTTTTTCAAGCCTCCTGCCAGACTGCACCCTAGCGTGTTAGTGTGAAAAACTGAAAGTGGATAAAAATTAAACAGTCCCCACAGAGAAGTTGAAAGACTGAATCAAAACGAGATAAAGATGGAACGGAGCAGTGTTTTCACAATCCAAATTTCATGTGGATGGATGCCGTCCCAAGACACTGAACTCTCTGTAGCGAATGCCGAACAAAACATAGTGCATTGATGTTTGCCAGAGTTGCGAGGGGTTCATTACTGCGTGAAATGCAAAAGCATGGCCTGTAAAAGGGAACTGGCGATTCCTGTTTGTCAGTGTAGCTGTATTCTGTGATAAACCTTTCCTCAATGTTCCATGTTCCATTTGTCTTACACCTGTGCTGATGCACTGATACTACAGTTGATCCTTTGGATTATCAGAAAAGAGAGATTTTAAAATGGATTAGAGGTTTTTCTCTCACACATATACTCATGAGTCATCCCATCATTTTCAACTCGTATACTTTAGAGACGTGTCCCACTAAGGCCACTAATGCCTTGATTGCTTCCTTCCTTCCTCTTCTGGGTGAGCCAAAGAATTGTTAAAGGAAACAGGGGAAGCACTCAAGGATTTCCTTTTGTTAATGCCGCAGAATGATAAGCGCTTCATCCACGCAGTATCACCTTCTGATTTCCTTCCACACAACCCCAATAATATGTACAACAGTAAAGATATTAAGGTGTACTTTTATTGAAAAATATGTTATTTTGGATTATTTAAAAAAAAAAGGCAGTAAATATACAGTGAAGTAGACAATAGTAAGGCATAATAAACAAAATGAGAGAAAACACAACTTCTCATTCACACAAAATGAACCTCTGAAATGACCTGAATATATCATGTAGTGTGCGAGTAATAAATACCCAGTTATCAAATTAATTCTTTACCACTTCTGTTATCTCAGAACAGTACTTATTTTTTTATTCTTTCAACCTGCGAGCTGAAACATAATCTAAAATTATATTCAATGACTACCTAGACAGAGAAGAAAATGACAGGCAAAGGGTTTTTTTTTATCCCAAAAGTAAGCTTCACAAATAAAAACTATTTTTTGGCGAGAAAATTATGATTTGGCACACGTGTCAGTTTCAGTTAAGGCAGGAAAATCAATCAGCGCGACTAAGCCTCAGCACTTCTGGCCATGGCTTTTAATGATGCAAGATATACAGTCGAGCTGCAATGACTATGCAACTTGCACAAAAACAGCAACCTTTTCTAAATGCCATTGCTTTCCCTTGCTGGCTGTGTCATCGTTTTCATCCACTCTTCAGGCGTAACACAACAGTGATTTTTTTTAACAAAGATAAAGAACAACAACAGGTACTAAACAGCAAATACTAGTAGTGTCTGGTACTGTAACTGCTGCTTTGCTTTTTTTCAACCGTACACACGTTAAAGCCATACTCATATGTAGTAGTGGACACTGCTTTTACATAAAAGCAGCACCTTGACTAATAAGTATCAACATTTTTATTTATTAATTTTTTTTCTTTACACAGTTCAGTTGCACCACTGCAGTTACTCGGATATACAAGAAAAACAAGGAAGGAAGTGGTTTTCAAATTCTTTTCAGTTTCAACTCGAAACGGCAGATAAGTAGAACGAAGAAAGCCAGTTTGTGTTACTTAACTAATGCTTTAACATTGAAAAAGGAATCCGTTTATTGGAAAAGAGATCAAGAGACTGATGTGTGTGTGTGTGCAGGGTGCCACACGTTGCTCTTCACACCTCTGGTTTCCTAGAGTAACAGCGTGCTCGATAGTTAGCCAAAATCATCGCCAGCATAACAGCCCTACTTTTCTCTAACTGACTGAACTGAAGCCTGTGTGGCTCTCAAAACACAAGACAAGATTTAAAAAATAAGACCGTTTGGGGGCTATGTGGTCCAGCTTTACAGCAGCAGGAAATGGCAGCCTTTCAGCAACGTCACAAGGACCCTGAGTTATATAACGGACAACAAAAGGGAGAAAACTGTGACAGATCTATGGCACTCTTATAATATTTTCACATGAAAGAGGCCCAGTGCAGGGCTTCACACCCCAGTGACAAACACTGCACTCTTTATTGTGACAAGATACCCACAGTGATCCTGTTGTGACAGAGGTTTTCTGTTCGGCTCAGGCCTCATGATATCCCACAGTCAGAGAGAGAGAGAGAGAGAGAGCACAGCACGAAGCGAGGCGGAACAAACGAAAAAAGCACATGTGACAAGTGAGAGGAGAGAACGTGTGAAGTGAGTTTTTGTTGTGGAAAGTGTTTTTCCTACAAAAGTTTTTTTTCTAGCCAGTACTCCCTGCCTTCCTCTGGAATGTTCCATATTCAGAAAGTGTCTGCCATTCCATCTCGGTTCCCTCTGTGTTCAAAACAGAGAGAGGGAGAGACTCATCGACTGATAAACAGAAAGTGGAGGGTGAGGCTCTCTGACAGAGGGAGTTTGGGCTCATCCTAAGGGAGCAGTCACACTTTCTTTGTCGCCCTACAACACAGGAGTCCGCTGTCATCTTCATAGTTTCATTCCCCTAGTACCCCAACAGTGTCTTCTTCCTGTTGAAGTGCAAATCCACACCGTCACAGGACTTGCCAATTTCACATAAACCACCTCCAGAACCTTTTTTCGTTTTTGGACTCTCATACATGGATCTCATCGTCTTCATCCTCCAAAAAAGAGGAGAAGTTGCTCTCCTCCTCTGGCGGCGCACTAAATGTGGCGCTGTCTGTATCCCCTGCATAGGTGTGGCTGTTAGGTTTCTCATCCAGAGCAGCAGAGCCAGAGCTCGACATGGAGCAGCTGTCTAAGTGCTGCAAGTGTTTGGGCCGCATCTCAGGAGTGTATTCTGGGGTGTAAGGCCCTCCATCTTCAGCCTCAACAGAGCCGGCTGGAGGCAGGGAGGCCTGCTGCTCCAGTGCCGCTGCTCCTTCATCCGCCTCCATCTGCTCATCTGTGTCATCATCTTTTACCCTGTGTTCACCATCTTCTTCCTCGCCATGGGTGCTGAGGGGTGGTGAGGCATGGCCTTCGCTACTCTTTCCCTCCTCATAGCCAAGATCATCTTCCTCCTTCTCCATCACACCCAGGATTTCACCCAGCATGGAGGGTCCCAGGTCAACATGGAACGACATAACTGACTCCGCATGCTTCATTCCACCTCCGTAGTGATGAGAGCTCTGGGGCAGCTCAGTCAGCACACCAAAGCTTCGTTCTTCCAGCTCTAGGAAGTGAGCAGTTGCAGCTGCACCACTCCCGTCCACATCCCCGTGGTGCTTCAATGGACTCGGAGACAAACTCTTTGCTACGATACTGTCCTCTCGGTCTTCATCATTGAGAAAGGGCAGAGACATGGCATTCTTCACATAGGTTGGTGACTCTCCAGGGACTGCCAGGGGGTTATCTCTCTGTTGGTCCATTCTGGTCACTGACTGGGAACGCTTGCTACTCCTAAATGTACGTGACAGGAGGCCAGGCCGAGGAGAGCGGGGGAAGGATGTGGTCTCGGAGGGAGGTTCTCCTGAACGTGTGCTAAGAAAGGAGGTGTCTCCAAAAGCATCACCACTGCGTCCTACATGCATGGTGTGGCGAAAGTCACCTAAAGGAGCACTGATCATCTCCCTAGTAAGGTCCATACGTGAACGCCGCTTGGTCTGTGATGAGGATGACACTAGCTGCTTTAGGATCGGCATCGTGGCTGATGAGGTGTTTTTTTTGTATACAGAGGTAGTCCGTCTCCAAAAAGAGCAGCCAAATCTTCAACAGAGGCGTCCTTGGAGAATTTGGAAGGAATACCAATGATCCTTAATTCCAGTCAGTCTGGCAACCTGAAAAAAATGAAATAAAACACAATAAATTACACATTGATATCCATGTACTCATCACACAAAAAAACTCACTTGAAGTCTTGAAATATTTAGATACTTCAAACGATTCAAAAGAAAGCAAATAAGAATAGTCCATCTACCACATTGTTTTTAACATTTAAAACAAAGAATTTCCACTTTGGTTGCCAAATTCCTTCAACAAATACAAACATTTCGAGGAATTTCTAATGTTCTACTAATTACAAGAGCTCAAACTATCAATTATGCATCCTATAATGATAAGTAGTGATCTTCTAGCATGTCTATCAGTTGACCTCTAGAATGCAATTAAAAAAACTTGAGGAACACCACAGGATTTTACTTTTCTACAATATTATAACTGAGAGCAAAACAACAACCACAGGCTGCCATGAATCAGAGATGGGACAAGGCGCCCAGAGATTTTCTGGCATGAAGTTCAACTGCGACTGCACAGCATATGGTATATGATCCAAAACACTATCTTCTACAGATGAAAAAGTCACTTATACAAACAGCAAAGAACAGCAATAGCACTCTTAGCAGACCATACAGATGTGGTACTTTGACAAATGAGTGATGCACTGTAATCAGAGAAATAACAGAACATATTCCACCATCACCTCAGACAACAGTATGTTAGTTCCGACAGAGTTGCGAGTGACAGCAGTTATAAAATGGGTTCTATATTTTTTAAGTCCAGACAGAGGAAGCCTCACCACAGGCCACAAGCCAGACACTGCTGCTTCCTCAGGTGCTGCACAGGAGGACAGAAGGAGGGTGTCTCATTAACTACCCATCTCAACATATAAAATATGAATGGAAAGAATGCTGCCATGGTGGTCTGCAAAATAAAATGCAAGCAGTTTCTACAGACAGACGTGAAAAACACATGCACAGCTCACCTGTTGGTGGAAAATCTCTTTTGCTGCATATAAGCAGACCCATTGAAATGGCTTACCTTGCCGTCTTAACGGTGAACTTCGTAGTGCTGGGTTCTTTGTTTACTCATGCTAATACAAGAGGAATGTCAAACCAGTCAGTGACGTAACACTGAGTTTGACTTGCTTACCGGCAAACTAGCAAAGTTTATTCAAGGTAGAGTTGCTTTCAGTAGAAGTGCCCATGCTTAATGTGGTAGGCTTTTTAGTGCACTGACCTCATTCCTCTTTCTCCACCCCCTGTGTTTGCCAGCTGAGTCTATACTTCTCTTCCTGTTCAGGCCCTCACCTGCTTAGGTTTCCATAGAAACACTCTCCTGCAAGCAAGCAACAGCGTTTCCTGTCAGAGACTGCAGAAGGCTTCTGGCTTTATTGAAGCATGCAACCCATGGTGTATTATGTCAGCTGCAGATCCGAGGTCTGTTACATTTTGACACATTCCCTCAATCAGGTCAAAATAGAAATTAATAAAAGACAGATAGTACCATTGCTGTAGACATGAAATCCAGAAATGTATGATGATACATTGTTGGCTTACGCTGGGACACAATGCGAAAACTTTCCATGAATCCCGAATGGAAAGAGACACAAACAAGTTCATTCACATTGAAAAAAATATTATTGAAGCTGGCTGTTTTTTGTGGAAAAAAATCACACCCAGCTAAAAACAAAAAAAACAACAAAAAAAACAAAGAAAACAGACTAATTTCTCCTGGGTGGCTTAAAAAGAGAAGACTAGTGGTTATGCACTATACATAACAATGTTCCTAACACATTGATATGGAGGTTGTGTTCTTGCTATACCAACCTAAATAACTTCATATAACATGCCTGCCAAGACCAGTGGGAGTGTTGCAGGCACAGGGACCTGGGCCTATCTAAAGCAAGGTTTGTCTTTAGTGTGTCAGATCTATGCCATAGTTACTCTATAGGTACAGTGTAGCTCTGTACCATACAGCGCGGCCTACAGCATAGCCAGCCGTGCAGCTCCCTGTGCGGCGACTCAACAGCACATCACAGTGATGCAGACTACAACAGCTGTTATAGCCGTTTGTCTGAAATGCATTTCCTCGCCCATGTCTCTCAGTGGCCAGACTATCCTCCTTCTGCTAAGGTTGGTGGGCTGGATTCTCTAGGGGCTGTAGTGGTTGCACGTAAAAATAACTGAGTAACTGAACTATGGCCTTATTGTGTAAAAAAAAAAACAAAAAAATAAAAAAAACATTAGTGGTTCTAACTAGGCCGACCTAACCACCAGAAAGTGAACATCATTTAGTTTGTGTCAGAAACAAACCGAACAACCGAAACCGAACTGCACTATTATTATCAAATCATGTACTGTGTGTGCAGGTTTCTCCTTAAGTGTGTGACAGCATGATTTCAAAATGGGGCAGGATATAAAAGTCTTGTAGTCTGAGCCCAGCTTTAGAGAGGGCAGGGCCTCCTGTGGAAAGAAATTCTTTAGAAAGATCTCATCAAGACGCACTCCTAATACTGATGTGTTGTACCTTGTGTACGAACTAAAACGGAACAAGTCAGTCAAACAAGTGGAGACTGTGAAAGCCCTCCTCCCACTCCTCTCTCCAAGCCGCCAAGCCAAGGTCAAGCTGAATAGCTCAATGGTGCCCATGGAAGGGAGATGGGGGCAGAAATTTGTTCCAGACCACCAGACAGACCTGTCCTTCATCAGATAAATCTAAACCACATCCATGAAGCTCTGTATAGCAGCAGATTTTCACTTTTCAAAACAAACCTAATTCACATGCCTTCAGAGCTGTATCTGTAATAACTTGTCTAAGCTGTCAATCTCTGCGGAAGTGTGTGCATGGACAAATGAGTTTACATGTGAATGAAAAAGTGGAAAAGGGCCAGAGAAGACAGCAGTTAGCGTGGGAATCGTAGGGTCACAGCTGGGGGTCGACTCTCTTAGCAGACGATCGCAGCACTCATGGTCTGACTGCAAGAGAGACCACAGGAAACGCAGAACGAGGGACAGAAACTTAAAGCACATCTGCATCACTTCATTCTGACAGTAATGCTTCTCAAAAACTAGCGCACGCTGCACTGACAAACAGACCTTCTGAATGATATGTACAATTATAAGTATGACTGACATGCCGTGATATGGACGTGGCTTTTCTCAAAGCAGCAGCACTGCGCCATATGAGCACCCTGGAATGTCTCCAGAGAAAATGCTACTTCACTTATACCACCATTGCATATTTGTTTGACCAAATTATACGTCAGCCAATTTCATCAAATATATGCCATAGGAATGTAAAGTTAGTTATATTTGTATACATGAGGCAAAACTGTATTTTTAATACAAATTCCTAGCCTACAAGAAGTGCTCTATTCCTGCCCAAATGTTATGTCTATAGCCGCTGCTTTGTGGCTATGACTAAATCACGTGAGCATCAAAATAAACCTCAACAAAGTACTCAGTGAGCAGAATGACTGACTTCAGAAATATATATCGCTAATTTTATTTACTTTACATACTACTGGGTAGGTTACCCTGTAAGAATATAGCATAATTTGTTGATTGCTATTTTATATTTGGAAAATAATTAGTATTTAAAGCTTTAAAATAAAGATCATATTTGCCTTCAAAACACAGAATAGGGGTAGAATAGAAAGCAGCAGAACATGGACATTCTTGGGTAAAGTACTTTAAAACTGTATAGTAATTATATAAGTAAATATACTTACAATAATTACATTCCACAACCGGAAATAATGTAGAAGTAAAGTGAATGGATGGTTTTACTTAAACTGAACAGGCACTATAAAAGCATCATGTCAGAACTGTAATTTCATATAGCCTAAGTAATTCTACAGTCACTTCTCAGCACCATAGACTGATGCTAAATCTGTACAGTAGCTGCCAGCTTCAGCTTGGGAGTCAAAAATCACTTACATAATGAACATGCATCCATTATGATTTCAAAGCTCAGCACACACACCTACAAAAAGCCTCACAAGAAGACTAGACACTTCTTACCATGACAAGAAGTCAAGATCAAGAACAGAGAGAAATACTGACTGTCTAGATAGTTTGTGTTTAAGACGAATATACGTTGTCACTTCTTGTCAGTTCTCGAATGTTGGTGCATTTTGTGTATTGGAGCACCTTCTTTGTGCTTGATATGTCCTTTGTGTATTCTGTCTGGAAGAGGAGGGTTGACACAATGGTGCTGCAGGCTCTCTGTCTGTACCATTTGAAGTCACTGACCTAGATGGACAAAATGACCTCGGGGGAACGTGTTGGGGTTGGAAGGCCACATGTAGCTAAAATCTGTATCAAAAACAGGGAGAAAACCGCCCAGAAAGAAAATGATTCTTAAGATCACACCATTTGCAAACATCCCAACAACTGCCAGTGGTGTACAATTGTTCGGTTATAGGCTAGCACAGACACTTACACACATGCTCCAGCAATTAAGTAGCCAAATGGCCTCAAGCAGATAGGTATCTACCATGCAACTCAGTTAGCAGGCCTGAATATGTCATTTAGGACGAAGCAGCCGAAGGACAAACAGTGGAAATCACATTATCTCTCAATCAGGGAACAACAGACATTACGCAGATGATGTCCTCAGAGATGCAGCAATAACAGACAACGTGCTGGTCTAATGTCCATTTACAAATAAAGCCCTCCTTCTTACACTGACGCCAAATTTAGCCGTTGCTTAAATGGTCCAATCGCGGCACGCTTGCGGTGTTATGGATTTTGCTGACACTGAAACATGCTTTGTGCTTGCTTTGTGCCCTGTTCACGATAAACATATGTATAAATAAATGTACATGTTTGCTTTGTTTTTGTGAGCACCTAATTCATCATACACATGTTTGCTCTTATTTACCAATGTGAAGATGTGAAGCTATTTCGTCTAACTTAAAAAACATGTTTTAGGGTTTTAGATTGTTGCTCGAACAAAATCAAACCGCGAAACCATGCACACTGAAACATAAATTTTCCAGAAACAGACTAATTTGGATTGATTTGGAGATTTAAAAATTCCTAAGAATAAGACAATTCCTCCAAAACAATGCTTCTACAGGCTGTGTATTATCTGTGCCCACTGTCACCTTACAAGATGGTGTGAGGCGGTCTCCTTTGCTAATGGGCCTGTTCAGACCTTGCTTTAAGATGCAATTTTGGCGATCCGATCACATAAAAGACAGGTGTGAATAAACCCAGAAGCCACTGAGATCACATTGGAGAGATCCGATCTCTGACCACATTTGAAGTTGGTCTGGGAGTTTTGCTCATTCATTCGGAAATAAACAACAACACACGACTGCTATTATAAATGATTACCTGAAAAGAAAAAGCAGCCTAAGTAATGTCTGTTCATTTGTAATGAGAGCCTTTTAAAATATTCTGTACATGTAGCTGTTAACTAACTAAATATAAAGTATTTTACAAATGAAAATATTTAATATGAGATCACGAGTGTGATTCTTTGTTAATTATTGATCCAGTCATGTTGATGTATGAGGAGCCCTGAGTGGTTAAGTTGATGTTGGGGTTTATTTGCATACAGAGCGCGAAGCCGATATCGGATCTGGAGACGCAATTGGAGACTTATGTAAATGCCAGGTCTGAACACACATACCTAAAGCTGGTCACTTGCAATCAGAGCAGGTCTTAACGGATCTGAATAGACCCAATGTCACACCTCACACAGTAGGCCCCTCTGCTTCATAATAATAATAATAACAACAATAACTGAGCTTCCCACTAAGAACAGTGCCTGTTGGTCTTTGATTTAGCATTCATGTTGGTGAGTACTACATCTGTAGCCATCCTGTGATCTGTGACTGGGATATTTGGAGTAAGCAGTTCACACTACATTAACTAACAAAGAAAACAGCAGAGTTTAAAGAAAACATTCCCTGTACTGATAAATGGTCATGCAGCTTAACAGATGAAGACCAGCACAGAAGGGAAAAAAAAGCTCTGACAGCTAATGAAAGAGTTCCTGGCAGAAAAAAGGCCTGCAGCAAGTAAGCTCCACTTGTACCAGCTGACATCTGTTACCCAAGAGGAGATGACTTGTCTCTTTCACATTTACAGTCAACACAGCTTCCAGAAACTCCATCTTTTTCTCTCTGTCCTGATGAAGATGACAGAAAAGAGTGGACGGCAGAATGCTGTACTTTGCCTTAGAATTAAAAGCATTTTGCTGGTTAAAAAAGTTTCGGCAAACATAATTTCCTTGGCTTTTCAATGCCTTTTTATACACAATGTTAGCACTCCCAGCTCCGATTTAATCTCTAAACAGAATCAAAGTGAGAATAACTACTGAAACTGCAGCCAGCAAGGCTCAACACAATCTAGTACTGGGCTTTCAATTGACCATTCTGGCACTATTCTGGCATTTAGAGTGTTTCAACATAACCAGCTGCAATGAGCAAAAACCAAGTTCGCATTGGTGATATTAACAATTTAGCCTGCAAGAAACAACCACTTAACATCATCTTTGAATACTTTTGGTAATGAGAACACTTTTCCAATCTGATCCAGATGCAAGGTCAACAACCAGACTCAGGTCATTTTTTGTCACTCTCTAGGTAAGTGCGCTATTAAAGTGCATATGCATACAGAACTGGGAGATATGACTAACCACAGAGATACGTGCTCCAACATCCGTCACCTCAAAACAGCAATTAGCCATCCGCTTGAATGTTGCACATACATACTGCTGCTGCACATGATGAAAGTGTTTTATGGCCAAACATGTTAGGGGGTACATCCACAGGAAGGGCAGGGAGAAAATGAGGCACTAAACCCTCCCATCTCTCCGGAAATCTTCTCAGCCTGCCCTTCCTGGCCGCTCAAAATACAAACAAGGCATTGCTCCATTGTGCTGTAATTCAGGCGGGCTATCCAAACAAATGCAGCCCATATCTCCGGCAAAGCTCAGTTTTAATAACCGACAGTGCTGGGAGCCAGTGCTGACTATATGTGTTCGACAACAGTAAATGCAGGATGTATCAGTGCGAGGTGTGCCTCTGATCTGGTTCCTTTAATTATTTTAGAAGATGAATGCAACCGCATAAGCTTCACAGCAGGTAGCTGAATCACTACAGCTGATGACGGTTCTCGCCGCAGGTCAAGTGTCTGTGCTATGAGTCTGTAAAGCACTGCAGAAGAAGAGCGAGGTCAAGTTTCTGAAACACCCAAGGGGAAAGAATGCAGGGAAGTTAGGGGATTGAGAGAATCTTGCTTTAAAGAGCATGCATGATATAATTACAGGGTCAGAAAAGCGAGAGGAAAAAAAAGATATAGACATCCATAAACGATGGGATGCCATGTTATTTTTTAATAAAACATAAGAAACTGACACGTGTCTGGGAAATAACAACCTGTAGATGTCTGTTGTTTCAGTTATGTGAACTCTGTGCAACATTGTATCTAGAAAACAGGACGGCAGTAGAAACTAAACATTTCCTCTGGGTTAGCAACCCGAGTACATACACTCACAAAGCAGCGTGCTGAATACAACCAGAAAACAATGCAGCCCAACAAAAGACACAGGAACAAACACAGCATTCACACACTGACATATGAGACACCTATAGAATGTGATGTTGGGACAACAAAGTTGTAAAAAAGGTAGGTGACAGTGAACTAATAAACTGTTTACCGATGTCACAACTAACTATAATCAATATATTGTGAGCCCTGGGAGAATGACAGTTCTACAAGAAGTATATCTTCCATTGAAGTGGAATTTATGTATCATTCATAGAAACTAAACGATGGCCACACCTCAACATGTTAATTAAACAATACGTCCATCAAAAGACCTGTCAAAGGCCAAAGTCCGTTCTCTGTAATAGTCCAGAAGTTCACTATCGCCGTCATCAGAGGCATTCCAGGGAAAAAAATAAATAAATAACTGTTTATACTGGTATTTCCTGGAATGTGAAGGGGCTGGACAGGACACACACATTGCCTCAAATGAGCACACAGACTCCAGACATGTTCAAACATGGGTGCATGACTATAACCTCAGTGGCCACAAATAACACGGCTTCACTCCAGCGCTAACAGTAATGTTCTGAAATATGGATTATGTCTAAATTAAAAGTACACATTTGCAAACTAAATTATGAGGAGGTTGCGTTTCCTGAGGTATGAGCCAGCAAATTCCATCTGCCCTGTGCTGTGCCCAATGACACATCGTCCAACACCACAAGGAGTAAGAATAACTTTCACCTTCAGGCATAAACGCGTCTCCTGGAGGTAACTGGGTGTTTTGTCATTCATAAAACAGAAGGCAGCAGATAGAGAAGAAACTGGTTGAAATGTTGTTTCTTCTGAAGGGCATTTTCTGTGCAAAACTAGATCTGGGTGATGAGGCTTGCTTGTTTGC
The DNA here is from genome assembly GCF_963514085.1 of Chelon labrosus. Taxonomy (NCBI): domain Eukaryota; kingdom Metazoa; phylum Chordata; class Actinopteri; order Mugiliformes; family Mugilidae; genus Chelon; species Chelon labrosus. Next base: position 961,240 of record NC_140354.1, read on the forward strand.
TCCGTCATCAACCTGTATTGATCATACTGTCTGGGAAGGCAGCGCAGTATGACATCTCACAAGGCTCTTGCATCGAGAAAACAAACAAATCAAAAACAAAGAAAGACATGCTATTTGCCTCATAAGTAGAGATGGCATTGATTGAATAATGGCTCATAGACCTGAGGCCCATCACCCTATAATGAGTTTATCCAGTGCAAACCCAACCAAGCATTCTAAACAGACTGTGCAAGATGACGTAAAATGAGAGACAGCTAGGTGTTTCAAAATACTGGCATTGAGAAAATGCGCACTTGAACATTCCTGTTTCTTCATTATGCACTAACAGCAAAGAGCGTCACAGAACGCCCTCTTGGCCTAATTTTGATGATTTTAAAGTTTAGCAGTTGTTCTAAAACTAAGACTAGGTGGAGGTTTCCCTTTTCTATAAACTATTATGGAAAAGGAAATTACAGCCACTTTTGTTTCAAAACCTTCATAAATAAGCAAATATGGATTAATCTATGTTGTTTGCTGATGTTGCTCAATTAACTCCACAAACAAATGATAAAAATTATAATTATGAGTCTATTTAACGACATTTCCTCTTGTTCCTGGTCATACTGTGATCATACTACAAGCTCTGATTCTGAGTGGGTCAGTGGCAGGAGAACAATAACAGATGACAAAAAGCGTCTTCAGCCTCCCGCACCGTGCGCCCAGCGGAACAGCTGAATAAGGCCGGACAAAATACCATAATAAAATCTGCAAATAATACTAATAATAACAAAAGATACCTTTAATAGGGTTAAATATAAGTGCAAACACAAAAGAGAACACGCTTACCGAGCATCTCATTCATAAAAGCCGGCTGCTGCTCCTCTTTTAGGCCCCCAGCATGTCGACAAAGGGGGGTGCATTCATCAGAAGAAATGAGATGCAGTGCGTTCTCCTCAGCTCTTTCAGCTCCAGGCTGCTCTATCACACCGATGACGTCTGCCTTATTAGAGAAATCTAACTGCTGCTTTCACCACATCCTCGCAAACAGTCATTCTGCTCTGAAGTGCAATACTACAATGCATCTTGCCCTGTGCATGTGAACACGCCCTCTTTGCATGGCTCCTTAAAGACACAGGGTGCCAGCATGGGGCCACACAGACGGTGAGGACCTTTTAGTCTCCCCCTTTTGGCAGCGAGGGCGATTACACAAACATTGTCGACGTCTGTGTGTAATCTATGCGTAGTATGTCTCACCTCTGATCGGCTGCGGAATATGTGTCTATTTCTTCATGTCTTTGTTGCTATTTCTGAAAAAGAAAGTAGAATTATGTAGCACAGCTGATGGCTTTGGTTTCTAGAATGTGTTGTCTGGACCGGGAATGTCGCCACTGAGCCCAGATAAAAATAAATAAATAAATAAATAAAAAATAGCTTTTACTAATGCACAAAAGCTTAATCACCATTGTGTGAACTTTGGCAAACAGATCTACCCATGATGCAAAAATTCCAAACAACATATTTAAAGTTTTTTTTTAAAGGGCAGAGTCTCCGTGACATGAATCCAAAGAAATAAAAGAAACCAGGAAAATAAGTCACTTTAATCTGATTAATTACACTATGAGAAAAGCCTCCATGCGTGTCTCACTGTCTGGCATCACTGAAGGCTTTACTGAGTGACTGAACCATTTGTTTGATCTTGTGTATTCCTGGCTGATCTGCTGCCCTCGGTCAGTGACTACTCATTAGTACCTTTTGAAATGGAAATAGTTCAGAAGAAGCCAAGGTACATCCTGGTGCTCTGCATACTCACCCAGAGAATGTGTGAATGGTTGATAATCATCAAAGAGCAAAAGTCACACTACCTGAACAAAATGACGTTCACAGCCATTTCCCACTAACGTCTGCCAATCCATGCAAAATCTCTCTTCTTTCCCTAATGCACTAAGCTGCATGAATGTGACCATCACACACATTCAAAAGTTATTTCCTGCTTTTGGCTACGATCCCAGAATGGCCTGTTCCAAGAGTTGATGGGAGAAAATTGCTGTTTAAGACAAGAATTTGACTGCAGTGGCCTTTTGTACCCTTACCCCAAAAGAATAAATTTCACTGCTGTTATTCTAAATGGCTGACCTATACTTGAATGAATACTAAGTGTGCACGTTTACTGGAAGTTTCCCAGTAAGATTACTCTCAGTCAGTCCCAACATGCTTATTAAAATCTGCTCAAGACAGGAAATTGGATAATATATTACAAACACTGCAATTACGCCGTGACTATAACTCCACATTTATGTCAGTCATCAGATCTTTATCTCAGCCCTCATCCTGTAGTGATGTGTGAACATTCATTCATTCATCTTCTGTACCCGCTTATTCCTGTTGAGGGTCGCGGGGGTCTGCTGGAGCCTATCCCAGCTGTCATCGGGCGAGAGGCGGGGTACAGCCTGGACAGGTCGCCAGTCTGTCGCAGGGCCTGATGTGTGAACATCCCCTTTTATATGTATAAAGAGATATTTAATACAAAATTGCAAACCAGACACACATCAGTTGAATGGAAAGCCTCCTAGTGACATATAGGCAAAAGTCCAAGTAATGGATATGAGGTAACAAAAAAATCAATTCAGTCTAGTGGAAGAGGTTTCAGTTGAGGTCATATATTTCTTCAATAAGTGCAGTAATAGACCTATATCATATTTCTAGCGTTCACAGCTTTGTTAAATGGAATACCAGAAGAGGATGTTGCTTTGTCTTGTGGAGTATGATATACTCTGATGCTTGTAAGCCGTGGCAGTTGAAGTCTGGCTTTTTCCTTGTATCACCATTTCAGACTGGCCATGGTACCCCTTTGAATTTTACAGTTTTAGCAGTCAGGTACAACATGGTCGTATTGTGATGCCAGCAGATCCTGAAGTATTTAGCGCCATCCAGAAATCATTGGTTATTTACTGTCTAAAGACTGTCACTACTAGTTTCACCCTTTTTTTTGTTGTTTTTTTTTTTTTTCTGTGGCCTCTCTCTTGGGTCTGCACCTGCGTAACAAATATATCAACTTTTTCTCAAGCTGACGAAGGTGGAGCCAGTGGGGTGTACAGCTTAAAGGGGTACAGTACATTACTAACTTTCTATTTTGTATTGGCTACTAGCCTAGGGGTCATGACACACTGCAGTTTGCTGGCGTTGGGCCATCAAAGAACATTTGTAGTTTTTGTGGTGCATCTTGCAGACTCCTGATGGCAACTTCTCAGCTAATTCAGCATACTAGACTGCTGACAGAATGTGCCATGAAAAGAGATCCCTCTCAATGAATCATCAACCCAGTGAACCAGTGCAAAAGAAACGGATGTGAATGACGAAGACAACACGCATCGAAGGCTCCTCTCATTTTACAAATCTATCACAACACTAGATTAAAATATATTCAAATGATGTGGTCATCTAAAATTAATAAAATGTAGACCAACTGAAAAGCACGGTTTTGCTGAGGCCAGCTCTATAGAATGGTCCTCTTTCAGTCTCACCCTTAGATAACAAACACAGATAACAACCACAGCTGGAACTGAGAGTCATTTCCTGTCACAGGCGCTAAACACACGGCATGTGCTAGCTTGCTGTTGCCTTAACTCTTTACAATGTTTTCAAGTACAATTTTTTGCTTTATGCACATGTGACATGAGGTGATGTCATAGTCAGCCTTTTTCTGTCCATAGTTCTTCAATGTCAGTTTCATGTATTGGGCCATAAAAGCTTTTTTGATAAGGGACAGTAGGTAATGCATAACGGTCAGTGGCAATGCCCAAACATCTTGGAGGATGGAGGAGGTCTTTGCACCATACCTTTATGCCATACCTTTCCTGCCAACAGTTTCTCTGTGATTGGGAACCATGCAATTCTTGAGTCTTCTAGAGCCACCAGAGTGAAAACCCCCTGAATGTATACTCCCAGTGGAGGGACATTGTGTGCATTCCCATGGGGTGAACAGACCTCAGCAACCCTTGCTGATTGAACAGATACATGAAAATGTGAGCACACTGCCTTGTGGTGAAACCTAGTTAGAGTTGGAATATTCTCCAATTCATTCCAAAAAAACACATTCAGATGCATTGAACCTCAACAATCTATAGGTGAGACCAGGCACCCCCATCCCATAGCAATGACACTCCTTGATGGCAGCAGCCATATCCAGCTGTTTAGGAACAACTCAAAAAACATGAAGAACAGCACAAGATGTTGACCTGGCCTCCAACTTCTCACTAACAACATCCTGTAGCCAGACAACACAAGACACCCTCAGAGTGGTCATAATGTTATGCCTGATCAGTGTATGCCCAAATACATGAGGTAATGGTATCAAGATAAGAAAAGCTATTATTGCGTATGAGTCCTCCTCCTGCATACTCAAACCAATATTAGGATATTGCTATCAGGTGAAAACACATCTGGCAAAAATAGTCTCCTGTTATGTGATATATGTGTGAAAGGGCAACAGCTGATTTGTTGCTGTGGAACACTGTTGGGGAAGAAACTATTTATCAGACTTTTCACATGACCGATCACTGAAATGTAACTCAATAATTCAGTAATATTTGCATCGACATACTGATCAAAGAACAATGATCCACCCACTTAACTTGTCAGTGTGATTTATATTGAATTTAACCGTTTTGTGTTTTTGATGGGGGCAAAAGAATATGTTCCAGCAGCAAATACTATCTGCACTAGATATTTGTCTTATCCCTAAATTCTTTTCAGCTTGTTCCCTCTATTCTTTCTCCCTTTGATTTGTTTAAAATCAATGTTTTCTGGCCTGAAATAAGAAGATTATCCAAGCTGTCTGACCCTCTTCCAGGTTTTTAGCATGCCTGCACCAGATCAAGTTGTTCTTCAAATCTGTCCAACTCGCTGCTCTGCATACCAATCATGTCCCGTTGTAGGGTCGAGTACCACAAATTGCTTTGTATTCCAAAAATATTTGATAGTTGTCTGCAGGGTGTCATACCGTTTCTATTTTTTTATACCATCTATTTATACTGTTACAAGACAAATCTGTCAATCTGTCATACAATTTCCCTGAATATTTGCTAAAATATAACACTACACTATGTCCTACAATATTCTGATGATTCATGAAGACAAACTTTACAAAATAAAATCATTTATTTTAGAGAGCTACCATGTGTAGTATGGAATAGGGCCACACTGTTTCCTTCATGATGTATACAGTAATGTTCACATTGGAAATACGACAGATGGTGTTTCTGGACCTTGAAGACCGTTTAAGTCTTAGTTGGGTCCAACTCCAGCACAGCAATATCTCATTCAACCTTTGTATAGAACCAGCATATTCAAAAGTATTGTATAAAACATCTCAGCATTCCATATGTATACTGCCGTGTTAGCATAGAACATGTTTCCAAAAATCATACACATGGCCTGTTACACTGTAACACGATCAACATACATGTCACGTAAATTAGGAAAACATTCCACAAATAAAAACTATGTTCTGTAGCTGTCCATCCTTAAATAAATATTTTAAATAATCTTAGATACACAGTTTAGCTTCATCGGCTTAATGAGTAAACTGAAATTGTACTGTGGGAACACTTAGGTTCTTCTTCTGAGCATTTTTACAAGTGACCAATTGCATGTCATTGTACCCAGTAATCCTGTGCAGAAACACAAACAAAAAGAAACTGTAGTACTCTTGAAGTACCAGCACACAATCAACATCCTCAGACTACTATAAAGGTGCCACAATGCTTTAATGTGATTCACAACATTATCACTAGTGATGTTCTGAAAATGTTGAGCTTCAAGCTGATTGATATAAACATCTGGTAAACAATATGCGACAAATACATAGTAAACACGTGACGCGGTTGCAACAGTGATTAGGCAGCGTGAGAGTCAAAGGCAACTGAGGGCCAAGGTGACCATGAGTGCCTCTCTTCGAGTTAATTTTTCACTATCAGTTTGACCCTTGGTCAGAAATCACTTATTCTATTTTTTTTCCCCCCATAGGCCAGACTCAGCCAGTCAAATAATCCATTGTCTTTATGGGTCTAAGGTGGTTGTTGCCATAAACTTCTTATATTAAACAATAATACTGTGTTTTAAAAGATTTCATTTTCAGGTTCTGTTCTTCTTTGTTTACATGGTTGATCCCCCAAATAGATATGCCTTGAATTAATGCATAAAAACCTTCAAATGATTGTCTTTTTTATAAAATACATAATACATTAACCAAGCATATGTGCTAAACACAATCATACACACTCTTCACAGAGGAGAAAGCACTATTTAAGATGCCTGCAATGCTAATATTGGGCTACAACTCTGTAAGACAGAGCAAAAGATGAAAAAAAAAAAGAGCAAAATACAAATAAACAAAATAAACAACAACGAAATGAAAACTTGTCCTCATGGTCCTGTTGTTATTTCAAGGAGAGCTGTGTGTCAAACAAATGAGGAGAAGCCTGCGGTAGGTGCCTGAGCGGCACAGCCCAAGCTGCTGGGGGGGCGGTAGAGAGTGTTGTGCTGGCTGGAGGGTTCGGAGGACAGAAGGGAGGGTGTGGGAGTCCGGCTTCCCTTAGGCCTGAACAGGGTGCCCTGGCCCTGGCACTGGGGCTGTGGGGATGGGGCACTCTGGGGGATGAGAGGGGGCAGAGGCGGCACAGGTGGTGGGTGCTGCCGTGACTCTTGCTCCACCAGGGGCTCGGGCTGGGAGTAGCCGTACGCCGGTGGACGAGAGACGCCCTTCTGCTGTCTCCGCCAGGAGTTGTAGTAGGTGGGGTCGCTGATGTAGTGGTTGACAAAGGAGTGGGTCTTCTGTCGGCTCTGATCCATTTCATATTCGCTGTCGCTACCCTGTAAGTCAATCAGGAAAAGTTGTTAGAAGTCACTTCATCAGTAAAAAATACTAATACTAAATGGACATGGGATGTTTACTACAATGGATCACAGCTACATTTACACTCTCAAATCAAGACTAATTCTATTTTCTGACAAACTGCACAACACTGAGTCATAGTACAGCAGATAACATCTATTATCCATTCGCAATTCTATGGGGCAGACAGTTTTCATACGTAGGAGCTCACCCATAGCTCTGCGGAGAACAAACATGATAAGTGTACACAAGAGTCCCCTAAAATTGGAAAGAGATAATGTTTACTTGATTAGTTTGCTTCTCTTGTAATACTCCATAAAGCCATCAATCTTTTAAGGTACAAATGCTGTACATGTGTGGGTAAATCCTGTGGTTGTTCCACTACATTGTACTTGCTGAGAAACACAAACAGTTAAAAAGACAGCAAATTACTCTCACAAGTGCTTGCCCATCCGCTGCTTTATTGAGACACTACAGCTTAACAGATGTCGAGGCACCATTTATTTGCACAAGTGGCAGGTAAACAGTGGGAGGCTATGCAGAGAAAGAATAACGCTAGTCCGTGTCTCGCGGGAGAGCAGTGTTTGCACAAACCAGGTTAAACAATGTTTTGACTGTGCAGGTACCAGACAACTTGTCCAGGGGGATGTTGTGTGAGCGTGGAGCAACAGATGTTCAGAATCTGCTATAATCTGCTTCACTGCCTCTTGAATTTATTATCCCTCAACACTTTTAATCCCTCTCTCTCGCCACCATTCCACCCACGCTGAGCCGTTCCTGTCATCATATAAAAAGGCGAGACCCAGCAGTCCACATTAAGAAATAATTTCCTGTTTGAGGAATATTTATTTGTCGTGAAGATATCATAACACACGAAACACTAGGATTGGTTGTATTTGTCCTTCCCATGAGGGAATCCAGTATTAAAGGATCCAAATATGTCAGCCAAGACTAGGGTAAGAAAGTATATGTAATTTTGAGGATATTTAAATGTTCGCCCGGAGACAAGGTGTAAAGGAAAGTGGAATATGGTATTTTTTTCGTTGTTTGAAAGGGTTACAGCTTCGCCCTGGAGGAATTCAAATTGTTGAATGTATTTTAATTAATTCATTCTTGATGAATTGTATTCTTAAATTAATGTTTGTGGCTTATTCCAGCTGGGGATAGGTTAGGCTGAGGATGCTGCTTACCTGAGAGTCAGATATCTCAGAGGGTTTTTCAGTTAAACTGCTGCTCTCCGCTGGGATTAGATCATTATACTTAGTGCTGACATCCTCATCTGAGTAGTGCAGACTTCCAGGACTGGGTCTTGGGGGAGACCTGCAGGGATTAAGATTGTGTGTCAGTAATGAAAAGCAAGAGGGAGCAATACAGACCTGAAAATGAGATAAGGCTGTAAGGAAAAAGAAAGCACGTAATAATTTCCTTTAGAAACATCCAAACAGTTTTTTAGAACTCTCTCTTTTAGGTGAGCACGTGTGTAAACATGTGTAAAAAAAAAACAAAAAAAAACTTGGTGCTGTGACTGGCACCAATTAAGCTTGCAAAACGGTTATAGAAATGAGGAAGTTTCACATCTCACAGGGCATTCTTAGACAATGATTGCATAGTTCTGACAATGACGGAATTATCTGTGCATTTATGGAAGCCACTAATACACAATGCAGGAAGGACATTATAATTGGTCTTCATTAGTGAGCCTGACAGGGGAAGCCAAACAGGGGCCTGCATATAAAAAGAATAAGTGGACATCCTTTTGAAATGATTCTACATGGTGATTAAAGCTGAACAACTTTACAGACACAAACCTGACAACTAAGAATAGCTTAAACTCTGTGAGTATTACAAATGTCTTACATGGTTTCAAATCAAGTAAAAAGACCTCTTCTTTAAACTCTAGTCATTAAGTCCACGAAGTGAAGCAGAAAGAAACTTCTGTGAAGACAATTATTCTTTTTATTTTTTTTTTTTTGCAGTAATCATTGCTGCTGTATTCAAGGTTTGTTGAGATTGAACTGGATAGTCAGTGAGCCAAAAGTAGTCCTCTTCCCTCACATCAGTGTCATAAATGGCTTCAGTATGCAGCTCAGGATAATAGAGAATTAAGAAACAAGCTTCCTCAGTTGATTTGAGAATAAAAAGACTAAATAATTCTATAAACTAGGCATGGCCACCTGCATGCAGTAATGTGAATATTTAAATGATCGAAAATTGAAAATGTTGCATATGGGGACTGAATAGACAAGAATAAAATGCAGTGATGTCAAGTGTAATACCAAGGTAGAAAGCAGACAACCTTGACAGCCTAGAACAAGCCTAGGAGACACAACATGACAACGGCCATGAAAGGGTTGACACAACAAAGGGATGTCTCCTTTAGGTTAAAGGGGATGATGTGAGGGGGTGGACTGTGAAAAAATATTCAACAAGGTTGAGTCAGAAATGAAAGGATGGGGCTAGATGAGTGGGGAGGAGGGGCAATCAAGATTTAGAGCTTTGAATTATTTAGGAACACTGTATTTTTCCCTTGTCTTGTCTGTCTAATTCATCCTTTTTTTCTACACCCTTTCATATATCCCATAGGGAGCCCTCCCACTCTTCGTCCTTGGTTTACAGATCATTAGCAGCTCTTCCAAGAGAGGGAGCTACTCAAGGCCCTTTGATCCCCTCCTTGGCCTCCGTGGTCAAGGAGAAAATAGCAAGTTCCCCAGTTCTTCAATGCACCCCCGGCACATTCCACCATATTGTGGAAACTGTGTGCCAAGACTAACGTCTTGTTTCTGTGCTGTGACAAGAAGCAGACTCTGAACCCCCATCCCCCAACACAACCAATCAACCATCCACCCAGCCATGACTCACGTCTCCACGCACAAATTTCCCATGCGGCAGAGTTGTGAAATTCCTCTTATCAAATGTTTACATAAACATTAGTCCACCAAAGTCCTTCTAATCTGCTGACCATGAGCACTGTTTGTCTAAACAGTGATGGACCATAGACTGTATATAAATATGGACAATGCGTCCCCACTCCCTTGCACTGGCCGAACTGACGCTACTTTCCAGGGGATATGGTTGGCGCCATCGAGTGCGAGTTTGGAGCCAGAGTCTGTGCAGTACAGAGAGTGGACCGTTGCAGAGCCACATTATCGATGCCCCACCCATACTTCCAATGGACTCACTCGTCTTTCCGTTTGAGTAATACTGTGCTCTTCTCTACCTCCACCAGTTACAAAGAAATGTTGGATTATACACTGTACTTATTTATTTGTTTATGTTTTCCAACCCTCACAGCCCTACAGGACCACTTTGGAGCGGCTGGCATGGCAACTTGTAGTCATCATGATGTCAATAATCTAATAACCAATTAAAACAAAACTTATCAGAAAAATTGACACTTGAACAGCAGCATTATATGAAGTACTTAAAATGTACTATCCTTGAAAAAAATATTTACATAGCATTTACAGGCAGACGTACTTGAATGCTAAATAGCTGGTATTTTGCTGACCCCTTACAGAAACTGTTGTTTCACACAAACACTGAACATAAACTAGATGATAGGAAGGAGGCTAAAATCAGCAGTTGGGCATCTGAACGTTTGGTCTGCTCTCAAGGCTGGCATACAATTGTGTAGGAAGAGAGGAACACAGTGCTACATCATTGCAAAATTACAAGTAACACACTGAACTGAAGGAAGAAATACAGACTAAACTGAGCTAATAATGTGTCTGAGACATGAAATATTTGCCTGTGAGGGAATATTGGTCAGCTGAACACCATGGATAATAATGTGTAAAACAGACTGCATACTAAAAGTAATGGTGACTGACCGGGTGTAAATTCCGTTTTTGCGGCAAAAGGAGTTTTTCACAGACAGGCGTCTGTTGTTGAGCTCTAGGGATGGGAAGCGTCCCTCATCCAGACGTACCATCTCTCCATGGGTCAGAGGCAGCGCCGTGCAGTTGGAGTGGTTGCCTGGACAGGGGTATGAGGAAGACATTATTTGCGTTGTGGAATGCAATAAATGATTTGCAGTCTTTAATGAAAACACTCTTAAGGAGATAAACATGAACAATAAAAACAAAACTAGTTTTCCATAGGTTTTTTTTAATCACACCTCCCTTAATTTAGAGTATAACTGCAAGCTCCTTTATGACTCATTGGCTAGATCACCATCTTTAAAACTATCAGCCTCCGGTAGGATGAACCAGGTTCACATTGGGTTAGGGCCTTAGAAGCCTTATTTGTGTTCTCATACAAATACAGTCCTTGTATGTGCTGGCCAAAGCTCTGTTTACTGACCCCAGTGACCCTGGCCGGTTAAGCTAAAAAGTCACAGATACAAGGCGTTTGGAAGGCTTGACCTGACTCTTGACTTTGTTTCCCAAAACCACCTCTATTCTGCTTCAGTATTCTGTCCACTCCTACTTCTGGCTACTTCCTGCTGCTGCAGTCTTGGACTAACCTCTCCCCCACCCTGTGACGGTTACTTACTACAATTAACAAAGTCTACAAACACTGATTCATTTCCTCTGTGCGTTTGAAGACTATGACAAAGTAGTTTTAAGAAGCAGTAGCATCATCTGCGGTAAATTACAATCCTGAACATTGTCTTGTTGATACAGTGGTATGGCAGCCACTTGTGCTGTAGTTATATAATTACTCTCAGGCTGACTAATGATCTATGCATTGCACCTCTGCCGAGCCATTTATCCTGGTATTGATCCTCACTGTAGTTAAACGGGAACAATAATATTTATTCCTCTGCCTATAACACAGACAACAACCTTTATCTTTTCCCTGTCAGCCAAACAATGTGGGGAGATGTAGGTAATTTGTCCCATTGTGCGGGTCTTCAAATGTGTGGGAAGCCAAATTCTGCTCAATATCTTGAGTAGCATAAGCAGAGAAACTGAAAAGTTTGTCCTACCTGAGTCTGCTTTTTTGGTGTATTTTTTACTCTGCCCTCGGATGATGAGGATGAAAACAAGAAGGAGGATAAAGATGAGGCCCACCAGAGCGATAACGACCAAGAACCACCACTCCTCATAGAAGGGAGACACTTTCTGGGCTTAAAACACAACACATAACACATATCAAGACATAAATAAAAAGTTTTCTACAGTTAAAACAATGATGCATTAACTCTCTCTTCAGCTGAACGCAAACTAACCCGATATGGAAGGGGAGGGGGCACTGGGGGACCCATAGCCATAGTCGTTGACAGCAATAACTCGAAAGTCATAGGTGACTCCGTCTCGCAGCATGTCCAGATTAAGTGTGTAGGACGTCACTTCCTTAGGAATGTCTTTCACAAGGATATCCCACAATCCTTCATCTAAAGTTAAAATGAGAAAACAGACGAATAAAACCAAAGCTGAATGATGGACAGATTGCTATAGATATTTGCTGTTAACTATTAACTGTTGGTGCAACTGGCTCACCAGAAGGTCTAGCCTCAATAACGTATCGTGTGATAGGTGCACGGCCTTGATCACCACTTGTCCAATGCAGTGTCAAGGCAGTGCCATAGCGAGAAATAAAGGGTTCTCCAGGAGGGCCAGGGGATCCTTGTGAAGACACAAATGGTGGATATTTAAAAGGAAAGGCAAGAAATTTCTCTGAATATTATATTACTGACATTAACAGTGGGGGAAAAAGGAGTAGTATATAACAGCTGTAGATTATCCCACCTTCTCCAGGTCCAGTGGTGATGTTGGCCTCCACCTCAGGGCCATACGTGAGTGTTTTGGCCCGGATGCGAAAGTTATAAGTGACACCGTCAGCCAGGTCCTTGATCTTCATCCACAGGGGAGCGCTGCCTTTCACATCTACTGTTACTATCTTACTGACACCTGGAGTGCGAGGAGAGGAGTCTGTACAGGAAACACTAAGACTCTAGATACTGCTTTCTACAAGCACCAAATAGCCAAGCTTTGTGCACAAGACCAGACACAGAGGCCCCATTCAGCCTTGCACTAACATGGGCAATACAATCGCAAGTGGTCAGCTTAAAATAAAGATGTGAACACACCTGGGACACCTTGAAGACATATTTGAGTGATCTGATCTCACATTAGGAGGTGGTCTGTTGCCCATTTGACCGCCTGCCTTTGGCAGTGTGAACACACAACGCCTCCTGACTCACGTTAAAAACCACCACCAAGACAAAAAATACACAACTACTGGTATACATGAAAAGTAAAAACTGGCATAAATTATTTCTGTTTATTAGGAATAAGAGCCTTTTATAATATCATGTCCTTGAAGCTGTTAAATCTAATAAATAAATAACAAATTCAGTGAATAAATATGAGTATGCTGTGTGTGTCTCATCATTAAAAAATTTGGCTAATCATTGTGGTTAAACACTGATGTGATCATGTGTTAGCCTTGTGCTAAATTAGTAAAATTAGTGATTTCTTCAATAATGATTAATGTCTCAGTTTTCTGTTATTACTTGAGATTTTCCTTACTCTACGCTTACACTATCCGTGCAGTGGCAGAGTTTGGAAGCTTCCAGGGTTCAGTTATAATCTGAGCCGGTCTCTAAAATAAGTAACACCAATAAATAAATACGGTATATGGTCTTGTAATTATACTCACTTTACATTCACAATGACACACTGACCCATTCATTCAGAAAAGCACACACACATTCACACACCACATCTGTGGAAACAACTTGGGGATCAGTGTTTTGCTCAAGGACACTTCAGCATGTGGTCCCTGTACCAGGGGTCAACTGGCTAATCCGCCGGTTCGTGGACAGTCTGCTCTACCTACTGAGCCACAGCCACCACATGGTGCTACAACTTAGCACATATGCTTTCAGTGAAAGAGAGACTTTACAGTTTGTTCCAAAATATGTATCATCTCCCTAAGTCTGATACAGCGATAGGTAGAGATCCATTAGAGACAGCATCTGTTTCTAATATTCACTGCAATATATTTGCATACAGATCATTAAAAACATCTTGAGATCAACTCTCAAGTGCTGACTTTGGATGTATGTGGCATTTTAATGCCAGGTGTGACCACATGTACTTAAAGCTGGCCAGTTGCGATCGAGTTACCAAGGTCTGATGTTAATCCAAGGTCTGCAAGGTTAATACAAGAGTAACACATAAGACCAGACAGACAGAGTATGAGATACGTGGACACATTTGCATGTATAACACAAAATGTCTACTACTTTCAGCTGGCTTTGTCCAGACAGAAAAAGATAGCAAGACCTTTTTTATGAATGACTCAGATATTCAGTGTCTTTACTGGTCTGCTCACTTTTACTCTGGGTATGTTAGTGGATAGCCCAGGGACCACAGCAACCTCTGCTCCCAATTTACTTGACAATCTGGTCCAGGCAACCACACTTAGCCAGTTATGAACCATGTTTCTTTCTGTGAGAGTAGAAGCTGTGGGAAATCTCACCAGAGAATTCCAGCAAATTTAATCATGTCATATAGAGTATGTTACTGCAGGGCTTATAGTCATCTGTAACAAATTGAAGCATAGGTTTAAGCGGCATGAGTTAAAAATGAATATGGTTAACAGGCTAGAGGATGTAAATTAATGCCTGAGAAAGCCAGCTGGGGAATGTCAAGAGACGGTAGAGCTGTTAGGCTCCAGGCACAGTTTCTCACCATCAACTGGAGAGCAGGGTTCATAAACCAGGCGGTATCCCTCAATGATACCGTTGGCCTGCTTGGGCTCTCCCCAGGACACATTGACAGAGGTGGTGGTCAACTCACTGAAGTGAATGTAGCTGGGAGCAGTCGGCGCTTTTGGAGAGGAAAGAGGGAAGAGATATGATTAGAGTTGGATCTGAGAAAAAAAAACTACACACCACACTCTGTTGCAAATCTGAAATGTGTTGATCTGGATATGTCACCCTGGAATAAATATTTTAAAAAAGTTTGTGTCAAATAAGTTTTTAGAATAACATAATTGAATTGTAAAAGCATATATTTTTATAGTTTAGTTTAAATGTAGTCCTATTACATTTGAACATGTGGAACAGGTAGTGTGGTTTATCTTAGATTAAGGAAAGAATGAAAAACCTTGCATTACTGTCAGACAATATGAGTCACTAAAAATCAGCATAAAAAGTCAGCGCAAGGGTGTGCAAACTCATTCTGTGACCTTGAAGAAGAGCTTTAGGAATTCTGCCTGCTGACCCAACCAAGATCCAGCTAAGTGTGAGGATTTACCCACAATTCTGCATAAAAATCACAAAAGCTTGTGTTGGCTCACTTCCCAGAAGCCTGTGGTGCAATGAGCCAAAATTCCTGCTTGGGTTTGTAAGTTCTCAGCACTTTGTATCCTTTGCCAATGTCACAGCCTTCAAGGGGGTGGCAAAGACAAGAGAAATTTATACTGTAAACCATTCTTTTTTTGCTGAAACCGCAGTGGAAGGACTCTCACTAACTTGTAAACACAGATGTCTTTGTCAATTGTGCACCCCCCCTCCAACGCCCACTTTACTCTGTGCTCCTCTGTTGTCATTGGGCTTCCACCCGCATGGCTTGTACTGGAGGAGGTGCCAAAAAGCCTCCAATCTCTCAAGCTATATCTCTCAGGACACGCCATAGTAACAACTGCAGTTTGGAGTCTTGTCTAACACAGTGACTAAAGATGAAAGCACTCATTTATTTTTTGTTGGCACAAAAAGCACTACCCTTCACATGATTCACATGATGTTGGCAGAATGCCTTACACAAGGATAAATGGCATTGGCTTTTGAACGAATCACTGTAATATCCCTAGCCACGTGCAGCTTTAGTAACTCACCTGCTTGCTGAGTGCGCCCTCTGGTGGCCAGGGATCGGGGCCCATCCCCTGCAGCATTGAATGCAGCCACACTGATCATGTAGGTGGTGTAGCCTGTCAGGTTTTTAAGCTTTACTCCAAGCTCTGGCAGAAACAGAGTGCGCAAGCGCTCTGTCTCATTCTGGAGCTGAAACTCCCAGAAATAAATCTAAAAACAGAATAAAATAGAGTTGGATGCAGAATTGGCACCATTTCAGTGGATATATATTGTATAAATATGAAATGTATGATGCAAGTTTGGTTCGTTTTCCCGTAATACACAAAAGAAGACATAAATATTGGTACCTTGTAACCTTGTATATCTCCATTCTGTGCATCCAGTGGAGGTGGGTCCCATGTAACATCCAGCTGAGTGGCTGTTGAGGACTGGATGACCACATTTTGGGGAGGGGCAGTCGGGACTAGAATAGGGCAGAGTTTGAATAATTAATAATAAGTTTTAAGCAATATATTTGTTTATTGTATTTTTATTTGTATATGCCCGAATTAAAGATGCCTAGGTAGACTACACACATTCTGCACACAATAAAGAAAAGAAACATACCCGCCTCGCCAACAAACACCTCCTGCGGTGCGCTGCTCGGACCCTCTCCCACTGCGTTATACACACTGAGACGAATCTCATAGCGTTTGTGCTTACTCAAATCTGCAAGGGGACAATGCATAGCAACACTGTAATAGAAGAGTTATGATGAAGGAACAAAAAGAAGTTACTCCAGAGAGACACACAGTCATGCCGACTCCTGTGACAAGACAACATCGCAAATTGAACTAAAAGAAAAAAAAAGGTTGGAATTAGACAGAAAAGTCATGAAAAAACGCAGACGTTGTGGGGACACAGGGAAGTGTTGTCAAGGATTAAAAAGAAAGAAAACACGCTGAAATAATGGTCGGGCAGATTTGAGATTAAAGTCTTGTACACACATCTAAGAATCTGTCTCACAGGATGAGGCCTCTAAGGGTTCCTGGGAGGATGGAACTTGCTGGTATTGTTAAACAAATGGTATATTTTGTAGAAATAAAGAATAGAAGATCAGAATGTATGCAAACAGAGGGGGACAGATGGAGGTGTGAAGGGAGACATAAGACTTACTATCCAGTTCATATTGGGTGAGCGAGGATTCACTCAAGTTCCTGATGCTGTAAGGAGCTGGAGTTTGGACAGAAAATGGCTAGGGTCAGTAAGATAAAGGTAGTTTGCAGAAATGGGAAAAGGTGGCACATTTCTGTTGATTTTTTACAATAAACAGTAGGTCTTGATGAAGTGTATTTAAAACTACACACTGCACAGTTTTCTGCACGTGGCAGCTGATGGCTAAACAGTATATGGTCAACTCACCCGCAAGATCCGCCCAGTTGGTTGAGGGACTGTTTACCGTGCGGACAGTGAAACTGCGTATTCTGTCATAGTGTAATTCTCGGTACCTGACCCTGAACCCCAACAGCACTCCATTTATGTGATCCTCTGAGGGAGGCTGGGAGGAGAGAGGATCTGATAAATGTTCAATATTTAAGAGATATACACAACAACAACAGCTTGTAGTCAATAAATTCCACTTTCATCGTCCATTTTCCCGTTCACAAAATAACTGAACAGTGTACCTGCCAACGGACCAGTACAGACGTGGTGGTGTGAGGTGTAACAGACAGCACTGTAGGGGCCTTGTCTGGGACTAGACAAGATTAAAGGTATTAGCAAACCAGCATAGAGGACAAATGTGCAACAGCAGAGCAAGTATTCTTGTCTTGTGAAAATCCATGTCAACGTTCATAAGTTCCTGCACAACAACAGACACAGCAGCTACACAGTGTTCATGTCTACTTAAAGGTTCTTACCATCTTGTAGTGTTGTGATGGCCTCACTCTCTGTACTGTATTCACTGTCTCCAATGTCATTGGTGGCTTTAACGCGGAACTGATAAGAAGTGAATGGCTTTAACCTTTAAAGCGAGAGAGAAAAGAAAGAGTGTGTAGAGTCTGTATGTGTCCTGAAACAAGAGAACAAAACAAGATTTTTACAGGAATTACAGTGGGCTTTTAGATTTACCTGTCCACTATGTAGGAGTGTGTCTCATGACTGACTGATGCAGAGTGGACAGTCCAGTTGCTGTCTGGCAGCTCTCTGTACTGGACCGTATAGTAACGAACTGGAGACAGGCCATCACTGCCTGGTTCCCATGACAACAGCACTCTGCGAGCCTGAACTTCCTCTTGAGGCACCGTGGGACGGCTTGTGGGTTGGGGTCGAGCTGAAGGGCACACACACACACACACACCCACGGTCCATCTCCGACTTAATATTTGGATTGAATCATTGAAATAATACATTCTAGCTGCAGGATTTTATGCTTACCTCTCTTTTCTGTTGTGACCACCAAAGCCTCAGCAGCTTCCCCCCAACCCTTTCGCGTTTGTGCAGTGAGGCGGAACACATAAACCATTTCTGGTTTCAGTCCAGATGCTGTGTACTGTCGCGCGCTGGGGCTCAGCACGTCAACAGTGGCAGCATTGCTGTTTGAAGAGTTTCGTCTGTGTGTGATCTGATAGGCTGAGGAGACAAACCCATATCAATATAGAGTGTAAAAATAGATCAGCAGGGAAAATAAATCAAATAATAGTACAGATAATACCATATTTATGTAGAAATCGGAAGGAAAAACCTGCTTTGAACCGGCAGTTTACACTTTGTTGCTTCCATCTGCTTTATATTACATTTCATTTGGGACGACAGACTACTTCGTCCAGACTGCACTCTGGCTGCACTTTAAGTTTTATGTTCCTATTTTGGTTATTTATTTATTTTATTCCTTGTGCATCCCATGTGTCTTTTACATTGGTTTATTTTATTTATTTATAAATTATTTTTGTCTAATCTCTAATGCAATTTGCACAGGCTTTTAAATCACCAAGCTGAAAGACGTCAGATAGACACAATTGCATGGCCCTGCTTTTAACTCACAGTATTATTTAAAGGCACAAATTAATGTCTGCCTAATAAGGGTTGTACCAACTAGTCAGCTAGTCCACTTCACTGCTGTGCCATGACGCTTTAAGGAGAAAGTCAACTGGTCACCAGTCATGTGAAAATAACAACATGGATCCCTCCTAGAAGAAGACCGGTGAGGAGCCCAGTGGGTCATTGCAGCAAACTAGCAGCAGTTCATCAAGTGTGTGGAAATACTTCACTAAATGTGAAGCCCATTCTACCGTGACCTGCAGAAAATAGAACAAAAGTACTACTGCAATACACACTGACTCATCTGAAAAGATATCCGCTAACACTAATGGTCCAAACCCTCTTAACTTCACCAAACGTCCCGCAGTAACAGAGAGGAGGCTGCAAATCAACAATTAGCTGGTGAATTTCATTGTCTGAAGTTATTAGACCTTTAGCTGCTATACACGGAACAGGATTCAGAGATTCTCGGAGATAGTACTGTGAAGTACTATTAAATGCTACTGACAGTGCTGATTTATATAGGCTATACATATCTGCAGTGCACAGTATTGATAACTTCTTGTGTTTATGTTCAGTTCTGTTGTGTTCTATCAGTTGACATTGTTGCCGAGCGAGAGCCGCATATTATAAGTGTCAGCCTGATGGTGTTTATGGTGTTGACGTGGGCTACGACCTTCAGTTAGCTTGCAGAAAAGCCTCCTTTGTGTGAGATGGTACAATATGTATTCAGGTCAAGAATATAGATTTCATTGTTGCAGAGCATTTCTTTCTACTGGGTGTTTATGTGTGACGTCATCGACTAAAAGTCAACTCGACTTTCACCACATATTAGTCGACTTTAAAAAATCGGAAATTGTTCAACCCCTACTGCGTAGTGTTAACTCACCTAGTATAATGCCATTGGGCTGTGCAGGAGGTTGCCAGATGAGCCTGACTGAGGTGGTTCTGACTTCTGGGAACAGGATGCCGATGGGAGGGCCTGGTACTGTAATTTATAAAAATGACCAAAATAAATAATATGGCAATACTAATGTAATGGCTTGAAGCATTTCATAAAAAGTATCTTAAAATACAATTACACAGATTACACAAATTTTTAAGAAAAGTTCAACAACAGCAAGACTAAACTGGTACGTTAAACACTTTACCATCATCCAAGGTCCTTTCTAAGATGGATGGTGAGCTGCTCCTTCCATCTCCTATACGAGTGAATGCCAGGACCTGGATCTCATAGAGGACATACTTGCCCAGACCACTCAGCTGGACACTGTGACTGGTGTTTCCCTCTACTGTCCAGAAGTTGGGAGCTGTGTCTGAGTCCTTCTCCTTATACACAACCTAAAAGATGAAGAGTGGTCTATAAAGCTAGATGATGTTTACCGTAGCAGCAGTGATAAGATTAGTAGCACCATGAGTTACTTATAGATTAAGGTGATTCTGAATTATGTTATGAGCTGCGACCTTATAGCCGAGGATTAGTCCATTGCGGTCAGTCTCTTGGACTTCTCCCCATCGCACAAGTATGCTACTGGAAGTGGTAGCGAATGCTGACACATTAGTGGGACCACTGGAGGGCACTGTAGCAGGAGATAACGGACAACATTTAGAACATTTCAAGCTTGCCTGCATAACTTTAAAATGGCATGCGTCTACATATTTCCTTCCTCACCAGACTCCCTGGTCCTGCCATAGACTGCCTGGCTCCAGGGTCCAAAGCCAATACCGTTGACGGCCTGAACTCTGACCTCGTACTCAGTCCACTCTTCCAAGTCCTCTATAGTGAACTCCCTCTCCAGCCGGTCAATGATGATGTGGGAAAGAACTCCCCCTTTGGATCCTGCTTTGGAGTACTGCACGCGGTAGCCAACAAGATCTGGATTGCCATTGTACTCCCACTCTGGAAGAGGCTAAGATAATTTTTTGCTGTTTTTATCCCCCAGTTCTGGCAAGATTGATCATAACAGAGTACATGATAAAGTAATAAGCCATGAGAAGCTGTATGTTGCAATGATTTTACAACAGCTATGATTAAAGACAATGAGAAGCAGTTAACACTGCACAGAGTAGTGTTAACTTTAAAACCTGGTGATTTCATACTGCATTGTAGGAAAATAATAGCACTCTCAGTCTCAGTCAACAGTTAAATTCTGTAAATAATAATAATCTGTATCTTGAAAAGCAATTGAAACATGGTTGCTAAGCCTGTTTTCAGTGCAGTATGTCTAACATGTACATAACTGAGCGTGGCAAGTGAAAAGTGAGATATTAAACACCTAAATACGTCTGCAGGAAGCGTATTTAGTGTGCTTGAAATTAATGTCTTGATTCACGCTAAGCCACAGCCATTAAGTGGACCACAACATTTTAACACCAAGCTATTAAAAAGGGACACAGTCACTGAGCTCTGTCATTAATTTGTAGAGACATATCGCACATCTGACACCTCTCTACTTTTAAATCCCCAAATATCCATCATTTTTAGTCCAGCAGGGGCCAACCAGCCTCTGTGTCTCACAGCTCAGGCACTGGCACAGGCACAGGCACAGGGATGGTAATGGACAGATGTAAGCATACAATGCCTGAACACTGACACAGAAAGCAGCAGGAATCAAGGATACACAGCATGCAACACTTGTATTCATTCATATGGCAGCCCCAGGGGAACAAACATAAGGAAGAAAAGGCAACACCTCACACAGAAGAATATACATAGGAAGCTGTGTTAAACTGGTTAGCTATGAGTCACTTCACTTAAAAGCAAGCTGTTATTAAATGCTAAATTGTTAAGTGCATAATCTTCAAATTATGTATTATATTATGGGCAAAATAATGCCTCATGTCAATAACCCAAAGGCATTTAACTATACCCAACATACTTTCTACCATGTATGGGAGAAGAATAGAAATGTATTCAATATCAATTTAATTTATACATACCAAAATCAGCAGTGGAAAATTCACACAAAAGACCAAACATGCCTACCCTAATTGGTTTAATCAATTCTGAACAATAAAACTAACTAAATAAAACCACTGACTGTGGCAGCACCAATGTGCAATGAGGTGTGACATCTTACCACCCAGCGAAGCCACAGGCTGGTCTCACTTGCTGTGCGCAGTGTAACATTTGCTGGGGAGATGTCTGGAGGTGCCTGCAGGGTCTGGATCTTCCTGGAGGGCTGACTGGGGGGACTGGTGCCCACAATGTTAACTTGACGCATTCTGAACCTATAACAAAGGAAACCAGCTGATGGTAGATAAACCTGGGCATTAAATCATAGAATTCAGGTGATATTCGGAAGCATAAGAGTTGAGTATGTCGAGTATAATTGAGCAAGATGCATTATTATGCAAGCATAGCAGGGCGACAATAGCTGTGTGTGCTCACCTGTAGAAAGTATAAGGGTTCAGATCCTGGACCTCCAGTGATCTAGCATCAGGTTCATTAGCCAGCTGCTGAACCATCAGCCACTCTTCATTCTCTCCAATTATACCAACCTGAAAAGCACAGGGAAAGAATGGAGTATCACCCGCTAAGCAGCTGAAACAACGGTAAAGCTGTGCGCTAATATATTAAGGGAAAAAAAAACAACACACAGTTCTCATTATGTTAAAATACAGTGACAAGTCGTACCTGAGCTTCGACCTGCCAACGGGAAATGGATGTCTTGCCATCATAACCAGGTTTGAACTGCAGAGTGACAGAGCGAGGGCCTATGTTAGAGATCGCTAAGTTGGTTGGAGGCCCAGGCAACTCTGGAGAAGAGGATTAAAGAAAGACAAATTAAAATAAAACTTGAACTTTCACTGTTACGTTTTTCTTATATTCCAAGTAATCATAAATTCTCAACTTAATAGTTTATATATTTATATAATGATAATCATATACAGTACTTTGACCACTGACCTGGTGGTACTCCAGAGGATATAGTGGAAGCAGAGAGCTGGCCCTGGCCCTTGGAAGTCATGGCTGCTACCTGGATGGTATAAGTAGTGAGCGCAGTCAGCCCAGTAACCTTGTACTCTTGAGTCAGGTTGGGTAAATAATGGGTCACCCGGGTATTGGTCCTGTTGAATTCCTCCCAGGAGATGCGATAACCTGAAAGAGGAGGTGATTTTAGTGTAGTGGTACATGATAATAACATTAACACAGCTCAGTCAAAAACTGAGCAAAGCAGAGGAGACATAGTTATCTTTAATGGTTACCTGTGAGAACGCCATTTTTCTCTAGTGGCTCCTTCCAGCTGACTTTTAGTGAGGTGTCCAAGATATCAGTGAAACTAAGGTGTCCCACAGCACCAGGGGCTATCAGAAATAATACAAATAGGCAGTAAAGGAACAGAACAACAGTTTGGCACATTATTTGTAAGTGCTATGTAATCTCTTGACTTGTGACACATACTATCCTCATGAGTGCGTAACTGCTGAGGCGGACTGCGGGGCCCGTCTCCAGGGGTTGTGAAGCATAACACTGAAGTGTAGTACTCTGTGAACTTTTTAAGGCCGGAGATGAAACCAACATGAACGCTGTCCTGGAAGTTGGGGCGCACTGTGACCACAGTGACCTCGTTAGCATGGCTGGGTTCCCATGCTAAGAGCTGGAAATTACAGGAAAAGGGACTGGATGTTATCGTGCAGTCAGACCAGACATTTATTTTATTGACTCAGTAAAGTAAAACTCAAATAAAAAATGTTCACAGCTACAGATTTTATCACATGTACTGAAAATTGGGCTTTAGGCACAATCTGTCTGACAGTTATTGAAATAAGACTGTGACAACTAAGTGCCCTTCTAGCACTGACCACTAGAGGGCATCAGTTGTCAGAAAGGAGTTGCTTACCTTATACCCCTGGTTGATCCCATTGATAAACTGAGGACTGGGAGCACTCCAGGTAAAACGCACTGTGGTAGAGTTGACAGCCTCGACTTGCACATTTCCCGGTGGCACAGTGGGCACTGATCCACAGGAGGAGAAACATGAGGAAGGAGAAGGAGTGAAGAAAAAGGAGAGTGGGGGAGGGACAGGCAGAAGAACAAAAGGAAGGAGAGACGGAGGGGACAGGGATGAGACAGGGAAGGAATAACTTGAGAGTCTACAACAGGCACATTCTGACCGGCCTCATTTAGGGCATGAAAATCAGACTTTTTTCGGCTCATTTGGGGAGGTAAGAACACGCCAATCAAACTGGGTGTGAGAGCGGTTGCCTCAGGCAGTTTCCAGGTGAACCCTGAAGCAATTTGCTTGAAGTGTGCACGCCATTCTGATGTAACACCGGAAAACAGTCAGGGAGTTGCATGTTAATGACGCTGGCTGGCTGGCCAGCATTAGTTTTCATGTCCCAACTCTTTCATTAATTCCCTTTTAATGTATTTGAATGCACACCGTGATTTGCTCTTGTGTCTGTAAGGAGTGAGTGACGGGAACATCCAATTAATGAGAGCTGAGCTAAGCAACATGAACGGCTTGTTCGCTGTTCTTATTCACTGACAATGAGTTGGATGATGAAATTAATATTTATTTTTGCAAAGGAAGCGAAAGAGAAATAAAACTGATGTTTGCCATACCTTTGAGGTTTCGCAAATTTGCTAATTACACAGACTGATCTTTCTTAAAAAATGTGCTTCTTTAGAAATGTGATACACTTGCTTTGTCGCAGATATGACTGACTCTAATCTGAACCTCATCAATGACCCCACTGTGGGATAAATGAAAGGATTATCTTATGTTATCTTATTTAACTTTTTATTATCATTTAACATTATCAGGGATTTTAGGAAATACTGAGTCTGGGCTGTCCTTAACCCTGTGAATGGCATTTGACAAAATTCACTGAGCCAAAAGTGTGACATTATATACATTATCTGTATAAGCTCTGAAAATCTTGCTTAGAAGTGGAGTTTTCTATTTTTAATCTATTTAATTTATACACTGTATGTCAACAACAAAACTGTCTCCAGACATTTTAGAGAAGCCAGAGCCTGAAACCCCAGAGCAAGCAATAACTCTGTCTCTACAAGCTGGGTAGAG
Organism: Chelon labrosus; assembly: GCF_963514085.1. Taxonomy (NCBI): domain Eukaryota; kingdom Metazoa; phylum Chordata; class Actinopteri; order Mugiliformes; family Mugilidae; genus Chelon; species Chelon labrosus. The sequence goes on from NC_140354.1 coordinate 985,928, forward strand.
ACAGAAAAAGAGAGAGAATAGAGGACAGCAGGAGAAGAGAGCAGCAGGTGGAACAAAATGATACATACATCTGAATAATCATACGAGCTGCATCTAAACATGAAGAAGTGAATGCAATGGAAACTGCACTGTGGAATAGAGTGGATGTAAGGAAACCATGTTGGGTGCCACTGAAATGAAACAAGTCCTTGACACAAGAGTTGCATGTTTTCGCATGTTTTTTGGGTTGTTCCTAAACCGTTTTTGTGGATGCGCCTGTGTCAGGCTGCATCCTGCTGGGGATGGCTGCTGCCATCAAGGAGTGTCATTGCTATGGGGTGGGGGTGCCTGGTCTGGTCAAGGTGGGCGATACATGTCTCAGTAACATCCACACGAGTGAATGCCAGGTCCAAATATTTCCCAGCAGAACATTAGACTGTCACAAGATGGTCAATGATATTAAGCCATATAAACAAATTAACCTACACTGGAAACCAGTGTAACAGCCTAAATGACACAACACCAAAAACAGCTGTAAAATTTAATAAAATCTAAAATAACTTCTTAGTCACACCTCTCTAATAACAACTTATAAGCAAGGGTATGAAATGGAATACACAATTAAAGCCCTGACAGTTTTCTTGTGGATGCTCTTGAACATATTTAGAGAGTCTGGTGTAGCAATCTCTCTTCATGGAATGGGTTTAACATGACAGGGATTCAGAGATATGTGAATGCATTAAGCCTTTCAAAGCTTCATATAAAAGTTAAAGGAATTTAAAATCAAGCTGGAAGTCAGTGCTGCATATCTGACCCAGAAGCAATATCCCCTGCCTGGTGTATGACAAAGTGTAGTAGCAGCATTTTAAATAGTCTGTAAGCTATGACTTTGACTTTCAAAAGCAAGGGAAGAAACCCCTTATTCAATCTTCTCGCACTGAAATTGTGGATTAACCTTTCAAAGTGCTGGTACAAAAGCTTTAGCCTACTTTGGAGGAAAAAGTCAGCAGGTTAATGTGCGCTTTAAAATGTTGAGTCACATTCTCAACATTGTTTGCCAGAATTTCCCTTTTTAAAAGTGGAAAATAAAAACAGTAAATGTAAAGAACTAAACTAAATACTGACCAAGAAAAAATGCTTTTCATAGCTGTCAAATTTAAAAGTGGGGTGTGCTGTGGTGAAGACATGTCGGTACAACTCCTAATTTCATCGTTAAAAAAACATATTAAACAGTTACATGGTGTGGGCTTAACATTTAGCAAGTGAAATAAATTCAATCTGCGGAACCAAAAACATGAACTCATGATTTTTAAATTCTAAAGCTGATGCCTGAACACAAACATTAACTTGGGCTCAGCTTTGCGGGAGGGTTTCATTAACACAGACCATATAAAGCCTGGGCATGTCGCTCACCTCCTTGCAAAGTCCACTCAGTGACTTTGTGGCTGTAGGTGCCCCTGCCTGCTCCGTTGTAAGCTGCCACCTCGATCTCATAGTTGGTCCAGATGATGAGGTCCTCCAGTAGCAGGCTAGTCTGGTCTGGGTTAGTGATGTTTTTCATCTGACAATCCACTGGAAGCCCTGACAGACAGTACCTGGCAGCGGAGAGAGCAATTGATAGATAGAGGGAGGGAGAAGAGAGAAGGACAGGGACCACACAGGTACAAACAATATAAATGTATTAGGACACAGATTCTCTGTAGAAATACAGGGTCGGAGAGAAATGCTATAAATGGTTACTGAAAGAAAGGTGACAACAAATTAATGGAGAAAAAGGTACGTATTTAATTGGTACCAATTATTCAACAGCAGCTGTAGCAAGAACGGGGTTCAATGGAGAGGAAGAAAAGGAGCTGACATAACAGTTATTATCACTTCTGAATGGCACCGGCACCTATCCTTGGACAAAATCTGACAGGTTGTCGTGGTCTTCTCTTACCTGATGATGTAGCCCTGGAGTGGACCATTCTGATGACTCTCTGGGGGTGGCTGCCATTGGATCATGATAGACTGATTGGTACGACCACTTGCGATGACCGTCTGAGGGGGTGCGCTGGGGGGTTCTTCGGGGAGGGTTAGGCTGCACAAGCACGGGAAGAAAAAAAAAAGGGAAAAGAGGAGACAAAGAGTGAAGCCATGCATTAATTATCTTGAGTTTCTGCATATTTCTATCCCATTTCATCATAGACATCAAATCACGATAAAGCTGGCTTTTTGTATTTTTAGAGGACCACAAAGGAGAGTTGGGCTGAGTGTGGCTGTGTCTTTGTCCAAAACATATTCTCAATAATACGGCCCGCTGAGGGATAGCTTGCTGTGGCCTGAAAAGGAGATCAAAGAGCCCTTGGTGTAAATGGAGCAACACAATAGAGAAACACTGTGCGCGAGACAAAGATATAAAAGAACAAGAAAGAGAGATCCAGGCAGAATTTTCCCCTTAAGTCAATTTAAGATGACATCTTGATTTCTTCCCAGTGCACCGGAGCACTGCTCTGAAGGAGATAAAGCAGAGTGTTTAGGATCAAAGAGGTGTGCCACCGATATACCTCAGAGAAGCCCTGCACTTAGTGACACTCAGTCACCCTCCTGTGGCGCATTTATGTCTGGGCAGATTCACACAGTGATTCATGTCTGTCTACAAGTGCATGAAGAAAATATTGTGTGATGAGTATGGTTTTCAGTTTGAGGAAGGTCAACACTGCAGGTATGGAAGAAGCACACGGGCTACGTCGATGTGGACAAGGTCTGACACTACTGTGTCTAGGTGGGCTATGATGAGCCAAGAGAGTGTGTGTTGGGGTGAGGGTGTACGACTATGATTATTTTGTCTTGCTTGTCAAGAGAATTAGCTTGAGATTAGAGTCTGAGTTGAGCTCTGCCACTTCCAAGCTGTTCTGTATTTTATTCATGAAATACAGCAAAGGCAGTTAATAGGAGGGAGAGAGATGAAGCTGGGTCAGTGCAGCCATGAAGTCTTCACAAAGCGCTATTTCAGCTCATTCGTAGTTTTATCTTGAAAAGCTGGCTCATCTCTCACTCACTCCCTCAAGAGCGAAGACCAAAAAGAGGACTCATAGAAAATAATCATAGAATTTTCTATTGCACTGACTGCCAAGATGAGGAAGAAGAGAGGGTTGTTTCAGAAGGGTAAAACCCCCTGAGGTGCAACGCGTTTCTTATCGCCATGAAAAGCATTAAATGACAGACTACAAGTAGCATTTTCAATATTCAGCAGATGCTGAACGGCTAATACCCACCGGTCAGTCTCTTTGCTGAACTGGCCTCTGCCCACGTCGTTGATGGCACACAGACGGAACTGATATGAGCGTGCTGGGATGAGGCCACCAACGGTAACACCAGTTGACTCTGGCTCGATGTTGGCCAACAGCACTGTCCAAGGAGCATCTAAAACAGAGAGGGCGCACATAGCCAGTCAATTGTAAATCAACTTGTGAGGCCATTAAGGTCCTCGAGGGAAATAAGATCTATTTAGCTCTTGCAAACTCAAACATTCATTGTTATTTTTGACTATTATCGCACACAATTGTTTCATTTTCAAGAATAATATAGCAGCTCCCGATAACAAAAAAAACAAAACAAGCAATCTATTTTTGTGTACACTCCCTCTAAATATCTGATTGCAATTCAATTATCCACAACCCAGAGCCCATCTGCATCCTAAGATTCATTTTTCTCTTAATGAGCAGTCATCTTTTCAGTTTGTCTGAGCTTCAATGACAAATGGTTGAACAATTTACTCTGTTGGTGAAAACAGTCCCATTCCTTTACTTTTTATCACGTAAAGGGAAGATAATAGCATTGGGCATCAACACAGTTTGGTTCCCCTGATCATTCATGAGGAAGAACACAAGTGAGACAATTGAATTATACTGATTGCACAAGGTATGGCAGGATGCAAATGGCAATTTAAGGGACACAGAGGAAATATAAAATAATAGTAGGGAAAGCAAATGAGTGCTTCTCTGGAGTATAGCGCATCAGTATTGCAACAAGAAATAACAAAATGCATGACACACTCACTGTTTTCTGAGACCTCAAGGATGTAGCGGATAAGGGGACTGTTGCCATCAAAGGCCTGGGCCCATGTGAGGTTGATGGACCTCTTTTCTATGGTACTCAGAACTGCTATTGGGTTTTCTGGAGCATGGGGCAGTTGCCTGTATACGCATGTGTGAGGGAACAAGTGATACAGAAAAAAAAACTAATCAGCAAGAGTCGCAGCTAATAACAGAATCAAATGACAGCTTGGTGTTGTTGATAAGAGAGGAAAGCAGAGATAAACCACAAACAGTAGGAAAACATCTATTCATTATGTCCTGGTCAGATTTGAAATTAAGAATAAAAACACAGACAGCAAGATAAGACGAGGGAGAGATGAGGCAAATATGCAGACCTGACTCGGAGGTGGGCACTGCGAGAGTCGTTGCCCCCCACTGAGGTCACCTTGCAGGTGTATGTTCCAATGTCACCCGACCATGTCTGGGAGATGTGCAGGGACCCGTCAGGATCCAGACGCAGGCGGGGCGACGTGTTCACATCAATCACTGAGCCGCTCTTCTCCCACACATGCCTGGAGGTATGTGCGTGAGCATGTCAGTATGTTAGACGCATTCACCAGGACACACAGGCTCACACTTTAGCAGTCTGTTGTGACAGCAAATTAGTTTTTCTCGCTGCCCTTGTTTCAGTTCATACAACAAACACAGAAGGTGCTGACGCCAATGAAAAGCCTTGTGATGCTGATAGCAAAGGGATTTGAATCTGAAATCATTTCTTTCTTTGTACAGCCTACCCTCTATGCATTTCAGTCCATGGTATATACCCACACAAACATATGGACACCCCCTCATTCAAACACATGCAAATAGACATGCACACACTGAGCTCCTGTGATTAATTGCGACTATCCGGGATCTCAAGCTAATCTCTTCTGTGTTGTGTTTAATTAAAGGCACTGTCTGAAGTTATTACTCTGTTTACATATTCATCTGTTTACCCCCGCAATCTGATCAATGTCGTAGGCCCACAGGTGACAGGCACTCTAATCACTGGGCTCCACAGACATCTCTTCAGTCCCGTACACACACTCATGCTCAAGACTTTCTGAAGGGTGGGGGGAAGCCGTTTACTAATTCCTCCATCTGACTCTAAGAGTTTCCGAATCTCCCCCATAGGAGGTCTTCTAAGGGGGGGATAAACACTACAAGATCTCTTGCTGATTTCATAAACTAATTAAGTATAACATTGATGCCCAAGCCTGTTTTTCTAGACTGCATAGAATTACAAAATACTTATAAATACTGCAAAAAAAAGAAAGAAAATTGCAACATATTACCTCACAGTGACGCTGGGATCATGTGTCACGCCACATGTCATAACAGCCTTGGTCCCTTTGATGACACTCTGGTCTTGTGGTGGTTTAGTGATGCGAGTACGTGCTGTAAAAACAGAGGCTGTTACTCAGGGGCTGACATTGGACTGTTCAGAACTTACTGGAACTGGTCTAATCTTTTCAACTATTTTATCAATGGTGGAGTATTTTGCAAGACATCCAAGGTGGTGATGGTGATGCTAATTGTTCACAGCAAATGACTACACGTATAATCCCCAAGACTATAGACCGGGTTACTGTTGTACTCACCCCAGACCACTAGGTCAGCTGAGGACTCGTCTATGCCACGAGAGTTACTGGCCATACAGGTGTAGGTACCAGCATCAGACAGGTGGGAGGGGCTGATTAACAAGCTGCCCGACTCAAGGAGGGTGAACCTGGGCAGCTGGACCGAGCCACTGGCCAAAACACGTTCACCTGCCAAAAGTGATTGATGGTATGGGATGGAGGACAGGGGGAACAGTGGAATATCGGAGAAATGTCAAGCAAACAAACAGGTGGGAAAGCAGTTCAGCAAAGAAATAAACTTATATTCTAAATATTTTCCACAGGTTTTGTCTAAATCTCGCCCCCGACCACAATCCCCATCAGAACCTCATGCTGTGAACCCACGCACCTTTCTGCCAGGTGATGGCTGGCCTTGGTGCTCCTGAGGTCTCACAATGCAGAATGACTGACATGCTGTCAATCACTGCACTGTCAGAGGGGCCAGCGGTGATGTTGGGAGCTATACCTGAATTGGGAGGGGTCAGCCATACGCACACACGCACGTACACGCATAGAAAGAAAAGCACGCACTGTAACAAAATCAGGTAAGACGGGTGATAATGAGAGACATAAACAGCTTTCTCCCTAATAAAGCATGCGCCGGCTGAGAGCTTAATAGACATGATAGAAGAGGAGGCTGTCAGGTCTCATTCTCAGGGACAGCTCTGAGAATCTGACAAGGCACCTCCATCTCTCCGCTTCTCCTGTTCGTTCTCTGATTCAAAAATAGGCAATAATTGCCAGAGCATCCAAGGTGACAAATCTGTCACTGCAAAGAGATATAAAGATAGATGGGTGTAGGAGGGAGAACGAGAGAAGGACAAAAGAGGATTAGAAATGAGAACAGAGGAGAGTGGATTTAAGAAAGGGAGAAAAAGGGAGGGGACAGAGAATGGAGGAGAAGCAGAAATAAGCAGGAGACAAGCTTTGAAAACATTTTCAAGGGGACGTACTCGTAACAGCTAGGTAGGTGTTTGTCTGGATCTCTCCTGCAAGATTGCGGGCAAAGCACTGAAACATCCCCGTGTCATCTGGCAGGAGACCGTTGATCTGTAGACTGCCTCCTACCAACACCCTGTACCTGGGTATCTTCACCGGGCTGATGGGCACTGCGTCCTTATACCATACTATGTCTGGTTGCGGTGTGCCTGGAGACGGAGAGGCTTTATTTTTAACTTGTCACCGTGACCCTCTTTTCATGTTTTTTGCTCTTTCGCATAGAGAATAGCATGAGCAAACGCAAACACCACTAACCTCGTGCCTGACACGGGATATCCACCACTTTCTCCATTTCTGCACTGATGTGACTTGGTGGTTCTTTTACAAACAGAGGATATTCTGTTTAGGAGAAGAGAAAACATAAATAATTGCCCCATTAAAGTGGTGCTTTTTTTTCCCGGAGCTTAAATATAAAATGGCAACACAATCTCTCTGAAAAATCTCAACATGAGGCCTAGCATAAAAAGGCAATATTTGGATGATACAGGCTCAGTCGTTCTGCGCAAAGTTAAAATGTTAGCTGTGGGTAATTTACCAAGAACATGCAGGTAAGCTCCAGCAGTGACTGAGGGGGTGCTGCTACTGCGGAGTGATGCTTCGCAAGTGTAGTAACCGGCATCACTGACTGCAGGCAGACTGATGACCAATCTACGGCCAAAATCTCGGATTCCTGTATTGATCACTGCCCCGTCTTTCCTCCACGTAATACTCATTTTCACAAGGGGTCTAGAGGAGAAAAAAAGATGAAACAAAAAAGAGAAAAAGAAAGCAAGAGGCATGGAGCGTGGATTTTAATACAGATTCATATTCTGTTTCAAGGTTACAGAGCACTGGAGGAGCAAGGTGATACATCTGTCATTCTGATTAAGTCTTTGAATTGGAGATAATAGTCAGAATTCAGGTCTGAGATAGTGTGAGATAGGAAGAACAGAGCGAAGCCTTGAATCAAAGGAAAGAACGAAGGAGAGGTAGGAAATAAAAGATGCGCAAAATACTTTTCTGTCGTGTTCAAACAAAGGATTCCAAGATTCATTAAAATGACAAAATATCAGGAGAAAGAATGTGGGGGTGTTTTGATCATTTGCGTAGACTGTATCTGTCTGTCTGTCTGGATTTGCATGTCTTTTTCTCTGTATCCACAAGCGTCTGAATGAACGCTTACCTTGCGTTGGCAACACACTCCATGACAGCTTCGTTTCTCCCCACTGTTACACTGGTGTTCTTTGGTGGGATGATGATGGAGGGGGCAATGGGGTCTGCAGGTCCTCCCACATCTATCACACAGATTGGAATGCACAAAAAAAGTGAAATACATCTACAAACTACATGCCTCCCTCAGATCGAGCCTGTGCATCTGCTTCATATATAGAACGGAGCACGACCAGATCCTTACATTGAGACTGACAGCCTGTCACTATCACCAGCAGGTTGCCAACTATTAACACCCTTGTCTTTCCTTTAGATTTTTTTTTGTAGTGCATACAGCATTTTCCTGAGCATGGTGTTAGAATCCATTATGTAACATAATTGAGACAAACACAAAAGGCGATTAAATGCAGCACCATCACTCGTGCATTTCGCGGCGCCTCCAGCCAACCATCGATTCACTGCCCTCAATCAGTGATCTCTCTCTGAATCTGATCTCATTTTCCCCCACCTCCCCAGAGTACAGGTATGGGCCTGTGAACTTGTATGTTCTAGTGATTGCTTGTTCACAGTGTGTTGCATGTGTGTATTGTGTGGAGGTGCATACGCACACGAGTCCATTTTTAGCTGTTAGGTTCTTAATCAAGTTTGTTATTATAATAGTTATTTTGTGCCACCTCATGTTAAGTTTTACCCTTTCATGGCTCATAATTTTAGAATCTTAAAAGTGTTATGACAATTTTATTCTTCCCTGAACAATACTACCAAAATCTTATTTCAATCTTACACTATATTATATAGGTGGCACAGTGTTGTGGTGCTTAGCACTGATGCCTCACAGCAACAAGGTTCTGGTTTCAAATCTATTGGGGCCTTTCTGTGAGGAGTTTGCACGTTCTCCCTGTGCCTGTGTGGGTTCTCTGCCACCTCTGCCACATGCTTGTTAGGTAAACTGGTGATTCTAAATTGGCCGTAGGTGTGAGTGTGAATGGTGGTCTGTCTCTCTGTGTTAGCCCTGACATAGACAGGCAACCTATCCAGGGTCGGTTGGTATAGGCTCCAGCCCCCCGTGACCCTCCAGAGGAAGGGAAGTGGTTACAGAAGATGAATGAATGAACTATATCATATAGTTATTACTGCAGTGCAAAAAATATTAACATGTGAAATACTTACATACACACATAAATTCATAAATTGTTATAACTTATGTATTTATAAATAATTACTGTCCAAGCACATTCGGGTAAAGACAGACGCAGCATACTTTTCATCTTGCTGGCATTTTGCTGTTACATTTACAGAATGCATTTAACATTTTGACATTAAAACATCTGAATTAGCCTCAAAGCATACAAGAACACAAGTTAATTTAGATTTGATAATAGTTGCATAGCCGCACTGAGTATAGAAAAGGAAGTGACCGGAAAATTCACTGTTGAGATGTTTGGTACGTTAAAAAAAAAGACTGAAATTGGGAGCAAAGAGGAAGAGATTGTGAGACTGCAGCTGACTGAAATAAACCATTTCATTATGGCGGTACAACACTTGGTTCATTTTGTTCAGAAGTTATTGGATACTACGTGAGATTAAATTGCCATGGGTCTTATGTTCTCTGAGTTCCTGATAAAGTTTATGGAAAAGTCAATGTGGAGAGAGGAGGGGAAGAAGACTGATGGCGTGAGAATAATTCAAACACAAGTAATTTAAAACTTTTACCACAAAAAGGAAGTCCTGAAAAATCAGTTAACGTATTTCCTAAGGTCGCTAGTTGGTTGAAATATGTGATTCAATAATTTATGAATGATTTATTGATCAGAACAATTGATACTGTTCTAATCAATACAGGCATGCTGATCCAGTAAGAAGCATAATGATTGTTGAACTTGAATAAAGTTGCCCCAGTTAGAATTGCAACAGTAATTTAATGTATATTTGAAGTATATATTATGTTTTACAGCTCTGTGTAAATATACAAACTGAACAGGTTAGCTAATTAAGTCATTTAAATACCATCAAATCTGGCTGAAAATGTGGTCCATGAAAAAAGCATCACATGAAAAACTGTGGACATTTATTTACACTCATCAAAGAGCTCATTTTATATTCCTTGATTCCTTGGCAGGCGCTAATTAATGTAGCCAACTGCAGTTTGTAAACTTTCAATGTTGGGAGCACTTCAAGTGTGTAAGCCTTTAATTAAACGGAAAAGCTAAACAAGGTGGCTTCCTGCATCGCAAACTGTCACTACTAGTGTCACTGTGTTGTTTACGTCTGTCTGTGTCCAAAAACAAACATAAACCCAAGTCAACTGTACTGGATTTCACACACTGAAGAATAAAACTATACACAACATCTGCCTGCTTGGAGTGTTATCCAGTGTCTATTTGCCTTTGACATTACACTCAGGCTATCTTGTGTCATTTAATGCATTTTTTACTGTCAACATATTTGCTAACACACAGCTGTAAAGGAAACAAAAAAAATAGAAAAAAACCCAACTTTTTAGATATAAAATAGTATCGGGTGATCTGCAAGGTCAGATTCAGTGATGTCTGGTCCCCACAGATTGCTACGCCATGCGGTACTGAGCACTGGATTACAAACATTGCATTAAAGCTTTGAAGAGGACATACTGGACTGAACTGATATTGAAAATGGTGCAGCTTCATATGCAAGCGGGTTAAAATCTTCATACAATAGATACAATTCTCATCACATAATGTTACTGTAGTTACGATAGTGGGAATGTTACTATATTATGAGAGATCTCTTCTTCAGCTTCTGGAGATCTCCTTTTAACAAAGATAAGCTGTAAGTAGTATAAAACGATCTAACTTCTATTTTCTTTTTCGACGCAGAAAACACATTTAGTCGTTTCATTGGCTGGCCATGGTAAGCAGTGACTTTGCTTGGATGAAAGGAAGTGAGAGTAGGTCATTTATGGGACTTCAGATAAAAGAAGTAGGTGGTAGGATGTGAAGTGTCAAGTTCAGCTAAACTTAAATAAGACCATGTGACCATGCTGATACCACCAATGCTACACTTCATTTGTTGTGACCATGAGGCTGACCTTCTTATCTGATTGTGTGCCTTTGTGTGTATGTTTAATGATTTTCTCGGTGTCACTTTCATAAATCTGATTTTTTTTTGTGAGGGGCAATCAAACTGAAGGTGCACTTTACGGGCTCGTACATCAAGGCAGTCGGAGAGATGCTGCTGGAGCTTCACCTACAGTAAAACCCAATGTATGACTGCAATTCGTCTCTCAAGACTGAGGTTAGGGGGAGGACTTCAAAACAAGACCGCAACTGTTGCGGTTGAGGTAATTGGGTACGATCGTGTCTGTTTGACAGAAAGAAGAGGAATGAGTGACACGGTGAAGGGATTTCGCCAGTAGAGGGCACTATCTCTGTTTCTATTGTCTATGGCTGGGCCACCTGTTGTATAGCTGCTGTGTTGAATGAACATGCACCATAAGTGGGAAGCTGAGAGGAATACAACCTTTGTCAGTGCAGTCTACCGATGACAGCAGCCTGCTAGTGAGCTGGTGTGTGTATGTGTGTGTACTCACTCTCCACTACAAGACTAATAGGCTGACTGGTTTTGTTTTCTCCATTCTTGTCATTGACTGCTTGGGCATAGTAACGTCCTGCGTCAGGGGCCACTGTGGACAGGATGACCAGCGTGTTGTCTAGGGTGATGGCGCTGAGTTTGCACAAAAAAAAACAAACAAAAAAACAACAAAAACAAAGACAAAAAACACACATTAGTTTAATTTAACCACATTAACATGCATGAATTTCTGCAACGCTCACTTAAACTCTTCACAAACAGCTTTAGATAGCGCTGAATCTAGATGAACTAAATTAGGGTAAACAATTTGGCTTCCAATTAAAAGAGACAACTCCAGTCAACTAGTGTGCATTCGAAAATATGTCCCCAAACACACTTGAAAACATGTATGCATACACCGCACACAGACACATTCTTAGCAAGCGCACAGACACACTGAAGTCATTAAACCAGAGCGGCTGTTTCTCACAGTCAACCTAGAGGGTAGTTGATGCTGAAGGTCAGGCTGAGTTTTATTCATGGAAGCCGTTGCACAGATAGGCCAATTGCTCAGTTGTCTGTTTGTCTGAATATATTAAAACACATTCATTGTTCCTGTGACTGCTAGGTAATGCACTTGGATATCGACACATCAGCTCTGCAAGATGTTACTTAAAGCACGATCAGAGTCCATCTTCATGCAACTTACAGTAATATGAGTGGATAAAGTTTGGCAATAAACACAGATATATGACTTAAAATACCTTTCGCCATTTCAGACACACTGTAATGTAGCAGGCCAGCTAATACAAGAAATTAAATTGTAAAAACCTCACCTATAAATGGACTGGCAATTGGCTTAAAACATGCAAAGTTATCTGTGAATGTTTGTTAGACTAGTGGTCAAACACCTTTGTGAAAATGAGAGCTGATGTTAAGCGTGCAGACAGATTAGGGCTCTTTGTAGCTGCCAGTATCTTCCTTATCAGTGCAGGATAAACAGACAAACTCCTCAACAATTAGGAGGCAAGGCTCTCAGAGTCAACAGACACTTATACAAATGCGCTAGAACCAATACACACACACACACACACAAACACTCACACACACCTGTGAATATCAATGTGGCCTGACACGAAGAGAGCAAACAAACAGCAAATGCAGAGTGTCCTGTCAGAGGCTCTTATTGTCACGGAGCACAGTTTCGCTGCCTCTCTTCTGTTAAGTGCCAGCTGCATAGTAACCAGCTCTGAGATTGGTCAAACATTCATGGAAAGGGGCTGAGATTTTTCCTCATACTTTTCCTCAGTGCATGTACTATGTATTTGAGTCCTGTAGACAGAGGATACATTTATTCTTAAGGAACAACATGCAACATAGGCGACCCCGGCCACCTCAAAATGTGGTCAGAGATTGGATCTCTCATATGCGATCTCAATGCGTCCTGGGTGTGACCACACCTGTCTTTTACATGATCGATCACCCAGAATGGATATTAATGCAAGGTCTGAACAGACCCTAAAAGGTTAAAGTATTCAAGCCAGCCATGACGTTGTAACGCAGGCTGCTGAATAGATCGGGGGGAGAGGGGGGATTACACAAGGAAGACGGCACATACAGATACACAGTCACGCTCTGATCTCCCACTGTACATATATGACCTCACACAGATTTTACCACATGCACATACAATATGCACACACCCTCCCACACATAAATCCACCCAGGGTTGAGAGTTGCCAGTCAAACATACCGTCAGTTGAGACCTTTTGTCCAGTTTTGTCTAATTGGTTCCCCTGGTACCTGCTCTGTTTCCACCCTTCAATCATTCTGCTTGCAAAGTCAATAAGGGTGATATAATAACCTGCTTTATCACGGAGGGGAGATTCAATGATGAACACAAGGCCTTCTTTGGCATTCGTTCATCAACTATTCTGCTCAACTTCACTCATGGGATGCGAGGAGATTGGAGAAAATCTGCGTTTTGAACCTCTTAGAGTTCTCTGAAGTGAGAGATATTCTGCTTCAGCAGCTCAGCATTCACCATCAACTCATATATGAGAGCACTAGATAATACAAGCACAGATACACACATGCATACGTTCTTGGTTCAAACCAAAACCACCAAGCTGGGGTGAATGTCGACTTACATGCGGCTGCTGGGGGGAATCTTACGACCATCTCTGAACCAGGTGATCTGGGGCCTGGGGAAGCTGTGAATCCGTGGTGCATGGATGAGAGCACCTTCGCCCTGAGATACAGTTTGAGATCTCTCACCCTCCACAAAACCGACCATGTCTAGCAGACATGAGAAATGAATGAAAGGGAGACAAAAATAAGAAAAAACAAGACCAGACGATAAATTATTGAAAATACATGCCAGCAAAAAGGACTGAAATAAAAAATAGTCATCACTGTCATTAATGCAGTGTACCATTTTAAAAAGCTTAGCTAGCTTCTATAAAAGTGACTCATCCACATACTGTACATGACAAGCCTTTCACAAACATACTGCTGAGAATACATGGATACAACCCCACACTTACAGGCAACCTGCACTTCAGTACTGCACTGCATTATCGCACCCACTCGGTTTCGCACAATGCAGCGGTAGTGGCCAGCGTGCGATTGGTCCAGCGAAGGGATCAGGTACCTAATGTGCACACACAGCAGCATTAGTGCAATTAGTCATACCAGAATGACAGACATCTTGCCGCTTTTATCACCCACACTCCAGATTCTTAATTAATTGAGATGTTTCACTGAGCACCAGACACACCGCTTAAATGGCATTACACTTAGGCATGAGATGTAATTGTTCAAAAACAGGAATTGAACAAACATGTAGTTAGGTGCTGGTGTAGTGCTGGATGGTCAGTGCTGAAGTAAAGAAAAACAAATGACATTTTAACTCAGAGATAGCTGAGGTCCTGACTAGCAGAACTCACTAACACCACTATTATCCTGTATCTTCAGTCAGTGGAATTAATTCTTCCTTCACACATTTTGAGAAGCCAGAGCTCTGTCTCTTGCCTGATGTGCATACATGTTAAATGGTCTGTGTGAAATACAAGATAGATAACCCAAGAGATTAGTCCCCTTTAACTGGTTTGCTACTGCCAGTTAAGAGTGTGGCATCCGCTCTGGCCATGTTCCCCCTGCACTGCAATTCGGGGCTATGGTGGTGGTGGTGGTGGGGGGGTCTGATTAAATGGATTCCAGTTCTCCTCTTTGATCAGGGCTGGTGAAGAATAACAAGCAGGGGGATGGACTGCAAGGCGGACCCAGAGACTATGCCACGTGAGTGAACAGCCAACTGCTGAAGAAAGACGGGAAAGAGAAGAAGAAGATGAAGGGGGAGAAGGGAAGAGGGAGGATGTGAGCGAGGGGGAAAACGACAAGCAAGCATTCGCGTGTATGTGTGTGCGTGTGTGTGCGTTTGTGTGATGGATTACATGTGTGAAAGTAACCAGACAATGCCACCTGAGAGTGTCCAGGGGTCTAGTCAGAGTCCAGACAGGGCTAGAATTGGATAGAAAGTTACTTCCACTGTGGACTGATGTGACCTGTGAACACGCATGCAGGCATTCTGGAACACAAGCATACTGTATATGTACACACTTATGCATACACACACATCTGACGCAAGTCCTTGTTGCCTCACTCTGTGCTGTTAGTAAAATGTTTCAAAGTTGTGTTTATAGGCTGAAATATAAATCCATGGTAGGGGAAACAGCATGTTATTGCTCCCAGTAACAGAGTAAAGTAGCCCAGCCACACTGTACAAGTTGATGAGAGAGAAAAATCTATTGTACTGTGTGACTTCATTCAAAGAATAATAGCTTCAACAAACAAGAGAGAAGAGAAAAGAGCTATCCTCTAACACCATCATTGTATGTTGATTAGTGTGCAAGATACAAATCGGAATAAATTTGACAATTCCCAGAACACAAGATGTAATGTTTCAAGGGAGGTATGAAACCAAATCAGTCCTGAATAAATCCATAGAAATTAGTTTGTGTAAAAAATGAATTTGAATAAAAATTTGCAATTGTGCTATTAGTTACAATTAAATGCCACTAAAGTGTCCTCATGTAGTAAGATAATTATAACTGATGAATTAAAAAATGGTGATAGAATTAACTATTAACTAATTAACATTCCTCACCTGTATTCCAAGGAGAAACGTGTAAGCTCAGTACCATTGTAGATCCATTTAAATTCCAGAGGCCAGCTGCCCTCAGCCATGCAGGTTAGGACCAGGCGGTTTCCCTCCAGGTGAACCTGGGACTGAGGAGGCTCCATCTTAAAGTAAGGTGGGACATCGTCTACTGGAAATAGAAAGAGAAGAAGGGGGAAAACGGAGAGAGTGATGTGAAAAGGAAAAATAACTATACATGAACAGAGAGAAAGAAAGAATGTGAAGCAGTGGGTGGGGGTCGCTAGTAATAATGACGGTGATTCAGAGATTCACCAACCCCTATGAGGAGACACAACACAATTTCAGATATTCGCAGAAAATGAGGACTTAGAACAAGCCTTTTCCAAATTTCTTTTGCACTGGTCGGGAACTTGAAGGCCAACAGAAAAGATTGCCGAAAAGCAGATGCCAAAGTTGTTATTGCAAAGGCAGGTTTCATTTCATATTTAAAGGTGCTGGCAAAGATGTAGAAGATACCTCTGTGTAAATGAACATACCTCTAGATCAGTAAAAGACAACGAGGAGGGAGACAGGGAGGGAGAGGGAAATGAAGAGATGAGGGAAGAAGGAATAAATAGAAAGCTAATGGAGAAAAATACCCCTAAGAAAAGACTGCAAGCAAGTTAGACGAAGAGAGAGAATGCCAAACTAGGAAGCCATAGGGGGCAGGGTTGGTAGGGGCAGCTTTAAAAAACACAAAGTTTCCCAGTCTTAAACCTCCTTTTCTGACAGGATGAGTTATGCTCTGTGCCTCCCTTCATTTATCTTTATAGTTCCCTAATGCAGCCAGATTATACAGGCCCCATCCGCAACACTGCACACAGCAAGTGCAGCTACAAAAAGCCTTTAAGGTGATACGCTAGGTCCAAGGCTGAGCTTGGAGACAAAGTGCTTTCATTTGAAGCTGATGAAAAAGGCATGATCAGAACTATTGATCTGTCTGCCTCACCAGCCATGGGCGACACTGAGCCGATTGTGCCAGTGTTTGTGGCTAATTAAAGTCTGTATTAATAGTTGCAGTAAGCCGCCAAGGCCTGGAGCAAGCTTGCTTCCACACTGACGTACTGGCTGATTACTGGGGCCTCCTTTGCTCTCCACACACATACAGAAGCGCACATCCACGATTTATGGAGGTAAATGGGGAGGATACCATGGCAGAAGTGGGTGAACACGAGGGCAGCCTCACTGAGAGGGAAGGGGATGCAGAAAATTTAACCTGATTGAAACTGTAAATAAAAGTGTGACTGCGAAACACAGAGGTGGTCATGCCTGACACATAGTATAAGAAGAAATCTGTACACATTGTCACACACAATACCAGGCTGAATCTTACTCCCCTTTCACACCACTTATACAAGGAGGCAAACAAATAACAACCATCACATTACTTTCTGTCTCCAAAACAAGTCCTTACATTTTTATGTCTGGTAGGAACAAAACTCAACTTATCACGTTTTTCAACCAGCCTTCTGTGAACCTTTTAATGAAAAACACAATAGAGTCCAGCAATACTGAAACTTGAAACTGAATCCTTGCCCGGGTCTAAACGTGGGACTACTAAGGTTGCTTCACAGCAATTCCGTCGCTAATGCAATTGTACTTGGCATACACAAACACACACACACACACACACACAAACACAATCCCATGACAGGTTCAGGGTGGCTATGTGCAGTTAGTAGTTCCGCTCCATCAGTAAGGATCAATTAGAGATCAAGACATCCAGACTCAGGTATTGATAGTCTGAGGTGTGGAACAAGGAATGAGCTTTGATTATAAAATTCTTCAACATTTGTCATCTGTCTCACCTTTAACCCTTTAACATAATCCAATTCTGTGCTGCAGAAGCCAAGACAAAAAAGCTCTCTATGTAACACCCAAGTGATCTCTCTGAGACTCTGTATGCACTTAAATGACCACAATAGTACTACCCTTAGACAGGATCCTCTGCACACTAACCTCTGCAATCTATGAGTTTCCAACAGAGAACCTCATGTCTGATCCTGACTCACCATCTTCTTCATTGTGCTTTTGATCTTCACAGTGAAATGCTTAGGTCAAACTGATGCATGTGTGCTTCTGCAATAGATGTTACATGCATAGTGCTTGTGGCAGAATTTTGCTTCAAATGTTTTTCTTGTATATGTCTGTCAAACTTTGTAATGTATACAGTATGTACAGTAGGCTGGGTACACTTTAAAGGTGCCATGTGTAAGAATTGAGGTAAAAATATCCAAAAAATGAGCTACACGCATCAAAAGAATGAGAAGAAATAAGGGCGATGATGCCATTAAAAAAATGACAAAGTATGGTGCTGCAGAGATATTAACCTGAATTAGCATGCTAAATTACTAGCTACAGCCCGACAGTTGTCGTAATACCAGTTTCTGCCATGGGAGGCGGTATGCGGGCAACATAACCGCCAGCCAAACTGCAATACACGAATAACTCGCACGGCTTGTGGGCGTACTTGAACCTGATGTCAATCGTGTGGAAAGTACAGCCCACTACTAGGCCTACATTTCAGTTCAGGGAAGAGAGTGGAAGAATGGCTGAAGCCCTTGGCAAGAGACCCTTACCACCACCACAACCACCCGCTGCAGGGAAAAAAACGCGCTCGGAAGCACAAATAAAATCGGATAAAAAAAGGAACAGATCCCGAGTGAATATTGGCACTGCTTTCCATCGCTGGAGACAACTGATGGACATGAAAGAAATGAGGTTCGACTCCGAACTTGCAACATTTCTTTTGGACTGGTAAGTAAGATGCTGTTAGTATTTCGCTAGAAGTTTGTTTGATATGTTTGTGTAGTTTTTCGGGAAGTTATAACATAAAAATGTTTCGAAGGCTGTTCGGTAAACGTGCTAATGTTAGCGATGGCTAACCGTAGCTGTTAGCGTTTGATAGTTAGCTCTACCCACAGATCCGATCCGGTTTTCACCTGTTAGGCTATCTACCAAGCTGATGCTAAAATGTAACATTAGCTAAGAAGCTTGTAACTTATTTTTTTATTCAAATTTTCTTTCAACAATTACAGTATCAGGGCACATCGTACATATATAGTTAAACATTCATTCTTATATCAATGTCCTTATTGTTCAATGGCAATGATGGTGTCCTCTTCTCGTCTTCTGTAATCAGTCCATTTTTTACATTTATCCTCAAATTGTGTCTCTTGTAGTCTCAGTTTATGTGTGATTCTCTCCATTACAAAAATCTCTTCCACTGTGCATATCCACTGCTCCTCCGTCGGGGGGTCTACTTTGTACCACATTCTGGTAATTGTTTTTTTACTGGCTGACAACAATACTTTAACCAGATACTCATCCTCCTTTTGTATTGTATCTTGTGTTAGATTCCCCAAGTAGAGTATCTTACATATTTTTGGTATCTCATATCCTAGCTAAGAAGCTTGAAATGTCTTCGATGATAATGAACCCCAAATGGACGCACGAAACGTAACGGAAAACATTGCAAGGTGTAATGAGACCGAATGTTTTTGGTGACTAATGATAACTTACTTAATTGCTAGAAGAGGTATTGCCAATGAAAATCAAACTTGATATACATAAAGATCATTATAGGTCCCGTGAGAATCAGTAGTTTGGCTGGCGGTTATGTTGCCCGCATACCGCCTCCCATGGCCGAAACTGGTATTACGACACTTGGATATTTTTACCTCAATTCTTACACGTGGCACCTTTAAACTACTGTGGTGCTGCCAGTAATGTTTCAGGTTGTTGTGTGGTCCTTTAGTGTGATATGGACGCCAAATATGGTTTGTTATGGTATGTGACTTGATGGAGAAAGAAGCCTATTGTACACCACTTGCAGTACAGTACAGTACATAACGTATCTGAATGACATGCTTACTATGGGCGACTGGCTACACTGGGCCATGTTGGAGCAGGCCTATATTTTTTTTTTTTTTTTTTTCCAGAAAACACAGTGATAGAGGGAAGAAGAAAGGCCAAAGCACTGGCCTGGAAGAATTCCTTAATTCCAATGAAGAAAGAAGGAACAGCCGTAGGTATAGTAGTGATAGTATAGTCAGGAAAAGTAAAACTGGAATAGAGTACCAGAAGGCTTTTAATGTTCTGTGGAGAGTGGTGACCCAAACAGCCAACCATGGACCAGCAGAGCTCATTCACCAAAGATATAAAAACACCTTATTTTATCCTGACAGCTGAGGCTGAATGGTGGCATGGCTCCAGCCATGTCCCCTGCTGCCTACACAGAATTGAATGACTGTGGGACAGGGACCACAAGCGCCATGGCACCTTTATAACCTAGTTCCATTGTGCTCTCCAGTGTACCACGCTGGCATGCACTCACACAGATGGTGTTCACATCTGGCTTTTTTCTTGTATTCTTCCTTGCTCATTTTGTGCCTCACCTCCTTGCCCCAACTCCACTCCAGCAGCACTGAGACGTCCCTGTCCTTCGTTTCATCTTGGGACATATGTGTTTGAGTCTATGTATCCACATCCTAGCTAGCACTTTGCAAAACTGTCACTGAGATAATAAAGATGCACAGCAATGATGGATGGTGGGATTCCTGTCTGTTGAAACATTCAGAGGTCCATTTCTTAATCATTCTACCTTCCTCTTTATTGTATCCACCTTTTGTTCTCTTCCTTCACACACACATGCATATGCAAAGCTGCTCTGTTTCCTCGACCATCTCAATTTCTCCTGATGGAGCATCATGTCATCCAGGAACATTTAGAGCTGTCATTTAAGTTCTTCAATTGGACTTTAACATGTGAGATGGGTCATGGTTAGCCTTTCTGACAGGGGTTATTCAACTGTCATGGCATTGACCTTGGCCTAGTAATGGGTTGGAGAGATGGTTCGGGTTGGGGGATGATGGGCATGAGTTTGGGCATATTAAAAGCAAATGAAACTCCTCCCTTATGAATACAGATGCACACAAGATGGAAACACGCACATATATGCACACACACATGAACATAGTAGGTTCTACTATTCATTTGAAAATGAGCTGAGAATATTTGGTCCAGGACATGAAGCAGAACACAAATATAGACACACACACACACACACACAAACATCCTGGGTAATAAACCTCTCCTCATGAAAACTGGGTCTATTCTGAAGGTCAGGCTGATCTCAAGCTGCTGTCACACTGACAGCAGACATTTCGCCAACTTACACTCCATCAATTAGGTGAGCCAGAATGCAGGTCAACAAGAACAGAGGAATTAAGAAACAGAACAAACAAGACAAGCCAGAGCAGAAAGAGAGATGGATGGGGAGACAGGTGGTTAGAAAAATAGACGACTAAATGATAAAGAGAGATTTAGAACTGATGAAGAGGCAGGGTGAGATGAGGACCTGAGAGGGGAGAAAGGGAAACAGAAAGAGAGAGGAGGTTGTCCTCTAACACCAGGCGACAAGGTGAGGAGACCTATTACAATAGAAGCGAAACAGCAGGCCTATAAGACAGGGAGGGGAGATAGAGCGCCTCTATGTACCCCAACATTCATTTAGAGAAATGGCCCACAGATCAGCATTTGCATGGTATATGTGAGTGCCAGTCCATCACAGCTTAATGTGCCCCAGCCTGCCTGTATTTATACCCTCTAAATCACTTTTGTCCACCATTCAGGTTGACTATGCACTATATAATATCTGGTTGTATCTCTGTTATATTTTTAAAAGCTAATACACTCATACAATCATGTTCTCTCCTCAGAGGAAGAGATGAAGTCGGAATATGGATTTCCATGTGAAGTTGTTAAATGTTATTCTTTCTAATGCTGCATCTGCTTTGATGTTGAAGAAAAAGTCCTCAGGTAGTTGCAGTGGGAATCCTGCATGCGTTCCAGCTGTGTTTAGTGGATTGCCATGGGTTAATTGATGTGTAATTGATGTGATTAATTGAGGTGTAATGTACCGTGGTGACGTGCCTGGGATCCCTCTAGCTGCAGGGTCTGTGTTTGTGTGCATGCGTGTGTGTTTAGGTGTGTCTACATGAGGCTACAGCAACAGAATTAGAAGCAGTAGCATCCAGCCAACAAATGGAGATTTAATTAGGAGTGTAGACGGTGCGGGAGCCTAGTCAATGGCCAACAGATTGAATTATCTGGACACACACTCCAGCAGGCAGTGCAGACGAATTCGCAGTCGCACACACACTCAAATGCACACACCATTTCTGTTTGGAATTCTTCTCTGTTTGCCTCACTGCTCCTGAGTGCTTTCTTCCACCTCTCTCCTATGCTCTGCCTGTCTTAAAGTATCTCCCACGTTTTGATTCCCTCCTCCTTTTATCTCTTTCCATCTTGAATAACTTTTCTTTTTTTCTCTTTTCAACGCCACAATAACAGTTTCGACTCTGCATGTCGTGGCAGTCTCTCTTTCTTGGCAGCCTTGATCTCCCCCAATACAGTAGTTTACATACACTCTCTCTCCGCCTCTCATCAGATTCCATCTCTTTCACACATTTTCACTTTACATGTCCCTTCATTCTTAGGTCTCAGGCAAAAAAGTCTCTCCATCTTTTTCTGTATTTTTGCACTACTTCTTACTCTGTATCCTCTATCCTCTATCATTTAGTCCTTAGCACTATTTCTGAGTCACTAGCAGTATATTGTATGGCGTACTGAGGGATATGTCTGTGATATCCAGGAGCCTAATTAGTGAGTCCAGCTCCTGGCAGAGAATGCAGCACACAGAGGAGCACAGGCACAAGGCCTGATGTCAATTAATGAGACCTTGCACACCCACAGCCACCATTTCATGCCCTATGCAGCATCCAGCCTACAGTCAGCTCAGCCTTGTGCAATGAACAGTATGGAAAACCACAGCGGAACAGCTCTAGCTAGATGTAAGACAGTTATGTCTTTAATCATCAATGGATAGTCATAACTTTGTAAAAGCTAAAGCTGGGATTCTTCTTGTCTGACTTTGCGGTGCTCAAATAAGATTTGTGTCTTGTAGCAACGAGCTGTAAACACATCCCTGTAACCAAAAGGTCAATGCCTTGCAAACTAACAATATATTTGTATTATGTATATATATTATAAGATGTGTAATAGTTTTGTCTTAAGGAAGTAACTTGGCGGTCACTTGGTGGTTTGGGGAGCTCTTGGTTAGAGGAATGCCATAGATCTCGCATCCAGTGTAGTGTGACTGTCATCACAGAATTATTTCCCAAATGTGACAGACAGCTTGTACAATTTGAAGGGTGAAGCAAGGTTTTGTACGCCATATCTCAAACACATCTCATTCTGACATTCCTGTTTTCTCTTTTCACAAGGGAGAAGGCAGATGGTAACAGGTTAAGGAAATACCGGTTTTCAGTTTATCTTTTTTTAAGAGACAATAGACAATGTTTGAAACTAAAGAAAAAAAACTAATGAAAACATTCAGATCGGTGGCCAGCTTTATCACAAGGCATAAGAAGGTTGGAAACAGGCCTAAGTGAATTTAGAAAGTGGGGCAAAGACTAACAGAATAAATAAATAAGATAAACACATTGAAATGTGAATTCCACAGGGCCCCGGGTCATTAGAGTTAATACTGTGAGTAATGCCATCTGCTGCGATTGTTTACACTAGACGGGATAATTAGATCCTAATTAGTAGATAGTATGGTAGGGGAAACATTATTTCACACGCACTCAGATGGAAATAATCAGATGCACCTGCAGTGTTCTCTTGCCTGTCCATCCTGGGACCTGTGGGTAACACCGTGAAGATGTAGCTATTAGACAGTTTTGATTTAATTGCTGGATGCTCCAAACACAATCTGGGTTTTTCTGCCTTCCCACCATTAGCATATAGGAAGACTTGTGCTCTTTCGGAGGCATCTTTTCTACAGACATTTTGAAAACCTGTGTGCTACTTGTCTCCCTTCATCTCTCCGTCATATTGTCACGGGTTTACAGGTGTGTCGGAGCATAAAAATGTGTGTGAATATTCTCCCCAGAATATTATCAAGCAAAATGCATAAGCTCAAACTGCCATGTCCCATCCGTGCTTTTCTCCCCAACCGATCCCTTTGAACATCTGAATGGGAGAGATACCACTGGCATGCTAATAGTGTTTTGCTAAGTGCAAGGTATCAAGGCACCTGCCATTATGTTTGTGTGTGTATGTGTGTGGAATAGCTGGTGATTCTGATTCTTATCAGTGTGCCAAAGTGCATGCGCGCCAGAGATGAGTGGCAGGGGATGGCAGTAAATGCTAATGGAACAGAGCAGCTGACAGAAAAAAAGAATTATTATTTCCCTTCATTACATTTACAGGGCTTGCCTGTCTGTCTTTCTCCCTTGACTGTGCTGGACCCAATGCTGAACAGAAATCAATGCTGGCAATGCTTTATTTACCAGTTTTTCAGAAGACAAACACCTTTTTTAGTGTGACTCCATCATCCATTCTAGAATTGGGATCTCAGGAGTTTCTCACACTGGTCACACAGATTCAATTACACGTGAGCAATATCAGGTCTTTGGCAGGAAAGAGTTGGAGGTGATATATGACCAGATCTGAAGAACGTATGGAGGAAGGATTCGATGTTTGTTTCATCTTCTCTTATTTGGTGGAGGTTTGGAGTAGCACAATCATCACCTCTGTGAACAGGGCAGCCAGTGGGAGCCTGTTCCTAATTGAGACCTCTGGAGTGTGAGAGCTGACAGAATGGTGCTTATCACTTCACTGCCTCCCTACACCACATTAAAAAGAGGCCCATGACCACTATTTTCTTCCATCATCAAAGCCAGACTCAATAGTCCTGCTCTGCGATGGTGTGACTCCAACCCCATCACCTCCAAAATAACTTCCTTCAGATAAAACGCTAAGACCTGCCTGGCTCCTACCCAACATCTCTTCAGACCTAAAAGGCCTCCACAAGGTTTCCTTGCCTTGTTTCTCAACAGGAGGGAAAAAAGATTTGTGGTATTATGGCAGCCAGCATGCTGCAAAAAGGCAGACAAAATTAGAACACCCTGACATTACGCTTATCAGAATGTTTGGCTGGTCTGTACATGACTAAACACCAAGGTGTTCATCTCAGTTATCAGATACAGTAACAGGAGCTGAGAACCATGAACCTCAAACAAAGCAGGAAGAAATCTCACTCGGAAATACTAATTGTTTTCCTCTCTCCACATGACTCTCTAAGGCAGTTTAGTGTTCAGAAAGATGACTAGGATGAGCATAATAACACCATATGTGAATACCAGTGAGTGTGAAAATAATAAATCATTATGAGTCACTAATTACGCAGACTAAAAACAACAAGTACATTTGGGCATATTTGTTGTATACATACAATCAAGCTGTGTCCTTTGTCACCCTTCTCTTTTTAAAACCATCCATTCATCTCATATCTAAGGTGGCAAATCCCAAATTTCTACTTGAAAAGATAATTTTTACCTAAAAGTTGTAAGCTGCCTTACATGAAAACAGTACCCTTTAATCAATAGTTCTTACATTACTCACAGCACTAACTACAGCTCAGACCCCGGCGCTAACAATGTGATCTAATATATGAGACTGATGATGTTTTTCTAATTATATTCTGAAGCTTGCATCGAAACATTGCAGTCAGTCCTACGGTGATCTTGGAAGGGTTGTTTTCCTGCATTTCAGATCAAAAAAGCTTTAACTCTCTGCAGTCCAGCCCATCTTTGTACCTCATTTACACACAAGAGAATGCAAGAAAATGTTAAAAGGTTTTGAAATTTCCCAGGTGAAAACCACGGTTAGCTCTATTTCTGACACAATCTTATACATATGGAAACGCTCTTTAAATCCAAAAAAAAAGAATTACAACCTCAGCAGTTTTACTCCTAACAGAATGTCACATATATCCCGGAGGTTATCATTAGATAATACATAAATTTAAATAGGCACACCATATTCCATCAGGTTAATGTATTCAGAGAGATTTTTTTCCCCGCTCTGCTATTGAAATGTTTCCACCACTGGGCTTAACACACCAGTAGACAAAAGTCATGTTGTTAATTCTCTGAACTTTCTCTGCCTCTAAGGACCTACAGAGATGAGGGATTGGTTGTAGTGGGCGGCAACTACACACTGAAATATCTGTGGATGATCGAGCAGTTACAGCATAATGTTACTGGCGCCCAAGCAAAGGCGTGAGTGATTTGAAGACTTAATGTGGCCCAGAGTTAAAGCCTGTGATTTGCATCATAAATGTCTGTTAAATTTCCACTTTCGGAAATAAATATCACTAAATGACAACCTGACAGGGAGCCAGATGGGGGAGGTGGGAGTGACACTTTTTTCACATTTGTATTTTCCACTCATGATGGGACCTAATTCCATATTACTGCATCTAAAAGCCATGCATAAATACACATCAAATAGCATTTTTTTTAAACCTCATAATCCCTGGATAATCTTCATCTACAATACGAGCAGCGCTAAATTGGAGGGAAGATTCACAAATGAACATATTTACACCAGTCCCATTAGTGAGACACTAAGGAGATACGCCTTCTGCTATGAAATGCTTGTAGGCACTTAAGAATTTTATTAGAGCCACTTTGACTTACCATGCCATGGTAAGCAATGTACTTTTAATACACCTATATTGCAGTGGATTACAACTCTAGATATTAATAAACCATCTGTTTTATTTATAACTGTTCTTTTACCAGAGCATGTAAACGATTTTGACGTTTAATCTCTGCCATGAATTTGTGCTTTCCTGCATGTGCGTATTTGTGCACGCGTATGCATTTTTGTTACATCTGTGCAATCTCTTCCATTATAAACACTACTCTTGTCGGAACAGTATCCTAATGGGGACCAAAACCCTGTCCTAATGGAACAAAACAGCATTATTGAGGTCCCAGTTAGCGTCATGTTTTAGGTGTTATGTATGATTTGATCATGGATAATGTTGGAGTTAGGGTTATGGAAAGGGTCAGTTAATAGTTTCCTTGTCTGTGGACAACATATTTCTCATGAAGCATCGGGTGCGGTTGTGTGCATAGTAGGTCCATGCATTTTTTTGCTATTTCAAAAACAAAATCTAAAAAAAGAAAAATGTTATTTGACTTTTATTTTTAAATTCTAAACATGAAAACAATGAAAACAGAAACCTTTCTTTTATTC
Organism: Chelon labrosus; assembly: GCF_963514085.1. NCBI lineage: Eukaryota > Metazoa > Chordata > Actinopteri > Mugiliformes > Mugilidae > Chelon > Chelon labrosus. The sequence continues at coordinate 1,012,600 of NC_140354.1, forward strand.
TGTAGTCCAGAACAAAAGAGAAAGTTAATATTAAACTTCATTTTCTTTCTACTAACATGATTCAGAAAATAAAAATGCAACAAGGCAAAGATGAAAATCAAGGCGTATTTTCCTTCAATTAAAACAGGAAGTAGCCCACATGAGGCATGTTCAGCACATTCTTTTTTCTTAAATTCAGATGACATACATTGAGTCTAAAATTAAATCATATATATCAAAGTCATATGGTCTGTTTTGACCATCAGAAAAGTTTTTCATAGAGAGCAACAAAATCACTGACTGCTGTGAACAACTACTTATTCTTCGCCCTTATCTCCTTCTTCTTCACTTACAATTTTAATATTTTTCATAGAGGATGCAAAGTAAATTGACTTGCTTAGAATAGGGGTTGAAGGACTTCGGATTTTTTTAAAATCGACTAATATATATGTGGTGAAAGTTGAGTCGATGTCAACTACTCGATGACGTCACAGATAAAACACAGTAGAAAGTAATGCTTTGCAACAATGAAATCTATATTCTGGACCTGAATACATATTGTAAAAAGAAGCTACCGAAGCTTTTCTGCAAGGTAACTGAAGCTTGAATAGGGGCTACTGTCGGTCTTTGCAGTGTGACACTTCTAATATCTGGCTCTTGCTCTGCAAAATAAATAAATAAATAAATAAATGTAAGAAAATAACACGCTCTACAACCACGGCAACAATGGCAGCTAATAGAACACAACACTGAACACAAACACATGCGGTTATGAATGTTGTGCGCTGCAGGTGCGTTTGTAAATCAGAACCATCAATAGCATTGAATAGTACTTTACAGCATATTGTAAAATATGAGAATGTAGCCAGGATAAAAATGAGGCTGTCTGTTCCGTGTATAGCAGCTAAAGGTCAAATAACTCTAGACAATGAAATTTACCAGCAAATTGTTGATGTGCAGCCTCCTTCTCTCTGTTACCGCAGGTGAAGTTGTTAATTTACTGCTGTTGAGAGGATTTGGACCGTTCCTCTGCTAGCGTTAGCAGAGGCCTTTTCAGATTGTGCATTGCAATAGCACATTTGTTGTATTTCAGGACTGACTTACATATTCTGCATGTCACGGTAAAATGGGCTTCACAAAGTGAAGTATTTCCACACATTTGATGAACCGCTTCTAGTTTGCTCCAATGAACCAATGGGCTCCTCATCTGTGTTCTTCAAGGCGTCTGTGTTGTCACATGATCGTCGACTAGTCGACTTCCTGCTTAAAGCGTCATGGCACAGCAGTAAAGCCTTCTAGTCGACTAGTTGGTTCAACTCCTAGCTTACAATTAGTTTTGTTCTGTTTTACTTTTCAAATTGAAAATCAAACAAACTCTTATTCATTTTTATTTTAGAGTCTAAAACTAAACTTGAAATTCCAAAGAGTGCACAGACCATGGTGTTCCTCTTTGTACTCATTTAATGATGAATTATAAAGATGTGAACAACCAGCTCATTTGTAGTCAGCTGGCTTGCCCTGAGTCTAGTCCAAGGGGACACAAATGTTGGATTTTATGTTGACATCCACAGAGACGTCTGTATGGACCCTCGTGGACAACATATTACAAAATTGATGTCATGCAGATCCTTGTGGAAACAGAAGGCATCAATTTGTCTTTAAGGATGTGCACAATGAATGGAAGACTGTGAAATTTCCTAACAAGGATAGCTGCACACATGTGTGTGCGTGTGTGTGCCACAGTACCATATATTTGCTGGCTCTTAAATACAGTAAGTTGATATGTTTGTGAAGTTAACATGTAGTCAGCATTTATAATTATTCCTTCTTACACTTTGGAAAATGTGTGTGTGTGTCTGTGTGAGTTTCTAGGTCTCTGGTGAGTTGATCCATGAGAATTTGATTTTTTCATCAGATTAAAGACATGTACATGTTCTCTACACTCCCATAATGACAACCAGATCAAAGCTTATCGTGTTCCTGGCTGAGTGAAGGGGGATCATTAGAGACGGGTCAACAGGTCATCATTAGCGATCATGCTACTCTCGTAGGCATGTGTACTTTACTCATTTTACATGTGCGTGTACCTGTACGTGTGTGCGTGCGTGTGTGCGCGCGCACCCATATTACTCTCTGATCTCTGTACAGTGTGTGGGAGCTACGGAGGTCTCTCCTAGCCGATTTCCCCATGGACAAATGCTGCTCCAGCAGTGAGAGCTAGCCTCATCTATTGTAGCTCCTGCCTCCATCAACTCACTTTCCATCTATTACGACCCAACAGGCTGATCTTCATGGCTGAAGCTCATTGTAAAACCCTAGTCTTGCTGATTCAATACACTCTGGAGGGTTCTGACAATGACCAATTCACTCATGACTATTATTCATCACAAAACCTTTCCAGCTCTCCAATAAAATCCACCACCCACCTTTCCTACTCTGTTTGGTATGCTGTAACAATCCATCACTTCCAAACGTTGCCCCCAGTGACTGTAACATGGACACACAACAATGCGCTCACACACACACACACACACTTTTCACTTATAACTACACTGAACAAACTCTCTCTCACCTCAGAAACTGTTATTTTGGTGCGGGGCTATTCCTTCTCTCAGCAGCTTCACCTAAATTCTTTCTCCCTTTACAAACATTCGCTTTTGGCTCTCTTCTTCCATCCACCCTTCTCAACCGCAAACTGCTCTTTTCCACTGCCAACTCTGTCTATCACCCTCGCTCTCTCACCTTCAGATGCCACCCATCTGCTGCCTCCATGCCTGAGTGCTTTGACAGGCCTGAGACTCAAGCGGTGGGGATTTGATTCCTTGGTGGACTGGGGCTCTGGCAGTGGGGTCCACTCTCTAACCGCTGGACCAAGGGCCTTAGCCACCAATTAAAAAGTCATGAAGGCTTTTAGGGGCATGCAGGGCTCCAGTCTCCCTCTGCTGTGGATTGGCTGCCTGAAAATAGTCTTTGTGTTCCTAAGACAACAGTAGAATATGCACGGGGTGGGGGTGGGGGTTGAGGAGATGCGGGTTTACAGAGCAGCAGTGTGTGGGCTCTTTTGCTCTCCCCTATGCTCTCATGCACCACTATCACGGCCCCTCACGTCCTTAGATTAGATGAAACACCCACTGCCTATATGCATGGTTCATCACTGGTCCCTGTACAAGCATTGTGTATAACCTTTTAAGAGCGTGAGACAGCTAGCAACTTAAAGCACTGGCCTACCACTCCCCTTCTGTCATGCCAACGTCAAATTGGTTCATATAGGGTCTTATTCAGTTTTCACCTTACAACAAAACAATGTTCTGCAATCAAACAAACATCTGGCAGTAAATATACTGTATTATCAGAACCCTCTTTACAGATGAATGAATGGACTAATGAGAATGACTGTACATCATCCACAAGAATAGCTTGATTTCAAAAAAGTGACATACAAATAAAGGCGACCATTTGTCTCATAATGGCTGCAAGGACAGGCTCTATACAACATTACCCATGTGAAACAAGACCATAATGTGCAATGAAATAAGCACTGGCCTCCCAGCATTTGTTCAGTCTTACCAACAGCAACCATCCATACCATTGTCACTAATAACAGCCACACACACTAATGGAATCAATAAAGCCTCGCAAATATTTACAGGACAAGAGAGCCTCAAGACAATCAATTTCAATCTATAGCACAATGGAAGGTTCTACTGTGGCTGTGTTTCAGGTTAGAAAAATCAATAATGTCAGCTTTGGAAAAGGAAGGGGGAAATAAATCATTTTGCATCAGCACCCCTCAGTCTTTCACTCGTCTGTCCTCTCCTTCCTTCCATCATTCTGACCCTTGTGTCGGTTCCCCCTTTTGTCTAAAGTTTGACATCACCGGGTGCGCCTCCCAGCAAGTATTGTGAACCCCACAGAGAGCATACAGCAAGTGTGGTGGGAGACAGCTTTTGAAGAAGGAAGAATCTAGTGGATGTGACAGGCCGTCGAAAGCCTGGGAGATAACAGCATCTACTTCAGGAAGAACAGGCAGAAAGGTAAAGTGAGGGAGGTAACGGAGGGCTGAGAGGGTGCCGGGAAAATTCTCTGCATAATAGCAATAACAATGTTGCTTAATTTCTGCATACATTCACAGGCTACATGTAGGGTAAGCTGAGCGTGTAAAACAGTGCAGAGAAAGAAAAGTGCAGGAATTGGGGTATATTAAAAACAGATTGCTTTCTGCTTTCTCTCTGGGGGTAGATTTTTTATGCACAAGGCTGTAATCCCCAGTTTATGTTCTGTAGTAACTAGCTCAATAAAATACATCAACCCAGCACATAAAAAGTGAATAAAATTGAGTATATAAAAGTGTTTCAGGGCAGCTGCAGAAGTGAAGACCGCCCAGGGTGATTGCTGATTTATTGATGTATTGATGCCTGACAAGTTCAGCATCTTCTGATAAATAGGCGATAATGTCAGGGTTTCCTCTGGCAGGCGCGCAGTTACAAGGCCTCACGCAGCTTCCTGGTCCCCAGCCTAATGAACAGGTAGTTGGAGGGAAAGGATGAACTGAGCAGAAAGAGGCTGTCTCTCTATGCTGCCACTGTGTTTTTGCTCCCTCGTGCACAACGCTCCAAGAGAGAAGGATCAGAGGGAGCTAGAGCAACTGCCAGCGGCTATCAGTGTCTATTTACCAACTCCACAATCCCTCTGTGGTAACACAGGTCTGCACGTGGGAAAACTTGTGGGTACATTAAATAGCCACCCGAAAATCCCCTCTGGTGACCAGCTTTAATATAAACGGATCATTCTGGAGGCAAGTGGAAGGCTGTACAAATGGTGGTTTCACAAGGGCATACAACAAGTGTACCGATAACAGCGAACCAGCAATTCATTTTATATATCACGCTGCATTTGAGTGCCCCTGGTCGACTGCTTCACCACCTCTAGTGTGTGCCTCTCGGTGTGTGGTACAATGCAGATAAATCCGGCAAATATGTGTATAAATCAACTGTTACCGGCGGGTTATAGTTTGCACTCTATGCGTCATGCAGATATGAATACTGCATGGTCCACACTGAAAAATTACTGTATCCCCATCTGATAGATATTTCACAGCATAGCTCAATTAATTTGAATATTTCAAGTGAGCCGTGAGAGATATACGTCAAACAGATCAAACTGAAAATGTGCCTGACAGAAAGTGCGTTTTTGTGAGAGAGAAGAGGAGAGGCACGCGAAGATAAGGAGAGAGACTGACCGCACAACCTTGAGGGTCCACTTGGCAACGAATATATGGTTCTGACTGCCAACTTGCGAAAAAATGTCAATTACTCTCCCTACATCTGAAACTTTTATGAATGCTTCCAGGCGGTATCAAAGCCTTCCACCTCACGAGCTCCATCCAAAATGTTTTCTCTCTGAGAAAATCAGCTTTAATAATTGAAAGCATGGCTTCAAGTTGATTAGTGTTCTTGAAGACTTCCTTCGAATTGCTGTCCGAGGCACTGTATTGCGTATCAAAGTGATCTATTGATTCTAGCACACTTTCTTTGTTGAAACCTGTCAAAAAACCTCAGATGTGCTGCCTACAGTGAAAACACAGACAAGATTCTGGAAGGAAATGAGAAGCAAACAGGAATAGGAGACAGAAGCACAATCCATAATATACAGAAAAGGGAAAACAGATGTTGAAAAAGAATGAAGATACGTCATAATCATAATCAATGTGCAGGTGAAAGATTGGTGGCAGCAGGTGGTCTGTTACCGTGCTCACTTGTGCTCTCTTGTACCCACAATAAAGTGAACCAGCCACAGACTTCACAGCAAAGAGAGCCATAGCTTTCCCAGCAACACATCAGATAGAGAAACAGGCAGCTCTGATCTTTCCAGTTCCATAAGCAAGACCGTTTTAATCCCTTCTGGATCAAAGGAGGTAGCAAGCTTTGCCTCCCTTTCATTAGGGAGGGATAGAAGGCTGCGTGGAAACCATCCCTCATTTTCAGGACGTAACGGCCAGGTTTTATCAATCAACAGCAGTCCACTAACTGTGGCCTAAATGCCCTCACTTTAATCTCCCTTTTCTGAGAAATGGCAGAAGAGTTTGTAGGACCAGACACACTCTTGCCCTGCTTCAACAGTGCTCTCTGACAAGACAGAATTGAAGTCCCATTGCTCAAAACCAAACCATGAAAGACGGAATAGCGATCAGCCGGGCGGATGGAGTGGCTAAGTACAACTCGGCTGCTGTCTGACTTTGCCATTGTTGTTCACTGGAGAAATGTAATCTTCTTAATCAGAAACTAAACCTGCAGAACAATTGACCCGATTTCATCTGCAGCTCCTTATCTCTGAATGCATGCCCATATCTCATTTAGAAGTGTTAGAAATCCCTTTTCAATCTAGGTGATCTGTTCTCACCAACCTGCTTCCACATTCCTCTAATCCAGTCAAATCTAATCCAATGCATATCAGGCAGAGGACGTCATGTTTATATACTGAGTAGGTGGTTCTACTGCATTGTCCTGTCCTATATGTGTTTAACACAGCTGCATCTCCTAAATACAAAAAAAAAAAAGAAATAAGAGAACTTGCCACCTTATTCAGTTTATATATTCACATTTATATTCATATAGTGTAATTCCTTTTTTTTTGTTGCGAAAAGTAAGTCTCTCTTATCATGTTTACCATCACCTCCCAGTGACGTCAGTGGATCTCACATCACACACAACTCTTCACAGGATTTATTTTCAGCACTGATATCCAGTTTAATAAATGAAAGTTAGGATTCAAATTTGAAGATCAATGGTGTATATTCAGGCCAGAATTAATGATGAAATATACAGATTTAAGGTCACATTCAAACTGGATGAAATGGGTGACAAAGGGCCTATCAAGAAAACTAGACAAACTTATTTGGTCCCAAACATCCACATTTCAATGCAGTAAATGACTGGAAGTAATAATTTTCTGTGTTAAGTCTCAGTTTTCCGTTTGAATTTTCTCATATGTTTGACAGATTTTCACTGGAGTGAGTTCGACATCAGCCACAACATAGTATACCACAACATTAAAACCACTGACAGGAGAAATGAATAACATTAACCATCTTGTGACAATGTAATATTCTTTTGGGGAAACTTTTGGACTTTGCATTCATGTGGATGTTATTTAGACATGTAGCACCCACCTAGACCAGGCCAGACAATAACATTCCTTAATGGCAGCAGCCATCCCCAGCAGGATGCAGCCTGACACAGAAAAGCACACAAAAACGCTTTAGGAACAACTCTAAAAACATGAAAAACAGCACAAGGTGTTGACCTGGCCTCCAAATTCACTAGATCCCAAACTGATCAAGTATCTGTGGGATGATCCACAGAGGCCCCTCCCCTCAAGCCATAGTCCAAGGCCAAGTCCATTCTCTGACGGGAAGTCTCAACTGTTTTAGAGGCACAAGGGAGACCTACACAATATTAGGAAGGTGGACATAATGTTATGCCTCATCAGTGTACGTTCTGCAGACGAAAGAGAGCCTCGTCGTCTTGTGAATTTATAACATGGATGAAAATGACCAACTGTTCTGAAATGTCAAACACTGACCAATTTGACTCTGAAGATTCCGAAGATTACTAATAAGGTTATGTTGCTGACTGCTGCTGCTGCTGTTGATAAAGACTGTTACTATGAGTCAGTGTTCAATACAGAACAAGATCCCCCACCTGTTCAGATAATAGCACAGAGGCTGGTGAGGTCAACTTTGCAAAAGGAGCTATTAAGATGGTCAACATTAACAGTGCCTCTACATTTTTGTGGTGGTGTAAGTGCAGTCTGGATTTAAGCATGTGTTATAAACTACACTTAGCACTATGTTACCAAGCATGTCTGTGAAGGTTCTCAAGTCATCCTTGTCATGGTAGATCCACAACACAACACAACACAAGCTAAAAACCAGAGCAACTGAACTTGAAGATATTTCACCACTCATCCTCGTAGCTTCTTCAGTTGTAAGAGACTGGTGGGGAGTTGGGATTTAAATAAAAACATTTGTGGGTGTTACCTACAGAAACTTGAATGACTAGGATCTGTAAATAAATAAATAACCAGCTGAATTCATACATGTATGTAGATAAAGAATACATTTAAACCAGTGTTGTGCATGAACGCATTCAATGAATGGCGTTCATTGAACACTGAATGCATCATTTTTCCAAATGTGAGCGTAGACATAAGTTTCGCTCAGTCTGGAGGGAAATTCACCCCCGTTCAGGAAAAAAAAAGAAAAAAAAAAGTTTTACGACAGCTGTCAGCCGTCGTGCAATTTACGGCATATGGCATGGCTGGTGCAGCTGAAAGAGAATCCACCTCCTGCACCGTAGAAGCAGCTGATCCACACAAACAGTTGAGTTATTTCCTAGCATATACAGTCAATGGTTATTCAAAAAAATCAGTACAGATCCTGGCGGAAAAAAATATGACAGGCTGGGGAAGGATGGGCAGGTCAGTCAGAGATTCTATTGAACAAGAATAGCTCGATGGTGCTCACTAAAAAAAAAAAGAAAAAGAAAAAATTAACATGAAGTGTTCATTTTGGAGTCTATGAAGTTAGTTCAAAATTACAAAAAATGTGAACTAATGAACTTGAACTAGTTCACTTTTACCTGTGCGAACTGAACTTTGAACTAGTTCTTGTTTAGTGTGACTTTGCACAACACTGATTTAAACATTATATAAACAAGAGCACATGGAACTAGGTGATGCATCTAACTATAGAGAGTGGTAACATATTCAAACGCAATTGGCTTCGTTTCAAGATCACAACGTGGATCATCATCTATATTGTGATTTTGTTGCCACGTGTGACTGACACACTTAATTAAGATTAGTGCATGGGGAATGAAAAACCCTGTCCCAAACATCAAGTGCCTCCTTTGTGTTCTAGATACGTCTGCCTTGGGCCCAGATCAACGCCATCAAGCTGCACTCCACGAGAATGTGCATCACTATCCCAATTTGGGTGATATTACACCATTGGAACTTTTTGATATTTTCTTATCAATTAACGCTGCAGACTGTGAATGGTGAACTAGACTAGCATTCTGTGGGACCCTTAGGCTTAACTAAGTGGGCTATTAGGCAGACAACAGAACATTTAAAGTGTTGGCTAAATCTGGCACATTTACATGCTGGACGCAAATGCTCATGTGAATTAATATGCATTCTCTCTCCCTAAATAAAATAATAATAAACATTGCACATTGATTATATGTGTACAGGCCTAGTTTATATAATCCACGCTTGTGTATGATCTACAAAGCAGAAGGATTATGGTGGCAGACTGTTTGGAGATCAAAAAATTGTCTTTTTCATGACTGGATGCCGGTCTCCCTCCCCTCTTCTTCCCCACTGCTGCATCGCTCTCACTCTCTCTCTGTGCATTCCTTCCCAATGAAATGAAATGAGAAGGGACGTGCTCTCTGCGGCATGAGCAATGATGGCATTATTGTCACTGTGAGCTGCCTATCGTTGCAGTGTGTCAGAACGGACACCTACCGTCGGGCTGTCACCATGGTGTAAGGATGAGATGTGAAAACTTTGGTGAATTCATTGAAGGGGAAATAAAGCATGGTGCCCGACTCATTTGAAACCCTTATCTTCATGGTATCAGTCCGCTCAGACATAGACAAGCCAGTCAACTGGATCCAATATGCGGAACATGTGAAAAATCTATTTAAAGTACATCTAAGACTGCCCTTCCACAAGTCCGTATGAAATTAACATGACATAAGAAGCTGATGACAGGCCTGCGGAGGGAGAGAAAGCTTTCATCAAAAGGCCTGACCTACATGAAACAGCTTCTCTTAAACATTATATTGGACAGGGCAACAATACAGTACCTTCCTTTTCCCCTATCTCTCACACGTCCTTTCACCACTCTTACAAGTTTAAAAATCTGTAATAATTCCTGCTAAAAAGTAAAAAAGGAAACCTTACTCTCAACTAAAAACAGGTAATACAGCACAAAACTGTGCATCCCATCTGTTCTTTTTTTAAAGACTTCTGCTTACAGGTCTGCTTACATGTCTTCTCTGGAGCATACACGTATACACATGTGGCCGCTACATGAATCCAGGTAGTGAAGCTAGTGGCTTATTTATTTTTATTTTCTACATCCTCCCAGGGTGTCTGAGCACTGCTCAGGGAGTAGACAGGAGTGAAACCAACAGCTGCTAACCTTTACAAGCATCACATAACAGCAGGGAATGCCTCAGTTTACCTGACTCACATCTTGAAAAGTGCTATTCAAAAGGTCTCTAATGGGTTACCACCTGTGAGGAACAATGCATGTGTGTTTGTCTGTTTGCTGATGTGTGTATCTACGTACCAGGTTGGTATGTGTGGATGTTCCTGTGTGTGTGCATGTTATGTGCATAATATTGTTATACTTATCATCATTACATAAGTCAACAAGGAAAAGAAAATTACCTCTTTGATCGACTACAAAGTATATGGGCTGCACTACAAAGGACCTCAAAGTGAATGTAAAATGTATTAAATAAATAATAAAAACTTTCATGCACATCCTTTAATTTGTAGGAAGCACAAAGCCATTCCAACCTCGTCTGACCACCAGCCTTTCATTATGGGATGCTGAGCCATTTATTAACATTGTTGATGAAGGATTTGATATTAAATGAGCTGCGATAATTTGAATAAACTGCTTAAGTTTTGTTCATGACCATAGGTAGGTAGTGACCGAAAGGATAGCATCACGGTTGCAAGCGGCTGAAAGGGAGGTTCTCCCTTACAAGATAGGGTGAGGAGCTCGGACATCCGGAGGGAGATCGAAGTAGAGATACTGCTAATTTGAATCGAAATCGACCAGCTGAGGTGGTTGGGGCATCTGGTGAGGATGCCTCCTGGGCACATCCAGCTGGGAGGACACCCCGAGGTAGACCCAGAACTTGCTGGAGGGATTATATATGCCGTCTGGCCTGGGAATGCCTCAGGATACCCCAGGAAGAGTGAGGAATGTCTGGAGTTCCTTACTTAGCCTTTTGCCCTGTGACCCAACCTCAGATAAGTGGATGGAACATGGATGAATGAATGGTAAAGTTTTGTTGTTTTCAACCACTGGAAGAAATGAATGTAAAAGGGAAATCAGGGAATAGTGACTGTTTCTGCATGTCTACCTTGGTGTGAATTGTCCTTTGAGTTGTATTTATGCCAAAAAGCAAAGCTAGAGAGGATAATGCAATTAGAGCAAATGAATCTTAATTCCCACAAAATAACCCACTTCTGAGAACCATTTTATCCAATTCCGCAGTAAACCGATCCCACCTCTTCCCTTTTTCACAGACATCAAAATCCAAATCAACAGTGACTGATTTTTTTTTTCTGCTGCTGCTACTGCTGTTCTGATGAACGTGTGACTCACATCAGTAGACAGCGTAGCACTACAACCACTACTACTACTATTCCAAAGCTAGCTTCAGTCAGATCAATAGCAACCAACAAAGTAATATTTCACGGGTGGAGACGGGAAGGTAGACAGGGAGGACAGGAGAGCAGGTGGGGACGTGAACATTGAGAGGAGAGAAGTGGGATGAAATGGGTTAGGGGGGTGGGAGGGAGTGGCTCGGCTGCTATTATAGCTACCAGAAAGTAGGAACTCAATCAGCGGCCAGGCGAGAGGCCCATTGTGCCGGAGTGTAATGGGAACTGTGAGATTTATTAAGAGCAAGCAATTGCATGTGCTCCTCATCAGGGTTTCCATTGTGGCACTGGTGGTCACAATGACGTCTGGGGAAGATAGAAACAAGGTATTTACTGTCTCACATTTGGGATAGTAGACAGCTCCCAGAAATAGGGTTCCACATTGAAGTTAGGGGCTCTGTTACCTATAATTGTCATGGCTTCCTCTTTTGCAGTAACCATTTCAAAAGTATTTTATTCAGTTCCCCTTCTCTTTCTCTCTCCTTTACTCTGGCTGGTTCATTTTTTGCTCTTTCGTTCATCTATCACTCTCCCATACCCCTCTGCATGGCATTGTAGTATACCGTGAAAAATCCACCATGGTGAGTTTTGTCTTTGCAGCGACTGCATGCATAGGAAGCCTGCACTGTAGAGGAGACAAGTGGAATGCATGGGAAGAGGTGTGGGAGAGGTGTGGGAGGACAGCACTGTGAAGGTGTGTCAGCCAAACGTGTCAGACTTGTGATCTAGTGATGGACTATTGGTTTGATGCTGTCAGAGATGGGTTCTTCAGAAAACAGGCTGTACTGGAAATAGAGCAGGGGAATTTGCCCCCAGTCAGTATAGATAACTGCAGGAAAGGAGCTTTTTTTAATTCAATTAAATCCCAGAATTTATAATACCCTTACTGCTGAGACTTGACAGACTTCCATTACGGATGGGTTTGACGTCACAGGAAATAAAAAGTGTTCTTTTCTTGTGTTGTGATCTAACTAAACTATCCCTTACATTACTGTTTAATGTTTTTTGGCAACCAACTTAAAAACCCATTAGATAAGAATGTATTTGTAAAGGGCTCATTCAATCCCTTCCATTAAGGAGAGGCAGTACGGTCACTTTAGGGGATTGGCGTTTCAAAAAACAAAAACAAACAACAATGGCTAATGTGCCACAAGTCTTTGAATTAATTGACAAATTGGGTTGTTTGTTATTCCCTCAAGGCTGCCCTTATCAGGTGATGGCTTAATTTGTCCAAAACTGTTGGACAATTAAATCTAATTAATGATTTTCACTGCTTTGAGTTTGCCTTTCAGACACAGTTTGGGTTCAAATAATCACTTCACAATCAAGAAATAATGCTCCTTCTGTGGTCACCCAAATGCAGTTTCCTTTGCATCGTCAGTACACTGTGCATATGATGAGACAGGATGAAAGGAATATTAGAGAAGACGGGAAAGGCATGGTACTCATCCACACAGGAGAAAAGCCTGTGCTCAGATATATGTTGAAAACATTCAGTCCCACTTGTGAACCACTGATCTGCAAAGACTCTACAAAGGTAGCACTGCCCTGTTTGTGTAATGAAACACAAGAGAACATTGCAGTGCAGCTGGAGGGGCTTAACTCTACAACAACAGGTTTCCGGACCAGCAAAACCGTTCTTCTGTCCAGCAGCATCACTTCATTATAGATGAGTGTTCAAAAAGAAGAAAAGAAGTGGTGCAAAAAAAAAAACAAACAAAAAAAAAACACGCATAAAAAAGCATACTGGGCTCATTTTTTTGCCTTAAAAAATATAAATATAAACATGTTTTTTGCAATATTTTCATTTTATGTAAATGAAACTAGATTTTACCAATGTAGCCATGTCCCATGTTTTGTTAACCCATCAATCCACTTAGCCTCCATACTATGAAGACTGTATTGGCATTTTACTTTAAGGCAGCTGACTTCGCTTATAAATGATAAATGATGTAAAATAAATTTTTTAAAAATAAAGAGAAAATACAAATCTCTGTCAAGGTCCTTTAAAACATTAAAACATCGTATGACAATAATTGCTATTGTCTGTGAAATCACTGTTCTTGTAATAAATTGCTTCAGTAATCCAATCAAAGAAGATGTATTTTCTTGATTTGCGAAAAAGTCGATTCCAGTTACTTGTTCTGATAGACTTTGCAGGCAGTCATGACATATCTGTCAGATGATATTCTGTTAAAGAATGTGCGCTATCGCCACTCTCTGTCCTGATCTGGCTGTATTTTAATGAATTCAAACCACTCCTGCCTCTCCATCACAGCCAATCTGATAAAAGGATGAGAGAGGATATCATGTGTTCCTCACACAAATCCTGCCTGTAATCCGTACATTGTTTTTGTTCTACTTCCCTCACTGTAATCTCCTTGCAAGTCCATTCTGCTCCCCACCCCACCTCCAAACCACCAAATGTAATATACCAAACACCCAGGTCAGCTACAATTTGACGGGGATAAAGGAAGAGAAAAGAGAGAGTGTTAACTGAAAAAAAGTACTTGGTTCACTGTGTAAAAAGGGTTCCTGATAGTGCCAGTATGTGGCATAATACAGCTACACATGCTGGCCATCTGATAATGAGGCATGGCAGAAGGGTGTCGGGGCAGGATTACATTCCCCAACAGAGATAGGGACCCAGCCCAGGCCATATGTGTGGTCCATTCCCTCTTAATCCCATTTGACCACAATGAACTTAACGAAGGAGATCTGAAGAAGTGGAGAAGACATCTAAAGAGTAAAGAGCAGACTGAGGGATGAAAAGATGATCCAATGACGACATTGTGTTACAGACAAGTGTTATTCAGAGCATCAGATTAATTCTCTACCTTAAGTCCATCAACACAGTTGGCAACCCCGAACAAAGCCCTGCCAAATGTTGTTTTCTCCATGATTTGTTTCTGCCCCTTCCCCCCTGTCCCCTTGAGTTTACCAGTTCTACGTTCATCAGCGTGTTTATTTCATTGTATAGCATGCTCCATCTGTTAGAGCCTAGGAATATAAAGTGATTGCTGTCACACATAATTTTTCTCATGCGACTAGATATTTGTCACAAGTGTGTCCCCACAATGAACCACCCGAAGCATAGGTAAGGTTACCAACACACATACACACAGGCGACAAATACACACAAGCAGATACATACTTCAAAACGCATTCTCCGTCTTCTGTTGGCCTTCATTTTTATCCAGATGCTGGCAATTCCAATCCTGTATGGTATCTAAGCCCATTAGCGTCAATAACAAGCTTTGACAAAGGGAACAAATACCTGCAAATATATGCAGACACAGTGAGAAGCACAGTGACTAACCATGAAAAGGAATATTGCACCACCTGACATAGACTATATAAACCTGTAGACGTGAAACAGGAGAACTGTTTATTTAGGTTTGCAAATATTTTAGTATTGTACATGTCTGACAAGAAATACACTAAATACATAGACATTTGTGTTTAGAATGGATCCTTGCCCATGATCAACAATAAGAGAGCCAGGTGTTGTTGAGCCTCTGGGTCAGTTTGGGGCTCTGCTGGCCGGATGATAGTGGCAAAGCTCCACTGAACACTATAAACTTGACTGTATGCCATAGGATTCAATTTACAAGCTGCTGGTTTAAGCTGGCACGATGAAACACGCTGTTGTTTGCACCAGGGCACGCTGTCTGTTTTGGAGGCTTTTTGTCCTGCAGTTAACGAGCACTCTAGTGGGAGAGAAACTGTAATGGTCGATTACGGCTGTGATAATGGCAGACTGTTTTATGTGCTCACAATGGTAGAAAACCTGTCCTCACTGCAAGGAAGGAAAACAAATGAGGAACAAATAAACTCTCAGTTTGCAATCCTGCAAAAGCTGGTGCTTTTATGTGATGTGCTGACGGAGGGCTCAGCGCTCTCTGCCAGTGGATCTGGATCCCAGTCAACGGGATCACATATGCCCAATCACATCCATTTTCCCCTTTCTTCCACACACACATTTGTCCCCCACATACTCACTTTCAAATGTGTACTTAGAGGTACAACAGGGCACTGCTATTTATTCCTGCATTTTTTATTTTTTTATTTTGGGGTTATTCATATTCATAAAATAGCTCCAGGCATTACCCTGTATTTGAAAAAAGAAATGACTGACTACGTCAAATGAATATTCAGATTTGAAACTGGCCTTAAAACCAACACATGGTAGATAATCACGTGCAAAATAATTCATGGTGGTTTTCAGAAGCAGACACAGAATTGTGGTTATCAGGGATTTCAGTGAAATTCATGTTGGATATTTACACATCAGTGCTTTGTAACAGGACATATTTGGAGATGTGGCATACATGGGGGAATGTTATAGATTTTCCAAGATACCTTAAAGGGCTGCAATAACAATGTCTTCTTACATTTCTGAATCATTCAACAGTTCATTTACCTGCTCACCAACCCCAGCCCAAAATAGAATAAATCTGGCACCCTGTCAATCCTAAATATATTTCACTTAAAGATCACAGCAGACTGACATCAAAGAACCACTGGCAACAAAGACGCACCGTAAAGCCAAGTCACCTCATCGCCCACTATTATGTCTAGCTGGGAGGGTAAAAAGTTAGGAAGAGCTACAAACTGTTGTACAGAGCTGACCTCTCCTGAATCATTCTATTCACTTGGTCTGCATTTTATTATTATTATTATTTGATATTTGTGTACTTGAATGTTCAGATTAGCTAAAGATGTAGAACGAGAATAACCTTCTGTCGACCTTTGTGACAAGACAGGTGGAGCTAATTCCTTATCTAAAAAGGTTTATGGATAAGTAAGAATGAGAGCAAGCAAACACGATATTGAATGAGCCTCTATCCATGCATAAACCTCAAAAGCCAGAGAAACATTGAGTTGTGTTATAAGGACTTATTTCCCCTTGAATAGAGTGAACCAGAAACCGGGGGCAGACAGAATCTTTCAGAATGTCCCTGTCCAGGGCCACAGCAAGTTGAGGAGGAGGTTTGTACCATCTAGTTTGGGCAGTGCATATCTGAGTCAAAGGAGCTTCCAGAACCGTCCTGTTGGAAACTATACTATGATTGGAAAACAAAGAAGAAATATTGTGTTCCAGTGTTCCCAGAATTTTATTTTATTTTTCTCTTGAATGCATGCTTCTCCACCCTCTCATATATGTTTCATTGTGTCTGAACTAGCATGGGACTGTATATTGCTCTTGTGTACACTGCTCTTGTGAAAAATCAGCAGTGGAGCAAAATGTTTCTGCAGTTTCAGCATCAGCTCCGAGCAGCTGATCTGAAGAGACAGGTCCTCTATCAAGACTGGTCCTCAGACACAGCTGTAGCTGGAGGACTCTTTCTTATAGGGAGAGCATCTCTGTAAAGGGTAGCCTCCTTACCTTTCACGTTTTTTTTTTTTTTGGTTGCTTTGTGTAGATGAGCCATAACACTCACAAGGAGTGGTCCACATAACCTAACATGGGAAGCTGAGGTGCAGAGCTAAATGTTACGCTGCATCACTCTATGCCAAGCCATAATTCTGCACAAAGCATAACTCCTTCACCTCACTAACTGAGGGGAAAGAGCCCCCAGAGGCCTAGGGGCCGTGGGAGAGACAGCGGAGAATAGCTGTACAATGTTGTTCTGAGCTGCAGATACCTAAATGGCAAATTAATGCAAGCATAAACCTGGTCCCAGAGAGATAGTGCTGGCATCTTCTGTCTGCCAAAGCAGGTTTCTTTTGGAAGGAGGATGGAAGCCATGTTATGCTCTAGCACTAGATACTGGCACTCTTAGTTTCCGTTCCTCATGCTTGCCTTAGCAGCAGGCATATCACTATCAGACTGCTGGAGACAGCTGTTGTCACAGGGATCCTGTCTATGGAGAGAATAGAGAAGGCTATAATGGTGGAGCACTTCCCTCATTGTCAGGTTGCAGTTTCAGAGCTACAAACCAGGTGGAGGGATACCCAGGAAGAGAACCTGCAAGGGAAGGAGCTAATCCATCAGGCTCATGTCCATCATCAAGTTCCTCGTCCGGGATGTCAGGAAGCTTGACGTTTAAGAGGTCCAGCTCTGACTCTGCAGTGGGATCCCTGTGCTGGACCAGGTTGACAAGACTGAGAGGACAGCGTCAGTGAGTAACCATCAATGAGAGCTCAACACAAATAAGGGTTCCCTCAGCCACAGCTACAGTCTCAGGCTGGTGATGAGTTCATGCTGAATGACCAGGGGATTCTTTTCAAAACCACCACAACTGCACACAGCCATTTGTCAGGCACCCTGTAATTAATCCATTTCCATTACCTGTTGAGAGTCTCTAAGGAGATCGTTTTTCTGCCAGTTGGCACTAAAAAGCACTGTACAGTCACAGTGTCAAGTCTACCCACTCATTCACACGTGCAAGTGCATATACATTCACACATCAGTGCCATGCAATGGGAGCAACTTGGGGTTCAATGTCTTGCTCAAGGACACTTCAGCATGTGGTCCATATTCCGGGGATCAAAACCTGTGGTTTGTGGAAAGCCTGCTCTACCGCCTGAGCCACTGGGCGTAGTTTATTATAAAACATGAAAAATTTTAAGAGGGGGACTGTTTTGAATGGCACAGGGGAAGGGAGTTGATTAAGGAAAGGCCATAGACCAGAACCTGAAACAGTCGCTGTTGCAGGACAGAGGAGAAAAAAAGATAGATTGTTCTCTAAGTGGGCTTATTTATCCAGACACCTTAAGGTCAACACTGTTTTTTGCCATGACAGGCAATATTTGAGTTTTGTAAATGGCTGACATTTCCAGGAGGATGTCTTTAAGACACCTTGCAGGGCACTTGCAATGATAGGAAAGGTAATTCATATCAGCATCAACAGCAGTGGCAGAGGTCTATTGATTAGAGAAACAGCTGAATAACTGGCCATGTTATTTTACCCTTGGAACTGAGGTGAAGCCATAGATATAATCGTCACTGATATGACTGATATGATCCTGCATGCCAAAAGAGGTTACTGATGCTCAATAATAGGGAAAATGTAATGCGTGCTTGACACCACGCCTGAGTCCACACTGTTGTCTCCAGCCAAACTTCAGAAAACAGATGTCCAGTCTTCCCTTATAGTGCAACATGCCACACCCACTGGGTATGATAAGTCGCCAACGTGCCCGCACATAAAAGAAATGCAGCTGCCAAAGCATTAGTGTCCAAAAACTCAGCTGAGAGACAGACATAAACAAGCATGATGGTTGTTTTTTTGGGATGCAAGCACCATTGATTGACAGTGCTCTGTCGGACGGATTAGAGACGTTCATTTCGTTCTGAACTCAATTATATTTTACAAAGGCTGACATCCCCAGTTAATTGCAGCCTTTCCACATGAGGGAATTATTTGCACTTCTCAATTCCCTGGCCATGTGTACTCTGTTCCGCATGTACAGGCTTCATCTAAAATGTGGAAATACTGCAAATTAGATCAGTAAAAAAAAAAAAAAAAGGAAAAGGAAAAGAAATCTGGGAAAAGAAAAAAACTTATGAATGTGTCGAGGGGCAGAAAAAAGTGAAATGAAACTTCAAGAGAGAAGCATCTGGGTGAGAAGTCTGCCTCGGTCTCTCAAGTGCGTCTGGATCCTAGCTCTGAGACAACTCAGTTCAGAGACAGATCCAGAGTGACAGCATTGTGATGATTGACACGGCGATGAAGAGAAGAATAGGAAGAGAGGAGAAAAAGGTTGTGCACTGCCACTGGCTCCATCGTAATGAAAATGTGAGTCTTGCCCATGGAAGGATGTGACAGGAATCCAGGCTGGATTTGTGCTGAGAGGGTAATGTCAGGGTGGTAATGTCAAGAAAGCCCACAGGCCCCGCAGAGGAATGTTTGCATATGTGTGCATGTATGTGAGCCTATGCAGTACATGGACTTGTTTGTATTTTTTGTGAGTTGACATAGGAATAAAGTGGAAAACCTGTACAGGCCTGTATATCCTGGATTATCTAGCCATTTTTAATTTACCCCAAGTCCTCTCTGCAGACATCCTATGGTTGACATGTGTCACCACACACAGGCAGATTACCAGGTCTCTAATCCACCTCTAAGACTGACTGTGTGGATGAGAGGGCTCTGGATGATCTGCCACACCACGAATAATCCAGCACCTAACATTTCAAGAGTGGGGAGGGGGGGCATGTTGTTGCTCTTCTGTCTCTCACTGCTGCTGTATGCTTGGGATGCTATGCAGACCTGGATTAGGTTTGTTGCTTTCGCTGACGTGCGGAAAGACAGCTGTTGTCAAGATGTGCAAAACCATAGGCCCATTATTCTCTGCCACCATTGGGCTGTCTCTGATAACCAGGAACCTAATCCTGTGTCATTGTTTTGTTTGTTACAAAGAGTATCACTGACATCACTGGTGTTGACACTGGTTCACCATCAAACAACACCAGTGTTTATCTTTGTCTGGAGCGTACTGGGTGAAAAAAAAAAAGAGAAGCAGATTGGAGCAATGCGCTGCCAATGATATGCCAGAGCAAACGATATAGCTAAAAAATATTTACTAGTAATAATCTTAAACAGATGAATGAAGTTTCCTCTATTCTCAACAGCATACAGCGTCTTTGTTGTTTTAGATTGCTAAGGATGCTCTGTGGTTATGAGACACTCCAATATGACAAACACAATCAAAAAGTGAAATGAAATGTATAGAAAGAAAAAATAATGATTCATTTTAAATCTGATGATTGTGACGGTTTGACGTCTTTTTTTTGCTTCTTTTGGGCCATTTTGTCTGTGGCTCTGCTAAGAAACAATTGTGGCTAACACTATTCTATTAGACGGAGAAAATAACCTAACTGTATCAAGCCTTAGAGAATTAAATATTTTTCTTTATTACTTTGTAGTATATTCATCTCCTTAGAGTCGCTCCAGTGGATAGATAAGTTGATTTAGACTCAGTGGGATTCAGAATATGTGCTGGGAGGCAGGGCAGTAGGACAAATCTGGTCTGCACTAAGCACAGGGACTCTTTGCTTGTATAGGGAGCGCCACTGATTAAGACAAACCAACTCCTCTTAGTATGAATGTCAGGTCTGCTAAGGACATAGCTTTTTCTATCGCCTTAGAGGATGAGAGTAGCTTGCTGGAGTGGCAGAGGGCCAATACCAGTTCATCCAACTGCCCATTAGTGGGAGTAAACCAGCGAAACCTGACCTGAAGTGACCCCGGCATACATACGGGCCAAGACTGTCAGCTTATTAAACTTGAGCTACTTCAGGGTTAGTCGAGAATTCTCATGCTGTACTGATGAAAACAATTACACTGGAACAAGTCTGAGACAGAATTGTTCTGTTGTTGTTTTGAGTGTGGGCGTTGCTCCTTATCAGGGAGAAAGGGAAATCACTGTAAAAGTAACAGTAATACTGCTGTATATTATGAAACTAGTGTAAATAATGAACTTTACACTTGATACCAAACGGTTACTGACTTCTAAACGGCCATGGCTGTGAAATGTAAAGAAACACAACAAATAACACTTGGAAGCTACTCAAGTATCCCCATCCAACTTCATAGTGAGGTCTTTATGGTTAGGTAAGAATGATGCCGAGACAGTGATCATCATGCAGGGTTCAAGTTAGCACGTTATAGATATGTAATTTATTCTCTATGTATTCAGGCAGAGCTGTTTACATGCAACCTTTACATTTAAATATGTCAGTGGATATGGCAATGCAGAGGTTAGACACAGGAACCCATAGTAAGGACTGCCAACTGCTGCTACAGGGCCTGGCCACATTTTTTAATGGCACATTAAAGTGCTGCATAAAGACTAAACTGCTGCCCTCAATGGGCAACAGATGATAGAATTAAAGAGATTTAGAGTTTTGGGGGAAATGGGCTGCGTGTGTTTGATGTGGGCCTAGGATTAAGGGAATAGACAAAAGAGGACAGCAGAGCACACCAAGGCAGCATGGGGACCTTGTGAGGGCAACAGTGCTCTCTGGAAACAATCCACGGAGTGAGACGAGTGACTGATAGGTCTTTCTAGCATCCACCATGCGCACAGACCGGCAGTCATCTACTAGTAACACCTGCTGCACCCATATGCCGCCACAATATCAGCCATCACCTAAACACTAGAACACGGGAGGCATAAAAAAAAGTTGTATTACACAAAAACACTCGTTCCATCCCTACCCCTACTCAAGGTAACCATAGCAACCTCTCACCTGTCGTCTCCTCCACAAGAATAGGCAGACAGCCAGGTCAGAGTGACACATTTCCTCTAACTCACAAACACATGGGATGATTTTTCATGTGCGGCGCTGTTTCCGATACGCTCATATTCCTACCAGACACACATAGCCTACTCCACACATGCCAGATTTATCGCCTGCCTTTTCTCTGCCTCTGGTGTCTACCGTGCCCCGTCTTCTCTGTCGTGTGTCCCATTAAACAAACACTTGTACTGTCACTGATGAGCACATAAACACATATGCACAGTGATATATGTTAATCATTACTCTTGCCAGACGAAGCTTGCAAAATGGCAACATTTATCCTGACGTGGCATATTTTGAGCCCAAGTGAAAACATGGCCCAGTATAAAGGGCTGGTGGACTGCAGCAGCCTCTCTATTCACAAGAGACAAAACCTGGATCTGCGGCATGATCTGGCTGGCTGGACTTGTGAATAGTGCCAGCAATCCAGCAATTTGTTAACCCGTATACAATACTATGAGGTTCTGCCTGGCTGCATACAGCATAGTTGTACAGGGAGGTGCCTGTGTGTCGTACTAGAGAGGAGGTAGGCGTAAAAGCTAAAAAAAATAATAATAAATGGCACGGACGACAGTTCTTTGCTGTGAAAATAGAGATTCCAACCCACAACTGCAATACAAGGCGACAACTAGTCAGTGAAAACGCCGGCAAAAAATTACAAACTGCACCCTCATCCCTAACTACTCTCCCACACAAACTTCTGCTTTTATCTCGTCCCAAGTGTGGGGGGACGTTAAAAATAATTCAGCAAAGAAAGGAGGGGTAGCAGACTGACAAACAAGCTCTGGTGTAAGGGATGAAGTTAAAGCACAGCAGCAGCTGATATGTGAGGATGGGACAGCCTTTATCCCGGGTGATAAGGGGGGGATGGGCCTCCCCACCTTGGCTCTCATTTGCCCGTCGCTTTCATCTCACTGCACACCGCAGACCTAGTGATTTACCCAGTGAGCAAAACACAGCCAAAACCAATAGCCAGCAGATAGCATCTCTTACGCTAACAAGCTTTTCACTTGGGGATACCACCGGCTCCCTGCTTTTCTCATACTGCTAATTAGGGATGGACTGAGAAGCAGACCTGCAGCTATCAACCCTCCCCGTCTTTAGCTTCTGTCTTTTTCCAAACTGCTCTTTTTTTCTGTTTCTGTCCTGCCCCTCTACCATTCCGTCTCATTCTTTTGGTCTTTCCTTTCCTTCTCTCTCGTATACACCTCCCCCTCAAGTCAGTCCATACTCCATTCACTCTATGCCTCTATCTACCATCTTTCAATTCACTACCTTTGCTGCCAGCAGTGCCACTGTGTCCAGCCCAAGGCCACTACTGCTTCTTAATCCCATTAGGCCAAACACAATCAATTATCCAGCCAGCCATAAGGATCTGAGAGCATTAAAAGGTTAGCTCAGGAGATTTAAAGCCACTGATGTCTATGACAGGAATGCGCCCCTCACTGCCCTTCCTCCAGCTCTTCCCGCTTAACAGTGTGTTGGTGTCTGCGTACGTGTGTATGTATGTCAGCACGTGTTCATCAACCTGACACCGGGGCCCCAACTCCAGCTAGCACGCATCGCTAGCGGATCTTTAATCATGTCCCTGCAAGTCCCTGCAAATTACTGCCTTGTGATCGTAATCGATTAAGTGATAAACACAACCAGTGACTGGAGCTGCTGGAGCGAAGAAATACTGCTGCAGCCACCGGTTGAGGTTTTTTTTTTTCTTCTTTATAATCGAATCCCCTCTTGGCAAGAGTTATTGGGGAAAAAAAGGAGAAAGAAAGAACGTTTTCCTCCAAGAAGGCACATTGTTGGGAAAAGAACAATGGGCCCTCATACATGTACTTGCACTGAGATATGGAATTGAGGAGATACAGGTACAGGTCAATCAATGCTATCAGGTGGATAGACTGATTACATTCTCATTGTAATCTGTACTCATCTCACCTCCCTTCATCTGTCCCACTACTGCCTGGTCATAAACTTCATGCCCCAGTGAAGCTCCATTCATCGCTTGATCTAATTCTCTCACTCCCTCCCCTTTATCTTCCCCACACAACCCTGTGCCACACTCTGCCTTGTTCCCTCTCATGCAAGAAAATTAAATATCATCCTTCCTTTTCAAAGGCGCCACTATTAGTCACATTATGAATATTCAGTTAATGTAGCAGAAAGAAGAGACTGCGTGAGTAACAGAAAGAAGTGACAGCCAGAAACAAAAGGTGAAACTCTTAAACTCATTTTCAACGGTCTCATAGCAGAACTAGAAAGAGCAAATGAATGGTCACATCATTCTGCATACAGACTCAGCCAGCTAACACGAAGTATCACTTATTACAAACACCTTATTTCCTAGGATTAACAGTCTTGTGACATTTAACGATGTGATTCTAGATCTACCTCATCAGAGTGCAATACATCATTTATGGCTCATTAATATTTCCAGTGATGAATCATTGATTATGAGGCTATTATGAAATACTTCCACAAATCTTATGTCCCTGCTGCTACTGCCACTGAAAAATAATTTGGCTAAGACTTGAAAGTCGCTGGAGCACTTGTGGCTCTAACTTAGACTCCACTCCTGAGAACGTGGTGGTTTACACTTCAGAAGCGGCTGCCAAGCACCTTCTCCTCCGGGATTCAAATGTGTTCCCTCATGCAGACACGATAGCCACTTTCCAATTCCAACTTCATCTTAAACCACCAATTTCGACCACCGTGGCGGTGATTGAAATATGAAACCCTGCATATATACAGGCCATTACAGAGAATGCACGACTCCAGCTGCTGTCTATCAGCCCAGGGAACTAAGAGGAGAAGAAACAACAGGGATCAGAAATAGCTAGAACAGATTTCTATTTATTTAGTATTATTCAATAATGCTGACCCCCAGAAGCAGCTCAAGACCAAGCTACCTTCAGAAGAAAATGGCAGCTCTGTGGAGTCAAAAGGATGCCCCTGGTGCTCAATGTTGGGAGAGTTCAAATCTGACGAGCCTATCCTTGGAGTAGTTCCATTTTTTGCTGTTTTTTTTTCCTTGTAAACATTTAGAACCATAAACATACACGATCTAGGGCAACACCACAAAAACAGATAAGTGGGCATACAAATAACAAGAAAATACACAAGTAACCCCAGAAAGCAGAGTTGAGAGAAAATGATAATTTTTCTGAGATTGCTCTTACATCTGCTCTCTATTTCTCTGTCTGTCTCTCTCCGAATCCACAAACAAATATTTTTTTATTTCAAGGGCAACGTGTAGTGCTTTTATCTGTCTGTTATGCCTCTTCAATTTTCAACAGAATGGTTTGATGGCGAGGTACTTCTAACCTAATTTCAGCTGCCGAGAATGGATTATAAAGTAACTGTTCTTCAAGTGCAAAATGAGTGAATTGAGTAGCAAGCATAGCAGATGCAGATGCCCAAAAATTTGTCTGGACTATATACGTAAGGGGCTAAACGTCGCTGACACACTGTGTGAAGCTTTTAAGGTTGTTTCTGCTGTTAATTAGTTCAATTTGATGGTTTGCATTCATTGACATAGTCTAATCCAATTAAATCAGCTGCTCAATCAGCTTTCTCTGGGCCTTAAATACTGAGCCACTGCTCTACAGGAAACCTGGCTCAACCTGATTGGCACCATAGTGTCAGTCATGTCCAATGTTTGCCGCTCACAGTCTGATATGCCGCTCAAGTGGCTGTCAGAGGACACTCACCAAGGTTACATCTGTCAGAAGCCGATGAATATCCCACTTATCTCAATAAAAGTTCTCACTGGTATTTGAGAGATTTTTGCGGCCTGTGCTTCAAACTTGGAAAAACAACATTACTCCAACTCTTTGGGAAAATATGGAAGTGGCAAACAACTGGGTTTGGTTTTCACTGTTACCTGTTTCTTTTTGAAATGGTCCCTTTTCCCTGTGTCTTTCAGTTAGTTGTACTTCCTGTCTTTGTTTGCGTTCCCTCATCTGTGATTGTTTGCTACTCCCTAACTGGTCTCACCTGTGTCTTGTTCCCTCGTTAGTTCTGAGTGTCTGTATGGTCCTGCCTCTCTCCCTTTGTCAGTTGTCTGCTTGCTTACCCTGTTTTCTTTCTTGTGTTCCCTTGTTCTCTGAGTTTGGAATTCTTTTCTGTTTTTGGATTGCCTGTTCTTCTTTTTACCTTCACTGTAAGTCTTCATCAAACTGAACTTTATTATTACTCTCAGCCTTGCTTCCTTGCGTGTCCTTGCTACACGCTGTGACAGTCGGACTCACTCGGTTGCACCTAAACTAAACAGCTTGACAAATAGCGTGTTGAATTACTAAGCTGCAACCAATCAAGTAAACCTATTCAATTAATCAATTACAACTGGAAGCAGATGAATACATTTGCATATTGTTGTCATCTGTGTCAACTGCTTCAGCGAAGAAATCCATCCAAAGAACCAAAAGCACTTCCTCTTTTCCTTTTGTACAGGATAAAGTATGAACAAATGTCAGTCACCTAACAGTCGTCCAATATTAATGGCCATGTAAATGGACGACTACAGCCACAAAGAGGTATATTAACATATCTTCATATTCCCAAGGCAAGTCTGAAAGTAATGAATTGAGTGTTAATGACAATAAATTGCTGCACTTTGCTTCCACAGGAACAATCTATAAGTAGGTTGACAGGCAATGCAAATGTGTTGTTTATGCAGCATAAATCACTAGCTTTCAATAAAACACCTGTGGAGCTTTAAAACCAATAGAGATTCTTTCTGAGGGCTTAATATTTAAAACAAAAGAATCTGCTTGCTTTTTAATCGAAACAACTAGAGGAACCAGAGAGCCCACTGCGGTAATCAACGCTTCGGTGATCTAACATTGTGGTAGACACAGGCTTTAAGATATCACGATTGTGTCCGTAAAGTAAGCGGTATCGTACGATGGTGGGAGTGTCTATTAATGTCTCTTTAAATCATGGAGCCTTTTTAAATATCATCATGCTGGGGCATTTGCTTTTGTGCGCGGCAGTTGTGTGTGTGAATCTGTGTGTGTTTGTTTGCCTGGTCCCTGGTCCTTAAAACATCCTCCGTCTCCAGGGGCAGCAGTTCCCTCTCTCATCAACCATGCCCAGCCGCTGTGACTGTCACTCTGCAATCTGCTATGAGAGGGGAGCCTGTGCCTATTTTTATAAATGTATTCATATTCATTAGTCCTGAGTGTCATTCATAGCAGCAGTTCTTTAATGCGGTGCGTAACCATCAGAGGCTGGAGGAGCCTGCCTCCTCTCATCTCACAAATTAATAACACAGGCAATCACGGCAAAGGTGCCCACTGTCAAACAGCAATGGCTCCTGATTTCCATCAACGGTGTGCATTTCCTCATTTCTACATGACCCACAAAAGAACACTAAGTGGTCTCCCCTAGGGGAATCACAAAAAAAGCCATTGTTCAAGTGTTTGAAATATTAAATAATTAATTTAAGGGAGAATTAATTACCTTTACTCCCTTGTCCCACTGCAAAATTCTATGAAATAACATCGTGATGGCAGCTGGTTGATTGTGCAGAATAACTGGTGTGAACTGAGCTGCTAATAAATGCAATTAGGCCTCAGACTCACAAGATTTAACTTCAACTAAAACAACACACTTTGGCTTGGTTGTCTTGCATGTGTCACAAAAAGTGCATGATCGATTAAAGTCACAGAGTCAACCAGAGATTGAGTCCAGTCATTCTCTCAGTGACATCTTGGAAAATCCAGATTTTCTAAAACTGCAATGACTGCACATTTTGACATAAAATATAGATTTTACACTGCATTTAGACACATCTGAATGCATTTCCTCTATAACACACATCCTGTTTTCTCATGCAATATTTTAGGCATAGTGCATTCTGAAGTAATGGAAGTACGCTGCTTCTCACAGCCTTGCCATGTTTTTTTCATGGCCATTGTTTCTGCTCCACCCCACTTTAAATCAAGAGTACAATGCATCCCCCTCTACCCCCAAACCCGCTACTCCACCATACCTCACTCTGGACAACATTAATAAAACAAGCTTTCAATGATGCAGAGTGGGACGCCACATTGGGCTCTGAGCAGCGGCGTGATTAAAGCTTTTAAACACCACCACCCTTTGAGTTTGCATATGTCAGCTCTGCAGTCTGAGTTTGTAAGAAGGCTGGTAGGGTACATGTTCTCTCTGTTGTTTGCCTTGTCCTTTTTTCTTTTTTCCCCCCGTCTTCGCTATTTTTCACTAATGCACGGATAAGATGAGTGCTGGGTCCACTTTAACGTACACGGCTGTAAAAGGACATTCAATAATAAAATCTGAACACAGAGAGTCCACAGAAGAAGATAAAAGCAGAAAAGTAGTTGGTGCTAAAGTGAGTCACGCCGTCACATTATTCCCTACTGTTTCTTTACCTGACAATTATGTTGCAGGAAAGAACATTTCCTGTAAAGTACTTGAAAAGACAATAAAAGAGACATATCTGACTGTTCATTTCTTCTCACAGTTCCTTCTATAATCTCAGGATGGATACCCCTTGAGTGATTGCAGAAGTGGAAATAAAGCTTTTTAATTGAATTTCATGAAATTAAACATTGGCCGCAGCAGTTTAATTTAATTGATGTAATCCCACTGACTCTTCCATTTCCACAGTCACCACAGGCAAAGAACATGTCTAGCATTGTTACAATAAGATATGATAAAGGTTTTTTTTCACAGAACAAGGGAATTATTCTTTAAAAGCCCCTCAAATTAAAATAGCCTGACCACAACTTTGAGAAAGATTTATGAACAATCGTGCTGACTTGTAGTCTGCAACAGCACCAGAAGTCTGGACAGCTGTAGCCCCCATGTGTCCTCATGTCTGCTCACAAAGAGAGACTACAAGAGCCATTCCTGTCTCTGTTTCTGCCACAATGCTTTCCCTTAATTCAGCCATCACAAATCAGTTTTGAGCTATCATGTATGTCACATGTGAAGAAGATCCGATTTGGCTTTACTCTCAGGAGTAAAGCTCTGTCTCGGTTTAGAGTGTGTTTGCATGTCCAATATGGAGCCCCCTCCTCCTGTATTCTCAGAAGATATCCTGGTGCAGTACAATTCACGTCCCCAACAGAAGATGCTCGGGCTCGTTTGTTCAGTTATTTCACTCTGGCTTTGAGACAGAAGGAGACAGTGGCCGGGCCATTTGGGACCTGGTGCTCCCCTGCAGAATTAAACAGGCTGCTGTCTCAAGCTCCAGTGACAG
This sequence comes from Chelon labrosus, assembly GCF_963514085.1. Lineage (NCBI taxonomy): Eukaryota > Metazoa > Chordata > Actinopteri > Mugiliformes > Mugilidae > Chelon > Chelon labrosus. The sequence continues at coordinate 1,041,528 of NC_140354.1, forward strand.
GAAATCTCACTCAGATCACAAAAGGAAGCAGTGATTGCATCTGACATGTGCATCCTCTCCCTTCAGATGCAATGTCTTTGTTTTGTCTGAACTACTCGTGTGTAGGCATTTGTATTTTTCTCTGGCATATGTGTGTGTGTGTGTGTGTGTGTGTGTGTGTGTGTGTTTGTGTGTGTACGAGTTGGATTGCCTTTCTCCGTTCCGTCTACTTCGCTTCTAAAATTGAAACTGTGACCTTTTTTTTATACTTGTCATCTGTCTGTGTAGAGCTAAAAAATGTCTAACAGGGTGGGTTCAGATTTAAAAAGTAGACTGATAGGAAAGATAACCCAAACACAGTGGTGTGAAATACACAGAGTAAAGCACTGGAACACAGGGGTAAATGTAGGGGTAAATGTATAAAAAGGCAAGCGGGATGAGAAGTGGAAGGGTTACTGTGTGGGCTCAAACTGGGCACACTAATCTCTTTGATCCCCACATTTTACTGTCAGCTGTTTCCTAGCTACCGTTGGATCTGCACAGAATTTAGGATTTGTGCTACTGTACACCACAGCAATCTCTACCCCACTGATGCAGCGCTCTCCATTCTTTTCTCCATCAATACCCCACACAGCGTGAACAGGCGTAGCCATATTTATTTCCCTTTATTTCCCCCTTTCTCCTCTACCTCACTGCAGTTGGCAGTGACTGTGACATGGCAGGGAGGCAGGTTTAACCGGGAAGCATTTTGCACAGAGGACCGTCAGACATGACACTTCACACTAAAAAGGCTTCTGATTTTGTCTATTCACACGAGACCCCATGTTTGTGCTCCACTTTCATTAGTTGCTCTGCAAGCAGCACTGGAATACCCTCGTGCTCTTTTGTTAGAGCTCCATTTAGCGACAATGAAACAATCTACATGTTATTTGTGTCAATGCATCTGTCAGAACAAGAAAATGTTTCTGTATTAGTATACATGCCAACTGTTTCTGTGTGTGTATGTTTGTGCATTTGCTGACATTAAAGCCATACACGCACTCTCATTTGATCCTTCTTTCAAGCTGCCTTTGGAATTGTAACGAATATATTTGTATCTGCACAAGATCTCTTTCATCCTTGTCAGTATTGGTTTCTTTCAGGGGTGCAATGCACCATAGGCTTCCCACTTAACCTGGGAGAAACTCTCCCAATCTGGTCTTAAATCATTCCAGGCAGAATCACACAGCAAACTCGATTTGAGTATTGGCGGATTCATACTTCATTGTCAAGCATTGGCTATCCATGGCCCTGCTCTTAATAATCCTGTAAGCACGCAGAGGCAAAATGAAAGCCACAAGTTTCTCAATTGCTGATTTCAAAAGGAGCTGCCAGGCAATATTGATATTCCTAGGTCCTGTACACTTACATAATTTGTATCATTCAAGCAGTCAAACTCTCAGACCACCCCTTTTATTCTGGAGGCTTTGAGTATGCTTATTTTGATCGAGTGCTTGAAATCTTATCAGTCAATTCTTTCCTTAGTGTATAAATGAAAATGTAATGATCCAAAACATGATTAAATACTGTATATTGTCATTCAATATGAACTGGACTTTGTTGGTAGTTTGTTGTGTATTGGGGCTGAGAGGTATATTTTCTATTTAGGGTATATTGATATATTTTCAAATGAAATATAGGATATAGGACACAATACTGTTCACAGTATATGCTTGTCAAGTAGAGACTGCATAACATAATCGGTTTGTTCTACTGGAGATACTGGACACCTGCATTTTCCCATACGGATGAATAAAGCATATCTAATATGTTCAAAAAATGCAGTTGAACTAATAACCCATTAGCCAAAGAAATGCGTCGTGTACATCATCTGGTGGAATTTTCTGTTTAAGGTCTGTTCAAACTGATGCAAACTGCCTTAAAAAGAAAGTCACACTTTGTCAAGGCTTTCATCTGAGGATGCATCCCACCATACGCACCATATGTTTTTAGTTTTGTACCTAAAGCGCTTTCATGGATAATACTGAGGGGCCAAGGAAAGGCAATCCAGATGTGACATAAGCCATAGAGAAGAAGCCTACCCTACTGCTGTCAGCTTGCATCACCATTACTTCTTAACTGACATGCTTCTGATGTTGCAGACAAGGACAGCGATCAAGCGAACAGTATGTAACAGTATGCATATACTGAAGTGCTGCAATGCTACAATGACAAACCTGCTCCCTTCTGACATGCATACCGGCTAAGAAAAATGAAAAGGCCTGCTGAATGAGACTGTAGGTGTGAATTTCTTTTTACTTGTTTTCACTTGTTTTTAAAACTGTCGTGGTAAGGTCCACATGATGAGCTCCCAATTTCTCGGGGAAGAGGAAGATGGTGTTCAAAACTAAATCAAACTTGATATGAAATCCCATGTGTCCAAGACCAAGACGACGGGGAATGAGAATCAGTTCTGGTCCTAATGAATACTGAGAACAAAGCATTGAGATGCAGCTACATGCATTTTGTCAGGCCCCCCCCAGAGCGCTCAGTAGGCCTGCTGCCAAGCACAGCCCGAGCAGAGCAAAGAACTACGTATATCGTGCAGATGGGGAGCAGTGAGGGTCCTTCATTCCAGATGAGGTCTTGAACAGGAATGATGCGTTGATGGAGTGGAATGGTTTCTTAGGTGACTGCAACCCCAGTAATCCTCCAACCACTCACCCAACTTTAATGTATGTTCCATCTATAGAAAATGGAAACAGAAAATTGGGCAAGAAGCAGGCATGCAGCAGCAGGATTTTTCCCAAAGCAAAAATCTGCATATTCTTTTTCTGACCTCTTTAGATTCATATGTTGTGGTCTTCTGTTCAGGGGACTCTTATGTATTTTATTTTTTTGTCATAATAATGCATTAAGTTTAAAAGCAATATTCCTTCCTATCCATGTCATCATTTAGTGCAGGGAACTGTGCTGTTGGGGGCGTGATTGGCTTGGTTTGATGTCAGGACAAGAATGGAGCAGGATGACGAGATGTGAATTCACTGAAGGTACAAAGAAAAATAGATTGGTACGATGACTTGTTTTGACTACGACGAGGAAAGGAAATAAAATAGGCTCACCATCCCCATGGTTTTTCCTCCATTTTTCGATTTCTTTATGTCTTTTGCCATTTTATTCACAACACAAGAATACATTCACCGGTCCCCAGGAGGGGCAAGCCGGATGAGAGCAGAGATTCAGCGAGCACATTATGCCATAAAAAGCATTGTTTTTCACCACAGTTTCCCCTGTGTTGCCTTTGTGTTGTTTAAATGTTTACATGGAACTGCTTGGGGCTTGAAAACAGATGTTAGGTAAAAGAAAACTGCATAGATATAATCCACATTTTCCCCAGATGAATGGAGTGACACCATTTTAAAGGCTTTTCAAATGGCTCCTTAGAATTTGACGAAGAAGCCTCCCTTGTCAAAGCGATATTAGAGAAATTAAAAGAATAGTGCTACTTCACATTCCCCTCAGTATCCAAGGTCATTTTTTCTTTCAGTTTCTGTCCCTGCTCAGGGGCTGTTCTGAGACATTTTCCATTCCTGATAGTTAAGATGCCTCTCAGCCCTATGTCAGATTGATTAGACTTTTAGCCAAGAGAATTAATATGTGAAGAATTTGTCTGTTTCCCCTGCAGCTCTTCTCCCCTCAGTCTCATCAGTAAACAAGGAGACATGGAACAAAACCACTCTCGGCTGTGTGATTAAAGTTGGCCCAAGAAAAAGACCCTACTACAAAATTATTGCTGTTACAAAATAAATAAATACATAAATAAAAATCAAATTTGAGTAGCCTATATTTTACCTTTCCGTCTATGAGACAACGCTATAATGCATCTCTGTGGTGTCAAAATCTTGCCATCTGAAGACATTTCAGATTACTGGCAATTTTCAGTACAAGCTCACAGTGTTTAACATTAACGGAGTAAGAAAAGTTAGGAAAGTTTTACATAAAAAATATGATTTCAACCCAATTACTGGGCAAGGGGTGAATGCCGAAACAAATTAATTTGATTACACACTGTGTATACATATATACACTATATTACCAAAAGTATTCGCTCACCTGCCTTTACTCATTCTATGAACTGAAGTGCCATCCCATTCCTAACTCATAGAATTCAATATGATGTCGGTCCACCTTTTGCAGCTATTACAGCTTCAACTCTTCTGGGAAGACTGTCCACAAGGTTGAGGAGAGTGTTTATAGGAATTTTTGACCATTCTTCCAAAAGCGCATTGGTGAGGTCACACACTGATGTTGGTCGAGGAGGCCTGGCTCTCAGTCTCCGCTCTAATTCATCCCAAAGGTGTTCTATCGGGTTCAGGTCAGGACTCTGTGCAGGCCAGTCAAGTTCATCCACACCAGACTCTGTCATCCACGTCTTTATGGACCTTGCTTTGTGCACTGGTGCACAGTCATGTTGGAAGAGGAAGGGGCCCGCTCCAAACTGTTCCCACAAGGTTGGGAGCATGGAATTGTCCAAAATGTTTTGGTATCCTGAAGCATTCAATGTTCCTTTCACTGGAACTAAGGGGCCAAGCCCAGCTCCTGAAAAACAACCCCATACCATAATTCCTCCTCCACCAAATTTCACAGTTGGCACAATGCAATCTGAAATGTACCGTTCTCCTGGCAACCTCCAAACCCAGACTCGTCCATCAGATTGCCAGATGGTAAAGCGTGATTCATCACTCCAGAGAACGCGTCTCCACTGCTCTAGAGGCCAGTGGCGGCGTGCTTTACACCATTGCATCCGACGCCTTGCATTGCACTTGGTGATGTGTGGCTTGGCTGCAGCTGCTCGGCCATGGAAACCCATTCCATGAAGCTCTCTGCGTACTGTACTTGGGCTAATCTGAAGGTCACATGAAGTTTGTAGCTCTGTAGCAATTGACTGTGCAGAAAGTCGGCGACCTCTTTGCACTATGCGCTTCAGCATCCGCTGACCCCTCTCCGTCACTTTACGTGGCCTACCACTTCGTGGCTGAGTTGCTGTTTTTCCCAAACGCTTCCATTTTGTTATAATAGAGCTGACAGTTGACTGTGGAATATTTAGGAGCGAGGAAATTTCACGACTGGATTTGTTGCACAAGTGGCATCCTATGACAGTTCCACGCTGGAATTCACTGAGCTCCTGAGAGCGGCCCATTCTTTCACAAATGTCTTGTTTCACAGTCTGCATGCCTGAGTGCTTGAATTTATACACCTGGGGCCAGGCCAAGTGATTAGAACACCTGATTCTGATCATTTGAATGGGTGAGCGAATACTTTTGGTAATATAGTGTATATATATATATATATATATATATATATGTGTATATATACACGTGTATACATATATATAATTTTCTGTGTAAAACCATTTCACTGTATGCTGTGCAAGGCACTAACTGGCCACATTGCGAGGCGTAAACAAGCTTAATTAAGAAAATTTCACCAACCACGGAGGTACACACATCTGTCATAAATAATCACTATATGTAATTATGGCACAGCAGCTGAGAAGCTACAACACTCCATCACTCTGCAACATATAGGACTTGTGATGTGGGAAATGCAATTATTTCATCACCTATAGTTCTTATGATTTAGTATCACAGCTAAATTTACATTTAGCTGGTCAGTATGAAATTTACAACAGTTTGCAGGTCTTCTTTTAGCCACATACAGTACATGCAAAACAGATTGAGCTCACTTGTGTCAGGGTGTTGTACAGGTGAATATGCTCTTCATCAGTCTTTGTAGGAGCCATGAGATGCCTGAGATTTCATTAAAACGGTATTTCTGTTGATGGAGCTGTGTAATCTGGTATATATTGATTTTTCTGCGGATAGGCTTGTGTTTGTGTGTTAGTGTGTCACTGATGTAGATGAATTATGATCTAGTGCCCGCATTAGGGTGGGGAGTTTTAATCACACAAGGATTCAGAGTGTTTTAAACAAATGTTTTTTTTTCGTAAGCATGGCGGATTATCATAAGATTTAAAGATTTGGAAATGGCTGACAGCTGTCAAGCTGCATAATAACGTACGTCCAGAAATTATAGCAGCTGCCGGTTGGCAGAATGTCAATGCTGCTATCTAGATTAAAGCTCGATAGACAGGAACATGAGCACCAGAAAGCACACACACACTCACACACTTTTACAGCTGAATATACAGACACAGAGAGCACACAGTCACTTGCAAGACACACAGATTACCGAAACACAGGCTTTGGGAAGGAATGAGGAGAAACAAAAAACTGCTAAAGGGGAAGAAAGACAAAAACTCACATCTGTTTACTTGGTATTCTGATGAGTGAGTCTTAAAATGGCTTGCTGAGAACAGCCTGTAGAAAGGTTTCCCCATGGATTGATCATGTATCCCCTTGTGCACTCGCACAGCCAGCTGTATTAAACTCTGCAGGAGCCTCAGTAGGAACCTGCTGAAAAACAAGTGCATGCCACCTCTAGTTCCCTGAGGAATCTCGTGTGCCTGTGTGTCGCTAATTTATGACATCCTCAGAGGTCCTCCCCTCTCAGGGAATGACTACAGAATATCTGACTTTATGCACAGGCACTGCCAGTCATTTGCAAACAAGAATTTGCCACAAGGATAATATCTGCTTCCTACTTCAGAAGAATGAGACCTCCCTTGATGCCAAGAGGACCCCATGAAAAGACTGCAACCGCAGCTTCACTAAAGAACCACATTCAGCAATTGTGCAACATAGAGGAAGCTTTTCTCAATTGAAAGAGCAGCCAAACAACGGAGTGAATCACTCACCACTGCATATATATACAGCTGGGTACATTCAAGGGGCCACAATATCTACAGCAAGGATGACAAAAAGGTCTGTTTTGGGGATGGTAAGGAGTAAGGCCTTGTGACGTAGCCTAAAAGCATTCAACAGATACTCACAGATACTCTCAAGGCATGTTAGCTTGAGAAAAGAATGCTAATAACAGCTAGAGGAACTATGCCCTGCATAATAAGAGACACCTGAGACTCTATTCAGATAAGGTTAGGGGCACTTTAGAGCAATGGGACCCATTCAAAATCACACAAGCAAAGGGATTATGCTGCTTTTAGCGCCTTGGTACACTGAGCATTGTGATTATAAGATTGGGACTAGAGCATGCATAGAAAAAACACTTCTCGTATGAATAAACTTTCAAGGTGTTTTTTTCTCTCCAATGGGACCCAGAAATATAAATGAGTTATTTGTCGAACAAGGGCATTTCTTTTGCAGTTCTATATGCACCACTGTAACAAAAAACCATAAAACTGTGAGTGAACTTGCCATTTCATGTGAATATGCTGTACATCTGTACATACAACTGCTGTTGAAATTCTAGCCCAGTTAGCACACACAAAACATGTTGCATTTATCAACTTACCTGGATTGGCAGGATCCATCCTTGCTTTCAGTCTTTATCGAACATCTGGGCCACTATATATCACATTATCCTTTCACTTATTAAGAAGTCATCCAGTGACAGATGACAAGTAAGGAGGTATTGCAGCCTCTACTATCATATCTTTGATAAGGAAAGAAGGAAACGGTCATGTACTGTAACACCAGATTCTACGATTATAGGCATAACCCTCCAACAGATGTCACATCATGGTCCCTTGGGTCCACTTGTACAGTATGTCGCATGAATTCTGCTCCCAGTAAGCCAGTTTTTTCTTCAGCTAACACAGCCGGTGAGGGGAAAGGGCTTCAAGGGTTGTGTCTACACTCATAGAATCTAGGGTCACAGATGCAACCAATATTTCAGATGGGTTATTCCCTCAAAGACCTGTTGCTACTTAAATTAGGGTGTCTTTTGATGTGTTCTATGGCTGACTGCGAGACACAAGAAGGTGCACAAGCACATACCATACACCAAATGAGACCCATTAATTGTAATGAGGCAGTTAGGAAGGTTCTCAAGTTGAAGAATACATTTTAAACTCTCTTTACTCGACACACCTGCTGCAAGAGGGAGTTGGACATTACACACTGTAATGGTCTTTATGCAATTTACTAATCCATGATGGGATAAGGAGAACACCTCTTGACACTTGCATAAACCCACCAGGTATAATAATATGTCATTGGCTGTCTAGATGTTTAAAACCAAGTCACAGAGACCTCAGAGACACATCACACAGATAGCAGAAATGGAAAAAGAGACATAGAGAGCCGAAAGGCCCAGATGTATACCACTGCCAAAAGGAGGGCTGTGGATGATGCGAGGCTACTGCTACAATGTAGGACAAAAGGTTCCTGTATCTGTCTAATGTTAATTGTGCAGAAAACACAGACAGAAAGAGTACCAGCTGAGACAGTGCATATTTGCACCAAGGGAGCTGCCAGGGCTTAACAGCAAGCAGCTTTGAGATTTGAGAACCATGATGTATGCCTATGTTCGGGAGTAGTGAGAGAAAGCATCTACTCTCAATGGAGGTATGTTCTATTATCAGGCGAGCAAATACCCTTCTACATTCCTAAATCTGCCCAACAACATCTGAACATCGTTGTGTGGCTTTGTACTCCCAGGACACACACAGCTCTGATGGAGACTTTAGTGAACTGATGAGACCTTGCATTAACATCTATCTTGGGAATCCGATCACAAGTGACCAGCATTAAGTACAGGTATGAACGCACCCAGGACGAACTGAGGACGGATTAGAGGGATCGGATCTGGGACCACATTTGGTGGTCTATATTGCATTTGTCCACATTCCTTTTGTAGTGTGAACACACAATGCAGTCACACTCAAGACCTGTTCAGCAGGGGGGCTCTTGCCTTTGCTGAGTTTTGCCTCATTCTTTGAAAAAAGGTATAGGCTGCTATTATAAATGGTCAAAATAATAAAAAGGATCATAAAAAGGAAAAAGCCACGTAAGTGTTGTCTGTTCATTAGTAATGAGAGCCTTTTAAAATATTCTGTCCTTGTATCAGTTAACTAGCTAAATAATAAACAAATTTATTAGCAAGAATTAATGAATGAAATTATTGAATATGAGTAGACTGTGTGTGTCTCGTATTGGCGTTAATTATTGCTGCAATCATGTTGATTTATAAGCAGCTGTGTGTTGTTAAGTTACCTGATTCCTCAGTCAATGGTTCATTTATTTATATTTATTCTCAGAGATCATGGTGCATATGGAAGCTTTCAGTGTTTTGTGCAGTTCTAACTAACGTCTGGGCAGAGACTAGCGCAACGACTTAACGTGTGTGCCCAGGTCATAATGCACACACAAAGAACAGTGCTGTTTGTGGTTCTGTAACAGAGCTGGTTAACAATAGAGACAGTCGCTGTTAAAATATTATACTCATAATGTTGTAGTATATTTAGATACAGAGTGTGAAACTGAGATTGCATCTGAAAAGCTTGCTGGAGATGCATGCTGGCCACCTGCAATCAGATAGCCCAGGTTGGATGTAAATGAAAGGTCTGAACAGGGCCTGATTGGTGCAGTATGGAAAATGGAAACTTAACGTGACTTTACCAACAAAAACAGATGTGAATATTATTCTTTCTGATCAAACTGCACATAGCCTGCTCTTATGTTGAGATTTTATTTTGTTAATTTATTCTTGTTTAGATTTTTTCTGTTTAATTTGCTAATTCCACTAGAAAAACTATATCAAAACGTTTTCCCTTGCAATGAATGGCACTATAGTCAACTGTGATGAGGTCCTTCATTGTGACCCAGGATGCATTGTGCAGCCCAGACCAACTCCAAATGTGGAATAAGCGATTGGATGTCAACGTGTACTGAGTGTGTTCAAACCATTGCTTGGAGTAGTCACTCGATCAGCCAAAGCTTCTTCTGCATTGGCTAAGCAGCCTGTGTATGGGGACCAGGTCGGGGCACAGCAGACCACCACAGGGGTGGCTGTACCTCAGCTGGTGGAGCGGATTCTCCACTAACCATGTACCAAATGCTGAAGAGTCCTTAAACTGTGCTTGTGTGAATAAGCATAAGTGTTTTGAGTACCAATAGGTACAAAAACCATTTACCAAGGCCATTTACAGCACAGAGATAATTGCTGTTTAGAGCAAAGTCACATTATGTTTGGCTCTGAAACACATTGCGCCTCCTTCTACACATCCCATAATGTTACTGATACCAGCTCCATTTGTGTGGTGTCTAAGTGTGGAGGTAAGGCCAAAACGGTGCTAGTTACTCTCTCTCGTGTGAATCTGCACTAGAGTCACTAAAGCAGGTGAACATGGTGACACCGAAAATCTCTTTCCCATTGGAAGATATGGGACTGTACAGTAGTACATATCTGACTGGTATGCGAAGCTAATATTTTTGGACCCAGATCTTACACTGCACAATTATGTGCCACAGTGTTCATTCGGACAAGGCCACCATCAAAGCCATGGCGAGAGTCAACACAGCAATTACTGGTGTCTGAGGAAGGCTTCAGGAAAATATCTGCAGGCTTCGCGTCCAGATATTAGTCCTGATAGAGTGGAGGATAGCAGCAAATGTTGTTTTGAGCTGCAGCCACCTCAGTTGTACACTGGTTCGAGAAGGTTGTTGAAGCATGGATAAAACTGGTCCCAGGAGCACAGTGGCATGAGCTTGCATATGGCAAAAAAAAGCTGTTTTGGGAAGCAGGATGGAGGATAGACTTGCTCTATAGGGCAGAATGACAGGAAATCAGGTTCACAATCAGGTGCTGCTGGACTTCTTCACTCTTCAGTAGGTGACTGCTTGATCACTGAAGAAAACTGGGAGCAGAACCCAGGCTACACAACAGATGCTGTACTAAGGTGAGTCCACGCTGAGGGCATGCCTGAAGAGTTAAACCTAATTTCAACAGTTCTTGGGGGGCACAGCTGAGTTAGTTTTCAAGCGGTCCTCTGGTCAAGCTGACACTTTGTTTTAGAGTATGAGGAAAATATTTAAGCATAAGATGCACTGATTGTTTTAATGCTCATTGAATACTGTAAGACACACACACGCACACATACACATATATGTATATAGAATTTACGAATTGAATTGTATTATAGCCACACACACACAGAGAAGCACACACATGTATGTATGTTATTCTATAGCAAGACTAAGACTTTCTTGTCTCTTTGATCGTCCCCACTGCCATTAGTACGGTGTGAACAAAAAAAACCAAAAAAAAAAACTGAGACGCGCGTCTTACCTTGAGCCTGAGCGGTGAGGACGCAAGTCGTAAACAGCAGAACCCAACAGGAGACCAACACCTGCCCGACCTGCTCTGTCCGTCCGACACTAACCATGGTCCGGGGTGCTATCGTCAAGCCCCCGGTGCGGATCGCCCGTCTCCACGCTGGGAACATGTTGCTCAGTGGCCACACGCTCCCAAGAAGAGTCCTGGCTGCTGCTGGTCCTGTGCGTCAGACTCCTCCACACTGTTGAAGGTGAGTGACTGGAGAAGAGTATGTGTTTGTGTGCGTGTGCGTGAGTGAGTGTGTGTGTGCGTGGGGGTGGGAGGGGGGGGTCTCTGTCAGACAGCACCAGGCATGCAGACAGACACGCGGTAGTGTGGAAAGCCCGTGGACAAGTCTCGCATTAGTAAGGCGGAGTCAGTTCAATTGAATTTGCTCGCCTGTCAAGTGTGCTGGATGGAGTATTGACATCATCTTCTTACTGCTCCTACGAATACCCTCTGAATGGATCGCAGAGAGATGAGTGAAAGGAAAATGGACCATGTGACAAGAGGTTGGCTGCGCACAGTCTCCAAGTGATGTCGAGCTGACACTTGAACTTATCCCAATTAAAAAGAAGATCAGATATTTGTTTATCCATATAGCATTCCTCCACATTGCAACTGTTATTGAGCAAGGCACTTCGGCATCTAATAGGTTACCTCGTCCAGGTTGTACTCCCCCTGGTGTGTTATAATGGAGTCAGTCCACCTTACTAAAGAGGAAAGCGTTTTTATTATACTTAAAAAAAGACCTCCCCCACTGTGCAATTTGTCATTAAGGTTGTCCGCTGAATTCATTTTTTAATGAACTGACCGTCTCTCAGACTAAGTTTTGCCAGGCTGCGTGCTCTGTACGCTATTGCCACCACGCGGCAGAAAGCTGTAGTGATTTTTAATTTGGGCCGCTCAGATTGATGGTTGAAACAGCTGCTTCTGGGCGATGTTGCTGCCTAGAATTAAGGATGAACGAGTTCACGGTATATTTTACACCTGAAATATTTAACACAATCTAGGAGTTAGTCTAAGATCAAGTAGAATGGCAGGCTGTCTCCGTATAATATCCTATCCACCAGTGTTTATGTCAGCAGACTTTGGATTAAAGGCAAGGTTGAGTACACAGAGATGATGGGCACTTCTGAACAGAGGAGAGCACATATGGGCTGTGATATCAGCTTTGTTGTCTCTTCTCCTTTTGAACATACTGAAAAATGCATGGAGGGCAAGGTACGCTTCAAAGAGTATTCGCTGTATTTCTGTGTGTGCCATTAGTTTTTTCTTTTTTTAATTTTGAAGATAGGCAGTAATACTGACTAACATCAAACATCCGAGCCACCATAAGCTAAGTAATGCTGCTGTTCAAGGGGACCGGAAGCGTAAACAAAGGTGGTGTTTGTGAGAGGCTGCCCTACCTCTTTTACGATGCCCTCTTGCTCTGAATATACCTGTCCTTTATTCCACAAATACAAACTTCCCTTTTTCTCATATGTCTTACAGCGTCTCATTGCTACCAGGGGCGCATTAGGTGTCATCCACCGCTCGTTTCCTTTATCTCCTCTCTCCTCACCCTCCTGCTACCCCGTACACCAGCCCCCCGCTGATAATGATGTGCTGATTATGAGCCTCTTAGGCCAGCAGATTGCTCTCTAGTCTCATTCGCATGCAGTGGAAAATTGCTGCTACCTTGGAGCCCCCACCCTGCTGTGCGTATCAGGCAGGTTGACATTAGCAAGCTGCTGGGAACAGTGCTCCAGCACGAGGGCAGGTGCTCTGTCTCCATAACTGTTCTGCTGCATCGGAAACATAGGCTGCTGAAGGTACAAGCCCCGTTTGGGTGTGGTGGGGTGGGAGCCAGTTGTCAAACAATCAGGTAATGTGTAGCTGACATTCATACACGGGCATACTGAGAATAGCTACTTTTATATGCCAGCAAGTCTGTCTCAGTGCCCCTTTGTTTTTTTATTAGAAATTCAACTACTAAATTACCTCAAATTTTCTGGCTTGCAATAAAATGACAGACTGATTTTAGAAAAGTGAAAAAATGTATATAATTTAAAAAGAAATATCACGTCTGGTTATGAAACCAGTCTCTTACAAAGTCTCTTTCTTAACAGGTCATTCTGTGTTCATTTCTCACAACTGGCGCCATGAACTATGCCATTTTGTACAATCAAATGCTGTTTTCATGATGGCCTTGCAAGCATAATATGATTCGGTTTTGGAATTCTTTGCAGTGTGGCATTCAGTAAATTGGTACCAACATTACACAACTGTTTGCTTTCAAATCAAGATATACATGGTTTGAGGATCCACCATGTCTAAACTAGTAGAGTTCTCTCGCAGCCACTGATGGTCACTGACCATGAGAGGGACCGTAACTATATACGATCTATGCTCGTATATCACCCACAACTAGATAAGTACTGATGAATGCACCATGGCCTTTTGAAAGTCTTGGCCTTGCGCTTTTCCCATCAGCATGGCTGAATTGAAAAGGCTTGAAACAAGCTTGTTTTGAGACTGGCAGTGTGCTGCTTCACTAGTGTAAAGGGAAACAAAATAAATGACCATGACACATCAGTGTGGATACAAACACTAAGGTCTATGAGTTTTTAACAGGAAAACAGAACAGCCGTTTTCTTCAGCTTCATTATTCATCCCTTGCGTTCCTCTGAAGATTCGGGTGGCATTGGACACATGTTGCATTCAGTGACTTAGGACCATGGATGTAGTTTCATTTGAAAGCTGTGTGCCAGTGAACTATATTACACTGCACAATGCTGCTGCATCAATCTTGACACCTCATCTTTAGTACGTTATCGGATTTCTCCCCAGTAAGAGACCCTCTCACTCCTCTTTCCTTGAGACAGTGGTAAAACTGCAAATTGAAACATAGGAAACCAAGCAGCTGCTACGAGATGGATAACTGCATGTGAGAAAAAAAAACAAAAAAACATCACACTGAATGTCGAATGCTCATTTTGTTTTCTTGTTGTCTTGACATTGGAATTATTTCAGATTTCCCCAATAATTATATCTCAAATGAAACGATAGCATCCATTTATATGCAGTAATGCTAGCTTCATGAGTTCATGTGTTATTAAGAAAACAATACTGGGCATGTCTAAAAATATTAGTAGTATCAAAATATTACACAGTTATTGCCCTAGGGCAACTCCCTTAACAACTTTGCTACGAATCACTGGCATAATTAGTTTCCTTCAGTTTCTCTTTGATGTAAATAACATTACCAATTTGCCAGTCATTTTGCATGGATCCTCCAGTGCAGAATTATGCCCCATGAATCAGCTGGAAGATGCACCAGTATTGATCTGTGGCTCTATTTCTATTCACCATAGGCTGACAGAGGTGAATATACAAATATTGTTACAGAAGTTATAGATATATATTTAGTTTGATGCAATGCAGAGTCAAGCAGATACAGTAAGACGTTGCGCTGCTTGACCGCGCTTCATCCCTCCTTGCTCTCAGAACAGTTATTTTAAACTCATTCATTCATTCATCTTCTGTAACCGCTTGTCCTGTTAAAGGTCGTGGGAAGGCTGGAGCCTATCCCAGCTGTCATCAGGCGAGAGGCGGGGTACACCCTGGACAGGTCTCCAGTCTATCTCAGGGCTAACACAGAGAGACAGACAACCATTCACACTCACACCTATGGCCAATTTAGAATCACCAATGAACCTAATGAGCATGTCTTTGGACACTGGAGTACCCAGAGAGAACCCATGCAGACACAGGGAGAACATGCAAACTCCACACAGAAAGGGTTAGGGTTCTTCTTCTTCCTGTGAGGCATCAGTATTTTAAACTCAGCTCTGCTTACTTTTATTTTTTTTTTGTTGGGTGATTGTTGTATTCTGTTTTAAGTTCATAATTATACCACATTCCTGTGTCACTCTCTGTCACCTTCACCCCACTGATTCAGTATTTTGTGTCAGCTTCCTCCCTAAGTCCATGCCCTTGTGTTGAATGAAAAGCTTGCAAAAGAAAGCATCTTTGGAGAAGACGCACATGGCTTTGGCTCCATTTTAACGCCATCCTAACAGTTGAAGCAGTAGCATGCAGCAGCATATAAATAACATCATTATTACACATGGTCCTTGTGAGATGTAGAAATGGCGAAAATGGTGTTCACAGAGCTACATACAGGGGGAATTAATCAATGTTTACTACAGTGTGCTGTGGAGTTATGAGTTATTTTTCTTACTAAATAAATCCAATCAGCAAATCAATAATAATGACAACTTGCTTCTCCTTGCAGCAGAACAGCTGTCCATAAATCACTGTAAGTGGTATCATCACAGGCAAAAGCGAGCTAAAATGTAACAGAGAAAAATTGTAAGGAGCACATCCCTGTGCATTCAGGTCAGTGACAGGTAAAGATAATTATATTCATCTGCATATTCAACTATTTGAAGGTAACTAATGTAGATGTAGAAAATAAAATAATACTAATTCTAATACAGGTCAATTTCTCTCCTCTGCCTTTTGGCTGATCGCATCACACCGCTAAATCCTTCATCCTTTAAACCCTCCATGGTATATCATGGCATTATAAAATACCCTGGGCACATTAAAGATTAGGTCGGATGAACAGAGATATAGAACCCAGAGGTCTCTTGCAATTTCACACTCGTTCTAGCATGTGAAATTCTTCCCTCTCAAGTCTACGTGCTTGATGCTGTTGCACTGTACCTGTTCAACCCAACTTCTAAACAGGGAAGAATTCATGACTCGGTTTTCATAACAGTACTATAAGGAGTCTCTGTGGGCCTGGTGCCTGTTTCTACATGTTCATTATTGCCCGGCATTGCTGCAGTTTGTCCGTAAGCAATGCAGGAGGCAGAGTAGCAACAGCCCCAAGAGGGTAACAAAATGTGAAGATATTGAACCTAATGATTTCCAAAACCAACAGCAGTGTATCCATACTGCAGTAGTATATTAATACTACATGTGTTATAGAATTTTAAAAACAGAAGCAGCATATTTGACTCAGCAGTGTCTGCCCCACAGATGTAAATGTATTATCTGCATGGTCTAAATACATTAGTTGCATTTTTAGCACAGTGAATTATGGGCAGGATGTTTGGAATCAGTTCAGTGGTTTGAATTATTGCACTGTAAGGATATCATTAAACCATATTTGCTGGTTACATTTTAGCCAGCTGAATTGCCCAAGTTTCTTAGATGTACCAGAGTGATTTATGTAGTGTTCAGGAGTTTGGCTGTAGTGTGATGTAAATACATGCAGAACTGCAGCTCCTATGTGGGCCAGACTTAGTTAGTGAATGACCAGTGTCTCTTCAAAATTCATAGCAGGTTAAGTTGCAGCAGCTGTACAGAGTCAGATAAATTCACACTTGCCTGAAATGAATTACTATTTAGTTATCTGCAGAAAAAAAATGTAGACCGTTGACTGGCCAGACTATAGAATGAGATGACTAAGATTATTCTCATAGCTGTGTCTCAAAAGGACTGTCTGTCCTTACGAATTCAGTCCCAAAAAAGAGAGATATTAAAATATTAACAATATGACCCTGTCATGTAAATGAGGCTTGAAAAAAAATTTTTTTTATGCAACTGGCCTCAGGAGATAAATGACTTGTTAAGAGTTTATTAGATAGATAGATAGATAGATAGATAGATAGATAGACAGACAGACAGACAGACAGATAGATAGACAGATAGATAGATAGATAGATAGATAGATAGATAGATAGATAGATAGATAGATCAGAGTTGATGAGATTTGATGGAGCTGTTCACGCTGGAGGTTTATCTTCCTGATGTTATTTCTTATTTTCATGTGGCCCACGTCCTTCACCGTTTAACACCTAAGTATTGAAGCCACGCAAGGTTAACAAAGCTAGACCTGATTTTCATTAGGGAAGCCACTTGAGCTAAGCATAGAGAGCTCTTGTGAAGTGATTATGTCCAAAAACATAATTGGAGCCCTTGTGACGTCAAGGCATTATGTTTGAAATTGGACAGCTGCAGTAACTTCAAGGAGACATACACAAATGAAATAAGTCATTTTTGTTATTAAGAGTTAGTACCCAAACCTTTTATCCTAGAACTATGCCTGCCCCATAATTTTGATTCTGTACCAACGGGCAATCATGTCCTTTAAATCCATTAAATATTAACAACCGAGCAGGCCTGTGGTTGTCTTTTTGACAACAGTCTTAGATTGAATAGACTGAGTGCATTCCAGGTTCACATATATATTTCTCCTTCAGGCAGTAAGAATATGGAGTCAGATGTGACATCCTCATGCAAACCTTCAGCAAGACTGCCATGGCCCTCAGCAGCCTCAAAAGTCTACAACTGAGTCCTTATTTATTCCCCAGGAGCAAAACATTTATATTTTATCTTATCACCGTCAAGGGATCACAAAACCAAGATTACCGAATGTAGTTCTGTAATCTCGTTGTGAGAAATGCTGCCTAAATTCACTAGATCATTATTGAGTCTCAACCAGTGACTGTATATAATATCAATGATTTACAATAGCCAATGGTTTTTAAAACAATAATCAATAATATATAATCATAATACATAATACAAGCACTGGATTTCCGGTCACATTACAACAATCTGCCCTGTCTATATTTGCTTACATACAGTACCAATAGTTTCTCCTTCTGACCTTCTGCTTTAAAAGAGCATGTATTAATGAAGACATTTAACCTACCTGTTTGAAGAGAAAACCACATGACATGTGACTGTGAAAACTGGACAAGTGCAAGCTAGCAGCCCAAAGTTTTTTCCATTCAGGCAAGACAGACTAGCTGTTTGAGGGACTAAGTCTAGTAGCCATCTTTGTATTTGTATTCATAGATGGCTAACAGTAGATGGAGTGCAGGTCACCAACAGATTAATGGAAGCTGACCACTGACGTTGTAAGTCAGATTTGGACTCAATATGGATGTGGATGAGTGCCCTGAGGACAAGCACCCACTGTCCTCTGTGGGTCTCTGTGTCACCTCATGACAGCCCACCTTGAGTGGATGTGACTGCATACACGCCACAAACAAAAAGCCCTCTCTATGCTTTTTGTCACCTTTGTCTGATCTTACAGCTATTCCAGCATGCTTTCTAAATTCAGAAGAGAAGGATGACCTCCCAGTGTGTTGCAGTCCATCCAAGGGCATTCATGTTCTGTCCACTGTTACCTGCTACAAGGCAAATGTCCAATTTTTTTAGACGTTATATGAACAAAGAGAAGTCGACTCGCAGAGAATCCCTGTAGTTTCCGCACTATTTGCTCTCATACTGGTGTATTATTTAGCTATGATGCTCTCATTTCTATTGCCAGTGATAACCTTACTAAACTAAATAAACCTTAGCAAAAGAGCAGCTCAACATCACTGTGCATGCTTGTACTGTATATTCTGCTCAGTTGTTTTAGACGACCACATTTTGAGTCACTATAACTAGTTAAAAGATAAGTTGAACATAAGTGAGCTATCTTTTCTGCTAAGTTTAAGTATGCCATGCTAAAATATGGATTTTCACTTTTCTTCCTTAGAGGAAGTGACAGACAGACATCTCACTCCAGAAATGAGGACTGTTTTGGGCAAAACTTAAGCAAGCATATTTTTTTTTTATGTTGGTATACTTACATTTTACTAGATAGAATTACAGTCAGCAAAAGGGGTGCAATGTATAATATATATATATATATGATATGTGGTAATATAGATGTCACAGCTATTTTAGTGTCCACCACATTAGACACTAAAACAGTTCAACATAATTTCAACTTTCTTTTCCTTATAAAATCCTTAAGACTCTGATGGGAATCTGAGAGATGATGGTGACCAAACAGGTGCCTCAACAATGCCTCTAAAATGTACCCTAAAACTTTTTTCATGGCAGAGCAAGAAGACAGGATCTCCATCTTGAAGTAGCAAGACACTGAGGCATTCCGTGTTCTTGAATCAAGATTTGAAAATCTCTTCACTGATGAAATTTCTGATTGCTATCTGTAATCTGCTGAGGTAATGAGGAATCCAATCAAGACCAGCTCTAAAGACAGGACTACTGAGATGATATCATGTTCAGTAAAAGATTCAAGCTGTTCATTCAGTTCATTCAATTCAGTGCAATTACAGTCCAGTCTGAGAGTACAATCCACTGTAAGTCCACTGTTGCACAATGGGCAATGAACATTTGAATTTTGAATCTTATTATTATTATTATTATCTTATTATTTGGAACTATACTAGGAACTTCTTTGGCAGGGGCCTGTATACACACACACACACATATATACATATACATATATATATAAGTTTTATAAAAAAAAAAAAAATGAATAAAGAAATGCACTGTTGTTATTATGGCCATTAAGAAAATGATAAATGCAATTAATTCTTCTCATTGCTCTTTTTTTTTCTTAGTGAGGAGATTGAAGTTTTAAAGCTATTTGAAATGACTCATAATCAAACATTCTAATGATGCCAATATACTCTATCTATATTAGGGCTGAACATTTTTTAAAGTCGACTAATATGTGGAAAAATTCGAATCGACATCGACTGGTCGATGACGTCACACATAAAAACACAGTACACCTGAATACATATTGTAGCATCTCACACACACAAAGAAACTACCGTGGCTTTTCTGCAAGGTAACTGAAGTTTGAACACGAGATACTGTCAGCCGTAGCCAACACCATAAACACTGTAGGTCTGGCACTTCTAAATTGCGGTTCTCGATCAAAGAAATTAAAAATAAACACGCTCTACAACCACAGCAACAATGTCAACTAATAGAAGACAACAAAACTTAACATAAACACAAGAGCTTATCAACAATACTGTGTGCTACAGATATTTAGCCTATGTAAATCAGCACCGGCAATAGCGTTTAATACTACTTCACAGCCTGTTGTAAGATAGGATAATGTAGCCAGGATAAAAAAAAAATAATAAGAAGAAAAAAAAATGAATCCTTTTCCGTGTATTCCAGCTAATGGTCTAATAACTCAGACAATGAAATTCACCAGCAAATTGTTGATGTGCAGCCTCCTTCCCTCTGTTAGTGCTTGGCGTTTGGTGAAGCTGTTAATGCACTGCTGTCGAGAGGATTTTTACCGTTCCTCTGCTAGCGTTAGCGGATGTCTTTTCAGATGAGTGTGTATTGTAGTAGTACTTTTGTTGTATTTCAGGACTGACTTATATATTCTGCATGTCACTGTAGGATGGGCTTCATCTTTAGTGAAGTATTTCCACACACTTGATGAACCACTTCTAATTTGCTGCAATGACCCACTGGGCTCCTCACCTGTCTTCTTGGAGGCATGCTGTTATTGTCACGTGATCGGCGGCTAGTCGAATTCACGGCACAGCAGTATAGTTGACTAGTCGACTAGTGGGTACAACCTCTAAGTATACCATACCTCTGACTGTATATACTAGAAAGAGAAGACTTTCATATGGGCAAAGTTTGTCTTTGTCAAAATGTTGTTGCCATTAGAAAACTAACCAATGCTGGAGACAGCATTATGACCTCAGCATTATGAGGTCATGACCTCGGTAGAATGCTTGACACTATGGGGATATGACCATAAACTGTATATGGTCTGACCTAATGATTTATTCATTAGCAATAGCTGCTAAGGTGAGAATGGGACACTGATGTGTCAACTTGAAAGCAATAGCCTCTGAGCTGCTAAAGAAATACAATATTATCAACTGTACTACAACTGTGAGAAGGAAGCTGAACTGGATCTCATTAATGGAAAAGTTACACTGTTCTTTTTGGTTCTTCTCTCTGGTTTTGGATCAACACCTCTGATGAGAAAAAAAAGAGAATGTTACACAAATATACCCCCTGCAGACCTCTGGCCATATGGGTCAAAACATAAACTATTCAATTACACTCAGAGATGAGATGAAAGCGAGTCAACGCTGTCACTGTGTTTTGGGTGAATTCATGCTGGAATTTGCATTACTAAACCACTCATTTTAGAACTCGTTATAGGTAATTTAATACAATGTCAAATCCATTGCCAAAATATAATTTTATATTTCATTTTTGTGTGTGTGTTTACGCAGATCAAAAACAAAACAGCTATAAATCAGGGTGATGAGGTAGTTGATGGATATGAATGTAGGCCAAGTTGTTGCTTAAGCCCAAAATGATCCTCCATATACCAATTTTCTTCCCTTTTTTCCTTGTGGGCTAACTTATGTCTCATTCATCCCTCGGTCCTTCTCCACCTCTCTGTTGTTCCAGTTTCCTGTTTCCCTCGTCTCCAATTTTCTTTCACATTCTCTGTTCAAATGTCAAGTAGCAGCTGCCAGTGCCTTACCATTGCAGTCTGTGCTCATAAATCTGTGCTAATTCTCCACCTCTCTTCCGTGGTGTATAAATCTCCTCACTCACAAGAGTCCTGGTTCTTTTGATGAATGGGACAGAGAAACCACTGAATGCCAAGAGAACTCCAGTACAGGGAAGGGCGTCCACACGAAGGCAGACAGAGGAAATTCAACAGTATTAAACTAAGCCAAATAATATCTGTCCATTTGTCTAGGGTTTCTAATAACTTTTTCAGCCTGCTGAAATTCCATGTTGTGGATATGCTTTATTTGATTTCTTTTTGGTTTCATCTATGGCTATTTAGGTAAATATTCATTTATCTATCAGCCCATATGATATACGATATATTGTAATCATATTTATATAGTATTTTAAGGTATTAATGTTCAGGAAGAATAGTCCCAAGGACATGCATTGTTTCGTTTTGTATTCATTTATTTTAAGCAAAAAACAATGAAAGCCAACAATATAATTTATTCCATGAACTTTAAATTAAATTTATTTTGCCATGCAAGTGCATACTGCATGAGAGTCACTAGCTAACAAAAATATATTTTCCCCTTAATAAAAAACAGGTGATTCATTAGGTTCAGATGGTGACAATAATCTGACATTATCAAGTCAATCACACAGCTTGACTACTTGCTGAGAAACCACTCATGATGGATCTTCTTGCCTCACTGTGGGAAAGTATGGGAAAGAAGCACTCTGGCAGGTTGTCCATCAAAAGACCTTTTTGACGCAGGGTCTTGTCACACTCTGCACGTTAGTCCATCATATTGAACAGTAAATGAAACAGTAAATGACATTAGACGTCATGCAAAACCTGTAATGACACCCCCCACCCCCCTGGGGTTATTACTGAGGGATTAGCTCAAATGGTAGCATGCGAGAGGTAACGGGATCGATGCCCACATCCTCCAACATGCACTTTACAATCAATTAACCTATGTAGCTTATACATTAACCCAGGTAACCATACATTTTTACTGCAACCTTACCATTTACACTCTATCCACCTGGCAAATGATGCCTGCTGTGGTTAGGGAGACACCCATGTCTTACACATTTGAAGTAAGAATACCGCCTGGTCAATATCACAGTCAGTAATCTATTTTATCAACAATTTGTAAATGCACGTACATTTGCCAAATATAGATCACAGTAAAGCCATGGTGTGGAATGTCACCTAAACTAACTGAAGTGGCAATATTACCTCACATGATGTTGGTTGTCCCCAGAATTTCACAAATCTATGAAAATGTGCCTTGCTAAACCTTAAACATGTTTGCTAATGGGGCCAGACAACATCCCTGGACAAGCCCTCAGAGCATGTACCAATGAGCTGACGGATTTTCTCACCTCCATCTTTAACCTCTCACACAGCCAGAGGACCGTTCCATCATGCTTTGAGACAACAACGATCTTCCCAAGAAGAGCCCACAAACCTGCCTGAATGACTACAGGCCAGTAGCACTCACTCCTGAAGTGCTTCAAGAGAGTGGTGCTGGCCCACATCCAGAGCACCATACCCTGGACCCCTTGCAGTATGCCTACCGTCCCAACAGGTCCACCTCGGACTCCTACAGAATGCTCTTTATTGACTGCAGCTGTGCCTTCAACATGGTCATACCCCACAAACTCACCCATAAGCTGTCTACACTTGGACTATACCCCACACTCTGTGACAGGCTCCTGGACTTTTTGACTGGCAGGCCCCAGTCTGTCAAGATTGGGAACAGGACTTCAGCCAGCATCTCTATGAACATTGGCACTCCACAGGGTTGTGTCCTCAGCCCCGTCCTCTGCGCCCTGTTCACCCACGACTGTGTCGCCTCCCACAAGGATAGCAACATCCTGAAGTTTGTGGACGACACTGCAGTGACAGGATGTATCACTGGCGGGGACAAAGCGGCCTACAGGAGGGAGGTGGCCAGTCTGGTCATATGGTATGAGGACAACAACCCCACCCTCAATACAGACAAGACCAAAGAGATGATAGTGGACATGAGGAAGGAGAGGGGCCCTCATCAGCCACTGTTTATCCAGGAGCTTGAAGTGGAAAGGGTGAGCAGCTTTAAGTACCTAAGGGTCCACATCACTGAAGACCTAAGCTGGGCACTGAACACCACACAACTGGTCAACAAGGCTCAACAGAAACTGCAGTTCCTGAGGATGCTGAGAAAGTTCGGCACGTCCCAACTTCTACAGCTGCATCGTTCAGAGCATCTTGACCAGCTGCATCACCGTGTGGTACAGCAGCACTTGGGCTTGGGCCTGCAAATGCCTGTAGAGAGTGGTGAAGACTGCTGAGAAGATCACCAGGACTCCACTGCCCTCTCTGCAGAGCATCTACCAGTGTAGAGTCCACAGGAGAACTGCCTCCATCACTAAGGACCCCACCCACCCCCATCACGGTCTGTTCACAATTGATTCAGGACCTCAAGACTGAAGAAGTCCCTTTTCCCCACTAAACAGCACCCCTGAACAGCAGACAGGAGTCTATAATCATGGACTAGATCTTGGAACTACTTATATTCATATACTGCCCTGTCCACTTTTTCAGTACACTATATTACCAAAAGTATTCGCTCACCTGCCTTTACTCATTCTATGAACTGAAGTGCCATCCCATTCCTAACTCATAGAATTCAATATGATGTCGGTCCACCTTTTGCAGCTATTACAGCTTCAACTCTTCTGGGAAGACTGTCCACAAGGTTGAGGAGAGTGTTTATAGGAATTTTTGACCATTCTTCCAAAAGCGCATTGGTGAGGTCACACACTGATGTTGGTCGAGAAGGCCTGGCTCTCAGTCTCCGCTCTAATTCATCCCAAAGGTGTTCTATCGGGTTCAGGTCAGGACTCTGTGCAGGCCAGTCAAGTTCATCCACACCAGACTCTGTCATCCACGTCTTTATGGACCTTGCTTTGTGCACTGGTGCACAGTCATGTTGGAAGAGGAAGGGGCCCGCTCCAAACTGTTCCCACAAGGTTGGGAGCATGGAATTGTCCAAAATGTTTTGGTATCCTGAAGCATTCAATGTTCCTTTCACTGGAACTAAGGGGCCAAGCCCAGCTCCTGAAAAACAACCCCATACCATAATTCCTCCTCCACCAAATTTCACAGTTGGCACAATGCAATCTGAAATGTACCGTTCTCCTGGCAACCTCCAAACCCAGACTCGTCCATCAGATTGCCAGATGGAAAAGCGTGATTCATCACTCCAGAGAACGCGTCTCCACTGCTCTAGAGGCCAGTGGCGGCGTGCTTTACACCATTGCATCCGACGCCTTGCATTGCACTTGGTGATGTGTGGCTTGGCTGCAGCTGCTCGGCCATGGAAACCCATTCCATGAAGCTCTCTGCGTACTGTACTTGGGCTAATCTGAAGGTCACATGAAGTTTGTAGCTCTGTAGCAATTGACTGTGCAGGAAGTCGGCGACCTCTTTGCACTATGCGCTTCAGCATCCGCTGACCCCTCTCCGTCACTTTACGTGGCCTACCACTTCGTGGCTGAGTTGCTGTTTTTCCCAAACGCTTCCATTTTGTTATAATAGAGCTGACAGTTGACTGTGGAATATTTAGGAGCGAGGAAATTTCACGACTGGATTTGTTGCACAAGTGGCATCCTATGACAGTTCCACGCTGGAATTCACTGAGCTCCTGAGAGCGGCCCATTCTTTCACAAATGTCTTGTTTCACAGTCTGCATGCCTGAGTGCTTGAATTTATACACCTGGGGCCAGGCCAAGTGATTAGAACACCTGATTCTGATCATTTGAATGGGTGAGCGAATACTTTTGGTAATATAGTGTATATGTGCCTTGGTTACACTCTCATTTGCACATGGATATTTGTATTTGTATTATATGTTTCGTTTTTATATTCTGTTTGTAAGATTTTTATATTGTTAGGCATTTGGGTGGACAACAAAAGAAGAATTTCATTGTACAGGGAAACATGCTTCTATACTGTGTACGTGACAATAAACTCTTTGAATCTTGAATCTGGAATCATATGCTGTTTACAAAATGTGTGAAAGCTAGAAGGCAAAGCAAGAACGTCATGAATGACAATTCATGCAGGACTGCCATATTTTCTCTGGCATGTTTAGTAAATCTTTAACCGTTTGTACTGTTTAAAATTTTACTCACTGGTTATCCTGAGCCATCCTCCTCCCAAGGCAGATTGTGTATGCGGAACTGGATTTTCACTCCTGTCCTTTTGACTCCAATAAGCTTCTCTAATCTTCTCTAGCATTATATTCAAATAAAAAGGAAAATGGAATGCATTTATGATGGAACTGCATTTAAAACTGGCCTATTGATTTCACCTGTTCCCACCCACTCCCAGTCACGTGATATACAGTGAAATTGACTCCTGTGCCACTGCAACTCCCACAGGAATCCAATGACCCACTGGATCCTGGAAAAATTGTTAGACTCAAGTGGAAGCACATTTTAAACACCATACCAAGCACTGTTAAGTGATGGATTTTGAATATGGTATATATATGTGTACATACATTCTATATTCTGTTCCCACATCCAAATGTGTTGACATACTGTACTCACACCACACAGACATGTGGAATGTGCATGTATAAGTTGGCGAATAAAGAAGGTATCAGCTGTAGTAATCTAATTATACTGACACTAAGTGAAGGGCACAGAGGGATTATGGAGGTTAAGTACTGCATTCCATTAGTGGTCTGACCCCATCAATTCATTATCTACAATTATCCTGATATCAGCTCAAAAGACCCACACACTCTTCTAGACTTCAAGAACTCCAAACTGCTGCACTTTTTGTGCTTTTAATATAACACGCTTGAATCCCTGAAATAGCCTCATTTTCACAATTCCACAAAACAGAATCCAGCAGGAGGCGACGGGGATTAAGCTGAATTGTCACTGGGGTTTGTATCTGTGCACGATCCCGTATGAGAGTCAGTGTGAGTGGGAAGGGGATAAAAAAATGCAAGTCACCCTTGGGTGCACAAGAGTCTACTTAGCACATGAATAATGTAATGAAATAGTCAGTGATTTACTCTACAGTAAACACCCTTTTTGACAGAACGTCTTCAGATGGTGAGCATCTGTAGGTGGGTTGTGTATCCTGACACCCCGTTGCTTGTATGCTCGCAAGCACATCAGTGTCTGGATGTGGCTGTCTCTGTGTGTGTCACTAAGTGTATGTGTAAGTGTGAACAGTGTGCGAGGGGCTGGCTGAGCTCATCACAGGTGAGGGTCGTGTGTGGGTTGCTGTCACATATTCTCCATCATTCCACCTCCCTTGCCTGTCCCCGAATCTCACGGCTGTTTCATGTCATTCATTAATGGATGCCCCAGGGCCAACAATAGCTCACTACAGCCGTTTATTACTGTCACTTCACTCTCAGAGCCGTCAAGGTCAAACCTACTTCCCCGTTGTTCACCTGTCACAGTCAGCCGGCTGACATTTGTGTTATGGGAAAAGAGAAGGAACGTGTGCGTGTGTCTAAAAAGAGGAAGGCGATGAAAGAGAAAAACAGACAGAATGACAGAGAGGTAAAGGAAGGAAAATAATCAAATGTGGGGAGATGCGAACAGATGTTGGCTGTTTTCTCTTCTTGATTACTTGTGATGAGTGTAGATCCTATGAGGATACAATATGTAAGTAAAATGTAAAGGCAGTCTGTTTTAGAAGGAGGATTTTTAAACACAGGATCACAGGTTTAATGGAGAAAGGTGATTTGTTTTAAAGACTTAATAAGGATTTAATAAAATAAAATGTTGCACCAAACTGAAAGAGAGTTTTTCTAACTCTGTTTTGGCTATGCTCGGATCCAGCTGTCTGTTGGCAATAGTTTGGTCCTTGTCACAGTTGCGCAGGTCTTTACACCTGCCCACTTCTGCCATGAGTACAAGATCCAACTATTCATCTGCAGGCTTCAGGCACAGCATCTCTTTTAGCTACATGCTAGTGTCTGCAGAGCAAAATGTTTGTGACAATGCAGACAAACTATTTAGCATTACTAACGGGTATCATCTTCATCATCATAATTATCATCATCAGTTTAGCGCTATTTTTCTTCCAATAATCTAAATTACATTAGCTTGACACATGCTGTTTACGCGCTTCTAATTATTGTTTCTTGGCATTTGTGTAAGTACACCGGCCTGTATGTGTCACATGACTGAACAAATGGTTTGGGTGGCTATGTCCTGACATTAATGTGATCTTCTCTTGACTGATTCTTGTAATGATCATGTGTTATGAGTGTGACATTGAGGTAGGCGTCTGTTCTGCTTGCTCACGCAGCCCTGATTTTTCATCAACCTTCAGTGTACAAAGTAAGTGCATTCTCATTTGTATGCATTCCTTCTCTTTATTTGATGTGTAAATGGCGATGATTAAATCGAGGCATTGCTTTCTCCTTACACCATCCTTTTAGCAGCTTTTATTTATTTATACATTTACATCCCATTTAAATCACTGTTGTTGTAAGCAGATAACACTTTTCTCATTTTTGCTGCATTGATAATTATCCCCGCTAACCACTACGTCTGTCTTGTAGGTCCCATGACTAGCAGGCCTGAGAAAATACCTTTTCTGTGTAATTTGACGCTCTTACTTTTTCCTGTTGCAGACCTTTTGGGTTTGTGAAAACATAGAATAACTCTGTTCATTATGACCTTTGAGACGGTCATGCTGTTTTGAAGGGTAGATCTCTTTTGGAGTCTGACCTCATCCCTCTCGCAAGAACGCCAAAGATGATGAAAGGCCTCTAGGAGCATAGTATGACATTAAGTGTTATATTTTAAAGTTGGTCACATCGTTTAATGAGAACATAAGCTAATACTGCACATAGCAATTACATTTTTAAATTGAGATAGCAGGAAACGTGTAGCTACAATGCTCTGGACAAGCTGCCAGTCAATTATCAGGAAGTTTTTCTCCACAGATTTCATTTTGTACATACAACCTCAACTCTGTACTTTAAAAAAGGAAACTATTTTTCCAGACAGTGATTCCCTCCAATATCTTATCTCCTGGTGTCTCCGTGTTTTTAACAGACAGGCAGGCACTCCCGTGGGGTTACAGTCTTGCAAGCCTTGCAGCTCCTGCTTACCAAATAAGGAGGAATGTAGACCGGCTGGTGGCTGCTTCTGTATGTGTGAGCGCTGGAGATATTGCTCTGGCCGCTGCTGTGACATCTGCTGCCAGATGTGTGTGGATGTGTGCTCTGGCTTGTGTTCAGGAGACTGCGGCTACAGCTTCTGTACTCTTTTCCCTCAGTCTGACACAGTATCTGGTCTTACATTTTATCACAGAACCAACTAATACGATGTAATTCTAATGGGATAATGCAGCTATTATACTAATCATTCGTATATTTATGCCGGTTACCTTGAGTTTAATGAATTATTTTCTGATTTAATCTTTTAGAGGCTGTTATGGCTACAGAACAGCATGCTTAGTAAGCACGGGAGTGACTAACATGAGACGACATCCAAAATACGCATAGAAAGGACCCATGCACCAGGTACCCTAAATTACATTTAGCTAAACAACATTTATTCGGGGGTGACACAGTGGTGTGGTGGTTAGCACTGATGACTCACAACAAGAAGTTCTGGGTTTGCAGGTTCTCTCTGCTTTCAGGTTTTCCTTATGGCTGCCTGGGTTTTATCGGGGTGTTCTGGCTTCCTCCCACTGTCCGAAAACATGCTCATTAGGTTAATTGGTGATTCTAAATTGGCCGTAGGTGAGGTGTGCATGTGAGTGGTTGTCTGTCTCTCTGTGTCAGTCCTGTGATAGACTGGCGATCTGTACCCCGCCTCTTCCCACTGACAGCTGCGATAGGCTCCCGCGACCCTCTAGAGGACAAGTAATTACCGAAAATAAATGAATGAATGAACATTTCTTTGGTTTGCTCCAGAGTCTGGAGATCCTTTGTTACATAAGAGATAAGATTATTAAAAATTTTGATTGCAATGCAACTAAATGAGATTTTTCATTTAAGCTTTTTAATTCACATTGACCTCTAAAATTCTTACAAGGCATACTCTGGAACAGTTTCCAGTCATTTGTATTGTATGAGCCGTAACACATAGGTTTGAAGGTATTCTTATAAGGTTTAATTGAAAGGATGTGACTATAAATAGGAACCTATCCTATTTTTGGCCACTGAAGCAGCATTTAGGTGCAATAGCGATGGATCAATTCATCATTGTAAAGGAGTCTTGGACTATCTTTTAATTTGTGTGAGCATCAGCGAGTCGATTAGAGTTCCAGTGTGGTAACACCTCATTGGCTTATAGTGTTTGGCTTAGCTTCTATAAGTATTTTTCACTTCCAAAAGCATGTCAGTGATATCTTGAATAAGAGCTCTTTGATCACATGACATGTTACGCTAACAATAATTTACAATGGCAAAAACAGGCCTGTATAAATTGTCTTTAGTTATCATGGGATGACTCGTGAGTGGAAAAATGTCAAGTATTTGTCTGAATTTTTAATTCAGTTGTATTTATATAGCATCAATAACTTTGCAAATTCTCACAAGATGCTTTACAGCGAGCGTGACAGCGAGAAGGTAAAACTCCCGTCTAACAGGAAGAAACCTTGAGGAGAGCCCAGCTCATTGGGTGGACCCATCTGCTTGAGAGTGACTGAATAAAGAAAGGAAAAGAGTGAAGAAAAGGGAAGAGGCGAGAAGAGAGCTGGAGGAGAAACTACATCTGTTATACAAATATCTGAATAAAGCATACATGTAGACTCGTACATGTTTGCTTGTTTGTTTGTATCTAGACATTACAGCCACATTGCACAGCAACTTTGACTCATGTTGGGCAAGAAAAAAATAATTAAAACTCCTGTCTTGGTTGACCAGTGTAGTGCAGACATGCATTTACTGTAAGCAATTTATAACTTGGACCTAGTCCTGCACTGTGAAATAAAAAGAAAAATTTCCTGTTGGCAAAATGTATGCCTCTAAAATGAGACGGTGGATGTGCGACCTCCGGCCAGTGATGCAGAATGTTTGTCATGACATGTACTAACACTGAACTGGCATACTTTATGGTTACAAGGCTGAGCAGAGAAACTGGAAGCGACAGAAGGCAATCATACTGTAAGGAGAAGTTTGATTAGTTTGGACAATTTTCTAGGACAAGAGAGATGAGTCAAGGGTTGGACAGTATAAGTGTTAACACAAATAGTTCAGAGTCACCAGTTGTAAAGGTGAAGAGAGTTTAGAGACACGTGGAACATTGTGAGTGATGAAAACTGCCCACATCCTGAGCTCAAAAAGCATATTCAGGGACAACACGAGACAGCTGTGGGCTTTAGCTGCTTGTGAGGAGGAAGAAAGCTTGGGTTAAATGGTGGTTCACTAACAAACACTACACCTTAATTGATGCAAACAAGTTTATTAGCAGATAGGCTGGAGACAGATGGATGGAGGGATGAGAAGGGTTGAAGGATGGGATGGAGAGGGATGCAAGGGGGGAGTATGTGTAGACTGATGATGGTAAATGGTAAATGGAAAACCCGCTCTACCTACTGAGCCACAGCCACTCATATGATGTTAGAGGAGGCTGAGGTGGGGGCACATCTCAGGGAGCTTCGTGTCCTTGTCCCCTGGTTCCTGTAATGAAATGTGGAAGAGGTAAAAAAGGAAAAGTGAGGGATGGGGACGAACAGAGAGAGAGAGAGGGTTAGGACACACTTTTATAGGTAAGCGTGGGAAATAGAAAGATATTGGGCATGGTCTAGTTCCTGAACATTTATAATGAGTTATAATAACTTAATTTAATATCTGAAGTTTTAGTTGTAATGTAAAACAGTTTTCCAAAAGGAAAGTCATGGGGAAAAAAGAATAGCTGAGTAAACAGATGCTGAGTGTGACTTGTGTGCAGGGAAAATTAGGCTTACTATCTGATGTTTAAGTGAGTCTTAAACTGAAAACAAGCCTTCATAAAAGCCAATGAGTATTTAAATTAGTTTTAAGCATTTATTTATTCTATGCAGTGGTGTATTAACACAGGCTGTGGACTTAGACATGAAATAAGTGAAGAAATACATAAAATAAAGATTATTTATGCAACTACAAATAGTTCTTTGATGGGACATCAGTAATCAGTATTTGTAAAAGGTTATCCCAATAGGACAATGGTCAGGGCTTGTGTCCACCAAAAAGTTGCACTGGGAAGCAGGACATTAGACATCAAGTTATGCTTTAGTGGTGACAAAAACGTTTCCACATCCCCTGGGTGAGTGACTTATATTGGGATACTTGTAAAACAGTGCCTCAATAAAGGACCACAGCTTTACAAAGACAGGTCAAAGCAGGAAGATCTTGCCAGTGGCTCCAGTTGTCCGACTCCTGTGCCTTAAAGGATTACTTTTCTGTGTTCATACTGGCTGTGGCTCAGTAGGTAGAGCGGGTTGTCCCCGGAATGTGCCACATGCCAAAGTGTCCTTGAGCAAGACACTGAACCCCCAGTGTGAGTGAATGGGTAGATGTGACTGTGACTCTAAAGCGCTTTACAATAGGTAGCCCTAATAAGCGCTATATAAAAGCAAGGCCATTTACCGTTCACCATACTGTACTCTTCTACTACAGTGAATGTCAATTTACAAGCAACACTAGACTGCCAGTACAAGATTTCAGTTTATTTACCCATAACACAATTTGCACATAAAAAAACAAAACGTCAGTTTTATATTTCTCCTTTACATCAGATTGATTAACATATGAACTGAAGAAAGTCTGAAGACAAGCCATAGCTCCAGGTCTGATGAAGACAACGATGAAAAGCACAGATACTTCGTAGAAAGATCTGTCTGCTGTGGATTTGTAAGGTTGCAATATCTTTTATGTTTTAGGACAAATAATCCAACCACTTGCAGCTTTGGTTTATTATTTTTTAACAGACTATATAAATCCTGAGAGTCATAAATAATGTGCAACACAATATGGCGACAGACTGCCAGCGGTATCAAAACAGATACTTTTGTGTTCTCTATTTTCAGAGCACTGACCCTTGTAGTGAGCTCAGGATTATTGCTAACACTGTGGCAGAACTAACTGCCACAATGTTAGCAACGCTGAATACCATCTCCAACGGGTGGATTTTCAGTATTTCTTGTATCTTGCTTGGATGTTTGGAATACGAAATACTTTTCAGCGTAATAAGCTTTATAGAGACTATGTGTGTGCTTGTGTGAGCGAATGAGTAGATGTGTCTGTGACTGTAAAGCGCTTTGAGTACCAATGGCAATGGCAAGGCCATTTACCATTTACCATGAACACCAGCAAAGCAATGTGTTGCATTTTTCACATGGGAGATCAGAAATGGACTAATCCTGGGATATCACTCTTCTTACTTGCATTTGTTAGATGTCTGTAAGATTGTTTTCCACTCTGAAGTAAACAAAAACATAATTTGGTTTCACACACACTGTACAATTGAAAATGTCTCCGTGAGATAAGAGTGCCTGAGGCCACAGGGTGCTATTTTCTTCCACCGAATTAGACCTTTTCATTCTCCTTCACAAAACTGCAGGTTTGTGGGACTTTTTTAATGATTGAGTGAGCCATGTCCCCGCATCCAATGAATCTTAGAATACGGTTTTATCAGTTTAATACTATTATACTGTACAGTAGATGTATGATATTGTGCACTCTGTCCCTGTTTCCACCTCCCTGGGACACAATGCAGTGCATTCTAATTTGTGTCCCCTTTCAAACTCAGCAGATATGCTTTGTGGCCTAGTTTCGCTTGAACTGACCTTATTCTCCTGAAAGTGTGCAGGTTTTGTTAAAATGGCAGTAACTCCTGAGAGTCCAAATTGATAATAGGAATTCATATATTGTCCATGAATGATGCACTGTGATAGATAAATACTGAGTACATAATTTCTGCAGAAAAGGACTCTTTGTGAATATTTTTTTTCGTGGTTGTCATATTTTGACACTGGGGTTTCTCATACAGTGTGGGCAAATCATTGACACTAAATAGCTTGTCAAAGATATGTTCATTTACATATAGTGGAATGGGGGCACACCGTGTTAACAGCCCCAAATGACTAGGGATTTACATTAATAACGTGTATTTTGAAGAAACTTTATGATCTTTTTTTGTTTTTTCAGGCTTTCGCTGTCTTTCATCTACTTCCTTTTTTCTTATCTCTTTGTAGCCGAGCACATTTCTCTCACCTTGCTCCCTGTCTCTTCTCATGAATTGCATTGCTTTTACAGAATGTCTTCTGGTTAGGATAGGAGAAAGGCATTGTGTGCCGCTGTCAGTCAAATAGATTACAGCGCTACAGGATCCTTATCGTTCTCCCTCTAAAAATAAGCAGATTGGCTCCTGACTTTGCCGGCCAGATAAATCTAAAGATGTCTGTTTTTTCCCACTTCGTGTTTTTTGTGATATCAAAAATTTAACATGAGAGGCAGAATGAGAAGGCTAAATTGGATTTTGATTCAAGTTGCTAACAACAATTCCTCACAGAGTTTGTAACCCTGTTCACACAAAGCTCCTCTGATCTTATATATGCAGACATATGTTACATAAACCTTTCAACTTTTAGATATGACAGTTCACCTGTGAAAACTACCATTACGTTGTCAGCTTTGTAAGATAAGGCAATGTGATGTTTTTTTTCCAAAGACAAGAATGAGCCCACAGCTGAGTGAAAAACAGGTATTACTGCTGTGATCATTCATTCATCATTAGCATCATTGGCACACCACCCTTACTGCATAGTATGCTTCCCATCAGTCTAAATCCTCTGCTTATGCCAAAGCTCATTTAAAACAAAACTACTATCCTGTAGTCACTTCTAGAATAGTTTAAATGGTTGAATCTGGACTTGCAGCTTTGAGCGAAGCACAGCTTCACCTGGTAAATCTGTATCAGGTATGAAATGAAGCAAGTAGTGGCTTCAAACTTAAAAGAAGGGCAGTAGTGTATGTCCCAATTTAAGTTGTGAGAGAGCGGAGATGGGTTTGTTCATGGTCCCTATCTTTTTTGCCCCCCTGATGTGTGTCAGGTTTTGAGATCCTAGAGATGTCCAGGTGAGACTTGCTGAAGATGGGCAGCTGGTGGGGGCCAATGAGATATTTTTGCTTTTTTTTTTTCCTTCCTTTCTTTTTTTTAAAATTGGATTTTATTTTTGTCCAGTTTGAGAGACCTCCATCTTATCCCGCAACCCAGTACTTCCATCCAATTTCCATCTCGCCGTGTGAAAATTGGACTGATATAAAGATGTGAGCAGCAGATGAAGAAGACAGTCACAGTTAGGAAAAAAAGGAGGGCAATGGAATGGCAAAAGATGCAGACAGTGAGATAGGAGGCAGAGAGTGAGATGGAGGCCGGACAAGGTGGCAGCACACAGATTTCTGGATTTCCAGAGCACAGCAGTAAATGTCTTGACCAGATTTCTTTTACAGATTTACTGAGGTGGAGAAACACATTATGTACCACGCTCTAGTAAATTATTTACCTTGAATGTTTTCCTTATACCATCAATATATACAGTGGTATACCACTGAAACGAGTTCGTAATGATAACATAATAAGCTTGGAAAATAATGTATAATGTACTGTATGTATGACATTAAATAATATAAAGTAATAATATAATAACATTAATAATTTACGACATGGCTGAAATTAAACAAAATCAAGCTCTGCTCCCACTCCTTTTGTTTTCAGGTAAAGACAGTTATACATACGTATAAAGTGTGACAGAGACATTACTCATTTTGGATGCAGGCAGTTGGGAGCTGATAATAGGGCTGTCAAACCAAATCTCTGTTTGTGAAATGCATTCCCTGTCCTGTTCTTTACAATGGAAAGTATTCGACAGATTCACAAGCATTCTAAAAGGGTGAAATCATTGCATAGAAACAGGGCCTATTAGTGTGGTGGGATGTTTCCTGAGCAGTTAGTTTGCATTCATAATGTACAGGCTGATTCCAGCATATTAGACACTGTTAAAAGAAAATCACTTTCTGGCCCTGCTCCAAAGCCATTAGCCCGTGGGGTCAGCCTGAAGACAAACAGGTAATTGACCGATAGATTCGGGTGAAATGCTGGTCCGGGGAGAAACAGCAATTTTCTTAATTGCATTTTTAACAGTGGGTGAAGGGATTACAGGTGTATAACAGCGG
The DNA here is from genome assembly GCF_963514085.1 of Chelon labrosus. NCBI lineage: Eukaryota > Metazoa > Chordata > Actinopteri > Mugiliformes > Mugilidae > Chelon > Chelon labrosus. The sequence goes on from NC_140354.1 coordinate 1,077,245, forward strand.
AGACAATGGCGAAATGGACCCAGCAATCAGACAGTCCTATTACTGGCTTCTCTGTAAACACATATCCTCCCAGATCTAGTGAAAACAGCGGAGTAATGCAGAATTATAATAGCACATTTTGAGATGTTACCATGGACAAAGTTGGAGCCTTAAAATATGGTGGGAATAACAATACAGAGATATTTATGCATGAATGAAACGCCAGAGTTTGTTCAGCCAAACATAAACCGGTGTCCACTGAACACTAAGAAAACCTCAGGAGACTGTCAATCACACTAATGGACACTAACAGTACGGTCAGTGGTTTTGGAGGTATGTTGTTATATTGAGACTTCCAGAGATTCTTCAACAATGCACAGGGTACTAATTAATTAAGACACTACAGACACTTAATTTGAACTAGCAGCTGAGTGGCACAGCTGTACACAGTCACTCACTTCTACGGACAACCTTCTGTTCACAACATGTGTCAGTCAAATTGAAAAGGAACTGAACGATTACCTTGGGGATATTTTGTCTGCTCACAGGCAGCATTGCCTGCATTCCATACGCCCCAAGTCTCTACCTATCTGATGTTATGTTTACAGGCTCTACTGTTCAAACATGGGTAGCAGCATGACTGATGCAGAGGAGGAGGAGGAGGAGGAGGAGGAGGTGGAGGAGGAGGCGGAGGAGGAGACAGGGGATGTGGCAAACACCCTTCGCCCTGCAGGTATGACTTTCGACAGTGGATAAGACACGCTGCTTGGTTACAGTGATGAATGACTTTGCCTACTCTCTGATAATTGCTCACTCAGGGGCAAAGAGAGGTCCATTAATCAAAATGAGCTGAGGTACTGCAGGACTCCCCCACCACTGGCTTCAGTGGGATCTAACTGGTCAGGACACTGTCATTCTAAAAAAAAAAAAAAATGACAGTCATTTCCTCTGCCTGACGGTCCAGGAACTTACTGAACACAGCAGTCATGGAAGGACGAGGAGAGGGCTTTCCATTAAGTGATTGTCAAATTGATTGTCAAATGCAATAGCCTGTCAACTTAAAGTTGACTGTAGCACTGACTCTGTTGACACAGAAGAGGAGAAGAAAACGGAGAGAGCCCTTCCTTATAGAATATTTTCAGGAAATACAGTGAAAGAGCTGAGATCGACTTTTGTAATAATGAATTAGGTGAGATGTCTGTTTTGTGGATGCAGACATTTTTTATTTTTTTCTATGAACAAAGCAATAGTAAACTAGTCAGATCACTCTTTCTCAAGAGTCAAATCCATTATTCCAAGTTAGAACAAAGTGACAGTTCTGCTCCATCAGTTAGAGTGATGTAAATTTGTAATCAAAGTCAGTGTCATCTTGTTTGCAGGTATTTAGTTCTGTGATTTACCTGTTTGAGCACTTGGCTTAGACGCAGAGCCAAGCTATCATTTTTATGTTGACATCTCCTAGTACTCTGTTTTGATCTATAGCGTGTGCACTGCAGGTCCTTGAATACATATTTTCTTTATTATATATTTCCACACAGTACGTGTATATCTACAACTCAATATTTTGCAGCTATTATGAAGGACAATATGACATTTAAAAAGCATTTCAACAAGAACTGGAGAATGAAAGCAATGAAAAGTGACAAATGTATAGAATGTCCTGTATAATTGTCTTTAGTAACCTTTGTTTCTCCACTGCATTAATGATCGATTTTATCATTTATACGGTCTTATCATTTATTCTTCAGTATTCAGATTAAGAGCAAATAGTCTGATGTTAATATGCTTTAAAGAAATGTTGATCTTAACTGTACTTGCAATTGCACTGAAAGCTTGTTTAATTGACTGCACACACAATTGTAGAGGAAAAACTTTGAAGGCCTGAGGAGTCATCGTACATCTTGACTATAGCCCAGCATATGACACTCGGTACCCAGCAATAGCTTTTCAGCATCTGCCTTAACTCTCTGATGTCTAATCGTGAATATTGTCTAATATAATGTGTGTAATGTGCATATGGCAAGTAGATTATTTTTTGAGTTGCAGGAGAGCCACCAATGAGCTGAATCAGATTCCTTATGTGTATTAAAACACTGATTTGTTTTATTATTCATTTCAGTAAACATCATTTATACCTATTTATGAAACTGAAGATGCCCTCGGAGGATTTTATTCATCTGATACACAAATTCGCTACAACCCTTAGGCTTGACAGAATATTTTTTCCTTTTTAAATATTAAAACCACAATGTGTCAGAAAATCCAAAAATGACTTCTGGCTCTTACTAACCATACGGTGGAATAAGAACGTTTAGCAGAAGGAATAAAATGCATACTATGGTTGAAGGCATCAATATTCAAAGAATAATGTTTAAACAAATTAATGCATTAATAAAAGCATACATGCATCTGACATTTTGCATGATCAATATCTATTATATGTGTAAAATGGCTATTATCAACATCTTCCATAACAATGCATTAAATGGCCATGTCATCCCATTCTTGTCCCTGTGTGAAAGGCAGGAGATATTGCCTTAGCATTGTATTTTTGTCCTTACATTGTAAAGCTTACAGAAATGTGTTTTTGTATTAGTTTTTGCCATCACATTAGACTGCACATCAGCAGGATGACTGATACCAACTGATGAAATGAGTCGTTTTGGGCACTGTGTTGAATGACGAGAGGAAAATATGGCAGAAATGTGGATCTCACACACCTATGGAATCTTTCATAAGAACATTCATTCCCTTGCTGTGTGCTCAGAGTTTCCATTTTAAATACAACTGTGAAGATAGAAGAAGTGTGCTGACCACATCTCCTCTTTCAGACAGTAGCATGAGTTAATAGCGAACTGAAGGCTTGTATACTGCCACCTCACTCCTCATACTGTATATGGAGACAGGTTGTGGGGTGCCAGCAGTCCGGGTTTTAGTTGTCCCCACAGAAACTATTCCAGAAACTTAAACCAAGCATGTCCATTTAGACACTGAAGTTTCTACAGCTGAATTCATTCAGCGTAAAAAGAAGAAACAAATCATTATGTCACGAGTTAATACTAATATTCATTCACATTCTCTGAGAAAGGCTTTAATCATATTCATTTCTGTTTTGCAATAGACACAGAGATAATAAGTATGTGGAGCTCCGTATCCCACTCACTTTGATGATCTGTATTATGGTAATTTGGTGGCTGATCTTTTTCTTGTAGGCCATGTGCCTCTGTCAGACACCCGTACCTTAACCCCATGTACAGGCTTAACCTGAGAATTAGTCAAGATGAGTGATGGTGTGATCAAGGTGACAAGTAACTCTTTAATGTTTTCTCATCTATCTTCCTTTTCTCATTCACAGGACCACGGCGCTCTGTGAAAACATGTTCAGCACAAACAATGCCTGCCAAAAAATAGTACTGTTGTCGAAAACTAATGAAGACCCAGCTGGCTCAGCTGTCTAAAAGCTTTAATAACACGCTCAGTAGTAGTAGTCTCTGTGCTGGGGGATAACAAATATTCAGACCAATAAAGACTAAGAATCTCTCATTATTCAATGATAAAGGCATTCAGTTAGAAATTAAATGAAAATGTTGCTATTGTTAAAAAATAAGAATAAGAAAGCTTTATGTTAAACTGTATAGGAAGGATAGATGGTGTTGTATAAAAATAAAAAACTTAATCATGTAATAAAAGAGACTGAATGAGATGAAGAGGAAGGGCAGTATCTGTGTATCAGCCAGGAAAGCAGAATGCTTATCATTACATGCTCCTCTCATTTGCCAGTGGCTGTGGATCTGTTCTCTGCAGCTGCAGACGCACACACAAGCATACATAAACAAGAAAAATTGATTACCACGTCTTCCTGATTGCAGCCACTCTGTCTTCTAAATCTAAATTGCAACTCCAGACACAAAAGCAGCCCATCGCTGGAGCACACTAAATCAATCTCTCCCACTCTCCAGCCCCTCCACTGCCAAATAAAAGTACAACCTTTTGCAGAGAAGTGGAAAAACCCAGATTGTAAAAGTTGGCATGTAGGGCACTGCCGTCTGCTTTCTATAGCCTTGTACTTGAAAGGCGAGAAGGTTTCATATTTAAGGTATATTTAATGGATTTCTGTAGGAGAGCCATGTGGCTTCTAGATATGGAGGGAGATTATGATTACAGCTTTCACCAAATTATCCATATTGTCCACCAGATAACATGACATTCCACACTGTTTATTTACAGTATTTCCTCCACTACTGGCCATTTTCCACCAAGAGCCCTATCTGTCTAATTACCCACTTTACACACCATTGATTTTAATTATAAGCTATTCAAATTATACAACACACTGCATTTTAAACAAAGACAAAATAACTTAAAATTCAGCGATTAAACTCATTGAAGGATATCAGCAGTTTTGCGAGTACATATCTGCTAAGGAATAATTCAGAGCCACATGCTAGACTTCTGGAACAGACACAAGCGCTCCAACACCACCACCACCACCACTCCCCCATCCATTAGATCTACACTGGGTCACCAGTGTTTGTCACATGTGTCACAACCCATTCTTAATGTATCCTTATCGTAACTCAGACAAGACACTTAACATGAGAATGAATGGGAGACCTGGTCCTTGGTAAGGGCCATTGTGTGTAATGATTGTCATTTGTTTGAAATGCATTCCATGTTCTACTGAAATGCACTCATTTGTACCCATGTCTAGTTTAATATTCAAGTGTAAACAGGGGAGTTTAGTAGAGGAAAAGCTCCCAAACCAATGCAACTCTGGGATTCAGTCTATTTTTAAAGACATAAATGTGGAGCCACTGAGGCTGAGAGGTGTCATTCACAGAAAGATAATATTATTGTCTGTGATAACCCTCTCCACTTAGCCTTGCATGAAATTGGATCAATTTCTTCTTAGAAGAGGGCTCATCAATATCAACAAGGACAGAGCTTCAACCAGAAATCTCACAACACTTCCCCCGTTTCAGCGACAATTGCATTCTTTTTTCCATTAGCGCCACACGACTCAACAAGCTGCGCGGAGACTCTGTTCTCAGAAACCTCTTTAAACAAAACACATGTCTGAGCGTCGCCATAATTAAGGTGGGAGAACGACAGCAGACCCACATGGGCGCGTCCCGTTGTGCTATGATGTCCTTTTAGGAAACACATTTCAGTACAGTATACAAACTCCACAGGTGACTGATGAGCGGGGAACAATGCACAGTGAATTTAAATAGATAAATCAAAAAATACAAGTCACTTAATATGCAGCATCAGGCAGAGACACACCAGCTATGCAGCAGATAATTATTAACTTAAGCATATTAAATTCAGAAAAAAAAAAATACATGGCTTGGAGCTGATAATCCCTCTCTAAGAAATATTTTGTAGCACTGATAAGCGGTAGATAACTATCAGTTCATGGTTATAAGCTTCAAGTTTGCTGTCAGTGCAGCTGAGAGGAGTATAGAAGAAAGGCTCAGCAGTAAAGATGGAATTATGATAGAAAGAACAATAGAACAAGCAGTCACATTGTGTTCTGAAAGAAAACATTTCTCCAAAGCTTGGCTAAATATGAACTGTGTGGATAAAAAAATGAATGTGACTACTTATGCAACAGTGAAAAGAGCCATGTTGAGTTTAAAGCTCAGAATAATGTGCAATAATTGTAAATAGAGAGTATGTGTGAAGACAGATTACCTTTAAACCATTATGCAAAATAACCAGTTCATCCTCAGAAACCTCTTACGGGCATGGATATGAATCATGAAAGATGAAAATATGAGTCACTTGACAACAGACAAGATCATTATAAACCCTGGAAGTATTTTAAGAATAATTCTTAAGGTAGGTGTGTACAGAAATCCTATGCCAACAAAATCCAAAAGATGTCAAGTGAATGATTTTCTTGTATATTAACGGTAAGTTATTGAAAGCACGGTTGCCAGTAATACACTATATTTTGACACAGTCATTTTCAGTAAACTACTGTAAAACTACTTTACAGTTTTCTTAATTTATTTTGTAACTGACTATTTTATCACGCTTGCCATTATACTATAATGTTGATCTTGATATACACTACTCAAAAAAATTAAAGAAACACTTTGAAAATGGGAAAAAATAACCATGCTGGATATCTATACTGACATAGACCGGGTAATGTGAATGGGAATGAAAGGATGCTACACAGTTTGAGGGAAATGAAAATGATCAACCTACAGAGGGATGAATTCAAAGACACCCCCAAAATCAAAGTGAAAAAATGATGCGGCAGGCTAGTCCATTTGCTGAAATTTCATTGAATCAACTCAAGCCTGGGTATTGTCGTGCATCAGGAGGAACCCAGGACCCACTGCACCAGTGTAGCCAAAGCCAAGATCATTATTTTCTGTAAGTCAGATGTTTGTCTCCACTCTATATTGGAGTTCTTGAGCTGGGTCATAACCTAAATGGAGGCTTGTTCGGGATATGAAGCTGTGATCTCTAATACATACAACATTACTTTACAAACCCCATCAGTGCAGGGATGCTCTCCTCCGGGTCAAAGACAACTGGACCAAACTTGTACTACAGAGGTATAAGAAATCAAATTTCATTTGGATCAGTGCTGAGTTACTTTTTGAGAATGTACAGTATAGGCTTTTACTCCACTATGTATTTCACACACTGGGAAAGAGACTGAATAATTTCATATCTCTGTGAATTAATCACTTGTTTTAACCAAACAAGTTTTCCTATCCTTCCTAATCCACAAGATTAGCTAGAAAATCACTGGGTTAGCTAGCCAGCAGTAGAAATACTAGTTAAAAAGTGCACTTATAGGCACAGAATAATATATATACAATATACTGTATGTATAATATAGACAAAATGTGCCTAATATAGGCACAAAAATCAGTATCAGGAGTTGGTCTTGGGGTCAACTCACTGAGGTTGTGCAGTGTTAACAGTTCAGAGTTGCCCATATTGCATATAAGCGTTAGGATGAGATATGGGATGTGAAAAAGTATTGCACATAGTTTCTGGTACCTTATCTTTAGCTGCATTGTAAGGTGCGTTGACATGGGGTAGCTGCTTCCCTCCTTAATATCCTGTGCCACTATTCTGACAATGGCTGGGAAGAAGCTCTGGTGGAGGCGGGCTCTGTGGGCGCTGATGCTCTGCTCACCAGCCTGCGGTGCCTCAGGTGATAGTCCACCCACTGGAACTGAGCATGAGCTGGGTGGTATTTGTCTCTGAGGATGCTCTTTGCTTTCTGTTGGCAGCACTGGGTGTACATAGAATCCATGGGGGGGGGACCAGAGCCAGTGACCTTCTCTGCGACTTTGATGACCAGTTGTAGCGACTTCCTCTCAGCCAGGGTGATGTCATCGTACCACACTGTCACGATGAACCTATGGCTCCACCAGTCCCTTCGATGGTGAGTGGCTGCAGAGGAGGAGCCCGTCTCCTAAAGTCCATGATGAGTTCTTTGTTTTTTTTGTAGATGTTGAGCACAAGATCATCATCCTTCCCCATAGGCAGTGAACTTGTGCACCAGGTCTCTGCATGACTTCTCTCCTCCTCTGATGAAGTCAAGGAAGGCCATGTCATCAGTGTACTTTATGATTGCAGTATTGTCCTGTGTAGAGGTACAGGACAGTGAGGTGATTTGTTTATTTATTGATGCTATACAAATAAATTGAACTGAGCTGAGTAGTAACACCCAGATCTTCTGTAACCGCTTGTTCCTGTGAAGGGTCACAGGGGGGTGCTGGAGCCTATACCAGCTGTCATCGGGCGAAAGGCGGGGTACACCGTGGACAGGTCACCAGTCTATTGCAGGGCTAACTCAGAGAGACAGACAACCATGCCCACCTACAGCGAATTTAGAATCACCAATTAACCTAACAAGCATGTCTTTGGACAGTGGGAGGAAGCTGGAGTACCTGGAAAGAACCCATGCAGACACAGGGAGAACATGCAAACTCCACACAGGAAGGATTCAAACCCAGAACCTTCTTGCTGTGAAGCATCAGTGCTAATCACCATCCCACTGTGCCGCCCACCAGGTGTCATTAAGGAGATATATATCCAGATATTACCCAGAATGCAATACAAACTACGGTATTTTAATTCAAAGCTTCAGCACCATTATCTGATCAGTCTTCCATATTAATGCCCTTTATATGAAGGGTGACAAACCTGTAACTATTCAGTATAGCTAACCACTTAGCAAAGTACTGACAGCTTATTGGAAAATTATATTAATTTCATAACACACTTTAAAAATCAGTTTGCATTAGTGTCCATTAAATAGCCTGTTTCGAACGTAGCACTGTTGATTAAAGCCTAATGTAGCTAGTGTTTAGCTTCTGATTGACTACTTATTAACTAATGACGATTGATTTATAATTATACTAAAAGACATTGATTGCATTTGCAGTGTATCAAGTAGTCAATATGACTATTTGGTTCATTTGTACAATAGCATGTGTCACTGTCACAGGGCCTCTAATTTTTACCTTTATCCTAATCTTTCAACATTCAAAGACTTGATAAAGGTAATGCGGCCATCGTTGACTACATTTTCTTCAGTCGCAGCTAATAAACCCTAAACTTGTATATTAATACCTCATTATTATATATTCACAAAGGCCAGATACACAAATATTTCTGCCACAAAGAGCACTGTCTCCCTTTCTTTGTGTGATTTGTTTGTTTCCACTCCATGGACACACTAGATCAATAAAATGCTGTTGCAATTACTACCATCGGCAACCATTTGGAATGATTGGATTTGCTCCAAAGGCTGAAAAATGGACTTTGGCTGTATCATATGGTCGGCTTTGCACTGTTGTAAGTCCATAATTGGATAAATTGCAGGCTAAGAAAGCCGTTTTACTGCAGGCAAATAAAAAATCATGTGTGATGTCGGTTCGGGTATTTTTTTTTTTCCTCTCATGAATCCTTACTGCATGAAATAGCCCTTGCAATACTGGGCAGCTGAATAAACTAATTGTATAATCATGACATCAAAGCTGCTGTCTCACAAAGGACCAATGGGTTTCTCATTGTAAATGCTTAACTACACAGAGAATTTATAAAAACAAGCAGATTAGAACAGTCAGCATGAGTAAGTCACTAAAAGTATAGCTCATGGACGTAGTGTTTTGCACACTAAAGGTTTTTCAGGGTCCCATTTGTTATGGAATATTAATAAAAAGTTTTACAATGTGACTTATTCTTGTTGAAGAACCCCACAATCCACCTTACAGAGATGTAATACATGAATTATCCATAACTGCTCGTCCTGAGGGCCACAGGGGGCTGGTGGCTATCCCAGCTGTTAAACATTCACATGCAAGCTCAGAGCAACATGCAAACTCCATAACAAAATGTTCATGCCCCAAAATGTACCACCGTGAGGGGACAGTTGCAAACTACTGCACTGCACCAACTGTAATTCAACTTGTTGCATTAGCAAATGTGCATGAAGCAAATGACAGTATGTCTGTGAAGTCTAAACAACCCTGATGACACTCTAGGAAACAACTTCCTATTCGCCATTATTTTTTAATTGCTGTGCAGATTACAGATTGCTTTTACTGACCTAATTTTTAGATCTAAATCTAAATCTCTCCTATCACAACATGGCTATAGTATCAAGGGGACCCTGCGTATTTCAAAGTGGCAATAACCCAGGGATTGCTGCATTGATATTACACTTGCAATCTCTGGAGCCTCTCAGCAGCCAAGTTTGATTGGATAACACTGGCATATGGAGCTCTCAGGCATACATCTTTATTCATATGTATAAATCACTCAGACTAGAGTAAGGGGATTTGAGTCACAAATCCAAAAAAAGCAATAAGGATGACAGAGGAAATGTCCAATACAACACAATTCCACATTTCACAGAGCAGTGACTGTTATGAGTCAGTATAGGAAGTAGGAAATAAGACACAAAACATATCTAAATGAACCAAACATAACCAACTGTGATAGAGACGATTAATCAGGAGGTAACCCAGTGCTTTTTGAGGACACTTGAGTGCATGATGAGGAGGAGGCAAAAGCATTTGCAAATTGTTGCATCCAGCTAGGTTGCATCCTGGTGTGTTAAAACATTCCATACATTTCTTTCTCTACAAATTCAGATTTGGATTTTTTAGATTTTGGAAGGCGCAGTGAACTCCAGATGAAATGTGGCACCCCACAGAAGTCGATCACTTGAAAGAACATTTAATCCACATTAATATTTAACTTTGTTTACATTGCAGTAGTGTTGTCAAGATACAAATGACCTTCAGACTTGCATTGACTGTATAAACTTCCTCCTCTAATTGTTTACTAAGCAGTTGCTGGACTTCCAAGTTTCTGTATCTACCCCGATGGCAAACCCCAGAGACATTTTCTGAATAAAGCCCACAATAGACAGCATTATGCACAAAGAAACTTTGTGCGATGATAGGCTGATATTTTCTTCTCTGCAGACACACAACCAGAGGCGTCACTGGACAGTGCAGAAGCAAGCAGAAAAGTGCTGGACTGCCACCTAATGGCTTAGCTTCACTGACAGTTTGCTAAAGTGGTAAATGAAAAGCTGAACCATTTTTCAACAGTTAGTGGCTTTTACCCAAAAAAAATGTTTACTTTTACCTTTAGCTGCACCAAGATAACAAGAATAAGTGGACAGCAGACATCTGAATTAGAGAGACACAGAGGTGTTTTCATTCATGTCATTCCTATTTTCACATTAATCCCTTAGGTTTAAACACTGAGACTGATTGGCACGGCAATCAACAGAGAATTTCCTGGAATTAATCCAACCATTTGTGAATGCAGAGCACAGGAAAAAATTCATATTCATACGGTGCACTTCAAGAATGACCTACTCAGACTCAGAGCACACTCCGTACCCATTCTGGTGGTGGAGGTGCATCAAAGCAGCCAAAGCGTTACAGCAGTAGCCATATGTTACAGAGATGGTTTAACTCCCAAGTAAACAACAGTGCATGACATGCAGAAAAAACAACAGTTTATTTTCAGCCAAATTTATTTGACACACCAGATTTACATCTTTCCTTCATGCCGATCAACAGTCTTATTTGTTTCGGTTCCTAAGGCTTACTACTTACTAATGACTGATGGTATTGTGCACAGTCCCACAGCATTCCCAAACAACAGAAATGGAATATGCCTTATGGGCTTTAGCTTAAAAAATAACGCCTTTTATAAAAGGTTGGAAACATTAAATAGAACAAAATGTTCCAGTATTTTAAGAAATAAAAAGTATTATTATTATTATTGCATCCATGTATCTTTTTGTATTTATTTCATTCACTTCATTTCTTATTCTTAAGTCTTTCAGCTGCCTTTTCATTCTGCAAGGGCTTAGACTATTTCCTTGTGTTCCAAGACACTGTGAGACATGATCTCAGCACATTAGCACTGGTGTCATCTTTCCCCCATCAGCAGGCCCTTTCGAAGGAGTCATCACTTTGCTTAACATATAAGTAGCTGATAATATCCTGCACTCATGCTGCTAATTGCACTCTCGAGGTCACATTTTCTCGGAATCCTGTAGTTGAGGACTTTAATGTCCAATACCAAGGTCTTTTCCACGTATTAGTACAAATCTCTGCTAAAACACCGACTCAAGAGATTGCCCTAAACCGACTGCATGCTCTACTGCATGAATTCACAGTGATTTGCTACTTATTTGTTTCTTTCTTTTGGAAGATTACAAAGTTATGGCTTACCCTTGCACAAAAAAGATCCTTTCACCGTAGTGCCATTCCTGCAATTGTGCGCTCTAAACGATTATTTTCACCGGGCTCACATAATAGATTCCTGGAAATTGATTGATAACAGTGTGGTCATTATTATAAGCAATTTCCATTGGTGAAAAATCCTGTAAATAAAAGCAGAAGCCAGCATGAAAGTGACTGCCACAGCTCATTATAATACGTGTTACCGTTCACCTCAGTGCGCATCATTGTCCACAAGAGGTCAGACATTAACAGCAGAAGTCATAAATAGTGCATCCTTACCACCAACATAAGATGAGGCCAGAACGAGCGCATATATAGTATATATATACATATATAAATCTCAGTTGTTTAGCTGATTAAACTCTCCACATGCATGTTTTAATGTAGGCTGTATTTGTTTACTTTTCACGAGTTAATGAAATGGGCTTTACCTACTTCACTACTAAGTGGTTGCCACGCCTTCTATGTTCAAGGAGGCAAGTTCACATGGTCACTCCATCCCGTGTCTCAGACGGAAACGCATGGCCCCTATTGTATGTTATTCTGTAATTGCGCAACTCAGCAATTTATACACAACCATGGGACCCGTCGGAGTGGAAAGGACTGACATTCAGCCGTGTCCTGAGGGTGGAATGGCAAAAGATAAACTTCCGCTTTGATTCTCTTTAACTGTAAACACAAACTTTTTTTTTTTTTTTTTTTTTTTTTGAGTTATCTATTTATTAACTTTTATCCAAATCTAGGAATATTTGAGTTCTAAGGCTATCGTCGGTGGTTTGGTGAACTGACTTTTCGAGCAGCTATGGCCACCGCGAGGCTGGATTATGTTGCTCCATGGTGGACATACTGGCTGCACAATTTCCCTCACTTCAATTTCTTTTTCCAGTCGGTGGACAGCACTTTCAAACCAGAGGAGGCGAACTATCAGCAGGTTGGTCATGTATGCGTAAAAGCGCACGTGTCTGCAAAAGAACCTTTCCAGAAAAGCGTGTGCCGTTATGGACCACTTACTTTGGAAAACAGTTCTGAACATACTTAAAACCTGTGTAATTTACAGTTAAACAAAACACTTTCAGACTGACTGTGGTGTGCAGTGATGTCTTTCTTACTCTGAAATGCATTAGTGTAGATCCTTAAAATATTTCGTTCCAATATCAGGAAGTCACCCGTTCTATCCTGCCGTTATCACATGATAACACATGACCTGTATTAACCACTGTATTTTGATGGTAACAAAAAGGTTCAGCATTTATTGGCGGTATATTTCTTTGAATAATACACTTTTTTTATTTTTTTATTTTACCCTTTAATGTGATGTAACACTCTCATCTATTAAAGCCAACAGTATTTTATTGGACTCATGCAGTTTCCGGCTAAGTAAAAAGAACAAAAACAAAGCAATGACTTGTTATTCTTAAACCTTAAAACACGTTTCCTGTTGGAGCTGTTGTGTTTTCTCATTTCCACAAAGTGACATTTGAAATGTGAGAACCCCCATAGTAAATTTACATAGTCAGTGGGGTGAATGTAAATACCACGTTAAGGGGTGGTGATTGACAGTGGACCAGCATTGGGGATAAAATATGATAGCCTGACAAAAGCATATATATATATATATATATATATATATATATATATATTATATATTCTTTCAAATATTCTTTCTTTTAGCAAAAGGGGAAGAACAGCTGCAGACATTTTTCCCAAGGCTTGCTGCTTACTGTGTAATTAAATTAGACAGGCACACTTAAGCCTATTTTAAACAGCCCTTTGGAAAGATTAAAGACCACTAACAGTATGGTCAATGACCATGACATTGTAAATTTCTGTCCTTTCTGCCCTTTTTTCTCCCTCTCATGCAGCTGTCACCAATGTCATGGCGTTGCACCCAATAGAAGTCAGTGTGCCTGCATGTCTGATTACAAAACAATGGAGCGGAAAATTAAACGAGCAAGATGAACAAGCAGCATTGCGTGTATGAATAGCCTGAACTGAGTTTTAATGAAATAAAGAAATTCCACTCTGATTTAAAAACATCATGGACTCTACACACAACAAATCTTGGCTCATCAGTAATGTCCCCCAAAAACCAACAATTAATCATTACTGGATTAGGACGGTGCAAGTTAAGGTGAGGCAACTCAGCTGGCAAAATGTCTGTCTGTATGGTTGCATTGAAATTTCTTGGTTGGGCAAACTTGATCATTTTAGATTTTAGTTTGTAAATGTTACTGGTCTAGTGTTCATTACTGCACCCTCTTCCACTTTTAAGTCAGTCTGCCTCAGGTCGAATATCTTATGATCTCCTTTTAAACTACTAATTGCCTAAAATTGCCTCAAATGTTACTTGAAACATAAGTTTGAACAATGAAGGGCTTCATTGTGCAAATATAATATGCAGTATAATTTAATTCAGGGTTGGTGCCTTCCAAATAAAAGAATCAGTCGCTAACATTAAAGTTGACAGTTTGATGTCCTGAGGACTTGTGCAATAGTTTGCAAGTAAAATCAAAGTCATGCGTTCCTCTGGATTGTTTTTAAACTAACCAAGAGCTCAGTTGCAACCCTTCCTAGCAATGAGAAACACTCCAGTCTTGATACTTCTGTTCCACAGGCTGAACATGTAAAATTTCCAGAATAATCTGAAGTAAATAGAAGTACTTATTGCATTGTGTTTCATGTACAACATGTTCTGAAAACAAGTTATTTCAGCATATTTCCCTTCATCAATGCTCTTCTGTTTCTCTCCATCATCTAGGCCTGAGATATTTTGTACACTTAGAAATCACAAGACTAAATGAAAGCCATTGTGTCACATGATGCCCTCCCTCCCTCCCCCAAGCCACAGTCCAAGTTCTGCTCTGGCACACAGCAGAAAAAGCTGTGTTCTTTCTCTGTGAGCTGTTTTTGCCCCAAGACCACCTACATCTCTGTTGTCAGTCCTCTTTGCTGTCAACAGATAATGTTGATGCTATGGAGGAGATGGCTTCACACTAACCTCAGGCATATCTCCACACACGAGTGTTGTTTGATACGTGCGGGTTGTTTCCCCTCAGGCAGACAACATTTCAGTTGGTGGGGTCAGCTGGTCTGACGTCCTTTGACCTTATGAAGCAGCTCTTTGCCTCTTTACAGATATTCGTGTATACATTCCACTGAATGAAAAACCCTAAATCTACTTCAATTAAAAATGACTAACAGATTACACCTTTCTCCTGTTCACTCTTCTACCACAGTCTCTGGCATTTCTAGCCTGTGTTGGTGCAGTGGGTCTTGGTCTGAGCCTGCTCATTCTAGCAGTGTACCTGGTGTGCTTGTGCTGCTGCTGCAAAGACATAGATGAGGACACCAAAAGGCCGGACACCTGCTGTATCACCTGGGCTGCAGTTATTACAGGCCTCATCATATGGTGAGTTGAAACTGTAAACTGTTGACATTGTTTTTTTAAGTATAGCTAATGTTGGATTAGTAATGCGTTGCCTCCCATTACTAAAGCATGGGACTGCTGAACAAAACTGCTGAAGTTAAGTTCCAAGTCAAACGATTTGGATCTGCTGGGTGTTTGTTTTATGCAGACTTTTATGATACTGCCGGGATTGTTAGTTTCTTCAGATAAGGTAAGGTAAGATAATGTGCAGCTGTGCTGAACCTGTTTGTAACGCAAGGTTCAAGTATCTCTTCCAATGGTATTCGATAGTGTTTTTGGGATCAGTCATCTAATTGCTTTTGTAATGGGACTGCTACTTCCCATAGTTTAATGAACTGTACACCCCTGTAAAAACTGTAACTGTAAAACTCCTGGACTTCCTGTCCTCTGCCGTCAAATATAGTTGTACTTTTGCATATGAAAAAAATTGTCCTGGCAGAAATAAGAAGGAACAAATAGGTCCCTAGGATGCTTGATTGAATTTGCGTACAGATCCACTTAAACTTGTGACAGTGTTGGTCTTTAACTTTGTTAGATCTTGCAATCCATACCAACCCACAGCTACAGTACAGCACATGAAGCTGTTGTAATGCTAAGTGACGAGGCATGATGCTATTTAGCAAGGAAACTCTGGTATATCCGTACGTTCGTCTCTGCTCAGAAATCTCTCTGTGTAGAAGCTTGTTCACATGGTATTGAGTTCAGCAGATAAAGTTTCCCATACAGCATCCAATTAAATAATCTAGACATAAATGAGTATGAGATTGAAGAAGCTTTATAACACAGGTTAGATTTAAATTGAAGCTGCAGTAATTCTGGTCCTTCCACATATCATTTTAACAGCATTTTTCTTTTTTAATGTGCTTAATATTGATACACGTCCTGCTGTCCTGTTGTCTGTTCTTATTACAAGATAAGATAAGATAAGTTAGGACTTTATTTACCCCCCTAGGGAAATTAACATATTAGGGAACAACAGTGCAAAATACAAAAAATAGAATAAGGTAAGACAAGAGAATCCGTATAAAAGTAAATATATTAAGGTATAAAAAATATTTACATATTGCATCATGTTTAAGTAGCTAACCAAAAAGTTGAAAAAAAACCCAACTTGTGTTAATTGAGGGTTGAAGTGGTAAGGACGCTGAATATACTGTACATAAAGAGGAAATAAAACATTCATGAATATTATGAGTAAAGACAAACTCCAAAAGGAGTTGCACCAAGTATTGCACCAAAATGACATGAGGTGATGACAGATGATGATGACATGAGGTAATGACAGGGATGAGTTGGTATATACAGATGTATTATGTTCTTTGTACGTCCAAGAAAAGAAGCTCAGCAGCAGTGCTAAGAAATGCTGACGTTAAAGAGTCTGACTGCTGAAGGGACATTGGAGCTCCGGAAGCGTTCCTTCTTGCACAGTGGATGCAGCAGTCTCAGGCTGAAGGAGCTACCTAGTCCCAGCTGTCTCATACAGAGGGTGAGAGGGGTTGTTCTTGATGTTTGACAGTTTGGCAGACAACCTCCTCTCCCCCGCCTGCTCCACTGAGTCCAGAGGACAGCCCAGGATGGAGCTGGCCCTCTTGAATAGTTTGCCTAGTCTTTTTTCCCCCTGTCTCTGCCTTCGCCACACCAGCAGACCACAGCGTAAAAGGTGAAAACCCAGGTATTTATAGCCACCCACAATGTTGATGTCCAATCCCTGGATGTTCACCAGTGTGGTTTGTGTTGCCTTTCTTCAGAAGGCATGCCTTTACAGGCTGCACAAGTGTCAGTGTATGGGCAACGATCTGATCATCCAGGCAAAATCATACCCTGATAAACTCTATGCATAGTGGCTCCAGCACCATTTTGACACATACATTACTGAGAAAGTGCAAAGAAGCATACATTTCTATACACACACTTAGTGATAGTTTCTCTTCTAGTAACTTTACCAATTTTGAGGCCAGGACCATTGTCTCCATCTGAGACAACATGACCATTTCCATGACACAGTAAATCGGTGTAACCATTTGTAGTTAGTCTTGACATTGATGTGTTCATGGATAACAACCGTTGGCATGTTGAGCAGGGCTCTGAAAGATCCCCACTGACTAGCCCTGATGAAGGAGGTGGTTAATAAGTGATGGTCAGCAGTGTATAGTTGATATGGGAATTCCTTGTGAAAATGTAAGGAGCTGACCAGACTGCAGGTGCCACACCTTGTGGGTTTGTGGAGGTTAGCCTCTGTGTGTGTGGAAAATGTGTCTAAGTGAGAACATTGTGGACAATGAGGCCATAGAAGGGGTTGTATTAAAAATGTTTGTTATTGCTTTCTCACGATTGAGCAAGTTCTGAGCCTCCCATTGTGCTACTGACATAAGCTCCTTTTGTTAGGTAGGTGAGCTGGTGCACATAAAGTTACAGTGGCAGCAGCAGCTGCAGGGCGTTTCCTCTTGAATCAATACTTCCTTGGCTGTCGCAGACAGATGATCTGTGGTGCTCAGTGACAGTGTGGTCCAGACAACCCCAAATATGGGTGCATTCAGCAGCTCCTACCTGATTTGTTGGGGAAAAAAAACTTAGGGCCTGTTCAGACCTGACCAGATCTGATCGCAAGTGGCCAGCTTTAGGTACGTGTGTTCAGAACATTAACATGCGTCTCCAGATGTGATCTCAGTTTCACACTCTGAATGCAAATAAACCCTGGCATCATGTGAGGTGCAGTAAAATATTTTAAGAGCTACTGTCTCTAATGAATTTCTGCTGCTCTAGAACCAAGAACAGCTGTTTTATGTGTGTGTGTCATGACTTCGGCTCAGACCACCTATTGGATCTCGATCTCTCAAATGCGATCTCAATGCGTCCTGGGGGTGTTCACACCTGCATTTTACTTGATCTGATTGCCCAGATTGGATCTTCATGCAAGGTCTGAACAGGCCCTAAGACACACGGAGCCAGATATTAGGTCATTGTCTGTCAGGACATAAATCTATTCATCATGTAAGCTGTGGTGAAAGCCACAAGCCCCAAGCTTAGAGGCCACACAAGTGACAGCAGAGGATAGCAATGTAGTTTTGAGCTGCAGCAACCTGAACAACACACTGATGAAAATGACCAATGAAGAAAGCATAAAACTGGTCCCACGGCGTCAGTGTTCTGGGTGGGGAGGACAGAGAACTGGGAAGAGAACCTGAGTTAGAGGGAGCTGAGCTTTTTGGCCCGTGCAGATAGTTGAAGAGGTCCAGCTCAGCCTCTAATTAGGATTCACGTTACTCAGCCCAGCAGCAGTCATCTCTTCATCAATTAATCCTTCAGGGTGTATGTGTGTTGATGCAGTTCCTCTGTAGTCAAGTAAGCACAGAACTATGTAGCTGGCCGCCTACACAGTAAGCGTGTGAATAGCAGTGCGCCAACCCTCACAGTGGGGGTGAGGATCTGATGGGAAGATGTCAGGAAGCTGGCTCGCTTCTTCTCTTTAAGCATCACTGCTTGAATGAAGGAACTGGCTCAGAATTCAGGTCATGCTGATGTTATATGATGTCTGAACCCAGTTATGATAGCTGTTGGTGTGTTTAGCCTATAACTAAACAAAAGAGGAAGATATACAGTTCCTTGTACTACATGTCATTTAAAAAAGATCTATTTGTTCGTCATGATCACTCCATTCATGTTCAGTTTAATATTTAAGAACATAACAATTCAATTCAATTCAATTTTATTTATATAGCGTCAATAACAATACAAATCGTCTCAAGACGCTTTACAAAAACCCGGCCTGAAACCCCCAGAGCAAGCCTGAAGGCAACGGTGGCAAGGAAAAACTCCCTTTTAACAGGAAGAAACCTCGAGCAGAACCCAGCTCATATGGAGGGACCCATCTGCCTAAGGCCAGCCGGGTACAGACAGAAGAAAGAGAGAAGAGAACAGCAAAGAGAGAAGAGAAGAGAACAGCAAGATAAACATACATCTGTCATAGATACACATATCTGACTAAAGTGTACATGTGGAATCTTATGATACAAACTGATGATGTTACATGACAGTTTGAAAATGTAAGAGGAATCATAGGCAGGTTGGAGAATTGTTCATTCAGGTAGGAGTGATTTACCTTGTAGAACTCAAACAAAATGGATTTAAGAGCTGCTTTGCTTCTATCAATGATTATTCTTGGCCCCAGGAGAATGAATGGAGTAAGTTAAATAGAAAAAAATCTAATATTCCAAAAATCTATTATTCCTGTGTCAGTCTCTGTTAACTCAAATGCACTGTATTGTACATCGATGAGGCATAACGTTAAAGCCACTGACTAGTGAAATAACACTGACCATCTTTTGACAATTCAGTGTTCTGCTGGGAAACTTTTGGACCTGGCATTCATGTGGATGTTACTTAGACATGTACCACCCACCTAGACCAGACCAGGCACACAACCCAGACCCCATAGCAATGACACTCCTTAATGGCAGCAGCCATCCCCAGCAGCATGCAGCCTGACGCAGATACTCATACACAAAAAAACGGTTTAGGAACAACTAAAAAAACATGAAAAACAGTACAAGGGTGCTAGACACCACAGGACGCCATCAGAAGGCCCATGTCCATTCTCTGATGAGTCATAACTGTTTTAGAGGCACAAGGGAGACCTACACAATAATAGGAAGGTGGTCTTAATGTTATGCCGAATCAGTGTATATGCAATATGCTTGTTACCACAGAATACATTTACAGTATCTGCGCTTTCTTGTTCATATTTGAGCTGAACATGCTACATTTCATTTTTCTGTCATTGTGCAAATTCAGTATGAGATTTGCCCAATGTACAATGTACACCGTAAAAAAAATAATAATATAAGAAGGAATGTAAAGGTGCATTATTGCAATAGACGTTTGGTACAGTATTATGTAGTAATAGTTGTGCAAACACTCACTTCTGCATAGCAGTGTGTGTTTCAGTGACAATAATTAGTTATTGACAGTTCTGACAGGAGCCCTTAATGGACGAGCAGCTGCTATGCTGGTGAAATGTCACACACAGGCACGGTAAGATAAGATCAGCAGTACCTCGGAGGCTTGTTTTTTTCAGCATTCTCAGGAAACCATTTGAATGCTAAGGTACACTTGTTCGGTTGCCATCCTGTCTGTGAACAGATCTGTCCTTGGAGGAATAAAGACATTAAATATCCTGGAGTACACACACTGTATTCTTTTGTCCTATTCTCTATTGTGATAGTTTCTTTTGTCACCTGTAGCTGCTACAGAGAGCCTTTTCCACAGCCACAGAAAAGGCTAAAGTTTGCTTTGAGACTAAACTCCCTTATGTTGTCTTAACTAATGACTGGGACATTAGTAGGTCTTTATTGACATTGATGTGTCACTAGGTTGGCCACGGGGTTAATGAAGCGTTTAGACTCCATGTCACCATGTCAGCTGGAACACAGATGTCTTGAAAAGTGTGTTCCAGGATTGTTTAGTTTATTTAAACAGCTAAATGCATTAATTTTATCATCATATCCACGGAGTTTGATTCATAAAAATGTGTGTGTTTTGTTTGTGTGCTTATCTGTTTTTATCAAGCTGGATTAAACTGAGTGTGCCCCCAGTACCCCTAATTATAATCAAAAGGAACTTGCTCATTGGAAAACAAACAGGCGGTGGTATTTTAATTATATTTATGATAATTACAGCAGCAGAACCATTTTAATGTTGAATGCAATGTAAAATTACTCGGTCTGTCCAGTGTTTATTTTTGGCCCAGCAGGAGGTTCTATTTCCTTCCCTACTGATGTACTTGATATATCCGTTTGCTATTCTAGTACACAATAACCTTTTGTTTTCTCTTCTCGTAGATGCTAAAATTGCAACATAAGCAGATGAAAAGATAGGCTGAATGAAGGCTAGACAGCCACTGCTCCTTTATATGTGAACAATCTATGCAGAAGTAAATACCAGTTCTGTAAAATAGCTAAATGCATGTTCATGTTAAGATTATTACATGAAAGTTTAGGTCATTGAATGCTCATTATGCAACACGTAATTGTAAAATACATTCAAATGCCATATCAGTGTAATTACCTTCTACTTCCCTTTGTCTCACTGTGGTGGATGTGTGCCTGGTCAAATGTCTGCCTGACTGTTTGCTTGTGTGAGTTTTAGTTTTGAAGCACAGGCGGTATTAAAACTCCTCAGTGTATGAGTCATGGTGAGAGTAAACCAGTGCGTAGTTGTATATGTGTGTGCATGATGAATCCCAAAAACAACAACCCATACCTGATTTCATGCTGTAGCCCCTTCACCCAAAAAAAACCTCCAGCCAGTTGTGTGAAAATGACCTAAATGCAATCATGCATGGTGATATGATATCATTGCTCATGTTACTGTAGACTGTTGGCTGCAGGAGTACACTGGGTGTGGGGGGATAGGGCATTAATCCTTCTCTTTCCAGAGGCTCAGCCACAGTCTCAAAAGATTGCCCGAATGTGAGAAATGGGGATTCTGTGTATTCCACTTGGATACATTTTCAGATGTCAAAGAGAATTCTAATGTGGATATAACCATGAACTGTATGACAAAGTCAAACTCACTGTTAGAAATAGAGGTTTGGTGTGTTTACCTCAGAGGACAAGAGAGAGCAAAACTAAATAAGTTTTAAATAATTATAAAATGTATTTCTTTACCTTGTCTTTGGCCTAGTTCTAAAAACTAAATACTAAAGAGTTTTGTGTTAAGCTCTGCTTTTAATTGCACACCGAATCTAAAGTATACTTTGTTTTCATACACTCTTGTACACTGTCCTTTTTTTGTGAAGCGCTTTGTGTGTGATGCACGAATAAAAACTGAAGATTGTAAGCAGAATTGGACGAAAAGTATTCCGAGACGTGAAACATTAGGACGAATATAAAACGTTATTTTTTTTTTTTTTTTTGTCAAATGAAGAAGGACATTTCTTTATTTTAGTTTCCCTTTAATACAGTCCAAGCTCACGAAGCAGTGCGATGATACCCCACAAATTAATTGTGTTTATTACTTCACATTCTGAATCCCTACTTTTCACAGTTCTGCAGTCGGAGTGGGTTTCTATGGGAACAGCGAGGCCAACGATGGAGTGTACCAGCTGACCTACTCGCTCTACAATGCCAATCACACGTTAGGAGGCATCAACAATCTGGTGAGAGAAGCCTGCCAAGCTCTGCTCTACAATCTACAGTTGTAAAATTCAAATGTTGTAAAAACATCAAATGTGACTCTGGAACGTTTTTATTTATATTTTTTTAGTTATAGCTGGTTCCTAAAATGTGAACACTCATTTTCCTGTGAATGATTGCTTCCCCCGTGCTACTTATATGACCAGCAATGACGCTGTCATGGCTCGCTGTCTCACTTAACTTAGAGGAAACGCAGTTTCACATCTACATCTATTAATGGGGTGTGCATCTGTCTCAAAGCTGCACCTCACTGTAGGGGGTCTGTATCCACTTTTTAACACAGTGAAGGAATTGAGGTGACTGTTCTCTCCGGATTTGTAAATAGGGATTATTTCTGTACAACTCCTGACCTGCATTCATGGAAGTTATTTGGGAGGCTTAGAGGGGAGGAGGGTTAGGAATGAGGAACGAGAGCACAGGAGGAAGAACAAGGCCTTGTAAGAAGCAATAATCGCAATGAGCAAGAAGAGGATTAACTCCCATCTGCAGTGCATTAATGGATGTTAAGCCTTTCCTCTTCCCGGCTCACTTAGACTCATGATCTGTACTGTGCGCGAGTGTGTGTGTGTGCATAGCCATGTCAGTATCACACGTCCACTTAAAATGCTCAATGTGTGCATATTGTATCCATGTATGGACACAAACAGATTAGTGTTCATTGTTCAGTGTGTACTGAATAACACTGTACATGAGAGAAGAGAGAGCCGATTTAGATTCAGTGCCTCACACATTTATTAGTGTGATACAATAGTCTGAGTCATGATTTGCAGTCCTGTAAAAAAGACCAGTAGATCCATAAATGTTAAATGTTTATTATGTCAATTTAATGGACAACTTGGAACCTGTTCAGTCTAAATGAACTGATACATGCTGGAACAACAATGATACATGGCCTTGCATTAATATAGTGCTTTTCTTCCTATCGACAGTTAAAGCATTTTAAAGTCACAACGTCACATTTACCTGCTAGCTTACGGTTCAGTGTCTTGCTCTGGTCTGGTGCCCCAAATGAGGTTCAACTCTGAGTATCCTCCCTTCCTCTGAGGTATCATGCTATTGATTTGATCCTAGAGCAGGATTTACAGTATTCTATGACTGTGTGAGAAGCATATATGTTCCCGAGAGAAGCAGAGGATTTCTTACATCAATAATCATACCCTCTGTTATAAATTCCCCTTAGAGAGGGCTATTCTCTTCTATAAAGTTAAAGCTGCTTTAGTCTGTGTTTAGTCTTGAGATGGACACTAATTTCTCCATTACTGGTCTGCAAAATAATAAAAAACATTTATGTTTCTGTTAACTTGGCTTTAAAGTAATTGCTTCATTAATTTGCTTTAATTTGAAGCCTTGAAGACATTTCCTTTATTTTGTTTCACATACTGGATTAATATCAGACTAATCAAGTAGAGTAAATAGGAACAAGAGCAACTGAATCTTCATCAGGTTACCTGTTTGGCTTTCCTGACGGCTGTTTAAATGCCCTTCTTGTCATAAAACTCTACTAGGGATTATCATGAAATTCATAAGATTGATGAGGAGGACCAGTATCCCTTTGATGTTTGAGTGGGCTTCTAATTGCTTTGCGCATTCTGGGTTTCAGCCTTATTTTCAGTGTTCAGGTAGCAATATTATGGCTCCTCAATGCGGCAAGATCATAGATTGTATATAAATATGGACAATGTGTCGCTACTCCCTTACATGAGCCGAACTGACACTATTTTCCCGGGGATATTCGCGACGCCATCTTGCGAGTTTGGAGCCAGAGTCTGTGCAGCGCTGTCCGAGAGTGGAGCCACGAGGAGCCGCGTTATTGATGACCCGACCGCACCTCTGGCCAGACTCACTCATGTTTTCGCTTGATTAATACTGCACTCTGCTCTACCTCCACCAGTTACAAGGAAATGTTGGATTATACACTGTACTTATTTTTTACATTTTTGTTTTTCAACTTTCACCGGCCCACGGGACGCTTTGCGGAGTGGTTGGCATAGCAACTGGTAGTCGCCAATCTGTCAAATCCTGTTTCTATAGCGTCAAATAGCCTAACTATGACAGAAACCATCCTTGAAAAAAATTATTTGATGTGTATTTTAGTGTTTTAGTTTGGCCCAAGTCCCATCCACTAACACGGAGGGGGTGGAGGGTGGAGTTTATGACGTAGACACCAGGGGGAGCTCTACTTTGTCTTCACTTTTGAGGAGCTTCATCTTTATATGGGCAAGAAATAATGGATGAGAAGTAGCTCTTGCAGTAACATTTACCTCTTTTATTTTGAAAGTGAAAGCAACTTGTGATTCTTGGAACAAGTTCCCTTAAATGTCTCTCCTACTCTTTTTTTCTATGTATAACTGTAATTTATGCATTAAGTACAGTCCGGGCCAGTTGCTTGTAAAATCTGCATTTTGAGGACTGTTTCTAAAATCAGTTGTACTCATTTTACAGGCCTGTCCAATATGGAGAACCCTCCTTGTGACCCCCTTTCAGTAAAAGCTTTAATCCATTTAAAGGGAAAATGGGACAGTTCAGATTAGGGAAATGTGGATCACCCAGAGCAGCCAACTGATGGATCCCATTTCTCACAGTCAGGCAGGCTGGTGTGCAGATAAGATTTGAGGCGTTGTGTCAGGAACTGTGAGGGATGATGAACAAAGAGAGGAGGAGGGAGAGCTGTTTACTGGTAATCACATACTCTAGCCTGTGAGATTGCTAGAGAGGATGGGCATGTATCTTCGCCTCATCTCCACATGAACACTCTTTCTGGGGTGTTACTTACAAACCATTAGGAGTATCGACTCAATAAAATCTAATCGTGGGTTTTATTTTTAGAGAGAGAATTTCAGAGTGTCATGGAGACAGAGATACGTGTCTGTCTTCTTTGTGGTGCATTTCTATAGTATAAGAATAAACAGTCTCTTAGTAAGCTCTTGGGTGACATTAAAAAGTAATTAGTCATTTTAAATATGCATACTTTAATATAAGATGTGTAGATTAGGATCATGCTATGGTAGCCTTGATTCTCAGGTTGTCCCTGTCAACACTGGTGTACAGAACTAGCTTGTTTCTAGTTGTAGTAATGCTATGAAAGAGTAAAATATATTTACTCTATTCCATCATGTGTCCTCCCACTCCGTTCTCACTATCAAAGACCCTTGTGATAACAGGTCTCACTGGTACTGTTATCAGTATTACACTCTTAAACTGTTTATCTAACTAAAACACACGGTTGAGTTATCCTTTTCATGAGAGAATGCTCCTTTTTCAGCCTGTTTAATTCTGCCTCCACCCCATACCCTTGTTGTTTATTTTTTAGGTTGCAGGATCTCTGGGCAGTGTAGAAACTGGATTCAAACAGCACCTGGGACGACTTGATGAGATCTTTGCTGCGAGGTCTGACTACCTCCAAGCTCTGCGCTACATGCAGCTGATGGTCAACAATGTCATCCGTGAGCTGACGGCTTTGCCAGACATAAACAAAGCCAATGTTAACTTGGCAGCCATTGCAGACCAAACAGCCTTTATTGAGTATTACAGGTAGGTGGAGCCTGAACATCTCCCATGTGTTGGTGAGCATTATTTTATTTCATGTATATGGATGAAGTAAACATTAAAATGTGTAATATAAGTTATCCAGGGCAGACACAAATGGAGATGGGATTTTATTGATCCCTCCTCTGGAACACAAGCAGGAAAAGCAATTTTTCTCAGTTTGCTGCTTAAATTAAAGCTGCAATTGGGGTTATTTCCTATCTTGCATTTTGAGCTCTACTATTTATCGTCATCACAGAATTCTTTGCATGTGTATTAGACCATAAATTATCTCCTTACCTGCCGACTATTGCTCACGTTCATTGAAGTTATTATTTTGACATTCTCATTTTAAGATCTATTCTGTGAAAACGCATCAAGAGACCAAAAATTAAATTAGGTAAACACTGAAAAATAGCAAACCCAATATTCAGTTGTCTAAATTAATAAAATATCCAGTATTAACTTTAGAGGGGAATGCTAATTTTAGGGCATATTCCGATTTTTGTAGCTTGTTGTATTTTTGAACACATAACATTTCATCGTGCTGCCATCCCCTAAGGATTGCAGTAAATTTGAACGAAAAGGTGATAGATTTGTGTGAGTTAAGCGGGTACCAGGGCTTATCTGGATGCTTGTCTCTACAGATCATTTTACAAATTAAACTATTTTATGATACTCATCCCATGACTCCTATCATAGATATCATTGAGATCTGGTCGAAGCAAATTACAAAGTTCTCAAAGCCCTATTCTATTAGTTCCTCTGCCTGACTTCAGTTTAATTCCGCTGATAAAAAACATGTTCAAATGTATATGTTTGCCACATTTCACATATGATTAAAGCCAAAGAAACTTTTTTGACATGTACAGTATGAACATGTGGATGTTTTACAGCATGTGCAGCAAAATGGTTAAAAGCGCCACTTTATTTACTCGTTATGATGCACACTCTCTCTTAGTGTATCAGCTACGGTAATGAGTCCTTCTAAATATATTCCCAATATCAATTGAATGCCTACATATTCCCAAATGACATTGAATACTGTGTTCTTTTTGTTCTGACACCAGATCGTTTGGGCTCCTGTTGTCTGGCACCAGTCCCATGGGTCTTGATTGAATTTCATATCGCCACTGGTCTATAAACAGACTGCATCAGGGTTTTATTGATTAATAAGCAAATGGTACTGGGAATCCAGTGTTATTTGACCAAAGCAAACTACAAAAAAAAAGTATCATTATGTTTTCCTACATTAGATCATTATGTATTGTCCATGCCCTCAGAGAAACACATCTGCAGTACTTTTTAATGCAAGTAAAGAAAAGGGAAGTCTCCTGTATTTGCTGTATTTGCTCCATTTACATGCCTTCTTCTGTGAGCAAAAGAATACCTCTGGAGTGAATCATATTATCTGCTGACCTTGGTCCACATGTGTATCCATGTCTGTGCTGCACCACAGAGTCCACCACAGCCAGTCCATGTCCAAATATTGGGACTTGGGGCCTGATTGTATGACATCCTGCACATCTGTGTTTTTACCGTTGCTGTAATTTTACTATGCTGTCGGGACTTAAGAATGAGTCATAAGAATTCCCAAGTGTTTGGATGGCAAGAACACAGACCACTCACTTCAGGCTGTGTGCTGACCACTCCTTTGAAAGACATTTTCAAACGAATATGAAAATTTAATGTCTATGGATTTGTGGCGTTAAATTATTAAGCCAAGAAGCTGATACAAAAACCTGATACAGATGGGTGCTAACAAGGAGACAAGAATCTTGATATATGACACTCTCAGATCCGACACATTCAGTCCTGAGCATATGTTGTAACAGCACTTCCTGTGGCTTGTACATGTATGTGAAGTGAAACTGCATAATGTGCAGTTGTTATGCTGATCCTTCATTTTCCTGTCTTGTAGATGGTTGGCTTATCTGCTGTTGCTGATCCTGGATCTGGTAATCTGCTTGGCGATGTGCTTAGGGATGGCCAAACAGTCTCATTGTCTGCTTGTCACGTATGTAACATAAGTGTATATGAGCTGGGATTTGCTCTTCATAAGGGGGGCATTTTTTCGTCTTGTGGTACCTCTTTGTTCCCAATGGCATCTGCTCACAGACAGCAGACACAGGGGCCGGAGTCAGCCTTCTTGGCATCAAACAGGTCACTCCACATCAAAAATCATATCGTACCATCATGAAATAGCAGCATCAAAGGTATTGGTCCTCTTCCTCTGCTCAGTGATTGACCTTTTATTTCCACCTGCAGTTTAAGACGACCTTACTCTAGAATAGGCTCAACCACACTAATTGATTGAAGAAGTTTAAATTCCAAAGCTCTGAATGAAATAGAAGGACTCTGTGTTGTTTTCGTAAATTAGAGCCAGTAATTGAAACCAACACTGATGTCCGACAAGCAAATCCACAATCAGGACTTCCTATCTCGTTTGAACAATTTAGTGCTGTCTACACGGCACCGGTAGCAGATGATGCTCAGGATCGCTCCTCCCTCTCTGCTGCGTCTCACTAATGCCTATTGATCTCCTGAGTAGGATGAGTCTGCTCCCTTAACTAATTATAAAGTGCTCTCAGG
The DNA here is from genome assembly GCF_963514085.1 of Chelon labrosus. Lineage (NCBI taxonomy): Eukaryota > Metazoa > Chordata > Actinopteri > Mugiliformes > Mugilidae > Chelon > Chelon labrosus. The sequence goes on from NC_140354.1 coordinate 1,105,717, forward strand.
CTACTTTATTGATGCTTTCAAGAACGTCCAAGGAGTGAGTCGAGAAGAGAAGCCCATTTCAGCCTCTTTACAACCATCAAGGGGGCGTTCTGTCTCTTTATACTCGGTTTATCCAACTTGTGCTCATAGGCCCTGTTCACTAAGAAATTGTGGATAATGGGTAATAATCTTTTGAGACAAAAGGTGTCTGATAAAACAAGAGGCTGACAAAGCTACATGCTGCTGAGCTACTGGCAGCAGTACACAGCAGCTGTTGGACGGTGACGGTTTGAAGTGGTGATAGCTATTAAATAATGACTGACAGAAGGTTTATCCAATTAAAATGCTGCTACTGGAATCCAGCTTAGAGAAATGACCTTAGAGTCCTTAGACTGCAAGTAGTATTGTATTTACTTGTAAGTTACTTGTAGTTGTGACTCTGTGAGGCCTTTACTGAACCATCTCTCTAAATCTCAAAAAGTTGTAGTGACTGATCTATAATGCAACATGAAAAAACAACTGCATTCAGTACAGGTTTTTTAAGATAATCTTGTTAAAACAGGCACTTGAAGCTCACTTGTACAAAGGTAAACTGACATATCTGATTTTCTTCATCTCTCTTAGTCTGCATCAACCCCACCTCTACAATAATATTTGTTGTTTTCCTTCAGGATCATGGTTTTTGTTGCACTGTCTTTGATCCTGAGCTGGGCTTCACTAGGCGGTGGCATTTCTGCAGCTGTGGTGAGTAACTGTGTGCATTTTTTAAATCTATTTTTCTTTAAAATCCTGTCACATTGAAATGAAAGGAAAAGAATATCAGACACACTCAGGCAAGAAACACCACAGCCCCACATTGACAGCTTGTGGGGCTGTGGTGTTTCTTGCCTGCTGCTTAAAACATGTCTGTTTCTGTTGAGTTTACAGTAGGCTCTTTTCTGAGGTCAGACATCCTTAGGCTTGGGTTCCTCAGCAATTATCCCCACAATAAAAACAAAGATGAAGATGTTTGTATCTTTAATTGCTCGCTGTGTTGTTGTGCACCGTTTCATTTCTCTGTCAGGCCTCCTTGTTTGTGTTAGACATGCCGTAAAGCTGATTCCACATCCCTAGTCTTAGGGCCTGCTGCCTGTTGCCTTGCATTAAGATCTGATCGTGTAAAAGATAGGTGTGAACACCTCCAAGACACTTTGAGATCGCAGCTGAGAGATCCAATCTCTGACCACAGTTGGAGGTGGACATGTGTCCACATGCGTCCCCATTCTTTTGGTAGTGTGAACGCCATGTGTCCTGAGTCGCATTACAGACCGCCTATACTCAACAGGGGTGCCCCTGCATCAGCTGAGTTTTGCCTTTTTCATTCAGAAAAAAACACACAACTGCTAGTATAGATGACAGCCTTTTAAAATATTCTAACCTTGTAGCTGTAAACTATCTATAATATAAAAAACTGTAAGTAAGAATTTACAAATGAAAGTGTTTAATATGAGTACCAGAGTGTGTTTTTTATTGATGCAATTATGATGAAGTATATGGAGCCTTGCGTAGTGAAGTTGACAGAGACCGGATCTGGAGATGGATTTGGAGTAACATGTTAATGCCAGGTCTGAAGACACGTACCTAGAGCTGGTCACTTGTGATCAGATTGCCCAGATCGGATCTTCATGCAAGGTCTAGCAGGTTCCTCAGCAGTTGTCCCTACAAAAAAAACACACAAAAACAAAGACCTTTCTAGCTTTTAATACTAGCTCTGGTTTTTAAATTTCCTCTGTCGTTGTGCACAGTTTTATTTTTCTGTCAGGCCTCCTTGTTTGTGACAGATTGTTTTCTGTTCTTACATGTACATCATGTGTTCAGCGCCTGTGGGCTTAGTGTGTTTAATGGTATTTGTATTAAGGGTGCTGTCTGGGGTGAAAAAATAACCCCTTGCTTCCAGTCCTCCATCCCTCATGTCCACTTTATCCTTCATTTGATCTCGCTGCCTGTCGTACAGAAACCTCACTATATAATGTGGAATTATCCCACAGGATTTGACATCTGGACAGCTGTTTTAAATTGAGCCGGGGGCGAGACAGATGGGGCAGTAGCTGATTTTAACCTGAAGTTAACTGCACTGGTGTGAATTGCAGGCATCTGCTGTGTTTCTTGGTGAGATTGCCTGCAGCTGTAAAGCCAAATGACCAATTTCTTGGACAGTGCCTATGGCTTAGCTCAGCTCATTATACCGTAGCTGAACATGAGCCTACACTGAAACCCCTGACCTTACAGGCCAGGCCCAATCCGGAATAGTTGAGTAAAGCTTGTGTGTGTGTATATTGCTCACTGTCGGACCGTTACATCTCAGGTGAGCTGAGGTCAACTTGCTCAATAACTGTCCCTGACTGGTTATTACTAGATAGGCTAGTCCTCTTCCCAAAGTTGTTTATTAAAGAACATGGTTTGTGAAGTGGAATGTGGGGCAGTATTCAAAACTGGTGCACTTTCTGCACTTTCACATCCTTATTAAAAAAACTACATGTGCAAAAACAGGATGCCTTTTGAAAGGAAAGTAGAGGAGGGTGCTGTCCTAGAAAATACCGTATACATATTTGATGAGACCGAGCAAAAGACAAAATTTCCCGGCTAGTATAATGTCAGAGATTTCTTTCTTGATCATCACTTCCTTTGAGCTGTGCTCGACAGTGACAGGCTGCGGAAAGATGCTTCTTCTTCTTCTTCTTACCACGATAAAAGCAGTGGATATAGGAATGGGACTTTATGAAACTTAGATTTTTCACAGCAGTTCTATTGATGTATCAATTTTAACACTGCGAAATATTCCGTTTATTTGTTATTAGCCTTTTACAATAGTCACGTTTTTGTGTTCTTGTAAGGTGGCCAAGAGAGCTCAACGCAATGCAACTCAAGAAAACGCTTGTAAATGCGCAAAAAATAGCGAATTAAAATAAATTTGACAACATATGCGCTACAAATTCTCACAACAATGCAACAAATACAGAAACGTGATGCGAGTAGTTCAAATAGATGGGGGACTCCAAAGAGAGATGAACCTGGCTGGGACACTCTTGTTGTTCAAAGCTTTATGTCTTCGGGAGTTGTTGATGTTTCCTACCTATTAGTGGTGTTGGAAACCAGCTAATTTTTAACAGATCAGATTCTGCTTTTTGCTTATTTTTAGCTTGTCAGTTCAACTTATCTGACAACATACGCAATTCATTTGCAGATCACCAGTATTAATAATATAAAAATATGATTTCCACCCTTTAATCCTATGTATTTGCAACCTAATACAGTGCTTCGGCATATGGTTGTGTTGTGAGTATTTACATTTCATGTGTTTTCATTTTGTCAATTGGCATGTGTTTGCTTAACTAACAGTGTGTTGAACTCTCTCAGCCACCACATTCTTGTGGCTAAAGAGATTGAAAACTCATTGATTCATTCATGGTTTATTGCTTGTAGCCTACATCTGCTGAGATGTGTGTCCATTTTCTGTAAAGGGGTGATTAAAATGTTGTAAGACTAATTATTTATTTTAATGACCACTTATCAATAACTTCTCAGTGTTTAGCTCAGTTACTGCACAAGTATTTGGATCTGGTTCATGACTTAAATAAATACCACAGTCATTTTGGTCTTGCATAGTTGGAAGATTACCATTTATTTTTGTTGTTGTTTTCTTACAGGGCACTAGTGACTTCTGTGTTGCTCCAGACAAATATATTGTTAACCAAACCAAGGATTTCGTCAGTGCAGGTAAATTATCGATACAAAAATCGATATCGATATTGCACAGGCAGCAGCTCCCTCTCTTTCTGAATGTTCTGACACAACGCTAATCTTCTTGTTTCTTCCACCTTGCAGATGTTGCACACTATTATTTGTTCTGCAGTCCTAATCTACCAAACCCCTTCCAAGAGGTAATTTTCTTCACATAAATTCAGTAGTCCATCCAAGTGGTGCTGATTCATTTCAGTATTTAATCTATCTCACACCGATCGCATTGTGTAGGTCTCCCTTGTGCCTGACTCATCAGAGAATGGACATGGGCTTTCTGAGGGTGTTCTGTGCTGTCTGGCAACAGCGTGTTGTTAGTGGGGGCCTTTGGATCCTATGGCTTGAGGGGAGGGTCCTCTGTGGATCATCCCACAGATAATTGATCAGTTTGGGATCTAGAGAATTCGGAGGCCAGGTCAACACCTTGTGCTGTTCTTCGTGTTTTTTGAGTTGTTCCTATAGCATTTGTGTGTGTGTGTCTGTGTCAGGCTGCATCCTGCAGGGGATGGCTGCTGTCATCAAGGAGTGTCATTGCTATGGGGTGGGGGTGCCTGGTCTGGTCTAGGTGGATGGTACATGTCTAAGTAACACCCACATGAATGTCAGGTCCAAATGTTTCCCAATAGAACATTGAATTGTCACAAGATGGTCAATTTTATTCATTTTTCCTGTCAGAGGTTTTAATGTTGTGGCTGATCGGTGACACGGTGAATCTGATTGAAATGCAGATTAATTTAAATGACCCAAAACAACTACAGAAATGACACAGATCACACAATGACACCAAAAACTACTGCTGTTCAGATCTATTTTTAAGATGACCACACAATTACTTTTAAGATGAGGAGGGGTGTGCGTCCCACATTTTGTGAACTATATTTGTATAGTTCCACAAGCGAGTTTCTAGGAGTGCTACTTGGGTGTTCCTCTGTTATATTGTATTCCTTTGGTGCTCTTCAGCGTGGAGATCAAAAAATGTTTCCCAAATAAATTAATTCTGAGGCACTCACAAGGAATATAAATTAAAAAGCCTTTATTTAAACTTGGCTATCCATTAAAAATGCCAACATGTTTCGGCCTCTGTGGCCTTCTTCAGGGCAAATTCAAAATGGCAGTCTGTAGACTGCATGCTGTATATCTGCATGTGGTCACATGACCTAGAAGCACAGGTGCTCATCTGCCCAGGTGTCGCCTGTCAGAGAGCAATTACAACAAGTTGCTTTAAATAAGACAAGTCACATTTTCAATATTTTACCACTTCTCACATCAAGATAGTTTAAAATATCAATATAAATAGATACATATTGCAACAAGTTACTTTACCAAAGACAAATTACAGAAAAAGGTTACATTGTGGAAAAGGTTTAAATTCATTTCATGATCTGATAAATATGTGCAATAACACATTCCACATCACAATACACTTTGAAATATCAATATACTGTAGATAGATACATGTAGCAAAACATTGATATGTGCATATAGTCATTTACAAAAACGGAGACAGATCCAATTCTAAGTTTAGGCCAGGGTATTGATTAGCTTTTAGAGTATAAATCCAAAAGGATTCTCTCTGCAACAGTTTTTTTAGTCTATCCCCCCCTCTTGGTGATATTTTAACATGTTCTATCCCAAAGATTTTTAGAGTGTCGCTACTTCCATGGTTCGCCTCTTTGTAATGTAGAGCTATAGGGTATTGGTGGTTGCTTGTTCTTGGATAGTTGCTTGGATAGAACATGTTAAAATATCACCAAGAGGGGGGGATAGACTAAAAAAACTGTTGCAGAGAGAATCCTTTTGGATTTATACTCTAAAAGCTAATCAATACCCTGGCCTAAACTTAGAATTGGATCTGTCTCCGTTTTTGTAAATGACTATATGCACATATCAATGTTTTGCTACATGTATCTATCTACAGTATATTGATATTTCAAAGTGTATTGTGATGTGGAATGTGTTATTGCACATATTTATCAGATCATGAAATGAATTTAAACCTTTTCCACAATGTAACCTTTTTCTGTAATTTGTCTTTGGTAAAGTAACTTGTTGCAATATGTATCTATTTATATTGATATTTTAAACTATCTTGATGTGAGAAGTGGTAAAATAGTGGTTCAGAATCCGAATGACATCATGACTTTGACTTTGAAGATAAATCCATGACCAGTAATTATTAAAACCCACGTGCTTAATCACAGTACGCATTTATGGATTAAACTGATGATTGTTAAGTAGGTATAGATGGTAGTTTCTCTGATGCCCTAAAAATATTGCCCCTTTGTGTGTGCTTGGTATTGGTAGCATTAACAGGAGGAGGAACAGTGGTGGGTGAAATGCTTACTGGTAAAGGATAATCTGGGCCTGTCTGTCTGGAAAGAAATGTATCCACTGTTAAGCGCATTATTAATCCAGATTAACACCAAATTGCTTGTTGACATACCGCTCCCAGACAACACTCTTAATAAGATCCTCTCATTGTTTGTGATGGATGTCTCTGCGTATGGTCTGGCGGGTGATTGTGTTTTCACAGTCTTTGACTACCTGCCAGCGTTCTCTGACCACCATGCAGATCCAGATACAGGGCTTGCTGAGGTTCTCTTTGCCTATCTTCCCCTCTGCTGAGGTAAGTGGCTGGGTGACAGCATATTACACCGAGCTGTGTAAAGGTGTATATCATTCACTCCATTTTCAAACGTTATTATACAGAGAGACCTTTTGGGAATCCAGCGACTGTTAAACTCCACTGAGTTCAGTGTACACCAGCTAACAGCCTTCCTGGACTGCCGTGGGCTACATAAGGTAAGGTCAGATTCTGACCGGGATACCTTTTAATATGGCCTCTTTGTAGCATAGTTCAAAACCACTTAAAGGACCAACTTGACTTCTTTTCAACATTTTCATACACACACATATGTGCAATATGTACAAACTCAAGCTTTTGAGAAATTACTTTGTCCGTGTTTGATCCTGTAATGAAATGAAGAAGATTTCTCTGCACTGAAGTAAGTCATCCTTGTCGCTGTGATTGCCACATAAGAAGATAAGTGTCTTTCGGATAGCCTCCCTTTGATAGTGATAGTACAACTACTAACTGCATAGAGAAATGCAGAGGGTAGAGCAGTGGTTGGCGCTGCCAGCATACCATGGAGAGGGTTTCCGGCTAGACACGCAGCCAAGGATGAATCTTCATCAACTCAAAACACGACTTCCAGAGCAAAGAAAAGAAAATGTGATGAGGCATATGTCGCCCTCGGTTTCACCAGTACAACGGCGGGTAACGAGGAGAGACCACAGTGTGTTGCGTGTCTAAAAATATACAGTATGCTTCTGACAGTTTGGAACCGAACAAGTTAAGACGCACTTGGAGATGGCACATCCGGAGCATAAGCACAAGCCAGATGATTTCTTCAGAAATCCAAAGTATTTTCAACTACAAAGGGGGGCCTTGCAGAAAAACTTGGGGTAGATGGTTGTGGGTCCAAGCTTTGGCTGAAAGCTCACAGTCTCAGTTGGATTGTACATTGGTGGATAGGTAGGGGAGAGTGTATTCCCAAAATATACTACAGTATTTAACTTAAAAGTCAGAATGCTCTAATTCACTTAAGGTTACTCAGTACCTCAATAACAGTTACCACAACAGTTACAACACGCATGCCAGAGACATTTGTAGACTGTTGTGTCAAAGAATAACTTACAATATAACAAGCAAAGAAACCATCTGGAAAATGCATTCTCTGTTATCATAGCTGAATGAAGGTTGCTCCTTACATGAGTGTCTGCATTTTGGCATCTCTGCCTGGTGTTCTTTTAAATTCCTTGTACCACCAGCAATCCTAGGACACCTTATCTCTCTTAGACACATGCTGCCTGAAAACTGACTGACTCCTGTTGCCTTTGACTTTGAGAGTCGATCATATATAAGCATTTTTGTAAGGGTACATCAGTATTGCAATGTCATGTTTTTCTCTAAGCCTCAAATGGTTGTTTCATACACATATCTGTGTCCATTCTCTAGGACTACCTGGATGCCCTCATGGGTGTGTGCTATGATGGAGTGGAAGGGCTCCTCTACCTCTCTTTGTTTTCTGTTCTGGCTGCCTGTGCACTCTCTGCCATGCTGTGTGCAATTTTCCGAGTGTGGACACTAATAGGCAGCAGGTCAGTTCAAAGCGACCCCCTTACCCCATTACATACTGTACAACAGTGCACTCCTTGGAAAGTGCTAACGGAAGCACTCTCTCTGTTTCTGTCTTTCTGTCTGTGTGTGTGGGTGGACAACTTTGATCCAGGGAAAAAGAGTACGACGACATAGATGAGGAGGACCCATTCAACCCCCAAGCGCGGCAGATATCCTATAACCCCAGAAGGTCTAACACACATAGTTTCTGTAGCTTTACCAGCAGCCTTGGAAGCCAAGCCAGCCTTCATCCACCTCCTCAGTCTGCCTCTAATGTCATGCCACCCCCAGAATACATGTAAGATCAGTAGCATTCCATGGCATTTTTGTATTTGTGTGTTTCATCTCTAACGATCTCTTTCCCTTTGCGTCACAGGAATCAGTCTATGCTGTTCGGAGGGACCCCTCGATATGAGAACGTTCCACTGATAGGGAGAGGATCCCCGCCTCCCTCGGTGCGTTGGCCCTATGGGCCTCTAGTGTCCTTAGTGTGATGGCGGTGATGGCACTAATGACTGCTGCAGCACTAACAGGAAACATTCAACATGAGCATATGGTTATACACTGTACACAGACTCACACTGTCAACACTGACTAACAAGAGCTGTGTTGCTCTGCAAGTGATGGAAGACTGATCCCTGCTGGCCATTGACTGAAGTGCATTCATTTGAGCCCAGTCTCGTCTCTGTAGACTATCTCTCAGTTCTGAACAAACCCCTTTATCTTTTCCATCAGTGCATTTCTGGTTATTATACTGTCAAACAGTGGTTTGGCTCACATTAAAGAGAGTGATGCTAAATAAAGACAATATTCCCTTCTCACCCTCACATCAGGTGTCTACTTCTGATCTCTTAGTTCATTAGTGTGTGCTGCGCGAAAGTTTGATAATAGTAAACAGACAGAATACTGGTAAATCCACAAGTTTCTGTTGTTATTTTTTTCTTTTTTTCTTATTTTTCTCATGATTTCTGCTTGCGTGGCTGACTCAGTGCTTGCCACAGCATAGTGATGACTTAAAACACCTTTTAAGGAGAAAGAGACTGTCGACCATTGTTTAAAAATTTACTTCGCCTCTGCCAGACACATTTTTATCTGGGTCATGTGTTCTTTACCTATTCAAGTAATGGAGATACTTAAAACTTTGGAAAATGTGTTTGTAGAATACTGCATACTACAAGGAGCTACACAGAGAAAAATGTTGTTTTCTTGAGAATCAGCTTTTCAATGCATTTTTCTCATGTTTATGTGTAAGCGTTTTTCCTATAAGTTGTCTAAATGCTGGTTGTTAGCTATTGTTTTGTAACTTACCCTCTCTTTTTTCTTTTTACCTTATTTGACTAAGACTTTTAATAACCGTAAGTTGTCTGTTAACTTATTTGTCACTAATTTGTTTTAATTTATTTTCATTCCACTCCTTTCCTCTGTAACAATGTTTGCTATGCAGAGTGTTTTAACCTATAACCCAGAGAACCTCTTTAAGCTCCATACAGTACCTCAGCTTTGGCTTTCTGGCATTGTTTTACCCACAGACTGTATTACCTGTGAGTGTGACCTTTATTTATGCCCTCCATATTCTCCTCCCTGCTTTTTAACGCTGCACGACACTCAAGTACCATCCCTCGTACCACAACCTGCTGATAAATGAGCAGCTCATTATCAAAGGAGCTTTCTATAGATTTAGATTTCCATTCTCGTGAAATTATTGAGAGACTGTTGGTTAAATGCAAATGTGCTAAATTGTGTTTTTCATTTGATTTTTTTTCTGCAGTATTCACCCAGTATGCGGACCGCCTATCTGTCTATGACTGAGGCCCAGATCCGACACTTCGGGACTGACTTCCAGGTGTAGCCTGAAGACTGAACACTTCTTCTGTCTGAGACGTTGTGCTCCTTCCAAGAATGTTGTCTGCATGGCATAATCCTGTTCACAAGAGTGACAGCCCACTGTCCCAATTTGAGGCATTAAAGCAGGCCATATGAGGAAGTTGCCTCAACAACACCTCAGTGCAGAAAGGCCTGCATGCAGTTTGGAACAGAGCAGAGCTGTATAGGTTTATCTCAAGACTGTTATTGTCATGATTTACAAGACTACTCTTGCACAAATATGAGCCTGTGGCTGAATATGAGTATGTATACAACTGTATCATGACAGATTTTTCTTTCTATATCCCTTGAGTTAGAAGAAATTTAGTATTTTCATTTTGTGGCATATTTGTAATTTCATGAATGAAATGAAACACCATCTTTTAATCTTTTCTAAATATTTAATATTTTAATGAAAACTATACCAAATATTGTGGATCTGCATTTAACAGCCAAATATGCATTCAAGGATGAGAGGATATGAGTTTATAGTTATGTAATGTCTGCAGAGACAATTTTGCTAAACAAAAAATGTAATGGATTTTAACGTCCGGGATTTATAACCAACTGCAAGAAAGACGAATAAAATGTAAATATGATGTCTAATTATATTTCATTTTGTAATATAACTTGTAATACCCAGTGTCGCTATTCTCAATCATATGGTAGGACATGAACTGAATGCACAAGAAAATGGCTCTCAGATCCATCCAAGTACCTTGTGAAAGAGAAACCTGTCTTGTACAATGTTGGAAAATTTGTCTGTATGCTGTTTTCTATGTCTGGTCATATATCTAACTGTTAGGTAAATGCTGTATTTAGACTTGTTTTTTAGACTCTTTTACCTACACTGTTATAGCCAAGAGTGAGCTTCAGTAATTATATTAAGGGATTTGGTGTGACCTGGTGTGAAGATGTTACATGGGGCAATATCCTGAGTTTCTGCCGTATGTCATAAGAGACAAATGACCCGGAGAAATTATGGAACTACTCCATAGGGCACCTCACAGTGGTTAAGAACTTAACGAGATGCTTTTCAGTGATATGCAGTCATCTTGAATCAGCACTCACAATGAGCAGGTTTGGTTATGTTGTGAAAAGTGGTGAACACTGCTTAAATTAAGGTTAAAAGGCAGTGTCTTTTTTCTGTTGAAAGTCTCATGACTATTTTCCTTCTGATCACAATAAAATTGTTCTTCACAATACAACAGTTGTTTCCCTTTCGACCACCTTGGAAGTAGGCAAATGTGTGCCAGAGATCCAATCTGCTGCGCTTCTTACCACAACCATGTGTCACTGATGGGTGTAATCGGAGGTGTTACATATTCAACTGTGATGATATATTGTTCTGGAGTACTTATACAGTACATCTCTGTAATGCAGTGAGATGTTCAACTGAAAGAAACTGTTAATAAAGCTGTTTCCAAGCGGTAGTGCCACCTTCAGTTGTGGATCACAACACAACTTTTTTAACCTGTTTTGCAATTTCTTATATGGTCAATTGAATATGCTTTTTATTTGACTTTTGCACTAGGCTTTGTTGGCATATGAATACAAAGTCCCTAGAAATTGTACCCTAGTTATGGTAGGGAAACCACAAGTCAAAAATAGGGCTACTAGGTTACAAGTTGGACAAGTAAAACCTGGCTGTCAGAGTATTAACTACAAAACATATGTGTCAAAATGTGCTCTGCCAGTGTTTTACTTTCTGCATAATTAAAAAATGTAAAAGGAAGATAGTATTTAAAAGGGTTGCTCACTACTGCAGTGATGCCCTCTGCTATACAATCATTGCTGCCTACTTATAGTCTACTTACCATAACTGTAGTAGCAACATGGTTTTAAAAATATAGATTTCTATGAAATAAATAGGACTACTGATTAGAGTACAAATGAGGTGGAATATGCAGTGTGCAGATGTTTAAATAAATAATATATCCCAATTTTAACATCTCTCAGCTAAAAAGTGAAGGTCCTAAATAGTCCTAGTGTATTACCAGCAAAATGTACTATGTAGTATTACATTACACATTTTTTGTATCATTCATAATTGAAAGTTCTAATCCCAGCTTCAGTGGTCAGATAAGAGTTTAATTAAGTAGGTAATAGCATAAATTAAAATACTTTGGTATAGTGCAAGTACCTTAGAATTCGTCTTCCAACAAGTAGGCTACAGGACGTGAATATATAAAAAAAAGTTTTTAATAATTTGCAGTCATCATGATCGCTGTCCATGGTTCTGACCCCTGGAACCCCCGAGGAGACGTACGAAAAGCACGTTAATGTTCGTGTTGAAGAACAGTTGTCCTTTAAAATGTACGGCCTTGATTTATCTTGATTTCGCCCCCCGCTGCCACCAACTATGTAATATCTCAACTCAAATAGCAGCGCTGACTACACTGACACTGATAGAGGAGCTCCGGTCAGAACGTACAGGACTGCAGAGTGTATGTCCTCCCTAGCTTGCCGTAGGAAACACGGAAACATCTGTGGACATGGAGTAGGCAGCTAGCCTGTTAGCCATTTTCGGCTGTTTGTTACTGTGAGAAAATGTTCATTAAAAAGTAGTGTTGTGTGTATGTTGATGGGAGAGGATGTGGCGGGGATGTGGCTAAATAATGGGAAACGTCTTCGGGAGAAAGGGTCATCCTTCTCGCGTAACGGATCAAGACAGAGCCATTTTGGTGAGCTGCTAGCGGCTGTTGGCTGTCCCGTTATGTCTCGGCTTTACGAGGCTGCGGTCTCTAGGCAGGTGGATCAGTGTAAACCCCATGTGCTTATTATTGAATCTCACTTGTCATTCGTCGTTAGACAATAGTCTAATTTGTTTTGACACATTGGCAGGCATATGATAATACAGCGCTGACATTTTTATACAGTTATCGTGTAAAAAGTCGCCTCAGTACACATCTTCAGCAGTTTGAGTATATGTGTTTTTGTGTTTGCTCGGTGAAAAAGGCGGGTTCATTTATTTATTTTTAATTTAAAGGAGTTGATTTAAATGGTAGACTACATACAGGTTGTACTTGTTAAAATATAGCTGACATTCATGCTTATTTCCCAGCAACTGAAGCAGCAGAGAGATAAGCTGAAGCAGTATCAAAAGAGAATCACCTTACAACTGGAGAAGGAGCGGCTTCTGGCAAAGCAGCTGCTAAAGGATGGCAAGAAAGAGTAAGCAGAACATCAGAAACTGAAACGATCTGTCACCAATATCTATGAAAAAAATAATGGCACTTTTAAAATGTCCTAAGGTGCAGACCCTTACACAGGCTCAGACCATCAACTGTAACTGTATCGGTTTGATTCTTTATGCTGTAAAACTGAATTAGAAATTACTCCTTGCTATGTTATGTTATGCTTTGTCTTTTGATTTCCTCTCCTACACAGAAAGGCAATGCTGCTTCTTAAGAAAAAACGGTATCAGGATCAACTGCTAGACAAGACAGAAAATCAGATTTCCAACCTAGAGCGCATGGTAAGCTTGCAAGATTTCTTTCCTCACAATGATCACTACCAAGGTGGTGGAGTGGAGTGATAGAATTCACTTTATTTAACATATCACACTAAGAGGGGGGAAAAAAGAAAATCTCAGTTAAGCCAAAGGAACGTGACAGCATCAGATACTATTGAGCTCACCTCCAGAAGCTTGCTAGCTGGTGTTTATTTTTTTTTCTTCGTCATGCAATATTGCATTTCAATCTTTTTTCCTTGCTAATATCTGCCAACAGGTTCAAGATATTGAATTCATGCAAATTGAGATGAAAGTCATCGAGGGGCTTAAGGTTGGCAACGACTGTCTGAAGAGTATGCACGAGGTATTGTATTTTATTCCTTTCACATTTTTTTTTCCAAATAGCCCCCTGAGCTTTGTATGTTTGAGTGTATACTTTAACAATGTCAGAGTTTCCACTGACAAGCACACTTTATTTTATGTTATAATTCCTTGGGTGAGGATTCAGCAGCACAGGAAGCTGGTTGTTTGTGTTAGCTGGTCCACATTGTTTGAGGATTAAAGGATTAAGAAGAAAAGCCTTGACTACAGCGGTGTGACTACTGCACATTCTTGGATACAGTGTATAGATCTTGCTTTGGAAATTCAAAAACCAGCCAGAATATGTAAAAAAAAAAAAAAATAGTTTCCATCCAAAAACACTTGACTTCTGTAATCTGAGCTTCCTTTCTTGTTTGACAGATCATGTCAATAGAAGACGTGGAGAGGATCCTGGACGACACACAGGAAGCAATTGAATATCAAAGGGTAAACGTCTTAATGTTAGGGAAACACATCTGCACAGAGCTATTTCTACTTTTCCAGAAATTTGTTTAGTTACATCAGGTTAAATTTAAAACTGTTCTAGAAGTATTGTCCAAGAACTGCACGCAGTGTTTGGATGAAATTTGAACAACGCCAATATGTATTGAACTAATTTCTTCATACTAAAAGGTATGTGTTTAGATGGCGGAGACTACTTTTACAACATCCAGTTTTTTTTTAATTTATTTTCCATTTTGTGTCGTGCAGCAAATAGATGAAATGTTGGCTGGAGCCCTGACACAGGAGGATGAGGACGCCGTTTTAGCAGAGCTGAATGCAATCACTCAGGTGGGTGTAAGCTACAACATCAGTCTCTTACGGAGAATGAATAATTCTAACAAAGCAGGAAGACTTTTGAAGCAAATCAGAGTGTAATTGTAATCTAATAACAGGCTGTAATTGAGACTGTGATTTTAATTTGGTTGATTCATAGTGATTAAAATCTCAGCAGATTCTTCTTTTGTGATCTAATTATTATTCTGCTTGATGCACGCTCTCGAGCCTATCGCACTACACTACATTCTTTCACACTTGAACACAAACACTGAGCCTGAGGATGATATGTGAATAAAGCTCGATGATTGTAATGCATTGATGCATATGTAGTGGATTAAGATAAAAAAAAAAAGAAATCAGTTATCGGGACAATCTGACAAGAGAGAGAGAAAGCAACATCTTTTCCCTACCAACAGTTTAAACTACAGATGAACTAAATGTTCAACCAAATTCTTGTGCACCTATTGTGCTATCTCCAGGGCTTGTTGCAGCAACTTGTTCTGTACACTGGCACGCAAACGGCATTCAGAAACTAACAGGAGTCTATGTTGCTCACTATCTCCTCCTTTTGTTGCAATTAAGTAATGTTGAAGCTGTCCTGTTTTACTGCTCAGCCTGTTTCTTCAACATGTTCTCTGTAACGAAATAGGTCAAACTCATGCCTATAACCTACCGTGCCGCAAAGTTAATTGGTCGTCTGAGGTGTGCATGTTAATGTTTGTTTGTCTAAAGTGCACCAAATGTATCTGTACCAAAACCTAAACGCAGTGAAATCACAGGACACCTAGTTACTTGTCATTTCACTGACCTGCCCTCAGGAAGCAGGTACAGCGCCCTCAGGTGCGGAAGTACTTGCTTGGCAAGAGCTTGTTATCTGCAGCCATAGCAGCACTACAGAGCTAAACACAAGTTTCCCATCATGTTTTGTCGTATCTCGTGTGTTATGTTGAACTGTAAATTTATGTGTTGTATCTCGTGTATGTATATTATATTGTGGTGCTGTAACACATGTTTCTATGTTTCTTACTTGGCATGCAATTCCCCTCTCGAGAACAGTAGAGTGTGACTAACTAATCTCTGTTTTCTACTGAAACAGGGAGAAGATGTAACACTTCCAGACGTCCCCACTGAACCAGTACCAGAGGTCCCAGAAG
Organism: Chelon labrosus; assembly: GCF_963514085.1. Taxonomy (NCBI): domain Eukaryota; kingdom Metazoa; phylum Chordata; class Actinopteri; order Mugiliformes; family Mugilidae; genus Chelon; species Chelon labrosus. The sequence continues at coordinate 1,121,264 of NC_140354.1, forward strand.
CAGCTAGTGTTGAACCAGGTACAACTTATCGTTCCTCACACAACTGACACATTTATATTCACTAGCAGATTGTATGTCTGATTGTGTTTGTTTTATTTTGATTTTGTGTTTTCTAGAGAGGAGAGAAACTAAGAACAAGCCAGACAGAGAGATGCTGGCAGCCTGACGTGCTGAATTTGTGCTTGCTATCTAGTGTGGAGCTGCAAATAAATAGAGTTGGATCTATTTGTTGGGAGTTTTGATATGTTAGGGAAGTATGGGAACTGCATACATCAGTGCTTCTTCCCACATTTTACAGCATCAGCATTATCTGCACTCTGGTTCACTGCTTCCCTGAAGTAACTACATGAAGTGAAATGTTCTGTTTCTCTATGTCTGATTTGGATTAGTTAAACAATGTTACACTGTAGCGACTATTGTAGAAAAACAGAATGCATTTTTTAGATGTTTTACACATTAATTAAATCAGATTTTGCATATTAAATTGAGTTGCGGGAACAATATGCTGTCTTGGCTTTTAATTCACAAACTGCTATAACTTTTTTTTTTTTTTAATTGTGTTTCAAACATCTCAAGAGTTTTTTAACAGGGAATAATTGGTTCGTTGAATGGCTGTTTCTTTTCCCCCAGGCTCCCCCCACTATTTCCCTGCCAATGCCAGGAGTGATATGCTAGTGTAACATCCTTTCACCAGAAGGGGGCGCTCCTTGCTAGGTTTTGACAATAAAAGGGCTTCATTCATTCACATTTCATCAGTGAAGTATGTGTGATAATGCGTCTATGCTTTTTTTTAATTATTCCTATAACAGTCCCTTTATGTGCACACAGTGTACACACTAAGCATTTCTACTGTGAATATTTTCAATGCTAGCTCTAAATGTACTCTTTTTTATTTATTGCCAGTTATTGTGTATCATGCATCTCTTCTATCTTGTACTCTTGTTTGTATCATAGTTATATTCTGCATCTATGCTTTATTCAGATGTATGTATGAATTCCTCAACCACATGGGTCCCCCATATATGCTTGGTTCTGCTCAAGGTTTTTTATTGTTAAAAGGGACATCTTTCTTGCCACAGTTGCCTTAGTGATTGCTCTCAAGGTTTCAGGCTCTTGGTTCTGTAAAGCGTCTTGAGACAACCTGAATTATTATTGATGCTATATAAATTGAATTTGAAAGTGACCTCTTGACAGAAATTAGAAAGCTTATGCTGCTGACTTTTGGGAGATGTTTAAAGAAGAAATCCCATACGGTATTTGCAATCCTGCACTAAATAGGCACTTACATAATAATTGGCATGTGCCACCAATACCAGCGGTGTTTCTGAAGGAGACTCTCCTACAGGCTCGGGTAATGCAGTCACATATATATTAAATATTCTTTTGAAATTAGGAAGGAGAATGAATCAGCGATGACTTGTACTGCGTTGTCCATGAGTTTGCATGTGACCTATGACAGCAGTATACGCACTACGGCTTTAATGCACAAGAAGCAGCTGCAGTGAAACCCACTTTTTACAGATGAAGACTGCTTACTGTGTATGTCTAAACCTGTGGGTTTTAGGTGGAAGCAAATTATACTTGCTTTTAAGGTCATCATGATAGACGCATGTGCATTTATTCCATGACACAGTTTGTTGAGTTAGGGTTTCTTTGTGCAAGAGAATATTTGCCTCTATAGGGAGAGGACACCAAATGTAGACTTTGACAAGATGTTGTTACATTCTAGTGGTGGTAAATATGCCGTTTAGAGTTTTATGTGTGATGGATAAGCGGTGTCAGTAATATTGTATCACATAATCTTAACTATACCAGCGTTTAGTTTCGTCATTTAAAAATAAAATGCTAAAGTTTAGCACCTTCTCTTACTACTGGTATAGTGTGAGATGTTTAAACATGACTTAATTTCATTTTCAAGTAAGCAGTATTTGTAAAACGTTGCAGCATCAGTGTACAGTGTTACTGTATTTCTAAGTACACCGCGTCCGAGATTGCGTAAAAGCGGAGCTTCCGAGCAGTCCGTGAAGGCACCAGCGGACTGTCAGCTGTGGAGAGGGAAGGTGTGTTTAGTTGGTAGGTTTCGAGAGCGCAGCGTCTCTCTCACGGGCGCCTTCCTCGCCTATTGTTAGCACAAACTCGCGTTTTTACCGCTCTCCTCTTTTACACGGATACACGTTTCGAAAAAACCGTTTATGGTCCTGGCTGAAGAATTCACCATGTCTCGCACCGACGAGGTTCACCGCTTTACGGAAAATGTCTATAAGGTAAGGTTCAACTAATTAGTAAAGTTTTGAGATCCATGTGTTGATATGATCGCGGCTGTCATCCGTATTTTTATTTATTGGTCAAGGTGCATTGACAAGGTGCGTTTTTTTTTTTTTTCTTCCTTGGGTAATCTCTTTAGGGAGAGGCGCAGAGGCTCATGATTTTTTTTTTTTGATCACTTGCCAGTCGAGCAAAAATGCTCCGTGTTCCACCTCCACGTAATTTTGCTCGACTCAAGGTTTGATGTGGTATTAAGGCAAACCTTTCAGTGAAAAGTGTCCCCGTGTCTGCAAAATCACAGGGACTCACTCCATTCCTCAACGTAGGTCTGTTGCATTGATCCACCTACAGTAGGACCGAGGACAACGGTGTATTTGTAAAGCCTAATTTGGTGCGAAAAGGAGCATCGAGAGAAAAGTGTTTGATTGTGAGAGAAGGCTCGTCTTCTCTGTTGCAACACGCAAACATTTGCCCCTGGGCAACTTCGAACAACAAAAATAAAATCTCTGTGACCTTTGCATGCAACTGTTAAAGATGCAAATAAAGATGCACAGTAACAATGAGTACAGAAGGGGATTTATCTAAATACAATTTCATTTGTGCCTTGATTAGTGTTTTACTACAATATATAAAATATATATATTAAAAAGATCTTCAGATTTGTCCAGCTACCACACCAGAACCAAATGCATTCAGTTTGCAGTGATGTAAAATGGAGAGTAGCAGCTGGTGTGGATATAATATGGAGATTTTGTAGAAATTGCAACAGATCAGATGCACGCAATTTGTATCTATTATTTATTTCTCCTGCTAATCCCTAACTGTAAGGCGCTTGCTTACAACATGACAAACCCCCAACATTTAAACGACCGTGTCCACCAACATGGAAAGGCACAACACATAACCGTGCTTAGAACATACACTTAACCACTTATTATGGAAAATTTTGTCTGCAACATCAGAATCCACCGTAGGAGACAGTGGGGACTTGGCTCTAGTGCACTTTAGGGGCTGGTGGTAGGGGAAGTCTTCCAGTGATTGGAACTGCCATACAGAATAGTGGTAGTCAGGTCCGTGATGAACACTGAAATGTAGGAGATCTGCTGATAGTCAGACTGGCTGTGTCGCCTTGGCCATGACAAATGTCAGTGGCTTGTAGTCCACAGATGCTGTGAAGGCCTCCAGCAGGGAGTGGAAATGTTAGAGGGCATGGAGCGATTGAATGAACATTCTGTTCCATTCAACGGAAGTGTCAGTGCCTTGTGACTTGGTGACTCTGCGTCCAAGGAAGTCAATGGTGGACAGCCCGTATTGGCACTTCACTGGGTTGACAGTCATACCATTGCTCAAGCTTCTTGAGCTCTGTTGCACTGGTGGAAAGCACGTTGTGCAGTCTGATGAAGCCCTCTCTGCTAAGACTGAAACCTATTCAGGTAGAAATGTTACAGCATCTGTCACGCTGTTGTTTTTTGGCGTCAACAAGCAGTCCATACGGGCACGGAAAATCTGTGTCAATGAGAGGGATGGCCTCCTTTGCCGTAACAAAGTCTCAGAAGAATCAGTCTGCCGTGACAGCTCCACATACCTGGTGCCATGTTCACTGGCCAGGATGGTCTCGTCTCGATGCAAGCAGGATACTCCTCCTCTTGTCTCATCTTGCACAGGAATAAAGTGCCTGACCTGGCATTCCCCACCACTCTAAATACTGCACGGAGATCGACAACTTTTAGGCCCAAAGCTTGTGTTGTAAAAATGCAGGCCTGCTTCTTGCTGGTGTGGAGGAACCGCTTTGGGTCGGGAAAAGCACAGCCACACAGTGCTGTTGACAGCATTTATTAGCATCCTCTGCCATAGCACAGGAGTCAGTGATCGTGAAGTAGGCCAGAGCAACTCTTAACGAAGAAGGTTGTAGAAATAGGTGGTTGAGGCAGACACCGGTCTCCCATCATGCATCCTGTCCATCCTAGCATGGCTTGAACATTGAGGTCACTCATGTAGAAATTGCAACAAAGCAGATAATTTCTCTATTTTATTGTTTTACTAGCTAACTCCACACTCTCAAATCAAACCTTTAAAGACTGTAGCTATCAACAAAGGCATAACACATAAGGTAACAGTATACAGACATACACCAAAATACCAATTATCCATCTATAGGACACCACAATTTGTCATTTATCCACTAACTTACATTGTTGGTAAATTAGTATATAGCTGAAATGTTCCTTATAGTGTGAACGACATTAGCCTACACGAATCGGCAATCCATTCTGCTTTATTAAAATCTATGTGTAGAACTAATTGCTACACAATTCCTTAAAACTCACTGTAGGCTTTGGATCCACTATATTACCGTGTTTCAATATTTCATCCGCTGAAGGAATGTTTAAACTTTACGTAATGAGGGCTCCTCCTCACCTTTGTCTGCCGTGTCAGGTTCCTGTTACAACACACTGATTCATAAATTATTTCCACACAATGACCGTAATCTATTTCATGCTATTCAATTCTATCACTCTCCCCACGCCCTAAGTCACCAGCAGGTCTTCTAACAGAAAGCCCAAATGACTTGAGGGGAGCTGCTCATTCTTCTAAAGGAAAAGAGGTCAGATGACTTACTGTTGGTTCTTTTAGGGTCAGCAAGTGAAGCAAATATTTCAGGTACTAGTTCTGTGCTGGACAAGTAGTCACACAGCCTAAAGTGTGTGCTATTCTTAGTGAATTTGATGGAATTCACAGTCCGGATTAACACCGACTAATGCGTATATAGGCACATTGTAGGTTTCAGAACCTTGAACCCTAGGGGAGAAGAGGTCTTGTTCATTGAAGTGCAAGCCCAACAGTGAGGGTCTATCTCTGGGGCAAAGGCACCCCGTCAATGCCCTGACAGCCAGGAACACTGATGAGCCATGGAGTGGAGAGACAGAATCCCTCCTCCACACTGGGGAGCTGACCCAGTGGCAAAAGCTAGTAGGTCAGAGAGAGTGTTAGCCAGTCACTGCTTATTTGGCACTTCTCCGGCTTTCTTCACCAACCCTACTGTGTAAAGTCAAATTTCTTAGTATGCTTTAAGCGAAGGTTTCAGTCTTACTCAGCCATATCTCATTGGTGAAGCTTTTACAGGGCAATGATTAATTGATTTGTTGGTCAAAAATCTATCTGGTCTCACCTGTTATGCAAATCACTCAATTCTTTCGGCCACTGAGTGACTCAGTGTGTCGACTTTTTTCATTTAAGATAACAAAAAGGATATTTGGGAGTTTAACTGTCGGTTGAATAATCAAAGCATGTTTCACATTTACATTTTCACCATTTAATGCTATTTTATGAACAATGCATCAGTTACCCAAGCAAATAATGTGCAGATTAATTAGTAATAAAAGTTCTTTGTAAGGCACTAGTTTGTATGTGGCTGAAGCAGACCGTCAACTTTAATTTCATGGGGTTGTCAGTTATATAGAGGGAGCTGTGAACCTTTGTTATTAGAATTAGTATAAGTTAAAAAAAAAAAAAAAGTCTAAACTGTAAAGAAAAAGTTCTTATCAAGTGAGTAAGATTGTGTTAACCCATGACGTTATGTTTTACAGTACATATTTGCCTTTTATCATTACACTAATTCTTAACTGTTTAAATGTGTAAAGTTGCGGACACCTCCAAATGTATTAAAAACTCCAGCAGTGAGATTTGTTGAATAAAATAATTACTTGGCCACTATAACCCATTGCTCTTCTCCTTACACATTTAAATGCTTCTCTGCTTTTATGCAAGCAAACTTATTTAGAGAAAGAGGACTTAAAAAAACAAACAAACAGCAGTTGTAAAGTCATTGAAGCCAGCAGCTGGAGTAATCGCAAGGGAGAAGATGTGGGGTAACTGGGCTGCTGTGACTCATGCCATCCTATTTGTGAGTATGTGTTTAACAGGGCTGTAACTGTAGGCTCAGTGAAGGCAAGAGGCACTCCTTAGATTTCTGTGATGACTTTATCTTAATCAACGGGGGAGGCAACCCTGTAAACCCAGCAATCCTTGAGTGATCCTCCATGACTCACCATAATTCTCCTCCTTCACATAGACGGGCAGTTCCAGACATGGCGATTGGCATCTAGTCATTCCCATCCTGACGGGGTGAGACGGATACTTAAGGCTGACACCGAGTGCTTGCGTGTTTGTGTTTGTGTGTGTGTGTGTCTGTGTCTGCTCCACTGTCATCCCCACCAGCTGGTAAAGTCACTGGAGTGTGTCTGAGAAAGGTAGTGGCCTGGATCAAGCTTCTTAGCATGTTAATGGATGAAGTCTGGGTGTTGACCTGGCTTGTGGGGAGGACAAGTCAAAGTGAACAAACAGATTAATCCGACTAGAAGCTAAGGAAGAATAGGTCTGCAGGTTAAGTTAGCCAATATTGAAACCTTTTAATAGCTACCACGTTGCACCTAAACACTAAAGAGTACATTGTGGGGTTTCCTGGAAGCAAAGTCACTACACACGCCCTCCAGAACAATGTAACGTTTTCTTGTATTTAGAGTCTTTGTCAAAGGAAGTGTTGTGTTTTCTGTGCCTGATACATGCACTGCAGGTTTTGAACACACCCTGGCAGGTGAGGAAAAAGTAGGGTGTGCCTCTTCTCCACCAGCCCTCAGGTTAACACTCATTTTTCCCATGCAACACCACTCCCTAATTGTCAACACAGCTTGGAAAACATCAGATGACCGTCACTGAAATGGATGTTAAGAATAAGGCAAAATATTTGTCCAATGTTAATTAGATCTGGTGTTATTTGCTATGCACCCTTCATTATAAGATCTTCAACACTGTCACGCATCTTACACTGCTGCTGCATGATGTTTGATAAAAGCCTGAACTGAAAGGCATTTATTTCTGCCTAAAACACATCTAAAAGGTTTCTCTCTCAGTTGGAATATTGTCATGACACGCACTCTGAAATGAATGATATTCTGGTGATGATAAGAGAACTACTTCACCACAGTCTCATGTGGGAGATCGGAACAGGTGGTCTCTTAGCAACACTGTGCCATTATTTTTATGTGTTTCTGTCATATCATTGTGCTAAAAGACTTGGAGGATGGCTAGAGAAGTGAGAAAATGTGGTGAAGAGGGAGGTTACATACTAGTTACTTTTTATTAAATAAAAAGTAGGGGAATTAAAGGGAATGTTGAACTGATGAAGTGATTCATAGAAGCCCCAGAAAGGTTTCTGGTAAACCTATGTTTTATGGTGCGTATACAGCGCTTTGATTTGTCCATGTGTTCTTGCATTAAGAAGTTATATAGTCACTTGACTAAAGATCCATGACTTTATTTTTCTCAAGCTGTAGATCACTAGAGTTATAATATGTGATTTAAAAGGATTTAAAATGACTTGAGCTCCTGAACATCTGCCTCCAGAATCTCAACAAGTTTATGCCTGCTGGTGCCTGGGGCCTTGAAAAGATTGCATTATTCACTGCAGGATCTATCATAACACTCATTGCCTGTGCAACAGCACATTTGTTCCCAGTGCCTTTGACTGCAATACAGAGAGAGGACCAATGATCCACACACCCACCTTCCCTGCACGTCTGGGGGCGGATGGTTTAGAGACATTCTCTCTTTTCTTTTACTCATCATTGCTTTTTCAAGGGCAGAGACTGAAGATGTGCAGTGCTAAATCCAAGGTACACCATATTGACTGCAAAGAAGCTTCACAGCCGTCACTGACAGATGAGGCTGATTTAAAGTCACCATGTTAACATGGCTATTGTCCAGAATGTTACTCCATAAAATCAACATAAGCATATGTACGGATGTTCTTTGCTCCATAGAAACAATTAAATTCTTTTTGTGGGGGTGGAGTCGAAGAGATGAAGACAAGGAAAAATAGATGGAGACATTCCACATCCTTGTTGAAATAGTCCTTAATTACTGTGGAGGGTGAAGCTGTAATTACACAGACTGAAAGAGGCATAGAGGCAAAGACAGAAACATTCAGTTCGTACTGTGGCACTGGACAATGGCCTTGCATTTATGGGTCATGGACTACAGTTAACATGCCTGTGGCCACTTGAGTCCCCACTTGATTCAATTATATTTCTGTGGCATTAGCCACACTACACCCACTAGGGTAGCGTAGCAGGGAACCGCAGTGTCCCACTGAGCCCTAAACCAGTCATTCATTGTACAGACGGCAGAAAATCCTGCATGCATATCCGCACGGTCAGAATGTTCCTTTTCCTGAGAACAGTTCTATGCAGCCAAACTTTGCTATTGATTGGGGTGTTGATGAATGCTACAGACTCAAAGCTTTGGCGCTTCCAGTTTATTTATTTTATTGTCATTTGTATCGGAAAAATAATGCTCTTTGCATACATACGTAACTAGCAGGGTATAGGGTTTTTTTTTTTTCCTCACAATCTCACTGAGGTGCATTAGCATGAAATGAATAAACAACAATGAAAAGCATTCATGTTGCTTTCATGCATTTAAATTTTATAGTTGTGGAGCATTAGAAATACAGATTTCTGTCTCTTTTGGGCTGAATGTGAAAAAGCAGTCAGCAGTGGCATTATTATGCAATGTATCTATATCGTTCATAACATATTTCTAGGAATGTGTCCTAACCTGAACACTGTGTGTTGCTTATTTTTCTGTCATTTGGGGAAATCACAGTCTGTCTTTTCAGTGATATCAGAGAAAGGCTCTGGTTTCTCCCTCAAAAAGAAGGACATATTTGCTGGTCCTATAACTAAAGCTAGCAAATAAGTCTGGCTCTTGGTTGCTGTGGTAACTAGTGTCTGTATTGGGTTAGTTGAGTGGCTGATGCCGCGGTGAAGGCAGGTGGGGGTTGGAAGCGGGGATTCACTGGCTGCAGATGACAGCCATGCGAAGAAGCACAGTAAATAGTTTCTCTCCGGTGAGCAAATTATTCATTGATCAGGAGACAATGCAGTTTAAAGATGGAGAAAAGACTAAGTACTTTTTTTGAGAGGTGGGGTCAAACTGTCTCATATCATGCCTTTTGGCTCTTGTCCTAACATTTTCTCCAACACTGTTGACCAGTTTGTTTCTGCAAAGCATTGGATTGCTTGTGATTGATGTGTTGCAGGCCTTGAGAAAGTTTATAGACGCATTACACAGACAGCTGATTTTAACTCTCTTTGTTCTAAGTTAATGAGGGATTATTAAAAATGATGGACCAGTATTTCCGTTTCAGTGTAAACTTAGCCAACAGATATATTCCATGTCGTTCCATGTGTCACACATTCCAGAGAGTGAGGTGCCTGTTTCAATAACGGTAACATGAAAGAGCCTGTAAGTTCACAAAATTAGTAAGATAAGCACGTTGATGAATTAGTTTTTCTTCAGTTTATGTTAATATATGGGGAAGATATTTATAAAAGGTGCAGAAGAAAGAATATTAATTGATGCAAAATTGAGAGAGTAATATACGTGGTTGTGTTTCGCTCTTCTTCATTCCTTTAGTGAATAATTCATGTGGTCTCTGATAGCAGCCCATAATTGGACACACGCTACTAATAAGTTAGCATTAGCTGTAATAACCTGTGCTTTGTGAGGCCTGCTGGACTGAACAGAAATCATAAAAGTCCTGTTTCCACATCTACAGAAATAAGTCTCATTATGTTGTTTATCAAGGAGACAAAATCTTCCCCCCTTGATTCCAGCAGAGCTACATTTAAAAAAACTTTGAACTGCATGCATGATATAGCATCATTCATATCTATAATAAAAAAGCTCATGCTGCGTTAACAACAAATAAAGGAATATGTAAGTCTATTTTATGTATATTGCCTGTTTACTTAATTTATGCATGTTTGTGTGAACAGGAGCACATCTGTTCTGTACCAGGTTTCTCTCTGCTCACAATGTTGATATCTTTGCTCCCTTCTGCGGAACTTGGAGAGGACACAAGTATTCACATGGTGTTCTCAGAATTGATGTTCACCTTGGCTTCCCCTAAAAGCATGTGCTGTGCCTACTGCAGTATTAGTAAGGCTTTAGGTATGCAGGAAGGAGAAATGGCGTCATGGCATCCACTCAAAGTGTATACCTGGACTTTGCTCTGAAATAAGCATGAACTTGTTTGTGTGTGTTTTCAGGATAGGACATGTGTACTTTAGAAAGTTCTCTGATTTGTCTTTCAGCTTCTGTGCAGTAAGAAGCTGGCCGTTGTCCTTTCACCTGTTCAGTAGCTCTGCAGTAATAGTTGGGACTTCTTGTACTCCGCATTCCCTGCTGTTGTGTGGGCTTCTTGATAACTGAGGATAATGTCACTGTATTGTTGGAAACTGATTTAAATCCATAGCTCGGTAGATGATTGGATTTAACAAGAACTTTATTACCATTCCTTTTAAGGAAACAGGTCAAAACAGTGACTTTTTTAGCGCATTTTAATATTGAATTGACATTCTTCTTGAGAAATGTAATAAGAATTGGAATGCAACCTTTCACAAGGGGCTGTTGTCTTGCCAGTGTAGCTAACTATCTAGCACTGGTGACAGTAAGAGGAACAATTTGCCATGTGCTGTGAAACCAGCTTCATTGGTAAATGGACAAATGTTGGAGTAGAACTCAGAATTAGAGAGATACACTAAACAAATGTAAAGTTTGACTGACCTTTGAGAAAATAGTCAAGTTAATGGTGGATAACATCTGATAGATTCTATTGATTCCTTTCCATTAATACCACATGTTTGCTAATTGCACGTTATTATTGCCCCTTCGTATAAAATTCCCAGTACTGATATTTACAAGTGCTCTCAGTATGAAGAGAACAATGACAGCAAATCCAGTAAAGTTAGAGAGTTGAAATGTTTGGATGTGAGTTGCTGAAGCTGTGATTAGATTTTCTTTACTACCTTCACTACAAACTTATCTGTATGAGCTTTTTTGTTTGGCTGTGGGATTACAGAACTCCAAACCTCTCCTAGTGTTAAAGCTTTGCATTTAACTTTCTCTTTTCTAAGACTAAGGCTTGCAGGCTTGATTCCAGTGTTTCTTTCGGTGAATGTTTCATACTAGTTTTGTCAGTTAACACTGCATTATAATAGACATTCATGATGTAACAGAAGAGCGGTTCCCTTCTTAATTACAAGGCTGTTGCATGGATATACATTGTACAAACAGTAGAGCAGCACAAAGACGTGGTGGTTAGCACTGATGCCTCACAGCAAGAAGGTTCCGTGTTCGAATCCAGGCTGACTGACGGCCGGGATAGGCTCCAGCCCCCCCGCGATCCTTTACAGGACAAGCGGTTACAGAACATGAATGAATGAATGAATGAATGAATGAATGTACAAACAGTACATGGATGAAGCTTCAGTGCAGTTGCTTGGGCAAAACAGGTTTTTCCCTAAGAAACAGTTTAGCGGAGGTGGTGAAACACCTATCCTGATGTGTCGTGTCACCATCCAGCATTCCTGACAATTCAGTTTCCAGCTAGGCTGGAGACTTCCATGCAGACAAGCTATTTGCTGTTAGCACAGTTAAATGTTGTAGGTCTCGGTTGGGCTCCTGACTGAGAAAAATCGAACCAGCACTGCTCCTAAGGCTAACCGCATGGTTGATATAAGCCAGTCCACACATTATCCACTTTCTTTACATTTCCCCGTGATTACATCATTAGCCTTGGCTGCCTTTGGTGGCTTTTATCACCGGGGCAGCTCTCACAAATGCATTCACACCTCCAGTGTGCATTTGATTCTGGCCATTTTCAGGCCTGTGGTGAGTTGCTGTGTACATAGAAGAGGGAACCAGGAGGAAGGAGTGAGGGGAGGGCATGAAGGAACAGATGATAGCATCCTGGCTTCTGATTATGTGTCATTCCCCCTGGTTTTAATCAGCTGGTGTTTCTTTCAAATTGCCCCCTTTGCATGTCATTACTATGGCTGCTTGCGTAGGTGCGAGTGTGTGTGTGACAGGGGAGAAGAGAATGAGCAGAGATGGAAGAATATCCCCTAATTTGAATCTGCTGTCAACCTCAGATACACTGACCTTGTTGCGATTGCAATGTCCAATCATTCAGAAATTCCTTTGGCTAGGCCGCTGGGAGACATCATTTTAATCCTTTAAAATAATGTTTTCCCTTATCTGCAGCCGTTCTCCTCCAGAGTTCTCTATGGTCGTCCTGTTTCACCTCGCAACACAAATGGGTGTCAGACAGATATGATTTATTTTGCAGGAGACATTTCTCTGTCCCATTTTAATTGTCGACTTTAATTTCGCCCTGAGTGCTGATAATGAATTCATTCATTCTCCGTGTAGGCAGTGATAACATGCGCAGACTCTCCCTGTTGGAATAGGAGAAGATTATTCTCTAGCTGTGCTGTATTTTATATTTAATTAATTCTGGAATTGAGAGATGATACAGAGACTGTTTGAATAGGAATGGTTATATAATACATGATTTCATACCTTTGTTCAGGATTCTTAGAATTCTTCATCTCTGCAGTTTTTTACCTAGTCACTTGCTTCAACTCTCTGTCTCTCTTTCACTCTGTGTTTCTCCATCTTCCTCCCTCTTTCTCTCTCTCGCACACCCTTCCTTTTTCTCTCCTTCTCTCCATGCCACACAACCTTAAGTGTCTCCATGGCCCCATTTCCCAATTAGCTCCCACAATTAGGATAACAATGTAGTACAAGAGAACTGGGATGACAAATTTAGCGACGATGGGAAGAGATTCAGAAAGAAACCACCTTACAGTTATTGTATTTTTTTATTATTATTATTATTATTTTCTCTTCTCTACTTCCTCTTAACTGCATGCCAGTTAAAATACACTGTAATTTTTCTCTCTTATGTAATAGTTATATCCGTGACTAATCATGTAATTCTCTATGTAAAGTTATTCCATAACTACATGCGTTTCTGTGTGTATTCAGTGGCAGTGGGTCACCGAGTGTTTTTGTGTGCACAGTATCTGCAAGGAGGGCAGCCAGGCTTGTGTCAGCTACCTTTGGCCTCCTCAGTGGGAGAGTGTGCTGCAGTGATACACTCTGCCTTGTTTTTTTATGTAATCCTCCCACTAGTTTAAAACACCGCCGCTCATTATTATGAAGCCCTGTATTATTGTACTGTAGGTGTATGCACAAGTACATGCACATCTACGTGTGTGTGTTTGTGATGCATAAATCCGTGTGACCTTATCCTCATCAATAAGATGCACTTTACGTCGAAAGCGGGCAGAGCAAGGATTCATTTAGGAATAAGCACTTCCTTCGTGAGGTCCTGGGGGATATCTTTTAATCTTCTCAAGGCAGAGAAAGCAGGGATACGTTTCATAACGAGCTCACAAAACAAAGCTAGTTATTGAGTCTGTTGCAAGACTACAGATTTTCAAACCTCTGTTAAAATAATTGCAAAGTCATGGAGCAATTAGTTCAGACACCATTGGACACCATCTAATTTTCCTGTTCTTAATTTGGGCTCAACATGCACAGTTACTTATAATATCTGTGTGCAGGTTACTGCACATTGAGGTATAAGAGAAGTCAAGGTAACTATGGTGTTGAGAGATGTCAGGCATTTGGACTGACTCAGCTCAGAGTGCAGTGCAATTCTGTAGGTCTTCAGTAACATAATTTACTGCTTGTGCCCTAGCAAAAGTATCATCTCAGCTTGTTAAAATGCTAATGAGTTTGTTGTTCTGTATTATATGACACTTGCATCATTTGCATTCATGCTTGTGGTAATACAGAAGACTTGCGTGCATGAACAATAACCTTTTACCTGTAATTTTGAAATTGACTAAGCGACATTTGACTGCATATTGGCCGGGTGAAAAAATAGAAAAAGAAAAATTGCTTTTTCTTCTTAGTAAATTATCCACAAACGTGGCTGTTAGTTTTATCAGCTAGAGTCACATTATAATGTCTAATCATAATGCAGTAAGAAGAAACTATCTCATCTCTTTTTTTTGTATGTCAAATTAGCTCCTACCATGCCTTTTTACTTACTGCTGTTCATTTCTTCTTACTCTCTGAACACAATCAAGGCTAAAGCATACTTTATACACAGTGTCCCTTCATTTTTAATTTTTATAGACAAAAATTGTACTCGGTTAGAAAGTATTGAGTATAGCAAAATGGTTGGATCAATTGACAATGAAAACACTCATGTGTTGTATTCATGGAAACGATCCTGTTTTGGGTTTTAATGTGAATGCTTGCGAACTGCTCTAATTAAACCCAGTTTACTGGTCAAACTGCATCTATTATGTTCAAAAGTGATTTATTGCAGTTTTTTTGTCATTATGCTGACACTGTCAAAGAGAGGTGAAGCAATATAGTTCCAGTTGTTAATTAGAGTATCAGCAGTGTATGTCTGGCTCATTAGTATTCCTACTGTAGGTGGGCTGTGTTGCCCTAAAGCCTCTTGAACTACATCTCCTGACACCGCAGCCAGTCCTACACAACTCTTAGCTCTTGGTATAAACAAAAGACAGACGGCAAGATAAAGGAAAAGGCAAAAATGCCGAAGTTCTACTCAGGATAAAGGGCATGTGATTTTCAGGATGAGCTGGTAAGGTTGTTTCAGGCTGACATCAGTGGCACCATGCCATATTATCTTGCCACATTGTGGTTTCAGTCTAGAAATAGATTAAATAAGTGTTCTCTTGCAGTATTGATGGTAAGGACTGCTGCTGCAGCAGTGTTGTGGTTGTCTCTCTGTCCCCTGGCTATTCCTGACTATCCGACTGAGGGCCAGCTAATTGGAGGAAGCCCTGGAGGAGCACAGGAGGAGGAGGAGGAAGGAGAGGTAGAAGAGAAGCCAAGGAAACTATGGTGTTGAGAAATGTCAGACAACATGCTTTCTCTGTATTTAGACTGACACAGCTCAGAGTGCAGTGCGATTCTATAGGTATTCAGTAACATCATTTACTATTTGTGCAATAGCAAAAGTATAATCTCAGTTTGTTACAATGCAAATGTGTTTGTTGCTGTGTATTATAAGACTCTTGCATCTTGCAAAGGTACACTAAAAGCCAAAACATGATCACAGTGCCCAGTGGTATATGAAACGGAACATCTTTTAGGATGCAATGTTCAGACTGGTTCCCATTTGTAACTCTATATAAGACAGATTTGGTGTACCCGGAGGAAGAAAAAGGTAGCCAAAAAGTCAAAGAGAATGATGATTTAGGTCCTCGCTGCTCTTGACCCTGCTGTAACGATAAGTGAAACCTTTTATTATCTCTTTCAGACCATCATGGAGCAGTTCAACCCCTGCTTACGGAACTTTGTTGCCATGGGGAAGAACTATGAGAAGGCCCTCGCCAGTAAGTCTTTTTTTCCTAATTTTGTTCTCTTTTCTTGTTTTGCTGCATATTTAGACGCTTAGACCAAATCAAACACTGTATCTCCCCATGTCTACCCACCTAGGATTTTTTTTGTCCTACTAAGAAAGAACAATATTTATCCTCATGTCAAATGGGCAGTCCTTATCTTGCCCTCATACAAACTAATTTAGTCATTAGGGTTTTGCCTTTGCCACCTATGCTTCTGTCCTGGCACATAAAAACAGGGTTACGTACTTTAACCCCAGATTTTGTCAGTATGGGCAATGTCGTTTGTTGTTTTTTTTGTTTTTTTTTTTGTTTTTTTTTTTTAGCTTTCCTTTTTAAAGTTTTTCTTTCACCCCTTTGCATCTCTTTAGTACGCATATACCGTATAAGATAACTGCTTGATCTGAGATCTGGTGCCACTAAGCCACCTTCATCTTCAGCTTCAACATACTATAGGTTAGGGTTGGGGTTAGTGTACAGCTTAGCAGGCTGCAGCTACGTATACTTACAGAATATGTAGTTATGTTATGTTGTAACCAACATCCTATTTCATATAGTTAATTACTTGCTCAATTGCATAGTTGGATGTTGAAGCAACACAAGAAGTCCAGAAATGCTAATTTTAATAAGAAATGTCTGAGCATTTACCAAGTAAAGACAGATTTTGACACTCGCAAAACATGCAAAACACCAGTTGCTGTGGGAGAATGGGACGTTTTACACCATGATGGCCCTCATGTACAGCACTAATCCGTAGCTGGATTAGCATGTTTAAAAAAGAGAATCTGGACCGAACAGGCAGGATCACAGATACAGTGTGCAGGTAGACATGAATGAAAGGGAGTTGAGAGTCCCAAGATGCTGCTGCGCAGATGTCAGCTGTTGTCATCCCGCTGAGGAGGGCTGTGGACAAAGATAAATCTCTTGTGGAGTACTCAAGGACTCTGCAGAGGCTCTGCAATGTAGGCTTTAGTGATAGCATTGCATCTGTGAGACAGACACTGTTTTGACAGTGACATGCCTTGTGAGTGTCTTCTGTAGTAAACAAACAATCATTGCATCTGTGTGACGTTGGCCATGCGTAAAACATAATGAGACAGAGTGCACACTGGACAGAGCCGGTGAGGCATTGCTGCTGCTTGATTGCTGTGGGGCGGGGTGGTAAGGCCTCTGCAAAGATAACCATCACTTTAAAAGGTCTGGTCATGGAAAATTCTTGAAAAGGGGAATTAGGCTGTAAAATAGCTGTACTCCCTTCTTCTCTGGCGGTAAAACAAGAAGGGTAGAATGATGACACGAATCCCTTGAAACTAGCTAAGCTGACCGCTATTTTAGGTTGCACCTTAAGAGGGAGGGCCCAAATAGTGGTTTTCCCACAAATCCCAAAGAGCACATGATAAGTTGGCTAGTACAAAAAACAGCCTCTCACCCTAAAGCCTAGATGACAGTATGAGATTGCAGCAGCATACAAGTTAATGGTAGACAGGGATGGTCTCCAATTGTCTGGAGATGGATTCACTTCGTGCCTTTTAGAGTCTTCCTCACAACATGACATTTCTACTCGAAGTGGGTTGGACCCCTGCAAGACATCAGGTCCGCTGCACAATTGTGTACAAGGCTCCTGGCTGTTTCCAGACAACGTTCAGAGTGTACACTGCACTGGCAGTTCATGTATTCTGTTACCATCTTGTTGTCTTTCCTCACTACAAGATGTCTGACATGCATACAGCTTTCAGCACTCAAGAGAGTTTATGTGCACAGACTGGCTTTTTTCACCTCCACCAAACGATCCATTCACCATAGCCCAGAGGAGAGCAAAATAAAAAGAGCTGGTTGTGTTGCTGCAAATGCATAGCATCCAGCCTCTTGTATTCAGACAGTCATTTTGAGACTATGATAAGAGAAGATATGAGAAATTGATTGGGCTGTGTCTGCCATACTGTGGCAGTATGAGTACAAAAGTAGAGTGACTGAGAGGAACCAGCTCATTAGACTTGCTGAGGTCCAGGGGCCGAAAGGGGTGATTCTCCTTACCCTTTACACTTCTTCATTCGAGGAGGAGTGGTTCAAACAGCCCATCAGGACGATATGGGACCATCCAGCAACTGTTTTGGTGGTGCTTGGCATCCAGCTCTGCTTCTGGTGACAAATTCCCTCTCATAGTCCAGCTGCTGCTGTCTCACTCTTTGACACGAAACACTGTGAAGGCTTCCGGCTGTTGCTTAATCTTCTTCACGGTCAGGTGAGCACAGAATTGGCAATTGGCCTGCGAAGTTTGTGCTAGCCTAGTCTAAACAGTGCAGAGACAAGCTTTATACAGTAGCAAGCATGGAGATCCAATGTGTCCAGCCCCGCAGTCAATGTCTACACAATTGGACTTTGTCATTCTCCGTCTTCTTGTCCTTTTCTCCATCTTGATTGCTTGTTTCTGAAGAAAAATGAGAGCAGATCTCATTATTTACTGTGGGTGTGGATTTAAGAGAGGCTTGTGCAGGCAATGGAACAAAATCTTCAGAAGTGCTCATGAATGAAGGGATAAACCTAATGGCAACAGCTCACTGAGGGCATAGCTATTCGAAATAGAATTAATCCTGGCCTTGGTGTAGGTAGGAGACAGATTGGTAGGGGCTCACTGAGCCACTAAAGACCCACTTTTCAGAATTGGCTCAACCCAAGGGACTATAAGCTGCTGTGATTTGGTGGTGTGGGGGGTAGGGGGTGAGGGGTGGCAGGGGGTAAATCGGAATGGGTTTTCCTACACAGCTGTCAATCAATAAATTAAACAGTGCTTGGTAAGTGGAAAAGCAACAAATGCTGAGTTAATCTAGCTGCCTACTTAACGCGGCCTGGAACTTGTTATGCAAGTTCTCAAACAAGTCCCTCCTTTACTAAAGTGAAGGATGAGTAGTGAACTCTGAAATAAGCCCCTCCCCTACCAGTTGTCTGCCTTGCAGTCATAGATGCATGGTAATCCTCTCAGGCTGTCTCTGTGAACCCCTCACCACATATTTCATTAGACAGAAGTATGTGCATAGATCCAGCTTATCTGCTCAACCAGCCTTAAACTGCACAATGCGCACTAACTCACATGCTACAGCTGCAGCGTCAGCAAGAAAAGTGTCCAGTGCATTCACACACTCTTTCCACATCAAGGCAGGTCGTAGATCTGTTTGGCATAATGACATGAACTCAGCTATGATACTCTGAAGGCTTTCAGTTCTCAGGTGCTCAAAAGTGGAAGGAAACACACAACGCTGAGTCAGCTGTAATTGGGATTAGCATTAGCATATATCTCAGTCTTGAGGCAGAGCTCAGAGGCTTCCAGCCTGGGAGACTTCCTCTTTCGCATAGTGGTTGCATCTGTCTGCTAGAATTAGCTGCCAGGTGAGAGGCACATTTACAACAATAGGCTGGCAAGGACAAGCTGTCTGCAGACACAAGGCCCATCTGTCACCGGGACTGCTGTTGAATTCACCCCCAAAAGCACTGGCCATTATTCACTGAAGATGGGTTGATTGGTGGAGGACTGTATGGCAGTCAGGCAGAAATCGCTGGAAACGGACACAGCCGTGTGAGACCTTTGTTAGCCAGAACAGCAGCAGCTGGAACAATAGGGGTGCATATTTGTCTCTGCAAAAAGAGAATATGGCTGCTGATTAGGAATGACCTCATTGATTGTTTTAGTGATTGCTGAAGATCTAGACCAAGAGTCAACCTTTGTGTGTGTACACAAGCGAGTGTACATGTGTCTACAAAGCTACAGACATATCTGTACTGTATCTTGCTTTAGCGACCCTTGAGTCTTTGTGCGGCAGTGAATAAGCAAGTAATAGGAACACCCACTTTAGGAACACACACTTGTGCAGTGTGAGCCGTAACAAACTCCAAAACCTAAAACCCGTGGACATTCGCTTTTGCTGAGGGACATCCTAGCAGATTGAATCCTCGTCTATGTTAGGTGTTCGATCCTTAATCCTACCTGTGTCACACTACCATTCATCCCTGCTGTGTCTGTTGTTGAGACATTTTGACAAAGAAGAATGAATGGGATGGAAGAGGGAGAAGGCCAGTTGTGGTTAACAGCGTGTGATTAACAGCATGACATTGCTATTTCCTTGGTGGGACCGCAGTGCTTTCTCAGGCCTAATATTGCACCTTTTTTGCTCCTTTTTTTCTTAAAACACAACGACAAATCTAAATACTCTACCACCCAGTTACATTGTATCTATATTCCAAACTGTTGTCAAAATTGACTCAGAAACCTTGAATGTAAATCCTATTCACTCACACATTATGATAAGCTACTTTACATTTTGTACTGGTTTGGCTTGCAGTCTGACGGATTATCTGTCAGAAAATAACTTCTTCTTTGCAATCATGCATGTACAAGATAAGTAGCAGCATCAGTGTTGTCTTATTTTATGATGGCAACATGCTGTGATTCACTATTTCAAAAGCATCGGAGAAACATCAGAGTAAGGAAGATTGTTTAAAAAGATGTCGCTGCCAAGAAAACTGTTGACTGTTTCTGCAAAGCTGAACTGTATGCCATATTTTTCCATCCTGTAACCTTTACTTAATAACGACACAATTCTTTTTTCTACTCTTTACTGCTAGGTGTGACATTTGCTGCCAAAGGCTACTTTGATGCTCTGGTTAGAATGGGTGAACTGGCCAGTGAAAGTCAAGGATCCAAAGACTTGGGTAAGTGACTAAAAAACAAATTTTCTTTCCTCTTTGTCGTTGTCCTGGCTGGCATTGGCCTTCAATAGGAGCATGACTTTTTTGTACACTTACACACACATCATCCAACATTAGCTTTCTGTGTAGCGGGTCATTCACCGAAAAATGTGGTCTGATACAGGAGGTATCTTTTGAATTGGAATTTTTACAAAATGTTTTGATCCTAAGGAAGTGTGTTGTGTTGTGTTTCCCTGGAGGAAATGCAGTACATTTTTTCAATTTATGGACCTACTTTCAATAATGAACGTCAGCAGAAAAGGCATGGTTAACTACAGTATTTTTAGTGCATAGGGAGTTGGAGACATGAATTTACAACCGTATAGGTGATGGTAACATGTTTTCATCCAAGTTAAAGATTAGATTTTAGAAAATGATTTTTATAGCGAGAGTCATGATGTGTGTACGCCATGTCTGTTAGGTGTGTCTGGACATGTGTGTGCTCTGGTTACAAACACAGAGGTCAATTGGAGAAGTGACACCTTTCCTCTGGTAGTGAATAGTTTCCTAGGTGATAAGTGCCTCTGTGTGTCTGTATTTGCTGTCCCCAGCTCATGGGAAATCAGCTGCTGTTTGAAAAGATTCCCTTTCCACTGATTGTGTTTTCGACTGCTTGATCTGCGTAGAAGTAGCTGCTGATTTGACGGGCCTTTGTTCCCAGTTTGGGTTTCCTCCAACCTAACCAAAAGGGACTGAGATGAAAGTGTTCTCAGGATGTTTTATTCAGCAAACGACCTCTGTGTCTATCTTTCTATCCCTTTCTCTCTTTATCCTTGTATCTTGAAGCTTCTGTGAGGTTTTCTATTGATTTGAGAGGGTACAGCATTACCTCCAACCCACTGAGTAGTAGGCTCTTAAACACCAAACACCCTCAGCTCAACAGGTTACGAAGAGAGTGATATATACACCAATCAGGCATAACATTATGACCACCTTCCTAATATTGTCAGTCAACAGAGAATGGACATGGGCCTTCTGAGGGTGTCCTGTGGTGTCTGGCTACAGAATGTTGTTAGTGCGAGGGCCTTTGGGACCTATGGATTGAGGGGAGGGGCCTCTGTGGATCATCCTACAGATACTTGATCAGTTTGGGATCTATCAGTTTGGGATCTAGTAATGGTAAATGGTAAATGGCCTTGCTTTTATATAGCGCTTTTCTACCTTTTTGGTACTCAAAGCGCTTTACAGTCACAGACACATCTACCCATTCACTCACACAAGCACACACACATTCACACACCAGTGCCACGCACTGGGAGCAACTGGGGGTTCAGTGTCTTGCTCAAGTGTCCTTGGGGATCGAACCGCTAACCCTCTGGTTCGTGGACAACCCGCTCTACCTACGGAGCCACAGCCGCCCCATATCTAGTGAATTTGGAGGCCAGGTCAACACCTTGTGCTGTTTTTCATGTTTTTTTGAGTTGTTCCTAAGCCATTTTGCGTATGTCTGTGTCAGGCTGCATCCTGCTGGGGATGGCTATGAGGTGGGGGTGCCTGGTCTGATCTAGGTGGGTGCTACATGTTTAAGTAACACCCACATGAATGCCAGATCCAAAAGTTTCCCAGCAGAACATTGTATTGTCACAAGATGGTCAATGTTATTTAAATCTAAGTCTAGTCTACTCTTGCACCAACCTACACTTTAACTCTAACAGTAAGGATTTAAACATTTTAAATTATACTTATGGTTAGATTTTCTTAAATGTCTTTTAAGCTTCTTTATGGACTGCTAGTGTTTGTTTGTTCTTGAGACAGGTGAAACTGCCAAATCTGGAAATCGTGCATATAGTATCATGTGTGGAAGTATATTGGCATTTTCGGTTGTTTTGTCAAAACTAAGCGTGAGGGAACTGAAAACTAATTTTACTGACAGAGCCCCTGCCTGAATGAACATCAGTAAAAGGGCCTGGATATTTGAAAAGACTTATTGACCTGGTCAAAAGATCTACTCAGTTTATATAGGTCTGTTTTTGCACATTTTTATTAGACTGTACCAAATAATGAATCTTTCAACAGAATGAAAATGGAAAAATGAATCTAGCTAAAAATATCACTTCCTGTTTTTCCACTGCCTGTGTCTACTACAGTGGACCAGCTACACCCAACACTTCTTTGCTTTGGTTCCCAAGGGATTGGTATTGGTTGGTTGGTGTTTTATTTTCCAGCTACTCTTTGAAGTCTGAGCTCCAGTCAAACTATTTGCAGGGGTAATACCAAACGTCTGAGGTAACAATAGACACTACTTCCGTGAGTTTTTACTGACATCGGCTGATCAGTCATATGATTGATGTGTTGGCATGCTGTCACTGAGTTGATTGGCCAAATTCTTCTTTAAAGATAAACATTTAGTTCAAGCTCGCGCAAGAATTCCTGCTCTTGTTGCACTACTTTCATGCCTGTTAATTCCACAGAGGCTCCGTAAGAGACGAGCTGCAAATGGTCCCACCTACACACCTAAGAGTCGCCAGCTGCTCTCCATCTCCTTCTTCCTCTCTCCTCCCTTTTTCCCTTCTTGTCTTTAACACACACATACACACACACACACTTGTAAATAATGAGATTACCTTGTGAAATAATTTCTGCTGGTACTGTTTTCATTATCAACATATCGACACATGCCATAGCCTGGCTTCAGTCCTAATTCATTTATTTGCAACACTGTATAAACCCACATGAATCCACCCTTGCGTGTGTTATATGTGCATGCGTGTGTTCATACCCTTTATACTCACACGGTTGTGTGGATTTCCTGTAGATGAACCGTGTGTCATTTGGATGTGTCTATATAGTATAAGTGCTCTTTTAATCCACTTGCATATTGTGTATATCTCTGCCTGAAGAGACAGACTCTCTCTTTCTCTCACCAGCCCCACTACTCCCACACACTCCCTCCCACATATCCTCCTCTGGTAAGGCTAATCATCGCCTGTCACTTTGCCTCCCACACACACATACACTTGAACACACACACACCTGCTCTCCCTCCCTCGTTCCTCTCTCGTTTTCTTCTCTTCCTCTGTTTCTGCCATCTTTTCTCTATCCTTTTATTCCTTTTGTTTAGATGGAGTGAGCACTTATTACCTCAGTGACATTTGTGGTTCCCAGCCCTTCAAGTAAAGTAGACAGTGTTTGTGTGGCCGGAGATTTTTATGGTGCTCCCAACCAGCAAGCTCTTCTCCATTGTTTATATTCATTTGAAGCAAGAGGCTTGTTATTAACAACCAGGCCTGTAGCCATGGCAATTTACATCCCTCTGAAATTCCCAGTGTTTTGATGTCCCCCTGTTTCCAAGAAACTTTTGATATTTGTTTAATGTTTGAATGAATCATTCTTTTCTTGTTTCTTTAAAAAGAACTCATATAGCCAAACCAAACTAAAATCAATGTTATATTATTATTATTAAATCAATTATATAAAACCACACATACTATTCTGGTCTCTATATTTATGGTATATTGTAGTGTATAACCCACAATTAAACTTGGCTGTTGTTTTAGTTTTCATCTCTGGACTTGTATTTTGGCCCAGCTGATGCTCAAATTGCATCAGGTCCATGCATCTCTCCCTGGAACCGCAAAAGACTTTTTTCTACATTTGCAGTAGTACTCCCTAAACCTGTAAACAGACTTTGAAGTGTAAAACGTCAGCCTCTTTCATGCGTATGAATTCCTGCGTTACAAAGTCAGCATTTTTACTTTTATTAACACATTCCCCATCAGTGATTTTGAGTTCCAAACTGCTTCGTCACACCACAAACGGTTTGTTTTCATGATTATCAGTTGAGCCCAACTCGCTAGTAACTTCAGTTTAGCATTAGCGGTGAGAACAGCTGATGTCCAGCTGGCCCAAAAGGGAATCATGACAGAAAATGAGTCAGATTTACATTGCATTTTACAAACGCAGAACACCAAGAGGATATATATGCTCAAAAAGGTGTTCTGTTCTGAATTTGATGCCAGCAGCATGATTTGAAAGGTTAGTGACAGGGGACGATAAAACTCAGGAAAAGTTCCAAAAAATGTGGTGGAAGTTCTCACAACTACGGTAATAAAACGAATTGATATCCCAGTGAGTCTTTCAAAACTTAAGATGGGACATTCAATACTACATATTTACGAGTTTATGCTTCCAAAAATGATGGATTAAAATGACCATGGAAGCGCATTTATAAGTTCTAGTATTTGAATTTATTTGACATTTATTTGTCTTGATACTATTTTCAATCAAATATGGAGTAATTATTAGAAAAATATTGCAGTTTTACTTTACATCTTAAACAACATCATCTCTTTTTCAAAACAGGCTTCTACTATCTTTGTTCTACTTGAATATGACAGAATAGTAATTTCCCATATGTGGGATTAATAAACGTGTCTTATGTCTTAGCAAAGAGATCAAATGAGCCATATATAAAAGAAATAGGATTCTGTGTATAGGCCTCTTTACAACTCAGCAAATTGTTCTTCTTGTTCGTGTCCTCAGGTAAAGAGTTCCCCTGTTGTCCCACTGTTTTTCTTTCTTCTTTTTTTTTTGTTTAGTAAGTTGTAAGGTTTAGTGTGAAAATGAGACCGTAAACTTCGTGCTAACCTAATTCAAGAACACATACAGGGCATATTAACGCTCTGCTGTGTTATAGTTTAATCTCCCCAGCCAGACAAAATCAAATATCCTTCTCCCCTTATCAGCTTCTGTAACCTTGCTAATTGCCACATTTTAATAACACATTGTGTATGATTCAGCACAGACACGTCTTTTGGGAAATTACATACATTAGGAAAAAAGGACACCATCCCCACCCCCAGAACACACACAATACACACACACATTCATATTCCTTCCGAAAAGTTATAACTGACATTTGTACTGTATGCGTATGACCACCCACAAAGAATACACTTACTGTACTCACAAAGCGCTCTCTCTCTCTCTCGCTCTCTCTCACTCTCTTTTGCTCTCTCTCCCTGTCTCTCCGTCTTTAGACTGCCCTACCTCTCTCCTCCCCAGCACCTGTCCCTGTTTAAATGAGAGCAGAAGCGCTCTTTTCTTAGCTCTGTGCCACCATCCCAGGGGTCCCTGCCTTCTCCTGCTCTATTTCTGAGGCACGCACTGCATGATGGGATGCCAGGGGCCCCTACAGTCTCCATCTACGCACATTCATGTTGCCCTTCATTTGTTCGTGGCAGCAGAAGAGGGCTAAACGTAAAAATGTGCACGATTGTGAAATTAACAAATAAACTTCACTGTGCTGGACAAGACAGAGCTGTATTGACAGTGATCCATATTACCATATCATAGCGTAGCATATAATACAGCTTGTCATTAGGCAGCTCGGACATGGGGTTACAACCATCACTAACTTGTGTTAGCAGCAGTTTACAAATCTAGCATTCCATGGAGACTAATCTGCTCTAAGTTCTCCTTCTGTGTTCAGTGTATAAAATACAGCCAATCCATTTAACCTCTCCGTTTCATAATATATTGAATGCTCACTGCTAGAAAGTCCACCTTGACCGTTTGAGCATTTGTACAGCCCACACAACTTAAATTATTATTATTTCACCCAAGCTGAATGGCAACTCTTAAGTATCGCAGAACAGCGTTGATAGTGTTTATCACTTGTTTTAGTATTAGTATTTTGTGTTGTTAAACTTCTTCCCGAATCTTTCACATGCACCTGCTGTATACATTTAAAACGCATGTATTTTACGGAATGAGATGAGAGTAGCGAAGTGTCTCGGCCTTTCAGCAGCAGCAGACACGACAGAAGGTTCTTCTCAGCTGCAGACAACTCCAGTTCATACTTGCCAGAGTCATTGATGCATTCTTTCTGCGTTGGTTATGCTGGCTGGCAACAATAAAACACAGCAGAGCTAATGTTACCGACTGCGTTGGAAGGAATTGTGATCGAACCGGTATGTCCACTTTCTGGGTGATTTGTTTATGTCAGTTTATGCAAATCTGTATTTTCTAGATGTTGTCTGTCGTGACACAGGCCGAGAAATGTTCCTAAGTAATGTCTTCAGTGGAAAAGAGCAACATCTAATAATTGACATTTGGAATCACACCGATCAGCCACAACATTAAAACCACTGGCAGGAGAAGTGATTATCATTGACCATCTTGTGACAATACAATGTTCTGCTGGGAAGCTTTTGGACCTGGCATTCATGTGGATGTTACTTAGACATGTAGCACCCACCTAGACCTGACCAGGCACCCCCACCCCATAGCAATGACACTCCTTGATGGCAGTAGCCATCCCCAGCAGGATGCAGCCTGACACAGGCAAAAAAAAAGAAACATTTTGGAACAACTCAAAAAAACCTGAAAAACAGCACAAGGTGTTGACCTGGCCTCCAAATTCACTAGATCCCAAACTGATCAAGTATCTGTGGGATGATCCACAGAGGCCTCCCCAAAGAGCTCTGCTGTTGATAAAACAGTGCTAAAATGTGATAGAGACAACAACCTCTTTTCTGTCACACTGATGTATTCTTCAGGGATTTTCCCCATCACTGTACTCATTCACTCCCCACCAGTTTCTCTCTCTGTTTACCGAATTTGCCCTAGAACAAATTTCGCTTGGCCTTCATGTTGAGCGTTCTTCTATTTTAACTTCAGATGTCGATTCCATTGAGACTTTGGATCAAACAGGACATAGGCAACAGGCTCTCACCCCACTCTTGTGCTTTTGTGCTGCATTAATCAAAGCAGGTCCCCTCACTTTCTCTCAGGGGAACTACTATTTTTCACAAGCCAGTGTTTAAGTCCTGGCTTATGGCTTTTTCAGCAAGTTTCCGGTATTAAACATTTATTTTACAATGAACACTCACACAATCAGAGGAAACACAGTGAAGCATATACACCAATCAGGCATAACGACCTCCTTCCTAATATTGTGTAGGTCTCCCTTGTGCCTCCAAAACAGTTGTGACTCATCAGTGCAACAGAATGTTGTTAGTGGGGGCCTTTGGGTCCTATGGGTTGAGGGGGAGGGGCCTCTGTGGATCATCCCACAGATACTTGATCAGTTTGGGATCTAGTGAATTTGGAGGCCAGGTCAACACCTTGTGCTGTTCTTTTGTTTTTTTGAGCTGTTCCTAAACCGTTTTTGTGTGTGTGTCTGTGTCGGGCTGCATCCTGCTGGGGATGGCTGCTGCCATCAAGGAGTGTCATTGCTATGGAGTGGGGGTGCCTGGTCTGGTTTAGGTGGGTGCTACATGTCGAAGTAACATCCACATGATGGTCCAAAACTTTCCCAGCAGAACACTGTATTGTCACAAGACGGTTAATGTTATTTACTTCTTCTGTCAATGGTCATAATGTTATGCCTGATCGGTGTATAACAAGTTTACATGTCATAACTGATATATGTCATATAGTTATTTTTATGCTGTGATTACCCATATCCTACATCATGGATCTCATAACCTTAGCAACATGATAAAGAAACCACCCCACTGAGGCTTATTGTTCTGTGCAGCAATTTCCTATAAAGAGCATGTATAGACAGTTATCAATCACCACTTGACCCTCTAGAAGTGTGATGGTATATTTATGTGCAGAAACCCTGCCCTCTTGCCTGTGTTGTCTGTCTTTCTTCTAATTTTGCTGTGTTGGAGACATTGAGGCAGAAGTTCTTTCCTCTCTGCTTTTTGTCTGTGTCAGGGATGTATAAAGAGTTGCAAGTCTGTGCGTCTGTTTGACGGAGGGCACACGCACACACACGCAAAAGCTGAGAGGCCTCACTGGACAGGATTAGTTTTGGCTGGGTTATGCAGAGGTGCAGTGTTTACTTGGCTTTTTATGTATTGAATACCACAGTTAAATTTATAGCCCACTTAAGTGAAGACTGAGGTATTCATGCTTTTTTTTTTCCTGTCAACAACTGCATTTTACTCTAATTAATGCATTTTGCTGTTTTTAAAATGTGTTGTTGAGGATGGGAGAAGAGCGGCTTATAAAGGTGCCAGGAATTTGGCTCACTGTTAACAGATGGTTTGAAAAAGCTACATACCTTCTTAGACCTTCTTAGATTTAATGTCAGGATTACTTGGAACTGCTCTCTGACCCACTTTTCTTTGCCAGTCATACATGTCTCATCTAAAGCTTTCATTGTGGCCTAAATGCAAGACTCCATTGCTGGACAAACTTATATTAGGCTAGTAGGTTGAACAGCTGTGATGGGTGAGCTTCCAGTTTTAGCAACATGTCATATATATCAGCGGTTTGCTCCAGTGAGAGCCTACATAAACGAACAAACTGGGAAAAGGAGTTCAAATTTAGTTCATAATCCAATTTACAGAACGAGCAAAGGTTGTGTTTATAATAGTAAGTTTCTTCCAAATGAACAGTGTTTAGACGTGTGTGTACTCACATGTGTACAGGAACGTACACACTCACACGGCCACCCATGGTCTCAGCTATTATCTGCGTCTCGCACATTATCCCGCTGCCCCCTTATACTTGCCCACTTGTTTGTTTCCCTTGTGACTTGGCATGCCAAGTAGACAGGTATTAACACAGCTGTTTGCTCGCACACACTGCACACACTGACACACTTATATGTACTGTACACAGACTCCCCAGGTGGGACGCACACCACTCTCCTCTCCAGGGAAGTGTATATGCTGATGTAATGATAGCTGATAGTACGGGGAGAGATCTTTTGAACAGTATTTTGTAACGCAACGTTTCGCAGGCGCTGCTCCTCATCTTGCAGATTCTCCCATGGCAACGACCCTAGCATTATCCTGCTTCCATGACAACCCTTAGTGAATCTGGTTTGACCTTCAGCAGTGATTCAGTGTCTCTCCATCCACCTCCATTCTCTCTCTCCATCTCTGTCTCTCTTGTTCCCTCTGTTCAGCACTGAAACAAGCCAATTTTTTAATTTTTTATCATTTTTTTTTTCAGCTCCATTGCCCACTTTCTGTTATTCTGCTTTTTCTCCACCTCTGTGGGCGTGTCATGGTTGCTGTTACACAAGCAGTCAGTGCATCCACACAAGCTGATGTCATACTGAAGGGGACGGTTTGTTCGCCGTCATACATCCTGTGACCATGCTTCCTTCTCTGACTCAGTTGTTTAAGCTAACAAGCATGTGGCTGCTTGTTGCGGAGCTGCAGGTGCAGATCAACCTGAGCTCAGCACCCAACAAAGAGACTATTGTTTTCTCCCAGCTGGGGACCCAGACAACGTTTAAGTGGACTGGGAAATATTGATACAATAATTACAAGTCTTTAACATTTATTTACTGTTGTGCGCTTGTGTAGTAGTAGTAGCAGTAGTAGCAGTAGTAGTACTGTACACAAGCATGTGTGAGAGGGTGCATGTTTCTCTGAGTGTGAGTTTGCCACGAAGACGATCAACCTGTCATGTCACTTTTATCTGGTATGCGTGCATCCTTGTCGGGCTGGCAGTTCGAACGGCAAGCTTCACATGCTCTGTCATGTCTGCCAAATATTTTCTCTACAACACAATAACATTGCAAGTTTTCCTCATTATGCCTTTATTGATTCTCGAGTCCTCTGATGTTAACCGTCCCTGAAGGTTCCCATCTAATTTCCAGTTGCTGTTGTGTGATGTGATATTGAAGTTGCCATGGTAACCATCTGCATCTCCAAAGTGTAATTTATTTCTTTATTTTCCTCATTCTTTGGTCTCGCACACTGTACACTAATGAAACTGCAGATGATAAGATAAGAACTCATACAGATGAATTCAATTCTTTACCTTTCTGGCTTCTTGGAAACCCCCCTGTCCTAATGCCAGCGTTCGTGTCATGCGTGAGTCTGTGTTCTCGTGTCTGCAGTATGATGATGGCCGCTCATTAGTTAATTGATCCAGCTAGTTGAAGCTGCCGACAGAATGGCATTGTTTATAAGCTGGAAGGGCCGTGATCAGGGCTGAGTATCTGTAAGCTGCTTAGTAAGCCTGCTGGGAACCGACAGTATGCTTTGCCCTCTTATGAGGCACAAAATCAGCAGGCAGGTTGCAGCACGGACAAAAGACCCGGGCGTCTTGGGCATAAGGAGATGAGCCCATCAGGACTTGTAGGGGCAGTGATTATATTGAATTTAGCAAGTAATGAAGGCAAGCTAGATAAGGTTGACTTTGCTGCACAAGCAAGTGTGTGTTCTTATTCTTATTCTTATTCTTATTCTTATTCAAGGAGTTGTATTCTGCTTTGTCACGGTTGCTTCAGTTTCGTCTGTTTGCTGTGTTATCTGATCAAGACCACTCCAAAGCCCGCTGGTGAAGAACGCAAGAATTCACTCACAAAGCGTTGACTTAGAAGTACTCTTGTAGGTCAGCTTTCAGAAGGGAGTCTGAAATGAAGGGGGAAAGACTTTTCATAAGTGCATGCAGTGTTTCTTTTTTTAAATGATTGCAGTGTTCATGTCTGCAGTAACATAGTCATGGATACTATTTTACAGTCATTTTACCTTTCAGGCTTCACCTTTGTTTTTACTTCTGCATTTTATTTGCAAAAATAGTATAGTGACAACAGCTGTCACACCATTTGCATCAGGGGCACTTATTGAACAATTCATATCTACTCCCTAAAGTCTACGAACACACTCTACTATGTAATATCTGTGACAGAGCTAAAGGGGCTTTGGACCCTCTGGTCGGTGAAATGTGTGTGTCTCATTATTCTGTACATACTGTCTTTCCACCAGGTCTCTCTTTGTATATGTGTCCTTTGCTCAATGTAGCTCTTTGTGTTCCTTTTCTTGACAATGCACTGCATATTCAGAAGAGGCAGCTTGTAGGTATATGAAAATTGAACATTCAGCTGCATGACTCCTTATCTTTCTCTTTTGGTTACTTGCTTTTTTTTTCTTTCCTTTACCCTTTTAGTGTTTGTTTGTTTTCCTAGAAACCATGTTTCCTGATTTTAAGATTAATCAAGGAAAGAAAGGCAATAGTTTGATCTCCACAAGACATCAGTATTTACATGCTTGAGGAACCCGAATTTAATTTTAAGCCTTTGGTTTCCAGTAGCTTTATTAATTTTTTAATTTATTTCTCTTTTCATTTTTCTTTTTTTTTTCTACTTGATCTTTCATCAAAAACAAACTTTCATCATGTTCTTCATTGTCCCAGTTGCAAGCCACTTGTCCCGTATGCTTGTGTGTCTTGTGTTACCGCATGAGCTTTGCACGCCACAGTTTCTCTCTCTTGCTTTTCTTGTTTCTTCCTTCAGTTTCCGCAGTTTTCTGCTTGAGATGTAGCGTATTGTTCATTTGTTTTCTTCGTGTCTCCCCGTTTCTCTTTGTACAGGGGATGTGCTGTTCCAGATGGCAGAGGTCCACAGACAGATCCAAGTGCAGCTCGAGGAGATGGTTAGTATTATAAGCTCAAAGCATTTTCGCTTTGTGGCTAGTGCTACTGCAGTGTATTGAAAAATAAAAGAAGTGATAACAAGTTATTGCAACAATAAAACATTTTAGTTTTGCTGCGTGACTCTGCTTTTCTTGACACAAACTTGTCCCTGAGCCCTTGACTGCATGGAATGATAACAATTAAATAAACATGAACTCATATTGGATGAACAGACATGAGCCTACATAAATCCCAATTATACAACAGTATGGCATTCTGGGTAGTTTTTTCTTTGCTGGGTTATCCACAGTCAGTATTAATTTGTGCTGTGCAGGTCACATGGGTGCAATTGACCACCCAACTTCACTTGGGCACTCAGTCCAACCCTTAAAGAATAACATATTTTGACAAGTCCTACTTGATTCATTGAGCCCCCATGTAACTGTTAGAGTACCACTATACGGGCCATGGACCACAGTGCCATGCATCTCATAGGGAAAAAATGTCAACTAGGAGAATGTACTATGTTGCTCAGGTCAAGATGTAATATTTCCATTGATCCGGTCCATTCCTGCACTTGTAACATCAATGAATCACCGTCATTTAAACAGAATAGAATAGTAACCAAGCAGCTAAAGAAATGTCATTCAGTCTGAAAGATTTATTTGATTGAATAAAATATCTTCTTATTTTCTTAACCAAGAGGAAAATGTAAAATACTGACACTCCTTGATGGCACCAGCCATCCCCAGCAGGATATAGCCAGCCACACCTGAGAAGGCTGAATAAAGGGCGTAGGAGGATCAATTTTCAGCTGCAGAAGCTCACTATGTCTGACCTGTCACCTTTTTGTTTTCTCTTGAATGAAATAGACCCTTATTTTTGTAATTCTGTCATGTGTTGACTCTGTCAAGGTGTTGACCTGGCCTCCAAATTCACTAGATCCCAAACTGATCAAGTATCTGTGGGATGATCCACAGAAGCCCCTCCCTCAACCCATAGGACCCAAAAGCCCCCACTAACAACATTCTGTTGCCAGACACCACAGGTCACCCTCAGAAGGCCCATGACCATTTTCTAATTAGTGGCACAAAGGAGACCTACACAGTATTAGGAGGGTGGTCATAACTTTATGCCTGATAGGTGTATTTAACATACATATTTCATTCACTGTATATCTAGTGAAAATATATATACTGAAAATAATATTAAACTAAATATTATGCTGGGTAGTAGTGAATCAGCAACATCGGCAGTGCTCTGCAAGCTAAGAGTCTTCACAGGTCAGGATTTTGTTAGTAACATATTCATTAGTAAATTTATGGGAAAAGGAAGACTTGTAATTTATTATTAAACGTGGGAGACTTTTCCACATGTTTTCATTGTTTTTGTATTTTTTTCCACAGTTGAAATCCTTTCACAATGAGCTGCTCTCTGAGCTCGAGAAGAAGGTGGAGCTGGACGCCCGTTACTTGACTGTGAGTATTTGTATCTGTCGCTCAGTCTCCCAAATCCAGAGCATCAGCTCGTAAGTGCGCTCCATATTTTAGCTCAATGTATCAGTTAAGGCTTCATTTGAACAGAGTGATAATAGAGAATAAGCTGTTAGAGGACATGTTTGTGAAATGAGATGTTTTGAAATAACATTTCATGTCTACTCAGCCATCAAGGATAGACTTGATTTTAATAAACCCCTCCTGGAGTGAGACTGTGTGTGTTAGCGCTTTGGAGCTGGTCTACATGCGATATCTTTAGAATGAGTGGGCTGCAGCCTGAGTGTAGAGCAGTACTGCTGTGCGTTGTTTTGGGGGATGGGATAATGTTCCATTATTGTATTATATTGTTGGAAGGGCCACATTATGAGCTGCTTCAGTCACAGCGGCTTGCTCACACACGCTTTATATAATTTTGCTTTTAATGTCTAATAGAAAAATAATTGTTGTGATTAAACAAGGTGGTCTAACAGTGAAATTAAATGTTGCCCTATTGAGCACAAATAATAATTTAAAAAAAAAAAAAAAACATGGGCATTTAGATCTCGAAGTTATTGTGGTCTCCGTACATGTCACTCAAATGTATTTTTTTTGTGTAGAAGAATATGAAAAATATCAGACACGATCATTCCTTTCACATTACTTCACATGAATAATATTTTTCTATCTTGTCATACCCCAAAGCTTTTAACATCCATTACTAACAGATCTGCTGCAGTGATGATAGCAATTGCTTCAGACTTGTGAATTAATCATCTAAAAGTTCAGCTCAAAAAAAGGAACACATGCTGGTTTTTTTACAGTCGGAAATGTCCCCAGTGGTGCATATCTCTCTTTTCCTCCCTCCCTACAAATGAAGAGCAGTATTTCTGGCATAGCAGCCTTTAGAGACAAGGGTCCCATTCTCCAAGTGCACCAAAGGTCAGCTGGTAGCTGCCCGCCTTGTGCTTGTGATTAAAACGGGAGAGGAGCTGCACAGCTACTGCCCCATCTTTCTAATCAGATTTAAGCACACCAAGTATCTCATCTTTTCTGTAGTGGTAGCCAATGACTGAGATTTGTGGGTAAAGGCAAACAGTGAAGTGGATTCTAGACTAATTACCTTATTTTCCTCATTATTTGCCTCATTGTTTGCCCCCTTATTTGCGTATATGCCTGATGTAACCCTACACTACGAGCTGATTCTTCACAATAGTCATTTGTGTCCTTCCTAATCATTAGACGAAGACAACGCTGGTGAACACTGAAAATATTGAAATGTAAAATTCCTGCCATTCTTTAAGGTTGCTGTCGGGCAAGTTGTGTTGTTTAGACCTTTCCAGGCCAGCTCAAACCTACAGAATTAATACTGCCTTTCTCTGCAATGAAATCCACACACAGCATGTGTCATACTCTAGCCTCCCAGTGACAACAGCTGCTTCGTTTCTGCTCCTTTTCAGAAATACCTACAGGATGCCTACCTACTGCCTATTCTCAGTGTCTTACAGTATGCAAATGTGGGTGTTGAACCCTCATACACAAGCTCTCTTCCTCCAATTTTGCCTTGCACAGAAACTGCATGAGCTTTGTCACACCAGACATGGTTGCTATAGCAACAGAGCTCATAGAGCTGGGAAACAAAGTTGTTTTTCTCAATAAATAAATAATCAAGCAAATTAATTAATCAAATAAATGAATCCTTTCAGTAAAATTATGAGGTCATTCATTTATCTTTTTCTAAAAGACTATTTATCTTTCTAGCTTCATGTTTGTTTATCTGTTGCTCAGGCCGTCACTGATTTCTCATCGTGTCACTATGCTGTGAAAGTAAAATGTTTCAAGAAACAATCACAGCTTTGTTGTTGTCACATCAAACCTAGAGGACAAATAGAAAGCAGGCATGAAGCTTGTAAAAGGACAATTTAGTTGTTTCTTTAATTAAAAAAAATAAATGCTTTTAGATTTTGAGCTTTTTTTTTTTGAAAACGCCAACAAAATCACTCCCTGCACGCTGCCTCAATTTACAGTAACAGTAAATAATAAAAAATAAAGTGGACATTTTCCCATGTAATGCATACCTGAAGCATATTTCAACTCTCTGCAAAGTGATAGAAGCGGCACATGAGTTGAATCCAGTAGTATATGAGCTTGTAATTCTTCTAAAAACATTTGGGAAAGGCTTGCCATTACTGCTGCTTACTTGCCTCTTTTACATCTCACTGTTTTTCATACAGGCTTTTGAATGTGTGGTCTTCTTAAGAGGTCTAATGTTGTATTTGTGTGCTGCTTCTTGCCCATGTAGGCTGCCCTAAAGAAATACCAGGTGGAGCACAAGAGCAAAGGAGAGAGTCTGGAGAAGTGCCAGGCTGAACTAAAGAAGCTGCGCAGGAAGAGCCAGGGCAGCAAGAACCCCTCCAAGTATGGCGAGAAGGAGATGCAGGTGGGCCTCTTGCTGGGTTTTTGCACAAGTAAATTATGAGCTTAGTTCTCACTTAGACAACAGTTAAAGAGCCGGATTTACAATTAGGTCTGTGTACAGTATGTTTGGGTAGTTTAGTTTAGCTGTTTACCAAAACATACTGAAGTTACAATTAGTCAATGAAACTGAGCCTAAAGTGCAGAGTCTCTGTTTTAATTGAGTGTATTCACATCCAAATTGGAGGAAGGGCGTAGGTATAACCTGATCATAAATAAAATGTGTCAAGAATCCTTTGTAGACAATGACTGCCTCAAGTCTGAACCCCATGGAGATCACCAGAAAAAATGCTTTCCTCTTTTGCGATGCTTTACTGCAGCAGTCTTAAGTTGTGAACCGTGTTCAAGTGGTTTGAGCCATTACAGAGTATTCCACCTTTTTTTTTTTCTTTTTTTTTTACCTTGAAAAACATCACTCTGGACAGTGAAGTGCAGTTCAATCAATTTTGCTTCATGCAGCCGAATCTGAGCAGAATTAATATATCTCCAGTAAAGTCAACATTAGTGCCATAGAAATCACACTGCCTTCATTGTGTTTTACAGATGATGTTGTATAGGAAAGGGTAGTGCAATCTTCCACCACTGTTGTCTTCATTGGACCTTCAGGCCTTTTTATGTGGCAGAGCTCTCACTTGGAAATATCTCCAGACCCATTATTTGCCCACTTGTTAAAGAAATACTAAAGGAATGTCTTACTGTATGTCCATGAACTGGCTGTTGAGACAATTGTCCAGTGCACTAGCCCCTGAAAATAGTTGGAATTCTTACATCTTTCATCACTTTAAGCCCTTATTCATTATGTAAGTGTAATTTTAATATGTTTTCGCACGCAGCTAAAATCACACACACAAAGTGTCAGTGTTTTCCCATATATGGACCTAACACACTCTCAAGTCATGCTGTTTCAATGGTGCGCTTGGTTTTAGCAGAGTTTGCGTGGACGTGGTGATTGGATTTGAGTCTTGGTGAAATGACTTTATTCTTCATAAAGTAAAGCGAACGCTCAGCCTGGATGGGGGTGGAGGCAGTGGCAACGAGCTGCCCTGAGTGGGAAGAAAAGAAATGCTGCAGGTCTGATTATGAATCGTGTGAACTTAACAATCTCCATTAGATTTACACAGACAACAGACGCACAGTTGTACACGCGCATAAGAAACGCATAGGAAAGACGCCTTAATCAACTGCACTAATTGGTGCGCTGAATGTATGCGCTCTCATTGCGAACAGCATGATTCTGCACATATCTGTGATCAGGATTTGAACAGGATCAGTAAATGAGTACACCATAAAGTAGGTGACCAGCTATCCAAAGTGGGCTAGATAAGATGGCAAATGTCTGAGGATGATAGTTAGAAATAAGCTCATAGCTGAAGGATGTGCAACTATGTTATTTACCATGGGCGGGTCGCCCGTCCGTGAAAACATTAGGCATCAGGCATAAGACTGCAAACACTTCAGACACAAGTGTTGGTGTCACACTGAGGACTGGTTCACAAAGGAAACAAAGCAGTGTTTGCATTAACATTCATGTGATTATTTCCATGGCAAAGCAGTCTGACAGAGCCCTTTAGGTGAAATGAATGTTGATGAGTTGGAATGAATCTTCTCCGTTAGACATGACTTAATTAGTTGTCTTTCACATTTAGTTTTCCGTTACTCATCCACTTACACTGTTCAGCAGAAGTAGTGAAATCCAGCCTCACTACATTTGCACAAAGAAATGCGTGTCTATGTCTAAAGCCCTTATTGTAGGACTCCCACTGTTATGTTGTTTGTGTGTTGCTTATTTGTTTAGTCGTGCAGCCAGTGCTACTCTCAAACTGAGAAAAATGACACAGCATAAAATGTCAAGAGTGTGACTGCTGTTCCTTCACGCGGATTTCACTGGGAACTGGAAGTCTGACTGCCTTGGAGGAATGGAGGAAAAAATGTCAAACTAACAGGTCAAGGCTTGCAGGGTAATTACTGAGCTGCTGTTGGTCTTGCTCTGCAGTGGTGCTACCAGTGACAGAATAAGATTGATGGATGGGTTTGAAACATGATTCTACCAACACTTGATGAACTTTTTTCCAGAGTTCACTGGGTATGAAAATGTTGTTGGTGATTCAAGAAGAAAGGTTACCTCCTCTGTCAACTCAGTTTACATGCTATCACATGCACACACATGTGGCCTTTCCTGTCTGTGATGGTGAGGCAGTGCTGGATTGATCTGACTGCTGTGTCACATAGAGTTTGTTCCACCGTGTTTGGATGAAGAGCTGCTGTATAAAGTGTCATCAAAAAAGCATCAAAGCTGGCAGTGTGTCTAGCAGTCCAGTTTTCCACAGAGCATAGCTTGGAATGGGAGGGGTGCTTGAAGGATTACACCAGTAAATCTCTGTTAACAATGGCAAGTTTCTACATGTACCTCACTGTCTAAGACTGCTGTGTTGCTAGGGCTCCAGTTGCACTACTCGATAATAGATACTGGAATGCAAAGCAGTATTATTAGTAGTAGTAGTAGTTAAGTAGCTAGTTTATGTTTGAAAACTACTGACACAGAGCGGCACAGTGGCATGGTCGTTATTCCATCTGGGGCCTTTCTGTGTGGAGTTTGCATGTTCTCCCTGTGTCTCCGTGGGTTCTCCCCGGGTGCTCCAGCTTCCTCCCACCATCCAAAGACATGTTCATTAGGTTAATTGGTGATTCTAAATTGACCGTAGGTGTGCATGTGAGTGTGAATGGTTGTCTGTCTCGTTGTGTTAGCCCTGTGATAGACTGGAGACCTGTCCAGGGTGTACCCCGCCTCTTCCCTGATGACAGCTGGGCTAGGATCCAGCCCCCCCGTGACCCTTCACAGGACATGCGGTTACAGAAGATGAATGAATGAATGAATGAACTACTGACACTTTAGCTTCTGAACCTCATGCGTAGTGATGCTAATGTAGTTGTTCTCACAGACTGTATATAAATATGGACAACGCATCCCCACTCCCTTGCATGGGCCAAACTGACGCTATTTTCCTGGTGACACGGGCAGCACCATCTTGCAAGTTTGGAGCCAGAGTCTGCCCAGTTCAGTCCGAGCATTGAGCCACTTATCGATGACCCGCACACACTTCCACCAGACTCGTTTGCATTTTCGTTTATTTAATACTACCCTCTGCTCTACCTCCACTAGTTACAAAGAAATGTTGTGTTATACAATGTACTTATTTCTTTTTTTTTCTTTTTCCAACTGTTAAGGTCATACGGGACCGCTTTACAAAGTGGTTAGCATGGCAACTGGTAGTCATCTTGATGTCGCATCCTCTTTCTATAGCGTCAAATAACTAACTAAACAAAAAAATGAGCACTTGAACATGCATCAGTATTATATTAACTACACAAAATGACAGAAACCATCCAAAATTTATTTGACGTGTACTTTAGTGTTTTCATTTGGCCCAAGTCCCACCCATTTACATGGAGGGGGTGGAACTTATCACCTGTACTGCAGCCGGCCACCAGGGAGAGCTCTACTTGCTTTGGCTTCACTTTCGGGGAGCTGTTCCATCATCCACTCTTTATACAGTCTATGGTTGTCCTCAGCAAATATAAAATATCTTTTTTTGTTATCCTGGCTCAGGAGTAAACCTGATCATGCAGGTCTTGGTAGTCTTTTTTGGTGGGGAAATCACTGACATTGATTGCGTAGGAGCACAGTGTTTTATAGAACTTGAAGGATTAGGTCTTATCATACAGCGGCATGAAAGATGTGGCTATAGCACCAACTCGAAGTGTCACATATTCACCAAAATCTTTTGGGTTCAGCGTTTGTCATGATACCATAAGTCTTTGCCAGTAATTTATGTAACACTGTGTCTTGCTGGGATTCAAAGTACTTAGGAGAACAGATGGACTCATTAAGTGACAGCACTAGACCCAGCTTCTAGCAGGGCAAAACAACACTTTATTTTGTGCATATGACAGTAGCAGCATTGCCCCACACTCTTCCAGAGTTTGTAATCCTGATCAATTGGGCCCATCTGTATGGAGGAAAGAGCTCATCAGACTCCGAACTCATAATGTACTGTCAGTTAGCAGGGAAAAGAAAAATCAATCTCCCCTTCTCATTTTCAGCCTGCTCTCTTTCTCTGATCATATCAGAGCTGTGGGCGTGCGAGAGAAAAGTCAACTCGTTTGTGCCTGAGTCCCGCAGGGAAAACGGCACGCATGGAAGGGCATAACCTTGCAATCCCACAAGAACGGTACTTCCCAGTGTCAACCATCCACCTAGGAAGGGTTTGATGGTAGGCTGCAGATATCAAGTCTGATGACGTATTTCAGACAAAAGGAGACAGCAGCAAAAGTACAAATAAAAGTTTCTAAGGCAAGCTCAGCATTTCCTCCTCTGTCACTGCATTTGTGTCGTTTTAACAGAGATAACTTTTCTTTTTTATCTCCTCTCTCCATTGAAAAGTAAAGTGTGTCTCAGCACAGTCTGGCAGCGGACAGATACGGCGACCACATTTCATTGATCACCGTCTGTATTGCTCTCTCCCTCCTCTCTTTCACACATTTTCCTGATG
This sequence comes from Chelon labrosus, assembly GCF_963514085.1. NCBI lineage: Eukaryota > Metazoa > Chordata > Actinopteri > Mugiliformes > Mugilidae > Chelon > Chelon labrosus. The sequence continues at coordinate 1,161,392 of NC_140354.1, forward strand.
TCTCGCCCACGTCTGTCTGTCTTTTTGTCTTCTCTAACCTCCCTGTTCCCTCCTGCCTTCACACACTTTCACCATGCAATGTCAAGGCGTGCTAAAATGCTAATTAGTTCATTATGCATTTCATTGGCGGGGAGACCAAGGTGTCATGAAAAGTAGTTTCATCTAGATAAGCTCCTCTGCACTGCACAGGCTGGTAATAAGCGTCCAGACAGAGAGAGTTCTGGAAGAGGGATTAATGCAAGGAGATGTTTGATAAGCTCAGGGTTTTTCAACTTCGTGAAATGATATTAAAAGTGATTCCAGCCTGGAAATGTGGGTGACGCAGACAGAAGACACGCATCAAAAAGCACACTGGTTGTTCTCTAAGTGTAGGTGCTTCCTGCTGGACCATGGAGGAAAACAAACAACACAGTTCTTGAATTTAAAGAACAGAACCGAGTAGTTCTGGACTATGTGGTACAGTGTTGGGCACGTTACTTTTAAAAAGTAATTAGTTGTAGTTATTAGTTACTTCTCCCAAAAACTGAGTTAGTAACTGAATTACTCCACAATAAAAGTAACTAGTTACCAGGGAAAGTGACTATTGCGTTACTTTTAAAAAAAAAAAAAAAAAAAACGTTCTTGCCTTTTACCTTAATGAGGTTAAAGTAGTGCCTATACGTCCACCTTGATAACGGCAACTTTACCTCTGAATGCTCCAAACTTGCGTGCGTTTGTATTTAAACAACACCCGCCCAACTGAACACTGCCCCGCCGCTGATTGGCCTACCATGAAATCTTACCCTACCTCAGCCAGTCATCATCACTTATGCGGCTACCCCCCTTTGAATTCCCTGCAGGAAACATAAGCAGGTTTGTTGTTATGGATCCTGCTTAACTGTTCTTGTGTTTATTGTTAAAAAGTGCTTAACGTCAAATGCAATTTTTCGCTGGTGTATTAGGATTTTGTCCTGAATCTGTCAGGAGTCATGCTGATCACGTAAAGTCTGAATGTAAGGCCTCAACTGACATGCAATAGGTTTCATTTATATTCATAACGTCTGCCAAACAAGTCATCCCGGCTATGATGTAACCTGAGGTCACTCAAATATAATAGTGACTGGTGTCTACCTAGCCTTTTCCCACTGCATTCACTGTCTTGGGTTACTTTAGTGACCTTTTGAATGGTTAGAGAATTAGGCCATGTAGTTTTGACAAAAGGACCCAGAGGTTGTACCGAGGCTAGCAGAGTCTTCAAGAAACTAAAATGGTCAGAGTGACAGAAAAAAAGAAAAAGGGGACAGGCACTTTTAAATGGTCATTATGTGGCTTCCTTGATCTAACCGAGACCCATTCACAAACGATTGTGTCTGCCAGACGTCTTCACCATGGCATATTCTCTTCTTTCTCACTCCTCTCATTATTGTCTCTGCAGTATAGAGTATGACTCATACCAAGACAAAATCTCGAACTGTTTTTTATCCACAAGGAAGAAAAAGATAGAGAAAAAGGGGGAGATTGCAGCGTGGCAGCTCGAGTGGAATATGTACAATGGCATGATTTTTCTACCCCCTTCACAACCTGCCTTGTTGAGGGGATGGGCAGGGCTTTAATTGAACACTTCGTGTTTGATAAAGCAAAATAGCATTTGATTGAAACAGCACTTATTTTGAAATTAAAGTGAAAGGGAGGAAGAGAATATTAAGTCCCATCAGGAGAAAAACGAATGTGTAACCTTCTTCCATCTTCCCCTTGCTTGACTTGACAATTTGGCTCAGCAATTGTATAATGGAAGTTGGAATTCTTCCAGTGCTAACGCAAAAGGCCCTTCTTCAAAATGTTTATGTTCAGTGCCATGTAGCTTCTTTAAATATCCTTCCACACTTGAAATTCCAATGAACTGACCTCTAGGCTGTTGGCAGTGGGGAAGTAGTGTGCTCTGGTGGTTACTAAATGAAATACCTCTGCTGTGTGGTGGCGCCACAGGAGCTTATATTTGGCTGCAGGGGGGAACACCAGCTTTATAAACTTTATCAGTCTTAGGGGACTACAATGGAAAACCCTCCAAATTTTTCTCTAATGCTTCGAGAGCACTTCATTTGAGGAACTATGAATCACGCTGCAGCACAAACAGAAAAGAGGGATGTGTCAGTTTTCTTTGGTGTGTCACTGAGACTCAAATGACGGTATCACATCATTCACAAACGTCCTCCAGACTTTTGTAGCTGGTTTTGGAGTCACATGTGAAGGGTAATACTTGATGTTTGTCATAACAAATATGGCATACACTTGGTAACTTAAGTCCTTCCAGTACCCCTGGGAGGAGATCAAATCAATGCAAGTAAATATAACTTCCTCTTCTAGGTCAGTATTTCTCGCCAGATGTTACAGTATTAAAGCCATGAAGCTGGACTCAGTCAGCCTACTTTTAGTTCACACTAACCTGACATGTACACCAATCAGGCATAACATTATGACCACTGACAGATGAAGTGAATAACATTAACCATCTTGAGACAATGCTATGTACTGGCTTTTGGACCTGGCCATGACACTCCTTGATGGCAGCAGCCATCCCCAGCAGGATGCAGCCTGACACAGGCACACACACAAAAATGGTCTAGGAACGACTCAAAAAACATGAAGAACGGCACAAGGTGTTGACCTGGCCTCCAATTCCCCATGATCCCAAATTGATCAAGTATCTGTGGGATGAACCACAGAGGCCCCTCCCCTCAAACAATAGATCCCAAAGGCCCCCACTAACAACATTCTGTTGCTAAACACCACAGGACACCCTCAGAAGGCCCATGTCCGTTCTTCGATGAGTCACAACTGTTTTGGAAGCACAAGGGAGACCTACACAATATTAGGAAGGTGGTCATAACGTTATGCTTGTTCGATGTATAACCATATACACAAAAACACATAAATGTGATTTCCTCTTCAAAGCCAGACTCCCCATAGCTTCTCACCACTATTACTGGCCCTTGTGTGTATTTATGGTTGCCGTTGGCATTTCCCAATTTTAGAGAGATCATTCTAAGACTATCTGACAGCACTAGATTCATATTGACATCACTTACTCTTATAAAGGCATTAACACACATATTATTTGTTATTGTCCTGGATGTAAAATGGATTAGCGGGTTATTATGAGCAATTCCTCCTCTACACCGCAGGACCTGCAGTCATAATTGATTTGCCTCGATACACTCTGCAGGGAAAATCTTCCCAGGGAAAGTTACTGAGTAAGGTTCTCCCCTTACACAGCTATTACTGCCAAGGTGCACGCAACCCCTAATCACTCCAGTGGGGCTGTGCAGTCATCGACAGTACAAGACTGTGCTGTGCTGTGCTGATGAATGTGTGTATTTGTGGGAATGTGAAGCAAGGTGTTATTGAAGGGAACTTTTTTCTTAAGTTCTTTAGTTTAGAAGCATCTGCAGTACACTGACATCTCAAACTTATTTTTTTTTCTCACTGTCCTTTAATTCTAACAGCAATAGGAAGGCCTTTCAAAATAAAATGTTCTGGCCACCTGACTTGTGTCACAAACTCCTGCATGTGGATTTTTTTGGGACAAGTCTGTACATTCTATGCTCAACCAAAGAGGTAAATTATAATTAACTGTGTGTCATTGTGTGTTCTCATTCAGTTTGTGGAGACCATCAGCAGTAAGCAGACCGAGCTAGACACCTTCATCGCTGAGGGATATAAGACAGCTTTGTCTGAAGAACGTCGTAGGTACTGCTTCCTGGTTGACCGCCAGTGTGCTGTGGCCAAGAACAGCAGTGCCTACCATGGCAAGGTAAGGGTCACATTGTTTTTTTTTGTTTTTTTTTAATTAAGTTCTGTCTTGATCATGTGTAAGTATTTGTTTGTAGTAATATTCATAGAGCTTAGAGTAGCCTGTTTTCACCACTCTGAGACCCAAATCTGATAATAAAGTTCATTCACTTTCAAATCAAACACACTCTCACAAATAGCTTATCTACTAATATTAATTATTAGTGAAAGTAGAAATAAAGCCTCTGAGTTGAGTGAGTGTTTCTAAGTTCATAGTGCATTGTAGTTTATTCCAGTAGTCAGATGCATGGAATTGGACACTTTCAAATCATCATGATAAAAAGATGTCACTTTTAATCTTTCACCCAGATCAGATGCACATTTTATTGTGCATTGCATTAAAATAAGTTTGTGCAGAGCTTGTTAAGTCAATTTGTAGAACTTCTCCTTCTATCCATTACCTATTACAGCTTATCCTGTAGTCACGGCAGGACTAGTCTATCACTTGGCTGCCACAGACAAACAACCTTTCACACTTCCATGTACACATACAGCCAATTTAGAATCACCAGTAAACCATTTCTCTTTGCTAACTTCTCCCGATTCTTAAGATCAGTGTTATTTTAAGCTCACCTGCTGTAGACAATTGCTCAGCAAGAGGAGCAAACTAGGGAGATTTACAGTTCTAAGTCACATCAGCTTTGACTGTTCCTGTGGGCCTTTTCATTTTAAAAATTCATTAAGGCTCTAGAGAATGCCCAGCTGTCAGGCATGTATGAAGCTGTAATCCATCATTGTAACTTACTGTAGCGTCTGCTCTTTTGTTGTGTGTGTGTGTGCTTTGCTTTTCTTCAATTTATGAAAGCCAAAAAGGACAAACAGTTGAAGAGTTGTGACCAATATTGCTAACAACAGTAGAACCTTTTAAAGAGGAATTCTTAAACCAGATTTAGTCAATTTATCTGTTTATCCTCCTCAAGAATATCAAATCCTTGGGTAATGGAGTATGTCAGTCTCCTGGGATTACTTGTGGGGGCGTGAACTGCCAGCCTGAAGATGTGGTTGAAGAAGAACGTGTGTGTGTGCTTCTTTTTTTCACCACGGAGTGAAGTCATTAATCGGGATGGGGGTGTGTGTGGGATGAGTTCACCTTCAGCAAACTATGGAATCCTTTCCCAGAGGGATCCAAGTGTGTGTTTCTATGTGCACAGTGTATCTGCATGTGCATGAGAGACAGAAAAAGAGATTATGAGCATTACAAATGTATGCATACAAAAGTATGAAACACGTGTGTAAACGGTATCCGTTTCTGTAACTCTGGAAATGAATAAAACTGAAATTTGGTAGTAGAAAGAACAGCCGTGTCCACAGGCTGTGAGATGCTGCAGTGGGCAGCTTGGTTGTATGTAAGTCTGCCTCACCCACGCAGCACATTATCATAGCTGTGTAAAGGGCCATGGTCAGGGGTGTACAATGGGGAAATATTTTTGAGAACTGAATATATATACAAAACTGAAGGTTTATCTAAGTAAATGCTCAGCTGAGCTTTTTTCTCTGGTCACATTGCAGATACATCAATACCTCTTCTCTTAAAGTAATTCTTACCTTTCTGACATTTTTACACTTTTCTTTTGTAATCTTAAAATGTTCCTACTAAGCATATAGCACACTAAAATGTAAAAGAAATCCACCAGGTGTTAAAACTCATCAGTATTCAAATCTCATATATTTGTTATAAAAGTCTGCATGCGTCAGGGGAGGAGGGGAGCATCAAAGATCAGGCAGGGGGAAGCGGGTGGGACTTTGGAGGGAGGAGGAGTTGTTCATGATCAAATTTTTACTCTGCTGTGCAACATGTCATGAAGGTAAGAATTGCTTCAATACTGACACGGTTTATGCGTTTATTCTTTTTTTGTTTGTTTGTTTCTCCATTTTCTTTCTTTTAGGGTAAAGACCTTCTCACCCAGAAGATCCCAGTGTGGCAACAAGCCTGCTCCGACCCCAACAAGCTCCCCGAGAGGGCCATGCTCCTGGCCCAGCAGATGGGCTCTGCTCTAGGGGGCTCAAGTCCCCTGCACACCTCCAAATCCAACCTGGTCATCTCAGACCCCATCCCCGGGGCCCAGCCTCTACCTGTGCCCCCAGAGTTGGCCGTTTTTATGGGTAGCGGCCTCGGACACCCAGCGGTGAGTTTAGCAAATGAATGGCTGAAAAAAAATACAATATGTTAAAACTAACACAGCATCACTTCAGCTAAATCCACATATTTAATGACGTTATATATATATATATATATATATATAAAATAAGTTTATTGTGCTTACTGAATCCCAGTGTCTGCTTGTTCTTGTTACAGAGACTGATGGGTCCTGATGGTATGTCTATGGTCAATGGGACAACAGGAGTTCACGGAGAGGAATACTGGACAGATGGGGGGACAATGTCCGTGTCCCAGATCAGGCCTTCATCCCCTCAAACCCAGGCACAGGGCCCTTCCCAGGCCCCGCCCCAGAGGCAGGTCAGCGATGTGTACTCCAACACCCTCCCTGTCCGCAGGCCTGCCCCTGCCAAGAATAAAAACCCAGTGGGTAAGATATCTGAACACCTCTAGGCCTCAGTGAAACGGTAGCACTGCAGCAAGAAAATCAAATTTTAAATCCAGCATTGAAAACTCCCATCTGTTTACTTAAATAGATTTGCAAGCTCTGAACTGAGGATTAGTTCAAATTCTGAAATAACAAGAACCCTGAATTGAGGAGCACTTTAACATTGCACAAACAAATGCAGTAATGATAATAATAAATGACTGTGCTGACCATTAACAGCTCATCAGTGTCCCAACAAAGGAGCAAGGACACGCAGCAGAAACTTAGATTTGTGAAAAATACTGCTATGACTTCCAATTATAGGTCTCACAGTTATCTCAACTCTACTATTATCTGTAATATCAGTAAATGTGGCAGAGTTTGTGATTGTTTATTAATATGCTGTGGAAGGAGTTGCTAAATTTGGAGCACCTCTCTGGCTACTGAGCCTAAAAATGTGAGTTTCACCTTTAACCAGCACCACAGTTCAGAGCATTTTGTGACACTGGTAATGTTAAGCACTGCCTGAAAATGTCCACAGGAGAGACACGGACCCTGCCCAGGTCCAGTTCCATGGCGGCAGGACTGGAAAAGAACGGACGCGCCCGTGTCCAGGCCATCTTCTCCCACGCCGCAGGTGACAACAGCACCCTGCTCAGTTTCTCAGAGGGAGACGTTATAACTCTGCTAGTGCCTGAAGCCCGTGATGGCTGGCACTATGGGGAGAATGAAAAAAACAAAATGTAAGTAATATATTCATTTATTCAGTCTTGCCTGAATCCATACTGTGAGCCTGGGTAAATATTTGTCCCGTATTTAGGTACATTGAAAGTGTACAGTTAACAAGGTTTGTACTTTTTCTCAGGCGTGGCTGGTTCCCATTCTCCTACACACGTGTGCTGCCTGACAGTGACAGTGAGAAGCTCAAAGTGAAGTAAGTGGCACTTTTTTGTAAATGGTACGTCAACATAATAAGGCCAAACGAATCAGGCTCAGGATATTTACATTTTTACCATTCCAGCCTGCACCATGGGAAAAGTAGCAGCACAGGGAACTTGTTGGAGAGTGATGCATCACTGCCTACACCTGACTACGGCCTGACCGCCCGACTCCTGGCACAGAGTCTAGCACAGACCCGACCACGTCCCTACAGCATGGCAGGCTTTGGCACACAGGTAGTATAGCATGCAATGAACTTGTTACTCTTGGGTGCTTAATTTGCAGCCACCATCTGATTTAATCTCATGTTGCATAATTGGATACAAGTAAATCTGCAGAAACTCATTTTTTTGCTCAGATTCTGCTGCCCCCTAGTGTTTGCATTTAAATGTAGCACACACTTCAATACTAGGTAAAGGACTGTAAAATAATACATGTTCTTTATTTTATTTTTTCAGCCTGCTATTGAGGATTATGATGGCCGCTTTGCCACAAGGTAAGTGCTTTTCCTACCTGCCTACTGAGTAATGATTGAATGTATGACTGCCACTGCCATGTGAAGAATTTAGCTTGAGTAATTGTGGATGGAAACCCAGACTCTCAGTTTAGAATTTCACCTGGATTGCTACATGCTACAGCGCAGCTTAACATACACAAAACTGGAAGGAAGTTTTTATGATTTTTATGACGATGATTTTTTTATACTCTAGTCAGTAAGGATCCCAAATAGTGCTTGATTTTTCACGAAACTGCCACATAGTGCAGTACACGTAGGAAATGTTATTTTTATTCTGTGACTTTATGTTCCTGTGACAGATGCAAGTCTTTTGCTTTGTTTCTATGAGCATATATTTGTGTTGGTAAATGAATTTCCTCAGAAACCCGGTGTCTAAGTACAGTCACCCATTATTATCCAGAATGAGGTATTAGGCTGAAACTAACAATATACAGCGCCTGGCCAAAAAAAAAGTCGCCACCTGGATTAACTAAGCGAATAGGTACAAGACTCCTGTTGGATAATTACTGCACGGGTGATTATCTTTCAGCTGACAACAAGTTATTTAACCCCAACTGATGTAATGAGTAGGTCATGGAAAAGATGTTAGTCTGTTTGAGAAGGGTCAAATCATTGGCATGCATCAAGCAGAGAAAACATCTAAGGAGATTGTAGAAACTATTCAAATTGCGTTAAGAACTGTCCAACGCATTATTAAAAACTGGAAGGATAGTGGAGAACCATTGTCTTTGAGGAAGAAATGAGGTCAGAAAAAAATCCTGATTGATCGTGACATTTGATGAAATCAAATCGAAGAAAAACAACAGTAGAACCCAGGGCTATGTTTAATAGTGAAAGTAAGAGCATTTCCACACTTACAATGTGAAGGGAACTCAGCTGTTCAAGGGAACTGAACAGCTGTGTAGCCTTAAGAAAATCACTAATCAGTGAGGCTAACTGGGAAAAAAAGGCTTCAGTTTGCTCGGGAACATAAAGATTGGACTCTGGAGCAATGGAAGAAGGTCATGTGGTCTGATGAGTCCAGATTTACCCTGTTCCAGAGTGATGGGGGCATCAGGGTAAGAAGAGAGGCAGATGAAGTGATGCACCCATCATGCCTAGTGCCTACTGTACAAGCCTGTGGGGGCAGTGCTATGATCTGGGGTTGCTGCAGTTGCTCAGGTCTAGGTTCAGCAACATTATGTGCCCAAAGAATGAGGTCAGCTGACTACCTGAATATACTGAATGACCAGGTTATTCCATCAATGGATTTTTTCTTCCCTGATGTTCACGGGCATATTCCAAGATGACAATGCCAGGATTCATGGGGCTCAAATTGTGAAAGAGTGGTTCAGGGAGCATGAGACATCATTTTCACACATGGATTAGCCACCGCAGAGTCCAGACCTTAACCCCACTGAGAATCTTTGTGCTGGAGAAGGCTTTGCACAGTGGTCAGACTCTCCCATCATCAATACAAGATCTTGGTGAAAAATGAATGCAACACTGGATGGAAATAAATCTGGTGACACTGCAGAAGCTTATTGAAACAATGCCACAGCGAATGCATGCTGTAATCAAAGTTAAAGGTGGTCCAACGAAATATTAGAATGTGTGACCTTTTTTTTTTTTTTTTGGCCAGGCAGTGTATTTTCATGTCTGATTATTGTTGTAGTTTTTCCCCTCTCACCATATTACGTTTAAAACCAATAGTCCAAACTTCAAGTGATTTTAGACATTCAAAACGCTCCATCAGAGATGTTAATGAGGAGCATATTTAAGCTCAAGCAGTAGATCAGATTTTAAAATCTCCACCTTGTCAGATATATGCAAAGTGTTTTCTTTTCTCTCTTCATGATCCTTTCCTCTTGGCTGTTTCTTACTTCTCTTTATAAAACTAATGAATACATTCTAGCAGGATCAGTGTCTCAGTTTATTTTCAGAGTGCTCTTGGCTCAGTATATCTTAAGCGTAATCCTATGAAGTCCTCGCTGACTCACCCAAGTCAATAAGGTTAAGGTTAGGAATTATGCTCTGCCTGTCTCTGTCCAACCAGGGTACACGTGGACTGTATGAATATAAATGTTTCTGTTTGTGTGTGAGGCTGTGTGTGTGAGAGTGATACGAGTTCTTGAATGTATGTGCATTTGTACTGGTGTTTGGTGCAGTACAGTAGAAATCATGCTGACCTCATCTCAGTTATCCCTGCTTGCTGGGGCTTTGGGCACCTGTGTCAAGCTGTTTTACATACTCCTGTCTGCTCTAAATGTGTTATTTTTTGTGTCAATATTTTGTGACAACACTGTCCTAACAGGGTGTAGTCACCCCAACAGGCTAATCTAATTAGTCTAATTACATCCCTCCGGCTTAGGAGATGACTTAATGATTTTCTCATCAACTATAGAATATTGGTTTTGTCTACCTTTTAGTGACTGGTAGCTTCATATGTGCAATAGTTTCCAGTCAGCAAACATATCTGCATATAGGTGTTGATGAGGGAATTGGAAGTCCAATCTTCCTGAATACAGCACGTGTGTTTGGAGTTGTCGCTGCAGGTGGGGGCGAAGCAGATTTCCCGACCCCACCTGCACTTCTCCTAAACTCTACACTGCCTCCTTGTGCCTGTCTTGTCTTTCTCCATTTCTCTCTGAGTGTGTCCGACCTGGCAAGCTTCCTTCTCTCTTTGTTCCACAGTGACAGTCCTGATGGCAAATTGATTTCGACTGTGTGAGAACAGACATACAGACAGAAACAGACAGCTCCGGATAGCACAGGGGCCTCTTCCTCCCCATCTTTTCCTCCTCTTAACCTCCCTACTGTCCAATTATCTCCACCTCTTCTCCTCTGCCTCCACACATACCCCTTCTCCGAATGGAAGAGGCCAGTTTCATCCCTCCTTTCTGTCCTCTCTTCCTCCCCGGGTCCCTCGTTTCCTTCTTCCGTCCATCCTGGGTGCTGCTGCTGGTGGTGTCGGTGTGGACAGTAGCGGTTGGTGGGTGGAGGATTGCGTTGAGCGAGAGAGCCAGAGCGGGGCCTACCTGCTCGGCATGCAGCGATATGGACTCTGAATACTCTAGCTCTGATCATAGTCCACCATCATGGACTGATCTCTCAAGAGACTGCCTTTGCTACTGCCTGTCTTTCATGCATGTATATAGTTGTGTCATTTTGTCAAACTAAAGGACATGTTCATATACTGTACAAGTGCCAAAAGACTTCAATGTCGTACTAAAACCACTGACTAAATGGCCTTTTTAAGCACACGTGGGGCCAGTATCATTGAGTTCCCACCCAACACACAGGCTCAAAAAGCTGTGCAGCAGATTACTATGTTTCTGTTCCGAGAGATCCTGTAGGTCCTGCTGTGCTTCCTTGTGTCAGTGCTAGACTTGAGTTTCCGTCCACAAGGTGTGTCATATTTGCCTTACTTTGCTTATTTTCTATTGAACACATACTTTATGTTCAATGAAGCAATTTTTCAAATTAAACTTCACGAATATACAGTGTCTACATATATATTATTATATTGTTGCCATCAATCCACCAATCTGCACTGTATTATGGTCATTGCAAAAACCCATTCTGATAAAAATTTCAATTAAACTCCAATATCTTGAATTTTCGGCTGAATTTTCCACAGGAATTGCCAGCTAAAAGAAAAAAAAGAAAATGGCTCACTCCAATATCTTTCAGTTCGGTCTTTTTTTTCTTTCTTTGTTTTTTTGCCCATGGAGGCACAGTGACTTTGGAGGAGTCGATGGTCTTTTGTCGAGTATCCACAATAACAACTGTGAATTAGTTTTAGGTTAAATGACAACCACGGCTTTTGCAGCTTTCAGTGTTATTTATTATTGTATTCCCTTGAGTGGATATGGAGTTTTGGTCTTTTCTTTTAAAAAAAAAAAAAATATTGTCTTTGTAAAAAAAAAAAAATGAAAACATATTTCCAGAAACGATGAAAAACTACTGATTAGTTGTGTATCTTATGCATGCTGTGGAGGGATACCAAAAATGTGATACTAAAAATTGACCTTGAATGTATGGTGATTTTTACAAAGGCATTCTAAATAAAACATATCTCTATATATTAATAAACACTTTGGTCTGAAGAGAAATCTGTTCTGTCGGTGATAATGGCATTTTCAGTTTTGTTGAACTTTTTTTGTTCTATATGTATTAAAGCTACGGCTACAAGCTAGTTTTTATTTCCCCCCCTTTAAATAATTCATTTTTGTTCAAATCAGCCACCCTTGTGTGAATCATTTCAAGCCACAGCTGTGTCCAATAATATAGCTTCATCCTTACAACTCCCCCAGCACACATAGCATCTGCGCTGCTCTGTCATTGTGAAAAGTGTCAGTGTGTGAGATGGTGCTGTGCACAGTATGCCTATTGTGAGTATCTGAACTCTGCTGGCCTGCTTATCTGTTTTGATTGTATTTTACATATGCTTTTTGCTTGACTCTGAGCTGTATTTGGGTTAAAGAAACCATAATGCACACATTTGTGCAGACAAACCGTACAATGAAATTAGTTTTTCCTAAGACAATCTTATTTTTTGTAAGTGAACATACAGTAGTGTATACGATGTGGCATGTTGAGCATGAAGTGTGTACTTCTATTATGCATCCTTCATTTCAGTACTTATTATTATACCGTATGTTCGTCTTGCATCAGACTAACCGGTGTCCTTACAAAATGTGACCCATGCATGAACTGAGAGATGAGCCATTCAAACCCAAAGGTTCTCTTTACCTTCCAGTTTGGGTCCAGAATTGTCCCGGTTCTGAGGGAACAGGACCTCCGTAAGTCACCAGTCTCCATTGCCTTTCAACCAACCAATCATTTTTCTTTTTCTCTCTATTACTGCCTGGTTCTCTCTGTTGTTGTCATTGGCTGTCTGGCTGCAGTAGGATGATGGGAAACACTGGTCCTTTCTATCCTTTGGCCTCTTTGGATGTGGCAGGATTTGGTCCTGTCAATCCAACAGTCCTTGGGTTGTTGTTGTTTTTTTCCTTCTGTAAAATATCACACAGAAAAGACACTAACCCTGCATGCATGTCTGAAATAAGCTTATTTTTTTCCTCTTACTTTACTTGGGTTTTCTCACCACATGCTTGCTAAAACTTACAATACCTCAACTTACTTTGAGAAACTTTAGGAAAGCTGATTTCTTTGGGTGTGGTTACTTAACTGACTGTGTGTGTCTCCAAATCCTGTGCTATGCTCGAGCTAACTATACGTGTCTCTTGTCTTGCCCCTCCTCTCCCCACAGTGACCGCGCCCTGGAGGTCTACCTCCGGCCTACCTTCTCTGATGACCGATCTGCACCCATCTTCTACTAATGGCCTGCTGTCCCCTTTTTCCAGTCATGGGGGGAGAAAAAAATGGCCATCATTGTAATATTTCAATTGTATTATGTTATCACACGAGGCCCCAAAAATGTGATTGGGGAAATTTCCCATTAATCATTTGCAGAGGCTTCCATCACCATTTAATTTGTCAGCCTGAATTTTCAAGCACAATAGATTTTATAAGTTACTTAAACCACAGCAGTAGTGGATAAGGTATGGTTAAGATGTTTAGTGATTGCATCTCATTATTATTTATCTGCACTTCTCTGATGGAATTGCGTTTTTCTTCAACACTATAATCAGCACTATACACTGTAAATTTCATTAAAGATTATTTACATTAATGAGCAGTGAAGGCGCCCACTGCATTAGTTGTTTAAGTTAGACCTGAGTGTCAACATAAGATGGTCGGAACAGTTTTCCCTGCATAACTGTAATGTGAGCTGAAGACAGACTTGTAGATTGAATACTGCCACAGGTACTCTAGCTAGAACTGGACAGCTGGTGAGTAAACTATAATTCTGCTTCTGTTTAATTGATATAGAACTATATATTTACTAGTTGTGATATATTCAGATTTTCAATGTGGGAACTGTGCCTTCTTCTTTTTCTTCTTTCCATTTTTTTTTTTTAATTTAAACATATGCTCATGACATTGTCCTTGTCATTCTGAAACTGGTTTGAGGGAACATGCGTCACAGTTTTAATTGTATTTTTTTATTCCAGAAAATGTCAATGGGATTATTTCACCCTTTTGTTTTTATTGCTTTTTTTCTTTTTTCTTTTTTTGCTTGAGTGAGCTTGGGCCGTGACATAATCTAAGAATATTTTTGAATTGGTAGTCTTTCCTTATCTTTGGATTTCAGTAATATCTAAGCTGCCAGATAGCCAGGAGATAAAACACAACGCAATTAGTCTTTTTTTTTTTTTTTTTAATAGTTAGCTTTGAGGGAGTGGTAGTTTATCATATAAGGTACAGTATTATCATAGCTTTGATCATTCATCCTCAGTATTATAAAGTACAGTCATCTGAGACAAGATCTTAGAACAGAGACAATATCTACAGTATAATATGTAGGGATGATGGGGTGAAACTGCGTGATCTAAAAGCAAAACATGTGTATGGTTGTGTGAATGAGCAAAAATGCCTTTTTGACTGCATTGAATCAACAGTTACACCATAAGAAAAGTCATTTTTTTAATGGATGAGTCCTTCCTGCTGAGAGAAATGATCATGCTTATGTTACACAGCTCATTTGGGCATCAAGTTTCAAATGTATTTTTTACTTTTATATAGCTATCATTTTCTCCATTTCTCACCTTTATCACTGTTTGTATATCTGTACTGTACAGAAAAATCCATATTAATCATCTTGTCCAAAATAAAACCAAATTGGCACAGACATTGTGTTTTTTATGTGTAACGTCGTATATTTTCATGTTTTGTTTGTTGCAGAAATCTGAGCATCTCTTGACACTGGTGCAGAAATGTATCACAGAGTCGAGAAGGGAAAAAAGTATTTGGATTTATTTGTTTAGGATAGTACAACAGCCATGAGTGAGGGACAAATAAGATTCAGCAATGGTGTTACTACTAGTGCATAGAACAACCCACCTCACCTTCTCCAAAGGCGTCAGACACTTAAGCCAATGGGCTTTGTAATATCTCTTTGGCAAATCATCTTTTTGAATGCTTGTACAAAAATACTAGCAATGTTTCGTTGTCTTAAACTTACAAGAACTTAAAAGGCATGGTGAAAGCATACAGAATTGGCACTCGGGGCTACAGAAGGATAGAGAGGGCAAGGGAGTTGTCAATACATTAGTAGTAATTCAAGTCAAGCTACCTGCTACGTGTTGATATAAGATTTATACAGTATGTCTTATTTTTAATGTTTTTTTTTTGTGTACCTCCAACCTGGACATCCAGCACAAATGTAAAAGATGTTTAATTTATGACACAGTTGACAGTACATATAAACTATACATAAAGATGATAAGTGACATTCGACATTTATGATTGCCAAGTTGACACTGACTCCATTGAACTGAGTTAGAACACCTCTCCATCCCTTTGTCATTATATCACTGATGAAGTGGGAATATGACACAAAATAAAGTGAACCTATATGTGGCACTGTGGACACAAACTGGGAATATCACGTGTTCACTGTTCACACAGCCATTTCCTTCTGGGGTAATGAAGAGCAAAGAGACTTTACAAAGTGCTTCAGCTAGATATGGTAACAGCAGGTATACAGTGTATGTTTTCATTAAGCACAGTGAGATGTGGTGAAATTAGCAACTGTCAACACCACTTTCTCCTGTCTTATCTAAGCACACTGGAGTCCCACAATCAGGATGATTTGTATATGACGTTGATGAAAAGACAAATTAAGCACCTTCAACTATGAACGCCATCCACCAGCCATGACCGTTAAATAGAATAAAATGTTTGTTTGGTAATAGTTAACAGCATCTTATGCAACGATCATTGAGCACTGTTTTCATACAATTCCAACAATGAGAACTTTAACAGTCTAAAGTTGGTGGAAAATACCAGGTCAATGGTAAGCAGATGGGCAAAGGTTGTCAGCTATGAAGCTTGTCATTTCATATATATATATAATATATATATATATATATATATAAGATTTCTATTACTATAAACAACATGATTTGACTTTCCACTTTCTAGGTCGTCACAATCAGGTTGCCAATCCAGCAGATATTGCTCTTTCTTTGTGAGATAAAAGAGCAATGTGCAAATTATTCAGGGTGTTTCACTACAATGTGAGGCACTGTCTCATAAAGGGTCACCAGGGTCAGATGCCCCAAATGCTGATAAAAATAAAAACTCTGTAAAACATATATAATGTATATAATGCTTTTCTGTGTTGAGAAGAACGTCTTCTGGTCCCAGTGGCAGAGCGCTCAATCTTTCGGACTATCTCCACTGTTCCCTGTTGAACACAAGTGAGAGTAAATATGTTTAAAGAAATAAGGAAATACAACTAAAAATGTACAACAGAGCCTAATCAAACCGATTCAGTTGATACCAAGTGACACAAAGATCTGTTTTTAGTGCCAAATAGTTACTTGGCTGTATGTCTGAAAATACTATAACTTTTAAAGTTTCATATCTCACATTATGGAAATGTCACTCAGAGACACTAGCCCTAACCCTAACCATAATCCATGGAAAAATGCCCAAACAAATCATTACTTCCAATTGCCTTCTTTAATCATAATCTTTAGATTCAATACAATAGACAGATTAGTATAGCTAAACTATCAGGATACCTAAACAAATTTGAATTAATGGACAGTCAAATAGTTTATACAGACCTGTTGCTGAGCCTATGTTTGAGTCGGAAACATGTGTGATGGAGAATCTTGAGACCATAAAACGGTTCAGTGCTACAGCGGCCGGTTTAGGAACCTCAGGACTGTTGGATATGGTTGTGGGAGAGGACGCAGGCATTGGTGTGGTGACAGGTGAGGATGAACAGGGCTCAAAAGACGGGTCATCTTTCCATGCATAACTCCCACCTGCATGCACACATGTAGAAAAAACTGACGATTAAGCCAGGATAAATCCGTTGTATCAGTTGGACTTCTTCTTGTAGTATTTTACGTTCTCACCTTCATTTGAGTTGTTTCTGTCTGTTTCTTCAGCAACGCAGTGTGTTTCACAAGACTGGCCTTCAAGATTAGGGTCAGGTAAGGGCTGGTGGTCAGAGGTCTTTTCCTCTGAAGAATCCTGTCCAGTGGGCTCTATTCCTGTGGAGAAGGCATAGTCAGCCAGCTCTCCAGTTGGGCTCTCCTGGAAATCATAAACCACAATTTAATTGTTAGTGACAGTCCACACTGCACAACTTACTACTACATGTCAAGTAACTTGATCTAATAACATGCCATACCTGGTCAAAAAGAAACACTGTAACATCGTCGAAAAAGGACACAGCTTTTTTCTTCCTCTCCAACTCGTCACAGAAGGACTGAGTAAGCAGGGTGGGCATCTTCAGGAGGCTGCGGAGGTGTCTAGCCCTGCTGCAGTCACTTACCACCACTGGTACTGTGGTGAAATCATCCTCACTCTCCTCACTGTCTTCATCTTGGATGTTGTAGGTCCTCAACTCTTCATCAGACTCGCTGTCATCAGAGTCATCTTCATCCTCTGCTTCCTCCAGCGGAGCTCTTACATCTTCTCCGCAAAGTTCTAACAATGATGAAGAAGTGGACAGGTCAAGAGGGCCATTGGAGTCTTCACATGAACTGTCCTGTGAGTCACATTCTTCTGCATCTATGTCCTCAAAATCTTCTTCATTTATTCCCACACTCTCCTTTCTGTCCTCTGTCTCCTGGACATTACTAAATTCAGGCAGCTCTTCCTCCTCTGTGGATCCATCACCATTTTCGTTTTCTTTGCGGGGCTCAGCTGTGTGGTTTGTTAAGGTAGAGTCTGAATGCAGTGACTGGATAGAGGAGCAGTCTTCTTCTCTCCTTCTCCCCTCTTCGTGGTTTGCTGAGGCCTCATGGACAGTGGAAGACGGTTCTGACCCGATGGAGAACTCTGAGGAAGGTTCATCTCCTGAGTGCTCTGTCTCCAACCCCAGATCATTATCTGCAGGAGCAGACTCTTTGGTCAGGCAACCACCCATCTGTGGAGGAAATGGTGACAATAAGGACAACCCAGGGGTGGGAAAAGAATCGGGTGAACTCGTGTCAGGCTCTGATGTCACCAGAACACAACGTTTGATGTGTCTCTGATTTGATAAAAGTTCCCTGTTGTTGAATTGCTTTCCAGCAGAATCCTCATCTCCTATAGATCTCAATTTCTCAGCAGGAAAGTAACAATCCCCTGGACCTACAAAGAACTTTCTGCCTTCCTCTTGAGGACTAATCTCATTTTCAGCATCATAGTCAGAGAAATAGGCTGAGTCCCTGTACGGGTTCTTATCAGTCAGGCTCTTTAACTGCAGCTCTGAGGTGTTTGTGGAAGTGTATACCCCTTGTCCTAAACCCACCTGCAGAATAAGTCCAGCTTCACCACCCAGCCTGGGGCTCATCTCACCACCCAAAGGATCTCCAAGCTCTTTGAAGATAAACTCTGGAGATCCATTGTTCTCTGTGTCATAGCCACTGTCCAGGGACTTGGGCAGAATGGGTGTATTGAAAGAATCAGGGCTGAAGGCCTGGTCACAAGAGCTTGATATTGATGATAACAGATTAAAGGTGTCTACAGAGTCAGGAGTTCCTCCTGGATTCTTCAGTGGGCTGAGGACTTCCTCCTCTGCGTCGGCATAGTCAAGGTTGCAGTCAGCAAAGATCCCTGATGTAATATCTGTGATGTCATCATCATCATCATCGTCGTCATCCTCACTGTAGTCACCAAGTCCAACCAGGCAATTTCTGGAGACTCTAATCCCCACTCCACTGTCTAAAGTTTGGCTGTTCTCTGATGTCCCTGCATAGTCCCAGATATTATTTCTCTGCTTATCTGCCGAGTCTCCTGCTTGACCACTCTGAGGCTCCTTTAAAGAGGACGGGGACTTTACATAGCTTCCTTCGGGTGTCCTCTCAGAAAACATTTTGTCTCCATTAAGAAATGTTTGCATCTCATATTTTTGTTTCATTTTTAAACCCTTCATATTCATATTTGAACTGGTGAGACAATCAATAGGTTGCGTATTATCTGCAGTTATGTTCTTTTTCACTTGAGTGGCAGCTTCTTCTCTTTCTTTGTGGCATAATTGAATATATGAGCCTACTGCTGTGGGCTTGCTAGCAGCATTACAACAAGAGTCTCCTCCTCCCTCCAAAGTGCCACAAGGCCCGAAGCTATGGAAGGTCCTGGTAGTGGCTTTGGTTAAAGACCATAGTTCTATTGCATTTGAATCAGCAATATACTGAAGATCCAGATAGCTGTCATTTCCACTGCCTGTCTGCCTACTGTCAAAGCTCAGGCTGTTGTTGTTTGCTGAATGGTTGGAGATCCAGTTAGTGGCCTCTCCCTCAAAAAGTTCATCCTCAGTTTCTCCACTTCTCCGGTGACCCATTAGCAGACCATTGTCTGTTCCTACATCAATGCAAACGTGGTTAACAATTGGTAGTGTTTTTCTAAGGGAACCTACCATATTATGACAACTTTCATTAGCCACGCTAAGGCCTGTGTTCGCTTCAAGGTAGGGATCGCAGAAACCTAGGCTGGGGCTGCTGACTGCTTGTGACAAACTGCGATGGTTTTCTAACCGCCCCTCTGGATGGACATGGTTTGATTGGGACTCTGTTGACGTTTCCAGTTCAGATACACAGGGCACGCAGCGTGTTTTGAATGCTGCTGACTGTTCACAGTCATCACGATTAGATGAAAAGCCATTGTGGGAGTGGCCTAAGTTTAGAGGGCTGGTATTGGATACATGCCTTAGCAGTGGCTCCATGGTTAATTTGACGGTAGGACTTGAATCAGTGGATTTGGTGTTGTCAGCAGTTGACCAGTATGCACTAAGCTGTGTCTTGGATGAAACAGTTCGACTCTCAGAAGACAATCTGCTGTTGCTGGCTTCCAGTCCTGGGCTATAGTCCATAATGCTGTCATCCAGGTTAATGTTACAATCTACTGGTTCCTCTATGCGAATGTAGTACTCACTGTTGACTGAGGGGCTATGGGCACTCAAAACCGGGACCACACCGGGATGTTCGCATTCATAATAGGATGGGGACATGCTTGAGGTCAGGCTGTCATTCTTACAACCTCCTGATGTGGGTCTTTTGCTTGAGTAGTAGATATCCTGGTAGTGTGGGTTCCCATGGCCCAGTGGCCCACTGGTGGAGGACGAGCAATAGGGCTGCTCAGCTCGAGCCTGCTCCCATTTGTACTCAAAGTTGAGACCATGGCTAGTCTCTGTGACAGTCAGTAGGTCGTCTCCTGTCTCAGAGTGGAAGCTATCAGAAAAGTGCTCCAGTAGAGGGAATGAGGAAGAGGCAGAGGAGGCCAGCTCCACTGCCTGAGTTTTGTCTGCACTGGGGATGTCAACTGAGGTGGGTGTAGGGGTCAGGACTAGGGCTGTGGATGTTGCTGTGTGGGAGGTGCTCCCAAGCAAGTTTGGTCTTAAGGCATTCCAACGTTGCTCAAAGTCTTCCTCAGCTTCACTGGAGCATTTGGCACACAGGTATGTAACCAGAAGGTGTACTTCCTCGCTGGTGGGTCTCAACTCTGGCTGTAGCCAGCAGAACAGCATTACCTCATACCTGGACAGAAAGGATGTTTTTTCATAAACATAACCACAGAAAGGTACGTATTAGTCTTAAAAAACATTTCGTTTTATAATAAAGAGAGAGGAATATCTAAAAGTCAGAAAAGGGAGTTAGGCAAACATCAAAGCAATATAAAGATAACTTCTAACTTTTATGGAAACGCCTTGCACTTATTTATGGCACTAGCCAATAATGTGTAAAATATATAAAGGAGATGCCTTGCGGAAGATGTCTAGATTCCTCTTTGTGGATCTGTGTGGCTTCTCAAGTGTTGATAGCAAACTAGTTAAAAGCTAAATGGTGAGAAACAATTTAAAAAAAATAAATCAAAACAACATTTGGCTGGCTTCCCAGGTGAAGAAGAATGAGGTAATGTAACGCTGGTTGATTCCAAGGCGATTGTAAAGCATATGATTATGATTATCTGCATTATCTGATTATCCCCATCTGCACATTAAAGAGAAATACTGTATTAATTCATTGGTCAATGTGAGCTGATGGCCAAGTAATGTCAGCATTGTATCTTATGTGCCATCAGTATGCTGTATTTCTGTCTTGTTTTCTGAGTTTGTTTCCCTGACTGTGTGGCCATGCATGCATATCTCACCAGCGGTCAGCCAAGGGAAACTGGAGTTGGGGTTTGGGTAGCTTGAGCTGTTGTTCCTTCACAGCATATGTCAACACCTGTCTGTCAGAGTAGTGTCTGTATGGTTGGTTTCCCAGCTCAAAAAGTTCCCACACAGTCACTCCCAATGACCTGGAACAGTCAAAGATGGTACATGGTAAATGGCTTGTATTTATGTAGTGCTATTCTACCTATCGGTACACTCACAATGTCACATTTACCCATTCGTTCACAGTGTACACAAATGGCAAGTTGGAAGCAACTCTGGGGTTCAGTGTCTTGCTCAGGTCACTTGCGCAAGACGCTGCAGTCCATATGCCTCTGGTTCATGGACAGCCCATTGAACCTTCTGAGTCACAGCCACCCAGATATCATTAAGTTCAGTGATGCTGTCCCAGAAATGGGGAGAAACCTTTGTGCCAAAAGTAATAATAGCAGAACAAATCACACTAAAATATGTTCCTGGATGTGATCTCAAACTGAGACTGTCCAAGATGTTTGGTGAGTTACAATCATCACATACAATCACACATCCCTCACATACAAATGAAGAATAAACATTTAATTAATATATATTTTGCTATATGTGATAAGATAGCTTGATAAATCTGAAACATTATTTCCAGCATGCCTGGTGTATCTCACCATATGTTGCTGCTTTTGGTATGGTCAACGACCAACAAGTTTCCATGGACCTCATCTATGAGCTCAGGTGCGATCCAGCGCAGGGGCACCCAAATCTGGTCTTGTGTCACATAATAGTCATCCTACATAATTTTACAAAATAAATTAAATATTGTAGGATTAAAAATTGTCACATTCATATTTTCATTTGTAAAAGACTGACCTTGTATCTGCTGTGAGAAAGGCCATAGTCTCCAATCTTAACTGACATTTCTGAAGTTAGCAGGCAGTTTCGCAAAGCCAGGTCACTGTTGAGGCAAAGAAACCTTCTTAGAAACATTTCTACACTCTGATTTAATACATACTGAGTGCATTTGAAAGTTGGCTTTGAAAAAGTTTCTGTTTTTAAAAATATAAAGCATTCCATGTTGCCAATTAAAGAATATCACTAAATCATGATAAATGTACCCACAGATTGAATTAAAATGTAACATGAAGTAGATACATGCACAGTAACGGATACAGTTTCTTCTCACCTGTCTGTGTAAAGACACACACTAAAATAAGTCACTCTTGATCTTACCTCCTCCGTATTTGGGACATTGTAACCTTGACTGCTTTGACCACCACCACATGGCTGAGAGAGCAAGAGGGGCTCGCCCCCGGCAACAAAATCACTGATGCTGGAGTTTGTGACAACTACTCATGCAGCACCAGGATGTTGTTGCAGGGAGAGACCAGCAGGAGGCACACAGTCCATTCAGGTTGATACTTCCCTTGTAGCGCATTAACAATTGGATTGATGAAAGTAAAAGGAGGGGGAATGACATAATGTACCTGTGTATGAATTTGTTTTTGTGGAGGTGCAGAAGCCCTGAGGCAATGTCGCATGCCATTCTCTGGAGGATCAGAGGGTCAGGAGTCTCAGAATCAGCAACCCGACAACTGCGGAGATAACTCTTCAAATCGCCCTATGAGGAGAAAGGAAATGAGGGTGTGAGCTGCTCTGGCCATTGATGAGTGCTGAACCAAGTAAGAAAATGATTGAGTATATGTGAGGTACTGAATAAATGAAATTGTATCACTGTGTCCCACCAGAGGGCAAAATTCCATGACCAGAAGATATGGCGTGACCTCTGAACACTGTGCCAGGCACTGCAGGAGGGCAGGGTGCTGGAGGGTTCTGGCAAAGCAAATACCATTTAAATAAATATGAATGCACCATGTCCATGCATGTAGTAAATAATCAAGATCAATCAGTCACGTAGTTGGATTTTTAGGGTGCTATTCAGGCACTACAGAGAAGTGTTATGTGATGTCTTAGTGAGCTGACCGGTACGGCTGAGCCTCTTCCAGGAATTGCATCTGATCCTGGACACTGGCACTGGCCTTCAGCTCCTTTACCACCACCTTGGTGGTCTTGAGACCCACATTGACCTCGCCCAACAGAACCTTGGAAGCATACACATGAGGGAGAGCTGAGTCAGATTTTAGATAAACAATAAATAGCACCAACATGCAGTTGTAAAACTGAGCATTGAGCATATATAACATTCCCTTGACTCCCTCGATTTACATAGTGAGATTTGGAATGCTGTAAATCAAGGGAATCAAGGGAATGTTACAGTACATACAGCACAGTAAATTGTAAAGAATCAGGTGTAACTGTGAATTTTACCAATTGACTATGGAGAAAACACTGTTACAAGATTAGCCTCACTAGAGTGATATCATTATCGAATTACCCTGGCATTCCACAAAAAGTTGAATGCATCTTAAAATACAGTTAGTACAGTAAAGGATAGCTGCAGCTGAACAAGTTAAAGCAAGTGATAACGACTATAGAACGTGGAAGCACATTTCTGATCATATGCATGTTTTAAGAACAAAATAAATGCTTGTTTACCTTGCCAAACCAGCCATGTCCAATCTCCTTTAGATACAGCAGACTATGGCGACCGAGGTCTGATGATTTCAGCAGTTGGACTAAAAGTTAAAAATAGCAAAGACATAAGATTACTTTTATACAGGGAAAAACTGCTAAAAATATGAAGTGAGAAAAGTAAAGATTCAACGTTCAGAATTGTCAGCAGATATAGAATAAATATGTAACCCAATGCAGGAAAACCACAAAAAAGATAATGAAAATCTCAAACAAGAATGCATTCACAAAGGAAAAGACAACATGGAAGCAAATAAACTAAAATTTACAACTTTCCAGTCAGATTAAATCATATTATGAGAAAAGAAAAAAGCTTATCGTCATCATCACACAAATTCACCACAGAGACACCACAGTGCTGCAAAAAACATTACATCATGCACAAAAAGAAATACCTCCATGGATTCTCATATTACAGGAATGGAGATGCTGATGGTGAGTGGAAAGCTGACGATGCTGATGATGGAGCAATGGAGTGGCCAGCCACTCTGAGCACCTTGTTGGGGACTGAGTCTAAGACCCTTGGTTCAGATTGTGAGAACCAAGAGCCCATGGCCTCAGGGCCAGCCCCAGGTGTCTTAGCCTTATTGTGCGCTGTGGAGATTGAGCCCATGGTCACAGTGTGTGTGTGAGAAAGCCTCGGCAGGATTTAACCCTCCGAGCCCTTGCACAGCTGAACAAGCTCGCCACGCTGCCTCTCCCCGTCCGCACCATGCTCATCCTCCAACTGGGACACACACAAACACACATACTGTCCTCGTCTAGAGCTCTCCAGCTGTCGAGAAAACACCAGACTCCTTGGTTCCTATACAGACTATACTCAAATCTACAGCACACCAAAGGCGAAAATGATCCCAGATTCGAGCCAGTGACTTGATCTGTCGCCGAGTTGAGGCAGGAGTTCTGAGGTGGATGTCTGCTCTGGCTGCTGAGATGTTCTGGTCATGTATCACGCTTGGTGTGATTGCCATGCATGCATGCATGCCATTTGACGTACTAGTGCGCAGCTTCTAGACACCCAGTAGTGACATAAGGTCCCCCTTGTCACCCGGGACAGTAGCATTCCTCAGCCAAACATGACACAAACACAGCTCTGTCCAATGCAGAAAAGACTTCTGTCATACACACTCACCACTCCTATCTTAAGCCTCCACCCCCTGCTCTTAGGTCCTGGTGAATGCCACCACCCTTCCCCTGTCTCTCCTCATTCTGTCACAAACCGCTCACTGTATTCTGCCCATAATGCCAGTCCTCCAGTAGTGCGTTCCATGGACGTTTCAGCCCGGCCTTATGTTCACCCACTGCCCAACCAGCCTATAACAGGGCCATTGTTTAGTTCACTCACTCACACACTCATGCAGCGTCTCCTGGTACCCAGTGAACCAAACACATACACAGTCACAGGCATGCAAAGAAGACACACACAAGGTCCATTCTCCACTGGAATGCTGGGCAGAGGTTGTCACCATGATAACAGACCCACACTTCTCCAACCCAACCCCCCAGCCTGCACCAACCCTCCCTGACAGAGAGAAAAGAGAAGAATTAAGAAGTAGAATTGGAGATGTGCAAATGTGCAATGTGTAAGTGTGAGTGTGCATTCCTGTCCTAATAATGGTATTCCCAGGGAAGATGGTAGGGTCTGTTGGGGCAGTAGGATCATTGGGACTGTGGAATGAAACACACACAATCACTTCACACATTCGCTTCGTTGCATTAAGCCTAAGCAGTGGGTTTGTACTATCAGATCAATGGCAAATGTTGTACTGTGTGTTCGAATGTTCTGTAACTGATGCTATTAGTTTTGTTCTCACAGCAACATTCATTCATTACGTGTACGTAAGTGTGGGGGTGGATCATTTATTATATTTGAATAGTGTGTATGCAGGAGTTTCCAATGATGTGTGGCTAGCAGTGAATTAATAACCTGTTAAATTCTTATCCTTTGGTTTATTGATGCTGTAGTTGTCAAATACAAATCCTGTCCTATCGCCTTGGTGTTTTCACAGTTTGAAATTCATATGATAATGATATAAATAATGTCATATGTTCAATATCCAAGTATATGACAAACATACACGCAAAAACTGTAAATACAACACTAGCACACATGTCTTTACAGAAGAAAGGAGGAATGACTGCGGAAGGAGACATTCTCCCTCTTCTACAATCTCTCCTTTCGCCATTTATCTATTCCTCACCCTGCAACACCTGGACCAATCACACAGCAGTAGCTATGGGGGATAGAGCCGAGGCTAGTGATTGGCTGCAAGCCTGAGGCCGCCTTGTCCAATCATTGCTGACGCTCACATCCTGGGATGCTGAGCAGCAGCTCACCTCCCTTCTGGTTAATGCAGACAGCAAGTGAGTCATGCAGGGTGAGGCACACTGAGCACCCAGGATCTGGCATACACTGACATCCACACACATGCCATTTAAATGCACATGCACATGTTTGATTTGGAATGAACTGAAAAATACCTAAAAAAAAAAAAACAGTGTCTTTGCTGGGAAGCATCACATTAATGACATTTGATTGAGTGAGCATCATGCAAAACAGGAACATGTGTCTGAATTCATGTCAATGTAATGTAATATGTGTTTAAGAAAACAAACAGAGCTCCAGAAATAACATACAGTGTTGTTAGGTCAAATTCCTTCCTCTCCAGTGGGCTAGTTTTCACATAAAATAAGCTATGCAGCCCTGCAGTAGGTAGTTGATTTCTAAATATATTGCACAATGGACAGATGTCTGCCCCTTGTTGAGAAAATGTTATAGATAATGAAATACTGATATAAGATAACCAATGACAAATTCCACACTTCTTTTCCACTAAGCTTTTATGCTTTGTCTTGGTTTTACAGTTTCATAGTTTCATAATTCGCTTGTGTCATAATGCAGAGGAGTAACAACCTTTGGTAGATCTGTTAAAATGGTAGAATTATGACAAGGATGAGGATTAAACTCAAAATCAGTTCACGACAAGTTCAAATAGATATACATGCTGTACATTACATTACATTACATAAGTGTTATGTGCCAGTGGTGTAGTGTAGTTTCTTACTGGATCTGCCAGGCTGTTTGGAGACAGGCAGGGAGACCTCCGTGAGGGGAAGGATGTAAACCTCCGGGCCATTCTGGGAGGAAGGAGAGGCCAGGGCGGAGAGATCTGCCTGGTACTCCTCACCCTCAGTGTTTTCAAACTCCTGGCGCAAAGATACATGCTGGGATTAGTCATCCACTCACAGTCGTCCTTCTTCTGGGATAGTGGGAGACAATGGTCTGACTGTGAAGGCATTCAAATGCCTTGAGGCACAACCACCTACCCGTTCACCGCAGTCATGTACATTGTGGGGTGCATTGTGTGGGTCACATTAATTCCTACGGCTATTCAAACTGTATACACAAAGCCTTTCTTTTTTTCATTCATTCTTTTTTCCTTCCTCATACATACTCCCGAACAATAGAACTTCACATGTACAATCATACAGTTAATATACAGTATAATACATGTTGAATATATTTTAACTTAGGATTAGTTTTGTAAATAACATGTAAATAACATGTCCAGCTGTTCCATAGTTTACTGTGTGACAGTAAAACTATGGATTGGAGTTTACTATAAAGAGTTAACCAGAAATAACCTTTACAGTGTAGAAGTAAAGTGTCTGCACCACTTTCAGAGAAAGACAGGTGTCCAATCAGCTGTGCATAATACGCTCTAGGCCCTATCAACAGATTTACCCCCTTCTTCGTCATCACTGGTTTTAAACCCAAAGTGTAGCTTGTATTGACTATATCAGCTTCAGAAGGAGACTTATTTTATACTTGAGCATACTAGAGGAAACTCCTCCATTGTCATTACATGTATACCCCTCCACTTCTTATAGATATAGAAAACAGTAGCTTAAAAATAAAAAAAATTTCAAATCTGACACGTCTCCATTTACCCAGTCACCTATTATTTATTGCTTTTAACACAGAGACATTGATCCACCTTCTGGCTATAAATGTTAAGAAAATACAATGCAGTAGTAGATACAGAGAGAAACAAAACATTTTATAAACAGTAACATGGACAACTCTATAATGTGGAATAGGAGGTTTCTATTAATACTATTCTCCAAGTAGGTGTGGGACACCCTTACCAGATAAATGATACAGGTTTGGACAGTGGTGCAGTGGTTAGCACTGTTGCATCACAGCACAGTGGTTATGGGTTCCAACCTGCCGGCTGGCTTGGACCTTTCTTGTGTCAGCAAGGGTTTCTTCTCACATTTCCAAAGGCATGTTAGGTTAATTGGTGACTCTAAAATGCCTGTGGGTGTGAATGTGAATGGTGACCCTCTACACAATATACAGAATATAGTGAACACGTTTCCGAATTAGGTTAATTGACTAAATCTGAACCTTTCTCGAATAGTATCATTAGGTAAAATTTGAAATGGGTTCTTAATTTGTAGATAATGTGTTAAAATAGGTCTTGATTATATCTGAATAAAACTTTAGTAGGGTTAGTATTGTTAATCATAGTAATAATAGACTACCAAAAAGAAAGAAAAAGTTATTATTTGTTACAGCCCTAAACTTAGTAGTAGAGAAGTAGTTTTAACTCTAGAAACTTAAGTAACCAAAAACTGTAGCAATGTCAGTGTTATAGCACTTTGTATTTATAATGAGTAAGTGGGTGTGTGTACACGGGTGAGGCAGGGGGTGCAACGGTATGTGGATGTGGAATTTATATGTGGGTTTGGGGAAGGAGGGTGGGAGTGGAATTTATATGGTTATGTTTGTAGTCTTTTTCTAAGGAGTATGTGGACATGCAATGACAATAAAAGCATTATGATTCTGATTCTGATTCTGATTCTAAGCACCCCTAGACGCTGTGATGCTGTCCTAAGCATGTCCTACCACATGAAACATAGATTTTTCCATCTACGCTCTAGCTAATGAACCGTTAACTTCTAACCTCTATGTGCAGCAGCGACAGAGAAAAGGAAAAAGGGTTCAAATGAAACCGGGGGAAATGGGATTGGATTGATGCAAAATATTGTAATGGCTCAGTTTGAACGTCCGTGTGGTTCGATATGTGTTGACTAAATCGCTAGTGTGTATATACCGGAATGTGTGTTTTTCATTCAGGAGAACCATCTGCCACTCTGCTACAAGTGAAGTGTGAAAGCGAGCACCTGGCTGTGAGTCAGCCTTGCATAGCTCCCCAGAGAGCCTTCAGTTTAGAAAGCACTTAATACCCAGCCTCGCACTACACGCTTCGGTAAGAACACTGCGGCGGAGAGGAATAATGAAGTTTTTTGGCCTGTGCAACAGTGCAATTTTGCAGATGCCCAAGAATGGACACCTTGCAAGTGAGTGGTTGAGAGAGAATGACAAATAGGATTTAGTTATGTTTGCTACTAAATTACAAAATTAAGATTTTTATATTTTTTAAGCATAAAAAAGTAATAAGAAAACAGCCAGCATGGAGTACTGTTACCCACTCTGCCCTACTTAAATGTCCAAGAACATCTTTTTCAGCTCGTGGTCAGCTGTTTGGTAGCTCCATTTTCCACCTGAACTCTCTGATGACAAGGTACTGGAAGACAATGTTTCTGCAGGAATAAATAGTGTCATATTGTTGTATCAGTCTAAAGGTTGAACCGTGGCTGATCAAGAAAAAGGGAATTAACTATTGTTTCACAGTGTAAGGCAGGTGCACTATTCAGCAGGCTATTACAATACAAAATCACAAATATGCTATATTGTGAGACACAGTCCAGAAACCTATTGTTTTATTCAGGCTCTAATGTATCTATTTTACAGCTAAAACGAACAATTATGAGACTTATATAAATAACAAATATAATAATTATAAATAAGAAACTTGTAGCAGCCACTCCAGCTGATTTACAGTTTCTGCTCCCTCTCCCTCACCATATGCCACATGCCTGTGTCAATCACTGTCAGACCTCATCAGCCACTTAGCTCAGCGCTGGTCTTTGACACAGCATGACTGAGTCACGCTGGAAGCTGAAGGCAGAGACAGTGCGTGCCACCCAGTGATGGGAAAGGGTTCTCGGTTGCGTCACCTGCATACAATGAGGCAACAGCTCTCAGCAAGACTTTAGTTGTAGTTTTGAAGTATTGAATCATTTTTAGTTCTCTGTCAGAATCAGTTCAATTTATACTTATTTAGTTTCATAAGGGGCGGCACAGTGGCGAGGTGGTTAGCACTGATGCCTCACAGCAAGAAGGTCACCGGTTCGAATCCATGGGCCGGCTGGCCTTTCTGTGTGGAGTTTGCATGTTCTCCCTGTGTCTGCGTGGGTTCTCTCCGGGTACTCCGGCTTCCTCCCACCATCCAAAGACATGCTGGTTAGGTTAATTGGTGATTCTAAATTGGCCGTGGGTGTGCATGTGAGTGTGAATGGTTGTCTGTCTCTGTGTGTGGCCCTGCGATGGACTGGCGACCTGTCCAGGCTGTACCCCGCCTCTCGCCCGATGACAGCTGGGATAAGCTCCAGCAGACCCCCGTGACCCTTAACAGGACTAAACGGGTATAGAAGATGAATGAATGAATGAATGAATAGTTTCATAAGTCAGCTGTTTAGTGACCTAATGGAAAATGATCAGGTTTGATTTTAGGTTCTAGTCAAGGTTTTTTCCGGTTAAAAGGCAGTTCTTCCTTGCCACTACTGGCTTAGAGCTTGCCTTGGGTTCTAAAGCATCTTGAGATCATTTTTAAAATAACACATATCCAGCATTGCATGGTATATACCTATCACCCTGCCCTGCTTAAATGTCCTTGAGCAAGACATTTCCAGCTTAGGGACTGCTTGAAGACAGTATCCCTGCAGGAATCAATAGCGCCATATTGACATGTCACCAGGTTGGTGGACTATGACACAGTCTTTTCAGCGGCACTATTCAGCAGTGATGGGCCTTTTTCACGTATTATTTCTGACATTTCATAGACTGCATGCCTAACCATATTTACATTTTCTTCCACACTGTAATTAAAAACAAATCATCATCAGGACAAAAAAATCTCAATAATAAAAGTATAAATTGGTGTTATGGTTGTTTTTTGTTCATTTTTTATGATTTTATGATTTTATCCCTACTCTTTTTATGACTTATTGAAAGACAATGCAATATATAGACATTTTATTTTGAACAACAGTTTAAATAAAATGTCCAGTTTGTACGATTTAGGTAGATGATTTGCCCTAAATCAAATAAATACTTGTTGCTAGATGCCACTAACCATCTATGCTGCACGTTTAAAAAAACAATGAATAAAATAATGCTTTTTTAATGTCTGCTTATCTACTACAAGTAACGTACTCATCCCCTTATTCTGTGACATTCACTGCACATGCTGTGGAGTCAGTTCTCTCACTTCCTTCAAGGGACAGCAGGGGGCTCACCTTGAAGCCGATGTCTCCCTTTTTGCAGCAGAGGCAGGCCAGCATGAGGAAGACGAAGGTGAAGAGGCCAGAGAAGGACACAGCTACTACCGCCAGAGACGATGGCCAAGACAGCTCGCTCAGGGGAGCTCCATCTGCAAATTAGAAGATGGAGTAAATATTAAACAAGTGGAGATCAGATAGTAAACTGCAAGGTCGTACAGGAAATTAGAAACAAAATAGAGGGAGCAGAGATATGTAAAGTTTAGACTGGTTTATTGGCAGTCAGGTTCATCTCTCTTGACTCTCTGTAGCTCTCTGTATCTGTGACTGCTATGGGGTGGGGGTGCCTGGTCTGGTCTAGGTGGGTGGTACATGTCTAAGTAACAGCCCAAAAGTCCAAAATTGTCCCAGCAGAAAATTTAAGTTTCACAAGATGGTTAATGTTATTTACTTCTCCTAGTTTTAATGTTGTGGCGGATTGGTGTTTATTCTTTGGGTCTGTGACAAATACGTGCAAAGTATAGACATATGGATATTGGTCACGTACTTTGTGCAATGTGCAGTGTTTAAAACCTGTCATTCGTCCTTTCAGCATATGTGCAGCACGTATGTGTCAGTTTGTCTTTCAGCATGTAGTAACTTATTGTGGGCCAGAGGTTATATATACAGTTTGAGCACCAACATAAGATCTGATCTACAGTTTAATTCTCCTGTCAGTCAGCACAGATGAAAGACAAGAGACAAAGAGAGCAAGTGGGAGTCACTTTTTCTACTCGTCCCGAGATTGATTTGAACACATTTACGCCATAAAGTATTCATGAGTTTTCACTGACATGCATAACAACACACTGTAGCCAAACATAACACAAGGGACTTACCCTCAGTCCGTTAAATAGTAGACACTTAATGGAGGTTATTTTATCACCACCTTTACCACTGCCTGCCTTAGAAGTCAGATGGGAGCAATGAGGAGAGCTCTACTCTAGCTTGTAGAAAGCATGCTCACATACAGCTATGTGTATATATAATCCTTATTCATATTTATTTTGCATGTTTATTTTGATTCTTTTATTCACTGACAACATGAAATTGTTCCCTAGTATGGGCTGAGGTACAAAAAAATCCTGCATCTTAGAAAGAAAAATAACTTATCAAGGGATCTTGTCAGCATTATGTTCTCAAACTTCACAGAGCACATGGTGTATAACTGAAGTGTACTCATCCTGCATTTGTAGTAACAATAACCCCCTTTCTATATGTATTATAAATCTATTAAAGAAGAGCTTTGGCATGCCGTTATGCTCTTACTCCAGAATTCACTTTATCCCTTTATCCCTGTGAGAACAACACAGACACACACACAGCATGGAAGTTCAGTGTAGGTCTGCTAAAGTCTGTCATGCTTGTGTGGGGTTTTTTCCACCTCACTGACTGAGGTGGAAAAATGAGGCCTGGTTAAAGAACTGCAAGATGTGAGAAAGTATGTGTGGGCATCAACCTACCAACCCACATCACCATGGTAACATTCTGATCATACTACTTGATATTGGCTATTACAGTGTGATGAACCTTATGACCCTCCTTCTTTCACCACCTTTGGAGCAGACACATTTTTGCTGATGCCCCGTTCATCTGTCCCCTCTGTCCTATTTCCATGTATTATGCAGTGACAGCTTGTGAAAGTGTGTGTGTGTGTGTGTGTGCACGCGTCTGTATGTGAGAGTGCCTGCGAAGTGCAAGAGAAGGCGACTGCGAAATTAAACCAAGAAGCGTATTTTCAGGATCCATCACACACCACAACGGGTTACACTGTGTAGAGGTCAGAGGTCTTCAGTGTGTTTCCTTTAGTATCGTGATCAAGAGGCTATAAAAATAAAACCAAAGTAAATGTGCAAACTTTCCCATCTACCACTGTGTAGAAAACAATCTGCGCAAATATCAAAGAAGTTTCAGCTTCAGTCATTTACCTACAGTATATAGCTGGATGGATTGATGGATGGATGGATGGATGGATGGATGGATGGATAGGAATCAGGACATGGAGGAGTAGAGAGAAAGCATACTCCACAGATGGGAGTATTCAGCACCGGTACCAGCTGAATCAGAGGTTATGATGACTCAGGACTCACTGAAGGACAGAAAACATACACGTGTTGTATACACATTATACACACTATTGAGGTAGCTGTCATGGTGTACCAGTCCTGGGGTTGATCAATTGCTCTTATTCCTGCTTGCTTTTGTGGCCCGAGGTGTTTGGAACATGTACCTGTACGTATTGATCTTTCATTCAGTAAGAAAAGACTTCAAGTCAGGGCTATGGACAGATGAAGCTGTGTTGTGTGATCAGAATGGGAACTATGGGAATGAATAGTGAATTTATGGTATTCTTTTGTCTTTTGTTCAGTCTTGTATAAAATAAACTGATCATCAACCTACCCAGACTTCAAGGCGTGCAGTTATCCACTCCTACCTGAATGCATAATTATCCAACCTGCTTATGATACCTTTTATTACACCAACCAACTCACCTCTAATGGAACTACTATTGTCACTGACAGTTTTATGGCACTGTGCTCCTGTTTATCCCTGTTTATGAGCACTCTGTATACTCATTAAGCATTTCTACAATTAATATGAGTGCCAACTCTATCTATTCTGTTTTATTCATTGTGAATCATCTCTCGTGCAACATGCACCAGCTATATTTTTTACTCTTGTATGTATGTATGGCTGACCGATGTATGTTTATCTTGTTCCCTCTTCTCTTCTATATAACTTTGTTTCAGAACACAGAAACCTGCTAATTTAACAGGGATGTTCACACTTTATATAACCACTGTACATCATTATGTACACCAGAACAATGGTCTTCCCTCAGATTAATCATGGCAATCTATAAAGACCTGTGGCAGTTCTAATGTTGACATTTCAGTGATTGCTCCATATGGGTGGAAGTGTCGCTTTCCCTGGTCCCCACAATTTAGAGCAGCTTTTAGTCCCTTGGGTTGAGCCAATTTCGAAAAGTGGGTCTTTAGTGGCTCAGTTAGCCCCTACCAGTCTGTCTCCTACCTACACCAAGGCCAGGATGGAGCCCTCCTTACTCAGATCTAGGAAAACATCAAGCCTCAAGTCAATAAAACCAAAGTTTGAGTCCAGGTTAAATGTATTTACTGTTTTCATTAGGATTGAGCAGACGTGTGACCAAAATTTTTCTTTTAGTTATGAGCATTTTAATGCTCAAAGGGGGATTGTAATGGAAAATTTTGTATCACAGTGTACCTTACACCATCAACATCCTGCTCTGCATATGCTCATGATTTGGAATGTGTTTGAACTGCGTGGAACCCTGACTGAATGTGTGGACCTGTCACTTGTATGAAACACTGCATAACTGATAAGCAAGTTGAGGTGTTACTATTGACATTTATACTACACTTTCATACATCTTTGTTTTACTGCTTTGAGTTCAGGTCATAATTGCAGGCCATCTGTAAGGGAGGCCTGGCGGAGGAGCTAGAGAGCAGTGAACAATGTGACCTTCAGCAGATACAGGGTATAAAGGAAATCTCATTTTGTGAACTCGTTGCTCATTTGCCACTATCAGTGCTTTGTGCTTTGTCTGTGCTGTGAGCCCATCTGTAGATGCTGGATTAAACTGAAAAGACCGGAGTGTTCTGATTTCTTGTTTCTTAACAGAAATTACCACTACACCTCACAGCAAGAGGCTCTGGGTTGGGACTGGGAATGTTCTCCCTGTGCCTGCGTGGGTTTTCTCCGCTTTCCTCCCACAGTCCAAAGACATGCTTGTTAGTTTAATTGGTGATTTTAAGCGTACCTTAAGTATGTGTGTGAGTGGTTGTCTGTCTTTCTGTGATAGCCCTGGTGATAGACTGGTGTACCAGCATCAGTTGACTATTACTGCTCTACAACCTGTAAACATGCAGATGGTATACACATACGCAGAACAGTGGACCCTTTCACAGTTAACAGAGGAATTATGGAAATTACCGTAACTTAGTTTTGTAGGTCTGGGGAAGGTACAGCTTCCTCTAAGTCTGTAAGAGGACGTCATTGTAGGTCCACAATAAGCAGTGTTTGCAATAATAAAACTCTCGTGTATACTGAACTGTGAACTGAGTGCCAGGTTTGTGGTACATCTAGTTTTTACTTATAATGCCATGCAAGACAATTTGGATGAGGACCTGCACTTCCAAGTGGGCATTCAGACTGACAGCATCACAGCATTAAACCAAGTAGAGAATTACAAAGCAGTGGTGGGCAGCGATGATTAAATGTTTTAGTAAAGAGCTGTTAGAAAGCTTATTAGATGCACTGAGCAGTGGCTTATTATGGTACATGGGAGTTTTTCTAACTCTGGAAAATTATTACAGGTGCAGCTCAGCAACAAAGCAAACCCTTTCAAGCCATTAAGTTGTATATCTGAAACTGTATCCTGGAAAAATTACAGCTTTTAAAAAAAATTAGCCATTATAGATGAGGGGCATGCAACTGCCCAACTACTCAGCTATTTAAGAAGTAATTGAGTTTTTTCAAAAAACAACAGCAATAGCATACCTGATTTTTGTGAAGCCGACTAGCTAACACCTATAGCCTTGCATCCTCTGAACTGCATGAGTCTGCTGTCACAAGCTGTATTATAAGATAATTGGAATTGTACTTTAATCATTCTGTTACTGTTGATGCAAACAACTTGCGCAGGCCCAAGTCTTAAGTTAGAACTGTGTACTGATTTGTGGGCACTTCAATAACCTCAAAAGAATAGAGGCTTCTCTGTGTGCAGTCAGCAAGCCACTATCTGCTGATAACCTGCACCCCAAACCTGCATGAGCTTCTGTATGCACACCTGTCACAAGCTGTATCACTCAATGCCACAAGTAAATTCTCAACAAGAATTCATGTATTAAACATTATTATGAATACAGTCTATTTTATTGCAATTTCCTGCCTACCTATTCAGATTTTTGACATAATCTCTATCAGCCAATTGTGCCATCACTTTCAAACTTGAAATGTGTTCTCCCTTGCTCCTGTCACATGTCATTTGAACCCACCTCCAGTCTCACATTCTTGGCCCAGGTCAAGTTCATCAGAATACACTCCTCATCCCATCCAGATCTCTAACATTTCCTTCTTCTTCTCTCATCACCACCGCAAATCTGATGATATCACAATTGTATCTCCTGATAATATATGATCTTCACATATGATCATCCAGAGGAAAAGCAGAGGAAATATTTTCATGAAGAGCTGGGAGCGGACCAATTTATTTCCCTGCCTTGCTCTCAGAGGTTGTGAAGTGAGAGACAACTCAGGGTCCTCCATAAATATTTGAGAAGCACACATTACTTCACCAGCTGCACGGCAAAATGAAAATAAAGCACTTAAAGCTGCGCTCAAACCCGCTTTATTAAAAAGCTGTCTTCAGGACTGCAGAGGGATGAGCAATGTTCTGACAGATGGAAGGGGGGAGTCATGGAGTCGCCC
This sequence comes from Chelon labrosus, assembly GCF_963514085.1. Classification (NCBI taxonomy): domain Eukaryota; kingdom Metazoa; phylum Chordata; class Actinopteri; order Mugiliformes; family Mugilidae; genus Chelon; species Chelon labrosus. Next base: position 1,197,903 of record NC_140354.1, read on the forward strand.
TGTCACTTCCCACAATTCAGGCTGACAATGAAGAGGATTCAGTGGGATAACAGGAGGGAGGAAGAAAGAGAGACGCATAAATGTAACAAAGTCTGCCCCATGATGTCGGAAGAAAGCCACATTAAGGAGAGGGCTGCATATTAAGCAAAATCACTGGCAAAAGACAATTTGGCCCAGAGATGAGCAGGAAAGCTAAGTTCTGTGCATATATGTGTTCAGGCATATACTGTAAATATACAGCAAGAGGATGCGGTTTGTCAAGTGCAGCCACTGAGCTTTTAATAGTAGATTCTAAATAAAGCATGACTGTGAGGAAGGTTGCTGTGCTAAAGCAACTGAGCATCGGATCTGCTGCTGCCTGAAATACTTACTATGGGTTACTACCTGGTACACATCGCCATGTATTCAACAAATCTGTTCCAAATGGGGACACAAACATGGGAGGGAGAGAGGAAAAACAGGACAAAACAATTATTTTATCCAAGGAAAAATTAGGCATATTATGATCAAGGCCTGGGCTGAGCCACAGGCTCATATTCAAACACAAATATAAGAAATTGCTTCCACACGAAAAGCCCTGTCAAGGTACAGGACTGGGCCACATGTCTGTGGCGAATGAAAGGTGTTTCTGGTGCTAATAATGGCAAACCCCCGCACAAAGTCCATGAGGATGAACCCTGCTTTCATGCAGACAGGCAGGACAGAATGAAATGTCTCTTAAATGTTCTCTTTTTACTTCAGTCTCTCTTGTTGTCATGATTTCTGTGTACGGACATAGATACACACACCACTTCATGCTTCTGACCGAGGGACCTGCAGGGCAGGCACTGTGCCAAGCTACACACTCACTGCAATAAAACTGTCTCAAGAAAGAGGGAGGTAAAGAAAAGGAGACTGAGTGGGATACACATTCAACTGCCATTACAAGTACAAGCGTGTGTTATGTAACTAATATATTCAAGAAAAGTCTCAAAATGAATGGGTGGTCAGTGGCTGACTTCAGGAAGTTTGCCTGCACAAAACAAAAGGTTGTTCAAGCATTTAAAAATTAACATTGAGCCCATCTTAGCAGAAAAATATACAGCTTAGGAACATGGCTAGTGGAGGACATGTTCCTCATGACAGTAATGGCTAAGTTACAAGTAATACACTGCAAAAAGAACGCTTTGTGGAGATTAGTGTTGCAACAGAACGACAGCTGCTCCTATAATGTACCTAACTGCTTCTCCAACTTCCCTCAGTGCTACCTAATGGATACACCTCAAACTCTGTGGCAATGTGCAAAAGTAGGAGGTGTGGAGAGCAGAAAGCACCAAATCTCTCTGAGCATGCATTTACATTTAGGACAGTGCTGCAGGGGCAAACAAGCTCCTCCATCTGCCCTTCCTGGACTGCACCAAGTGACTTCCAACAATAACACATACTCTCTCACACACATCCAGTAAGAAGGAGGAACGGTGGGAAAGCGCTAAGGACACAGCACTAAGGATAAATGGAGACAGGTCATTAGTGTAACCTTTAGGTTTAGTGTTACAGACCCGTTAGGAGACAGAGCAGCTGGTCTATAGCAACAAATACTGTATGCATAACACACATGGAGAAAACTCTCCAGTGTTTTTTGACATCAGTTCACAGATGAACGCTTCAGACAGAGCTGCTTTACTGTATGGGCCGAGCAAGATATTGATTTATCACTGCTTTGGTGCATGTTTAAGTTAAATGCATAAGGCCCACCATCAATCTGTTTAGGACTTGTTCCACTGTGTAAGTAACAGCATCTAGAAATGCTAGACGGCTACAATTAGTCCCTTTATTTTCTCAGGTTCTTGTTGGCTGCATTCAAAGAGACCGAAAAACCCTTTCTTCCCAAGGAAAGCAAAAGAAATACTTGAGTCAGGCTGGATAAAGATGGGAGAGATCAAGAGTTAGGATGAGGGAGGGAGCGAAAATGCTCTGGAGAACGAAGGCGAGCTAAAGGAGGGCTTGTGCTGCCAGACTGAGAAATTGGATAAGGAATGCAGGAGCTTAAAGAAAGAGAGAACAAGGAGCACAAGACTGTGGTGACAAAGGACTGAACATGGAGAGGTGTAGAAGAGAAAGCAGTCAGTAAACGCAAACATGAGCACAGAATGTTAGGCTCCATCAGGAAGGTTTAAGAGCAGAGGGAACAGCGTGACACGATTAATGGCAGGATACAGTATCCTTCACCAGCTTACATCCTCTCCGCTGTTTTCTAGTCATGCTTTCTGAATGGCTGCAGATGGCAGAGGGTTGCGCTAGCCTGCAGAGAGCCATGATAACTGTCATTAACTGGGAGTGTGAGACCAGGAGGACCACTGTGGCTCAGCATTACGAGCCTGTCATGTCCGTCCCCTGCAGCCCACGCAAGGGCATGCTACTGGAAAGAAAAGGTCCTAATATCAACTCTGCTTGTGATAGACAGAGTTGGCCAATTGCACAACCACAGAATTGAAGGTATAAGCTGCAGTGTTTAACATAATAATAATGAGTACGTAGAAAATTATTAGAATTTAAGCTCAGCACATTGCAGAGGAGACTGGCGGCATCTACTGGCCTTTGTTCAGTATTTTGTATATGTAAGCTGCTGGGTCACATTTTGAAGGAAGCGCCAAAAAGAATCAGAGCTACTATTCACCACACATGGAACAGAGAGCTGAATGAATGAATGGATGGATGAATGAATGAATTGAATTGAGTTAAAATATGTTTATCCTCTTGGATCACATAGAGGAGGAAATGTCAAGGCTTTTCTTTACAATTGGAAGTAACACAGTTTATCGGAAATTAAACTTTTGAAAAGGACCAGCACAGCTAATCCTGTGAGACACTTATTACCCATCATAACTCTTTTTTTATTAGCTTTTTACCATGCATTTTCCACCTAGGCCTTCAATGACCTCCAATCTTATTCAAAACACCTCTTAATACGTAATTGTTATAACACCACTGCTATAGAAACCATCAACAACGTACGGATACGCAATAAAACAGGACGTTGCATCCTATCTCACATAGCGAGATGAATGCCATTACTAAGGCAAGAAACTCACTTAGAACGATTCAAAAAGCCTCCTCTCACTCACTGCATCTGCACACTAGCACCACATACCTACATAAAATCCAGTAGAAACATCAATGTCGACCTAATAAAATGGCAAAAACATACAAAAAAAATGTAAATATAATTAATTTTATTCACCAGAACTTAAGAAACAATTTAGAGTTCTCCTCGGAGCCTGTCAACCGTGGTTAGCGCTCACAGTCGCTGTCCTGAAAGTTTTCCCGGCTGGGTCAGGCCAGCTAGCTCCATGAATGAGTGGACTTTCCTCACAATATCCAGCTTTTCCTTCAAAGTCCGCCGTGAAAGTGACTTTCTAAGAAGATCTCCTACCAAATCGAAATTAAAAAAAAAATAGCTATCAAAACGTTAACGTTGACAATTTGCTTGTGCAGCTCGCAACAGATGGCCACTAGCTTGGCTTGAACGGAGTGGCTCTCTGACCCTCCAATCAGAGGATGAGTAAACACTGACACTACCGTAGGCAACAGAGAAGGCCTAAGAATATGAACTTGAAATGTGATTGGTTAAAAGAACATCATCATTACAATGACTGCAATGTATTTCAAGCTTCAGCCGCCTGCAGTTTTAACTGTGAAGGCCTAGGCAGGTTACTTTAACTCCGGCAACACATGACAGCTGATTGGATAAAAGCTCTAATGCAAAGTTACACTGCAGGAATCACCACAGCTGAGAAACAGATAAGCTACAAAATGAAAAGAATAGGCTATTGGGAATAATTTAAAAGGATTAATGTAAAAAATTTAAAATGTTATCCAGTGATTTTGATAAAGTTTAGGCCAGCAGAGAAGGCTTTGCTGGCCCTGACAGCACACCACTGCTTTTTACATTAGCATAACATTACGACCACCTGCCTAATATTGTGTAGATCTCCCTTGTTCCTCTTGGTTCCTGTGGTGTCTGGCAACAAAATGTTGTTAGTGGGGGCTTTGGGTCCTGTGCGTTCGTGTCTGTGTCAACCTGCATCCTGCTGCTGCCATCAAGGAGTGTCATTGCTATGGGGTGGGGGTGCCTTGTCTGGTCTAGGTGGGTGCTACATGTTTAAGTAACAAAAACACGAATTCCTTGAAAAAAACAATTTCCTTGAAGGATTAATAAAGTATTCTGATTCTGATTCTGATTCTGAATGCCAGATCCAAACATTTCCCAGTAGAACATTGGATTATCACAAAATGATCAATGTCATTTACTTCTCCTGTCAGTGGTCATAATGTTATGCCTGATCGGTGTATGTTCGAGCACTAGAGGTGTGATTTGCTGACACATTTTGTACATATTTAACAGAAATACTGATGCAAACAATTGAATCTGACGTTATTCATTTCTATTTTGTGCCCCGCATGCAATGAAATTATCAATAGTCAAATAAGCTATGGGAATTAATAAACTACAATATGTATTGATATAATACAATGCAATTCTTCTAAAATCAATGGACTGTTCCTTTTTCCCCTCTATGACACTAATATTATAGACGCACAACTTTACATCCGCTGTCATTACTGTCTGCAGAACACAGGTTTGCACATTCAGACAAAGACTGAAAGTATGTGAGTGTGTAAAGAGCCAAGTGAAACTGCAGGTGGAGTCTAAAACAACCATGCAGGCGCACACAAACAAGCCCTTAACAACTCTGACACTAAGAAAACAACCATCCACACATCGAACAGACATAGATGGTTCCCCTCCACTGCTTAAATCCATTTCTTTCTTATTCTTGTTCCCAGAGAGACAGACTTATGTAACGAGTGCTTCACGTTACGCATGGAGAGGTGAATAATTAAATACTCAGCAACGACTGGCTTGTGCTGACCGAGTCAGTAGGTGGAGTTCTGAGAACAAGTCAACATATCATTTTTTTTTTACATCTTTTTCACTAATGCATGACTACCACCTTGGTTACAGCCTTCCGTGGTATGTCCATGTGTAGGTGAGGACATCTGTAAACTTTCCTGCATGTGGAAGTGGCAGAAAACATATGTTATTTTGTTTCTACATCAAGATACAATTCATTACATGCTCACCAGATGCCACTGTCCTCCCCAGACATCAGAGTGCATTGTCAGCTTGTTGGTGTATCAGTGCTGCCTTCCATCTCAGGCTATCAACTACAGCATAGTGATAAATATTAATTCTGTCTATGCAATGCAGCCAGACTTTCAAATAATGACACATCACACATACACATGCTGTAAACATATTTTCCTCTCCTCCATGGTGCTGAAGCAGTAGTAAGCCAGGTGCAGGATGCAGTGCTGTCATTGGTGCAGAACATCACACATACTGGAATTCTTCCACTGTGGTCTCACACAAACAAAACGCCAGTCCAGTCAGTCCAGTGAAGGTTGGTAAAGTCAGGGGAGCTACAGTACATTTCTGCTGTGTGTCTTTCCCTGCTGATGGCTTATATAATGGCGTGCAATGTGACAAGTAACCTGGCCCCATGGTAATTTTCCTTTGCTTGGATTTGTGCATTTGTGCAGAGGTAGAGCACACTAAGCTCGTACATAGCCTGGAGCGCTGAGCGGAAGTGCAGCTGTGGAGATTGGCTTGAGGGATGCCACAGTTCAAATGCTGTCTGAATTTAAGCTTTGATGTCAAATCAACAACACAGAGTCTATATGTGTAAAAATCCACACAGCAACACACACAACCCACAGCAATCAGAGTGAATCTCAGATGTGTCAATCCTCCCATCATTTAGCTTAGTGTCTCTTTAGTGTCTCAAAAAAGAATGGTTGGCTACTCTGAGGGTTGTATCAGTGCGTTTAATGTTCTAAATAATGACATTCACAGTAATAATAATGGCTATAATTATTAGTTCAGTTTCAATGCAGGTTTTGTATGATCCACCCGAAATACCAAGAATGACCAGTAGGTGGTGGTGGTACATCATACACAGATCAGCCACAACATTAAAACCACCTGCCTAATATTGTGTAGATCTTCCTTGTGTCTGGCAACAGAATGTTATATTGGGGTTCTTCGAGTCCTATGGCTTGAGGGGAGGGCCCTCTGTGGATCATCCCACAGATACTTGATCAGTTTGGGATCTAGTGAATATGGAGGCCAGGTCAACACCTTGTTCTGTTCTTCGTGTTTTTTTTAGTTGTTCCTAAAGCGTTTTTGTGTGTGTGTCTGTGTCAGGCTGCATCCTGCTGGGGATGGCTGCTGCCATCAAGGAGTGTCATTGCTATGGGGTGGGGGTGCCTGGTCTGGTCTAGGTGGGTGCTACATGTCTAAGTAACATCCACATGAATGTCAGGTCCAAAAGTTTCCCAGCAGTAGATTGAATTGTCACAAGATGGTCAATGTCATTTACTTCTCCTGTCAGTGGTTTTAATGTTGTGGCTGATCGGTGTATGTGAGTGTGGTTATCCTAATTGCAAAGACTATGGTGTGATCTCATCTAACAGAAGTTCAATCATGAAGATTGTTCAGTATGAATTTGTTTTATATAGTCAGTAAATAACTGTCACTGGTCTAATCGCTGTTCTAAATTCAGAAGAAATCCTGAAAAATATATTTAAAAGAATAACCCAGCCCTATCAAACAAAACACAGATATGTCCAGAGCACTCTTGAGCATGGCAGATACTTAATACTACCAAAAACTATTAGCAAAATGACATTATTGCAGCCATTTTAGCTCTTACCAAGTACCTCTGGCATTTGTAAAAACCCAAACCACTTAAAGTCTGCGACTGTCCTTGCCTCCATTTATTTTCATGCATTACAAGATGCATGATCGATATGGTGATGCACAAGAGTCAATCACAAGGTAGAGGAGCAAATGTAATACTATCTGGGAACAATTGAAAATGTGTTTTCTTCTATTGTGGGCTAGAATATGTCTTACACAACCTTTGTTTGAAGTCAACCATTGCAGAGTAACTACTTTCTGGAGGTCAGCCGCCTCTGACACACTTCCATGATTGCTCCAGAGATTCTCAGGGGGTCAGTGATGGTAGGCAGTGGACCAAACCTCTTTGAATACTGTGCTATAATTAGCCCGAGTTCCTTTAATACATCTTCTTATACTATTTAACATTAGAATGCGATGTTTATAATGAAAGTATGAAAAATATCGGCGTACAGTTGTTAATGTCATATTTACTCACAGTATATGAACTACAGCTAACTGAACAGTTACTGTCCGTGTCCCTCCTCTTTAAGAGACTCTTCTCTGTGTTTCACACTAGCCACAAGAAGGATTGGTTCCTTCTCCAACGCCCCTTTATTGCCTAGGCAACATTGACTCTCACTCCAGTTACTAGGAAGCAATAGGATCGCTAGTGAGTTGCTGATCTTATGAGAAATACAGATCCCTATGAGGTGTATGACATTTCAGAGGCCATCCTTTAGTCCAGCTATAGAAAAAACACATCCCACTCACGCCCCACCTGCTCCCCCTAAAACAAACCAGTCTTGAGACATGTATAGAATCCTGCCAGGGTTGTCATTGTGGTTGTGGTAAACAGGGAACCAGGGATGGGCAGTTCACCTCTTACTTTAATATTTCCCAGACATCTAAACATTAAATCTGTATTTACTGCATCTTAAAGCAGAGTAGAACCATATCTGTAACGGTCCAAGCATAGTTTATGAGAATTTTTCAAAGCCAACATGTTATATTGCTACAGTGCATAGTGAAGCTTCACAATGAAATATGTAATGCGATTTTTCTAAATGGGGAAAATAAACTGCTATAAACTGCACTTGGTTTGCTATTGAGCTTTCGCTTAACAACACGCTTTTTGGGTCTTTTATTCCTTAATGTAATGATAAGATCTTGTACAATGTTGCACATACATATAACCACAGAAACCAATGGGCATGGACATGATACCATGTGTACCGTGTAAATAACCGGATTTTAAATGGAAGCCTGCGTTAGTGTTACATGTGACTGAAGAACTACAGAGGTTAGATACACTGAAGGAGAAGTCAAGGGAGCCGTGTGGAGGTAGATGGGCGGAATAATTGGGCAAATAGTTTGGGTAGAAAAGATAGAGCCTGAAACTTGAGAGCTCAGTGTCATTTGTATGCTTAGCACACAGGGACTCTCTTAGTCCTGTTTAGATTTCCGCATGGTTGTTTATTCTGCTCTAATTCAAGCCCTTGCAGCACTGTGTGAGGGCTTGACTTCCTGCTCAGTGGTCCAGAAGCACTGCAGCAGCACCTGGGCTTGCCTTTGCCAAGGATCCCAGCAACCCCCACCCCCACCCCGCGAGACACTTGGGATGATTAAATGCTGCATCCGGAATCGCACCATCAAACTGCAGAACCATGCACCTCTGTCATTTTTTGTCAGCTTGCACATATACCCTGATCTTAGTGCACACACACATGCATATACCGCATGGATGTATGTGTTGAACTATTCAGATTCAGTGCTGGTACAACTTTTAACCCTCTTGTTACCAAACTAAGAGCTTGACCGATGGTAAAAAAAAAAAAAAAAAAAGCTGCCAATGCCTGTCCTTATCTTTTTAGATTAAGGCTCACTGTGTTTTTTTCATGATGAGGATGATGAGTATGAGGATGAGGATGATGATGATGATAAAAATTATGTATGCAATGGCAGACTATGGCGCAAATTGCATCCAAACACCACATTCAGCTATCACTGAACCTGATAAAGAAAACACAACAATCACAAGCAGCTCTGCAGCAAATCTATAAACGTCCTTAATACGTGTAATGGTTTAGTTTGACCCTTACCTGTGTCGAAGTGAGAGCTGAAGGCAAAACTGGGATTGAAAAAAGCCGAAGACATGACAATCATATGTGGGGTAAAGACCATCCTCCTCCTTGCAGAAGCAGCACAGCCTAAATAAAAATAAATAAAAATAAATAAGGATAAATTCCTGACTCAGCTGCGTTCAGGATTCAGGTAAGCTGTAGTGGAAGCAGTAATGCGCAGCATTTTATTCTATCAACCACCACCACCCCCACCATCACCCCGAAAATTCCGCTTCACCTTCAGCTCGAACAGATTTGGAGAGAGATGTTGACAGCCGTTTCCATTTGACCACATTTGCTGGTTTATCCTACTTGTTAGACAGCAATACCCTGCCAAGCGTCTCCTCTCTTTTGACTGCTATTCTGGGTAGATTTGGTGCACCTACTCGGTGACCCGGTGAAACGCTTTTCCGTTATTTGGCACCCTTTGTGTTCCTTTCAGAATAAATCTGTGCTTGCCCTTTGAAGCCTAAAACGTGTAACATGTCGGGTTTTTTTTTTTTCCAGAGCAGCTGGCTGTTTTTTAAGAAGATGTGTTGGTCAGCGATGCGCATTTGGGTGTCAGCGTCGGCAGAGACTCAGCGACATTCTTTACCAATGTCAAGCCACGGAAACACATACTTCCGTTTCCAACGTTCAAAATAAAACTCAGCTCTTTTATTTTAATGACAAAATCTGATTGGTTTCCGTTGATTATTTTTTTTTCTGGCACATTTGACGCAGTCATTGCAGAAGTGGCTTTTAAAGCTGGCATGATAAGAAATAAATCTTTACTTCAGCACATTTTACATTAAATGTACCAAATCCAGAATAAAAGAGTTGTGGCGCTTGGACTGATGACATGCAATTAAGCAGAAGATTTAAACTTCCACTAATTATACAATAAGTAAAATCTCTTAACTCGCAATGTGGAATACATCACTCTTATTTTGAAATGCTGCTGATTTCTCTTTCAATGCAGAAAAGTGATCAGTTATCCTCTCACTGAAATCAGGAATGTTCTTGACTAGTTCCCTCTGCATGGAAAGCATGGCCCAGGCCTTCAGATGTTCCTGTCCCATGTCCATGTGTTTCACAGGAACGTCTTGATCGTTGGCTAACTGGCTGCCACAGCCATCTACTATGACAAAAGCACATTAGTGCAAGCCTTTCTGGAAGCTATTCAGATCACATTGCAGTGTCTGCAGTTTGGGCAAGCAGTAGCCTACCTATCTGACTATTTTCAGAGACACGTGGACAGTCAACTATAGACAGTGACAGCTACCCAAACCCTGCCTGAATGTGGTTTCTTCTTTCTTCTTCTTTCTTTGGCAGTGCCTCGTCCTATCATCCCAATGGAGAAACTACTAATGTCCCACAGAAGAATATTCTTCCATATATATATATTTATTCTATGTTATTCTTCTGATGCTTTGTTGAATAAAAGATTGAAAAGTCCAATTCTTCTCCTGGGTTTGCTCAAGGACAGCATCTTTATCTGTAGCTATTGTATCAATTTGAGTTGGTCAATAACAAACATTGATGTTTTATTGCTACGCAATTTTTACAAATATTTATTAAAGGACCTTATATCACAGTACTTGATAAATTCATGGAGTATATGTATTCTTCAATAAAAGAAAGTGTATGGTGTTGTTGTTCTTCTAAAAGTACACTAGAGAGCAGCACTGGATTACTGAACATTCATTCATAATAGAGATTTATAATAATACAAATATTATAAATAATCCAGATTTAACTAAAGCTGTGCCTCCTTTAATTTGTCAACAGTAAGGTAACTTAACAAATTCCACAGACATTCTCAGCTCACACTGACAGTTACAGACGTTAGGAGGCTGACTTATTGCAGATTTGACCACAGGTTAGATTCATCAGTATCTAATGTGAACCCTCCCTTTGCAGTTGAGAGGTGTGACTTTTAGCGAAACAGAAGTCTGCTGGTTGTGGTTGCTGTTCTAAACCAATTCTGGAAGGATTTCTATATTGTATGTATTTTTTTCATACGAATACTGTATAAGCGGTTATAGAAGATGAATGAATGAATGAATGAATACTGTTGTTGTTTTTCTTAGTCTTAAGAGATGGCATACCTGCAGATACCATACTATCAAAGACACTGCAGCTGTTATTAAATATTTGGTGACAGTTGAGACAGTTGAGTTCGAGTTGCTCACCTCTGACTCTAGTTTTTTTTAGGTCATTGAATGTGGATTGAGTTCCTCTGCAGGATGAAGGAAATGCATTATGATGTCAGAGTTGTAGAATCATGATCTGATGACTGACCATTCTAGTCTCTGAGGATTCCAGCAAAGCTCTTGACAGCATTTGGTAATTCCCGTCTGTTTTGTTTTTCAACGGTCAAGAGGTTGTGGCAAAAGCACTATGGGAAAATGTTTATATTATGTAAACTGTGCTTGCCTTCAACAGAACTGAATCTATTTTCAGTTTTTCTGGGAGAGTCAAACAAATGTATCTGGACTAAGGGACTAGAGTAAGACCAGAGGGTGAAAGAAAACCTGGAGTGGTTTTTGTTGGATTATTTTCTGTGCTTTCTGGACTTTGATACTGTGGCATTTTGGTGTCAGTCTTAAAATATAAGAATATTTGGTTTTGCATTGAACATTTGTGTTTGTGTTGACCAGTGTGTTCCACTTGCAGCCATGGTTAGCTTTTGATTGATCGCAGGGTTGGTGTTTGATCCCTTGTTCTTATTCTTGAAAAACTTGCTCCTGGTGATGCAGTTGCGCCGACTCTAGTGTGCATGTGAAGGGTTACCTTATATTGAGGGTGAAAAGTGCAGACTATGTATCAAATTCATTTAAGTTGTACATGATCTCAATAATTAATTGGGTTGACAAATGAAATACAAAACATACAGTGCTAAATAATGTGTAAAAATGTATTTATACTGAGCTACAGTTCTAGATTACATTTTTCAGCCATTATGTGACTTTATATTGAGCAGCTGTGTTGATATACATGAAGCAGCAGGATGACAATCAAGATCATTTGATAAAGCCTGCCACCTTGTGGTTGAATGTGACTCTTGGAGAAGCTGGTTAGAGAAGGGTCACAAGTTTGCATCCCCCTATGTTTGTCTGAGATGTCTTGAGTAAGTAAAAGCAGCAGCCAACTGCTCTGTGTACACAGTAGCATGTAAACAAATGGATGGGTCAAATGCAGAGAAAGAAAGAGTAAAAAACAATATTACTATTGTTTACAGAAAGCTCAAGTCTAATTCATTTTAGAGTTCTACATCATGGATCACTGAAGCAGACTTTTCGTGATATTTTCTCACGTCACACTCATCAATAAAATAATATAAAATATCCATATTCCTCTAGAAAATATTCTGTATTTGAACAAATCAACTCTTGTTTGCACGGCAACATTTATACCAGGCAGAATGCAATGGGCAACAGGTCTAAGGTCTCTGTGGGCCTCTCCTCCTTGCTCTGACCAGTGCTTGTGCAGGGATAATCCTTCTTTCGGGAGCCCTTATCTGTGCTTGCAGTGGGGACCTCAGACCAAAGCTTGGTGGGACCCTCTGTATTCGGCGCTGAGGAGGGGTGACTCTGCCATCCTTGAGATCGTCCACAAAACCTTCCAGTCCATCAAACTTTGAGGTCAACTTCCCCAGCTCATCCTTTAGTGAATTAAACTGCTGGTAGAGATCTCCCAGAGCATTTGAAAGAGGTTGGATCCTGGACACGCAGAAAGACGTTTGAAATTAGTAAATGTTTTCAGGATTTCAAAGACAATTGCTACACCAGAACAATGGCACTGCAGGGCTTGACAAGCAGTGGAACATTGTTTATTGGCAAAACCTGACTAAGAGGAAAGCCAAGTAATATATATATATAATTTTCACATCTGCCATATGACTGCTCAAAGCTTCTAAATGTTAAAAGGGTATTTTTTTCTTGCCACTTGCCGCTGCCTTGTTGCTTGCCCTGGAGGTTTCAGGCTTGGAGTTTCATAAAGGACTGATTATAAATAAAACTCAACTGAACTGAATCAATACTCCATTAAGAAGAACAATCCCCGTCTTTTTCAGGGAACATCAGGGTAACAGACATCCATCTGTTGCCATCATGGTTAGGAACCTCATCCCCAGAGGAGAGGGTCAGTTGAACAGAACAGACTGAAACATTTCCATTTTAGTCTGGCACAGTTGTTGTGGTGAGGTCATTTACAAAGCAGAGTCTGCTTTCTGAGGAGCAGAGTAATCATGGATCAAATTACTGGCTTTGGCAGTTCCGTGGTTGCATGCAGAGCAAGGCAAGTTACATAATTCATCATTCTGGATGACTGTGTAAAATGTTCACTTACATCATCGCATCTTGTTATTCTTGAATATTTCACATCTTACTCAACAGTCAGTTGTTTACTCTCAGTGTTTTATACAGTCAGGATGTTTGGAAGCCAGGGTGACTCACCTGTTATATTCAGGTAGAACAGAGCTGTGGTCGTTGATCAGCAGCTCTTTCACCTGGGCTATAATAGCAAATTTCCAGTTGTCCAGTACCTGAGTCAGGTTGGAGCAAGTCTTGCCGTTGGTGTGTTCTGCTGAATACATACATTTACAAGCATATGTTGGCCAGTATTCACCTTAAGTTTTACAAAGACAATCTTGAGGAGTTCTAAAAGCACTTTAAGCACTTTTTAAATAAAGCATTGTTGATAATCATTTACATCCCAGCCCTTTAAGGTTCCAACCTGAGGTTTCTCGTTTCCATTTCTGAGCTCCACACGTTGAAATTACGCAGAGCAGGGCTAGAAAACCCTTCATCTTCATCCTCCTTACCTATCAAAAAACCATAATACAGATGTGGGTAGTGCTGACAACAAGCAAACTTTCTAATTCAGTAAGCAAGCACACATGCTTTATACTCTTTCTAGATTTTTACTTATATCGCTCTGCAAATTAGTTTGAAATTTACTCCGTCTTTAAAAAAAACATGCAACACCAAAGTGTATGGTTTTCTTACTGATGCAAGCATAGTTTGAATTAATTAATTTGTACTATATTCTGTTTTCTTTTTTGTAATTTATTGTAAGTGAAATACATTGTGAAAAGTCTTTAAGATTACAGTACCTTCTTGTGAAGTAGTAACGGGTAACTTTCCAGGTTTCGAGGTCCGAGCAGCAGAAGGGACTCTGTGATACGATCACTCACCAGTCACACACTGAGGAAGCATGACCTGGGCAGCTCTCTCTTATAGCTGCCTCTCTAAACTTCAGGAGCCATTCCCCACCTGCTCCCATCCACGTCAGTGAAGCGGGGCGGTGACACATTCTGCTCCTTTAACATGCGAGCCCACTGGTGAATTCACATATCACCAAAGCCACACATATATGAAGTCTGTACATCTGCTATGACAAAAACTAACCTTCAGTGTCTGAATGGGAGGTCCTGATAATCCCCTATCTCACATGTCTTTCAGATGCTGCAGCGGTTTACAGCAACTGTACGCCCTTTGGGCTCTAATCCAGCGTTTGATGTAGCCGTATGGCTCCTGCGTAACATTCTTACTGCCTACTGTAATAGAATCTGTTCAACATCTGGGCTATGACAGTCCCAGCCAGCAGTAGTCTCTTTGCCTATCCTGAACCGAGACCTGATGAAGATGATAGAATTGAGCGCACGACTGATGTTGATCGTTCTAATTAAAGAGTTTCTGGACAACTTTTAAATACAGTAGTTATACAGTGACACTTAAAGGTGTTTGCACCTCTCAGAATTTGCTTGCATAAAATGATTCAAAACATCAGCAGATTTTCACACCAGTCATGAGAGAAGACAAAGCCATATCAGAAGTTATCAGTTAAGGAGACATTTGCTGTTATTGTTGCACAAGGGGGTCACACTAGATACCTCACCGATATGAACAAAATATGATAAAAAATTATGTAGGAATGTAGAAATTTCTGCAAATAATTTTAAGTGGCACTGTATGCTTCTGATAAATTATGTGGAAACAATCTGATTACTGAAGGAAGGTAAAGCAACATGTATTTAGTTTCATTGCATTTGGCATTCTGAACAGTTTTTGGACAGGTGACCTGGACCCAAAATGCAGATAAATGAACTGCACTATATATATCAAATTTCCCTTCATTTTTAAATGCGGGAAAATTTGGACCCTTTCCATTGACTCTGAAATGAAACACCTTTTGACACATTTTTTAAGCTCTAGTCTACATAAAATCAGAGTTACTTATTCCACTTCCATTTCAAAGATTGTGCTGCTTCTTAAGTTGAAGTCTGCAGATAGTTTCTGTGATATATGACCTGAGGCAAGCCAACTGCTGCTGAAAAGGAATTTTACTGGGCAGCGGTCCCTGCCACCTGCACTACTGTTAAACCCACAGAGAGAACAGGCATCCTGTATGGCTTTACGCAAAATCAACATAATGCCATCCCTACCATACATCTTCAGTTACAGAAGACGCTGGCTTCTGCTCACACAGTAGGAGCTAAATGATGTTAAATCCCAGCCTACTGAAAGATTTATAAACAAGGAAACAGAGATTTGTCAAAAAAAAAAAAAGCAATTCTTTCAGCAACCAGTCACAATAAATCTCTTGACAGTGGTTATTTGTCTCCTGAGCTTAGCAAACGGAGTTTCCCCAGCATTATTTTCCACACCCGCCGCCATGCAGAAGAACGAGAATGAGCTATATATCTGCAGATATATGTCCATTACATTATGCTGCATTTATTATATTGTAGTCTAGACATATCAGGCAGCATATTTAACATGCAAAATGTAAATGTGCTTAATTCTCATGTTGTCCCTTGGCCATGATAAATTAGCCACAGCAGCTGCCAAATAGATGTAGTGGCAGTTACCTGAGAAGTGAAATGTTATATGAGCTACGAGTTAAATGTATCATAAAATGCAAAAACTCGGCAACTGTCAATCTACTTTGCTGCTTTTCACCACTGATTATGTTGTGCATGTGTTATACCATAGGCATTCATTTCTGTCAAAACTGCAAAAACTAGAGGAAAATCCACGGTGAACTTGAGTGAGCTTGACACAGTACAATTATTTTTTCTTCCATCAACACACATCAGTATGGAAATAAATTTATGAACTAATGTTGAGTTCTATAGCCCCATCTCCAATCTTAACCATCAGACTCTTTTTGTAGTGGTTCACTGACTTCTTTCCAGCTCCCTACAGCTCAGTTCAGTTCAGTAAGAGGAAAGAATGACACCAGAGGTCCTGCAGAGCCAGAGAGTGAGATAACCAGGCCTCTTTCCCTTTCTGTTTTTTTAATACAGAGTCACATGTTGCTTGTTATTGACTCACAGAGGTCAGTTCATAATGACTTTCTCAGAGTAATATTGAGAGGATGGTTAAAATATAATAAGGAGACGCACCTTGAGAATTTTCATGTTTCCATGGCCGAGGTAACGTTATTTTACCTCATTTGACTTTTAACAAAAACAGAGATTAGTCTGACAGGGAGGAAGCAGTCATGAATAACTACATTAAAGACATGCATCTTAAATCAAAAGTTGAGTCTGTTTGTGCAACATTGCAGAAGTCCTGCCCTCACTGTAAAGTTAATCTGAACCATAGACTGTACATAAAGATGGAGGGCAGAACAGCTCCTCAAAAGTGAAGCCAAAGCAAGTAGAGCTCCCCCTGGTGACTGGCTGCAGTATAGGTCATAAGCTCCACCCCCTCCATGTTAATGGATGGGACTTGGGCCAAGCTAAAACACTAAAATACATGTCAAATAAATGATAGTTTCTCTCATTTTAGGTAGTTAACATAATACTGATGCATGTTCAAGTGTCTATTTTGATTCTGAAAAGTTTCGTTTTGCTTAGTTATTTGACATTATAGAAATAGAAACTGGTGGTCATGATGACTACAAGTTGCCATGCCAACCGCTCCATAAAGCAGTCCATAAGACCATGAGAGTAGGAAAAAAAAAATAAATAAATAAGTACAGTGCAAAACACCTTTGACCTCCAGGCCCTGGATGGTGATGGGCTGTGCTGGTGTCCTCTTTCTCCAGAAGTCAATGACCAGCTGCTTGGTCTTGTCCACATTCAGGAGTAGGTGGTTTGCCTGGGAACACTCAACAAAGTCTCCTATCAGTGTCCTATACTCCACCTCCTGTCCATCTCTAACTTCTGCAGGTGACAGGACCCAGAGCTGTACTGGAAATCAGAGGTGTAAAGAGTAAACAGAAATGGAGACAGGACAGTCCCCTGCGGTGCCCCCACATTACTGACAACAGTATCAAACAGGATGTCCCACAATGCCACACAAAATAGGGCCTGTCAGACAAGTAATCAGTAATCCGGGAGACAGTGGAGGAGCTGACACTCATCCTGAGCAGCTTCTCACCCAACAGAAAGGGCTGAATGAAAGAACATGATCCTCTCAGAGCCCTTCCCACCATCCAGACGAGAGTGAGCGTGCTTCCCCAGCAGGAAGTTTCCCTTTTCTCCAGTTTTTAAACTAAATTAGGACCATTTTTCTCAAAAAATACTGGTCTCTGTGGGGAAAGTCTGGTCCAAAGGCAAACATCAGAAGCAATATCAACAAGCCACTTTCTCTATAAAATAAATCTCTCTGTGATTAAGGCTGCAGTTGTGAATTAAAAAGACCAAGAAGATTTGTACTGATCAACCTTTAAAACAAAGATGAAATGTTTTCTGTCTACAAACAACGAAAGAGACAGGGCTTTCTGAACTGTTTTGAGGTTACTGGTGGAAATTTGGCAGGGCTGTCACCAGACCGGGTTGTTTTTATCAGCAGTTTCAACTGTGTGACCAGTAAAACTCTCCTCTGTGTGTAGTCTGGGAAAACCAATGAAACTTGTATGTTGCTACGTGTAAACCAGCATTTGTAAAACACATCTGGATTTTATCTGGATTTAGTTTTTAACTTTTTCTTGCAAAGAAAAAAAAACAGCAAAAAAGGGAATGTATTTGCTTGTACTTGTTTTCTTTGCTTGTTTCACCAGAGATTTCTGTGTCTGGGGCATCAACCCTAAAGTAGAAAAAAGAATATTGGCATGGACAGTATGTTGTTCATAAGGTAAGAATGAAATTGCAATAGTGCTACATCATGTCTTTCAGTTACAGGGTGTTATTTTTGGAGAATTGGACCTGCACTTTTTCACGACTTGTTAACAAATGGTTTTTCTGATTTATTATTTGCTGCCAGATGCAATCAATTGGACAAAAAACTTGGTAATTTTGACTATAACTCTTGTACAACTATCTTTCTGAGAACCACTTTAAGTTTTACACCAGCCAAGTGAGGACATCTGTGCAAAGTGTGGACAAAATGTGGCCGGTTCTCACTTCTTTACAAGGCTCTTTGAGAGTTAAGTGTGTGTGGGTGTGTGCGTGGGTGGGGGTGGGTGTGTGGGTGTGTGGGTGTGCGGGTGTGTGTGTGTGTGTGTGTGTGTGTGTGTGTGTGTGTGTAACCATCTAAATCCCCTCACTGTGACTCTCACATGATGAATAAATCCTACGCCTCACAGCAGCCTGAGGCTAAACACGGCATGGTTACTCCACCTCAGCTCACATGCCCCGCTGTACTGTAGCAAATGAGCTCCCTATGTTTCATTTCGACCAGCTAAAAGAAAGGGTAGGCTCATCTCCCAGTAGCCGAAAATATGAAGAGATATTTGGTAATAAAAAGGATTGCTTGGCCATGGTCGAGGAAAGACACTACGCAGAATGAGTCCACTCCTCTTCTGCCAAAAGTAAGTCTTTTACTAAGTTAAGTTTCTTTCTGGACAATGTACTCCTGTGATGACCAAACACTGTTTTTGTTGCATTCCTGTGTGTCTAAAGACAGAATCTGCAAAAAGGGATATTGATGAGGAGGCTGGCCAAGCATCTACTGAATTTCAAGCAGGGACAAACAATGGACAGGACAGCCCGGCACTCACAAGGATCCAACACTATTACAGTTATTCTTTAATGGACTATTTCCTTAAATATTTCCTCATTCTATGCAATCTGGTGTTTACAGTTCTGGGCCTTGTGGTTCTTGGTGTTGGCATGTGGGGCCTCATCAACAAAGAATCATTTGCCCAGGAGAAAATTGCAAGTATTGGCACTGATCCAATGCTGATGCTTGTGACTTTAGGCTGTCTGCTAACCATGCTCTGCCTGTCAGGCTGTGTAGGTGCCCTAAGAGAAAACTGCTTCTTACTGAAGCTGTTCTCAGCCACAGTGCTGGTGCTCATCACAGCTCAGGTGCTGCTCGCCATTGTTGCCTATAGCCTACAAGATCAGGTTGGAGGAGTTCTGCGATCGAGTATGTTAGCTGCCATGGCACGCTACCAAGAGGATCTGGATCTGAGATTCATCGTAGATGAGATTCAAACAAATCTGCAGTGCTGTGGAGCAGATAATTACCGCGACTGGGAGAACAACATGTAAGTAAACTGTGAAAAGTACTTCATGACTTATTGGTTATGACATATGGACATGGAATATCTTAGTATATCATTGGATTTTCATTTCTTTCCTTAGATATTACAACTGTTCAGCTCCAGGAGTGCTGGCCTGTGGTGTCCCTGCAACGTGTTGTGTGGACCCTTTAGAGAACGGCACAGTGTGGAACTCTCAGTGTGGCGTAGGAGCCCAGCTGCTAGATGAGTTTACTGCTCAGAGTGTGATCTTCCTGGGTGGGTGTCTGGGGGGAATCTCTCGGTGGATCGAGCAGCACGAGGGCCTCATAGGAACAGTTGGAATTGTCGTGTTTGGGGTCCAGATTCTTGCTCTGTTAATCACTACACGACTGCTGGAAAAAATCCATTGGCATAAAGCTTACATATAATGGAGTGATGAATACAGTATGCTACTGAATGAGCTCTGGCCAATTCTGGAATTATTTGTCTCATAATTCATTCAAATTGAATTAATAACATTAAAAAAAAGTTTTAAATCCCAAGAAAAAATATATTTAACATTAAACTTAAAGTAACAGTAGTCACTGTAATCTACACGACTTACCCATCTTCCATTTTATTTTACCCTTCTACCCAACATAAGCACATGAACAGGTTGATCTAAAGGTATAGAGGTTTTTGCATGAGCAAAAACAAAAAAAATAAGAGTTTCACTCAAATTGCTAGGGGAATGGTGTAAAATTTTAAGAAATTATTTATTTTCTTTATTCTTTTATTTATTTATTTTTATTTCTTGCTTACAGTATTATAAATCCAAGACCATTACCATTAACACCTGGCTCTAAACAACCAGGAGGCACTAGGAAGTTAAAGCTTGGCCATTGAGCAAGCAGCATAACCAAGGGAAACGTAGTTTTAGGCGTTAGATTTGTGAACAGGTTGTGAACAAAATCATGTTACTGAGTGGCTTCACACAGTTTTCCTACTTTTGTCCAGGTTTGTGCTAAGCTAAGCTAACTGGCTGCTTGCTGTGGTATCATAATCATCATGCAGACACAAAGGTGGTATTGTTTTTCACATCTAGCTCTCTCCAAGAAGACAGATCACTTCCCAGAATGTGCACTGAAGTAATTTGGAACACACTTTTTCCAAAAGGGAGAAACAAAGAAATAAACAACTTACACTTACGTATGTGATGACTGAGTAACCCAGTTTAAAGCATGATGTTCAGTTCGGGAATAGCAAAAAGAAACAAGAACAACATTTTTGAAAATTGAAAACTTTATTCTAGTTTTTGATTCAGTATAAACACAGTGCTGACAATAATACAGAAACACTTGGTGCTCTTACTGCAGCCTCAGGTGACAACATGAGAATAAGTTGAGCAAGTGGTTTATGGACATGAAAATGGCAGCTTGAGACTCTTATGAAAATAGATTCACTAAACAAAAATGGATCACTGTTCAAAATATCTTATGCAAAAAAAAACAAAAAAACATCCACAATATGCAGACATGTATCACATATAACACATTACATATTTGTAGGAGGTTTGCACTCAAAAGAAGACTGTATTGATGATCCAAGTTTCAAATTCCAACTGAACTTGTCCTGTTGGTTCCCTTCGGTAAATATGACAATAATCTCACAGAGAAGAGGTTCAGATGATGCCGTACTGAGCTAGTTCATGTAGCTCGAGGTGACTGTACGCTTCCCATGGGCAGATTACAGTGATATCTAAAACAGAAAGAAACAGATATTGTTTAGCAAAGGCTGTGTGTTGTGTGTAGGTTTGAGTAGTGTGATGTCCAAAATGTTATCATTCTGCGTACCAATGCCAAGCCCTTCCATTCCTGGGATCTCCTCTCCAAAGCTGGTGAAGAAAGAACAATCACAAGTGTTATTTCAGGGAAACTGTAGTTTGGTTTGAACTTTCTAAATGACACTTTGGAGGTCTAATTTGAAAGAAGCGTACCCTATGACCCCCCTTTTGGGAGGCTTGCTCTTGAACTGACGGGTGTTCCTCTGTTTGAATTTTGTCGGCGCCTTACGTGGGGAGCCGGGGCCGACAGCTCGGAGCGGAGCTTTGTTGCCAGTCTTCGCTCCAGGTTTGGCCACATCCACGTTCATGCCTCTGTTGTTGGAATTATAATGTTGTTGTATCATAAATTGAAAAAAAGAGAAGAAAAAAAGTAAAACCATTTTACTAAAAAGATTTCATTAAACCAGTCATAGCAATTACTTTGAATTTTCCAAATACACTAGACAAATGTTTATGAAATAAACTGTGGTCCCTCAATTACATGCACGTCTAAATCACTTAATACCTAAAGAAATACACTTATATACAGGCAGCAAAGGCTCCCATAATCTCATGCTCACGTTCCTAATCAACTCTCTACCATGCCTCTCAGCTTCAAAGCACCTTCATAATCAGATTACTGTGAGGACATGCTGAATATGCTTGTGGACCTAACCTGACAAAAGATCAGATTACCAGTAAAAGAAGCTTTGGTAGGAAATGTTCTAAAACAGCAACTTCATACTCAGGTATTGGTAGATCACTATTCAATTTCTGTAGTAAATACATCATAAAGAATTTCAGTTCTGACAGATTTTAATAGATACTAAGATGCTTTTATGTACATCGCATAAATACATATTAACACATGTAATGTGTTACACAAATGTGCTCAAGGGCCGTAAAGTAAAACAGCTCTGCATAAATATTCCACATTTACAAATGTTATAATCAGTTGCACATACTTTTGAGAGAAATGCGCAAATTCAATGAATATTTATTTCTGAGGTGATTATTATTATGAGGTGATTAAGCCTTATACTAGATTACTATATTCAAGGGGATTGGTTTTTTCTCCTTTTTCCTTTCTGGGCAAAATATTAGAAACACCTCTGGATATAAGGTACTCCAACACAGCACCTTAGTAACTATGACATTGGAGATATGTAATTTAATTTCATAAATCAGTAACAAAATAAAAAATGAAATAATAAATTATAAATTTCGGAGTTTCCGGTAAATGTGAATTACCTACTAAAAGTCCTATGTCTGGTAATTAAGTTCAGATAGCAAACACATTGTTTAAAAATGATATTGTTTATCTGATAAAAATGTGTCAGTGGTCCAAAAATCACAAGTGCATAGAAACCTATCTAACAATGGATTGTTATTAGATTATCAATAGATCATTCTTGACACTCACCAGTTGCGCTGCTGTGTATCTTCGTTGCTAGTGCTGTGAAGGTCTGGGCTGCTGTTGATGAGCTGCATTCAGTGAAGCCCTTTTATACTGTTCAGACTGTGAGAAGATTATGACACCACCAGCCAATAAACTGTGAGGCCCTCAACACTTGGACACACACGGGCCTTTTACACTGAATATGGAACAGTACATTCATGAGGGATTGGCTGACAAGGATTTGAGGGGACAACAGTTCCCTGTTTGTCAGATTATCTTGAATTGACGCATGACAGCAGAGACAAATAATTCAATTGAATTTTGTTTATAGAACGAAAGGTCTGAAGACCTTGAGGCAAACACTAAGGCAATGGTGGCAAGGAAAAACTCCCTTTTAAACAGGAAGAAAACTTGAACAGAACCCAGAATATGGAGATACTCATCTGCCTAAGGTTGGCTGGGTAGAGAGAAAAAGAGAGAGAAGAGAGCAGCGAGACAAACATCTGTCGTAGATTCATACATCTGACTAAAGCGTACAAGTAGACTCTAATCGAGATACAAATACAGGATATAGCTGATACATAAGAGTTTGATATTGAATATAAACAAAAGCATAGGGGTATGCAGTATGCATAGTATGCAGGTCCATAGGTCAGAAACACACAACTTCAGGCCAGAGACACTCACATGAAAATGGGGGAAGAGGGGAAGGTAGGGAAAGGGAAATGGAGAAAGCAGCTGAAGGCTCTACCTCCCATTTTACTTTTTGAAACTTTATGAACCATGAGTAGGCCTGCACTGTGAGATTGAAGTGATCAATTGGGATGATATGGTACAGTGAGGTCTTTAAAATATGATGGAGCTAGGCCTTTAAGCGTGTTGTACATAAGGCGTAGGATTTAAATTATGTTCTAGATTTTACAGGGAGCAAATGAAGAGAAGCTAAAACTGGAGTAATATGATCTATCTTGCAAATTCCACAGCCATCCACAACCATCCAAAAAAGAAAACTTGATTACTTGATTGTGCTGAGTAGAGATTGAGGTGTGGATTTTGTCACGGTACATCGCATGAAGTTCAGTATCTCTCCTCCACCTGCAAACATTATGCAACTCCTGCAGGCGAGAACATACCCGTGTGAACGTGACCTTTCTCTTTCATCAGCAGTCTCTCAGATTGAGTTGTATTATGGCTGGTAATCCATTCCAGCCACAGATGCACACGTAAACACACACCAGGTCCATTCATCTAATTGTTTAATTCAGCTTCTCTCTTTAATCTGCACTGTTAATGCACATGCACACATGGGACACATGTATGGACACTCGTGTGGTTTAAAAATTCTGCACACAGCAAAACCTTGTGATTGGATACATTTGATGGCATTATTTTTCTGTAATGTTGACTTTTTAGTTGTAGTTTGCTGAGCTGAAATTCTATTTTGGTTGGTTTTATTTACATATTACTACGCAGGGCTGACTTGCATAAATGATTATTAGTCATGCTTTCTTTTGCTGTGCTCCTTAATGATCTGCAATATTTTATAGATTTTAGATATTAATGCTTCTAACAGACTGTCACTTTTTGTATACTCAGTGTTCTAAACGGCCAAATAGGTTACAATCCGTCATTAAAATGAGAAACTTCTTTACCTAAACGGATGTGTCTATGCCCTCTAGCGGTGGCAGACTACAGTTACAATTACTGCAAATCAGGCTTTTGCGACAAAGATCGTCTAATATTTAGTGTATCACTTGGACCTGACTGCAAGTGCCTCAATCGTGAATTTTGCCTCTTGAAACAGAAAGCACATTTCTGTCACAAAGTGTCAGCTGCTGTCATTTAAGACACTTTTTATGGGTTGTTTTAAAGGTACTTCAATATTGCCATCTGATATTATTCAGTGAGAGAAGTTAAGTCATGCTGGGGCAGAAATAAACGTATTTTGTCACAGAGTGAGAGCTCCGTTCTTCCTTTCCTAGCCTCGGGTTAAGGTTCGTAGGTTGAAGGTTGTAGCCACACGCTGCTATCTCCTGCTCCACATGTTTCTGTTTTGTTGTGGATTGAGTTAGAAAGGGCTGCACCATGGGGAAAAGTAAGAAGAACAAAGTAAGCGAGGAGGGGAAACAAGCGGGCAAGGCTGGACTACACCAAAGGTAACGTAATCTTAGGAAGTTAATGCCATAAAGAGACGCGGCTTGTTACGCTGGCTAGCACTAGCATCTATTTAATAGCTATGCTATTAGCTCTTTAGGGCAGTTTTGCGGAGTTTATATGTTTCGATAGATTCGATTCAACTTTAGACAGCGAAATGTACTTAGCATCCAACCAAAGTGCAGACTGTAGACATTGGGATATGTACAGATTTTGCATCAAGATATTTACAGCATAAAACTTTGGTTTACAGCAGGATATGTACAAACTATGATCAGTAGCAACTATATTACAGCAGGAGTAGAGTGTCAGCTTGATTAAAATTGTTGTGTTACAGCGACGACATGTGCATACAATCAATAGTCTTACGTTTATTGATCTCTTTGTGCATATTCTCTTTACATGTGAAAGAAGCTCTGAAAAGAAGCCTAGAGGAGATGGAAAACCCAAGAGAGCCAAACAGGAGGACCACCTCGAACACATCCCCTTCAAGCTCCGAGAGATCATGAAGAGCAAGAACAGAATGGAGAAGAGACCGTTGAAGGACAAAAAGCTTAAAAAAGGTGATTAGAACGGCATCCACATGTCCTTCATGTATTTAAAAGACACGGACTAGTGAGAAATATGTTGTATTTCTGTCATTTCAGCCATCAAACAGTCAGATGATACCCAGGATGGAGACATCCGTGTCCCACACTTCAAGAGAGGAAAGCAGGAAGGCGAGAGAGCATACCTGCAGCGCATGAATACTGAGACACAACATGTCTTATTCCTCACCAAGAACCAAGTGGAAAGAAGGCCTGAGCTGCATGTGGACAAACAAGAGAGGCGTGCAGACATGGGGAAGTCTGACAAAAAGAAGGAGTGGGTACACTGTGGCTAATTTACCTCCACTTTCACCCTAACATCACTTCACTGATTAAGATTTAAAAATGGGTTGTCTGTTTTCTGTGCCAGTATTAGGATATCAGAGCTGTAATGTGCCTAATACATAATGATTCCATTTGAGTTGTAAAACATTTATTTTGAACATTTGGGAACAATAATATTATATAAAGAAAAAACTTTATTGTGTTTATGTGTATATTGTTGAGCAGTGTGAAAACTTCAACATATTCCATGTCTAAGTTTTTTTGGCCTTGCTGTCTTGCTACAGGTATGCTAAAGTGAGATTACTGAAGCGACAGCAGAAAAAGTTGGACAGACAAGAGGACGAGCTGGAGAAAGAGGAGTTTGTGGGTGAGGAAAGCATGATTTTCCAGGAATACACAAAGGATAAGAGGTAGCCAGTAATTGAGTTGAAGCCTACACCAGACAAAATCGTGAGCTTTTATCTGTGTTCTTTTAATTTGTTTGGCTCTGCTAGCCATAGCGCAGAGAGATCTAAAAGAACATTTCTGTCCACTTCATGCCATACAACATGCAAGCTATATAGAAGAAGCTTTTTGTGAACATTATCATTCATTCAATCTTCCAGCATCAAGCTGGTGCAATAATCCCACTCAATAGCCGTAACCTTACAACCTGGAAATCTGTTTTTACCTTACAGAATCTCCAGTAAACTATTCCTGGAGTGCCTATATAATATTTGACTTTTCAGCCTCCCTCTACAAAAATTGCATTAGCAAGCAGAAACCCTGTGACACTGGAACTAGTTACGTTATAGCCTATATGTTAGCTTGGTCAGTCTAGCAAAACACCTGCAAAGCAGATTAGAAGCTATCTGCAATATAATGTGTCTGACATAGTTCGGTGCTAGTCTTTAGCACTGATGCCTCACAGCAAGAAGGTTCCAGGTTCTATGTCTCTTAAACACACAACATCCAGACCGTTAGGGCAGACAGGGACATCACTGGAAATGGTAAGCAGAAAGGAGGTGGGCTTGCCATCTTTGTTAACAACAGGTGGTACAACCCTAACCAAATCACCAGCAAGGAACATGTCTGCTGCCCTGATATTGAACTGCTGTCTGTGGGGCCCAGGCCGTATTTCCTGCCGAGGGAAATTCCCCATTTTATCGTCGTCACTGTTTACATGCCACCGTCTGTGAACCAGACGGTGGCATGTGAAGTCACTCACGGCATCATTGCAAAACTACAGACCAAACATCCAAATGCTCTGATAGTAATCTCCGGTGACTCGAGTCATGTCTCTGCGACAAAAACACTGACTAATTTCACACAGTATGTTGACTGCCCAACCAGAGAGGAGAGGACACTGGATTTGCTGTATGCTAACGTGAGGGATGTGCAAAGATTTGTCCCCCTTTCCCCCTCCCGGGCAGGTCAGACCATAACCTGGTTCACCTCAAATCCTGCTGTGTGCCAATGGTTAAGAGACAACCAGTCACCACAAACAGTGAAAAGGTGGTCAGAGGAGACCTTCCACTCACTGCAGGACTGTTTTGAATCAACACCAACAAGGACATCACCATACCTTCCCCCACCTCGCAGCTCTCCTGCTCCTATTGACGGCCCTGCTCCCCCCACCGTTACCTCCCCTACTGGCCCTCTCCAAAAGCATAGCAGCAACCCCCCCACCCAGGACAACAACGACGACCTGCTTCACAGCTGACCAGGTGAGGAGACGGCTGAGGACACTGCATGCAGGAAAGGCTGCAGGCCCAGATGGCGTCTGTCCCAGAGTGCTTAGGGCCCCTGCCACCCAGCTGTGTGGAGTCTTTCACCTGGTCTTCAACGTGAGCCTGAGTCTACAGGGGGTACCTGTGCTGTGGAAGACATCATGCCTCGTCCCAGTGCCAAGAACACCACACCGCTGCAGCCCCAGTGACTACTGGGGCTGACCTACCACATAATGAAGAACTTCAGGCGACTGGTTCTGGGACAGCTGCGACACATGGTCGACACTCAACTGGACCCTCTCCAGTTCGCCTACCAGCCACGACTTGGAGTAGAGGATGCCATCATCTTCCTGCTCAACCTTGCTCACCTGGACAAACCGTGCCCACCTGGATAAACTGGCAATCACTGTGAGGGTCACATTCTTTGACTTTTCCAGTGCTTTTAACACCAGCAGGCCAACTTTCCTGGGTGACAAGCTCAAAGCAATGCAGGATGATGCCCTCCTGGTGTTCCTGGATCATTGACTACCTCGCTGGAAGACCACAGTATGTGAGGCTGCAACACTGTGTCAGACAGGGTGGTCAGCAGCACTGGGGCTTCACAGGGGACAGTCCTTTCCCCTTCCTCTTCACCATCTACACCACGGACTTCAACTACCAGACAGAATCCTGCCACCATCAGGAGTTTTCTGATGACTCTGCGGTAGTAGGATGTATCAATGATGGTGAGTACAGAACTGTGATGGGAAACTTTGTCACATAGTGCGAGGACAACTTCCTGCATGTGACAAAGACAAAGGAACTGGTTGTGGACATGAGGAGAAAAAAGGCTCCGGTGACCCCTGTTACCATCCGGGGGGCCCTGGTGGACTACAAATATCTGGGAGTGCACATCAACAATAAACTGGACTGGTCAAAGAACACTGAGGCACTCTACAAGAAGGGCCAGAGTCGACTCTACGTTTTGAGGAGACTGAGGTCGTTCAACATCTGCCGGACAATGTTGATGATGTTCTACGAGTCTGCGGGGGCCAGTGCGCTCCTGTACGCCGTTGCATGCTGGGGCAGCAGACGTTAATAGACTCAACAAACTGATCCCGAAGGCCAGTGATGTTGTAGGGGTGAAGCTGGACAGTGTCGGAGAGGAGGATGTTGGCAAGAGTGGAGACCATCCTGGACAACTCCTCCCACCCACTTCACAACACACTGGCCAGTCTTAGCAGTACCTTTAGTAACAGACTCATTCTACCCAAATGCACCACAGAACACCACAGGAGGTCATTCCTGCCTGTGGCCATCAAACTTTATAACTCCTCCCGCTGAGTGTTGGTCACTCTTAACACTCTTAACTCTTCAGATGCTTTTAATTTATTTGCAACCTTTTACCTTTGTATATTAATACTTGTGCAGTATTGTTTCTTTTACTTTTCATGCATTTGCTTTTATTTTTTTTTAATATTTTTTTGTTTGTTTAAAGTGTTTCCTTTATTGTAGTGCACAGGAATGTTTTCCCCCATGAAGTGGTGTGTTTATGCAAACTTGTCATGTGTGACATACTGCCAGCCAAAGATTGGACTGAGAGCAGAGTGACAGTTGGATTATTCCTAACTTGTTGGGCAGCCACAATGTTGCCATTTATTTTAGTCGACTTTGCATGTGAAAACACAAATATTTTGATGTACATTGTGTTTGTTTTGTAGATGACATTCCCTTTGGTGAAGTTACAATGGCCCCACCATCGTTAAGCGCCAAACCGAAGAAAGCTCCGGACAAGTCACAGGTAAACATGCTATGCTGTGACATAACTCTTGAGTTATCTCCTCACTCTTGAGTAAGTAACCATTTACAATCTTCTTCCTTCATTATCCAGAATGCCTCGAAGAAGCTGCTTCTCACCTCTCTTCTTGGCCAAACGGCAACCTCCACAACCAAGCCCTCCATGGCCAAACAGAGAATCATGGAAGAGGAGAGGCAGCGAGCAGTAGAAGCCTACCGCTATCTTAAGAAACGGAAACAACAGCAACTCGAGGCCAGGATTACCAGCTTAGGAAAAAAACACAAGAACTTCAGTCAAGCATAATTACCCCATTATAGTCATGAGCAGAGACTGACAAGATAATCATCAGCAGGCTGTATGTATTAAATGCCAGATGGGTAGCTACCCACAGTCAAGGGAACGTATAAGGAAAGACTTATGTACCGTTTAAGGTAAACCACATTCACTTAACTACATGCCAAGTGCCTTTTAATTGGGAGTGGGGGGGGATGCTCACGGACAGTATTTCATTATTATTTACAGTGTTTGCCTCTTTTGGTAATCACAATGGCATCTTCCGTGATCTGGATTTTAAAATCATTAAGTTTATTTCACCACTAGATGGCAGTCCAGCCGTAGGAAGCTGCTCTCTTGTTTACTGTACATGGAACTAACAAAGCATGGTGGCCGATATACACAGGTCGGCCACAAGACATTGATCATCTTGTGAAAATTAAATGTTCTGCTGGGAAAAATTTGGACCTGGCATTCATGCGGGTGTACCACCCACCCAGACCAGACCAGGCACCTCCACACCATAGCAATGACGCCATAGCAATGACGCCATAGCAATGACGGGATGCAGCCTGACACAGGCACACACACAAAAACGGTTTAGGAACAACTCAAAAAAACATGAAAAACACCACAAGGTGTTGACCTGGCCTCCAAATTCCCTAGATCCCAAACTGATCAAGTGGTCCACAGAAGCCCCTCCCCTCAACCCATAGGACCCAAAGGCCCCCACTAACAACATTCTGTTGCCAGACACCACAGGACACCCTCAGAAGGTCCCTGTCCATTCTATGATGAGTCACAACTGTTTTGGAGGCACAAGGGAGACCTACACAATATTAGGAAGGTGGTCATAATGTTATGCCTGATCAGTGTGTGTACAATGTATGTAAATTTATAGCTGGTTTGTGCACTCATTTACCATATGTCGATGTGTATGGAAGTGATCACAATGCAATGCATTTAAAAACAACCTCACTACGAGCTTTATTTAATAGCTGGTTATGCTTTTCATCAGCAGGTGGGGTTTGTCCAGTTCAGAGACTTTCTCGTCTATATTTTCACAATAGCTGAGGTGAAAAATATCGCAACCAGGCCTGTTTAGGAGCTTTGTATTATATGGCATTATAATTTATATCTTCTTACAATATCTATCATGTGACTTGTTTCCCTGACTTAATTTGCCCCGTAGCAATACCAAGTCCATAACAGCCTAGGTCTTGTTTTCCTTCGTACCTCTCTGAGAGCCTCAATCTTGGGATAAATAAATCACATTAGCCCTTTTAAATGTGGAAAACACATTAGAGCCTGGCACAGCTATTTGCAGTTGTAATCCTTAACAGGTTTACCCTCATAAACAAGGCCTTTGTTCAAATATTGGCCTCTGAGACAGTCCAGTAATCTCCGTGTGTTGAAAACATCCTGGTCTTTTTTTACATGTACTTTTTTAACTTAACATCCATAGATTATATTCTCCGGTTGTAATGTGTGTGAGTTCAGACATTTTTAGGTAATCAACTTAACCGATAAAACTGTCTGTGGCCATGTTTGTCCTCTGATGGTTGTCACAGTGATAGGAGGACATGTATTAAGTGGTGACAGCTGCTTGTGATCTGGAGCACTTAGTCCCTTGAGGTAAATGCATCCACTGTTGGTCATGTAAACATCTATGTGCAAGACTACTGCTCATATCATCAGGAGGTTTCTAGTTTCTGCCTGTAAAAGACTTCACTTGATTTTAGCTTCAGTCACTGATGCGGATAAATACTGGATAGACTATATGAGAGGGATACCACACCCCACCCTGCTCTGGGAAAGTATGTAAAGTCCATTACTCTAACCAGGTCAGTGACCGTGGACAGTAACTACTAAGTGAAGAGGCAGAGTGTTTTGGATATTTAAATCGATTTATTTATTTGAATAAATAAATAGAATGTTTTTCCCCAACATATCTTATGTCTGAACACCTATCAAAAGATGCAAAGTACACAACATATAACCTCAGCACTGGCACATGTGTTCTGTTATAGAATTCTGTCTGAGTTGCAGTTTCCAGTGAGCAGTTTCTTTTCTGAGCAGGTACTCAACCTGCTGACAGTAAAAGACTGTGTCAGTAATTGGGAGACAGATTATTTACTCTGCTGCTAGGCAGCTGCAGCTCGCTCTGGAGTGTGTGAGAGAGAAGGAGAGAGGAATTATGGAGGTAATTGTCTCCAGAGAGAAGGTAAAAGAACTTATTGTAAGTCAAAACATTTGTAAATACTTAAGTCTTTGCTTAAATCTTTTTCCGTAATAATGATTGAATATATCATTCTCAGTACCAGCTAAAATTATTTTCTTCCCTGTAGCAATGTAAACCCATACACCACTGTATGATGGAAATTCCCAGTGTGTGGCACCAGGTATAACTTATCAGGATGAACTATGCAAATGTCTGCAGTTATTGGAGTGTGCTTGGCAATCCTGGTGAAACTTCCTCCTCCTGTGTTCCACATGGGACTTCTTGTGAGTTGTTATCTTTTACAACCAGAAGAGCCAAAAATCAGACAGTGTTTTTAACATTTACAGCTTTAATAACTTAGAATTTACACATTTATGTCAAATGTTTAGGGTTAGGGTTACTACAGAAGTTTGAATCACAACATTTTACAACTGAAACAAAGTATGTTACGCAGTAGTGAACGGATCAGCCAAAGTTGAGAATTAAACAACATAATATTAGTGATATCACAATTTTCAGTAAATCTCGACATTGACACTGAACATAACTGGTTATTTAAATGATCTTTACTTAAACCTTGTCTATGGTTTCTCCACCATCAGCATACTCCTGGTCAGCTGTAACCTAAAGGTTTTTACACATTGCTCTACTTTGGATGCCTTCTGGAGCATAAAGGGCCAGAAAGAGAGCACATGAATGAAGTAAAGGAGTTGAGACGATTCTTTGCTCAAATTAGAATTCTTGATTGGACTATAAACAAACTGTTAGCAGCAGAAGAAATAGAAGAAATCTGCAAGTGGAGCCAGGTCCTATTACTGTACGGTGCTTGAGATGCGCTGTGTTTATTCCTATTGAAAGCAACTTCTCAAGAATGGTAAAGGGGAATACATACTTGACACCTGGAACTTCAAGAACGCACACCTGGCAGATATTTTTTTTAATAGCGGCAACAACCAAGTATGTAGGTGACAGTGCACTGTGCTCTCGACTCAATCTGCCAACCTGTGACAGTCCTTAAGATGATAAGGACCCAGCTGAACGAGGCAGGGAGCTGCTGCTTCGTGGAATCACACTGGGGGATGTGACTCGAGGTGTCATTGTGTCGAGGTCCATCTGTAGAAACACGGATAGTAGGGATTATTTTAGATATAGTGAAGAGTAGATGCTTTGTGGTGTAAAATAGCGATAGCATACTCACCCTTGTCAAACCTTTGGCAATCAAGGCTAATTCGGTGGGCTGATACACACCACTTCGTAACTGACCATTATAGGCGCCATACGGAGACTCTGGCTTTGTGGATACTGATAAACAAAAGGTTAGGTTGGATTGAAAAACATGGCCATTGTTCTGTTTAGTGGATTTCATTTTTTGTGGACTTGGCATATGTTTTACATAAAACAGAAGAGTCCAAGTGTCATTTAAAAATTATATTTGGGCAACAGTTTCTGTAGCCCTAATCAGTGAAATCTACTTATACTCTTACTTATTGACTAGTTACATCTGTCAGGAAAAATCAGACACCATATACAAACTGGATATTTTGAAGTCTTAAAAGCACACTGTAGCATGTATTACCTATACCAAATATGTGACAGTGTGCTACTCAGACACTACCTGGAACAGTATGTGATACCATTATAACAGCCCTGCTATCTGATTAAATATTACTAGACAGTGTGTACAGACAGATTTTCAAGCAACTGATATTTGTAGTTCCCAAATAAGTGACTGATTTAACTGACTTGTATCACAATATTCGCCAATGGCATGAACTTCAGGAAATAGATTATGTTTCTGTCCTAATGAGTCGGAATTGTGGAACAATAATAATCATTGAAACTGAAAAACTGAAAAATCATTACAGTAAACTTTTTGGGCTCTATAATGAATTATGTTGTACCTGCTGGAGGCTCATCCATAGAAAAGGCTTTGTTGTCCATGTAAACACTCTGGTGGTTTATTTCCGGCTCTTTAAGGATGGTGTCATAAACCAGGCTCCTGGCAGGATAGACATCTCCATCATGGGGTTGCTCCTGGTCTGGGTCCTCATGTGTCAGTAAGCAGATTTCAGGAATTGTGTAGAGGAGGAGGAACACCCATGCATTTGAGACCACAGCCACAGCCAAAGTCGGATCGTCCCAGCTGGGATTCCCAGCAACTCGGTTCCCGTGGACATACATGACAATCCAAGCTACCCAGATAGCCATGGTGAAGAGCCCTGTGACCAGGATTAAAGCTCCATCTCGACGCCACTGCTTATGCTTGTGTGTTAGAGAGGGCACAGCCATCACCACCACAGTTAGCAGCAGAACCATCACATAGATGAGGGCCATCACAAAGTCCTTGTTGGCAATGCTGCATGACATGTCAGGGACAATACCACCTCTGACCACAGTGATGATAAGCCACTCAGTGTTGATGATCACCTCGACAAGCCAGAGACCTAGGGCACCCAGGCATAACATCCAGCTCCTGGGCCCTCGGCCCCTTCGCTGCAGCAGGGCAAGCCACAGCCCATGCATCACCAGGCAGGCTAGACAGCCAGAGAACAGTACCCCAAACAGGTACCTCCGTGCGGTACAGCTGGTGGAGTAAGGGCCCACAATGAAGGCAAAAGTAAGTCCAAAGAGTCCCAGTGTGAAGACTAAAATGCTAGCCTGCAAGGCCACCATTCCCTTTCTCTTCTTGTTTGTCACAAACGGTAAAGAGGCCATGAGAATGACAAACAGGACGAAGGAAATCACCACACCAGCAGCAGCAACGGCTTCCACCACGACCCCCCACACTGTGGTCAGGTCACACAGGTTGTAATATATGGAGCTGATGCTGGAACCACATCCTTTTGGAGCATTAGTTGGGTCCATTGTTTTACTGCAGAATATGTTCAAATACTGCAAGAAAAATGTCCTGATTAAGTAAACATACACACAAGTACTGTAGTTTTTTGTTTTCATTTGCTTCCTGATTATTAAATGGATATTCTGTGCACTGTCCATACATCTGAGAACAAAATGAGTTTTCATAAATTAGTGTGTCACAGCACACTAAAAACATAAATTAGTATGTCACAGCACACTAAAAACAGTTACCTCAGTAGAATTTTGAGTGTGTTACAGCTACTAATTACTGTCCATTCAAATAGATTCACTTGAGTCTCTGAAGGATCCACGAATTGTACATTGTCTCCCCTGACTTTAATTATCAAATGGAGTCCACAGTGAGTTTTGGTCACAGCTCTGTCTAGCTTTCCAAGTCCAATTAACTGACAGAGGCATCGTTTTAACCATTTACAGTGAGACCTAATGAGTAGGCTGTTCACGCAGCATCCCAGTTCTAGCAAAGTGCTTTTCGTAATTATAATAATCCAGTAACTATTGGCTTCCTGGACATCCAAATATTTCTAGTTGGCGCTGTAAGGTAAGCACTGATATGAAAATATCAGTGAGACAATATGGAGAATTACCTCCCATAAAATATTTCAAACCCCGCTATATTAAGCCATCAAAATAAAAAATAATAATAAAATAATAATTTAAATTTAAAAAAAAAAAATACTATTTCGTAGATACGTGTTTTACAAAGGACAACATATTCTATATGGGGTAGCTAATCATTTTAAAATAGTTATAAAATAGCGCAATAAAAACAAACGCTGAAATCGTTATGGATTATTGGATGCCGGCACAACAAGTAAACGAACAGCACAGTGAATGTAATGAGTCCAAATCAAACCGACATGGATGTTCTTACCTGAACTGTGAGAGTAGCTCTGATCACCGCTCCAACAGGTGACTCAGGCGGACAGGAGTAAGGACAACCAGACCTGGATGCCTACACCATGCAGTTACGACGCGTTCAAGAGTTCACTTTCTGGGCGGGATCACTCCTCCATCCGTCGCTTCTCCGTTATTCAACCATGTTTTAATAACAGAGTCCCATCACTCCCATCAGAGTAAATAAAGTGAAAGTGAGTGTGCTTTCAATAATGACCCTGCTAACGCCACTCTGGACCTTTATGCAACCTCTGTGCTGTCTGCAGTTTTGCATATTCCACGAGATTAGTCCACTTACTTTTTTCAGGCAGCTTAGCAAACAAAGGGAGCACTCACCTCTCTATTTAGACAGTACACTTAGAGCTACAGGCCATGCAGCAGAGCTGTGAAAGTGTTTGACATGTAAAGATGATGATGAGTGATGTGACGATTTAGTGATTCGATTTTTTTGTAATTGGTTTATAAAGGTGTTATAATGTCATTATCAGCTGCTGCTCATATCATACTTGGGTTGGCCTACTTTGCTCTTCCACTGTGTGACTAGAAAAAGTCCACACACACACACACACACACACACACATACACTGTTTAAGTTCTGTTTAAGAATAATTCGATTTGAACGAATAGCATTCAGAGCGCCCTGTAGGATGAATATCCATAAGATCAAATCACTGCTGGCTTTTCTGTCTTACTTCAAGAAGATGTGCTGAGGGCAGTCATCATTAAAGCCGAGATCTAGTTAGCAGAGCCACCTGGTGGAAACTACTGTTATAGGCGAGACTGAGTATATTTTTCCAGTTGATTACACTTGATGTGATTACACAACAAAATACTGCACATAGTGTTATCTGAGGCTATCTATTTTGAGAAAGGTATTCATACATCTGAAATTTGCTGTATTACTGGGGTAAATATCAGAGAACCATTCCATTTATCATGTGTTGCCATTCTATGTTCTACATAACCTGTAGATGTGACAAATTGTGATACAAAATAGAGAAGATATTGTTCCAAAGTTAAAGCAGAAGGTTTTTCAAAGCTGATTTCTATTGTTATTGACTGTGTGCTGACATGCCATAGGCTACATTTGTTTCTGCATTTGGTATGACTTCAGTGTGAGACAGAATGCTGTATTTTTTGCCTACTCATTCATCTTTTGTTTTGCCTTGCATACCCTGCATGCATTTATGATGTGTGTATATTAAAAGCTGTGCATGTCGTGTTTTAGAGACCCAGTTATCTGGTGCATTCCCTCAGGGTTCAGGACAAGAGTAAGGTCATCCAGGACACCTTGCTGCAGCTGGCTTTGGCATTCAGCCTGCACTAAACGTATTGTTTATACTGCGTGATGGAGCCGCTTCGATTCATCAGTCCCTCAATGGATCTCATCTCGTGGTGCTCTCACAAACCCAGCAGTTTATCAGTCTATCAATCCATCCCTGTCCTATTGTGGTCCTCTTAACAGAAAGTTAAATCAAAGGAGAAAGCATTGTGACCTTGGTGTGTGCTTTTCGGTTGCGCACACAAAGAAGGCTTTGGGTTTACACTGCAGATCTATATATACAGTGAGTATAAAAAGTCTAAATACCCTTGTTAAATGAACAAGTTATTGGGATGTTAAAAAATCAAACGAAGATTAATCCTATCAGAAGTGGCATCCTGCCACTCTGCCCCAAAGCCCACATAGAAAGAAAGAATGGAGTAGTTCACAGAAGTCACATCTCGGGAGCATCCAGTATTTGTCAGAAAGAACTGCAGCTCCTTTAATGTTGTTCTCAGCTTATTGATAGCCTCCTATAGCAGCTCTCTTTTTGTTGTCTTGTGATTTTGGAGAGACATCCTGTCCTGAAAAATATTTTGTCCAGTTATGGATGACTGTGTTCCCTGTGTTCCATGGCATATTTAATACATTGGAAATGTTTTTGTAGCCCTCACCTGAGCAATTCCTTTGAACCATGAGATCCCATCTGTGCTTTGTAGGTTCTTTGTGGCCAATAGCTCTAGTAGAAACATTCAACAGAAAATCATTAAAGTGCAAATTAATCAGAGTCCCGTTTTTACAGGGCTGTTTATTGGAGTACCTGGATTCAGCATCCCCTGAATGTGTGGATTTCAAGTCTTCAACCATACATATCCATGTCTGAAAGCATGTTGAAAGATGCTACCATATATGCTGCTATGCCTTAGCCATATTGTATTCCAGTTTGTTGTAACAGGCACCTCACCGTTGCTGCTCTCTTTTAAGAACACGTCAGGTTATTCATAGCAGTGGCTCAGGTTGGGGTCTCACAGGACATCTCTTCTCCTGCATTTTTACCCCAGTCTGGCAGTCTTAAGGGGCTCCAACACAACCCAGTTCCCTGCGATGCTTCTCGTTGTCTTTGTCAGAGCAGGTACATTGGTTTCTATTTTTTAAACACATTCATCACGTTGCTGCATGTTAGTTTTATATCGCGAGTGGACTAATGGCCTAGTCAGATGGCCTGATTTTTTACTGTCCATACCTAGTTTGTCTTTTCAAGAAGATTTTAACTGGGCTCTCACTATTGAGTGACCCATCTCGGACTGACTGCTCAGTGATAGCTGAGGGGTAAATTGAGGTTCAAATGGTAAATAGCACTATAAACTGTAATCTATTTAAGCCCCTTTAATGCCTTGACCAGAGGCATTATTCATTGTTGTAATATCACATTAAAGTACTTGCATCCCAATTACTATGTACTATTTCTGTGTGACTCTTCTGTGTCATGTAGCTTTAGAGCTCACTTAGTCATTATAGCATTTTTTATTGATTATTATAGCTTGGAGGTTAGTATGTTCCCTGCGAGTGCCAGACCATTAACTCCATATCCTGTTGGAATTTGTATTACACACGTATTAAGCCCTCTACACTCGTGTAAGATTTGTGCATACTGTATATATGTACTTAATGAAATAAACCTATTATCCCGCTTGCAGGGATTTTACTTATGCCATTTCTAGAACTTAAAATCTAGACAGTGTTGTCGGGCAACTCAGCTGTCCTACCTGCTGCCTAGATTTTCTCCTTGCCACATTTTTAAAACTGAGATATTAGAAATGACTAACTTCTCTTTTCAGTCAGGCATAAAGTATTTGCTACAGCACTTAATCAGCTGTCATCTAAAATATAAAACTTAAATATGCCATGAACAATCTGCATGTGAACACAGACTCTTATAAACTATCTTTTTTTGTGTGTGTCTCTAGATTTCACAGTCCATTTTGACACTGCTGGTCACAATATTATATTAGAGAGATTGTAAATTGGGTCAACCTATCTTTTAAACTGTACAAGAACCAGTTCAAGAACCAAGAATCTACAGGACAAGGTGTTCTTTGGAGATGTTCAGACTGCCTCAGACAGAGTGGGTATAATGTGGAGTGTACCCCAAGATTCTGTTCTTGGAACACTACTGTTTCTGAGTTCTATACACTACATGTTAGAGAGACAAATTAAATTACAATAATTATGCAAATGATTTAGAACTGTACATATCCATAATTTTGATGATATCAATCTGAACAAATACAAAACGGATATACTTGTATGTGCAAAGGCTAAGAGACAAAGAAACTAAGAGGATTTCTACAAAATCAGACTCTGAAAAATGATGACACACATGAGAAATTATTTCACATTTATAATAATTATATTTATTTAGGCATCATGCGACTACAGCATAGGTTTTATAGACAAACTTTTATAAACAAAACTGCCAAATTAATGAGCAGACCCAGCACCAGTGAAATTATATTTATAGTGATGAGATTAGCATACCATCAGAGAAATCATTTAACTGTACTACAAATGGAAATTGAAATATGATTGACTGCTGCTCACACATATTGGAACCTCAATTACTTTTGGCGGTCTCAGTGGCAACATCCTGTAATTAAACTGGCCTAACTGTATTTAACTAACTGTCACCAACTGACCTATCTGTATTTTGAGTGCCATTAAAATTTGAAACTGTGTTACTATTGATTCTTAATAGTGCTTAACCCGCTCTGACTTTTAAACTAAAAAACATTCAGATGAGTCTTTGGCTGGCCTTATGCCACAGATCAATACCATGCAACATCCAAAAGGGAGATTTTCAAAATCAAAGCTGTCGCTATAGCAACGCCCCTGCCAGATTCCACCAATCAATGGAGTCTGTGGGGTTGTGAGATGCACCAGGGAAAGGCCAGCGTCCTATATAAAGAGTCCAGGACAGGGAGCCAGGCAGCGCACAGGGCAACACACCTTTCTGCACGCATACGACAAAGGCACAGCTGCAAGAGGAAGGGTCAGGATACGAGTGGCACAGAAAATCAAAGGCGGGGGAAAGGACAAAGGAAGAAAAGCAAGGAATAAATGAGAAGATATGGTACGCTCATTTGAAAAAGAAATTCCTGCCTGGGTCTATGTGGGCTCCCTGCTTCTCTTCATCCACTTCTACTCTGTGACAGTTAGTGGAGGTAAGATAAAACATGCCGTTAGTAGTTTAAATGTTTGCCATTAAAAGAGTCTTCTTACTTTTGTGTGTTTTTTTACGTCTTGCATTGTAAGGAAAGATATATGTTCTATTTCAGTCCAGCTTCCCCCACACATGGGTAGTAGGGCACAGCATGAATTTGTGGCTCGTGCCCAGCCTCAGGGCAAAGGATGGGTATTTATCTATTCTACCCATCCTGTCCTCATCTGTTTGTCTGCTGGGTGCAGGGAAAGGCAGGCAAGTCCATTTGCTGCCTGGCTTTGTGCCAGCCCAGTAATACAGCTCAGTACAAATGCTGAGAGAAAGCAAGTCTTACTCCTAAAATCAACTTTGACCAAATTATTGTGAGGTCAGATTAGTGTTTGTGATGCCTAACTAATTTAATCCTGCATATTTTTTGTTTTATTTTATGCTTTCAGCTCTTCTTGGCTACAGATCTGTTCATCTTTCATTCTTATTCTGGAGTTTTTGTCTACTTTGAATTAAATGTCTTGAATAAAAATGATGAAATGATGTAACAGACATCAAATATACAGTTTCCATCTAATATAATGACCTTGCTAATTTTTGTTCAACTGGGTACACTGTGGCAGAATGATTTGTCACTACACACCCTCGTACGTTCACATGATTAGCTGGCTCAGAGTGCAAGCTGTGTAATTGGAAAAAGGTTACTTTGAAGTGGGGGCACTTGTGTTGGAGAAATGAACACTGTGAGGCATCGGGGAGCCAAGTGTGCCCCCCCTGTGTCTCATTAAACCCCCAGTAACAGGCCAACAAGGCTGCTGATGGCTGTGGCTGAACAGAATGGAAACAGCGACTTGTCGTGCTGAGTCTTTCATGTGTTATTCCCCAGTATGCGCCACTTGTGCTTGTGCTCAAGAGGACTCATAGAAACAGCCATCTGCAATGGCGCTGCATGCTCAGGATTCTTTTCTGTGCACCTGGGATGAGGATTTCTGAGTCAGCCACCTGGCTTGTTGCCCTCTTTCTCTATTAATTGAGAGCAGGGATCTGCAAGTTTGCCTTTTCCATGGCACATGCTATCAGTTGTGGTTTAGTTAAAGGGTTAGGGTGTCAGATGTGATTTAATTTGTGGAGAAATGCACACGGCTCTTGCTGTGAAATCTGGGAGTAACCTGCCAATTACTGCGATGAAAACAGAAAATGAATGTGAGGTACTATGCAAATTCAGTGGTAAAACAATCCTAGCAACTCTAAGGCACAGTTTCTCCTGCATTCAAATAATGATGATTGCATCCACCATCTTGCACTATTTTTCCACAGCTGCCCTGAAGCAGGAGGCAGCATTGGACAATGGTGCCACGGTGCTGAATCACTCCATGGGTTTGGTGCACCGTATGGAGACCCTGCTGGCCATGGGTAACGGCAGTGATGTCACTCTCCGGGTGCAGACCATCAACACAGACGAGGTGAAGGTGATCCAGGCCCACAGCCTGGTTCTCACCCTGCAGAGTGACGTGTTTGAGGAACTGCTGCTCGGTCGCAACAACAGTGCTGTGGTTTTAATGGTGACACCCGACTGTGCAGCTGTCTTTGACAAGTTTGTCAGGTGAGAGCGACTGTAAGATTGTACCATTTATTTGGAGTTACTTGATCAAAACAACCAAAAGCAATCTTCACTTTGACACACACATTTTGACTCTTTCCTTTCAATTCGAAAAAGTGAAATGTTCTAACTTGTAAAATATTCTAAAATTACATTTGCTGTTTGAGGCTCAGTCTAAAATCAGAGAGTGTGGGTTTTTTCAGTGACTCAGAGCTGAGGAGAAAAAAGGATTCAAAATATAGTATATGCCTCACAGAAATACTGTTTGCTTTTAACTTTTGTTTCAAAAATGTCTTTTGCAGGTATCTATACACTGGTGATATCTCAGTGAGGCTAGATCAAGCTATTTCTCTGCATAGGCTGGCCAGCAGGTACCATG
This sequence comes from Chelon labrosus, assembly GCF_963514085.1. NCBI lineage: Eukaryota > Metazoa > Chordata > Actinopteri > Mugiliformes > Mugilidae > Chelon > Chelon labrosus. The sequence continues at coordinate 1,239,579 of NC_140354.1, forward strand.
TGTGGGGCTTGCAGCAGGGTCTGACCCAATATATGACTCAACATCTGTCAAGTGAATCACCCACAGGCCACGTGGTTGGTTGGTACAACTATGCACTACAAATTGGCGACCCGACCCTGCAGGACAGTTGCCTGCAGTACTTATCCTGGAACCTGTCTTCAGTGCTGCAGAGTGGAGAATGGGGCTCCATCAGTGAAGACCTGCTCCTCTCCTTGCTCCAGCGCTCTGACCTCATTCTACAGAGCGAGCTGGAGCTCTACGAGGCCCTGGAGGGCTGGATTAACCAGAACCAGCCCGTCAGTACAACGGTGGAAAGTGCCCTAAGGGCTGTTCGATATGGCATGATCCCCCCTCAGCATCTCTTCCGTCTCCAGAAGCAATCCCCTCTCATGCTGAAGTATTATGAGTCTATTCGTGAGCTGCTCTACCTAGCTTTCCAATTTCACTCTGCCTCACCTATCCAACTAGCCAAGTACTTTGATGTCAACTGCAGTATTTTCACTCCACGTAACTACTTGTCCTCCTCCTGGGGATCCCCTTGGGTCATCAACAATCCCACCCGTGATGACCGCAGTTTCAGCTTCCAGACCCAGCTTGGGCCCAGTGGCCATGACACCAGTAAGAGAGTAACATGGAATGCCCTGTTCTCCCCTCGCTGGCTCCCACTCAGTTCCAGGTCAACCTATACTGAACTGGGTGCCATGCAGCCTACTCGCACAGATGGAGGTCGACCTCGTATCATTGTAACACCAGCCACTTCCAGCCCAGAGTTTGCCGGTGTGAGTTTCCAGAAGACAGTAATTGTGATGGCACGACAGCAAGGAAAGGTGGTGGTCCGCCACGTCTACAACTTCCACCAAAGTACAGAAGAGACGGGGGATTTCCTGGTGGATGCCGACCTGCAGCGCCGTGCATCAGAGTACCTAATAGACAGCTCTCTCTATCTTCACATTGTAATTAAACCTCTCTACCATACTCTCCTGGTTGCAAGGAAGTAAAGGCAGGAATTTGCTGTGGCTTCATTTTCTGTTATCCACACACACAATCACATCCACATCTTCCAAAGTGCACTCATATCACACCACATTTGTATATATCAGATCTGTTACATCTCCATTATTGATTAGTTTGTGCATTTTTATTTTGTCTTTCTGCTACTTAGCTTATTTATGGGGTGTCTGGTAAAACAAAGGACTCATAATTGGCATACCCATCTGTGGTTATGACATTAATGATGGTGGGGTTTTCAGTATTTCATGCATACTAAACAAGAACTTCAGTGTACTGTATTTGTTCAGGTATTTTATAGAGTGGCAGTTTCTCCTTGAATTTATTAAATCTATGTGATGAGTAATGCTGTTTGCATAGCTACTATAAATGTTTTGCTGTAATATTAATACAGTCAGATATAGAATTTTAAGTTGTGGCATTTATATTCTTGGATATACGTACCAAAACATGTAATTTAAGTGACATACTGTTATTAGTGCTCCCTTGTGAAATGTAGTTGACTTGCAAGACTGTGGGGACTGTAAGCTAATGGCAGCCCTTTAGGATTTTTCTTTTTTAATTGTTTAATTGTTGCATTTTATCTGTCTTTTAAAGAAACCAGTACGTGATTTTCTTGAGGCTAAAAAGGAAAAGAAAAAAATAATACAAATAATACAATAAAAGAAAATTAAATTATAATGTGTCTGTGGTGACTTGTAAAGTTTAAACTAAAAGCAAAGCCAGTGTGTTTTTAACAATAGTTCAATATATTTCTTTCTCATATGTTGCTTATGTTGCTAATTTAACTCTTTTTAAGCTTTTTGTTTGATTGTGGTTTTATTATCTTACTTTCATTTGTACCTGTACTGTTTTACTCTAAAATGTGATGTACCATAGACTATCAGTACAGAAGTTATTAATGTTAACAGACTAAGGGCAAGCATGCCTGTTCATTCCAAGCGTGCTGTAAGGAAAGAATAAATAAACTAATAAAAAGAAAGGTTTAAAAACAATTGTTGGGGGAAAACATCCTTTGGATCATTTCCCTGTTTTTTTCCACAGAACTTTGGAGACCTACAAGATAAATGAGCAGTGATGTTGGAATACAGACCTTCAAGTTCCAATAAGCAAAAATGAAGCTAAGAATTAAATCATATACATTGAGTCTGACACGAGTATTGGGATAATAGTGAAACAGGAAGACATCTATAGAGTATTCAAAAACAAGTTGGGGTTAGGAGGAACGTAAACTGGAACAGGAAAGAAGAAAATATCATCATAGGTCTGAGAATCGATCATAAAGGTCTTAATTATACTTTAAATTAAATAGGCAAATACCCAACACACTGCAACCAACCCAAAACAGTTAAACAATGTGATACTTCATTGCACTAATTACAGAATACAAAGAAGTCATCTCTTTCAGTCATTGAGGAAGAATAAGCATTGTGATTTTTCATTATCTGGCATCATGAATAAGACAACAGCCAGAGCAAGTTAGATCATAATAATTTTAAAAGAGTCCCATTTAGATAAAAGATTGTAGGTTTTTGTCGTAGTTTAATCACACGCTCCACACTCCAGTCCAAATGGTGGCGGTAATGCACCTTTTAAGCTGGTTTGCCACCCGCCACTAAAAACAAAAAAGACAGGAAGAAGAAAACGTCCTTTGATGGCCACAAAGCGCTCACACAATCCAAACCACACGTCCCATGATGCTTAGCAAGAGGCAGGAACTACGTCATCACGTCGCTGAAACCTTCAGCTGTCAGACTTTGGCCACCCCAGTGCAGGGTCTGTTAGCAAACTAATGCGAACAATACAGCTTTATTTAAAGTTGTGCATTCTTCTGCTGATCGATCTTTGAACGCCGAGCCCGCGATTGTAGCACCGAACCTGCACGGAGACGAACCGCCTCGTTCTAATCTTTGCTGGATCTTGCACAACAAGCGAGCGATCCTGAGCGGGTGGAAGGGTAGATGCAGGGAGGGAGGGAGTAAAAAAAGGCAAAAGTCTTTGTGCTTCCCTTCCCCCTCATCAAAGCAAAGGGGAAATGTCTCTGTCCAAAGGAGGTGAGTGTCTTTCTTGCTACTCTTCTAAAGAAAAACTGTGCATATATTTCACACGGCGAGGAGCAGTTTGCGTGAAAGAAGTTTAGCTAGCTGTGTGTTAGAAATGTAACCTTGCCAGGTGGAAAGCTGCATGTATGAGAAGACAGAGAGAGAGAGAGAAAAAAGCTAGCCAGCATGTCTTTCCTGCTTTGTATCATGCGAAGGCTCTAGACGTCCCGGTATCTGAGGATGACTTAATAGTCGCGGTGTGTGCTAAGCGCTGATAGTTTTTCATTGTTAATATTTTTAAGAGGGAACACTTCCGTCGGTTCGTTGAAGTTACCCTGTTGTGGTTAGCTAACGCTATTTTCCCGACAGTGAAATACTTTTGCCAGGCTGTAATTCTCAACCAGCCTGGTAATAAGTTTCTCTTTTTTTGTCAAGTAGAAAACACTGGGACCACAGGTGTTTGTATTATTCGGCCTCCTGGTTTATTAACCCCCGTTTGTGTCTCGTTCTTTTGCTTTGGCCTTAGTGTTAGCGCTAAAATACATATTTTTTTTTAGCCTCGCGCCAATAAAAATGCCTTTTATTTTCTCTTTCTTTTTGTTTGTCCGCGATAGAGATTTCTTTTATTCCTGAAGCGGAACCAGGGCGCTGTCAGACACTTCTTCGTTAGTCAGCTAGTCTGTCATGCTGTGTAATTATTACTGTGCCCTGTCGAATAAAATACACTCCTTGGAAAAAAAAAAATCAAGGTTCTTCTTCTGCGTCACTTACAAAGTGCACGGTGATGATGTCAATTTACATTACAAGTTGGCCGCCGGTGCTGTGTTACACAATCATACTAGCGTTACCATGGTCGGGAGTACACATTGTTTTGAGAGGGCTGTGTAGTGTGGCTAGGTGCTGCTCAGGCTACCGCAGCCTTTGGCCTACCGTGGCATGTTCTGACTTGCAGCACCAGTAACTAGCGCGGTCTCTCTTTGTTGACACTTAACTGGCGACGCGCACGTACTCTGTGGCTGCTACACAACTTCTGAGCTGTAATACTGTTTGGAAAGCGAAACGGCAACAAGTTGGACCGTCCGTGTTCCGTGGTGGAGCAGGCCTGAGTGCATTGTAGCGCTCTTCATGGCATTACTGAGGCATGTTTGGGGAAGGGGTTCTTCCCTGATTGCACTGATAGGACGATGTGGAAGATTATCTGCACATGAGTCATCCCTGTCTGTATATGGACCCACACTAAGCCTGGAGCTTCCCGATGGTGCACTGACACACGGCCAGTTGACACTTCAATCCCATGCACAATCCAGAAATTCTTGTTCACATTACGTATGTATTCCTGTGCTCTGGGTATTTTCCACTGAACGTCACTGGCTTCCTAAGAAGTGATCCATTTCTGGTTTTAAAAAAAAAAAAAAAAAAAAGCACCAATTTACTGCTGATGTCTGTACTGCCTGACCATAATGCCACAAAAGAGACCACAATTGGTACTTAAAATCAGCATGATGTGAGAAAAACTGCAGAATGCAAACACTGCCATATTTGGACATAAACACTTTTAGTGCACACATTGATTTATTTATTTTTTTATTTCTACTGACAATAGAATGCATGAATGTAAGCACTGTGATTTATCTTTATTATATTCTCTGCTCAGATCCTTTCTGAAAAAGAATAGTTTCTTTTTTTTTTTAATATATATATTTTCACAGTGTTGCTTTGACAGACTTTGTGGTTGTCACTGATGCCATGACACTGTTGTTTCCTACGAGGCTCAGATGAAAGACCATGCAGGTCTCGCAGCAGAAAGCTGCAGTGAGGCTGCCTTTGCCCCTCATAGTGACAGCAAGCAGGTCAAATGAAGAACATCATACTTCCCAAAGGGTCCTGACAGTTGTTGTGTTTTGAGCGGATGTGTCCAGTCTAACTGTCTCTGAGTCATATTCCACTCTCTGCGGCCAAGGCCTTAGGGTGAATGCACACACTGTACACCGGGTCCCCAAACAAGACAAGGATGTATTTCAACTTGTACAAGTATAAAACAGCAACTCAGGCTTCATGCAAACTGACAATAAAAAAACTGTGAAATGACATTACAGTACTGTAAAATGACACGCACATAGTATACTTTTTGTAGTTTTACTGCAGCAGCAAAGCATTAAAAGTAGCTTTTGTCTGTGTCAGATATTTTTTTTTGTAGGGCTACACCACCATGTTCATATGCTACCCTAATTTTGTGGCATGAGCATAAGCATGCGCTATTTGTCAGGTCATCTGAATACTTTTGAGTGCTCATGGTTTAACCCACGCAGAGGAAATGCAAGATCTATTTTTGGCTGAGCATGTGTGAGTAAATCACACTCAATCTATCCCTACCACATGAGACTATGATAGTTTACACTATAAGCTTATTTTAGGGTTGCAACACAAAATGGATGTGTCTACGTTTCTTTGGAAGGCTATATAATCTGAAATATTTTTAAAAGTTCATTTCCCTTCCAGTTTAATAGAGTAAGGAGGGGTTTACCCAGCCATACTTCCTCCAAACAGGAGTGGTGTGACTCACTGAATTGTAAATACAATTCCACAGTAATGACAGTTAAAAATCTGTTGCTAGTTTTGTTAAAAGTGAATTTGACTTTATTGCAACATTGAACCAGGGTCACCTGAACAGAAATAAAATAATTACACTGCCAGCCAGCCAGGTATCAACTGCTCATATTCTAATGAGTGAAACTGTGTCTTAGGAGTCCTAGCACACACAGATTAAGGCCAAGTAAATTGTTCTGCTTTTCCTCTCCACCTTGCAACAAGAACAGACACGCTGAACACGAGAGTCTGTGTCAAGAAAAGCTGAGCTTTTTTCCCCCCGTGTTGTTGCTCGTAGGCTAGGTAGCTGTGTCATTCTGGGAGAGACTTCGCAGCCCCTTTGTGGGAAGTCCCAGAGGCTGCTGGTAAACTGTATTTATGAATGGACTGTTGTTACAAATTTAACACACACAGGTCTCAGAGTAGCACAGTTGCAAGCACCGTACTTGAGATATTACAAAAGCGGAAAAGAAAAGAAATAATAAAGAAAAAGAAGTGATACAATAGAATAATGGATCATGTGTTGGCAGTGATTGGAAAAAAACATGACAGGAAGGAAGGCTTGATTCCCTTGCACTCCCCACCCCTGCTCCTGTTGAGTCATCATACCAATGTTGATTAGTCATTTAGTCCACCTTCTTTCTGTGGCAAGGCCTTAAAAATCTGCTTTAATCTCAGAATAATGTGGCAAATGTCCTTACAAGAGCCTGTAGATTAGATGTACATTTTCCTTCTACTAAAGATTGCTATTATTACTAATTATTAGTGTGGTTAATGCTGAAAAAAAAAAAAAAAACATTACACATTGTTTAGTGATCATGATGCTAAGATGGTAATTATTTTTTTATTTTACTTCTTTTCTCAAAGGGAAGAAGAAGAACCCTGGGCTGAAGCTGGCCAAAGAAGTGTTTACGCCTCCCCCACCAGCAGCAACAGCGTAAGGCTCATTCTTACAGTACCAGTACTATACAACGAGGGTCTTTGTGTGTATATACCTGCCAATAAGTAACAAGAAACTACAGTACAGTACATCAGTACTAAAGATTTAACCTTCACATAGTGTGTCCTCCAGAGACCACTGCCTAATCAATTGTTTTTCCATGCATGTGTGAAGTTTGAACTCTATTGGTCTTGTGTGGCCACGCAACTGTCTGTTTCTTTGTATAAGAACTGGTCACGTGAGAAGAATCTGACGGACCACCCTCAGTTGTAATCAACAGGGTGGGAGGTGTGCCACTGAAGGCACCACCAAGCCTAAAGTCAAATGTCAGGTTATAATTTCGGATTTAACGCAAAGTTTCATTGAGTGACCTGCCGCATTTGTGGAATCACACTTCAGCTCATGATTTCAGAAAAGTTTGACTGGTTGTACACAGATTTGTGAAACACAGACACTAGAAATTAAAGAAGAAACAGACAAGAAGCAGCAACAAAACCACTGAGACAATCTACAAATGTGCCGGCAGCTTCCAACATCATAAAAGGAAAGCTAGCATTAAGCTTGTTACATACTCCGCAAGAAGCTAGAAATTTGTTCTTGTTTTGGAGGTGAGCAATAACAAGAACAAAGTTCGTATTGGCCAGGTCATTTATACTTGAGGGAGATGCGAGACATGGTCGATGACTGGCACTTTTCTTGTTATTTTCGGATGTCGGCCAGTCCTTGTGACAACCGTGTCCGTCGGATCACGGTATTCATTCATCATGCACCCACACGCAGTATGCCAATCTCCACACAGGAAAGCTTAGCAATCACACTGCAAATATTAGCATCTGGGAACAGCCACTAGTGATTCCGCTTTTCCGCATTAACACGCCGACTTCCAATTTCTGACCAATTACAGAATACTTTTTGGACACCACATGAGAAAAAAAGTTCTACCCAGATGATGTGTTGAGAACAAGCTGCGAGAACTCCCAAACGATGGCTGTGAGAACAAAATTACATCATTCTGTTCTCGCAGCCCTGGGAGTGAGAACAAATTTCTCACTTCTTGCGGATTATGTAACAAGCTTTAATCTAACATGGCCAATGGAAGCCAGGTGTTGTGGATGCAACATTGATGTTACAGGCAGGAGATGGCTAACTTAGCTTAGCACAAATACCGGAAATCAGAATGCCGCTGTCCAAAAAGCTGGCTAATGTTATGTTAAAAAAGCTAAAAAACTATCGAGAACAGAACAGAATAGAACTTCTTTATTGTCATTGTAACATGTACAATGAGATTAAGTGAAGTCTGGCACACAAACCCCCCATAAACTCAAAAAAACCCCACAAAAGAGTTATTGGGTTTCATTCATTTGCGGTGTAATAACTGACCACGTTGTTGTTTTTGTTTTTAAATATTCTTTTCCCTGCAGGCCCCCTCGAGATCTTGACTCTAAAGCTTGTGTTACAATTGGAGATCAGGTAAAGCTCTCTCTGTATTTCATATACTCCTCAATTTTTTGCCCAACTGTATAAACAAATTCTTGCATTTTCCAATTCCTCTGTCCAGAACTTTGTGGTGAAAGCAGATGACTTGGAGCAGATTGCAGAGCTTGGAAGGGGAGCATATGGGGTGGTGGACAAGATGAAACATGTACCCAGCGGCGTTATTATGGCTGTCAAGGTGGGTTGCGATGTCACTACTCTGGTTACCTGATTTGTGATTTTGCATTTAATATAGCAATACAAGTCATAAATCTATTCAGCGTATGGTCTCAGCTTGTAAGCATTAGGATCACATCTTTTGGAGCAATGACAGTGGGGTAGGTCGGTTGGGGACAGGGGGTTCAGGACACTGGAAACCAATTGTTTTAATCTGCCCTGTAATAAAACTGACAACCCATCTGTGATTTTTGTGTACTTAGAGGATTCGTGCTACAGTGAACTCATTGGAGCAGAAGAGGCTTCTGATGGACTTGGACATTTCCATGAGGACAGTGGACTGTTTCTTCACAGTGACCTTCTATGGTGCCCTCTTTAGAGAGGTGAAACCAGTGTTTAAATCTCATTCATTTATGTCTTCTTTGGCCTCCTGTCTAGGTTTCTAATCACTTTGTCCCTGAATTTTGTGCAATGTATTTTTTCAGGGTGATGTTTGGATCTGTATGGAACTGATGGACACGTCTCTGGATAAGTTCTACAAGAAGGTTATTGAGAAAGGCATAACCATCCCTGAGGACATCTTGGGCAAGATCACAGTAGCAGTACGTACTGTCCCCTCTTTTTTATAATCTAAAATTAGTGTCACAAAGTTACCAAATGCTTTTGCATGTACATTAAAGGAATAGTTCAAGCTTTTGAAAACATAAACTCATTCAGCACGATGAGACAAACTGCAATTTGTCTACCTTAATTATTTACTGGTAACCGTCAGCAGAGCGTAGTGACTTTCTGAAGTCTTCTCGGCACGGAGAGGTTTCGAGGGCTCTTGCACTGTAGCTGGAAATGCTCTGAATGGAAGTGCGGGGTGGATGGATAATTTGTTCCTTGTCAATAAATGGCAACATCTCTTTCCATGAAACCACAAACTGTACATTTCTGCTATAGATTCAACAAAGGGGAAACAACAAGTGAATCATTAAGTGTCAAAGCTTCACATTGAACTTCATATTCTTGCACTTAGTCTAATTCTCGGTACACTGTGTTCACCATTTGCATGATAGATGTTTGTTACTTAAAAATATGTAACTGGACTAGGAGGAGAAATGATGTCACCAAACCCAACAATGAGCAGGTTATAAAACAAATGAGTCATTTTGCATTTTATAAATGTGTATGTAAACATGGAGATGTCATCCAGAGCTCACAATGTTTTATTTTTCTCTGTGTACTCCGCAGATTGTCAAGGCATTAGAGCATCTGCACAGTAACCTGTCAGTGATACACAGAGGTAATCAGAAAAGCAAATCAGCACTGTGCACAGTTTTCCCGTTCCCCATTGATGTTTCTCATCATTGGTTTTGTATATTTCCTCTTACACTACCAACAACTTCCCCCACCAGATGTGAAGCCCTCCAACGTTCTGATCAACACACAGGGCCAAGTGAAAATGTGCGACTTCGGCATCAGCGGCCACCTGGTGGACTCTGTGGCCAAAACAATGGATGCAGGCTGCAAGCCCTACATGGCGGTGAGTGTGGAGTCCTGGAACTGACTAGCTGAGATTCTTTGCAGGGAAGGATTTTAAGGCTCGGCAAGACCTGGTCTGTGTCAGCGTTCAAATCTGATGAGCTGCTCATCAGTTGGAGTAAAGCCAGAGTTCCACAGGCCAGAAGCTCCGTAACGATTTGGATATTCTGACCACACACTGATACAAATCAGACCTCTTCTGTCTTAAACCCCAAGCTTTCAAACATCTCGCCTTGCTTACAAAACCAGACCTCACAAAATAGTTATCCCCTTTTGAGTGACTTTAATTCATGTCTGACTTTATTGAATAACTCACTTTCTGGTAGTTGCGGTACTCATCTGTTGCCTTTGATTTTTTTTCAGCCTGAGAGGATCAACCCTGACCTCAACCAGATAGGCTACAGTGTCAAGTCAGACATATGGAGTCTTGGTATCACAATGGTGAGTGGGGTTAATCAGTCATTATTAAAAAGGCATTATTATTGCTGCCCTTCCGCTGAGTCACTGTTATATTGTGTGGCTGTAGATAAAAACATGACTTATGGTCACAAGCATGCTTTGCCTTCATGATGATAAGTGCTTTTATGTGTATTTTACTGCTCCAGGTTTATGTCACATATAGCTCACCATAATACTTTCATATTATTTTAATATATAAGGTAGTTTTAATGGTTTAATCCAGTTGCTCATAGTAGTCGTAATATGAAGATACAAAAATATGCACAAACAGTTTTATCAGGTTACAAAATGTATTGAAAAGAATACAAGGTCAGTGTGCCTCAGACGGTTAATTCACTGTTTAACAAACTGTCAAAAGAGATCCAACATTATCAGCCCCTCACTAATGCTGAGTCATGGTGATCCTTGACAGTTTTGATAACTGTGCTACGTTGATGCCAGTTTATTCGCTGTCCTCAATTAATATATAACTGGCTTACAGATTAACAGATTTTCTATTTGTTCCTTTTACTTTGACTTCAAGTCTTATTTGCTTTCTCGGCATTTCACACTTGCTTAAAAAACTGGTCCAGTGACTCTATGTGTTACATCACGTGTGTTGGAATCGTCCAGAAACGGCTCAGTTAATCATAAAATCATAAAATCATCATCAATCATCATAAATAAATAATTACAAGTATATAAAAGAATACAATTACCTATAGAGCAAAATTAAAACATTGTGAAACTATTTCTAGGAGAGTAAATCATTTTTTTTTGTCTGTGCGAATGTAACGTTGTATAATTATTTCAGTTTAGTGGCATACTACTACAAACTAAAGTGTGTTATGTATTGATACAGCTATTGATTTGTAAGTATTGCCTTTTTATGCAAACTCTCATTTAATATAAATTTAATAACCAAACTTCTACTTGTACTGCAAGCTGTGGCTCAGTAGGTAGAGCGGGTTGTCCACGAACCAGAGGGTTAGTGGTTCGATCCCCGGAATGTGCCACATGCCGAAGTGTCCTTGAGCAAGACACTGAACCCCCAGTTGCTCCCAGCGCGTGGCACTGGTGTGTGAATGTGTGAGTGCTTGTGTGAACGAATGGGTAGATGTGTCTGTGACTCTTAAAAGCGCTTTGAGTACCAATAGGTAGAAAAGCGCTATATAAAAGCAAGGCCATTTACCATAAAAGCAAGGCCATTACTTGTGCTTCACATAGAAATGTTCGCAATACCAAATCAATCCACTTCTAATCTAATTGCTACTGTATTCCTTCGTACGGTATATAAGGTACATACTGTTTTGCAGGCCCAAGACGTTAAAAAACAGGATATGTTGTAAAGGAGATGTGAGGTAGTTCTAATGCAAGCGTTTTGAGTTTTGGTTAAAGTATTGGTTTGTACTGGTGATATACAGTCAAAGGTAGGATGCATAGACTATATATGGACAATGTGTCCCACTCCCTTGAATTGACCAAACTGATACTATTTTCCCGGGGATATGGGCAGAGCCATCTGCCGAGTTTGGATCCAGAGTCTGTCCAATACCGTCTGAAAGTGAAGCCACCCAGTGCCGATTCTCGATGACCCGGCCACATTTCCGCCAGACTCACTCATATTTGCGTTTAATTAATACTGGGTTCTCCTCTACCACCAGTTACAAGGAAATGTTGGATTAGACACTAATGATTGATTATTTATTTTTTCCAACTCTCACGGTCCTACGGGTTGGCTTCACAGAGCGGTTGACGTGGCAACTTGTAATCATCATGTTGTCCTATCCTGTTTCTATAGCATAAAATAACTAACTAAAACTTACCAGAAAATTTGACACTTGAGTATGCATCAATATTAACTACCTAAAATGACAGAAACCATCCTTTGAAGAAAAACAAAACAAACAAAAAAAACTCTATTTGATGTGTATTTTAGCGTTTTAGTTTGGCCCAAGTCCCATCCACTCACATGGAGGGGGTGGAGCTTATGACCTTATATAGCTGATATACTGCAGCCAGTCACCAGGGGGAGCTCTACTTGCTTTGTCTTCACTTTTGAGGAGCTGTTTTGTCAGCCATCTTTATTTACAGTCTATGGTAGGATGGTGCTAAATGTGTCAGTAACTACTAACGTCAAATAAAAAGTTATGTTAATAGCTACTTGCATCAAATTAAAAATTATGCTTGTAACTTTTTTTTTGTTTTTTGCATTTGGTTTAAATTTGTGGACTTTAATATGCCAGTAGCATAAAACGATGCAGGTTAATAACTTGTTTTTCTAAAGTCTTGCAGTGAGGTCCGATCTTTTACCAGCACAGACCAACTTAAGAGCAGAAAAAAAATCAGTAAATCTGTATGAATATGTCATGATTTTCAGCTATAACATTTTCCATGTTAAATTTTATGTTCTCTGCTTCCTAGATCGAGCTTGCCATTTTAAAATTTCCCTACGACTCTTGGGGCACGCCATTCCAGCAACTCAAACAGGTGGTGGATGAACCGTCTCCGCAGCTGCCTGCTGACCGCTTCTCTCCAGAGTTTGTTGACTTCATCTCCCAGTGGTGAGCTTAACCTCGCACCAATGCCCAGCAGGGGTCAGCATTAGCTCTGAAAATAGGTAGCATAAATAAAAGTTAGAATACGTTTTGATATTTGCTGTTTTTTCTCAATCTTGAATTTACTTATTTTTTTCCAGCTTAAGAAAGAAGCCAAATGAAAGACCAGCTTATACAGAATTAATGGTAAGTTGTTTTTCCATTTTATCACCTTGAAAAAAAATAAAAAAATCGGATATTATCTGGTTGGCTGCTTTTCTCTACTTTGCCAACATCCACATCCCTGCATTGTGTCTGTTACTGTTGCTTTTGTCCACAAGAGGTCAGGCTTACACTGTTAACCTACCAACTCTATGATGTGTGCATTTCACAAGTCAATAACAGCCCACTCATAAATAAATACTTTCTGGTATGTTGAGACAGTTTTTTTTTTAAAGATGTTTTTTTTCCTTCTTTTGATGCAGACGCATCCATTTTTCACCCTGCATGACTCCAAAGAGACAGACGTGGCCAGTTTTGTCAAGGTCATCCTGGATGACTGACGGATTCCCTCCAGGCTCCATCTCTTCAGGGTAGGCGGGACCTCTCAGCAAACAAACCAATGGCCTACCTTTTTTTTTTTTTTTTTTTTAATTTAAAAAAAAAAAAAAAAAAAAAAGAGCTCACTGGAACGACAGACTCTCATGCACCCGCAAACAACAGGGGTGTGACCCAAAGACTGACAACAGCCCAGCAACTCTGGAGTGGGAGAGCTTTGGCAATATGAACTTGTGCGGTGAACTGGAGAGGTTCAGTTCAATCCTCCAAGCCTCCCGCGTGAGCGAGTTATCCAACATGACAAATATGAACTGAACCTAAATTGTTGCCTTTGTTTTGTTCTCGTTTCCCCCTTATCTCTCTCTTCAGAATGAACAGAGCCAGCCGCTATCTGTTTGTGACACATATTGTAAGCATACTTTGAATTTCCTCAGCAAAACCAACAGTTAATATGTATGTCGTTGTGCATTGAAAGCTATATTTGAGTTTTGATACTGTATACTGTTGAATTTACCGGACAAGTGTATTTTTTCCGGACTAGGGCCTTATTCTCAGATCACATCAGGTTTGACTGCAGTTGTTGCAGGCCAGGCTGTGTGAGGTTCTGGGGTGCGTAAGAAAATGTCAGTGGTCACATTGTGAAAGGGAGAAGTCATTCCTAGATCTCTTGGTGGTGTGAATCAGGGATGTCAGGTGTACCATATCATCAGTGATCTGTGGCGTAGCCCTCCGTTCAGTGACCTGACCCCTTCGCTTTCTTCTTCTTTCTTGGGTATTAAAGAGTCAGCTCCAGGGCTGCCATTGTTACCACCTGGAAGTGTTCAGGGGTTGCCTAGTGAAACACAGATTTCTCTCCTCCAATGTGCCACTTTGCAAATTGTTCTCATGAATCACTGCATTAATTGTGTTTTTATTCTCTATTTTGGACTTGTTCTAGCTTGCATTTTTGATTTTATTTTATTTTTTTTGCAACATTTAAACTTGTTTTTCTGAAATCTGGATTTAGCGTAGACTTTTCATAAGAGGCACTTACATTTGTTTTTGTTTGAGATCCTGTTATGCCTTATAGAGAAAGAATGTTAGGGAAATAATTTATGTGTTGAAGATGTAAATATTATCTGCTTTTTAAATGGCACTGTCCCAGCCTGTCCCTGTGTAAATGAGTGGTAGAGTGGTTGCTATTAGTTCATTTTAATTCAGTGTGACACACATATAAATACACTTCGTACTCACAGGGCCAGCTGACTATCATACATCTACAGCTCAGGTTCATGTGCTCTCCTACACAGTATGCCCCTAGGTTGTACTCTCCTTGAGTGCTGGACCAAGAGCTTCTTTTAGGTCTGTGGTGGGAAGCCATTATCTCCTCTGTCAGACCATACTATGCAGAGCTCCTTGGACACACAGCAAGAGGCCCTCTTTATGTGGCAGTTTCCCTACTCCCAAGTGTTCTGTTATGATGATGATGATAGTTACAATGACTGCCATGCCCGTGTAAATGGCTAGCACTCATTGCCTCTCTGGTTTACGCTGTAGTGTTATCTATATCAAAAGTCAGTAAGTTAGGACTATTTATGATTGTGAATAATAAGGGAAAGCTAGTAACACCACAAAGAAGCTGCTGTTATTTTCTTATTTTTAGTTTTTCTTTTTCAGTCGGCCTTCTGTGGATGGCCATTCCCTTGGTGTGTAAAAGTGGGTTTTACGCTGATCACAATGAGAATGGAACACTTGCTCTACCTCTTACTCCTTCACTCTATTCGCCACCTTTTCGCGGGGTGGGACCGATGAACTTGAACTATGAAAAGACAAGAAATAAATAAAGTCTTTATTGTTCAGTATGTCGCCTTATGTATTTCTTGTCAGTATTCCTGCTTGAGAAGCCATAAAAGTCATAGCTGTTTGTGGTACAACACAGTCCTGTAGGATGATGTTAGACAGATGGGATCAGAAAATTAACATTTAAAAAAAAAAAAAAAGGTGCGTGTGTGTATGTATGTATATATACATACATACACACACACCATCCTTTTTTAATCTCTTTCCATATGCATTCTGCAGTATGCCTTTGCAATGTGAGGCAGTATTTACTGCTTCAACTTCCATGTCAACGGTTCCACTTAAAGACCACTTATTCTCTCAACTGATCCAGCTGATAAAAGAGAGCCAAGAGAGAGGCTCCAGTTCACTCCCTTTTCTGCTCACTCTCCTGTGAGGTTTGTTGAACTTGTACAGGTGAGTCGGTAAAGAAGGTAGTTTAATGAAAATGTATTCAACGGCGCAAGATGGAAATGGTGCACCTGACTTCAGCACATGCACGTACTGTCCAACTAACTAAAACTAATATACACCTGCTCAGTGGATATAAAGACTTAACCCCAATCAGGCATAACATTATGACCACCTTCTTAATATTGTGTAGGTCTCCCTTGTGCCTCTAAAACAGTTGTGACTCATCAGAGAATGGACATGGGCCTTCTGAGGGTGTCCTGTGTTGTCTGGGAACACAATGTTGTTAGTGGGGGCCTTTGGGTCTTTGGGTTGAGGGGACCACAGACCCTTGATCAGTTTGGGACCCAGGGAATTTGGATTCCAGGTCAACACCTTGTGCTGTTCTTCATGCTTTTTGATTTGTTTCTAAAGCGTTTTTGTGTGTGTGTCTGTGTCAGGCTGCATCCTGCTGGGGATGGCTGCTGCCATCAAGGAGTGTCATAGCTATGGGGTGGGGGTGCCTGGTCTGGTCAAGGTGGGCGATACATGTCTAAGGAACATCCACATATATGCCAGATGGTCAATGTTATTTACTTCACCTGTCAGTGGTTTTAATGTTATGGCTGATCTGTGTACATGTGAATTTTAAAAGTTTTTTAGGAATGACAACTCTCAAGTCGGCTCACTATTTTCAATGCAATCAGATTATAAATTCAATCTATTAAAGTTCTTATAGCATGTACTTGTTGCCAGTAATATTTAATTTTCTTTTTGTGCAAACATCCTTATGTAAGTACACAGAAGTAGTGATTCTTCAGGGAGTGTGATGAATAGAAAGAGAAATGTCATTTTGATGCCTCTCCTTGAGACATCTATTGCTGTGAATGTTTACAGCCTCGGTTAACAAAAGCTCACTTTGAGCAGACTACTCTGCTTTGAGTGTGTCACTCAAAGACCGATTACTTCATGCCGTGATGACAAAATACAATGCCAGTAGACTGCAGGCAGTGGTTCAGTGGTATGAAGTAGTTGAGGGGATGCTCAGCCGAACCAAAGACAGTCTTTTTAGGAAAGACATGCCTTTGATGAGGACTTACATAATGCTGCTCAAAAGATTGTCGTGTGAAGGGAAAACCAGGCAATGATGCAGAACTGAATCCCAACCTCTGAACTGTAGATGGGCATTTTATGAACTCCTCCGGTGTCAGTCACATAATCCTGATTTGGTTTTTTGTGTTTTTTTTTTTCTCTTATCTCAACCCTGTCAGTGTGTTTCTCAGTTCTCAAACTATAAAGTTCTATGATACATGTTAGCCTTTTTTGAAAGAAACGTGTAATAGTTAAGGATGAATGGTATCACTGTGGTCCAACATCATAACATTCGAGCAGACAATAGTTTATCTCAATAGTGCAATACCATCAAGACATCTTTTTTTAATCCACCTACTTGCATGATGAAGAGAGGTGATAATGGGGCTTGTTATTCCACATGATATTTATTCCGCTTATATTTCTTAGCCACTCTCACGCTTTATTAATAACCAAGCATTTCGTCGGGTAGATTCCTTGTTTGTTTTTTTTTCTTCTCAGGACGGTATCGCCAACAACAAGCTAGTGGTTCACTTTATTTATATTTTGTACTCTGCAAAATTAACTTGCGGAATTCTTGATGTGGCCCCAAGGGATCAACAGATGGAGGGCCAGACAACACGTGGTAATGTGCACGTTGTATGCAATTCATTTTGGAAGTGTTCTTCAGTCCTGTGGCATGATCTCCTGACCTGCCTGTGTCATGGAGATGGAAATGCAGTGACAGTGTTTAGCAAACCACCCAACAGCTCATTAGAGTGCCACACACACACACACACACACACACACACATGATGTTCCATACAATCACATGACTGTGTTGTGCCAATTACAATAATTACGCACTGTGATTTTTAAATGGGTAAAACAGGAGTAGTGGGGAAAGTCAGGAAACCATCCATCACCAAGCATCCATATGTACAAGAAGCAGATGATAATATTTAAGGATTCTAAGGTGCAAAGTTAGAATGGTGTCCTTTTACCAAGGAGTGTAAAATAACTTATGGAACAGGATCGTCCTAGTCCCTGACGTGGGTCAACCTTATGCAACATACTGTGCTGTAGGTGGGCTCCTATTGCACCCTGAGGCTGGTTCTGAGAGAGGCAGGTTTGTGAATACATGCAGTACATCCGATTAAAGCATACAATGATCGGGCATAACATTATGACCACCTTCCTAATATTGTGTTGGTCTCCCTTGTGCCTCCAAAACAGTTGGGACTCATCAGAGAATGGGCATGGGCCTTCTGAGGGTGTCCTGTGGTGTCTGGCAACACAATGTTGTTAGTCATTGCTATGGCGTGGGGGTGCCTGGTCTGGTCTAGGTGGGTGGTACATGTCTAAGTAACATCCATATGAATGCCAGGTCCAAACGTTTTCCAGCAGAACAATGAATTGTCACAGGGTGATCAATGTTATTTACTTCTGCCAGTGGTCATAATGTTGTGCCTGATCGGTGTAAATGCAGCATATAAACATAATGCAAACAAGAGTACAAGACATAACTGATATACAGTATGTTACAACAGAGATTAATAACGACCACCCAGTCCAGACAATACATGAGCGTGATGGCACTGCTCATAGATTTATATCACTCTAAACCAACAGTGATAATGTAGCCTAACTCTGGGTGGGAAGAATAGGTTAATACTGACAACTGATTATTTATTTCATTTAACAAGTATTCAGGTGAGCCATAGTAGAAAGAGTTGTATTTGAAAACCTGTATTGGAAATCTGATACAATCAGTTTGATTATGGCTAATGCAGCTGGTAAAACTGACAATAAAACCTTACTCATCCTAAGATTCTTTAGTAAATAGCCTAGTGAAAATAGTTTGTTCATACCTCATTCTGTTCTGTATAGGGTTTTTGTTTTTTTTTAGCCTTTATTTAACCAGGAAAAGTCCCATTGAGTAACAGTAACTCTTCTCCCAGGGAGTCCTGGCCAAGACTGGCGGTTTTCTTAGACAGGTGGAGAAAAAAGAAAAAGAAGGGAGGATTGTAGTGACTTTTTGTCAATGGCAAATGCTTTGCATGGCTCACAGGTGAGGTAAGGACCCCTTAGTAGAAGTTTGCTTTGGGTCCCAGGACTAGCTCAGCATCATAATAAGCACATATGGGAAAAAATAAAAATATTTATTGCAATGCATGCTCTTCTATAATGCATGATGTAAACTTCTTCCCTTCTGTCAAAAACCTTGGGGGGAGTTCTGTGCTCTCTGGATTCAAAAGGCCCAGAGACAAAGCAGACACTAGTCCATGAATAAATCCTCTTGCAGAAAAGAAAATGTCTCAGAGGGACTTGTACAGGATGAGGGAATTACATAATTGGATTTTTTTGTGACTAGAAAGAGCTAGTGGCTTTGGAGTGTCAACTTTTCTACAGTATTTTTGTCAGCATCTCAGACTTCGTAACTCCTTTGGCAGCGAGGATTATAAATAATCATACAGTCATATCCAGATGAACCTCCTGAGGAACGCTGTTGACAATCAATGTACATGGACAGTTTTGTGATTTCCTCAGACACCCAAAAACCCACCAGCACTCTACAGCTATGATTAATTAAACAACTGACATAAAACCAACATGTTTTATACTTGGTTTGTGAGTCATTTTTAAGCAAAGTTTCACTTGAGGGCTCAGGTAATCAGTGTGATTCTTGAGTCCTTCTACAATATCTTTTTTTTTTTTTTTGCTGTTAATCATGTTATGTAGACAGACATGATAGGGAGCAAACCTGAGGATCTGATGACCCCTCTGTCTGGTCAGTAATCCATCTTTGGATAGAACGCTCTCATGCCATGAGATACAAGGTCAGAGTTCTGCATATCAAATAGAAAGCCAAAGCTGGATTAAACATTGAATAGAAGCATTTGAGGGCATCTTGGATCACGAATGGCAAGTGCTTGAGAGAAATTTCCTAACCTCCGTACCTTGAGACGGCTATGTGGTTCAAACTGATTTCCCTAGACTCTGACTCACTTTTCTGAACCGATTTCAAAGTCTGAACTCACTGGAAATAAACACTATAGTATTACAATCTAATACAGCATCTTAATGTCACTAGTTTGTGTTGAAACAATCCATCAGTGCTGAGTTCTCTCCTGTGTCGTAGGTGATACCTGGACAGATTAGTGATTTGATAGTAGAGCTTGGATTAAAGCATGTCGTAATTAAACCCTGGAGCACTGATGGCAAGCTTCCATCACAAATAACGCTGCCAAAGCCAAGCCTGCAGACTGAAGAGCGAGTGTATGTGTGTCACACATGATTCCCAGTGAAGGCAGTGTCCTGTTAGAGTGTGTGTGTGTGTGTGTGTGTTTGAATAAGCAGGCGCTGTGTTAAAGTAAATATGTGTGATCAATGCTCCACATAAAAAAATAAAAAGCATATTTAATCAATCTGGTGACGGCTGATACACAACATGTTCTGTGTGCTCGATTCAGACATAGATGTAGCTCTGCTGAGTGGGCTCAGATTCTATTCCAGTTCAATTTTGGTGATAATTTATGGATTTAATAAAATAAATCCATTATAAAAATTCCAGAGAGGGGTGGGCATAAATTTAGACTTCTTATCATGCAACACCCTTTCTTATGGGTTATACAAAGACTTCAGAATTCTTTCCCTAACTATACATAAATTATTGCCAGTAAGACTGCTGCTGCATTCACAATGCAGAGTGAATTAGGAGCTGTTTTGTGTTGTTTACTGATTCAGAACATTTAGACTATTTTAAAACCAGGGGCAGCCAGAGAAGGTGAAATACAATATCTTTGCATTCGCTGCTCGAGCGCAAGTTCTGTTGTCAACAAGTGGAACAGCTGCAGCGAGGCAAGGCAACCTCTCCTGTCAGACCACAGCTGAAGGCAGAATATTCACCATCCAAACTGGTCAAATAATCCCACAGATAAATAATTACAGACCACGTCATTTAATGTGCTTCTCAGAATTTCAGCCAGATCTAAAGGAGTAAAGGATTTTTTTTTTTTGACCTCTCATCTCCCATTTGCCTGATTACATAAATGTGCTCCCATGTTTCCATTGAAGACCTCCAGCATTACTGAGCAGCATCTATTGATCAACCGGTTTTGTTGTGGTATGCAGCCGGACAAATGAGCGGACACTGTTCACACCACTCAAGCTCCTAATGCAACTGCTAAAGTATTCCTAAACAACATGAATGAATGTGCAATAGTTTGTAGCCTGCAGACACACAAACCTACACAGACATGCAAGCATTGTGGCTCTATGTAAAAGTCTGTCAGTAGGTTCAGACTGAAATATCTAAAATATCCATGAAATTCTCTGCCTACCCACCTGAGGCTTAATTTTAAGTAACTGTGAGGTCTAGTGGCATCATCAAGTAACGCATACAGCCCTAATTATGTACACCAATAGGCTACGTGTTTAGGGCTACTCAGCGAATATTTGTTAATACTAAAAATGATAAACTAAGATGTTGACCATGATAAACAACATACTTTTAAACATTTGCATTTCAGAATTGACACTGTGGATATGGAAAAATAAAAGTCGAAGGCCGAAAGGTGCGTGGATTTTGACAGAGTACTGGGTTTACGTGGATACAACTGTCAATGACAAAGTTAATATTAAAATTTGAAAAAAGGCTTTCCCCTCGACAGATTACTTTAAGTCTCCTGCTTCTGTGCACCTGTTACTGCTGGCACAAGAGTAATGTCAGTAAATCCGTGTTTGTTTTCTTTGTTGCCATCACATAGTCCCTGGTTTCCTAATGGTGGGAAGTCAAGCTGGCAGAGGAGTACAGACAGGAGAGGCAAAGAGCAGTGCTCCCCTTACCGGGGCTGTTTTCCTGAAGGACAGCCGGTGTGTTCAGAGCCCAGCTGGTCTAATGGAAACATGTCTGTCCCCAGTGAGACTGGGTGCAGAGAGATGATTCTCATAAAGAGTACCGAGCTGCAAGTCTGTGCCTGTTGATGCAAAACAACCAGGATGAAAAAAGCACCAGACCGCTGAGACATCGCTTTAAATATAAATCTCTTTTGGTGTTCTTACGGTGATGAAGTCCAGTGTGAAAACCCGCAATCATTTGTGCATCTGCTCCAGCTAGGATGGATGCAACCGCAAGGTGCACTGCAATAACAACTGAATAAATGCTCTGTTATACACTTTTTGTCACAGACAGCAGTAGATAACGAGAAAATAAAGAGATGTGTAAGTGTACAGTTGCAGTGACAGGGCTGTGTTTCCACTCATAAGATTCACCACTAGGGACTGACTAGTGACCGTGTCCCTTCACAAACACTATATCCATTTATTTAATTAACAATGGAAAATAACTGTCCCTCATGGCTAGTATGACGTATTGTCTCAAAAATACACCTGGCAAAGCATTTGACTTTTGTCCAGATTATTTCCAGGTCTGCCAATATTTAAATGACACAAATAATCCTGGTTTCTGGGGAAAGGATGACGTTGTGCATCACTCTGCCCACTTTTCAAAAATAATCTTTTGCGTTGGCAAAGAAGTGCATCGCATGCATATTCACACAAACATATTGCAAGAGCATTTACTACAGTACCAGCATGGGAACAGGTACATTT
Organism: Chelon labrosus; assembly: GCF_963514085.1. Taxonomy (NCBI): domain Eukaryota; kingdom Metazoa; phylum Chordata; class Actinopteri; order Mugiliformes; family Mugilidae; genus Chelon; species Chelon labrosus. Next base: position 1,261,757 of record NC_140354.1, read on the forward strand.
CTGACCCAGTCTGTTCCTCTTTTCCTCTGCCACCAGTGCAGTTGTCTTTGTTTTGATATGAGGAAGCTGACTTTACATGTAAAAGTACTTGTGCCGCGTCCATAGTGTTGCATGTGATAAGGAAAGTCAAGAGATCAGAGTAAGACATTGATTACCTGAGCCCTCAAGTGTAACCCTGAGCCCTCTCTCTGGTGTGAGCACGTACCTAATTGGTGTGCTGCTCTTCTCCTCTTACCTGCTACTCTTACTGGACATGGAAAACGTGCCTTGTTTTCAGTGCTCTTCTAGAGCAGAGATGGCGTACATTGAATTGAGTAGTCCCCACTAAGGAACCACCCCTTCCTTTGGCAACAGCAGTTCTGCACATGGTTGCTGTTCCAGAAAGGCACAACCGTGTCCATGTCATGTATTTCAATTCTTTTAATATAGTTGCTAATTTAGGCCCTGCTTTAGTTGTGTATCACTGATCCATCTGACTGTATTTAAGCTGATGAAGCTGGTAATATTGCCTTGACCTTCTCTGTCTCTCCCTCCCTCCCTCTCTCTCTCTCTCTCTCTCTCTTAATCAGAAGTCACATGTCATCTCTTGCAGAGCTTCTGCTGCATTGTTTTCCTTGGAGCAGACCTGCTTAAACCAACCATAAGCCACCTCTGTAATCTCAGGACAGGCAGAACCAGACTGAAAATTGTGTTGTGACGTAAGAATTAATCTTCTTGTTGGGGGAATTGCAATCTGAGCTGAATTAATAGCTCACTTGTCATATTAGAATTGAGTAGCTGATTTCTTGTTACCACAAAATTTCACTGAGTTTAATAAAATTCAGTCCAATTTTCTGTCTTGTCTCAACAAAAGAAAAAGATAAAATTTTTATATTTTGTATATTAAACTGCCTCCCCTCAACTGCATCCCATTTATGGATTTTTGATACATGTATATACAAAAGTAGAGGATGTGATGTTCACTGCACCACACTGGGAAGAGCTTTGACCCACTTCCTGTCATTACATGTTGTGTCCCACAAACATTAACTTGACACAAGGGGACACTCAGCATCAGCATCCCGCTGCCGGATGGCAGAAAGGCCACTGTTGCAGTAATCATCCACTCGTGGGGTCCGACGCCAAGAAGATAATCTCACCTAGAGAAGAGGAGATGATATCGACCATCTGCTTCGTCTGGTGGGGATTTGATTGGCTTGCTCCAGCCGAGCGGAGCCATGCGGATGATTAGGCCTACCTGGTGTCCCATTCCACAGGGTGTAAGGCTCAATGTCACCACTGATTGCATCCTCTAATCTTGTTCTGTGTGAATTAAATCTAAAGATGGGACGATTGCATTACTTTTGCCTTGTGCTCTGCTTCTCTCTGTCTGTGTGTTTGTGTTGGTTTGTATGTGTGTGAGAGAGTTGCTTTAACTCTGCCTTCCACTCCATTCATCAACAGTTTCGGTAGGAGACAGCTATGTGTATCTTTTGACACAATTCTTGCACAACATTAACAGCTATCCAAGGTAATATAAATCCAAATCAGGTCCTAATAGCAACATACTGTACATCAAAGCCAATGGAGAACTGTCGCTTATAGTATGGTTTAAAAATTCAAACGAATGAATGCAACAAGAAAGCACAAGAAATGAAACGTCTGTTTAACAGACGAACTTAAATATGAGTTGGAACATCAGTGGCAGGTAGGTTTAACAAGAGAAATGAACATGGGAGGGTGCCTCCTGTTGAACACTCACTCCCCTATGTAACATCTGCACTGGACTGGACTACAGGACCCAACCACACTCACTCTACTAACTGTCTTATTCTTCAAGCCCAGAGGATTTCTTCCTGTTCTCCCTAAGTTCTGAGTTTGTTTTTAACAGCATATTGAAGTGAAGTGAAGTGAAGTGAAGTGAAGTGAAGAAGTGAATTTGCACTGAATTGAGTCAAATTTAATTGAACTGAATTCATCATTCTCATTTATCTATCTCTGGACATTGAACAACCAACACAAGTCTGAGTCCAAGTGTGTTTCCCTCTTTGTGTGTTTCTACTTCTGTTTGTCTTCCCGAGGGATCCTGGAGCGGATGTTTGCTGTTACCCAGATATTGTTATAGTAACCCTGGCTGTAGACTTTCCTAGGCTCTTTTAGTTGAGCAAATGTTGGTCCTGAGAGGCCTGACTGTGCTACACATTTAGTTCCACACAGCTCCATTAAGAAAGAGTTTTACAACACCTATTGGAGAGTTAGGTCCTTTGAACATAGAACCAGCTGTACTGCAGGTTACAGAAACAAGTTTGTGGCTCAAGTGTATCCTGGGAAGGTTGGTGAAACGAAGCATTAAAGTCTGAATAGATAATCATTTAAAGATGTGAATGTTTGTAGTAAATAAGAAAATGCACTTCATGTCACACCCAACACCATTTGGCTATTTGACTGAGATCAGTGGACAAAAATAAGCAATGCACTCTCTGGCACTTACATCTACAGCTGGTGGTGTTCAGTGTGTGAACACAGTGGCTTGCTGGCAAGACCAGTCAATTGGTAACCTTTATCACTGAAGGGCTGGACACAGTTCAGAGGTATCCACATCTCCTCAGCTGTCTTTATAAACAAGCCCCTCTCAAGTATCTCCTGTCCTTTAAATTCTCCATCAGTGAAATCACAGAAAAGAAAGAAAACAAAATGACAGGAAGCAAGGCCACGTGCCGCAGTTGCACTGTGATACCGATCTGAACTCCTCAGCAAGATTGATTTTAACCATTTATAGCAAGTGGATCTAGCCAAAAGCACTTGCCAGCAGGTCTTACAATGGGAGCAGGTAGCATAAATTAGGTTTCAGGAGGGCTTTGTGTTTTCTATTGTGGCTCACTTGCTGATCTGACTCCATTATATTAAACAAAGTGCGACACTACACAGAGCCAGGTCCTCTCAGTACAAAGTGCTACTGGTTAATAGCCAGCAATGGACATAAAGTAGGTATCACCTTTGTTTCCTGGCTCTTGCTGTATTAGTCAAGGTCAGAGGACCCAAAGCCAGAAAGATAAAGGTCAGTGACATGAATAGATGCACAGTTACTGACACAAATATAGAAATGCAATAGTTTGTCAATGTTTTCTACAACAATGGGAATGTGTGCATACGAACTTTGCATGTGCATTTAAAAGGAAAGCAAATACTGAAGCAATATACACAAACAGCACACAAACATGTAGTACTGCATGTAAGCTGCTATAAGCTGAAGGCTTTTTAGGTTGCCTCGCGTGTGACTAGACACACCCACTGTGAATAAATATACACCCTGTCTTTCAGCATGCCCAGGGAATGGAAAAAGCCTGAATGCTGTCCAACATATCTTACCTGCTGGATTCCCCTGAGTGTCATGAGACACTCAGCTGTCAAAGATGAAGCCAAAATGAGTGCCACTGTGTGTGTTTGAAGGTATGTAGACTATGTGTGTTTGTAGATGTGTATATGTTTATCAGTTCACTAAATGAAATATGTAATTCAATATAATCAGGAAAACAACATGTAAAATGAGGCCAAAATGGGGACACATTTGGTATTAAATATTCAGACGGTCAGTGGTTATGTTAAGGAGGTGGCTGTGGCTCAGTAGCTATAGTAGGTTGTCCATGAACCGCAGGGTTGGTGGTTCAATCCACTGTGCGATAAATAAACATTTATCTTATCCTATGCCGAGGAGTCCTTGAGCAAGACATAGAACCTCCTGTTGTTCCCAGTACTTGGCACTGATGTGTGAATGTGTGTGTGCTTGTGAGAGCAAATGGGTAGATGTGCCACTGTGACTGTAATGTGCTTTGAGCAGCAATAGGTACATATATATAACAACAAGACCATTTACCATTTAAGTAAAATAAAGCACATACCGGTAGTATCTGACTCTTGTAATATTCTGGATTGATGATAGGAGGATAGAGGAGTTTGTCTGTCACAAATCAGGTACACGCACATACACACACACAGTCACTCACTCTCTCTCTCTCTTTCTCTCTCTCTCTCTCTCTCGCTCGCTCTCTCTCTCTCTCACACACACACACGCAAGAGCCAACTTGTTCTGGTAACACACAGAAAGGTATGGTAATTGCAGTCCAAAATGTTTTTTGTTCTTTAAACTAGTTAATGGTCTTAAATCAGACTGTTCGTGACATAATTAAAAAAGATTACTCATAACTTTTAATTCTTAAAATATTGTCAGATCCCAAAATCACTATCAGATCAATGGCTTTGGCAGTCCTTTCATTATGGCACTGCCATATGCAAAACCAAGGTCAGATCCACCATCATGCAGATTCTTCTTTTTCAGGCCACAAATTCAGTGTTCATTTCCAAAATTTGGAGAACCAAATCACACAGATGTCTTCAAGATTGCAAACCAAGTCCTGTGGTCCTTTATTTTATCTCCACAGAGAGGCACAGTACATTGTTTTATCCTACACTCTTCTTACCTGCATTGGTTTCAGACTAAATGGTTTGAAGGATCTGCCTCACTCACCACCTTCAAGAGGGGAGATACACTTCTGAACAAAAATTACACGTATTTCCATTTTGTGCTGGTGGATCATAACCAGGTTGTAAGTAGAGCTTCAAAATGCAAAAAGAAGAAGCTAGAGCAAGAGATACAGAGTAGGTAATTCATTTAACATTGCATTTAAACTCAAACAGGCTGTTCACCAGCTGATCAAATATTTATTTTAACTTTCTTAAAAGATCCTGAGGGCTATGGGACAAAAAAGTCAATTGGTAGACCCAAAAACATTTCACCTGCACAGAGCCGGAGGATCCGACGGGCTGCCCATGAAGACACAGGCCGATCTTTGACCCAAATGAAGACCTTTACTGATGCTGACTGACGGCATCCGTGAGAGAGGGGCTTAAAGAACAAAAAAACGTCTTCAAAGGCCACGTCTCCTCCCACGCCACAAACTCAATAATAATAATAATAATAATAATTTAACCCTTAATTGTCCCACAATGGGGAAATTTCAGTTCCTGCTGTTTGACCCATCCATTTGTTCACACAGTAGTTGGAGCAGTGGGCAGCAGCCTGTAAGGACTACGCCCTGGGGAGCAATTTTATACATTAGCAATCTATCTGTCTATCTATCTAACCACCACTACACAGCTCCCCAATTAACTCGCAAAGTTCCCACCAGCCTCCTGGAAACACTCACATCAAGCATGCCTAAACAAATTTTTGAAGTGATCAGCAAGAACGGTAGGTCTACTCGCTACTGAGTCCTTTTGCACATTTTTTTTTTTTTGGGCTGCGGTCTTAAACTTTTGATCAGCTTATGAACAACCTGTTTGAGTTTAAATGCCGTTTTTAATAAACTGCCTACTATCTGTTTTTTGTCTCTTACTCCAGTTTAATCTTTTGGCATTCTGAAGGTCTACTTACAATCCGGTTATGATCCAACAGTGCGAAATGCAGATTCTTGTAAATTTTGTTCAGGAGATTATAAATGAGTTACCAACAGTCCATTCCATTCAGACATACCTATGACAGCTAATGCAACAGACCATCTCACTGAACTGAAGTAGAGGTCATGTCATCAAAGTTTCACACAGGCCACCATGTTTGATAAATAAATATGACTCCACCATCCCCTACCATAACCCCCTCCATCCCTACCCCGACCCCACCTCAGCAGCAGACTAAGGAGATGAATCCAGAGGAAGCGCACATAGTTTGAGCTGTTTATGAAGAAAACTGCAGATGTGGCCTATATACAGTATATATACCCAACTTGAGTACTCTTTCTGATATACTAACCTTTTAGATGACTTTGTCCAGACTTTGCACATTTCCTACTCAGAAATAAATTTGTCCATGATTTTAAAACACACTCTAAAATTATGTGCATAAACTTGCGTCCCTTAGATGAACCAGGAATGTTTCTGGCTTTGTAAAGTTTGACTACACTTTTGCGGGCCATATCTTTAGGTTTTAACATACATACTCAGGCCTGAAACATGAAATATGCCTTTGTTTCTTGTCTAAAATGCAGGAATTGTTGAAGCCTTATACAGTTATATCAAATACATGGCGTGTCATGTGTCACTGTGTTGTGAATTCTTTATGTTTATATTCGCCAACCTAAGCTGAAGGTCAAGCTGATTAGCCTGCTGTTAGTAAGCCAGTCCGAGGGATTTCGACAGAGAGACGTCATCAGCGGCATCGACAGGAGCTCTTGGCCAGCACTGACTGTCAATTTCTTTTAAACAGTGCACCCAGCACGGGCAGAACAGCCACCATTTCGTTCAGTTAAATTTCACTGAGAATGTTGCACAAAGCTGGCTATGGTATTGCTGAAATCAGGAGGATTTTTTTTAAAGGAAGCTGGGGATGAACAGATCCGGATGAAAACTTTTAATGCAACAAATGTCAGGAATTCAAAATCTAAAATAGGACAACTTCATTTACTAGTTTTTAAACAAGCGAGGATGAGGGAATCTTATTCAGAATTAACCAAAAATTCTTTTAACAGAAAACTGTTTTTACCTTAAACTGGAGCTTCGTGGTATTTTCATTGTCTAATGTGGAAAAAGCCCAGAGGCAGCAGCCACTTCCTATGTAGAAACAAATCACATCGGCTCAGTGCCTCACTGCGGATGTGTGTGATCAATTAGTCGCATTGTGCCAGGATGAGATCTAGTCTATGCTGGCAGATTGCAACTGTGGATGGAAAATAACTTTATTCGCCGAAAGATGTGTCATAATGCAAACACAGGTTCAGCTGTGATGCAACTATGTCAATCACATCTATAACTTAACAGCGGTAGCATGTTAGTACTATGTTAGAGGAGTTGTTGCATGAGCAGACTATACTGGTTGAATATCCACTTTGGCGTACTGGTTATGCAAGCTCTCCACGTGGTCTCGTGGACAGATCATTACATATAACTTTTTTTATATTCAAACTTTGTGGTTTTAAAATATTCTCAAAGCCAAATTACAAAAACTATGACATTCATGCTTAGTCTAGCCATTAACATTTTTCAACTAACCTCAGACACAATGCATTTATGTTCCACAGTTTACTGAAAGAGAGCAGTACTTGGGTCTCTGCGACCTTTTCAGAGAACCAGAGTGAGCCAGTTTAGTATGTTAATGATGCCATGACATCTGACAGCCAGCAGATTGGAACTTGGGACATGGCTTCAAATTAGAGTAGTAGCAAGTCGCACAGAGATTCACTTCACAGCTTCAGATGTTGCACATTTTGGGTCAAAATGTCTGCTTTTTGCGGAGTAGAATAATCTAAAATAAAATTGTTAATAAGTTCAAAGATCTCACAGAAACAGTAGAATCACGATTAAAAATAAAGTTAAAATTACTGCATTGACACCATGGTTTAATTTTTATATTTTTATTTGAAAAAGCATAACATCAACAGTTTTAAACAACTGCAATAAGAATATCCAACATGTGCATTATAATTTACAAAAAAATAAAAAATCTGTGCAGTCTCTGGTTTGTGCAGGAAGGTAGGAAGACCCTGGTAGAAAAATAAACCCCTAACACAGGAGAAGTATCACTGTGAAAACATATAAAATGTTTTAATAGATATCCTTACCAGAGAAGCACTACAGTGTTCTGGTATCCACTGACCTTATCAAAGCTTAAATGTGTCACAATAACACCTAGAATAGTAGGTAGCTCCGTAAGACTGAAGTCAAGCGTCCGCTATCTGTTTAGGATTTCTGATTGTAAATTAAACAATAATTAGCAGTGCTGATCTTTAATAAGACAAAGCAAGGGCCCATTCAGAAATAACAAATAACTTCACAAGACCCGCAGTGGTTAACTGAGAGGGTTAACTAGGATGTGTCCAAATCCTACGTGTCTCCCATGCAAGAACAATGATGTTAACATAAAGTAGACAATGTTAAAATCTAATTTCAGCATATCACCAGTTGACCACTGTTAGAATAGGAAAGGTTCATGTTTCAGCTCAACTAAAAAAAAAATGTTACTGTTGTCTCATACATATAAATATATACATGTAGAAATTTGGCTTTGGGTAATAAAACTGTTTTGCTCTTATTGGGAAAAATCTCTGGTGACAATGAAAGTGCACAAAGGTTTTTGAAACACACTGACAGTATCATGCTTATCTATAGCTAGAAATAACAATAAAGGCTGCATCTGCAATCTTTAAAATGGATACATTAAAAGAAATAATACATTTTGGCTCCTATAAATTTCTGTCTAAACATACAGTGTGTAACTTAGCAGCACTTATCATCAACATTCATAGCCTTGCCTTAGCATCAAACCTCCTGCCGCTTTCCACCACTTAACAGTATTGCACATTAGAACAGAGAGATGTAAGTCGCAGTGCACTGCACAATGAATCACATGTTAATGTTTTTTTCTTATTCCTGTGACATCTAATGCAGTGTGTGCTCAGTCAAAGCCAAACCACCTGAGTGCATCTACTGGGACTAAGACTTTTCTTAAGGCACACGTTGCAAAAGATGCTATAATTACAAGTTGATAGTTTGAGGAGCATAATGTACTCGTCCTCGTATTCTGTGCAAGGCAGCATTTTCCTGTACACGCCATGAGACCAACACACTGAGGAATAAACCTTGCGAAGAGACCAGCTCATTAACAGATGATACCGTATTTTTGTGCTGGTGGTTGGATTTAGTAGCCTTTAAAACAAGGTTGTTGAATTTAAAATAACTAAAAATTCAATTTAGGTTGTCTCCTTGACACAAAGCAAATCTCAAAATTTTAAGTTTCTAGATTGAATACATTTAATTATTTTAATTAATTGCAAACTCCTGTGAAATTTATGCCACCAAAATTGTTTAATGAAAAAGTGAATATTAGATACTGTTATTCAGTATGCACAGAAACAGACTTCACAGTGTGTAAATGAATGCATCCAATTCGTCTTATCCGTCTGGCCATCCATGGAAATAGTAAATTTAACATCACTTAGGCCATAAACTATAACATGTTTGTTTTTCCTTTGTATAACGTGCATGGAGTTCTGCATAGAGAATTCCATACTCAAATCACAGTATTTTACAAACTGGCATGCACTATTAGAACAGCGTCAGGACTAAAGTCCCAGCAAACTTTGAAATTACCTTGTGGTAAGATTTAACACTTCTTTACACCTGCAGTCACATTTCGGATTCTGCCGTCAAAGGCCTTGACTCTAAAGGTAAAGAGTCCAAGTTGCATTCAGAGTCTGACACCACATCTGTGTTTGTGTCCTCAAGTGCACCAACCTCACAGCTCATGTCCCTGTTTTGCTCCTCTTCAAATTCCTCCTCCATCTCAACTTTCTCAAGAGCCACTTCGTTCTCGTAACAAAAAGAGTTCCTTGAGCTGGAGGCGCTGGACTTTCTCTCTGCCAGTTCCCTGGCACTACAGTGGGGTGTGCTGGGCACCTCATAGGTGCTGTCAAAGCGAGAGTAGTCCACTTTGTAGTAGTTCTTTTCTTCAAAGAGAACTGGCTCGAAGCGGTGGCCCCAGAGGATCTCACTGGCCACATAGGAGCTTCGACACTGAGTAGTCATGGCTGTAGCCTCAACCATGCCCTCCAGAATTACTACAATCTCAAACTCTGATGTTTCCAACTCCTGTTTGCTCATCTCGTAGAATGGGCTGTCCTCATCAATCTCATGCACAATGGTAATTGGAGACACCAGAAAGATTCTGTCAATGCCACTATCAAAGCCTACGTCGATGTCTACCTGGTCCAAAGGGATGAATTCTCCTTCAGCAGTGGTGCGGGACTTGAGCATCTGGGCTCTTACATGGGCCTCCACAAGGTGACTCTTCCTCAGGTTCCCCACCCGCCACATCAGGCAAAGTTTGCCATCCCTCATAGCCACTGTAGCGTAGTGGCTGAATACCAGGGTTTCGTTCCTCTTTTTGGGCTTTGCCATCTTGGCCATGACAGCACCAATGATAAAAGCATCAATAATGCAACCCACAATGCTTTGGAAGACCACCATAAAAACAGCAACAGGGCACTCCTCTGTCACATAGCGGTAACCATAGCCAATTGTGGTTTGGGTCTCCACTGAGAACAAAAAGGCAGCAGTGAAGCTGTCCACATTGGAGACACACATTTGAGTCTCATTCTCTAAGTCTCCATAAAAGAGGGCCACTACCCAGAAGACAAAACCAAAAAACAACCACGACAACAGGAAAGAAAGACAGAATAGGAGCAGCATCCAGCGCCAGCGAATGTCCACACAGGTCGTGAAGATATCTGCCAGGTAACGTTGGCCTTTCTCACTCATGTTGATAAATTGCACATTGCAGTGGCCATCCTTCCTGACAAAGCGGCTCTGATGTTGATGCTCTGTGTGACCTTTGTTGACATTGCCATTGCCGTAGCCATTGGGGACAGCAATTGTTGCTAACTTCATGCCGTCTTCTTCAGAGGACACAATGCTGTAACGGTGGCTTCGCACACTCCCCATCACTTCCACCTGGGAGGGCTGGGCCGATTCTGCTTTGGAAAACAGTCTAAGTTTTTGGTAAAAGCGTTGGAGAAACAGTTTTGAATAATCCCAGGACAAACTTGAGGAGAAAGTTTGGTCAACACAGGCTTCTCTAACAGTGCTGTGCACTGTAGGTGAGGGCAAGTCACTCCTCTCTGACACCTGTTTCGGACCTCATCAGCGAAATGGGCTGTGGAAATACACACACAGAGAAAAACAGTTTTAAAGTAATTGGCAGGAACCAGCGCAAAGATTATTCCATGAGGGTGTGTGGTTACCTGCTGTCTAAATAATGCATTGGACACTCCATTGTACCAGAACAATTCTTGTATTGACAGACAATATACAAGCAGTGCAACAGTGCAAGCTTGGCTGTCAAAAAGCACACTGACTGCGCTGTGTCTATCAAGAATAACAGATTAAAATGTTGTTCAACCTCTTCCATACATGAAAGATGTTCATGCTGCTTTTTGTAATTTGGCAGGTCACAAGTCCATTCATGAGGAGCTGAATCAAATTACAGATCAAGTTCATGATAATCTAGTGAGTCGCAGGGACAAAGATACAGTACAAGCAGCAGCTCAGAATACGTCTCTACACATTTACATGTCACATGAATTTAAAAACCTGTAGCATATTCACTAATACTTACATTGAATTATTGAGCAAACGCAGTTACAACGAACCACAATTAATGAACCAGTAACCTTGCATTATATGTAATAGAGCAACAAGGGCAGCTAAATTAGAAAAGTTATTGACTTGCTGTGTGGAATGAGAGGTCTATTAAAACACCACAGGCTACAAAAGTCTATGGACAGCCAGACATGCTCTGCTTGTGCCAAAATATCAACCCACATTTAAAACTCCTCTCCTATAGTGTCCAAGTTAAATAGGTGAATAATTAATAGAGACCTTTTTTTTGTTATAATTCTGATTAGAGTAAACTGCTCTTTCTGATTAAGATTCATGTTACTTTGATAGAAAAGTACAACCGTCAAAATTAATTAGTGTGAATAATAGTTATGCCAATGCTTAAAAGTCACATGGTCTAAGATGCGTGCAGTCGCAGTCTCCCTGCATCATCTTTGTTTTTCTCAGCTAATGATGTCACTGCTGGGTCAGTTAGAAAAAGCAACGTGTCACGCATTCCATTGGGAATACTTCATTCATTTAGCTCAAAGCATGCCAAAGAATTTTGCTTTAATGGGTTTCAGTAACTCTTTATGGAAGCATGAATCTAAATAGATTTGTTTTTGTTTTACTAAAACTAAAACACTGTAATGTGCACAAAGTTCTTAGTGACAATAAAATAAAGACTTGCCACAGGAAACTGGCAAGCACAATATTAAGCTTAGCTCATGAGCATGCAGACCATTCAGTTAATATGCAATAAGGAAAAGAGGCTGTGATGTACTCACTGTGTGTATCAACACACCAAAAAGTTAGATATTTGACTTTACACTGTTACTGTTACACATTATATCAGAATACTCATAGGGAAAACTGTTTGTTTCAGCTCCTCTGCTACGCCACTCTGTACAGCAGGTTGCTGCACTGTGACAGACCAAAGCTTCTGTAAAGCTACCCAACCTGCGACTGTTCGTTTTGCATGTGTTCTCACTCTATCAGAACCAACAGCTGAGGCAGATGGAAAATGGTTACATAAAGCTGCTCTGTTTTTTTATTATCCAAATCAATAACTGTGGCCAGTCATTCCGATGGTGTCTTTTATTAAAACCAGCATTTGTCTTATTAGAATCTCATGTTTTTGAGCAATTTGAATGATTTTGTGTTAATGTTGTTTATTAATATTTCATACTTTATTCTGCAGAGACACAAAATTACATTACAAGAAGGCACATCATGCACAGACTACAGAGCTACAGAGATCGGTTCAAATCAAGGACAGAGGCAATGCAGAATACAACCAGTCCACATCCTGCAGTCTCTGAAGTTTCAGAAATGAACTACAACTACCACTACTAATAATAATTATAGTGAAAATAGCACTAATAATAATTTTGATGATAATGTGTAAAGTTAAATTATAGCACGTTAAAGCATTTTTTCAGAAGTGATTATAATTATTTTCTCAATACACTTGATTCTTGAGAGTTTTGCAAAAACTAGGTGACAGTAGCTTTATTTCTCACCATCCCCGCTTCTTACACCTACCCGTCGGTCCTTGATGCAAATCGTATGTTTCCTTGTTGAAATAAGTTCCATATGCACCAGATACACACACTTCCTCTCTTTTCTTCTTTCGGCTTTTTGATTGTGTTCTCCAAGCTTCCTGTGTGGAACCGAAAATTCTGCCATAACCCTCTCCAGCTGCACTGAAGAAGATGTTTGTCGTTGCAAAGACAGACTTTAAAAACACGTGGGCCTGTCCCCGCCCCTGCCGAGGTGATGGCCAATGGAAGGATGCAGCGCCTGTTTGACGGTCAGTCTGCAGAGAGGTTGTATGGAAGCAGGAAACAAAGTAACGCGTCCCTTTGAAAAACCTGGTGTTCAAACTGAAAACGGAATCAGGGCCAAATGAATGAAATTAATGAACTATACTTCAGTTTAGACAATGAGGCCAATATGTTTGTTCTTTTCTGGATAGACTTAATGCAGTGAACATTGAGTGAGTGAACACAGGGTGGCGATAGAGAGCTTTAAACAGGATTAAATTCACAGACGTGCAGGCATCCAATCCAATCCATCCAATACCCTGATGCGCTTGCTGTCACCACTGTGATTCTTGGAACAAAAGGTAGCTTTATTTCAATTACATTTGTGGGCATGTTTTTTATTTCATAAGATCCATTAATCCTCCTGTTATGTTCATTTCTCAAGAACAACAGTGATTTTTCTGGGTCAGTTTGACCAATTTGATTTGTCAGAAACAAACAAACAAAAAAATCCAATAATCATTGTTTACATCTCATTATTAACTCCGTCACTAACCATTTCAATCAATATTTGATGCAGTTGTGTTCTTTACCTTTCACAGATCGTGGCTCAGTGAGAGTAATTCACTCATTTTTCATAAAAAATACATGTTTAAAGTTTTTTTTATGTACATTGGAAATATCTATAAAATACAATCATTTTACTTGACAATTTAGATTTTTAAACTTTAAAATGGGTCAATATGACCTGCAACATAACAGGAGGGTTAAAGTCATTAACAATGTATATACATTCACATATAAAGATATTTTCATTCAACCAACCATCCTTAAAAAGTATGCACGGCCTCCCCTGTGTTGTATCACTATACATTGTAAGGCCTGCACTGATTTATTCTGGCTGTTTACACTACAAGCAGGTTTGATGCATCACCTCCTCAGTGATGTGAAGATTCACCTGGAAAGCATGTCCATTTCTCTTGACTGATGATTGGAGTGGACTGCCCTCTACAGGACGTCTCCTCCTGTCATACTCCTCTGCACTGCATAAGGGTGCTGGCACCCATGTGGTTTCATTGAACAGTGCATAGTCCACTTTGTAGTGCTTCCTGCCCATTTTCAATATATCTTGAAACCGCTGGCCCCAGCGGATGTCTGCTGGTGTGTAGGAGGTACGTGTCTGGTGGAGCATACCAGTGGAGTCACCAGTGTAGGTGAAAGACACTATCAGTTCAAAGTCATCCTCCAGAAGCTCATCAGGGCCCAAGCTGTAGAGGGGACTCCCCGGCTCCAGCTTGTGAATAATGGTTGTTGGTGTGGCAAGGATAATGTCCCGGTGCTGAATATCCAAGTCCTGGTATGACATCACAACAGAACCCAGTGGCTGTTTCACGTAACGGACTAACTGGGCCCTAGCGACTCCCACCACAATGTGATTACCTCGGAAGTCCCCAATGCGCCATGACAGACACAGAACCCCATCTCGGAGGTTGACCACTGCAGACTTGCTGAAACCCACCGTCTGAGCTCTCTTACGTGCAGATGCCATTTTAGCCACAATAATGCCAATAATAACAGTGTCAAGAAGACAGCTAAATATATCTTGAATGGTCACCAAAATAATAGCCACAATACAGTTCTCAGTCATTCCTCTGAAGCCATAACCAATTGTTGCCTGGGTCTCCATTGAGAACATGAAGGCTCCAGTGAAGCCACGGACGTTTTCCACGCAGGGTTTGTTATTTACATTCTCAGTGTCTCCATGTACGTAGGCAATGAGCCAATAACACAGACCATAAAATAGCCAAGAGAGAATGTAAGAAAGGGAAAAGATCAGGAACATCACCCTCCAGCGGATTTCCACAAGAGTGTTGAAGATGTCCATGAAATATGGGCTCCAGTCTCCAGGGATCTTCTGAAACACTACAGGGAACCGACCATCTTTCTCCATGTAGCGGAGCTGCCTCTTCCCTTTTCCACTGGGTCTGCCCAGTGTGTGGATTGTGGTGCAGTGGGTGTCAATGACCCGTTCTGTCATTTGTGTGCTCATTTTGATACTATTCAGTCTCCTGTAGAAAAAGGGGATGAGATGAAAATGCAGATTAGCTGTGTTTTATGTTGAAGTTGGATTAACATTGTCAGTGTATTCAAGGGCAGGGGGGCAGCATTTAGTTCATTACCTGAGACTAAAATGTAAAAGGCTCTCTGACTTGTTGAAGTTGAAGACTTTATTTGAATAGACTTTGTTTGAACAAACAGCCTAGGACACTGTATGCCTCAGCCTACCAGAGGATCAGACTATGACTTGAGCAGTGCCAAGCTGTGATGTGCTGCAAGATCACACGCTTCTCATTGGTTGATTATTTACTGGAGCATAATTATGGTCTGGACACTGTCCAAATCCGTTGTGATAAAATGTCTTTATAAAAACTTTAATGGCCACCTTATGGTTGTAACCGTGCAGATAATTTTTTTTCCACTCAGCTTGTTACAGTAAAAAACTGAATCAAAGCTTGACACAATGTCACGTTTTACAATATTAGTGATTGTTAATCATAGTAAGGATCATGGACACAAAACATAAACTGCACATTATAATATGCACGTGTGAAAATTATGTCTACTTATTTGTGTAGACGTTATGAGGTGAAGTCAGAACCAATCCAGTGTCTGCAAACCATTTTTGTGATATGCACAACTGTACAAATAGTTTGCCTTTAAGTACAAAGATAAGTTATTGTAGGCTACGTATTTCACAATGTATAGTAGTTTTACTATTGTATATTAATTCCTATAACCAAATATACCAGTTGATATTTAAGTGCAGATTTAGGGTTAATGTTAAAGACAAGCTGTTGATGTTGCTCAACAGTAGTGATCTATTTACCTGGTGTTTTGCCTGGATGTGAAATAATCAAATCAATAGTGAAATATTTGACACCCCGATTTTAAGAGCTTGTGCTGTTACATTAGTTGTGTTGGATTGTGCCATCTAAAACATAAATTACCCTTCTACCATCTATTTAATAACCTTAACTACATGCATAAATATGTATGTACATATATACACGTAGATATTATGTAAGTATGTGTATATGTAGGCACATGTTTATGTATAGATGTGTGTGTGTGTGCATAGGCCTAAGGTCAGGAAAATGTATTCCCGCAGGGAAACACCTCTTTTTATTCACTTTGGCTTATCTCTTTAGTCCAAAGTCTGTTGGCTTCCAGAAGTAACCAAAATATGTAGAAGAGGAAACAGTGAGCCGTCTTCTGACAATAGTCATAAACAAAAGATTTATGTCATATGTGTCATTGTACCGCAATTCCCAAGAGATTGCAGTTATTAATCTATTTTTGTTCTTGTGTGGGTAAATGATTACCCTCTTAAACACCTAACAGCTTTCACCTCCAAATGTCACCACAGTGTCAAACTTTAACCATGCCACCTTCCCTTAAGTAACACAGAAATACAACAAAGTTGAGACATTCATATCACTTCCTAAAAAGTGATACTCACTGATAAATATTTATGAATATCGCTCAGTGATCATTCTTTAATTATTTTTATCAGGTCTTCCCTGTCCGTCAGACACCAGTTTGTATTGTTTAATGTAGTTAAATAAGAACACGTAGCTGATGTTTATCTCAGTTTATGACATGGCTCCTCGCAAAAGGTGAAATTTTACATCTGATGTGGTTTAATTGTAAAACCATACGTTTGTGACTGCCTGTAAAAATGTCTTGGTGTTTAGTGCAGTCTGTAAAACTAGTTCCTGTCTCCCAGTTAATGCCATATAAGTAAATCCATATCCAAATTTATTTTTAGTAGGTCCCTGTCTGTGGCTAGGAAATAACTGTGCACAAATAAAAATATCCAGTGACTGTGAAATTCAAATAAATAAATAAAATATGCTGTTAATGAGACACTAGGCAGCAGAAACTACTTAAAGCTTTATGCACTGTAGCCTAAAGCAAATAAATAAATGACATCCTGACTGCTAAAGTTCTTCCAATCTCTTCTGCATTTAAAATCATGCCACAGTAATGTTGCAACGAGTCCCCATTTGACATCGAAGAAGCAAAAAATCCATAGAAAAATAACAAGTCAGTATACATTATAGGCAGGTGAATAATAAGCAGTCTACATGTCCATCGACAAGGACAATCGAGTCACTGGAGCGCCAACTTACCCCACCTTGAGCACTAATGGCACAAAGTCACAGTCTCAGTTTCCTAAACACCTTTACTATTTGCACCAGAATTAGTTTTTGGTTTGTAAATTTACATATTTTTACATATGTTTTATCAGAATCCTTTTGCAGTTCATTGTATGGGACTATGCTGAAAGCTACATCCAATGTTGCTGTGTGAAACAAAAAAGTCTCAGTTAAAATGACTTCTGCAGAATTGTATTATTAATCCATTCCAGTTAGTACAACTGATATACTGAAAGATAGTGTTATTTCCAATTCCGTCTCTCAAAACCACAAATTTACTGCATTGGCAGAAATAAAAACTTAAATTGTTTTAAAATACATTTGATGTTTTATTGCTAACAATCTCCTTGTTCATTGCTTTAATACCGCTTTAACAAGCACACATTTTCACATGTTCAGCTTACTTACAGAGTCGAAGTCAGAGCATATCAGGTGTTACAGAAGTCCATCAGTTCTGGCAAGCTCTACGCAGTGTGCTGTCCCACTTGAAGAAAACTCTTACTTCCGGTGGTTGGAGTGTGTGTGACATTACTGGGGGCTGTCCTGGTCTTGAGGCAAAGTCCTATTTTTTTTTTTTTTTTTCTGATATCACAGTGGTCTTTTCCACTGTCACTTCCCTTTCAAGCCTAATTGCATAGTTGAGAATGATTTATGACTTGTGGAATATTTTAGAGGTTATCCAAGGCACAAAATCAAATGTCCTCTGTGTCCAAGACATTGAACCATAAGTTGTGCAATCTTAATAGTCTTCAACTAGATGATAGCGACAGAGAAATATTGATGATTTTTTTAGGTCGTGAAGCAAGCTATTTTTCCAGGTTTGTCAATTTCAGTCATTTCCCCTCAGATTTCCGTGATTCATTAGACAGGAAGTTAATCTTTGCTCAATCAGGTGGAGATGCTGTCACTGGCACAAGGAAGTTTCAGTTGTCCCCAGTTTAGTTGTGATAAGACAAGAGAGATTACAACTGAGCCGACAGGACACACTAACCTTTCAAACCACATTTATTGCAGCCATAACAGCACCCAGTCCTGGTGCAAAGAAGTCAACATGTCCAACCTTGTGTTTTTGAATATACAACATGATTCACCATGTATTGGATTTGTAAGATGACATGTGAAGACAGAGATAAGGGACATTCCACAGAAAGATAACCTGCAAAGAACAGTTTGTTCATCAGTCATTTCCGGGCATTGACTATATAAACAATGAGAAAAAAACAGATAGAAAATAGTCTACATCCTTCACTACATTACTAATAACACCCAACTATGAAAGTTACAGGACAGAAAAATTTATTATTTATTGATCAATACACACCAATCAGGCATACCATTATGACCACCTGCCTAATATTGTGTAGGTCTCCACCATGCTTTGTTAGATGTGACCCAGGCTGGTCTGCACAAAATAACATGTAAAATGTAACATATTCCTGAAAACATTTTATTTTAATTTTAATTTTCTAAAGTGAGGAGCCAAGTATTTTTGATCCATTAGGAGCTGGTGATGGTCAAAGAGGCGTCTTAGGGGAGAACTTGCAGAGATCAAAGCTGCAAGGTTTCCTACAGGAAGATGACGAGCCAGGTTATGAGGTAGCGCAGCAGTACTGGCGGGCAAAACAGAGCTTGAGGCGGTGGCTATATCAATTTGTAGGATAACCACAAAAGTTACATGGTTAAAAAATACAAAAAAATAAATGGCGCATCATTTCAAAGCATGTGGCCAAATTATATTTATAATAATATTTTTATAATTATGTAATTTTAACAACAGACAGTTTTTAATAACCAACTACATTACATTGCTTTATCATCATAGAGAACAACAACCATATTCTTACAAATATAAAATGCATATCCTGGCAGCATAATTTAGATACAGCAATAAACTGTGCAGGGCAACACAGTGGTTAGCCCTGATGCCTCACAGCGAGAAGGTCCCGGGTTCGAATCCATGGGCCGACTGGGCCTTTCTGTGTGGAGGTTGCATCTCTCCGGGTACTTCCCCCCACTGTCCAACGACATGCTCATTAGGTTCATTGGTGATTCTAAATTGACCGTAGGTGTGCATGTGAGTGTGAATGGTTGTCTGTCTCTCTGTGTTAGCCCTGCGATAGACTGGGGACCTGTCCAGGGTGTACCCCGCCTCTCGCCCGATGACAGTTGGGATAGGCTCCAGCAGACCCCGCGACCCTTCACAGGAATAAGCGGGTACAGAAGATGAATGAATGAATGAATGAATGAATGAATAAACTGTGTAACCCAACTAGCTTGTGAGTTGATTTATGAGTATGAATTTGAAAAAAAAAAAAATTATAATTACTTCATCCAGCTGTCTAAACAGTGCTTTTAATTACCCCGCCTTTCCTCTGCAGCACTGAAACCACGGCAGTCTCATCTCTTTGTCTTGCATTCATTCGTGGTAGGCCCGTTCGCTTTCAGGTTAATTCAATGTCTATTTGACTGTCTACTTCAGCTTACTGTCACTGCCAGATATAATTACAAACAGCAGCTGGAGTTGCCTGTGTCTGCTGGCAGCTAAGCCAGTCAGTGTAATAGCACTTGTGTTCTAACTGTTTACACAGTCTTACTGACAAACACACAGCTCTCTGTAATTATTAACGCAATGATTTGTTTTAAAAGTCATCGCATGCGAGCCATATTGTCTTGTATGCCTTCATGCACTGTTCAGCGTTGTGAATATGCGGTTAAACGTCACAGAGAGGCCTATTTAAGAGTCATGGCAGACCGAGACCCAAAGAAAGAAGATAAATCAGGGATGGTAGAAAGTGGCACACAGTTGTCAGTCAATCTGCAGCTATTACTTATGGTCTAGCAGTCTGCAGTGATGCTGATAGGAATGCTGAAATGTCCTGCTCACTCATTGGCAAAAATTCTCTTCTTACTGAGTTTACTTACAACAGGTAAGTGTAACTTAACCTGAGAAGTATTACAATTATCAAGATATACAAAAAAAAAATATTTAAAGTGTAGCGGATGTGGAAAAGTATTTGTAAAAAACTATGTATATATATTTGTCGGTTCACATTTATCTCCAATGTTAGGTTTTGTGTACCCCGAATCGAACTGCACAAGTCGCAGATGTCTGGCTCAAATGTTGATCGGCAAAGCATATTTATCTCAGCCACAGGATGAAAACTGCACCCAGCCTATTTATGTGCCATTCATAGAGTACCAAACTCTGTCAGTTGTGAGTATTTTCTAACCTGTTTTGTTGCGAAGAATTTCCTCTCATTTTGTGCCATTTGAATCTTTGCCATGAATGTGATTTAAATTCTACTTAAATGTGTAAACAATCTTTGTCTTGTTTTGGGGTCTTTATTAGTCTGAACTTGTAAAGTATTTACTTTACTCTAATACCTCTGATTCCCATCCTATGAGAGCTTTGACTAACCTATTATCTTTTTAACAGGACACGAAGAATCTCCGTTTGATTAGTCGCCTGAAAGCAACAATTGTAAGCTTAACACAGCTCCACCTGATCAAAAAGAAACAAATGACATATTTCAGTCACACTGATTTTGATCTTATATCACAGAAATGGAGAGATCCTGAGCTGGGATGGGACACATCAGTTTACCAGTATGATGAAGTGGTTCTGCCAGTAGATAAAATCTGGACCCCGGAGATCCATGTAACAAATGGGTAAGTGAGTGGCACTGCGCAAGACCTTCTGTAATCACTAATTCACTTCATGGAGTTGTTTAAGGTAATCTGATCTGGTTTCTCGTATGTGCGTAGAATAGTGACAACCATGTCACACAGCTCTCACGATCTGCTGGTATACAGTAATGGTACCGCGCTGCACAATGTGATCATCAATGCAGAGATAAACTGTGAAATCAATCTGTTCAACTATCCCTTTGCTGCGGATGAGTGCCCCGTCGCAATCCAGACCTGGTCCATGGATGGTGAGCTGAGCTGATCTAAATATTCATGCTATATTTTTATAAATTTGTAGAAGAAACTGGGTGTAAAGTCCAAGTTTTGTTAACTAAAACAGATTTCCTTGTCCTTAAATGAGCTAATCCTCATTTAATCTGAAGCGTTTCTGTAAATCTCCCTTACCATTTAAATGGCCGCCCAGTTTGTTTGTCTTTTAGCAGTGACATAATATGGGCAGCTGCGGCTCAGTAGGTAGAGCAGATTGTTCACGAACCGGTTCAGCAGTTAAATGCCACATACCGAACGTGCTAGACACTGCACCCTGAGTTTCTCCCACTGGTGTCTAAACGTGTGAGTGACTGGGTTGATGTGTCAGTGTGACTATAAAGCATTTTGAGCACCAATAAAGCATGATGGAAGACCATTTATTATTTACCAATATTTCCTCATTCAGTGTGATAAGAGCATAAATGCATCATTTGCACTGTGAAAACAATGGGTAACTTCAATCTTACCTTAGCCAGGTGTAGCCAAACTCAACTCTTATCAGAAAATGAGTCTGGTAACACACCATTTGGATTTAATTATGAGACGTGTTTTAACTGATAGAGAGAAAAATAAAACATACCAAAGGGCCATTGTGCTGTAAACAAATTCACCTCCACAGCACTCAGATGACGTACAATATATGACTAGGTCGCTGTTACTCTTCTGTCCATCTTCACACGATCCTTACCAGAGCGTAGTCACATCCCAGAGCAACTCCAGACCAACTTCCTATTACAATATATATATACATAACTGTGGGTGGGAAAGATGGTCTGCCTTCCAGACTAGCCCCATCTTCCTCCAAACTCAATATTACAATTCAGTTCAATTACAGTGTCAGATGTATTCTTTCACATATAAAAAATAACTATCTAAAAAAATATGATTTCAATGCAAACAATATTGAAGAAGGGTGTGTTTAATTTAGGATGTGGTTCAAACGTGATATTGAATGAAGTGAAGATGGTCGATAGTGGTCATGGAGACTGGGAAACGGACAGAGTGACCCTTCAGAAAAAACGAGATGATCGCAACTACATCATGGTAAGTTCATATAAAGCCGGGGACAGTCACTTCTATTTAAAAAAATGCAACAATTCCACAAATCCAGGAATAGTTAAAGCAGTGAACAGACAAATTAATACATCTTGAAACTTAATTGTTTCAGCATTTTTTTGCACAGAAAAGACCTTTGAGGACTTCTGCCTATTTTAATTATTGAAGTATTTAAGATCCAACAGAGAGAAAATGACATTATTGTTAGCTGCAGCCCTGCATAGTGTGCAAAATGTATACTAGGGTTCTATAAAACTATGAAATCATGTCTTCTATTCTTCCCCAGGTGGAACTGAAAATCAAATATAGCAACCCCTTCATAACACTGCTGCTGCCAAGTATTCTGATCATTTTATCTGATGTAGTCAGTTTCGTTCTGCCACTGAGAGGTGGTGAACGCAACTCTTTCAAGGTAACTCTGGTTCTGAGCTTCACCCTGTTCCTCAACATCCTTAACGACCAGCTTCCCGGAGACAGCCAATGCAGTCCCATAATTCGTAAGTCAGACATAAAATTTCTTCAAACATGAAGAAAACAGATGAACACACAGTATCCACACTCTGAATAACTCACTGTATCTGGTTGCGCTGTAGGAACCCACTTCTGCATTTGTCTGGTCTTACTGGTGTTGAGCATGCTGGTGTCCATACTGCTGACGCGGGTGGCTCAAGACGGCTACCTCGTTTTCTGTTGTCGTTCCCGAGGATCAGACCCGAAGAACACAGGAGGCAAGGAAGAGCAAGGGGATGAGGGTGAGGAAGTCTTGACTGTTAAGCAAATACTACATGTGTTGAGCCTTTCAGGAAATACTTCTGATATTGAGAAGCAATTTCATGCTTAATTTCTGAACAAAACAAAATATTGAATATTGTTACTTCCTTGCAGAAGCCAAAGCTGATATTAGTGTCGCCAAGCTGAATGCCTCAGAGGAGAACATCCAAATGCTCAGAAAGGTGGTCAAATTCTTGGAAAGTCTTGATACAAATGCAATGAAAAGTGAGCAGTATGAAGAGTTTGCCAACAAGCTGGACAAGATATTTTTCTGGTTCTATTTGGTTTGTGGCACCATATACTTCGGTGCCATGACTTATGTTATGGTAAATTACACATGTGAAGTTAATCATTTTGATTTCTGGTACTAATGCAACTGACTGATGTGTAAGTGTGTGTCATTGCAAATACAAAGAGTGCTAAAAAATCTCAGCATGCATGTTGTTTCATGTATTTAACTATAGTATGCCAAATATTGTAGATTTGTACAAGTGTTTCTCTGCATGTTTAACAAAAATGTGTCAAAAGTGTGTTATAAATAAAATATGTTATGCAGTTAATATATAGTATGCAGTTATTTTAAAGTGGTTAAAGTTGTTAATTTACCAAAACAATGGGATAGGCTCCAGCAGACCCCCGTGACCCTTACCAGGACTAAAAACGGGTATAGAAGATGAATGAATGAATGAATTCCTTCAGAGTTTAAAAATATTCATTTTATTCTTGAGAATTTGTCCAACATTCCACAATATCCTCTTTAGGACTTGTATGACAGTAATCCAAGACGTTAATCCAACGAAATTTCACTCAGTGGAATAAGGTGCTTGCATTATATTGTCGACAAAAAAATGGAAAAAATTCCAAAAAAATCTATTGGACTCTACCTCTGCTAAACCTTGAAGCACCTTTATTGCCACCTAGTGGTTGAACCATTCCCTACAGACAAATCTGCACTACATTCCATTACTTTAACGTGATTTCCTACAGATATACTCTGATGTATAGTCTTAAACATACACTCACTTGCCAGTTTATTGGGAACACTAGTCCAAACAAACTGATATGACAGCATCCCACAGATACTTGATCAGTTGGGGTTCAATTTGGAGGTCAGGTCAACACCTTGTGCTGTTCTTCATGTTTTTTGAGTTGTTCCTAAACCATTTTTGTGTGTGTGTCTGTGTCAGGCTGCATCCTGCTGGGGATGACTGCTGCCATCAAGAAGTGTCATTGCTATGGGATGGGGATGCCTGGTCTGGTCTAGGTGGACGGTACATGTCTAAATAACATCCACATGAATGCCAGGTCCGAAAATTTCACAGCAGAACATTGGGTTGTCACAAGATTGTTAATGTTATTTACTTCTCCTACCAGTAGTTTTAATGTTGTGGTTGATTTGTGAACCCACTGGTGTACCTCATCAAACGTAGCTTTGTTTTAGCTCAAGTGAAAACAACAGAAGGTTTCTCACATGTAAGGTAGGGCCTGTTCAGTCCTCGCATTGAGATCTGATCTGGGCGATCTGCAACACCTCCAGGACGCATTTAAGAGATCTTATCTCTGACCATATTTGGAGGTGGTCTAGCTCGCATATGTTCAGAAGTGTCCGCATTCCTTTGGTTGTGTGAACCGGTGCGTCCTGAGCCACATACCTCCAACCCCTATAGTCAGGGTTGGAGTTAAAATCTGAGTTTTGTGCAGGTCCAACTAACGTCAGGGCGGAGACTGATTAATAATAACTTAACGTGAGCCAAAGCCATGACCTAAACACATAAAACAGTGCTGTTCTCCGTCCTGGAGCAGCTGTAGTGATCCATTAGAGACAGCAGCTGTTCAAATATTCTACCGCGCCCCAGATGATGTCAGGATTTATTTACATACAGAGCACGAAACTGAGATCCGATGTAGGGACACATTTGGAGTCATGTTAATGCTAGGACTGAACATAAAATATAGTGGCATTGGCAACAAACAAGTTCAACTTTCTCTAAAGGGGTGCAGTGCATTCCAGCCTGCGGAAAATGACACGCATCGAAAATTCCAGACTTCTCTTATCGGAGACGTAAATGCCTATTTAACATTTTCTAAGAATTCCTAGCATGTAATATTTCCTGCATAACCTTATTGAACACATTTGACACTGGACATTTTTCTTTAGATTTTTAAATAGAAGGCAGTAAAATCTTGTTTTCTTTTCTTAACACAGCCAATCTGGAGTACTGAATTGCAAATCATCTGGTTTGGGATTATTGTGTGCCCAATCTTCTGGGTCATTTTTGTGTTAAGCGCCATTTTGTCTGTCTGTTAAATAGGTGGTCAGTTTAGTATTTCAGTGTGCATATGTCAGGTGAATTTCTGTCTAAATAGCTGTTAGTTATTGGTTTGTGTCTCATTCTTGTTGTATTTGGGATGTTGCTCCCATGGCGGTAGTAATAACGTGCTGTGTTGTGCAATGGGCCAACTTGTTCCATTATGTCATGCAAGGTGGGTCAAAAGTCCAACTTGGGAAACATGGCGAAGAACTACTCTGGTACGTAGATTTTTCAACAGGTGTGTGGAATTTTATCCTAACCTTCCTCCTCCATAATATTGCCCAAAGAATTCTTACATTCGTATTTTTATTTATTTCACTCAAAGTCATGAAGAAAACTTGAATCTGAAGTGGATGTGTGCAGGCCAGCTGACAGTCTTGCCTGGGCCTGGGACAAGATAATCTTAGATGCATCACTCTCTCTGTCACCTGTCTGCAGCTGGATCTCTCTCCTCTCTGTCTCATCCTCTCTGACGGAGCTACCAAACTCAACTGTTTCTGTCAAAGATAACGTGTTGTGAGAAGTTGCATTGTGTTTATACAAGCTAATGGACGTTAACATTAGAGCTAGCCGGCTGGTAAACGTTGGCCGGGCTGTTTCTAACCTTGCTCTACATTCACTTTACTAGTCCCAGCTTCACCGTCACCACCTTTTTTTAAATATTTGTTAAGAAAATCTTTAAGGCCTCTATTTTCTTCTTCTCTTTTCTTTCCTTTTCTGAGCACCGGACTAGTGCTGACCGGACATTTTGAGCGTACTGAACTTTAAATCAAACGGCAACATCAAATTTTGATCAGTGGCCAAACCATTTTTGTGTTGGGGGTGGGGAGGTTCTTGACCACTATTTCAAGGACAATTAGGAAGAAAACAAATACAAAGCTTTTATGTAACTCAAATATTACACATTTTTTCCACAAATAGGCCTATTTTATTATTATTTTTTTAATTATTCCATAATTTAATGAGGGCCCAGTTCTGCCCTGACCTGGCCTCCAAATTCACTAGATCCCAAACTGATCAAGTATCTGTGGGATGATCCACAGTGTCCTCTCCCCTCAACCCATAGGACCCAAAGGCCCCCACTAACAACATTCTGTTGATCAGACACCACAGGACACCCTCAGAAGGCCCATGTCCATTCTCTGATGAGTCACAACTGTTTTGGAGGCACAAGGAGACCTACACAATCTGTATGTATAATAAAAAGGGGGTTCACTAGTCTTTTAACAACTATATTACTAGTTCTAACTAGTTTTAACAGCTGAACCTGCAACAATTAGGAACAGTGATAATAATAAATGGAGATATGATGAATCACTCTCTTTAAATCGCTTGTTTAAATGTTGGATTTATTTTGTACGTACAGAGCCTGAATCGTAAATCAAGTTAAACAATATCTGCATCACAATAAAATGTGACTTCTTAAAATAACATGATCATGATACAAAGTAATGAGATAGCATAGTGATACTAATTTTTGATTAAGTTCTAAGACATAAATCATACGAACAGATCACATTTTACAAAATAGTATAATAGCTGTACACATCATATGCTCTCGTGTTATGAGTTCAAAAAGACCTCAAACAGGCTGGCGACTGAATGCATTCGGTAAAATATGCCAAAAGGAAGCCCCACATTCACAATAGCAGCCCACATGTTGAAATTGTAGAATTCAGTTTCAGAATCATGGTCAAACTGGGGGCGAGCTCCAAACGCGGGCAGGATCCATAGCTGCGAATGAAAGAAACAAGAGGTTTAGTTTTTATAGATTTTTTTAATTGTGCCATTGAAAAAACAAGGTCAGAATGTACTCACCAAAATGTTTCCCAGCAACAGAAATACAGAGACCTCCTTCAATACCCGTCGCTTCCACGACAGTTTGGGTCTGTGCTCAGCAGTGTGGCCATGAAGGCTAAATGCTGTAGGCACAGGATTGGGTTTTGTGTCCATGTCTGATCCTTCAAGGCTGCTGAGATCTTTGCTTGGCTGCAACACATATGGATTTGCAACCACAGTGACTGGCTGGACCTCATGGAAGGGCTCCCGATGCATACCTTCAATTATGAAGAAGTTTTGCAGGCCTAGCTGGATCACCATTAGTATACCCCAGGCCAAGTTGAGTCTGTTCAGGTAGCCTTTGGCTCCAGTTGCAACCATAGCTACGATAGAGAAATAGCTGATGATGAACTGTCCCAGTGAGGCTCCCACCAGCAGCCCCACATCCAGGCTGCGTGTGGGGTTTTTGTCTGATACATGCTCCCTGTGATCCACTTTGAATATGGCACTGCCGATCACAGTGGAAACAGACATCAGGGTTACTATGATTATATTCATGACAAAGTGCATCATCACTGCGTTGTCTTTCTTGTCATCATCATAGTCGTCTTTTTGCATCTCCATCTCATATACAATGAACGTTGCCAGACCTGCAATTACCAAGAGGATTCCCAAAACAGGGCCGAGAAATACATCCTTCACACTCAATTTGATGTTGTGATGGCCATGTTCGCTTGGTACTCGACCAACGTTCTTCCACATAACGTAAGCCATGGCAGAGGCAAAGAGGCTGTACTCGATATTGAAGGGGTACAGGTAGTAGTAGGCATTCTTGAAGATGCTACATGAAGTGTGGCTGCACTTACACTTATCGTCTCCGTAACCCGCTGTAAGACATGAAATGGTAAATAAAGATATTAGTGTTTAGTTACTGACTGCTATAAATTCTTTGATTGCTGTATGTGCTTTAATTACCTTTACTGATGTACAGGCTTCGTCCGGAGACTTTAGTGACGTTGCTCGGATAGTCAGGGACAGTTGTTTGATGAACGGACTCCTCAGCAACTGCCGTCATCCATATAACAAGATTTGTGGAGAGGATGAGCATCAACGCGCAACTTGATGAGGGAAAAGTGAAGCAAAATGAAATAATAATCAGACATGGTTTGCTACTAAAAACCACAAACAGTGTGTATAAGTGCAAAATTCAACATTGGTATTCACAACACAATAACAATCTTCCATTTTAATTCATTTGGTTTCAAATTAAGACCTGAGTCGTTCAGTGAGACGGTTGATATGTTAAAAAAGCATGCTAGATGATAACAATTTAGTTAAACCGTTCATTTTTAAAGCAAAATATCAAACTGTGACTGGTTTCATCTTCAGCAAATGTGAGTAGTTGCTGGGTTCTCTGAGTATCATTGAGAAGTTGCATTAGAAATTATGCTAAGACCTTTTTGTTACTACTTTTGACAATTTTATCAGCCAAATAATTGCTGCCTCAATACAGTTTGCAGTAACAAAACTATATTATATAATATAACTGCACCTTTCTAAGGTCTGTACACAAAGGCTATGAGGCAGGCTATATTCAGTTATTCATGTGCCTCAGAGTCTTGTAGGCGATTCAAAAAGGAGACAAAAAACTCCTCATTCACCTACCGTGAAATGTTGTTTTGTATTTGTATGCAGTCTTTGGCGTGGATCCACAAAAAGTATGTCTGCAAATTGACATCACAATTACTTTAATATTTTGCAACCATCACGACCAAATTGCATGCAACCATTTTTTTTGTTTGTTTTGTTTGACATTTTTACCTGCACAATTATGAAAACAAGTTGCACCACAGGAAATGCGACCTTAACAGCAGAATCACAGTGGAGGTATCCCACATAGCTGGCTATCTTGAAAATGTCCATGATGATACTTAGGAGTCCAAATAGCACAAGTCCTCCTGAAGGGGAGAAAATAATAGAACAGAGGAAAAATCACAAAACTATCCAAGAACTGCTCTTTAAATGAAAAGTCAAATTCTTACACAACTCCTTACCCCTGAGCCACACAGGTCCAGCATGGTCGTCCTTGTATACAACAATATCTTCATTCCTGGTTGTGTATATGGGGTAATAAATCATCCAGATGGAGGAAAGGAGGAGGAGGATGATGAGGAAAACCTGCAGGTCTGGGGTGTTGATGTCTACACTGCTGTAGGCACTGCCACTGACCAAGGCACATCCCAGGATTAAAATGTTCACACAAATGATTCCAGACAGCATCCATCCCCAGTTTCGGCCCCGCTCCTTTACAACTTCAGTGGAAGAGATGTTCAGGTCGGTTTCACATGTGCTCCCTGCTTGACCCTGCACATTTATGTTGTTGGACAGGTGGGCCTCCTCTGCCTCGATGTCTTTTGCCGTCATCCTGCATGGTTCACATGGATTGCCATTGGTCAGACAGTTGCACGGCTGGCCAGTGTTGAAACACATGAGTGCTTTCTCTAAGACCTAGTGATAAATGAGTTGTTTGGTGCATCTGGTTCTTTATCAACATGACCGGTTTAACGGCTTCACCCAATCACTGGCTCCCAGCACAGGCATATCCCGCCCAAATGAAAGCTTTACATGATTACGCTAAATCTGCATAATTGTCACCCGACTGGTCCTACACAAAAGAGCACTTTCAAATTAGCAAATACTATTTAGTTTCCTAGTCTCCTGGCTCTGGTTTTGTCAATATGTGCGTGTTAATGGTGCTATATTCAGGGAGAATCCACAAACATGTTTACATTGATTAGCTGTCTTATTCTCTTCATGTCATCCCTCTCCATTTCTGATAAAATCAGGAAAAACATCAGGAAAAGTGAAAATGTTCAACAATGATGTAAATAAAGATCTTATAAATTACCTAAATTATACTCAGACAGACTGTAATCATCCACAAAATTAAGCTAAATTAAGCTCTCGTACCAATCTATCAAAGCAGCTACTTTGTAAAATGGAGAAAAAGTATGAGGATACCTGTAAGCTTACCTGATGCAGTGAGATCCTCAGAGCTGCGTGAGCCACCATGGCTTTTATATGGCTCAAAAAAAAGCAGTGGTGTACTGTACAAAGAGTCATAAATGTCAATAAATCTGTTATGAACGACATCATATTATTACCAAACACAGCGTGTTTTGCACAAAATATTCATGTAAAGTTCAAAAGATGTTTCCAAGAAGACCCCATTCTCACATGTTCCAAAATACAAGAAACCGGTTTCTTTTCAGATTAACAGCATTTTTTTGATGTTATACAATACATTTTAATGTCTGTCATCAGTTTTAACTGCATGGACATAATAAATGTTAAACTTTGGAAAAACAAAAATGCACAAGCTATTAAGTGCGAAGACCATTTTATTTTTTTTCTTCACTACCCCTGTGCTTTTAACACTTCACATGCTTTACAGGTTGTGTTGCCTTTGTGTTTTTAATTTGGTCTCTTTCTTTGCTGCAGTTGACCACATGCAGCTACGCCTCGCAATGCAAATGTAGTCTAAACTCTGTAAACAGGCAAAACATGTCTTACTTGCTTATTTTGCTTCAGTGTGTTTAGGGCATACTTTGAGTTCTTTAATGCCATTGATGGTCTTTGTATTTTGTCTTATCCAGTTTGCCCGAGGTGAAGTCCATAAAAAGCCTGGTTTCAGTTGGCTAGTATGCCTGAGAATTTGCCACTGCTGCAACTATGCTTAGTTTAGATCAGTACTTAGGCTAATTTATCCCCTTTTCATCAGGGTGGGGCTGAGAGTGGGACAGAGGTACTGCTTTATTGCAACACTCCATTGTACTCATGGAATCTGGCTCTGTCAGTGGTCATGTTTCTTTTCCGCTGTGGAAACTTTTGAGTGACTTTTATTCTTCCCTGTGTGCCAGACACAGTTACTTTCACGTGTTTTCTTAAATGTCTATACTTATTTCGTGATGTTTGTATGCCTCTACAACTTTCATAGAGAGGATAACTTTGTCTTTGGGGTTAATTGTTTATGTTGATTATGGCTACTAAATGAATTAAAGCTGAAGAAATGTTTTCTGATTTAATACTTTGAAATGGCACCAAACTGAACTGTGAGAGCACTAGTGACGTTGTGTTTTCTGTCTCTTTCTTTCTGTGCATGCAGCCATTTGTAGATCCTATGCAGAATAAATGCTAAACTCTTTCAACATAACAAAGGATAATGTTTTATATATGTTTAAGTCATTTACACATTGCAGACACAGAGCTGTAATTAAAATTCACAAAGTCCTGAAATCAAATCAGGAAAAAAGAAACTTGAGTCCTGCAACACTCTCTTCCATCAGATAAACAGGGAGAGTGTGTATGGTTAGGAGAATTTCTTGTTCAGAGAACAGGGTCCTCTGTTTTGGACCACGTCGGCCACCGGGAGCACTGTTACCCACATGGTGTGCGCCGTCGCGTCCCCAAATACCACCGACCGACTGACACTGACTGAACGGCTGACGGCTGGGCAAAGTTAAAGCGAATCTGCTACCACCACATGCCCGCATGAAGACGACGATGGTGGTGATGTTTATGACATGGAATGGTGTCGAGCAGGGAGGAGTAATTCTGCACCATGAATGACAGGTACCACAAGGCGGCCCGGGACGGCTATCTGGATCTGCTGAAAGAGGCAACTCGGAAGGACCTAAACGCACCGGATGAGGATGGAATGACACCGACCTTATGGGCTGCTTATCATGGAAACCTAGAGGCTCTGCGGATGATCGTGGCCAGAGGGTGGGTAGCCCGCATCGTTTGTGAAAAAACGCGTGCGTAACAGTCGGCCATAAATTTCACCCGTATGCCACTGTCACCCATCTTGTGTCACGGGTTCAGTGTAGTGAAATATTTGTAGAACGAGTACCATTCTTGTTTATATTCTGGTTTGAGGATTAGACAGAGTAAGAAAGACAATTTCACTTATGCGAGGCTACCTCGCATCAAATAATAAACTTAATGACATGATATTACATTTCCCAAACTACTTACAGGCAGTTTTAGAGTCACATGTCACGTTGTCTAACCCTTTAATATAACAGTGCACCACTAATAATGTACAGGTAACCTTGACAGAGTGTATTGAATACATGGAGAAGACATGCGTAACATTATAACTCAGTAACCACAGGCTTTGATCCATGGATTTTAACAAACCGTGTTTGGTAACTGGTAATTCATATCATTAGTCTAAGCAAGGATTCAGATTAAATAAACATTGATAGCACTTTTATAACATTATGAATGTGGTTTTCCAACATTGCAATGGCACCACAACCATTATGATCACCATCTGGAGGTCATATAGGACTTTGGTCACTGCATACATCTTAATAGTTTGTGACATTCAAAGCAATCTGGGTCCTAGTGATTGTGTGAAATTGAAAACCTCAGTAATATTTAGCATGAGGACGCAGTTTAACATGAAACGGTCAGTTCACTCACTGTTCAGAATTGCCAGAGGAATGTCTACATGTTGCCATATAAAAAGGTTTTAAAGACAGAGCAGACATGAGTTATAAGCCACATCTTAACCATGAACTTAAAGTGTTTCAATAGCTGGGTTTATCTGTTTATTATGGAGAGGCATAGCCTATCATCAAATGATGACTAATTTCATATTTTCATTACAGTTACAGGAAATTACATATTACATATTAACACCAGATAACATACCATACCTCGGCAAAACGTGCTAATGTGATTGGTTTTTTTTTACACACAACTTCCCATTTCTCCTCATGGTTGACCTAGTTTGCATGCCAGCCATAGAAGGAGGGGGCTCCTATGAATGTGGGTAATTGAATAACGAGAGTACAGGGAGTACAGGGAGTACATCATTCATCAATGCCTAGTTTAACTGATCATCATAATTCAGAAACTGTACTTCTAGTCCTAGTTTTCCAATAGCACAAGAGCTGAGGACAGAAATAATGAACTACTATGTAGCAATAAATCTAGTATTTACCATGAAGAAGTGTGGGATTCAGCTGCCAAGGACATACCAGACGTCTATTGATAACATCAGACGTAAATTGACATGTAGTACACTACTAAGATTACCTGCCATAACTTAAACTCATGAGACCTGAGGAGATAATGTAGAGTTGTTTATTGTTGCATCACAATTTCATGGGAAAGATGCCACGCTGTGCTATATTTGACAAGTATATCACATACAGCCCCGCTGTAACATAAAAATGTCATAGGAAATGAAGGTGCAGACAGCCCAAGATGTGATAAAGAGCATGGCAGGGAGAAGTGGGTTTACCTGTCATTGCTGTGGTGAGCCTTTTTATAAGACAGACGTAAATTATGGCACGTAAAGCTATCATGTTAGGCATTCACACAATTTGAGTACAGAAAGTCATAAACATTTTTCATATTTGTTTATAGACCCCTATTTTCTTCCCTATGTTGCTTTCTGGACTGTTTGACATTTGCAATTCACCATGCACACTGAAGACAACCAATTCCCTTTATATCAACTCAAGTATACCTTCTTTCCAAAACGGATCTTTCTTTCTGATCTTTTAATTCAAGTCCCACCAATAAGACAATAAGAGCTTGACAATTAAATCAGAGTAGTACTTTGCTGTTCATTTTCATTCAGGTTAGGTCTGGCAGGCATACATTCCCTGTGAAAAGCTTAAAACACCATCCATCAATAATACATCTGTACTTGGAGCGTAGCTTCACATCCATTGCATCAAGTATCAGCAGTCGGTATGTCACTACATTGGATGACAAAGACATTTCAGTAAGCAAGACAGTTCAGTAAGCATGTAAATACAGAAGGTATGACAGCAAAGAAGTCACTAAACAAAAAAATGCTGAATCTTTAATTGTAGATTGTATTACAGTAATTGAGGCAGCCACAAATAACCTGAATATGTACATTCTGCTGACATTTGAACAGTATCAGTTACCTGTCAGCTACTTGATGGAATACTAGTCTGAAAAAAATATAAGTAATGAGCAAACAAAAAATATATTTCATAGAGTTGCACTGGTTTATGGTGGAAAAGAAACACACAATAGGACTGCTTTGTACACATCTGTTCTCCAGGGGATCCAACCAGCTGTAATACAGCGCATTGTGACCTGAAGAATTCAACTTGACGTCACCAGCCATGCACAGTTTGGGTTTTTGAGTCAGGCACAGCCTATGCTACCTTCCCTGAAAGAGGATACTGGTAGCGTAGCGGTGGTGGTGGCAAGCTTGTGGTCATATTACAGACCAGCAACAACAGGGTGACACACATAGAGGTAACCCTATGGGTCATGGACTGTCAGGGCTGCAGAAATTTGAATTTATTGCACTGTGTATTTTTGAAATGAAATGATCCTCTTTGGTTGAATTGGTTAAAGTCTTAAAAAAGATAACTGCCTCCAGAACCTAATTTAAACTTTAAGATATTCAATAAATTTCCATTAACAACCCACTAATGGCAGGCCAGTGCTGAAAACATAATGAAAAAAGTCACATCTTTTCTTACTTTCATCTCAGAAGAGTCTAAACATCTGGAAATAAGGCAACCTTTATCCACCTATCTCATATTCTTAACAGTGAGGACATATTCAGTCAGTACATTTTTTCTGTGAGTCAAAAGGTTGTATCTTATGTCTTTCTTATGGCTTACAGAGGAAACCCAGACAAGTGTGACATATGGGGGAACACACCTCTCCACCTGGCAGCTGCTAATGGTCACCTCAACTGCCTTTTCTTCCTGGTGTCTTTCGGTGCCAACATATGGTGCCTGGATAATGACTACCACACACCGTTGGACATGGCTGCCACAAAGAATCACATGGATTGTGTCCGTTACCTGGATTCCATTGCTGCCAAGCAGACAGACCTCAATCCCAAACTGGTCAACAAGCTAAAGGACCGGGCTTTTAGGGATGCAGAGCGACGAATGAAACAGTGTGTGAAAATGCAGAAAAAGCACCACAAACGAATGGAGCGAAAGTTTCATAAAGAGGCCTCTGATGCTTCTGCATCAGACGTCATGAGCTTTTCCAGTTACACCAGCAGTTCTGTTAGCCACAAGCTACGTAACTTCAACACAGCCACTGTCAGTGTGCCATATTCTCAGGTCAGGAATTGTATTTGGTTATTGCTAAAGGGTTGAGTTTATTTATTTTTCATTGTTACATGGTTAGTTCGCCTAGGACTAGAAACGGGTTTCAACTCTTACTGGACCACTGTGTAAGATATAGAGGATCTATTAGCAAAATTGGGATACAATAGTTTGTAATTTTAGTGTAATATTAGTGTATAGTCAGTCTGTAACTATGAATCATCACATTTTCATTATGTTAGAATGAGCTCTACATAAGGAAAGGGTCCTTTCCCATGGGTCCTGCCATTTTGCGCTTCCATGTTTTTACTGTAGCTAAGAAGGGAAACAACCAAACACTGGCTGTAGAGAGGGCCTTTTGCCTTTTTATGTTGGAGTGATGACCATTGTTGGCCCTCTGTATGCTTGGAAAGGGCAGGATGAGGGAGGGCTTTTCAGTTTGTTGTAATATGCACTCTCACGGGTAAATTCTACTCTAAACTCTACACATTGGTCTTTTACTAATAGTTTGCTAAAAGTGAGCGTATCCATAAGGACGATGTCAACAGCATGTTTTTTTTTTTTATTAGATTCATAAACATTTGGTCTGATGATGATTGTAGAATAAAAATGAGATGAGAATTTTTTCAGATCATCATAAATACTTGTATTACATACTACAGAAATCTATCCAATAGATGTTGAGATTCTGTATTTGAGTGTGGTTAGCGGTCAGATGCCACTACTTTCACACCTCAGGCATCTCAGATATCATATATAAAGCACATACTGTATATCAGTTGATACCAGTATGTGAGTAGTATAAAAAATATGAATCCATTCAAATTTGTCATCAGTGTAAGGAATAAACTAGCATCAAGGATATTTGAGTAAAGCATGCAAAAACTCTTCTGAATCTGACTGTGCTTGATTCCTGTATTATTCCCGTTCTGGTAGGCAACTCTCCATGCCACACACAGAGGAAAGACAAAAATACAGAAGAAACTGGAGAAGAGGAAACAAGGAGATGGCACCTTTAAAATCTATGAAGATGGAAGGAAGAGTGTGCGCTCCCTCTCTGGACTTCAGCTGGGTAACGATGTCATGTTTGTCAAGCAAGGCACTTACATCAACCCAAAGGACCGTGGCCGCCGCAATGTTCGTGATATGTTCCTCAAACATAATGATGATGCCATTTCACATGTCATGAGTGAGCCAGACCTCCACAGGCCAGAAATTGACTTCTCTGAAATCAGCACAGATTCCGGACACGATTCCCTTTTCAACCGACCTGGTCTCGGCACCATGGTCTTTAGAAGGAACTATGTGAGTGGGGGAATGTTTGACCTTGGACATCGAGTGGAAGCCAGTGTGGATCAGTCAGGCAGTAATGTACGTTTACGCAGTCGGCTGCAGCAGGAATACCCAAGTGTAGACGAAGACAGCATTGGCAGTGCACGCAGCTTGCAGGAGAGGAATACGGATGAGCTGCCTTGGGATGAAGTCGAATTAGGGCTGGACGATGATGATGAGCCTGACACAAGCCCCCTGGAGGTCTTCCTCGCCACACAGAGTATGAGCGACTTTTTTTCAGTTTTTAAAAGGGAGAAAATCGACCTTGTAGCACTGTTACTGTGCTCTGATCATGACCTGAAGAGTATCCATATCCCCTTAGGACCAAGGAAAAAAATTTTAGATGCCTGCAAGCGACGGCTAGAGACCATAGAGAGCCCTGACTGCATTGAGGACACAGAACTGTGAGTGTCAATGTCAATTATTCCGTGTAGTAAGGAAGTACTGTATGTGAACAATATTCTTCATTGCATCATCTCTGTCTCAGCACACCAGCACTTTGGAGCACAGGAGCCTCCAAACAAGTCTTACAAACATCGTATCATGGAGTTTTTTTGTTTGTTATTTGTTATTATTTTTGTATCAACCATCACTTGTGGATCAGTGGAATGGTTTGATAACAGTTTTGTATTTAATTACATGTGCACAACAAACTCATAACCCACTCTTTACTCAATAGCACTACTAGTGGTGAAAACTCCAATGGTGACCTTTAATATTTGAATACACACGTACCAACCTTCATAGCACTTCTGGCTAATTCCCTTTTCTGAAGACCAGCATAATTTTATGATCAGTGCCCTAGAGATGAAGCCTGCCTATGCTATGGCTTAGAGGACTTCGCTGAAGTCAGTTAAAACCACTGGCAAGCTGTATGTGACTTGGTGCGACAGCAAATTATGTAAACATGCAAACTGTAGAACTTTACAGCCATTCACAGAAAGAAACAGGTCTTCCTCATTAGCAATACAGAGCTTCTTCAAAGCTTTCACGGCATAGGCTGCTGGTTTAGATTTTGTTGTTGTTTATGGGGAAATTGAATGCGTTGTCTTGACTGAGGTTCGATGGCTTTTCCAGTCAATAAATGCTTGTCTGGGCTGTTTTATTACTGACTGTAAGGTTTCGTAATGATTTTTCGCTCCTCACTCACCAAGTAGCTTTTTCTTCTTCTGAATGGTACTCTAACAACCCATTAATGGCCAGAGACCCCAGTCCCAAGATATGAGTAGCATCCAGGGGGAGGGAAAACATGATCAAAGCAGATTCCTCCTTTTCAGGTATGTAGCTGGTTGTTTTCAGATCCTTCTCATGTGAGTTTCAGGTGGGAAACACCCACAGAGGTTCCTGTTAAAACCCGAACTCCCCATCGGTTATTTAGAACTGAAGAAGCTACTTGGAGGAATAAAACATCTTCAAGAAACCCTAGTCCAGTTCCTTAGTTTTAGCATGTTCTTTGGCTATACTGTGACCTGGATGATGTTGAACTCACACAGACAAACCTGGGGAACTATTTTGCCAGAAGGGCTATGGATGAGAACATGTTCACCCTTTACCTACAACTAAAATCTTAAAATTTTGGCTTCATATTCGATGTTTCAAATCATGTGCTGGAGTAGAGCCAACATAGACCTTAACTGTTCAAAACATTTAAAAGCAGGGATTCTTTTCTTGTTTTTTTTTTGTTTTTTTTCTTCATTCTGTTAGGCAGGTAATACATTTTCTGGATGGTTCTCCTGCTGTGTGCTCATCCAACTCAGGAGGCTCACTGGAAGTGTCTGTCTACATTATTTGCTTGGAGTCCCCTGTACTGTATGGCCTCACAGTCGGTCTGAAAGAAAGTTGTCTGCAGTCCAGTGCTATGAATTGTCATGGCATGCCATGTGACAGCGCTAACATAGAGTTGATTGTGGGGTCTTTTTTCCTGTGAGATCTTATCACCTCATGTGCCTGCGTTGCTTGTGTTTGTGCATTTGCTTAAAACGTGTACCTTGATAATATCAAGACATAACTTAACTTTATTAACTCTTCAGTGACAGCACTGAGCAACATTTATACCTGCAGTGATGTTTACTCATATTTCATGTCAGTATATGTTTACATACCCTAAGCCATGTCAGTACAAGTGTAACTCTGGTGATAAAGGCCAATTGTTCTTTGAGATTACTGTTCTGATTTACTGCAGTGTTGTAAACTATATGGAAACTCAGTATTTTTAGTTAATTTTATATTACACAATATGGCATATCATGTGAGAATAAGATTACATTAGGATATGTTTTACTGGTTTCTTAGCTTTTAATGTTAGTCTTGATAAAAATGTCAGTATCACAGTAATTAGTAAAAAAAAAAAAAAAAAAAATTAAGAACGTATATCTTCACAGTAGCATTTGTTTGTGCTAACTATTTCAATGTCATGCAATAACTTTGGTCACATCCATATTCATCATTTTTATTATTGCTTTAAAATAAGAATGGTGTCTTATCGTTGCTTTGTCGTTACATAGTCTGCCATGTTGACTCTCCCATTAACATCACAGGACGGTGGCACCAACAACCCGCGTTTTGTGTACAACCAGGATGCTCAGAGCAGATGACAGCGATGGCCTTAGCAGGTTTTCAATGAAAACTGGCTGTTCAGCTGCATGAACAAACCCCAAGCATTCTATGTTACTGTTGGGTCAACAGTAACACAGTCACAGCGTATACTGTGACATTACCGTATCTTGTTATTTTTCTGTAGTGTTAGCTGTAAGTTGTCTGGCACCAAGCAAACACGTCCTGTACTAGAGCGTGCTATGAGCCTGAACCACAAACTGCCAATTACTGTGTTGTTCAGCTGCATTATTGATTTGTGACCCAACACACCAGGATGAGACAAAGAGTGCAGATGATAATGATAATAAATAAAAAAGTACAGGTAAGCTTGCAAGTATGGCAGGTTTGTCTGACTGATATGAGAAAACCATGTGTTTAACATTACTGTGTTTGTATTAAAATGAGTACCGATGTGGTAAGAAGGTTGAATACAAAATAAATTCAATTTAAACTGTTTTTGCTCTGAGTCTTTATTAAATATAACTCAATAAAAAATGGCAGGACTGATATCAACTAAAATTAAAAATTGTATTTTAATTAATTTTTCAGTGCTTCATTGCTTAAACCCACCTTGTTGCACACTTTCCTGGCCAGCCTATACGGTGCATGCTTATTGCTATTTTTAAATATAACTATAATATAATTAGTATTGTGTTGGCTCTCCATCCATTACATACAGTCTTTTTTTACCGGATACCATATTGTTGTTCTTGTAATCATTTAGATTTTGATTTCATGAATGCATTTTGGTTACTGTTGTTCTTTAATTTCACCTGAAGGGTCTTAAACCTAATCTGTCTTAAACTGTACCAACCCTTCATTAAGTAGGTTTTTGGAATTCTGCTTGGAAAACTTGGCACCTGTACCTGCAAAGCCATTTCTTATAGTGAATAAATGCGCATCAGTGTGATAGAAGTACACATGTATAAATATGTAATGAGTGCAATATGCACTGTTTTATGTGCGCCATGTTATACAACACAGTTTTTATAGGTCAATGAACATCCTGTCTCCGACACTACCTGTTGACAATGACAGCATTTTATGCTTCTGTCTGTGTGTGAAAGAAACAGACACAGGAAATAGAATGGAAAATGCTTGTTTTGGCATCTTTAATCTTAGTGATAATCCTCGCTTGCTGCTGACAAAAAGAAGACAAGTGTTGTGCTTGTCTCTGTGCCGCATGACATGGAAAACAGGAAGTCCTTCACTAGATAAGCAGCGTTGAGTGGAAGCTCTATGCCTTACACAGAATTTCAAACTAATAAATGCTCCAAAGGCCCGTGTGAAAATGAGAATCCCAACACTCAGCCAGAATATAACCCGTAACACCTGTATACAACACATGCCTTTCTTGAATCAATTAGTAAGAAAGGATTAAAAAGGATTGTCATTCCGCTTTCTTGTACTCTCAAAATGCACTAATTCTTTCGTCTATGTGATCTGCTGCTTTCTAAGCTTAGTGTGTCTGGTTACAAGGCAACCGAAGTGTTAAGCAAGGGAATTGTGAAAAATGAGAAACTTAAACAATGATGACAAGGATGTGCTGCAGGATCCGACAATTCAGAAGTCCAACACACTGCAACTGCAAGATGTCCTATGAAACGCATGAATGGACAGCACAAGCAAAATCCTGCCTGTAGGACCCGGAAAGCATTATATTTCGTATTTAGATGTTGTGCTGGTAAGTCTACAGCTGCAATATTTATTCATGGGGTAATTTCTTTGTTACATCTGTTAAGATTTGGGAATAGACACTGTTTATTGCTCAATACGTAAATGATGTACTAAAACCTTTTGATGCTTGCTAGGGAGTAGTAAAGAGGGCAGTAAAGTCTTGGTTTGATACTTTATTGAAGACAATAAAAATCCAGGAAGATATATTTAAATACATTTTTAAAAAAGAATTCTTTTTTTTTAAATTTATTAAAAATAATATATTACAGGCAAATAATAATATGTTGTCTGTTGAGACTGCTTATTTGTTTGCGACAAGTTCAAGAGAATTAATATATAAATCAAATTCCATAAGGAATAATTTAAATGAAGGTGCTGATTTCATATATTGTGTTTTATGAATGTGGAATTCTTCATATAAAATAAAGAGATTGATGATAAAGCTCATATTTTTGCCATTACTCTTAAAGTGAGGACACTTTTCTTTTTCTGTAACTGTTACCTGTGATGTTTTTAGTACTATAAAATTTCCAAGGTCCTTCCATCACATTTTCCGTAAACAAGCATTAATTTTAAATTGACTGGCTATATACATCAATCAGCTTGAACACAAAACCGCTGAGAAGTAAATAACATTAACCATCTTGTGACAATACAATGTTCTGCTGGGAAAGTATAGGACTTGGCATTCTGTGGATGTTACTTACGACATGTAGCACCCACCTAGACCAGACCAGGCACCCCACCCCATAGCAATGACATCACTTGATGGCAGCAGCCATCCCCAGCAGGATGCATAGAATTTTGTTAAGTTTTAAAACCAG
This sequence comes from Chelon labrosus, assembly GCF_963514085.1. Taxonomy (NCBI): domain Eukaryota; kingdom Metazoa; phylum Chordata; class Actinopteri; order Mugiliformes; family Mugilidae; genus Chelon; species Chelon labrosus. Next base: position 1,303,296 of record NC_140354.1, read on the forward strand.
ATGTAGCTGAGAACTGATAGATTAGGGTTACATGTTCAATTTGATGTTTGTCTCTGAGAAAGAGATTTGTTAAATCCGCAAGCTGGGCTAATCTTATGTCTCTGCCAAAAATGGACAAACCTTTAGTAACAGGATGATGTAAGAACTGTAAAGAAAGTTATTCAACTAGTAGCTAGTAACTAGCAAAAATGGAGAGAGGGGGCAAGCGATGCGAACTGATCTTAACACAGGAAATCTGTTGGAGGTATTTCGGGGTAATATGACATAGGTGTTACTATAGTGTTCTACAGGATTGAATGCTTTATGAAACGATATTATCAGAGCATCACTATTAATGTTGTCAGACTAGTCTAGCAGGTCAAGAACAAGTCCTTTATATACATATATCTATAGATATATAGATATAGGTATAAAGATATATATATATATATATATATGGATACACATCTTTTGCACACATTATGCTGCTAATCAGTCAAATGTTTACAACCACCCTAACTCAATCTCTATTAGTCTTCCTATTAGTTGGTGCTGCTTTCTGTTCTGAGTAATGTCTTTTTATTGGTGCATTGTCTCCCAGGTGTTTTGCACTGTCTGTATTGTAGTGTTTGTCTTTGCACTGTCTCTCATACTTGCACTGTTGACACTGTTGTCTGCAGTGTCTGCACTGTTTGCACTGTGGTACTGTTTGCACCGTTTTGTATTGTCTGCATTTGCACAGGTACACTTTATGCTCAGTCCCTTGTGTTATAATTAGTCCTACGTCTTCATGTAGCTCCATGGTCCTGGAGGAACATCCTCTCATCTCACTATGTACTGCACCTGCTAAATATGGTAGAATAGATATGACAAAAAAAATTGCTTTGACCTTTGACCTTCTGACCTTTATATTAGAGGCAATATGTCTGTTGGTCATAACCTCTGTAACTGTAATTGTGTAAGAGTAATTTAACTTTATCAGGTTTGGGAATAATACATACTAAGCCCTGTGTCGTAGTTGTGGATAGTTCTTTCTTGAAGTATTCAGCATGTAGTTCAAATGGAGGTGGGTGATATGTAATATATATTAATGATATGCCAGAATTGTAAATAAAACTCAGCTGTGAGTCTATCAAAGCCTGGAGATTTTCCTGGTTGGTGTACATTTTTTAACTGACTCAAAAGATCTATTACATCCATTTATCTGGATATTGGTGTTGTATGTTTTACTGTATACTAAACCAAATTAAATTGAACTTTCTAAAGGGTTGGGGTAATATTATCATTATTTTAATTGTAGTTATGTTATTCCTTTTGCAATTTAGTTTCTCTTTGGCTAAGTCAATGTACATGCTGTCTAAATGTATATATTTATATTTTGAATTTTGCGTCTTCTTCTTTGTAAGATCTTTAATTAATAAAACATTAAATTCATCCACCCCGCGACCCTTGACAGGAATAAGCGGGTATAGAAGATGAATGAATGAATGAATGAATGAATGAATGAATGAAATAAATCCATCCATAAGGCTAACTTCTTTAGCAGTGTCTTTTTTTGTTGTCTACTGCATTTTATTGCTATAACCCTAAAATTTAAAATATTATTTATAAATTTATAATATTTTTTGTATCTGATCCATCTGATTATTACTAAATATATGCCTCACTGTTTTTCTGGTTAGGTTGCAAAATGCCATTTAATAACTTGGTATTTTATTTCCACGAGCCACTTAATTTACCACTCTGTTGCTTTGCTCCTAATGGAATTAGGATAAATTTGTGGTGATTCTAAAACAAACTGTAAACAGGAGGGAACTATGTACCATATGTTGATTCTGGACTGGAAAGATCCGCTGTTGCAATGAACTCCTTAATGTCGGGGTTTGAATGCCTCCATGCATCTATGACTGACAATTGATCACATATAAATGTGGCTGGGTTTTTAAATTTTGAATATTGGACTAGTCTTACTGTTATCCTGTCGTCAAGATCATCTGGAGCATCAACATCAGGTGAGTTTAATTGTATTTGTTATGGAGTATCTCTAATGTTATACATAGCTGTGTCAGCGTAACTTAAGCGTGTGCATTGAGTACATTGCTATAGTTACACAAGTTACAGACTGTAAAAAAATAAAAAAATAAATAAGAAAAAGTCTATTCTGAAAACCAAAACAATCCACCTGCCCTCACATGAGGTGAAAGATTCAACAATATTACCTTTGAACTTGTTGAGTAGAATGGCGACCTCTGCTGACTATTGAGAAGCATGACAAAAATAACATTGGTCGCTCCATTGTGCTTTCCAAAACTGTTCATCATGTTCTCTGAGTGAGTCTCTTGTAACAAAAATTAAGTCACCATTTTGGCTTCTACAAATCATTTTCTTGTTACGTTGTCACACTAAAACCAAAGAAAGTATTCACAGTAGTTGTTTTTCCCCAGACTGATGAAAACAGTGAAACCAAAAAATGTCAAACAAGCAACACAAAACATGCAAAGGGTCATGGTGGATATTAATGGCAAGCCTTGTGTTTATTGCAAAGGAGAGCATCACAGCCTTATAGTTTGCAGAAAAGTCAAAAGCAAACCTCATAAAGAAAAGATTGACTCCTTGAGAAGCATGTTTCTGTTCTACATGTCTGGAACATGGTCACAATGAACAGCAACTGCAAAGACAAAGTTCAGTGTCAAGAATGCCCACGGCTACATCCTTCACTGCTGCACATAAATTAAAAGTGTGTGTCAAGGCACAAAAGGGTAAGCTACTTATGCATTTTTAGATCTAGGTAGCTCGGCTATAAAAATACTTTATACTTTACTTGTACTTATGATACTTGAGTATATTTTTTCACAAGATACTTTGGATAAGTACATTTAATGTGGGCTACTTTAAGACTTTTACTCAAGTGATTTTCTTATGGGTGACTTTAACTTTTACCAAAGTCATTTTCAGTTATGGTATTTGTACTTTTACTTAGTTATTTTTTTCAAGTACTTTATACACCTCTGCTGTTTATCACTTCTTTGCATTTACTCCAGGCCTTCTCTGTGGCGCCTTATAGGACAGTCCTTGGATCTCAGAGCTTGGTTTATGCTCAGGAGCCTGGCTGGAGGGCGCAAGTCCAGATCATCAAGGGGGGAGGGGGCTGTGGGGCTACATCCTATCCCAGAGATCTTGCTAATCATCAGAGAATGGACATGGGCCTTCTGAGGATGTCCTGTGATGTCTGGCAGCAGAATGTTATTAGTTGGGAGGAGCCTCTGTGGATCATCCCATAGATACTTGATCAGTTTGGGATCTAGTGAATTTGGTAGCCAGGTCAACACCTTGTCCTGTTCTTCATGTTTTTTGAGTTGTTGGGGTCAATAACTCTTAGAACCTTTGAAGAAAGTGAAGACTCATTTCTGGTGCTGCACATGGTCATAAATACCAAACGCTCAGGCGCTATGTGTCTGGTTATATGTCTGGTTATTGAAGAAGTAAAAAAATTGCCTTATACTTCAAAACTGTCCATTATGTGACTCCAAAGAAAGCTTAAAGGGTAACCCAGTAGCCTCAGTTAGTTAGGCTGCTATAGGCCCAGGATGGTGGGTGAATCAGACTCTCTGGTTCTTTAAATCGTCTTGATTTGAGGTTGTTATTGATGCAACATAAATGAAACTGAATACAATTTAGTATAAAAAGTGTCCCCACGACCCTTAACAGGAATAAGCAGGTACAAAAGGTGAATAAAAAGTGTTAATAATTACTTAGATGTGTTAATATACCAACAGCAAATATGCTCTGTACACAGGAGTTGAAAATGCACACTCTTTCTCTGAAGCCTAAATACTATTCTATTCTATCTGCTGAACAATACCAACTAATGTGACAGCTGTGATATTACAACAATAGATAAAGTTCACTAAAGGAAATACCTCTATTCATATATATATATATATATATATATATATAATGATTCACAACAAAACTGAGAAATCCTTGACTGTATATTTCAGTTTATTGAAAGCACAATATTATATTTCAGCTTGTCAAATGAAATAAGAAAGATGTATATGATTTTTTTTTTTGATTTTTTTTTGTATTTTATTATTTTTTTCAATGTATTTGAACGGTGTGAAAACCCACACCACTAAAGGTACTGCTTTCCACTGAGATGACAGTAACTGACCTGTATTCAGGTGTCCCCTTGCTGCACTGGTATCTGACCTGCAGTATCCAGCAGAGGAAAAGGTAAACACAAAATCAGGTAATCCGGAACAGAAAGTACCCACCACCTACACCCCCCTCCCACCAACCCCTCTTCCACTGCTCTCTGCATTGCGGAAACATGTGAAGGAGGAGGTATTCCCAAAAGTAGGTGACCCCCTCCTCCAATGATCTCTGTCCAGCAGAAACCAGAAGAAGAGAAGGTATCCCCACTTTTAAATGTAGCCCTCCTCCACTGCTCTCTGCATTGCAGTAACATGTGAAGGCGGAGGCACCTCCCCTCCCCAAAGTAGTTTACCCCCTCCCCCAATGATCTCTGTCCGGCAGAAACCAGAAGAAGAGAAGGTATCCCCATTTTTAAATGACCCCCTGCTCCACTGCTCTCTGAGCAACAAAAACCAGAAGAGAAGCCCCCCCCAAAGTAGGTTACCCCCTCCTCAAATGATCTCTGACCAGCAGAAACCACAAGAAGAGAAAGTACCCCCCAAAGTGGGTTACCCCCTCCTCTAATGATCTCTGACCAGCAGAAACCAGAAGAAGAGAAGGTATTCCCACTTTTAAATAACCCCCTTCTCCAATGATCTCTGACCAGCAGAAACCAGAAGAAGAGAAGGTATCCCCCAAAGTAGGTTACCCCCTCCTCATATGATCTCTAACCAGCAGAAACCAGAAGAAGAAAAGGTATCCCCACTTTTAAATAACCCCCTCCCCCAATGGTCTCTGACCAGTAGAAACCAGATGAAGAGAAGGTTTCCCCACTTTTAAATAACCCCCTCCTCCAATGATCTCTGACCAGCAGAAACCAGAAGAAGATAAGGTATTCCCCAAAGTAGGTTACCCCCTCCTCAAATGATCTCTGACCAGCAGAAACCAGAAGAAGAGAAGGTATCTCCACTTTTAAATAACCCCCTCCTCAAATGGTCTCTGACCAGCAGAAACCAGAAGAAGAGAAAGTATTCCCACTTTGAAATAACCCCTCCTCCAATGATTCCTGACCAGCAGAAACCAGAAGAAAAGAAGGTATCCCCCAAAGTAGGTTACCCCCTCCTCTAAGATCTCTGACCAGCAGAAACCAGAAGAAGAGAAGGTATCCCCACTTTGAAATAACCCCCTCCTCCAATGATTCCTGACCAGCAGAAACCAGAAGAAGAGAAGGTATCCCCCAAAGTAGGTTACCCCCTCCTCATATGATCTCTGACCAGAAGAAACCAGAAGAAGAGATGGTATCCCCACTTTTAAATAACCCCCTCCCCCAATGGTCTCTGACCAGCAGAAACCGGAAGAAGAGAAGGTACCCCCCAAAGTAGGTTACCCCCGCCTCAAATGATCTCTGACCAGCAGAAACCAGAAGATGAGAAAGTATTCCCACTTTGAAATAACCCCTCCTCCAATGATTCCTGACCAGCAGAAACCAGAAGAAGAGAAGGTATCCCCCAAAGTAGGTTACCCTCTCCTCTAATGATCTCTGACCAGCAGAAAACAGAAGAAGAGAAGGTATCCCCACTTTTAAATAACCCCCTCCTCCAATGATCTCTGACCAGCAGAAACCAGAAGAAGAGAAAGTGTTCCCACTTTGAAATAACCCCCTCCTCCAATGATCTCTGACCAGCAGAACCAGAAGAAGAGAAGGTATCCCCCAAAGTAGGTTATCCCCTCCTCAAATGATCTCTGACCAACAGAAACCAGATGAAGAGAAGGTATCCCCACTTTTAAATAACCCCCTCCTCCAATGATCTCTGACCAGCAGAAACCAGAAGAAGAGAAAGTATTCCCACTTTTAAATAACCCCTCTTCCAATGATTCCTGATCAGCAGAAACCAGAAGAAGAGAAGGTATCTACCAAAGTAGGTTACCCCCTCCTCAAATGATCTCTGACCAGCAGAAACCAGTAGAGTAGGTAATCCCCTGCTTGCTTTTCTTTCTCGATGAACCCAAATCACATATCCTCATCAGGGGGTCCGATGAATATGTTGTGGGTGGAACCTTCTGATGTTCCAGGTTCTGTTACACGTTTCTTGAACGCAGAGATGATCATATCGTCAGCCATTGGATGTTCTAAATCGATGAGAACCATCGCGAAGCTTCCGTAGTTCCAATTCTTGCTGACGTCTTTGGAAATTGTCTTCTCAAGGTTGTTAAACCTTTCTGGGGCAATGTTGAGACAGTTGACTTTGGCCATGATTTTATCCACGAGGCACTGGTGGGTGTCATGTATCACTTCTGGAGGCCAGGTCACCCCTGTTTTCTTCATGGCCCTCAAAAGAAGGGCCTCAACGAAATGGCTCACAGGTATTCTGCATCTTTCTTGCTTTGCTTGTAGATACTTTAAATATCTTTCCACAGATCCAAGGACAGGTGATGGATATGCTGCCAGATCCTCAATGACCTCTGAAGCGCCGCCTTCTGGAGACTCCTCCTCAGGCAGAAAGGCCTCCACAGGTGTAATCTCTGAGCACTCCTCCTCCACAAGAGTGCCTTCTTTAGCATTTGGTATCTCCATTGGTGCCACTCGGTTGCCAGAATGTAACACTTTGGAAAATTGTCTTAAAAAGTTCCTAATCCTGGTAGCCATTCCTTGGTTGCTGTTGACTGAAGCTGGTCTCTTTTGCAAAGTCTTGACCTCGTCAACATCCAACTGAGCAGCTATGTCAGTATTCAGAGAGGAGGGCAATTCCAGCTGCTCAGTGTCTGGGGCCTCATAATCCTCCAGGGTTAGGATTTCCAGGTCATTTTCAAAATGTCTCTCTGGTGCTCCTCTGGAGGCTGTGTCTTGGGTCTCCACAGACTGATGGTGGGTGTCAATTCCAGACATCACTCTCATCTCCTCAGTTAGCTCCTTCAGTATTTCACTGGTGTGATGGACCATAGCGTCGAGTCTTGCGATGGGAGTGACATGTTCAACTGACCTCATATTGAACTTGCGAGCGAAGAGGTCGGCGTTGACTCTCTCTGTCACGTTGATGGCGATCAAAATATCCAAGCTCTTGCAGTTGACCTCTTCTGGAACGTCCAGGACTCGAGCAAAAGTCTGAGGAAGCGTGTTGCCCACAGTGGACAAAACACGCTCCTGAGAGGCGGTGGCTTTGTATTTCACCAAGACATGTCTTGAAATTAGTGCTACCACCTCCGATAGCAGCACTCCCAACAAATACTTGGTTTCATTGTCAGGGTTTGCTGCTATCAGAAACGGCTTGTTGTCAATCCTTTTGAAAAAGGTTTTGACCAGAGGCCGAACTCTGTCCACTGTAATTCCAGGGACCTCCCAAGCCTGGGAAAAGGATCTTCTGTCCATGGCGCTGGTAGTCTGCGTTGTCTGCACTGTATTCAAAATACAGAAACTTAGACAAGTGGTGCGTTGAGAACTATTCCTCTGCGCTGAGAAACTACTATTCACGAACTGGTGCATCAGTGTAACGAAACGTAACTGTGTGGAGTGAATGAGGCTGAGTCCTATTTATACTCTTGGCTTCACATCAAAGCATCAAAGCCACACCGAGTCTGACTTTGATCTGCAGCAGACGTTCTAGACGTCCATTGCGTCATCATATCTTCGAATGTCTAGAAGCCCCGCCCCTCTTCTTTTATGCTTATTTGTGCTCTTAAATTCTTATAATTGCACTGTACATTATGCACTGATGGATAGTTGCACAGTGAAATGTTGCTGTACTGTCTTCATACAATGGCAATAGAGGAATTCAACTCAAGAAAAGATAAGATGAACATTTATTGATCCCCCACAACCAAATTCAGAGTGTGTGTGTCTTAATATACCCAAATTATAACGGTGGCTGGCTCAGCAGTTATCGTAAATGTAACATTAGTACTAATTAGACAAAACAGACAATGTTGGCGTGAGAGAAAGTTGGTTGTGTGTTGAATTAATTATTGAAAATAACCACTTTATTTCTGGCTCGTAAGACAAAATGAGGGGTTTTCATAATAACATATGTTTGTACTGTGTGTGTCGTTGTAGCTGGCTGAATTGAACTTGCCTCATATTGTTGTTATTGACAAACCCGTCCTGTGTTTTACAGGAGTAGCTTAAAATAAACATGTGTTGAGTGGTCTTTACCTGCTAACTGTTGCCACTTAGCTAGTTCTTACCTTAGCAAATACCCACCTCTCTGACATGTCTGTGGTTTTGGTTCCTTCGCCCAACATAACTGGTCTGGTAGGTTGAAGTGGTTACCTAGCTAATTAGCCTTCTAATGAAGTAGCCTCAGTTTGGGATTCAAGCAAGACTCTGGTTGTGTTTGCAAAGCTAAGTAAAAAGAAGATGCAGCGTGAAGATCGGTTAAGTACGGCTGTTTACAAGGTGGTTTTCAAAATTAATGGCATCAAAACGCTGGAAACATGGCCTCAATAAAAAAAGATTTCAGACAGAAACTAAATGATTCAACACTGACTACCACTGTACTGACTACGACTTCCTGACTTCCTAGCAAGGGAAAATACAGCACGACACAAACAATGCAGTCTATATAATACATACACCCAGCAAAAACATTTGTACTGTTCCTGTACTGTTCATTTATTCACTGTAAAAGCTGACAACTTTCATTCACATAAACTGAATGGACCATACGCTGTAAGGTCAATGTTAGGCTGGTCAATAAATGGACACAGTCACAGGTGGAAGAGAAACATCAGTCAAACAAAATGGCAGAAGTCACTGCAGCCAGGATTCCTATTTTGCACCAAGTGCACCAAGCTAAACCTTCACTCAGTGGAAAAGTGTAATGCCTGACTTGTGTGGTTTCCTACTGCAAGGCCCATCTGACCCCATCTGGAGAAGACCAGATTTCATACGCATTGTTTGGTGGATGCCCTCCATGGCCTGTCAGACTTGTGAGGCTTGTCATGAAACTGGCCTGCCTGATGGATGGTTGATTAGTTTGTTTGGGCTGTGAGTCAGGGCATAGTGGGAACAAATCTGTAATCAGGAAAAATCTCACATCTCTCACACCTTAAAACACATCAAAACACACTGAACAGTATCCAAGTATAGCCAGAGCCGGCCCAAGCCTCAATGGGGCCCTAAGCAAAATATGATTTTGGGGCCCACTATTTCTGCCAATAATATTGATTGTTGATCATTCACACACCTACTACAGTATAAACTTATTACGCCTGACATGTCTTTACACATTTAAGGAGGTGGCCTAGGTAATAACATAAATAATACCAATGCAACAATACAAATAATACCAATGAATGACTGATGAATGATGTTCAGGGTGCCACATATGGTTTTTAATCTCACATTCAGCTTCAAGAGCAGCCTGGGGTTGATTTTCACAACATAAAAAAACTGCAACAGCAATGTGCAAAAATTTGTAGTGCAAGAACAACAAAATGCAATAACAAATAAAATCCCTTAGATATATAAAAATAATAACAAATTCAATTAAATACAAAAACAGACAGAATAAAAATGCCAAGCAGATATTTCAATAATGATGTAAATGAACAGTTACCTGAAACCAGGTAACAAAAATGGTTTTAAAAAGAACAAATATAAATTTGAATAATGTAAAATGTATGCTTAAAATGTAACTATGTGCAAAAGCTTTGGTGTGTTCTTCCTCAGTACTTCACCCACTCCTTAAAACCTGTGCTTCCTGGCTTTTCTAGAGGCAAAGTCATTTATGACATCACTGTAAGAAATCTGATGGCCAACTTTGTTGTTAATACTAATCACTGCCAGTCCACTCAGTCTTTCTTGTGCCATGGAAGATCTCAAGTAGTTCTTTATTAATTTGAGCTTGGAAAAGCTCCGCTCTGCAGATGCAACAGTCACAGGGAGAGTGCATGCTATCCGTAGAGCTACCCATAGATTTGGGTGCAACTCACAGATCTCATTTTGAGAGAGGTAAGTGAGCAGTTCAAATGGGCTCATCTGTGCTTTAGGGAGATCTGGAAGGTTCTCCATCTCTGTAGCCAGTGCGTTCCCATCAATATCAGACTGTTCTCCAAAGGTGAGTTTGTCTCTGGTCCTTTCTTGTCTGTGCATCAAGCTGGCCAAAGTTGGAAAGCACTCCAAAAATGCTTCTGACCTCTCCTAGGGATTGAAAGCGGTCCTCCAAAGACTGGATGGTACAGTCTACCACAGCATTGAAAAAGGATACTTCCAGCCTCTTCATCGCATCAGATTGTGGCTCATCAGGCCTCTCATAGGCAAAGTGCCTTTTTGTGGTTCGCAACCTCTTTTGTTTCAGCACTGCTTCAGTGTTCATTTGTTCACATGTCTCTTTTGCAGAGATCTGTGCATCTTTAAAACCAGTTGCCCTGTAACTGATTAAATTTTCTTTGTTTTTCTGAATGAGGCCCACTGCAACATCAAACTGCATGTTGGCTGACTGAAGTAGTTTGCTTGTGGTTGTCTCTGCTCCTGAAGGATATGTCCTTTTTTGTGACATTTTTTGTCCCTCAACTACCTGCGCTTTGGACACTCAGTGCGCATTGCACAGCAGGAGGTACACATTACCGGTATAGCGGAGCTTTGACATAGAACGGCAGTAAGAATCACTAGGCCTACATCAGCAACACTAAATTTTTATTTTATTTTGTTTTATTTCATTTTTACAATAATATATCTTTGATCATACAGAAAGCATCACTCATACATGCAAAAAATAAAAAATAAAAATATTTTTTTGTTGATTGCTCTTTGGGGCCCCCTACTGGCCGCGGGCCCCTAAGCAGGTGCTTAGTTCGCTTATGCCTTGGGCCGGCTCTGAGTATAGCTACATAATGTATTATTTTTTTTTAATTCACCTTACATACTTTGAATAAATAACAGTTTGCAATCATGGTAGCACCACTGACTGTAGCACAAGCGGTTTCTTGACGGCACCGTTATGATTGGGATCGACCTCGAGGTTTTGTTATTGTGAACTGCTAAAGTAGTACTACGTTCACAGTACTACGCTGGTGTAAAACTGCAGAGGCAGTGTCCCTTATTTGCCAAAAGGTGGCAGTATATGCACATTTAACAAGTGGATTCTGATGCCGTTCCAAAACAATGTTAGTATTATTAAAGAATCTTACAAATGGCGTGTTGTCAAACTAACTGTACGTTCCTTTTGTTATTTTTAAGAGTTATTTTACGTTGTCTATTCTCTTTGTGTGATTTTTTTTACAAATTCTCATCTGCAAGACACAAATATTCAGACTGTAAACTCAAAAACATAGATACAACGTGTCAGTCTGCCGGGAACTTCATCAGTGTGGTGCAATTTGCCACTTTTCGATCTCGGCGTCTCTCATTGATTGCATGATTTGCATGACAGATATTGAGGTATGCTGTGTGTGAGACAGAACGATTTTTTGTGTGATTTGCCCCGCCTCCTTTGCCGTGCTTGCGCGAGACGTTGTTATGACGTCGCTGTGCGTGGTGGCCCGCTCGTGCTCGTACGTCCAGCACAGGTCCAGCAGCAGGTTGATTCATTCAGTCCACTCTGCGCTCCCGACCGACGGATCTAACGGGATTTACCATGGACCGGGATTCACTCGTTTTCCAGCCGCTTCCTCTCAAAATTGGACAAACGTTTCTACCTTTTCCGCAGAGGATTCTTTTCAATTCGGAATAAATTTTTCAGTAAATCTGGTTTAGAAGTTTGAAACTACCGGCGCTCTTTCGGTTTTCTCTAAACTTGTGTGGGAATGTCCAATCTCTCACCAAGCTAGCTTTTCTAATAACGGTCACACATTTCGACTACTGGATGTAAAGACGCTCTTTAAACTTATTTTGCTTAATTAAAAAAGAAAAAGAAAAAGAAACTTCTCCTGAAAACTTGTCTTCAAGGTTAGCTGGCTAGCTACGAAGAATGCTCTCTTCTGGACATTTCTCCTGTCTTGCTAGTTTTGTTGCGTTTATGTAAAATCTAAAAACAATAATGATTTCGGAGGAGAGAAGCAGCCACGTAAATAAACAAGCCCTCAACTTCCCGGTGGGTTTACTCATCCGCTCTCCCAAGAGGCGCCTGGCCAAACTGGGGAGGAAACCCAGCAATGGATCTGTCCAGTAAGTCCATTATACTTAATGACTGCACTTTGCTTTAATTACTTTTGAGCATATTAGCTTTTAAATACATCGTATATGCCGCTCTGTAATGTTGTTTTACGTAGACGCAATGGCACTAATATTGTTTTACTATATTTTCATATGTTCATACAGCAACATAAAGTTATGATAGTATATAGTGTGCTACAAACCCTTTCTAATTAATTATTGCTATGTATATATAGTTACTTATAATTGCTAAATAAGACTAGTTATTAATTACAGACTCCAAAAACGACCCATCAGATTCTGGAAATCAACTTTTCTTTGTGTAACTTAAGACTGAAGATAGCTTTTGATTTCCATGTGTCATGCGTAGCACAGAGAAAACCATGGAAACCCACTTAATGACTGGAACTTGGGGGTTCTGCCCTTCAAATAAGTACAGATATAGTAGTAGTAAGCCTGGTTGTTTTGTTTCCTATTAACACACAATACTTATTTATAATCTTTTTTGGGGTGTTGGGTATTTGGGGGTTATTCACTCGTCTTTATTGAATTCTTGTACATGTCCGACAGTGCTGTGTGCGATGGAGATGTCAATTTCCCTGCGGAAACCTCCCAAAGGGATCAGTAAAGTTCTCTGTCTGTCTATCTATCTATCTATCTAACTGCAACAATCAAAATATTGGCCACTCCAGCATGAGTTAATCTCTTATTCTGATGATTGTTTGGTCATTTTCTGGGACGTTCTCAAATAGAAAACCTGTCTGTTTTGGATCAGTGTTTTATATTGTTTTTCATTATTTTCAGAAATGTATATTTAATATTACTAAACAAAATGGTAAAGTGCATTATGAAATAGCCAATGTGATGATGCACACACTGCCATAAAATATTTCCATATTCTATTGAGAAAAAAAATCACAAGGAAAAATTGCAGCTGTGAATATGTCTCGTCTCAGGTCCAACAACTCTGACAGCGCTGTCCGCTCCACTGAGACCGTCGGTGTCCGGCAGCCGGCCAAGAGCAAAATCCGCCGCCACAACAACAGGCTTTCAACAGTTTTTAACCACAGCCCCAACCTGCGGGATGGCGGACGCCGCGTCCAGGCGGCGGGCAGTGGGAGCCTCCAGGCTGCTGACGACCCGGCTGAGCTGTCCAGCCAAATCTCTGTCCCTGGCATCCTGAAGATATTTGGGAGCGACATCTGTCAAGGGACCAACTACAAGAGTGTGCTGGCCACCACTCAATCCAGTGCAAAGGAGCTGGTGAAGGAGGCCTTAGAGAGGTGAGAGGTATCAGATGGTGCTGACATGTGTTGGATAGGCTACTTACGACAAGATTAAATCCAAAGAAATTGAGGGTCAGGAGACCCTAAACAACTTGTAGAATTTTCATCATGTTGACTGCACAAGTTAGCTGTTTATTAGGTATAAATGTCTAAAATTAGTTTGAAAGATGAGAGGATTTTGTGCTTTTATCTGTTTTATGCAACTGTACGTTGAATATCTTTGGATTTTGGATGATTGGTTGGGAAAACAAGCAGTCTGAAGACATCAATGGGGCTTTCTCAAATTGTGTTTTACGTTGTTTTTCACTATTTTCACAAATGTAAATTTTATATTTATAAACTAAATGGTAAGGCACATGGTAAAAAATAATGCTTAAGAATCTTGAGCCATGCTAGCAGATACATTTAGGACAACTAGTAGGTAAAGTAGCTCCAGGCCTAAAACCTGTGGGCTTACAGAACAGTTACTTTCCATCTCCTACTCTCACAGTCCTCCTTTCTGCTTTTGCTGTTCAGGTACTGTCTGGAAAAAGAGGACACCAACGACTATGTGCTGTGTGACGTGATTGGCCAGACGGGCACTGATAACCAGTGGAAGAGGGAGTGCTTCAGGGTGGTGGGTGACAACGAGAGGCCCCTTGTCCTGCAGTCACTTTGGAAACCCAAGGAAGGCTTCTCCAGACGATTTGAAATCCAGTTGCGAGCGAGCGTCCAGGAGCAAAGTTTAAAGGACAGAGACACAATTACAGCAGGTATACATGTCAGCTAACTCAAAAGAGTTGAACATGTAGGTTGAACTTATTTCTTGTCTTTTTCAAAGATCTAAGACTGTGCCATCTTCCTTTATGTAGATACTTAGCGACCCCAACATCCTTATGGCTGTGTAATCAATCACTCAGTCTGCATGGGAAGCTTTTATCCTTTTAGTCTTATTGCAGGCTAACAGCCTTCATTGTCCAGCTTATCACCAGCTAGAACAGGAGACATGGCAGGCATGTGAGAGAGGTCAGGAGGAAACAAAAGCTGCAGTGAGGGATAGAGGAGGTCAGAGCGGTCCCGCTCTTATCTTTGTTTTATTTCAAGGGCCCAACAGGTCCCCACGAACCATCAAGGCACTGGGCAGCTCTTCCCACCGAGCCTGTAGCTGCCACATTGTGGCCTCTCACTGCAATGTTATTCTTTCTATCAGAGCTCACTTCCTGCACACTGGGAACTCTACTGCCCTGTTGACTTTGGCACTAGTTCGCTGTGGTCCTCATCTGCACTGGACCAGCAGACTGCTTTGTTGATACTGGTCTTGGTACAGCTGATATCTTGAAGCCTCCTTCCTGATACCTACTGCACAATTTGATATAATTGTTTTAAAGTTAATTCAATATCTCAACTAGAGATAAAGGTCTCGTGTTCAAGTTAATTTTCCCATAACACATTGTTTACAGGAAGAGTCCTTCTGAATCAGGGTAGCTGTTTTGTCCTGTTTTCAGTGTTTCTGCTAAGCTAAGTTAACTTGCTGCTGTATCCTCCATGTACAGAATAATATTTTATGGCACGTTCTCAAAAGCTGCCTGAAATACCAGTATTCAGAGGCCTGCGTCAGTCAGACCTTGCAGTAGTTCTCATGGGTCTGTCATTCACCCGCCTCCTCCTCCTCTTCCACCTCTTCCTTCTCTTCCTCCTCTTTTTCCTCTCACCGACCGGGAAAACTACTCTTTACCTCTATGGGTTTTTAGGCACAGAGCCCAGTCTGTCACTGTGGTGCTGAACAATGTGGAAAACACCCATTTCCACAGCTGATAAGAACAGCAGAACACCGGGTGTGAAGCCAGGCTCTTTGGGCATTCCAGTGTGCTTAATGGCTCCAAATGAACTGAATAGTGTTTGTGTTATGTCAGGCCGACAGACCCTCTGTTGGTATCAGATAGAGGCAGCCACATCTCACTTTCTCTGCACATTTCCCCGTTTTCCTCTGGTTATGTTGCATTTGAATTGGCGCCAGTGCATTGAATTTTGGAGTTGGTTTGGTTGACCAGGGTGATTTAAGGGGGAATTCTGGTCACTGGAAACATTTTATAAACCTAACTTGTCCTTCTCCTGTTTTGCCTGGCCTGGGCTTAAACAATGGTAGACAGTGTACAGCTGAACGGATCAGTCAACCAGCAGAAAGAAATTTTTCAATCAAAACATTATTTAGTTCCACTCTTTTACATATTTATGTATGGATTTTGTAACATTTGTAGTAAGTACATGTTTTCCGATGTTATTACTCTCTTCTTCCGACATATCGTTTGCTGTGTAGGTCAGTCACTGTGAGTCGTGGCTCTCTATCGTCATGAATATGCAGCATTTAATTTTTCACATAGTAAACAGTGGCTGTCTACACACATTCAGTAACACACTGTGTCCTTGTGGATCCAGGTATCAATGCTCAGGCTCGTAAGCTACAGAAGAGCCGCTCCAGAGTTACTTCCCTGTTTGTGGACAGCAGTGGAGAGGACGCGGACGGACTTGGGATCTGGAGGAGCTTGAGTGAGATGGATCTGTCCACAATGGGAAAGGAAGCCAGCCGCGCCCAACAGAATGCACTCGGAGAGGATCCCGAAGCCGAGGCTGACAAGGAGGTGCTGCGGCTCGGGATGGAGAAGGAGGAGACGGAGAGTAGCGATGACAACACCACCCAGTACTCCATCCACCCACCTTTTGACTTCCCTTACTTTCTCCTGCTGCAGGGCTACAGCCACAGACAGGTGAATGAAAGAGGAATTATTGGTCATCTTATCAAGTATGTCACTTGTACTAGATTTCCAGATGAAACATTAAATACTGTAAAGAACAGTTTATGAGTTGGGGGTATTGGGGGTATTCTCAGGCCACTGGTGCGGGCAGCTGTCCACAAAATACACTTAGCCTGTTCTTTATTAAAAGCCTCTTCACTGATGCTAATTCCTTCATCATTCATTATGATATGAGTCGTCCTATTCCCCACAATGGAATGGGTGCACATAATTTACAGGGTCAACTTCACTTCTCTTCTCTTCAACTGGCCTACTATCTAGCTAAGTAACTTTAACAATATTATTATGTCATGTGGTCAGCGGTGCATCTACTGTTGGGCAACAAACTTGGATATATCATAGTGGAGAAATATATTAATCGTTGTCTAATTGGAATAACGTTCTGTAATAGAAGACAGCCATCAGCTCACATGGCACAAATAGCATGTTTAAATGAAGAGTTCCTCAGATTAGTCTCATGTTTAAACATGTGCAGTGAACTTGAAAATTGGCTTTGTTTGGACCTCACAAGATCCTTGAGCATCTCCTCGCAATGTGTAAACAGACAGAGACTTACACAAGCTTTTATGAGACAAGATGGAAACAAGTACATGAGTGTTGGATTGAGGAGCTTGTGTTAAGAACCTCAAGGAGAAAATCCAAGAGTCAGGGGGTCTGGCTTTGGCCACTTGTGTTATAACAGGACAGAAGACGAGAAAACATTCACTGGTTTTCTCAGAGTGACTCTTGAGTAGAACTGCAGAGGTGTGTAAGGACCAGGTGATCCTGTTCAGGCTTCCAAACAGGACGGGTTGTTTGTCATCATTTACCCAGTAAAGGACAAAGGACAGAGTGTTCACCATTCAGTCAGAAGTAAACCTGCTCAGGACGTTTTGCAAAACATGGAGATAACCCTGATTACTACACTGAAGCTATTCTCAGAGTATATAAACACTTTAACTGCTGTGCTGTAATCAACATACCAGTGCGCTGGGTTTTAAACTAAACCTTATTTCTAAGATATCATCATGCCTGTTGGTGTGTGATGCAGTTTGAATCGCTTGTTTACACAGCTCATTTTGCACTATAAACCAGTGAGGCAGGCGGTGGCTTTAGCTCAGCCCATTGCCAGGAACAGGAAGCGCTTTCTTGCAATGTTTTTCTCCTTGGTGGAGAATGCTGACTGTGCAGGATACTTGTAGCAAGCTGAGAGCTGTGGCATGGCTAAACTTACTCTACAACAATGGGCCAAATCAAAGGAACAGGTCAGGTGTAACACTGGTCATGAAACGGGAATGAAAGCTGGTGTTTAGGTTTGTTATTGGCAACTATGTTGACACACATTAACTGGAGAAACGGAAATAAATTAGGGATATACAGCTATACAGTAAATAAAGACAACACACAGGGCTTAAATACTTAAACATTACAAGTCTGTAGTTACAACAGCAAGTATTTTTAGGAATGGGATGAGGCTGCTTGGCTGTGACTAGCACAGAAGATACTCTTTGCCTGGCTCAGTCATATGTGGTGACCCTGAGGTCACGGACATCACTGACGTCTCACCAATAAGCCCTGCCATTCTTGTCTCACCTCACTCTGCCAGTTCAGGTTGTATTTTCACTAACTGATCCTGCTGCTGTTGACACGCACACTCCTGGTTCATGTCCAAAATGTTACACAAGACAATCAGTCACATCCTGCTTGCTGTCTGTCGTTTGAAACCAGTGTTTACTTTGAGAAAGTGTGATTAAAGGAAAGTTTAAGAGACTGGCAAAAAATGTATCATTCATTAAAGACATTTTATGGCTTGTAGCGTCTTCTGCGAGAATTGGTTGTTTTCTTGTTTGATATCACTGGAAAACAAATATCCTAGGGTATTATGGGAAATGTTGATGGGTATTTCTTTAGATTATCATAGATTAAAAGATGAATTGTCTGATTATTAGTTCCACCTAATAAACTGTGAGATTATTTTATATTACATGATAATAAACTGCATATTCATGGGTTTAAGCTGTACAATTATAATTGTATTTAAAAAAAATTGTTTTTGCAGGATTTTGTCATCTACTTGATGAGTGGGACCACCACCATCTTTGGCTGCTGCAGGGAGCATTGTAACGGAGAAGATGAGGAAAGATTAAAGGTGGACATTCTTCTGTTTGCTCCCGATGTATTGCCACAGCACTGTTGCGTCAGACGCCTGGACTCTAACAACCAAACCTCCACAGGAGAGCTCAAAAAGACATTGACAATGCTGAAGCCACTCCATGGTGCTCCTGTGACCCGAAATGGTTTCGTTCTTAAAGAGGAGGTAGAACTGAATCCAGGAGATTTGGTTGGCTTGGGGAAACACTACTTATTCATGTTTAAGGATCCTACCAGTTCACCAGGATCAGTCAATCCCCCACCTTGGATGACCAGGCTTTGCCCGAACTCTAACTCAAAGATGTCTTCTTGTTTGTCATGTGGCTCCTCTATTGTCATAAAAAGGAAGCCTTCACCTCCTCGTTGGAGAGACCTGGAAGGCACAGAGGCTTCGCTGAGCTATGAGCTGGATCAGGAGGAAAGGGTGCTGCAGGAGATTATGGACATATTGGACCCCAGTGGGAACGAACCAAAGTTGACGCCTGCTTTCCTGCTGAGCCTTTGTATTCAGCACTCAGCCTCCACCTTTGAGCTGACACACTTAAGGCAGTTGCTGCTCCGGATAGCCAGTCAGATCCAGCTAGTTATGTGGGTAAGGATGAAACTCTACACAGCACTAATCTCTGTGTATTCAGCACTACAATCCCCTTAAATGCAATCAAGTGTTTATTGATAACACACACAAATAGATTTTGAAATAGATATCTTATTTATATTTCTTCCTTTTCAGGAGAAAACAAAGGAACTTGCAGCAATCCAGCCAGAAACGTGAGTAGATAGAAATATGTGACAATGGCCAGCCACTGCTGCGACCATATATGTCACCTGACACCCGCAGTATTGCTGAATAAAACTTCATGTTTCTCCAGAAAACAAGGAGGTTCCTTAAACTGGTTGTGCAAAGAGAACATTTCCCACACATCCAGGACACAGCTGATTGTTTTCTCATAATCACAAAGCTGGCTTTATCATCCGTGTGGCTGAATTCCATTTTATTTGCTGATAAGGAAAGTTATCAAGGGTTTACAGTCTCATTCAGAGTTGTGGGTTTCAAGAAGAGCAAACTGGAGAATAAGGGACTTCCAAGTGTAATACATAACAAGACATTTTGACATGTTATCGTGGGAAAAGCAAAAACGTGGCTTCATAAAAGGTAGTGGAGAGTTGCTATGGTTAACTGCATAACATTTGGCTGATTTGCAGAACTATAGAGGGAAGTTCCTTTTTATGTTCAAAATGACTAAGGATTGCTGACTGATTCAGCGGTCAGAAATCAGTTGCAGCATTTCAGACGTGAAATATAGGGATGGTTATATTTAGACAGTATGGGAAAAAGTACGGCGCCAACTGTCATTTTCACAGTAAGTATTGTCTTGAAAGGTAAAAATCTGAAACCGAAATTTGAATTTTTCTTCTTTTTTTTTGCCACTATCTCACATATATTAATTTTTCGGACTAATTACCAGTGAAGTTTCTGTGGGATGATTCACAGAGACCCCTCCCCTCAACCCATAGGACCCAAAGGCCCCCAGTAACAACATTCTGTTACCAGACACCCTCACCCATTATCTGATGAGTCAGAACTATTTGGAGGCACAAGTGAGACCTACAATATTAGGAAGGTGGTCATAATGTTATGCCTGATCGATGTATTGTTGTAATAGTTCTTGTCATAAAAAAGACTCTGCACGCTTAAAATAGAACATCAGACATACAGCAATAACATAGTATAAATATACAGATAGCTATGTTACAAAATAACAAAACATGGGACTGAGATTTAGGAATAACAGATCTTGAAATAACAATAATAAGTGTTTTGAGGTGACTGGTTATCAAAGTAGTAATCGGTTTAATGTTGTGCTTTTACATCAGGAACTCCAGTGACGGGCAGTCTGAGCATCTTCAGCAGCTCAGCATGAAAGAGCTGATTCCAGGTCTGCAGCCATTGGTGTTGTGGATGGCCAACTCCATCGAACTGCTGCACTTTATCCAGCATGACGTTCCTCAGCTGCTGCCCTGGAGGCATGGACTGGACGATGAAGGTGGTTATTGTTTCAGCCTGTTACTATCTGACCTGTAGTGTGTGTGTGTGTGTGTGTGTGTGTGGGTGTGGGTGTGCGGGTGCGGGTGTGTGCATGTGCGTGTGTATTAATAAGATGTCTTTTTGTATGTTCTTCCAGGTCTGCTGGACTCTGAAATGCCATCTACTCGGACAGCCTGTGAGGAAGCCATGACAGTCCTGGAGGAAGTCATCATGTTCACTTTTCAGCAGTCTGTCTACTATCTAACAAAGGTTGGCTTCTACACATTCATATAGAAACTACAGACAATAATGACATCAACTTGTTTTACATCCTCTCTGACCTGTACAACCTGACTGTCGGTCACATGTGAAGCAGGAAATTGGACTGTGTGAAGACCACATTCTGTTTTCATTGAGCGTAGTCCAGACAGAAAGCACAATAACAGAATGGAAACACAAACTCTCAGTCAGGAAAGGCTGGTGAGATAGTGAGCAGGGTGTCTTTTCCACTGGCAGGAATATAAACACAGACAATCTTGTCTCTCAAGGTTACCGTGGCTTGTTGAATAACAAAACCAGAGATTTTGATTGGGAGAGATTTTTTAAAACAACAGGTGCTGACCAAGGGATCTACAGAGGAATTCAAAACAGACAAAAAATAGGCAAACAGTTGTACTGTACGGCCAGTATAAAAAACAACCTCCTTGCTTCACAAGCACTATACAAAAACTGCTTTAGTTATAGCTAATTGTACGTAATGAACTCGCATCAGAGTTTAACTCAGTCTTTGTTTTTTGCAAACTGACTCATTAATCAATTTTTTTTTTAAATAGACTTTAGCTCATTTTACAAGTTGTGTCTCACTTTCCAAATCAAAACTAAGACAGGTAGTAGCAGTAAATGGTTTTTAGATGACCTTCTGAGTTGCATTAATACAAGACTTATAAGGCAGTGCCAATGTCTCAGAAGGACAGGTTTTATTTTCTCTTTTGACCTAATGTGGAAGATGCTTTTGCAAATGGGTATATTTATTTGTGTCAAAATAAGAAAAGAGAACTGGAGTCAAATGCATAAGAGAATTGCCACAGAAAACACATATATTATGGAGTTCTCCTTTATCTGGAGAAAATGTTTGTCTATCCAACATTTCCCATCATCGGGAGACTGTAGACAGAGTATAGATTATTTTTTACAAACTACAATTTTGTATCTCCTGACTGTCTGCATAGAAATGGAAAGGGAAAATGTATTCTTAAACAGCAAACATCAGTGAGAGCATATGTAATTGAAATTAAAATGAGTCTAAGAGGGAGCCCCTTAGGAAAACCACAGAAGATGAAACTAGAGACAGACTTTGATCTGTTTTTCAAAGTATGAAAATTCATTGTAGTATATGTCTGGCATTGCTTTTGCGCATATGGATGACAACAGTTTAGTCTGCTGTTTTACAGGCCTAACAGGACACTCCCAGTTTGAGTTTATGTGACTTTTCCATGTTGTAAAACTGCTCTGTCTGGTTCATGCTGAATCCAGCTGACATCACAGCACATCGAGGGGATAAACTATACCATATAGAGTATCTTTGTACAGTAAGCCTTAAGTATGTGTCGGATTTTAAGGACATTAACAGCAGAAACACCACCACTCTGGACAGTGTATGTATGACCAGGAAGCAGGAACAGTCATGTGTTAATACTGTGTCATATCTCTATGTATTTTGCGTCTACTGGAAAATTTGTTTCTTGCTGAGGAAGACTGGCTGTCATGAGAGAAACACCCAAAACAGGAAAGGAAGGGAGGGGGTGAAAAAGGTCTTTCTGTTAATTTCCTGTGTAATGTGACTGAAGGTTCATAATGTCCAGACACAATTTCTTCACCTCTTATTCTCCTCATTCTGAGTATTTATTATTTTAGTTTGAACAGAACTTGATGTGGAAACCAAATAGAACAAGAGGAAGGGCAACTAGCTCTGAATACACAAAGGGTGTTTTAAATACTGTTTACCGCCTTTATGTCTGTAAAAAATCCTTCACCCTCTGTCTCCAAAAAAAATGATCATCACCTGTAGATCTGCAGAGCTTCACTGTAAGCTATCAGCTGACCGGTAGCCTCAGGCATGCAGGGTTATTGTGACCATCATGACCTCTTTCATTTAGGTTGAGGTCATTATCTTAGTCATAGTGGTTGATGTAATGCATGAAACAATGGGAGAACTGTGTCAGGAGGGGCAGCAGTGATAAGAGCTGACAGTAAAGTGTGTTAAGTAAAACAGCTTGCAAGATTCTGCACTGTTTGCAGGACTTTATCTATACTAAGCCATACTGAAAAAAATTCCTTCTTTCCCCGAAAAACACATTACCCTCCGTCATTTTTAAATTTGCATAGGTGCATTTCTGAGCTATTGAGAACTGAAAGAAGACACAGAGCTTTCACGTGACAAATGTTAAGTAGTGCTCTTTGTTTTGCAAATTTCCTACAACATTTACTGTACACACTGTGAAGGCCTTCCTCTCTTTCAGTCAAAATGCAATTATGTCTAGTACACAGCAGCACTAAATAAGAGAAAGATATTTCTCTGTGTAACTTTATTGCTCTGTACAATATAGTAAAATCAGTAATCTTGCAAGGGGGCAGGGAAGTTGTGTTTTTGTATTAACACTCAGCATTAACATCCAGTATCAGCCTTATAACTGAGTCTCATTTCCACTACGTAGTACCCTGGTATAAGAGAGTATCAAGAGGTCCATATCAGTACTCTGTACAGCATCCAACAGTGATGTTAAGTGTCACCACTCTTTCCACAGAGCATGTATTCAGCCCTGCCTGGTCTACTGGATGGGAACCCGTTCTCAGAGAGCGGTCAGCTACGAGTACCTGACGGGCTTGGTGGCATCCTGGAGGTGCTGAAGGAGGCGCTTAAGCTTCTCACGGCCTTCCAGGTGCATCCAGACATCTCGCTGCAACTCTGTGCCTACCTTTTCTTCTTCATCAATGCTTCGCTGTTCAACGCTCTAATGGAGAGAGGTGAGATCTCAACTTGGCTTTGAAAATTAACAGTTTTAAGATTTTGTCTGTTGCCTGTCTTTTCATTTTCTTCTCAAAAACTATTGGATGAATGAATTGATGTTAAATATGACAAAGACTCCCATGTTTACATTCCTGCAAGACTAATGACATTGTCACCACCCCCTATCGTCACTTAGCTTTCCAGCAAAGCTGAACTAAGATGGTGACAGTGGGAAATAATATTACATCTCCTAAATCAGACCTTGTCTTTATATGCTCAAACTTTAAATTGTGCCATCTTAATTTTAAAAGAACATTAATTAATTGTTGTGCTTTAGAAGTAAATGGCACACCAACATTATGCTCAACATTTCTCTAATTTAATACTGGTCGGTTGTTCAGGATCTGTTGCTGGATTCTACCAGTGGTCCCGAGGTGTGCAGATCCGGGCCAACCTGGACCTGCTGATGGACTGGATCCAGAGCATCGGTCTGAGCGATTTGGCCTCCGAGTTCTTCCAGAAACTTTCTGCTGCTGTCAATCTGCTGGCCACACCCAAAGAAACCCTTCTGCAGGTCAGAGGACATCCGTTTCTCCTTTCCTGTTTGTCTTACTCTGGGCGGGTGTTGCCTCGATAGCTGAGTCATTTTTACGCCTGAATGTTTTCATTGTCTTAAAGGTGTCAGTACGACTGTTTTAGTTTTGTATGTTCATATATTAGGTGAAACTGAATATCTTTGGGAAATTTAAACTTCATTTAAATCTTTCCACTGCTGTAGTTAAATACGTATCAATAACTGTAACCATAAAAGCTGACAAAAGTATTGTTAGTAGAAGCTTGTTATTGATTTATTGTTATAGTGCCCTTGAAAACAGATACTCTTAAACTCTCCTGCTTCCATTCACACTGATTAGATATGACAAAATAGCCGCAGGAACAGATTAAGTAAACACACTAAAATGTTTAAATTATGACATCATGGTGGAGTGTATCCTGTTAGCCAGAGTAATATGTAATGTATTATGAGCTCAGATTCTGTTTATTCAGCTTTAAGAGCTTGAATACCATTATACTGTTTAAAGACAAAGAAAGACGTTAGAGTAAACGCAGCATAACTTTTACAGGACTTTTACAGCCTCCATTTCAGTGTATGTTCAGGGATACAATGCTTTGTCCCTGTGTACATTTACTTCTGCTTGTGCTATGCCATTTCTGTGCTGTGGTAGCTTGCCAACTTAACACTTAATCCTTCCTTAAGCACACCATTCTCGTAGTTACCCATTCAGATCTTGTTTACATTTTATACCTCAGCAGGAAGCTGAGCTCTCACCTGGCTTGTTACTAAACATTGAGTCATTATGGGAAACCAGCAAATGAAATCACCCAGGAATGACATAAGGAGCACAAAGCTTACACAAAAGGTTATCTAGACCTATAAAAATAGATTCACAGGTGTATGACATCTGGAAGCACGATGTGTGTTGAATGTTAAACCTGTTGAATGTTTTTGATGTATTGTATGCTTTATGCAGTGTGAATGAAAAACAAGTCTTCCAGATTTAATCCTTTGTCAGCTTTGGTAAACATGTGGGTTTAGAGTAATGTGCAGTATTTATTAAACAGCATGCTGATGTGGGACGTAACTCAGTGAGGGATTACTGTAAATTGAAGGGACATTACTTAAGGACAGAGAGGCAGATTGATGAGATTGGGATGGAGGGGTGGGTGGCTTAGGAGTTTATATTTACACCTTCATGTGCAGCCTGAGGTCACAAGATTTCCAGAAAAGCCTTTTAACATCAGTTCTGCTGTTTCTGACTTTTTTTGTCGCACGTAGGCACATCACATGAGCTGAATGACTGTTTTATCTCCACCAGTCAAATGTTGTTCCTATAGAAGGGCTATAAACTGTTATTCACATGCTATGTTAAATAGAAATACAAATATTTACCTGTGAATTCCAGCTCTTTCACCTGATTTTTTTTTTAAGCTAATTGTTAATTCAAAGAATTAACTATATTAGATAGATAGATAGATAGATAGATAGATACTTTATTGATCCCGAAGGAAATTCAAGCATCCAGTAGCAGTAACATACATTGAACATACATTAGAGTTAACTTATAACACAGTAACCATACGCTGAAATTGACCTGAGATAAATGTAAATTTAAATGTGTACAGAAAAATCAAAGAAATTAAACATATGTAGTAAAATTAAACATTTGCATAGAATTTAAATATGTACAGAGAAATTAAATATGTGGAGGAGTTAAAACTCTGAAAGTTAAAAAATGTGCAGAGGAATTAAACATTTGCATAGAAAATAAATATATAACTGTGTTAAGTTAACCCGTGCTAATCGTCTATACAAAAACTATATAAAAAATAGAAAGTAACTAGAAATAAAAATATTTTATACAACTATAAACTATATTAAAAATATAAAGTCATATTAACTGTCTGTTATTCATTACACTGAGCTACACCTAGTTACTGTTACTATTTACCCTTCACAGCGAGTTATTTCAGCTATTTTCTTATTATGACGTAACTGTTGTCTGGTATTTTTAGCTAACTATTTCAGCTGTTTATCGGTTATTTTTGGCTAACCCAACACGTATTTATTTGTTACTTTAAACTTCAGCTGTTCAGACAGCTTATCCATTCCTTAGTGCTGACCTACACATTAACAAAATGCATCCATTACTTTAGCTACTTTAGTTATGCCACACATGTATCTTTTTACTTTGGACTGTTTTCAACCATTTATCTTTTATTACATATTACTCGTAGCTAGCTTTTACGATGCATACACTTTATTAAATTTAATTTCAGTTGTGACTAACTACTTTTAGATACTGCATGGCTAAATTGTTTTCCATTACTTTCAGTTAAATGTAAGTCATTTTAGGCACTCAGTTGCAGTTGCAGTACTGATAGAGAATAAAATATGTTATAATTAAGGTTCTGGATCTGATCACACAACTCATTTAAAGTTGAAATTCCTTCTCTGTGTTAGTGGGAACCGGGTTAAATATGAGGTCTAGATTTTTTAAGTTGACGCCTGTTTTCACTGTATGGCTCGCAGTCACAACACCAGACTAGCCGTTACACAGCTTTTGAGGGCCCTGTCTCATCTGGTCGTGGGATTGGATGGTTGCTAAGAAGCTGCTGGTTTTATATATCCCTCCCCATGGCATGAGGTCACTTTGTGGCTGCTACCAAAGAGCACACACCCTTGATAGATTTTTAGTTTTCCATCTGGAGTTCCGGGCTTTTAAGAACAGAAGTGGCTCGCTAGTAAATTATACCAGAGGGATGTGGCGTTGCTTGTTTTGCCAACAGTTTGCAGAATGCAACATCTAGGTAGTTATTTTAGGATAATATAACTGTCAAACATAAAATCTCAGACATAACAAACATCTACCTACTTCTACAAAGTAAAAGTTAAAATACACCTTCTGTTGAGCACAGAGTGGTGTCTGTGTGTAACACAGGAGGGCAGGGACCCGACAATATTTAGCTTATGGTCTCTATTGTGGCCCCGGCATGTCTGGGCTAAGTCTTACTTCCACCAATTCAATTGGAAACAGACTGAATGAACTATGTAATGTTTCTCTTGCAATAGTCACATGAATGGCACTGGCGAGTGACTCACCTGTTTCCTTATCCTTGAGCTATTCGCCATAACCATCATTAGATTAAATATTGTCTTTCTCAAGTGTGGTTGAGTGAGACCTGCTGTAAGGAAATAATGCCATTTATTGATAAAGATTTTTTACAGCAACCTGAGAGGCTGAGCGGAAAGAAAATGAAAAGCACTTCTCACAGTGTATAGAACAAGGAAGACGTGTTAATGAGTGATACTTGAATGTAATCCAACACTCTTCTTTTATTGGAGTGGAAAATAAACACAAAGAAAGTTACAGTGAGACGAGAGGGACACTTCAAGTGCTACTGTATTCATAAGTATGAAAAATCAGTCTGAGAACTTTTTTCCGATGAGGCTTAGTTACCACAGTTGGCTCTTGGGTGACAGGGACAAAAACAGTTTATACATCATAGAATTGCTTTAAAGTAGTTACATGTGAATGAGAGAGTAGAAATTACTGTTGCTTATGTGGAAACAAGTTTCACGAGGAAGTACTGGTTTCTGCCTAACTGTCATTCTCTCCACGGCGACAAAGAGCTTAAACCATTGGTGGAGGGCTTTTACATTTCTGCATTTTAAGATTATAGATAGATAGATAGATAGATAGGTTTTATTTGTCACATGCACAGTTATACATAGCACAATGCACAGTGAAATGTACTGTTGTACCTGCAGCCAGTAGTAAGAAAATATATAAGTACTACATTAAACAGTAGTTACTACAGTAAACAGTAGTTGCACACAAGGTAAGCGATATAAGTGTAATGTACACCGATAGAGAAATAGAATATAAAAAAAATAAAATAAAAAAAATGAGAATAAAAATAAAAATATCGACTGAATAAAAATATAGACTGGTAAACTTGGGTTATGAAGAGGTGCAGAATAAGTTTGCTTTATGCCTCTAATTATTATGTGTTTTCATTGTCGTTTTATGTTTGTCCAGGCTTCCTGGTCTTCTCTCAGGACTGAGTATGCTGCTCTGAAACCTGCACAGCTTCACCATATGCTGCAGGAGTACAGCTCTGGTAAGGCCTGCCCCACCGGATGGAGCCCATCACCGGATGATGCAGAGGACGCCGTCAGGACAGGTGAGCAACACTGACCAAGGCCTTTGTTAAGAGTTAAATATTTTTAACCGTTTGAATATTTTTTGCCACATCTGAGTGTAAATTTAATATTAATTCATTTGAAGATGTCCCATTGGGTTTTGGTAAGTCGAAATGCATAACATGCAAAATAATTAGCAGATTAATTGATTGTGAAAGTAACAAGACATTCCTGTCTCTCTCATCGTTTGTTGTCATCAGTTCAGCTTGTACATACTGTATACCTACATAAAAATAAATCACAATTTATTTCTAAGGTTGTCTACAACATCCATATATGTGTACTGTAAATGTTTCATCATAAAATTGGCTTTTTACCAAAGCATTTTCTGAGCTGTCCTTTCCACCCCGTCACCTTGTTTACAGTAAACCGCAGTAACTAGATTCCTTGTTCAGCAGGAATCAAGACAACCTATTGTGTGTGGTAGCTTGCATGTTCAAACTTGACACCAGGCATGCATGACTGCACAAGACTTCACAATAAATAACAGAGAACGCAACAAGTCTAATATATTAAACGAGAGCGCTGCTCTGTAGCTCAGACGAAATTGCAGTGTTGCCGAAACAACAGCTGGCAGAAATGTAGTCCATGTTGCTCAAGTTTACTGTGGAGAGAGACGTCACTTAACTACAGACAATGACCTGTAACAGAGATTGTGTTAACAAATTTAACCAGCTTAAAGTGAGTTTTCCTCTAGAGTAGTCCTTCAGCTTCATTTCACAGTTACCTCTCCCAGCGGCACAGCCACCACCTCACTCTCAACTATATTCACCTCTTACTTCGGTCAGATTTTCCACACCCTGCTGGGTCAAACATGAGCGACTGATCCAGCAGTCGCTCATGTTTGACCCAGCTGAAGTAGCAGCACCTCTAGTGTACTTTATTTATTACACTTAATTAGGTGTTAACCCAAATACAGCAGCTTTACTTAAATTGACCACTTCACTTAATTTCAAGCTGTAATTAACATCAGGTTGTTTGTGATGGATGATAACAGGCCTTTCCCTCTTCCTTTTATCTACAGCCGACATCCTGGAGAGCTTCGACAGCCACCCGCCGCTCATCCTGCCCAGCAACACATTTCACTTGGAGCTCAGTAAACCCATCGTGGAGCCGGCTCTGTTTGAACAGCTCGGCCATCTACAGGAATTCATTCGCCGGCTCTCCTGCAGTGAAACCCAAGCCGAGTCCAGTGTGGAGGAACAGGTAACGAGCGCTGTGACCCCATAGCTCAACAACATAACTAAAAGTCAGTGGCACACTTTGATGTTTCTTCGTCTGCTATTGATTAACTTTATATTGCTAAAACTCAGGCTCTCAGTGAAAACACCACAGACAACCAGTCTGCGACCTCACCCTCCGTCAGAGTCCTCCAGGACCCAACCCATCAGGGGGTCTCTGACGTGGCCGTGTGTCCCTATTCTGAGGCAGACCTGAACCGGACCTCATCTGCAGAGTCAACTCACACCCGAGGATCTCATGGTGACCTGAGCAGCTGTGAGGCAGTCCTGACCCAGAAGCTGAAGAGCCTGGAGCTGCAGAACACACTCCCTGGACAGGCCGACATGGGCTACCACAAGAGCCTGGCGCTTGACCCGTCCTGCCTGCTCACGCCGCCCAACACCCCACAAGGTATGGAGCTGGCTGAGCTGGAGGCTGATCTGCAGGAGGGCGTTCGCCAGCTAAAGAAAGGTAACTAAAGGCAAAAGTTTGAAAAGATATGCACAATATGATAATTTTTCCTCAGACTGCTTTAATTATTAGATACTGGTAAAGCACTGCAAGTACTTTCTAGGGCATTGTAAGAGGCAGGTTTCACTACTTTATCACCAAAACAATTAATGGATCAATTCAGTAAGTAACTTAAGTAATTAGTAATCAGTAATGAAAATAATTTTCAAGTTTCTGTACCAGATTAACCATATTCATTATCTGGCTTCACCAGTGCTTTAGTGGTATTTTAAAGCCACACTTACAGCTGAAAGACCTTAAATGAACCCTGACCGAAGCAGATGATAACGAAGGATAAGAATGTGCACTGAAACCAAGTAACTAAGAGTAAACCACACTGCCACCACACATGATGACAAGCCGGCAGCATCTGAAAAGGCCCATTCACGGCTTCACTTTCACACAGCAGGTTTTCATTCAAATGACACACAGCCCTGCCCCTTCAGCCCCAACCTGGTCCCCAGTTACCAACGTCTGGAATGAGATCACCAGCACTCATTCCTCCCTAAATCTCATTTACTTCCTCTGACTTATTAAGTAAAGTATTTAGAGACTTGACCTTGTGGACTGGCTGCATATTTGTCCCTGGCAGTTCCAGGTGCCCCAACATAAAAGAGGTGGAGTGCCTTCATCTTACTCCCTTCATCTTTTACTGACTCCTGAAGTCAGGAATTTCAAGTGGAAGGCTGCTCAGGGTGGGCTCACTGTGCAAAGGAAGGAGTGCTTCCTCTCCCACCCCTATTGTTTATAGACGCCTCCGTCATGAGGTCATCTGTAGGAGTAAGAGGGAGTTGCAGAGAAAATTATCTATCATCCTTAAAGTAAAATGATACTGCTATGTTTAACATTTTGGACATATCCACTGTGTTTCCACTAGCAGCGTCTGACTCATTTTTAATAGCCAGCGCTACACCCACATTAGTTGCAGTACACCCTGCCCTCACCATTTCTGCAGAAAGACTAAACTAAAAAAGTGAAGTACACCCTCAAAGAATTTTTGCTCAAATGTGGTTTAAAAACCAGTTACTTCTTATCACATTAATGTTTGTTAAGTGCTCATAGGTCTGATCAGTTTGTTAATAGTCTGATGCAAAAACAGCATGAGCAGCCAAAACATTAAAACCACTGAAAGGAGATGTAAATAATACTATCTTGTGACAATGTATCAGAGAGGAATGTATCAATGTGCTAGGTTTTGACCTGGCCTCCAAATTCCCGAAATCAAACTGATCAAGTATCTGTGGGATAATCTACAGAGGCCCCTCCCCTCAACCCTTAGGACCCAAAGGCCCCCACTAACAACAGACACCACACCACATCCTTAGAAGGCCCATGTCCATTCTCTGATGAGTCACAACTGTTTTGGAGGCACTAGGGAGACCTACACAATATTAGGGAGGTGGTCATAATGTTATGTCTGATCAGTGTATTCTTACAGATCTGTGTCCATTTCAGCCATACTTTGTCTTACCCTTTACACTACCATTTCCTATCAAGAGGAAACCTTGTAGTTTGACTGTGCATCTTTTAAAGTCAGTTTCAACCTCCTCCCCCATAAACCTATCCCTAGTCTAACATCTTTAATATCTTTAGAACCTTGAACCTAAAATATAAAACCAGATGAATATCATGTGTTTGTATTGAGCAGTCTTAATGACAATCTAAAACATTCAATATCTTAGACCTAAATATTATATTTATATAAGTCGTCTTCAAGCCATAAATAAATGAATACAGGTATTACATTTGCCTTAAGTGTTCTGTGTGCCCTGCATTACAGAGAGGAGAGAGTCTAGCTAGCTTTAGCTTTCCACAGCCATCCTGGTTCAAATCACAGCATGGTACAAAACCCACATTGTTAGTCTGAGCGGAAAAATGTAATCACTGGAGAACACAAAAATTGTGGGTGTTACCTCTGCAGAGATATAAATCAAACTTAGACTGAGGATTTTCTCCAACAAGTCAAAACTATACAATATATGTACAGTATAGGCTGATTAGTTACTTATTTTAAAATATCTTAGATGTCAGTCTTTAAAGGAAGTGCTGTATCTAACAGTTCTGTTTGGTCCAACTCTGACACACTCAGATCTGACCCAGACCTTCAAAAACACTTTTCTTCACATGTGATTTTGGTTTGACCTGTGCTAATGCGCCCCCAACCCCCCCAAGTATGGCAGTGCTCCTACAGAAGCAGTTTAAGCTGCAGGATTTTGTTGATCTTAATCAGATGTCTTTACTCTCATTGGTCACTTGTTTCTTTGTATTTTCTCTCTTAATGCTTTTATCAAAAGTAATTTGCTTAAACGCTTTGGGGATTACATTGGAACCAAGCCATCTGGCACATTCTCTGACTGTATATTTGTACTAGGAGGTAATTACATAGGTTAATCTGCACAGTTGATGCTTTTACGTAGATGTGAAACTAAGAATCTTCATTTATTTGGTGGAATATTTGAAAGAATATAAAATATGCTTTTCACTTTCTGTCAACATATTGAATAAATATTTGAGATATATGAGATTTAGACCACTGATCAAGAAAAATAAGGTACACATTTTCCTTTTTTTATGATTAATCAGTAATATAATTACCACCTTAAGAAATG
The DNA here is from genome assembly GCF_963514085.1 of Chelon labrosus. Taxonomy (NCBI): domain Eukaryota; kingdom Metazoa; phylum Chordata; class Actinopteri; order Mugiliformes; family Mugilidae; genus Chelon; species Chelon labrosus. Next base: position 1,335,847 of record NC_140354.1, read on the forward strand.
CTTGTAAATCTAGAATATTTAACTGTAACATTATGATTAGAAAACTGAACTATTCTAAAATGTTAACAGAAAATCTACTGTATTTTTTTGCTTTTAAAGCATCTCACTTTTTATCATAATTGAAACCAACCTCATAAATGAATTAATTTTAAAAATGAGTTTCTATCATGGAACAAGTAAAAGAATGTTAAATGGCCTCAACTTTCTTCTACCTCTGTGATTTTGGCTAGCATCTAATGTTATTTTCAAAGTTTGGTAATCCTTTAATCTGGGCCCAGGAGTTACAGAGAGGTGGTGATGTCAGGAGAGAAAAGAGCAGTGGCCGATCCGTCATGGGAATTTACAGCTGGGTTGGTGCGTGGAATCTTAATCGGCTACGGCATTGTTCGGGGCAGGTCCTGCGTGGGGGGCAGACATGCTGCATGCTGGGAAAAGATGGAGGGGAGGAGGGGTGGAGCTGCACGGGTGGGAACGGGATTTTTTTTTGTTGGGGGGGGGGGCTACTGTTTCTGTCGTTATGACAGGACGACACACATCAGGCAGAGGAAGACGAGAAATGTTAACCTGCCTACAGTCTGTTTGATAGTTTAACATTTGTTTAATGAGTTAAATATCTAAAATAATAATAGATTCAGATCATCAGCTCCTCTTCTTTATCAGACTCTGAGCAACCCTTTTATTTGATCATGAGCTGCCTCCAAATGTGCAAGCTGCATCAGAAGTCACTGAAGCTAACATTGAACTTTTTTCTAAACACTCTGGAACTTAAAGACCAAAACTTGGGAAGCCTGTTTATATTTTGCTGCTGCCATTATTTCATTTGCCTCATTATATGTATGTCAGTGTTCACATAAACCAGACCTCCCATCTAAATCTGCCTCATTTGTAGTTGCAGCTCATATTGAAACACAGCGTTATATATTTTTATTCTCAGTCTTCTGTGACTGTGCACTACTCCTGAAGTCAAAAATCAAATTATCTCTTCTGTTCTGTGAGTTAAATGCAAACAGGCTACCTAATGACAATTCCAACATGCTGCATTCTAAATCCGTATTCAAATTCTAATATTCTTCTAATATGAATGCTAACAGATTTGACCTTTTCTGTGATCTGATGTGTTTCTCTGTGTGTTTCTTTAGCTAGTGCAAGTGCTGAGAAGAAGACAGGAGATGTGGAAGTAGAAGAAGACACAGAGGAAGTGTTCGCGGTGGAGCTTCACAGAGGGCCTCATGGACTCGGGCTGGCACTCGTAGATGGAACGGTACGAACGCACTGTAGTCTTTCATAACACTGATCCAAGTATTTACAGCACACTTACAGTTCTCATCTGTGTGCTAATCTGGGCACCTACAAAAATGCCTGTGTAGCTGCTGAGACCTCATGAAAAACACTAATCAGATTAGACTGTAAACTGCAGGGACTTTAACTCAGCACACTGCAACTATTAACATTTAATCACATCAAATGCTCCGACTGAATATCTGAGTCTGATCTAATGGACAAGAGGTAATATGGTTTGTTAATGAGTACTGCTCAATAGCAGTATTACACTGGTGTTTTTCGTTTATCAACAAGTTAACATCAAATTCAGCAGACACTGATGATAATACCAAAACTTGCAGATTTTTAGTCCAAAACCAAAGTTATTACAATACATCCTCTAAGAAGCTTACAATAAATATCTACAGCAAACCATACAGTAGTTGGAAAAGACGCAGTCATCTGGGAACCATTCACGTGTAAGTGGTAAGAGTCTGGACCAAAGCAGTGGACGCACCATCGTACTGATATTCAGCTAGCTCATCATCCTTTGTACGTCACCATAATCCCTTCATATCTCCTAATAATCAGATTGTTGTCTCTTGTTTTCTCTTTATACAGAAAACACCGCTGAGAATGAGTGGCATTTATGTGAAGTCAGTGGTTCCTGACTCACCAGCTGCCAAGTGTCAGAAACTGAGAACGGGCGATCGTATCCTGGCTGTGAATGGTATCAGCCTCGTTGGGATGGAATATAATGTGTGAGTATAAAGCACACACATGTTCACAGATAATTGCCTGCACTTTATTAAGGAAGCATTTCAGAGCACTAAAAAAGTCCTTAGTGAGCAGAAAACGTCATCATTCATCAACTTTTACATTGGAATTGACTCTCATCACAGCCAAAGGAGAACTACAGATTTAGAGCAGTTCCAAGAGACATTTAGGGACATAACAGCTGTTAGATTTTTTTTTAAACATGCTGATCTGGATGTGATTTTAAACTTGGTGAAGTGACAGTATATAGTCTGTAATAGACATGAAGGACAGACAGCGTTGCACAAATAAATCTAAGTCTGATTAGAAATAATAGAAATAGGGGTTTTAAACTTATATGCAGGTGAGATTAATACCTCTCCAGTCTCACCGCTTGTTGTTGTGTTGGTGTTCATTTTAGCGGGAGGGAGCTGATTCGATCATCAGGAGACTCTCTCAAGCTGCTGGTAGCCAAAATCGACTCAAAAACAAGCAGTAAGGCCTCAGCTACGACTAAATTCTGAAGGAAGGGGGATGGTGGACGATCAAGTGCAATTGGGAATACTGGAAGACATGAGGTTCTTAATGCCTGGAGCATCCAAAATCATTATTTCTCATAGGATGGGTTCCTCAACCAAAGGAAAACTGCTGTGGAACAACTCTATTTTTGTCTGTCAAGAACACTGAGACAATCAACCAAAGCCGCTGCAAACACAGACTGTGGGCGTTTTTCTGGCAGAGTTTTCAGAAGCTTGTTTTTGCTGTTCCAGCTTCTCTTTGGCCTATAAACAATCTACAAAATCTGCTCTGCACTCATAAGCCAGAAGGAGAAAATAAGCAACTGTGGCAATCTCAGTGTCTGAATACACAGTTTTCTGGCTAAAGAACATCGTCAAGCTGCGCTGGGAATCAGTCATGTCTGGCTTCAACTGGAATTATTTTGAAACTCATCTTTAAATTATGGTTATTTAAAAAAAACTGTGAAACTGAAAAGAAAAACCATCTCACCCAGTCATTTAGTCTGCTAGAGGAAAAGCTAAGTGTTCAATTTCCTACTTACTCAGATGTCTAACTATATAAAAAAAAAAAAAATGGATTCAGAACAGGCATGCTGTTGTAATACCACAAAATACAAATTTGTGGCATTGTGTTAATTTTTCAACGTTTAAAAAACTAGGTGTCTTTGTTTTTTTTTAACTTGTATCCTGAAGCCTCAGATGTCAAACAAATGTTTCGCCCTAGAGATTTTCCAGTCATTCAAAAATGGAGGCACCTAAGAGAGCTGACAGTATCAAAAGGTCAAAAACAGCTAACCGCAATACGATTAAACAGAAATGAATGCTTTCATGTTACCATGACCATTCCAGATAATTTAAATCAGTTAATCGTTATCACAAGGAGGAATGCAACTGATGACTATTGATTAAGCTTTCTTAGTGAGAAATGTACCACATTTTGCACAAAAAAAGTACAGGGCAGAATTATTGTCTAAAACCAAAACATATTTAGTTTATTGTAAAACTGGTTTCAAGAATATACGTATTGGGGCATTTCGTCTGGAAATTACTCATACATGTTCTTTCTAATGACAATAATATGGCTCATGACTTTCTAAAACAACACACTTTATATAGTTTTATATAAAATATATTCCACTGTACATATGAAAATATGAAGAACAAAGCGTGTTATTTCTTCCTCTGCTTCACACATAGTACATTTCTATGTACAGCAGATTTAATGAATGAAAGCTGACAATTCATAAAACATGTTCAGGCCTCTCATCTGGAAGCAGCTAATACATGAGGGACAACAGAGGATATTTTACATACAACAAACTGCTGCAGAGATCATATGTCTGTGTTTTCATCCTCCGTGTAAACAGTGTTAAAGTTATGCTAAGTGTTCTGTTTTGTAATATTTATATTGCGCAGTATTTTTGAACCTATGGAATAAATATTATTTTGACTTTGAAAACCATGCTCTTATGTCCGTCTGTTCCTGTTAACACACATTCAGCAGCAGGGTGGAGTTGAAGCTGGTTGGAGCAGTGGGGAAGCTGCTGGGTGTGTCGACTGCATGGCACGCTTTAGTGGCCGCTTTTTATAGCCTCTCAGTGGTTTCCACTAGCCAGGCACTTTCCACTGACTCCAGCATGGCATACATCAGCCTCAGTGGCCCCCCTGAGGCCACTGATTAAAAACGCTGCTTCATGTTTGTGTAAAGATTTGCACAGTCTGGCTTAAATTACACCCCTGAGTCTGTAATTCAAGTGAAAACAGGCCACAAGGTGCTGAGTGTGAAGCTCCCTGCAGCTTTCTGACATAAATACTCTTTAAGACCTTTGAATATTCCTGATTGTTCATTGTAGTATCTTTATGGTTAGGCTGCAGGCATACATTTCTGCTTGGTGTTCAACTCCATTTAAAATCAGAAACATGCCAAGCAGACAGTTGTGTCATTTAAAGACAGCGTCCATTCCTCCTGGCAGCAGAGTCTGGCTTCAGCCTGAAGTAGTGGTCACAGTTGAGGACTGGACAGTCTGTAAACAGGAGACTGTAGTCGTAGTACACAGTGACCTCTGGGGGACTTCCCTCTGGCCCCCCCTTGAAGCCACACTCCTCCAGGGAGCTCTCCGGCAGCAGGCATTCCTCCTCTGTGGGCACCCTGTTCCTAAAAACCTCCAGTCTGGAGGTCTGGATCCCAACACTGTCCTGGATCTGACTAATCAGACTACAGACTCTGCTGCTGCTCGATAAAACCACCTCAAAGTTTCCTGGATGAGCCGCAATCAAGTCAAAGTGGATCAGTCTGACGTTCAGACGGATGAACCTGCTGCTAGATGACAGGAAAAAGTGAAAAAACTCTGGAACCAGTAAGTCCCTCTCATGTAGGGCTGGGCAGCTGATCAGTGAATATTTTAATTGTCTAAACAAAACAACTTCATTGGCGTTGTCAGGTTTGTGTAGCTGCAAAAACATTATTTATTCACACAGAAAAACAGTTACAGCAGCCAGGTCAAAAAAGGCAACAGCACCTGTCTGCATGCCAGCTAAAGGTCACGCTGCGTTTACAAAGCTGCTGAGGTTTCTCATGTCCTGAAGTTGTAATTTTGGGCATCTGAGTGCAGGAGTTACAGAAGGCGAGCCATTGTGCGATTTACTGCTGAGAGCCAAGGGTCAGGAATAACGTGGCCTGGTTAACCTCACACACAAAGGTTTGGTCTGGATGTCAGCACGGCCTGATTGAGTTTGTTGCTAGCTGCACAGCACAACTGCTGTTGTTTGGGGACATGTCTGATGTCGGTTTGGCATTTTATGATTGACATGTTAAATCCAGCTGCTGTGCTTATTTAATCTAAAAACAAGTCATAGGGATTGTGGCTTTATGACTGTACTTAGCAGTGATGGAAGAAGCATGTCTATTTGCAGTAATTTTGCCGTAGACTTCCTGTTTCTAAAGCCTTTGGTTTCAGTGTTAGCCAACAGTGGATACAGTACCTGTAGTTTTCAGTGTTTAACTGTCTCAGCTGACTTTCCAAACCAGAGGCGTTTTCTGTCTCAGCTGCTCCTTGTCTGTCTTCTGATATCTGAGTGTGGACCCCTGTGCTGGCACTGAGGATGAAATTAAAACATGAAGTGGAATAAGAGCAAAAAAATAAATGAATAAAACATACAGAAATGGTTTCAACCTCAGAGTTTGCACTTGTCTCCTTAAGTCTTGATAAGCAATCGTGTTGTTGGAAGTTTTCAGCAGCTGAGTCAGCATGTGGAGCTGAGACTGCTGACAAGGGACGCCCAGGTGCATCAGACCTGCAACAGGCAGCAGTTGTAGATGGTTTGTGATGTTCATTTTCTGATAGAAAAAAGGCTGTGGAAAAGCATTTAAACCCTAATGGGACAAAATCTCGGAATCGCACACTTAAAGAATAACATTTTACTGAGAATTATTCAGGCTTGTAAGTGTGTGGTAGTATGTAATAAAGGTGAAATAGTTTAGGTGCTCTTGGATGTACATATGATGGACTTGGTTGTAATGAAATAGTTGCTGCATTGTTTTTTAAACAATACAGTAGCATTTAGGATTCATTTGATGTCTTATATCAAATATGTGTAGCGCATGACAGTAGATCATAATTTTCATTCCTGCTTTTGTAGGATACAGATTTGTGTAGACGCTGGTGTCCACACGCTGAGCATATGAGATGAGCTGAGCATATGCTAAGATGCGCTGAGCAGCCTAGCTGAGGCAGGTTTCATTCAAGGCGCCTCATTTAAAAATGCTTTAGCTTCACTACCTTTGCTGTTGCTCAGCAAAACACTTTGCAACCCACCTCCGCCCCAGCCCCTCCTTTTATGCTGGCTGTCTTTATCAATGTCAGTAATGGATCATTGACGCCTGCTCTGTATAGGTCTGCAAATAAGTAATAGTAATGTGGTCCCAATGGAAACGCTGTGATGTTAACCAGCATCACAGTCTTAGTTTAACCTGTTAGGATGCTAACACATGCCTAAGGTGTGCATCTGATGGGATTCATCCTTGGAAGGTCATGAATATCTGTACAAAATGTTATCAACTGGTCATTCGTAAGTCTATCATGCTTATGTATCTGGTGAGTTATCTGATCACTGCATAAACTTTTTGTTTTTGTCTGAAACTACTAAGATAAATGGCATTAGTATGTTACGTTATAATGTATGTTGATCCTTCAGTTTGAAAACCTCTCAGTCAACCCAGATTATTAGTAAAAAGCATGGGAAACGGACCTGGCTCTCAAGGCTAAAACCCTGTCAAAGGGCCAACTGATGAACCTATTTTACACAAGATTAAGATGAACTGGGAGTCAGAACTCCAACTGAACTTTTCCGAGACCTTCTGGGAGGGGGCTATAGGGGCCGTTAACTCGTCATACAGCTGTGCTAGACTCTCGTTAATAGAATTTAAAGTCTTCCACAGGTTGCACTATGGTAAGGAAAAACTTTCAAAGCTCTATCCTGACAAATTTGACGACAAGTGTAGTAGATGCTCACAGACTTCATGCAACCTTACCCACATGTCCTGGTCATGTCCTAGGCTGTCTGAATTTTGGCAACGGTTTTTTAAGACAATTTCAGATATACTAGACTTAGATCTAACTCCAACTCCACATATCGCTATTTTTGGCAAGCCACCAGATGACCTCCGTCTCACAGCCATCCAAAACAACGTTATTGCCTTCGCTTCCCTTATTGCTCGTAAGAGAATTCTTTTACTATGGAAATCTTCTCAACCACCATCAATCAAAGTCTGGTTACATGACATTTTAGGGCTTCTGAAATTGGAGAAGATCAAATTCTCACTTAGAGGTTCATCTGACAGGTTCTATACCCATTGGAAACCACTACTTAAATACATAGATGGGCTACCGGCTCAGGAGATTTCTTTGTAAGACTCAGTGCATGGCCATGTAGGAACATGCCCCTCTGTGCCGGCCCGCCAGCGGCGAATAGCTGCCCCCCCCCCCCCCCACCCAAGATCCATTTACCCTAAGACACTCCAGCACGACAAATTTGCTTTGATGACTGAGGAGTAGGCAGCCATTGATTTACTTTGTTCATTTAATGACCAGCACTAGCACGTTATACCTATATTTGTATTTGTATTTGGGGAGGGAGGGGGAGGGGTGTTCATATAAGTTCATAAAATGTCATAAAAGAAAAGAAACTATATTTCTGTATGTACTCTATGACTGTGTCTGGCATTTGATAAATAAAAGTTATTAAAAAAATAAAAATAAAAAAGCATGGGAAACAACACCAGGACAATAAATAGACAAGATGTTTAAAAAGCAATGTATCTGTAGGTTTCCTAGCTCTTTCAAAAGTCCTTCGTAGTAAATCAGAGTCAAACTACCAATCTAAGCTGAAAATTTCTGCTCTGAAATCCTTCAGAACAAAAGTCCAGTTTATGGTGTGAGTCTGACTGACAAAAGGAACATTGTCCTGGTTTGTGTTTCCTGGAGCCAGCTGCTCTAATCTGTGAAGGGGGATGAGAGGAAATGAGGCTCTGCTCGCATTACCAAAAGTGTGATTCACAGTACCCGCCATAAATACTTCAGCACAAGTACACTGTGTCATTTGGTACTGACTCACACATCTCCTTTTTCTTCGAGATTATCTTTATCTGATGTTCAAAGCAGCAGAGAAGAGAAAAAAAAAATATGCGTCATAGTATTATCTGGTCTCCAATCTTGGAGGACAAACCAATTATTCCAGAAAATACTGTAACTGTTAGCAATACAACAAGAACAAGGGGAGGGGGATGTATTTCTGCTTGGTCAGACTGGGGATGAGGCTGCAGGGTGGACATGGATTACCAAGCTCGAAATCCTTCAGGTTGACTGATCCACTTCTGTCTGTGTCACTGTGACCGAACAGCTGATCAATCTGCTGCTGATGATCAGAAAACCACAGCATCATTGTGTCTGGGACGCTCTCAGACTCTGGCCTGTTTTTGTCCACGGAAACCTTCAAACAACGAATGTGAAAAATTCTTACTTGCGTCAGCACAAGGATGTTTATCCAACCTCACAGATCATTTAGCAAGTTTTAAGAGTCTACATAAAATATCTTAGCAGCATCAAACTCATTACAATTCATCTTCTGGGGAACATGAATATCTCTAAATGAATTTTATGACAATCCATTTAACAGTTGTTAAAACATTTTACTAAAAGCATAAATCTGAATCTCATGGTTACACTGAAGGAAAAGTATGAGGATAGCACGAGTCTACAGGATATAGCCTCTGGAGATCCTGAATGTTTGGACAAAACTTCAGTTAAATGTTTGCTGAGATATAAAAACTACAGCAGTTTGGTTTGATCTTTGACTAGTATCCAAACCATTTTATAGCAAGTGATTGTGTCGGCATTTAAGAATAACTTGCAAAGCAGTTTTGTTGAATAGACACGCCCAACAGGCCTTGTTTATGTTCTCATTACTAAGGTAAGTGATAGCCTCAAATTAGGAGAAGACTGTTTACTTAAATATAGTGTTATGGGTAACTATTCTTTCTGTTTACGGCCCACAAACCAGAAACAGGTACTTCTAGGAAGTACCACGAAATACTTCCTAGAAGTGGTGGAGTTTTTTCTTTTTCCAAGAAACACACCACTCATATGTGGCTATTCTCCCTCTACTGAAATATGCTCATATTTTACTTTTTTTTTTTTTTTTTAATCTTCTATGTCATCTTTGCTTTAGAAGTGTGAAACTATGTTCCGACTGTAAAACCTGTGGTGTAAAGAGAGACACACCTTGCTATCAAGGTCATAAAAAAACAAGTCGGAACACAGTGACGTTTTATGATGTGTTTCTCTGGTTCTTAGACTGTTCATTCGGTACACACATGTTTATTCTTCTTCTTGGTGGGTTTGGAGCGCCGCTGCTTTTTCTTCTTCATGTTGGTCATGGGAACAGTAGCATCCAGGAGAAGAAAGGAAGCAGCACTCAGCTCTGTGTTTATGGTAGATATGAGGCTGATCACTGCCGTCAGTCACTGAGTAATCACTGCGGAAAAACAGATGGAATACAGGTGTTCCTGCATGAGTACATCTATTTGAGCTAACTTCATTTAACCTCAGTATCACTTGCCAGCTAGTTTCTCAGCTTGTGGCGTTCTGGTGTTAGCCTACCCACAAGAAGTCAGCAGTAATAAAAACACAAACAATTAGGACACTGAGTCTGAATGTGCGTTCGTCCATGACTGGACACACACCACCAAATACTTTAGGATGTGCAGATTCACTGATTTACAACGCGGTTAAGTGATTAATTGTGTTCAGCCCCAGCAGAGAGGACATTACGGCTACATGGTGACAAAAGGAAAGAACAGCTACGATGCTTTTGCGATGGCTCATCCTTCCTGCTCATCTTAAACAATGAAGGCAGGAAACAAAGCCACGGTGCCCAGTTAAACATGGTGCTGGAGTGTGCTCGCTGCTATCCCCGGTTTCCTCATTACCAGTACATGTCCCAGTCATACAGCTGGGACCTGAGAGGGGGATTCCTGAGATACAGACCCTCCAACAGATATAGACAGGAAATCCTGTCTGGAGACAAAGGTGTACCACTAAAGACTGACCTGTAGGAGTGTGAGCAGAGTTCAATTTAACGGCAGTAGTCAAATATGTATTCATAAAAATGTAGTAATATATCATCACATTATATGTTTATAATAATAAGTAATAAAAGAGATACACTAGAGGTTGCTAACTGTAACTTTTTTGGAAGGCAATTATTGGTAGTTTATTTTAAACATATATTTTATAAGGTCATAATACATGTTGGGCATTTAAAAATGAATAAATGTTGCCAAATAAACAAAGAAACGAATGAATACAAATTTCTCCACCTTAACTGTAAAGCAACGGGAATATAAAGTAGATTTCTAATACTATTAGCAAGCTGCTAATTGACATAATTAAACAGTTTCAAATGTAAACTCTTCCTGTAAATGATGTTGAATGCAGCAGAATGAATTTAACATGTAGTGGTTGAAAGTTTTCCTGAAATAGATATAAGCATCTATATTTAATATAGTTTCTTCCCTCTTCTGAGGAATAAATAAAGAAGTCGTGGTACAGTTTGGACTCAAACCCCGACAACTTAACTTTCCTGTCTTTATGTGAAGTTAATGTGCTGAAATCCGTCTGAAGATCAACATAAAGCTCATCAAACACTGAATGAACTCAGTCGACTGTGAATAAAAAGAGCTTTTTAAATTTTTACTGACAGCTTCCTTTGAGACAAATGTGACACACATTGTGAGTCTTTTATCTTTGCTCTTATAAAATTCTTCCAGTCTCATGCATATTTATGCCTCTGATCACTTCAAAGAGGATTTCAGGTTCAGCCAGCCGCTGTAGTGTGTTTGTGGTATGTGGGCCGAGGACAGGCCTGCCATTATCTGTACTCGTGCAACATGAAACTCAAGAATTGTTTCGTTCAGTTACTCGTGTGAGTATATATATTAAACTCCAGTTAATAGCAGTGTAAGACATATTTATGCTCACATCTTGTCAACAGCAAAAAAAAAAATCAGCGCAGGAAAACATAAGCATTTCATAGTTCAGTATTGAACGGCAACAACTGTAATATATTTGATTTGAAATGATAGAATAAGCAGTAAAATCTCAAAGTGGTGATGCAGGAACCAGAGAATTGTTTTACTATTATCAACATCTAACAAATAAGAAGATTTTAAGCTCATAAACGGACAAAAAAGGACATAAGCAAAGAAAATAAAGAAATAAAACTACCAGAGTATTTAAGCATTCACATTAGGATGTCAGAGAGCCGTGTACCTTTCAAACAGGTGAGCTGTAAGTGCTATATAACATGAGGTGAGTGTAATCCCTGCTTATGTTGAACACAAAGGTCATATCTGCAGTATGGACGCCTGCTTAGCTCCTCTGAGTGTTTCCAAATCCCTTCAACAGCGTCTGAATGAAGAACTAGCTGCTTTAACTCATTACCCACACCGTTTTGTTGCAGTTACCAGTCACTGGATCTCTGCTGGAAATTTACAAGTCTCCATGGCACGTGCTCAGTATATATGGTTCATTTTTAGTCGTTTTGAAGCACGACTTGATTAATTTTATGAGAGCGCCCTCTGCTGGACCATGATAAGAAGTGGAAGTTGGAAGAAAGTTCAACTATCCTGCAGCCACTTATTTTGTAAGGTGGTATTTTTAATATTATATATATATATATATATATAATGAGGGTTGTACTGTAATATCACAGAGACCAAACAAAAGCATTTAAATATCTGTTAGTTACATCAGTTGAAGTTGTACGTATTTGCTGTTGGGCATAACTAAAAATGCACATGTTAGCTAGATGGTGTTGGAAATACAGTCCCTGAACAACAACCTCAATACAACCACCTTCCAATAGTGAGATTTCTATACTTTATTTTATAAAATATTTTATATCTGCCTTTACTTTTTATGACAAAGCCCTTCTTGCAGCACGTTCCACTTTCAACGGTGTTCTGCTGAATTTCAATGATATATTCTTATTTAAAAACTGTTAAAAATAATGTTGGAAAAACTTTTTAAAAGTGAATTGCAGGCAGATAAATTGACTTTTGTCACCCATATTTGCAATGCTGTCCATGTAACCTGTTAATTTTTTTTAACTTTTTTTTAAAATCAGGCTGGTGCATTCACTGTGAGATGGAACTATTTTAACAACTCTTACGTTACTTTCTAATGTAAAATATCTTTCTAAAGTATAATATCGGTAAATAATTAAATAGACAGGAATAAAAAATATGAGACATTGTTATAATTAATTATCTTTCCCTCCACATCATATATTGTTGAAAGTTTGTGTTGTTGGTTGGACAGTAACACACATACTTCTAGCCATCATCATCAGTACATATCAGGGATTTTTTTCAGGGAGTTCAAGCAGCGCACATGATCAATAAAAAAGATAAATGATTCTAAAAGTAATAAACACTCAACACATTTCTGTATCAGTGATTTAAACACCAGTCTTACCCTGAAAGGTGACTTTGGTCATTGATTCAGTCTTCTTTTTTAGATTTCCTTGTTTCAATACTTGTCCTGAAGCACAGTGTTGACCTGTTGCCATGGTAACCGTTTTCCAGGAAGGCTTGTTGGGCAACCAACACATGATGGGGAGTTCTTTTCTTTCTTTCTTTCTTTCTTTCTTTCTTTCTTTCTTTATGTACTTCTATATCAGATTGTAGAGGAAGTTATGTTTTCTGGAGGTCTACAGAAAAACTTTCTTTCTTCATTTTATATCAAGTGTACAGAAATTGACATTTCAGTTTTGCGTCACACTTATGTTGAGACTTTAAATTTTCTTTGTAAGATTTAATAATGGTATTTTCATAGTTGATCAAGTTATCATTTATAAATTAATTACAGACTAGTTATTAATGAGCTGTCAGTAGTTCATAAGATCATTTAGAAAGTTTAAGTAATTGATTAATACATAGTTTTAATGCATATTTATTGCATGCATTATTAACACGTATCGTAATAGTTATTAAGCATGTTAACTAATGGTTAATTACCATACTTAGTTATAACACATTTATTGATTGTTAAAAAACTTTGCATCTAAAGTGAGGACTCTCTATATATCTTTTAATGCATTTAGTGGCACTTAAGTTTGTTTACTGGCACACATTCCATTAGAGCTGGCAGGCTAGTGGCGAGCATAAGGTCCTGACGCCAGGCATGTGTAGTAGATGAGAGCACTGCAAAGCGCCACACAGACAGAAGCCAGGCTGTCAACCATAGACTGTAGGTTTCAATCAACTGGTGACATTTGCAATGACATCTCTGACTCTCTCTATGCTAGGTACAGGGGCGGGATAAGAGTTTGTTTGACAGTTATAAAGCTAATCAATGTCCTCAGATCATTCAGTAGAAAGTAATAAAGCAACATTCACAAAACTGTATAATAAACAATTCAATGTTGCAATGGAGAGTATATATTCAAGGGCTTAATGTAACACACTATAATATTATCATTGTTTTCTAAAGACTTTATTTCTCTCTCAATTGTAATGCAGTGTTGACACTGGCAAATATTTATTCAGCAGTTTTTGCACTTTACAGAAAGAAAAAAATGTACTTTGATATCAGATTGAAGAGATTTATTGTAATTTTTGTGCAGTTATATTTTCTGTGAGTCTATCTATCTAAGTGTACAGTTGAATTAAATATTTTTGTTTTGTATCACTCTGGGTTGTGTGTGTCTCGTTTTTCTGTTGAGAAGATAACTGAGCCTTTGTAAATGCTTTACAAGACATAGTCCTCACTTTAAATGAGCTCACATTAATAGTTACTATCAAATTGATAGTATCAATTAATAACTACTGTTGGAGAAAACCGTTTACAATCCCTTTTTGACCTCGTTCCTCTTCTCCGCGCGTTCGTTTAATGGACGACACTGCACGCTTCTGTTTCTCAGTTTGAGTAATTTATTAAAAGCAACACAAAGAAGTAAGCTTACTGACAAACAACAAAGTCGTGTCAGTTCATGAAGTCTGACTACCTATCTTTCCCTGATCCAGTTCTAATATACTACTACAGAAAGTTGTGTGATGCAGGCGAACTTGGGTGTGTCGTCTTCTGGTTGGCTCGTAATCTCTCTCCTCTTCACCTGCCACTCACGCCCATAACATCTGACTCCATCCTTGCTCCGTCTCCTCAAGTGAGTGCCTGCACACAACAACCTTAACAAAGAACACATTCTCTTCCCTGATATGGGCATGCGGTTAATCTAGCGTTGGGTCATCTCGACCTGCTGCATCCCCTTCCTTTATCTGTTATTGACATTCTTCTATTCCTGCACGGCCTGGAATATTCTGTGGTTAGTAAGATACATTAAGCAGAACACACTCTTAACTACTATAAATTTTGTAACAGTAATTATAACACCATGTTATTAAACTATGATTAACTCCTCAGGTATTTTCATCAATTATATCTACACTACTTAACCAATCATTAATTACGGTGAGCAACCCGTTTATTAAACACACTTAGTAACTATTAGTACATGTGTAAAAAATAAGATGTCTAAATAGTTTATTTACACAAAATGACCTTATGAACCACTGATAATTAATATAAAAATATAATATTACATTTATAAATGACGGACTGATCATTAGTAAATAAAATATCATTATTAAACACTTTATATAGATGCTTAAAAATTAAGAATAAACCATTTATAACTGCTTATTAATGTTTATTATGACTATTAACTGCTCCATAGACTGCAGTTATAATAAAGTGTTACCAGTTGGTGTGTGTGTGTGCGGGTGTGTGTGTGGGTGTGTGTGTGTGTGTGTGTGTGTGTGTGTGTGTGTGTGAAATTAATGAATGAACTTTATTGTCATTGTACAAAGCACAATGAAATTGTGTTTGGCTACTCTTTAAACATGAACAAAACGATATAGACAACTAGGTTAAATAGCATAAAAGTAGAATAAATAAGAGAGAGAGCCAGCCACTGCTACGACTGCTAGCACTGCCATTTCCGTCCTTCAGGTCCACATTGGACAACAGGATAGGTCATCAATGGGCGTTACAAATGAGAAGATAAACAGCAACAATGTCCGGGCAGGAAAATGATTTAACAATGACAGGCAGGATATTTCGAATGTCAGCTGGGAGAGTGTTCACAATGAACAACAGGCTGTAACACAAAGGATAAAAGAAACAAGACGACAAAGGCCACTGGCGCTATTAACTCCACCTGCTTTGCCTGCACCACCAGTGGACAGAGTGGAAAATACTTTGCTGTTCATGAAGAAAACCTGTGATATGTTAAGCTGTAGTAAATCAGTATTGTTAGTGTCTAATGGATGATAATCATTAATAGAATTCAGTGTTGTGTTTGATCCGAGGACTGTAAACATTATAGGACAGTTTCCCAGATCAAGTCTGAACATCTGAGGAGAATTATGGGGCGTAAATTCATAAATGTCCTCAAGTAGGAAAAGCCAGCAGAGCCCAACACTTTACAAGTACAAGTGCACCATCTGGTGGAGGTTACATGTCACACGTGTAATGTCATGTAACACAAATGTGTTACATGACATTATTGTTCTGATTGAAAGACGAAATCTCCATCCAGGAGTGTGATGTTCACCAAATGAAAGCTGAAAATACGACACAAATAAATCAATAAGTTCACCGATAAGATTAATTCAAAATAATATATAAATTAAAAGATAAAAATAAATTCAAGATTGTGGAAACACATCTAAATCTGGGTCCGTATTCCTAAAGATTCTTAGCGCTAAGAGTTGCTCCTAGTGGCCAAATTCTAAGAAAGTTCTTAGAATCATGACATTTTCTAAGAATTTCCCCTCAAAGTTAGGAGTAGCTCCTAGTAAAGATAAAAGGTATTCCTAAAGATTCTTAGCTTTTAAGAGTGCTCCTAAGGTGAGATCTGCTAAGAGCAGGGAGGAGGACTTTTAGGAGCCTTAGGAATTTTTTAAGCAGAGGAGAAAATGGCTGAAAGAAGAGACAGGAGAGATATTCTCCAAACACTGAATGACAATCAAGCTGGTTACAATCGCAATATCACTGGAAAAGAAAGTCATCACAACACTGGGGTATTTAGCAACAGGAAAAATGCAAAAATGCAAAAATGCAGCAGTGATGACTTGGAGCCAAATCTACGTCTTAAACACTTTTATTCTCATTGACCAGTTGATCCAGAAGCAAACACTGTTCCTCTGTCCAGTTGGGTTTCCTACCTCATTTCTTCTCCACTGCTGTTCGGTTTTTGGAAGATTTGAACACCAACCAACACTGCTTCTTCTAGGCCGGTTAGCAATCACAGATATTGATGAAAGTTGAGCCATTTTACCCTCGTTAATACCAAATGGGTGAAGTGCAAAATGTTACCAGCGTGGTAAATGAATGAAAGCAAATAAATAGAACTATCAGCATGTGAATACTGTGGTAGTGGGCCTGAGTTTAATCACACATTTTATAGGATCATTTTTAAAGTATAGCTTACTATTTATTTATTTTATGTAAAGTATTATTTATAATTACACAGTCCTCATAGAGATTAGATTCTGTTATTAAGTCTATTAATTTGATGTCCATTCTAGACCAATTATCACCCCTGATCTCTTATCTGATAATGTAAGCCATCTATCCTCTAACATATGTCAGCGTAGCGCCTTAGATCGCTGGGCCATTCTGCAGTAAGTATAGCTTTCAAGGAGAGAAGATCATTGCCTTAGTGTTGCATACGATAGCGTGTACTTGTCAATACATTGCTGAGCTGTTGTAAAGAGAAACCAGCGTTATGTAGCCTACATTAAAAGTAGAAATACTTGTGTCAATACTCTGTAGGCCTACTATACTGTTCTTGTTCTGTTTTTGTAAAATCTATTAACTATCTAGTTAAAGACACGCCAAACGTAAGGGAGATGTAGACTATTAAAAGATACACATGTGCATCTGAAGCAGGATTTAAGCAAGTCTCAAAAGATGTCTCTGATATTTTGTCGTTCATAAAAAAGAAGTCCACTAATAGTGAATGTAGTCTGAGGCACTGTATGGCTGTTTTGAGAATTTATTTCCCACATGTCATTATCCATCATGAATGAAGATGGAATAAATGAGTAAATGAAAAGAAAATGAATTCACAGCCAACTAAAATAAAATCCTCCACAGAGGAGCACCAGCAGCATCTAAAGGCGGCTCCAATTATGTGGAAAAAACTGTAAAGGCACTTCAGCTGTGTTTTAGAGACTGAGCCTGTTGCTTCAGCTCCATCTGAAGACCAAGCAGCGGGATTATCATCATAGGAGCACCGTCGGAATACCAGAGAGCTAGATAATCTCCATAAGAGGGAGAAACTAAGCCTCCATCTCCATCAGATGACACCGGAACTAGGGCTTTTTCACTAAAGTCTCCAGTGGCTCCATTTGAATTCCAGGAAACTACAGATCCATCTTCATAACAGACGGCGGTATCTGGACCACTAAATGGCCAGGTTCCTGGACAGCCATTAATGGCACCAGCATTCCGGATACTTCTAATCAATTTTCAATTTAATTTTATTTATATAGCGTCAATAACGGTAAAACATAGCTGTATATTCAATTCAATTCAATTCAGTTTTATTTATATAGCGTCAATAACAATACAAATCGTCTCAAGACGCTTTACAAAAACCCGGCCTGAAACCCCCAGAGCAAGCCTGAAGGCAACGGTGGCAAGGAAAAACTCCCTTTTAACAGGAAGAAACCTCGAGCAGAACCCAGCTCATATGGAGGGACCCATCTGCCTAAGGCCAGCCGGGTACAGACAGAAGAAAGAGAGAAGAGAACAGCAAAGAGAGAAGAGAAGAGAACAGCAAGATAAACATACATCTGTCATAGATACACATATCTGACTAAAGTGTACATGTGGAATCTTATGATACAAACTGATGATGTTACATGACAGTTTGAAAATGTAAGAGGAATCATAGGCAGGTTGGAGAATTGTTCATTCAGGTAGGAGTGGATAAGGATTCCATGAAGACTGGGCAGGCTGATGAGACCACGACAACAGATGTAGTATGGAGCTCTACAGGAAACGCACCACTCCAGGCCAGAGATACTCACAAGAAGAGGGGGGAATGGGGGGGGGACACACAGCAGTAAACATTCTACATAGTAATAGCACAGAATAGAAAGAGAAAAGAAAGTGGAGGATGCAAAAGAGGAGAGAGAAGAAAGAAGGAGGTATATCCAAAAAGTAGGCTTTGACTAAGCTTTTTATACTACCTGGGACTCTAAAGAGTCGAATGTTTACCACAGCAGACTATGTGGTACTGCCCAAAAAGTATTAACTATACTATATATATTAGGAATACAACATGCAGGTCTCTCTTCTCTCGCTTTGCTAGTTGCATTTGGTGTCAAATCATGCTGGTGTGCTGTAAGCATCTGGAGAAGCCGGGGATCCCAGCCTTTTGCACCGACATATCAATTAGTCTGCTTTTTTCCAAGTAACTGGACAACCTCTGAGCCACAACACTGAAGAATACCTTCCCCCCAACATTAAGTAGACTAACTGGTCTAAACTGATTTATCTCCAGTGGGCCCTCTCCTTGGGAATAAAAATTCCCCCTGCCCTGCACCATGCCTTTAGGAATAACCGATTTCTTCCATACTACCTTCATCAATTTCCACAGGAACCTCAGCACATCTGGTTCATGAACCTCTTTCCACCTTGGTGGGCTGTCATCACACTGGCTACCTATTTCGGCAATAGGTGGAATGTCAGAGAGGAGTGGCAACTCCTCTCTGACATTCCACTTTATGCATCTCCTCCAAATACTCCTCAAGCTTCTATTTTGATACCGTAAGGCTACCGTTCTTTTCCTTGCCAAATAGTGACTTCACAAATCTAAATGGATCCTGATAGAATGCTATTGTAGCCCGCTCTTTCCTTTTCCTATTTTTCCTAATGTTTTCTGCCCTTCTTAACGCTGCCAACTGCTTCCTCAAATCTGCCTGTAAGCAGTCAATACCTTTCTTCTCCTCCTCTGTAGCTTTCAAATTCAGATTCAGATTCAGAAAACTTTATTTGGCCCTGGGGGGCAATTTAAGGCACAAGTGAGCAGCATAACGTGCAAGTACAGACATTTTAAGGAGCAAAAAACAAAAATAGGACAAAATACAAAGTATATACAAGTTACCATGCCATAACGTGGCACGCCAATAAAACTGTAATAAAATGACCATAGAATTACTTTGCTGAGCTGAGATTCCTCAGGAGGTATAGTTGTTGCTGGCGCTTTCTAAGAGTCTCTTCTGTGTTCCACTCTATGAACTCCCAAAGAGCTGGTCGGTGGTGATGCGAGGTGCCCGACAGCAGAGACAGGTGGACTGTGACGTCAGCGTACTTGACCAGGTGGCAGTTGGGCTGCGTGGATCTGTCATCAGTGTAAAGGATGAAGAGCAGAGGTGATAGCACGCAGCCCTGGGGAGACCCAGTCGGGAGTTGTTGACCAGTACTCTGATGTGGACTCATGATGTGGGGCTGCAGGGTGTTGAATGCTAAGAAGAAATCAGCAAACAGTAGCCTGGCTGAAGAGTTCACATCATCAACGCCTTTGCCTGCGTGTGTCCTGTCCAAAAGTTTCCCAGCAGAACATTGCATTGTCACAAGATGTCACCTGTCAGTGGTTTTAACGACTGATTATATAAAGATAATGACCGTATGGCAGCAGGTTATACCAGTAATTGCTTTATGTGTGTGTGTCTGTGTGTGTGGGTGTGTTTATTGTCATTACACATAGTACAATTGTGATCGACTACTCTTTAGAGTAAAATAAATAAGAGAGAGAGCCAAGCCATTATTTGAAGTTTGGAAGTGGTAAACAGTAAGTGAACCCTTAAAGGTATTTCTTTTCTCTCTCTTACCTAAACAAAATATGGACCTCAGGACTGTCTAACATATAACATGCTCTTTGTTAGGCATCCAAACTCTTAAATCATGTTGATTCTCTTGAACTTTATGGGAAGGGTGTTAAATTCACTAGTATTATGAGTATGAGATGTGTCAGTGTTCTGCAACTTTATACCAACACCATTTGAGTGCTTCTCCAAAATGACTTTCCATTTCTGGCTATGACCACATTAAAGTGCCTGGGTAAGTTGAAGTAATAGGTTAACATTCATTAACGTGCACCACTCTACATTACATCCGTGCATAAAAAAGTGTTAGCTTGGTACATGCTGTAACGGATAGATTTCTGGTATACATCACAGGTTGCACCAAATGATTGTAGGTTTGAGAAGGATGTAATCTTTAGTGTGAGCTGCATTTTACCAGTTTGAACCTTCCCAATGCAGCAGGAACAACTTTTCTTCAACTAATGGTAAGCTCTGTTGTTGCTTTTCAGACAGCATGAGGGAACTGATAGTCTGTCTGAAATGTCCACTGTTCATTGAGTAGCAAGTCATTATGGTTCTACTGACAGACAACTGCCACTCTGAATAACACCACAAGTGTTCAAAAGTACTTGAAAAGAATGCAACATGTATCATCGCTTCTTGAACAGTAATGATTTAACCATGACACCTTCACAAACCCACAAAGCATTCAGTCCAAAAATGTATTTATTATTGTTACATTAGGGATGTTTTAGTGCCTATGCTAACAATGTCTCAAAACCTCACAGTCGCATAGTTTTCAAGGACGCTAACTTTAGATAACAGCAATAACACAGAATCAAATGTACCACTGGGATAAAGATCTTTGATATTTGAGTGTCACTTATTTTAGGTCTTACTTCAGCCTGGTTGGCAAATGTTCTTCTTGTCCTTTTAAGGCATGGTGTATTACCACTTGAACTTTACGGGAAGGACCTTACATCCCCTTTTATTAGAGGAATATGAGATGTGGCTATGTCCTGCAACTATTATGCCAGCACTGCCTGAGTGCTTCTCCAAAATGTATTTCCATCTCTGGCTTTGGCCATGTTTAAGTGCAGGGGTGAGGAGATATAACATACAAAATTAATAATGAAATCATCCTTAAATAAGTCAGAATCAAAATGTTTTTATTATTATACATAAATAAAATTATTTATTGCACCGAAAATTTGTGGTTCAAAACCCCACACTTGCATTGCACAGCATCTATTTTGGGACATACTTCGGACATTACCATCACACATGAGCAGCAAGAAAGCTAAGCCCAATTATTCTCTATAAAACGCGTTCTAAACAGCACACTCTTTAGCATTAATACATATTGTGTGGGGTGTTTCAAATTACACTATATAGTTCTTTTACTAGCATTGGTAATGTTTAGGACATTCAATTTTATTGAAGTTCAGCGATTTGAAATGTGAACAAGCTTTGACACTCAATACCAATGACATTTGGCTGTATCTTAGTTACAATTTAAAATGTAAAATATGCTATCTTACTCAGTGTATTTTTTCCCTTCATTTTAGCTTAGTTTTACCAAAGTTTACTAAAATTCTAATCCTAGCTTGTTGATATTTACCCCCAGTTTTTTTGTATTACCTTTTTGGCAGTTCAGCAATATAATATATTTGACACAATGTCACAAGATGGGTCTTAGGATGACAGAGATGCTTGACCAAATCGAGTGGCTGACTGCTGCTGACCAAGCAGTTCCAGCCACTATATAAGACACAGCTTCAGGCTCCTCCAAAACAGGGAGGCATCTGTCACAGGTTAGTGCTTTGTGCGTTTCCACAACCTTAATTTGCTTTTACTTGAAAGTACTCTATATAATTCTGCATGTCTCTTTTTTGTCATGCTTTAAAAGTGTTGTAATTCATAAGAGATAATATGATATTAATCAGCAGTGTTGTTTTTTTGCAACAATTCAATAATTAATTTAGAAATGTTGATACATTTTGATAAATCTTTGACTGGTATTTTCTATAAGTTAATACTGCCGCTAATTCTCTGGAAAGGCTTTGAAAATCAAATTGTCTTTACAGTGCACATGCTTATAATTGACATAACTATATACAAAAAAATAACAGTTAACATACCACAAGTTTTTGTCCTCTTCAGTGAACATCTCAGTTTTTCTTCACAACAACGATCAGTGTTACTCAGTTGGGATAAATTGAAGTAAGTCTCTAACAACTGAACTTCTGCAATACTGATAAATACTGATTAACAAATAATAATATATACCAAAATAATGTACAGTATCAAAACAATATCACAATAAAACTGGTAATTAAAAAGTAAATTCAAGATACTTTTTTTCAGTCCCTCATAAGGTGCCAAAATGAGCACAGACGCAGAGATGGAGCAATATGGGCCTTCGGCCATTTACCTCCGCAAGCCCGAGAGGGAGAGGCTTGAGGCTCAGAACACCCCGTTTGATGCCAAAACTGCCTACTTTGTGGTTGATCCTGAGGAGATGTATCTCAAGGGTAAACTGGTGAAAAAAGAGGGTGGTAAAGCCACAGTTGAGACACTTACAGGGAAGGTAAGTAACTGAATGCTTTGACTGAACTTCTTTAAACAGTGAAATAATATACCATCCATTCTATGAAACGAGTACTGTTACTATTAAACTATTATTTAAAATACTGCTTAAATAACACTGAACTACTTCACTGCAACTTTTGTTCAGACTCTCACTGTAAAAGAGGATGACATCCATCCCATGAACCCTCCCAAGTTTGACAAAATTGAGGACATGGCCATGATGACCCACCTCAATGAGCCTGCCGTGCTGTATAACCTCAAAGAGCGTTTTGCATCATGGATGATCTACGTAAGTGTTAACATTTACATCAGAATTTATTAATGTGAAGTGTTCTTTTCTCTGCGGTTTGAAGCTCGGATTGACGGGATAATAAATGTCAAATGTTTACATAAACTTCCTTTTCTTTACAGACTTACTCCGGCCTGTTCTGTGTTGTTGTGAATCCCTACAAGTGGCTTCCTGTTTACGATGCTCAGGTTGTTGTAGCATACAGAGGCAAGAAGAGAGTTGAGGCCCCACCCCATATTTTCTCCATCTCTGACAATGCCTATCAGTTCATGCTCACAGGTAAGATCCTATATTAAGAAGAGGACATATTCATTTATATTTGCATGACATACAAAAACTGATTCAGCAAACATGACAGGTATTTTTCAAGTTAATGCTGTATTTAATGAAACATTAATGTATTTGTTCATTTCAGATCGTGAGAATCAGTCTATCCTTATCACGTGAGTAACATACATATTAATGTATTAATGAATATATATCCTTATAGGGAATTTGAAGACATGAAATAAACACAGAAACCTTATGGTGTTTTTCTTTCTCCAGTGGAGAATCTGGTGCAGGAAAGACTGTCAACACCAAGCGTGTCATCCAGTACTTTGCAATAATTGCAATGACTGGATCTAAGAAAGCAGAACCAACACCTGGCAAGATGCAGGTGGGGTTGCCTTCACTGGTCAGATAAATATCTGTATATGAACTGTTTAAAATATACAAAAATCTGTATGTTATGCCCGTGTAGGGTTCGCTGGAAGATCAAATCATTGCAGCCAACCCTCTGTTGGAGGCCTATGGTAATGCCAAGACTGTAAGGAATGACAACTCTTCTCGTTTTGTAAGTGCTGAAAGTGTGTTTTTTTTTTTTTGTTTGTTTTGTTTTTTTACGAGCTACATGTCAGGAATCCTGTTAATATAAACGTGTTATGTTTAGGGTAAATTCATCAGAATCCACTTCGGAACAAGTGGCAAACTGGCCTCAGCAGATATTGAGACATGTAAGTCCCTTTCTGTGTTCTGTTCAGTACATTTGTATAGAACTTTAATTCAATTCAATTTAATATGATGCTGGTTGTGACAACTGTAAGAAGGAAGTGATGAGACACAAACAAAGTACTGTTATCTGAGTTTAATTTGTTAAACTTAGATCTGCTGGAGAAGTCCCGTGTCACCTTCCAGTTGTCTGCTGAGAGGAGCTACCATATCTTCTATCAGCTGATGACTGGCCACAAGCCTGAGCTCCTTGGTATGTTAAATCACAACATAAAATTGAACTTTAGTGGAACAGGAGCATTTAGTCATGCACTGCATTTTTCCCAATCTTTGTAGAGGCTCTTCTGATCACCACCAACCCCTACGACTATCATATGATCAGTCAGGGTGAAGTGACTGTAAAAAGCATCAATGATGTGGAGGAGTTCATTGCGACAGATGTAAAGAATCAAGTCATACTTTGTCTGATATTTTAAAAATGGAAATCCAACGCAAATATATTACAGATGTTGACTGTTTCCTTTTATGTGCATTGCAGACTGCCATAGAAATCTTGGGCTTCACCGCTGAGGAGAAAATGGGCATCTACAAGCTGACTGGTGCTGTGATGCATCATGGAAACATGAAATTCAAGCAGAAGCAGCGTGAGGAGCAGGCTGAACCAGATGGCACTGAGGGTAAATTTGTTCAAAATAAATAGATAAATAAATCAACCTACTTATTGGTTGATTCATCAAAGATTAGAATGTTAGAGGGCAACATTAAACTAAACAAGCCCTAGTGTGCTGATACCTATTAGGGGCTGAACGACTACCAATTTTTTAAAGTCGCCTAATATGAGGTAAAAGTCGAGTCGACGTCGACTAGTCAATGACGTCACACATATAAACACAGTAGAAAGTAATGCTTTGCAACAATGAAATCTATATTCTTGACCTGAATACATATTTTATTGTTTCACACATATGAAGCTATGGAGGCTTTTCTGAAAGTTTATTGACGCTTGAACGCAACAACACCATAAACACTGTCAGTCTGACACTTCTAATATGCTGAGCTTGCTCGGCAAACTCTCAGCTCTACCTTAACTTCTGTCTCTCGCATGGTGCATTCACTGACGTCAAGAACAAAATGCTCTACAACCACGGCAGCAATGTCAGCTAATAGAACGCAATAGAACTGAACATAAATAAATGAGCTTATCAATACGTTATACTATCTATATAACTCAGCACCATCGGTAGCGTTTAATAGTACTTCACATCCTGTTGTAATATAGTATTTCAGGACTGGCTTATTTTGCATGTCACAGTAGTGACTAGTCAACTAGTTGCTACAACCCCTAATACCTATATATCTGACTTTCCTTCAGTGGCTGATAAAATCGCCTACCTCCTGGGTCTGAACTCAGCTGACATGCTGAAGGCTCTGTGCTTCCCAAGAGTCAAGGTCGGAAATGAGATGGTCACCAAAGGTCAGACTGTCCCACAGGTAATGAAAGAATATCTGATTCCTCAAAGATCGAAGATATTAGAATATACGTTAGGATAACTGATAACCATGGGGTAATTTTTAATAGGGATGGCTCGATCCGATACTTAGGATCGGTATCGGCCCGATATTGGTCAAAATTTCAGGATCGGACATCGAAAAAAACATAACTATAGCCCGTCCGATCCGATACCGAAGCCCAAATGCTCAACTTAACTTTGCGCGACATGCCGTAAACAGATCAGCTGCTGCAAGCGTGTGTAAACAGAACCTCGTGACAGTGAATTAGCCTAGCGCTCTTATCATGTCAGCTGTGTGGAGTTACTTTGCACGCAAGGAAGAGAAAAGTAAAACAGCCGAATGCAACTTGTGCAACGCGAGTGTCTCAAGAGGTGGCAGCAGCACTGGACGCAAGTGATTGTGACAGTTATTTAAAGTTAGCAGTCACTTAAAGCAGGGGTGCCCATTACGTCGATCGCGATCGACCAGTGCGGGTAGATCGCGTGCCATTGGAAAAAAATATGTTTTAGATGTTAGTCTGGCTTAACAATTATCTGTTGCACCTCCAAAACAAACAGCAAGACAAACCTTCATCTTTATTTATTTACTTTATATTTGCAACATACCCTCAGTTCAGCGGCACCACAACAACCCAAGACTACCGTCTTTCTTAAAGAGACAGCGCTATTTTTCTAAAGGTGTAGTGCACCAATTTTTCTTGATAAAAATAAAAACAAAGATGGATAGAGCTTTTAACACTGTAGCAACAATTAATATGACTTAGGATAGGTAGATCACTGTAGGAGCCATTCACGACATTTATGATTAAGTTGATTTAATGACCCCTGCTGGCGAAACATGACCTTGTGAGCTTTGAAGGCCTTTGCACCGAAAGGGTTAATTTACTCACCTGTGCCAATTAGTGGCGCAAAAGGTAGACAAAGAGTGTTTGTTTGGAACAGTTTAGAAAGGGTCATTGGAATTGTATGGACGCCAGCAGGCACATGGTTTTCAATCTAGTCTAGTTTTCTAGGTTCTAGTCGTCATTTTATTTTGAGTCTAGTTGTCGATCTAGTCCGTTTTATTTGCGAGTTTATTTATCAGTTTATTTAGCAGTACTTTGTTTTAGTGACGTTGGAATAAACGAACACTTTATTGAAACCCCTGAGGCGTCCGAAGTGACTTACTGGAAGGCACTACATCGTTGAAAACCATCTGCAATTGGAAAGTTAAGTTATAACCCGCTGTATTGGAATATATGGACAATTTGGAAGTTTGATTGACGGATTTACTCTTGGGATTTACTTGGAAGATTCTTTAAGGTTTTGGATTATACACGTTTCCTGCTGGAACTATGAGGATTTAACCTTTATCTACTTGGACGTTCGTGAGTAAAACGCTGATTACTGGAGCGGGCCGCTGTGCTCGTAGGCTACAAACAATTTGAAAGTGAGCCGCCGCGCTTACACTATAAACTGAATGGGCCTTTGTTCGTTTTCTCATTGACTGGTTGAATTTATTGATTAATGAACCTTTGTGTGTTGAACTTTTAAGTTAATCTTTGAAAATGTCTGACGAACAGCCTGAAGAGCAGGATTTGTCAGGAGAAAAAGAACTGTTTAAGTTAATTGCCACTCGTAGGGGGAAGCTTGGCGTTTTAACACGCAAACGAAATGAAATTAATAGTCTTATTGAAGCTGGGCAGGACAAAGAAACTGTTAAGAAACAAATTAATTTATTTGATGGGTTTTTCGCTGAGTTTATTAGTTTACAAGCAACTGTACAGCAATTAACGAAAGACGCATACGAAAAGGAGGCCGATAACTTAGACTGGTACCAACCCAAATTTCACCTTTTTAAAAACTTTATGGAAGGTGTTACGAAATGGCTTGATACTGATCAAGATGATGAGAAGGAAGAGGAGGAGCAGGACGATGGTGGTACTACTGTTAAGCCTCAGGACAGCGCATCTCAAATATCGCACAGTGACACGCATAGTAAAGCAACAAGCGCTCGGAGTTGTGCGTCACGAAATTCTCTCGCTCAACTGAAGGCCGAAGCGGAATGTGCAGCCGTTCGAGCAAAGGCGCAGGCTTTGGATAACAAAATTGACTTGGACATCGAAGAAGCAAATATCATTGCGAAATTAAAAGCACGAAGAGAAAAAATGGTCCTCGATTCTGAACTCGCTGCTGCAGAGGCAAAGGTTAGAGTATTTAGAGAAGCTGAAGAACAACGTTCATTGTCGGGCGTATACAAATTCGGAACACCAACGGAATATAACATCCCTGGAACAGTACAAAGACCCGTGAGAACACAGAGTGGATCAGCTCCTCGTACTGACCTTCGGCAAACTGCAAGTGTGCAACAAAATGCAAATATGAGCGTCTCAGTGCCAATAGAGATGCACTCAAATGGCAATGATACAAACGTCACTGATGTTTTAAAAGGACAAACTCAAATCACTGAAATGTTAGTGAAACAGCAAACACTCTCTCTTCTGCCAGATATAGAAATTCCTATATTCGATGGTGATGCTCTTCAATATAGGATGTTCATCAAAGCATTTGAGCAATGTGTTGAGAGTAAAACTGCAAGTATGGATGACCGGCTATACTACTTACAACAGTACACAAGGGGCCAGCCCAGAAGCCTTGTTAGTAGCTTTATGCACATGGATCCCTCTGTTGCCTATAAGGAAGCTAAAAAACAGCTAGAATACAATTTTGGAAACAGCTATAAAATAGCATCTGCTTACGTGGATAAAGCCTTGAACTGGCCAACCATCAAACCAGAAGATGGCAATGGGCTTCGATCATACTATCTTTTTTTACAAAGCTGCTACAACACAATGCATGATATTGATGGTTTAAAAGAGCTAGAAAGTTCCACCAACTTAAGACTCATCGTGTCTAAACTTCCATTTAGGCTGCGAGACCGATGGAGAGCAAATGTGTGTAGAATGCAAGATCATAACCAACACAGAGCAACATTCAAGGACTTGGTAGACTTTATTAAAGGCCAGTCCAGAGCAATGCTTGATCCGATATTTGGTGACATACATAATTTAACAGAAAGCAGCAAAGTAGCAACACGACCTAAATCACAGAAACCATTCACCAAACCAAGTGGGAGGACCAGCTTTGCCACTACAGTTGCTCAGCCATCTGAAATAAAAAGGAATGAGTCACAATATGGACATAAACAGAATACAGCTGTTGACAAGCCTTGCTTATTCTGTGAAAGAAATCACACATTTGAAAATTGTGAAAAGTTTAAGTCCAAACCAAATAGTGAGAAAATAGAATTCCTGAAATCAAATGGGATGTGCTTCGGTTGTCTGTCAAAGGGACACGTCAGCAAAATCTGCAGAAACAGAATGAAATGTGAAACATGTTCATTGTCTCACCCAACCCTCCTTCACATTCACCCTGGAAAAGGAAAAGATGGAATTAAAGATGACCGCGTCATAACTGGAAACAAACCACTGAGCAGTGCTATGGTATCTGTAAAAGATGATGACCTAATGGGGGTCGGCCGATCAAAACAATGCACTCTTGCCATAGTGCCAGTGAAAGTAAAAGTCTCAAATTCAGACAAAGTCATAGACGCTTATGCATTTCTGGATCCCGGTAGCTCAGCTACATTTTGCACGGATTCACTGAAAAGGAAGTTAAACATCTCCGGCAAAAACACCACAATACTCTTGCGCACAATGGGACAGGAGAAAAATGTTCACAGCAGTATAGTCTCTGGCCTTGAAGTCAGCAACATGGAAGGTCCGTTGTATCATAAGCTCCCAGAGACCTACACTCAAACAAAATTGCCTGTTTCAAAACGACATATACCAACACAAGAATCAATAGACAAATGGCAATACTTACGTGAGGTGAAGATTCCACAACTGGATGCTGACATAGAGTTGTTAATAGGCACAAATGCTGCAAATCTTATGGAACCTTGGAAAGTGATAAACAGTAGAGGTAATGGGCCATATGCTGTTAGAACACCATTAGGATGGGTCATCAATGGGCTCATGCAAGAAACAACATGTCAAATACAAGGAAGTCACTCATGTACTGTAGTTAATCGCATATCTGTAGCAGATTTGAATGACTTGTTGATCAAACAGTATCATCAGGATTTTCCAGAACTGGCAGCTGAGGAGAAATCAGAAATGTCAGTCGAAGACAAACAATTCATGTATATGATGGAAAGTTCAAAGGAACTAAGAAATGGTCATTATTACTTACCGTTACCTTTTAAAGAAGATGATATAATGATGCCAAACAATTACCAACAGGCACAGCAACGCGTTATGTCTCTGAAAAGGAAATTGGAAAAGAATGAACAGTATCATACAGAATATACTGCATTTTTAGAAGGAATGCTTGAAAAGGGCCATGCTGAAGTGGTGCCATCTGATGAACTGGAAACACAACGTGGAAAGGTGTGGTACATTCCACATCATGGAGTGCACCATCCAAAGAAGGGCTCCCTGAGAGTTGTATTCGATTGCTCTGCATCCTTCCAGGGAACATCTTTGAACAGCAAACTGATACAAGGTCCAAATCTCACCAGTAACCTGGTAGGTGTCCTGTTGCGCTTCCGCCAGGAGCCAATCGCCCTTATGGCAGACGTGGAAAGCATGTTTCATCAGGTGAGAGTTATGGAGATGCATGTGAACTTTTTGCGTTTTTTATGGTGGCCGAATGGTGACACAGGTCAACCATTGAAAGAACACAGAATGACAGTTCACTTATTTGGGGCTACATCTTCGCCAAGTTGTGCAGGTTTCGCCCTCAGACAAACTGCCGAAGATTTTAAAGATCTCTTTTTGCCTGAAACAGTGCAAACAATTAAGCAAGATTTTTATGTGGATGATTGCTTGAAATCGGTGGCCACTGAAGCTGATGCTGTGACGTTGTGCAAAGAGCTTGAAAGAGCTTGCTCAATGGGAGGCTTTCGTTTGCACAAATGGATAAGTAACAGCAGAACAGTCCTAATGTCCATCCCACAAGCAGCCAGAGCAAAGGAGGTCAAAGACCTTGACTTGGAATCCAGTGATCTTCCTACAGAAAGAACTCTTGGCATACAGTGGCACATAGAAAGAGACAAACTCACTTTCACAGTGAGCCTGAAACAGCAGCCATGTACTCGAAGGGGAATACTGTCCATCATATCCTCAGTATATGATCTTCTTGGCTTCATCTCTCCATTCGTCCTTACTGCAAAGAACATTCTGCAAGATCTTTGCAAGCAGAATTATGCCTGGGACAGAGACCTACCAGATCACTACACGCAGCTGTGGCAAGAATGGATGGCAGGTCTAAGTTGCATTGGAGAGCTCAGTGTCAACAGATGTCTCAAGCCAAAGACCTTCGGTCCAATAACATCTGCACGACTGCACCACTTTAGTGATGCATCTGAAAGTGGATATGGCTGTGTCACGTACCTTCGTCTCACAAATTCAGATCTTGAAGTGCACACATCATTTGTAATGGGCAAATCTCGAGTTGCACCATTAAAGCAAACTACAATGCCAAGAATGGAACTCACTGCAGCAGTGCTTGCAGTACGAATGGATAGAATGATCAAAGCAGAATTACAACTTGCTCTCGAGAATTCAATTTTCTGGACAGATAGTACGTCAACACTGAAGTACATTCAGAATGAGAATAAAAGATTTAAAACATTCGTGGCCAATAGAGTGAACACAATCAGAGAAATTACTAAAGTAAGACAATGGAAATACGTAAACACTAAACAAAATCCAGCTGATTGTGTGTCCCGTGGTCTCAAGGCCAGTGCTCTTCTGAATTCAAAAACTTGGCTGAATGGTCCAGAATTTCTCAAATGTCAGGAATCTGAATGGACAAACTCCAACATTGCCATACAAACAGACAATGATGATGATGATGTGGAAGTGAAGAAGGATGTTCTCATCATGAACTCGATTGTGAAGGAAGAACAAAATCCTACGCACACATTCATACATTATCACTCAAATTGGAACAATCTAACCAAAGCAGTAGCATGGCTACTTAAACTAAAAGACATACTCTTGCAACTGAGTCAGAAAAGAAAGGAAATACTTACCAATATGGAAATGAAGAACTCAAATGCGGAGAAACAATGCCTGATGGAAAGAAAAATGCAAACAGTCAAAAAATGCATGAACATACAACAAATTACTTTAGAAGATGTCAAAAGAGCAGAAAATGCAATTGTACGCTTTGCTCAAATGGAGGCATTTCCGGAAGAAATGGAAACCTTGCAAAAGGAAAGTGCTCATGTCAGTCATCAGAGCCACATTCGTAAGCTGGATCCTATACTGCAAGATGGATTACTTCGTACAGGAGGAAGATTAAGCAGAATGGCTATGCCAGAGGGCCAAAAACATCCTGTAGTACTTCCAAAACACCATCATGTGTCCAAACTGGTGTTGAAACACATTCATGAACAGCTAGGCCACTGTGGAAGGAACCATATGTTGGCTAAACTGCGACAGCAGTACTGGATTCCAGCAGCAAATTCCCTTGCTAGAAAGATACGGTCTGAGTGTGTATTCTGCAGGCGCTTGCATTCAAACTTAGGACAGCAAAAAATGGCAGACTTGCCAAAAGAAAGAGTTACACCAGATTTACCACCATTTACCTTTGTTGGAGCAGACTTCTTTGGTCCAATCATAGTTAAAAGAGGACGCAGTGAAGTTAAAAGATATGGTGTCATTTTTACATGTTTCACAACTCGAGCAGTACATCTGGAAATAGCCAGTTCACTAGACACTGATTCATGTATCAATGCAATACGCAGATTCATAAGCAGACGAGGGCAAGTTCAGCAAATAAGATCTGACAATGGAACCAACCTGACTTCAGCTGACCGTGAACTAAAGAATGCCATAAAGGAATGGAACCAAAGCAACAAACTCCAAGTTGCTTTGCAACAAAAGGGAATAGAATGGACTTACAACCCACCTGCCGCTTCACACTTTGGAGGAGTATGGGAGAGGTTAATAAAGCAAGTCAAACAAACACTTCTGTCACTAACAAAAGATCAAATACTAGACGATGAATCTCTTCACACTTTCATTTGTGAGGTAGAAGCCATAATGAATAGTCGCCCACTTACCATGAATTCAGATAGTCCAAATGACCTCGAACCTTTAACACCAAACCACCTTTTACTTCTCAAAGGGCAACCCATATTACCCCCTGGTTTATTTCAGAAATCAGACACGTACAGTAGACGCAGATGGAAGCAGGTACAATACTTAGCTGATATATTTTGGAAAAGATGGGTTAGAGAGTATC
The DNA here is from genome assembly GCF_963514085.1 of Chelon labrosus. Lineage (NCBI taxonomy): Eukaryota > Metazoa > Chordata > Actinopteri > Mugiliformes > Mugilidae > Chelon > Chelon labrosus. The sequence goes on from NC_140354.1 coordinate 1,368,496, forward strand.
TCCCAAACCTACAAGAAAGACAAAAATGGTTGAAACAGAAAAGAAACTATGCAAATGGTGACATTGTGTTAATTGCAGACCCTACTGCCCCTAGGGGGTCTTGGATGTTGGGGAGAGTTGTTGACACAAAGAAGGATTCAAAGGGAATTGTCCGTAGTTTGACTTTAAAAACAAAGACAAGTGTTATAGACAGACCGATTACAAAGGTTTGCTTATTGTTGGATAATGGCATGTAAATATGAATGTCCAATGTATGTATGATGTTTGTTTACCTTGTAGGAACTGACATATACACTGATCTTTACACGCGCACAATGGACCATGGACTATTCGAGCAAGGAATTTCATTTCTTGCAACGTGCACACATGCGCACATACACATACATGAACACTGAAATGGACTCTTGAATGCACAATGCCTCTTGTGGCATAATGGACTATTTAAGTTTAAGTTGAACAACAAAGACTCTATAAAAGGAGCTATTGCATTGATGGACTTTAATTCTGATGGACTTTGATTTGAATTGAAATAGATATTGAATGAACTGAAAGAAAATGGACGTGTTTCAAATGAAACTAATGTATTCATGTTTTGTATGTATGGACAATTCTGATCACTGATGATTTGATATTGATATCTTTATTGTGACGTATGGCTCCATATTTTTGTTTAATTGTTATTGTACCTATTCAGCCGGTAGCAATAAGAGGGCCGGTGTGTAGGAGCCATTCACGACATTTATGATTAAGTTGATTTAATGACCCCTGCTGGCGAAACATGACCTTGTGAGCTTTGAAGGCCTTTGCACCGAAAGGGTTAATTTACTCACCTGTGCCAATTAGTGGCGCAAAAGGTAGACAAAGAGTGTTTGTTTGGAACAGTTTAGAAAGGGTCATTGGAATTGTATGGACGCCAGCAGGCACATGGTTTTCAATCTAGTCTAGTTTTCTAGGTTCTAGTCGTCATTTTATTTTGAGTCTAGTTGTCGATCTAGTCCGTTTTATTTGCGAGTTTATTTATCAGTTTATTTAGCAGTACTTTGTTTTAGTGACGTTGGAATAAACGAACACTTTATTGAAACCCCTGAGGCGTCCGAAGTGACTTACTGGAAGGCACTACAATCACTTTGACTTGGTCATTGTAAAAGCAGCTCGCAAGCCAAAAAAGTGTGGGCACCCCTGTCCTATAGTCTTCAATGGGACATTGGAACTGAGTCCATTCTATATCTAGTTTGATATGGGTGTTTTACATACAGTTCAACCCCAGAGGTTACATGTCAAAGAAGAAACATTCAAGTTTGCCGTTTGCACTGATTTGAAGTTTAAATAAAGAGCTTATGGCTTGAGGCATATTGTGGGCTGTTTTATTTCTTCCCTTAGGGGAGCAGAATATTTGTTGCACAGTTTGACCATGGTGTTTTTAGATGTCCATATTAAGCAAAGTACATCTATACAAACTATATGTATTATAAACTTAACAGAGGAGAAAAGAAGGTATCGGATTGATATCGGTATCGGCAGATACTCCAAGTTGCAGTATCGGTATCGGTATCGGACATGAAAAAGTTGGATCGAGCCATCCCTAATTTTTAATAGGTGAAAAAACATTGATGTCCTGACATGGGCAGTACCAATCAACATATTGTTATGAAAATTTTCAATGCTAAAATCTCTATAGGTCAACAACGCTGTAAGTGCTCTGTGCAAGTCTATCTATGAGAAAATGTTCTTGTGGATGGTCATCCGTATCAATGAGATGCTGGACACAAAGCAGCCCAGACAGTTCTTCATTGGGGTGTTGGATATCGCTGGATTTGAGATCTTTGATGTGAGTAGTTGTAAATATCCGAGCAATTTTACAGATGAACACAATTTTGCTATTTCATTCAATACTCACTGAACTTCAACAATGTTTTGCCATTAAATTAACTGTCTGTAATTACAGTTCAACAGCTTGGAGCAGCTCTGCATCAACTTCACAAATGAGAAACTGCAACAGTTCTTCAACCACCACATGTTTGTTCTGGAGCAAGAGGAGTACAAGAAAGAAGGCATTGAATGGGAATTCATTGACTTTGGTATGGACTTGGCTGCCTGCATTGAGCTTATTGAGAAGGTAAGACAAAGTATGAACCAAAATCCTCTTTCTGACTCAGTTGTTGATTGTTTCTAACATTGAATGATGTTCTCTCAGCCAATGGGCATCTTCTCCATCCTTGAAGAGGAGTGCATGTTCCCCAAGGCCTCTGACACCACTTTCAAGAACAAGCTGCATGATCAGCATCTTGGCAAGACCAAGGCCTTTGAGAAACCAAAACCTGCGAAGGGCAAGCCTGAGGCTCACTTCTCTCTAGTTCACTACGCTGGAACAGTGGACTACAATGTCACTGGCTGGCTGGACAAGAACAAGGACCCACTGAACGACTCGGTGGTTCAGCTTTACCAGAAGTCTTCTAACAAGCTGCTTGCTCATCTGTATGCAAAACATGCTGGAGCTGAGGGTAAAAATCAGCAAAAACTGGTTCATGTATAGTATGTTATTCCCTTACAAATAAAGACTCAGAAAACTGAGCATACACACAATGATTCAACAACACTGTTAAAGTTTTTTTCTTCTTATTATTATTATTATTTAATTTTATCAGATGCTTCTGGTGGTGGTGGCAAGAAGGGTGGCAAGAAGAAGGGTGGCTCCTTCCAGACTGTGTCTGCTCTTTTCAGAGTAAGTAAAACATTTTTTCTTTAATGTATAAAAATTGAAAAGGACATGCTGAAATATTGTTGACCTAATATGAAATGTTGGTGATCTACAGGAGAACCTGGGCAAGCTGATGACCAACTTGAGGAGCACTCATCCTCACTTTGTCCGTTGCCTGATTCCCAATGAGACAAAGACACCAGGTCTGGAATTTATAGTCTGCATTTCTTTCTTTGTGTTGTCAATATTGACAAAATTAAATATTTTAAACAATATATTTTTGACAATGTGCAGGTCTTATGGAAAATCATTTGGTCATCCACCAGCTGAGGTGTAACGGTGTGCTGGAGGGTATTAGAATCTGCAGAAAAGGCTTCCCCAGCAGAATCCTCTATGGTGACTTCAAGCAGAGGTGAGTTAATAAGCAATTCAAGTTTATCACATATGTATTTTGATGATTAAGATGGGAGGAAATTATAAGTAAAAATAAATGTTTTCTTGTAGATACAAAGTATTGAATGCCAGTGTCATCCCTGAGGGACAGTTCATTGACAACAAGAAAGCTTCAGAGAAGCTGCTGGGCTCCATTGATGTGGACCACACTCAGTACAAGTTTGGACACACTAAGGTACAGTTGGACAGTATCAATACATTTGACCTGTCCACACTGTATATCCAGTTGTATCAACTGTTCTGATACTTAATTTCATTAACTGGATGAAACAGGTGTTCTTCAAAGCTGGTCTGCTGGGTACCCTTGAGGAGATGAGAGACGAGAAACTGGCTGAGCTGGTGACCATGACTCAGGCTCTCAGCAGAGGATATGTTATGAGGAAGGAGTTTGTTAAGATGATGGAGAGGAGGTAGGATAATCAAAGAGTACTATAAACTGTCTGGGGACAATTTTTACAATGTATTATTTCATTGTAGAAATTACTTTTACCTATATTTATGTTTTTCAGAGAATCTATCTTCTCCATCCAGTACAACATCCGTTCATTCATGAATGTGAAGAACTGGCCATGGCTGAAACTGTACTTCAAGATCAAGCCTCTACTGAAGAGTGCTGAGACAGAGAAGGAACTGCAGCAGATGAAGGAGAACTATGATAAGATGCAGTCAGACCTGGCTACTGCTCTGGCCAAGAAGAAGGAACTGGAGGAGAAGATGGTTTCCCTGATGCAGGAGAAGAATGACCTGCAACTTCAAGTGGCTGCAGTAAGTAGTAAACAACGGCAATTTTGATGACATCCCATCTGTACAGAACCACAACAAATAATAATAAAAAAATGATCGTCTTTGTTCACACAAAAGAAAAAAATCCTGATTATTTTGACATTTTGAAATGTTTGTTTCACTTGTGCTATAGGAAGTTGAGAGTCTCTCTGATGCAGAGGAAAGGTGTGAGGGCCTCATTAAGAGCAAGATCCAGCTGGAAGCCAAACTCAAAGAGACATCTGAGAGACTGGAGGATGAAGAGGAAGTCAATGCTGAGCTGACTGCCAAGAAGAGGAAGTTGGAGGATGAATGCTCTGAGCTGAAGAAAGACATTGATGACTTGGAGCTCACCTTGGCTAAAGTGGAGAAAGAGAAACATGCCACAGAAAACAAGGTTCCATTTACTTTTACTTAATATTTCAAGCACTTTTCATACACTACAATTAGACATTAGATGTAACTGTTTGTTCCACTTTCAGGTGAAAAACCTGACTGAGGAGATGGCAGCTCAAGATGATGCCATTGCCAAGTTAACCAAGGAGAAGAAAGCCCTCCAAGAGGCTCATCAGCAAACACTGGATGATCTCCAGGCAGAGGAAGACAAAGTCAACACTCTGACCAAGGCCAAGACAAAGCTGGAACAGCAAGTGGACGATGTGAGGAAATATTGCTGTTGAAGTTTTAATTACTTTGGGTTTAAGGATAGGTCCATTATAAAATTACAAACCTTTTCTTTTTATTTCAAAAGCTTGAGGGCTCATTGGAGCAAGAGAAGAAGCTCTGCATGGACCTTGAGAGAGCCAAGAGGAAGCTTGAAGGAGATCTGAAACTGGCCCAGGAATCCATAATGGATCTGGAGAATGACAAGCAGCAATCTGACGAGAAAATCAAGAAGTAGGTTTTTCTTTATTTTTGCAATTAATTATCGTTTCAAACATTATACTTCAACAGCAACTGAAGTAAATGACTTGATATGCTACATTACTGCACAACAGTAGTGAATATATTCTCAAATAAACATGACGTTATTTTGTCAAAATGCAGGAAGGACTTTGAAATCAGCCAGCTCCTCAGCAAGATTGAGGATGAGCAGTCCCTTGGCGCCCAGCTTCAGAAGAAGATCAAGGAACTCCAGGTAACATTGTTTTTACATGATTGTCAAACACATTGAATACTCAGGACATAGAAAGCCCACTGAATGATTCTGTCCTCAATTCTAGGCTCGTATTGAGGAGCTGGAAGAGGAGATTGAGGCTGAGAGGGCTGCTCGGGCTAAGGTAGAGAAGCAGAGAGCTGACCTCTCCAGGGAGCTTGAGGAGATCAGTGAGAGGCTTGAGGAAGCTGGTGGAGCAACAGCCGCTCAGATTGAGATGAACAAGAAGCGTGAGGCTGAGTTCCAGAAACTGCGTCGCGACCTTGAGGAGTCAACCCTGCAGCATGAAGCTACTGCAGCAGCTCTCCGCAAGAAGCAGGCTGACAGCGTTGCAGAGCTGGGAGAGCAGATCGACAACCTCCAGCGTGTCAAGCAGAAGCTGGAGAAAGAGAAGAGCGAGTACAAGATGGAGATTGATGACCTCTCCAGCAACATGGAGGCTGTTGCCAAATCAAAGGTGAGTGGTTGGTTTATATAAATTGTAACTAATAAATATGCCAGTTGTTTTAAATGTATGGAAATGCACAAGATACATCATGTTTATTTTGTGTAGGGCAACTTGGAGAAAATGTGCAGAACTCTTGAGGACCAGCTGAGTGAGCTCAAAGCCAAAAATGATGAGAATGTTCGTCAGCTGAATGACATTAATGCACAGAAGGCAAGACTTCAGACTGAGAACGGTAAGTGTCATGTAAAAGTAAATTCTTTGTGACTGAGTTGATCACTTTCACACACTTTAATTTATACATTGTTATCCAGGTGAGTTTTACCGTCAGCTTGAGGAGAAAGAAGCTCTTGTGTCTCAGCTAACCAGAGGCAAGCAGGCCTTCACTCAGCAGATTGAAGAGTTTAAGAGACACATAGAGGAGGAAGTTAAGGTATTACAGTAACCATTTCCTACACAAAATTTGTAATAGAATAAATAGAATAATAGAGATAGAAACATCTTGTAAAGTGTGCCAAGAAACTTTCATTGCTCATACTCTCAGCATTTGTTTTACTGTTATGTGCAGTGTATTATATCTCAGTGACAATGTCTCTTAAAATTCTTAACAGGCCAAGAATGCCCTAGCCCATGCTGTTCAGTCAGCCCGTCATGACTGTGATCTTCTCAGAGAGCAGTTTGAGGAGGAGCAGGAGGCCAAGGCTGAGCTGCAGAGAGGAATGTCCAAGGCCAACAGTGAAGTGTCTCAGTGGAGAGCCAAATATGAGACTGATGCTATCCAGCGTACTGAAGAGCTGGAGGAGGCCAAGTAAATCACTACTATTTCTTGATTCAAACCCGTTTTTATTCAAATCATTTAATTAAATATTCTTCTTCACCACAGGAAAAAGCTTGCCCAGCGACTGCAGGATGCTGAGGAATCCATTGAAGCTGTGAACTCCAAGTGTGCCTCTTTGGAGAAGACCAAGCAGAGGCTGCAGGGTGAGGTGGAGGACCTCATGATTGATGTGGAGAGAGCTAATTCTCTGGCTGCCAACCTTGACAAGAAGCAGAGGAACTTTGATAAGGTAAACTATTAAACTGGAAGTGAAAATTTGTTTTAGCAGAATAGAAATATGTAACTCTAACTAATCATTTAATTAATTGAACTATGCAAATCCAGGTCCTAGCAGAATGGAAACAAAAGTACGAGGAGGGCCAGGCAGAACTGGAGGGAGCCCAGAAGGAAGCTCGCTCTCTCAGCACTGAGCTGTTCAAGATGAAGAACTCCTATGAGGAGGCTCTGGATCATCTGGAGACCATAAAGAGAGAAAATAAGAACCTGCAGCGTATGCTACATTTTATTTGACATAGTGTACAAAAACATACAAAATAATACTGATTACATATCCTCTCCAATGCTGATGATTTGCCAAATGTTGTATTGTTTTCTATTTTAGAGGAGATCTCAGATCTGACTGAACAGATTGGTGAGACAGGAAAGACTATCCATGAGCTGGAGAAAGGCAAGAAGACTGTGGAAACTGAGAAGTCTGAAATTCAGTCAGCACTGGAGGAAGCTGAGGTACAACAACACTTTTAGTTTACAGAGAGTCATAATGACTATCCAGTAGTCATTCAGTTAGCTCTTGACTTGGATTAGTCAAAAGTATGTTTCAAATGAACATAGTTTAAATTGTTAACTTTTTTAATGTCATTGTGGAAATGACACAAAGGGGACACTGGAGCACGAGGAGGCCAAGATTCTCCGTGTTCAGCTTGAGCTCAACCAGGTGAAAGGTGAGGTGGACAGGAAGCTGGCAGAGAAGGACGAGGAGATGGAGCAGATCAAGAGGAACAGCCAGAGGGTGATTGACTCCATGCAGACCACTCTTGATGCTGAGGTCAGGAGCAGGAATGATGCCCTGAGAGTCAAGAAGAAGATGGAGGGAGACCTGAATGAGATGGAGATTCAGCTGAGCCATGCTAACAGGCAGGCTGCTGAGGCCCAGAAACAACTGAGGAATGTCCAGGGACAGCTCAAGGTTGGTTTTCTGATCATTTAGTTAAAAAAAAGAAAAGTGCAGAAGATTTATTGTTTCTGTTTCTTCTGTTGTCAGGATGCTCAACTGCACCTTGATGATGCTCTCAGAGGACAGGAGGACATGAAGGAACAGGTTGCCATGGTGGAGCGCAGAAATGGTCTGATGCTGGCTGAGATTGAGGAGTTGAGAGCTGCTCTGGAGCAGACAGAGAGAGGACGCAAAGTGGCTGAGCAGGAGTTGGTTGATGCTAGTGAGCGTGTCGGACTGCTTCACTCTCAGGTTGGGTTTTAATCATTTAAAAAAGTGTCCCTAAACCAAATAACTTTATGAATGGGTTTTCTTTCTTGGATATGACACATACAAATCAAATCGATTGTGACTCTTAATATTCAGAACACCAGTCTTCTGAACACCAAGAAGAAGCTGGAGGCTGACCTTGTCCAGGTTCAGGGTGAAGTGGATGATGCTGTTCAGGAAGCAAGGAACGCTGAGGAGAAAGCCAAGAAGGCTATCACTGATGTGAGTTAACGTACCATCATCATCTTTTATGGGTTCTATAAATAGTGGGAAGGTTTTTCATCTGTACTTAGAGACAATTTATTATTTCAGGCCGCCATGATGGCTGAGGAGCTGAAGAAGGAGCAGGATACCAGCGCTCACCTGGAGAGGATGAAGAAGAACCTGGAGGTCACAGTCAAGGACCTGCAGCACCGTCTGGATGAGGCTGAGAACCTCGCCATGAAGGGTGGCAAGAAGCAGCTCCAGAAACTGGAGTCCAGGGTAAGCACCATACTACGGCAGAATTACTTAAGCTGCACACTATGATACACTATATTACCAAAAGTATTCGCTCACCCATTCAAATGATCAGAATCAGGTGTTCTAATCACTTGGCCTGGCCCCAGGTGTATAAATTCAAGCACTCAGGCATGCAGACTGTGAAACAAGACATTTGTGAAAGAATGGGCCGCTCTCAGGAGCTCAGTGAATTCCAGCGTGGAACTGTCATAGGATGCCACTTGTGCAACAAATCCAGTCGTGAAATTTCCTCGCTCCTAAATATTCCACAGTCAACTGTCAGCTCTATTATAACAAAATGGAAGCGTTTGGGAAAAACAGCAACTCAGCCACGAAGTGGTAGGTCACGTAAAGTGACGGAGAGGGGTCAGCGGATGCTGAAGCGCATAGTGCAAAGAGGTCGCCGACTTTCTGCACAGTCAATTGCTACAGAGCTACAAACTTCATGTGACCTTCAGATTAGCCCAAGTACAGTACGCAGAGAGCTTCATGGAATGGGTTTCCATGGCCGAGCAGCTGCAGCCAAGCCACACATCACCAAGTGCAATGCAAGGCGTCGGATGCAATGGTGTAAAGCATGCCGCCACTGGCCTCTAGAGCAGTGGAGACGCGTTCTCTGGAGTGATGAATCACGCTTTACCATCTGGCAATCTGATGGACGAGTCTGGGTTTGGAGGTTGCCAGGAGAACGGTACATTTCAGATTGCATTGTGCCAACTGTGAAATTTGGTGGAGGAGGAATTATGGTATGGGGTTGTTTTTCAGGAGCTGGGCTTGGCCCCTTAGTTCCAGTGAAAGGAACATTGAATGCTTCAGGATACCAAAACATTTTGGACAATTCCATGCTCCCAACCTTGTGGGAACAGTTTGGAGCGGGCCCCTTCCTCTTCCAACATGACTGTGCACCAGTGCACAAAGCAAGGTCCATAAAGACGTGGATGACAGAGTCTGGTGTGGATGAACTTGACTGGCCTGCACAGAGTCCTGACCTGAACCCGATAGAACACCTTTGGGATGAATTAGAGCGGAGACTGAGAGCCAGGCCTTCTCGACCAACATCAGTGTGTGACCTCACCAATGCGCTTTTGGAAGAATGGTCAAAAATTCCTATAAACACTCTCCTCAACCTTGTGGACAGTCTTCCCAGAAGAGTTGAAGCTGTAATAGCTGCAAAAGGTGGACCGACATCATATTGAATTCTATGAGTTAGGAATGGGATGGCACTTCAGTTCATAGAATGAGTAAAGGCAGGTGAGCGAATACTTTTGGTAATATAGTGTATATTATAGTGATGATACTGAAATATTATATATATATATATATATATACTATTCTATAATTTGTCATTACATTACAGGTGCGTGAGTTGGAATCTGAAGTTGAAGCTGAGCAGAGACGTGGAGCTGATGCTGTTAAAGGAGTCCGCAAATATGAGAGGAGGGTGAAGGAGCTGACCTACCAGGTGAATATAATCTTACTCTAAAGCCCCATGATTACTCCTTTATTCTATTTTAACATTTCATAAGTAACAATCTTTCATCATTGTAGACTGAAGAGGACAAGAAGAATGTGAACAGACTTCAGGATCTGGTGGACAAGCTGCAGCTCAAAGTCAAGTCTTACAAGAGACAGGCTGAAGAGGCTGTAAGTGAAACACTTTATCCAACATATTTCCAATTAAATATTCATGTCACTATTAGTGCCCTCTAACTAAGTCAGTATTACTGGGCATTCCTCACAGGAGGAGCAGGCCAACACTCATATGTCCAGACTCAGGAAGGTCCAGCATGAGATGGAGGAAGCTCAGGAGCGTGCTGACATTGCTGAGTCTCAGGTCAACAAGCTGAGAGCCAAGAGCCGCGATGCTGGAAAGGTAACTTTTCAGTTTACTAATTTATTCATAACATTAGATATGGAGAACATACTGTTGGTTAAATAATATATTCAGGTATATTGCATGATGAATAACTTGATTGTTTTTCCCCCTTTTCTTCTAGTCTGATTTGGCTGAGTAAGAGTCATCGCTCAGTTGAGGCCTTCCAACAGAGTTCGTATGATATGAATCTGTGATTGTGGTCTCTTTAACATTTCAATAAAGATGATAATTGTTATCACTATCTCGAATACTGTCATTTTCTTTCTCATGATCAATGCATTTGATTGGCCAAAAATCATTGAGCCTTCAGCGATGCTGGAATGTCAGTACACTCTGCGCCGTACCAATATCATCAATATGATATTGATATCATCATATCAATATCAATACAAAATATCTTTCTGAAATATTTGGAAGTAAAAGTGCTGAGGATTCAAATGTAACTTTAGGCTTGCAATGTAGTGCAACAATATTATCTTAAGAAACCAAGTTGAAGTGAAAATGGAACTAGAAGAGTGAGACCAATGATAATATTGCTGAACTCCTTGAAACACAGGAACTGATAAATGTCCACATGAGAGCTGAGCCTTCCAAACTATTGTCAGTCATATCGAGATTATCTGGTCTTCGTCTGTCTTTCACTGTTGACAAATGGATACATTTAACACATTTAAATTACAAACATGTTATAATAAATGCCTCCCTAACACTAAAAATATAGAATGATGATACATTTTTTAGAAAAATTGTTTTCTTATATGAAGAATAAAGAACACACAATACGAAAATGGTCCTTTCCTTCCCAAATACACTTAGAGATTCAAATTCTGCTTATGACACAGAAATGGCTCAGGCCTGTCCTGTATCCATGCAATGCTTTATTTGGGATGTCACAAGCAACAAACAGTAGGTTGCCAAGTCATTCAAGTCTCCAGGAAGAAATCAAAGCTTGACTTGGAATCTTGGAGCAGAATGAGGTCTCCACTCAAGATTTCAATGACCCTTCGGCTTCTATCCCTGTGGGCTTTTCTATGAAGACTACTTAGATTTCACACCATGTTTGTATTCTCCTGAAGGCAGTTTAAGGTGACAGGGAAACATGATGGGAAAAGAAATCAACGCCGCCAGTTCACCAAAGTGGATTTCCAGACAACAGACAGACAACTTCAAGTAATTATCATGTTTTACTTAAATAATATTTCAATCGTATGATTTTTCAGGCCACCAGTAATATCAAACCAGGAACAAAACCAGTGCAGCTGTCCTGGTAAACAGGCATTATCTCCCTTCTCTTGTATGTCTGTCTGTCTGATGTCTCTCATGCACTCTCCCTTCCTCTAACACACAAACACACACATTGATCCATTAGTAGCTACAGCACAACATATACCAGTTCCAACATATGATATCATCAGTATGAAGGCAGATAGAAAAATTCTTGTGATGGCCACTTTGACATTTTAAGTCCTCACACCATCTACACTAAGTATGTGTCATAAGATATTATTTAAAAATAGTCAACAAAGTTGTAAACAAAGCTGACTTTTTTTTTGTGTTTTTTTTAATTTAATTTTATTTTTTTCGATGGTCCATCTGTTTGAGTCAAAAAATATCCTTATGAGCATTAGAACTTTCCAGGATTTAATCGCACTTCTGTAATAGATGCCACCTTCTATCAAATGTAGCAGTGGGATGAAGTTCATTTTGTCTTATCCAGAACTTATTTTGGGCTTGATATCAGATGAGTTGCCAACTGTTTTCATACCCATGTTGGGAGTAATATAATTGGAGGTTGAACTTATATGGCAATATCTCATCTTTAATTTTATTACAGGAATATGAGATGTCCTGTAACTGTAGGCCACAAACATTTGGGGGCATTTCCAAAACTAAGCTCCAAGCATGCATCTGGCTTGGCCCATTAAAAACCTTAATGTGATGCAATCCCTATTAATACAGTGCTCTTTAAAGTGATTTATGAAATCAAGTATAATATAAATGTAAACATCAGGTATATATTTTAAGGTATACTTTAGATGTTATATACACATATTTATGAGCTCAGTGACACACAATTGCTGAATATTGCTAATTGTTCCACTAAGAAGTAGTTTTTCCCCAATCTTAATACAGACTCTGAGTTTATATCTGATATGTAGATTCCTATTTAATGAATATGTGTCGGTTACTCACTGATATTCGTGTCATTTAAGGGTGAACTTTTCTGCCATTTCAGAGATTTCAAACGTGCAAGTGTCCTGAAACTGAATACCAAAGGAATCTGGACGACTTTCTAAAAGCAACCCCCAGAAGGTGTTCACAATTTTTTAAAAATCCATTCATCATGTTATCAGCACGTTAGAACCCTAATGTCTCTTAAATCAAGATTTACTGGAATCGTACACAAGCCATATTCTGCACTATTTAATGCATGATAGAAATTGGACATCCCTTCTAATACCTTTGTGTGTGAGAGTGTGTTGTAACACTTCTTCTGTTCTGCAATTCTTCTTTTGTGATAATATAAATACTGTTAAAGTGTTACTCTGTGAAATTAAGTAGCTTTTTTTTAATCTAGTCACAAAGAATTATGTATGTCACTTACATAAACATCACTGACACAAAAATAAGCAACAGGATGAATAAGGGCTGTGACCAAACTGAGTGAGGAACTTGTGCTGACCAGACACTCCCACCCTCTATAAATGAGGCTGCTCTGGACTTCTCCATGAACTGAGCTCCCAGCACAGGTAAGCGCATGATTAGCTGGTAGACTTGATGTTTTGCTTATTACTTATGCATGCTGTATGTATTTCTTTGGCAGAATTGCTTTCATAGAGGTGTCAATTGAGTGAAATTTCATTGCATGTCAAAATACACTTGAGTTGACATTGTTCAAAACAAAAAACTATTTTACAACATTGCAGCAAAATTGATACTTCTAAGAAATCACACAGTCTTTATCCTCTTGCAGGCCTCTTATGTAGTGTATGTTTACTTCCCATTTCAAAGTATGTAAATTAAGTGATCATCCAAGACAGAAGACATGCTATGTCGCTGATTGTGTAGGGCAGTTGAAAGATTGGCAACACACTGAATTTGAATAATTCAGCTGAATAGTTAGTATTTAATAATTAAATCTGAAGACATCTTTCACCATCTACTGTTTTCAAATCAATTGAATTTATACCACTAAAATGTAAAATGAATGAACTAAAAATGGTTCAATACATAATCAAAGGGATTGCACATGTGTTATCTTTCTACAGCATCTTGAGGCTCCAAAAGAGACTTTCACCACCTGTTCTTTTTTAAACGAGCAGAGGTAAAAAAAAATGTCACCATAAAAAACCTAAAATCCTGATTTTCATGAATACAAAATTAGCTGCATCATGTTAATATATCACGTTAACTTATTCTGGACTATTTTCAGTCTCCACTAAAGTGCCACCATGAGCACAGACGCAGAGATGGAGGCCTATGGCCCGGCGGCCATTTACCTCCGGAAGCCAGAAAAAGAGAGGATTGAGGCACAAACTGCTCCTTTTGATGCCAAAACCGCCTACTTTGTGGTTGATCCTGATGAGATGTACCTCAAGGGTAAACTTGTCAAAAAAGAGGGTGGTAAAGCCACAGTTGAGACGGATTCAGGAAAGGTAGGTGTGATTCATTATTTTTACCCAGTCAGTTTCAATGTAAAACCCTTTCAGTGTAAGACAAGGTGGTATTCGTACTATCCATGAACATTTATCTAATGTATTTTAGCAAAGCATTCACTGAACTGACAAATTATTTGAGGAACTTCTTGATTTGAAATTTTTATCTCAAAATTTTTGGTCAGACTGTCACTGTAAAAGAGGATGACATCCATCCCAGGAACCCTCCAAAGTTCGACAAAATTGAGGACATGGCCATGATGACCCACCTCAATGAGCCTTGCGTGTTGTATAACCTCAAAGAGCGTTATGCATCATGGATGATCTATGTGAGTTTTAACTATACTACATGAACTCAGTTTGCAGGTAAATGAATACGTAAGTACAAATGTTAATAAGATGTTTATCCTCTCACCCACAACAGACCTACTCTGGGTTGTTCTGCGTCGTCGTGAATCCCTACAAGTGGCTTCCTGTGTATGATGCTGTAGTTGTGGCTGGATACAGAGGCAAGAAGAGGATTGAGGCTCCACCCCACATCTTCTCCATCTCTGACAATGCCTATCAGTTCATGCTCACAGGTATGAGCAAGTTACAAGTGTTAGAAGAAGACAAAATAAAGTTAAATATGTGACTACTGAAGGAAAAAAAATTAACTCATGTGAAGCATCTATGTTTGTATTTCAGATCGTGAGAACCAGTCTATCCTGATTACGTGAGTATAACACAAACCGGTATTCTAAATCTTTAGAGACTTTCTAATATTGGAGCTAAATCTTTCCAACATGTCTCTGATACCCCCAGTGGAGAATCTGGTGCCGGAAAGACTGTCAACACCAAACGTGTCATCCAGTACTTCGCAACAATTGCTGCTCTTGGAGCTAAGAAGACTGAGCCTACACCTGGCAAGATGCAGGTAAATGCAGTCAATTAAGAAAAAACGTTTTTTACAGATAGAAGTTTGCACGAATGTACAGCTCGTGTAACTCAAATCTTCTCTTCCAGGGCTCCCTTGAGGACCAAATTGTTGCAGCCAACCCTCTGCTGGAGGCCTACGGCAATGCCAAGACTGTGAGGAATGACAACTCCTCTCGTTTTGTAAGTGATCACATCGAGGAAACATTCTAAGACATTAACTAATTGCTCTTATACAATAAAATGCTAATAAGGATGTGACTTTCTAGGGTAAATTCATCAGGATCCACTTTGGTTCCTCTGGAAAGCTGGCTTCAGCTGATATTGAAACATGTAAGTTTGAATTATTTCCATTGTGTAAGTGGAGTGCTTTCCCATTGTAGTGTCATGCATTGTTTGATCTTCATTCTTTTTATCTCACAGATCTGCTGGAGAAGTCCCGTGTCACTTTCCAGTTGTCTGCTGAGAGGAGCTACCATATCTTCTATCAGCTGATGACTGGCCACAAGCCAGAGCTCCTGGGTATGTTAATAGACTTTTGAAGAATAACATTTTAATAAATTAAATACATAATAGATAATCTCATGTATTTCATTTCTACTCTTCCAGAGGCTCTTCTGATCACCACCAACCCCTATGACTATCCAATGATCAGTCAGGGTGAAATCACTGTCAAGAGCATCAATGATGTGGAGGAGTTCATTGCAACAGATGTGAGTCTGCAATTTAGTTGAACCAATAGCAACTTAAGAAAGCTGGAGGATAGCTTTCAAATACTAATTATTTAATACTTTTGCCTAACCTGTATTACAGACTGCTATTGATATCTTGGGCTTCACTGCTGAGGAGAAAATAGGCATCTACAAGCTGACTGGTGCTGTGATGCATCATGGAAACATGAAATTCAAGCAGAAGCAGCGTGAGGAGCAGGCTGAACCAGATGGCACTGAGGGTAATTGATAAAATAATTCCATTCACACATTACCAGTTTTCTGTTGAGGAAAATACTGTGAAATGAATGTGTTTTCAGTATGCATTGTGTTTTTCTCCATCAGTGGCTGATAAAATCGCCTACCTCCTGGGTCTGAACTCAGCTGATATGCTGAAGGCTCTGTGCTACCCAAGAGTCAAGGTCGGAAATGAGATGGTCACCAAAGGTCAGACTGTCCCACAGGTAATGAAATAATAACTGATTTGTCAAAGACTATCAAATATTTTAATTTTCACATCAACATATTATTCTGAAAATGATCAATGTTAAAATCTCTTTAAAGGTCAACAATGCTGTCAGTGCTCTGTGCAAGTCTATCTATGAGAAAATGTTCTTGTGGATGGTCATCCGTATCAATGAGATGTTGGACACAAAGCAGCCCAGACAGTTCTTCATTGGAGTGTTGGATATCGCTGGATTTGAGATCTTTGATGTGAGTATTGAAAAATATTTGAGCAGTTTTACAGATGAACACAATTTTGCTATTTCATTCAGTAGTCATTATACTTCAAATATGTTTTGCCATGAAATTTATTAATTTATTAACTGTCTGTAATCACAGTTCAACAGCTTGGAGCAGCTCTGCATCAACTTCACAAATGAGAAACTGCAACAGTTCTTCAACCACCACATGTTTGTTCTGGAGCAAGAGGAGTACAAGAAAGAAGGCATTGAATGGGAATTCATTGACTTTGGTATGGACTTGGCTGCCTGCATTGAGCTTATTGAGAAGGTAAGTGCTGCCCTGGTGGAAGGAGTTTCTGCAATGACGTCACATTAGTTTCAATTGGTTTAACATTCAACATTATTTGGTTCTGTCAGCCAATGGGCATCTTTTCCATCCTTGAAGAGGAGTGCATGTTCCCCAAGGCCTCTGACACCACTTTCAAGAACAAGCTGCATGATCAGCATCTTGGCAAGACCAAGGCCTTTGAGAAACCAAAACCCGCGAAGGGCAAGGCTGAGGCTCACTTCTCCCTGGTTCACTATGCTGGAACAGTGGACTACAATATCACTGGCTGGCTGGACAAGAACAAGGACCCACTGAACGACTCGGTGGTTCAGCTTTACCAGAAGTCTTCTAACAAGCTGCTGGCCTTCCTGTATGCAGCCCACGCTGGAGCAGATGGTAAGGAATAAGAAAAAGAGTTATCAGGCACTCCAATGTCCAGTACAGATGGTATAGCTCATTCTGGTAAAAGCTTTGGATAAATAATGCAGACTAATAGACATAGTGTGTGAAGTATTGTGCATTTTTAAATAGAGATTTTCTAAATCAAAGACACATAGTTGAAAAAAAAAATTGTAACATGTCAGGATCAGCACTTGATTTCACATAAATTTCAGTATGTTTGTAGTTACATGCTGCTCTTTAGCAGTGTGTCCATTCATTAAAATAATACATTCTTCTCCAAGAAAATAGTTGAAGACATTTCTACACCATTATTTAATTAGAAATAAAATCCAATATTTTTTGAAACAGAGGCTTCTGGTGGTGGCGGCAAGAAGGGCAAGAAGAAGGGTGGCTCCTTCCAGACTGTGTCTGCTCTTTTCAGAGTATGTAGAAGTTCATGAAAAAAATGAAAAGAAAAAATATATATATATTGACTTAATGCTGACCTGTTATGTAATGATGCTGATCCACAGGAGAACTTGGGCAAGCTGATGACCAACTTGAGGAGCACTCATCCTCACTTTGTCCGTTGCCTGATTCCCAATGAGACAAAGACCCCAGGTACAGAAGCCTGTAGTTTTACTGGAATAAAGCTACTAGAAATGCTGCACAATGATATAAAGAATATTTTTAACTTCATGAATTTCTTTTCATATGAATTTTTCTTGTGAATTTTCTTTTTTGAACTCGTAGGTCTGATGGAGAACTTCTTGGTCATCCACCAGCTGAGGTGTAACGGTGTGCTGGAGGGTATTAGAATCTGCAGAAAGGGCTTCCCCAGCAGAATCCTCTATGGTGACTTCAAGCAGAGGCGAGTTAATAAGAAATTCAAGTTCATATGTATTTTGATGATTAAGATGGGAGGAAACTATACGAAAAACTACATT
This sequence comes from Chelon labrosus, assembly GCF_963514085.1. NCBI lineage: Eukaryota > Metazoa > Chordata > Actinopteri > Mugiliformes > Mugilidae > Chelon > Chelon labrosus. The sequence continues at coordinate 1,386,331 of NC_140354.1, forward strand.
TTTTTCTCATGTAGATACAAAGTATTGAATGCCAGTGTCATCCCTGAGGGACAGTTCATTGACAACAAGAAAGCTTCAGAGAAGCTGCTGGGCTCCATTGATGTGGACCACACTCAGTACAAGTTTGGACACACTAAGGTACAGTTGGCCAGTATCAATACATTTGACCTGTCCACACTGTATATCTAGTTCTATCAACTGTACTCATGCATAATTTCATTAACTGGACGAAACAGGTGTTCTTCAAAGCTGGTCTGCTGGGTACCCTTGAGGAGATGAGAGACGAGAAACTGGCTGAGCTTGTGACCATGACTCAGGCTCTCTGCAGAGGATATGTTATGAGGAAGGAGTTTGTTAAGATGATGGAGAGGAGGTAGGATAATCAAAGAGTGCTATAAACTGTTCTATCTGGGGATACATTTCACATTATCTTTTTTATTACTTACTTCTTATTACAATGTAGAAATGACTTTTACCTATATATATATATATTTTTTTTTTTAGAGAATCTATCTTCTCCATCCAGTACAACATCCGTTCATTCATGAATGTGAAGAACTGGCCATGGCTGAAACTGTACTTCAAGATCAAGCCTCTATTGAAGAGTGCTGAGACAGAGAAGGAACTGCAGCAGATGAAGGAGAACTATGATAAGATGCAGTCAGACCTGGCTACTGCTCTGGCCAAGAAGAAGGAACTGGAGGAGAAAATGGTTTCCCTGCTTCAGGAAAAGAATGACTTGCAACTCCAAGTGGCTGCAGTAAGTAGTAAACAAAAGCGATTTTGATTACATGCCAAATTGATTGTCTTTGTTCACACAAAAGAAAAAAATCCTGATTATTTTGACATTTTGAAATGTTTGTTTCACTTGTGCTATAGGAAGTTGAGAGTCTCTCTGATGCAGAGGAAAGGTGTGAGGGCCTCATTAAGAGCAAGATCCAGCTGGAAGCCAAACTCAAAGAGACATCTGAGAGACTGGAGGATGAAGAGGAAGTCAATGCTGAGCTGACTGCCAAGAAGAGGAAGTTGGAGGATGAATGCTCTGAGCTGAAGAAAGACATTGATGACTTGGAGCTCACTTTGGCTAAAGTGGAGAAAGAGAAACATGCCACAGAAAACAAGGTTCAATTTCCTTGTACTTAACATTTCAAGCACTTTTTATACACTGCAATTAGACAATGGATGTAACTGTTTGTTCCACTTTCAGGTGAAAAACCTGACTGAGGAGATGGCATCTCAAGATGAGTCCATTGCCAAGTTAACCAAGGAGAAGAAAGCCCTCCAAGAGGCTCATCAGCAAACACTGGATGATCTCCAGGCAGAGGAAGACAAAGTCAACACTCTGACCAAGGCCAAGACAAAGCTGGAACAGCAAGTGGACGATGTGTGGAAATATTGCTGTTGAAGCTTTAATTACTTTAGGTTTAAGGATAGGTCCATTATAAAATTACAAACCTTTTCTTTTCATTTCAAAAGCTTGAGGGCTCATTGGAGCAAGAGAAGAAGCTCCGCATGGACCTTGAGAGAGCCAAGAGGAAGCTTGAAGGAGATCTGAAACTGGCCCAGGAATCCATAATGGATCTGGAGAATGACAAGCAGCAATCTGACGAGAAAATCAAGAAGTAGGCTTTTCTTTATTTTTGCAGTTAATTATCGTTTCAAACATTATACTTCAACAGCAACTGAAGTAAATGACTTGATATACTACATTACTGCACAACAGTAGTGAATATATTCTCAAAATAAACATGATGTTATTTTGTCAAAATGCAGGAAGGACTTTGAAATCAGTCAGTTCCTCAGCAAGATTGAGGATGAACAGTCCCTTGGTGCCCAGCTTCAGAAGAAGATCAAGGAACTCCAGGTAACATTGTTTTTACATGATTGTCAAACACATTGAATACTCAGGACTTAGTAAGCCCACTGAATGATTCTGTCCTCAATTCTAGGCTCGTATTGAGGAGCTGGAAGAGGAGATTGAGGCTGAGAGGGCTGCTCGGGCTAAGGTAGAGAAGCAGAGAGCTGACCTCTCCAGGGAGCTTGAGGAGATCAGTGAGAGGCTTGAGGAAGCTGGTGGAGCAACAGCCGCTCAGATTGAGATGAACAAGAAGCGTGAGGCTGAGTTCCAGAAACTGCGTCGTGACCTTGAAGAGTCAACCCTGCAGCATGAAGCTACTGCAGCAGCTCTCCGCAAGAAGCAGGCTGACAGCGTTGCAGAGCTGGGAGAGCAGATCGACAACCTCCAGCGTGTCAAGCAGAAGCTGGAGAAAGAGAAGAGCGAGTACAAGATGGAGATTGATGACCTCTCCAGCAACATGGAGGCTGTTGCCAAATCAAAGGTGAATGTTTTTTTTTTTATCTAAATATGTTGTTTGAAATGTATGGAAATGCACAAGATACATCATGTTTTCTTTGTGTAGGGCAACTTGGAGAAAATGTGCAGAACTCTTGAGGACCAGCTGAGTGAGCTCAAAGCCAAAAATGATGAGAATGTTCGTCAGCTGAATGACATTAATGCACAGAAGGCAAGACTTCAGACTGAGAACGGTAAGTGTAATCTAATAATAAACTGATCTGTCCACCAAGTGAATCAGATATGACATGTTTGCTTAAATAGTATTTTATAGATAGAAATACTTCAATTTGAGAAAAGAGTAACTCCAGAAATAACGCATGAACACTTTGTTATTCAGGTGAGTTTTCCCGCCAGCTTGAGGAGAAAGAAGCTCTTGTTTCTCAGCTAACCAGAGGCAAGCAGGCATTCACCCAGCAGATTGAGGAGCTTAAGAGGCACATTGAGGAGGAAGTTAAGGTATGAAACGTTTATATCTCCTTTTACATCATTACACATAAACATTGTTAAATAATTAGTAAAAGTCACTCAGAGACTTCACTTCCTATTTTTGGTACATTTTAACCAACACTACTTACCACCCATTATTAGCCATGCGATAGACTGGCGACCTGTCCAGTGTGTACGCTGCCACCCGCCCAGTGATAGCTGGGACCTGCTCAGAGAATGTTTGACACTGACTTTGTTTTCAACAGGCCAAGAATGCCCTGGCCCATGCTGTTCAGTCAGCCCGCCATGACTGTGATCTGCTCAGAGAGCAGTTTGAGGAGGAGCAGGAGGCCAAGGCTGAGCTGCAGAGAGGAATGTCCAAGGCCAACAGTGAAGTTGCTCAGTGGAGAGCCAAATATGAGACCGATGCTATCCAGCGTACTGAAGAGCTGGAAGAGGCCAAGTAAATCACTACTATTTCTTGATTCAAACCCGTTTTTATTCAAATTATTTAATTAAATATTCTTCTTCACCACAGGAAAAAGCTTGCCCAGCGACTGCAGGATGCTGAGGAATCCATTGAAGCTGTGAACTCCAAGTGTGCCTCTTTGGAGAAGACCAAGCAGAGGCTGCAGGGTGAGGTGGAGGACCTCATGATTGATGTGGAGAGAGCTAATTCTCTGGCTGCCAACCTTGACAAGAAGCAGAGGAACTTTGATAAGGTAAATTCTTAAACTGGAAGTGAAAATTTGTTTTAGCAGAATAGAAATATGTAACTCTAACTAATCATTTAATTAATTGAACTATGCAAATCCAGGTCCTGGCAGAATGGAAACAAAAGTACGAGGAGGGCCAGGCAGAGCTGGAAGGAGCCCAAAAGGAAGCTCGCTCTCTCAGCACTGAGCTGTTCAAGATGAAGAACTCCTATGAGGAGGCTCTGGATCATCTGGAGACCATGAAGAGAGAAAACAAGAACCTGCAGCGTATGCCATTGTCTCTAAAATTAAATGTCTTACTTGTATGGGTTATTCTAGTACACTTACACGTGAAGTTAAAGAATCTGAGTGATGCTACAAGTTCTGTTGAAAGCATTAAAAAGTGATTCCAAGTTGCATGAGACATTCAGACCTGTTGCATGCTCTGACCCTGAAGGAGAATTATTCCTTTTTCAACGTCCACAAACAAAAGCATGCAGTCTGCCTTGTGGCACAATTATTAATCACATTTTGATTTGTTTGGTCTGTAGAGGAGATCTCAGATCTGACTGAACAGATTGGTGAAACTGGAAAGAGTATTCACGAGCTGGAGAAAGCCAAGAAGACTGTGGAAACTGAGAAGTCCGAGATTCAGTCAGCACTGGAGGAAGCTGAGGTAATATACTGCATATTCAAATTATAGAAATGAACAAATTAATTCAACTAAATCAGATGTATTTCAGTAATTATCAAGTCGTCATATTCATTTTTTAAATTGTTCATAGGGCACACTGGAGCACGAGGAGGCAAAGATTCTCCGTGTTCAGCTTGAGCTCAACCAGGTGAAAGGTGAGGTGGACAGGAAGCTGGCAGAGAAGGACGAGGAGATGGAGCAGATCAAGAGGAACAGCCAGAGGGTGATTGACTCCATGCAGACCACTCTTGATGCTGAGGTCAGGAGCAGGAATGATGCCCTGAGAGTCAAGAAGAAGATGGAGGGAGACCTGAATGAGATGGAGATTCAGCTGAGCCATGCTAACAGGCAGGCTGCTGAGGCCCAGAAACAACTGAGGAATGTCCAGGGACAGCTCAAGGTAGGTTTTCTGATCATTTGGTTAAAGAATAAAAAAGGGTGCAGAAGATTTATTGTTTCTATTTCTTCTGTTGTCAGGATGCTCAACTGCACCTTGATGATGCTGTCAGAGGACAGGAGGACATGAAGGAACAGGTTGCCATGGTGGAGCGCAGAAATGGTCTGATGCTGGCTGAGATTGAGGAGCTGAGAGCTGCTCTGGAGCAGACAGAGAGAGGACGCAAAGTGGCTGAGCAGGAGTTGGTTGATGCTAGTGAGCGTGTCGGACTGCTTCACTCTCAGGTTGGGTTTTAATCATTTAAAAAAGTCTCCCTAAACCAAATAAGTATATGAATGGATTTTCTTTCTTGGATATGACACAAATCAAATTGATTCTGACTCTTAATATTCAGAACACCAGTCTTCTGAACACCAAGAAGAAGCTGGAGGCTGACCTTGTCCAGGTTCAGGGTGAAGTGGATGATGCTGTTCAGGAAGCAAGAAACGCTGAGGACAAAGCCAAGAAGGCTATCACTGATGTGAGTTAATGTAGCAGTAACTGTTTGATGTCATCTTCTTTTATGGGTTCTGTAAATAGTGGGATGGTTTTTCAGTTTAAACTGTACTTAGAGACAATTTATTATTTCAGGCCGCCATGATGGCTGAGGAGCTGAAGAAGGAGCAGGACACCAGCGCCCACCTGGAGAGGATGAAGAAGAACCTGGAGGTCACAGTCAAGGACCTGCAGCACCGTCTGGATGAGGCTGAGAACCTCGCCATGAAGGGTGGCAAGAAGCAGCTCCAGAAACTGGAGTCCAGGGTAAGCGCCATACAGTGTAATTGTTTGTGATTTGCATATTCATTTTCTGATCTTTGTCAATACTTAAATGTTTAAATAATTATTTGTCATCTTTCACAGGTGCGTGAGCTGGAATCTGAAGTTGAAGCTGAGCAGAGACGTGGAGCTGATGCTGTTAAAGGAGTCCGCAAATATGAGAGGAGGGTGAAGGAGCTGACCTACCAGGTGAATATAATCTTACTCTAAAGCCCCATGATTACTCCTTTATTCTATTTTAACATTTCATAAGTAACAATCTTTCATCATTGTAGACTGAAGAGGACAAGAAGAATGTGAACAGACTTCAGGATCTGGTGGACAAGCTGCAGCTCAAAGTCAAGTCTTACAAGAGACAGGCTGAAGAGGCTGTAAGTGAAATGTTTTGTGATCTTACTTATGGGAAAAAAGAACAAATGAGAAATGTCTTCATACTTAAAAAATACTATGGCATTGACTCCACAGGAGGAGCAGGCCAATACCCACCTGTCCAGACTGAGAAAAGTCCAGCATGAGATGGAGGAAGCTCAGGAGCGTGCTGACATCGCTGAGTCTCAAGTCAACAAGCTGAGAGCCAAGAGCCGCGATGCAGGAAAGGTATTTAACCCACGTATTACACAACTTTTATATTTGTCTAGTGGGGTTCTTTATATATTTATTTGTACAATACATTGAAGTTTTAGAAATATATTAGGGTAATTATTAATTTAATTTGAATAATCACATCAGAGAGACTAAATGTTGGTCATATTTGCTTTTTTTCCAGACTGAAAGTGCTGAATAAAGAGACAATATCCTGGATGACTCTGGACCATTAAGCAGAGTCCATAAAATATGTACTAACTGTTGAATTGTCTTTTCATGATGTCTTATATCAATAAATTGTTCCATCCTCATTTAATCATTCATATTCTGTGTTATTTTCTTTTGCGTTTATCTTTAACATACAACACAATAGTCTGATAAGTTTGGGTGGAGAGGTCTTTAATTTCACCATTAACATTTTCCTTTAGCATAGATGATAGCAGTTAGTTAGAGCCTTAAAAGACATCACATTTTACGCAGTAATAGGCAAATATATCCTTCAGAAAATCATTTCATTCCCATTCTTAGGTTAGTTACACAAGGAAATGAATAATAAACATTAAACACTTTTTATGAAACCATTAATAAAAATAATTCCACTATTCTACATAACATGAGATAAATAAACTAGAATATCATCCCATACAATGGAGAAGAATAGAATTGCACATATTTCAAGAATCAATTTAACACAACAGTGTGATAAGTTTGGGTGGAGAGGTCTTTAATTTCACCATTAACTTTTTCCATACCTTGAAAATATTCATGATTTATATGTACAGGACAAAGTTCAGTAAAGTATAGACAAAACTTCTGCTTGGTGTTCCCCGAACGTTTAGCGTAGATGATAGTAGTGTTAGTTAGAACTCTAAAATACATCACATTTTACATAGTAATAGGCAAATATACCCTTCAGAAAAGACTATTAATTCCCATTCTTATGTTAGTTACACAAGGAAAGGAATAATAAACACTTTTTACCAAACCATTACCAGCTTTTTACCAAACTATGAAAATGCTTTCAGTATTCTACATAGCATGAGTTAAATAAACCAGAATATCATCCCATACAATGGAGAAGAATAGAACTGCACATATTTCAAGAACTAAATTAAGTGATTAACAATGAGTCATCTATGGTCTTTAGCTGAAAGTTGTGGAAGGTGAAAGTAATTGTACAACACTAACTCAATACACTGAGCATTATTCTGCAATTTAAGTTGACTAAATGTTGACCTCATCTGTTAATGTACCAATACAAAAATGGTAAATGGTAAATGGCCTTGCTTTTATATAGCGCTTTTCTACCTACTGGTACTCAAAGCGCTTTACAGTCATAGACACATCTACCCATTCGCTCACACAAGCACACACACATTCACACACCAGTGCCACGCACTGGGAGCAACTGGGGGATCAGTGTCTTGCTCAAGGACACTTCAAAAACAAAAGTCATTCAGACAGAGCAGTCCATAATATGTCAAAAGATGACAGACTCAATTTTATTAACAAGCTGTAATGGGTACATTCAACATTAAGTGCCATAAAACAGCATTGACTTAGTCTAGAAAGTGGCTCCTATGCCGCCTTTTCTCTCTGGACTGGGACCCAGTTACTAGCCAATGTTTCATACTGTCGATACTTGAACCCGACGATAAATCTAGACCCCTGATACCTTGTATCCTGGTGAATCTTTTTTATTAGAAATCAAAATGCTGACAAAGTGTGAAAAAGAGAAGAACCAGGTTAGTTTAATTAAAACTGAAGTGTTAATCCAATGATGCACAATAATCTACAATATAGATAATAAAATATAATAAAAAATAAAAATTTGAAGTCAATAGCTAATATAGGACCAGTAGACAATCCTTGCCATATTGGCTGCTACACATTTAAAGCAAGTCAAACATGCTGCATCTCCTTCAAAGAACTGTCAGTGTGCAGAGAACTTTACAGAAAGATTACAGGATGATTTACAAGCGGAATTTCACTGTGCAGCAAGAAACAATGTCAAAATGTCAGCACCTCACTCAAAGGCTTCTTCAAACACTTACTGTACAAGCGTTACATTCTAGATTCATTAGCTATAATAAAATCACTGTCTCTGCCATCTAGTAAAACAGGGCATGTACTGTAGCTGTGGGTATTGCAGAAGCCACACATTACTTATTAAATCAGTCAACAACACAAGCAGCTGGACCACCTTATATGTACTGCAGAAGCCTCTGTCATGTGTTTCTGCTTAGTGACACATGAGGCCACACTTGCTGATGCCTTTCTATTTTTGATGATGTGGTACAACCTCACCCCAGCTGAAAATGTGGGTAGTCATCAAATAAATTAAACAGCCACCCAGCAAATCTGATATCTCCCCCACAGCACATAGCATGCCCATATTTAAAATAAAGTGATTTAGAAGCTGTGGATGTTGTATTTCTCAGACAACCACCCAGTTGCCAGTAACTGAAAAGCATAAAGTCTATTTATTGAAAAGTACAGTAAATTAAGCGTAAAAACTGTAATGTTGGAAATGTTGATACTGAAATGTTGATAGTTATACAGAATGTATTTTATAAATGTTAAATTGAAAGTTAATGGTCGGCCTTCATGATGGACTAGACTAGTTGTGTTAAAAGGAAACAAGCAAACAATTTTTCTTGCACAAGTAGGTTACAGAAGAATAGTTTTCTGATTTATGCCTTATATTATGCATTTCAGTCAAAGTGGTTCAGTTCATTATATATTATACTGTAAATTATCACAAGTAACGTCAGCATTTGGTGTGTTAAAGTTACTCTCAAATTTCAAGGGCTCCCAGGCCGTCAATACAAGGGGAGATTATTGTCACTTCCTGTTTAAATAGCTTTGTTTAACACCCCCCACACTGCACTTTTAATGTTGAGGCAGCATATCACACAAAAATGAGGGTTATCTTATTCTAGGTCCAATGAGGAGACTGCTGGCCTATAGCAGGCTGATTGCTGGATTCAGGCCTGTAACACCTACCCCAAGAACTACACAGAAACACAGACTGAAGGTTTAAAGGAGTTATATTGAACTCACTGAATATCTTCTGCAGCACCGGATCTCAACAGGTAAGTGACACAAAATGAGTATTACACAGAATCAATAGTGTAACCAATACAATCAATGTTCACAGTTACTCAAATGTCTGTTTGACTTAAACCAAAAAAAAATGATAAAGAAAAACCCTCTGAGATCTCAGGTAATGAAAGTAAATTGTCCCAAAAGTTCAAATGAATAAAAAATAAATAAATAAATAAAATGAGTGCACTCAGTCCTACCGCCCTCTTATTAACGAATGTCCAGTGGGGAGTATTGCAGGGGTGGGGGGTGAAGATGTGGATGAAGGTATGAATCGGGGGGACAACCAGGACGGAGATGGAGGTGAAGATGGATGCAGCAGGTGAACCCGGGACCCAGAAGAAGGACTCTACAAAAAAACCAGTCTACACAACCGTGCGGAAAATTACTCATTTTGTCTATAATAATAATAAGTCCATTTGAATGTATTTAAATAAAATTACTGCTTTTCAGTGTCCATTTTACTTTGTTACTACTATTTTTTATGAATTTTGTGAATATAACATTTCCCCATGAACTGGCAACACATCATAGCTCAATAAACCCACATGAATTCACATTTAGCATATAAAAATAATTAACCTCTGTTTTTTTTTTTGTTTTTTTTGCATACAGATCGTGTTATTCATACATAAATCACCTAGATTTTACAGTTTACACAGTGAAAAACATTCTTTTTTAACCCAACACTCAGCTCAGCTGCATGAATTTCTAGTATTGAGGCCTACTGGTCTAGCCTGCACCACGCGGCTATAAAAAACACACACAACCACGAACTAGCACCACAATATTCACAACCAATTAACACATACTTTAACATTGGCGAATCGTTCAGGCTGGTTCAATTCTGTCCCGACTGGTTTTAGAGACTATTCAAGACTAATCGTTCAGTATTTAGCACTCTGATAGCATGCTAATGCGAGCATCAATGGTGACTCACCGGGATTCCTATTGTTTACGTTCGTTCAACTCGAACTCACGGTACACCGATGGTCTCTTCTGTCTCTCGGTCTTCAGTTTTCTGACTTCTGTTAGTTTATTATCAGTTAAACTCTAAGTTCGTTTTTTCTACTTCTTTTCTTCTCTTCCAGCTACTCACACAGCACACCAGACATCGTCGAGAGGGGCTCGCAAAGGTCAGTGCAGAGGTGAGATGCTCACTAGCGTCAGGTTTTCGCGCACCGAAACTCACCTGATTTAAAGAGACAGTAACACAAACGGCTTTGTTCATAGGAGAAGCTATTTTCACTTGTCCTCTCTCATGAAAAAAATATTAAAGAACTGAAATTTTATAGAATACTTTGAACATTAACACATATACCTATAATTAACTATAAACAACCTGGGGTTTATTAACCCTGGTTACACCCTCCCCCTCTTACTGCATGAGTCCCTGCATGCACATTAAACCCTACAAGGGACTTGATAGGGACTACTAGACACTGGGGTAACAATAATGTCCCGCAGGCTTTCAAAAAATGAGGTCATGGCAAGGATCAAAGGTTTCCCCAGCTCATCGTAGGTGAACTTATGTGGAACTCGTCTCTCTCGGTGAGAACGTCTGGGTTCTGATGAGTGGTACTCTTGGACAACATTTATATCCTCTTCAGGCCCTTGAGGGGCAGGTTCATGCTGCTGTCCAGAAGGGACCATCTCACTTTCCTCGTGAACTAGGGAGTTGTTTCCACTCCCTTCCTCTTCAAGTGCATCACACTCTGGAATGTCCACAACGACATGATCCGTAGATTGAGCAAAAGGTGGATCTACGGGTCTGCTTGACTGGTCAGGACTTGACTGTTTGGATGTGAGATGGTGCTGTGAGTGAAAGTCAGGAGCGTTTGGATTGAGTGAGGTCAGGGGTTGTCTTGTGGGTACACACTCCATTTCCTGAACGAAAGGTCCCCATGAAGTGATTTGTGGTGATCCCTCAAAAGCATCATCAATCTCCTCTTCATCTGTCAAATCTCCCTCCACATCACATTCCGCCTGCTGATTCCTCACTTTACAGCTCCTCAAGGTCATTTTCCTTCCTTTGTCTAGCTGTGGTCCCTGCTCTGGAGGTTCCTCAACAGGCAGAAACCCACAGGGCAAAAGCAGGTCTCTATGAAGGGTACGGTGCGACCCACTGCCCTTCTCAGGTTTGACGACATACACAGGTCCACCATCAACTTGTTTCACAACAACGTGAACAGGACGTTCCCACCTGTCAGCCAACTTATGTTTCCCGCGCACGCTGACATTCTTCACCAGGACACGGTCACCTTCAACCAATTCAGCAGCTCTGACTTTGGCATCAAACCGCACCTTGTTTCTCTCTCCTGCTTTCCTGGAACTTTCAGCTGCCAGGGCGTAGCTTTCATGGAGGCGTTGACGCAGGTTCTGCACATATTCCGAATGTGTCTTACGAGTCTCAGTATGAGGTTTGGTGCCCAGGATGAGATCAACTGGGAGGGTCGGCTGCCGGCCAAACATCAACTCATATGGCGAATACCCCGTTGTGTCATTCCGCGTACAATTGTACGCATGTACAAGGGGTTTAACGAAATCTCTCCAGCGTTGTTTGTCCTTCTCCTCCAATGTTCCAAGCATGCTTAGCAGGGTCCTATTAAAGCGCTCAACAGGATTCCCTTGGGGATGATAGGGTGTTGTACGCACCTTATCCGCTCCAATCAACGAACACAACTCTTTGATCGTGTGGGATTCAAAGTCCCTTCCCTGATCACTGTGAAGGCGGCTAGGGAATCCGTAATGGACAAGGAAGTTCTCCCAGAGGGCCCTAGCGACCGTCCTGGCCTTCTGATCCTTCGTTGGCACTGCCACCGCGAACTTCGTGAAATGGTCAGTGATGACCAAGATGTTCCGGGTGTCATGGCTATCAGGTTCGAGGGACAGATAGTCCATGCAGACCAACTGTAATGGGTAAGTTGTTTTGATGTTTACCATAGGTGCCGCTCTCTGCGGTTGAGCTTTCCTCCTGGTACATCTTCCACAGGTTTGACATTTCCTATCGATGGATTCTTTCATCCTTGGCCAATAAAATCTGGCTCTAGCCAGGCTTAGCACACGCTCCGGTCCCAGGTGACCGACTTCATCATGTAACCCATGAAGAGCTCTGTCTCTATACTGTGCAGGCAGCACAAGCTGATAGATGATGTCTCCTCGATCATAGCACCTTCTGTGGAGGATGCCATCTCTGAGTTCAAGCCTGTTCCACTCTCTGAGGAGCAATTTGACCTCAGGCTCCTCAGTGCTTACAGTTTTGAAACTGGGCTTCCGTGCACCATCCAAAAAGGCGATGATTTTCCTTATTGAAGGATCCTCCCTTTGCGCCTTATGCCAACATTCCTTTGTCATGCCAGGCAGAGTAGTTTGGCCTTGGCTAGCAAACAATTCAGGCACTGATGAAGCATCTGTGGCGAGGGACTCTGCAAGGACAGGAAGTTGCGGGGAGATGACAGTGTGGCGATGACAGAGTGCAGAGATGGCATCTGCGGGAACCTCCTTTTCCTCCCCCTCTAGAATGCGTTTTGCCATCGCCTCAATCCTCTCTTTCTCCTGTATGAAGTCCTCGTCTTCCTGAGGTGGAGCCTGCGGCCGTCGAGACAGGCCGTCCGCGTCCCTGTTGGTATGTCCTGCTCGATACTTGATGTTGAATCTGAAAGTTGAAAGGGCAGCCAACCAGCGGTGTCCTGCTGCATCAAGCTTGGCGGAGGTAAGGACATAGGTGAGCGGATTATTGTCCGTCAGAACAGTAAAATCTGTACCGTAGAGGTAGTCATTGAATTTTTCGCAGATCGCCCACTTCAAAGCTAGATACTCTAGTTTGTGAGTTGGGTAATTTTTCTCACTCTTTGATAAGCCTCTACTGGCGTAGGCTATCACACGAAGCTTCCCGCCTTGCTCCTGATAAAGAGCAGCGCCCAGGCCTTCACAACAAGCATCTGTGTGTAGCACGTACGGGAGCCTGGGATCCGCAAAAGCGAGGACAGGAGCTGACGTTAACTTGTCAATGAGTGTTCTGAAAGCGGTCTCGCACTCAGACGTCCACTCTTCATCAAAAGGAGCTTTCGGATGGACACAGTTCTTCGGACGATCTCTTTTGTAGGCCTTACCTCTCTTCTTGGCTGGATAGTATCCAACAGTGAGAGCGTTGAGGGGCTTGGCGATTTTAGAATAGCCTTCCACGAAGCGCCTATAATATCCGGCGAAGCCCAGAAAACGCTTCAGCTCCTCTCTATTCCCAGGACAAGGCCAGTCTTTAAGAGCGGAGACTTTATCTGGATCGGTATGGACTCCTTGAGCATCCACCACATGACCAAGGTATTTCACAGATGACCTAAAAAAATGGCATTTCTCAGGTGACAGTCTTAAGCCATAGTCCTTGAGACGGTGTAATACCTTCATGAGCCTCGTCTCATGCTCTTCGAGTGTCTCTGAGAAGACTATGAGGTCATCTAAAAACACGAGAACCTCACTGAGATGCAGGTCTCCAACACACCTTTCCATGAGGCGCTGGAAAGTGCTAGGAGCGTTGGTCACGCCTTGTGGCATACGGTTAAATTCGTAGAAGCCCAAGGGACACGTGAACGCTGTCTTTGGCTTATCCTCCTCTGCCATCTCCACCTGATAATAGCCAGACCTGAGATCCATCACGGAGAACCACCTTGCTCCACTCAGGGCTGAGAATGTCTCTTCAATATTGGGGAGGGCGTATGCATCTTTTATAGTGCGGGTGTTCAGCTTCCTATAATCGATACACAGCCTAATCTTCCCATTCTTCTTCCTAACCAACACCACTGGTGAGGCGAAGGGGCTCTCAGACTCTCTTATTATTCCAGCATCGAGGAGCTCCCTGAGGTGCTGTTTTACAGCCTCCCTATCGCTTGGGTGTATTGGCCTTGGGCGCTCTTTAAAGGGCGTCTGGTCCTGCAAGCGGATATGGTGCCTCACAGCGGTGGTGTGGCCCAAGGAGAGCTCGTCGACAGCGAAGACCTCTGGGATGGAATTCAGCTGGTCTGAAATTCGCTCCTTCCAATCCTCAGGCATAGGTGAGTCATCAAGATTGAATGAAAGCCTCTCACTTTGCATCTGAGGATCAGTGGTCACGGATTGCATGGCACTCAGGGGCATTGCACTCTGAACAGCAAGAACTTCTCCAATGACACACCTTGGAGGCAGAGTAACACTGTGATCTGCCGTATTTCTGAGAGTGACAGGGATCTTCGTGGAGGCCTTACAGGTGATATTCATAAGTGCACATTCAAGGAACAGTCCGCCAGGTAAGGAAGGAGAGTCAGGGGGTTCAAGGACAAAAGATGTGTTGGGATTTTCCCTCCCAACCCTGACATCCCCAACCACGCACAGCTTGTGCCCTGCTGGAACAGTGACGGGGTACCTCCCATGCAACTTCACAAGACAAGGTTTGTTTTCATTTTCATGTACTTTGGCAACGTATTGGAGAAGCAAGGCAAACTTATCTGACCTCCTCTGGAATGTCAGCCTGTCGTGGTGCATCCCACGCTGGTGGAGTTGCAGCAGAACATTTGTACCGACCAACACTGGAATTCGGCTATTAAACTGGCACTCGGGGACAACAAGCGCTAGGGCAGTTAGCTGCTCCTCCGCACCAGTCACACTGTCGGGGAAGGTTAGAGGGACCTCAACATAGCCGAGGTAAGGTACCGATTGACCTCCCGCCCCCTCAACCTCGAGCAAATGATGAATGGGCTGAATTGGGTAGGATGCCAGGTAGTTGGAACGGAAAGTCTCTGAAATGGTGGTAACTTGAGATCCAGTATCGAGGATAGATTGACATCTTGTGTCCCCTACGGAGACTGTAGAGACACAGCGAGGGCCCACCAGCCCAGGAGGTAATGTGTGGGGAGGCCCACCATCCGGGGTTTCAACTCCCGTTTTCTCTTCCACGTTGTGGGTCATTGCTGTGGGACTTGTCTGATTGACGTCCTCAGCTCCTGGTCGTCCCGTTACAGGAGCCTCTACAAGTTTAAAGATGCTTCAGGGGATCCCTGTCGTGCCCAGAATCTGTCACGCTTTTCCCTGAGTTCTGCATTCTTTTTCCGTACAAGACCAGGGTTAGGTTCATTGGTGCAATTTGCGGCAATGTGGCCGTCTTCTCCACACTTAAAGCAGAACCACGGTCTTGGTTGAGTGGGAGTTTGGGGCGTCGAAGGATTTGTGACATGGACTCCTAAGCTTCCTCTTTGCAAGGGCGTCTCCTTCCTTGTTGAACTGCTGGGGGGCCCTTCACGTTTGAATTCATTTCTCTCTTTGTGTAGCAGTTGTGCAACTTGTTTCCGAAGTTCTGCGACTTCCCTTTCAAGTTTGGAACTTGCATCAGGCTTTTTGGTAACTGTGACACTAGGTTCCTCATCAAATGCTGGAAGGCTCATGACTGAATGAACATGTGCTGCAGCCTTTGTGCTTCCTAGATGTTTTTTCATTCTGTCCATCTTAGCAGCCCGCCGGTCCTCTTCTGTTCTCAATAGGAGCAGTAATTCTGGGAAAGAGGGGGGGCTAGTTTTCCTGTGTTCAAGCTGGAGGCCAATGATCAAACTCTGGTCCCAGCACCCTCGACAAAATTGCCTGAGTAAGTACTTATCTGATTCTGCAGGCGAAACTCCCCCTCTGGAGATGGCTTTAGTGAGAAGGGTTTGGAGGCGGTTTAGGTAGACAGAGGGCTTCTCCCCAGAATTCTGGTTTGAACCCAAAAACGTCGCAAATAGCTCTTCTCCATCCTCTACTACTCCAAATGCAGATTCAAGCTGAGTGAGGTAAGCTGCAGGTGGTGCACTTGTTCCAAGAGGCTTGACAATGTCAGCAGCTGGGCTAAGAAGACTCTCCAAGATCCTTCTTACCTTTTGGGAGTCGGATAATGAAATATCATTAAGAAGAAGGTCCACCTGAGTGCGCCAGGCATCGTAATCTACTTCGCCGGTTGGCTTTGGAAGTCGTCCCGAGAAGGTCCGGACTCTGCTCTGGCTGAAGCTAGATGGTGTTGCATCACTGCGAATGAAATGTTCAACGATAACCTTCTGGACTTGAGGTGGATTAATTGCGCTCGCACTCAGAAGTGAAGGACTTGTGGGGGAGCTGAGGTGGGGAGAAGCAGAAGCTGGATCAGCTGGGCTTGGCTCAGGCCTGTCAGCTGGACCTTCATCAGTTGCTCTACTGTCACTACTTGCTGCAGGAACAGGCTGATCTGACAGTTGGAGGTGAGTATCGGGGCTCAGTGGGGGATCTGGTGGGACGCGTTCTAACTCCTGCTGAAGCACATTCCAAAAACCAGCTTTACTGCTCCCAGCAAGAGTGCTCAGGTCAGCTAAGCATCTTTGGGCTAACTCTCTCCCAAGCTCCTCTTGACACATCTCACGAATAGTCCTCACATGCCAGGTGATGTTGGGGTCACGGGGGCTAGGCACATGTCCAAGGTTTGCAGGATCAAGCCTTGAAATTGTCTGCTCTGAGGAGTACTCTACAAGGGTTCTGGCTTTTGGCTTATCTGGCACATCAGGAACCCTGACCATTTTCTTTATGTCCCCGATAATCTTAAAGAAGTCGGTTATTTCTTCGTCAGTATACTGTTCATCTATGCCCGTAACATAAAGGCAACTAGGTCCATGTACATCAAACCGGTTGCAAAGATCCATTTTATCATGCACTTAAGTTTACTGAGTTTTATGGTCAATGATAATTTGCACGACACATCAACTAAACTCTAACGTCTGTGTGAGACTACTTATTTCAGACTATTTGGGGTAGGATCTAACTTAACCTACAGCAGTCTCCTGGCTGGCTCGCCACTTTTAACACCCCCCACACTGCACTTTTAATGTTGAGGCAGCATATCACACAAAAATGAGGGTTATCTTATTCTAGGTCCAATGAGGAGACTGCTGGCCTATAGCAGGCTGATTGCTGGATTCAGGCCTGTAACACCTACCCCAAGAACTACACAGAAACACAGACTGAAGGTTTAAAGGAGTTATATTGAACTCACTGAATATCTTCTGCAGCACCGGATCTCAACAGGTAAGTGACACAAAATGAGTATTACACAGAATCAATAGTGTAACCAATACAATCAATGTTCACAGTTACTCAAATGTCTGTTTGACTTAAACCAAAAAAAAATGATAAAGAAAAACCCTCTGAGATCTCAGGTAATGAAAGTAAATTGTCCCAAAAGTTCAAATGAATAAAAAATAAATAAATAAATAAAATGAGTGCACTCAGTCCTACCGCCCTCTTATTAACGAATGTCCAGTGGGGAGTATTGCAGGGGTGGGGGGTGAAGATGTGGATGAAGGTATGAATCGGGGGGACAACCAGGACGGAGATGGAGGTGAAGATGGATGCAGCAGGTGAACCCGGGACCCAGAAGAAGGACTCTACAAAAAAACCAGTCTACACAACCGTGCGGAAAATTACTCATTTTGTCTATAATAATAATAAGTCCATTTGAATGTATTTAAATAAAATTACTGCTTTTCAGTGTCCATTTTACTTTGTTACTACTATTTTTTATGAATTTTGTGAATATAACATTTCCCCATGAACTGGCAACACATCATAGCTCAATAAACCCACATGAATTCACATTTAGCATATAAAAATAATTAACCTCTGTTTTTTTTTTTCTTTTTTTTGCATACAGATCGTGTTATTCATACATAAATCACCTAGATTTTACAGTTTACACAGTGAAAAACATTCTTTTTTAACCCAACACTCAGCTCAGCTGCATGAATTTCTAGTATTGAGGCCTACTGGTCTAGCCTGCACCACGCGGCTATAAAAAACACACACAACCACGAACTAGCACCACAATATTCACAACCAATTAACACATACTTTAACATTGGCGAATCGTTCAGGCTGGTTCAATTCTGTCCCGACTGGTTTTAGAGACTATTCAAGACTAATCGTTCAGTATTTAGCACTCTGATAGCATGCTAATGCGAGCATCAATGGTGACTCACCGGGATTCCTATTGTTTACGTTCGTTCAACTCGAACTCACGGTACACCGATGGTCTCTTCTGTCTCTCGGTCTTCAGTTTTCTGACTTCTGTTAGTTTATTATCAGTTAAACTCTAAGTTCGTTTTTTCTACTTCTTTTCTTCTCTTCCAGCTACTCACACAGCACACCAGACATCGTCGAGAGGGGCTCGCAAAGGTCAGTGCAGAGGTGAGATGCTCACTAGCGTCAGGTTTTCGCGCACCGAAACTCACCTGATTTAAAGAGACAGTAACACAAACGGCTTTGTTCATAGGAGAAGCTATTTTCACTTGTCCTCTCTCATGAAAAAAATATTAAAGAACTGAAATTTTATAGAATACTTTGAACATTAACACATATACCTATAATTAACTATAAACAACCTGGGGTTTATTAACCCTGGTTACATTTGCATTTTTAAAACCTGGTCATTTCCATTACCAACACTAACTCACAGGACTTAATGAGTACAGGCCCGCTGCCCTGACTTCTGTGGTAATGAAGTCATTTGAGCACCTTGCCCTGCCCTACCTGAAGGGCATCACTGACCCCTTCCTGGACCCCCTGCAGGTCTGTAGATGATGCAGTAAACCTGGCTCTCCACTTCGTCCTCCAGCACCTGGACAGGATCCTGTTTGTGGACTTCAGCTTTAACACCATCATCCCAGCCTTGCTGTAGGACAAGGTCTCCCAGCTGAGTGTGCCTGACTCCATCTGCAGGTGGATCACAGACTTCCTTTCAGAAAGGAGGCAACACGTGAGGCTGGGAAAACTCAACTCTGAGTCATGGACCATCAATACTGGTTCCCCTCAAGGCCGTGTTCTTTCTCCTCTGCTCTTCTTCCTCTACCCCACAGCTGGTACTGTGGTTGCCTCATCTAAATTAAAATTAAGATACTGATGACTGTGAAATGCATTGTAATCAAAATTAAAAGAGATTGTGATCCACCAAACAGAGGGCTCCTACTATGGTTACTATTGCTAACCCACTTCAGGTTAAACGAATACATTGAGCAGCTTAACTCTTTTGTCAATAAAACTGCAATAGTTTTCAATTTTGGTTTTCCTTATGTTTCATGTTTTAATTTGTAATCAGTTTTCTTGTTGAATTTAAGTTTTACTTCCTGTCTGTTTCACTTACCTATCTTGCCTTGTCTCTTATGTCTTTTGTGAGTGCCTTTCCCTTTGTCCTCGATCAAGCCATCTGTGATGTCACCCTTGTTTAGATACCTTTCATTTGCTCATGTTCTCATCTTGGTTTTGGTTCTCACCTGTTTTTGGATACCCTGCCTTTCTTTCAGCATCTTTTTGTTCCTGTTTCGTAAGTTGCCATTACATTCTACTTTGAGAGCTACTCCTGCCTCCCCTTAGTGCCTGCATTTGGGTCCTCCCTCGCTTGGGTCCAACATGACCAGAAATGAGACAGAACGACTTCATCACTATGGACCCAGCAGACACTATCTTTTTTTGACGAGGCCCTAGAAAGAAGGCAGGTGGTTTTGGCCTATTTTGTCCAAATGTTGGACTTTAAGCCATGGCTGAGACCTGAGCCTCTCTTTGGAGGAATTCGGCTAGCCATGATGGCCCTACAGGAAAGCATGGCCCGCATTGACGGCATAATTCCAGGCCTACCAGCCACCAGCCTGCTGCAAACCAAACTGCTTACCACATGCCGGTGGTTCCCTGGTCTACTAGAGGCCAAAATGCTAGTCCCCAGCAAACTGCCTCAATTCCTGATTCTCCTGACCTCCCAGTGTCCTGGTATGGTGAAGTCCCCTTGCTACTTATACTTCACAACTTATATATTATATGAATCTGGACAGGCACAGATCGCAATGGTTATTTTTTCCACTGCATTTCATTAATCCATTGTCAAGAGATATATAACATTTGCTGAGCTGGAGGCCAGTTTTACTTTTTCTAAAAACTTTGATTTAAACTTGTATGTACTTATATTTATGCTTATATGCTATACTTTGTACAATGCTACTTCCTTTGTTTTGTTTTCTTTTGCCTGTGAAGCCTTTACTCTTTCATTTAAAGTTCCAGTTAGAAACAAATAAAACTTTTTGCATGGGTTATACAATTATGTTACTGGCAGTTACTGTTACTGGATTTTTTTTTTTTCAATAAGAAATGTATACAGTTGCTTAGGGTTTAAGGCGTTAAGGAATTCCATTTGTGCTCATGGGGCTACAGTGCAGAACCTTAATTATATTTTTAGGAATGCTGTAACTTTAATTGGAGTTAAACTCTTGATTCTGCACACATGGCATAGTGTTATAACATTAGACTGCATTATCAGCAAGATACTCATCTGTAAGACCAGGGCTTGAACACGCGGAGCAGATCAGTCCATTTCCTGTTTTGGTTGTGGCCCCTTCTTCATCCCATGTGTCTCCTCTGCACTTTTCTTGAAATTCTACCTGGACAAAACAACAAACGTGGGGGGAAATTTTGCAGTTGCCTTATGCCTTAATAAATATTTTAAGACATTAAAACACTTTAAACATGGGATATAGTGTTAACAGCATGTCTTAATGTGTCCTATAATTATATCCTTCTCTGTAAGCCAAACATGAATCTCTCCATCCTTCCTTGGCGGGTTTTATTTTTGACCACGCTAATACCTCGTGCTCTGCTGGTATGATAGCAAATCCATGCAAAACTGATCCTGGATATGATCCCAGACATTCTCTTCACTAAATCATTTTAATGAAGGGAGCTTTTAAAACATAAAAGTTAAATTAAATCCTGCACCTTTTCATTCCTCACAGTAAAACATAAGTGATATTTGTGAGCAACATTTTTGTGGTTGGCAATCCTGATTAAACACCTTTGCCAAGAGACATATAACACTTGTCCAGCATTAATGGAAAGTCCGTCAGCCTGAATTTTATTTCAGATATCTAAGATGTCCTGTAACTATACACCAGTGGCATTTCAAAGCTTCTCCAAATTTAAACCTCATTACTGCCTGTGATATTAAAATCACCAAGACATATGGATCCCTATTATAAAATGTGTCAGTTTAAATTAATTTCACCTTCTAGATTTATTGGAATAAATAATCTGCAAAGAGCCCAGTGCACTTCTACAATTTACCAGTGGGCTTACTGTGGACATAACTGGTTTATAAGCATACTCAATAACATTGTCAGCATATTTTTATATATTTTTTCTTTTACTGAAAGGTTAGAATTATATTAATTGTCATGGATGTTTTGGTATTTGAGATTTTTTATTTTTCTATTTTTTATTTTTTTTGTGGTACAAAATAGAATATGAGGTGCAAGTAAAAGCTTTTTTTCTTCCTAAAATGCAGGAAAAACACATTATTAGTTTTAATACAGCAAAGTAAAATATTTAATTTTTATGATTTATATGTAGAAAGTGAAACATGATTATTAAATTATTTTTGACCATATCAGTATCAATCAACAAGGTGTCGGACATTCCTGACCAAATTGAGTAAGGCTGAGTAGGACTGGGGAGGCAGAGCCGTGTATAAAACCAGCAGCCCAGGACGTTCGCTCTAACTGACAGGCATCTAAGACAGGTGAGTGCAATAAATTCTTCTGCTATAATTCTATACTTTGTCTCTGTTATATTATTATATGTACCGTATTATTGATAATTATTAAGATACCTGTATCAGTGTTTACTGATAATTGTATCTATATTATATTAAAATCTTTTATTTAATTACAGAACTAACAAAAACGTATAATGGTCTACTTTAAACTTTATTTTGTAGCACCCTGACATACTCAAGAGACCAAGATTTTGTTTAGCATCAGCTGAGGTAAATTACTAGTTTTATTTGTATATTTGTAATTATTATTTTTATTCAAATAAAAGGTCAGTTGTAGATTTAGTAGAAAAGAAAGATATTCTTTATGAGTAAAATCTCTTATGTTTTCAGCCTCCACTAAAGTGTCATCATGAGCACAGACGCAGAGATGGAGCAGTATGGCCCGGCGGCCATTTACCTCCGGAAGCCAGAAAAGGAGAGGATTGAGGCTCAAACCGCTCCTTTTGATGCCAAAACTGCGTACTTTGTGACTGATCCTGATGAGATGTACGTCAAGGGTAAACTAATCAAAAAAGAGGGTGGAAAAGCCACAGTTGAGACAGATGGAGGAAAGGTAGGTGAAAAGTTGTTTCATTTTAATGTCATGTTTTTTGTCATGCTGTTCTTATAAATACTCATTTGTTATATGTTTGGATAAAATAATGCTTTGGTGATTATTTCCTGTTCAGACTGTCACCCAGGAACCCTCCAAAGTTCGATAAGATGGAGGACATGGCCATGATGACCCACCTCAATGAGCCTTCTGTGCTGTATAACCTCAAAGAGCGTTATGCATCATGGATGATCTACATGAGTTTTTAATTTGCTTGGATGCAATTTAACTATCATGTGGGTCTGCATATGTTCAAATATAATATATTCTCGCCACAACAGACCTACTCTGGGTTGTTCTGTGTCGTCGTGAATCCCTACAAGTGGCTTCCTGTGTATGACGCTGTCTGCGTAGCAGCATACAGAGGCAAGAAGAGGATTGAGGCTCCACCCCACATCTTCTCCATCTCTGACAATGCCTATCAGTTCATGCTCACAGGTATGACCAAGTTAGTGTTAGAAGAAGACAAAATAAAGTTATGTGTGATTATTGAAGGGAAAAAAAATTAACTCATGTATGTTTGTATTTTAGATCGTGAGAACCAGTCTGTCCTGATTACGTGAGTATAACACAAACCGTGTCCAAATCTAAATCTTTAGAGACTTCCTAATATTGGAGCTAAATCTTTCCAACATGTCTCTAATACCCCCAGTGGAGAATCTGGTGCCGGAAAGACTGTCAACACCAAACGTGTCATCCAGTACTTCGCAACAATTGCTGCTCTTGGAGCTAAGAAGAGTGAGCCTACACCTGGCAAGATGCAGGTAAATGCAGTGGAGAAAGTGTTTTTCAGATAGAAGTTTGTACGAATGCACAGCTCATGTAACTCAAATCTTCTCTTCCAGGGCTCCCTTGAGGACCAAATTGTTGCAGCCAACCCTCTGCTGGAGGCCTACGGCAATGCCAAGACTGTGAGGAATGATAACTCCTCTCGTTTCGTAAGTGATCACATCGAGGAAACATTCTAAGACATTAACTAATTGCTCTTATACAATATAATGCTAATAAAGATGTGACTTTCTAGGGTAAATTCATCAGGATCCACTTTGGTTCCACTGGAAAGCTGGCTTCAGCTGATATTGAAACATGTAAGTTTGAATTATTTCCATTGTGTAAGTGGAGTGCTTTCCCATTGTAGTGTCATGCATTGTTTGATCTTCATTCTTTTTATCTCACAGATCTGCTGGAGAAGTCCCGTGTCACTTTCCAGTTGTCTGCTGAGAGGAGCTACCATATCTTCTATCAGCTGATGACTGGCCACAAGCCAGAGCTCCTGGGAATGTTAATAGACTTTTGAAGAATAACATTCATTCATTCATCTTCTGTTCCTGTTAAGGGTTGCAGGGTCTGCTGGAGCCTATCCCAGCTGTCAGTCGCCAGTCTATCGCAGGGCCAACACAGAGAGACAGACAACCATTCACACTCACACTCACACCTACGACCGATTTAGAATCACCAATTAACCAAATTCCACACAGAAAGGCCTAGTCGGCCCTTGGACCTTCTCACTGTGAGGCATCAGTGCTAACCACCTCGCCACTGCGCCGCCTGAAGAATAACATTCTAATAAAATGAAATACATAATAGATAATCTCATGTATTTCATTTCTACTCTTCCAGAGGCTCTTCTGATCACCACCAACCCCTATGACTATCCAATGATTAGTCAGGGTGAAATCACTGTCAAGAGCATCAATGATGTGGAGGAGTTCATTGCAACAGATGTGAGTCTGCAATTTAGTTGAACCAATAGCATACTTAAGAAAGCTGGAGGATAGCTTTCAAATACTAATTATTTAATACTTTTGCCTAACCTGTATTACAGACTGCTATTGATATCTTGGGCTTCAGCGCTGAGGAGAAAATAGGCATCTACAAGCTGACTGGTGCTGTGATGCACCATGGAAGCATGAAATTCAAGCAGAAGCAGCGTGAGGAGCAGGCTGAACCAGATGGCACTGAGGGTAATTGATAAAATAATTCCATTCACACATTACCAGTTTTCTTTTGACGAATATGCTGTGAAATTAATGAGTTTTCAGTATGCATTGTGTTTTTCTCCATCAGTGGCTGATAAAATCGCCTACCTCCTGGGTCTGAACTCAGCTGATATGCTGAAGGCTCTGTGCTACCCAAGAGTCAAGGTCGGAAATGAGATGGTCACCAAAGGTCAGACTGTCCCACAGGTAATGAAATGATAACTGATTCGTCAAAGACTATCAAATATTTTAATTTTCACATCAACATATTATTCTGAAAATGATCAATGTTAAAATCTCTTTATAGGTCAACAATGCTGTCAGTGCTCTGTGCAAGTCTATCTATGAGAAAATGTTCTTGTGGATGGTCATCCGTATCAATGAGATGTTGGACACAAAGCAGCCCAGACAGTTCTTCATTGGAGTGTTGGATATCGCTGGATTTGAGATCTTTGATGTGAGAAGATAAAAAATATCTGAGCAGTTTTAAAGCTCAACAATGTTTTGCCATGATATTTATTAATTGTCTGTAATTACAGTTCAACAGCTTGGAGCAGCTCTGCATCAACTTCACAAATGAGAAACTGCAACAGTTCTTCAACCATCACATGTTTGTTCTGGAGCAAGAGGAGTACAAGAAAGAAGGCATTCAATGGGAGTTCATTGACTTTGGTATGGACTTGGCTGCCTGCATTGAGCTTTTTGAGAAGGTAAGACAAATATGTCAATTAGGAGTATTACATAACTGTTTTATGACTGCCTGCTAAATTGTTGATTGTTTCTAACATTACAGTAAATGATGTTTTCTCAGCCAATGGGCATCTTCTCCATCCTTGAAGAGGAGTGCATGTTCCCCAAGGCCTCTGACACAACTTTCAAGAACAAGCTGCATGATCAGCATCTTGGAAAGACCAAGGCCTTTGAGAAACCAAAGCCTGGCAAGGGCAAGGCTGAGGCTCACTTCTCCCTGGTTCACTATGCTGGAACAGTGGACTACAATATCACTGGCTGGCTGGACAAGAACAAGGACCCACTGAACGACTCGGTGGTTCAGCTTTACCAGAAGTCTTCTAACAAGCTGCTGGCCTTCCTGTATGCAGCCCATGCTTCAGCTGAGGGTAAGGAATAAGAAAAAGAGTTATCAGGCACTCCAGTGTCCAGTGCAGATGGTATAGCTCATTCTGGTAAAAGTACTGGATAAATAATGCAGACTAATAGACATAGTGTGTGAAGTATTGTGCATTTTTAAATAGAGATTTTCTAATCAAAGACACATAGTTGAAAACAAAATTGTAACATGGTAGGATCAACACTTTGTGATTTCACATCAAGTTCAGTATATTCGTAGTTACATTTCTAGAAAGAAGTTAATTACTGCTCTTTAACAGTAATATATTCTCCTCAAAGAAAATAGTTGATGATATTTCTACACCATTATTTATTTAGAAATGAAATCCAATATTTTTTGAAACAGAGGCTTCAGGTGGTGGCGGCAAGAAGGGTGGCAAGAAGAAGGGTGGCTCCTTCCAGACTGTGTCTGCTCTTTTCAGAGTATGTAGAAGTTTGTGAAAAAAAATGAAAAGAAAAAGTATATATTGAGCTATTGCTGACCTGTTATGTAATGATGTTGATCCACAGGAGAACTTAAGCTGATGACCAACTTGAGGAGCACTCATCCTCACTTTGTCCGTTGCCTGATTCCCAATGAGACAAAGACCCCAGGTATAGAAGCCTGTAGTTTTACTGGAATAAAGCTACTAGAAATGCTGCATGGTCATATAAAGAATATTTTTAACTTCATGAATTTCCAACTCTTAGGTCTGATGGAGAACTTCTTGGTCATCCACCAGCTGAGGTGTAACGGTGTGCTGGAGGGTATCAGGATCTGAAGAAAAGGCTTCCCCAGCAGAATCCTCTATGGTGACTTCAAGCAGAGGCGAGTTAATAAGCAATCCAAGGTCATCACATATGTATTTTGATGATTAAGATGGGAGGAAATTATAAGTAAAAATACATTTTTTCTCTTGTAGATACAAAGTATTGAATGCCAGTGTCATCCCTGAGGGACAGTTCATTGACAACAAGAAAGCTTCAGAGAAGCTGCTGGGCTCCATTGATGTTGACCACACTCAGTACAAGTTTGGACACACTAAGGTACAATTGGACAGTATCAATACGTTTGACCTGTCGACACTGTTTATCTAGTTGTATCAACTGTTCTGATGCTTAATTTCATTAACTGGACGAAATAGGTGTTCTTCAAAGCTGGTCTGCTGGGTACCCTTGAGGAGATGAGAGACGAGAAACTGGCTGAGCTGGTGACCATGACTCAGGCTCTCTGCAGAGGATATGTTATGAGGAAGGAGTTTGTTAAGATGATGGAGAGGAGGTAGGATTATCAAAGAGTGCTATAAACTGTTCTATCTGGGGACACATTTTACATTATATTTTGTATTACTTACTTCTTATTTTAATGTAGAATTTTTTTTTACATATATATGTGCGTGTGTATTTATTTTCATTTTTATATATTAGTCTTTTTTTTTTTTCAGAGAATCTATCTTCTCCATCCAGTACAACATTCGTTCATTCATGAATGTGAAGAACTGGCCATGGCTGAAACTGTACTTCAAGATTAAGCCTCTATTGAAGAGTGCTGAGACAGAGAAGGAACTGCAGCAGATGAAGGAGAACTATGATAAGATGCAGTCAGACCTGGCTGCTGCTCTGGCCAAGAAGAAGGAACTGGAGGAGAAGATGGTTTCCCGGCTGCAGGAGAAGAATGACCTGCAACTTCAAGTGGCTGCAGTAAGTAGTAAACAACGGCAATTTTGATTACAACCCATCTGTACAGAACCATAACCAAAAAAATGATTGTCTTTGTTCACACAAAAGAAAAAATCGTGATGATTTTGACATTTTAAAATGTTTGTTTCACTTGTGCTATAGGAAGTTGAGAATCTCTCTGATGCAGAGGAAAGGTGTGAGGGGCTCATTAAGAGCAAGATCCAGCTGGAAGCCAAACTCAAAGAGACATCTGAGAGACTGGAGGATGAAGAGGAAGTCAATGATGAGCTGACTGCCAAGAAGAGGAAGTTGGAGGATGAATGCTCTGAGCTGAAGAAAGACATTGATGACTTGGAGCTCACCTTGGCTAAAGTGGAGAAAGAGAAACATGCCACAGAAAACAAGGTTCCATTTACTTTTACTTAATAGTTCAAGCACTTTCTATACACTGAAATTAGACAGTAAATGTAACTGTTCCGCTTTCAGGTGAAAAACCTGACTGAGGAGATGGCATCTCAAGATGAGGCCATTGCCAAGTTAACCAAGGAGAAGAAAGCCCTCCAAGAGGCTCATCAGCAAATACTGGATGATCTCCAGGCAGAGGAAGACAAAGTCAACACTCTGACCAAGGCCAAGACAAAGCTGGAACAGCAAGTGGACGATGTGAGGAAATATTGCTATTGAAGTTTTAATTACTTTGGGTTTAAGGATAGGTCCATTATAAAAATACAATACTTTTCTTTTTATTTCAAAAGCTTGAGGGCTCATTGGAGCAAGAGAAGAAGCTCCGCATGGACCTTGAGAGAGCCAAGAGGAAGCTTGAAGGAGATCTGAAACTGGCCCAGGAATCCATAATGGATCTGGAGAATGATAAGCAGCAATCTGATGAGAAAATCAAAAAGTATTTTGTTTTGTTTTGTTTTGTTTTGTTTTTTAATTATTTCTCAATGCTAGTCACGTGGCACAAGGGATAGGTTCTAAACAAGCAGTGCAGTGACATTGTGAGGCAATATGATTCAGAGCAATAGCGCTGTTGGTAATTTACTTATGTAGATAGTGCTCTTGTTCTTCGTTTCCAGGAAGGACTTTGAAATCAGCCAGCTCCTCAGCAAGATTGAGGATGAACAGTCCCTTGGTGCCCAGCTTCAGAAGAAGATCAAGGAACTCCAGGTAACATTGTTTTTACATGATTGTCAAACACATTGAATACTCAGGACTTAGAAAGCCCACTGAATGATTCTGTCCTCAATTCTAGGCTCGTATTGAGGAGCTGGAAGAGGAGATTGAGGCTGAGAGGGCTGCTCGGGCTAAGGTAGAGAAGCAGAGAGCTGACCTCTCCAGGGAGCTTGAGGGGATCAGTGAGAGGCTTGAGGAAGCTGGTGGAGCAACAGCCGCTCAGATTGAGATGAACAAGAAGCGTGAGGCTGAGTTCCAGAAACTGCGTCGTGACCTTGAGGAGTCAACCCTGCAGCATAAAGCTACTGCAGCAGCTCTCCGCAAGAAGCAGGCTGACAGCGTTGCAGAGCTGGGAGAGCAGATCGACAACCTCCAGCGTGTCAAGCAGAAGCTGGAGAAAGAGAAGAGCGAGTACAAGATGGAGATTGATGACCTCTCCAGCAACATGGAGGCTGTTGCCAAATCAAAGGTGAATGTTTTTTTTTTTATCTGAATATGTTGTTTGAAATGTATGGAAATGCACAAGATACATCATGTTTTCTTTGTGTAGGGCAACTTGGAGAAAATGTGCAGAACTCTTGAGGACCAGCTGAGTGAGCTCAAAGCCAAAAATGATGAGAATGTTCGTCAGCTGAATGACATTAATGCACAGAAGGCAAGACTTCAGACTGAGAACGGTAAGTGTAATCTAATAATAAACTGATCTGTCCACCAAGTGAATCAGATATGACATGTTTGCTTAAATAGTATTTTATAGATAGAAATACTTCAAACTGAGAAAAGAGTAACTCCAGAAATAACACATGAACACTTTGTTATTCAGGTGAGTTTTCCCGCCAGCTTGAGGAGAAAGAAGCTCTTGTTTCTCAGCTAACCAGAGGCAAGCAGGCATTCACTCAGCAGATTGAGGAGCTTAAGAGGCACATTGACGAGGAAGTTAAGGTATGAAACGTTTATATCTCCTTTTATATCATTACAAATAAACATTGTTAAATAATTAGTAAAAGTCACTCAGAGACTTCACTTCCTATTTTTGGTACATTTTAACCAACACTACTTACCACCCATTATTAGCCATGCGATAGACTGGCGACCTGTCCAGTGTGTACGCTGCCACCCGCCCAGTGATAGCTGGGACCTGCTCAGAGAATGTCTGACATTGACTTTGTTTTCAACAGGCCAAGAATGCCCTGGCCCATGCTGTTCAGTCAGCCCGTTAAGACTGTGATCTGCTCAGAGAGCAGTTTGAGGAGGAGCAGGAGGCCAAGGCTGAGCTGCAGAGAGGAATGTCCAAGGCCAACAGTGAAGTTGCTCAGTGGAGATCCAAATATGAGACCGATGCTATCCAGCGTACTGAGGAGTTGGAGGAGGCCAAGTAAATCACTACTATTTCTTCATTCAAACCAGCTTTTACTCAAATTATTTCATTACATATTCTTCTTCACTACAGGAAAAAGCTTGCCCAGTGACTGCAGGATGCTGAGGAATCCATTGAAGCTGTGAACTCCAAGTGTGCCTCTTTGGAGAAGACCAAGCAGAGGCTGCAGGGTGAGGTGGAGGACCTCATGATTGATGTGGAGAGAGCTAATTCTCTGGCTGCCAACCTTGACAAGAAGCAGAGGAACTTTGATAAGGTAAATTCTTAAACTGGAAGTGAAAATTTGTTTTAGCAGAATAGAAATATGTAACTCTAACTAATCATTTAATTAATTGAACTATGCAAATCCAGGTCCTGGCAGAATGGAAACAAAAATACGAGGAGGGCCAGGCAGAACTGGAGGGAGCCCAGAAGGAAGCTCGCTCTCTCAGCACTGAGCTGTTCAAGATGAAGAACTCCTATGAGGAGGCTCTGGATCATCTGGAGACCATGAAGAGAGAAAACAAGAACCTTTAGCGTATGCTATTGTCTCTAAAATTAGATTTATTTATTTATTTTCTAAATCTTACTTGTATGGGTTATTCTAGTACACTTACATGTGAAGTTAAAGAATCTGAGTGATGCTACAAGTTCTGTTGAAAGCATTAAAAAGTGATTCCAAGTTGTAGGAGACATTCAGACCTGTTGCACGCTCTGACCCTGAGGGAGAATTATTCCTTTTAACATCGACAAACAAAAGTATTCAATCTGCCTTGTTGTACAATTATTAATCACATTTTAATTTTATTTTTACCATTTGTTTGGTCTGTAGAGGAGATCTCAGATCTTACTGAACAGATTGGTGAAACTGGAAAGAGTATTCACGAGCTGGAGAAAGCCAAGAAGACTGTGGAAACTGAGAAGTCCGAAATTCAGTCAGCACTGGAGGAAGCTGAGGTAATATACTGCATATTCAAATTATAGAAATGAACAAATTAATTCAACTAAATCAGATGTATTTCAGTAATTATCAAGTCATCATATTCATTTTTATTTTTTTTAAATTATCCAAAGGGCACTCTGGAGCACGAGGAGGCAAAGATTCTCCGTGTTCAGCTTGAGCTCAACCAGGTGAAAGGTGAGGTGGACAGGAAGCTGGCAGAGAAGGACGAGGAGATGGAGCAGATCAAGAGGAACAGCCAGAAGGTGATTGACTCCATGCAGACCACTCTTGATGCTGAGGTCAGGAGCAGGAATGATGCCCTGAGAGTCAAGAAGAAGATGGAGGGAGACCTGAATGAGATGGAGATTCAGCTGAGCCATGCTAACAGGCAGGCTGCTGAGGCCCAGAAACAACTGAGGAATGTCCAGGGACAGCTCAAGGTTGGTTTTCTGATCATTTGGTTAAAGAATAAAAAAGGGTCCAGAAGATTTATTGTTTCTATTTCTTCTGTTGTCAGGATGCTCAACTGCACCTTGATGATGCTGTCAGAGGACAGGAGGACATGAAGGAACAGGTTGCCATGGTGGAGCGCAGAAATGGTCTGATGCTGGCTGAGATTGAGGAGTTGAGAGCTGCTCTGGAGCAGACAGAGAGAGGACGCAAAGTGGCTGAGCAGGAGTTGGTTGATGCTAGTGAGCGTAGTGAGACTGCTTCACTCTCAGGTTGGGTTTTATACATTTAAAAAAGTGTCCCTAAACCAAATAAATATATGAATGTGTTTTCTTTCTTAGATATGACATATAAAAATCAAATCGATTGTGACTCTTAATATTCAGAACACCAGTCTTCTGAACACCAAGAAGAAGCTGGAGGCTGACCTTGTCCAGGTTCAGGGTGAAGTGGATGATGCTGTTCAGGAAGCAAGGAACGCTGAGGACAAAGCCAAGAAGGCTATCACTGATGTGAGCTAACGTAACAGTAACTGTTTAATGTCATCTTCTTTCATGGGTTCTGTAAATAGTGGGATGGTTTTTCAGTTTAAACTGTACTTAGAGACAATTTATTATTTCAGGCCGCCATGATGGCTGAGGAGCTGAAGAAGGAGCAGGATACCAGTGCGCACCTGGAGAGGATGAAGAAGAACCTGGAGGTCACAGTCAAGGACCTGCAGCACCGTCTGGATGAGGCTGAGAACCTCGCCATGAAGGGTGGCAAGAAGCAGCTCCAGAAACTGGAGTCCAGGGTAAACACTACATACTGTGTATATATACTGCATTTTCTGTGTACTGTAAAAAAAAAAAAAATCTTTTTTCTCTGTACTCAGATAATTTTTTATTCATCATTACATTACAGGTGCGTGAGCTGGAATCTGAAGTTGAAGCTGAGCAGAGACGTGGAGCTGATGCTGTTAAAGGAGTCCGCAAACATGAGAGGAGGGTGAAGGAGCTGACCTACCAGGTGAATATAATCTCACTATAAAGCTCCATGACTACTTCTTTATTCTATTTTAACATTTCATAAGTAACAATCTTTCATCATTGTAGACTGAAGAGGACAAGAAGAATGTAAACAGACTTCAGGATCTGGTGGACAAGCTGCAGCTCAAAGTCAAGGCTTACAAGAGACAGGCTGAATAGGCTGTAAGTGAAATGTTTTGTGATCTTACTTGTGGGAAAAAAGAACAAATGAGGAATGTCTTCATACTTAAAAAATACTATGGCATTGACTCCACAGGAGGAGCAGGCCAATACCCACCTGTCCAGACTGAGAAAAGTCCAGCATGAGATGGAGGAAGCTCAGGAGCGTGCTGACATCGCTGAGTCTCAAGTCAACAAGCTGAGAGCCAAGAGCCGCGATGCAGGAAAGGTAAAAATATCTGCAAAAATACATTAGAAAATAATGGAACCAATAATAAGAATAATAATAACAATGATAATGAACCATCCAAATAAACATCTTCAGATATCAAATAATTAAATTAAAAGATAAAGATTACCATATTTGTATTTATAGTGCTAGTTCTCATAAAACATGTGGAACCACCTGCACAAGTACATGTATGCAACAGAACCTCAAAGATTAAGTCTAAAAATGCCCCTTGAGATAAGCAAGAATAAATGTAACACCTTTAAAAAGACCTATAGTTAATTTTATTTTCTTGTTTGTTTCTGTTCTAGAGTGAATCTGCTGAGTAAGAAACCACATCCAAATGAAGAGGTTCAACAAAATTCATAAAATATGAATCATTTGTTGAATTCTTTTGACACTGTAACATTTCAATAAATATTCTGCATACTTTTATTTCTGTGTATTTCCTTTATTAAACCCATGTTTCTTGTTTTTTCAGTCAAGCCGGTTAAAACCGTTAGTGTGCTCCACACAAGATGTCTCACGAACTTACTGTCAGAAATAAAGCCTGCTAAGTGAGTGAAGTTGTCCAGCAACTGACAAACTAACCAACATGGTTTAACTGTACAACAAGGAAGCCATAAACCATTTGACTGTAGGTAGCACCAGAGGTTCTCTGTCTCTGATGGGAATTTATTCACACATACACATGAACCCTGAGTTGCAAATGCCTTTCCTTTTTGATCTTATCTTATGCTGTGAGTTCATTTGTGGACATGCAGACTATACTGTACATTAAGTTATAAGTTTATAAAATGGGACTTGAGAACTGCACTTGCAGGATTATAGTTTCATTTTTTATTTAGCTAGTGTAGATTTATATAGTTATTTTTGGAGAATACATATGTAAACTTACTGTTCATCAACTAGGAATTTTAACTTTCCATTGACAATACTATATCTTGAGTAAACACGTTAAAGCAAAATTTAAAATGAGAAAGACTTCACTCACTACATTATGCCAGCATAGCACTCATACTCACATAGTATCTGGACTGTATGCATGCAGTCTCTGTGCTCTGTCATACAGTGGAATGAGAATGAAACAGACAAGTGATGAAAAATCCATCAATGAACTATACTAATAGGTTGTGTTGTTGGGGCAAAACGAGGACAACGCTAACCCTAGAACTGAAGAAGCTACTCGGATGAGTGGTGAAACGTCTTCTCAAAAAACTCTACAAGTCCAGTTGCCTTTTTTGAACCCTTTTTGGATGAACTACCATACAACTATTAAGCATACTGTTTGACATTACCACAGAATGAATGCCATATACTGCACTGTATAAACATATGTGTTTCCAGTTCTGAATCAACAATGCTTCACAGAAGTTACATCAAGAAGTTACAGTAACAGATGCTAAAACAGAAAGTGACACCTTGGCAGCAGGCTGACACGATAATCAAGCTTCACTGATTAAACTATACAACAAGGAAGTCAGGAGTGATTACTGGAGGCACCATCTGAGATTCAAGAAGTCTCTGACGAGCAAATGCCTTTCCTCTTTTGATCAGGGCATATCACCTTACCCTTCTGGAAAATGTAACAGCCGTCAGATTATTTACCCATACCAATTTTATAATCTGATATTGTTTCATAGGACACACAGACAGCCATGTATGTCGAGTGTCACAGCACATCTTCTCTCAAGAGAAAAGATGGAACTTGATCCATATAAGATGGCTTATTAAACAAAAAACCCACCAACAGCTTCAGACTTTCTACTGATCTGATCCATCATAAAAATAAAAATGAAATAAATAAAAAATTCTGTCCTAACTTTGTATCCTGCAGGATCATATATAAATCTATAAATAAAACCTGAATGACATGACAATGGTCACAAAGACGATCAAGGAAAGTTCAGGAGACTCCAACAACTACATATTTCCTCCTTGACATTTAATATATTCTCAACAAGAGCACCTTAAAATATGCTTGAAATTCTGAGAAGAGGAAGACATCCTCAACAGGAGTAGGGCCATTCTCTTCTTTTTGCTTTCTGTATAGACAACATCAGTGTTTTTAGTCATAATTAGTCAATCATAATCATTAATCAGTTGTGCAAGGGATAAAAAACAGAGAGAAAAACACAGGTTGATTTTGATATACTGTCAAGCAGCATCAAGCAAGTTTGACCCAGGGAGAAAAGCAATGTGTTTGAAAGCACATAAATTTTATTTTATAAAAACATGAGAAACAAAGTATTCCCTAATGAGGCAAGACTACATCATGACATTTTTCAGGTTTGTGTAGCATTGCAAAACACAGCACAATCTGTAATCTCCGAAACTGATTCCACAAATTTGTCTATAGAATAGGTCAAATAAGGAGCATATTTATTTCTATTACAGAAATTACACGTATTATGTTGACAAATCATCTACACAAGGACAAACACTATAAAATATAATCAAAAAAATATAATGACATATTTGGATATGTCTGATAAATATGTCCTTCTCTCTCTGCCAAAGTGGAATCATTACCCCTTCTCTTAGCAGGTTTTATTTTTGACTACAGGGACACCTTGTGATCTGCTGTTAATGTGGTAAATGCGCTACTTCTGTCAACAGCTATGTGATCTGACAATCAACACTGACAATCATTCCAAACTTAACTTTCATATTTGCTTTGGATAAAACTGACAAAGTATCTCTTGTTCCCCAAAAATGCATTTTTTTGTTTAAATTTCAAACTGAAAATAAATACGCTAAAAATTTAGATACTTATTTGTGTGGCTGTTATTTATGGTTAGATCTGTGACGGCAAATCTTATATTACATTTCCAGGAGGCGCATTGCACCCCTCCAATGTTAATGGAAAGATCAGCAGAGTGACGTCCATATCAGATATCTGAGACATGTGTACCCTGCAACTATACACCAGTGACATTCTGACGCTTCTCCAACATTGAGACTGCTGGCTGCAATTTTAAAATTAAACATCACTGACTATCATAAACTGAAATCTGATCTTTAAATAAATCTCTGGACTTGTTGGAGCAAACACTTGACAAACCATCCTATGCTCTCTTGCTATGCAGTATTAAGTAAACTGTGTACATAACAGACATAGCAAATATTTATGAATGAAAATTAGGATCCAGTATTTACAATTCAATAATTAAAATTAGGAAATGTATTGCTACATATGCTTGAAATATATTCAAGCATGTGTAGAGAAATGTGCATTCATAACATTTGTAGCTTAACTC
This sequence comes from Chelon labrosus, assembly GCF_963514085.1. Classification (NCBI taxonomy): domain Eukaryota; kingdom Metazoa; phylum Chordata; class Actinopteri; order Mugiliformes; family Mugilidae; genus Chelon; species Chelon labrosus. The sequence goes on from NC_140354.1 coordinate 1,421,978, forward strand.
ACTAGCATGTACATACTTTAACTAAATCATTTAAATTACTTTCACTTGCATACATTTTGATTTTGGTAATATTTTAATAATATTATATTTAATATTAATTTCCATTCTTTAATTTTGATCGATAGATTTCTTATAGAATTATCTATTAAACTTCAGCCTCTGTTTTGTTTTCTACAATGTTAAACCCAAAGAGAAACTTAAAAAAAAAATCAGTACTTTTTATATTTTAGCATTTCAAAAGCACTATAGTAGGTGCATAAATAAAGAATCCTATAATCACTGTGTATGGAGAGAACACATCACTGTCAAGCGGCAAGGTGACAAGCATTCTATACTTGACCAAACTGAGTAACGCACCAGTGCTGAGCAGGCCCACACGAGTATATATAAGTAGCAGTTCTCGAAGCCTCCTCTAACTGGCAAGCATCTGATACAGGTGAGTGCATTTAATTATTTAATAATAATTGTATCTGTAATGGTTTACCGTTTTCTGTTAAATGTATTGTTGCTAAGTGATTAATTATTACACCTGAAATTCTGTAATTAAATTGAATGAAGAAAAGCTGTGTTTTATATTGATATATTCAACCCAGAATAAAACTCTATCACTCAAATTTTACTTTCTTTTGTAGAATCTTGGGTTTACACAAGATACCAGTAATTGTCAGCTGGGATCAGCTGTGGTAAGTGCTCTACTACAAATTACATATTGAAATATATCTTCTAAATCGGGTCATAACCGAACAAATGACTACAATTTATGGAAAGTTGGATATTTTCAGCCTCCACTAAAGTGCCATCATGAGCACAGACGCAGAGATGGAGCAGTATGGCCCGGCGGCCATTTACCTCCGGAAGCCAGAAAAGGAGAGGATTGAGGCACAAACGGCTCCTTTTGATGCCAAAACTGCCTACTTTGTGGTTGATCCTGATGAACTATACGTCAAGTGTAAGCTCATCAAAAAAGAGGGTGGAAAAGCCACAGTTGAGACAGATGGAGGAAAGGTAGGTGAAAAGTTGTTTCATTTTAATGTCTTTTGTTTTTTGGCATGCTGTTGTTATTAATATCCATCTGTTATATCTTTGTGTAAAATAATCCCTTGGTGATTATTTCCTTTTCAGACTGTCACTGTAAAAGAGGATGACATTCATCCCAGGAACCCTCCAAAGTTCGATAAGATGGAGGACATGGCCATGATGACCCACCTCAATGAGCCTTCTGTGCTGTATAACCTCAAAGAGCGTTTTGCATCATGGATGATCTATGTACGTTTTTTTATTTACTTGGATGCAATGTAATTATCATGTGTGTCTGCATATATTCAAATATAATATATTCTCGCCACAACAGACGTACTCTGGGTTGTTCTGTGTCGTCGTGAATCCCTACAAGTGGCTTCCTGTGTATGACGCTGTCTGCGTAGCAGCATACAGAGGCAAGAAGAGGATTGAGGCTCCACCCCACATCTTCTCCATCTCTGACAATGCCTATCAGTTCATGCTCACAGGTACGAGCAAAGTTGCAGTATGTGAAGTGGATGACTTCACCTTAAACATAAGTCTGCTGCAGCATTAAGATGACATGCGTACGTTTGTGTTCCAGACCGTGAGAACCAGTCTGTCCTGATTACGTGAGTATAACACAAGTTATTATCTCAAGAAACTTGGTAATGAAGTAACTGAATCTTTGCAACATGTCTCTGATACCCACAGTGGAGAATCTGGTGCAGGAAAGACCGTCAACACCAAACGTGTCATCCAATACTTTGCAACAATTGCAGCTATTGGAGCTAAGAAGGCTGAGCCAACACCAGGCAAGATGCAGGTAAATTTATCATTTAGGATCAAATTGTCTGTTGTCTGGAAGAGGATTATTTGTTTTTTAAATTTTTAGCATATCTGACAAAGCCTCCTCCTGCAGGGCTCCCTTGAGGACCAAATTGTTGCAGCCAACCCTCTGCTGGAGGCCTACGGCAATGCCAAGACTGTGAGGAATGACAACTCCTCTCGTTTCGTAAGTGATCACATCGAGGAAACATTCTAAGACATTAACTAATTGCTCTTATACAATAAAATGCTAATAAGGATGTGACTTTCTAGGGTAAATTCATCAGGATACACTTCGGTTCCTCTGGAAAGTTGGCTTCAGCTGATATTGAAACATGTAAGTTACAAAACACTGAACTAAATTTTTCTCATAGACGATAGGAGTTGTACCGACTAGTCGACTTTATTGCTGCGCTATGAGGCTTTAAGCAGGAAGTCAACTAGTCGTCGATCACCTGACAATAACAACACGGACGCCTTCAGAGGACAGGTGAGGAGCCCAGTTCATCAAGTGTGTGGAAATACTTCACTAAAGGTGAAACCTATTCTACCGTGACATGCAGAATATACAAGTCAGTCCTGAAATACCACAAATGTACTACTGCAATACACACTCATCTGAAAAGGCATCCGCTAGCAGAGGAACGGTGCAAAGGAGAGACCACATTTTTTTTTGTCCCAGTTACAACACGATGTGAAGTACTGTTAAATGCTATTGACGGTTCCGATTTATATAGGCTAAACATATCTGCAGTCCACAGTATTGATAAGCTCATTAGTTGACATTATAGTTGTGGTTGTAACTTGTTTTTTGTTCGTTTTTGCCGACCAAGAATGCACATTACAAGTGTCAGACGAGAGTAGCCCCTGCTCAAGCTTCATTACCTTGCAGAAAAGCCTCCGTACCTTCTTTTGTGTGAGACGATAATACATGTATTCAGGTCAAGAATATAGATTTCATTGTTGCAAAGCATTACTTTCTACTGTGGTTTTGTAATTGACGTCATCGACTAGTTGACCTCGACTCGACTTTCACCACATATCAGTCGTCCAATCCCTAGTAGACAACAGCAGTTTTATCACATTAAACATGAAGTAGTAATGTGGCGGCTGTGGCTCAGTAGGTAGAGTGGGTTGTCCATGAACTAGAGGGTTAGCGGTTCGATCCCCGGAATGTGCCACATGCCACAGTGTCCTTGAGCAAGACACTGAACCCCCAGTTGCTCCCAGTGTGTGGCACTGGTGTGTGAATGTGTGTGAGCGAATGGGTAGATGTGTCTGTGACTGTAAAGCACTCTGAGTACCAACAGGTAGAAAAGCACTATATAAAAGCAAGGCCATTTACCAATGTGAAATTTTGTGCAGTAAATTTTAGTTCAGTACGTGATGTACTGAACTAAAATGTAAGGTATTAACAAAATGGGCAACAATTTATATTATACTCAGTATTAGACATCTTTAGAGAAAATATAACGTTATTATAACAACATTTATTTATTTAAGTGTGGTTTAGGTAGGGGTGCCATCTATTAGTCTGACTGTCTGTATATGTACTCCCACAACCTTAAAAGGATGGATAGTTAATTTCCATTGAATGTGGACGAGGGACTAGAAAATTAGATGTCAGGAGGCAGTGCAATGTTGAGAGAGGTTATTGCAATACTGTACTATACTACTACTTTCTCTAATTGAATTTGTTATTCTTAGATCTGCTGGAAAAGTCCCGTGTCACCTTCCAGTTGTCTGCTGAGAGGAGCTATCATATCTTCTATCAGCTGATGACTGGCCACAAGCCAGAGCTCCTGGGTATGTTCTTAGACATTTGAAACTTGAATTAAATACAATACAATGGAAAGGATATGAAGAAAATATCATGTATTTCATTTCTAATATTCCAGAGGCTCTTCTGATCACCACCAACCCCTATGACTATCCAATGATCAGTCAGGGTGAAATCACTGTCAAGAGCATCAATGATGTGGAGGAGTTCATTGCAACAGATGTAAAATAAATTTTGTTATATGTGTCTTTACACTGTATACTACAAAAATGTTTTATTGGAAATTATTTTCTTTGCAGACTGCTATTGACATCTTGGGCTTCAGCGCTGAGGAGAAGATAAACATCTACAAGCTGACTGGTGCTGTGATGCATCATGGAAACATGAAATTCAAGCAGAAGCAGCGTGAGGAGCAGGCTGAACCAGATGGCACTGAGGGTAATTGATGAAATAATTCTATTTGCATATTACAAGTTTTATGTTGAGGAAAATACTGTGAAATGAAAGTGTTTTCACTATATATTATGTTTTTTCCATCAGTGGCTGATAAAATCGCCTACCTCCTGGGTCTGAACTCAGCTGATATGCTGAAAGCTCTGTGCTACCCAAGAGTCAAGGTCGGAAATGAGATGGTCACCAAAGGTCAGACTGTCCCACAGGTAATGAGGAGGGACTCATGAGCAATGTTCATAATTGCGTCTAAAAGTGGATCCGGGTGCGCACATCCAAATAAAATAGTTCAGGTGCTAGACAAAAAGGATATATATTGAAAAAATGGTCTGCACACTGTGTATGCTCCAAGTGCAATTTATTTATTTTAAACAGGCAACGTTTAAAATGTTTAAAATAAATAAATTGCACTTGGAGCATACACAGTGTGCAGACCATTTTTTCAATGTTCATAATTGGACATTACAATTCCGTTCAGGAAAACAAGTAATATGCTAAATGCTGTTCTTGTATTGTAGGTCAACAATGCTGTAATGGCTTTGTGCAAGTCTATCTATGAGAAAATGTTCTTGTGGATGGTCATCCGTATCAATGAGATGCTGGACACAAAGCAGCCCAGACAGTTCTTCATTGGAGTGTTGGATATCGCTGGATTTGAGATCTTTGATGTGAGTAGTGGAAAATATCTGAGCAGTTTTACCGCAGAAGAACAGAATAGCCACTGAACTTCAACAATGTTTTGCCATGAAATTTATTAATTGTCTGTAATTACAGTTCAACAGCTTGGAGCAGCTCTGCATCAACTTCACAAATGAGAAACTGCAACAGTTCTTCAACCACCATATGTTTGTTCTGGAGCAAGAGGAGTACAAGAAAGAAGGCATTGACTGGGAGTTCATTGACTTTGGTATGGACTTGGCTGCCTGCATTGAGCTTATTGAGAAGGTAAGTTGCTGCTCTGGTGGGAGGAATTTGTGCACTGATTTCTTGGTTTAAGTTTCAACATTATGGAATTACATTACATATTTGGTTCTCTCAGCCAATGGGCATTTTCTCCATCCTTGAAGAGGAGTGCATGTTCCCCAAGGCCTCTGACACAACTTTCAAGAACAAGCTGCATGATCAGCATCTTGGCAAGACCAAGGCCTTTGAGAAGCCAAAGCCTGGAAAGGGCAAGGCTGAGGCTCACTTTGCCTTGGTTCACTATGCTGGAACAGTGGACTACAATATCACTGGCTGGCTGGACAAGAACAAGGATCCACTGAATGAGTCTGTTGTTCAGCTTTACCAGAAGTCTTCCAACAAGCTGCTGGCCTTCCTGTATGCAGCCCATGCTTCAGCTGAGGGTAAGAAACAACACTGAGCAGCTTTCAACAAAATCTAAACATCCTAAAGGTGCATTTCAGTCTGTTTTCTGCTGTTAGTGAATTTAGTGATACCTTACAACAGATCCTTTAATCACTCCATTTTGTTACTGAAAGCCTATCAGAAAGTGCAGTTTGCAATGATGTGCAAGATGGAGTAAGTTTGGAATGGAAAAAAACATTTTCACTTGGTCTAGGTTTAGTAAGTAACTGATGACTGCATTGTTATAATATGTTAGACCACATGCTTTATTAAAAAACACTTTTCAGAGGAAAAAAAATGCTTGAAACACATTTATTATGTTACTTGTAATAGTTACTACATCCCTTTATTGACATTCCATATTTGAAAAACAGAGGCTTCTGGCGGTGGTGGCGGCAAGAAGGGTGGCAAGAAGAAGGGTGGTTCCTTCCAGACTGTGTCTGCTCTTTTCAGAGTATGTAGAAGTTTGTGGAAAAAAATGAAAAAAAAAATATATATATATTGTGCTAATGCTGACCTGAGAGTATGTTTGAGTTCTCCTTTGAGGGGTAACATGATAAATAAAAGCCTTGTCATCACTTTTGATTATCTGTTTTGATCTTGTTGTTCCACAGGAGAACTTGGGCAAGCTGATGACCAACTTGAGGAGCACTCATCCTCATTTTGTCCGTTGCCTGATTCCCAATGAGACAAAGACCCCAGGTCTGGAATTTATTGTGTGCATTTCAGTCTTTGTGTAGCATATTGGCAAAGTTAAATATTGTAAACAATATATCTTTGACAATGTGCAGGTCTTATGGAAAACCATTTGGTCATCCACCAGCTGAGGTGTAACGGTGTGCTGGAGGGTATCAGAATCTGCAGAAAAGGCTTCCCCAGCAGAATCCTCTATGGTGACTTCAAGCAGAGGTGACCAAAATTTTAAATTGTAAAATTCAAGTTACAATTTATTGTAAAAACTGTGATGTCATTGAAACGGCCAGATACTTTTCCAATATAAACAATAAAATATTTTCTTGTGTAGATACAAAGTATTGAATGCCAGTGTCATCCCTGAGGGACAGTTCATTGACAACAAGAAAGCTTCAGAGAAGCTGCTGGGCTCCATTGATGTGGACCACACTCAGTACAAGTTTGGACACACTAAGGTACATTTGTAGGATAATACCAATATATATCTGATCTTGTAAATACTTAATACCCATTAGGGTCCATGTGTACCGCCAACTGATTTTGTGGAATCGAAAATGTAGGTGTTCTTCAAAGCTGGTCTGCTGGGTACCCTTGAGGAGATGAGAGATGAGAAACTGGCTGAGCTGGTGACCATGACTCAGGCTCTCTGCAGAGGATATGTTATGAGGAAGGAGTTTGTTAAGATGATGGAGAGGAGGTAGGATAATCAACAATATACTGATATCAATCAATATATTCCTTCAATACATTCCTTTCTGGCTGTTGATTTTGTGTCAATTAGGCACTTATGGGTCTTACGGAATGAAATTTAAGTTTTAAGGTTCAGACTTGGCATGGACTGTAAGTCATATATGTGACTCATTGTATGTGACCTTGTACAAATAAATCCAACTGTAAATGAAATAGCTGTCGAATCTTTTAGAGATGCGATATTCACCATCCAGTACAACATCCGTTCATTCATGAATGTGAAGAACTGGCCATGGATGCATCTGTACTTCAAGATCAAGCCTCTTTTGAAGAGTGCTGAGACAGAGAAGGAACTGCAGCAGATGAAGGAGAACTATGGAAAGATGCAATCAGACCTGACTGCTGCTCTGGCCAAGAAGAAGGAACTGGATGAGAAGATGGTTTCCCTGATGCAGGAGAAGAATGACCTGCAACTCCAAGTGGCTGCAGTGAGTAACACAGAAAAAAGTTTCAGATCTGCTATTTGCTGAACAATAACTATTTTTCATCCTGATCATTTTCAGTCAGATGTTTTGCTTTTTAACATGTTGCACCTTTAATGCTGCAGCAAGACAAAAACAATCCTAGGGCTAAAATGTCAGAATATGACTCATTCAAATTTAAAATAACACCACACAAATGTTTATATTACAGGAAAGTGAAAACCTCTCTGATGCAGAGGAAAGGTGTGAGGGGCTCATTAAGAGCAAGATCCAGCTGGAAGCCAAACTCAAAGAGACAACTGAAAGACTGGAGGATGAAGAGGAAGTCAATGCTGAGCTGACTGCCAAGAAGAGGAAGTTGGAGGATGAATGCTCTGAGCTGAAGAAAGACATTGATGACTTGGAGCTCACCTTGGCTAAAGTGGAGAAAGAGAAACATGCCACAGAAAACAAGGTTCCATTTACTTGTACTTAACACTTCAAGCACTATACACAAATTAGACAATAGATGTAACTATTCCGCTTCCAGGTGAAAAACCTGACTGAGGAGATGGCATCTCAAGATGAGGCCATTGCCAAGTTAACCAAGGAGAAGAAAGCCCTCCAAGAGGCTCATCAGCAAACACTGGATGATCTCCAGGCAGAGGAAGACAAAGTCAACACTCTGACCAAGGCCAAGACAAAGCTGGAACAGCAAGTGGACGATGTGAGGAAACAACTGTTTTGACTTTGTATATTAGCCCTGTAAATGTATGTATATTTCTTTGTACTGATCTTTTTTCTTTTAAGTATAACAACTCGACAATTACATTGACATTTTACAGCTTGAGGGCTCATTGGAGCAAGAGAAGAAGCTCCGCATGGACCTTGAGAGAGCCAAGAGGAAGCTTGAAGGAGATCTGAAACTGGCCCAGGAATCCATAATGGATCTGGAGAATGACAAGCAGCAATCTGACGAGAAAATCAAAAAGTAATTTTTTAGTAATTTTTCCAAAAAATAAATGAACAAATAAATAAACCTTAAACATTAACACTGATCAAGATCTTTGCTGTCAGAGCAACACCACTGAATGTGCTCTTGTTCTTCGTTTCCAGGAAGGATTTTGAAATCAGCCAGCTCCTCAGCAAGATTGAGGATGAACAGTCCCTTGGTGCCCAGCTTCAGAAGAAGATCAAGGAACTCCAGGTAACATTGTTTTTACATGATTGTCAAACATTTTGAATACTCAGGACTTAGTAAGCCCACTGAATGATTCTGTCCTCAATTCTAGGCTCGTATTGAGGAGCTGGAAGAGGAGATTGAGGCTGAGAGGGCTGCTCGGGCTAAGGTAGAGAAGCAGAGAGCTGACCTCTCCAGGGAGCTTGAGGAGATCAGTGAGAGGCTTGAGGAAGCTGGTGGAGCAACAGCCGCTCAGATTGAGATGAACAAGAAGCGTGAGGCTGAGTTCCAGAAACTGCGTCGTGACCTTGAGGAGTCAACCCTGCAGCATGAAGCTACTGCAGCAGCTCTCCGCAAGAAGCAGGCTGACAGCGTTGCAGAGCTGGGAGAGCAGATCGACAACCTCCAGCGTGTCAAGCAGAAGCTGGAGAAAGAGAAGAGCGAGTACAAGATGGAGATTGATGACCTCTCCAGTAACATGGAGGCTGTTGCCAAAGCTAAGGTATACATGTCTACGTGTTCTGTATTTAATAAGTGTCAGTAAAATTTCAAAAAAGGCGCAGCAAATTCATAACTGAATTAAATAAATTCATTAAGGCCAGAGGTTTTATTGGGTCTTCTTGTTGTCTGTCAGCATTCTTTAAAAGTTGTCAGGGTGCTTAAATTCAGTAGGAAATCGTCATTGTACTAGTCATTGTTTTTTAACTTAACACACACTCCATACTTGAGATTTTTGATTGTTAAAACTGTTTTGTTTTTTTGCCTTTGATCATAGAGCAACCTGGAGAAAATGTGCAGAACTCTTGAGGACCAGCTGAGTGAGCACAAAGCCAAAAATGATGAGAATGTTCGTCAGCTGAATGACGTTAATACACAGAAAGCAAGACTTCAGACTGAGAACGGTAAGTGACCGAAATTATGACCAGCCTGACAGTGGTGTATCAAAAAGTTTTGAAAAATACATGGGTGGTTCTTACAGGTGAGTTTGCTCGCCAGATTGAGGAGAAGGATGCTCTAGTTTCCCAGCTAACCAAGGGAAAGCAGGCTTTCTCTCAGCAGATCGAGGAGCTTAAGAGACAAATTGAAGAGGAAGTGAAGGTAAAGGCTACCTATTCAAGTAAATTAACACTATCTAAAATAGTGATAGTAATGGACATAGACAAACATTTGAAGCATTTTAGTTAATGACCATGAATAGCTTCATCTCTCATCTGTTTCCTATAATTGCTGTACTACTATTCATCAGTGCTATTTTTTATGTTTATGCATTGTTGATGATAATGACAATGATAATTTAATTAACACTTCTTGTAATGTATTTAAAGGCCAAGAATGCCCTGGCCCATGCTGTTCAGTCAGCCCGCCATGACTGTGATCTGCTCAGAGAGCAGTTTGAGGAGGAGCAGGAGGCCAAGGCTGAGCTGCAGAGAGGAATGTCCAAGGCCAACAGTGAAGTGGCTCAGTGGAGATCCAAATATGAGACCGATGCTATCCAGCGTACTGAAGAGCTGGAGGAGGCCAAGTATGTCATGACTATTTCATGAATCAAAGTAGATTTTACACAAATTATTTAATTAAATATTCTTCTTCACCACAGGAAAAAGCTTGCCCAGCGACTGCAGGAGGCTGAGGAATCCATTGAAGCTGTGAACTCCAAGTGTGCCTCTTTGGAGAAGACCAAGCAGAGGCTGCAGGGTGAGGTGGAGGACCTCATGATTGATGTGGAGAGAGCTAATTCTCTGGCTGCCAACCTTGACAAGAAGCAGAGGAACTTTGATAAGGTAAACTATTAAACTGGAAGTGAAAATTTATTTTAGCAGAATAGAAATATGTGACTGTAACTCATCATTTAATTAACTAAACTATGCAAATGTAGGTCCTGGCAGAATGGAAACAAAAGTACGAGGAGGGCCAGGCAGAGCTGGAAGGAGCTCAAAAGGAAGCTCGCTCTCTCAGCACTGAGCTGTTCAAGATGAAGAACTCCTATGAGGAGGCTCTGGATCATCTGGAGACCATGAAGAGAGAAAACAAGAACCTGCAGCGTATGCTATTGTCTGTAAAATTAAATGTCTTACTTGTATGTAAGTTAATGAAGTGATGCTGCAAGTTCTGTTGAAAGCCTAAATAAGAGATTCCAAGTTGTAGGAGACATTCAGACCTGTTGCATGCTCTGACCCTGAAGGAGAATTATTCCTTTTTAACTTCCACAAACAAAAGCTTGCAATTTGCCTTGTGGGACAATTATTAATCACATTTTAGTTTGTTTCGTCTGTAGAGGACAACGTGCAGCGTATGCATTCGTACATTGAGGATAAATGGTAATTAATATGGCTCGAGACTGAGGGAAATAATATTCCAGAATTTTGCTTGTTTTTCTACTTTAGAGGAGATCTCAGATCTGACTGAACAGATTGGTGAAACTGGAAAGAGTATTCACGAGCTGGAGAAAGCCAAGAAGATTGTGGAAACTGAGAAGTCTGAAATTCAGTCAGCACTGGAGGAAGCTGAGGTAATGCATTTTTCAATTGTAAACCGTACTTACCAGTGCAACTCAGTATTAACTCAAGTGACTTTTAACAAACATTTGAATTATTCAAAGGGCACACTGGAGCACAAGGAGTCCAAGATTCTCCGTGTTCAGCTTGAGCTCAACCAGGTGAAAGGTGAGGTGGACAGGAAGCTGGCAGAGAAGGACGAGGAGATGGAGCAGATCAAGAGGAACAGCCAGAGGGTGATTGACTCCATGCAGAGCACTCTTGATGCTGAGGTCAGGAGCAGGAATGATGCCCTGAGAGTCAAGAAGAAGATGGAGGGAGACCTGAATGAGATGGAGATTCAGCTGAGCCATGCTAACAGGCAGGCTGCTGAGGCCCAGAAACAACTGAGGAATGTCCAGGGACAGCTCAAGGTAGGTTTTCTGATCATTTGGTTAAAGAATAAAAAAGGGTGCAGAAGATTTATTGTTTCTGTTTCTTCTGTTGTCAGGATGCTCAACTGCACCTTGATGATGCTGTCAGAGGACAGGAGGACATGAAGGAACAGGTTGCCATGGTGGAGCGCAGAAATGGTCTGATGCTGGCTGAGATTGAGGAGTTGAGAGCTGCTCTGGAGCAGACAGAGAGAGGCCGCAAAGTGGCTGAGCAGGAGTTGGTTGATGCTAGTGAGCGTGTCGGACTGCTTCACTCTCAGGTTGGGTTTTAATTATTAAATAAAGTGTCCCTAAACCAAATAAGTATATGAATGGGTTAGCTTTCTCTGGTATGACACATAAAAATCAAATTATGATTCTGACTCTTAATATTCAGAACACCAGTCTTCTGAACACCAAGAAGAAGCTGGAGGCTGACCTTGTCCAGGTTCAGGGTGAAGTGGATGATGCTGTTCAGGAAGCAAGGAACGCTGAGGACAAAGCCAAGAAGGCTATTACTGATGTGACTTAACGGAGCATCATCATCTTTTATGGGTTCTGTAAATAGTGGGAAGGTTTTTCAACTGTACTTAGAGACAATTTATTATTTCAGGCCGCCATGATGGCTGAGGAGCTGAAGAAGGAGCAGGATACCAGCGCTCACCTGGAGAGGATGAAGAAGAACCTGGAGGTCACAGTCAAGGACCTGCAGCACCGTCTGGATGAGGCTGAGAACCTCGCCATGAAGGGTGGCAAGAAGCAGCTCCAGAAACTGGAGTCCAGGGTAAGCACCATACTGTGTATATATACTGCATTTTCTGTGTACTGTATATTTTGTTTTTCCTTCTCTGTACTCAGATCCTTTTTTATTCATCATTACATTACAGGTGCGTGAACTGGAATCTGAAGTTGAAGCTGAGCAGAGACGTGGAGCTGATGCTTTTAAAGGAGTCCGCAAATATGAGAGGAGGGTGAAGGAGCTGACCTACCAGGTGAATATAATCTCACTATAAAGCTCCATGACTACCCTTTTATGCTATTTTAATATTCATAAGTAACAATCTTTCATCATTGTAGACTGAAGAGGACAAGAAGAACGTAAACAGACTTCAGGATCTGGTGGACAAGCTGCAGCTCAAAGTCAAAGCTTACAAGAGACAGGCTGAAGAGGCTGTAAGTCAACTGTATTTGTAAGACAGATCAGTTCCAGCTTCATTCATAATGTTACTCAGTCAGTACTGTAAACACTTCACAGGAGGAGCAGGCCAACACTCATATGTCCAGACTCAGGAAGGTCCAGCATGAGCTGGAGGAAGCTCAGGAGCGCGCTGACATCGCTGAGTCTCTGGTCAACAAGCTGAGAGCCAAGAGCCGCGATGCAGGAAAGGTAACTTTACACTCATTTCATTCACAGTTATTACGTTAGAATAAATCAGGAGTATTCCAGCTAAATGATATATTCAATTCGTAGACAGGAAGTGAAATAGTCATATCTCACCGAATGGCAACCCCTGACAAGCTGTTGTGTGAGATTATGTCAGTACTTAACAGTGAGTCAGTGGCATTTATAACAGTGAGATACACACAGTTGTGAATGACAATTGGCTTAGTGTAAGCCGAAAACCATTGCAGGCATTCAAGTCCTCTTTTGCAGCTACTTCTTGGCTACAGTGCTCAGTTCTCAGAGAGTTTAGCGATGTGTCAGTCAGTTTAAATTAATCGGAATCCTAATAGCACTCCAAGTTTATGACCAGTACTTGTTGCCAACAGAGCCCATTTGAAAATGCAGTGTTGACTGGCTTGAAATGAAAATGGTCATGTTGATGATTGATTTGAAGATTATCAATGAACCTCTATAATCTTATTTTTATTTTCTTCATTTCAGTCTGAGACTGCTGAATAATGGAAACATCTGAAGGACACCTTAACAGAGTTCATACAATATGAAGTCTGTTGTGACAAGTGTGCATTAATTAAAGCCGTTGTTCTGTGTACCTGACTGGCTTCTTTATCTTCTGTTTCGTCCAAAGCCAAATTCAGTGCATCCAAACACAAACCTCCAGGCTCTTCTCCATTTTTAAAGACTTCTTTTGAAAGTCAAAATTGTTGAGTATTGTTCAGACAGTGGACACATTCAGACAGAGGACACATTCAACATTTGTTTTTAATGATCAAAAGATTGACAAGCTTCTGTTACTCTATACCGTCTTTGACAGAAAATTGTTTTGAAAAGTACTGGCATCACCAGGGTGAGCACCACAACAGAAAATCACAATGTGAAGGAAATAGATGAAACGATATACTTTATGCAGCAGGCTACATGATGCAACCCTGGAAGGATTTATTAGCAGGAGTTGAATGCATTTGCGGCACGACAACATGCACAGGTGTTGCTGGGCCGTGGGGCAGATTCTATTTATGGAAACAAAGACCACTAACTGGTTGTCCATCTGTGTGCTGAGATATTTCTAGGAGTTGATGCGGCATTGTCGTGCACAATGGACAACTGCAAGGGAGTGGCCACAGAAGAATTTGAAGTTGACACTTCCCCTTGTTTAGGCTGACACAGATGGTATCATATGACTAACTCGAGCTTTGGTCCTTTCTGGCAACGCAGCTGTTCATGTGTCTTTAACGAATGACTGACTGATTTGGCATACAGCCATTATATGCTTAAGGTGTAAAGAAAGACCAAGTTAATGTTAATCAATGTCTCACTCAGTGCGGTTGTTAAGGAATATTAAGGCTGCTTCAAATTCCATGACCAATAATATTTATGCTTAAAATAAGCTTTTGTATCAGCATACCAATTAGTATTAGCTTATCACTGCTTGCAAAACTCATGCACAAAACTACAGCTAAATATATATATATATATATATATATATATATATAATGGAGCTTTACAGTTAGTCTCACCTCCTCAAACTTCCTCTTTCCTTCCTTTTTGCGTTCCTTGTGTCTCTTCTTAAACTATCGCATTTAGACTGTTGTGTTAGGTTGTCAGTTACACACCTGTAATCTCAGCCTTAAAAAACTTGCACTTTGGAGGTCTTCCCCTACTGTGTCTGTGCCATTTATTCTGAAACATGAAACAAGGAGAATTTAATACAAAAAATTCAAAATAAATATGGATAGAGCTCAACACAAACTACTGGTGATTCTTACAGCGTTACTAGCCAGTCATGGAAGAATCTAACACTCTTATAAAGCTTCTCAGGCTCCTCCTCGACAGACATGTTTAGCATGTTTTATCTCACTTTAAGGGCAGAGGCTCATCTATAAGTAGTAGGCCATACAAATAAGGAGAACACTGACCAGGACAATTTGTTCTCACTTGTGCCCATCTTCACCTTCAAAAAAAGTATGCTTCGTCTTATCTCTTCCATTACAGCATAATGCATGTTTAAGTTTACATTACGAGTATACGGTCAACTATGCAATTAATATATGCAGTTTTTCAATGAAAGATAAGTAAAATTAGTTTAGGCTTTTAGGCATTACTAAAACCTTAAAAACCTTAAAACCCTTCACATGCTAGTAACAGACTTCCAGCTATGCAAATAATATAAATAATCTGAAAAAGCTGAACATAAACAGATAAAGAAAGAGACATTTATATTTGCAGACTGAGAAACAGTGGCACAAAACATTAAAAAACATATTAGAATAATCTGTTTTTGTTCTGCAAAAAATAGTGAGTAATATATTTAAGCACCCCAAGGCTTTACTAAAGAAACAATAAGCCTTTGACCCTACTTAAACAGCATTGAGGAGACATGTTTTTCCAGTTGATAGACGTTTTGACCTTAGTTGAATAACATGTGCAACACTACCTACTGAGGTCACAAGGGTGACATTCATCAGTATCAACTTTTGAAGATGCTTATGTAAGGCTATAAAAAACTATGAGACATCTTCCCAGTGTCTTCCCACATAATACAGTTTTAAAACATATACAAATACATTAAAGTAACTGTGAAACAGTATAAAAGAACACATTTAGTTTCCTTTGTTCATTATATATTCACATTTTAACTTCCACTACTCTTGAAGACAGTTTTCATTAATGGTACTATTACCGTTCTGGTATCTCTTACATCTTGTTTATTGGCACTGGACTTATTTTGGGTCTTATCCCAGTCAAGATGGCAACAGTTCGTCCAGTCCATTACAAGATGATATGCAATCCCTCCTCAGCTTTTATGGAATGGTGCTCAGCCTCAGTTTTATTTGAGACATCTGAAATGTGTCTGTCCTGCAACTCTATACCAGTGACATTTACATGCTTCTCCAAACCACAGCCTGTGATATGACATGTTCCAGTAAGATTAGTATTATTAATAGTGAAGAGCCTTGGGAAAATTGTAATAATTTTTGAAACAAGAAGGTGACAAATGTGTTTGTTAATTTTAAATGTTATATTACACATTACATATGTAATGCATAATATAAAATTAAAAATAAAATGAAATAAAAAATATAATTTTTTCCTATATCTGATGGTATACACATGTACTGTAAAATGTTTAGATAATAACTATTATAAAAAATATATATATATTATATTGTATTATACACCATTGCACATAAAGCTGGTATAATTTCGTTTTCAGACACATTCTTCATTTTATTCCTATTTGTACACAGTTACATGTTTGAAAGAGATTGATAAATTAAGTTTTGAAAAGACTTACATCTTACAACTTACAATACACTTACATCTAGTGAGAATAAATCACATTTTCACAATCATTTCTTGACAAGGGGTAAAAGATTATTGTACTCCAACTTTGTATCATGTTTTGTATTATGTCTTGTGATACTAAATTCTTTTTATATCTATGGCCAAGAATAGAATATATTTGACCAGGTTTAATGGAACAGTTGACCCTGTTTTAATGGAGTACCAAATCTCCCACGTGTCAACTGCAACTGTACACCAGTGACATTTGGGCGCTTCTCCAAAACTAAAAATAAAAATAACTATAATTTAAAGTATAAATAATTAATATATATCATAGCTGTCCTTGAGGTACAAAACAGTGACCTGTATATTATAAAACAGAATGATCAATAGGAGTCATATTAAAAATAATAATAATAAAAGCAGGAACATGAATGGTGCTCATATTCATTTTAAACTGTATTATATACATATGCATAAACATATGGTTACAGATGCAGTAGCTTGTAGGCCAAATAGCAGGAAATGCATATACAGGAACATTACCTTTGAAAATGATTTTAGCAAAACTATGATGTTTGACTATTAAGTTTGGGCACAAGGAAATTATTACCTTCTATACAGTGTGCTTGCAAGGCAATATAATCATTGTCAATGTCAATGTCACGGGATTAGAGGCAACATAACAAGAATACATGACCAAATTGAGCAGGGCCCACACCTTCTGAGTACAGTGTCCTCCCTCTATAAAAGGGGCTGATTCAGACTCTGACAGCAACTGGTAAGCTTCCAACTCAGGTAAGTACGCTCAGTTGACTTGGTTACTTAGTTATTTGTGAAAGACTTATTTAACATAATTCATAATTTACTAACTTAAAAATATTTATTTACCTATTTATACATTTAACCATGCATTTATTTTTAGTGTATTAGTGTATTCATGTCCCAGAAGGGTTTCTATGTGTGATTCAAGAATTTTTGTAATTTTTCTATTATAATCTATCAATTGAAATTGATAGAAATAGCTATAATTAAACTTGTGTTTTCAACAGGACAATAGTAACAGGCCTGACTGTATTCCATCTTTTGTTGGGACCAAAAGAGGTAAATTACAATTCTAGGGTGCAAATCCAAAATTTCAAAAGACATCTCACCTGATAAGCCTACTAAAAGCATAACCATATTTATTTGAACAACAGTCTGCATGACCTCTCATTTTCAGCCAAATAAAGTGCCATCATGAGCACAGACGCAGAGATGGAGGCCTATGGCCCGGCGGCCATTTACCTCCGGAAGCCAGAAAAGGAGAGGATTGAGGCACAAACCGCTCCTTTTGATGCCAAAACCGCCTACTTTGTGGTTGATGCAGAGGAGATGTATTTAAAGGGTAAACTCGTCAAAAGAGAGGGTGGTAAAGCCACAGTTGACACGATTACAGGAAAGGTAAATGTAATTTTGCTTGAAATGAATCTCTATAACAAAATATATAATACTTATACAATTATATGATCTACTGTCTTATTCATGATTTTTTGTTTTATTATTTTCCCATACAGACTCTCACTGTAAAAGAGGATGACATCCATCCCATGAACCCTCCCAAGTATGACAAAATTGAGGACATGGCCATGATGACCCACCTCAATGAGCCTGCCGTGCTGTATAACCTCAAAGAGCGTTTTGCATCATGGATGATCTACGTAAGTGTTAACATTTACATCAGAATTTATTAATGTGAAGTGTTCTTTTCTCTGCGGTTTGAAGCTCAGATTGACAGAATAATAAATGTCAAATGTTTTCATAAACTTCCTTTTCTTTACAGACTTACTCCGGCCTGTTCTGCGTTGTTGTGAATCCCTACAAGTGGCTTCCTGTTTATGATGCTGGGGTTGTTGTAGCATACAGAGGCAAGAAGAGGATTGAGGCTCCACCACACATCTTCTCCATCTCTGACAATGCCTATCAGTTCATGCTCACAGGTACAATCAAAGTTACCATAGAATTTAGGTGGATATGACAAAGAACGGTGTCAACTATAATGTTGTGCTTATATTTCAGATCGTGAGAACCAGTCTGTCCTCATTACGTGAGTAAAACACAACTATGTCAAGAAGAATTATTCGTGAATTAAACCTACATACATATTGCTATAGTAAGCAATTATCCTTTAATTCCCCAGTGGAGAATCTGGTGCAGGAAAGACTGTAAACACCAAGCGTGTCATCCAGTACTTTGCAACAATTGCAGTGGCTGGACCTACAGGAAAGAAAGCAGAGCAAAGCCATGGAAAAATACAGGTAAATTTTTTTGTGTGGTAAGAATCTATGCAAAATTTGATTGTTGTTTATTTTTTGTTGTGTCACCTCTCCATGATGTCTCTGTGTAGGGTTCACTGGAAGATCAAATCATTGCAGCCAATCCTCTGTTGGAGGCCTATGGCAATGCCAAGACCGTAAGGAATGACAACTCCTCTCGTTTTGTAAGTATTCTTATTTGGAAGCGTCTCATAAATTTCTTACAGTTGCTATTAAAAACTGAAGTCACATTTTCTTGTGAATATTCAGGGTAAATTCATTCGAATCCACTTTGGCTCTACTGGAAAGCTGGCCTCAGCTGATATTGAAACATGTAAGTTTGACTTTCTTTCCTGATGGAGTTATTATGGATTACAAAAAAGGGTCTTGGTTATTTTGGTCTTGATGCTTGCTATCTAACAAATATTCACAGATCTGCTGGAGAAGTCCCGTGTCACCTTCCAGTTGTCTGCTGAGAGGAGCTACCATATCTTCTATCAGCTGATGACTGGCCACAAGCCAGAGCTCCTGGGTATGTTAATAGACAACTTGAAACTTGAACTGAATAAGCGCTGGACCAGTATGTGAAAAAAAAAAATAATAATAATCTAATGTTTTAAGTTTCTCTCTTCCAGAGGCTCTTCTGATCACCACCAACCCCTATGACTATCATATGATCAGTCAGGGTGAAATCACTGTCAAGAGCATCAATGATGTGGAGGAGTTCATTGCAACAGATGTATGTTAATAGTTCTATTTATATTAGCAGACTGTCAGAGAAACAGATTATCTAAAAGGATTTGCTGTGCATGTATTACAGACTGCTATTGACATCTTGGGATTCACCGCTGAGGAGAAGTTTGGCATCTACAAGCTGACTGGTGCTGTGATGCATCATGGAAACATGAAATTCAAGCAGAAGCAGCGTGAGGAGCAGGCTGAACCAGATGGCACTGAGGGTAATTTAATACATTTTGTGATGTTCCATCCTTGTATTACATCTCATTGCATTATGTTACATGCAGCAGGAAAACTAAAAAAAAAATACAGTCACCACAAAGTATGGATTTCCTGCAGTCACTTGGGCGTAGGTAAAGCAGGTTGTCCATAACCCTAAACCATGTTGTGAATTTGTGTGGGCTTGTGTGAACAAGTGGGTAAAGGTGACATTGTAACTGTAAAGTGCTGTGAGTACCAAAAGGAAGAAAAGCACTATATAAGTAGAAGACCATTTACAATAGCAAATCACAAGAGAAACACAGATACATTTGTAGATGAAATTTACTGAAGGCACACTGGTAATCTGCAGTGTGAGTCCCAACATGGGGTAGCTATCAGAGCTGCAATGTCATCTGTGCCAAGACAAAACTGTCACAAGCCAGGACTAACTGAAAAGCAGTATCATATGCAGTACACAGAGACTGTCAGGAAACAACAATGAAAAAAATATATAATAATAATAAAGAGTTATATTGCTGTGAAAGTAGATTTTGGTGGTGTTGTATCGCATTTCATAAAGTTGATACAGACATTTTTGTTCTTTCCATCAGTGGCTGATAAAATCGCCTACCTCATGGGTCTGAACTCAGCTGATATGCTGAAGGCTCTGTGCTACCCAAGAGTCAAGGTTGGAAATGAGATGGTCACCAAAGGTCAGACTGTCCCACAGGTAATGAGGAGGGAAAAAAAGAACTTAATGAACAGTGTTCATAATTGGACAATACAATTCAGATCAGGAGAACAAGTAATATGCTAAAGGCTGTTCTTCTATTGTAGGTCAACAATGCTGTCAGTGCTCTGTGCAAGTCTGTCTATGAGAAAATGTTCTTGTGGATGGTCATCCGTATCAATGAGATGCTGGACACAAGGCAGGCCAGGCAGTCCTTCATTGGAGTGTTGGATATCGCTGGATTTGAGATCTTTGATGTGAGTAGTGGAAAATACACTGCCTGGCCAAAAAAAAAAGTCACTACCTGGATTTAACTAACCAAAGAGGTACAAGCCTCCTATTGGATATTTACTGCATGGGTGATTATCATTTAGCTGACAACAAATTATTTAACCCTAACTGATGCAATGAGTAGCTTCTAATTTCTTAAACAACCATGTTGAAAGACACATCCTGTGGTCATGGAAAAGATGTTAGTCTGCATGCGTCAAGCAGAGAAAACATCTAAGGAGATTGTAGAAACTATTAAAATTGGGTTAAGAACTGCCCAACGCATTATTAGAAACTGAAAGGATAGTGGGGAACCATTGTCTTCCAGGAAGAAATGATGTCAGAAAAAAATCCTGATAGATCGTGATAGATGATCACTTAAACGTTTGGTGAAATCAAATCAAAGAAAAACAACAGTATATCTCAGGGCTATGTTTAATAATGAAAGTAAGAGCATTTCCACACGTACAATGTGAAGGGAACTCAAGGGATTGGGACTGAACAGCTGTGTAGCCTTAAGAAAACCACTAATCAGTGACGCTAACTGGAAAAAAAAGGCTTCAATTTGCTAGGGAGCATAAAGATTGGACTCTGGAGCAATGGAAGAAGGTCATGTGGTCTGATGAGTCCAGATTTACCCTGTTCCAGAGTGATGGGGGCATCGGGGTAAGAAGAGGGGCAGATGAAGTGATGCACCCATCATGCCTAGTGTCTACTGTACAAGCCTGTGGGGGCAGTGCTATGATCTGGGGTTGCTGCAGTTGCTCAGGTCTAGGTTCAGCAACATCATATGCCCAAAGAATGAGGTCAGCTGGCTACCTGAATATACTGAATGATCAGGTTATTCCATCAATGGATTTTTTCTTCCCTGATGTTCATGGGCATATTCCAAGATGACAATGCCAGGATTCATGGGGCTCAAATTGTGAAAGAGTGGTTCAGGGAGCATGAGACATCATTGTCACACATGGATTGGCCACCACAGAGTCCAGACCTTAACCCCATTGAGAATCTTTGGGATGTGTGGAGAAGGCTTTGTGCAATGGTCAGATACAAGATCCTGGTGAAAAAATAATGCAACACTGGATGGAAATAAATCTTGTGACATTGCAGAAGCTTATTGAAACAATGCCACAGTGAATGAGAGCTGTAATCAAAGTTAAAGGCGGTCCATCAGCCTTTTTTTTGGTGGCGACATTTTTTTTAGCCAGGCAGTGTATGTGAGCAGTTTTACAGATGAACACATTTTTTCATTTTGTAACTCAAATTGTCTGTAATTACAGTACAACAGCTTGGAGCAGCTCTGCATTAACTTCACAAATGAGAAACTGCAACAGTTCTTCAACCACCACATGTTTGTTCTGGAGCAAGAGGAGTACAAGAAAGAAGGCATTGACTGGGAGTTCATTGACTTTGGTATGGACTTGGCTGCCTGCATTGAGCTTATTGAGAAGGTAAGGCAAGTTTAGAACCAAGATCCCGTTTTCTGACTAATTACTGATTGTTTTTAACATATAATTTCCTTTCAGCCAATGGGCATCTTCTCCATTCTTGAAGAGGAGTGCATGTTCCCCAAGGCTACAGACGTTTCTTTCAAAAACAAGCTGCATGATCAGCATCTTGGCAAGACCAAGGCCTTTGAGAAACCAAAACCCGCGAAGGGCAAGGCTGAGGCTCACTTCTCTCTAGTTCACTATGCTGGAACAGTGGACTACAATATCACTGGCTGGCTGGACAAGAACAAGGACCCACTGAACGACTCGGTGGTTCAGCTTTACCAGAAGTCTTCTAACAAGCTGCTGGCCTTCCTGTATGCATCACATGCTGGAGCAGATGGTAGGAAGCTAAACATGGGACTACTGCATAATAATGTGCACATTCAGTTGCGTATTTAATGCATATTTTATATAGTATTTCTTAAAAAGCTTAATACATCATTATTCATGAAGTTTATTGATATTGATTGTTTTGAAAAACAGATGCTTCTGGTGGTGGCAAGAAGGGTGGCAAGAAGAAGGGTGGCTCCTTCCAGACTGTGTCTGCTCTTTTCAGAGTACGTCAAGTTTCTTTTTTTTTTACAGAGTTAAAAATGTAAAAGACAAAAATTTGGCCTAATACTTACTGATGCTGCTAATCTATAGGAGAACTTGGGCAAGCTGATGACCAACTTGAGGAGCACTCATCCTCACTTTGTCCGTTGCCTGATTCCCAATGAGTCAAAGACACCAGGTATAGAAGCCTGTAGTTTTACTAGAATAAAGCTCCAAGAAATGCTGCATGATGATATAAAAAACATTATTAACCTTATGAATTTCCAACTCTTAGGCCTGATGGAGAACTTCTTGGTCATCCACCAGCTGAGGTGTAACGGTGTGCTGGAGGGTATCAGGATCTGCAGAAAAGGCTTCCCCAGCAGAATCCTCTATGGTGACTTCAAGCAGAGGCGAGTTAATAAGCAATTCATGTTTATCACAGATGTATTTTGATGATTAAGATTGGAGGAAATTATAAGTAAAAATATATATTTTCTCATATAGATACAAAGTATTGAATGCCAGTGTCATCCCTGAGGGACAGTTCATTGACAACAAGAAAGCTTCAGAGAAGCTGCTGGGCTCCATTGATGTGGACCACACTCAGTACAAGTTTGGACACACTAAGGTACAATTGGACAATATCAATACATTTGCCCTGTACACACTGTATATCTGTTTGTATCAACTGTACTCATGCTTAATTCCATTTACTGGACAAAATAGGTGTTCTTCAAAGCTGGTCTGCTGGGTACCCTTGAGGAGATGAGAGACGAGAAACTGGCCGAGCTGGTGACCATGACTCAGGCTCTCTGCAGAGGATACCTCATGAGGAAGGAGTTTGTTAAGATGATGGAGAGGAGGTTGGATTATCATACTTTAAATACAGACTGCACAGTATATACAAAACTTGAACTTAAATTATTATGTTTACAATATTTATACAATTATCAATCTTACTTTGTTAGAGATGCTATCTTCACCGTCCAGTACAACATCCGTTCATTCATGAATGTGAAAAACTGGCCATGGATGCACCTGTACTTCAAGATCAAGCCTCTATTGAAGAGTGCTGAGACAGAGAAGGAACTGCAGCAGATGAAGGAGAACTATGGAAAGATGCAATCAGACCTGACTACTGCTCTGGCCAAGAAGAAGGAACTGGAGGAGAAGATGGTTTCCCTGCTTCAGGAAAAGAATGACTTGCAACTCCAAGTAGCATCTGTGAGTAACATGATGTAGAAAATAAATGCGATCTATTATTAACTGAAAAATATCAATACATGAGTTGAATAAAGAGTTCTGAGTTTAGAGTTTGAATTTGTATGTCCTCGCACTGATATTGCAGCAATGCAAACCAATCCACTGACTGTAACTAACTATAACTATCTGAAACACAATTCAGTCAAAATAATACCACATAAATGTTCATACTATAGGAAGGTGAAAATCTCTCTGATGCAGAGGAAAGGTGTGAGGGCCTCATTAAGAGCAAGATCCAACTGGAAGCCAAACTCAAAGAGACAACTGAAAGACTGGAGGATGAAGAGGAAGTCAATGCTGAGCTGACTGCCAAGAAGAGGAAGTTGGAGGATGAATGCTCTGAGCTGAAGAAAGACATTGATGACTTGGAGCTCACCTTGGCTAAAGTGGAGAAAGAGAAACATGCCACAGAAAACAAGGTTCCATTTCCTTGTACTCAACACGTCAAGCACTTTTTTTACACTGAAATGAGACACTAAATGTAACTGTTTGTTCCGCTTTCAGGTGAAAAACCTGACTGAGGAGATGGCATCTCAAGATGAGTCCATTGCCAAGTTAACCAAGGAGAAGAAAGCCCTCCAAGAGGCTCATCAGCAAACACTGGACGATCTCCAGGCAGAGGAAGACAAAGTCAACACTCTGACCAAGGCCAAGACAAAGCTGGAACAGCAAGTGGACGATGTGAGGAAATATTGCTGTTGAAGTTTTAATTACTTTGGGTTTAAGGACCCATTTTAAAAATACAAAACTTTTCTTTTTATTTCAAAAGCTTGAGGGCTCACTTGAGCAAGAGAAGAAGCTCCGCATGGACCTTGAGAGAGCCAAGAGGAAGCTTGAAGGAGATCTGAAACTGGCCCAGGAATCCATAATGGATCTGGAGAATGACAAGCAGCAATCTGACGAGAAAATCAAGAAGTAACTTGTTGTTATTTACATTGTTTTATACTAACTTCTCACTATTGCCCTATTGCAACAAAATGAGTCCAATAAAACCACAATCTTTAAAGCTGTCTTGGTTCTCCTTTTCCAGGAAGGACTTTGAAATCAGCCAGCTCGTCAGCAAGATTGAGGATGAACAGTCCCTTGGTGCCCAGCTTCAGAAGAAGATCAAGGAACTCCAGGTAACATTGTTTTTACATGATTGTCAAACACATTGAATACTCAGGACTTAGAAAGCCCACTGAATGATTCTGTCCTCAATTCTAGGCTCGTATTGAGGAGCTGGAAGAGGAGATTGAGGCTGAGAGGGCTGCTCGGGCTAAGGTAGAGAAGCAGAGAGCTGACCTCTCCAGGGAGCTTGAGGAGATCAGTGAGAGGCTTGAGGAAGCTGGTGGAGCAACAGCCGCTCAGATTGAGATGAACAAGAAGCGTGAGGCTGAGTTCCAGAAACTGCGTCGTGACCTTGAGGAGTCAACCCTGCAGCATGAAGCTACTGCAGCAGCTCTCCGCAAGAAGCAGGCTGACAGCGTTGCAGAGCTGGGAGAGCAGATCGACAACCTCCAGCGTGTCAAGCAGAAGCTGGAGAAAGAGAAGAGCGAGTACAAGATGGAGATTGATGACCTCTCCAGCAACATGGAGGCTGTTGCCAAAGCTAAGGTATGCAATAGGCATTCAGAAATATTTCAGCAACAATCCAAATACTGCAGTTCCCTGGTTACTGGATTTCAGCTATGTCAATGATATGCATTACAGAGCAATCTAGAGAAAATGTGCAGAACTCTTGAAGACCAGTTAAGTGAAATCAAGTCCAAAAATGATGAGAATGTTCGCCAGCTTAATGACTTTGGAGCGCAGAGGGCAAGACTTCAGACTGAGAATGGTGCGTATCCAAACATATGAAATGCATACTTCTTCATATATCATTCATTTCGATGTACCAAATTGATTAATGGTTTTTGTGAGGGATACATGGTGGTTTGTATAGGTACAGTAAGATTTTCAAAAATTCTTTTGTTGAAGATGTAAGTAATAAACAGCTATTGAGAGTACATTATATATATGTTTTGATGTCCCTTTACAATTGATGTCCCTTTACAATAATAGTATTGTTAACTTTATTTCAAGCATGAAATAAGCCCTTCAAAAATGTTCTTCTTCTGATTCGTCAGGTGAGTTTTCCCGCCAGATTGAGGAGAAGGACTCTCTTATTTCCCAGCTCACCAGAGGCAAACAGGCTTACACTCAGCAGATTGAAGAGCTTAAGAGACATATTGAAGAGGAAGTAAAGGTATATCATATTTGCATCGTCTTCTTACTACAATACAGTATGTGCTTTTGCCTGTCTAGATTTTGAGGCATGCACACATATGATATCATATATATACTGTATGTCAGACAGAACTGATATATATATATATATACTGTATGTGTGTGTGTTCAGTGTTCTGCAGTGTATTAATAGAATATATTAATTTAGTAATGCATCCTTATAATTAATTGATAGGCCAAGAATGCCCTGGCCCATGCTGTTCAGTCAGCCCGCCATGACTGTGATCTGCTCAGAGAGCAGTTTGAGGAGGAGCAGGAGGCCAAGGCTGAGCTGCAGAGAGGAATGTCCAAGGCCAACAGTGAAGTGGCTCAGTGGAGATCAAAATATGAGACCGATGCTATCCAGCGTACTGAGGAGCTGGAGGAGTCCAAGTACATGACTCCTTTCTACTCCCTCAAAAATTATTTAGATTCAATATTTTGTCTTGATTTAGATCGATGAAACGATGTGAAATGTGAAATTAATTATAAGCATATGCATGGTCACCACAGGAAAAAGCTTGCCCAGCGACTGCAGGAGGCTGAGGAATCCATTGAAGCTGTGAACTCCAAGTGTGCCTCTTTGGAGAAGACCAAGCAGAGGCTGCAGGGTGAGGTGGAGGACCTCATGATTGATGTGGAGAGAGCTAATTCTCTGGCTGCCAACCTTGACAAGAAGCAGAGGAACTTTGATAAGGTAAACTCTTAAACTGGAAGTGAAATTAGTTTTAGCAGAATGGTATTTAACTCTTACAAATCATTTAATTAACTGAACTATGCAAATCCAGGTCCTAGCAGAATGGAAACAAAAGTACGAGGAGGGCCAGGCAGAACTGGAGGGAGCCCAAAAGGAAGCTCGCTCTCTCAGCACTGAGCTGTTCAAGATGAAGAACTCCTATGAGGAGGCTCTGGATCAGCTGGAGACCATGAAGAGAGAAAACAAGAACCTGCAGCGTATGTTTGTTGCTAACTATATTAAATACAAATAGGAATTTACTGTCGGTAGTGAAAAAAATCCAACTGTTTTTTTATTCATTTTGTAGAGGAGATCTCAGATCTGACCGAGCAGATTGGTGAAACTGGAAAGAGCATTCATGAGTTGGAAAAAGCCAAGAAGACTGTAGAGAGTGAAAAAGCTGAAATTCAGACTGCCCTGGAGGAAGCAGAGGTACTATTTTGTATTTCATTTGTTTTTAGTTGCCGCAATTTATTGCAGCAATGACAATGCTATATCCTTAGTTTTTAAACTGTTCAGATTTGTTTGGTTTGACAGAACCTTAATTATGGGACTGACTTTTCTTGCAGGGCACACTGGAGCACGAGGAGTCCAAGATCCTCCGTGTTCAGCTTGAGCTCAACCAGGTGAAAGGTGAGGTGGACAGGAAGCTGGCAGAGAAGGACGAGGAGATGGAGCAGATCAAGAGGAACAGCCAAAGGGCGACTGACTCCATGCAGAGCACTCTTGATGCTGAAGTCAGGAGCAGGAATGATGCCCTGAGAGTCAAGAAGAAGATGGAGGGAGACCTGAATGAGATGGAGATTCAGCTGAGCCATGCTAACAGGCAGGCTGCTGAGGCCCAGAAACAACTGAGGAATGTCCAGGGACAGCTCAAGGTTGGTTTTCTGATCATTTAGTTAAAGAATAAAAAAGGGTCCAGAAGATTTATTGTTTGTTTCTTCTGTTATCAGGATGCTCAACTGCACCTTGATGATGCTGTGAGAGGACAGGAGGACATGAAGGAACAGGTTGCCATGGTGGAGCGCAGAAATGGTCTGATGCTGGCTGAGATTGAGGAGTTGAGAGCTGCTCTGGAGCAGACAGAGAGAGGACGCAAAGTGGCTGAGCAGGAGTTGGTTGATGCTAGTGAGCGTGTCGGACTGCTTCACTCTCAGGTTGGATTTTAAACATTCACAGGAATATTTTTAAATTTGTTATATGTGTTATATTAAACTTATATTACATGATTTTTCTCAATTCAGAACACCAGTCTTCTGAACACCAAGAAGAAGCTGGAGACTGACTTCGTCCAGGTTCAGGGTGAAGTGGATGATGCTGTTCAGGAAGCAAGGAACGCTGAGGAGAAAGCCAAGAAGGCTATCACTGATGTGAGTTAACGGAGCATCATCATCTTTTATGGGTTCTATAAATAGTGGGAAGGTTTTTCAACTGTACTTAGAGACAATTTATTATTTCAGGCCGCCATGATGGCTGAGGAGCTGAAGAAGGAGCAGGATACCAGCGCTCACCTGGAGAGGATGAAGAAGAACCTGGAGGTCACAGTCAAGGACCTGCAGCACCGTCTGGATGAGGCTGAGAACCTCGCCATGAAGGGTGGCAAGAAGCAGCTCCAGAAACTGGAGTCCAGGGTAAGCACCATACTGCGTCAGAATTACTTCAGCTGCACACCATGATATATTATAGTGATGATACTGAAATAAACTATTCTGTAATTCATCATTACATTACAGGTGCGTGAACTGGAATCTGAAGTTGAAGCTGAGCAGAGACGTGGAGCTGATGCTGTTAAAGGAGTCCGCAAATATGAGAGGAGGGTGAAGGAGCTGACCTACCAGGTAAATATAATCTCACTCTAAAGCTCCATAATTACTCCTTTATTCTATTGCATCATGTCATAAGTAACAATCTTTCATCACTGTAGACTGAAGAGGACAAGAAGAATGTGAACAGACTTCAGGATCTGGTGGACAAGCTGCAGCTCAAAGTCAAGGCTTACAAGAGACAGGCTGAAGAGGCTGTAAGTCAAATATATTTATAGGACAGATCAGTTCCAGCTTCATTCATAATGTTACTCAGTCAGTACAACTAAACCCTTCACAGGAGGAGCAGGCCAACACTCATATGTCCAGACTCAGGAAGGTCCAGCATGAGCTGGAGGAAGCTCAAGAGCGCGCTGACATTGCTGAGTCTCAGGTCAACAAGCTGAGAGTCAAGAGCCGTGATGCTGGAAAGGTAGTGCTTCACATTTTTTTGCCAGTATCACATAAAAAGTATGCATTTCCTTATATATCCATTATTATTTCATTCCACTGTGAATTGCATAACTACATGTACATACAGTAAACTGAAATTAATTATGATTTGTGTGCTATTTCACAAACTCCATTGCTCATACATGTGGCAATCCATCTATACATCATTACTGTATTCCTACACTGACTTCATGTTTTAATTATTTCTTTCAGGGAAGTGACTCTGCTGAATAAGACTCATCTGAGGAATCAAAGAGCTCATAAAATGACCCTTTGAGAAAATTATTCTATAAAAGCAATAAATGTTAAACATTTCATCAGTTTTTGTTGTCATTTATTTCTTCTTTACTTTTTGTCATGTTCAGCCCTATATAAACAAGTTGCCTTAAATAAAAAACTACATTTAACTGTATTACAAGCGTTAGTATCAGCCCAAATTAAAGCATTGCTCATATTATTGCTGTGATTTTAGTTATGATCAAATGTTACCTCTGTTTTCCATTATCTGCTAAAGATGCATGTGGTTTAGATAGTAAAGATAAAAAAGAAGATTGGGCTTAGATTTGGCATTTTTGTTTTTATTGTTATTTTCTTAGCGTGCGTTTTGCCATAGTTTCACAGTTTGCCAAAAGATAAAGCAGTCTTTATCCGTAAACACTGCATTTACATCTGAAAAAAACAAACAGTTCTTGCATACACCACTGAGCTCGAAACACAATAGACAATGCATATACCGTAATAGAACACTTAACTAGCAAGGGGAAAAAAACTACACCTCAACAAATAACCCAGTAAGAATAGAGTAAACTAAAGTTCTACTTCTAATTAATCTACAAATACCATTTTACTTTTTAAATGTTCAATCACTTATTTTCCAAGGCAGTTACCGTCATTATTTTCGAGAAGGGATGCTGCAGTGTAAATTCTATTGTTTATTGCCACTGTTCTTCTTATCTTTCTTTCCAACTCCCTTCCCTCGGTCTGCCTTTTCCCTCCCCTTTTCAAGATCCTCTTTCATTTTTTGTCCTCCTTGAGCCATTCCTTTCTGCAGCTGGGCTGTGTGAACCTTTTCAATCAGTGAGAAGCAGTCCTCATCTGGACTGATAGTGCTGGTCACAATCTTCCCCTCTTCCTGTGAGCATGCAGTTACAGGATGTGCTTTACTGATTGCATGTTGATTGGGAGATGATGGCCTTGAGTGGGCTTTCGTGGGACTTACATGGCTTGGAGAGGAGTGTCTTGAATTAACATCTTCTTTTGGCACCAGGTTTAAGTCAAGGGACAGGGGTCTGCCAGGGACCGGGCTCAGAGGAATCACAAGATTATCTCCTGGGGCTCCAAGTGTTAAGTAGACCTCAGGGTATGTAACTGGCTGGTTGGCTTCCATTTGTCCCTTTGACAGATGAAATAATCATTATTTTAATATGACAATGACTTAGCTCAAAATTGACAGTCATTGTGGCACAGCTTACCTGCTGTGGTGTGAAGCTCATGGAAACCCTTACTGTAACCTATGAAAAAGCAACACGTCATTAGTTCACATAGTGTGTCGGGGACTCCTCTTTAGACTTGCTGATCATTCATTAGTGACCAGCTGCGGATCAAGTAAAAGACCACACTTTCACAGTTCTTTAAACTAAAGGAAGGTAAGATTCCCACCATATAGGTGAAAAACATACACAGGGTCCTAAGAGAAGAACATTCATTCCCCAGTATATGGGGGGAATATAATATATGTCTGCTTTATCTACAATAAGGGATGATTCACATTCTTAAAAGCTGGTCTTGTGCAGGTTAGATATTGATAATACTTTATATGACCTCTGAAAAATTTACCTGAGCTGGGGAATTTAGCTTCTTCTTATTCTCTGTTTCTGGGGTAAATGAAGCAGATTTAGGTATGGTCCTGGCAGAGCCAGATTCTGCATAAGCTATTTGGGGTTGATAGGTAGGGCTAGAAGGAATCTTCTTTGCTGGGGTGCGTGGGGTACGTTCAGCCACCATGACGTGTGGTGGAGAGGCCTTGCAGAAGAAAGAGAAAACAAAAATGTTGAGTATTTTATCATAAGGCTAGTGATTTATGAAAACATAATCTACTATTTATTGGGCAATTACTCCAGTGTCAACATGATTTTCACCCTCTGGTTCGTGGACAACCCACTCTACCTACTGAGCCACAGCCGCCCTGTGCCTCAGTATTAAAAGAAGCCTAAGTATGACATTTTTTCTACCATTGTATTGTAGACAAAAAAATATCTCCTGTATGCTGTTCAGTTAATAACGTAAAAATAACAAGGGACTGCATTTACTGTTGATGTAATCTTACGTACTGGGATTTTAGCTATTGTACTTCGAGCATTTATTTTCCCTTCAGAATGTCCACTTATCCCTGGCAACGTAGGAAGTGCAACGCGCTGATCATCTAGCCGTCCTCCTTGACTGGAAGCAATCGCTTTGAAGAATGCATCAGCTTCTGCACCTGTTAGAAAGAGTCAAGGGCTATTTTCAATGTCTCAGAGACAGAATGACACATGTTTGACCCTGTGCGTTCTGTGTCTTTCTGACCTGTGGGTACATTATTTAAAGCACTTCCATTGTGTGTGGGAGTCGCAGATGTACTTCTGCTGGGCTGTAAAGAGCAACGTTGCTCTTCCATACGGCCACTTTGTGCATGACTTATCATTTGTAGGAACTGCTCCTGCTCTGCTTCAGACGTCTCCTAAAAACGTTTAAGGAAATGAAAGAATTGAGAAGTAGCCAACAGACAAATAACCTAGAAAACTGACATTGCCATTTGAGACAGAATAAAACAACCACATGTTTTTCTTCACAAAACTGTGGAGGATGAGCCTTCCTACCCATTGCTGACGTCGTTTTAATGGCTTACTGAAAAAATATAGGATTACAGGACAGGAAAAGTACTGGTAAAACTGTAAGCTGAGTAATATGCAGGATGACATCTGACCTGCCGATGGTCGTCAGTTTTACCACGGTTTAAGGAGGCAGACCTCCGGGGAGGTCCAGATGTGTCTGAAATGAAATGGTCTTTGCGCTGGGGGGATGGGGTACCCAGATTCTGGGATATTTGTGGTGCAGAACATCTCTGTTCATCCATCCTAGAGCCCTGTGGAACGAAAATTGGATTTATTGTTGTAATATTGATTCACATCATCTGGAAATGTTGTTGAACATAGTCTGCACATTGTAGATCAAAATAAGAAAAATGGTCAAATGGATAGAGTGTGTAACTGAATGTATAGGCTCACCTGGACTTTGGAAACCATGTAGCACAAGTAGCTTGTGTCCATCTCAGCAGCAGTTGATGTTGATGTTGATGAAGATGCGCTCCCTCCATTCTGAATGCCTGGTAATGAAGGAAGAGTCATTCTTTGGTCGTCAATCCGTCGGCCCTGTGAGTTGGCCAGCAAACTGAAGAAATGTTCAGAATCTGGGCATGGGTTGGATAAAGATAAAATACTACCTTAATGATCAAGTATGTATGCTATCAATATTTCTACATTCAGGAGCAATGACATTATCATTCTAAAGAACATTAACTGTAAAGAACAAGAAGCAAACCTGCTTGCATTCTAACCTTGGGGCTGTGTGTTCTGACTGAGCTGATGTTTGGGTGTTGACTGGGGAGTAATATTTAAGACGCATCGCTGTTCATCCATGCGGCCACGCTGTGAATGACTCATTAAGTTAAAAAAATCTTCCTGTTCACCCGGAGTCAAAACCTAGACCAGAAAAGTACATATTAAGGTCAGTTAATTAATAGTTAACAGTATAAATGACATTCTAACACTATTAGGCCATCTAAAACCTCATAGTTTCAAATGAGGATATGGTAATTAATTATAACCTAGCGAAATATAACTTGAGAACATACCTGTTTTTCTAATGTTTTATCTTTACTCTTTGGTCGTTCTGTGTCTGAGCTGGGGCTGAAGGAGGCTGATCGTGCAGGAGTTTGAGGTAGCGAACACCTTTGGTCCTCCATTCTGGAACCCTGAAAATGCATTAGGACAGCAGTTTTCAACATTTTGCACACATGTCCAGTTATATGTTTATTACCCCTAAAAATCCACACTCAGTAGGTGTGAACGTTAAACAGGACATCATTTCAAAATCTGTGAAAACTGGCTCATGAACTGTTTTTTTTTTACATGAAAACAAATTTGAAGGGCGGACCATTCAAAAAAAACAAAAAGTACTTGCAGTAAACATATGGCTGTTTGACTAATACCATACAAACCATTTTTGTAACAATTTTTTTGTCAAATACTCTGTTCCCATTCTAGGCGCATAATTATGCAACATTCAAAGCCTAGGTAACATCACAAAAGTATTTTTGGTACTTTATATTTAAATAACAATTAATGAAAGTATTTTGTTCTTTGAAAAAGGAAAGTACCAACCTGGGCTTGGGAGACCATGTAACTCAAGAAGCTTGAATCTCCATCAGAAGTGTTATTTTCCTTCTGTAATCCTGGTAATGATGGAAGAGAGACTCGCTGGTCATCGAGCCGTTGGCTCTGAGTGCTAGCCAATAGGTTGAAGAGCATTTCAGGATCTGGTAAGACAAATTGAAAATATCAAATAATACGGTGTCTAAATCTGGCTCTGTCAGAAAGAAATGCCGGATGTTGACAGAGGTATTTATGACTACAGCACAGTTGAACTCATGTATTGACCTGTGTTCAATGTAGTGGACTTTCTATCCGCGTGTTTGGGTGTACAGGGAGCACTCTTGCTAGGATCCAAAGAGCAGCACTGATCGTCCATACGTCCACGCTGGCCATGGGTGATCATATTCAAAAACCTTTGCTGTTCGTCATGCAATTCTTCCTTTTTTGGTTAAAATACAGGGATTTTATTTTGACACGATGAGAATGGACAACATTTAATACTGTATTATCAAGCATGTCCGTGGACGAAATGTGTCATAGTCAAGACAATGACCCAGCTGGACCGAACTTACCTTATTAGAACTGGAGTTGGCACGCTCAGATGGAATTGGTAATTGGTGTCCTGGTACCACCAGAAGCCTCCTGTTTCTATCTGGAGTACTCTCAGTCAAAGAGATCTGAGGTGCAGAGCCATGGTGGTTATTACTTCCAGGTTCCTGAGAAAACAAGTCATACCTTAGAGTAGATTTTGTTTATTCATTCATTATACCCCTATCCAGGTGCACTCAACTTTTACGATCTGTAGCCTAATACCTGGTAGTTAAATCCAGGCAATGACACCCGCGGGTCTAAGTGTTGTCCATGTTTTTTGTCAGATGTATGGGATAATTTCTCTTTGCTTGAGTCTGTGGGGAGAAGGAGTGAAATCATCAATAAACAGTATGTCAAAAGACAAACAAAGCACATGGCAGATTATATTTGTACTTTCGCAACCTGTAGGTGTAGTTTTTATGTGTGCAGTCTTAGCAGGACTCAAAGTGCAGCACTGTTCATCCATTCGTCCACGCTGTGCCCGACTCATTATGTTCAGGAACTGCTCCTGCTCCTGTTCCTGTTGAAAATTAGATATAAAAATGGAAAAAATTTATTGTAGTTCCTAAACAAGGTCAAATGTAAATCTTAGTGTAAAAAATTATTATTCCTAACAGTAGGTCTCCATATCTCAGTCTTGGAACAAGTGATGGCCACAATGTAAAGTATGTATGTGATGTAATGAAATGCAACATCATGACAATTTACCTACTATGGACAAGCATAAACAATATAACATCTAATATTTAGTTTGAATACTTTGGAGAATTAAGATACAATTCTGTATGAAATATTTCAAAATAAGTAAATACACATCTTAACATTATAGATTTCCAACTACATATTTAATTACAAACCAATATGATGATCTTACCAGTACAATGTCAGTTGCTTCCGATTTTGAGTCTACTTCGGCAGCTGCCATTGAAAAATGATACAAAAACAAAAGCCTCAAACTGAAAATTAAGTAAACTGCAAAGCAGTGTTACAGCTCCTGTTACTAGAGAAAATATATTCAGTACTTGTTCAACAGAACTGTTGTGTGAAAAATGGAACTGTTGATAGTGATAAATGGTACGCCAAATGAAGTCTGGATATGACTGGGTAGAAGGCTTTTAAATAGAGTTAAGTCCTGTGTATTAACCCATAGCCATTAAGACCACAGCCAGTGCCCCGTTCTTGATATTACCATCTGTAATCCCAGATGAAAACATAATCCTCAGCATGGAGAGGGATGATCTTTTTCAATAGCAGGTGTAATGCTCTCCCTTTTGACCTCACACTTTATTTAAAGTTCATGTTTGCATTTAGATGCCACCACATTCTCATTATATGGTGAAAGTGCATATGCTCAGGCTGCGGGATCAACAGAACTGCCACTAATGTGATGAACTTATCAGTACGATGTAACTGTGCTTTTGCCAGTGAGGAAGAAAACCACAAAATGAAAAATTTAGATGAAATCAAATCAAATTACAATATGGAGTAAAAATGTAAATAAAAATTCAATAGTTTTTAATAATAAATAAATTGGTTTCTATATATAGATATAGATAACCAGGCTGCCCACCAGATAGAGAGAAAATCAAACACGGTTGAGGTAGCTTTCAGAAAAGATCTCTGTAATCTTTATAAACAATTATGAGCATGGACTCATTTCTCAACTTTGTTATCATTGTATGACAACTGTGAAATATGGTCGAAACTATGCGAGTTGAACTATTTCAACACACATTAAAAAAAAAATAATAATTTTATACAGACTGAAGGTCCTCTGGAAAACAAAACTCAATTTAAAGTGAATATTACGTTTCTTTTATTACTCATTTTGAACAAAAAGAAACAAACAACCACCACACATGCTCGCAGAAATACATTAAAGTACATGGTAAATGGGCAAGACTTTATAACACAACAGTTTAGACATTTTGTCCGAGATGAAATTTCCCAGAGGAGAGAAAAAAAAGGTACCAAGAGAGAAATATTGTTATCCTCTTAATGACACTTAATATGCAATATAAACTTCTATAGAGCTCCTTCCAACTACATTATACTTAAATAAGGTCTTTGATGTGAGATGAGTCTAGTTTTGCAGGAATTACGCCATTTCTGAGAACAAAAGCAAATAATAGCAACAGAAATAATAATCTGAACCAGAATAGTACAATCACAATAGTATAATAATCAATATATTATCAATGTCTAATTAAATATTTCAATCACAGCAGTATACAGAACCCAGTTCACAATAAGAAGACCATTCTAAAATAAAATAATTCATCACAAATGGCTACATCTAAAGTTTCTCTTCATATTTCACTTCAGATGTTTTGAGATGCTTAACAGCAAACAACCATCTCAAATGAAAGACTAAAGCCTTCCAGTGTGATCTCCCCCGCTGAAGGTTTATTTATTTAACAGATCGGGATTGGGAACTTGGTCTAGACTCTTCAGGTCATTGAGGAAGCTGGTTGGAGTCAGGATGTGAGACGACCCTGTCAAGGAGAAAATGATAGCTCTATTTAACAAAGAGGGAACTTTTTTCGGAGGAAACCGGTTGATCTCGTCAACATCAATTGCTTACCAATCAGCACTTCCCACTTCCCATCAGTGGCTCGAGTGACTTCATAAGCAGAACGCATCTCTGAGTGTGACATCCCGCCAATCACAAAAATAATGAGCCGAGGGCCAGAGCGATACTCTGTCGGAGATTTATTTTTGTGCCAGTGTCCAAACCGTGCGCTGCTGTTAAAGAATTAAAACAATAATTAAGCAACAAGTAACTATTATTAAAACCAACACCTGCTGGTTAGCGGTAAGATATCAATTTCAGACAACACTAACTACCGCAACTGACAACAATGCTTCCCCTTTTCTAAAATTATTGTCAAAAAAATTGACACAGATGAATAAATGTGAAAGTGAAAATCCTAAATATAATTAATTCTAGTGGTAGAATGTCTACTGTGGTTACAATCAGTTAACTCTCTGTCATGGCCTAGTTTATAGAGACAGTCTATATTTTAGTGTCATTATTAATGACTACTTATTTTTCATTGTGCACTTTACTTAAAAGCAGAAAAGCATGTGAGCAAGTGCATTATGCAGATTATGAGTGATCCCAAATCCAGGTTAGTAGTTTGTGTAAACACCACCATTATTCTGGGAATCCCAGCTCCAACTCACTTTGTCAAAAGCTTGGCTCCTGCTTATTTATAGGGATAAAAGCTTTAATATTAGGCATGACCGCCTGTCTAATATTGTGTAGGTCTCCCTTGTGCTTCCAAAACAGTTGTGACTCATCAGAGAATGGACATGGGCCTTTGGAGGGTGTCCTGTGGTGTCTGGTAACAGAATGTTGTTAGTGGGGGCCTTTGGGTCCTATGGGTTGAGGGGAGGGGCCTCTGTGGATCATCCCACAGATTCTTGATCAGTTTGGGATCCAGACATTTGGAAGCCACGTCAACACCTTGTGGTTTTTTTTTGAGCTGTTCCTAAACTGTTTTTGTGTGTGTGCCTGTGTCAGGCTGCATCCTGCTGGGGATGGCTGCTGCCATCAAGGAGTGTCATTGCTATGGGGTGGGGGTGTCTGGTCTGGTCTAGGTGGGTGCTACATGTCTAAGTAACATCCACATGAATGGCAGGTCCAAAAGTTTCCCAGCAGAACATTGGATTGTCACAAGATGGTCAATGTTATTTACTCCACCTGGTATTAATGTTGTGGCTGATCGACTGGTGTATATTTCCAGTTTATATATTATAATCTTCAGACAACATCTTCTCCCGAAAATGCTGTTTATTGGTGATTAACATTTTTATATGCGTCTTCATACATTTGAACTATGATAAAGTAACTATGTGCTTTTCAAAATAATTATTTTCTGTTTCTAGCACCCACCTGACTGTGGTCTGAGTTGTGTTGATGGGAACAGGATCAGTAATGAAAGGCCACTGCTTTCTGTCCAGTTTGTCTTCTATGGCATTCTGTGATACAGAAACAAAGTGGGAAAAACTAAAAGCAAAACTTAACAGGTGCGCCAGCTACATTGGAAATCTCACTTAGGTAATAATACCTCCATGATGTCCTTGATGATGGGTGTCCATCTGGAAAGCTGGTATGTGCTTTCTGTGCGCTCCTTACGCTCCGACAGGTTTTTCCCAGCATTGCGGCCCTAACAAACAAGATGATGTCCATAACAAATACTGAGGGGGGAACATTTACACAAAAACACTGTAAGTGTAACTAAAATATAATAAAG
The DNA here is from genome assembly GCF_963514085.1 of Chelon labrosus. NCBI lineage: Eukaryota > Metazoa > Chordata > Actinopteri > Mugiliformes > Mugilidae > Chelon > Chelon labrosus. The sequence goes on from NC_140354.1 coordinate 1,460,030, forward strand.
TCATTTACCCCAGATATAATATTACAGCCCAGGTTCTGCATGTTGGTGATAATGTTGTGTTCGCCCTGTATGTTTGCATGCTGGATGAGCTTATTGAGGTTCTCCTCTCCGATGCCTAAAGGATACCAGCACAGTACTTTGAGTAACAAATTCCTTGTCAATCTATGCCTAATCAACAATCACACACAAGTACGCTTTGGCAAACAAACAATATTAGCTCTTAAAAAGAGTCAAATGAGAAAGAACTCTGACATGAACACACCGTTTTTCTTGTGGAATATGTACAGCAGTATGATGCGGATTTTGTCGTAGGTCTCAATTTCATTGTTGAGGAGCACAGGGACAATGCACTTCATGGCGTCTTTCAAAGTTTCCCCTTCTGCATTTGCTCCCATTGCCAGGTCCTGTGAAAGACATTTGTGGTTAACAATTAACTGGTTACGAAATCTCAATCATCAACTCAAGTCAGCTGACAGCCAGTTGACACAGTTACTCATGCAACACCATCATTCACATGCTAATCTACCTTAAAGCTGATGCTAGTGTTTCATGCAGTGAACAGAAAAAGACCACAGTCTGAGGGTGCACAGTAAACTTCGAGTGATACATTTGTAATCCATTAACAGCAAATATTGGCCACTTGACTTAGGCTTTTATACTTACATCAAGCTCTGGGATTTCTCTTTAATGCCTTGTCGATGCCAATCAACAACAAACTTTTTTATGAGCAACTGAAAGATCATTTTGTTGACAATATGACACATATCCATTTGCATTACTGGGCTGCCCAAACAATGCAGACCACTTGAACAAATGACAGCTGACAGAGAACTGTTGCCGTTTGGATGAGACTTTTCGCCTTAGAGCCAAAACATGCCAACTGGATTAAAGAGGCAGCTTTCAGACATGCTGACAATCCATTAGTGCTGTCGAGTGATTTCCTAATAAAAAAGGCCCCGTTAACACTTGCATCGTATAATGCTATGACTATGCATAGCTTATCGTTTCCAGCGTGCTTGGGACTCATTTGATGCAGGACTAAATGTGGCAGAATACTTCCCCTCGGGGAGACAAAGCATGTAAGGCATATACAAACAACACACAGGGATTTGGCACTAGTCTGGTCTGTGGATTGACCTGGCTGGTGGAAGGATTTCCACAGTACTAAGAGCGTACATGTGCGTTATTAAATGCCTTTACGTTCACGGTAATGACAACTTTTCAGCATTTCCGTGGACAGCTAGATGAAAGCTGACATCCGGTATCAAGGTTCTTATGCAATATTACGATTATTCTCTATTAAATAACACCAGACCATGTCAGTGGCATATCCCAGAGGATAAGACATGAAGACATTGAGGTCACTTAGTGTGCAATATGAGTGGAATAATTCCATGTCAGACATTCTCTATATGATAATTAGTGTCAATGTAACACAGTCAGATCCTTTAGTTGATCCCCTGAAATATAAATGCTACAGGGTGAAATGTTGTTTTTCCAACAATGCATTAGCAAACAGTGCTTCATTTAAGAGTGTTCTTCATTTCACCTGCTCCACTTCACAAAGCTTATCAAGAGAGGCCTTGAATTTCTTCATACAGGCTTCAGCCAGGTGCAAGTGAGTTGAGTACTGTGAAGACAATTGTGAAAAGATTTTTTATTAATACATCTGTATTATATGTATCTATGTATCTATGTGTGTGTATATGTATATAAACACACATATATATATACACACACACATATATATATAGATAGATATAGATATAGATATATACCACCAAATGGTAAAAAGATCTCACTCACCATGCTCAGCTCCTTCTGATACTGTGGCATCTTCTTTAACATCTGAGAAAGATCTTTTAAGTTGGCCTAAAATGCAAAACTTTTTTAAGAAACTGGACACAACAACAGCCAAAACAGTCATGCTCTACCACAGGCATCTGTTATAACTGAAATCTAGTTAATGCAAATACAGGGAAAGACTCACATTGTCAGTGCACATTCGCTTGCTCTCACAAAAGGTGCGAAGAAGATCTGTCACTTTCCTGTAAAAATTTGTTTACAACATTAGTAGCGCATATTAATTGATTAATTCTGAAAAAGTTGGATTTAATGTGAATTATTATTTTAATTATCACTAGAATTATTTGGCAATGAGTAATAAACAATTTCTTACTTTGATAACACACAAAAAGTGCTTTTTTTAAGGAGAATCTCAAAACCAATTAAAGCAGCTGATTAGAACTTGCTGAAAAGGGTGACAGTGACACCCCACAATGGAAAAGTAAGTTGGGAAAACTTACTTGGTGACATCTGCGATGTGCATGTGTCTGAGCTGAACCCAGAGCTCATCGTCTTCGTCCAGTAGCACTTCTCTTTGCTTTGAATTCCCGATGCCGGTTGTCTGATAACTTAATATAAATCGAGCCCACACGTACATACAACATCAATGATTATAGAGGAATGTAAAGCCAAAAATTGTACATGAACCAAGCAAAGCAAATGGAGCCGTATTTATATTACAATGTTCACTCACGTATAGATGTCCTGTTTGATATCAAGCAAATCGTAAGCCATTGCTTGAAAGGTCAACTCATGCAGGATGGGCGAGATGGGATCAAACCCACGATCAACAATCAGTAGTTGAGATCGAGCCTTATCTGGACCCTAAAACAGGAAACATGAGCAATATTATCTCATGATAATGAAATAACTGATTTATTCCACACAAAAAAAGGATCCAGTCTACAGAACACATGAATCATAAAGCCCTTGCATGTTTTGTAGATCTGTCATGCAGTGAAAGTTTCAAATAAGTTACATTATCGTCTGATGCAGCACTTCAGCCAACTTTTATGTTAAGTACAGTAAGCAAAAATACAGAGAATGCTTAGACAGAATATGCACTTCAGATGTGTGAAGAGTGAAAAGAGAATAGCAATACATGCCTGTTAAGACCCAACTCAGGAGCAAGGAAATGCCAGCTAAGAAAGACAGAAAAGAAGAATGGAAAAACAGGAAAGATCCAGCAAGGCATGAGAAAAAGATAATCAACAGGAAATAAAACCCAGAAACCACAGAAATGTCCACCATCTGGCGAAGAGCTGCAGAATCAGAGAGGAAGTTCATAGTGTTATATGGAAAAGTTGATTTAGCAGAGAAAATGTAAATGTAAAAAACTTGTTTCCCATTTACAAAGAAATGTATTGATACAGGGGAGCAACAACTGGTGTGGGTGGTGACCTCTGCTGTTCCTAACCTCTCCCATGCTTGGGTTTTCAGCTTTGTGAGCAGTAAGGCGATGGCAGACCTCCTCAGCTAATTTAGCATTCTCCTCGGGTCCCCTAAAAGACAGTGTCATACAACTTTGAATCAGCATGTAAATTCCACAATAAACTAAATTCAAAAGCAAGGCATTCATACTTGCGGTAACGAACGGCAGGGTACTCCTTCAGGGTGTCACACAGGGTCGCGATCTGTTCCGCCAAATTTTCTATAGTTTTTTGCTTTTGCTCATTTGGCTTAGAGCTGTAGAAGGAGTATAAGCAGGTTGGGTCATCCAAGGAGAATACCTGCAGGAGGGAGAGAGAGATTGAAGTTTGTCAGCATTTGGTCATACACGTTTCACAACTGTGCTGTTTAATATTTTTAATTGACTAAAATATAAATGAAGGAAAATATTGTGTGTAATGTGAGAGGTACTGGTGGAAGTAATAAACCCGCAGGAAATAACGATTCTATAATTCTTTTAGCTAGAGATATTTTCTTTCAACTCCATCACTCAATTTTACAGCCTGCTACCTGTCTTGTTTTAGTGTTTATTGACTCATGTTGAAATGCTGGATTATACACTGTACTTATTTTTTTTCTCCTACACTCACGATCCTACGGAATCACTTTATGGAGCATTTGGCATGGCAACTGGTAGTCATCGTGCGGTCATATCCTGTTTCTATAGTGTCAACTAAAATGAAACTTATCAGAAAAATTGACACTGCATGCATCAGCATTATATTAACTACCTAAAAATTAGGGAAGCTATCCTAAGTTATTTGACGTGTATTTTAATGTTTTAGTTTGGCCCAATACTGCAGCCAGTCACTAGGGGGAGCTCTACTTGCTTTGGCTTCACTTTTGAGGAGCTTCTCCGCAATTCACCTTGATTTACAGTGAATGGATTCTGCCCCCAACAGCTCAAGTGAAAACACACGGAAAAAAACCCTGTATGCTATTTGCCCAAAGCCAACTGGAGACAACCCTGACAACTAGCTGTTGAATAAAGACCATATTTAGTAGCTAGAGCCGTGTAATTTATTGAGGCACTGTTGGAAACCAAAACAGCTAAAACAAAAGTGAATAAAATAATCCATTTGGATTAATAGGACAAAAATACCCACCTGAGACTCATATGGCAGGAAAGCAACGCTGATCTCTTTTAAAGTCTTGGCGACCTTGGCAACTCTAGATTTGCCTATCGCTGCAAAGAGACTATCTGGGCAAGCTATAGAAGTTAAAAAAAAAAAAAGTAATGGGAATTGGTTAATTTAATTACTTCATATATTCTGTAGCTGAAAACATTGCACACAGTGCCCCTGAAGACAAATAAATACATTTCCTATATTATACGGTATATGATTGCAATCTTACTGTCAGTGAAGAAGATGTGTGCTGCTTTGTAAGTAAAGGCCATGTCTTTGAAGTCGTTAATGAGCGCCTCAACCGACTGTGAGAGAAAAGATGTTTCCATTTAAAATATTGAGAATATGCAAAATCTTACTGAACAGAGGTTTCGAACATTAAAAGAGGGAAGTCAGAGGAAACTGCAACAGCTAACCTTCTGCACTGGTGAAATCAAATAAATGGCCTCCAAACTGGAGATGGGCTCCCTGCGTTTATTGATGTCTTCCACAACTGGAAAAAGAAAAAAAGAAGAGATAAGTATGCGACTTCCCCCTAAACAATCTGACTTAAACTATGTCATGTAAAAAAAATCAATATAATCTTCATGAAAAATGAAATAGTGATGAGCAAATGAGAGCATACTTCATTTGAGCTACTCCAGCTCCGAGCATGTATTGGAAATATCCCTGCAAAATGTTAAGTGGTCTCTCATTTACACAAGTGCTCTAAGTACAAAAGACCATTAATTATCTTTCTACTTACTGGTCACCCCCTCTGCCAAAATGTCAGACATCTTGCAGCAAGAGGACAGAATCCGCATGCTCATGTGATCCACAATAAGAACCTAAAGAAAAATAGAAGATAATCAGGGGTTACAAATTCAGTGTGACAAAGTAAGGATTATTAGGGAATGTCTTAACTCTTAATGGGCGACTGTTACCTTCCATTCTCCATCCTTCTTAACACTCTTGATGACCCCATTAAGTATTTCTGTTGAAGAGATGGGAAAAGATGCATATATGAATAAAGACCATATCAGTTACCTCTGAGGAATCACAGCAATAATACTTGCTAATTCTTCTTGATGGTTACAGTTTAGTCACTGTAAGGACAGGACCAAGAGAAAATTCAAATTGAAATGTTATGACAATTCATTAATAAAATAAATAATAAAAGGCTAGTAATAAGTTATGTGTGTACAACACCAGAAACCAGGAACTTTTTGAAACAGCCCCATGGTTAGCACTTGTGTTGACAGATTCGGTTTGGTGCAACTTCCTGGTGTTATACTGCCGAGACTACAGTGAATGAAGATCAGACAACAACATACTTGTTCCAGTGACTGCGTATGCACAATAGCTGAGGTGTGTTACTGAGCTTTTCCCTTAATGTATTTTTTTTTTTTTTTTTTTTTTACAGTGGATGTGTTCCACCTGGCCCAAATGTCTCCAAAATCAAACAAACCTTGAGGGTAAAAGAGTTATTTCACAAAGTAGATTTTTTTTTTCATTAGGATATAGGTGGCTTACCACAGCAGCTACATAATTTCCTCATAGACACAATGACACTATGTCATGAATCCCTAACTCTCAACTGACAGTTTCTTCTAAAAGTGGACAGAAAGAAGGAATATGGGGAAAACACCAATGTGATATCATGTTCTTCACTCCACTTCCTTGTATGATTGCATCAAAGACACAGCAGCATCCCCATGACAAACAACTCATTGCTATACCAGTCTTGTTTTTGCATCAATTGACTTGCTAATTAGTTCCTTATGACAACATCACACATCTAAGTTAGCACTTTATAAAGACAAACATTAATGCTCTTTACACCCCGGTTAACTATTCATGTATTCACTGTATAATCAATTGTTTCAAAATGTTTTCATTGGACACTGCATATATATTTATTTCTGGTTCAGGACGGTTGATGAAAGAAATGAAAATAATTGACCTAATAATTTTCCTTTTCCCATAAAAGTTTTCATCCTTTGATGACAGAGGTCTCACTGATACTTTTTCCATAGAGGGAAATGGAAAAGATGACTACTTGTTATGTAATATGTCACGCCACCACACCATGTTAGCAGCCAAGTTTATGTTTTTATGAAATGTACCAAAATATCTGCATGCAAACTTGTCTTGACGTCTGTCTTGCTTGTGACAGCACAGTGTATTGGACCTTGAGTTTATAAATAATGATGGTAGGTTTTATATGACATTTTCAACATTAACAAGAGAAACGCCCTCTGCATGCAAATCTCTTAACTCAGCTTGTGTTTATTTATTTATTTACTAGGGGACATTTAAAAGTGAAGAAATGGAAAAACAGAGGAGCCGATTCCAAAACTCACAAAATAAGTAGGATACAGGTCTTGTACGGACAAACAGCAAGTCAGACAGCTGACTGATTTTTCAAATATACAAGGGCTAAGTTAGATGCCAGTAAACACCCGATGCTTATGAGTGACAGAGGCGTGTTCACTATAGTCCTATTGAATACAATAACAGTATGTACAAACTCAGACATCTTATTAATTAATATAAATAAATATAAGCTATTAGGAACAATAAAGGCAATATATATCATTAGCTACAATTAAAGTTGTATTAAAGAAAAACCTTCAAAACATTGTTCGATAACATCATTGAAAGAACATTAGTAGCTCCTATTTGTTATATAATTTAACGTTACTTGTTAAACGAACGAATACACCTGCAGAAAATGATTATCTTATAAAAGTTGTGATTTAGCTGAAACTGTGGTTTTGGTCGCTTGTAGAGTAAATGTCACATCTGATTTGGTTCATGACAGGCGAAGATACTGAACTTCCTTTTACTTTAGCTAGCTAGCGTTAGCCTACAACTTGGACTGTCACAACATTTTCCGACACTAATGTCGCGATGTTTTGTCTGGACCTCTGCCACCGCGGACAAAAACAAACCACAGCTTCCACACAGAAAATCTTTCTGCGAACACATGGAATACATAAACATTACCCTTTACCCGTGCCTTATTGGGCGAATACATTATATCGGTAATGTTAGCATATTAATTGGGAGTGAAGCAGGAAGAAACATTTGGTGTACCGACGTCCCCAACGAGGTTTTGTGTTAAAACTTGATCGTCAGTCCTCCAATTGACAACGAGGTAAGTGTCAAAGTCAAACAAAATGTCTATTTAAGTTGTAATAAACTTTTAAAGCCAATTAAGTTACAACAAATGTGTCACTTACTTTCCCCGACTACCGCTTTCAGCCCACTCGGTGCCATCTTGACAGCAGTCTACTGCTGGGGAGTCAGTCACTTCCTTGTGGCTTTTGACAGGAAAATATCGCCCCCTACTGTCAGATACTATAACTACAAGAATGACATGCAGTTCCCACAAGTTCATGTTGTAACTTCTACGGAAGTGTATGAACAAATACCAAACAAATATATTAAACTACATTAATTCTGATTTCATTTAGTCTTAAACAATACCAGTATGATGGGATTCAGTGTAACCAGTAATTAATTATGGTAGATTTGAGATAACATAAAATAAGATAATCCTTTATTTATCCCACAGTAGGGAAATCTACAGGGTTGCTGCAGCACACAGTGTGCACATGAGATTCAAAATTAAACATTAAATAAGTAGAAAAAAATAGAAAATTGAATGCAATAGAAATAGAATGTATGCAAACATACAGTAAGTTATTGAGAGAATACAGATATGTAAAGATAACATTTTATCTCACATCTTCCATCACATGGAATAGTATTCATTAATTTATCGCATCATAAAACACTTTAATACTTTTGTTTCAGTTTGACATTCAAAATGAATGGCAGCTATGAAAAAGGAAACAGCTGCAAGAAGGAACTACGCACACTGTCATAAGTGCCCTGGAGAGAGAGACTGTGAAACATTCAACTGGCCACTGTCCGATGCCAAATATATTTGAGGGTATCATCTCATGAGCCTTGAGGAAAACGTGTCAACACTTCATCACAATGGATGAAAAGTTCAGCAGCTGGCTGGTTGTTATAGGGACACATCCAAGATAAGAGTGCCGCCAAGACAAGCGCATAGTCCTCTCAGATCATACTTCACAGAGCATAGACAGTTGTGCTCTTCTGAAAATGCTCATTCAAATGATTTATGAACTCCTATTTTTAAGAATGTGAGAACATGTGTTATCTCTTAAAACAAATTGTTTCCAGGTGGTGTGCAGTACATCAACATTCACCCTAAGAGAAACAGTTTGATACAGTGTGACGAGCACCAAAACTACAGGTGTTGTAAGAGAAGTGCGTTAACCTTTTACATTGTGATTTTGTTAAAAATGTCCATCGAGTCAAATTAGTAATCATTCTGCCATAATGTGGCCTCTTTAGCTTTAAATGTATAATGTGGATACATACTGTAGGATGTGAAAATATGCACTGATATAAAAACACAAGGTTATCAAGTGGGCAATTAAAATCTGCAGTTTCAGTCCAACATTGTGTTGAGCTTGCAGTCTCTTCTACCTTGCCAATGCTACTGACCATAGGACCAGCTCCATCCAGCCCCAAGGTGACAAGTCCAGAGAGGAATTTTGCACGGCGCCATGACACACCTTACCTTGATTCTGAAGAGATTCATCACACCACTAATAATAATTGCTGGTCACATTGAATCCCATCTCATAGGGTATGTATTTGTGGCTGATCCCTTGAGGTGCAGAAAAACCAGCATCTTGTAAGCACCTATTGGCACTATGTTCCTTGTTGTGAGTTCTCTTTCCTAGACTTTCCAGAGGTATATAGTAGAGTTAGACTGGTGAGCCTGCTACTGTTGCTGGATAAACAAGCTTCACGGTCCTTGAATGTGGCCACTGCTTTTTCCCTTGCAAAAGCCAACAACAGCAGTGGACAATTTGTACAGTTAAGGCAACTTGGCAGACTGGCACTTTCTTCCAAGAGTCCTGATTTCCAACCTGTTGTTGGAAAACAAATGTCAGGGGGGCTGCACCCCTGTGTCAATCTCAGATCTCTGAATAAGGCTGGGATTCCCAACAAATACCTATTGCCTACAGTGGGCAAACTCCCTGCCAAATTTCAAGGCTCGTCTGTGTTCTCAAAACTTGACCTTCGCCAGGGCCACTTAAAGGTTCCTCTCTATCCAAGCAGCCACAACCTGATAGCTTGTCTGATAGGCAACCTAGGGCCTGGCATTTAACATCAGCGCCACCTATGGTGTTACATTCCCTGAAAAAGTCTTGTGGATGATGGAAGTAATACAGTATGGAACAAGGATGCTGCCAAGGTGGCCCACTGGCAAATGGCAGCAGCTTCTCTCCGAGTCTCAGGCTCTCTGATTGAGTGCAACCAGGTGTACTCAGTCACCATGAGGGAGGGGCAGTACCCAGGCACACACAGCACAGGAGAGACAAGGCACCCAAACATAAATGGCAGGGAGCTTTAGGAGGTGCTGTGAAATAAAAGCTAAATATGCCATGTAAACACTCTAACCTACAGTTCACATACAGTGCATGATGTTCATAATAAATAAATAGGTACAAAGTGTTTGTAACCAGTTTGTATTAACCTGCTAGCAATAACGTGAAGTATTTTACATTGTATTTAATGTAGATATTAAATAAATGCATTATATCAATGTCATTGTTGACTAAGTTTGACAACTGTCCCAGCATACTGTGCAGGTTAGGAGCATGGCACAGGTGAATTTGGCCAAAGGCTTTCTTAGGTATACCCAATTGACTTTGTTTCTTTAAACCCTACTTTGTTAACTGTTGTGGTTTCAAGAATATGCCATACAATGAGGTTAAACTAGTGTAAATACAACACTTAAATTGTTCATAAGACACAATACATGTTCAGAATGTTGTAAACACACAAATCTATCTGTATCATTTTATGATTAATGTATAGGGATAGGGATTACCACCTATTAATGGTGGTGACATGTGAATGCATGAACAAAAATATCACAAACACATTTTTTAGTGAACAAAGAGCAGTTAAAATAGAGCCACAGTGGAAGTCCACTATGTTATGTAGTTGGAACTTTATTTGCTATATCTAGAAAATAAATACATGCTCGGTATAAAGACAGCTGGTGTGAATCCACATCTATTGTGTACTTCTGATATTTCAAAAATGGGGGAAAGTAACAATGACCCGTGGATTGAGGCTCCAGCAGTATAATCTTGTCTGAGGTTTCACAAAAACTGCAACACACTCTAAAGTTAGTTGTTTGTTTGTTTTTGCTTTTTCCACAGCTGAAATGTTATTTTGTCATATAATTTTCACTCAAGTACCAGGATGAAACACTGGCAATTAAGAAAAAAAAAGCTCCATTAGCTTTTATTATGATATGGCCTCTCCTCTTCAAAGTGTGGCATTGGTGCTGCAGGCCCTTGTGAGGTATCTGTTGTTATGGAAGGTTTCTCCCAAACTGGCCTTCAACACTTTCATCAAAGGTGCAAGGGTCCCAACCTCCTCTTGAGGGCACTGTTGAGTAAAAAAAAAAAAAAGCAGAAATCATACAATTTAGGTCCTTATATTCAGGGCAGGAGTCATGCTTTGCTCACCATATTTCCACTCTGTCTTACCCTAGTAAGTGCCTGCATCAGTCGTTGGAGAATTGCATCCTCTCTGTGTGGACACAGACTGGCAACTGTACTCACACAGTTTAGCAGGCAAAAGATGGTGTGTCTCTGTGGCTGTAATGATGTAATACTTACAAATTGCATGTTTACCTTTGCCAAACAGTACAAAGGCTTTAATAATATTAAAGAGGCAAAGATGTTATTGTCACAATTTTCCTTACCTTCTTGAGCACACTGAGAGGTTTTCTGTTGTTTGCTCCAATACTCAGCTTTTCTACATCCTCAGGACTCAGGACAGGCTCCTTGTTGAAGATGGAAAAAACAGGATTGAGAAAGACATATTTTCCACAACATGGAAAGTTTGATCTGAAATTCCAATAACTGCAATGTCACTGACCCTTAACCTCTCCAGCCAGGTCCACAAGAGACAACTGAGAACATGAGGATCTGACTCTGTGACCAGCAGAGCCCAGCCACAGTCGCTGCTGTTCAGTTCTTCCTGTTGAAAAGGTGAACGGCAACAACAATTCAGTGACTTTAAAATAAAAGTGATGTGTTCTGATGTCAAATTAGAGTTTACTAGTACCTGCATTAGAGCTGATCTTTGCAGAATGGTTTCACCTGGAGGGCCATGCTCTGCCATTGCCTTAGCAACGGGACGAGCCATTGAGGCTGAGCCTGGATTATGCGGTTGCCTGCACAACTTTATATGACAGGGAACAGAATATTTAAGGAATTAATGCAATATTTTATCATTATATTATTATTATTTATTAATAAGCATATGTTACCTCAATATTGGAGCTGTATTTGGGAAGTGCCTTTTTAGCTGTGCACTTTGATTTGTTAGCACAGCTGCTGTTTGTTCTCATGCTAGACATTGGGAACCTGAGTGTATGAGATTCCTTTTTTGTAGCGTGATGGCCTGAAGAATATGTAGCAAAAACCGGACTAACTGGTCTCAGATTAGCCCTTATCCAATCCTGTACACACGAGTGCTTCTCATTTCCAAGTGGTGTAGTGCTGTATGGATTCAGCTCCTGGTCCTTCGGGACAGAATGCAACAAAGTAAGAAAAGCCTCTATTAACAGTCTTATAATACAGAGGGCATTCAGAACACCTATGTAAATGTGAATATATGATGGGAGATTTCACTTCATGTACTGTGAGCTTGCTGAGGTCAGAGTCGCTGTAGCTGCGTTTGTCCAGCAACACCTCTCTCTTCCTCTCTAAGAATCCCAGTGGCTCATCCCAGGAGGACACTGACCCTGAGCCTGACCATGAGCCCTTGTGAACTTGCCCTAGAACGGGTAGGTACTGTTTGGCCACAAGGGTCTCTTTCACAGTCCTGCCCAGGGCCCTGATTGCTGCCCTCTTCTCAAGCTCAGAATGGACCTCAGGAGGAGAAGGAAGACCCAGGGCCAAGCAGGAGAGACGGACACACAGAAGGTACACCACCTAATCACATGAGCAATAATAGGAGGTCAGAAAGGAGGAGAGGGTTAATTGTTCTGCAGTGCAGTGAGGTATGAGTCTTGCATGTAGTATAATGACAAAGTCCTGACCTTGGGCGTATGTCTGAGACTGCGGGCCTCCTGGCCATGCAGCAGTAGTGCTTGTCGGTTCAGGTATTGCTGCAGGGTGAAGTGGGCTCCATGCCGCAGGCCGAGGTCTGGGTACTGAACCAGCTGTGTGCCAAGCAGGCGAGCAAAGTCAAACACCTGGCTTATCTGCGCTCGGGTTTGAATAGAACGAGGCCGTTTAATCCGCACATAATGCACAGCCTCACTTGGGCTGATGCGCAGGGTGTAGATCAAGTAGCAGGCTATCAGGACACCTGTTGATTAGCAAGAACACAGCAGAGGCACACAAGCAAACATGCTAAGTGTACACAAGAGAATTATAAATGCACAAACTGATAGTCACAATATTTATATGAACTGTAGATAAAGCACATATGTTGAATTGTACCTGTCCTGCCCAGGCCTGCATGGCAGTGCACAGCCACCCTCCCTTCCTTCACTGCAAAGTCCAGAACTTTCACCCCATCAATTATGCCAACAAGAGATGAGACGGCAAAATCTGGCATGCCAAAGTTGTAAAAGTAAACTGCAAATAAAAATACGTATATATATGAATACGCCGATGTCTTATGCGTAATGTACAGTCATTTGAGTTAGCTGAGTTTACAGGCTGCCTGGTGAGAAATGCAGTACAGTACACATATATAATCCAACTAACAATTACTTGTGGCCATATTGGTATAAATCATAATGGTCTAAGCATAATGTTTGCTCACAACCTTTATTTATACATTCACTTGGTACAGATTTAACAAAGATAAGAATTGCTGGTTTAATTATTTAGTTTTAAAATACAATGAAATTTGTATTGTGTTCAGTGTGTCAAGAACCTACTGTCATTATCCATGAAGGTCTGTGGAGAGTATGTGAAACCACTTTCTGGGTCTAGGGGAGGTCCACAGTGAGCATGCTCTCCTGGGAGCTGCATGTTTATGATGGTTCTGATGTTTAACCTGGGAGAAGTCACAATCATGAGTAAAATGCTGTCTAATTTAATAAATAATATGTCCACAATATAGACTGCTAATGACATGGTTAAATGCCAATAGAAAGCAATGATGTGAGATGCCTTGTTCTAATTTTACCAAATTTATGAATTAAGAGGCTGTTTTCACCATTTGTGATCTTAATATGTTGCCCTGCTTTGTTTTTCATTAACTATGTATGCAGGTGGTTGAAAATGAGGTGCAGTGGTCGGGCTGTTTAAGAAGGTTCATAATTCCTACAGCTACACAATACCATGGATGTCTGTGCACTATTTAGACCAATATGACAATAATACTGAACAGCAGTTACCTTTGAAATTGATCTATAATGTTGTACTTCTCCATTAGATGATTGGATGGTCGTGCCATGGCAATTATGTCATCTGTCACCCTGGAATGGGAAGATGTTTCATAATCAATAAACTACCCTTTAATGTTTTTTCTATAAGACACATATCACAGAAACAAAACATTTATGAGACACTCTCACCAGGAGGAGAAAATGCCTCGAATAACTTGTTGGCTTAATTTCCAGCACTCTGGTCCCTCGTAGCGACAGTCTTTTCCTCCACATGCCAGCAGACAAAGGAGCTTGGGAGGGATCGCTTTCACCAGGTTTTCTCTGGCTTGGGAATAGGAGGCCCGCGGCACCGGTATGTGTGGAGTCAAGGTCGGCATCATCCTACAGAAGTGGAAACCCCCCCAAGTTTGGCCTGTCACACTGTAAAGGTTTAGGGCCCAGCCAGGCCAACTGGCAGCAGCACTTCTTGGCTATCTGGCCCTTGACAAAAACGCAGCTTTTAAAGGTGTTTTTCCAATTCAGGTGTTTTTATTCTAAACAGGCTGAACAAAAATAAAGACATCAGTTTTGTGTCGGCCCAAAGAATATCAAAAACAGCAGTGTATTTAGAATACAATAAACATATGATAATAAACATTCAAGACCATACTAAAATCTAAAACTTACCCTTTTGGTTATGTTGGACAATGAATCAATTAATCCCATTTAATGTATTTTCAGACTATAAGCCTGCTGAATTGTTAAGAAAACGGCTGATCAACAAAGCATGAAACTCATGTGCTCCTCTGTCTTGGCAAACCCTGGATACACACTCACAAAACTATGTGATGACCCAGCTCCACTAAGCCTGATTAGCTGTCATAAATACATTGGAACAGACGCTCATGTATTGTAGAAAGCCAATTATATTGTGCTTATACCTTCAACTACACACATAGTTAATGTCCTAATTACCTGGCTCTAGCTCTATAGATATTTTATTTGGTTAATGATATTTGGAAATTTAATTGTTTATCTCTGTCAATGGGGTTTATGCTTATTCTGTTACTCTAATGAGGTTAATATGTCCAGGTACCTTATCAAAACACACCATACCAACAAATATCTGAACTGATGTTATTATACTAAAGTTAAACAACGCTTGAAGGGGTATTTAGTAAAAGCTACTTAAAACTCTGGTTTCATAAACTCAGATTGTCAGATTTACTTCACTTGAATGTCTCTATCTAATGTGGGTCCAAGCATTACAGAAAATTGCAACATGACATAAGCTCATTGCCTGCTGAACTGTTGTGAATCATCCCGCGTCTGCAGGAGGGGCTTGGGACATGTCTCTCCCTGCAGTGCAGCGATAGGAAAGGCATGGTATTAATAAAGTAAAGAGGTTCCTTCTCCAGCTTGTCTGCCTGTAAAAAAAATCATTTCATATTTAGGATGCCCACGATTAATAGTTTTTGCCAACAATGTAGAAACAATTAGCAAAATAAAACACTTCACCTTACAGCTAACTAAGATAGTAGACTACCTCCCATCGTGGATCTCTTAAATGCAATGTCAGTGCATCCTGAACCTGTACTTTATGCTGGTTGCTTGTGATAGGATTCCCCATCCACTCCCCTCAGTAAACACACATCACATTGCATTGAATGATGTAGAAACCAGCCTTTTATTTATTTATTTTTACACCCACAGTCTAATGTCATTTAGAGTCCATTCTAAGAGGCCTACATGGTACTGAAGATTCAAGATGCAGGATTGAAAAGATTCAGGATTAACTTAATTGTGGTTTACTGTCAAACATAGACAGGAAAGGTTCAGAACAAAATTATAATCAATCCAACTGTAAACAATACACACACACAAAAATGGCAATTATATAAACAAACCGTAATCATGCATGTATTGTATCATTGTTGTGTTTTTTGGATGGTGTTGGGACCAGAACAGAGGTACAAGGTGCAAAGTTTAGCATACTACCAAAAATAAATTCAGCCAACTGAATTTCAGCAGGTGGTTTGCAGTTTATGTCTGCATTGATACTTGTGTTCACTCTTTAGGTTCCAGGGTCTGTGGTCCTAAAGATTCTGAGAATTCTCTCAGAGAGCTCCTAACTTAGCCTAAAATTCCCAGCAAGGAGTGTTAGTTTAGGAGTGATTCCAGAACATTCTCAGAGAACTCTGAGCAAGGAATGGACAGAAACTCTTATCTTAGTGAGGAGGTGTGGTTGACCCCGTTGTTAGGTATGAGTCATCATTTCAAAAGGTGTGATTGGTTGAACCTAGTGTCTTTGATTCAACCACACCTCCTCACTAAGACAAGAGTTTCTTTTCTTTTCCCAAGATCAACCTTTGGAGTATTTTCACAGACTACCAGTCTTCTCCAGATCCCCACGACAACACCCATAACAGGTGCATCTGAGAGGTGTTTCTTTACTTTGAAACTTTCCCTTGTATTACAGTGACAAACACAACATAATAAGTGCATAATTCTCCCCTGCAGAGCAACATTTTCTGTCTTTTGAGATATTTATTCTTTACCGACTTATCTCAGAACTTTGAGTACATATTTTTTGTTCTGATGATATTACTTTTTGGTGAACCATACCTCTTTCTGAAGTAACATGCAGTATCTATATGATGTAATAACTAACTCTATTCTTTTAAGAATGCACATACTGTAAGCAAATACGTGAGCTGGCGTTTGACAGAAATTCTTAGGATTGTGTTTAAGTGGAAAGGGGCTATAGGTCTGATGACAAGAATGACTTCATATAAAACCAAATTTATAGCATCTGCAGCAATATCAGGAAGGCTTCTGAAGATATACAGTAGGTTACAATAAATGCTGCAAAGAAGCCTACTGGAGCTTGTAAATCAGCTGATATAAAATGTATTTTTCAATAGGACAACCCAAAAACTTAAGTTACTCATATATTTTAACACAGGCTGAATACATTAATTGCTGTCACAAATTTCTCTAATAAATACATTTTCTAGGGGATGAGTCTTTGTGCTTTCCTTTGAGGCATAATGTTCATGAACAAATTCAACATTGTGAATCAGTTTTATACAAAATAAACCACAATTACATTACAACCAACTGAATATGCAGCTCAAATCCTTATTTTATGACAGTGTATTCACAATATGAAATTTGAAAATGAAACAGAAGTAGAAATATTATGCATAAAAGGCATAAGATTAGGAAGATTTGTGAAGTGATGTGTTCTTATTCCAGTCCATCAAGTTTTCTTATGGGGAAAAAAACAACAACAAAAAACAACAGACAATAATCCTGCCACATAATCCTGCATTGGTGGGGATGACAATGCATTCATTTCTTCAAAACATAATCCTCAATTCTCAGATTGTGCAGACATTGTTTTTAATATTCGCTGCTCCTTTCGAGCACGCATTCGCTCTTTGAAGTCCTCCAACTCTTTCCTCTGAAAGTAAACCCAGAACAGATATGATTATCATTACAAAATTGCCCTGTACGGCGGCAGTTCTAAACATATTTCATTAAAACACTTATTTGTGAACAGAGAGGAAAAAAAAAAACGGTACCACACAGATCCCTGTGTGTTACACTTACTTGCAATCCCTCGTCAGGGGGGAAGATTTCCCTCTGAATATGATACACAAGGACATCATAGAACCGAGAAAAACAGACATTTGAAATTAGAAAAAATATGCCACACTAAGCAGAGTAATGTGTACGACTGAAAACGTGTTAAGCATTGCTGACCTTCCTCTTAACTATGTATTCTTCAAAGTACTCCGCTTGATTTGATATCCAAAACATGGTCACAGGAAAGGAGAGATACAACATCATCTGCTCAAAACAAAAATAAATATACCGACCAATCACTTGTCGAAAACATCGTGTTAGCCTAATGATAATGACTAGCTAGATCGAAAATGAAAACTCGGAAGATTTCTACAATTCAAAACCTTGAGAACAGTATATATGTATATCGAATGTCTGCGAATGTTATTTGAAATGTGGGGTACTTACTCTAAATACCTCTATTTTAACACCCATTTCGCACTAACTACGCACTTGCAGCAATAAAATGTTACCTAAACTTCAACCATAGCGAGACCTTCAGACTACTTCCGGGTTCCTACACGGTCCAATAACGTTAAAGTGAGGACGCATGCGTACGTGTTGGTGGAAAAAATATTATTTTTTTTAGATTGTATAAAATTGACAACCACATGGGATTTTGTTCATACACAGATCGCCTCCGGAAAAAAATAAAATAAAGATATGTTTCAAAATTTGAATCTCACGTAGGATCAAACTTTGGTTTAATAAATACATTTTGAACCGCGGTTGTCCACTGAGGGGCTCCAAATCATTGTTTTTTTTTCCAGATGTAATGCCTATGCATTTTAGGCATTGTTTGCTGAAATTGTGAGAAAAGACTATTGCAACGAATGTTAGTTGATCAAACATTAATACAACAACAAAGCATCTCTCTACACCGACTCTTAATTTTAATTTTCTAGCTGCTTTTCAATTATTTCACATTTAATATTAAATACAACAAATAGATAAACCTTGTGTGATAGGGTAGTTGTTTGTTATGAGTCACTTTAGGCTGTATGTTGCACCTCAATAGTTAAAGGCAGAATGGGTCTAAAGGTGAGTATTGTTTTTTTGGGGAACAAATCCAGCCGTTGTCTTTTTGTATTGATAAAATATCAAAATATAAGACAAATTCTGTTTTTATGTGTAGTTTCTGTAGTAACGTCTGATTTTAAAATGAAAGGTTATCACTTATGTGATTTTCTTTAAACAGTCCACTACAATGTCATGCAATTTCTCGTCAGTTGCCGTCCGTGACACGCTTTTTACGTCCTCAAGTGAAGTCTTACGCGTGACGTAATCGACAACGAGAGGTGTTCAGGATCCTCGGAGAGAAAGATCCCGCGCGCCCTGGCAACCTGATAAACCCAGGTAAACGCCGTTGTTTGAAACATTATTCTGCCACTCATGTTGCCACGGTAAACTGAACGAGTAGACGGCAAGAGACACGGTAACATCGGTGTAAAGGCTTAAGAGGTAGCACTGATGCCCGGCGCACACTGACACCGTTCTCTTGCACGGCGGCCTGTTCTGAGTAGCTAGCTTGCTAGCTAAAGCTAGTTGGCAGTTGTCTATCAAAAGGCACAATAACCGCACCTACATTGTGTGTCTATCTGACGTCCCTTGTCTGTTTCATCCACTGCAGGCCATAATTACGCCACAAATAGTCCAATAAATGATTTGTGGGACCACCGCGTTGAGCATCTATTGCTACTATGCTCGTCGACTGTCTTCTGTTGTGTGAGACGGTGACGCCGTCACGGTGATGATGGCGCACACTCAGATTGAGGCGATTTGCTAAGAATGCAGTCAGTTGAGCAGATAACAGAAGTCTGGTGGTCATTTTCTACCGATTTCTGCCATGATTTGGCAACAAAATGCCTTCATTTCGTTTGCTTTCTGTTTTGCTATATAGCACTGACGTCCATTGCGAAACCCAGGCAATAATCTATGCCCTGTGGCCTAACGTTAGGATTTTGGCTCCTCGACGATGGTCGCTACCCAGCAGCATTATTTTGCAGTTTATCGTTTTGTTCAAAGCGTCTGGTAAACGTTCTACTCTCCGACAGATGTCTATGTACTTGTAGTCCTCATGTCACTGATATGAGTGTGTGTTATAGACAAAAGCAGTGGTGTTCATCCGGATAGTGTCTTCATCAAAGTAGTCATGTTGAGGCCCGTTATTTTGCATTCTGTCCTTGCCGTTTTCCGTCCCCGACTTTGAAGACGTAAAACTTGATTTATTTGTTTATGCGATTACCTTTGCCATAGTAGTTAGAAAAACCTTTGTGTAACAACATACAGGTTTATCGTATGACAGACACTAGCTTACCAGCAGCTACATGCTGCATGCTTATATGGAGAGTCTGATTTGCCTAAAAATGTTCAAGACTGAAGTAGTCTTAATATTTAGTACTCTCCCTGCTTGCTGTTTCCTTTGTCTTTTAATTCCTATATTCCTAAAGCAATATTGTGTCAGTCTGTTACTCAGATTTATATGTACTGGGATAGGTCAAAGTCATGGGTGAGTTCTCTTTAACTTATCACTGGATACAAATAAAGAATGCTCTCATTGTCTACACCTTGGTGTGTACATAAAAAAAGAGGAAGATGATCAAAGGGCATGCAGTCACTAAATATAAGAAACTCAGAGGTCTGAGCTGTAGATGACAACACTCACCTGTATTTTCAAAGAGGAAACTGATCAGCTGCACCATAGGTTTGTAAATACAGTTCAGGTCAAATTGCTTGGTAGGCACTATATCCACCACATTCCTAGATATATATTTCTCTCTTGTTATTTTCTTCTTCCTTTTTTCCTTAAATTTGTGCTGTTCTCTCTGCTTAGTTACCATGGTAACACCATCCTTGGCCTACTTGTGAATGACCCCTGAATGGAAAGGCAAGTGTGGTCTGAGAACAAATGGACGAGCAGACGAAATCTATTATACTGTGTGTGTGCTTCATTTATCACTTTTGAAACACTGGCATAGTGTCAGGCTCACTAAAACCACGTAGATTTCTAGATTCTCTTCAGTCACACATTGTATTTCTCTTACTGTCCGATGTTGGGATATAAACAGACAACACTACCACCTGCCGTGGTAGTGTGGCTTATATTGTATTCAGCTTGTGTTTTTCTTTGTATGTCAACACAATTGTGTCCAAACCATTCAAAATATAGTCATGAAACTTGACAGGTGTGTAGTTGAAATCAAAATGAAGGATGAGTTCAAAGATGGGTGTGGTCACTATGTGTGGTCAGACCATGCAGTGTTGGTAAGTGCCCACTGAGGTCCCCTGAGAACCACATACCTTTCATGGCATGTTTCTGTTTCTGCATTTCCATTGCCTATAGGAACCCTGAAGTGATGTAATAGCCAGCTGGCAGTTGCTATAGCAACATGCAACAACATCCAGCAATGTTGCCTTTATGCTCGATAAAGATTGAACTTCACTGTTGATCCATTTGTCTAAGTTTTGTTCCATTTTTTTTTTAGAAAAACTAAAAGAACTGCAAACTAGAATTTTCCAAAGGTTTACGCTTTGTCTTTAAAGCTGCGGTTGCCTGTGCTGCAGTCATGTTTTCGGCCAGTCAACTAATACTTAACAACTGGACCTATCACTGTATGCTTATGTCATTAAAGGTATCTCTTGTGTTGGGAAAGTACCTATCCTAATCTACGAACTAAATAAGACTCCAAAAATGAAGTTCTAGAATTACAATTGTTCTTCAGTTATTGCACTTTGGACAGACCAAATAGGGCTTTTTCTCCACCAGTTGTAGAAATCATGAAAGGACTTTGCAGTCCAAAAGTGCCTTGTGAGTACTCAGGGTTTAAAAGCGTAACATACTGACAAGATAGTGTGTTCCATCACAAAACTATCTTATTTTTGAATGTTCACTGACAGCCAATTTTTCTTAATCACTTAATATCACAACCTCTGAAATAATAGTCACTTTAAAAGCAGTGTGTCACAAGTGTCATCCGTGTCATTTTTAGAGGTCGGTTCAATACTGGCAGAGCAATACATTATTGTTTTGTATTCATATGTATTTTAACTTTGAATTTTCTGAACTTAGTTTGCCTTGGACATTAAGTCCAGTTGTTGTCTACACAAATCACACCACTGTGACACTTTTACAGTCCACAAACCTAAAAACTTTCTCATGTCACAATATTCTATGAGATGGTATGATGGTCTCTCATAGAAAGATGGTATGACAGTCTGCTACTTTCAGAATTTCAGAGCAAGTGTATCTTTCAGCCTGTTCAGACCTTGAATTAAGATCCAATCTGGGCAATCCAATCACGTAAAAGACAGGTATGAACACCTCCTGGACATATTGAGGTCTCATTTGAGAGATCCGATCTCTGACCACATTTGCAGGTGGTCTGGGTCACATATGTTTGCATCTGTCCTCCTTCCTTTGGTACTCATTGCATTCCATTGGCACCAGTGGTGCTTCTGTGTCAGCGGAGTTTTGTCTCATTCATTCAGAAAAAACAACACTTTTATAAATGATCGCTAGAAAAAGAACAAACACCATCTTTTCATTAGTTATGAGAGCCTTTTAAAATATTCTGTCCTTGTAGCTGTTAACTAACTAAAATATAAATACATCTAAGTAAAAGTATTTGATATGAGATCAGTATGATTCTGTGTTAATTATTGATCTGGTCATGCTGTATGAGGAGCTGTGTGTAGTTGCATAAATAAAGACACCAGTCTCTTTATTTACCTAAATTACTGAAGATCACGGTGCATATGGAAACTTCCAGGGTTGGAGTTACAATCCGAGTTATGTGCAGGATTGATTAATAATAACTTAACGTGAGTCAAAGTCATGACCTACACACATAAAATAGTACTGTTCTCGATTCTGGGGACGCGGTAGTGATCCATTAGAGACGAGATCTGTTCAAATATTGTAGTGCGCCATTGTGTCCCTACACTGTTACTATGCAGGTAGTCTAAAGTGGGTTTATAGAGCATTTTCCTAAAAATCCTGGTGTGCTTGTAAACGGCACTGTAAATCTTCATTTATGGACACTTCAACGGCGTAGCTCTGGACTCTATGCTGTAGCCTACAGCACAGTCGAAACTTGCACCTCCCCAGAAATGTAACTGTGCATCGCAGCAACGTAGACTACAACAGCTGTGGTCCAAAATGCATTTCCTCAGTCACATCACTCAGCAGCTGGACAAACACAGAGAATTTCCCTCCTTCTGCCTCCTACACACCATCTACTCAGATGTCTTCTCTATGTTCTGTGTTGCAATGATTTCAGTAAAAGGAACTGTTGATAAACATTTATTAACTTCAGCTCCAAGTTTTACTAATTACTGGGTGAAGTACACAGGGAATATCAACACAGCTGACTTGTCACTGCCAAGGGTTTTTATCGGTGTAATTATAAGACAGTACTGACACACCAGTGCACAGGTATAAATGCTTTCACCAGTGTTTGAATTTAAAACCAAATCGTCACCATAGTCAGATATTATATAGCCTATCGTAATTTGTTAAATCCTTATATTGATTATTGATTATTTGATCCATCTTTAATGCAGACTGTTCAACAAACACACACACACACACATACAGTTAGATCAGCATAGAAGAAGAGTCACAGCATGAACCTGTGGTTCACTAGCGCACTCTTTCATGAGGCCGAAGTACTGGCTGCCTCATCTCGTGCTTTTTCAGTGTGGTTTAATGTCAGATCAACAAGACTAAATACTCATCCATGATCATCCAAATGATGACATTTGATAAAAGTGTATACAACCATTTTATTGGTGACATACAGAGAGTTAGCCACAAGCATGTGCCAAATACACGAGCCTAACCCAGTTTGTGAGAGATTGCTCAATTTGAGGTGAGACTCAGCTGGTTGCTGCCTCAACTTGCGTCTTTCCCTGTATTTACACAGGAAATATGTAAATTCAGCGATTTTGACTATAATGTCTATCGAAATGACTGGAATCATTCTGAAATTACATTTATATCGCAGACCAATGGACAAATGGTGTCATTTATTTTATCGTCATTACATTTCATGATGACCTCACCTGCCTCCCCTGACCGCACGTCCCTGATCTCACATAACTAAGTTGCTATGTGAGCTGCCATGCAGCTATTCTGTCACTTATTCATTCCATTTAGCAATATTAAAGCAAACAGAATAAAGTAGTTCTTGGGGAGTTGAGCTTCATTTATAGCCTACACCGTAGGTAGCTACACTGGTGAAACCATTTATATGTGCATTGTTTTGTAATTGTGCTGCTAAAACACTGGGTGACAGTTAATCAGCTAAATTGAGATTGTGTGTACTTCACATTACTCAGAGTGATACTAAATGACACATGTTGAAGTTAGATGTGGATTAGCAGTTACTTTTACTGAAATCAGTGCAACATAAAGAAGACATCTGAGATTTTCTGTGCTTGTGCAGTTACTGAGACACGTGAATAAGGAATTGCATTTCGGACAAATCGCTGCTGTCGTCTGCGTTGTCACAATCTGTAGTTACATTTTTGGGGAGGTTACACTGTAGGCTGCAACGTTGGGCTAAGATTTTTGCTCTGCATATACTGTAGAAGTGACACTTGACTGTAATCCTGTTTAGATTAATTGTTAATCAGTATATAACCTGGGCAATCTGATCACAAGTGACCAGTTTTAAGTACCTGCGTTCACTCCTGGCATGTGTCTCCAGGTGACATTTGGTGTGTACAGTAGAATATTTTAACAGCGTTTAGTTTGTTTAGTTTAGTTTTGTTCAGCTGATGCAAGAGCACACCTGTTGAGCAGGTGGTCTTTAATGTGACCCATGACTCATGTACCTGTCTACCAAAGGAAAGTGGTCAAATGTGTCCCAGAACACCTGTAAATGCGGTCTGAGTTCAAATGACTCAAATGTGTGCTCAACACGTCCTAGGTGTGTTCACACCTGTACTAGAAGCTGGCCACTTGAGATTGGAAATGACATATGTTAATAAGATACAGTAAGATAATCTTTTAATTTAAATCTTTTAATTTATCCCACATTGGGGCATATAAATCAAGTTTAGCCCTCAGTCCCCAAAGGTGTTTAATCTGAAACCACCTAATATGCATGTCTACAAATAATTAATTTTCTGTGTATAAAAAGCAACATTTTACTACAGAGACATTCTTTGTTAGCTTAGTAATTCCCAAATAACAAAAAGCTTTATTTATTTATTTTTTACTACTAAGTACATTTTTCGCTGCCTTTTCTTTTCTGTTGTTTTATCCTGACACAAAGGTGCATGAACACAAGTGCTTGCTACACCTTGTCAAGTTGGCAAATTGCCAGTTCCATGTTTTCTCCACTGTTAGTCCCTGTAGATTTCAGCTGCTCCAGTACTCTGATGATTAATGGAAGCGCTCTCAGACTTTCTTGCAGAGTCTCTCTGTGTGCTGCTGCCTCTTCCTCTGACCCAACCCCCAGTCTAAATAAAATCCTCCTCTTGCTATCATTCCTCCCTCCCTTCTTCCCTGTGTCTGAATACGATCTCCCCCCTCCCTTCCAGTGACAGGACCATCGGTTTGGCCTTCTCTGACTTGCTGTAGGTTGGAGCTTTGTCACTCTGGCAGCTGCTGTATTGTCTCTGGGAATGGTGCATATGGCACGTGGACAGGGAAGTGGGTCTGTAAGGACACCATCAGTGTCTGGCTACTGCACCGAAACGCTGCTACTGTTTTTATTTGTGAAAATGGACAACGTGCATTACAATCATCAATGAGCTGACATCACACAGGCAGGCAATTGTATAAGTTGTAGGTGTGTGCCAGTTTGCACATGAGCCTTATGATTGATTTGGAAGTGTGAGGTCATCGGTCAGCTTGCCTCAGTGTAAGTAGCGTAAATTTTCAAACAGTAGTAATACGTGTCTTATCGACTTATGCACTGGTCATACAGTTTCCTCACTTTCCTGAGGATTTGTTCATGTTATTTGTTGGTGAGTGGTGAATAAGAGGTTAAGAGGTCTAGTGTTACTTTACCAGTATTAAGAGGCAGCATTGTCAGGCAGGGTGGATGATTGGTGTGGCATAAACAGGGTGTCTATATGTCACATTTGTCTCTTGAGATTTTATCTTGAGTTGGAATTCCTGTCTGGCTGTTATGCTAACAAATGTTGCCTGATTCTACCATCATTGCAAAGAAATATCTTTGTTCCCTTTTCCTCGTTTTTATAAAAACATGAGACATATTAAATAAGGCAGCGTTTTCTAGCACATTTATATTTTGGTGAAATGATACAGAATTGTTACTTGTTACTTGATTTAACTTTAGTTATAGATTTCTTACTAAGATATAAATTGAACTGCTCTGAATGACACAGCTTGACCGATTAAAATAGATCTGTGCTTCCTGCCATGAACATAATTATTGGAAGCTGCTGCTACAAAAAGACACAGTGGGCGGTCTGCACGTTTTCACACTCTCTGTTTATACGGTGATCAGTTTAGTTTTCCTTCACATCCCCAGCTGTGAATCGTTGTAGTGTTCTATAATGTACTATATCTTCTGTTAAGTTTAATCACAAGTTTTTATTATACAAATCTTAAGTGTAGTTGCTGCCTTCAATGAAGTTGTTTATGACACTGGACCACCTTCATTTGTCTAATTTACGGAATTTCAGTGTCTCTAAGGTTCAAAATAATTTTCCTTGTTTTTACGTTGTTGTTACTTTTTACCTTGTTTTTACCTTTTCATAATAATTAAAACTAGTGGGCCAGTGTTTCTTGGATGACATTTTATAGATATGGCTATAGCTACAACCCTAACCCTTTGGAAAAAAGTTTTTTAGTCCAATGTCAGAATTAATGTGAATGGTAGATTAGGATAGGATGGAGTGTCAATAAGGCAGCCCTTAAATTGGTGGGGGAAGGCATACACAAGATTACTCCAAGGGAAGAGAGTGAGTGGGGGTGGGGCATGATGAAGTAGATGGAGGAAAAAGACAGGAAGGGGGTGGGGTGTTAAAGGTGTAACAGAATGAGAGGGAGAGGAGAGAGAGCAAGGACCTCAAGCTATTGATGGGGAAAGAGGGGAGGGGTGGAGTGAGCAAGCGCGTAGGAGAGAGAGAGAGAGAGAGGAGGGGTGTGTGGGCTGAGGCTTGCTGAATGAGGAAGCAGCAGAGCCATTTTTACTGTTGAGTAACTGCATGCTGGTCTGCCTGTGCTAGAGAGAGGGTGAGAGAGGAATAAAGTGCTCCTCGAGGATCTTATCGGAGCCCTCTCCCCTCTCTCGCCTTCCCCTCTCCTCGTTGTACACATCTCGCTTGCTGCTTGTGTCCATTTAAGTTGGGGAGGCCCTGGAGAGGACACACAATGGAGCGAAGAGCCTGTGGCAACTGGGCCGTTGTACTGCTGAGAGGGGGATGGGGTAGAGAGAGGACCGGTTCACACAGCTAACACAGCCTGCCGGCTGTAGGTTTCCAACAGCCTCTCCTCCCTGCTTGGACCCACTGTTTCCAGGCTGGGCCCTTTTTCTTGGAACAGCCAGCCTCAAACTTCGCTTGGACTACACTAAGGATTACTCACCATTCACTGTGGGATTTTAGGATACATACTGGAGCCTGAAGAATAAGTCTCTTTTGTGTTTTGGATAGCAAAAAGGGAAAGACAAACTTCTACGTAATTCTTTCTCGCTGCTTTCAAGTTTTTGGTTTCTGTTTCTGTTTAGTGGAGTTCATAAATGGATTACAAGATGCATGCCAAGTCAAACGATTTGCTGGATTTTCAAAAACTGGACGCCCTCCTGGAAAAAATTGCACATTCAGTGTCTGTGAAAAGGTAATCTTATCTGAGGAGATATATTATTCTACAAACTTTTAAGATATTTAAAAAGTCTTAATCATGTTGTTACAAAATGTTATCAGTTTGAATAAAAGATTGGTTTAATTAATTGGTGGAGATTAAAATTAAGAACAGCTGGGGGACATGGTCCGTGGTACTATCATGTGGTTAGAGCCATCTATAGTTTTACGTTGCGTAGGACAACACTTTAGTTTAGAAGTATATCTTTATGTTGTGTTGAAAATAGTATTGTTATCCAAATTTCAGCCAGAAACCATGAACCTACCTCCTGGTGAGAGAGGGGGAGGGGGAAGGGGGACTGTGGATGAAGAGAGGGGTTGTGTGTGGTAGTAGTAGAAATTTCTCCAGATTCCTGGCAGCGTTGGCTTCGTCATACTAAGCAGCTGGTAGTTTAACTTGAAAGAGACAACGTGATTATTGCCCCTTCCTGTTATGTGCCTGACTCATGTTTAGTCTGTTTGAGTCAGATTGTGCGTTCATGCAGTGAATCATACAGCAAGGCTTGTTATCAGCACTACGGGAACTTATTTAAGTTTGTGACCTTTTTAAGAGAATTATTGGAAATAACACATCCCACTAGATTGAATCATTTCTGCTTTCAATACCCATATGACCAATGTAAACAAAGACCAAGTTGTACTTCTCTTGAGTTAATCTATAAACTGAAGCAGTGCAGGTTCTTGGTGGTTACTATTGACCTGGTCAGCATCCAAAACTAGGATTTGGAACTATCAAGAATAGAAATACAGTGTACAGGCCAAAAAGTGTTGCAGTGCTACCATAGAGACACTGGAAACTTTTGTTTCCCTCCAAGCCATGTTTCAGAGGTACTAAAATAAGATGGAAGTAGACCAGTGACACATGCTACAAGGTAAAGAAACTTTCTGGAACTAACCAGTCATGAATACTCGGTAATAGATAATAAATTATTAAAAGTCTTATAAAATACATGTATTTCCCTGACAGATTTTATTGACATGGCTGCTGGCTTTCCAGCACATTAGATTCATGAATATAACTGACACTGTTTATTACGCTATTCAAATAATGCTGTGCCATTGATATTGCTGAATTGATTCTGCGTCTTTAATAGCTTACCAATTTCATTGAAGATAAGTACATACTGAACTTTAACACACTGAGCTGACAGTTGGCCTTCACATGCTAGTGGGTCATAGGTAATGGTCTGTTGCTGACCATATCCCGTCATTTTTGGTGTGACTGCTACGTTTGGTTTTCTTTGGTTGTTGAGCGTTGCAAATCTCACTCATTTAGTGCACTTTATCCTTTACTTACCTAGAGGGTCACAAGGTGGTATTTCTGTCATGTGTTGTGGTTTGTCATTTTTGTTTTAGTATTTCTTATTGCAGTAATTGATGTCTCAGGTACAGTAAGGATATTCACTGTGTGCAGTATACATCCTCATATTTCGATAATATATCACTATAACTCTGAATGATGACTAATGAATGATTATTTAATCTTCCCACGGGGCTCGTTGAAATATTCACTTTTATACATTTCCTTGTTTATAATTGGTCAACATTGCATTGCTCCTTTACAATTTGGTAGGAAAGCATCAATATACCGAATTTTTGTACCTCAGGAAACATTAATTCTGTATTTAATGTTTAACTATTCAGACCCATTTTTAAATCACCCAGAATATAGTTGTTTATAAAACAAAAAACACTCTCATCCTTCATCTAGTAATCAGCCTAAAGAGAAAAACTAAAAGAGGTCGATGGATAAGAGCATCATTGGAATCAAGATTGGCCAGCACAGTAGCATTAGTCAAACTTCTCCCTGTAAAGGGGCTGAATGTGGTTTTATGAAAGGGTGAAAAGGCTTGTGAATAAACAGGGAGTGGTGTTCTTGGTCTCGTCACTGTAGGGCAATTAATTATTTATTTATTTGCTTTCAGGCAAAACAGGTCTTCACTCTGATACTTGGTGAGGGCCTCAAGTTGAATCTGCAGGCCTACATCTTTGCCTGAGATCACCCCCACCCCATGAATGAATGATTAATAGTTTACTTTAACAGGGGATGCAGACGTCTTGCTATTATGTTTTTCTCCTCCTTTCATGTAGGACAGTCATTGTGAGGCTACAGACAGGACCAAATGTCCTTGTGTGAGATGTGCACCCCCACCCCAGTAACAAGAACCACTTCCTAGCCAGAAAACATTCCACAGCAGTCTGCAGTGATGTATGTCCAGGTCAAAGATCAACTGTTATTCCAGAGCTGAGAACAGTGTAGGCCATGTTGCAGCAGGAAGTAAATGTCGTGACTGACCCATGTAGGATGTTCTGCAAGGCAAAATTGCTATTACACCTGGGCGGCGGGAATTGAGACTTGGTTATACTAATTCATCATAAAGACTGGTTGAATTTTATTATGACACTACTGACACGATTTCAAGTATTGCTCAAGATTAAAACAAAATCAAGGTAATACTTACAAATACACAATAATATTTGTAATATTTGCATTGCATTGAAAACATAATTAACTTATTGAGGCCATATAAGGTAATGCATAAATTCATTGTCAGTTCCAAAGTAATTTGTTAAATAAATTTAAAAAAAAAAATCTTCGGAGGAGGGGCAATTCAATGTAATTTCAAACTGCATATAATGTTAATTGTATTTACTTGCTAAAACATAAAAGGAACAGGAAACAACCTCAGCAGGTTCCCTTTCTAAATGTTATGTCTAACATCATACTTGGTATTTTAAATTGCATAGAGTAGCAACCTTAACTTCGACTATGTCTATATTGGTTCTGTTTCTGTTATGAGGCTGCTTGTTCCATGACACAGCTTGGGTGGAAGGACTTGCATGGCATTTATGTCTAGAGGCGACTGTTTACATATATTAATTTACAAAAGACAAAAGACCCATTTACACGGACTAGTTTTACGGGGACCTCTAGTAAAATAAATGTGGTGGTAATCTGTGATCCTAATCCCATGCGAACGATCTTGTCCATGATTTGTTAAGTAAAAATGACAAGGCAAATCACCTACCTTATTCCTCCTGACACAGAGGTTCTGTGATGATACTAATCCAGTGATGTCACTGACCTATTCACAGAAAAAAGCAGGCTCTAAGTTTATTTAAATACTGACAGTTTGTAAATCCCCTGGCATTAATACAGTGTCATCACGTCATGTTTTATTTTTAAAAATATCTTTTTTTTATTAATACAAATTTGCATAGTAACTAAAGAGGTATAAAATGTATGATATTACCTGCAAGTGAAGGGGAAAGTAGCTGAGACGATATAGCCATGGATAGTAAATTTTAGTAAAACAGAGTTTAGTTATCATGTGGGAATGGGCCCCACAAAACACAGACGTAGTGGTGTAATTTCTAAATCACATCACGTCCCTAGATAAAACTAATCCCGTGCAAATAGGGTTTATGTCTTGTTAAACTATCAATAACTAGAACTAACAGCAAGTAATTATGCAGTCTGTGTACTTACCATAAAAATACATTTTCATTAAGTAATGGTTATGGATTAGTATAGAAAATTGTCTGTAATAATCATCATACTGTCATATTTCTTAAGAGATTGAGGATGGGTTTGTCCTTAAGAATATCTCACACAACTGTTGACAAGCGAATGTCTGCTAAAGGTAGTGGGTTAGCTGAGTACAATCCTTAAGAATTTGTAGTAACACATGATCGTGATGAATTTAACATGTTGCAAGCTGACTGAAGGGAGTATACTTGTCTCCCTTTCCATAGATGTGCAGAATAGCATTGTCTTTATTGTTCTATTTTGTCTCAAAAATGTTCATAAAAGATGAATAATTAGAGATATTAGATGAATAATTAGAAAATGCGTGTAACATAGGTATGGAGATCACAAACAAGATTTCTTGTGTGGTTGTGCATGTTAGAGAGAATATTGGGTAACACCCACAGAACAAACTTCTACTGGTGGGACTACAGGATAAAGTAATTGCGAAGTGTTTCATCACTGAATGTACTACAGATCCCTGAGTCCTATGAGTGATGTTCAGGTTCCTGTTATTGCATCTGTCTTTGTGTTACAAGAAGCTTCCAGTGGTCATTGTTATAGTGCTGTGATGTAAGTGAGTCATTTTCAATGAAATCATTTTCATTTTTGCATGACAAAAATTCTACTCGATATCAAACCAAGTGCTGGCTTTTCTTCCTACGCTGTTAAGAGAACTTCTTCCCTTGTTACACCTGTCCGGGGGTCCCTCTGTCATCACTCAAAAACGAAATCCGCAGATGGGATTGTGGTAGGCTTTCCTTGCCTTTGCCCCCCTGAGTTCAGACTTTGGTCTGCTTTGTACTACTTTATTTGTATCTCATGTTTCATACTGACATACTGTGGAGCACACAACATTATGTGTAGTCAGGGGAGGAATGAATAAACAGACCTCTGCTCCTATTTGAAGCCTCAAAAGTTCAATTTATTAGACAGTTGGCTACCTAAAAAGGTCTAGGATTGAGGTTTACAATGTCCTTGGGCTACACTAGCATGTTAGATCATTTATTCATTCACTCATCTTCTGTAACTGCTTGTCTTATGAAGGGTTGCGGGGGGCTGGAGCCTATCCCAGCTGTCATTGGGTCTCCAGTCTGTCGCAGGGCTAACACGGAGAGACAAACAACCATTCACACTCGCACCTACGGCCAATTTAGAATCACCAGTTAACCTAATGAGCATGTCTTTGGATGGTGGGAGGAAGCCGGAGTACCCGGAGAGAACCCACGCAGACACAAGGAGAACATGCAAACTCCACACAGAAAGGCCCCAGCCGACCTGGATTCGCACCCGCAACCTTCTTGCTGTGAGGCATCAGTGCTAACTACCACACCACTTCGCCGATGTTATATAATGTCACGTTTACGTTTGTCATTGACACTGTGAGAAGTAGGCCATTTCATGGTTCAGGTTTAAAACAAAGAAGTCTACTTTGAAGATGGACTGCACATGGGTAGTTAAAAAGTAATAGTTACATTCATTGGTAATTGCATTAATTAATAATAATCTGGATTTTAAGTGACATCTCCCCTACTACCAACAGTAAGCCCTAATATTCTAATTAATGTTAACAATTCCAGTTGGTATACTTTTTTGTACATTCAGTAGACACACTGAAAATGCGGGAGACTACAGTATCCAGACAAATTATTAAGAGTGTGGTTCATTATATTTATGTCATCAGCAGCAGCAATTATGTACTGTCAGTGCTTCTCTACTGTCTCTACTGCTACCCCTATTATATAATATTTATTTATACAGTATATGGCACATAGAACAAGAACATGCGTTTTTTTTTACCAGTCCGTCTCTAAATTACCATAATAGCATGTTTTTTTGGATTTAGCGACAAATAGCAGCAGTCTGTGTAGTGCATCTACAGGAATACTAAACATAATTCTATTGAGACGTATGGGCAAATCTATGTAAGATTAAATATCAGCAAATAAATCCAATTTATAGTGAACACTTGACTTTCAATCTAGCTTTGCTAGGTAGTGCTTAAGTTAAGCTACTTCACGTTGCATCTGGGGTCATAGTGAACAACACAGATAGTACTGTTTTCTCCGTCAGGTTAAATTCAGTACGGAACATCTCAGCCACCGGTGTGTGTGCAGCATAGGCAGTCTATGGTGTTTAGGGTCTCGGGGGAGGCGGCTTTAAGGAGGAGAGGGAGGGTGAGATGATTTTGGGAGCAATAGGAAAAACACAACAAAAGCACAACGTTGTTTAAAATGTGCAAAAACTTTTCCGATTGGTTATGAGACCATGGCCACCATAATGTTAACATTGTATATGAAACAATGCCTGAAGGTATTAAAATACCCTCACTGAATTACTTGATTTTCTTGTACATTTTTAACAAAACATTAGCAAAATCAAATTGATGGACACATACACCTCAATCTCCTTATTATTGTTTCAGTTGCAAGCTTGTTGAGTTTAAAGTGAGGAATGGTTACCTAAGTTCTTCTCCCTGTCAGCCTACCCAGACTTCCTGATACGTTTCTCAAATGTTGTCATTCTAGTTTGGCCAGGTCATCTATTTTTGTGTTGCCTTACACTAAACAAAAACTCTGTTATGACTATTGTGACACATTTTAAAAAGTTATATAACCTGGTCTCCAGAAAGAATAACATATTTTCTATTATCTATAGAACTTTTCCTTTTTAAACCATGTCTTTTTTGTAGCTCAGCACAGATCCATGGTAAGGCAGCTAAAATGTGTCAGAAGTAGTATGGATTTTGCTCTTCTAACTTTTCTCTCCAAAAGCTCTGTTTACCCAAAGAAAGTAATTGATTTAAAGGCCCTTTCATACAGTTAGTTTGTACTTATAAATCAGTATAACATATAAAACTGTAAAATACAGTATGTACTGTTTTGCAAGTTGGACCAGTGGTCACATCCAAACCTGTGTTGCTATCTATATCGTGGTAAATGTGGTTTTGACTATCTGCCTTGTAGATCCTGTGATATGGTTATGGTGCGAGTGGTTTTCCCATACATCAGGACTGGCTGGGTAGAGTCACTAGACTAAAGTTGGTGACATTGATTTAGGCTCATTTGTTTAATTTGTCATCATCTGTAAAACTATATTCCAGGATTTCTTTCAGCAGTATTTTTTAGGGCTCAGTCGTGGACTTGACGCATGCATTCACGCCACTTCCGTTTAGACAAGTTCTGGTCTTTTTGCCTGCAGCCGCAAGAGTTCATTTTCAGTTAGAGAGGGACTGTTTCTTGTCATGTGTGGTAATTCAACATATTGGCTGGTTGCACAGATTCTCAACCTCGTCTGAGTGCCTTGGGGAGGCCAAAGCAGTGATCATGTGGTGCGCAAACTGCTTCCCTCTTCTCAGAAAGTGACTCATCAAGAATGAGATTAGTCACAGATCTACACAGTGGTGTGTGTTTATCTTTCAAGGCCCAGTTGTGGGGGTAGATTTCAAGATGGGAGACTGGAAGACTAAGTTGTTACTAATAGAGGTTTGAATGCACAACTGTATAAATAGTACTTTTCCCCCAGAACTTTGTTGTTGTTAGACTATTTATAGTCTATTATTCCTAGATTATTATTTGGCCTTTTTGTTGTCTTAACAGCCTTTGTATTTTGAATGTGATGTCCCCGACTTCCTGGGAGAGAACATAATGTAGGACTGAGTGCGTAGTGGAACACACACAGTTCCTCAGCTGCCAGATGACGCCAACCCCCCCACCCTCCATCCCTGTCCGCCCACATCTCTAAACACTCCCAGGTCCTGAGTGTGGAGACAAAAGATCTAGTAAAAAGACCTAAACACACATGTTATAATCAGATCTAAACATTATCTGAGCTGTCTGAATACATTTCAGGTTTATTGTGGTGTCATTTTTGAATGACATCACAACCACAAGGTTGACATTTACATCTTTTTGACTGAATTCATATAGGTAGCAGCAATATGATATCAAGACTGTAGATCCAATGGCGGAAAGTAGTCAGTGGATTAGTCAATAGTAGAAATACAGGTCTAGGTTCAATTATGTGATAAACAATGCTGTCATGGTTGCATTCAAAAAGGAACCATTTTTGTGAATGCAGTTGTCAAGTCATTGACAAAAATGTGTAAGGGAAAGGGGACAACAATGACACATTAATTGTTTTCTATATAAGCACACATCAGGATGAAGCATACATTTTTTTTATTGTGTTACTCCATCAGCAAGTATGAGCTGGACACTCCTTCGATATCTAATTAACGACAGACATGGTCTGTGCATACAAATAAACTAGCCTTTTGGGAGGCCATATCAAGTTGTCAGTCAAGATGTCATGATATTTCCATAGTTGGTTATTTAGAGCAACTTCCCCTGCAGTGAGTGAATGTAAAAAAAGAGAGGAAGATCACTATCAAATCCTCTATACAGCTGTTTAATAACTGTCATTATGTGAAGTAGTTACTTATGGATGGCATCATATATTTTAAAGATGTGTATCTCATTTATCTGCCGTTACATATGCCGTTGTAAATGGAATTCTTGAAAGGGACTGGTGCATATGGTCTGTTGTGTGACCACAACAGAAGGTGTGTATAGCTACTGCCAACATCTACTATCAAAGATACACAAAGAAACATTCGAATATGAGGATAATGTTGCAGTCTCTCTTGGAAGGCATTCACAATGTTGCGCTTGGTTGTGAATGAAAACCAGCTAGAAGTAGCTTTATAACAATAAAAGAGCTTGAGAGAGAAGTCCAACCCTCATTTACTTTCTTACATCTGTACACTGCACTGTTTGCTGTATGAAGTATTTAAGAATCTAGAGTGGGTTGAGGGATTTTCAGATGCTGACCAATTACTTTGGTTCCAGTATAACAGTGCCCTCACACCAGTATTAGATGCTTTGCTCAAATTATTATCCAAGTTTATTTGTTACTTTAATACATGTTTTTTTATATATATAAATTTATAAATTGTAATTTTCTACATGTAATTCTGAGCCATTATGTTTCTGCATTTCTGCAAGTTACTGTCTGAACTTACATTTATTCTTGACAAGCGGTTAAAATTTCAGAAGTGGACACATCACCATGATTGAGTATACCACGGCTTTTGCATCTGTTTAATTATGATAAACACACTAATCTGTATTCCTGAAAGATTTTATTCAAATGTAGTTGATGACTACATTATCAAATAAAGGTAAATTTGATTGAAGACTGTGTTCATATAGTAATAACGGCGTTATTTTCTGTCCAGCGAGGAGTGCAATGGGATCAGCGGTGCTCTGTCAGTGGAGTCTGTGCCGGGGCCAAGACTAAACTGGTGTCCTGCCAACACCACTACCCCTGCCCCTGCTCCAGCTCCAGCTCCCGCTCCGGGGCCCGAGCCCACGCCCTACCCTGTCAGAATGGGGGACGGCCTGGACACAGCGCAGATGTCGGGCAGCAGCAGCAGCAGCCAGGGGCAGGCCCAGCAAATGGGCAATCCCCCAGCCCCAGAATACATTGATCCCAGCAGGCCAAAGCGCCAGACCAATCAGCTGCAGTACCTGCTCAAGGTGGTGGTGAAATCCTTGTGGAAGCACCACTTTGCCTGGCCTTTTCATGCACCAGTGGACGCAATCAAACTTAACCTGCCTGTGAGTACTAACTTTGGTTTTGTGAGTATAATGAAACATAACCCAGGGCTTTTAGACATTGGGCATCTCATACAAACTGCCACCAGGTTCTCAGCGTCAACAACTGTATATTTATGTGCTCTATATAAATACAGTATATATGCAGAGTTCAGGGGTTCTTTTACTCCTTTTTAGTAGTTAGAGCATTCGTCTTTGCACAGCTGACATGTATGTACAGTATATACTTATGGTATCTTAAGCTTCATTCTGGCGAGCATTTTCATTTCATTGTGCTCATTAGAGTTTTTGATTAACACAGACAGTATACAAAACTCACAGACAACCTTTGCAGTTTATTTTTGCTTTTTTAACACTTGGTTGACACATTAAGAGCTTGTTCATATTCAGCCTTTTCAAGTTTAATTGTATTTCTTAAAGCCAACTTATAATCATATTACAACTTCATCATACCAGTAAAGAATGTGACGGCATCAAAGAATTTTTCCTCAAGGTTTCTTGTTGACAACTTCTCAAATGTTTCAGGACTACTACTCAATAATCAAAATTCCTATGGACATGGGAACAATCAAGAAAAGGCTTGAGAACAGTTACTACTTGAATGCCCAAGAATGTATCCAAGACTTCAACACAATGTTTACCAACTGCTACATTTACAACAAGGTAATATAGCTGTACATTGAGGCCAAAGTAGCAAAGATTTTGATATGCTTCCCCTTTTGCTAAGAGTGTTTGTCTCTCTCCACAGCCTGGAGATGACATAGTCTTAATGGCTGAGGCTCTAGAGAAGGTTTTCCTCCAAAAGGTTACAGAAATGCCTCAGGAAGAAACCGAGATTGTTGTCATGACAGGAAAGGGACGTGGCAGGGGGCGAAGAGATGGAGGTATGGAATTTAAATGCGTATCTTTTCCTGTTTAACACATTTTATTCGTGTTGGTCACTGTGAGATGGGATATTTAACCAGGTTTCTTGTCCTCATCAAGGTCTAAGCATGAAACCAGGGGCCATCATTGATTCTTCGTCCACGACCCCTCAAACACGTGGTCTATCAAACCTCTCAGCAGTACCACAGACTCGAGGACCAGTGCAGGGCCCGCCTTCACTACCTCCCCAGCCTTTGATGCAGGCCCTGCCATCCCATGTGCCCCCAACATTATCCAGCCATGCGCCACAGCTCGGAGCTCCCTACTCCCTGGGCCAATCAGACTGCGTTCCTCAAGTTCCTCTCATGACTTCTGTGCCTCCCCCTGCTCAGACCTCTCTTCCTCCTGCATCCATCCAGAGCACTGCAATGCTGCAGACCTCTATAACCATGACCAAAGTGAGTGTGACTGACACAGGGAAATATGTTTGGGCAGGTGGGCATATTTTTAACCATGCACAGGACTGACAGGTGTGGTGGTTACAATGTTTGTTGGCATCTCCCTCTAATTTCTTATCCCCTCCCCCCCCCCCCCCAACCCCATTTTCTGCTTTCTTTATATTTACTGCTACCTAGCAAAGAAAGAGCCAAAAAAGGAAAGCAGACACTACAACACCCACAGCAAATGACCAACTGAGTGAGTCTTCACCAGCCGAGTCCAAGTCTGGGAAGACACTCCCCAGGCGAGAGAGTGCCCGACCTACAAAACTGATAAAGAAGGAGGCTCCAGATTCTCAGCATCACATAGGCATTGGGATGGGACTGAGCGGACCAAGTGGCGGCCATAGCCCAAAACCACAAGATCAGCTTGGATATTGCGCTGGTCTGGTCAGGGACATGCTGTCCAAGAAACACGCCGGATATGCCTGGCCATTCTACAAACCCGTTGATGTGGATGCACTGGGACTACACGATTATCATGATATCATCAAACATCCAATGGACCTCAGCACCATCAAGGTGTGTTGAAATCACCATTGCTCGTCAACAGAATCAGAGACGCCAGGTAGGGTGCCTTTGTGAGATGGCAAGTAACAAATATCCTTCATCCTTCATCTGTTTAACAGGCAAAGCTGGAGAACAGGCAATACCGGGAACCCCAGGAGTTTGCTGCTGACGTACGATTAATGTTTTCCAACTGCTACAAATATAATCCGCCAGACCACGAGGTGGTAGCTATGGCACGCAAACTGCAGGTACACACCTTTTTATTAACCTTAAAATATCTAATTTAGGAGAAGTGTGTGGAGATGCCAGTGTTGTTTTTGTGTACATTTGAAAGAAAAATCTGTTTTGGATAAAGGATTGTCATAGTGTCTGTGAAGGTTCTCAGTCATCCAGGTCATGGTATATCCAAAAAAGGTTCAAAAAAGGCAACTGGACTTGTAGAGTTTTTTTAGTTCTGAACTGAAGAAGCTACTCGGATGAGTGGTGAAACATCTTCTCAAAAAACTCTACATGTCTGAGGCTGAGTCCAGTTGCCTTTTTTGAACCTTTTTTGGATTGTCATATTATTTTCTTTAAACACACTTTTTCAGTGTTTGACGAGATGTGTTTTTGACGAGAAACCAAAAACAAAACATGCATTTCATTTGTTTTTTAGTTTTTTATTTAGTTTAGTACATGATTATAGGTTTATTTATACTGTGCCTTCACACACCCGGTCTATCACCTCCTTCAGTATTTTTTAATATATGTTGTTGTAGTGTTTTGTCTGTTCTTAGACACAAAGCAGTGGTTTTTATGACGCGTTTGTTTCTGTTCCTTTTACAGGATGTCTTTGAGATGCGCTTTGCTAAGATGCCAGATGAACTTGAGAGCAAGCCTCTGGTTTCTGCCCCAGCTCCTACACTTCACCATCCTGCCCCTGTTAAACCTCAGCCCCCTTTGGCCCACGTCGCCTCGTCTTCAGACAGCTCCAGTGACTCGTCCTCTGAGTCTGAATCTTCCACTGATGACTCTGAAGAGGAAAGAGCCCAGAGGTTGGCAGAGCTCCAAGAACAGGTCAGTGATCAGAGATGATTCAAGGTGGTAGCAAAGGTGTTGTGCAGCCCTTTCAAACATTTGTTCAGAATTTGTCTAAACTCTTCACACAGCTGAAGGCTGTCCATGAGCAGCTGGCTGCCCTGTCCCAACCGCAAGCCAGCAAACCAAAGAGAAAGGAGAAGGAGAAGGAGAAGAAGGAGAAGGAGAAGGAGAAGAAAAAGGAGAAGCATAAGAAGAAAGGAAGCATGCCTAGCCTTGATGAGATCCAGGATGCTATGCCCGTTTCACAGCTGAAGAAGAATAAGACCAGTAACAATAACAACAAAGAGATTTCAAAGAAGAAACCCAGGTGGGAATTACACTTATTACAGACAGTTGTGCTACCTTGATATTAGCAGTCAGCCTGGTATTGTGCAGTTCGTTATTATTATTGTTGCTGAATTTTGTATTCAGCCTCCACTTAATAGTTAATCCTATGCGTTCTGTTAAATGTTTGAAATTAAAGTTTGTTGCGTTTTCTTGACCTTCATCTTCAAAATGAGTACTGTTTTAAAAGGTTACTGAATTCATACTTGAAGGTTACGTAGTGTTAAGTTTTGCTTTTGTGTTTTGTCTCTGTAGTAAAAAGGAGGTGATGAAAAGTAGTCATCCCCCCAACCTGCAGCCAGTTCCCTGCCCGGAAGACGACCTGGGAGCCACTGGGTCGTCGGTTACAGGGGAGAAGTGCAAACCTATGACATATGAGGAGAAGAGGCAGCTGAGCTTGGACATCAACAAGCTTCCTGGGGACAAGCTTGGCCGCGTAGTGCATATTATCCAGTCCAGAGAGCCTTCGCTCAAAAACTCAAACCCTGATGAGATTGAAATTGACTTTGAGACGCTGAAGCCTTCCACTTTGCGTGAGCTGGAGAGATACGTGTCTTCCTGCCTCCGTAAAAAGAAAAAGGTTCCAGGTAAGCCAATATATGAAATCAGAGGACGCAGCTGTGTATAATTTGTGAGTTAGTGAAATGTTATTGTGTGTCTGTAATATATTTTAACATATAGTTGTTGTTGTTGTTTTTTGAAGTTGAGAAGACTGTAGAGTCCATGGCTACCTCCAAAAAGACTGGATCTTCTTCAGAGAGCAGTGGCTCCAGCTCCGATAGTGAAGTTGATGGAACAGGTGAGTTGCTGCAAATTTGACAGTTCAAATTCCCTTAATCACACAACATTAAATATCTAATCTTCATTTTTCTTCTCTTAGGAATAATAAAACAGCTGAAAAAGAAGAGCCAGTCTGCAAAGGAGGGGAAGAAGACTCATCCTCATGTTCAGACCGGCCCTGCTCAGACTGTGCTTCAGACTATGGGCATTCAGTCCAGCAGTCAGATGAAGCAGCAGCAGCAGCAGCAGCAGCAGCAGCAGCAGCCCTCTCCTGCAGGGTTCATACCTCCCCCTGTTGCTGCTCTGGAGTCTTCCCAGTTACTGGAGACCAGCTTTGATTCCCTGCCACCTTTCGGGCAGCCCCTTATGCATCTTCCCCACCACACCGGCAACTCCTCCTCACCTGCACCACCACACCTCAATGCTCATTCTACTGGGCCAGTTTCCCCTGAGACACACCCCTTCCTCAACCAGCATCCCATCCTCCCATCTCCAGGTAAGGTTATATGCAGGTGCTCCACTTCTGACAGGTCTAATACTAATGACTACCTAGATATTTGTGGCTTCTGCAGGTGTGACTGTCATCAGAGTCTAGCAGTCCCAGTGCAGTTTTTAAAATAAGCAGTCTGTAAAACTATGTCAGTACACTTTGTTTTCTTGTAGCATGTAACGTGGTCTCTCTCTCTGTGCTGTGCATTATATGTTAGTAGCTATCATACATTAGTGGTCTACACTCATAATCTTCATATAGGTTGCATTTACCATAAATTGCTGTTTTTACCAGTTCTCATACAATAGAAAATTTTCCTCAAATGAAGTATTTCCTACAGGATTATCATTTTCTGACAACATATTTAAATTAATCAAATGTTTTATTTCCTTTACTATTCCTGTGCAACCACAGCCTTACACAGTTCCATGCCCCAGCAGCCTTCTCGTCCCAGTCACAAGGCAGCTCCTCTTCATCCCAAACCCCCCCAGCAGCAACAAGCACCACCTCAGCAGCAACCAGCTCTGCAGCAGCAGCCACAGCAGCAACAGCAGCAACAGCAGCAACAGCAGCAGCAGCTCCAGCCCCAGCTCCAGCCCCAGCTCCAGCCCCAGCTCCAGCCCCAGCTTCAGCCCCAGCTCCAGCTCCAGCCCCAGCCCCAGCCCCAACCCCAACCCCAGCCCCAGTCAGCAGTTCCACCACAGCACCAGCTCCCCTCTCAGATACTCCATCCTCCTCAACCCCTGCACCAGCGGCCCATGTCCCCGCCAACACTCACACCCCAAGGCTTGCTGTCCTCTCAGCCTCCCCAGATGCTGTTGGAGGATGATGAAGAGCCAGGGTCTACAACGCCTATGAACCAAGTGCAGTTATACCTACAGCAGTTCCAGCAAGCCCGGCAGCCCCAACAGTCCATGCAGTCGCTCCAGGCGCAGGCTCGTCAGCAGCAGCAGCAGCAGCAGCAGCAGCAACAACAACAACAACAACAACAGCAGCAGCAGCAGCAGCAGCCAGGGCAGACGTCTCTCCTGCAGGCTGTCCAGGGACAACTCTCCTCTCAGACCACACTGCCTCCTCCCCAGCTCCCTGTACAGTCCCAGCCACAGCAAGTCCCATCCCATCCAGCCCTGCCCCAACAGATGCCCCTGCACCAGGCCCGCCATCTGCAGCACACTCAACAGCAGCAGCAGCAGCAGCAACTGAACTACCAGCAGGTGCCTGGACTTGCTGGTCAGTCTCAAGGATCTCAACATAAAGTAACCATGCCTGGCAACAAAGCACAGCAAATCATTCAGCAACAAGAGCAACCCTCCCCTCGCCCGACCAAGGCTGACCCTTACAGCACAGGTAGGTCTGAGAAGGCCAGACAAAAACATGCTGTGAAATTATTTATTGAAGCAAAAACTTCGACTTTGCAATTAAATTACATTGCCTGGAATACTGTACTATTTTTGCGTGTGCAAATGAATTGTTCTGACAGAAGTTTTATTCCTGACCCTTCTGTTGACAGGTCACATGAGGGACAACCACTCCCCTCTCATGATGCATTCCCCACAGCTTGCCCCATATCCACCTGTGTCTCACCAGTCTCCTCCTCACAACATGCAGCCCAAAAAGGTGAGGAATCTGCATGAGTGTGACACAGCATTTGAGTGAAAAGTGCAACGCCTGGTCTGACGTAGACTCCTGTTTTCTTGCCATGCAGCAGAGGGCCCCTGGGAACCAAGGTGGGTTAAAGGAGGAGAAACTTCCTCCATCCCCGGTGATGAGAGGAGAGCAGTTTAATCCTGCAATGAGACCAGACCATCACAAACATCCTGACAACAAGCCTTGCCAACCAGGCCACGTCCAGCAGAGTGAGAACACTTTTACGTCTTGTTTTCCCATTAAATGCATTAGAAGACCTCGCACAAGATACTGACCATGCTTGTTTTAAGCAGATGTGAAGTCCATGGACAGCTCACGACCTGTCATCCGCTCCTCTGAGCCCAGTGGGCCGCCCTCCTCGCTGCAAGACAAGGAGAAGTTCAAGCAGGAGTCAAAAGTCCCCATTGCGCCCAAAAAGGTACAGGTGGGTGCAAGAATTTGTTTTTGAGTTGAGTTCATACACTTTGTAGCTCTCCTGTGTCCTTAGAAGGGTTGCATCCTGCAAGAGGTTTGATTTGATCATGACTGATAATTAACAGAACACTGCATCGTGTCTCTTGTGTGTTTTATCAGGATGTGAAACTGAAGAACATGGGCTCATGGGCCAGCCTGGCACAGAAGTCCACATCCACGCCATTATCTGCAGTGAAGTCATCCAGTGACAGTTTTGAGCAATTCCGCCGCGCTGCCCGGGAGAAAGAGGAGAGGGAGAAGGCTCTGAAGGCCCAAGCTGAGCAGGCGGAAAAAGACCGGCTACGCAGAGAGCAGGACAAGCTGCGGTAAGTTTGTCCAGTTTTGGAAACGGGAAACCCTCTGAGAGGCCTCTATCATTTAAATGGATAGAAACTAATAAGCGCGAATCGTCATGAGTCATTAGAACTGTCAGGATGCGTGAGGTGTGACGACATGACCCATTACAGTGGTCAGATAACATGCAGGATGGTAGCTGCAGACCTGTTTGTGTTGGCTGCCTGATGATTGATAAGGAATGGGAAAGCCTAGATTATAAAATGATGTAATACGACCTCTAGTGGCCATATTGTAATACCACAACAGAAACAGAATAAAGCCTAACAAAGGACTACAGTAGTGGAGGGAGTACATTCACATGTGTTACAAGATTAGGATCAAATGTGATGAATTCTCCTGCCTGTTTCTGGCATCACAAAGTACATCTGCTCTAAGACAGGAGTTTAGAAGTAATGTCACTTAAGAGGCCTAATAATGTGCTTCTGATTAGATGCCAGGATATTGTAATCAGTAATAAGGAACATTCACAAAAGGCCTAATTTATAGTACATTAACCAAGAAAGTTCAAAGTCTGTTCTCTGTTACATGCCCTGAATTTGGAAAGTAGCTAATCATAGATGCCGGATTTATTTTGTGGCTCTGCACAGAAAGCTTGTTTTTCTTGTCTTAAAGTTTCTAGCTACGCCATTTTTTCCTGCGAGACATCCAGCAGGGCACCAGATGTCGCTGCGAGGACATCTCTTCTGCAGCCTTGAACGTCCTTCAGCAATGTAAATAGCCTTTGATTTCACCTGGTATTAATTATTGCTGTGAATGATTTCCAGTGGTCGAGATGAAGAGGACATCATGGAGCCGAGCAGAAGGGTGCACGAGGAGCCCCGCAGGCGTCTTGAGCAGCAGCACATACAAGCCCCCCCTCAACAACAGCAGCAGCAACAACAACAACAACAGCAGCAGCAGCAGCAGCAGCAGGTGCAGGTGCAGCAGGAGCCCCAGCCGGCTGCAATTCAGCAGCCTCCTCAACCCCCCACACCACCTCAGCCTACCACACAAAATCCACTAGACCAACAGAGGGAAATAGCACGCCGTCGAGAGCAGGAGAGGAGGCGGC
Source organism: Chelon labrosus (assembly GCF_963514085.1). Classification (NCBI taxonomy): domain Eukaryota; kingdom Metazoa; phylum Chordata; class Actinopteri; order Mugiliformes; family Mugilidae; genus Chelon; species Chelon labrosus. The sequence continues at coordinate 1,504,560 of NC_140354.1, forward strand.
GAGAAGTGGTTAGTGGATTTATGATATGATCCCAAGCTTGAACAAAAACATAGCAATGAGAAATCATCATTTATATTCACGTTCATAGCGGTCAGAGCAAGTGTTTCATAAATTTAGGATGCTGATTGAAGAGAATGCTCAGTTGTTGTCTTCTGTTTTCTCTCTCCAGATGGCAGCGACTATTGACATGAATTTCCAAAGTGACTTAATGGCTATCTTTGAGGAGAACCTGTTTTGAGGAGAGGAGCGAGTGAAACGTAACTGCAAAAAAAAGAAAAAAAAAAAAAGAAGGCGTAAACTTCCTCTGAAGCAAGATGTGGCGACCGTGCACCACAGAGGGACATGGACTGCATGTTTATGTGACGGGGCCCTGTCGAGACTGAGCGCAAACGCTGGACGGGCGGTCCCAGCTCGCTTTGCTCTTGTGGACTGAACACACGAGACACGCGCGGGGACGGTCTCGTTGTTTCAGATGTCATTTCCTGGGAATTTAGCATCGCCTGCCTGACGTCTCAGAACAAGAGAAAAGTGGACCCCTCGTTGGGACAGTTGCCTTTGTTACACTCGATTCTTACGGTGTGCGTGGGCGCGGCGATAATAGCCAGAGTAAAGACTTCCCAGTGACGAGACAAATGCTCTGATAATGTACTGACAGACTGTGCAGATGTGTTTTGAAACTGCCACACGTCTGAGATGGTGCAGAAGACTGCTCTTTTATGTTCTGTTTTGTTTTGTTTGTTGTAAGTGAACACATGAAATAGTCGTGGAACGTGCGGGGTGGGGACTTCAATACTGTAAATCATGTATATTTCTCAGCAGAGAAGGTACAGTTTGCCTTACACCTCTTTCCTAAACATTATGTTCTATGGCCTGCGCACATGGACGAACCAATAACATTTACAAACAGGACTAGGAGCAGTGCAGACCTTTTTCATCATCTAGTATCTACTGTAAAGAAGTATTTTCTTATACTACAATAACTGTTTATTTTGGGTCTTTTTTTTTCCCCTCTCTCTTTAGGTCTTTGAATCTTCACACTGACACACTCCGCCAGCTACATCTATGCCAAACAACCCAATATCTTTTATGCTAAATGACTTGTCCTAAAACATGGTAGGAAGCTAGTGAAAAAAACTGAATATATGCATCATCATAGTTCCAGCAAGTATTTATCGAAGACAGAATCAGTTGACATTTTCATCTTGCCTTGTATTTTTCCATTTAAAGTCAGAAGAGGGGGAAGGTCTAGCCGTTTCTGAGCTTTAGTTGGAATATGATTTCACTACAAGTGTCACGCCATTATTTGTATTATACCTTTCAAAGATCATGTTGGAAAAGGTTGTATCATTAGCCTGTCAACAGTCACACTACTGGATCAGTTGAGCCCCTAGCTGTTCATGCTCTGGTCTTACCTAAATGACTTGATCAGCGCTTAAGAACAAAGGGGACAATCAGGGGAATAAGACAAACGCTTAACACCTTTCTGTAGCTCTTTCTTAAATCAGGTTAGTCAATGATGGTTGGTTTTTGCATCAAAACGTCTTCTAATTCAGTTAGAGCACGCTGTCGACAGTACAAAACAAACGATTACATAAGTCTGGAAATGGAAAATGGTGAAAAAAAATAACAGTTTTGGTTTCTATCTTTGTTCTTGTTTGATAATAGTGGATGTGAGTTCTGATTCTGTCCTCGGAGACATAGTTGGATGGGCTGAAATCTGAACGCGTCTCGTCCTCTCTACTTGTCTCTTACGGTGTTTTTTCTCCAGTGCCTGTATTGTATTGCAAATCTCGTTGGCTTCTATTACACTTTGAGGGGTTTAGAAAGGGCAGAGTGAGGATTGGGAGGTGTAATATTTGAACAGGGTGGGAGACTTTTGAAAGAGTTTGTGTTTGGGAAAAAAAAAAATGAAAAAAAAAGAAAAAGGAAAAAAAAGGTAATTAAAAAAAGGAAAAGACAGCATTTTATATTTTACCCGGTGTCAATATTCGGGTTTTAAATTTAGTTTTAGCTGGACTTCTATGAGTGTACACACATGACAACTACTTTCTCATTTTGTTCAATCGGCAGATTTTAGGTAGATATGTTTCGGCGTTGCCACACTAGCGTTTGAGTCTGTGAGTGTGACTGTAAATTTGGACGGCTGTGTGACTGTGTGTGTGTGTTTTTGTGTGTGGTGCAGGGAGGCATGTTCCCGGTGTAGATAAGCATTCTATTGATGAGGAGACTAAAAGATGAGCAGTACTTTAGGAGAACTTGTTTCTGTGCTTAAGTCACCTTTTCATTTCTATGAAGTCCACCATATATGAATATATAATTTTATTATTAGACTGGTATTGAAAGGGTAACAGAAATCCTTAATTCCTTTTTTAGCCTTTGTTCCTTCTCACAATAACTGTTGGACATAATGTGCCATGAGTTCTACAGAGAATGTGCTGACCCACAGCTCAGCCCAGAGTTTGATTTATTCAGGTATTTTATTGTGTTACATTTGTTCTGTTGGGGGGGGGTTTTGTTCAAACATTTTCCTCGATTATCGTTTGGTATGTGAGTGGTCTATCGAGGTCTCTGATTAAGTCTGTTATGATCATTGAATAAACTCATCTCTTTTATAGAAAATAAAAAAATAAACGAAATTCTCTTTTCAGTCTTGTTTTGTGTGAGCTACCTCTTGGAGTCATTTTCATTCAGCCAGTTGTCAGTAAGGTGCAGTGGATGTCGACTGTGCTGCTGTCCACAGGCAACAAAATAGTACTAGTAAAAAGTAATATGGATTATGCATGCAATATGTTGTTGCACTTGCCTTCTGTGGTAATTAGACAAAAATACACATCACTTGTGTCTATTAAATCTGAACACATTTCGCATTAGACACATTACCAATACATTTATACATTTCTTTTGCATCTGCATTCCAAAAAACATTTTTCACTTCCCTGTATTCAGCAGAAAATATTTTTCAGTTATATTTTGCAGGTACAGAAAAGAACACTTCATTACCTGCAGGGAATGCAAGTCTTTAAATTCTTGAACTGTTGTCGCTGTTAGTGTGGCAAAAATATTTACCATTGTGCTGGCTTCACTGTTGTTAGTAGTGTGCCTATTATTCAGAAACAACCTAGAGGCAATACGTACTCATTTTGTCACAGAAAGTACAACATCACGTTCTTCAGTAGGCAAAATAAATAGCCTGTATAGACTGACCATTGTTAATTCTTTATGATTTAATTTACGTTTGAGCTAGTGTTAGCAGTTAGTCGAATATGTTTCGAAATACTCCGAGCTCCTCTTTGGGCTGGCTTATTTTAAACCGGAGTGTTTATAGCTTTGTTACGCCCTCTAGTGGTCATAGCGACGGAGTACATACAAAATTGGCGGCTACAGCTCTAATTTTCTCATGAACGACGAGTCAGTATTATTAATTTATACTTCATGTAATTAACTTCATTCATAAATAAATAAAACTTTCTTTATTAATTAATGTGTTTTTTGTTTTTATTTTTCCAATTTCATGAATAATGACTTGCCCATAAAGTACTACTTAGCTATCCCTGTGTGTAAAATAGTGTTCCTTCTGTTTACTTGTAGCTACACTGGTCATGTTCATCAATCTTTACTGCCCTCTGGTGGTCGAACCACACATTTACTACTCACAACGTCAATTTCACGCCAATACGGCTTTTAAAAACATACCAACACTTCCCGTAGATTTTCAAAATAAAGTGATGAAAGTGTAACTTTATCACTTAATAATAATCATAAAATTATCATTTCAGTCCTACAGTCTGTTCTTAGAACACCCACTGCTAAATCTAACATGTTAATGAATCTCTTAATAGTCCAAAAAAAGTTATAGATTAAAGTTTCGAACCGTTCCGGATTGTTTGGTTCTAGTTCTTCACTGAGGAAGAGAGTCATTACCTATACCCGCTTTAACCGCGTGTAATATTCCACACTTTCTGCATGAAAGTGGGCGCTGTTGGAGTTGTGTGAGTAGATTATTTTCCTTTGCTAACGCACAATATTCACACAACACAACTGACATCCATATTTTAGCATTACGCAAATTCGTTAGCTTGGAGTTTGCGAATGTTATGGTGTAGTCCAGGGTATGCGCAGGTATATGGCGTATACCTACTTATTTTTCAGTCAGCATTGCGTATACCCACTTCTAAATCCCCCTTGACGCGGCTAGTATTCGCTGTCAGGGCCTTCACTGATTGACCTGGTTAACTTTAGGCACGAGGACTAATGAGACAGTCAGAGGCAGAGTAGGGCGGGGGATGCGCTGACCGTCTCTGGAACCTGATTGGACACCTCAGGTGCCTCCAGTTGATTGACAGATCATTGCACGTCCCGTTGAAAGATGCGCGATTCGAATGAATTGAATGTGAATGAGAAATGCAGCGTCATCCAAGTAATTTTGGGGGAAGTTTTAAAGTGATTTCCAAATGAGCAATTTCACTGTTGGTTGTTGGTTGTTTAATCAACCCAGTTCATAAGAATTTCATACTAGACTGTAACGTAAATGCCCAGAGATTATATCAATGTACATGAAGCTCGTTTGTTATTGTAAAGGTCTGAAAGTGTTAGCTAAGTTACTGTCACCTGACTGACTGAGCTACATGATCTAGTTTAAGTTTATAGTAGCTAGGCTGGTAGTTGATTTTGAAGTAAGTTAAAGTACAAGAATGGAGACGAATAGTTTTAGATTCGACCTAACATAATACTGAGGTCTAACCAGTCTGTCTTATTTTGACAGATAACAATGAAAAGAAAAGGGAAATATTACTTGTTTGTAAGAACCACAAGTCTCCAGTGTCACGTTTTTGTTCTGTTGGCTTCAGTTACTGTGTTTTACAGACACACTGAGATACTCCCACTCAAACCACATTTCTTTCTTGGTTGTTGACTTTGTTTAAATAAACTTTACGCTTAATCTGTGTCTGTCCTTTTGTCGCCATGGCTTACGAGGCAGGTCATGACAGAAGGCAGGGACCACTACACCATACTACGTTATCTTAAAAATGTACTTCATTAAACTAGAGTAGTGTTTTTTACAAGTATAAAAAGTACAGCCAGATTAATTGTGAAATATATCTTTTTTTAAATTAAAATGACCAATCAAGGCCAGCCAGCCGGGTAGAGAGAGAAGAGAACAGCAGGAAAACATACATCTGTCATAGACACATATATCTGACTAAAGCGTACATGTGGAATCTGATGATGATAAAAATAGAACATACAGCTGATGATGTTACATGACAGTTTGAGAATGTAAGAGGAATCATAGGCAGGTTGGAGAACTGTTCATTCAGGTAGGAGTGGATAACTGCAGGATTCCATGAAGACTGGGCAGGCTGATGAGACCACGACAACAGATGTAGTATAGAGCTCTACAGGAAACACACCACTCCAGGCCAGTGATACTCACAAGAAGAGGGAGAAGGGGGGGGGGGGGGGACACACAGCAGTAAACATTCTATACAGTAATAGCACAGAACTGCATGACTAGTAATACACAATAAATTAGATTCCAAGAGCTCGGTGCCAGATAAAAGAAAGTGGAGGATGGGAGCTTGGTGCAAGAGAGATGAGAGTAGAAGACGTGCTTCAGTGCATCGTCCCCCAGCAGCCTAGGCCTATAGCAGCATAACTGAGGGATGGTTCAGTCCAGCCCTAACTATAAGCTTGATCAAAAAGGAAAGTCTTAAGCCTGACCTTAACAGTTTGCCTTCCAAACCCAAACTGGGAGCTGGTTCCACAGGAGAGGAGCCTGATAGCTGAAAGCTCTACCTCCCATTCTGCTTTTTGAAATTCTAGGAACCACAAGTAGGCCTGCACTTTCAGACCGAAGTGATCTGTTGGGATGATATGGTACAATGAGGTCTTTAAGATACGATGGAGCTAGGCCTTTAAGGGCCTTATATGTAAGGAGGAGGATTTTAAATTCTATTCTAGACTTTAAAGGGAGCCAGTGAAGAGAAGCTAAAACTGGAGTAATATGATCTCTCTTGCTAATTCCTGTCAGTGCTCTTGCTGCGGCATTTTGAATCAATTGGAGGCTTTTTAAAGAGCTATTTGGACAGCCAGACAGTAATGAATTACAGTAATCCAGCCTGGATGACACAAATGCATGAACTAGTTTTTCAGCATCTCTCTGAGACAGGCAAAAGAAGGCGTCCTGGTTACTTGCTTTATGTGTAAATTAAAGGACATATCCTCATGGAATATAACACCAAGGGTTTTCACAGTAGTACTGGAGGCTATGATGCATCTACTGCAGCCCTCCAGGGGACAAGCAGTTACAGAAAGTGAATGAATGTTGCTAGTGTCGTTGAGATCAATCAGGTTTACAACAAGTTCATTTAGTCTAAAATGTGCCGAATAAAGAAGGGAAAAAAGCCACTATACACGCATAAATGACTTGCAGTTTTGTCCGAAGCTGTGAGCGTAGAGAGATTTTGTTCAGATTTGACAACCGACTGTGTGTATGCTTTGTCCCATTCTTTCAAGGTGCTCGCGAAGGCAGCACCGCTACCTGTCCGCCAGGTCCAGCTGATCCGAGTGAGAATGATTCAAAGAGGCGTCGACGCGCAGACGTGCCAGCACATGGGCGAACAAAATTAGAAGCATTTTGTATTTTCAGATGGCAGCCATCAGCGCCACTTTAACCCCGGGCTTGTCTGGATGGAGGAAAATCTAAAACGGGCGGTAGGTTTCGGATGAATTAACTTTCAGTTAAGACTTGGACCGACAGTATCGGTATTTCAATGCAAACTGAAGCGGATGTATTCGCTCAAATTGCCCCCAGACTTCTGAATGTTCAGGGCAAATGTGTATTAATAAAAATTAATCATATCAGTCACGTACATACTTAAATCGTAAATGGTCTATTTATTTAACTCTGACTATTATCTGTAGGCTGCAGCTTCCTGGTCACACCAACACCTCCGGGTTTGATTTTGAACGGTAGATGTCACAGTTCAGTAGGCCTACTATAATGGAGTAGGGCCTATCACAAATTATTCGATTTTCAGACTTGAAGCCAGAGAAGTTTTCAGTTTGTGAAAGTATATCATATTGATTGTGTAATGAATGGAGAGCCTTGACTAGAGCCATGTTGGATGTAACTTGTTGCTGTCCTTTTACAGGACTGGTAAATATCCTCAGCTTTCTGCTTTGTGTCTGTAGTTATGGCCACAGAGAGCAGCATGTGCAACTACAGCCACAATGTCACCTTCTTCTACGACCTGGTGGGTAAGAAGGTCAGTGAGAGCTGGACTAAACGGGACTATATGGTCATCGGAGTGGGCTTGACGCTATGTCTAATTGTAGTCTTGGCCAACTTGATGGTGATGGTAGCCATCTTCATGAACCGCCGCTTCCACTTCCCCATCTACTATCTCCTGGGAAACATGGCTGCAGCAGATCTTTTTGCAGGGGTCGCCTACGCCAACCTGATGTTGAACACGGGCCCCTGGACCAGAATGCTTACCAAGGAACAGTGGTACATCCGTGGGGCTTTGATTGACATCAGCCTAACAGCCTCTGTGGCAAACCTCCTAGCTGTAGCTGTGGAGCGCCACCAGACCATCATCACCATGCAGCTGCACAGCACTATGACAAAGAGACGCGTGGTGCTGCTCATAATCTGCATCTGGGCCTCAGGTATCATCATGGGCCTGGTGCCATCAACGTTTTGGAACTGCGAGTGTGATTTTGACGACTGCTCCACTGTGGCGCCCCTCTACAGCCGCCGCTTCCTCATTTTCTGGGCAGTTTTCAACCTGCTCATTTTCTTCATCATGGTTGCCATGTACACTCGTATCTTCATCTATGTGAGATATCAGAGCCGTTGCACGTCTCAACACACCTCGGAAATGCAACCCAACCAGACTGTCGTCAACCTGATGAAAACAATCTCCATGGTTCTGGGTGAGAAGTTGTTTGTGAACAAAAGTCCATTGCTGGGTGTTATTTGTGGGTCACATGGGAAGTTGGTTTTGAATTAATATGAAAATTGACCGGCACTCTTAAAATACACGTTGTACAAAACGTGAGAAGATGTCCTGATGTGTATTCCAGAAAGCAGGTTTATTAATTTCCATTCTGTATTTTTAACAAACTCGTATCACAGAAGTAACTCGTTTCATTTCCTAATTCTCCATTCTCCTAATTCGAAAGTACATACTGTAACAAGTTCATTTGAAGAAGTTTACATCTTGAGAAATATCTGTAAAAAAGAACTAAAATCTAAGATGTGATTTTAGTTCTTTTTTACATTTTTAACAGGGCCAGTTGTATGATCAACCTACCACCAATTATAGATTGATATTAAGGAGGCATCTTTAGCTCAGAATAAGATATATATACATTGTGTAACACTGTGACCAGGTGGACATTAAGACAGCTGTTAGGTTGTTCCCCTGAAACATCTGTTGTTTAAATAAAACACATCCACATAAAGCTTTAGACTAACAAGGCACTGATCAGTGAACAGCCATTTGCTGTGTGCTTTTAAACTATATTTAGTCTATAACTTCACCAAATATAATTTAAATGTGAGTTTTTGAAAAAAAGCTTCAAGGCTTAAAATGTTTTGAATGCATTCCATGCAGAAATATTTTAAAACGTATTAAGTTTAAACCAAGATACCTTTTTAAACTGCAAATCCCTAAAATCATTATTACTTTACAATCATAAATCCTTTAATAAACATCTATTTGATCCATATTTTCAGTTTCATTTTCTGCCATCTAAAGTTTGTGAGGGTTCACGGTTGTTGGTTAAACCTGCTTGTTGGAACAGACCCCGGTGTTTATCTGCAGCCTTGTTTTTACGTTTTCTCAGTAAGGCTCAAATCTGTTTCCCTGAATTCACGTCACCCATTTTAAACTGAAACTATCTGGGTTGGCGTCATAAGCTAACCAGTTTTGCAACTTTTATTGAACCTTGTCTAAATGCGGATGCATCATTGAATATAAAATAAATCTGAAATAAGGCATCATCTGTGCAGGTGAGAGCATCGCACAGGTCTGAGATACCTTTCCATTTCCAGACTGAAATTAAAATCACATTTCTCATCATAATTTGTCTCTTTTATCGCTCCACTGACTCATCAAATAGAGGCAGATGTGTTCTAAATGACAGTTAACATTAATTTTATGCGAAGTGCGGGTGTGGTTGGACGTAGCTGTACTCTGGTGTCATGTTACATCACTGCTTTAGTAGAAACCTTCAGTTTAACTCTTCTGTCCTCATCAACTATCTACATCTCTGCAGGAGCCTTTGTGTTGTGCTGGACGCCCGGCCTCGTGATTCTCTTACTGGATGGCCTGTTGGGTAAAGCCAGCCACGCCAACGAGTACGAGAAATACTGTCTGGTTATAGCGGAGTGCAACTCTCTGGTCAATCCTATCATCTATTCTCTGCGGGACATGGAGATGCGGAGGACGTTCAAGCGGATCCTGTGCTGTTTGTGTCAGAGAGGTGGTGATCAGCACAGGGAGCCTTCACATATCCCGATTGACTCTCCACTATCAAACGTATGCCGTTACATTATTTTACTTCTAAAAAGGCTTGATGCATAGTTTTTGACCTGGTAGTGCAGATTTTTCCACCCTAGAGCACTTAATGCTCTAATTAAGGTTCTTCTGTGACTGAGTCACACAGCTTTTCACTTACCACACAGTCACTAATCTGACATTACATTTAACGCTTTTAATAGTGGTAGGATAATGACGGTGGTGGATGAATTCTATTTTTTCATTTGTCATACTGCACTAATTATTTTCTTGTCTACAGGAAACTCTTGCCTGTGTCGTGAAGTCAGAAGATCAAGCCTTGTACAGGCCTCGGGACACCAACAATAAAGATGACAGCTGGTCAGTGCCCGAGGTGTGATGGCATTTCAAAAATACCGTCATCTGCGCAGGATATGTTCAATTTTTATAAAGCTCTCTCTTCCTTGTTTGCTTTCTGAATCTGCATTAAAAAGGCTGAAAAATATTTTCATGAGAGAAAAGCTTTCATTCCTCAACATGGTGTTTTCCTCAGTTTCCATGACACATTGACATATAATCATGAGATGGTGCAATCTCTCCTTTTATTACATTTGACTATCACAAGAGCATTTGTGACAAATTATAAAATGAAACACTCCTAAAATCTGAAATCAAATACTGAAAAATCACACTAAATCATTTTTTATTAATTTTCTAATAAGAACACTACAATTTGTCATATTCTTTCTTTTGTTTTACTCTTTCTAGAACAATTCTAAAGTTGAGGTATAAAAGGAGTTTATACAGACTGACAAGTCTGAAAACAGTGGGGGTTATATACAAGAGAAATGGAAAGACAGAGGTAGAGAGAGGGGTAAATACAAGGGAAAGAGGGGAGATACAAATATACTAATAAAAACAAAAAAATCAAAAAGGTTTAAGAAGCCATTTGGTGCTGTGGAAGTCATTCAGTCACTTGCAGACTCCAAATAATATTTAAACATGATCGACAGTAGAAAATAGAACTGCAGCTCTGGGTCAAAATTACAGTATACATTTAATGTCTTCGTGTTTCAAGATGAAACAGGACGTTCAAATATTCTCTTTTGTATGCAAAGATACTGCCTGCATATACTCACATTACTTAAATGTATAAAATTAATGTGACCAACATGAATAACTTGGGGATTCTGTGATCCACTTTACCTAAAATAGACCGCATCAGAACTGTTTAATGGTTTCAAAATTAATTTAGCCACTCTAAACTTTCTCAAGGCTTAAGTACAGAAGTGGCTGAATACTGGGACTGAAGGAGTGTAGAAACTTAAAGGAGAATCAGTTGAGGAAGGGGGTCCATAAACCAACCAACTCATGTCCACAGGAGAACCTCTTAATTCTGTTCTTTCCACAGCACCAAATGGTTCAGCAAACCCTACATTTCAACCCGGTTATGTAACAAAAGACCTAAATAATATTCAAAACTGATAGTTATTGTGAATCCTGTGACACAAAAGCCAAAATAAAACTGGCATCTCAACCAAACATTTATAAAAGAAAAAAAATACTGAAACGTTACACAAACTGTACAGCGACATCCATTACAACAGGTAGAAAAGGGGGAGCATGATAATTTGGTGTGGCGATAACATTATTTATAAGATACAGTCATATGAACTGCAATGAGTAACAAAACAAGTCATTTAATGTGGGATATCATGTGACCAGCTTTCAAGCTCAGGTTTTGTTCTGTAACATGGTTCAACAAAGTCTCGACTGACACTAAAACGGCATAAGGCTTTACCTTACTATCAAAATGCTTTGTTAACGGACAATGTATAAAATAGTTTCAAAGAATGAAAATCCCCCAAAACGTTGCAGGTTTGTCTTAAACACGAGATAAGAGTTTTACTGCACCCAGTGCTGCTGTCTCTTCTTTTTGGTAACAGAGGAGAGAGAGAAGCCCTTACCCAATTGGCCACAGAACTCAAAATTAAATTGTGGTTTTTACCAGAGTACTAGAAGTAGTATTAAAAGAATAGGTAAAGTGAGAGCATGCCTTCTATGCTCACAATCAAATTACAACTGTGATATGACAGTCCTTACTCGACCCACCCGCCCATGAAGCCCCACAAAAAAAAAAGAAAAAAAAAACACAACCCAAAAATCAAACCAACTTGAGGCATGACAACACCACATAGAGAGAGACACATACAAATATAATTCCCTCCTCTCCTCAAACTGAAAAGGTGGCTGTGCACCAACTTTCGAGAGACACAGAGTAGCATTATTACATTGCTGAACTTGGTATTTTTGGTTTTGGTACAACAGGGTTGTAGTGTGTTGTCTCGGGTTCACAAGCTTAAATGTTCAAGATGGGGAGGAGATCTCAGTTGAACCCCACCTGACACGTCATTGGCTGGTGGAAGCACCCAGTCTCTATGATGCTGACAAAGAGGGCAATAGCCAGTTTGACTAAAACGTCCCAAAAACGCTGTACACAGGCCCTTATAGAGACACACACATCATAGCAATATGATGCTCTTTTTCCTTTTTGGTCTGACTGTAATAATTATACCCTTTATTTTTTTGTTAATAAAAATGAAGCTCAAAAAGTGGAAGGTTAAATGAAAACAATATCACGCCTAGAAGTCCTACATGCATGGAAGACAGTCACGTTTCTAAATTCATGTCACGTTTGCCCCAATAACACATCAATGCCCCACAACCTATCCACCCTTCTTTCATCGTCATTTAGATGCTTTATTGAGCACATTTTTGGTGGTGGCTGGTGCATTCTTGGTGAAACAGCATTAGAAAATAGCCTACAATCAAATAAACTAGTGGACAGAAAGCAAGAAGTAAAGTCTACAAGCCATCTACCAACACCCTCTATTGGTTAGCAACAAAAAGGGCTATTAGTTACATCCACTCAACCCAAGATATTCTCCTCTCTCTGCCCTTTCCTCCACTTCTCATCAGCCCTATTATCACTTGTCCTGCCTGGTTTAGAACAGTGATCCCCTTAACTACCCTTTTAAAAAGGTAGAGACACCCATTAACAAGGATGCTAACTTTTGTGCTTGACACATCTTTTATGTCAGCTCACTGTATTAAAACAACTGAAAAGTTGTGTGGTGTATTTTATGGAAGGGTTTTTTCATGCACCATTGTGCATATTTCTGTTATTCACTATATAATCTCGAACAGAATGAAACATCAAGCTAGTAGGACGACAGTGTCTTGAACTGGCAGAGGGTGATCTTGGAGGAACAGATGTGTTGACAACTACTGGGGCAGCACTTTGGTACGAGCAAGGTGAGCAGAGCTCCCTGGTGATCTGTATCAAGAGTTTGGCTGTAAAATGCCAAGGCGTCAAGAGATACAGGCTATCACACACAGTTTTCCAAAGCAAAGGGTTGAGTGCAGAGGTCAACGGCACATGGAGAAGCTGTGTGAGTACTGTGTGAAGTTAACGTGCATATACACATAATGTACAGACATCATGATCATCTACACAGCTGGGTCAGTGGTTTTCAAAAAGTCCTTGAAAGTAAAGATGTTTTCTCACCATCAGTAAGCTCCATCCCCCTTTCATTCTGAGTAACAGAGATTTGAGCATTGGAGTGGAGGTGGAGAGGGAATTCCTCCTTATTACTGTTTGGCTGTCCTGTGTTCCAGCACAGTGTGTGTTTATGAAATACAAGCCTTGTGTGGCTACCTATTGAGAGACATGGGAGTACAGAAAAATGTGGACAGAGGATGGTAGTCAGAGCAGGCTGTCATGGGAATGAAGTGATGGCAGGAAGAGCCACCGAATCAATTGGAGGTGTCGGAGTGGACACTGCCAGGAGGACCGGAAGGGGAGGTAACCGAGGGGGGGTTGGTGGTGTCCTGCCAGCTGTTAGCCTGAAACAAAGTCAGGGAAGAGAATTCTGCATAAACAGGAAGTTTTATAATTAGCAGTCTAAATCAGCTATATTTGTGCTCTGATCTGTTCAAACACGACATCAGCTTCCTGAACGATTTTGACTTTCAGGGCAAAGTTGTGTTATTGTAAAATGTGTTTACATACACTATTATAACCTGCTTTAGCTAGCAAATTTTAATTTTCACAGTTTAAATGGACAACATCTGTAACTTGTTTAGTTAGTGCTTTCTGGGATTTTGTCCAGACATCAAGAAAATTCACGATTGTAAAAATCGAAATATTTGATCTCTACACTGTAGACAATATTAAGCACAGGTGTCTTGCCTAACTGAATACTTAATTACCACAACAAGAACTTAATTAACTCACATCCAGGTGATGAGGGGTGTAGAGGCCACTACCTGACAACTCCTCATAGCCGCCCGTCAGGTGTGTAGCACGGTGCAGGGTATCCACCTGTTAAGAGATGAATCATTTGAACATAAACTTTAGTACATTTGGACAACTAAGCAGTCGTTTCCGTTTTATGCAACTACACAAATTACAACAGCATCCACAGACCTATACCGTATGCATCAAAAGGAAGTCAGAGTGGCTTACTTTCACATCCCGTTTACAGCGAGTGTGAGCAAACTTTGTGGTTCAACCATCAACATCATGACTCTACAGACTCTAACAGCTTCTCTAAAGGAGATGAAAAACTGCAACTCAAGCTTAAAGGCAACCTGCAACTTTGTTATTGTTAAATATAGACTATATATCGCTTAACAGCAGAAATCTGTGGATCCCTTCAGAACAATACATCTACACCTTATTAAAAGACAACAATCACAAAGACAATTCTATTTGAACAAATGTCGTATTGATCTACACAGTTGAAGGGATGGAAGTACGAAGATCTGGGATTCTTGGAAAAGTGGGAAAAGGGGAGGAAAAGGGCAGGATGTTGCGATACAGTTGGACGTGCACGACAACTTCGAGGTTGAGAAACTGACCATTAAACAGTGTGATGACTGGTTTGTTCCCCCGTCCTGATTTATTGGAACATTCCAGCCGTATGTTGAAAAGTCCAAGGGTATTTAAGAAACACACCCAGACAGACCCTTTGCTCGCTAAAGAAATACATGTGGATAGGGACTACGTGTACATGTAACTACAAAATGATATGCAAGAAGACGAATATAAAAAGCTTCACAGTAGCTAACATTAATTATCTTGAATAAAGCCATGTGCTACTCAGTACTAAATATACATACGTAACAATGGTCAGTTTGTGTATATGTACTGCATGGGGCAGGAGTTGGTGTTAAAGGTTCAGTCAGGATGGGATCTGAGGAGAAGTTGAAAAGCGCTAGGCTACGGGAAGGTGTCCGGGAGGGTGGGGTGGCTAGGACTGAGGAAAATTCTGTCAGCTCTGCAGCTGTCCTCAGTGCATACCTGAGGCTGTAGAGAGGGAGTGATGCTGAGACCCTCCCCGTTGAGGGAACGCAGGCCAAGGTAGGTGTCGCCTGTGTGAGACAAGCTGTATGACCCCGGTGACCCTGCAGGCAATATATATATCCAATAGCCAATCAGCCCCCACCAAATAGCAAAGGGGTTAAAAAGGTTACCACTAGTGAGGGACGCTGCCTAGTAGAAGCAAATTCTCCTCTAATAAACAGCTTCAATAAGTGAAGCCAGCATATTCTGAATAAGTCTCTGTGGGACCTAGACGCCGTAACCTACGCACGTAGCCAACGCCGGTGCGAGCCATTTATACTTGTGCACTCATCAGTCTGGCTCACTCTGTAACAAGACCGCCCAAACGTTAGTCAGCGCAAGTCTTAATAATGTCTTTATCGTCATTTCCTACAATACAGGGGCCGGTGAAATGAGGCAGCAGAGATAGTAGTGGTAGATATGAAGCTTTTCATCTTGTTGACGCAAAAGTTTACAGCAGGCTTCAAACTTACTGTTGCTCAGAATACATGTTAGTGCCACCTTCTGGCAGCAGGACTTATTGTGTATCGTGGCTCATCACATTTCTGACCAATGCCGTAACAGACGTTTTATAGCTATGCTGGCTTTGTCCGTAGCTGCAGTCCTTTAATGTATCTCACCAAAACAATTTTATTGTGGAATATGGTGCACTACTTTGAAATGAGAAATGCACAAAATACGTTGCAGCATGTGATGATTGTGTATTTTCAACTGGTGGCAAAAAAGAAAATGATGCATGTTGGGCTCCATCTGGTTTCATATGCTTTCTGTCACTATGAAATAACTTCTATGGATAGAGAAGCTTTGAGTTGCTGCTCAGCAGTTGACTTCAGGAAAATTAAGCCAAAAGAGGGGAACTTGAGCTTTGTTCCTACATTTCCGTTCCTTATTATTACACCATTATGTTTTAAAAAATGAGCCAATACAAGACTGTACTGCATAAATGTGTTTAGATAACTGCACAAAACTAAACCAATGAGAGTGGGTCTATTTCTACAAAAATATGAAAGAACAATATAAAGTACATTAAAATGATAGAATGACAGAAATCTAATATCCCTAATTATCACAACAGTCCCAAAATATAAAAGAGTTTTGGAAACATGGCAAGTTAGAAATGCAAAACAGAACAGGATAAAAGCAAATCTGGTTGTTATGAATGAATGAATGAATGAATGAATGAAACTGTTGCTTTTTGACCCTCCTGTTGTCTTCAGGTCAATTTGACCCGATTTCAAAATGTAAACTGTCATAACTTTGGTTTTCTTCCATATAATTGCCTGAAAATTACATGGATGGTCCCCTGCTATGCTCTTTACAGCTCAAATTAATTATGACTATATTTGTTAAATTGTGTGTGTTTTATCAAAATGTTTAACACCGGTTGTCTTCCTGGGTTTTTCAGCACAATTAACACACACACACACACACACACACACACACACACACGTATACACCCACCCACACAGCCACCCCCATGCCCCCACACCCTCCTGCCGCCACCCCCCCACATACCCGCACGTACACACATCCACCCACCCACCCACACACATCCCTACACACATATACACATACACACACATGTATAAACACACGCACGCATGCACACACACGGACACACACACATGCAGTGTAATATTTCCAGTCTCTGATGTCTATTCGGCCTTCAGACAACACCAAATGCCAAAGCTAAACATTTGTGAACATGTTAATTTCACACCTGTGATATGCCTTTCGCCTATTCTGGACAAGATAACTATAAACACAAAACTGAGATTATAAATACAGCATCCTCTGGGAATGTCACGTTTCACTCTGAGACAGAGTGATGAAGAGGTGACATTCTCTTGTCTCCTACTGCCCCAAAGACAGAAAAAAATGTGCTTCTCATGAGTACTCTGCATTGGGACACTGCTTTTAGTAGCACCACAGAGGACAAAAGATCATCCTTGACTATAACAAGAACAAGAGGGAGTCCACAACCTCGACAAGGTATTGCACTTTTTTCATGTAATATTTATCGATATTCATTCAGGGCAATGCATTGCATTCTTGTGTGAAATAAGAATTAATTTTTAAATGATTTGTCGTTTATCACTTTTGTTGCAGGTCACCAGTGTATACAGCAGATTACAGCCCCCTGTAAGGGGCTAACGGACTGTCCCTCATGCACACACATGCTCGCACTGTCTTTCTGTGTATATTATTTTATAAAGAAGATCATAGAAAGAGTCTTTAAAATAAATGCTGCACTTTGCAAATTATATTTCTTTACTCTCTTATTTATGAAAACAAGTGCATCAGTCAGTTTTGACCTTGGGGTATCCTGACTCATGCTTTACATATACTAATCAGTAGTTCTGCCAAATAACTAATAATATCTTGTAAATTAGGTTTATTTTCATAAATACAGGTCTAAAAGAAGTTTAAAATGTGTAGTAATGAGTTGTCATGAAGTAGGCCAAAAATATGTAACACAGAATGGTGTGATCATTTTACACATTATGCATTGTAACCAATTGAAACAGCCCGGGTCAAATTGACCCGGGAGGACAACCGGTGTGACTATTTGCTGCCATTAAACAAATCAAAAAGGTTTCAAAACAATATCCTGCCTGAACATTGACATATACCAGCCTGTGATAATGGATCAACACTTTTTTTTTTTTTACTCAAAAACGATTCATACTTTTTTGTAAATTAGGTGTATCGTACCATAAACTACGAAACTAAATATAAAATTTATGTTAATGTGCTGGAAACAAGTTCAATAAAAAGGTGAAACAAAAAAAAATTTTAAAAATTTTATACATCATGTTTTATAAGCAGTCAAAACAGCCCGGGTCAAATTGACAAATTGACAAAAGGTGCGCAGTAAACGTGAAGACAACAGGAGGGTTTTAAACATGCACATTACATTTAGAATCGTGCTGTGTTGGGGTTTCTGAGTATATATAGATATGTTTTTGTATATTTTGACAATGAACATTCAATGTGGTAGCTTTGTGGTAGCACATTTGCAGTAGAGTGGGGTTTTTCTTTGAACAACAATTTAACCCAGGCGGTTAAGTTGGTTTAGGTTGTGCAAGAACATAAGTGCATACAAAGGAAGTGAAGCCAAGTTATGAGTAGTAGCAGTGATAGTGAGTAGATGACACATGGCATGTGGTACCTGAGTTGGGTGTTGCAGGAGAGTTAGCCTGGCTAGCCTGCGCCGACACATTGGCAGCATCCACCGCGGTTTTAACTGCGTAGAGGTTCGCTTCTTCCTGGAACTTACCAATGTTTTTTTTGTAGCGTATTCTCTTGTTGCCAAACCAATTTGAGACCTGAGAAACAGACCAACATCATATTTAAATAGCCATTTATTTGCATTCATTTAGCTGCTGTGCCTCAACCTCAGCGAAAACATGTTTAACAAATAAACGTGTGTGTGTGTGTGTGTGTCTGTGTGTGTATACACACACACACACACACACACACACACACACACATATATATATATATATACACACACACACACACACACATATATATATATATATATAGATATATATATATATATATATATAGATATAGATATATAGATATATATATATATGCCTGCTTGTGTTTTTGCAGCTAAGAAGTATGTTACATACTAGTTATTTAAGTATAGGAGTCTGACTGAAACAGAAACGGATGATTTAACAACCAAATAACACCACCACAAAAACAGCTAGTGTCCTTGTACGGTCCTCGATAATAAATGTGTTAGTAATTCACCTGAGACACAGTGATCCCACACTTTTTGGCAAGTTCTTCCTTGGCTTCCTCACTAGGATAAGGGTTAGACAGGTGGGAGTAGAAATACTCGTTCAGCACCTCGGTAGCTTGCTTGTTGAAATTGCGCCTCTTACGCCTGACACACAGAAAGAAGAGATAATGAACAACATGCCTGGAACGTACATGTCTGACACAACAACATCAAATTATTCAGATTACTCCAGCCCTCAAGAAAATAACCTGCCATTTAATACACACAGATATTATAAATTACCAGCTAGACACACACAGACAGACCTGGCATCAAGGAAGCGTGAGCGCAAAATCATGACAGCCTCACAGGTGCTCTGTTTGAGCTGCATCTGAATGGAGCTGAACTTGCGGTGGATTATGGCCACCATGCGCTCAATCTCCTTGGGAGAGATGGGCCGTGTGCGAGACTGCTCTCTCAGCAGGTTCATTACATGGTTGGTGAACTCACTGCAGGCCTGGTACAAAAAGAGAGACAGAAAGGAGTTGAACGAATTGGAAAAAGATGGACACGGCACAGATTATGTGGCATACTTTAGATGAGGATTTAGCCATCAACTAATCTAAATTTTTTAGTAACATGCACTCGGAACTGCTTTGGGTTACACAACATGTTGTCTGTGTTGTTTTTTACAAATGTGCTTCCTTCTTGCTAGTAGAAAGTTTTCTTAAAAGTATATGATTAAGCAGTAAGTTTTGCTCCACACAAACCTGCTCATACTTCTCCAGTTCAGAATGATATATCTGGCGGATCTGGGCGAGCTTGGCTCTGTAGTCTGAGTGTTCGATGCTGCTGTCAGTGGGTGAGCCTCCTGCTGCTGCTGCTGCTGCAGCCGCTGCAGCTGATCCTCCACCCTTCTCCGGTCCTGACACACCCTCTGCAAGCAGCATGTTATCCAACCGCATGATCTGGGGATCTGGAGGGTCCTCCTCCTGCACGCCTCGTATACTCAGCACTGGACAGAAGGAAGAAAGTACAGGAGTCAGACAGGAAAAGCGTTTACATGTTTCCAATTTTTGTAAGTCTTCTCAAACTGTACTACACTATACTATAACACATCTCTCATGTCAGAGAAACCTGTTGTTTAAAAGTTTGTTTGTTTTTTTTAATGAAAGACCACACATTTTTGCAAGGAAGAAGGATGTTGCTGTGGTTTCACGGGTTGCATCGGATGAAACCTTTCTGAGCCATGTCAAAAGCCAGTCAAGTGTCCCCCCTGAGTCATTGCTATGAGCCCCCGACTGCATTCATAATTAGCCTGAACTTCCTCCAAATCAACAGCAGAGGGCAGTGTGGTCCCTCTGTGGCAGGCTGCCAGAGATAAGGGCATGAGGCATGGGACCAGTAATGGGAGTGCATGTGCTGTCACTATGAGCCCCAGTGGCCATAAGTATAGTTATCAGTTGCTGCTCTCCACCACTGTATTATACCAGGACCTCTGTCAGCCTGCAGCCATGCTCTCATCTCTCTACTGCACATATGTATGCACGCACACACATACACATGCACGCACACACATACACACACACACACACTCTCTCTCTTACAGATGCCACTCTGAAAAGTTTTAACTTCAGACAACCCTTTTTTCTTCAGAGCCTGAAGCTTTTAACACTTAACTATATGTTCTCTTGCACCTTTTGCTTCTCAGTCAGTCAACTTCAGGTTAAGATACGGAACTTGTTACCTCAATTAAATGTATTGAGCACCGTTCTAATTTTAATTATGGACTACACCAATCAGGCACAACATTATGACCATCTTCCAAATATTGTGTAGATCTCCCTTGTGCACTCAAAACAGTTGTGACTCATCAGAGTATGGACATGGGTGTCTGGCAACAGAACGTTGTTAGTGGGAGGCCTTTGGGTCCTATGGGTTGAGGGGAGGGGCCTCTGTGGATCATCCCACAGATACTTGATCAGTTTGGGATCTAGTGAATTTGGAGGCCAGGTCAACACCTTGTGCTGTTCTTCATGTTTTTTTAGTTGTTCCTAAACCGTTTTTGTGTGTGTGTCTGTGTCAGGCTGCATCCTGCTGGGGATCGTTGCTGCCATTAAGGAGTGTCATTGCTATGGGGTGGGGGTGCCTGGTCTGGTCTAGGTGGGTGCTACATGTCTAAGTAACATCCACACAAATGCCAGGCCAAAAAGTTTCCCAGCAAAATACTGAATTGTCACAAGATGGTCAATGTTATTTACTTCTCCTGCCAGTGGTCATAATCTTATGCCTGATCGGTGTATGGAACACATGGTTATTACCAGTGCATGAATAGAGGAAGAACTAGGGACGAACATTCATTATATACATCTCATTAAAATTTTCAAAGAGTGATTGTTAGTACCAATTTGTAAAAAATGCATAATTGGCAGGAAAATTAAACAGCACTTATGTTGATGTACAATTAAGTATTCACCACATTGTTTTCATTTTTGGACGTTTTTCATCAAAGCGAGTATCTTTGAATTTGGAATTTTATGGTGGCAAACAACAAGGGGATTTGATGAAGTTACTTGAAAGGAATTCTGATGTTTTGTCTTTTTGACAGTCATTATTTGTATTTTAATCATTGAATAACCAATAGTTGCAGCCTAAAACACAAGGCTAACTTTTTGCACAAAAGTAAAAGGAACATAGTTTGAATTGTAAATGTCAATACTGGTTCAATCACAAAAAAAAAAAAAAAAAAACACACTTCAGTGTGTCCAAATTTGTGTTGACCTTTATAATTAGAGACTAAATTAACTAAGTAAAAGCCCATTTAAACTGTGAGGATGGGATTACGAAGGAGACAGACGCTAACAATATGGATGACAAGATTAATCCCAGTGGAAACTGGGTGGCGTTAGGCACTTGTCCTCCTTGAGGATTATGCTAGTTTGTCAAAGCTCATCATCAAAGGTTAGAGGGTGCATGAACAGACTCATTCTGAGCTTCTCATGTGACTCTTATTAGTATTTACATTGTTGTAATGAATCTTTACATTGTGCCGTTTCGTTAAATATTTGTTTAGGTTTCCTTGTAAAGTGCTGCACTGAAAAAAACTTTTGAAGCAGACAGAGCACTGTGAGGTAATGGATGCAAAGAAATTAGGACAAAAACAGTAATATGTAAAATGTTCAAGAGCTATGGAGCAAAGGCTCTTGTGTGTGCTTTTTTTATAACTTCATTTGATAAATGAGTCTATTCCGCCACTGTAGCAGGCCTTTCGTAGCCAAGTGCCCAAGTTTTTCCTCCCTCTTTCCTCCATTTTTTCTTGTTCCTTCTTGCCTTTTTCCTTTCCCTCTGCTTAGGTCTCTTCTCTCTCCCAGGCACATTCCTGCTCTGCTGCTCCCCCATCTCAGGGCTCAGGAATGCAGCAGACCCAGCCGCCTGAACTAATGACCCTGATTCGCCCATCTCTTTCCCTCCTCTTTTTGTTTCCTTTCAAAAATTCACAAAGGATCTCTGCACTTTTAGCCAGATAACCTACAGATAATTCATTGACGAAGGACCAATAGTATTTGTTTTAGTTAATACTAACAAATGACTACTTCAAAATCTGGGTGTAGTGACATACTCTGGATGTACACTGTGGAGAGTTTTGATGTAGTTATATTTCGATCTATACTGTCAATACACTGAGATGTACAACTGACCTACAGTAAAGAGGGCAACTGTGGCTCTTGAAAATTCTCACCTCTCCCTCCTCCCTTTTGCCCCCACTCATTATGGCCCCCAGCTGTAGCCTAATGCCCCTACATTCCCCTAATTACTCCAATTAAGCTGTGATTACCCAGAATTGCACTCATGCACAATCTAGCGGGCTAGTGGTATTATAGCAGCTGTTGAGATGACACAGCACAGAAAACTATGATACATGTAGAAAAAAAAAGTATTCCACTTAGAAACTTACTGTGGAACAACTGCAAACTATAAATACTATTAAAGCACTTACAGGTCAAAAAACTGGCTGTTTTTTTGCTCAAAATTTTAAGCAGTGTTCTCACTGGATCACCTGGCTCTATATACCGACAATGGAGTCTCGGTTACTGATAACAATGATAGGTAGAATCCCTTTTTAAATAGGAAGACAGTTTAAGGCTCACGGCCTGTATCCACAGTTCACAGAAATCACACCATTATGCATACGTTACCAGCCTAGCTAGGCAGTGTGGCATTGAGAGACGAAGCGAACAACACATACTATGAAATATTCAGGGTATCCAGCTGGGCTTTCACTGCATACATAATCATTCTCATTTCTGCAGAGCCAGTGTGGAAACGGTGTGCTGTGCAGACACAACACACAATATATGAAGTGGTGCAGGTAAGGGTGAACAACCTAACCAATAGTGTAGTGCTGTACATTAACTGCAATGTCTTCCACACATAGGCATAGATAAGACTTAAACGCAGTCAGTATATCATTGCTCAGCTCACAGCACAAGCTTTATACTTGTCTGTCTTTTCCCTCGCTAGCATCCCCTTTTTCACCCGTCTCCCCCAACTCACGTCCCCTCCCCCCTCTCTCTTTCAGCGCACCCTCCGCTCCACACCTCCCCCAGTGCCCCCCTCCCTCCCCTCTGTTCTCCATTTCAGTCGAGTTCTCCATGTGAGCCGCAATCCCTCATGCTGTCAGCCCCCCCTCTCCCTCTCTCTGTAGACAGACAGGATTAGCATTTTAATTGCATCAGCTCCCTTGGGTATTCTCAGCCTTTCACTGGGAGAGAGCAAGGGAGCGGGAGAGAGAAGGATAGAGAAAGAAAAAAGGGGAAAAAGGTAAGGGGAGAGAGAGGGTAGAAGGAGAACCAAGGAGAATTGAAAATAGGAGTCACAGGAGAAGATATGTGTGCGACAGAGAGAGAGAGAGACAGAGAGAGAGAGAGAGAGGAGAGAGAGAGAGGGAGTACAGAAATATACAGAATCCAGAGTAAAGACGTGCCGTAAAGCGAGAGAGCCAGGAAGGGGGAAAAGATAGGACTGTGAAAACATCAGTTTTTCCTTTCATTACAGACACAGAATTCAGATAAAGAGAGTGGCCCAATAGAAAGATATTTTTACAATGAAAATATGCTACATAAATATGAAAATTCACCATACAAAAATGCAAAAACAACTACAACTCGGGCAATACGATAGGTAAACTCATGTATAAGGACTGACTGCAAGAGATAAACTAGCAACTGGGCAACACAAATACTGTGAGAGAAAGTAGGGACTGGGGCCAATGGATCTATATTAAACAACTCTTTCACAATTTTGGCACAAAAAAACAGGGAAGAATAACCTTCCTTAAACTTGCAAGACACTGAACTGCTGCTGAAAGCGCTCCAGGATGAATATGATTTTCAAAATTTACAAATTGTGGCAGTGTTCTCAAATTCAAACATACGATTAAAAATAATTATTTGAAAAAGATTACAACTAATGGAAGTTTTATAAAAGCTACCGTTTCCGTTTTCAAACTTACACAAAGCATAAAGACAACGATAACAGCGGATTTACCATAGTCCTTAAAAGTACAGAAATAAAAACATGATCTTAATTATGTCCACATAGCAGTGGAAAAAAACAAATACCAATATCACAACTAGTTGTCAAAAGCATCTATCAATGTATAAAGCATTTTGAGTACTTTGCCATTTCAGAAGAATATGGATTAAAAAAAGGCTTGAGCTTATAAAATGCTCCCTAAAGCATGCTATAGAACGAGGCATTAAAACAGAAAAAGCAGAACTAAAAATGACCCATATCCCTGATGCAAATGTTGCAACATAAATATAGTCTAGCCATTCTTCTAAAGGGTGTTTTTTTATTTTATTTTGTAGAGTACAGTCAATGTAATGAGCCCAATCCATATGCCCATTCCTACTTTAAGCAGCTCACACTAATCAGCATCTGTTTGGGTAGTTCAGAGTCCTGTTGCACACAGCCCCCCACTCTGACACAAACACATTAACGCACTGAGCCTAACAATTCAGAGTAAACACGGTGTGGTCTGATTAAGGTGTGAATTGGAGAATTCACACCTTGGGCAAGCACAACACTTCAGTCCAACACATCATTAATCATCCCTTAATTACCTAAAGAAAGAAGCTTGGACACTCAGGCAATGACAACACACACACACACTCTAATGGAGGGATATATCAATTGTTTAACTTAATAAGCAGAAACATCTATGTTGTTCCCCTGTGCTTGTTATTTATATGCATGTTTTTGCAAATTAGCAAATGTATTCCTGATAACCATTACAATGCTTTTCTATAGAAAAATAAAATATGAATAATATCTGTAAATCCAAATTTTAAGTCTAACCAAAGCACATACGTTTTAGCAACAGTACAATTGGTGTACATGTGATCAGCACATTCCATATTGCTTAAAAAAATAAATCTGTGTCATCACACATACTCAAATGACCTAAAAGAAACATTTAGCTGCAGTCATTGTCAGCATGCTGACCAGGCTAAGGGGCTGTAACCTGTACTACCAGATTATCATAGTACATCTCATTAAACACTGTGTAATGTTATCTTGAGAAGTGCTATAGACATAAATATTATTATTATCATATATCATGTTTTTGTTTGGTTTTGTGTTTTGGGGGGATTTGAATGTTATCTCGCCCTTGCCAGGTTGTCTTTCAAGCTCATCCACATAGCACAGACAGCATTAAACAAACAGACCTTGAGTTGCAGTGGTATTTGCTCTCACACAAGAAAACACAAGTCAGTTTGGAATAAACTGCCAGTCTGACTAGAAATATACTACATGTTGATGTGCTATGCTGAGTGACTGAGAAATATCTTTTGCAAGAAAATATTTCATTGTAAATATGGCGCAATTGCATAACAAATATAATAAGTGCTCTTGACCACCCGAACATGTTATCCCTTGTCCAGTACAGTTCTGGACACAGAAAAGATGGAGAGAGACAGAAGAAAAAAAAATTGAAATGTTGCAGGAGGAAGAGGAGGATGACAAAGAGCACCTAAGCAGGAGGCTTGTTATAGCACTGCTAGGATCTTCCCTCAGTCAACTCTCATCAGGCCAGCTGCCTCCTGTGCTCATTAGCACAGACTCTTAAGGAGCTCCTAAAGACTTTGTGAAAAATGAACGCTCATTTGAGAGGTCGTTAATTTGCACTGTTATGCAAATTAGGTGGCAATTAAGCGATAGATCAGAAGAGCAGTGCCCATTTATAACAAGTGAACAAGCATTATGACATAGTCAGATGGTGGCAGAGCAAACTGAGGCTACATGGTTAGTCTGCAAGTCCAATGTACCAGTTTAGTGAGGAATAAAACCTCTGTGCCTGTGATATGTTTGGCTGGTTTTATAAGACGCATCGACTGAGTCGGCTAACCTGAAAATATATAAATTAGTATACACACAATACAAACTCATACTAGCTTGCAAACAAATCATCCAATATGACCTTAATCTAAATGAGCTAACAGTGCTGCATCATCAACCCATCCAAACTACACTGATGAAGAGCCCAACCCAATATATACTTGTAATCTTGAGGTGGATAATATACCCTCTCCCTCACATGATGTTTCTATTTCTCCCCTGTATTTATGACATGGTGTGAAATATACAAACATGCTGTCTGGGACAGCAATGTGCACTACTGTAGAGGGGTGGAAGGCGCCCATCAATTGTAATTAATCCTTAATTAGTCAGGATTAGAAGCGGGGCTCTGACATTCTCCCACCCCACTGCCACCAAACTAGTGCAATCCAGCTGAGACCACATTTACATATCTTTAATTAAAGAGACGCTGGCTTCCTTTAAGCGCAAAGCCTAAAAGCAGTTGTAGAGGCACAGACATGCTGAGCGGGAGGGCATATGAGAGGTAGGGGTCTTGACCGTGGGTGATCTTCAACCACTACTGATGGGTCACTCAACATTGGCTTGTTACTTGATGTTATTGATGAAAGTAAAAAGAATTCTGAATCAAATGTAGGCTTCGCCAGTCAGATTTAAGCAGCGTCTGTTAGTACTGAGTTTTATCTGCAGATTCTTTCTAAATTTTAAGTAGGATACGCCTAATCAAATACGTAAGCAATAAAATCATCTGTCTTGGTTTCACTTTTCTCCCATTTATTCCTTAAACTCCCACCATTAGTTTCACCAGTGAGGAAAATTGGCAAATATTGATCCGTGTTGACCAATGTTCTGAACTCCTCCAATAAATCTATTGTTCTGGTATCAAAATCTAAACTGTGTTTGGCAATGTCAGTTAAACAAAAATAAATCAAATATATCCAAAACTTAAATAATACCTGTATATATTCATTCATTTGAAATCCTGGTGTGTTTGCACACTACAGCCCATCACCTGCGCTCGGTGAATCATCCCTTGTCAATATACAGAAGCACAGTTCTTTCAGGAATAATACCACATGGTGAAATCTGTCGGCCCACACACCATTAGGTCTATGCGGAAGGTTGGGGTGCTCTACCTCCCCAGTGGGTGTGTGTGTGTGTGTAGGGGGTGTGGGGTGTCTGACAGGGCCAGGGGTCTGTGTGATATTAGCCGTCTGCCAATCTGGCTTGGGGAATGGACACCGAGTAATTACTCCTGCTCTTACTGCCTCATCAATCTCCCTGTATCGCTCCTGCACCCCCTCACCACATACGCTATCTTTTTTTCACCCTCTTCTGCAAAGGAGCTGGGTGAAGAAAAAAACAATTGAGTGGCAGGACAGCACGAAACACAACAAAGATTCCCGAAAAGCCACTCAGATAATCCTGTACCACTGCATAATGAGTGAAAATATAAAACCGAGTCATTCAACAGAAAACCCATCAAGGTGATCCAGTTGATGTGGGTTGTTGGTCAGCCTAATGAAGGTTTGGTAGTTTTACGCATTGTATTTATGCCACAAACAATTATATCTTGTTAATACGTTTAGCTTAAATGCAGTGTGTGCTAACCCTCATAAAATAAAATAAAATACATCCCCCAGGTTCCTAACAACACATAAAATTTTATAGCACTGTTCTAAACTGGGCTCTTTGAAAACTAATAATAATTAAGTTAGTTTAATGAGGCATGTGATTCACTAGACAACATGTACTGTACTCAGAGTCTGCAGAATACAAACATCAGTTTTCTGTTGCTAAAATTGAGTGTTACCAACTGAATAACACTGCTGTGTGACGTTGTGTTGTCAAATTTCACACATAGCTTATAAAACAAAAAGCTCTGTAAACTAAGGTTTTCTGAAGGTTTGGCAAAAGGCTAACTGTTTATCCTGGCTTTGACCAAACACATGGCAATTATGTGTGATCTACGAGTGTTGTGTTTTGTAGTGTTTTGTTTAGGTTTGTTTTTTAACAACAAGAATAGTGTTGTAATTCAATTAACATGTAATCTGGTCTATTCAGTTTCTCAAATGGTATTTTAAAGCATACAGCCAACCTGAGTGATGTAAATACACAATTCAGATACCAAAAGTACCGCTAAGGAGTGAAATCTGTTGTCATAGGTAGTTTACCATTGTAGATAAAAGATGCTTTGAACGTTATGATGCTGAGACTGACCTGGACAACTCTGGACAGTACGAAGCCTTTTTTAATTTAAACAAGCCTCAGAATTATTACATATAGAGATTCAAATCCACAGACACTAAATTGATTAGAATTCTGAATGGCAATAATAGTTCAACTGACCTTCTTGCATTTATTGATAAATTATGATAACTAACAGCATTCAACCACCTTCTTAACATTAATGGGATGTAATGATTATTTGTCAGCTAGGGGCTTTAGCGTGATCAAGTCCTGCTGCATCAACTGGCAAAAATCAGCAGTAACATTTTAAGATTTTTGTTTGTAGGAGGTGGGAACTAACACGCATCAATATGATATACAACATATCTGCTCTAAAAGCTCTGAACAACTAAAAGGCACTGAAAAAGAGGTTGGGTCTGTGGTGTAGGCTGACAGACACATTGTTATAATACTGGCACAACTGAGCATCTAACAGAGCAACAAACTGTCTCAACAGGGCTCGACTCCCAAACCTACTTTTCCAAAATGGAAACTGCTCAACCAAGTGGTTTGTGGCTCTGATTAAATAGGTGCAAAAAAAAAAAATCCTTCCATTTTATTTTATTGCTTGTTTTGACTCACACATGGACAATTTTAGATGAGTTGAGGAAAATTTAAAGCCAAAAAACATGGTCATTTGTTATTCTACTACAAAGAGCATTCGAGATCAGAGTTACCATACTGTCAGAAACAGTGGTCAGCAAGCATCAGCCTTTAATTATAGGTCACACAAAGAAAGCCATTAGACAGGTAGGATGCAAGTCAGTGTGCCACTATTTCTTCACAGCCAACCCATGGTATTATCCCACAGAGTTGTTTATCAGACAGCTTATCAAGATGAGTGGCATGTGTTGCAGTGTGAACTTGTCCAAGAGAGGGGGAGGAGGAAGAGACTTTTAAAACACTTTGCTGTCTCCAAGCTGACAAACTAGATTGTTCTAATTTCATTTGAAAAACTATTTTCATTTAACATTTCCCAAAATAAACAGAGAGTATTCAGGCATAAAAATTTAAGATTTAAGAAGGGTGGCAGGATATAGTGAGTGACAGATTCACTGTTGTCATGTGTAAAGCACGAGGAATGAATAAAAGTACGGAGAAATGCCTGAAACGTGCCCAAACTAAATGAAAACTTCTGAGAGTGAACTGCAGTAGCTTGTGAGAGATTTTGGCATAAGCTGTCCCACTGCACCAAGAGCTATTTTTATAGCAAATACCCATGAGAGTGAGAGAGAACAGAAGTGAGTTGAAGCAAAGCCACTGGCTCTCATCTTTGATCATTTCTCATCTCTCTTCAAGCACTTTAATTTCTTTTTTGGAGTGTATGTTTAATAAAGTATTAACAAGAATCTAATTTCACACAGATGGAGGTCATGTTTAATGTGAGAGCTCAGGACAACACTGGCACTGTTATAAAATGGGGGGTGTTTTGGGGTGGTGTTGGTGGGAGTGGGGATACTGGCATTTGCGCAGAACATTTCCTTTACAATGAAAACAATCTAACCAACTGCAGCACTCAAAGGAATTCACCTCCCATCCCCCATGCCCCACCTCCCCTCCTCCTCCACCACCATTACATTACCATATCAAAGCCCTGAGTTCAGAGCAAGTCTTCTCTTTCAAGAATGGGAGCGAGGCAGAGGGAGGGAGGGAGGGGGAGAGGACAAGACCGAGGCAGTAGGAGTAGACCCAAGACTGAGTTTACTTTTATCCCTCTTTGGTGTGTATGTGTGTGCAAAGGAGACAGACTGTGTATGTGACTGTGCCAAAAGAAGTGCATGTTTGTTAGTGAGAAAATACTGTAGAAAATCTGTTGAAATACTAAAGAACTACCGATACGATGGGTCTTCCACAAGCTGCAACGAAGAGAA
This sequence comes from Chelon labrosus, assembly GCF_963514085.1. Taxonomy (NCBI): domain Eukaryota; kingdom Metazoa; phylum Chordata; class Actinopteri; order Mugiliformes; family Mugilidae; genus Chelon; species Chelon labrosus. The sequence continues at coordinate 1,534,689 of NC_140354.1, forward strand.
GTCAATTCACATTCCGAAGGCAGATAATGGGGCCTACTGGGGGTATGACTAGCAAAGCAATGCCAAAGCAGGTACACAACGCAGTTAGGAGGGCACTATGTGGCAGATGGCCAGCAGAGTACAAGCAAAGCCCATGATCTCTATATCTCATGGTTGGCATATTCACTGCAAGCACAAATCTTTTGTTAACCTACCTCCCTGCTTTGTCTGCTTTCCTGCTCAGCTTACTGTACTCACAGACCCTCTCTCTAGTTTGCTCAGAGACTAAATGTGAAAATCAAAGTGAATGGCATTAGGGTAAATAAGACCACTGGTTGCCTGGGAAACAGTGTACCCTGCCCCACTCACTCAAGCCTAGCCTTTACTTTTCTCCAATCACTAGAGAGCAATAATACATTATTGACAAAGGGCCACAACAGGCAGCAGTGCAGCATTTTCAAATTGTATTTGAACAAGAGCGGCTCGCTGTTAAAAGATACACAAGGACAGTGAAAGAGAGAAAAGCACATAGAACACCAGAAGGGAGAGGAACTAACAGAGGGAGTGGATTCAAAAACCCACCCCATTCACATTCCCATAACCATCAATCTGCCATCCATCCCTGGCCTCCTTCTTTGAACAACACTAAAATCTGTCAGATAGCTGACTCGAATAGCTAACAAGCTGAGAATCAGCAAAGTGTTCACTTTGAATGTAGATATGCACACAGGCAATAATTTCCATCAGATTATGTGTATTTGAAATTCAACATTATTTGTTAAGATATCATAATAGTGGCCTTTCTTGATGCATTTGGATGAGGATACCGCACTACAATTTATTCATAATTCACTACACTGTGTAGTGTAACCCCTTAAAGAGAGATGAAGAAAAAAAATATCTTTGTACTGAAATAGCATTAACAGTTTTACTGTAAAGCAATAACCCCTGAGGATCTTTTAATTTCTGCCTGCTGTCAACTGACCACATATACACTCTCTTTTTGGACCTTTTTTTTTATATATACTTTTTTTTAAATCTAATAATTTTTTGGAAATTTGGAAGTCTTGATTTGTTGTAGCAGCAGGTCATGATCCAGCAAATTATTGACGACATTATGACATTAAACCAACCGAGCCTGTTGATTTTCACATTTAAATTTTGCCACATTACAGTTCATGATTTCAGGAGGAAATTGACAGGAAAAAAAAAAAAATTTAAACCAAGAAGATCATATTAACGCATTTAGGTACTCCGGGTTAAAACAGAAAATTGATCACAATTTGATGAACAAGTTAAGTGAACTCAGACTTGTTAGCATGTGCTGAAGCAAGATTTGCTGTCTGACTCAAGTTTCAAAAGGCACTGTTCCACTATGATTAGTTTCAGCTGCTCAGTGTGACGTATGGACAGCAGTCAAAAATAGGTTTAGATTCTATAAATATTAGGCCACAGTGATGGATATTTATAAAGATCTCGAACTAAATACAAATGCATGCCACAAAATTCCTTGGACCACAAATACAATTAATATTCACTTGATGTAGTTCCTTTAGAGGTCTTTAGTAACTTGGTGCTGAAGGAACCTGAAGGCATACTACACCCCAGCACTAAGTTACAACACGTGTACACGAGTGAAGTAAAAACTCACCTGTCTTCTCTTTGATCTCACAGAGAACGCTGAAGAGGGCTGGCTTCATTCTGTGACAGTTCAGGGCATGCTTCCTGTAAGAGAGAAGAGGGAATAAGAGAGGGAGAGAGCAGGGAGGATTACAATAAACAAACCTCCAACTCCAATTCATGCGATGTCCTCCCCAATAAAACAGGTAGAGGGTTTGTATGTAATATGCAAAGAGCATTTTAAGAGTTTTGCAACAAAGCAGGACAGAGCCAGCATTTTCAGCAGCTAAATGCCTTTGTCAGTGCACAAACACTCCTGATGCATCAATACGAGCTATCAAGAGTAATGTTGTCATTTAGATGCCTTGCACTGTGGGACAGGTAATGATGCCAAACCTCAAGGTCATCATTACTGAGCACCAGATTTCAGAGTTAATACACAGTAATCTAATTTCTACCTCTTAGAGAAAGATGTGTTCTCTTGATGGTGAGTTGATAGAGAGAATTAGGATTAAGATGCAATTTTAATTTAATCAGAGGCATTATCTTTATTGCCAAATAAACCAACAGCAATTGAGGAGAAAAGGCAAAACTTATACATTTTATTGTAATCTAGTAAGAACAAAACTTTCTTCTAAAATATATTAAACATGCACTCACACATAGCCCTCGTCCTTCTAGAGCCCTAAACTGCGTCTGACACACTGTCACACTATTGTCTCTAATGTCAACTAGTGTACTAACTGTGTGGGACAGGGTGCATTACTTGCATGAAAAATATGAAACTACACTTAATGTGTGTAGATGTTTCATCACATACAAAAAGAAGTCAAAGACACAAAAACGTGAAACTAAGTATGCAATACATTACTGTTTGTTTACTTAATAATTTCAGAGACTGTCATAGAGGTGTTGTTAACTCTACTCAAACTGTTTGCCCATTGCAGTGTTTTGTAATTTTGTCTAATAGAAATGTCTATAACTGTGGACCCCCTGTAATATTGTATTTGACTAATCCTATAAATAAATAAAATAGGTTTTACACATAATAAGCACCACTTAAATACGTATTTCAATTTTGACATGTATTACGAAAGTGAAATATATAGTTATGGATTGTGTGAAAAAAACAAATCAGCACAAGGCCTCTGTTGCAGATGATCGTGAATCAGAAAAAAATGAAACCAGGAAGTCCTTAAGATCACACTAAAATAAGAAAATTCGTTCTTCAAATTACATCACAAACAACACATTCAGAACAACCACAAATGAATATGATTTGGCTACACCTGACCTCAACACCAATTCCAGTTGTGAAAGTCCACTGCAGCAGTAATGAGGGGGCTAGCACATAGTGCACCTATTGTAAATGCCACAAAAGACTGCCTTTCTATGACAATATTGAGGCAGTTGATGTAAACAGTGTCTACATTAAATGTGTAATTTTAGGTACGAATTCTGTCACTGCTGGATTTGAGTTGGGGGGAGGGCTGCCTTCAGAATGGAGGGTATGAGCAGGAGGGGGAGAAGGGGGTGCTCATGCGGTCCTGTACTGACCTGTGCTGGAAGTTGAGTGGCAGGCCACCCCCTGCCATGCCCCCCCCTGCTCTCCCTCCCTCTGTGGGGTCGTCTGATCCACCCCAATGCGCCGGCGAGTCCTCTGGCCAGCATCTGAACATATGGCGACAGGGTGAGAGGATGAGGGCGGATGGTGCGCAGGAAGTGTAATCTGCAACACTGAGTTCTTGCGCTGCCCTGACCACTCCCCATCCCAACACACTGCCACCTTGCATGACAAGGGTGCCATGCTCACATACGAGCCACCTCACACATTAATTTGAGGGAAAGATGTATGTGTCTGTGACAAACTTGGTCAGAGTTAAAAAATGATGTAGATCAAAACTGTACAATTTAAGTCATACCAACTGCTGTTTTTAGTGAAGCTCTAAGTAATAACAGCTTTTATTTACGTCCTAATTTGCCAATTTCTTGGCCTATTACCTGAGGTAAATATGAGAGGTAAATTAGCAAAGAGCCAAACAAATGCACACTTAGTACAAGCTAGTCCATCAGTTAATGCTGAAGACACACTTTTCAGAAGATGTTATCTTTTCAATTCCCTGATAAACGCCATATATTGTGTATATACATAAATGCCACAATTCTGTCAAGTCCACGGTACTACTATTGGTCATATTAGCATTAATCCTGGGCACATGTAGCATGGGGAGGACATGATCTGAGTGGGAGTTAAGATCAATACAAGCATACAGGCAAGGACACTTCTGGCACTTCCGCAAGCAGCCACACCTTTAATTAGTTTTCAGAAAAGACTGTTAACAACCAACAATATGTACTGTATTCAATTTCCTAAACTATAACTGTCTTTTTACACACAAATAATTATAATTTCTATTACACAATCCGCAATAACCCAACCTTTGTATATTAACACAAATCATAAGTTACAGAAATAAAGGTTTGGGAAGAAAAAAATGAAAAATTATTAATTCTAAAGCAAAAATATTTGTTCACTGAAACAAGGCCTGATTAAGTCTTCAAACTTGTAGTGAAGAAAAGGTAATATCCCAAATGTTCATAGGCTGCCAGAGTAGCATCATCCCTCCCCCTCACCACCATCTCATTAATAGAAACTCGATTTGCGGACAGCTGCACTCGCGTACACATTATAGGAGAATTGATTGCACCCAGCACACAATGAAAAGGATGAACACCAGGGAGGGAGGGAGTGAAAGAGGAGTGAATTAATTAAGAGAACCAGGTGGTCAAATGTTGGGTGGAAAATCACTAGCTAATGACACATCACACTCTGGACACAGTCTTGCAGTGGACGATTGTCTATTGTTGAAACACTGACGCTTCATTTGAAACTGACCTTATGCTCCTTGAGCCACATGGCATATGAGAGTGGGTCACTCACTTACTTCAATCTGACACATAAAATACCTCCAATAGAACAGTATTTGAGGATTCATAAGAATTAATAATTTCTGTCAGCACAAACGGCACTTGGTAGATATGTTGGATTGAGGAATCCCTAACCTTACCTTAATGTATCTACTCATTTGCACTTCAATGTCCAATGTTACTGATACTAATTTGGTGTAAAGCAGAAATTCAGATAGATATTGTTGTAGAAAGGTTTGGCAACATGACCACAAAATCCAATTGTACCCACTCAGTTGGGGGTGTAACAACTTGAAAAACACCAACCACTTTAAAAAGAATTGTTATGTTGTTGATGTACTTCTTGATAGTTTTGGTAATTGATCAAAGGACAAATCTTCGCCGTCGCCTTAAACTGTCCATTGGAGCATTAGCATGATAACGAATCCTCTCTGCAAATACGATATTTCTTCATGCAGGGGTTATTAACTACTTTTTGTCAAACCAAAAAAGTGCATGCAACAGAAATCCAGGTAACGTTAAAGTGTTAGCAAAATGGTTATGTGCATTTCATTCGGCTACTAATCTCATATAGCCAAATAGAAGTAAAAAACTTTTTTGATACTTTTTGAGACATCAGTTAATATTAATGTTAGCGCCGTTACGGTATTTCAACCAATTGAGCATGTTTTCAAAAGACGGTCTGCAATAAAGCTCGATTTGAAGTAACAAAGAGCTCCTTGCAAACTACAACAGTGCGTTGTGGGTGTTCAAGAGATATTCAGTAACTAAATTCGTATTAACGTTACTGGTTTAATTGCAATTTACATTGTAACGTGAAGTGGCATTGATGTTGCATTTACGCATTACCACACGTGAATGTTTCACAAACGGCTAAGCCCAAAAATAAGACATTACAGCACACGTTAGCTTAGCTATAATGCGTGGAAAATGGCTCTTCGCCTGTCTTACCTGGCCTGCGCTTCGTCCAGGCTTTCGTCGGTGATGGCCATTATTTGCTGTAGGATATCCCCTATGTCTTGCTGAGGTTGACCGAGAGACTGTTGTTTCCTGACCGAGTCAGGGTCACCGACATCGGCTTGTGGTAGTCCACCGAGTCCGGCGAGACCCGTCATCATCCTGGTTTGGTCATCCATACTCTCAAAGAAAACTCGCCGTTTTCCCCAGTCGAAGAATATACACAAATAGCTAGCCTATTAGCTAGCCAGCAAAGTATTTCTACGACAAATCATACACCAGCTCTTACCGTACCCGACAGCGACGATTATCAAATAGTTGTGGGCTTGTTGTTATAAAATAGATCGCAAAATAAGCTTTACATTCGCTTTTATTTTTTCTCCCGCAAGTCAATAAACGCGGCCAAGCTAACGTTAGCTAACCGCCGAGTGAAAAGCAGCTAGGTTAGTAGCTGTAGCCCAGCAGAAAAGCAGCAGGGACACACATGCACGGACTGTGTGAGCTTGACAACAGCGCCTCGCACATTTTCGAAAAAAAAAAATGGGAAATGGGAAAAAGGCGAACACGCTTGTCTTAAATTAAAACCCGTCGATTAAAAAAAAAAACTTAAAACGCAATTATACAGTTTCCCAATCGTGTGGCTCCAATCAGAAATCTACCAAAACAGACTACGCTTTGCCATTGTTGTTGATGTCGCGCGAGTATGTGGGATGTTCTTATCTGCGCGAGCCGTGTGCGTCGCGTTGACCATTAAACTCATAGCACCACAGGGCGCGAGCTAGCGGGTGGGCTTATCAATAAACTACTATGTTAAAGACAGTTACTAATATAGATAATTTTTACATTAGCTTGTAAAATGTTAGCAGTGGTAAAAAGGCATTTCCTTTTAACACACCGTTCTAGATACTATAACTGCATTATTCCTCTAGGTGACAAGATTTCCTCCTGTACTGCCTTTACTAATGGATAGCCCCTTACGTCATCAGTACGGCTTGTCCTATAGTTGGTTAATGCCTTTTTCCTCCCTCATTAATATTTGGTAATCAACGACGTAACAGGAATCCAAAACCTGTATGTTAATGTTTGTTGTAATACGGCTTTTGAGCTTACACCCATACACAGCTGCGAACAGACTGTGTAATTGCACTTGCAAAGGTGTATAAATCTGAAAAGCCACAACATATTCCTGTTCAACTTTAAGTGTAATTCTGCATCATTTAAAAAAAAAACTGAAATGGGTCTGTTCTCTTTGTGTTGGGGTCATATATTGAATAAGTTGTGCCTAAAAGTCAGTGCATCAATATCCATTTATGTATGCAAAATGTACCAATTTCAAGTTCAATATTCAGTCCCACAGCAAAACAGTCTAGACTTAGAATATCATTCTGTCCTAAACCCCCGATGAATGAAACATCCCATCAGTTTTCAGTATGAAAATGTTGACAGCAGATTGAAAACAAGTGTCCTTGTTTTTTGCAAACTGGGCAATTCTGCTGTAGTTTATCACTCAGATCAGAGAGACAGCTTTCCAAGACGAATGGCTGACTGAATGGATGCAGAGGAGAGCTGCAGCCAGCCTTGCTACTCTGTGAAGAGATGATGGGTGTGCACAAGGGAGTAGGACCAAACTGGCAGTGGTTTATGCTGACTCTCCAACCATCTATCTACCACAATCTGTAGCTAATCAATCTAAAGTTGGAGACAACTAGAAGAGAATACAGTAAACCAAAACAGTAATTGTTCTTCGCATGTGCAACATTGCACAGTTCAGACTCCTTGGTGGTTATACAAATACTCAGCACATTTTAATACTTTAAAAAGTTATCCCTACCGCAACCAGATGTCAGATTGTTATCTTATTATATCCTCATTTTCTCAGTTTCAGTTTAATAGTGATCTACAAACAAGTAGAGCCTGGGCACAACCAAAATACCTTCATTCAAACACGCATTGCACCCAATTCAAGCACTTCAAAAACAACTACTAAAATTAGTTACTGGGGTCATGTGTTTAAAGCAACAGTTATCACACAATTTGAGTAGCCCTTAAAGTCATCTTTAATAACTGTCAAGAGAGACATTCTTTGAAATTAAGAAGAGTGGCATTGTAAACTTTGCGTTTTAATCTTGGTGATTCGTTTAAGGATCATTTCTGTGAAACTTCTATTCATTTTGATGCTAAAGCTGCCCTCCCATCACCCCACCAGCATCAAGCCTCATTTTCATCTAAATAAGAATCGATCTCTTCGGCTGCACACCATCCTCCCTACTCACAAGTCTCACGGTCACAACCCCGCTTGTCTTCTTTGCCTGTCCCTATGCTCTCTAGTCACTCTCCTGAATACAATCACAAGGAGATTGGCCATATTCATGTTGGAGATCATAACAGCAAAACAGTTCTGTGCCCTTTTATACTGTTTGTAAGGGGGGGATTCTTGATTTAATCATCTGAGCACTAAATGAAGTATGAACATTAATGAGTGAATGGGTCAAAGAGATAGAAGCGATAGTGAACAAAGCGTTGACTGACTGGTACAATGTCAAAGCTTCGTTCTGCATCAGTGACCAAGCCAAATGCAAGGGATGGGGGTGAGTCACTGTGGGGGAGGGGCTTCCTCCTGAATGGTCAGGGGACACTGATGAAGTGAAATAGATGCAGTACCAAAAGGAGAATAAATGTGGCTGAGGAAGAGGATGCAAAAAGCAATGTACATGACAGATATACTATTGGCAATATACAAATTAGAATCAGTCTATTAAAACTCTTGTTTTGCTTGTGCTTTCTGGTTGTACAAGTCTTTTCCAATTGTGAAATGGGCAGATTTCTGCATGGGTTTGAACACTTGTGCTTTTAAAAATAAAATGACACAATGTAAACTTACAGGGTTCTTTTTTATTACAACTACAAATAAAGACAACCATCAAACCATTTGACAGGTCACATCTAAAAGATATCATGACTTTATTGTTTTTATTTTAAAAATATATCATCAGTTCTGTTTTTTTAATAAAAATCACCTCAGACAGGTAATGAGTTAGGGACTTAGAGGAGAGTTAGACCAGGCAATAATTTTAAGAAACATCTCTGTTTCTTAACAGCTGGCGTTCTCACATCAGCAGTTTCAGGGTTTACAGGTCAGAATGCACTTAATTAAGTTTAAAAAAAAAAAAAAAATCCTGTTTTGCCATTCACCAAGCTCGTCACAGTTTTGTATAGCCAGCCACTGCCACCTGCTGATCAAACATATGCATTGCCGGAACTGCCATTTTTACCATATAGATGCAGAATACATAGTAATTAAAAAAGGAGACATAACTGTGAAGTTAATAGGTCACATATGAGCTGAGAGAAGTCACATGTACAAAACAGTGACCAGTCCCAGAACATGCACACATGCATGCCAGAAAATAACAAAAAACAAAAAAACAAAAACAGGCCAGTCACAGCGAGGGCTGGCAAAAACATAATGGCTTGATGGCGAGTGCACCACTTAATGAGTAATACAGAGCCATGGTCCATTAAATTATAAGACTGCTTATGCTTGCTTCCCAGCAGAACGATTATGTAGTTGTAGTGGATACAGGTGCTGCCATGAGATCTCTGAGGATGTCAGTTGAAAGATCCTGGAATCCAGCTTCCGCCGCTGGTAGGGAACAGTAACAGGATTGAGTGTTAATTCACTTGACCATTGGTAAAAGTGCCAAAATGTTCCTTCCAAAAAAGTAAAGACAAGACAATTACCCAATTGGCCACTGGTCTTTTCCACCAATAGCTGTGAAATTTCCTTGATGGACAGAAGCTCTCTAACCATCTTACACTGACTGTCGATCTAAAGGCAAAAACGAATAGCTTATTAAATAACATTAATCAAGCTGAACAAAGATATAATGGTTTCCAACAGATATAGTATGTTGCCTTGGAGTAGTGGCCAAGTACCATCAGTCATATTTTCTATATAAAAGCTGATCAATAAATATTCGTGATAAAAAATTGGAAAACTAACATCCATACTTTAATCATAAGGAGAGAACTCGAAAGCTTGCAAAGCTTCTCTGCTTTAGGATGGTTTTGAAGTGCAAGCAACCCAGTGACCAGTGATGTGATAACATCTGCCTTGTTGTCTCCTCACTCTAACTGATTCCTGTATGTTTTTCATAATGGCTAAAGCATTTTACCATAAATACACCACCCTGATGTTATGTGGGCATATTGACAGTTTTTTGCTAAAACAGACATTTCTACAAATGATATGTTACAGATTTTTAGTAATGATTTCAAAATCTAACATACAATCATTTCCACAGTGTGAAGCATAGGTTTCTGTTTACACAGGAGGGCACGATAGTCAGGTTTGTTCTGTATGACATGGTACTGTGAGGACCGGGCCACAGATGTAGAGTCAAGTGATATGCCTGTCTTCTGGCCCTGCTCCACCTTCCTACAATGAATAATGAACACATTATTGACTCAAATTTGAGAAGACAAGACTGAGGCACTCTAATGCTATGGTGGTATAATATTCCACAGTGACAGCATACATGTTCACCTTTCCAATTCCTCTGCTTTACTCCGGTGTTTGTTCAACAGTGCCTCCCAAGATTCACTTTCCGCCTGGAGCCTAAAACAAAACAAGAAATACTCATTTGGTGGATCATGCCATCTTTGTTTTAGATGCCTGAATGTACTTTTTAATGAATAATCAGTGCCTGCCAGCCTGGTACATATTCAGTTAAATTAAAATCAGGACATATAGTGACCACAACATGCCTTTTGATGGCTGTCTGAAAAATTTCCATGTCTCTGTGCACTACAGGCTTACTGGAACTGAAAGCAAACAAATAACAAAAATACTGAATAAAATATCAATTTGCATAGAAAAACAAAACATCCAGAAACACAATTAATGAAAATAAAAATATCTACAACACCTGGCTGTCCTAGAAGAGAGCCGCTGTGGTCCACTGTGTATGACTTCGCCCCAATGTTTCTGGATGTGCTCCACTACACCAGAGAAAACACAGAACACAGGCAGAAAAATGACTTTAGCTGAATGTATCTGTGCTATTAAGTTAAAATACAGAGCTCCCAGAAATACAGTATGTACCAAGTAAAGCACTAACCTTGTTGCTGAAAAGACTCCAGTGAGGCATTTGGGACTGACTGGAACAAATGTTGAGTCCTTTCAACTGCCAGCTAGAGGTAAAGCAGAGGTTATTACAATACACATTGCACTATGTTAAGTAAAAATATCACCAACATCCAATAACAGCAATAAGATGGAATGCAACATATAATTCCACACACTTTAATTTCATTTTAACTGATTTAGTACATTTATGAGTCACCAGCTTACCTTCATTGAGGCCTCCATCAATTTCTCCAGTCTCTTTTCCTGTGACAAGGATGTACATATACCCCTGCACAACGCTATAATAAACACACAAATGTGTATTTATGTCACAGAAAACAAATCTAAGATCTACAATACTGATTAAAGTTCAGAAAGTGGTCAAACAGGTCAAACATCTCACCCTGATTTGGGTTGGGAAGGGCAGGGAGCGAACGTCGGTTTATTGCGGATCTCCTCCAGGACTTCCTCCGTGCAGTGGGGCTAACAGAGGGACCCTCTGTGGCTTCAATCCGTATTTCATCTGTCTCCAAGTGTGCTTCTCTGGCTTTTAGCACCTTTGTTGTCGGTGCGTAAAAGTCGGAACGAGGAGACTTATGTGGGGGCGCTGCGATGGGGCTTGTAGAGGATCTTTTCGATAAATTAACCTTGACATACAGAAACAAAGTACTAGTGACAATCCATTGCACCAATCTATGATTCACATAGATGTTATTAGCTTAAACCGGAGTTAAATGCCTTACCTCATTTTGCGTATCAGCGACGATGGCATTCCCGCAACTGAAATAACATTTCACGAATGAAGAGGCTAACGTTAAACACACACAAAATTACTATAATACACTGTGCAAAATAAGTTGCTATGGTGTTCCGCTGGCACGGTTACGTTAGTAAGCCCTGCGGATGACAATAAGTTAATATCGGCAAAACTCACAAAACATAACAATTTAGCTGAAATACTTTATATTTTCGCAATAAAGCATATTTTGTTAATTTGTTGTAGCGACGTATACAAACAAAATACAGACCCGTCTTCTCCATTTGCCAAATTATGCATTTCCGCCATTTTTCTTTCAAATTGTTTTCCGCTCAGCGCGCGCCAAAAAAGCCACACCCCTATATAGAACTAAGCAGCATGGGAAATGTAGTGTCGTCTCCACCCAGACGAAGTGGGCGGCGAAGAAGGTAGTAATACAGTATGTTGTACTATTTGCTGAAAAAGTTTATAACATAATGGTACACTATCACAAACATGGCAGAGAAGTACTTAAAATGATCGAATCTTACATGTGTCCTCTATAACGTTTTCGAGAAATGTCACTTTTGTGATGTAGGAATCAAGACCAATAGTTTTGGTTGTTGAACAAGGCCTAGTAACTCAACATGTTGTCTTTTTACAGTTTTTTCCCTGATATTTAGCTGGAGAGTTTCCTGGTGATTTAACTAGATCTAGAACCTTGGCCTTGAACTCGAAAAGCTTGGTAAGCCTCCGTTATGGCATTTTCTGGTAATTTGTTTGAAGTTTTTTAATTAAATCTGTTATGTGTCAGAACCCCACTGGACAGTGCATCAGTTCACTAAAAACCATTAATCATACTCCCAAACACACCTCCATATCTTGCCATTCCTCCAGGTCCTTTAACTAGTCCTTTCAAGTTTTGCATGTCCCCTGATTTACTTTTATACAATTTAGGTTTCTTTAACTATAAATGAGAGGCACTGGGGACTAACAGGTCCCATAATTAGTACATAAAATCTTACAGTTGCTTCTAAAACACATACACAGGTATTTTGAAATGGAAACACACTGCATAACCTGAGAAGTGTAACATGCAGCCTCTTTTTATTAAAGTTTATGAAAGGCTAGAGGCAATTTATCAGAAAAATACTCAACAGTTTTCACACTGTATATTTTAGTGGTATTATAATCGCCAAAAAAAGTTGGAATTATGTACATTTTGGCACTTTAACAGCTCCATAGTTTTTGAATGCTTGGTACAGTACTTGATTCACAACGCAAAGAAATGTCTGTCTAGATTTTTGGAGGAAAGACTATTCATTTAAGCTGCTCTAGTTTATTTGTCAATCTTCCAGACATCTTTATCAATTGATACTTGGCACATTTGTTTTGACCAGTGTCAGGGATATATGGAAATCTGATAAGTCATTACTCACTTATTCCTTGGAACAGCATAGATCATGACTAGCTAGATGAGCTCATCATTTCATCTGTACTTGCACTTGACAAAACACTTGCCAGACTTTATAATTTGTATATTTAAGTCTTTATAAGTCTGTTAAAGATGTTTTTCCACTTTTTACAAAATTAAGGAGAGGAATCAAAAAATTAAACAAATCCAAAACACTTTTGCAATTCTCTTGGAGAATGCCCCTTTTTTGTGCCTTTGTGTTTCACTCTGGCTGGCACAGTCTCACACCTCATTCAATACTGCTGTTTCCATGGCCTTTTGTAGCAGTGGGGAGAAACATATAAAGACAGAGAGAAAAATGTAGAAAAAAATGAGGGGAAACACAGATGGTTAAGGAGGGGCAGAGCAGGACAAAGGAAGGGATACACAAAGGTACAGTACTGCACGCCATGTCTGTCTCAGCTGTCTTGTTTATGTCACAACAGCTTTAATTTTCTTCCCCCTCCAAAGTTTTCTCTCCCTTTAGAGTTTGGTTGGTAAGAGCAGCAGTTGCTGTTGGCACTGAGTTCAAGAAGGCAGCCTGAGAGTTCCTTTGCCCAGCAGGAACTGCAAGACACGGTCCACCAGCAGAGCAGCAACAAAGTCCACTACCAGAACCTGGGCAATGATTAATTTGAACTGCAAGAAAGTAAACAGAAAGCAGGTTACCTCACTGGGTATATAATTACTTTTAAAAAAAAGTCTTTTAAAACAAAACTTTACTTGATAAAATAATCCCAGCTCACCTCAGTAGGAATATCTACAAGAGCGAACTGTTCATTGAATTCTGGTGATGAACCAGTAAGAAGTCCGACAATCGCTAAACCCGACAAAGCGATGCTCCACAGTAGCGGCCGATTCTCACTAAGGGATTCCATGAAGGGGTGACCCTATCAGGCACAAAAAGAAATGATGTGAGTCTATTAAAATAACTCTAAAGAATGCAGACATAATAACTAATAATACCATTAAGAGTAAGTACCTTGTAGTTAATGGCAAAGGTGGCCATCTGCATGGCCATTGACATTATGTATACTGTGCTGTTAATTAGGCTGGGTTCAAACTCTTTATACAGATCTATAAACTGCTCCTCTCTGCAAGAGAAAAATGACAAGTTACATGAGATAAAGCAGACATATAATGTTAATTACAATAATAGAAATCAACAGAAACCGGTGTTAGCAAAATCCAGCGTTCACTGAGTAGAGTTAGAAGACATTAAACACACACGTGGGGAAGCTAAAATTGGTGTAATATGAATTTTGTGGCTAGCTGCACCAATTCAGATTTTGGAATTCAGTTTATGTTCTGGTGTCACCATAGCACCCCCAGATTTAACATGTTCAATTTATTTTTGAAATCAGTGAGTCCAGTGAGAGGAATTCAGTTTATTTGAATTAAGAAGGTGATTAAAGAGCCCAATGTGTTTGGGTTCATAGCCTTAGAGGAATATATAATTGGACTGCATTTACATATGAATAAAAGGAAACATCATATCTATAAATTAAACTATCAATGTAAATATTGCACTCAAAAAGCAAAACTGCTGTTTTTATTTTAGGCTGTGTTACATGCTTTGTGTGTTATCCATGTTTTCTGTGTGTATGCTTTGTTGTCTCTTTCCCTTGTGTTTCCTCCAGGTGCTGCCCTTCCCTCATTTTGTTGCAGGTGATCGAGTGCACCTGGTACCACTTGCTCATCATGTGAAGAGAGCACAAACGCTTGAGGGGAAGCTGCAGTGAGTGCAAGAGAGTAGGGGAGCCATTCTTGACAACATTGGTGCTGCATGCTTGCTTACTCCTCAGCGAAGATGTGGTGGTAAGGGAGGGTGACGTTTTTTTTTTTTTTATTATTATTTTATTTTTTTATTTATCTTCTTAATGTGTGTCCTTGTTTCACTTTAATTAAACATTCATTTCTTTGTTGTAATTTCTTTTCCATTTCCTTAATTCTCTTTACGTAAATTTGATTATTGATGTTTCTCTCATCTCTTAGACTTCATCAGGGAATGTAACACTGACTCACCTGGGTGGACTTCTGCTTTGTGCCTCTTTGTAAAGGTACACCAGACTACAGAAGTGGACAGCAAACTGCAGCAACACAGTCAGCACTGTATACAGATTGAAGATGTTTGGTAAGGGTCGCTCTCGAGACAGTGTTTTGAGTGGCTGTGTAAATGGGAGAAAATGGGTTCTTAATTTGTGGCTGACAGTAGATACACTTTATGGTGAGAGAAAAAAAACATTTGGTAAAGACAATGTTCTGAGAAACAATCAGAATTAGAAACGTCTTCATTTTTTGTGTGACTCCTCACCTTTGACCTAGAGATGAATAGGAAGCATCCAGCCAAGAGCAAGCCCTGCAGGGTTGCCTGGAAATCACTGAACTTGACTCCCTCGAGGTAGAGTACGGATTGACTGTAGGCCAGAACTAGGGCATTGAGAGCAAGGATCTTGAACATCTGGAGTGTTGTCACCAGAGTACAACGGCCTTGTTTTATTACATGGCAGACTGGGGAAAAAAAGAAGTTTCAGAGGTGTGAAGCAGTTTTATAGTTTTGATCTTTGAAAACTATGCTAAAAACTGAAATTACAACGTGGTACTCACTGCACTGAATGGAGGAAAGTTTTGATGTGAAGGGGGCAGCGATGGAGGCATCACCTAGTTTCACTACTTGTACCTGATCTTCTTCAAGTTCCCGTAATACCTGACTAATCCTCTCCTGTTAAAGAAAAATCCTGGCATTTAGACCATTGCACTACAACTCTATGTTACTTTTAAGATATAAACAGATGGCAACTGAGAAGAATGATAAAATGAGATGGCATGCTACATTCAGTGTAAATTTCATGAAGGAACTTGCAGCAAATCACAAGATACACACTTTTTGTGCGGCAAGCTGCTCTTCTCTCTGGGCCATCACCCGCTGCCGGGCTCCCCTGGAGCTCAGTTTGGCCCCTGAACTGACTGGTGGCAAAGGTCTGGACTCTGCTGTGGATGGTTCCTTTTCCCTTCCACGCTTCTTTTTTTCAGGCATGCGTTCAGGGGCATTGGCTAACAAAGCAACACCTAAAGAAAAAACAAAACTGTAAACACTGCAAACTCTTGGGGTCATATCAGAACTCATGCTGTTAATCATAGTGGTTGATAGGTCTTACCTATGTGGGCATGTTTGAGAGCTCCCACGTCATTCGTACCATCACCACACATCAGTGTCACATAACCCAGCCCCTTGAGACTGGTGATCACAAATTCCTACAACATAATACATGAATAAACCATTGTTGTATATATTAATATCCATTTGCCCTACTATATAATACAGACTGCCTGTATTTTATAAAATGCATTTCAGCATCCCCAAGAGAAATCAACCCAAGTTTATGAGTGGTATCCTCCAGTCAAAATGCATGCCTTGTAAAAAATGTATTTGACGTGTATTTTAGTGTTTTAGTTCGGCCCAAGTCCCATCCACTAATGTGGAGGGGGTGGCTTCACTTTTGAGGAGCAGTTACACCGTCCATTTTTATAAAGTCTATGGTCCAGTTACAGAACTTTTAAGGGCTATACAGCTGCTGTTTAAGGACCTACCTTTTGTTTGGGACTGACACGGGCAAACACTTGTATATGAGGCAAGAGAGCATGGAGTAGCCGGGTATCACAGCTCAATCTGGCCAGCCCTTCCCCTGTTACACACAGGTCGAACTGATGCACCAATGAAGAAACAGAAGGAGGGGGCAGTGGTACACGAACAGTGCCATCAATGGATTCCCACTGCCACGCACCTGGAAAACAAAATAACATGTGTGCATACTTCTGCACTTTGTATATGTTCTGCACCTACTGCATTATTTGAGTAACACCTGTACCTGTAAAGTGATTTTTGTCTTACCTTGATCAGAGCTTGTCTGCAATATAAGCGTGTGTTCTTTCTGGATGAAGTGTAGCTCCCTTGCTACATGGCACGCCGTTAATGGATTATCACCTGTGATCATCACCACCTGAAAGCAGCGAGAGAATAGTAACCATTTTAAGATCATTCTGTTTGAGTACATGTACACAAGGTGGCATGGTGAACTTATTTACATGATGAGATGCTTCTTGAATTTCTCTGATCACAGCCTTGCTGTCGGTCTTGAGGGGACAAGACACTACCATGAACCCAGCAAAATGCAGGTCACACTCCAGAGCATCACGACTCATCTCCCGGACCTATGTGACCCAAAAAGATTCAGCTCAGTTTCTAACAAATCTGCACATAACACAGATCAGACAGTCGGACTGTTTTGACGGAAATGAAATAAGAACCTGCTGATGACTGAGGTGTCCCATCTCTTTGTAGCCCAAGGCCAGCACTCTAGCCCCTTCACGTGACATTTCCCTGTGGACTTCATCATAACTTGCCGGACATTCTGCAAACTAAAATTACAACCATGTTAGGATATTGACTGGGCACAAAAATACTAGGCTATGTATTATGGATGGTGTCAGCATGTACCATTCTTCTGAGTGTCTCTGGAGCACCCTTGACTGTTGAGATGTAGCAGAGTTCAGTGGAGCCAAGTTTCTCGAAGGAGGCCAGTACAGACATCCTTTTCAGAGCGCTGGCAAAGTGGAAACGTTGGTGGATCTTAAGTCCTTGGGTTTTGATGCCTCGTGGAAACACCTTTTCATCTGGTCAAAGAAACAAGTCTCAGTGAGGCACACACTGTAGCACTGTGCACCCAAATATTAACATTTAAAGTGCAATGGATTAAAAAGCAGTGGCAAATTTACAGTTTTAAACTCAAACCAAAAGTTTTAGCGTAACCTGAAAGATAGACAGATATGCTTTACTGTCTGTCCCAAATGGTGACAGATTGCACTACATGTGGAGACATGTTAATTTGAGAAGGAAAGATTAATCTCAAAACAGACATGAACATGTTTTCTCACACAGGTCACCACCCTTCTTTCTACATTTAGTGGAGGTTATTTATCTGTACCTTTAGTCAGTGTCCAATCAGCAGCAGTCAGCATGGCCTTTTCTAGTGGATCTCCAACCAGCTGTCCATCATCCAGAGTGACCAGTGAGTGACAGGTGGCCACTACCCGATGTGTCTCAACTGGGATCTCAGATACAGGCATCACCTCCTTTCCCTCTCTGTCAAACAAAAACATCAGGTGTACACTCCACAAAATGCAAATGTATGTATGCAAATGTTGACTAACCCAAAGCATAGCTTAGCTAAGCGTGTACGTGGAGGTAAGAAAGGTGGACAGGGGTTTACCTGAGGCCTGCTACCCCTCGTACCACCAGACTGTCACTGGTTAGTGTTCCTGTCTTGTCAAAACAACAAACTTCGACTTTCCCTGCAAATGGTATCCTGAAAGGCTCCGTGCAGAATACATCTATGCAGGAGTAGAAACAAAGAGTCAAATGAAACACTGCTGTTTTATGGTTAAGTCTCTTAATACATATTGTACACACAGGCGGGATAGAAGAACACACAGACTTACAAAGTTTAGCCAGAGCAATAAGAGATGTGTTAACTGCTAGAGACAGCTCTATGGGGAGTTCTGGTGGAACCACTGAGGTGAGGATGAGCGTGCACTCCAGAAACAGTTTGTAGCGGTTCCTGCTGAGATCCTTGGTCCCTGACGGGGTGACACAAAGCACAAATAAATGATTCTCTCACCTCCACTTATTAGCAATGACTGTGATAAAGCCTGTGTTGAATAAAAATTACACAATTATGAGTTTATTCTGTGCACCTCACCTTCCACCCACACATAAACAGCTGCAGCAATGGCAAACACAAGGAGGAAGAGGATGAAGATGAAAGTCTCCAGGTTGTTGGCTGTCACTCTTTTCACACCAAAGAGAATGGTCCGTAACAGTTTACCCTGGGGTTTGGCAACAAACGGTACACTTCAGAATACTTTCCCATGTGATTACCATGTTCTTCACAATGCTGTCAAAACTTGACTTAAAATGCAAAAAAAAAGAGAAAAATAGCTATGCAGATGTACTAAACAAATTCCTCACCTGAGAGGTATAGAATCCTGTTCTCAGCACATAGGCCACACAGCCGTTGTCTACAGCTACACATAAAGGAAAATTTATGAGCATGCACCTTAAAAAGACAATGCACTATCAAATGTGATTCAACAGCCAATATAAGTTGTTGTTCAGTTCAAATGAAAAAAAAAGAATTAACACTTACGCTTCAGTCCAGCACTGGCCTTTAAAGGAGGGCTATGCTGGACCACTTTTGTCCCACCGGAGATGATGTGGAGGCGAGAGTCTGTTTGAAGGTCCAGGATTCGCTCTGGATCCAACTCCTCCACTGGCTCCTGCATCCCCCATATTATCAGTATTTAGTGTGACATCCCACAATAGGCTAAAACTTATAGTACAGTATGCAGAATGTTTCCATCTAAATATTATTATTATTATATTATATTGGTTTCTAACCTTCATCTGGGGCACAGACTCCCCAGTCAGCATGGCCTCATCCACAATGCAACGCCCCCTGAGTAGCAGGACATCACATGGCACTAAGTTGTCCTGGGGCGAACGTCCTATAACACAGAGAGTGTAAATTTTAAAAACACAAAAATTTATGCTGGTGGTCGAGAAGTCGTGAAAACAGGGACAGGATACTTGCCTATTGAGACGATGTCTCCAGGGACAAGCTCATCGCTAGAAATATGTCTCCACTTCCTGTTGCGATATACCTGTCACAAATGCATGTAATTAATTAGGAATGCTTTGAATACATAAAAAATACACAGATGAGCCAAAACATAAGACCACCTCGCCTACTCTTTTGGTGATTTGCATGCCTCCAAAACAGCTTATACACCACCAAGATGTGAGAGTTATAGATGAACTGACTTTTACTTTCATAATCTATGAGTGGTCGTAGTCTTCTGACTCATCTGTGTATACCGTGGATAAGGAATTTTGAGATTGTACACAAATAGTTTCTTTTATACAATATTCTTTATCTGAAATAAGATCAAGCTTACTTGGATCATGTAGGGCTTGTTTCCCATGCGCCGGATCTCAGACATATTCCTCATTTGCTGTTGGACCAAGGAGGCCTCAAACGCCACCAGCATGAACAGTGTGAAAACGCTGTAGTACCAGTACTCGTCCAGACACCACAGCCCCACACAGAACACCTGATGGATGACAGAGAGTAAATACGTTGACATGGATACAGACACTATTATTATGTTTTAAATGTTTTCATAGCATGAGTCAAATTCCACATCAGACATACCTGGAAAACAAAAAAGGGAGCTGTGGCCCTCTCTCTGAAGAGCTCCAGAAAATCTGGCACCACCATCTCAGCACGATTGGTGCCATACTGCTTTTCTGCCGCTCTGAGTTCAGTCTCCTCTTGGTAGCCACGCCAGGACTGAAAATAGCCCATTGGGTTGTTGATGGGAAACGCTATTGGAAGAAAACATTTCTTCTCTTTGCAGTCAAAGACGTAGCGGATCTTTTGGAACTCAAAAGACAGAATCCCCTCCCCATTCTCATCCTGTAGGGCAGAGCAAAATAAAACCAATTTGAAATTATAGCACTGAAATACAGGTTTTAAAAACCCGTGTATATCCTTGGTACTTGTGCAACACATGCACCTGATCAAACAGTGCCAAACTCACACTGAAGATAACCTAAATACTTCCACTTAAAGTGTAAAATTTACATAACATCTGGAAAAGGAATGCATTAATTGTATATTCGTTCAAACTACAAGTCAAACTACAAATAAAAGCAGAAAAAATGACAGGGTAAACTGAAGCTGTGTCATACCACCATCAAAAAATAAGAGTGACGAAGATGACGTGGATTTCATTTGGTAAGATCAAGTAACATGTGACAAAACCTTGACCTTATAAGAATAGAATGTGATTTTTAGGAATGTTTCCAATTAAGATAACTCATTACATCTCGATAGTACACATGTGAGCTCACCTGGTCCCTCTGCAGTGCCACAAGCTCAGCAGAACCGTTGTTGGGGGTGGGTATGACCTTTGCAAGTGTAGCCTTGTTTGGGTCTGGTTCCTGTGTATACGAATGAACAGGTGACAAATTAACATTTATGGCAGGTCACGGTTATTTTGGTATGGCTGCATGGCTCTATGACTTTTTCCCTCTCTAATGAGGCATACCCATGCATACAGCTACTCGATCAATTGAATTTAAGGCAAATTGTTTAAATTACTTTTACTCTGAAAACCAATAATTATACTTTATTACATTATAGATTCAGCACTATGAAAGCATGTGAAACTTGCTTGAAGAGAGTATAATGTGAAAGAAAGTAACACATCCAAACATAAAGCCAAAGTGAAAACGTGTCAGTGCAGATGAAAAAATAGCCTTTCAGGTGACAAATGTCATTGCTAATTAAAATGCATATTGAAAATTTGGATATTTGTGTATTTCAGATCAGTGCAGTGGTTATAGTGGCCATGCCTAAAACCATTAGAAGGGTCAAGGACAAATCCGTCCTACTATAGTGCCTTCGGGCAAGACGGTTAGTACAGTTGCCTGGGTTCATGGCATCCCTGACCTTTGACCTCTATGTAAAAGAGGGGGAAACTACACGTTTCTTATGGATATCAGCATCAGATTATTGTGACTTGTGTTTACCTTGGAACAAGTGAGCCAACAGTGCGCGTGCACGGACCAATAACCAGAGAGTGCTGTGAGGACGTGCGCGATCCCGATAGCAGCTAACGCCAGGAGGCCTGGCTCCGGATACTCGGAGGCACCGTATACTCCTAACCACACGTACAGCCAGCCCGGGTAGAGAACGGCCAGGAACGGGAGGACAGTACCGTGTAGCAGTCGGGGCCTTCGTCTGTACAGCGTCACTGAGCTCACCAGCTCGTCGCCGGTGCCGCTGTCATGCTGGTTATGGTTCACAGAAGGGGCCATTCGCAGCTTACTCGGTGCCCGGATTCCGTCTGCAGACATACTCCCGTCTTTCCTGACGTCGTTCATTGTACTTTGTAACCCCCTCTGGCCCCCTCTATCATCCACCACCACCCCGTCGTACGGTAGCCGGTAAAAATACGATTATACAGTGGAAACAGTGCGGTGCTACCTTCTGGGTCCGTTTACTGAATCGCTTGCTCTCTGACCGTCGCTTCCGCATACGTAAACACGTACATACACGTCATGTTTTAGCCGGCACTGCCGAATGAAACGGAAACATCTAATATTTATTGTCTTCCACGCAGTTACATTGAGCGTTTAGGTTAAATTTTACAACTGCTTTAAATGCAGAGGTTTACTTTCAAAATATCCACTGCCTTTCCAGTTTAATGCTATAATTCATCGAATGGGTTGCTTCCTCTTTAATGGACATGTCGTCATTGTAGGAGACCGGCAAACGTTTGTGACTGACACAAACCTTAACCAATAAAATCACGGACTTATTTCTCAATGTCGTATTTCCGTCCACACTCGGTGTTCACGCTGTAACCCCACAGACATGGTTTCTCGTGTAGCCGTATTGACAGTGTAACCTTGGTTGATCAGCGTCTTCGTTTCAGACGGGCTCAAAGAACAACATGTAAGATTTTTTAAAGCGTATAACAATCATTTCAATTTCTATGCTCTCTTGTCAAAAAAGAAAAGCAGATTCAATCTACGAGTAAGGTATCTTTCACTTTGTGCATCAGAGATTGCACCTTTCATCTAAGAACTTCTCTACAGTTCGTTTATTTTGCTGCTTATGTTACTAAAACCTTATCAGGTTGATCGATGGCCTTTTGGACTTATCTATGACCATTATTTGTATATGCCTGTCACCTTTCAGGCAGGCTGCTATGGATATCGCTGCAAAGTATTGCCATAAAGAAATGGAGGCATATGGGTCATGTGTGGCCTCCAGTCCATCAACATGGCAGCACAATTGTCATGAACTGAAGATGAAGGTTGCACAGTGTACATCATCACAGTAAGGCAACTTATTCGTTCACTCACGTCAACCTACATGATTCCGGCATCCTTACTTCTAAATTGTACTCATTGTGTTAAGTCCAGTGATCCAGAAGATCAGTCAGGACTGCTCCAAGCAGTTTGTGGAGTTTGAGCGCTGCCTGAGAGAAAACCAGGACCAAGCTACCTCCTGCTCGGCACATGTGGCTCGCTTCCTGGGCTGTGCAGAGACGGTGGACATCAGTGGACTGGGTAAGTCCTTGCCGGGACTAGCCATACATAACTCAAGATCACAGTAGTTGTGATTAAAACAGATTAAAACATAAGAGGTATGAATGTGAAGATTATTATGCCTCTTGAAGACAGAGGAGAGGTTTCCTTATCACACTTGTGCATAGTAGTTAATCAGTCTTGACTATGTCTGGCACAGAAACACAATTATAAAACACCTATGGGTTGCCATGTCTGCACAATCTCAAGGAGATATTTATTTAGTTGTCAACACACCAATGCATTCCTTTTTTTTTCTTCCCAGCAACAAATCCAGTACCTCAGCCATCTTAATATCTGAATATTAAGATGTCACCAGATTACACCTGTCTCCAAAGTACAACGGATCGGCTGGATTCACATGTGTCCCGACCATGTTCCTGTATGTTTTTCTCACGTGGCTTCATGTGACAAAAAAATAAGATACAGCAGATTAATGATAAAGCAGTGTGAGTGAGACAGTTTTGTGTAGAATATTTGATTGCTGTACCATTTATTTACTACTCACGGATTTGTTGTACACAAAATGGCATTTATTCTTGCTCATATGAAAGAAAGATTGGTTTGTGCTGTTTTTTATTGACTTATTTCAATTAAATGGACATTATTATTCTGCTGTTCATCTGAAATTGTCATCCTCTGTTGTTTTCAGTCGCTCATCATGTGTATTCCTCCCACCCTTTCCCTCTCCTGAGTCATAGTCAAATATTAAACTGGAATGTTTTACTCCCACGCAGACTCTCCTGAATACTCTGTGACTAAAAACTAGGGAGTCTGGGAAGAAAGGAGAAGGATTAGGCTGCCGACCTCTAATCAGCAGGACTACTGAGGGAGACAGAGGGAGGATGTTGAGTTATGAACTCTGTGACCACTAAGCAGAACATACATTTTCTGGTTCAGTTATTAAAGCTTCAAGGGGAGTAATTGTGGAGGAAAGGATTCCATTCTTTTAAAGTGTAGGTTTGGGTCATACCAGATGAGCAAATGATCAATGTATCATTTATTGAATTTAGAACAAATAAGGCAAGTATACTTCAAAGATGGAACCGCAAATTGTATTGAAGATATGGCAACATTACATTCAAAGCACATCACCTGGCAGGAACTCATCTAATAGCACATAAATAAGTTACATTCACAATAGTATCACCGTAAAAACACATGAGTCACGTATCAGAGTCAAAAACATAATGTCATGTAAGAATCTCACAGGCTGCAGCCTATCACTGGCATCTACATGAGACAAGTGTCATCCTAGTACTATTTTATTCTGTACCACATTGTGAGTCTAATCCTGATACTTCCTGCAACACTTGCTATTCAACGTAAGTTTGGAGGCTATTTCCTTCGACCTTTGAGGCACACAAATATCATGCTACAGTTTATATATTTTCTGATTATCACAGAGGAAGGTACAAAATATCTACGTAACAGCATCTAATATGAGATGTTTGAAAAGCAAATAATTACAGAAAGTGACAACAACAATTAATTGTAAAACAGCCATACTCACATTTACATTTTGGAGTACATCATCATGTACACAATGTCCTAAATTTGGGGCATTAAAGGAATATTGGTTGTCATTTACTGCACTATTTCTTAGTGATTACATTATAAAAAAGAATTGAAAGCTAAAGCATTAATCACTTATCCTATAACCCTGTTTCCGCATAAGGCTTCTCAAATGACCCTGTAGTGTTATCTGTTATTTAAATTCTAAAATGATTATTATTATTTTTTTTTTTGGTCCATAATATCTTTCATGCATTAGCAAAAACTAAGAATGTAGTCTGGAATGATCATTTCTTCCCCTTTGCGATCTACGTTCTTGAAATCAATGGGCAAGTTAAATTGTCATCCTAGCCAGCACAATGTCCTGAGTTGTGGCTCAGGTTACATAAACATACACACTAACCTGAGAGCAAAACTGTACTCCAGTCCATATACAGTATTGTATATGCTGCAGTCAAAGTCACACGCACTAATTAACTCACTAGTCCTGGCAAAAAAAAACAAAAACATTTACAATACAAAGTTATTTATTTTTGACCTTCAGCTACTCATACTGTAAGTCCTCCCATGGCTCCTAAATACATTAAACTTGACTGATGAGTTCACTTTCAACAACCAATACTCCTCTTTGTTTCATGATATACATAATGATAGGTATGATAAGTGTCTCCATTTTTTTTGGAAAGTGCCATGAAATGTGTGTCATTGGACATTACATAAATATAACAGGAGAAACGGAGGTCCTTTATCTTGGACATTTACAGTGTCTGTATTTCCAGCATGTGATTCTTTTCTAGGAAATATGTAAGACATTATGCTCATCTGCTGCAAATATTATGACTATGCCTGACTTGGAATAATGCTAACCAGTGATAAAAGCTCAGAAGGGTGTTTGTGTGTAGGCTGTTGCATGAAGAATGGTCCCACAGGCCTTTTGATGGACAGACTCCATTAGCTGCATCTCTGAGGTGAAAGGTGGAACAGGAGGGGAAAGGGTGAGAGTTTGTGAGGGTCAGGAGGTGAAGTAGGAGTTCTGCATGGAGTAGAGACGGTCGATGGGGTTTCCCACTCGCCCTGCCAGGAGACTGCCCTCCCCGGTTGCTAAGAGACAGTCACCGAGGTGACCAAGGCTTCCATCGCTGTCCAGGTCATGGAACACTGTCTCTGAGTCTGCAGTGAAAAAATAACTTATAACGTATCAAAAGCAACAACAACTAATGAGGATGAGAAGATAATAAAAAGAATAAGTTTTGACTTCATGTCTTACCATAGGAGTGAAGTTGCTCGCTGTTAAGCTGAGGTGGTGTAAGTCCATGTCGAAACGGCTCTCCACCGTAGATGTTGGGGTCAAGAGCAAGAAGTTGCTGACGTGGCAGAGACGGGTATCCCAACATCCCATCCATGCCATGGGTGCTAGATCCGTCTGTGTGAAGATGAAAATCCCGTTAAACACACTAGGTTGTCTTTCTATCTCTCTCTGTCATCTAATCTCTAGCATTTTAAGGTCTCACCCTCACTGTCATCGTTGCTCTGGCGGCCCCCTCTGCTCGGCCCTCTCCTGGTACCCCCCAGCTGCTCTTGCTCCTGTTGCTGCTGCTGCTGTTGCTGCTGCCGGCGAGCGATCTTTTTCATCTGAGGCACAAAATCGCCACTTTATGAGTTTTCTCTGTGTGCTGATGTGTAAGGCATAACACATCTTCAAGAAATACATAAAGTCTTACCTTGGCTCTCTGGTTTTGAAACCACACCTGCACAACACGCACTGTCAGCCCAGTCTCAGCAGCCAGTGTCTCTCTTACCTACAAGTTAAGAGTTTTTGATTGTGTTCAACAGTAAATTGCAAATGTAGCCGTGTCAAAAGCAGCTTGATTAATTGACATAAAGACCAACAGCCAGACCCAAGAACAATGACTTTGGGAGTATTTTGCTGCCTGCATTTCAACTGATAAGACAAGCTTATCCACCCACCTTTCGGCAGGGCTTTGCTGACACTTCAAAGGAGGCCTTGAAAGCGCGCCGCTGCTGCGTGGTCAAGATGGTGCGTGGTCTTTTTGAACGCTTGTGCTCCTTGCCTTCATCGCCGCCTTTCCCACCTCCTGAGCCTCCCCCTCCTTCCTCATCCTCACTTTTCACTGATCATGATTAACAGATGGCAAAAACAATCAGACCAGCCTTATGTGTGAGCTGTGGCCCTAAATCTGTATGGAGTGAACAACTGAACAAATAAAACCATTTCTAGGGTGTTGTAATTGGTCGATCTCTCTGGAGGTTCATGATCAGCTCCAGACACTTCAAATATTACAATGTACAAACTACTGGGCACATTTGGACATTATCCACATGGATCGGAAATCCACATATTTGGACAAACAGTAGTAGCTCTATCTTAAAATCAAGCATGACACATCAAACTTAATATAAAAGCAGGGGTTTTATTAGTGCAGTGTTTTACCGCTCCGTACCTTTCAAGACTGTTACAATTATGATTGTGCCAAGCATGTTGTTACTGTCACATGTCACTGACTCAGGATCCCGACTGAGAGTCAGAGCCTGAAATCTAGGCACTCTAGGCTTTGTGCTTTGTCTACATTTTTCTTTCTCTTAAGTTGCTGCTTAGTGATCAGACTTGGAAGAAACTGACTGAGATTGGCTGGGCTAAATAATATGTTGAATTAATGTGAAAGAGAGGGAGTTTCATTAAGAAACTTATGTGTGGTTCCAGCATACCACCCGTGCCACAAACATACTTTACCTGATTCAGTTGGTGTGGGGCTAATAGCAGCCAGCATTTCCCTCTCCTTTTCATAGTCCATGCGGCAGAGCAGCTGGCCTTCTTTCAGCACAAACTCATCACCTCTCTGCAGCCGGCGTTCGCACTCACAGCAGCTGAAGCATCCCAGGTGGTACACCTGCCCTAGCACACGCATTATCAGCTCAGAGCGTCCAATGACCTGCAGGCAGGCACTGCACTTCCTTACAAACAGCCTGGAGGTGCACAGAAACACACGCAGAGGAGCCTATATGGTTATGGACACCTACAGAAACTATAAAACATTGCACATCGTCAGTCAAGAGGCGCGAAATAAGGTGAGAGTTGATGGAAACACAAACAAGTAGCTCCAGCACATTCATCCTCAGCTCCAACGATTGTGGAGATTAGCATAGTCTCTTAATTATAGGTTGAATAATCATTACCTAATTCACAATGCAGCAAGGCGAACATCTTCTAATATGATTCACAATAGCTTGCATTTTATATTGTTATTTATCTTCTCCTTCATGACAGTAGGTGGCAGTAGTGAACTTACTATAACAAAGCTGTCTGTTGTGAGTCTTAAACGCTGAGATCAGTTTGAATGGGTAAACTCCCTGTACCACCCTCAGTGTTAAAGCACTAATTTAACTCCATAAAAAGCTTAAAAC
Organism: Chelon labrosus; assembly: GCF_963514085.1. Taxonomy (NCBI): domain Eukaryota; kingdom Metazoa; phylum Chordata; class Actinopteri; order Mugiliformes; family Mugilidae; genus Chelon; species Chelon labrosus. Next base: position 1,562,647 of record NC_140354.1, read on the forward strand.
TGTTAAGTCCATTGCCTGTGACTTTCCTTTCTTTGTCCCTCCATCTCTCCTCCTGTGCGATGTTATAACCCTTCAATATCTCTCCTGACTCACAAGCTCCTCGCATCCCTATTTCCATTCACAGGGCCCTAAATTCCTCTCAAATCTCTGCTCTTGCACTTGGTTTCCTCCCCCTCCCTCTTAAGCATTTTCTGCCAGCATTCCCAGTTCTCCCTCACGCCCTCCCAGCCTGCCTCCCCAGTTCACTGAAACTAATAAAGACGGGATTAATTAGATTGTTGTTTAAACAGTGAGATGGCCAGACAGACGCTGTAAACTCATAACCAGGGATTGAGGATAGCATGGGGTTAATCTCTCTGCTCTCACTTATGCACACTAAAACACACAGAAACCTAAGTACTCTCTCATACACACACACACACATACATAGACACATACATAAACAAGCACAGGCATGCATGCAGACGTTTGTGCACACCCACCTGCTAAGAATCAGTATACCTAGTCTGACACTGGCAAGTTACCCATGTTCACTATACCCTAATTGTTATGGTGGTGTAGCACACCTACAATCAGTACATTTTATTGATACGATGGACCGTCAGTACATCTCTTCAACAGGAAGAGTTACCAGATATCCAGAAAACAAACCTTGTTAAGAAGAGAGGGAGGATGAGGGAGCAGGGGGGAGGAAGGGATGAAGGCTGAAGTGTTGACGCTCCCTGACTGAGTGATAGGAAGGTGTTGCTGCCCAAATCTGGAGTGTAAAGAAGGAGCCAGGTCTGCACATTAGAGCTCCTAATCTGTGATTCTGTCCCAAACGCAGCTGCTACAGCTAATCTTTCTCAATCCATCTGCCAAACGCTCACCAAATTCCCCAAATGACAGTGTCGCTAACTTGACATCATAAAGCAAACACTCCTATAAGCAGCCCTGCACAGATCTATTGTGACAGGACTTTGTATTCAACTAAATATTGTTCAACCTACTTTTGTACATAAACATTACAATGTATTTTAGAAAGATGCTTCTACTATAATTTTTTTACAAGCAGCCACATGTTGGTTGTAATATGCAAGATCTAATGCTCCACCACAGAGAGCAATCAGCAGAGGGCTGCCACTCTGTGCAGCGTCACTCTCCTTTTGAATATGCACTTCAGTATCTTAAATACCTCCTTTGACTGTTCACAAAATACAACAGAAATGAATTGTCAGGGTTGCTTGACATGAGACTGATGATGTTGGTAGTTAGGTCCCACACTCCTTAATCGGAGTGTACACAGCACGGTAGGAATTTACTCAACATGGCAAATGAAGGCAACTTGGGGCAACTGCCACAGAGGGGGGTCTGTAAGTAGATCAGTCTAATCCCTCTAATAGAAGTATCATTCACACATGGTCCTGACCACGGTGCAGCTTCCAAAAATCACTATGGATGTGAAGGATAAAAAGCAGCCACGCGATTGAGGTAAATTTAGCTTCACCAAATTTATGCTCACACAATCAACCCTATGTCTATCTCAAAGCATGCACTGCACTATTTGCCCTAAAATACCAAAATAAAGTACAGAAATTTAAGTGGATTGTTTTCTATGTTATGTTGTGTGTCACATGAATATATTATTCTTAGTTATAATTGCATTGGTAGTACTTTTAAATTTCCACTCTGAAAAAAATTAAGTATTTCAGATTTAAACAGCTGTGGCACATTAAAGACCAACTGTGCATAAATCTATGAGAAAAAAAATATATTTAAAAGATTTTACTTTGGATTTTGAGAGCTTTCCTGTCATGATGAGGATATATTCATGTTATATACACGATTTTGAAAAAACAGAGATGCAAATGCAGCAGAAAAGGCTGAAGGGAAAGATCAACAAAGAGAACTTCAGTTGAACAAAACCTTCGCAAGATTGGCTGTAGGCAAGGTTTTGTTCAGTGCCATGGATTTCAGCGGGGTTAGGAGGCATGCCTAATTACAAGCTCACTGATTATGAGATCAGACGTTGAGAGGCATAAAAAGGTGCTTCATTGTAAGTATTGGTATAATCAGGTCTTTCCTTTTTGCTTTATTGTACAAACAAAATAACACAATCCTCTTCACCTCCCTAAGCTGTGTCATGTGGCATTGTTTTGCCCATGAGCTCTGACAAGTATGACATTGTCTGGACTGCAAAACAGTTGTTCCATAAATATGTATGTGTCTCAGAGCAATTACAGTTATTGTGCATGCTTTCATAACTGATGAATATGTATATAGGTACATGTTTGGTTATACTATCTGTGGCTGTTATCTAGGTTTTGGTCAGCTGTAAGTAGGGAAACTAGTGAGAACCTAACTTGAAAAAATTAAAGCTTCACCTAGAAACTGTGTCTCATCAAAGGTCCACTGCCGTCACTCATTTTGATGCTTGACCTATGGTTTAAGATGCATTTCCTCCTCTTAGTGTGTGACATGTTGAAGTATTGCTGTGCTCTAACGTCTGATTCCCACATACATAACATGCAACACACAAATGGGTGTCCCTTGAAAATTAAGGTACATCAAAGGATTATTGTGATAGTTGCAAAAGGAACAAATGATATGCATCAATCTTACTTTTAAGTTGTATTCTGTTTAGTATCCATTTCTTGTGTGTGTGTGTCTGTGTGCGTGTCGGTGTGTGTACGTGCGTGTGTGTGTGCACTTTTGGCGGATATTGCTCTGTGAAGCAAAATGGCTCAGAGCCAGGGTTCAGTAATCACATCATCTCCTTTTATTAAATCTCCCTGCACTGCTTCTGTGTTATTAAAATCTCCCAGCATTCCCCACGATACTTGCTACCCTGCCACCACTCACTCACACTCACACAGAAACACACACACGTATATGACTATATATGTATAGTACAGTCATGCATGCACACACACTAATATATATATATATATATGTATATGCAGCTGCATGCTCACATAAACACAAATATGCACAGTTAGTGTAAACATAGATAAGGTGCAGAGAACAAACATCAATAAAACACTGACAGATGCTTTCATTTAAGTACCATATCCATCCATGCATCAATAAAGTGATAGAATATAGTCTACTTACGAGACCAGTATTTTCAAAACTTTTTGAAATGTATAGTATGTAGATGATATCCAATGCCCATGAAGGCCTATGTATCTTTAGAGGAACTTCTGCAGAAATACTCATCCAATCCCACAGTTATACAGTTGCATATCATGCCTCTCACTGTAAATTGTTAACAGCGGTCATAACAACTAGCTCTATATGAGAACATCATTGATGCATCTGACATTCAAGCCCTAACCTGTGTGAAGTAACAACTGTAAACTTGCATGATGTCCATGGTCTGAGCGGTACGTGTCTCTGGGTGTGTGTGATCTACACCTGACGGTATCAAGAATGAATGCTATGTGTCAGTATATAGATGTGTGTGTTTGTGTGTGTCAGTGTGTGGGTGTGTGTTAGTTTAGATAAAACAGTTAATCCCCAGGCCACCAGAACGCAATATCCTGTCTGCCCGTTTCTCATTTCCTGTCTGTCTCTGGCGGAGCGGGAAGCAGAGGGGAGGGGGTTGCGGGGGACAGCGGGACCCGTTGCCCCAGAAACAGGAGATACAGCCGGTCGATTTCAGAAAAGTCTACACCGATCTCCCTATCTCTCCCTCTTTGGTGCGACCCCCTTTTCACACTCTCTTTTTTCCTCTCCCTCTCTGCTTTTATTATCTCAGATTTAATAAAGGCGAGGCGAGCAGCTTGTTCTGCCATGAAACATTTATTAGTTGTCTGTTATAAAATTGTTGTGGGGGAGGAAAGATGATGGGGTCTCATCTAACATTATGCAAAAACAGTGGCAATACCAAGCCCACACCCCCACACCCCGCACTCACGCATACTCAGACAAAAGTCGACCCCTCCCTGAGGCTGTTCCCTCCCCAAAACTCTCAGACACCTCATCTTTACCCATTATGAAATCTTTCCCCATCATTGACAGTTGACCAGATGTTAACTCATTTATCCCCTCAAATATACCTGGTTTTAACAGCACTCCAACTATTCTTGGTTAAGCTGCAGGTGTAGCTAATGTAAGACTCTTGGCTAAGTGAGGAGTGTTTGAAGAGTTATGAAGCACATGCATGTATTAGGTGTGTGTGGCATCTGTCTGTCTGTCTGCATGTCTGGGATTTATACGTGCAGTCCTGATACACTTAAACCCACACTGAGCATTTGTATATTCATCATAAGAGCAGAAAATTATGAAACTTAGGAAAAATTATTTGATGAAAAACTACTGAGACTTATGCTGCCACCTCAGTCCAGCCATTACTTTGTTTCACCAGTGATTCATTAATATCCCATGACGATGCATGAACAAGAGTGGTAGCTCATAGGGAAGGGTTTGCGATCCCTCTGACATATCATTGCATAATTCTCTCTAAATAGTATTTCCCTGCAGCCCAGTGTCAGACCTGTCATCGCAGGACAGGCTCAGAGCTTGGCAATTAGCACTTTACCCAATCAGCCTCCCCACCACCTCCTTCTCCTGAGACACAAAGAGGCACTGGGTGGGGGTGGGGGGTGGGGGGCGATTAAGATAAAACAAGGGATAAACGGAGAGATAAACTGTTTGGTGTCATCGCTGCTATCAATCTCAACGAGAAGGAAATGAGGTTTGGAATACAGGAATATTATTACAAAGCAGACAGTGATGAATGAGGTAAAGGATAGAGAGACAGCGAGAGAAAGGGTTGGTGGGTGGAGGTATAGAGAGGAGAAGGTAGAAGATGCAGTTTTTGTCTTCAGCATTAGAAGTTCACTCCCATGCAGAAAATGCACAGTAACCTGAGATGATGCTCTTTCAGGTCGTTAGTGTTAGGCTCTCATACACCCCAGGTCAGCAGAGGATGATTCCATAACTGTGGCGACGGGGTCTCCCTCTCTCTGTCTGCAGTGAGAGGGTTTGTACACTTAGATGTAGTCTCAGTATCCTCCACCCCACAGAGTGAGGTATTAAACGCACGGTTTAGTGAATATCCACCCCGGTGACATGTTTTTCATGGGGCTGAAGCTGCCTTTATGTGGCTTACAAGGAAGCTTGTGTGGCTCCGCACAGCCAGGCTGCACTCCATTCTGTCTGAGTTTAGCACTACTGAGCACAGAACGATGGTCTTGGTCAGTTTGACAAGGATCCATAATGGCAAGTTAAAAGCTCCAGGACACACACATCATCCCTGCATGTCATTCTGGAGACCAAGTGATCTGTTTTTATTGTCTTTCAGTAGCAAAGTTATTTCATCTTCCTGTAACTTTTTCTCAACTCTTATAGCAAACTGCATTAACATTAAGTTTTCTTACTTTGATTGTTTTCTCAAAAAAATCCTACATTTCTCCTATCTCATTTAGACTTTTAGAAAAAATGTTGCTAAGTCATGATCAGGTTTCTTTCTGGGATGTAGTAAATGTTATTTTTCTATCCAAATTTATATTACTCTGGCCATCAGTGCCAGTAAACTTGATGCATTGCACCACTGCATAAAAACATGAGTCTTACAGTGCTTCATACTGAACATCTGGTCCTCAACAGGAAGGGGTTTCAGAGAATCTCTGAAGGTTTAAAAACAAAAACAAATCCACAAGTAAAATCTGCAAGATGCACTTGAGTTTATTGTGTCTAAATCCCCTCATTTCCATAACAGATTGAGACCAGGGAAACTGGTGATATTTTAAAGGCATACCTCCAGTTTATTTATTTTTTATTTTATTTTTATGTAGACATGTATTGGCAATGGACATGTATTGGCATATTTATGCATATTTATGATCTTAGGATTCAAGAATTAAACCTGAATGAACCTCACGTCTCACAACTGAACTTATATGTACTTATATGTGGACTGAGATTGTTCCATTCACTCAAGAGTTTACTCATGTGTTGAAACCTTACACTGGTATTTTTATATGATTTCTCAATTTAGAATGGGTTTTTGAAGCAATGTGCCCTTAAAAAATACTAAACGTGTTGATGCTTTATAAATGTTTGCCTTGGAGGCAATTTAGTCCAGAGATCTCGGGTGGGGGATGGGTCACATTTCAAAATTAGTTTTCTCATTTGAATCGATAAACATCTACATGGTGTGTTGTTGTTGTTTTTTTTCCGTCTCAACCAGATAGATTAATTATTAAAAAAAATAATATGGTTCCTCCAAAACCAAATTTTGTACTCATTTCCTTTTTACATATTTAGTTTTAACTATATTGACTATGATAAATAAGCACACCAATTATACACAGAGGTGACCGGGGTAACAGTTCTGTGCTGCAGTGGCCATTGCTCAGTTTATGCTGAGAAGGAGTGAGGAAGGAAAAGTCTGTCTGTCTTTGTGCTGAATGATGTAATCAAAGCAAAGGATGATTTTAAAAATGTTTGGACAAACAAGAGATACTGGACATGGGAAATTTTGCAGTATGAGCTGAAAAGCTTGCGACTTGCCGCCTTACCACAAATGCATTTCATACGCACAGCAGTTAAGTTAAATGATTTCATTTCTGGCATCCAAATAAAAACAATCAAGGTAAGCAAACATCAGGAAAGTGATTTGCCTTTCACTCTTTGAAGCAGGTGGGACTATAATGAACGTGAACTGCAAGTAGAGGGTTAAAAGAAAAGTACAAATCTGTGAATAATTGCATGAATTCCTGTCGAATTCTCATGCACTTTCCAAATTCTTGGACATGGTTATCTGTTACAATCCACGCACCTGCTCTAGATGGGGGAGTGGTGGTGTGTAGTGTAAGGCGCTGATGGACAGACTGCTGGGAAAACAGGGAGACATTGTTGCTGATCCACTGAAGGTCACAGGCATTATAGTGTGCCAAGTCTGGCACCGACTCACACAACAAGGCAACAAGGCATATGCAATGTATAGGAGACTAAATCAACATTATAGTCAATGAGCTCCTGACTATTAATTTGGATCTGCAATTATAGTCATTACACAAGGAAAGCAAATACGCTTTTTCATTCCATCACTGAAAATGAACCCAGCGCTTCATTTATGGTAAGCTATTGCCTCCACGTTTCCCACTCATTTTTCCAGATAAACGTCACACAATGGGGCTTTCATCAGCCAGCTCCTCTCTCTCTCTCTCTCTCTCTCTCTCTATCATTTTCTCTCTCTCTCTCCTCCAGATGTCAGGTACAGTGGGAGAGTCTGTGCTGCTGGATGCCGTCTGACACTTTTCAAAACAATGATAACAAGCTGCAGGCTCGTCCTTAAGCTGTCCATCCCCGGAGCTCCCAGCACAGGCACACACACTGACCGCAACACACCAACAACCCGGAGCAATGACAACAAAATGTTTTACGTGCATAGAGCTGAATAATCAACAGAAACATAGCATTTTCCATTTAGTGTGTCCTGATACTGCAGTTACAAACTACTGCATAGCGATGACATGGGCTGTTAATTCAAATCGGACTGTGAGCATAGACACCATGGATATGAAAAGAAAGAGCTTTTAGATCTGATTAACAACATATATATGAACAGTATAGACAAACAAATAAGCGCCAGTCAGCTGTACAAATTTCCACCTACATGGCTTTATAAAAGCAAGAAATAGTTTTTTTATCCATGACCTGAATGGACATACCGTATTATATGAATGTGTTTCAGAATTTAATTTTAGATATATTCTGTAAGACTCACCCAACTCAACACTACAAGCTAGTATTTGAGGGTATTGACAAACCTGATTTACACCCACTTTCATTGGTAAGGTCATTTTTGCTACATACTGTATGTCGGTCTTCTTGAAGATTTATTTATATTTTGAATTAGCCTCTGACTCAGTCTATTCCTCAACAGCTTCATGTTTTTGAACAAATTTTACTTGACTAGTGAACTAATCAGAGATCAGTATTGGTGTGTGTTGACACTGCAAGTTGTGCATAATGTCATGTGACCTTGTAAAGAGTGATGATACTGTCAAGAGTAAAGAAACCTTTTTGTTTTTAAAAACCACACAAGGTGTCAAGGTGACTTCTTCCTGGCTTGCAAACAGGAGACTGGGTGGCATCACTGCGACCACTATCCATTATAGGCTACAGTAAATGAACACCTGCATAGTCAAATTTGGGAAGTGAATGTGTCATTGTCATTGGAGATATAATCTGGGTCGTTTACTTGAATGTTTCCATTATTGTAAAAATGCATTTTAATAGAGAAAATATTTTCAGTGTGAGATAAAGACTTTTATGGCGGTGATACAAGCTATTTCTTTCACTCGTAGGCGAATAAATGTTTTCTAACCAATATGCATGTATTTTAACTGACAGTGAACCTTATTTCAGAGTGTGTGTGCGTGTGTTTCTTACTTTTCATAGTCGTGCTTGCAGTAAAGCAGGCGGTCCCTGCAGTAACAGGTCCCGGTGAGCGCGCTCAAGCACACGGCGCACTTGACGCAGGTCTCGTGCCAGGAACGCTCGTTCACGCGCAGCAGGAAGCGGTCGGCGATGGGAGACTCGCAGCCCGCGCACACCTCCCCACCTCCTCTGAACTCTGGACCTGGAGGGAGCATATCGGTGCGTGGATGTAGAGGGACAGAGACCGGGCCAAACTGCTGGTACTACTGGGTTCACCCCTCCAGGTCTCCGCAGTGCACCAGCAACCTAACATGAAAAATACGACCCCTTCCAAATGTCTCTCCACTATGACCATCTGTGAAGTAGAACTGTTTAACTCGTGTGTTTGCTTTTTTTTTAACAATAGGCAAATGCGTACTTATGTTATATGTCATCTGCTACAGAACAGCTGCTCCTGCCTAGCCCCACATGCCACATGGAGGAAATATGAAATCCACGTTAATGCTCCAAAGGCAAATTATTATGGCAAACGCTTTGTGTCAAATATTAAAAAATATATATATATAAAAATTAAAAAAATAAAGATTTAATGTGGCCAGTGAGTTGTGTGTGACCTTCCTTTTTCTTTTTAGGACGTAGTATGTTTCTATATCTTCTGATAATTACATGATTTTTAATTCTCTTTTTATGTCACAGTAACATAAGCTATATGTTTTATTTAAGTTAGGCTATTGTAAATTAAATTCAAATTATAAACGGGACATTTGTTTTTTTTCTTAGTTCTCTCTGATATTATCTTTCGCAGGAAATAAATGTACATAAACTAGGCAATTTGAAGGGATTTGGGTAATAATCATGGAGATATTTTCTCTCTTATACTCTAACATTTCAGTACATTTTTAGTTATTCCGTATGGGGTATCGTGCCTTAACTTTATTATGATCACAGACAGCTAAGTTTTTAATTTTTACGTGGACCTTATGAATTCAAAAATGATAAGTTTGTTCAAAGGTGGTCATATTTGCGTTGATTTCATACGATTTTTAATGGCATAACGCAACAGCTTACACTCACCAAAAGGCGTGGAGGATGGAGGCTGCTGCAGACAGGACTGCTGGCTCTCCTCTGTTTTCATGCCTTCTCTTCTTCCCTCAGTGTGATTGCTGGAGAGACAAAAATGCACCATTTCTGGCCTAAGAAATCAACGGAGCCAAGGCAGTATGCACACCTGAAAATGAGGGAACTGGTAAAACAAACGAAGACGTGAGGACGCAGACACATTATGGAAAGCAATAAGTTCTTGTGCGACATTTTCTAAATTAGACTTAATTTGGATAAGTTTGGGTTTAATTTTAGTTATACATCGCAGAAATAACGACGATAAAATGGAGCAAACGTAGAAATTGGCACAAATTGCTTTACGCATGGGAATTGATGATTAGTACAGACTACAGGCTAGGTTACATTTAAAGCCCTAAATCTAGGCAGCTGATATTTTTCAAAGCGCATTCTAGTCTTTAAATGTGACTGAAAATAATTATTAAACGAATGTTTAAATTGTTTTAAAAAAAAATACAGTATGGAATTATGAGCATGGCAATAACACGTGCTAACAAAAAATGCCTTTGTCTTTGTTTTTGCATTTCAAAAATTCCTAACAGCTTTTATTTAAAATTATGAATAAATGTCTTAAAGCACCTTCTAAAAAATGTGCTGTATAATTGTATTATGCTCATTCTGATTACTCCAGGTTATTTGGGGAAACTGCTCCATTAAAGGAAAGAGGAACATGTTGAGAAATGTTAAGAGACGCAGACGGAATTTTATCCCACAAAATTATTTGGGAGACCGACAGATTCGGAGAAAACTAAATTGGCTGTGGAAACTCTGCGAAAGATTTCTTTTATTTTCCTTCAGGCAGCCAGCTTCCTCTCTCACCAGCCGGCAATAGTTTTGTGTAGTGAACATTAATATCCCAATATCTATAGTCTATATTACAACTGGATAAAATATTTTAGCTATTTCATTTTTTATTGTTGTTCTGTCCTTCTGGATCCTTCTGATTTTTACATTTGGGCGGCCTGTAGGCTGAACCTGTAAAATAATGTAAACATATAAAACGTTCTAATGGTGACAGAAAATTAAGTAATCAATAAAACAACAGAATTATGTAAATACAACTAATCTGATTTGGCATTTTTCCTAATTGCGGGTTGAATACATTAATGACATATTTGCGTAATGCACCAATAATTACATTCTTACTCCAGCACTTTAATAGTCTGATTATAAAAAATAAATACATGTTTAAAAAATATATATTTTAATCAGTTTTCCTGCAGGTTACTTGGAGCTACAATGAAAGGAAATATACTTGTCATTTTAGTCAGTATGAGGATCAATATCTTGTTCTTTACAGTTGACGTCAAAACGCATCGTTAAGACTGACATTCAAAGGAATATCAAAAACAATGTGTCTGTTCTCATGAAAATTATAACAAGCAGTTTTTTTTATGATAGTTAGGTTTAATGGTTGAAAATCAGCTTTGACCTCGTGCTCAAAAGTAAAAGAAGAAAAAAAGCAACACACACACACACACACACACACACACACACACACATACACACAAACATACATACACAAAACTGACAAAGTTGTTATGCATCAAGTCTATTTTACTCCAAGAACTGGATTTGATTAGTTCACTCATAAAAACTGCTGGAAATATGTGAATTAGTTATAATGATAATCATCCAGCATAGGCAACATACAGCCTGCAAAGCTGACTCTGAATAAAGGAGAGAAACCCAATAAAAGGTGATTGTTTTCTACACTATCGTTGATATTTTACTTCTTTGTGTTCAAATCGAAGATCAATATTCTTTACCTGCGCGTTTGCAGAAAATAGCCTACACCATGTAAGGTTAGACATGTGCAAGCGCCACAGCTGGAATACGAAACATACAACAATTCAAGCAACACAGTTATTTGGAAATCACAGTGCTGCTTTCACTGACAACCTGTTCTTGTTCTGCCAAGTCCTACCTTGAGGTGAAACACACTCCTCCTGAAATCTCGGTTGGCAACATTAAAACCTGGGGAAACTTTGGGCTGGTAAATAAACAGACGCGATTACAGATTGTCCACCTGTACTTCACAGTGTGGCGCGCATGTCGCTTACGGTCAAAATCCAAAACGCAGTGATGACCCAGAGAACCGTCTATGTCTCTCCTGTTTTCTCCGGCAGCCGTGTGTGCGCTCTGACTTGTTTTGTGCGTAAAAAGGCGCAGAGGGAGGAGATGGACAGACAAGGAGGAGGGAGAAGGTGCGGAAGAAGATGAGGGAAGATGAGCGAAAATGCAGCCTATTGATAACTCAGATGGAGGGGGGTCTCTTGCATTTGTGTTCAAGGTTAGACGTAGACTTAGAAATGCACAGTCTGAGAGATGAAACAACTTGCCCTGACATAGTAATTCCCCTTCATACGAAAACAAAAAACAAACTAAGATTTATTACATTCTTAAACTGTCTGATTATGGTGGGAAATATCAAAAGAACAAAGGCTAATGAAGATGGTGATGCTGGCACTTACATCCCACTACAACGCCACAGACATCAGGAAATGTTGGCACCCTGAAACAGGTTCAGGGGCGAAGAAGCTGATGTGAAAGTAGGAAATGTGTCATCTTAAAACACAGTACTGTAATGACAAATAAACAGTTTATTGCCATTCCACTATTGTGTCTGCATGTTTTGTCACACTGATAGAAGATCGCCCTCTTGTGTTAAAACAGGAAAGGTACATTAAACTAAAAAAATAAATGTTGTACATATATGTGAAAGTACATAATTGGTTATGTCCTACAAAAGTTACATCTGGAGGCTGTAAAATATTAAAAAACACAACAAATACAGAAGTATATTACATTAAAAATAAAACACTTGAATACCTGATGACAATGTATTTTGCGAACAGTAGTTTTAGTTTTGAAACACTGTGATACTGAGGTGCTAGTTTGTATCTCACAGCCTTCAATCTCTTGTCGCTTGTTTGTTTCTTTCAAACATGCAAGAAGTAATACAAGTAATTTAATACACAAATGTTCCTTGTCTGGTCTTGGTATGAGACAGCTGGGTGGTCAACAGATCTAAATCTAAAAGAGGATCAAGTGGTAATAGGGTTATGGCATCCAAGTAAGCATCAGGCCTGTACTTTTCTCTATGTTTCCTACGTTAGTTTGAAACATTTTACAGTTTGGTGACATTTATGCATAAAATATGTGAGCATTTTGTTTATGGCATCTTTATGAGTGCATATTCTCCCTGTGTCCGCATGTGTTCTCTCCAGGTACTCCAGCTTCCTCCCACCGTCCAAAGACATGTTAGCTAGGTTAATTGGTGATTCTAAATTGGCCATAGGTGTGCATGTGAGTGTGAATGGTTGTCTGTCTCTCTTAGCCCTGTGATAGACTGGCGACCTGTCCAGGGTGTACCCCGCCTCTCGCCTGATGACAGCTGGGATAGATTCCAGCTCCCCCTTAACAAGACAAGCGGTTACAGAAGATGAAGAAGTGCTGATAATAGTAATGGTTGTTACACAGAGTGTAATGAGTGTGTTCTCGTAAACATTCTAGAGAGCTTTCTCTTTCCTCAGACAAAGAGCTGCTCATCCTTCCCCGAGTGGCTCCGCCTCAGCTTCAGACCAGACAGGATCTTTTGAGCTGGTGAGGTCAGGTTGTGATCAAAAGGAGTTGTCTTTGGCGACTGACACAGAGCATGACTATGTCCAGAACCAGACTGCTGGCTGTCGGTCCGTTGGTTAATTATGTTCTGGTCAGGTTGGTACCTTGCTGCTTCCTCTTGGCTAAATTGACGTGTTGTACTTGATGATGTCGCAGCTACTGGTGATGTTGAGTCTAGTCCCAGCATGTACTGCACAACCTCGCGAGGGCTTATTGGGACATCCTCTGCGTGCTCTGAAGTAATGCCGACCTGGTGTGGCTGGCAAGTGTTCTCATAGTGGACATCTAAGTTTTGGGAAAGTCTATGTGTCCCTGGCTCTGGAGAGGAGCTGCCACTGCTGTCTGCACTCCGATTTTGGCCCCTCGTTGAAGCTACAGGCTGTCTGGCAGCACGACTTGGGTTTGAGAGTCGGGCTCCGAGATTATGATGCCGATGATACTTCACTGGCTGTCTGGTGAAGCGATAGTGTGGCTGGGTCCCTAAATCGGAGGTAGGTTCCCACACCGACTCACCCAGAGGATCATCTGATGTCCCTCTCATAGCCAGGACTGGTGCAGAAGAGAGAGGACAAGCATGTGATTCACAAATAAAATGAAAGCATACAAATGTTATTGATTACAGTCCTATTTAAATTGTCTTGCCCGCATATTGCTTTCAGGCACATTGAGCAAACCCAGAGCCTCAAGTCAGCAGCAGAAACCTATAAATTACTGAATGCATTAAACATTCTCCTAGATGCATGTCTTCAGTTGTGACGAGAAACGCTGAAGCTGCATGCTGTTATAGCCACAGAGAAGAGAGCGCCTTAGAAACACAGCAAGAGTCACAGCAAGCAGAGAATAGTTAGAGCTTCAGGCTTTCAGGGCAACAAAAAAACGCAACGTTATTATTTTGTGAGTTGTCAAAATGTGACGATAAAGATTTCTAACCCAACTGAAATTATCACATTGCTAACTCTGTGGTTGAAATCACACGGCATTTGCTACATTCCACTAAGACAATCCCAAACAGCAGATTGGGATTGTCAGCAGATTCTTCTAATTGAACCACTTCTACAGAACCTCGCAGTCTTAACAGTAAGTGTTGTTTCTGAAAACAAATGTAGTGACCAAACTCCTACTCAGTGACTGTAGTCTGTAACCAACCGCCTGCCTGTGAGAAAATGAAGAAAACAACCTACAAGATCTCCGCAAGGACAAAACATCAAGCAGCAAAAGTACTAGCTGCCACAACAAGCTTCTATTCTAGTTTCTATACTGGCAACTGAAAACCAAAAACACCTATGAACTTACATACATGAACACAGTGGATGAAAGTCTATAACTAACTTCTCTATCACTACGTCCCGCCTACCTGCTCTCTTATTGGCTTCAGGGCTGAGCTGGTCCACTGCCTCATTGGATGAAGACTTGTCAGATATATAACCCTCGCTTGAGTCTCTCTTGATTGCTCGACTCTGTTGAAATGACACAAGTTGAGTGGTGGTGGATCTCGGTAAGCGTTTACAGACCACGTCTAGTCCTGCAGCACTTCATTATATGGTTTCTTAATGGGGCAAGGCATATTTTGAGCAAGGCTGAGCATTTTGAACACTCTTGTGCCCCAAAACCATTATATAGCCACTGTAAAAATCTGAAGTGGGGTAAACTTTTGTTATAGCTATAGCCGTGAAAAGCCCCCACCGTAAAGCTTGAAGAAGATTATGCAGGTCAGAATCCAGAGAGAGCAGAGGAGCAGCAGCTGTTCAGTTTATTAATCCTCACTGAGTAAACATGAGGTGAAGGTGCCAGATGATTAGGCTCTTAAAAACAGGTGAGTGCAAACTCTCTCTGCTCTCACTGTCCACGTGAGTGCCAAGCAACGGTTCCTTTTTATAAAGAAGTAGCTCTCAAATGCTGTTAGCTGGTAATGTTTACTATAATTCTACCTGTATATCTCTGCTAACTTTTAGCTAGATGCCACTGAGGTACTTACTTCTAGCGAGCGCGGCCGCTCTCTGGAGGAAGTTTCATGTTCCGAGTCTGCATCAACTACCCCGTCCAGGGGACAGGAAGCTCTTGGAGGGGTGTCTGGAAGAGGCGCAGTGGGCGCCGGGGGAGGGGGTGTACTGGATCTCCCCTTCACGCCAAAAATCTTGTCATGGTGCGTGATGAGGAATTCAACAAGTAAAGACTGGTAGCTGGTCTCCAACAAGGCTATCATGGACATGTCTGTAGACACCAGAGGGCGCAATAACGTTGGCCCGAACACAATGCCCAGATTACTAGGGGACATCTTGTTCTCGCAATTCTCTGAAATTCTGAGAAGATAAAAACAGACAAATTCAAGGAGAGCTCAGGCAAAGTGGTTCAGTATAACTGGAGAGGTCTGACTTTCGGTTTCATGCTCACCTTTGCAGGTGGGATATAACATGCTGCAAAGTGCTGTAGCAGTATGAAGGGAGTCTCTTTAGTAGCTTTTGCAGGTTGTGAATGATGTCCACAGTCTCGTTAGTGTCTGGTGATGGCTCCCTCTCACTCAGGTGCTGAATGGTCTTCCCCACCCCGATGAAATCATTGTACAGGTCAAAGGTTAGTAATGGTTCTGGGAGCTGGAAGAGATCATATTGAGATTATTCAATGGGTATGGAAGTTTATGTCTCTTTAGATGAGTGTCATTGTGCAGCATGGGGTAATTAGCCCAGACATACAGCCAGAATCAACAAAAATTCATCTTACGATGAGCATAATGGAAACAGACTCATGTACCTCCTTGAAGAAATGTTTAAGGATGGATGTAATGTCATGTGGCGAGAGGTCAGTGAGGTCCACCTGCTCCTTCTGCATCTCAAAGGCCTGACAAAGCTTCTGAATACGTGGCTTAGACCCGCTCACACGATACACCCCCTTTAGAAAACAAAAGTTTTTAGACAGTTACTACAAATGTACCATACAAAGTGTCATTCACACTCGACAGGTGATACGTCATGGTCATTGTGATGGTAAATAATACCTGGACAGAGAGAGCGCGACTTTCTATCTCAGATGTGCAGCGCAGCACCACAAAGGGCACTTCGTCCGGCCTGTCACGTGGCAGCTGAGAGAGGTCCACTCCGAACACTGTCCCCTTGCCGTGTTCACACTCCAGCTGGCACACCTCCATACACTTCCTGTGCAGAGCCAGCCCACACTGAACGTGTGACATGAAAACCACAGTTAACATTAATAATCTTAGAAAAACCACCCATGTCCTGCCCACGTTAGCCTGAGTGGCAGTTCTTGTCATATGCGGTCTCACCTCCTCACACTCAACTCCGCTGACCACGATGTAATTGTCACACTGCTTGCATTTGACCATTTTGCTCTTCATTTTCTTGAGTCGGTGTGTTAGTGCAGCTCGAGAAACTGTGCGCACTTTGACTGGCTGGCCATCAGTGTACTCTGCAGGGAGACAGAGAGAGAGAGAGAGAGAGTAGATGTATGAAGTTTAATGACAGTTGGGATTTTGCTAAAAAAAAAAAAAAAAGAAAAAAGAAAAAAAGATGGTAACAAACCTGATTCTGAGACATCCCGTTCATCCAGGTCATCTGATGACACCGTCAAAGTGGATCCGGTTTTGGGCAGCCTTCTATTAGCGTGAGCTTCAGTTATGCACAAGGAAAACCAAACATTTGAAACTTCACAAGATATGGGTATGTGTAAAGGTAAAGAAACAAATATGTGCTTGTCCTTACCAGGGCTGGACAGAGATT
Organism: Chelon labrosus; assembly: GCF_963514085.1. Classification (NCBI taxonomy): domain Eukaryota; kingdom Metazoa; phylum Chordata; class Actinopteri; order Mugiliformes; family Mugilidae; genus Chelon; species Chelon labrosus. Next base: position 1,579,494 of record NC_140354.1, read on the forward strand.
CCAAACTGCCTCCAATGCTCTCACTGTCACTATTACCGGTTTTCCCTTAAGTACACCAGAACACAAATTTAATCAAGTAAAAGGACATGTACGTTAATAAAGACAAGGTGAAATAATCCTTACTGCCATCGTAGGGTCGTCTGTAAGAACCTTCTTCGGCCAAAAGTGAGGAATCCAGCTGAGAGTTTTGAGTGCCACTGGTTTTCCGTTTGTTGCTTTTAATAAAACAGAAAAATTGTATATTTAATTATTCTGCATTTGTCCCATTAACGGCAAAAACAGACATTGGTCAGTTTACCGTACCCTTTGGCATGAGGAATGTACTCCTGGAAGACAAAGTTTTGGAGAGTCTGCTCAGGGCGGCGCCTTCTGACTACGTAAAGCAGATAGGGTTCACCTGGCTCCAGGGATCTGCATGTCAGTTCCAGGTTGTGGTAGCCTAGGGGAACAGGCTCCGTCTGCTGCCGCTGGTAGAAGAACATGTTGACTGTGGCCTGATGCAAGCGGAAGGTGTGATGTGGAGGCAAAGTGGTGGTTTTAGTAGCAAATAGATGCTTGTGTGGAATATACAATATCAGAATACTGCTCTGCTTACTGATTTTGTGTTTTATGCCAGATCATTGCTCACAATGTTACTATAAATGTACAGTATACACCAATCAGGCATAACATTATGACCACATTCCTAATATTGTGTAGGTCTCCCTTGTTAGTGGGGGCCATTGAGGGGAGGGCCCTCTGTGGATTATCCCACAGATACTTGATCAGTTTGGGATCTAGTGAACTTGGAGGCCAGGTCAACACCTTGTGCTGTTCTTCATGTTTTTTTTAGTTGTTCCTAAACCGTTTTTGTGTGTGTGTCTGTGTCAGGCTGCATCCTGCTGGGGATGACTGCTGCCATCAAGGAGTGTCATTGCTATGGGGTGGGGGTGCCTGGTCCGGTCTAGGTGGACGGTACATGTCTAAGTAACTTCACCTGTAGGTGGTCATAATGTTATGCCTGATCAGTGCCCCAGGACACTGATATTGGCAATTCTTTTTTATAACATAAATTAATACTTCAGCTTGTTTGGACACACGCAGAACAGAAAACAGATCTGACTAACCTCCTTTAGCACAGTGTCTCCCTGACAGATGAGCTTGCGGATGTGAGAAATGATTCTTTCTTTGACCTTCACCAACTCTCCCTGGTGGCTCTTGGCATCATTCACACACTGTTTATACAGAATTTCTGCCTCTGACACCTGGGGAAGACAGAGAAAAAACTTGAGAGCTGCTGCACAATCATAAACCTGTGTCTATTTTTGAAACACTAGCGTACAGCAATGTACTCTGTATTATACTGTATTAGAGGTACGTTTCTACAGATTACACTGACACTCACTTTTGTCTGGGCTTCATCCTTGGACTTTCTCCTCTTATCAAGTGTTTTCATACCAGTTGTGTCATCCACCACTTTAGCAGAGATAGCTTTTGCCTTTTCAAGCTCATCACATCGCTGGTAGTACTGCTGCCTGGCCTTTTTAAAGGCTGTCACTGCTTCGTTCTGAAAACGTTCCATTGGGATTACACAGAGGAGAACACACATCAGTTGACGGATACAAGCCCCCCCCCCCCAAAAAACAAACAAAAACAAAACAAGTACATCCCATTATGGAATATACAACTTAAACATGGACACAAATATCTAAGTTATATTAGCATATGCAGCAAGAGGTGAACAAAAGAAAACAATGATAATAATAAGACAATAAAATATAAGTAAAACAAGATCCAAATCACTATGATGTACCAACAAAGTCAGTGATAACGCTTTACTTACCATCCTCCTTTGTTCTTTTGCCCACTGCTCTTTAAACTCTCTGCGCCACTTGTCAATCTCATTCTTCTTGGCAGCCAGGGCCTTTCGAGCAGAGACACTGGATTAAACACATCCACCTCTAAAAGACAGAGAGCTTTTGGCTTTTGCGTGTGTGAACATCTATACCTGGTAACAGCGGTTATGTAGCAGTTCAGAAGTCCTTTTAGAGGTCACGCTGTTTTTGATGTCTTGCTCTAAAGCCATGGTGTAGATGTACTGCAGTGGCATCATCTCCTGAACAGGGAAGAACACATTTAGACAGCTTTCTATAATAAAAGAGGTAAATGCAACACAATCTATTGTACTGTGGCAATCAGTTTCAGTGATAATCTCTCAGTGATAAGAACATTTTCTTACATCAGTGTCAAATAAACAAGGTCGTACCTGCTGTGTCACATTGGTCTTTGCTGCTTCAGCTGTCTTCACTACGTTTTTTGCAAATTCTTGTTCTGTCAACATAAATTGACAGAAAGTTTTTCTTTAGTTTATGTTATTCACAAGATGCTGCACATCAAGAAGAGACTAGAAAAGCAGAATTGTCCACCTCAGACAGGTCCACAATAGTGATTATACTTGGTACATACTTGGTGGTTTCAGATAACCCTGACCTTTACTGTAAAGCTTACCAATTCTCCTGGAGCTCACTTGAAACTTGAATGTGCCAATTTCAATGTTTGCAGGTCATCGGTCCCACTACATACTGTAACCGCATACAAGCACTACCCTGACAGCAATTTGTGATCTGATGACTGAAAATAGACACTACACCATTGCAATTAAGGAAGTCAATATGTTTCTCTACAGTGTGCAATCCGCAATTCTGAGCTCCACCCAGCATCACTCGTGAGTTTCTATTGCGTAAAATTTCCTTACACAGCTGAGCTGGGTGACTCTATTGCTTTGTGTTTTGACCACTACTAATAGAGTTGCGTGCTTGCCTCCCTGGACACTGGGCACCTGTGAAGTCTGGTACAGGGGTAATCACTATCTCCTTATAACCCTCCTCTTGCCGGCTAATCTGCCCTTTAATCCTTTCATACTGTGAGCACAAATGCACCACCAGCAAATAATTGCTTCTCAGTACTCAAACATATTCAGATCCTCTCTTTTTTCTTGATGAGAGGTTGGCAGGAAGCTCCTTCTCCCATAAGTCTTGCTGACTTCTGTAAAAAAATATCTTTTGTGACTTTTCCGCTCTAAATCTATAAGAAACCATTTGGGGAAAGTCACAACTATGCCACAGTAGTTCTGAGTTGTCCCTAAACCGTTTTTATGTGCCTGTGTCAGGCTGCATCCTGCTGGGGATGGCTGCTGCCATCAAGGAGTGTCATAGCTATGGGGTGGGGGTGCCTGGTCTGGTCTAGGTGGGTGCTACATGTCTAAGTAACATCCACATGAATGCTAGGTCCAAAAGTTTCCCAGCAGAAGACTGAATTGTCACAAGATGGTCAATGTTATTTACTTCACCTGTCAGTGGTTTTAATGTTGTGGCTCATCGATGTATGTCAGTATATTCACACTTTGTAAGCAATCCATTTATTCCTGCTTCTGTTTGCAGTTTATATTCAAATGCACCACCTCTATGACATGAAAATTATTTGCATATTACTCTACTGATTCCTTTACACTGCTGCATTTGTGCTTACCAAGGGTGATTCTCTTCTCCATCCAGGCAAGAAGGTCTTTGGCATAGCGGCACCACATCTTGGTGTACTGCAACGCCGTCTCCACTCCATCCTCGCAGCGGCAGAGGGCCAGGTCTGCTTCCTGGGCTGTGAGGGAGTACATCAGCATCACTTTCAGGCTCTGTTCGCTCGGAGCTGTACCCAGGGACCACACTGTGTGCTTGTCTTTCCTGAAAGGCTCAAATAGCCTTCACCAAAACAGAAACACCTGTCTGTTCTAGAGTGACAACCCCTGGCTTGTACACAAGATAGAAATAATTAAAAAAAAGTTCAAAAAAGGTATACACAAACTCAAGACAGGAAACAATGATTGCATATGGCAAGTCATAGCTGTTCCTCAAAGTAAAGGTCCCATGGTGTCCAGAGGGTCTCAGGAAACAGTGGGTGTCACTTGAATGATGTATACTGTAGACTAAAAATCTGTTCAATCAGTATCGCGTTTTAAAAAATGGGGACATGATCCGAGAGACGACGGTTTCTGTTGACCACAGACAAAAAGTTTTAGGTAAATAACTTCTCTCTTCTCTTCCTCTCTGTGCCTGGCCCCTCCCTTTCACACCTGTTCACTCACGGTCAGCTACAAAGAAACAAGCCGCGCTGTGAGAGCAGATAACAACAACACTCTGAGCCAGCGGCCAGTATCAGACACCACCATATTCCGACAAGCAGGGCGTTGACATGACAACCATCTTCTTCCTCTGTGACTCAAACTAACAAAGGGTGGATGATGTATGTGTGACAATCAAATGGTCTCTCAAAAGCAACCCATACCACTTTCTGTTTCCCTCTTTCTCTCGAAGTTACACTTTCAGCGCAACTTTTGCAAGTAAATGTCATACATCATCTTTTCTTTAAGCCAAAGTTTAGAGCACAGAGGCACGTCAAAACTTTCACTTCTTCTAACAGTTCAGTACGTTGTTTTTAAGTGAGCAAGCACGCGCTGACAGAAAGAGTGCAACGACTTCTCTCTCGCAAGTTCCTCACACACAATTTACACAGAAGCCAAATCCAGTCGGAGTGGTAGAAAAACAATCCAAGCAGGGCGATATTTTTGTCTCTGTCTCCAAGCAAAATCCAAAAAACAGAACCTGCGGACCGATGGATTTGTGGCCAGGTCGTGTGCCAGGAGTGACCTCTCTTAGCCTTTCCTCTCTATGTTGTGGGTTAGGAGGAGCGCCGAGCACTTTCAGAAATCAACCTCAGAGCAGATTGTTGCCCAATGACTACGGCCTCCAACACTTGGATTGAGGATTATCCTAGTCCGGTCCAGATTGTGTGACAGGCTTTAAGAGGAGCACAGAGCGAGGTTTACCTCCTGGTGTGTGACTGAGTGAATGGGGTAAAGAGGAGTGGGGGAGGTGTTTTTGAAAAGAGTCTCTGTGCTGCAAGAATCAGTTAGGCATTGGTAAATTCTTCCTGTCACAATTTCTTTCTTTCTTTATTTTAACTTCACCTGTCTCTGTAATTCCTAATGCCCCTACTCTGTGTTTTAACCTGTGCATGGTTTGAGTAAAACTGAGGTTAGTGTACTTGGTAGCGACATCCAGTATGGAATATGTCCTTTTCATCATCAGCAGTGTATGGTGCTTTAGGCTGACATCTCCTCTTTCTTTAGACCCCTCTGTCTTCCATTTGTGTCTTAACTGAGAGCAGCTGTCTCCTGCTTTAATCCTCTTCCTGTATCCTAATCCTGTTACAGCAGGGGCAGTTACAGCTCACAGCTAATTATAATAAAATAAATAAAGACTGAAGAATATACTCTGTTAAGTGTCACAGATTGCAACTCCTCAGGCTCTTAAGGATCTGATGGGATGATGGATATCAGACAGAGAACGATCTTAACGTAAGGAGGTGATTAAACCAGTAGCCTGATTTGTCTCATTGATTGGTGGTGACATAGAGTATGGAGCTACCTGGTACTGATTCCCTGAGAGCTCTCCATAAAAATCATACCTGCATGATTTCCGTCCACTTCATTGGCATCAGCACGTACCGGTGTGGAAAATGCACCTTCACACTGTCGGGAGAATAAAAGCACACACACTCTTACTCTATCAAAGCACTAAATATCCCCCCAAAACACACTGCATAAATCTTGAACAACATAAGGAAGAGACACAGGTAAGTGTTTCTTACCGACACATCGCGTTGCTCTGTGTTCCCTGCTATTTCTTCTGAGATGGAGTCAGAGATGGACTGGGAGTCAATTTCTGCCAACAGATCATCTCCGTCTCTGGACACATTAAGAAATATTTGTGTATTGGGTAAGAAATGCTCAGAGTCAAATAGCAACAGCTTAGAGAGGCTTAGGATTTATCACACTGTATACACTAAACATGCACAGAAATAGGAACTCACTAACTGCACACATCACATGATGTGCCTGCCTTCCTGCCTTTAGGACATTTTCAGGTTCTGTACTTTTATTTATAAACCAATTGTCACTAACAGTATGCTAAGTTTATTTTGTGCTAATGTAGCGAAATGCTACAATATTTCACTGAAGTTAATTAGCACAATGCAATAGGAATTAATCACAGTGGTCTGAAGTTGCTGAAAAGGCAATTGATTTAACTTTATTTAAAAGCTCCCATCACATGAAATGATGTGTGGAGATTCATGGAGATCTTGCATGACAGCCTCAGTTCATGTTGATGGATTATGGCTTTGATAAAACTAATACTGTAGGTTTAAACCGTTTTACCCTGTACAGTTTCTCATGGTCAGTCAGACACACAGTATTTTGAATTATACCTCACTAACCACTGTTTTTTTTTTATTTTTTTTTATCTGTTGCCATATTCAGATCAAAGCGAACAAGCAGAGAGACAAGACATGTGGTAGCTCCGTTTGTGACAGTGTACTACTTACGAGGTGATTAATGACAAGTCAAGATTATCAAAATCTCTGAAGATCTCACTGTATCGCTTGGTTTCCGATTTAGGATGCACCTTCTTCACTTCTGAAATAAGAAAATGAAAAGATAAGATACATAAAACATGTGTCCTGATCCTGAAATGTGGTCCTCGCCATCCAACACAGACAGAAATAAATAATATGATGTCCTCTTTAAACCCTACTGGATGATCCCCAAAAGACTCACTTCTGTTATAATGCCAAACTATATTTATATTAGCACTTTACTTCTCTTTAGCTGTTCTATTAATGACAGCTAAATGGCACACCTACCACCCCCTCACATATTAAAAGATATGACAGCACTTAAAATGAAGTGGTTCCTTTTCTGAAGTCAAACCAGCATTTCCTTAGAATTACTGCAAAAGTTATTTGACTGAATATGAACTACCATAAATGTGGAACAACATAGTGCACCTCACGCTACTGAACTGATGGACATACCAAAAGGTTAAAAACGGATAACTTTGAACAGATGCAACAAATGAGAAAAAGAAATCTCTCTCTCTCTCAGCAGCGCCTCCATTTTGGTCAACCACATCCTGCTTGCAATTTATGTCACGTCCCTAAATGAACATAGAGTCCTTGTTTTTCACACCCTCACTGTACAATTCTAAAAGAGGCAAGCTACATGTTTTAGCAAAGTTAAGAGTTTTCAAGCCAGTTTGACTCAACCAGAGACAAATGTTTGGCTGTTTTTGTTTTACATGTAATTTTTTTCCTTCACAAATTTAAATCACATTGTATAAAGTTTCCAAAACAGGAACCTGCAATCATACTTTAAGCTGGGTGTGAAGTTCTATCAACTGCCACACCAGTACCGGTAACATCTTTAATTAATATTCTATTCTTGGCAAAGAATGAACGTGGGCACATCCTGATCAATCGCAATAGAGAAGTCAAGCATAAAAGACAAACCACAAACGTGTCTAAGCGGAAAAAGAGCAGGAAGTACTCTGACTCTCTTTTGACAAGGAGGATGCCACACAGCACCAAAACCTCCACACGTTAACAAAGAGCATACAGGCCCATTCTGTATACAGTGCATGAACTCTACACGCAATGTAATGTCACAATAGCACTATAGCAATGTCAGCAGTTTCGAGTCAACACATACCAAGAGAATATTAATCCATTTAAAGCCATATTAACATGTTAGTCCATTTGTACATATCTTTATGGCAGTGGATTTGGAAAAAAATTAACGTAAAAGAAAAAAACAAAAAACAAAGACAGCTTTAGGGGCGTTTATGAATGACGGGCAATCTAATATGTCGAATAAAAGGCCTCCGAACATATCGTTGTTTGTGCTCACCTGTGGCTTGAGAAGAATCCTTGTTTGGCACTAGATCTTCTTCCATTTCTACACTATCAGCACAGAAGCCAAACACTACAAACAGAACTCACACATCATCTGCCCCACGGGTCACGCTAAAATATACAACAACAAAAAAAATACAAAAATAATAGAGGTGGAAGAAAATGTGCCCGGCAGTGTAGACAGTATGACACACTTATGGTAACTGATTAGCATGCAGCTCTGAGGTTGCTGCCGTTGAAGCTCTCAAAATGATCTTCCTCTGGTAGAATGAAGGTTGGCCAGTGTTTTCACCATCAAGGGAAGAGGAAGTGTATCTTGCTGTCAGCATAGACTCCACCTACGCTATTGCACCATATATAGTGACAAGGTGTCACTGTGCTAAGTTTTTGTCTTTTAGTAAGAAAGCTTTTGGACATCTGATAGTTATGTCACTTTGGTGTAACATTATATTTATTCTATACTTTTTACAGATTACATAATTTGGTAAAAATCAAGTTCTTTACTAAATGAACAAAAAAGAGAATCAGGTTTTGTTCCATACTGAGTTGCTGGGTGAATAGTGTGAAAATTTAAGGTGTCCTATTTGCCGTATTTTGATCCTGGGGCCTTTTTAAATAATGTCTAATGGGGCCCTCGGACACACATTAAGTCCAGGGAAGTATTTAATGTTATGGCATAATAATCTAACAGAAAAATGTCCTCTAACCTAGGGACTACGGATGCAAATTACCATTGTTGTTATAATCCGGCATTTTTACGTCTATTGGTGTCTGAACAGATGTTCATTAATGTGCACTGTCCCTATCAAATAAATAAATAAATAAACTAGTCACACTTGACCGCTTGACTTAAAACCATTCGAGTTTCAGTTTGGTGTCCCTAAGACAACAAAGAACAAGCTCAGTTACGTAGAACCATGAATAAATGGCTCACAGCTGTATGGGACACACAGTATGGAGTTCAGTGCACATGAGGTGATCACAATAAACACCTGCTGCGACAGAGATAGATAAATCACTGAATAAATACCCTGCCACATCCATTGCTATCGCGTTTGCTCAGCATAATCAACATTAAGACAAAGTTGGTTACACCAGCAAAATTAAAAATACACTGCAAATATTATAAGAGTAATCACACATTTAAACTTTTAAATATAAAACGCTTTATTTTGTTTTGTTGCTACTAATAACCACTTGCATTTTTGTGCACAATCAGAGGGTGAATGGCTCATACAGAAATCGATCAATCGATAGCATACGCAACAGAAATCAGCCTCTTCAGAGCTCTGGCCGCGTGGCAGGGATCCCATGACATAATAAATAAGCAGGAAAAGGACAATAAACCAGGCTTTATACTTTAAATAGGGACTTTTTATAAAGTCAACCTCACCCCTAATGCTGAGTGGGATTACGATGTGGAGAGCCTGATGTGTGTTTGCATAGGGTGACAAGTTTTTTTTTTTTTTTTTTTCTACAGAAACTTACAATACAAAGGAACATTTCCCAGCGTTCCTTTTATTGTAAGTGAGAACAATATTTAGGTCAGGTCACAGAGTTAATCATATCTGTCTGAGGCATTAGTCCCGAGACAAACAAAAAGCACCAATAAGGGACACAGGAGAAACTAATTGTATTGGTAGCATTGTGTATCTGCTTCAGTGTGTCTGCTTCAATACAAATACTGTATCTTCTGAGTGAATAGCAATTGCAGTTGCTTGTGTGATGATAAAAGTACTGACTGGTGATAATTCACAGCAACGATGAAAAGAAATACTTAAGAATAGCGTGAAAGCCCTTTATAATTTTTTTTACCGGCCCAATTTCATTCACTATTACACACATATGTTCATTTCTGTATGACAGACAGAAGCTGGGTACTGCAAATGCCACTCCAAATGGCAAGTCTAGTGCCTTTATAAAGTAAAAACTAGATAACTGACAATGTGACAGAAAATGTAAAACACGCATGATCCCTTTTCTACTCGTCAAGTTTGATGAATTAAATCGTTGTACAAACTTTGATGCAAAATCAAAATGGTCAAGGATGATTTAAAAACTACGGTGGTTTGACCTATGCGCCTATACATTTTCCCAAGGCTCTCTGAGTTACTCTCATAGCTCATCCCGCGCTGTGCTGTCCAAAGGGGACTGGAGCACATCAGAGTTCTGGGCCTCGGTGCTGATCTTCGCTTGCTCCCGAGTCTTTCCTGAGCGCGCTCTGTCCCAGTCTGTACGGACCTTGTCATTGTCCCACACAGTGGAGGTCTCAGTGTCACTGATGTAGCCTGGGTCGCCCGTATAGTGCGTTGGATACACTAGGAGAGGCTCTGCAGAAAATGCTTTCAGGTCTCTGCTTTCAAACTGTTCCATATAGTCGGACCTGCAGGTAGGAGAAGGCAAGGTCAGGAAAAACCAAAAAGCTTAACTCCAGAGCAGAAGTATATGTTCTGTGTTTGTACTAGGCCAAGCTGAGGTAATCACTCACACAGGGTGTTTATTGAACATGATAGGAAGAAACTCATCCACCGGAAGAATCCTTTTCAGTGGTTCTGCTTTCAAAAGCTTCTCTGCACCCTGTAATGACATCATATAGCCTAGTGTCCAATATGAATAGTCTGCTTCCACTAAGTTGTGTATATTTGGCACCGCTTTCTCGGGGTGATCTATTTGCATTCTCTTCCGACCAATGTAGCTGGAAGACAAAAACAGAGAGAACAGGTGAGATGAAAGTGCAAACTTAGCAGACCCAAGGTAAAGTTAAAAATCGTTAAAGAAGTGCAAACTCACATAAGGTCCCAATCCAGTCCTTCAGCCTTCACCTCGCTCATCAAGTTCATCAAGCGCCGCTTGAAGAAGACCTCAAAGCGCAGATCGTCTTCAATCACAAGGGAGGTGTGCAGGCGTCGCTCCACAATCTAGGACACACATTTGTCAATAAGTCACCAATCTATTTGGTCCACAGACGTTTAAATGCTTGGTTTGTGGGGTTCACCTCTTTCCAGACGTTGAAGTGGGAAAGAAAGCATCCCAGCTCTCCCTTTGTTAGCGGTCTTTCGTGATAAGGATCACTGTATCCAGGGAGCATGTGAATGCCCATTAAATGAATTTCACTAATATTCATTGCTCTGAAATGAAGAGAAATTAGACATAGTAATCAAAATTAAAGAATTAAGTATTAAGGTATTCATTAGAAAGAGGGAACTTACTTTCCATCAACAGCTGCAACGACCTTACAAGTAATCCCCTGCTCGTACAATGCCCTCAGCATACGTTCCTTGCGATCCGTCCGCCTCTGAAGGTTTATCATGAACACCTGCACACAGGCCAACAGCAGAGTCAGTCAATGGAATGGCAGCTTTCTACAGCAGGGGCCGGCTTTCAGCAGAGAAATAGACAGAGGGCCATTTTTGCAGATTCCATCTTCACAACACTCTTTACTCACCTCATCAAAGCCCATTTTGTCAGGTTGTTTTCTAGGAACACGTATGTATTTGGAAGGCATCACTGGGGCATTTCGCACTACATAGTCAGAGGGAAGATGGATGCAGAAATGGTGTAAGCGATATATAGATATAGATAGAGATATAAACTCATGCTGAAAGTTGTAATTAGATGAAGCAGACTCGAAGCCGGTGGAAAACTGGGATTTTGTTGCAAAATTATTGCAATCGGTCTGAATGCAAGCTACTCACCATTGACTTCCAACAGAGAGTGCAAAAAGCTGTCAGCCTCATCTTGCAAAGTATTGTGGGATCGCAGGGGCACAGGGAAGTAACCGTAGGTCTCCTTGTTACAAACAAACATTTGAACATCTGTAGAAAGAGGAAGATGTTTATCTGGAGTGACGGCATTCAGTTTAAAATGGTTACAGCCAAATGTGTACTTCTTAAATCTTTAGTTTGAAGAGCTCAGATTGTAAAATACCTGCCATCCGAGCAGAGAATGCAAACACAATGATGTCATCAAAAGCCCAGCTGTATTCTGGGTGTGGTGGGTGAAAGGCCAGCTGTCTGGATGCCTCTTTCCTGAGGTCTATGAGGAACGTGGAGTGGACCATGGGAACGGCGAAACAGCCCTTGCGCACCTGTTTCCTCATGGGTATGTAGGCAGGGGTCCGCTTATAGTAACCCTGAAGGAGAGTGGATTAACAGGCAAGTTCAGGAGGGGATTTCAGAGTATTTGTTATTACGCACAAGCAGGAACACCAACATTTAGAAACAGTACCTGGGAGGTCATTCCACACCAGAAGTTTGAATATGCCGCACGGGATTCAAGCATCGGAGCGATGATGGTCTTATTCTCTTTCATGAGTTTCCAGAGTACATCGGGATTGGTGAGGAGGTTATCACAATCCGCCAACTTCACCAGGGAGAGAGCACAAACAGGTAAATATGTTTGTGAAGAGCAAATCGTATGAAGATGTGTGCAGCAGAACTCATCCCAACGGTTAAATGCAATACTAAAGTGGCCGAGTGGTAACTGCTGACTAGTAAAAACCCACAGCCTATTTACTGCAGTACTATTTTCTAGCAAGAAAGCTAAGATGTAAGGTTAAGAGCACAAAAGGATTCTGGATGCACTTCACTTCAAATTATACCCCACTAAAACTAGACAATGCGGGTTGGGCTGAGGAATACAAATAGCACAGCGCGTGCACGATGTGCAGTGTTGCATTGAAGGTGGAAGAAGGCCGATGAACTAGAGAAGATAATCTTTAACCCCAAGACAAAAGGTGCAACTGGGTCAACTTTTCAACACCCTGTGTCCTTCTTAAATTACAACTGTGATGGTGCTGCAGACTTGGATCTGTACACATCCTTTTGCTGCCTTAACTGAACGATAAAAATAGCATGGTTTGAAGTACTGGAACTTAAAATAAAACAATTTCAGTGAGCTTTCTTTTCCAACTCTAAAGAGTAGTTTAGTTGACCTACCATAAAGTAGTCTGCCCACATCTCGCGAGCGGACTCCAGGGCTACTTGCCGAAGCTTCATAACATGCTCATAACGGAGATCTGTCCAGTGCTTCGGTCCATCCTCATCTATATAACGTCTACAGAAGATATTGTTTTATAAAACAGATTAATGTGATCAACACTGTGAGGTCTTTGGCAACAAAACACAACAGAATTCATCCGAAAACTCTCGTAAGTGACCCACCTAGGCTCCTCTTTTGGCCTCCACTCCACATAATGGTAAAGGTTCTGAACCTTTACAAGCCAGTCCCGAAGAATTGCCGTGGTGTTGTCCTCATTGTGATCTGTTGCTACCCTGTCAATTCACAACAGAAGTAAATGATCAACTGTGTTCAACATCAGGGTGATTGATGAAAAACAAATAAGGCCAAAAAAGGGAAAACTATGGCTGACTGAAGCACTAGAGCCAGACTGAGTTCAAGCTGAGAGCAGAATTGAAAAGAAAAAAAAAAACAAAAAAAAAACACGGGGCTCAAATAACAATGGTCTTATGTTCACTTTCTGTAAACTCATTGTCTTCACCTGTCTGGACTGACGTAAGCGTTACTGATACCAACGTCACAAACAAAAACCTCTAGCTGGTATCATTTAAGGTGAAAGACGTGTTATATAAAGGAAATGCAACCATTATAGCAACAGCATTAAAAGGAAGAACAACACAGAAGTGAAACTTTGGTCTGCAACAACCAAGAAGAGAAGGAAATGATTGAAGCCAAGTGTGAAGCAAATGAAGCTGAGAGCATGAGATAGCTGCCAGCATGTTCCAGGTATTTCTGCAGAATAATGACATACAGGCAAACGTCATTCTCTCTACCAGAGTGCCTCTGTCAAGGAGGTGACAAATCATAATACTACAGAACACACAACATCATTTCTTCAATCGTTCGTCCTTCATTTCTTGACCATGTAGGTCTAAAGTCTTTATAGATAAAAGTTAACTGCATTTACAGCTAGTTGGTTTATATTTTACTCGTACGGATGACAGCTGGGATTGACCGTCTTGAAATATTTCACACTGATCTGTGAGAACACCGCACATCCTTGCTAAAGCATTTCTTCCCTCAGTTCGTCAAGCTTTGAATTACCCAGATTTTTCCTGTTTGTGTTCGGATAAAACAAATGTTTATCAAAAGCGTAGTTGTGAACTATGTAATACTTCTGGCGTGTCACCTCTGTCTGGTCTAGTGTGCACAGAAAGGCCAGTCTAATTTCAGACACGCAGATGTTAATGACTGCTTACCCAGTTTTGTTTGCGAGGCTTTGGCTTCTCGGCAAACTGCTGCCAAAAGGTCGCAGCGAAACGCACACAAAATGCACTGTTTACAACATCGCACGGTTGTTTGCATTTTCCAGACGTAAGTCAATGTGCTCGCAGTGGACGTTAAAAGACCTAAACTAACCTCACCACAAACATACTCACAGAAGAGCTTTAAAACCGCCAAATGAATCTAACAGATTCACTCGTATAAAGCTCCTCAATAAAGTGAAACTTGTTCATCAGAATGGTGAGTGGGGAGAGGACTAAGGCTTCCAGGCAGTGATGGAAACAACTCAGAGCTGAAGTGTGGGTGGGCTGTTGTATTGTGTTTAGGTAAATATGTGAGAAACACCTTGCTTCCACTTGCTTCACTTTCTTTCAAAGCGTGATAGATGATTACATTCTCAATGTGTGCGACTACTAGACTACTAGAGGGTAGAACGTCTAATTTGTCACCAATCACAGCTTGTAAATGTGTCTGGAAATGGGCCAACAGAAAAAGATGTTTAGTGAACTATGATTCTGTTTAGCCAGGGGTGCATCGTAAGGACAGGCAAACCCAAGCAATTTGGGGCCCTGTGAAAAAAAAAGAAAAAAAAGAGGCCCTCTGATGGCAATCTTTTGGCTAACCTTCTATGGTGCATTGAAAGTACTCTGCAACCTCACCCTAGGGCACCCTTCTATATACACTATGACAGATTTTGCTAGTTTGGACTGGGGGGATTACACATTATGTCTTTGTATGAAAATTACATTCTAGTTTGCATGGGTACCTGTGCATCAAACTAGAATGTAAATTTCATAATCATGCAGCATTAAGAGAGGATATTCCAATGCCCCTAGATAAAGCTATAGGCAAACTGTCCCATGTCATCTTTTTTTTTTTCTTCTCAGCATTCCATGATGAACATGAATCAGTCTTTGCAAAATGTGTGGTTTGTCTATATAAGGATCAAGTAGAGGAATCAATTAGTCCCTTATGATTGAGGCAGTAGTTCGGTGACCTGGCAATGATCGCCATGCAGAGCAGGACATTGCAGGGCTGCTGATGCAGACTGAAGCAACCATAAAAGCTCGACATTCATTCGGGTTCGTTAGATTAGTATTTTAAATTGCACAGCTCCCCTCGTGGCCAAATCACTCCCGTCCCCTCCCCTCCACGTAGACAGATCAATGTAATACAAAGCCACTGGGATGAGCAGCGTCCAGATGTGTAGACCTCTGTCTAAAGAAGCTGTGTCGTATTAAGGTTGTTTTCACATTCACGGGCCAAAATCCCATTTAGCACTTCGATGTGAGTCTGATTGTCGATATCTGAGGGTACTTTTGAAGCTGCAATGCACTCTGCATAACACAACTTGGCTTTCTTCCCAAAGCCATTTTTGTTACCCCGTCGTCAATGCGCCCGTCCACCCCTTTTTACGCTTCCCCCAAATCCACCGAACAATCAGCAACGCATAGTTGTTTTTTTTCTAGGAAGAAACCTTTGCCAAACAAGACCTTTAGACCATGGTTGTGAATAGGTATTAACTTTACTCATTAGCTGCTTAAAAGCTAACAAACTAACATTTTCTGATAACAACTCACCAGAGAGCCATGCGGTCCTTGGGATAGTTAAGGCGCTCTATGGTGCCGAGAAAGTAGGGCAACGAGTGCTCGGAGTTCCTGCAGATGAGGGCGAGAAGAACCCGGGGAGCGAGGAGCGGAGACTCGGGGCTCCAGCGCTCCTCGGCAAAATAAGCCCGAGCTGGACTGCAGCAGGACAGGAGCAAGAGGAGCAGAGCGGCGGGGAGGAGGCCGGAGAGCCCGTGCATGGCGCCAGTAAATGATGGAACATAAAATAATACACAGGTGGACGCGGCTCCTGCTGGGCTACAGAAAAGTTGTCTCTTTCCTTTCCGCGGTCATCGCAGATAGTCAAAGTTTGTGCTGCTTGCAGCTCCTGATGTGACAGCAGTGCGAGGCTTTAAAGGGATGTGCTTACATTTTAAAGGGGATGGGCTACTACAGGCTCCACTGCACAGAAAACACAAAGGGAAATGGTCGGTTCACATTTTATTTTTTAAATCTCGGAAAAGAATCAGTAAGAGCTGTGGATGGTTGACAAGAAAGTTCCAAATGAAAGGCTTGACTCTATTTCATATTTATTTTATTTTAGTATGTGAAACACCAGCAGCCTATAGGCTACCACTATTCAGCACAGTATATTGGCATTGTAACTGGGTCAGGTAATAGACTGTTGTGTGAACATATACAAAGTATTCCGCTTTGATAAATGTTTTCTTTTATGCAAAGGTAATTCCAACGCGTCTCCCACTTCATTTAAAACTTTATTTTTAGTGTATGTGCGCTGAATGTTTCCATATCACGCCAGTATATGTCGCGCAACTGAATGACCGACTGAATCATTAGCTTCTAGTGTCATTGTTCTACACTGTGAACAATAAGCAACACACATTTTGAGCAGAAGCTAAAACCTACTTGAATAAAAGGTACCTTTGGGAAAAAAACACCCTGAGGCGTCAGAAATATCCAAACAATGCAGCATTACAAAGGTTTTTAAATTAGTTTGTTCATTTGTGTATCCCAACCCCTTATCTCTCCTTCGTAGGAATGTAATTCACTATTTTCAGGTCCACGGTGGTGACTTCCTGTCTTTACTAGGTGGACGCTCTACAGTTTGGCCCCTGAGCTGAGTCTTTCCACCTGGATAGTTAAGGAAGCAGCTGCAGGGTCATCAACAAGCCAGAACAGCTCGCCGCTGGTTGGGACAACACGGGCCGCTGGAAACGCGGGACCCTCTCCACCCTCCAGCACTTCCTGCAAAAAGTTCACTGTGTTACTATTAAACAGCATTGTTACGTGGCATTGTTAATGGGTGGTACTTATTTCATCATCTTTTTTAAATTATTTTATCTTCCTTCATATTTGGCTATTTCTTTGCCCACCAGGGTTCCTGTAGAGCCCATCCTATCTCTCCATCCTAGTCTCTATTTAATTGGTATTGGGTGTGGAACTAGTTTAAGATGATTTATTGTGTTGTGGAAATAACAGGTTTTGAAGAAACATGAATTGCGCATGTCCAATAAAAGTCTCTAAACGTTACCTTCAGAACTGGTGCTTTGCTTCCTCCTGTTGATACAAAAGCCACACAGCGGGCAGAGTTCACCACTGGAAAGGTCATGGTCACACGCTGTGGCGGCGGTTTGGGAGAGTCACTGATCGGGGCCACGATCTTCGTGGTCTCCTAAATATGGGGTACACAGACATCCAATCATTTCGCATGTCACTGAAAAGTGCAATGTGAGAACCCTAACTAAAGACTACATTTTAACTTTCAGTTATATATATGGATTGTGAGGTAGATTATCTCACATGCCAGTTACCAGTGATGACAGGAAAGAAAACCACAAAATCCAAGTTGTGTCCAATTCAAAGCCCGTCGATCATCCATACATAGTCAAGAGAGTTATTTCAAAGTACATGACACACATGTACTTGACAACATCGAGAGTAAACCCAGACATGCCTCCATAAATAGTGTTTCAGATGAGGAAACATAGTCCTTATTTCTATAACCAAGAAGTAACATTCACAGAAACATTTGCAGAGGGCCTCAAACCCTGCAGTGTACTGACCAGTGGCAAATTCACAGCCATACCTAAAACAGTTAACATTGTTCAACATGGTTCAACATTAAGGAATGAGCAAAATTACACAACATGGTGCAGAGCAAAATATAAAACATCTGCTCAGAACAAAGCTATAATCCCGTTCACACGCACTGTTTTTCATGAGAATTCAACAGATATTACAGGATTTTAGAGGCGGACAAACAAATTCACAGAAGTAGAGTGCTCACCTCAAGAAGAGGGTGATCTGGGAACAGGGAACAGGTGTGTCCATCAGGCCCCATACCCAGCAGTAACACGTCAAACACGGGTAAGCTGTCATCTGGGAAGGCCTGAGTGTTTCAAAGTGGCAAAACAATACTGGAATTTAACAACCTCTCAGAGGCTGCATGTGAAACTATTTAAAAGCTTGAAACTAATCCTATACCTCTTTTAGTTTGCAGGCATAATCCTCCGCACACTCATTCACTGGCAGAGAGGAGTCGATGGTCAAGATGCTTCTTTCTGGGATGTTGACCTTAGAAAATAAGTGACTCTGGAAAAGAAGAAATGTAGACAGACTTTAATGATCCACAAGGGAAACTGCTCGGTCACAGTAGCTCAATTGCACAAATACGTTAGTAACAAAATAAAAAATAAATAAAATAAAAAATGAGCTCCACTGCCCCTCTATAGAACCAAGTGTA
This sequence comes from Chelon labrosus, assembly GCF_963514085.1. Lineage (NCBI taxonomy): Eukaryota > Metazoa > Chordata > Actinopteri > Mugiliformes > Mugilidae > Chelon > Chelon labrosus. The sequence goes on from NC_140354.1 coordinate 1,597,830, forward strand.
TTAGGACAATATAAATGAATTATTAATCAATCACGATGCTTGCAAAGAAATGTGACTGCACAGGCACCTTGTACAGCCCATAGGTGCTCTCTGGATCATCGAAGGACACCAGCCGCTCGTCGCAGAAAGCAACCACCCACTTGCTGCAGTCCAGCCCTGGCATGGCGAGCAGTTCTTTGCTGAGCATGGACACCAGGCTTCCTCCAGAGAGGCCCAGGGTGAACCTGCCACGAGAGCTGATGGCCTTCTCAGCCCTTGATGTCACCAGTTGGGCCAGCGCTGGACCGAGCTCTGCTGCAGAGGGAAAGACCACGACTCTTTTTCCAGCCATGAGTGCACTGTGTGAGAAGAAATGACAAGGCAGGAGAGAACAAAAATGAAGCAATACAAGGAAGTTAATTGCCAAACAGGTTTGCAAGTCATTGCGACATGTGTGCAAATATAATATATTTAGTTTTCTAATAAATGATGCAAACTTCTTGTATTGGTATTTTAAATGCATTCTTTAAAACTAGTTTGACTAAATGTTGTGTAATTGGACTAGAACTGTTCGAATGAGAGGACCGGAGACTAAGCCACTAACCACAACAGAGTAATGCATTAGGAACCGTCGGACATATAAGGAGGAAGCAGCGCTTATTTCTTGACATCTTTAACCAAGCAATCACGCAGGCGTCCTCACCACAATTATCCCAGCAACGAAGTTCTCTTACTTACAAGTGGGAGTCTCAACAGCAGACTGTCATGAGGATTTTCCGTCGGCGAATGTAATTCGACGCACGACTTCCTGAAACGAAATTTCCCCAGCCAATCACAGTTTGCTAGAGACAGCAGTGCATTCTGGTCAATGTGGTCTTCTACGGAGAATCAGCAACTGCGTAAAAATAGGCTTTAGTTTCTTGACTATCAAGTAAAAAAAGGGACAATAAACAAGTATTCGGGACTTTCGAATAAAACCTGAATTGCTGCTGATGCCAACACAGGACTGTCATATTACAACTCGGGTTTTGTTTAAAGATTGCGATGCTTCCTCCCATCCAGCAGGGGGAGACGCCGTGTCCATTTGCACCCACTTGAGTTTAGGAGAGACACGCGTATCTTGTAGACATGTACACTTAGCTCATCTCGAGTATTACATCGTAAGAGCGTTTTACAGTGACCATTTAGACGCCTTGGCTGCAACAACTCACCTGCGTGCATCCTGCGTGTCTCTGAAACAACAACAACAACAACAAACATGTCGACAGTCTTCTCTTTCCAGGCACAGCTGGTCTCCATCATGGACGCGTTATCCAAAACAGCTGTAATAGAAATAAGCAAACTGGTCGAGATCGAGTCGAAGATGCTGAAAATAGAGATATCTCGAGGGCGGAACGAAATTGCCTCGCTCACAGAGAAACTGCAGTTGATGGAGAAATTGCTTTATATCGCACAGGGGGGCAGGCAGGATGCAGCAGCAGCAGCAGTATGCTCAGCAGCGAGGGACTCTTCAGAAAACGGAATACTGGAGCCTGACAGGACAAGACCTGCCATGAAAAGGTAAGCTTGTTGATCCCTGTGTTTAACCCTGTGTTGTGCAGGCATCATAAATTCACATCCATCACAACCTTTGTTGTCTTCCCCCAGCCGGGTGTATTTAATTTTAGTGTATTGCATCCTAGTGAAAGCCCTTGGGAAAGGTCCTCCTCAGAGATGAGCTGTGTGCATCAAGCGGAAGAGCATGCTGCAACTGCAGTAAGTCATACATTATTATTATAGCGCTATTGCTGTATTGTGCCCTGCATTTGTAACAGGTGCAATTCATATACATTTTTCTCATTAGCTTGTAAACCCACAGAAAGAGCAGCCTGAACTGATAGTGGTGAAGGAAGAGCCGTCAGAGGTGGACAATGTAAACACTGAACAAGGTAGAACAAGTGAAAACACTGAATAATACGTTTGGTTATTAAGTTAGGTTGCACAGCGATGTATAAAATATATGTACAAATACATTTTTGTCAAACTGCTCCTGTTTAAGTATCACCATGTTCATCATTATTTGTGCTTGTGAAATAATGCTCTTAATCAAAATCCCAGAAACACTAGAAGCTAGTTTACAGACTTATTGTGAGACTAGTTTGTGTTCGGCATTCAACTGGGTGATTGGAATCAGTTACCTGAATTTCATGTTTATCTGCTACTAACAGGAAGGGAAGTGGTCACAGAAACCCAGAAGAATCCAGACGTGATGCAGCATCCTAAACCCATGGCAGAACCCCAGCAGCCTCTGTTCACTGACAGCTTTTTGACTCTGCGCTCACAGTCGTCTCTTGCTGAACCTGGGAGGAGGGAAGCACGTTGGACTCCACAGCCTACACCTGCACACACAGACCTGGAGGTTGCAAAGAGTTTGGCTCAGAATGTTGCCTCCCAAAGCTTAAGCGTACTCAGGAATATGAAGCTTCACAACTTGAGGAACTCGGCTGCTAAGAGGTTCGGCTGCTTGCAGTGCGGCAAGAGCTTCCGATGCTTTAGTCAGCTTGAAATACACCAGAGAAGTCACACGGGAGAGAAACCGTTCAGATGCACGCTGTGTGGAAAGCGATATGCGCAAAAAGGGCACCTGTACACACACCAGCGCACACACACCGGAGAGAAGCCATATCGCTGTCCCATTTGTGGCAAAGGCTTTATTCAGAAATGCACACTTGATATGCATCAGCGTACACACACTGGAGAAAAACCATTTGTTTGTGGCAAATGTGGCAAAGGGTTTACGAAGAACTGTAATCTGAAAAAACACCTTGCCGTACATTTAGATGCCAGTTTGAACATATATGGCAGTGAGTCTAGCGCACCGACATTTAGTGGGACATACATAAATGGTACAACTTAAAACCCAAACCACAACCAGCTGTAACACCTCCAGCTCTTTGAGTTAAATAATTTATGGAAATAAAGTTATCTTCGCTTTGCATTTGAACATGTGTCACCTGATTTTTGTCGCCGTTATACTCAAATTAGTTAATCATTTGTTGTTAAATTATTTTTTGCATCTTAACTCTAATTAGGGTAATGTTATAATATGGCAACAAAGTAGTGTTGCAGTTATATGCAATGGCCGCTGGAGGGCATTGAAGAGTACTTTTATAAATACACTAGATGGAAGCATGTCTCCAGTCTCAACAAACTGTCAACATCAAATGAAAAGGGAGCACTAGCTTTTCTAATATGCTCTGTTCCCAGCTGTACCTACATTTACAAGGGTACTATATTATTATAAGGGTATATATTGTAGGGCAGGTAACTGAATAACATGATAAAAAATATTATATTGTCCCAATAATAATAGCAGTTCAATAACTGCATCCACAGTTACATATACAAATATAATAATAAAGTCAGAATAAGGATCTCTGTGATTAACATTAACAGGCAGAAAACTTTAACTCGCTCTCCTCTCCCGATCATAAACCATGGCTGTGTCCGAAATCACTCACTCATTCCTTACTCCCTACATAGGGAAATAAATGTAGTGCACTACATAGTGAACTCAACAGAAAAAAAATCGGACACTTTCGGACACTTCTCTTGGCGCCGGTAATTACGTCATCGCTGTCGCTTAATTAAAACGTACCACAATAACGTTGTCTCACATAATATTTGTCCATCTACTACTGCATTTTTATTAAATTAGAGTCTTTTGGTTCGAAATATTTAATAAAATAAAATATAGAATACTAACATTTGTACACAGTCTCCCGTCCGTTTGCCGTATTTAATTTACTCTCCGCGCCAAGAGAACCTCTGGCAATGCATGATGGGATATCTTGCTCCGGTGAGTGACCATCGGATGGTCACTACATTTCGCGGTGAATTGTGGGATAGATGTAGTGCACTATATAGTGGACACCGGTGGACACTAAACATTCGGACACCACTACAAAATGGCGTGGTCACTATATAGTGCACTATATAGTGGTTAGGGAGTGGTTTCGGACACAGCCCATGTTTCAGCTTCTATAAGTCGTGCTGCATTCATTGGCTCATGGAAAACGGTGGTGCGCGAGCATACATTTTTTTCCCACAATCCCTTGCGGCACAGCAACATCATAAATTTGATTAAACAGAGCAACATTGCTAGGTTGGGAATATTGCCAAAATTTCGAACTACTCAGCTTCCCCGGCGACAATGATGTGCGACAACGCAAGCCGAAGTTTTCGGACGCAACTGGCCTCGATCCTGGAGAAGCTAACAAAGGCGGCTTTGCTTGAAATAGGCAATCTGGCTGATGAATGCTCCTCTGTCCTTCACACCGAGATATCTCTGCACAAGACGGAGAATGAGGCGCTGAAGAAGAGGTGTTACTCTCTGGAGGTCCAGCTGAGAGCGGCGAGGGAGGCGCAGTCCTACCCCGCGCACGACAACAACAGTGTCAGCCGCCGGCACCCTGCAGGTCAGCAATCTGGACGCACGTCTGGAGCTCTCTAGGCTGCTACCAGCATGCCGTCACTATTACATCCACCTTAGCTGGGTTATTCCCATCTCTCTTTTGTTATCTTGGAGTGTACATATTGCTGGCAACTATACATGTCCCCGTTTCTTTTTCTTCTAGGGCACCACCAACTTGCTCCAGCCATTGAGGGAGTTTTTGGAAAGGACTGGTGCATGGACCTGTGGAGAGAAGAGAAACTGCCCTCTCTAAGAAGAGAGCCTGTGGAGACAGATGTGATGACAAGCATGGGAGCACAGGTCAGTGAATCCCAGTTTTTTCGGTTCAGTCTTATGTTGAACTGACTGAGTGACCGTTGTGTTTATGGCCTCTTGTCTCCTCGTAGGGATTTGACATGATGGAGAGGGAACCCGATCTCATCTTTGTCAAGGAGGAGGCATACGATGATCCCATTGGACAGCAGACGGGGCTCAACAATGACAAAAAAAGTATGTGTGGTTTATAAGAAACATTAACAAATGATTGTGATCCTGATGGTGTCTGTGATTTAACTGCATTTATTCTTATTTGGCAGTTGTTGGGATGTTTGAGGAGGACAGCATGCTTCATAGATCTGTTGATGAACTGCAGCTTCACTCGGGGGAATTAAACAACTATCCCATGATGCCTGACAGTCAAATACAACATCGCACACAGGCAACGATTATGGACAAGTTCATTGACGATGCAGCAATGAGCACTCTGATTGACAACACAAATCCTCTTCCAGCCATTGCGGAATACTCGGACTATACGAACAATATCGCCGCAAATGCAACCAAAGAAGCTGCTCAGCCAAAACTTGTGAAGCAAGCGAAACAGTTTGAGTGTTTATTCTGTGGGAAGAAATTCAACTACTTGAGCAGTTTAAAAGACCACATTAGACGACACTCCGGTGAGAAACCGTTCAGCTGCTCAGTGTGCGGGAAGAGGTTTGCTCAGAAAACGTACCTGAAACTGCATCAGCGCGTGCACTCGGGTGAAAAGCCGTACAGCTGTCCAGACTGCGGCAAAAGTTTTTCTCAGAAAAGCTCTCTGAACATACACCTTCGGACGCACACTGGTGAAAAACCTTACAGCTGTGTGGATTGTGGGAAATGTTATGCATACAAGTATGGTTTAAATCACCACCAGTGTTACAATGGACAGGTCAATCTCAGTGCTGCTCAAAGTCGCTCAGCATGTACCAGTATGCCTATATAAACCTCAAACATAGAAAATATTGATTCTATATCAATACATTTTAGTGCCCATCTGGTTAAAAGTACATATGTATGTTTGTGTGTATGCACACATATATGTATATATGTACTGTATATAGACATTGTCATAGATCGGATGAGACACAGTGATTAAAACTACGACAAAACACCTCCTTTTCACACATGCATGTGTAAAATGTTATACATACCTCATATTCAATGGGCAAGGCCGCCCTAGAGAATGCCAAAATAATTATTTTGGGCAGGGCCTCTACACATGTAGCATAAACTTTCAAAACTACCTCTTTGCAACCAAGTAGAGGAACAACGCCACAATAACTACTGCTTTAAGGTTCCCATTTGACATGCCTCATTTCTTTGCATTAAACTGGGCAGAATGTGGAAGCCCTGTCTTTTAAAAACAGAATAGTTTTTGTAGTGTTTGTGTATTTATACTGAACTGATTTTCAGAAATGGTTCTAGTTTTAATGGTGTTAAATAAACACGTGTTGCCAACAAAATATTTTTTTTTTAATTACCTTTTATTTAAACTATTTTAAATGCCTAAATGGAGATTATGTGTACAAAGCACAAATTTTGCCTGTATTAATCCCCTGAACAGACCAAACTGACCTAGCTGAGTGAATCATTCCTGTCCAAGAATGAAATTCTGCTTCTTCCCGTTTCTTCTCAGACCTGCATGCCCTTCACAAAGCCGTCAGATGTGCTTTGGTCTGTTCAAGCTGAACATAACTGCTACTTAAAAAGGAGTTATTTCAAATAAAAGTTTCATCACAGGGTGAACATATGTGTGTTTTATTGTAAAGATGGAATAAGATCACTGAATTACTAAAATAAAAACACAGAAAAAAACATTTTTGTTCCACACCTGACTTTTTTTTGGCATTAAACTATAGATAGTCATTACAAAGACATTAACCACCCTTACACAAAGGTGAGAAGTAGTGCAGGACACATTCTAATAAAGAAAGCTACCGATCTTGCACCTGTCACAGGTTTCAACCGTTAAGTTATTAAGACGTCTTTGCTACAGGCTTTTATCCAACAACCTGACTATTTATGTGAGCCATTAAGTGATGGTTGAGGTTCACCTTTTGCGTAAAGGTCTTCCCACATTTGACACAGCGGAATGGTCTCTCACCAGTGTGGATGCGTAGATGACATTTCAGATTGCCTTTCTGGGTAAACCCTTTCCCACACAAGCTGCACGTGTAGGGTTTCTCTCCTGTGTGAACAACGTAGTGAATCCTCAGAGCCGACGGGTTGGCAAACATCTTCCCACACAGTTCACATGATTTACTGACTCTGTTTGAAGGAACTGGAGGCACGCAGCGGTGTGAGTTTAACTTGTTTCTGTGGGGGAAATGTTGCTTACAAATGTTGCAGAAGTTTGACTTGTGTGACTTCATGTGGTGTGTTAGAGTCCCCTTGTGAAAGAACGACCTGCTACATATTTGGCAAGTAAATTTGTCCTTGTTTCTGCCAGTTTCTACATTAAGCATATTGAAGTCCTCATGTGAATCTTTATCCACGGCAGAACAGATTTCAGTGTTGTCTACTGGTAATGTCTGATGTTTGTCTTGGCTCGGCCCAACTGCTGTGTTTACTGTTGGCTCCTGCTGCCGTTCCTCAACGAATTGTACATCTTCGTCGTCATCATCCTCTTCGATTGGAATGATGTGAGTGCTGAAGGCCTCTCCCATGTCGCTGATGGACACCAGCTGCACAGATGGTTCTTCAGTACCACCTGCTGACATAGCCTGTTCTCCATCCTGGTCAAATGACAGGCTGCAAGTGCTGCCATCGACTGAGAAACCAACCGACAGCTGCTCTGGTTCCTCAGACATGCATTCTTCACGTTCTGTTGCATAAAAGTAAAAGTCACTCATAATGCATATACTAAATCTGCAGTGTGTCTCTTCTCATTCCATTTCTTCTTCCTTCCCTTACCTTCTGTACTTAGTGTTTCATGCTGACTGCTACTGGCAGCATCCTCCACATAACCCTCCTCTTTGATCTCAGTCACAGTGATGTGGTCAGAAAGTGTCGCTACAGACTACAAAACAGAAAAAGTCAAAATGCTAAATTGCATGACTGTGTGACAGAACTGCATTGTCAGCAGTGACTAGAGCTAATATTGTTGTTGGTAAATTAATTACCAACAGTTTTGATAAATGATTCAAACTCAGTGATCAAAAAGATTGTAAATGCATCTCTGATTACCGCTTCTAAATTATGTTTTTGGTTTTTACTTCATAACTTTGTCAATTACAAATCTGAAGTTATTGATGGATCTGATCTGAAAACGTCATGTTGCGTTTTGGAAATTACGCGTCAATAACAACTGAAAGGAGAGCAGCAGGAAGAATGAGATGAATTCATACATCTACAGAAAGCATAAAGGCAACACAAACAAGGGGGGTGACTTCATTATTTACTGATTAGTCAAAAAATAATGACGTTTTAGATGCAGCCCTGTTGCATTTCATTTCATTTTATTCCACAGATTTCAAATCTTGTGTTCTTTATAACTAAAAAAAAAAGAGCACTAGATGAGTTCCTATTCAGTGCAGCTCTACTGCAACACATTTCTACATGAGTGATCTGATGTCCATTATGTTTTTATTTGTTTATTGCTCACATCCATTAAGACATCAAACATTTCATGCACGCTGCTTAACACCTTTTCACCTTAGCAGGAGACTGTGGTGAGTCAGTGAATGTCTGCAGACTGTATGGGTCTCTGTCCTTCCACAGGTCCATGCACCAATCCTTCCCAAAGATCCCCTCTATGGTAAGAGGCTGAGACACTGAGGGGAAATCATATTATAAAAGCAGGAACAACAGAGTAAATACAGAGGCGATGCAAAACAGTTTTTTTGTCTTTACTGTATCTTAGCTGCTGTTACTTTGAAACTAGAGTACCATGAGCTTCCTCGTCTCTCTCAGTTTGTACACCTACGCAGCGATAACTTTTACACAACTTGGGGGCGTCGCCTCTCGCGGCCGTCAGCTCGCTCTCCAGGCTGTTTACTTTCTCGGAAAGGGCCGAATTAGCGAACAGGAGCCGAGACAGCTCCTGTCGCAGCTCAGCCGAGTCTTCGTCCACCAGTTTACAGACCTGACTCAGGGCAGACCTGGCCAACGTCTCCATGATGGACGAGAGCTGGGAGTGAAAGGAAAGGCGGCTCGCCATCGTTGATACTGGCTGAAATAAAACCCTTCGCCAGCAAAGCAAACTATAGTTAAATTTCAAGAAGCAAATTTGTACGCTACTATGAAAAATAAAAACATTAATGTGCGGAGTGCGTAGCTAATTTGAAGTAACGGTTCTGGCATAGCGGGACCCAAATAAACGTTGCAAATGTGACGTGTTTCCGGCGGATGTAACCGGTCACCTGCGTCGTATTACGCTTCCTGGTTAGCATATGACAGCAAGTATCGCTTTATTTTCTCCGCTTAACTGACATAAATGCAAGCAGCTTTCTCTCGTACCAACGACGATTTCTGTACACAGGATCCGGGACAACCGCAGCTGCAAATATGAATCCCGAGAAAGATTTTTCTCCTCTGACGCCCAACATTGTCAGGGCTCTGAATGACAAACTGTACGAGAAGAGGAAAGTCGCAGCTCTGGAAATCGAGAAACTGGTGCGAGAGTTTGTGGCTCAGAACAACTCGACTCAAATCAGGCATGTAATCCAGATTTTGGCCTCGGAGTTTGCCCTCTCCCAGCACCCCCACAGCCGGAAGGGAGGTCTCATTGGACTGGCAGCCTGCTCTATCGCCCTCGGAAAGGACTCAGGTCTGTATCTGAAGGAGCTTATTGAGCCTGTGCTCACGTGTTTTAATGACTCAGACAGCCGCTTGCGCTATTACGCCTGTGAGGCGCTCTATAACATAGTCAAAGTTGCAAGGGGAGCAGTGCTGCCCCACTTCAACCTGCTTTTTGATGGTCTCAGCAAGCTGGCGGCAGATCCGGACCCTAATGTGAAAAGCGGATCTGAACTCCTGGACAGACTGCTGAAAGACATAGTTACAGAAAGCAACTCCTTTGACTTAGTGGCATTTGTTCCCCTGCTGAGAGAGAGAATTTACTCCAATAATCAGTATGCAAGGCAGTTCATAATTTCTTGGATTCATGTTCTGGAGTCTGTGCCAGACATCAACCTGTTAGACTATCTCCCCGAGATACTGGATGGGCTCTTCCAGATCCTGGGGGACAACAGCAAGGAGATCCGTAGGACGTGTGAGGTGGTGTTGGGAGAGTTTCTGAAGGAGATTAAGAAGACACCCTCCAGTGTGAAGTTTGCTGAGATGGCCAACATTCTGGTCATCCACTGTCAGGTTGCAGATGAGACCAAAGTCACAAATGATCTGATCCAGCTGACAGCCATGACATGGATGAGAGAGTTCATCCAGCTTGCAGGTCGCGTGGTTCTCCCCTACTCTTCTGGCATCCTGACTGCGGTGCTGCCATGCCTCTCCTACGATGACAGAAAGAAGAATACCAAAGAAGCGGCCAGTGCTTGTAATCACAGTCTGATGAAACTAGTGACTCCCGAGGATGATGAAGAGGAGGAGGAGGAAAAAAGTGCAAGCACAGGGTCTCCGTCCAGGGAAGATGACAAGCCCAAAATGGACACAGACAGCAACAACATGCTGAATGCATCGCAAGAATCTGTTGGTTTCAGTAACATCAGTTTCTTCACTCCAGCGAGTACTGACAGGCCTCAGGTAACTCTGGACTTAGATGGCATTGTTCAGGTGTTGGACCGCCACCTCCACGACTCCTCCACTGGCATGATGACCCGCATAGCTGTGCTCAAATGGCTTTATCACCTCTACATAAAGACACCACGCAAAATGTTCCGCCACACAGACAGCCTGTTTCCTATGCTGCTGAAAACACTGTCTGATGAGTCGGATGAGGTGATACTGAAAGATCTCGAGGTGCTAGCTGAGATCGCGTCCTCACCTGCCGGCCAGACAGACCAAGCCTCCTCCTGTGACGGCACCGACGGCAAACTGGAGCTCAAGGTGCCAGAGGCTGCCAAAGTAGGACAGCAGCCCAGCACAGTTTCCAAAGCAGTGGACTCCTCCCCATCCACTCCTAGCATGAACTCTTATTTTTATAAGTTCATGATCAACCTGTTGAGGCGTTTCAGTTTGGAGAGGAAGCTTCTGGAGAACAGGGGAGCATTCATTATCAGACAGTTGTGTCTGTTACTTCATGCAGAGAACATCTTCCATTCCATGGCTGACATTCTGCTGAAGGAAGAGGACCTTAAATTTGCCTCCACCATGGTTCAGACACTAAACACCATCTTGCTCACCTCTGCTGAACTATTCCAGTTGCGCAACCAGCTTAAAGACCTCCGCACTCAGGAGAGCTGTGCTTTATTTTGCTGCCTGTATCGTTCCTGGTGCCACAACCCTGTGGCCACTGTGTCACTCTGTTTCCTCACCCAGAACTACAAGCATGCGTATGATCTAATCCAGAAGTTTGGAAATCTGGAGGTGACAGTGGACTTCCTGATGGAGGTCGACAAGCTGGTTCAGCTCATTGAAAGCCCCATTTTTACCTACCTTCGTTTACAGCTCCTAGATGTGGAGAACAACCCATACCTGATAAAAGCACTGTACGGTCTGCTGATGCTGCTGCCGCAAAGCCAGGCCTTCCAGCTGCTCTCCCACCGGCTGAGGTGTGTCCCCAACCCAGAGCTCATGAGAACTATTGATGAATCCAAGTATATGGATGCTAAACAGCAGGTGGCTTCGAAGCGGGCTACTCATATTCAGATTAATTACAATGAGCTGCTCCAGCATTTCGACCGAGTCCAGAGTAAACACCTGGAGGTCAGACACCAGCGCTCTGGACGTGCCTCTGATCATCCTGATAGGAAGCTGATGTGAAGTCATTGTGCCATTATGACCTCAGGTCATTGAGTGTGAAGAGAGTGAAAGAAAAATGTCAAGGACAGGAATAATATAGTTATGCTGGAGAAGATTGTTAAATGTTAATGAAGCCAAACAGTATTAAATATAATTGTTTTTGTCTGAGAAACACTGGGTATACACTGGCAAAAACAGATGATATGTTATTATTTTTCCTTATTATGAAGAGAATGTTTAGGTAATAATGGACATTTTAAACAGAAATAATATAATATATAATTCATTCGTTATGGAGATTGCACATAAAATCTTACATCTCATGTCTAGTTCTAGTTACAGTTAAGCCATATCCAGAGTTTCCATCATGCCCTATCAGCAGATTTTACAGCAAAATTAAATGTGTTTCAGGAACTCATGTGCTGTTCTGTAGTTAGAGTTACACAGCATGCTCTATTCATTTAATTTCAATGTGAACCATTTTTATTTTTATGGTGTACCCTTTTTGCATGCATTCAGATTTGCCTTAATCTCTTGTCAGCTGGGAAAAATATCTCACATGCAGAGTGCTGACTCAGCTGAGATTTTAAACTTTGCAAGGCATTGATAACTAAACACTCACTGATTCTCTGTTCTGTTGTTATACCTCTTTTATATATTATTAACTTACACCTTAAGCTTTTAATTCCATTTTTCTCTTAAGGGTATCAGCTGAAATGTCATTTTTATTGGTTCATTGTCTGTTTATCCTGAATATTATGTACTTATGTTTTGCACTCTTGTCATTCCTATATGAAAATCAATAAAGTGGACCATGTGATTAAAAACATTTTTTCTTCATAGACATAAAAAATAGAGATAATTAAATACTGGTTTAAAAGTGCAGAAAAAGCAGTCACATACTCCATCTAATGATCATTTTCTTCTGAGTTACATCCTGCATGTTTTAGAATATAGTGTAATTTTTTACAGCTCATTAACCCTCAAACTAAAACTGTAGGCCCTTAGCAAATCAGAAGTTGAAGTTTGAAGTTTTTTAAATAAGATATAAAATTACATGTTTGATGTATTTAAATGCTTCTAAATTGCAGACTTAATGTTTGTACTTCATTGAAAGTCAAACAAGAAAAAAAAAACAAGAAAGAGCTACAAAATACATTTAAACCAATTTAAATACATTTTAGAATATCACAAGATTACATATCTTCATGATTAAATGCTGTAGGACCCATATTACAGCTCACATATCTCTTTATTCTGCTTCTTTCCAGGGTGAAATGTGCTTACCAAATGTACTTCACCATTATAGGGAATATTATGCTCTTACTATCTCATCATAAACTCATCAGTCTTCTTTGAATTTCACAAACAGAGGTGTGGATGAGTCCTGCTGTGCTATGTGTAGAGATACCTTCCTGGCTCCTGTGGTCCTCTGCTACATCCACTGTGGCCATAGCTAATCAGTGTTTGGACTCAAAACAATGGAGCAGTTCTGGATACAATATGGTACTCAAGAGTGTTTTCTCCTCTGTGTTGTGGGTTGGAGTCTGTCTGCCGCAGAACAGGCCAGCACATGAATCACAACGATAGGATCAGGTTTTGAGCAGGAAGTGCTGGTGGTAAGTAAGGTTTGAAGGCATTCCAGTTAAACTGCCAACTGTCTCTGATGAGTCACAACAGTTCTGGAGGCACGAGGGAGACCTACACATTATTATTCGGGTGGTCATAATGTTATGCCTGATTGGCGTAGTTATGGGTTGCTGTGATGTCTTGCTATGGATATAAAATATATATATATATATATATTGAACTGGTAATAGTCTTATTCAGTAGTCGTATTTATATAGTGTTTTTCTATCGGTACTAAAAAGCTATTTTCAGTCACACTAGTGTCTAACACTGGGAGCAACTTTGGGTTCAGTGTCTTGTTCAAGGACTGCATATGGTCCATATACTTAGGATTGAACTATTAACCTTCTAGTTCCATGATCTTACTCAAATAGTGTTTTCTAATGGCCGGATCATGTTACTTGTGCTCTCTATATCACAGTACAAACAAAATCAGTACTGTTAAATAACATACATTGTAAATGACCAAAAGTATTAGTAAATTTTTACCAGAAGCATTATTTGATATGTGTCAGCTCCTAAAATCCTAATGCCTAGAGCTAACTTGTCAGTGAAGAATATGTTCCAGTGGTCACTGTCTATTTGCTTCTGTCTATTTATATGCTCCCCCTGAGTCTTATTTTGGACACTGTTTCTCAGTCAACTCTTTCATTACACCGTGATTGGTGGTTTTCACAGACGTCTCATGTAACTAGAGGGGATCATGACTTAACTGTAATCAAAACATTAGTAATTCTATCTCCACCTTAATTCTCTTGTGTTATCCTTGGGTTTATTATTTGCACTGATCTCCACCGTCTCTTGAATGTTAAGTGACGTTAGTTTTATTCTGAGGGGTGGTGTTTATTTGAGAATTTGCAATGTGCATGCTCAACACAACACAAGATATCATGGCATATGCCTTTGGGAGATGAGGCCTTAACACTTGTTTCTGAGGGTTAAGATGAGTTAGCCTTCCAGAGCCGTGGGAGGGGCATTGGGTTCTGCCATATCTTCTAAGCACTGTGAAGCAGAATGGCCACCAGGCGTGCTCATATTGAGGATGACCTCTCCTGTCCAATTTGTGGACATATTCTCAGTCAGCCAGTTGTCCTGACTTGCAAACATAGATTCTGTAAAGCCTGTCTGCGAGACAACTGGGACACACAAGGAGGTAGGGATTCACACTACTGTCCTCTGTGCTGGCACCGTTCCTCCATGGATCAAATAGTGGTGAGCACTGTGCTAGAGAAGGCCTGTGAATCCTTCAGGGAAGACAGAAGCAATAATGACCCGGAGGCTTGTAAAGAGCATGGAGAAAAGCTCACACTTTTCTGCGTGGAGGACTTGGAGCCAATTTGCGGTGTGTGTGGAAAAGCAGCTGCGCACACTGGGCACAGGCTCTATCCCATTGGGGAAGGCGCTCATGACTGTAAGGTAGGCATGTTAAAGGCTGTTTCACATTCGAAGGACATTTCTCTTGTCGACTGCAAGGGCTGCTTGGGAAATATTGCATTACTCAAATCGTTTTCCTTTGTTTTATTAGCAGTGATTGCAGCCGGAACGAATGATGAAATGTTTGTTGAAATATCTGTCACAGTGTTGGAATGGTGAACTACATGTATGTCTTCACAGACTAGAATCTAATGTCAACTAGAGCAAGGTTGAGCCTTCACAGTTTAAATGTGATGATTTACTTAATATGAAAATAATAAAAAGTGATTAGTTTCTCTGTTTATTTAAGTTAGTCTACCGTTTAAATCTCAAATGTTACTCATCATTTCATAAACTGAGGTAGTGCCACGATGGAAGTGGACATCGTTTAAATTTAAAGCTCGCCAACATTGTGAAACGACATTTAATGATGACATTGTTTATTGTGTTTTTTATTGTTTTTCCCCTACTTTAACAACCCTCTAAGCCTGATATGTTGATATGTCAGAATGTGTGAAGGCTTTTCGGTAGAGTTCATGAACATTCTAAATATAGATTTATATATTTGGTTCGCTGCTGGGCTCCTGACAGGACTGAAACTCGACTCCTACCAGGTTTCTGTGACACTACTTACTCTACTCCTGACCTCCTCTGCCCCCTCTCGAAGCCAGGGAACCTCGAGCAGTAATATGAAATAAATCTACCGGATGCCAAATTGCATCCCCGTCTTGAACTACACAAGATTAATTGTGCTTATGTTACCAGGGTAATTCACCCCCCTCCTTAGATTTGTCCCTCCAATTTGACGTTGCGATATTGTGAAGCTTTGGATTTACATGGAATGTTGCCACTGAAGAGTATGTGGCAGCTGAAAGCCCCACGTTGCGCTGGCAGCTTGGCCGTCCGCCATACTGACCTTGTTTTTAAGAGCTGTCCTGTCAATGACTTTTTAGGAGGAACTGAAGAGTGCACTCTTGCCTTTGAAAGAGAAGCTGCAGCTATACAAGAAAGCAAAAATGGCCTGTGAGGAAATGGCAGAACATGTCAAGGTACTGTCAAACCTATCACGGACAAAGGTTACTTTAAACATACCAAAGAGGCCGGGTGCAATGATTCTACATCAATCCTATCTCTTTCCAGAACCAAGCTGAGCATACTGAAACACAGATCAAACAGGAATTCGAAGCCCTTCACCATTTTCTGAAAGAGCAGGAGGCTTCGAGACTCTCTGCTTTGAAGGCCGAGGAGGAACAGAAGAACATGATGATTAACCAGAAAATTGAGGAGATGACCAATGAAATGACATCTCTTTCCAACACCATCAGACTAGTGGAACAGGATATGCAAGTCCAAGATGTCAAATTTCTTAAGGTAGTTTTGACAATTTAAATAACATAATTCGAATTTGTCGTGCACTGTTATGCACATAATTTGATGAATGTTGTTTTCCAATTTGTTTTTTAGAATTACAAAGACACAATAAGGAGGTAAGTGTTACCAAATCTAGTATTCAGTGCAGCTTATTGTTGGTGTAATATGGCTTTGCAGACACAGCTGTCAAAACTGAGTGCTGAAATATCTTCTCAGGACCTGGCGAACTGCTCTTGATCCACAAATGATTTCTGGTGCTCTCATTGATGTGGCCAAGCACTTGGGCTCTCTGAAATATAAAGTGTGGGAGAAGATGAAGAGTATAGTTAAATATAGTGAGTTTCTCAGAAAAGATCATTATGTGATACTGGTCTTTCATTTTCCTGTGACTTCAGTAACATCCAACTTGTTTCCCCCCTCCAAGATCCTGTGATTCTGGATCCCAACACAGCAGCTAGCTGCTTCATCATCTCTGAGGACCTAACAGTTGTGCACAACTCCACCCAAATTTTCAAGGTACCAGACAACCCAGAGCGCTTTGACATTAGTGCCGAGATGCTGGGTGCTGAGGGCTACTCCTCTGGACGCCATAGCTGGGATGTGGAGGTGAATGACAACACCTACTGGGTGGTGGGAGTAGCCAGCGAGTCCATCAACAGGAAGGGTAAGCATGTGTTAACGCCAGCAGAGGGATTCTGGACTATAAGGTTTCGCAATGGAGAACACAAGGCCTGCACAGCGCCATGGGAGCCACTCAAAATGGCCAAGAAGCCGGACGTGATAAGAGTGGTTTTAGACATGGACCGCTGCAAGGTGGCCTTTTACAGCCCTGGAGAGAGAACACCTCTCTACACCTTCACAGATGTCGTCACACCCAGAGCCTTTCCCTACTTTTGCACAGCTTGCAAAGAGGTTCCACTGAAAATCCTACCCACGAGTATATGTCTTTCAGTGGACCGCTAATTCACCTCTATGATACACTCCACAGATTGTTGTATAAAAATCCAATGAAAAAGAAATTTAGTGTTTGTGAAGATTTGATCTTTTTGTCTTTTGCAAGAGAAAATTATGGGCATGCATGGTCAAGTTACACCAGTAGATTATTGCTTCTGAGGTGTTTTTGATGAATGACGTGAAACACAAATTTTAAAATATTTTATTTGAGTTACAACAAAACAGATGTAGGATTGCAAATGTTTTCACAGTCTTGAAACGCTCATATATTAACCTACACTAAATAAAAGATAAAATTAGATAAAATTTATTACATAAAATGACAGCCAATAATGTTGGACTCAGCTTTGCAGGAAACATAGTCACTACTGTGAATTCCACAATCATTTGAGCTCCTTTCCAAAAAAAACAAAAAGCAGTTAAAAATGGAATTTTAAGTTTTATAGAAGGCACATAGAGTAATAATATTTGTGCATCTGCAAACCAGTGTCATTGTTCATAGATTCCAACCTGACGAGTAGAGTTAGTTTTTCATTGAATCAAAAGTGTCAACATCCTATGGTTAATGTTTGAACTAGTAGCCACCTATGCTGAATGTTTAAGTATGGTCTCTGCCTCACTGAAACACACATTAGTAACAATAGTATTGTTTAAACTTACAGCTTATTTCACAAAGAGGTACATACCTGTTACCAGGTTTGACTTGATACTACCATTTCTCTCCTAACCACATTATTGTAACATGTATTCTACAGAGATATTTTGTGCGGTGATGCTCGAAGGCTTTATGAGGTGTTCATTTAAAATGGAAAGTAAGCTATTAAAAGGGAATTAATGCCCTCACATCATGTCCTAGTGTGTTACGTAAACAGTGTTAAAACATCATCTGTAACAGTACTCCGTCTCTGTAAGTAGTCCTTTTAATTATTTTCCCTGAAAGGTTAAAATCCAGCCAGTAGTGCGCCGAGACTGAATATTGCAGGCCCCACTCTATGCATAACTTACCCTCTCAACAGTAACCGTTTAACAGTGGCGCCCTGACCTGCCTTGTTATGACCTACACGTCATAGGGACATTCTTCCCTCCGTTATAGTGTTGTATAACTCCTCGTCCACTGCATCATAACGTCCAGCTCTCGTGTTCAGAAAGTAGATCTGGTCAGTTGTGAGTCGTGGGTCATATCCCTCCCTCTGTAGCCTGGTTTTCTGGATTTTAAATGTACCTACACAGGAATGTTGAGACACATAAAGTACATTATAATTTATTAATTGGACATAATCAGTGGTGGTTGACATTTTTGAACTAAGGAGAGGTACAAGGACAGTTTACCTGTAGTGTCTACCTCTGGGGAGATTCGCAGGAACACAGGGCGAGCATATGGAGGAAGAACTCGCTGGATTTCCTGCAAGAAACTGTTGCAGTCAAAACTCCCTCCAGGGGCTGCTATGGCAGCCATGCCTGCCTTACCTTCCACGCCTGGTAAGAGACAAACAAACGTTATGATTGAAGTCAGAGGCAATACAAATTAAAGGGAAACTACAGATAAGATCCCAATGGGTGCTACAGAGAGTTAAGCATACAAGGTCAACCATCACCTGGCACTGTCACTCCATACACAGCGACATCAGTTTGACTCAGAACATTGCTAAGTATGCCCTCCACTTCAGTGGTGGAGACGTTTTCCCCTCTCCAGCGGAAGGTGTCCCCGCTGCGGTCACGGAAGTACATGTAGCCCAGATCATCCATCACGAGTACATCACCTTAGATAGACAGAAAGCTGATTTACTTCCAGTTTTGAGTAAGAGGAAAAAAAAAACAAAACCAAACTTCATTTCTAGTATGGCGTATGGAGAAGCAATCATAGCACTGAAATAAGGAGTTTGTCAATTTAACTGACTTCATTTAAATTTTTTAAAATAAGAACTGAGTGAACTGAGTGAATATAAATGAGGATTTAGAGAAAATAAAAATAAGTAGTAACCTGACAAATACGCAGAATCATTTTTCTTGAAGACATTGTGAGCGATCTTCTTCTTTGTAGCATCCTGGTTAGCATAGCCATCGAAACGGCGCAATGGGTCCTGCTGATTGATGCGACCTACCAGAAGCCCGGGCTCACCTGCAAACAACGGAGGTGTCTCACTCTGTGCTTTCAGAAATTCTATATTGTTAAAAGTCAGAAACTATATTAAAAAACATATTAATGCAATGCAACAATTCATTACCAGGACGGCAAGGCACACAGAGGCCCCGGGTGTCCCGAACAAGCTCCATGGTGTCCTCATCAACCCTAAACAGACGGATCGGGTACACGTTGGGGAGAATGCGACTGTTGAATCCACAAGCTCCCACCTGGAAAGATAGAAGTAGCTAAACTCAAATTCAATTCATATTTAATGAGTGAAGACACAAGAAACACCGTGATTACTGACCTTGCCATCCATGTTAGCAATGCTGCAGTTGCACTCAGTCGCTCCGTAGAACTCGCCGATCTGCGCCACCCCGAAACGCTCTGTGAAGGCTTCCCACACACTGGGGCGTAGTCCGTTTCCCACTGCCAGTCGGACTTTGTGACCCTTCTCAGACGGCCGCACAGGCTGAGACAGAAGGTAGCGGCAGATTTCCCCAATATATTGCACCACCTACAAAAGGGAGAGAAATATTGACATTGTTTCAGTATGTGGTCAAAAGTATCATTTTTTAGCTACCTTAACAAAATGCAGGAATATGTTCTTACAGTGCAGTTGTGCTTGATACAATCTTCCCAGAAGCGGCTGGCAGAGAATTTCCTCTTTACCACCACAGTGAGGCCATGGAGCAAACACTGACCGACACCAATAATATTGCCTGGCAAGAAGAGAAAGCTTGTATTTAGGATTATCAAATCTAGATATAAATTTGTATTCATGGTACTCTAGAGGCTTGTATCACATACCTGCTGAGTGATAGAGAGGCAAGCAATCATAGATAATGTCATCAGGGTGCATCCGAAAGGCAAAATACCCAAAAGCAGCAATTCTGTAGTAGCTGTTACAGGAAAACAGGAAAGATTTTGAGACATCCATCATTAATAAAGTAGCTACTATAGCAACTCTGGAGAGCGGCTGGTTGTTCAAGAAAACATACCGACTGTGCACCACAATGGCAGCCTTGGGCAGCCCCGTTGTCCCGGAGGTATAAATATAAAATAGGCGATCTGCAGAAGAGAATACAGTAGAGCATTGCAATTTTAAGATACACACTTGCCTTCACAGAGGTGCATTTATTGCTAGAATCCCATTCATGAACCCAGAACTAGAAATTAAATGTAAAGCCTATAAAAACTAGAGAAATTGATATTTAAATAACTAATTCATATGAAGTATCCCATAGAGTCAGAGTTAAGTTTGTTGGGATATAAGGTACCCACCATTCATGCCCTTGGAGGGAACACAAGGTGATGGGGGGTGTTTAGATGCCGTGGCTAAAATTGGGTCCAGAGGGTGAGCTCCCAGGCCGGCCAGATGTTCTGCACTGAGGTCTCCTGTGCAAAATCGTACCATGGACTGGCTGATGGCGGAATTGACCTCCATCATGGCTGACATTCAGAACCGGAAAGAGAGTTAGCATTAGAATACATACAATACTATTAATACATATCTAATATTTTGCATACATATTAATACCTTCTGCAACAACAAGACTTCATTAAGGGCTCTTTTTGCATACAAGGTCAAACAAATGCTCATTTCGCTTGTGAAGCCATACGATGATTTCTATAAAACTGAGAACACTTCAATTCTTCATAGATATAAAGACTAGACCACAAAGACAAAGGAGTTAAGTGTTTGTGTTGTGTCAAAGTATTTCAGTGGCAATGTGACCACCAACAGCAGGCCCGACCACATGACATGTTGGAGACACAGTCACTGATACAGTTTACTTACTACACACGGACTGAATATTAACAATGTGACACCACACATAGTGTCGACCACTGAATATGATATAACAGATCATTTATTAAACACTGCATTTGTAACGGAGATTGTAAGAATTTATCTGAGAAGACATAATGATCTATTTTTTTTTAATTATTTGCTGAAGTAAGCCATCCTATAACACTGAATTTTACAACAAACTACTCCACTTAAACAGAATTAAGCCATTAGGGCTGCAAGGACTCAAAATCACTGAATAAGTTGATAAGGTACATAGATCAAAGTCCTTGGAATACAGTGATAAATCACAATGCTTATGCTCTTGGCAAATACTGGGATGCTGATAATCGCTCTTTATCTGAAAATCCTGACCTGAATGTCAAAAGTGTGGTAGAAGGAGACTTAATAAAATGGTGCGAGCGAACATGTCAGCAGAGAACATATTCTGGCTTTCCGACATCAAAACGACAAGACTGCAGCATGAGCATTTGGACTATTACAGTGAGTTATCTCTGATATTTGGTTTCCGGTCAGTGCTTGGGATTTATCTGTTGTGTTTCAGACAAGAATTGAAAAAGACTCTCTGGAGCAGATGATAGGGCAACGCTGCTCTCTACTGCATGTCTACGTTGTAAGCAGTTTGTTTATGTGCATATGCACCTATAAAACTAAATGATGCAGCATTGCATTAATGTTATGCTTGCAGATAGATAATACAGACGCATTTCCATTTGCAATCAACACTAACTACCGAAGACAAATCAAACTTACCACTATCCATGTTAATTAATGGCAGAATATAGTAGGCTACGCCACTCACTTTTCTTGTTAAGCCTGCACTGCAGAAATCTTTTGTGATGAACAGCATTCATAGATTTTACTAAAAAATATGCTATGATGATTTCCCTTGGGATAAATAAAGTATATATCTATCTATTAAAATGAAATGGTTATTTACATATTTACATTCACACATTCTTACCCTCAGCAAGTTCAGATCCGAACACAATAGCCCGTGACCCTGATACCCCGATACAGTGCAGAAGGGGATCACAGCGGAGGCTGAAGTTGATGAGCGCGGCTTCCACCCCGACTTTCGCCAAGCCCAGCCAAAGTGCCACCTGCAATGGTCTGCTTTCCATGAAGAGGGCCACCACGTCTCCAGAGACCCATCCTTGACCTCTGGCCCAGTGGGCCACTCCATTAGAAATCTGATCCAGCTGTGAAAAGGTCCATGTTTCCCCTGTGGCCTCATAGATCAGTGCTGGTTTATTTGGGTAGAGTTTTACAGTTTGGGCAAAAATGGAGGGAATATTGCTTCCGTAGCGCACATAACGCCATAAAGCCAGCTTCACTCTCAACAGTACATACAGACCACTGGTGAGCGTAGGGGAGAAAATAAAAACAGATCTAAGTAAAAGGCTGTACACCAATAAGCACTGAGGCTTTATTCGTACACATTACTTACGTTAGGTCTCTCTTTGCAGTGCGTGCTGCAATGTAGAAGTATTTCCAACTTCTTGTTCCCAGATATACCCCAATGCCAGCTGCCAAACTCCAGGACCAGGACACCCCGAAGAGACGGAACAGTCCCAAGGACCCCAGAGAGGCTGAGACACTTGCCGCATTGTGCATCCTTGTCACGGAGTAAAAGAAGGATGGGCTTTTTACTAGAGAATGGGCTAAAGCTTGCCTTGGGTCCTCTCAAGGGGCCGGCGTACTGCAGTGGAGGCTGGTACACACAAAAAACGGTTTTTTTAGGTAGCAGCTAACCATCACATAAAAGCCCTCACTAAAATTACCACATTTAAATAGTTTAGCGTACTTAAACACACGCCACTCACAGTTACACACTGATGAAACCGGAAATTTTGCCCACTACTCACCTATGAGCCAATAGACTGAGGCGATGTCACCTTTCACCCGATAACCCGACACAACTTGTAACTGAATTTCTTTGGCGGAAACTTATCGTGTATTCAAATCGTCCTCCGGATGACGGCGAATTCGAGAAGGTCCACAATGAATCGTTTTCATAGACAGCAGTAGTTTTTAAGTGTTACACCAGTTTTACAGTTCGTCAGCGCGGTTAATTAGTTAAGAATACATTCAAATTATATTTGGGAATAGGACAAACGTACGTTGGCGAATCCCATAGGCTTGCATCTACGAGGGAGAGTTTCAGATGTGTCCTCGAAGTGGTAGCAGTGACTAAAAAGTGAATGAGAGCGATGAAACGCAGAGTGAATCGAGCGACTTTCAGTACTCCATGTTGAATAGAGTCACTGCCAAAGAAGCACCGCCCACCACGGATGCGAACCATCTCCAGTAGCTCAGCCATTGGTCAAACTCGGAGTCCGTTAAGCTCTTCTCAATTCTGATTGGACAGAGTTAGCTCCACCCAATTGTCCAACCACAGGATTTGCAGGTGGCTGCTATTGATGAAATAACACCGGTACGGACTGCTAACTATATGTTGTGAAATGTAGTGAAAAGTCTGTTGCCATCGCTCATTCACACCGCACCTTGTGGGCAAAGTGATTGCTAAATATTGACTTAAACAAGTCCTGTGGAAAATAACACAATGTACGTTTTTAAGAGAAAAGTTTATTTCTGATCATTAGCGAAAACTTCAAGAGAAACATGGTCACTGCAGACTGAAGGCTTGTATCTTGTGTATGAACAGTTCACTGTGGATCTCCGTGAACAGCGACGACGGCAAACTCTGGAAAGCACTGCCCTCCTGAGTAAGATGTAAACCCAAGGGTCTAAAATCTGATTCCAGGAGGCTATACGTAAGGGCAGAAGAAAAAAACCCTTTTTCACAGCCAAATCCCCTATTTGGCTGAGCTGCGCCACAAGAATGCGAATCTGTAGTGAAGGAGAAATATTATTACTCACAAGGTGTAACTGATTTACTAATGTAATCTAATTTCTAAAACTGTATTCTCAAATAGATCTGACCACTGAAACTATTCTAGTGACAAATTCTTCACACCATACAGGTAGTACTTACAAGAAAGGGACCCCAGCAGACACAGGACACCACGGTGACCATTGCCAGCTGCGCCAACACCTCAACATCCAACGAACAAAATGAAGAGGAAGATGATGCTGATGATCCACGATGACTTCTGCGAGCTCCAGGTTGTGTTTTAGAGTTGTGTGACTTTATTCTGCTTTGCAGCAATGCTAGACCACTCAGGATGTTGCAGAGCACGGAAATAATGAGTGCAATGAGACCCAGACATGAGAAGGCCAGAGCAAGACTAATGTCTGCTGTAGTCTGTGAACCATGGACAGGCAAGAAACACCATGTGCCCGGAAACTGGGTTATATACGTCCCCACTTTAAAAAAAGGCAGAACTGCCAGAGCAAAAGCAAGAGAGGAGAAAATAAATACAACTCGCCACATATGAGCCACTGTAATAGTAGAAGCATGAAAAAAGGGCTGAGTGATTGCCACACAGCGCTCTATTGCCAAGGCGCAGCCGAACAGCAAAGGGCATAAACCAAAAAAAATCATACATGCTCCAAAGACATTACAGAATTGAGGGGTGGGCTTTATGCTATAGCTCTGCTTGATGTGTAGATCCAGTGCAAAGGCACCAGGGATTACATGACCTCCCAGGTCAGCCAAAAGCAAAGCCACCGTTAGTAGTAGAAACGGTGTTTTGAACTGGTGGCGGAATCTAACACGGGACTTAGCCAGGATGCCCAGAGCAGTGAGGTTGGAGACGGTGCCAAATATCATAGTGATGCAGGACATCACTAAACCTCGAGGCTGAATGAGTTTCGAGGTGGTATTGTTCAGCCATGGGTGATCAGAGGAGTTGATCGTCCGATTCTCGTAGAGGATGGGCGGTGTAGATGATGGAGAAAGTAAAGTCGTGAGTAAAGATGTTGTCATCGCCTCCAGTGTCATCTATAAAGAATTACAAGACAACGTTTAAATAAATGCAGGCAATAATGAAGAGGATCAGATAAGAGTTTTTTGTTTAGTGAGTTGTGGTTTGGAAATATAAGGAACTGATGTAATTTTGACGTGTTTTGCACAACAAGGTGTCAGACTGTTTTTCTTCAGATTTCTCCTTTACCATGTATCCTCTTTACACATTTGTTATTTACCCTCTCTTCGAGACCTCGACATGTCTGTTCAACAATCTCCGTCACAGTGCCTGACTTTTTGTCTGTCTTTAAGCCAGGGAGAGCGTTGTTTAAACATTCCAATAACTTTTCATCAGAGAGACTGTGGTGGAGAGGGCAGACAGCTACAGATTCCTGGGACTGCAGGTCACATCTGACCTGAGTTGGACTCTCAACACCACAGCCACAGTAAAAAAAAAAAGCCCAGCAAAGGCTCTATTTCATCAGGCTGCTCAGGAAAGCTGGTCTGAACCATCGCCCTCTCACCCAGGCCTACAGAGGGCTGATAGAGACCATCCTCACCACAGGCATCACTGTCTGGTATGGCAACACTACACAGGCAGAGAGGAAGGCTCTCCAAAGAGTCATAAAGACCGCGGAGAGGATTATAGGAACAGAACTTTCTTCCATGGACTGTTTGTACGTGCAGCGCTGTAGGAAACGAGCAGAGGGAATCATCAGAGACTCACTCCACCCAGCTCACTCTCTGCTCAGACACAAACACTGCACGTACAACCTGAGACACAGCAGAGCGGACAGTGTCATCACACATAGAACTCGCTTTTTCAACAGCCTCTTCCCTGCCACAGTTAGACTGATGGCAAAACAAAACTACTGAACTTGTGTAAAAATAACCAAACCCTACCACACGTTATTAACATATGCAATAGTTGATTTATTATTATCTGTGAACTAGGATGACGTGCCATATCCACAATGTGCAATTTCCTGATCAACGTGTAGTTCTCTGATAAATGTCCAATAGTCTATCAGTGCAATATTCCTAATACTCTCTCTCTGCCTCTCTCTCTCTAATGTTGTATAATGTTTCTATATTTTGTATTTATATTTTTCTTACTATAGTGCCTCATTTCCTAACGTTGTATAGAGATTTCGATATTTTATACTTCTTAATTTAAGTTTCTTTCTTACTACCTAAACTGTTGACTATGAGAGCCCTGCACAAGATTTCCAATATGCCTGGATTGTTGTTATGCACAAATGGCCAATAGAGAACCTTGAACCTTGAACGTTGAACCTTGATAACTTAGAGTCATTCTCCTGGCTAATTCAATTTAGCTGAGAACCAAACTTTGAGAGAAATCAGTCTCAGTTGTAATTTGAGATATATTTGGCGCAACAGTCTTTGTTTTCATATTCGGTATTTGATGTCGTTAGACTTTAACTGTCAAGGTGTGTCTGTTTTGCAGAAGCATGTTTTGACCTACAGCGAAACAATCACCAGACTAACTACTCATTCACTCACTCAAAAAGGTGCCAGGAAAAATAAGAGATCGAAACTTGGATCTGGTTGTCTCTTTTTCGATGCACAGGTAACTCACATTTCTGCATTTCTTTCTGCCCTTGTTCTTTGTCTACAAACATGGTGGCGTGCATTATATTGCTGTCAGCAATGACTTAGTTCACTGAAAATCTTCAGATAAATACTGGATAGCATATTTTGTCTCACATATCAAGGCTTTTCTTTTGTTTAAGGTTTTTTTTAATTCTAAACGATCTCAACATCTCAAGCAAAGTAAGAAATACGCATGCCACTCTCTAGCTTAGTCACCTTGCATATCCGTGTTTTTAACGCCTCAGTAATAAAAAAACTTGAATTACTTCCTCACCACCGCTGCCAACTATTCATATCTCTTATTCATAATCGCAATGGAATGAACAGAGATACAATCTTTCCCTCAGACGCTCGAAGAAGTCTTTTTACATTCATATATATATTCATATACACTGTTGCCCATAGAGTTAGGATAAACTGATTCCTCTTTATATAAATCACATTGCCACAATCATTTCATGAGAAAAAGTAAAACAGATTTCATTCCAACTTTAAACCTTACCTTCAGATGACGCTGGATGAATGCTGGATAAACACAGGATTGTTTGGTATGGCTCCAAATAAATGAGAGCAGGCGAACGTGGCTCTTGTGAGTCTGATTTGCTACTCTCATTTACCACAGTTCACGATAATATACTTTTGTTCCTCCCCTTGTATTTTTATTTGCCTCTCTGGTACTTTCTCTTTCTGTCTGGTCTCCCTCTCTGGAGACTTGCCAGCTATTTTATCTCTCCATGCTGAACTTACATGTCCACCCCTCCGTCCATGTCTGATTACGTTCCTCCTATTTATCCCTTGTGCCGATTCTTTAGAGCAGACCACTGCAGTTTTGTAGTATTGATCCACTGTTGGTTGAATGGTCATATTCAGTGCCAGCCATTGGTAATATCACTGATAATTTCCTTAAAACAAAAAGCAGTTTCTGTAATTCAACTGGCTATTATGGCTATTATTATCCACTGTCACATAAACAAAAGCCACAGTTATCAGATGGCTTTTGAGGATCACAAGGATGATTGGGTGCCTCAAGGGTACTGGCATGTACTAAAGATGACTCTGAAAGCTATTTTAGATAATTTAGACATAAATATATTATGCGTTTAAAATGTGACATGGGGTAGAGTAAAAACCGAAAGATGTTTTTAAACTTTCTCCATCCATACGGTTTGTTAGCATGTTGAAATTTTGAGGCTTCAGAGGTTTTTTTCCGAGGCCATTATGTCTGCGATCTCACATAAACAGGAGGAAAGGGGGTAGGGTCTCCCATTTCCTCTTTATATATAATTGTTTTCTTTTAGGTTGTGCAGGCAAATCCTGCAGTACGTGACACAGGGTATCAGACATGAAGGGGGAAAGTAGCAGAGTACTTTTGAGCCCTGACATAAGACAGCTTTAACCTTCTGCTTTTCATAGCTGGTTTATTCTTCATATAAAATCAAACTGAAGGAAAGCGGCGTGAAGTCCTTTACACAGATGCCTTGAAAATGAGGTACATCAGAATATTTATTCAGTTTGAAGCTTCCAGTAGAAAATTGTGCAATAGTATAATAGTATAATAAACACTTCTTCTTATAATAATAAACATGAGGGAAGACATACAACGTAAAAAGAAAAAGTAGAACAAATGTGAGCATTTTCACCCAACAACAATTTGAATGTCCCATTATATACGAAACTACTATACACTACTAATAATGTTAATACTGCAGAAAGTGCTAAATAAAGTTGAAATCCCAAAACATAAATAGACAAACTTTTAAAATATGTTTGATACAATACACAGTGCAAGAATGCCCAGCAATATACTGTACACACAGTACATTTAAAATATAGCTCTGTTTCAAACTGTCCTTGGGTCCGGGAACAATTTGTAAAAAATAACAATAATAATAATAAATCTCTAAGATTGTCTTTGTTGGTTGAATAAAGTACCTGGATAAGACAACAAGCATTCTTAGATAAACATGATAAAAGGCGTCTTCTTAATATCATCATAATTTTGATCAAAATCAGTAAAATGGAAATTCACATATAAATATTTTTTTAACATTTGTTGTCTTAACTCATTCATTCATTCATTCATTCATCTTCTGTAACTGCTTGTCCTGTGAAGGGTCGCAGCTGTCATTGGGAGAGAGGCGGGGTACACCCTGGACAGGTCTCCAGTCTGTTGCAGGGCCAACACAGAGAGACAGACAACCATTCACACCCACACTCACACCTACGGCCAATTTAGAATCACCAGTGAACCTAACCAGCATGTCTTTGGACAGTGGGAGGAAGCTGGAGCACCCGGAGAGACAAGGACCTTCTCATTATTTACAAAAGAAAGCAAAGTGATGCATGCTTGTGGCAGGGCAGTAGATGACTGTGAAATGGCAGTCTTCAGCGAATCAGTTTCTCCCAAGTCACCGTCCAGCTCCTCAAATGTGCGACTCTCCTGTGTCGTGGGTGCTCTTGGATGTCTAAGGACAGTAAAAGGGAGAGACAGTTGACTTAGTTATGAAAAAAACTTTGGGTGCACTTCCATTATTAGGAAGGCCTTTCTTTGTCATTTCACACTGCATGTAATACCTCATCATCTTCAAATTTGGAAAGAAATAGGTGTTTGATTTTGGAAGATCAGTCATCAGTGATTTAACCCCATTAAAGAGGACACATTGCGCTTTTTCAGTTTTTACCTATTGTATAGTTGTGAGCATGTAAAAGGTGTGCAAATTTAGAAAAGCTCCATGCAAAGCCAGGAACCCCTTCTCTTAAACTGCCTGGAATGCTCTTTGAAGTAAAGCTTCACCAAAATGACTGACCAAAATCAACAAAGGCCAGCTGACAAGAGTAGAATGAGTGTTTGAGAGGGACTTCTCAAAGACAATGGAGCAAATAGTGCTCCAGATGCTGCAACATGAGATAAATAATGTGTTGTTCTGAACTTTAAATCATGCAAACTTCTTTTAGTAGACTGAATAGACAATACCTATTCAGTTATCCCACTACTGGTTAAATGTCAACCCACGCCTTGATTTTATTTTACTGTTGCTTGATGAGCAATGAAGGCACTTGTTTGACAAAGTACTGTTGCAGTGGAATATAAATATCTGCTTACGTGTGCTTTGCTGGACTGGGAGCTACTAAACTCTGTGTAGGTCTTCTTCTGAGGTGCGCAGAGTCTGGAAAGGATGTTTCTATACTCGTCCCTCACCTGAAATCGGAATACAAATTGAGTTTTGATACCAAAAGAGGAGGCATAGCTTTATTTCTGAGAGGAATTGGGCCAACCTGTTTGGAAAACAGACAGTGCATGACAAAGAGCATCAATCCCTGAAGGCTGCCGAAGATGGTGAACAAGTAGGACATGGCTATGGTGCCCTCCTGAAACTGGAAACAGCCGAAAATCCACATGGTGCCCAGAACACACAGCTGAGCCACTGCAGTGATGGTGAATGCCCTGCAGGAGGCAATGCAGACTCATGAAGGACATTTCTGACACACTTCAACAGTATAACCATGGAAAAGTATGTTTCACCGCAGAATACGAATCTGATATTGCTGGCAGTTTGTGGGTCAGTAGTGACTTACTTTATTTTCTGCAGTTTGTCCAGATCAGGGTTCAGACTGGAGAACTTCTGTACCAACTTCCACACAGTGATGAGAAAGAAGAAAATGTTTATCTAAAAGAAAACAGAGATGAGGTTAGAGAAATTCATGGGGATGCCATTTAAATCTAATAATAATTTTCTCAAATACTTACAAAGATGATAACACAGGCAGGGCCAAAGAAACTCCAAATGGATTCCAAGTTTAGCCAGCAACTGAAATGCAAACAGCTTATTGCTCAGGATATTTCAACATGACCTCGAGAATCAAGCTTGAATTAAAATTTCAACATCAGTAGAAGGAATAAAGGGAACTTACTATGTCTTGGTGCCATAGCCCTTGGGATTAGCTAATGCAGAGACAGCAACAATTGCCGCTGGGACTCCATAGCCACCTGCCATCATGTAGCGGGTTTTGAAGTTGGCGTTAAAGACCAGGACTACCATCCTGAAGAGTTGTACGCCCTCCAGACACATCCAGCAAAATGCTGCCAGGTAGAAGAAATGCAACAGTCCTGCTACCACTGCACAGCCAACCTAATGGGGCGAGGGAAGAATAAGAATAGCAGCCGTGTAAATGGGGACAAACCATGATGAAAGAGATGGGAGAAAGAAGGAGATAATACTTACTGAGTTTTGGTTTATAAATCTTTAGTATACTATTCATATAAATAATTCAGTAGCTGACTCTGTATCAGAATCTGTAGCAGTACTGTGACTTATTGTCTATTCCTCCACCGTATTTGAAGGTAGCTAAACATTTATACTTTTATAACTTTTATATATTTACCCGGTTCGCTGTCTGAGAGATTCCCGCAAGGAAGACAAGATTAGCAATAAAGAGGCTGATGCACAGGTGAAGGTGGATGGTGGTTCTTGGGCTTTGTATGGAGCGGATCATCGAGAACGTCAAGATGCAGACAAACAGGCAAATCAGTGAAAGGGACAGACCCACCCAAGTGAGCAGCTGCAACTGAAACTTGTCCTGTTGGGAAAGAAAGGAGGTGGTTACATTACAAAACACAAAAGCTGACTCAGCTGTAAGCGTAATGCTTTACATCATTGTGCATGTAAGGGAGTGTTCACCTCCATCTCATAGAGGGCCATGAGCACAGCAAAGCTGCTCAGATGATTACAGGAACACACGGTGTAGTCACGATTTGACTCCACCACACTGCAGCCACGAGCAGACCATGACCCCCCTTCCCATGAAGAATCCCAGAAAACACATGTGTGGGGAGTGTCATTTGACTGTAAAACAAATGAACACACCAGAGATAATGGACGTGAGCTAACAGTCAAACAACTTGAAACAGAACAATAAATTGTATTTCTTCTTTACCTTTTGTTCCAGGTGGTACAAAGTAAGTTTGACTGGCTCTTTGAGAAGGTTTGTGTTTCTGTTACTGACAGTGACAGTCACCACTTTGGAGTTTATCTTAAAGGTCTGGTTTTCTTGTGGTTTCATCCCAGCAAAGAAACCATCTGCAGAGTCTTCCAGGTTTGAATAGCTCAACAAGGACACTGTTGTGAAGCCTGTAACAAGAATAAGATGATTACTCTGCATTATTGAGAGGTCAGTGAGTACATTTGGGAGTCAGATCTTCAAGTCTTCAGTCTTCAAGTTGTTTGAATGTGTTGTTTACAAGTATGATTGTTACCGGGGTAATGAGAAGGATCTCCAGCAGCTGTCTCCATCTGGATGTCCAGCTGAGCTCGTGTAGATGATAAAGTCTTAGCTCCTTGGGGTAACACAGACTCTCTATGTACTAGCAGCTCCATCTCTGCACCCAGACACAAAAAAAAGCTTTCTATGAACAGGCACTGCTTGTCTGGATATGTAGTAAGTAAGACACCACCTATCTGAAAATAAAATCCCTGAGACATTTGAAAAAGCAAATTTGTTGTTTTGATTATGATTAAAAAGCTGAGACTGCACTGTACAATGTTTAGCTATCAATTTCTGTTTAACCTGTATGAGTGGAGGCTCTCTTCATCCGAGGGGCCTTGATGAAGGGCCCTACGAGCCTCAGAGCATTCTCCACCAAGTCCAGAAAGATGGAGACTTTCCTGTTATCGTTGAAGGCTCCTCCGGACAAGAGTTCGTCGATGATAGCCATCAATCTCTACAGTCACAGGAGGAGGAGGAGGAGAGGGAGTGGTAGGGAGCAGGGAGAAACAAGAAACACAGTCAGACAGAGACAGACTCTCAGGCTGCATACCACCTCAGGTCAACATAAACAGTCTACAGTGTTGGGACCGACATGTGGATACCATGTGACAGAGCATTTCCTGTTTCTATTCCGGTTGTGAAGATCTTGAATTTGCATTGAATTTAACCTTTAGTAAGTCCTCTCCATCAGGCTCCTTTGGATTTTCATTCTCTGTTAGCTCCTGACAGCTTTTCTCAAGGTCGTGCACAATGGGAAATTTCTGGAGGAAGGATTTGGGGGGAGGATGAAACCAATATATGAGACAATAGACTATTTGCTGAACAGTGATAAAACTGTCGTCGTTGTGGAGTTACCTCTTTCAGGCCGTTCATATCTTTGAAAACATCGCAGTTTAATTCTGAGGAAACAGAATGTTAGACTCGTCAAGTGAGCTTCCTGGTGTTCACTGCATACATAAATGTTCTTTTTGAATATTCACGGAACAAACACCAGTTTAGCTTTGAATGCTGAAAAAAAAGAGGTTAGTGCTGTTCTTACCGGAGCAGCGAAACGTTTTGTTTCCATAGTTAGTGAACCCTGCGTGGCATGTACAGTAATGACCGCTGGCTCCCTGGTGGCAGGTTCCATTTCCGCAGATTGTCTTATCAATCATACATATGTCTGACATGGAAACAAATGAGCGACAGGAAAATGGTTACACGATGTGTTTTAGTTGGTGCCAAGGGAACAATAAATATCCTGGAACGCTACATTGTTCAGATTCAGAATGATGCTTGATATATTTTTTTATTTAAATTTTTTTTTATGAGCACATCAAAAAACCATAAGCATAGAAGTAAGTACATTTGAGTTATTTTATTAAACAATCTAAGACTAATTACTTGATAAAATAACAATATGTTTTGCAGCATTATGTTACAGCTCTCACCTTTACATTGCTCATGATTTCCAGAGAAGGTAGATCTTCCAGATGCCAGTACAAAGCCAGCATTGCAGACACAGTGATAACTGCCAACTGTGTTGACGCACGATGCATTCTGACCACAATCCTCTTCATTCTGACATTCATCAATATCTACATGGCAGAGAAGAAGAGATTAAAAAATCACTCAGTCACATTTAATAAGTTTACACTAAGAATTCGGCACAGGAAGAGAACAACATGTTACCTTCACACATGACATTTTCACCACGAGGAAAAGTTTTCTCCTTAGCACTAGGGTAAAACCCCTTCTTACAACTGCAGGAATAATATGGGATTGTGTTGCTACATGTGGCATTAGGTCCACATATGTCTTTGGTTTCCAAACATTCGTTGATATCTTAAAGCAAAAGATAAGAATAGAACTTTCATTAATGAGGGCCCGAAACTTTTATCAAACATGAATCAAAGTCTTGGTCATCACCGTTTCAAGATGGCTTACCTTTACAAGTCAAAGGACTTACGAGTCTGAAACCATCTTCACACTGGCAGATGAAGCTGCCATTTGTATTCGTACAGTTCGCATTGTCTCCACATGGCGACACATCTCCATCCTCTTCCCCGCATTCATTTTCATCTTAATCAAGGACAAGATAATGTGAAAAAAGGTGGATTACATGCTGCTGCAGTTGCAAATATGGTACAACATGCCTTCTTTTACATAATGATTAGGTGTGAAATAGCTTTGTTTTCCATACCAACACAGTCGACACCCTTTGATATAAATCCCTTGTCGCAGGACAAATTAGACTGGACCGCGAGGTTGAGGAACAGAGCTGAAAAGCAAGCAGGGAACTATTAGTCTGTAAAATAGTTCATTAGAAGAGTTAATTACCCCTTAAACTGGTCTAATCTGACAAATTTATTTCACCATCTTAAAATATGTAACAGTGAAAAATATGCTGCAAGGAAATCAATTGATTTGCTTCACCACATAAGTGATACCAGAAATGCTCAGAGTTTTAAAAGGGTTGCAGAAAAGTTAAAGAACCTCTTTCTCTGCATTCATTTCCTCACATTGTTCCAACAATATCTGCACTTTTTTCTTCCAAAATGACCAGCCCACAGGTGTCTGTACGTGTACTCCAATGTGGGAGGAAAAATTTAGCTGACACAGCACAAGAAAGGAAACGCTGGGAAAGAGTCAGTTTTTAGGGGTTTCTTGTATAACATCACTATGTTTCTCACTGTCATGGCAACACACTGTTTTGTTTTTGCTTGTTTTTTTTCCCTGAAGACAGTTATGTGTAACTGTGATCTCTATCAGGCAACAAATAGTGCATGCTGTGAGATGAACAGAGGTGCCCCTGTGTGCTGTAGCACCCTGATGGTGGCTTGTTTGAAGAAAAGCTGCAGTATTGTGCATTTCATTTCTTGTTTTCGTCCACTTTTCTGAGCAGGGACGTGAGGTCAGGGGAGGCAGTGCCTCGACGGTAAAATAAATTATACTATTGATAAAAATCGCTGAATTTACGTATTTCCTGTGTACATGCAGGGAGGGATGAGAGTTGACGCAGCAGTGAGCCAAGTCTCACCTCAAGTTGTGCAATCTCTCATAAACTGGGTGAGGCTCGTGTCCTTGGCGTGTGCCTGTGGCTAACTCTCTGTATGTCACCAATATAATGGCTGTGCACATTTTTATCATGTGTCCTAATGTCCCATAGCCTAGTTAATGTATTTCATGTATGAGTCTAACACATTTAGTCGTGTTGATCTGACATTAAACTGCACTGAAAAAGCACGAGATGAGCCAGCCAGTACTTCGGCCTCTTGGAAGAGGGCGCTAGTGAGCCACGGGTTCATGCTGTTACTCTTCTCCTACGCTGAGTCAACTGCACGGAAACGGTCCGCTTATTGGAACCTTTTCTCTGCGTGAAAGCCAAAAATAGAAGTTTGTAAATCTAAGCTTAAAACTTTCTCAAAAAAAAAGACCTTCAGTCCAAACAGGAAGTGGTAAATGATAGAAGATATTTTCTTGAATAGTCTGTATTAAAAATGGATCAAGTCATCAGGATATTTAACAACTCAATATTACTATATATGATCTATATTTGATTAAGGTGAAGATTTGGTTTTAAATGCAAATATTTGTGTTTGTTTTTTCTCACTGGGTACTTTCATGTTGAATGAGTGTGAAGGAACTGTGGAACTGTGAAGGCAAATGCCCTCTCTCTCTTATTCTCTCTCTTAACCACTATAGATTTGATATTGTTCCTTTGGCCAGATATGTACCTTATACCTATGTGTGTGTAAAGAATGCTCATTTGAGATATGAAACGTAACCAGTTAGTGTGGAAGCGGTTGTATGGTGAATTTAAACTATTCCATTGGGTTCATATAGTTGTAAATCGGTTCCTCAACAGCCACAAACCTCACAGCACGCCACGGTTTCTGAGCCATATTTCACTTTCAAGCTTTCAGCTGCTGACTGCTGCAGCAAGGCTTAATTTAAGTACTTTTTCACCACAGTGAAACCACAGACAATGCAGCAAGGTTTCAAAATATCCTCCTGGTAGTTCATTTTTGTCCTCTGCAGAGGACATGAGTCTCTAGTGGATATATACAAAACTATATAAGCTAGGGAGTTGGAAACTGTTGTGCCATGTAGAGGACATCCTGGCCTTTCCAGTGGTATATCACTGGATGGGGTGAGACATGTGCAAAAGGAGCTCTGCGTTCTCAGAATGGCCAACATCTCACTGGTCACATTTTATGAGAGCAAGAGAGGTAAATAGTAGAAAAAAAGGCATTTATTGTGGTTCTAAGTGGATATATGATATGTTTTAGTTAGAAAAGTATTTTAGCTAACCTTCAAACAAGTTTTATTCATATGCGCATATGAACATTTTAACCACAGAGCATTATACTTCTAGTGGATTTATTTAAAATTCATGGTATCACAGGTGACGGTAATTTGACTGAAGCAGAGAGAGCTTTACTAAAAATTACAGATGGAATTTGAAAATTTAAATGAAAATTGAAATTGGATCACACCCATTGCGCTCCAATTTGAGTCAGGAGCAACATGTAAGATAAGCAGGTAAATACATTAATGTGATGTTATTATATTTGTTCAACAGTAGAGATGAATCTTGAGCGTAAAAGAAGAGGGAAGAGTTATTCAAAAAAAAAAAAATAATGAATTAGGAAATACAATTAGGAACAGTTTCCTTGCTTGGATGTATTGCACACCATCATTCAAGCTGTCCACAAAGTAGTAAGAGCAGTGACAGATCAAATAGGATCACAGTAATGTATTTGACTGCTAAGCTTACGTATCGCTGCTGACACAATCATTAACATCAGGCGACATCTTTGCCTTGCAAGGGTCCTGTTTTACGTGATGGTTCCTGTTGGTGGTAGGCTTTTCATGTGTAGGGCAACACGTAACATGACTGCGGTAAAGTACCTGACAGATGTATAGGTGGGCTGCGTTTGGGACAGAGTCTGCAAAGCTGGGACTGGAAATCCAGTGCTTCGAAAGGCAGAATGTGTCCCAAAAGGAACCCAAGTGTAACTTCTTTCTGTGCGTGACAATCACAGGTAACAGCTTTTGGGACTACCACTCAGAAATACGACTCCGACTCCTGATGCATGAATCCTTGCACTGAATAAATTGTAAGGCTGATGAAAATCCAATTAAGGGTTTAGATTAGGCGCCCTCTGTGGATATTTTGAAACTCCTGATTTGTCATTCTGATAATTGATCATTCAGAATACTGCCATAAAAGGTAAACAACATTCCAGTTAACAATATTTCAGACACAAGTTTTAATTAACTTCATAATCGTGTTCGTTGTTGTTGCTGATATTGCACAATATTAGTCGGATCAGACAAGAAAACAAAGAATTTGAAACCCGTTGTCCACTATAAAGGACATTCTATAAATACCTAATATAAAATGTTTTTGAAAAAAAAAACATAGACTCAGTTTATGCTAAAATTACAGAAATTCTCAAACTTTAATATTGCTGTGATTCAGGAGGATAAAGTAATATAAAATTTATCTGCTTTTATTTAAATTTTTTTGTATCCCAATACAAGACACATATACGACACACATACATTTTTAATGTCTTAGAAGTTTCCAGGCTGCTTTTTTTTGAGTCTCTCTTTTATTGTTTTTCCATTCTAACTACTGTGGAAATAGACGGCCGATGTGACTCACCCAGTATCATGAGGATCCTCCTGCCGGTCATGGTGAAGAGTTAAAAAGCATACAGATCTGTATGTGTTTCTTGTCTTCTCAACTTTCTCTAAAGTTCTCCCAGATGTTTGGATGAATTAAGAAATGTAATCCAAATCCTCCTGTCAAGCTGACGTCTATGGAAGAAGAAGCTACTCTATATATTAATACCAGAAATGACTTCCTATCTCATTACATAAATGACAGCCCCGATTTCTTTGCCTTCCTCTCTCTGTATCACACTTCATCTCCTCTGACTACTGAAGTGACATGCTGAAATTAGCAGATTTTTGGGGGAGGAGTTTGTCTCTCTTTTTCTGTGAGGCAGTGGTTTGCAAAGGAGAACAGAAGAAGCTGAACTCTTTTTTTCTTTGGGGTGGGGTGAAAGAAATAGTCATGCCTGCTCACTTCATTCTAGATCTATGACACCAAATTAAGTCTTTCTCTGACTTTGTTCATCTCTTTTATTTTCTTTCGTCCCTGTTGATTAGGGGGCAGAAGGGTTAAGAGGGGTTTAGATTGTTAGACTGGTCATTGTGTTTCAGAGTCCAGCTGGCTGGTATACCCTCCTATAGACACACAGCCTGCTGACTATAGCAATGACACATTTATGGCTATTGCCTCTGACTCCCTCTGTCTGAGACAATGGAAACAATGTTGAGCTTCATTTAGAAAGGACTAAAAAAACTAACCTTCTGCTGTTCTGTTTTCCCCAGACAGCAGACTAGACCCTGCACATAATTCCCCATTAGCTGAAGGTGAACCTATTGTACTTGTATTCAATAATGGTACATCTTCAAAATGTCTTTAATGCTCACAGAGGAACAACACAAATGTACTATCTGCCCTGACCGACCAAAGTTTGGTATTTGGTTATGTACATAAAGTCATTTGAATAACAGGAAACACAACACTGTGACACTGGGTTATGAGGAACACAATGTTCTTTTCATCTTCACATGTTCACATATTTACCTCACCAGCATGCCCGTGGCAGAAGGTGTCATTGCAGTCATGCAGTATATGACTTCACAGATCTGTGGTTTGAGGGCTGAACGTCTGAGGAAATTGCATACATCTACGGGAGAAGCCTGATGAAACAAAACAAATTGTTGTGTTTTCAGCAACTTTTCGTGTTCCAGCTCCCAGTGGCAAGGTCATTTACAGGCCTGAAAACATTGTCCTAAGGCTCACTGATAGACAGGGTGTTATTGCATTATTTTTATTTTACACTTTTAAACAATGTGGCGGGGTTTTGGCCTCTGTGAGTCTGGGAACACGAAGAGAGACAGCAGGCCTTGAGGGACTGTTAGTGTAGCACATGACATGCTCACAGAGGGGCCGAGACATGAACTGTAAAAATATATGTGAGTGTGAATTGAATTTATTTTTAAAATATAGTATTATTGACTGACTAAACAGTGTCTGAGAGATTTAAAAGATGGCCATGAATAACAGCAGGAACCATACTGTAACTGTATCACTCGACAGCACCACATTTACGAAGACAATATTTATGTAAGAACAAAATGTGGACCTGGAGCTGACCCAGCAGATGGAGACTTTGTTACCTGAACTTAACAACTTACAGTAGTGTTGTGACTATATATATATGGCTACTGATAATGATCGTTTTTTGGTGACAGTTTGTATCTTCTGCACATGCTGAATAGTGCAGGATTATAGTAGGTAAGCAAACAACCTATATCTTCACTCTTTTTCACACCATGCTCAATCAGGAAGCAAGTTTATTTGCAGTTTCACAAGAAGTGACCGCAAATTAATTACAGATGATAAAGCAACTGGCTGTAAGTGCAGCATATGAGCACATCCTTTGCAGACAGTTTACCAATGTGATTGTCTCACATATACTCTGTGTTGAAGGATGTTTCTGGGAGAGGACATCACAGTTAAATATGTTCCTGTATCCAAGAGATAAATCTGTTCCACTTGAGTTGGCTGACCGTCTTGCTACAGTTTAATTTTCACCTCTATCAAAGAAGGATTCCCAGTCAGTATGATCATGGCAAGCATCCAGGGCTTATTCTATTATCCCACATCCTTCCTCCTGTCTATACCAAGATAGTGTACTTATAGAGATTCGGGTGTTTTGTGTTGGAGGTCTTTGTTTTCTTTTGGTTTTCTTTCTGTATTCTCAAACAATGAGCAAGGACCTCAGTGTGGCCCAGCTATCTAAAAAACTTCCTGACAAACCCTCAACTAAAAGGCCAGAATGGAGCCTGTGCAGTCTGGTCTAACACATTTGTCGTTGTCTTGCACTATCGTTATTACACTGCGTTCCAAATTATTATGCAAACTGTATTTAAGTGTCACAAAGATTTTTTTTTTTGTTTTGTTTTTCAGTTAAACTTATGGATGTTACTGTGTCTCAGGACTCTTTGGATCACTGAAATCAATCTCAGACACCCGTGACAATTAGTTTGCCAGGTGAGCCCAAATAAAGGAAAAACCACTGAAGAGGGACGTTCCACATTATTAAGCAGACCACCATTTTCAAGCAAATGGAAAAGAAAAAGGATCTCTCTGCTGCAGTGTGAAATAGCGTTGAAGTCCTCCCATATGCAAAAAAAATAAAAATAAAAGACTTAACTAATGGGTAACATAATCTACTATGCAGCATGAATTCATTTTGAAGAGCCTGTGGAAACATTTACGATGGGTAAAATGATCCATTCTGGAAAGTGTTGCACCACCACACCATGTGTGAACCGCTCACTGCGTAGTAGTTGGTTTGTGGTTAGGCCAACTGCTGCATTTCTAGTTTTGGAACCACATCATGGTGGTTGCTGTCGACAAATCTGCTTACCCTGTGTAGTTCTTGTTTGAATTTGAAAGCAGAGACAGAAAGTCAGACTAACTGGTAAAATAAGAAGAGGACGTCAAACTCTGCCTTATTTTCAACTTGTCCCTGTGTGACTTTTAATCTGTGGGAACATAGAACATTGAAAGCACTACTGTTACATTTCCATTTCCTCTTTTTCCATCTGGTTACTCACAAGTACAAACTGATATAATAAGTAAAGTGTAAAACTAGAGTAAATCAAATATTTGTCAATAGGCTCCCTAGATTTTTTTATTTCACATATAAGCTCACAGAAGCATTGTAATATGCACTACTGTCATCTGAGAAATCTCCCACGACTGTAAATTAGTACTGGTGAATACCCAGGTATAATGAAGTTAACTTCAAAATTTGATTTATGGCTTTTCTGTTCAAATTTGAGTGAACGGATGTTGATTCTTATTCAGAATGACACTAAAAACCCTTAACAGCTTATAAATGTGTTCAACCCTCTGCCCTTCTTGACGAAACATTGTCACAATGAGTGCGAAGTGACATTTCCCCTTTATAGCTGAGAAAAAATAGCCTGTAGGGGAACTCTGCTCATGTGGTCTCCGCACCCTCTCACCTTCAAGCTGTTACTTTACAGAGTGCTGACATCATAGCGGAAGAAGTCGTGACACTTTTTGTGTGGCTGCTTCAATGGTGCTGACAACTTTTCATGATCCATTTCTGCATTTCTTACATAACGACTGTACTACTATATTGAGATTATTCAGAAATATAAACATATAATGTTTAAAAGGGAATAACAGAAAGGCTGTAGGAGGAGTGAAGGTGTAATTTTCCAAAAAGGTTATTATTTCTCTGATTTACTTCCTCTTTTCTTTTGACCTCTGGTGAGAAACAAGCTCTTTGTATTTTTTTATATTTAAATGTACCACGGAAAACACACCCAGAAGCTTGCTCACTGATACAGAGCAAGATTACACATTTACATGCCTTACCTTAACTACTGAACTAATGAACATTTTCTGCTTTGACATGAAAATAGGAATTTGAATGCAACTTATGGTCAAATTGCAACACCTAGAGGAGGAAAGTAGGAATTACACCATGAGGCAACGCTTTTTTCTTTTAAAGGCAAAATGTGTGGGTTTTTTTTAATCATCATCTTAATCTATGAATGTAATACATGTATTATTTCTAGGGCAACTTACACATTAGTTTTACTTAAAAATAAAAGACAATTCTTCTTGCTGGTGCAGATGAGGGCAGTTTGGTTCTCAACAAAGAGACTGTATTAGATGTAATGTCATTTTTCGACTTGAGAATTTGTCTTATCGGGTACATAAATGGAACAACACTTTACCTCCTGGGTTGGAAATTAAGGTAGATCTACCAACTCAGCAAGTAAGTTCAAAAGGAAAGTCTTAAAGATGCTGACTTAAGCATTATGAACATAACGCCGGTTTACATTTACAGTACCAAAGCCAGAGGGCTGCTCTCAGGGAAATGATCAAACCGTGTTTTATGTTAACAGAAAAATACACTTGCACTGCAACACCCTCTCTAAACACCCAGGCTGAAATAAACTTTTAGAGTATGTTTCCTGGTCACACTGGACTTAAGATAGTGTGCACTGAAATTATTACACAGCTTATGTTACATTTTTAATAATAATTTGAACACTTACTATTTATCAGGCCACTTTTAAGTATTTGTTATACCAAAGAGAACTTTACCCTGATGAAAACTGGTGCCAGGATAACTACCTCCAGCTGAATGTGGGTAAAACCTGGTAGTTGGTGGAGGATTTCCACAGAGACAAACACACACCACACATACTGATGAACATCCAGGGAATAGACAGAGATAGTGGACTCTTACAAGTACCTGGGTGTTCACTTGAACAAAAAACTAGACTGGACTGACAGTGCTGGGCACTTTATAAGAAAGGCCAGAGCAGGCTTTACCTGCTAAGGACACTTAGGTCCTTCGGAGTGCAGGGAACACTACAGAGGCCCTTTTATGACTCTGTGGCAGCATCAGCCATATACTATGGAGTGGTCAACTGGAGCAGCAGCATCTCAGCGCCAGAAAAAACATGACTGAACAGACTGGTGAAGTAGGCCCGCTCTGTTCTGTGCTGCCCTCTAGAGCCTATGGGGGTTGTGGGTGATCGGTGGAGGGCAGCATCCCTGATGGAAAGCCCTGGAGGGAACTACATTCATTCATTCATCTTCTGTAACCACTTATTCCTGTTAAGGGTAGTGGGGTCTGCTGGAGCCTATCCCAGCTGTCATCGGGCGAGAGGCGGGGTACACCCTGGACAGGTCGCCAGTCCGAGGGAACTACAGCAGGGGCTAAATTTTCAATGAGGGTGGGGCACCTCCTAAAGGGGCCCCAATTTGACACAACTCTGCACACTCAGTCCCCTAACATATTGTTTGCATGACTCTTTAAAGTAGTTAAATATGACAATGGAACCCAATTTAAAATGAAAAGATCCCTGTGGGAGTGGGAAAAAAAAAAAGACGATTAGTAATAATACTAAATAGCTATTTCTTTTTTTTTTTGCGATCAAATTTTTATTTCTATTTTCATTTACAGAAAGTCCAACAAAAATATTTCAGGAGATACAATATTATTAGAATGGCTTCTCAAAGAAAGACAGTTGGCCCAGGACATAAGAACGTGTCATGGGAAAGAACACAGTGAAATTATTGACGATAAAAAACAAAAAAAAAAATAAATACATTTAAAAAAAAAAAAGTGCATACATAACCTACTAAAAATACAAACGTACATACAGACATATATAGACAAGACAGAAGGGACTTAACATCTAGAAGGGCTAGATAAGAGGTGAGAGAGACAGTGGGAAAGTCAATTTAGAGCATGTTTTTCAAAGAGTCAGTGGTGCTACGCCAAGTGTTAAGGGTGCTTTCATTAGCACCGTTAATCCGAGCTGTTGAAAGCTCCATGTATATGACGTCCAAAAGAGAGAGAATCCAAGACTGAGTAAACAGAGAATGAGGTGGTTTCCAGCGAGCTGCAATCATTTTCTTAGCTGCTGTCAGTCCAGCAAAGATGACTCTCTTTTTGAGTTTAGAAATATTGAGGATTGACAGATTATTTAGAATCAACACACATATAGTTACAGGTACTGTATCATCTATCAAATCAGATAGTTTGGATGCAACGTTGCCCCAAAATTGTCTAACAGGAGGACAGTCCCAGAACATGTGAATAAATGTGCCCTGGGTTTTCAATGAGCACAGATTACAACGAGGCTCATTAATAATTTTCATGTGATGGAGTTTAACCGGGGTGAGGTACGTTCTGTGTAAGAAATTAAAGTGAATTTGCTGATGATCTGGATTACGAGATGCTTCATGAATGCTGGACCACACGCGTCCCAACCAAAATCCTGAACTAGGTCTGGGCAATATCTCCTCCAGACCCTCTCCACAGGGAGTGAAACAAGGTCTGTTACCTGCAAAAAATGGTAAAGTTTGGATACTATACCCTTAGCTCTGTTTTGTTTAGTGAATAAATCTCGGAGTGGGTGGGTAGGTAAGGGACATTGCCAGGGCACGCCATGTGCTCTAAGCGCTGACCTTAGCTGTAAATAAAAGAAAAAAGTGGATCCTGGCAGACCGAA
This sequence comes from Chelon labrosus, assembly GCF_963514085.1. NCBI lineage: Eukaryota > Metazoa > Chordata > Actinopteri > Mugiliformes > Mugilidae > Chelon > Chelon labrosus. Next base: position 1,641,616 of record NC_140354.1, read on the forward strand.
CGCATCCTTAATATCTGCAAAAGGGAGTAATCCAAAATCATTATAAATGTCTTTTAAATTGTGAACACCCTTCTGCTCCCACTGGGGAGCACAGATAGGTCTCCCCCCAATTAGAAGTGCCTTGTTATTGAATATTGGAGAAAAGGTGTGCCACTTGCAGGAAAGATGACAGTGTGTTTCAACTAATCTCCATACCAGCACAAGATGAGAGATAATGGGGCCAAGGCGTAGTTGACACTGTTTTTTAGAAATGTTGCTGAAGAGAACATCTTGAAGTGTCCATGGCTGAACTATATTGCTCCCTAGCGCGCGCCAAGAGACAGAGGAATGAGAATCAAACCAGAAGAGCAGAGGCCTGAGCACGAACGACCAAGAATAAAGTTCAAAATTAGGGACGGCCAAGCCGCCATCCTCCCTCCTTCTCTGAAGAATAGACAATTTCAGACGCGGCCGCTTCCGGTTCCAGCTCCAGTAATTAGATGGAGGGGGAAGAGGAACCATAGAGTTTACGAAATTGATCCGGGGCAGAATATTCATTTTAACAATAGAGACACGGGCTCGAATAGACATAGGGAGGTCAATCCACCGGTCCATGTCCCTTAAGATCTTATTCAGGACAGGTGAATAATTATGCTTAATAATCTGATTTAAAGAAGAAAATATTTCAATTCCTAAATACTTAAAGTGTTGTACTATGGGAATATTGGCCGGAAGAATCGATGTTTTTGCAGTGTCATTTAGATGTAAGAGAGCAGATTTAGACCAGTTAATTTTAAAACCTGACATACCACCAAACTCCTCACAGATGGTCAAAAGGTGTGGTACTGACTGAGCAGGATTTTCCAAAAAAACTAAGACATCGTCCGCATATAGCGACAGCTGGTGTTGGGTGTTATAAACAGAGATGGGTGAGATCAAATTGGACTGGCGAATTGCTTGAGCTAGTGGCTCCAAGGAGAGCACAAATAGTGCAGGGCTTAGTGGACAGCCCTGGCGTGAGGACCTGGAGACAGAGAAGAGGGAGGAGTACGTCCGACCGGTAAGTACCTGTGCTGAGGGGGTTGAGTATAGTGTCTTAATCATACCGATAAAAGTGTTACCGAAACCCATTGCTTCTAAAACAGACCATAAATACGACCATTCTAGTCGGTCAAAGGCTTTCATAGCATCAAGTGAAAGTACAGACACGGGTATTTTATTATCGGTTGCAGCGTCAACGATGTGAAGTAGGTGTCTGACATTATCTGCTGCAAGCCGCGACTTTATGAAGCCTGTCTGATCAGGATTGACTAATGATGGCATGTGGTGCTCAAGGCGGCGAGCAAGGAGCTTTGCAAAAAATTTTAAGTTAGAATTTAGGAGGCTGAGAGGACGGTAGCTAGAGCAGTCAGTAGGATCCTTATCTGTTGTCAGCAGCAAAGAGATGAGGGCCGTGTTAACGTCCCTTGAAAATCTGCCTTTTTCAATTGAAAAAACAATCATATCCAGAAGGAACGGGCCCAACTGCTCCCAGAAAGTAACATAGAATTCAGGAGGTATCCCATCAATGCCTGGTGATTTACCTCTCTGCATAGCTTTTGCTGCTTCCCACACCTCTTCTAATAAAATTGGCTTATCTAAGTCAGTAGAACCTTTATCTGATAGCTGGGGCAGATGTAATCGACTTAAAAAATTATCACATTGATTTTTGTCTAAGGACACCTCTGATTTGTATAATTCTGAGTAAAATGTTCGAAATATATCATTTATCTGTTTAGGGTCAGTATTAATACTGCCACCTGCCGACTTAATAGCTGGAATGTCTGCAAAGTGGTCACTCGTTCTAATTATCATGGGCAGGAGATGGCTAGGTCTGGCACCATGAAAATAATACTTTTATCTGGTCCTGTGAATTTGAAATTCTGACTGTTGCTTCAAAATGTTGTTGATTTCCTTCTTAACAAGTGTACGCTGTAGTGCAACTTGCTCTGTGAAATTAATTTGCAAGGTAGAATCCAACCTGGAAAACTCTGCCTAAAGATTTTGTAACTGAAGAGATCTAGATTTGCGAGCATTAGAGCTAAATAATATTGTGTTACTCCTAATGAAGCCTTTAATAGCATCCCAAAGGATTCTGGGGTCCTCTACAGAACCAACATTAAAATCAGCAAATTCTCTGAATCCTATAATAAACTGATTAATATACGCTTCGTTTTTTAATAATGACGTATTAAGCCGCCATCTGGCTGCACGTTTAGATAGACGGACCAGAGTTGCTGAACAGAAGACGCCTTTATGGTCTGATAAAGCTATCGGGAGTAAAACAGCGGTATTAATACGGTGAAAGAGCTGGGGGGAAGCAAAAAGGAAGTCTATTCTAGAAAAAGATTTATGTCGGCCAGAGAAAAAAGTATAGTTTTGATGAAAGGGTTTATTAATCGCCATATATCCACAAGCCCCAGATTAGCGGCCCAAGATTTTAGAGTGTTCATGGCCATAACCTGCCCCCCTGAGGAGGTTACGCTCGACTTATCAAGAACTGGATCCCACACTGCATTGAAGTCTGCACCTACAATGAAGGAATATTCTGTTAATTCTAACATTTTTGATGTAATTAAATTGTAGAAATTGCTGTCGAACTCATTAGGAGCGTACGCTGATATAAGGGCTATTTTCCTTGAATTAAATTCTATTCTAGCAATCACAAGCCTACCCATGTCATCTGCCCAGGATGTTATAATTCTCATTGGAAGACTGCGTCTAGCAACAATGGCCACACCTTTAGTTTTCGTGTCAGCAGAGGAGAATGCTATAGTATGAAAAAATCTATTAGCAAGACGACCAGTATCAGCTTTTAACAAATGCGTCTCTTGCAACAATGCTATGTCAACATTCTTTCTTTTCAATAAACCAAGAGTGCTAGCAAGTTTGTGAGGAGCATTCAATCCACCACAGTTCCACACTAAAATGTTAAGTTCACCCATAATCAATAGAAAATGTTCTGAATGTGGACAGAGAGAAAATGTTGCTATAGCCCTTTTTCTGGAATAGCACTGGCACAGGTGCACCCAAACTAGAGTCCCTCACTACACAACACAAACAAGACGTGGACACAACATATAAAACATGAAAAAAAGGAAAAAAAGAAAAAGAGAACACGAACATATAAACATAATATAAACTGCAAAGTAGGTCTGTGATCATATTGGATATGGGGCAACCAGGGAGAGCAGCAGCCCAGCACTAGAACAATAACATTGATTGGAGCTTGGGTAAGATAACTTAGTGAAGCTAAGGCATCACACATAACATGTTAAAGTATGAAGGTCTTACACTTTAACTTCAAATCTTCCATATAGCCTACAGAACAACATTAGGTACCACTGTGCCCAAAAAATACAAGTTTGACTGAACTCAGATAGGCCTACTGCCGTAATAAAACAAAATAATAACCCATAAACATAGTTATATCAGGCTCATCGGCAGCTTACCAACTGAAGAGCACTAGGTGGCTAGCAAAGCAGTGATTTAATGTCAGTCCTCAGTGTCCGGTGACAGCGGGATGTCTGTCCTGTGAAGTAATGCGAGAAAAACAAAACAACAGCCCACACGTACCGAGTCTGAAATTCCAGACCCTTAGCTTGAGCCGCATCCATAGCCTGGTGAAATCCTTGGCGTCGTTTAACTGTGAAGTTGCTAAAATCTGGTAGAGGTGGGCGGATCGATCCAAATATCGATAATATCGATACCAACGTAATACCAACGTAATGAGATCGATACTTTTCTCTCGTTTCATTAAAGAAGCGACCTGACTCTGTTTGTCTAGATGCCGCTGCTGTCACAGAGCAGATCAGGCTCACTCTGCTCCTCCTCCCTCTCGCGTGTGTTTGTTGTACCGTCACGTGACTCCGCGGCACCAGGTGACCGAACAAGCCCACCGCTACCAGCCAGGCTCGGCCAGCAGCAACGCATTCCACACAACAGAGAAAGAGTAGGGCTGTTTGGTTATATTTTCGGGCCGAAAATGAAACGATAGCAAGTTGTGCTATTTGTAAAAAGGTGGTAAGATACAGTGGTAACACAACAAACTTGTAAAAGCATAGAGAAATACCTGTGCACTAAAGGGGAGAAATGTTGTCTTATTTTTGTATTGTATTGTACTTCCTAAACACGTCCTTACATTATTTATAATATTTGTTGTGGAGTGATAATTTTCTACACTTTGTTTATTTAAGAAAAAAAAATCCAGAAGTTCAATGAAGGGAGATTTTTCTGAACACTCTGCCTGAAAAATAATTTGTTTTTATTTGTCCTCAAGTGATCATTTTGTGTTGTTTCTGAACAAAAACTTTTATAGTGATAAAGTATTTTCTATTTACTTATAAACCAAATTCTGTACTGTACTTTAACTGATTAATAATCCAAAAGGCAAATCACGAAAACACTTAAAATGTCATGAGAATTCATTCAAATTTAGATTGATTCAGATTGATGATGCATCCACCTTAATTTTTTAAAAAGTATCGATATCGGTATCGGTATCGGCGATATTGGCCCAGTATTTACTTGGTATCGGATCGATACCAAATCTAGCGGTATCGCACACCTCTAAAATCTGGAGAAAAGCGAATAGAGAGCCGAAGTCCCGCCCCCTCTACTTCCGGGTTATGGGACCTATCTTTCGAAAAAATATGAACGGCAGTCTATGGCGAAAGATAAATTATTTTCTGGTCCCGATCGACTTGTGCCTTGGATTATACATATGTTGTTTTTCAGAATAAAAAATGATTTTACATGTCAAGAATGTCACAGTTTGTCGCAAGATAGTTAAGTAAAACGTTATGGAAAATACGTAATTAAACGAACTACAAGTCCCGCATGCTGGCGCGTACAGAACCGACCAAAACTCCCTTCGTGTAACTACAGCTCTTGACATGACCCGATTTATAATGATTTTCACCTCGTTTGATGCTTCTGCCTTCGTCCTGGAAGAAGACGGTAAAGCTCAACAAGGAGACAGCCATAGTTCTCTAGTTACGTACATTGTTCGAGACGAGAGATGTAGTTCACTAAGCGATCTCATACAAAACCTAATGTTGTTCAGCTTATTTACGTCAAATAATTTATCTCTTGACGTGAAAAATTATCTTTTAAATTCACACACATCATATGTGAAATTCATGCCACAATTCGATCGGGACCATAAAATAATTATGATCTCTCCATAGACTGCCGTTCATATTTTTTCGAAAGATAGGTCCCATAACCCGGAAGTAGAGGGGCGGGACTTCGGCTCTCTATCCTCCGACCTTCGATGGAGAGAGGGTCTTTCCTGGCAGCACGCAGAATGGCCTGGCGGGTAGAGTAGCGAAGCACGTTGAAAATCAGGGTGCGGTTAGCTCCTCGGTTGCGGGCGTTGTCGTTGTAAATACGGTGCGCTCTCATTATCTCAATCTGGATGTCACCGAGAGAGGGGAACCACTTAGGTAGACTGTGTGAAAGAAACTGAGTAGCGTTGGACCCCTCGAGCCCCTCTACAAGGCCAGTGATGCGGATATTACACCTTCTGTTCCTGTCCTCCATGTCGGCTAGCTTGAGCTCCATAGCCTGAAGAGCCTGGTCGTGTCTGCTCAATGTACCGGAGTTGCTTACGACGGTGGTTTTTAGTGTGTTTAAGTCGGATCTAATGGTGCCAAGGCCGGCCGCCAGCGTGGCCAGCTCAGCTTGGATAGCACTTAGCTTCTCGTCGTTGTCTTTCCCCACCTGTTAATCTGGAAGAGGCACGGTTCAAGATAGTCACGCTGCTTCTGCAGTACGGACTCGGCAATGGTGTCAATATCTTGACGATTGCTTTTGGCTTTGGTAGACATCGTTGTAATCTATCTTTAGACAACACAAAAAGCCAGTATGAAAACCTGTAGCTCCGAAAAAATCAACAATTTGGCGATGCTGGGCCGGGAGCTGAAAGTCTAGGCTGCCATCTTGTCCAGCTGATCACGTGACTCCCTATATTTTATACTTCTTAACTTAAGTTTCTTTCTTACTACCTAAACTGTTGACTCTGAGAACCCTGCACAAGATTTCCAATGTGCCTGGACTGTTGTTTTATGCACAAATGGCCAATAGAGAACCTTGAGCCTTGAACGTTGAACCTTGATAACTTACAGTCGTTCTCCTGGCTAATTCAATTTACCTGAGAACCAAACTTTGAGAGAAATCAATCTCAGTTGTAATTTGAGATATATTTGGCGCAACAGTCTTTGTTTTCATATTCGGCAGTGTTGGGCAAGCTACTTGGAAAATGTAGTGAGCTAAGTTACTAGTTACTCTGCCATGAATGAAGCTTCACTGCACAGAAGCTACCACCCAGTCAAATGTAGCAAGCTAAGTTACACAAACACCGCAAAAGTAGCTCACTACACTTGAAGCTGCGCCAACTTAACATTGCAATCAACATAGAGAGAGAGAGTGTCCTTACAGCATTAAAGGATATTACCGAATTTTTAACCACAAACAGCATTCTTTTGGATTAAAGCACATTTTTGAACATCCACATTTCACTTGTGTTGTAACATTGAAATATATTATAGAATTTCTAATCAAAGACAGCATAGTCAGGACTCATGCGTGTGTTGTGTGTATGTGTGTGTGTGTGTCAGTGCACAAGGCTAGCTCAGGTAGGGATGGGCATGGATTAAAGCACATTTGTGAACATCCACATTTCACCTGTGTTGTAACATTGAAATATATTATAGAATTTCTAGCATGGTCATCACTCATGTGCGTGTGTTGTGTGTATGTGTGTGTGTGTCAGTGCACAAGGCTAGCTCAGGTAAGTATGTATGTGTGTGCCGGTGTGCGTGTCATCTCATAAGAGGTGTTTGTTTACCCTACAAGAGCAGTTTCTCGAAGTTGCCATCTGAAAGATGGTTTCTTTTTGGCCTGAAAATGTCTTTTCCCACACTAAAGAGACGCTCACAGGCTGCATTTCAGGGAATCCTGTATTATATTTCAGGAATATTTTCTTCATTAGTGGCAGGTTTTGAAAGGCACTGACAAAGTTTGCTTCACATGACTGCAAGTAAATGTCCACTTCATTTTTCTGTGTTGATGGGAGTGATGGGAAGTATCCAGTTATCTCATCTTTGTCTTCACAGTCATCCTCACCTTCTTCCTGCATGCAATCAGCAGCCTGACTTTGAAGAATTTTGACCTCTGACTTCAGGCTGGATAAAACTTCAGCCTTCTTTGCTCTGGGGATGTACGTTAGTCTAAACATAGGGTGAGCAGCAGAGGCATTGAGCAACCTAGTGTCTTCAAAGATGTATTCAAATCTCTTCTTAACTCCACTGATGATGGCATCCACCAAGGCATTACAGTGCTGAAAAGTAGTGTCAAGCTTCAATTGTTCCATTTTGTCAATAAGAATGGTAATTGCTGGCACTAAAGCTCCAGCGTAGGCCATTTTATCGGACTGCAGGTGTTATGTCTGAATAACGTTTAGTTTTGTGTTCTTATTGTGTCCAGTTGGACTCTGTTATGTTATGCACTGCAAGTGACAGGTTACTGTGTCTTTAAGGTTTACAGCAGTGATTTACGGTAAGGTTGGAAAGTGTAAGGTGTGCGGCAGTTCAGTAAAGGCAACTTGAGCAGACCGACACGGTGTGGTTATTGAGTCCTACGCAAACATAATAATTGGCGAACGAGGATGTCTGAACTCGTCCTACCACCACCGCCACCTTTCTTACCTGCTCCCGGTGATCCAGCTGTTCCCTGGGATCGCTGGCTGACTTCGTTTGAGGATTATTTGCTGGCTTTGGGACACACGGACCTGGCGGAGGCGAGGAAGTGTGCGCTCCTACGCCACTGTCTCAGGCAGGAGGGACAGCGAATCTTCGCCATGCTCACCTTATCGGATAACAAGTTTGTCACAGCCACGGCCGCTTTGAAAGCCCATTTCAGCTCCGGGAGAAGTCGGCGGATGCACCGTTTCGAGTTTCGTCAGAGGACCCAAAAGCTGGGTGAGACCGTTGCCCACTATGTATCCGCATTATGTGAGCTGGCTCGGCTTTGTGATTTTGGGGCTCTGGAGGACGGACTCATAGTTGACCAGCTAATAGAGAAAACGTCATGTAACCAACTCAGGGAGAGACTTTTACTAGAGCCGGACTCCATGACACTAGCGGACGCTTTAGTAATTGGAAAGCAGCTTGAAACGGCCCTAATGGAGGCGCGCAAGTTCGGCCGCAACAACTTCAGTCTGGAGTTTATGCCTGGGCGGGCCAACACTGTGGCCGATCTCCTATCAAGAGCTGTGTCGGTGACGAAGGAGACGGGCGGGGTGACACCAGACACAGAGAGTGATGAAGACTGGGTCCACATCCTGCACAGGCCCCTCAGTTCAGTAGTCACCCTGGCAGAGCTGCAGCAGGCCTCAGCGGCTGATGAGGCCCTCACAACTCTTCGTACCTAAGTACAGGACGGCTGGCCTGCCAAAGTGGATGACAGGCTGCTCCCCTACTACCGCTTCCGCGACGAACTCTCCTGCTGGGGGGCGGTGTGCCTAGCCCGTGGCCACCGTGCGGTCGTTCCAGAGATTCTCAGGTCCAGAATACTGCACATGGCGCACGAGGGGCACCTGGGGGTGGTCAAGGTGAAGCAGCGCTGCCGTGATACAGTGTGGTGGCCCCACATAGACTCTGACGTTGAGGAGCTGGTACGGAACTGTGCCTGCTGCCTTCTTAGTGGGAAAACTGGCCAGCCTACCACAGCCCCTCTCACCCCGACCCCTTGGCCGTCTTCACCCTGGGAACATATTCAGGTCGACCTCTGTGGAGAACTTCACGGGGCACCTGCTCACGCTTGCTACCTGCTGGTTGTTCATGGCCTTCATTCGAAGTGGCCGGAGGTTTGTCAACTGAGCTCCATCATTGCACACTCCATCATCGACCGCCTGGACAACCCGTTTGGGCGCTGGGGCCTCCCCAGTGTTGTCACAACGGATAATGGGGCCCAATTTGCTTCAGCTGAGTTCTCAGAGTTTCTCACGCTACGATCCATCAAGCACATCAGGACAGCAGTGTATCACCCAGAGAGTAATGGGGGGGTGGAAAGACTGAATAAAACTCTCAAAAATGGAACCCGAGCCTGTCTGGAGGAAGGGAGAACCTTCAGCGACGCTCTCAACCAAACCTTCCTGACCATCCGGGCATCCAAGCATTCCACCACAGGAGTGTCACCTGCATTGCTCATGACTGGGCGTGAACTAAAGCAACCACTGGACTGCTTGAGAGCCGAACCAGCTCCTGCACATCGGAGCCCAGGGCTCCAGAAAGCCAGAGCTCAGGTGAAAGGTTTGCAGGCTCGGATGAAAGAGAGGTTTGACGCCACGCACAGAGTGCCCCCCTCACAAATACAAAACATAACAAAAACATACAAAAGTTAGTTGTTACTACAGTAGTTGTACTGTTATTAATAGTTGTGATTAATATTATTATTACCATTATAATCATCTGAAAGCCTACTACATTATGCATGTACACGGATTGCACAGTACACATCACAAATTTACCTGAACATACTCCTTTATAAAGGTGAGTTCTGTTGCTTTGAATCGAATGACTTGCAGTTTCTCACAGGTTTCGTCAAATTCTTGACGTTTTGTCAGGATACATGTGTTGACGCGGTCCATGGCATGGTATGTAGAGTTCCAGCGTGTTAAAATGGGCACTGGCAGCTGGCACCCTAACTTGTCTTGAATGATGTCCGAGGCTTGAGTGCTCCTGTGTTGCTTATTCCAAATGGCTTGACATTTGCCTATTGTTGATCTTGACACCTTTTTGAAGGAGTCAGACTGGCTAACAGCTGTCTCAATGTCTTTTGTTGCAACTAGGTTGAGGGTGTGGCAGGCACACCGTTGATGCGGTGGAAGACTGACATCTTCATCTCCATCTCCTTCGTTTAGGATGTCTGTTAGGCTTATGAAGACAGTGTCATCCTCTTCTTCTTCATTCTCCTCTTCCGTTAGACTCGTGATTTGGACTTCTGCAAAGACATTGAACGCCTTAACAAAATTTGCACCGTTGTCAGTTGTTGTTATGGTGACTTTGTCTTTGATTTTGAAGTCTTTGTGCACCTTATCTAGCATCTCTGCCAAAACATTGTGAGTGTGACGCCCTACTATCCTCCGACAGGCTAATGCACCTGAGCAGATGCTCAGGCTTTTCTCATCTATCCAGTGGATAGTCACCCCAAGGAAGCTCCGATTGTTTGCTGACCAAGCATCTGTTGTGGTGCATACATGGCTCAGTGTGGATAATTTTTCAGTAAGTGTTCTCTTCATTGATGAATACTCATCGTCAAGCATCCTTCCCAATGTCCTCCTTGAAATCAAATGTCTATAGGGCAAAATTTCTTTAAATAAATCAACAAACTCTGGCCACTCTACAGTGTGTAGTGGATGTAATCCTTGAACTATGAAATTAAGGATCAACTTGTTGGGATATGACAGGGTTACGAGCTCCACTGAAAAACAGTAATAAAAAAACTTGAATTACTTCCTCACCACCGCTGCTAACTATTCATATCTCTTATTCATAATCACAATGGAATGAACAGAGATACAATCTTTCCCACAGACGCACGAAGAAGTCTTTTTACATTCACATATATATTCATATACACTGTTGCCCATAGAGTTAGGATAAACTGATTCCTCTTTATATAAATCACATTGCCACAATCATTTCATGAGAAGGAGTAAAACAGATTTCATTCCAACTTTAAACCTTACCTTCAGATGACTCTGGATGAATGCTGGATAAACACGGGATTGTTTAGTATGGCTCCAAATAAATGAGAGCAGGCGAACGTGGCTCTTGTGAGGAAGAGATGTCTGATTTGCTACTTTCATTTACCACAGTTCACGATAATATACTTTTGTTCCTCCCCTTGTATTTTTATTTGCCTCTCTGGTACGTTCTCTTTCTGTCTGGTCTCTACGGTGGCCCTGAAGTGCAAATCACAACGGCAAAAGCGAAAACACAACGGCAAAAGCGAAAACACAACGGCAAATCAGAAAACACAACGGCAAATCAGAAAACACAACGGCAAATCAGAAAACACAACGGCAAAAGCGAAAACACAACGGCAAAAGCGAAAACACAACGGCAAATCAGAAAACACAACGGCAAATCAGAAAACACAACGGCAAATCAGAAAACACAACGGCAAATCAGAAAACACAACGGCAAAAGCGAAAACACAACGGCAAAAGCGAAAACACAACGGCAAATCAGAAAACACAACGGCAAATCAGAAAACACAACGGCAAAAGCGAAAACACAACGGCAAATCAGAAAACACAACGGCAAATCAGAAAACACAACGGCAAATCAGAAAACACAACGGCAAATCAGAAAACACAACGGCAAATCAGAAAACACAACGGCAAAAGCGAAAACACAACGGCAAATCAGAAAACACAACGGCAAAAGCGAAAACACAACGGCAAAAGCGAAAACACAACGGCAAATCAGAAAACACAACGGCAAAAGAGAAAACACAACGACATTAACCAAAACGGAAAGGGTAGTGAGGTATATTGACTTCTAAAAGAAAAACATTCTTGTAGGATTCTGGCGGATGGCCAGATGGTTAAGTGTTTATATTAGTGTCAGGACCAGCAGACTTGAAGTTGGGAGTGATAGTTTGGGAGGCCTAAGAAAATATGCTATGTAGGAGAAGATGGTATGGTGTATAGTATGTGTGATATGAGCTCATGTTCAGCTGGTATGCATTAAGTTGTAGACGAAAACAACCTGACTATATAAGTTGGGTTTAGGACGGAAATCGGGAGAGCGACTTCGATTGGCACTGAATCCTCTCCAAGCAATCCTGGGTGCTTGTACTTAGATGCTGAATTTCTTTGTAATAAACCTTTTTATATACAAGAAAGACGGCGTCAGCGGAGATTCTTTTCTTCACCATCTTCACATCATCACCAGCAAATAAACAACAGTAGGTACCCTCGGGCGACAGGAATCGTCGCTGATTGGACTGGTCCGTCCTTTGAACCGGAAGGACAATGCAGCGGCGAAACACATATGGAAACACCGCGAAAGAAGACACGATGTATTGCCCCAGTTGTGGGGTTGGAGTGTCAGGGAACGGGGAGACAGAGGCCTCTCCAGCAGCACGGGCTTGCTCTCCTGTGCTGCGGGTTAGGATCAGAGAGTCTGGGCACGGGGAGGAGGGAGGAGCGGGGAATCCTCTCCAGCTCCATCCTTGTCTCTCCAGCTCCATCCAGCCCCCTCCAGCTCCATCCTTCTCCCTCCAGTTCCATCCTTCTCTCCCCTGCTCTTAATATATATCATTAAGTACAACACAGCCTCTCAGCTCAGGACGCAATGTGGCTACCAGGGGCACGAGGCACACATCTCGGTGTACCAGGGGCGCGGGGCACTCAGCTCGGTGTACCAGGGGCGCGATTCACTCAGCCCGGTGTACCAGGGGTGCGAGGCACTCAGCCCGGTGTACCAGGGGCACAGAGAGAGGAAACACCAAAAAGCAAAAATAAAGTAAAATAATAATAATAATAACAACCATAATTAAAAAAATAAAAATAAAAATAAATCAATGTGTCTGGGAACGGGGAGAAGGGAAGAAGCTGGGACACCTCTCCAGCTTCCGCCTTCTCCCCCGTGCTGTAACAGAGTTAGAGTGTCTGGGAACGGGGAGAAGGGCAGAAGCTGGGACACCTTTCCAGCTTCCGCCTTCTCCCCCGTGCTGTAACAGAGTTAGAGTGTCTGGGAACGGGGAGAAGGGCAGAAGCTGGGACACCTCTCCAGCTTCCCCCTTCTCCCCCGTTCCATGCCAGAGTTAGAGTTTCTGGGAACGGGGAGAAGGGCAGAAGCTGGGAGACCTCTCCAGCTCCCCCCTTCTCCAGCGTTCCCTGCCAGAGTTAGAGTTTCTGGGAATGGGGAGAAGAGGAGAAGCTGGGAGACCTCTCCAGCCCTCCAGCTATAATAATAATAATAATAATAATAATAATGACAATAAAATAAAATAAAATGAAATGAAATGAAATAAAATAAAATAAAATAAAATAAAAAATATATATCTATCTATCTCATGAAGTACAACACAGCTTGTGAGCTCAGGCCTCAAAGTGGCTACCAGGGGCACGAGAAACTCAGCTCGGGGTGCCAGGGGTGCGATTCACTCAGCCCGGTGTACCAGGGGCGCGAGACACCCAGCTCGGGGTACCAGGGGCGCAAGACACTCAGCTCGGGGTACCAGGGGCGCGAGGCTTCTGTGGGCTGCGGATTGGCTAGGTCAGTTGGTGGGGGCTTAAGTGTGGGACCCCCGGGCCTGGCTGGAGGTTAAGGGGAGGGTCAGGGTTAGAGCTAACCAGGACCGCCTAACCGACCACCCCTACTAGCCCTTAGCCTAGCCACCACCCCTTCTAGCCCTGATGCCGATCCATAAACACCAAATACCACATGAAACCCTAGCCCAAGTCAGTCGGGTGCCCCAGCACCCTGGTACATATGTATCTCCCTTGTAATGTGTTAGAAAGCTGGCCAGGTCTTTTGTGTTAGCAGGTCAGAACTGACCCATGACTTAACCCAGCCCAAAATGATGAAAAAGAACAACGTTCATCGAGCAGTTTTGTTTTTCCCCTCATGCCTAACTTGTTTTGCATTCATATCCAGGTAAGCATTGTACTAAAACATGCAAACCATCTGCGAACAAGTTGTTTCTGTTACTTTGTTTAAATTTGCCTGGTGGTCCTTCCGGTTCAAAGGACGGACCAGTCCAATCAGCGACGATTCCTGTCGCCCGAGGGTACCTACCCTTTCCGTTTTGGTTAATGTTGTTGTGTTTTCTCTTTTGCCGTTGTGTTTTCTGATTTGCCGTTGTGTTTTCTGATTTGCCGTTGTGTTTTCTGATTTGCCGTTGTGTTTTCTGATTTGCCGTTGTGTTTTCGCTTTTGCCGTTGTGTTTTCGCTTTTGCCGTTGTGTTTTCTGATTTGCCGTTGTGTTTTCGCTTTTGCCGTTGTGCTTTCGCATTTGCCGTTGTGTTTTCTGATTTGCCGTTGTGTTTTCGCTTTTGCCGTTGTGTTTTCTGATTTGCCGTTGTGTTTTCGCTTTTGCCGTTGTGTTTTCGCTTTTGCCGTTGTGTTTTCTGATTTGCCGTTGTGTTTTCGCTTTTGCCGTTGTGTTTTCGCTTTTGCCGTTGTGTTTTCGCTTTTGCCGTTGTGTTTTCTGATTTGCCGTTGTGTTTTCGCTTTTGCCGTTGTGTTTTCGCTTTTGCCGTTGTGTTTTCTGATTTGCCGTTGTGTTTTCGCTTTTGCCGTTGTGTTTTCGCTTTTGCCGTTGTGTTTTCGCTTTTGCCGTTGTGATTTGCACTTCAGGGCCACCGTAGGTCTCCCTCTCTGGAGACTTGCCAGCTATTTTATCTCTCCATGCTGAACTTACATGTCCACCCCTCCGTCCATGTCTGATTACGTTCCTCCTATTTATCCCTTGTGCCGATTCTTTAGAGCAGACCACTGCAGTTTTGTAGTATTGATCCACTGTTGGTTGAATGGTCATATTCAGTGCCAGCCATTAGTAATATCACTGATAATTTCCTTGCGCTTGGCAACGGGGACGCTGGCTGCTCAAGCCGCTCCGTCTGACCTGTTTTTGTTTGGATTTTTTATATTTTACTATTTTATTCCTGATTATTTTTTTATGAAGTCTGTCTCTTGTCCGCGTTCTACCTGCACTGTTTTGGTGATCAACTGTTTTTTTCCGCTGATTGCCATCAGCGAGGCCTATTTCACTGCTATTGGACTTGCTGTCTGCTTGTGTGGTGGAAGCTGTGTTGGACTCGGGCTTGCTAGTGTCTCTCTCCTTTTCCATCCTGACGCTGGGCCAAAATAACGTCAGGTCTTCTTTAAAGCTAACTTTTTATAACCTTTTACTATCTGCGCCACCGACCAGTGGATCTTTTTAAATAGCTTTTTACTTTCTGGATAGTATCAGGTAGTTTTCGAGTCTCGCGGTGGCCTACCTGTTGCTGCTAGCACAACACCTGCTCGGAGACTCCCTGGAATTGGTCATCGCTGCTGCTACCTCAGCTGGCAAAGTGGACACAGGACAACCTGGGCTCAGCTTGTCCCTGCCATCGTGAAGTGCATCTGGGAAGTCTGAAACCACCCATCGCCACCGCCGCAGAGTTGGAAGTCCTTGTAGCTAGCTTCCTGGCTACGCGGCTAAAAACAACCTGCACTTCTTCCACGCTGTCGCCAGCACCACCACTATGTTGAGTTACACCAGAGCCCGTCTACGGAGAGCCTTGCCACTCTCTATTAGGTCCCATTGTAACGAATTTTGGTTACAGTTCCACCAGATTTCCACTGGGGGCGATCGCCATGAGTGCAACATGAATGGGAGTCTATGGAGCTAAACGGCTAAATGTGTCTCTTTCACCCGATTGTCGTTGAGAAATCTCAGATTTGATTGTAGGTTTTGCAAGTTCAACATGGGTTATAGGTCAAAAGTTGAATGAACGAGAACTTATGTCCTTTCGTTTTCTTACAGGTTGAGTTGTTGTTGCCCATAACACGCTAGCATTGTGCTAATGAACGCTGATTGATCAGTGAAGGACTGATTACGACCAGAGATACCGCTTGACGGCATCGTGGCAACTAAAGTATATCCAACTATAACATTTAGAAAATATTCTATATTTGTTTGCCCTAAATAGGCTATATGTATATACACTTTTTTTTTTCTTTTTTTTTTTCCCCCCAATCATACCTCCAACTGACCTGGTGCGCTTATTACCTCTAGCACTCGTCAAACCCTTCCTCTCAGCAACCTGGTACCAAAGGAAGCGCTTTAAGAGAGGAAATGGAAAAAACAAGAACATAAGGAAATAAACATGCATCAGTAATAGAATTAAACATCGGAAGAACTAGTGGTGAGGTGCTCTTGACAATGCGTCCGCCACAACGTTGTCAGAGCCCTTGATGTACCGAATGTCTAACCAGTATGACTGTAGTAGCAAAGACCAACGGATAAATCTCTGATTCGGACACTTCAGAGATTTGAGAAAAGTTAAAGGGTTGTGGTCAGTGTAGACCACCACAGGCACAACACCAGATCCCACGTACACATCAAAATGTGTCAAAGCCCACACCAAGGCTAGCGCTTCTTTCTCAATAGTCGAGTAGTTTAGCTGGTAAGAATTAAACTTCCTCGAAAAGAAGCTAACTGGCTTCGCAACACCGAAGAAGAACACCAAGAACTGGAGCATTGCACATCATCCCCTTTACCTGCTCAAAAGCTTGCTGACACACGGGAGACCAAACAAAAGTTACCTTCGCCTTTAGCAAGTCAGTAAGGGGTGCTACTACCTCAGAAAAGTTTCTGCAAAAACTTCTGTAATAGCCCACTAACCCAAGGAAACGCATGAGCTCCTTTTTTGTGGCTGGGACAGGATAATTTTCAACTGCCTGGACTTTTTCTTGCACCGGACGAACAGAGCCTTGACCTACCACCCGACCTAAGTATGCTACCGTCGCGCTCGCAAACTCACACTTGGCGAGGTTGACTGTGAGATGAGCTTCAGCCAAACGGCTGAACAGGGCCCGGACACGCTCGAGATGTTGAGACCAGGTGTCCGAGAATACAACCACATCATCCAGATATACTGAACAACCTTCCATGTCCCCCAGTACTATGGTCATAAGTCTCTGAAAAGTCGCAGGGGCATTTCTTAACCCAAAAGGCATAACCTTGTACGAGAACAAACCGTTAGGTGTTATGAATGCTGAAATGTCACGCGCACGCTTGGACAAGGGAACCTGCCAGTAGCCCTTTAATAGATTAAATTTACTGACATACTTGGCCTGGCCTACTTGGTCTACACAATCTTCCATGCGTGGCAGGGGAAACGAATCGGGTTTAGTAATGGCGTTCACTTTACGGAAATCAGTACAGAATCTGGGGGTGTTATCTGATTTGGGCACCAAAAGACAAGGCGAGGCCCAGCTGGATGATGAGGGCTCAGCAATGCCATGGTCCAACATGTACTGTATTTCGCATTCAAGATATTTACGCTTTTCAGGGTTTACCCTATAAAACCGTTGTCTAACCGGCTGAGCATCGCCTATATCTATATCGTGCTCTATTAAATGTGTCTGCGTGGGAGTGTCACGGAACAAACAAGGATATGAGCCAATCAACGCTGATAAATCCGTCGGTTTTGACTCCGACAAATGACCCAACAACACATTCAAATTACACAAGGACTCCGAGTTCTTCAGACGGCCCTGCAACACAGTGGGATTCAGACATGGCAACCCATCCTCCACCTCAGCTGCCACAGACTGAGGGGCATGGACAGCAGACACTCTTCCCGCTGAACAAACTGGACGTGCGCCTCCTGAAGAAGACAGAGCAGCATCACAAGACTTAGAAGAATCCCGACAGTAAAAGGGTTTTAGCAGATTGACATGGCACAGTTGAGTCTTTCTTCTGCGTTCGGGAGTAGAGATGATACAGTTAAGCTCCGATACCTGCTTCACTACTTCATATGGACCCGAGAACTTAGCCTGCAAAGGTGAAGTGATTATAGGTAGCAGCGCTAAAACCCGGTCCCCCACACTGAACAACCGGCGCTCAGCACGTCAATCGAACATTTTCTTCATCCTACTCTGCGCAGATGACAACTTCTGTTTCGCCAACTCCCCGGCTACATACAATCTATGCCAAAAACCATTAACGTAGTCAATCAGATTTTGTGGCGTTTCTGCTTCCTTCCACTGATCGTAGATCAAAGTCAGGGGGCCACGCACCCTGTGCCCAAAGACCAAGTCATTCGGACTGAACCCAGTACTTTCCTGCGTGACCTCTCTGGCAGCCAGCAATAACCAGGGCAATCCTTCCTCCCAGTCTCTCTCCATCTCAATACAGTAAGCACGCAACAGGGACTTCAGCGTCTGATGGAACCGCTCTAGAGCTCCCTGGCTCTGCGCATGGTATGCAGAGGCTTTATTGTGTTTAATGTGCAACAGTTTCATGATTTGAGAAAACAGATGGGAAGAAAAGTTCGAACCCTGATCCGACTGGATGATTTTTGGAATCCCAAAAACTGAAATGAACTGACTGAGTGCACGAGCAACAGACCTAGCTGTGATTGTGCGCAACGGGTATGCAGCTGGATAGCGAGTAGTTTGACACATCACAGTAAGAAGGTAAATTGCACCAGACCGAGAAGGAGGCAGTGGACCCACACAATCAATGATCAGATGTTCAAAGGGTTGGCTGACCGCTGGAATGGGAAACAGTGGTGCAGCAGCTATGTTCTGATTGGGCTTACCTGTGAGCTGACACGTGTGACATGTCCTAATATATGCAGCGATATCTTTTTTCAAGAGTGGCCAAAAGAAATACCGCAGGACCCGATTTTAAGTTTTACGGACCCCCCAGTGACCAGCCTCATCATGTGCCAACTTCAACACCGCTTCACGAAATTTAGCTGGCACCACAATCTGGATAATGGGGTCGCCGCTGAAACCGTCACCGTGTGGAACCCACTTTCTCACAAGAACCCCATCGTGAACGAAATAGCCTCGAGAGCTATCGTTCACTACTCCTGCCGGCAGCACCTGCTCAAACAAAGCCATCAGAGAGGGATCAGCTTGTTGCTCAACCTTCAGGTCCTCCAGCGAAACTGAAAGAGGAACATCAGATAAAGAAAATGCACACAATTCTGACACTTCATGCTTTACATTGTTCACCTCGTCTTCATGCGCAGCATCGGCACGCACCATGGCGCGCGTCACCGCACACGCTGTAAAGACCTCTGGAAAGTTCACTTCACTATCGTCAGGCAGGTTCCTGACTAACAGAACAGAAGAAACCACTGGGGGTATCGGTGGACCATCAGCCCAAACCCGGCTTCCAGCCGCGCCCTTTCCCAGAATGAAAGTGATGCCCCCAATCGGCAGTGCCGGCCGCACTCCAACAGGCACTTGACCCTGAACCAGGTCTGAGAACAGCATGACATTGTGCAGTGGGACCTGCAAAATCTTCATGCCCACACCCAACAAAGGAACAGAGGATCCAGTGTTGATCTCCTCTGAAAAGGGCAGCACCGAAGCCTGGATAAAGGAGTCAAACGCAGCAGTATCACGTAGAATCTTAACTGGTACTTTCTTCTCACTTCCCACCAAAGAGACAAATCCATCGGACACAAAAGGTAAGAAAGCATCAAGCTCACCAGACAAAATCTCTTTCTGCATCTCTTCCTTTTCCAGATCAACCTTGTGCTTTTTTGGCACCGACACCGCTAGACAAGCGTCTCTCGCCTGCCCCACCGGTTTGTTTTTAGCCTTTAGAGCATAACAGTCAGCCTTCCAATGACCCTTTTTATGGCAAAAATTACAAACTTTATCTGCATTTCTCGAGGTACGATCCCTCGCCTCAGTTTTAATTGGAAAAGCAGACGTACCATAGAACTCGGCACTCTCGACGAAAGTGGAGCTGCGAGCGCGTCCATCAACAAAAGTACGCTTGTGCGTTAAGACATAATCGTCTGCCAGAGCAGCCGCTTCCATGGCAGTCCTCACCTTGTGATCACAGATATGGGTAGCAATACTACCAGGAATAGAATTTTTAAATTGCTCCAAAATTATGAGATCACACAAATCTTGAAAGCAGTCAACCTTTAATGCAGAACACCAACGCATAAAATGAGCGGTCAGATCACGAGCAAATTCCAGATGAGTTTGTTTCTCAGCTTTCCTCCACGTACGGAAACGTTGACGGTAAGCTTCTGGGACCAGCTCATAAGCATTCAGAACAGCAGATTTCACCAAAAGATAATTTTGGCTATCTGTGAAAGACAACGCCGAATAAGCCTCCTGCGCGCAGACTTGGGCCACTTTCTCGATTCTGCTATGTGCTCGAACAGAGAGAAGAATGTTTCAGGGTCTCTTTCATTAAATTTTGGCAGCAAGCGCAAGTTGCCTAACACATCAAAACCATATTCTGGATGTTCATGATGAAAAGGTGAATCTTCAAGATCAACAGAACTATCAGTAGGAACAGACTTTCCAGTTTTTATTAATTCAAGTTTAAACTGTTGTAAAGAAACTTTTGCCTGTTCAGTCTGATGACGGAGCTCTTCAACAGCCAGTTGCTTTTCAATTTCTGCTGTCTTCATCATCTTATCATGTTCCAGTTGTAACACCAGCAACTCCTTTTGCTGCTCAAATGTCAGATTCTTATTGGCAAATAATGGAACAGAACCACTCGCATTAGTGGCAGAAGGAGGTTGCTCCTCACCAGCAGTTAACACACCCATTTCACTTAAATTTGCCTTCAAAATGCCTTTTACCGTGTCCTTTAACCTTTTATCAGATATCTCAATGTCATAGTGGTCCGCAATCTTTAACAATTGTTCTTTTGTGCACCTATCCAAAACTTCTTCAGTTGGAGAATTAACAAATTCAGCCAATTCAGCCATTGTACACACAAGAGGAAAAATCCAGAGTTGCTTCTCTCAAACAAGACAAAGTGAGTGAGCCAGGTGAACACAAGGCCAATCAAGACCACAAACAGAGCACACAATCCCCTCTAAACTACCTAACCAAAAACTAACTAAACTCAACCCTAGTCTTCATGAAGTTACTTGCGGTGGGTACTTATACACTGAAGACCGCTGGTATGGGAAAGTGACCATTAGCTGGCAACAAACCCATCACCACGGCCATGCTCCCGAGACAAAGCTATAACCGCTTTCACCCCAACACTACAAAAAAAAACAAAAAAAACAGCGAAACTCAAAGGAGCAACACTGCTAATACCTAACAGGGGAAAATGTCTCCAAAACACGGTGAACACTGAACCACACTCACATAATTTCAACCAAACATTGAACTCCACTTAATGTTCTAAACCCTTACAAATTTCCGCACCTCCACAATGAGACAATGTGTAAAACCAGCTCAGCTACTCAAAGCTTTCACTTTTACACTCAAAAAACAACGTACTTACTTCACTTCATTCATAAAAGTCGCGAACAAATTATGAACAAACAATTGGACGAGCCCCCACTTTGTCACGACCTGGCTCATAAGCCATGACAAAAGACAAAGAAACGCGGTAAAATACAAAGGTCAACTGATTTATTAAAGCAAATCAAAAGAACCCATAAGAACTAATGAGATTTGAGTGTGAGAATCAGTGTGTCTGTTGATGGATGCATGATAATGTATGTGTAGTGTTGAAAGGTGTTAAAACAAAACAACCAGGCCAAAGCCAACACAACCAAAACCCATGTTGGAGTCCAGGTGGTAGATGAGAGAGAGAGAGTGAGGATCATGACTGCCAGGTTTTGTAAGCTCAGGGAGACTGATCAGGTGCTCCCAGTTGCTCATGATTAGCCTCGCCCACTGAGGTACCTGCAGAAACAGAGAAGACAAGACAAGGGAAAACACACAACAGGCCCTAGTGGCAGGTGGCCGTCACAAATACAATATTCAAATTACTGCACAAAAAATTATATCCTGAGAAAAGTGGATTTTGAGGGGTATTCTCTGGTTACACCGTCAACCAGCTGATGAATCTCAACAGTTTTTTCACTCCACCATGCACTGCAGTGATTAAGCAACTTGGACTTCTCCGCCGCCCGCGCTACATCCATAGAAGTTCCCGCAGAAAGTTTGTCTGCTCACAGACAAGTCCTACCATCCCGGCTCTCTGATCAGCAATGCGAACTGTCGCTCCACGCATACGTCATCAGAGCGCTGTCTCCTACCGGATAAGTAGTTTGGGCGTCTCCATGGCAACACCTCTCAGTGAGCTAAATGGGAAACGCGGAGTGGATTTCAGTCTGCTCTTAAATGCACAGTCTATTACAAACAAATCCTGCCTTATTCATGACCATATCCTGGATAAACGTCTGGATTATATGTGCATTACAGAGACCTGGCACCCACCAAATACTTTTTCCTCTTTAAATGAGAGCTGTCCCCAGGGATATAGCTACCTCCAGAAAGCTCGCAGCACAGGACGCGGTGGCGGCCTGTCAGTTATCTATCGCAGTGATCTGGAGCTATCTCTGCAACCATTACCTGAACTGTCTTCATTTGAATGCCTTGCATTTAAATCTAAGTCCCCTTCCCATGTGCTGTTCCTCCTCATTTACTGACCACCAAAACCAAACCCGTCATTTATCACTGAGATGTCAGATCTTTTCACAACTTTCTGCACATCCTCTGCCGATGTCATAATTTTAGGTGATCTGAACATCCACGTTGACACCCCCTCCTCCCCTTTTGCAGCTGAATTTCTTCAGATACTGGACTGTTTTAATTTAAAACAACTTGTTGATGTCCCCACGCACACCAGGGGACACACCTTGGACCTGGTCATTACAAATTCTGCCCCTCTCACCAAACTGCAGGTGTATGACCTAGGTGTGTCTGATCACAAGGCCATTTCTATGGATCTGCAATCCCCATCCAGCCTCTCCAAGCCTAAGCGGAATATCTGTTTCAGAAACCTAAAAAACATAAACCCAGAACTCTTGGCAGCAGACTTTCAACATCTTTCCACACACTTTTCATCAGCCGATGAAGCAGTGGACTACTACAACAGCCATCTGAGCAGCCTCCTGGACCTCCATGCCCCTGTTAAAACCAGAACAGTCACCTTCACCCGCTCAGCTCCCTGGTTCACAGATGGGCTTCGTAAGATGAGGGCAGCAGGGCGAGTCCTTGAGCGGCGCTTCAAAGCCTCTGGCCTCACTGTCCACAAACAAATGTACCGGGAGCAACAGCAAAAATATGGTCATTCCCTCAAAGATGCAAGGTCACAGTTTTACTCCAATGCCATCAGAAACAGTCCAGGAAATTCCAAGCAGCTTTTTTCCACTGTAAATCACCTTCTCAAACCACTACCCCCCCCCCCCCCCCCCCCACTTACTGCCACTACAGAAGAGCAGTGCAATAAATTCATGGATTTTTTCAAAAATTGCACATATTCGCTCTGCCCTTTTTGGTCCTCCCACCCAAACTGTTCCTACAACGTATACTGTCTCACAACCCCTAATCTGCTTTCCTGTGGTGAAGATGAAATCCTCTACCTGTCCTCTGGACCCTCTCCCAACCTCCCTGGTGAAAACCCATATCACTGTCCTAACCCCCCTGATCACCGCTGTTATAAATCATTCCCTCCAAACTGGTCACGTTCCCCCTGCCTTAAAAAATGCCATAATCAGACCATTACTCAAAAAAACCCACTCTTGATCCGGAAGTCCTATCCAACTATAGGCCCATTTCCAATCTCCCCTTCATATCAAAAGTACTTGAGAAAGCAGTTGCCACCCACCTTCTGGACCACCTCAAACATAATAACCTTTTTGAAAAATTCCAGTCCGGTTTCCGCTCCGCTCACAGCACAGAGACTGCCCTCGTCAGAGTCACAAACGACCTCCTCATGTCATCTGATGGTGGCTCTCCCCCTCTCTCCTCATCCTCCTGGATCTTTCTGCTGCTTTTGACACTGTCGACCATGGCATTCTTTTAAACCGGCTCCACCTCACCACTGGACTCAATGACACTGCTCTCAGTTGGTTCAAGTCATACCTCACAAACCGGACAGAATACATCTCCCTGGGTCACTCAAAATCACATCCACACACAGTCACCTGCGGTGTCCCCCAGGGATCAGTCCTTGGCCCCATCCTCTTCATCCTCTACCTCACCCCCCTTGGCCAAATCATCAGCCGTCACAAAATTTCATTCCACTGCTATGCTGATGACACACAGGCTCTATGTAAATGCCACAGCTGCAACCCCATCCTCACTGTCATCCCCATCAAAACTCACCTCCTGTCTGGAGGAGATAAAGGCATGGATGGAGCACAATTTCCTCCAACTAAACAGCTCCAAAACCGAAGCCATACTGATTAGTACCCCTCACCAGACCAAATCATCATCCATAACCAGCATCACCTTCTCTGGCTCCAACATCCCCCTTTCATCAACAGTCACTAATCTTGGTGTAAAAATGGACTCTCAACTCACGTTTGAAGCCCATATAAATCACCTCTGCAAGACTTCCTTCTACCACCTCCGTAACATTTCCAAACTCCGCCCCATTCTCTCCCTCTCAGATGCTGAAAAGCTGGTTCATGCCTTTGTCTCCTCCAGACTGGACTACTGTAACGCACTTCTCATCGGGATTCCTAGCAAGAGTCTGCAGAGGCTTCAGTACATCCAAAACTCTGCAGCTAGGATCCTGATGAGAGTGCGGAAAAATGAGCACATTACCCCCATTCTCCACTCACTCCACTGGCTTCCTGTCTCCACCAGGATTGAGTACAAGGTTTCCCTCCTCACTCACCAATGCATCCATGGACACGCACCCCCCTATCTCAAAGAAATTATCAGTCCACAAAACACAACACGCTCCCTCCGCTCCACTCACTCAAACTTCCTCCACATACCCAGAACCAGACGGAGGACCATGGGAGATAGGGCCTTCTGTGCTGCTGCCCCACGTCTGTGGAATGCCCTCCCTGACACCTTGAGGGCACCACAATCCACTGACTGTTTTAAAAAAGGTCTTAAGACATTTCTTTTTAGCAAAGCTTTTGGTCCCCTTTAGATGTTTTTTTTTTAAACCTTTTCTTCTTCTTTTTAACCTGTAGCACTTTGAGATCTTTGATGTAAAGTGCATTATAAATAAAATGTATTATTATTATTATTATTATTATTAAAACAAAAAGCAGTTTCTGTAATTCAACTGGCTATTATGGCTATTATTATCCACTGTCACATAAACAAAAGCCACAGTTATCAGATGGCTTTTGAGGATCACAAGGATGATTAGGTGCCTCAAGGGTACTGGCATGTACTAAAGATGACTCTGAAAGATATCTTAGAATAATTTAGACATAAATATATTATGTGTTTAAAATGTGACATGGGGTAGAGTAAAAACCGAAAGATGTTTTTAAACTTTCTCCATCCATACGGTTTGTTAGCATGTTGAAATTTTGAGGCTTCAGAGGTTTTTTTCTGAGGCCATTATGTCTGCGATCTCACATAAACAGGAGGAAAGGGGGTAGGGTCTCCCATTTCCTCTTTATATATAATTGTTTTCTTTTAGGTTGTGCAGGCAAATCCTGCAGTATGTGACACAGGGTATCAGACATGAAGGGGGAAAGTAGCAGAGTACCGTTGAGCCCTGACATAAGACAGCTTTAACCTTCTGCTTTTCATAGCTGGTTTATTCTTTATATAAAATCAAACTGAAGGAAAGTGGCGTGAAGTCCCTTACACAGATGCCTTGAAAATGAGGTACATCAGAATATTTATTCAGTTTGAAGCTTCTAGTAGAAAATTGTGCAATAGTATAATAGTATAATAAACACTTCTTCTTATAATAATAAACATGAGGGAAGACATACAACGTAAAAAGAAAAAGTAGAACAAATGTGAGCATTTTCACCCAACAACAATTTGAATGTCCCATTATATACGAAACTACCATACACTACTAATAATGTTAATACTGCAGAAAGTGCTAAATAAAGTTGAAATCCCAAAACATAAATAGACAAACTATTAAAATATGTCTGATACAATACACAGTGCAAGAATGCCCAGCAAGATACTGTACACACAGTACATTTAAAATATAGCTCTGTTTCAAACTGTCCTTGGGTCCGGGAACAATTTGTAAAAAATAACAATAATTATAATAAATCTCTAAGATTGTCTTTGTTGGTTGAATAAAGTACCTGGATAAGACAACAAGCATTCTTAGATAAACATGATAAAAGGCGTCTTCTTAATATCATCATAATTTTGATCAAAATCAGTAAAATGGAAATTCACATATAAATATTTTTTTTAACATTTGTTGTCTTAAATCATTCATTCTTTCATTCATTCATCTTCTGTAACTGCTTGTCCTGTGAAGGGTCGCAGCTGTCATTGGGAGAGAGGCGGGGTATACCCTGGACAGGTCTCCAGTCTGTCGCAGGACCAACACAGAGAGACAGACAACCATTCACACCCACACTCACACCTACGGCCAGTTTAGAATCACCAGTGAACCTAACCAGCATGTCTTTGGACAGTGGGAGGAAGCTGGAGCACCCGGAGAGACAAGGACCTTCTCATTATTTACAAAAGAAAGCAAAGTGATGCATCGGCTACTTGTGGCAGGGCAGTAGATGACTGTGAAATGGCAGTCTTCAGCGAATCAGTTTCTCCCAAGTCACCGTCCAGCTCCTCAAATGTGCGACTCTCCTGTGTCGTGGGTGCTCTTGGATGTCTGAGGACAGTAAAAGGGAGAGACAGTTCACTTAGTCATGAAAAAAACTTTGGGTGCACTTCCATTATTAGGAAGGCCTTTCTTTGTCATTTCACACTGCATGTACTACCTCATCATCTTCAAATTTGGAAAGAAATAGGTGTTTGATTTTGGAAGATCAGTCATCAGTGATTTAACCCCATTAAAGAGGACACATTGCGCTTTTTCAGTTTTTACCTATTGTATAGTTGTGAGCATGTAAAAGGTGTGCAAATTTAGAAAAGCTCCATGCAAAGCCAGGAACCCCTTCTCTTAAACTGCCTGGAATGCTCTTTGAAGTAAAGCTTTTTGTTTAGCTGCTAATTAAATATGTAATAGAGCGACTGACCAAAATCAACAAAGGCCAGCTGACAAGAGTAGAATGAGTGATTGAGAGGGACTTCTCAAAGACAGTGGAGCAAATAGTGCTCCAGATGCTGCAACATGAGATAAATAATGTGTTGTTCTGAACTTTAAATCATGCAAACTTCTTTTAGTAGACTGAATAGACAATACCTATTCAGTTATCCCACTACTGGTTAAATGTCAACCCACGTCAACCCACGCCTTTTTATTTTACTGTTGCTTGATGAGCAATGAAGGCACTTGTTTGACAAAGAACTGCTGCAGTGGAATATAAATATCTGCTTACGTGTGCTTTGCTGGATAGGGAGCTACTAAACTCCGTCTTGGTCTTCTTCCAAGGTGCGCAGAGTCTGGAAAGGATGTTTCTATACTCGTCCCTCACCTGAAATTTGACTACAAATTGAGTTTTGATACCAAAAGAGGAGGCATAGCTTTATTTGTGAGAGGAATTGGGCCAACCTGTTTGGAAAACAGACAGTGCATGACAAAGAGCATCAATCCCTGAAGGCTGGCGAAGATGGTGAACAAGTAGGACATGGCTATGGTGCCCTCCTGAAACTGGAAACAGCCGAAAATCCACATGGTGCCCAGAACGCACAGATGAGCCACTGCAGTGATGGTGAATGCCCTGCAGGAGGCAATGCAGACTCATGAAGGACATTTCTGACACACTTCAACAGTATAACCATGGAAAAGTATGTTTCACCACAGAATACGAATCTGACATTGCTGGCAGTTTTTGGGTCAGTAGTGACTTACTTTATTTTCTGCAGTTTGTCCAGATCAGGGTTCAGACTGGAGAACTTCTGTACCAACTTCCACACAGTGATGAGAAAGAAGAAAATGTTTATCTAAAAGAAAACAGAGATGAGGTTAGAGAAATTCATGGGGATGCCATTTAAATCTAATAATAATTTTCTCGAATACTTACAAAGATGATAACACAGGCAGGGCCAAAGAAACTCCAAATGGGATTCCAAGTTTAGCCAGCAACTGAAATGCAAACAGCTTAATACTCAGGATATATTTCAACATGACCTTGAGAATCAAGCTTGAATAAAATTTCAACATCAGTAGAGGGAATAAAGGGAACTTACTATGTCTTGGTGCCATAGCCCTTGGGATTAGCTAATGCAGAGACAGCAACAATTGCCGCTGGGACTCCATAGCCACCTGCCATCATGTAGCGGGTTTTAAAGTTGGCATTAAAGACCAGGACTACCATCCTGAAGAGTTGTACGCCCTCCAGACACATCCAGCAAAACGCTGCCAGGTAGAAGAAATGCAACAGTCCTGCTACCACTGCACAGCCAACCTAATGGGGCGAGGGAAGAATAAGAATAGCAGCCGTGTAAATGGGGACAAACCATGATGAAAGAGATGGGAGAAAGAAGGAGATAATACTTACTGAGTTTTAGTTTATAAATCTTTAGTATACTATACATATAAATAATTCAGTAGCTGACTCTGTATCAGAATCTGTAGCACTACTGTGACTTATTGTCTATTCCTCCACCATATTTGAAGGTACACTCTAAGAAGTGAAACATGGATGTTGTTTGCATTACATAATTTTTGTAAGGTGAAACTATTGAATAATTCCACTTTTGAAGAATAAATCAAGAGAGTTTCATTGCATTAATGTAATACAAAAAGGTTTTGGGATTACAAAATTGTGCTGAATTGAATCTACGTAATCAAGTTATTTAAAACACACTGCAGGCGTTAAAATGAATGAAGACCATCCCAAAGCGGTTTCCGTACTTTCTTGCACATACGCAGTGTGGCTGAGGACGCCTTGGAAGACACGCCAATAGACATATACACTCACCGGCCACTTTATTAGGTACACCTTGCTAGTACCGGGTTGGACCCCCTTTTGCCTTCAGAACTGCTTTAATCCTTCGTGGCATAGATTCAACAAGGTACTGGAAACATTCCTCAGAGAGTTTGGTCCATATTGACATGATAGCATCACGCAGTTGCTGCAGATTTGTCGGCTGCACATCCATGATGCGAATCTCCCGTTCCACCACATCCCAAAGGTGCTCTATTGGATTGAGATCTGGTGACTGTGGAGGCCATTTGAGTACAGTGAACTCATTGTCATGTTCAAGAAACCAGTCTGAGATCATTCGCGCTTTATGACATGGCGCGTTATCCTGCTGGAAGTAGCCATCAGAAGATGGGTACACTGTGGTCATAAAGGGATGGACATGGTCAGCAACAATACTCAGGTAGGCTGTGGCGTTGACACGATGCTCAATTGGTACTAATGGGCCCAAAGTGTGCCAAGAAAATATCCCCCACACCATTACACCACCACCACCAGCCTGAACCGTTGATACAAGGCAGGATGGATCCATGCTTTCATGTTGTTGACGCCAAATTCTGACCCTACCATCCGAATGTCGCAGCAGAAATCGAGACTCAGCAGACCAGGCAACGTTTTTCCAATCTTCTATTGTCCAATTTTGGTGAGCCTGTGCGAATTGTAGCCTCAGTTTCCTGTTCTTAGCTGACAGGAGTGGCACCCGGTGTGGTCTTCTGCTGCTGTAGCCCATCCGCCTCAAGGTTCGACGTGTTGTGCGTTCAGAGATGCTCTTCTGCATACCTCGGTTGTAACGAGTGGTTATTTGAGTTACTGTTGCCTTTCTATCAGCTCGAACCAGTCTGGCCATTCTCCTCTGACCTCTGACATCAACAAGGAATTTGCGCCCACAGAACTGCCGCTCACTGGATATTTTCGGACCATTCTCTGTAAACCCTAGAGATGGTTGTGCGTGAAAATCCCAGTAGATCAGCAGTTTCTGAAATACTCAGACCAGCCCGTCTGGCACCAACAACCATGCCACGTTCAAAGTCACTTAAATCACCTTTCTTCCCCTTTCTGATGCTCGGTTTGAACTGCAGCAGATCGTCTTGACCATGTCTACATGCCTAAATGCATTGAGTTGCTGCCATGTGATTGGCTGATTAGAAATTTAAGTTAACGAGCAGTTGGACAGGTGTACCTAATAAAGTGGCCGGTGTATACTACTCGAAGGTTCAATGACACAGTGCTCTATTAGGACATAGTGGAGAATAAAATGCAGTATAATCGAGACGTGTCTTGGTTCATGCTTGTATGGGAGTTGATTTGCCATGCACATTCCTGTTCGACTACCTCACATGGATATGTGGTTTAAAGCTGATAATAAATAAATTATATACATATTACAATAAAATACATAAAAAGCAATCAATGGGAATCGAACCCTTGCTTCACTAACGAAAGACCGTTGTTTTTTCAATGTACCACTAACCCCTTTCGTTTCGCGTGTATGACATTGGACCTTTTGATCTACGTCACTAATTCGCTCTACCTTCGGTAGTTTACTAGCCTGGGTGTTCCCATACTGCTTTGCGCGCGATTTCATTCTCGCTGCAAAAGCAGTCTGGAAACCATCGCCCATATTTTCGCCTGAGATAGGGAACCAATCACAGAACAGGGGGGGGGGGGGGCAGCAAGACGATGACGACGTCTATGCGCGACACCGAAGCTTGTAGTGTGTTAATCCAACATGGCAGCGGACCTAACGTTACCGTTCGATGGAGCCTTAGACAGTGTTTTAAGTAGCTTAGAACGCAAGTTTATTTAAAAAAAAGAGCAACGTTTGGCGTTGAAAGACTTCATTGCCAAGAAGGATGTGTTTGCTCTGCTACCAACAGGCTTTGGCAAAGCCTTATTTACCAGCTAGCCCCGTTGGTGGCTAAGGCTATGGGGCTTAGCGAGATAGACTCTGTGGTTTTTTTGATACAACAGGTCTGCAGAGTGACCATATATGCCTTCTACCCTCATATTGACTTTGCACAAACGGCAATAATCATTAAACGCCATCGTCTTCTCATGGACAGTAAAGCTTCTTCTTCCTCGTCGAATTTCTGTCGCTCTACATATGTTATCTGGTATATCTGATACGCTGATACGATTGGCTATGAATCGCGCGCAAGGCAGCATGGGAATTACCATGCAATTGATAGACATTCGTAGCGCCCAATAAACGGCTCTAGGCATTTGTAAAACCACGCCTCAAATACGAGAAAATGAACACGTAGTTTCCAGACCAGCATCTCATTGAGATGTGCAGTCGCGTCAGCCAGGCTAGTAGTTTACACTAATGTTTATGTTACAGCAGAGCCTTTTCTTGCTATGGAGAGCCGAAGTCCCGCCCTTCTACTTCCGGTCCATGGGACCTATCTTTCGAAAAAATATGAACGGGAGTTAATGGAGAGATCATAATTATTTTTTGGTCCCGTTCGAATTGTGGCATGAATTTCACATATGATGTGTGTGAATTTAAAAGATAATTTTTCACGTCAAGAGATAAATTATTTGATGTAAATAAGCTGAACAACATTCGGTTTTGTATGAGATCGCTTAGTGAACTACATCTCTCGTCTCGAACAATGTACGTCACTAGAGAACTATGGCTGTCTCCTTGTTGAGCTTTACCGTCTTCTTCCAGGACGAAGGCAGAAGCATCAAATGAGGTGAAAATCATTATAAATCGGGTCATGTCGAGAGCTGTAGTTACACGAAGGGAGTTTTGGTCGGTTCTGTACGCGCCAGCATGCGGGACTTGTAGTTCGTTTAATTACGTATTTTCCATAGCGTTTTACTTAACTATCTTGCGACAAACTGTGACATTCTTGACATGTAAAATCATTTTTTATTCTGAAAAACAATATATGTATAATCCAAGGCACAAGTCGATCGGGACCAGAAAATAATTTATCTTTCGCCATAGACTGCCGTTCATATTTTTTTCGAAAGATAGGTCCCATGGAGGCAATCGGAAGGGGCGGGACTTCGGCTCTCCATAGGCGAACTAGGCAAATGCTTAGGGCCCCCAAGCCACCAGGGGGCCCCAAAGCTGCATGTTCATCCTCATCTGAGAATTAAAATGTTCTGTCTTTATCTGTAGCTATCTCATGTGTTTGTTACATCCCTTATATGCTTAAAAATAAACGTCGTAGGATATAAATAAAATAAACTGCAATAATAAGCAGTGACTGGTGTTTTTGTGGCAATACTGCATCATATTCGTTGGACCGCAGTGTCGCAATGTGAGTGACGTAGCGGGCCGCCGACAGGCGTGATGGGCATGATTGACAGCTACTCATCCTTCCCGTTAGCGTGAATATTAAACAAAACAAACACAATAGGCGCGTTCGACTTGATGCAGATCTGTCTGAGTCTGACTTGATGTGATGCATGCTGGGATGGACGCAATGCATGCTGGTTAGAAATCCTGTCCGACTTGAGTCAGACCAGAGCCCGTCTACGGAGAGCCTTCCCACTCTCTATTAAGTCCCATTGTAACGAATTTTGGTTGCAGTTCCACCAGATTTCCACTGGGGGCGATCGCCATGAGTGCAACATGAATGGGACTCTATGGAGCTAAACGGCTAAATGTGTCTCTTTCACCCGATTGTCGTTGAGAAATCTCAGATTTGATTGTAGGTTTTGCAAGTTCAACATGGGTTATAGGTCAAAAGTTGAATGAACGAGAACTTATGTCCTTTCGTTTTCTTACAGGTTGAGTTGTTGTTGCCCATAACACGCTAGCATTGTGCTAATGAACGCTGATTGGTCAGTGAAGGACTGATTACGACCAGATCCCGCTTGACGGCATCGTGGCATCCGAAGCGGGACCAGAATGTTAAGACGGACTTTTTCGCCCAAGTTTTTTTTTTTTCGGCCCGGTCTTTTAAAACAAAGAAACAGAAACTCTTCTAGCACGATTATTTACCCGTGTCAGCTGTGTTGTCCATGCCTCGAGAGAAAAGAAAGTGCAGAGCGCGAAAGCACCAAAGCAGTGACTGAAGGATTGCCGTAAAGCAGTATCTGGTCGTACGATGTGTATGACGTCATTGACATTTAAAAATACTTTTTAAAGCAAAATAAGTGACTCTAAAAAATCAAACACCCAGCAGTGTGTAATTTCTTTGCATCTCCTTTCAAATTCAATATTCAAATTACTGCACAAAAAATTATATCCTGAGAAAAGTGGATTTTGAGGGGTACTGCTCCATAGACCGCCATTCATTCTGCACTCGTCCTGAGAGCGCCCTCATATGGAATCAGAGTGGAACTGCAACAGTTCAGAACCCGGAAGTTCAGTGAGAGTGGAACTTCTCCCCATATTAGACGTTCTCTGGTTGCTCTCCAACGAACTGCACGACCGGAAACCCGCCCTCATGACGTCAGGTCAAAGACGTGATTGGGCAGTTTGGGAGGAATCTCCTCATGACGATTTTGACGTTTCTCGCTTCGTTATGTTGGAATATGCGAAAATGAACAGAAATGGAAGGGATACCTTCTTATATGTGATTTCTGCAACAATGGTAGGCTGGCCTACTGAAAACGTTGTACATCTGACTGCAGTTCAATGCAGAGTTCATTTCTTCGATTAAACAGTAAAAAGGCATTTTTAACATGTTGGTAACAGTAGAATAAGCGGGATAATGGACTTCACTCCATTAGACTATCTGAAAATAAAAACAGCCTGGGCTATTGGCTCAACTGTCAGCACGCTCGCCTCCCGATCCGAGGTGCTGCTGGTTCGAGTCCGGGCGTGTGCAGAGTTCAACACAACGCAGGTTACATTCTAAGGCTTCACGTTGGGACCTTTTACCATCTAGAATGCGTGCATTCAATTTGTAGAAGTGTCGTCCATTATCCTTTACTTATATCGTAGTACTGCTTCTTCAGTATCATCCTAAATTGGTTTAGTGGGTAACACGTCAGTCTGGCGATCGGCCGTCCGTAGTTCAAATCTTGTTAACGGTTAGTAGGTTTTTGGGGTTCTTCTTCACACCTGTCTGTCCAAAAATGAAAACAAATGGCATTTAATCTCTATCTCAATATCTTTCTGTGAATTCGTTTCATGGTTGAGTTACAGGTGCTAAACGACTTTGGGTGTAAAAGTAAATATTCAAATCAGTAGCCTAATCAGCAGTTCATGTTCGCCAAGATTGGAGACCAAAGCACTATGCTACTTAATCCTTATTCAGTAGATTTGCTGCTATTCACAATCCTTTGCATACAGCATGCTTGTTGTAACACGGGTATAAATTCCGGTAACTCCAAAGGTTCTATTTCGTCAGCAACAACGAATGCAAACACCGCGAGATCCGCCATTGTTTACATGAAGTTGACCGTGTCCGACTTGTCTGCAGCCGTTTTATGCTCCACCCCTACAGTCGGCGTAAGATCACGCTGACGTAAGCAAGTCAGACTCAGACAGGCGCAGACAAGTCGAACGCGCCTCATATTTTCTCCTGAGATAGGGAACCAATCACAGAACGGGGGGGGGGGCAGCAAGACGATGACGACGTCTATGCGCGACACCGAAGCTTGTAGTGTGTTAATCCAACATGGCAGCGGACCTAACGTTACCGTTCGATGCAGCCTTAGACAGCTTTAAGTAGCTTAGAACGCAAGTTTATTTAAAAAAAAGAGCAACGTTTGGCGTTGAAAGACTTCATTGCCAAGAAGGATGTGTTTGCTCTGCTACCAACAGGCTTTGGCTATGAATCGCGCGCAAGGCCGCATGGGAATTACCAGGCGCATTTGATAGACATTCGTAGCGCCCAATAAACGGCTCTAGGCATTTGTAAAACCACGCCTCAAATACGAGAAAATAAACACGTAGTTTCCAGACCAGCATCTCATTGAGATGTGCAGTCGCGTCAGCCAGGCTACTATGCTACCTAATCCTTATTCAGTAGATTTGCTGCTATTCACAATCCTGCTATTCACAAGCATGCTTGATGTAACACAGGTATAAATTCCGGTAACTCCAAAGCTTCTATTTCGTCGGCAACAACGAATGCAAACACCGCGAGATCCGCCATTGTTTACACGAAGTTGACCGTGTCCGACTTGTCTGCAGCTGTTTTATGCTCCACCCCTACAGTCGGCGTAAGATCACGCTGACGTAAGCAAGTCAGACTCAGACAGGCGCAGACAAGTCGAACGCGCCTAATAATGGCATCAAACAGAAGTTTTCTCAGTTACGCGGAAAACGGAAGAAAAAGAAAACAGTGGAAGAACAACGGTCAAAAGATAAAGGTAAGGCATTTGTTGGTGACGTGGCGTGGGCTGGATAGGTGGAGGTGAAACGCCGTTTAGCAAGTTTGTTTATTTGTCCTGCTAGCCAGCTCGCTAGCTCGCTAGCCCTGGATAAATGTTAGCTAGCTAGCCCTGGATAAATGTTAGCTAGCTGGGATTTGTTCGTCACAAACTCACAAATGTAAAATGAATATGTCGCATGTGAATGGACAGTCTGTCCTGTCATGGTCATTTTCAAGTTTGTGTGTATTATATAGGCCTCTAATTAGAAGTGTGCTACAGTTTTCTAATTTAAATAAATATTTGAAACGTTTGTCTCTTAAGTGATTTATACATATGACGCATTGTGTTTATTTTATACTATTGTGGCAGTGGATCATTTATCTTATTTCTTTCTTTCACTAGTCCTATGTGTAAATGAATGCAGAAAACTCTTAAAAGTGACAACTTTGTTATTGGGCACACTGTACGTCACAGTGTTTAATATAAAAACAGATTCATTTTAATTTTCTGTATTACAGCAACATCACTGCAATTATAAAATATGAATATGCACTAATGATCTGTTTTACGTGATAACCTAAGGACCCTTGTCTTTGCAGGAGCAATTCTAGAATATTTTGGAGCTCCAGACGTTGAGCCAGAGGGATCTTCTTAACTTCCTGACCAGGGGGGTATTCCATCAACATAGCTAAGAATTGCCAGATTTAGGTGTAAGCTTGAAGCTTGACTAAGCTCCACTTCTCAATCTATCTCCAAGTCGTTCCATCAAGTGAAATCAGCTGGCTCCACCTGACGCTTAGTCAAGCCTCACCTGTTAAGTTTCAACTTGTGCACGCCCACAGGAAAAATAAAAAGCCCATTATAGTCGAGTGCCGAAAAGCAAGGGAAAGCGTGCAGAAATGTTCTCTGCAGCGGAGCAAACCCTCCTCATGGAGGTATATGAGGATTACAGCCACATAATCCGAAAGAAGGGCAATACCGCGGCAAAATAAAGCGAGGGATGTGGCGTGGCAGAATATTGCCGACAGGCTGAATGCGTAAGTGACAAAGAAAATTAAGTATTTCAGCATCATCATGTTATATAAATCCCCCATCAAAGGGACAAAATATATGTAGACAATAATCTACTAATTGATTTCTTGATGTTTTTTGTTTTAAACTAATCAATTATGTGGACCTATTAATGCAACCAAACCCCTAAAATTAAAAGGAAAATCCCCAAAGAACAAAAAGACAGCCCTAATAAGTAACATTCATATGAACATAATTAAAATAGCATTATTGTTTCACTGCAATTTATGTGAAATTTTCCATATTTTATCATTTGGCAGCCCTAGTAGTAATGTTAGAAAGTGATATTCATCACATTTATCAACTGATTGTTATGCAAATCGATGGGATAGCTTTAATTTATTTCCTACATGGCCAATTGCTCTGTTTAATTGTATAGAATTTATATCATTTTCATTTAAGCCTGTCATTTTTACATGCTGTATTTGTGCTACTTCTGTATTTTGTCCCAGATGCTATATGTTGAAATGTTGTATTTTCATTTTATTTTATGTAAAGCACTTTGAATCACCTTGTGCTAAAATGTGCTATATAAAGTTGCCTTGCCTACATTTTTGATAATGATAGGCTACATTTAATCAAAGTATTTTACAAGACTGTCACAAACCTGCAATTGCATAGAATGTCTCCTTGATCCGCTGTGGGTCATGATGGCCAGGGAAGGTGATGTAGATATTAAGGAACTGCTTCAGGGCCAGGTAGACTGCTCTTACCTGTAATGTGTTTGCTCTGTGTCATGTTTAATGTATAAATGTGAAAGATAACTATGGAAATTACTTTATTCAAATAAATATATTACTTCATTGCTATCTGTCTCTGTTTCCAATTAGTCATGGCCTATGACAATATGACATCATGGACACCCCCATGTGATCATCTCAACTCCTTTGCATAATATGTGGCGATGCTGGAAATAATCACAAATGAATAGAGGACATATAATTGTTACCTCTCTGCAAACAGTTGCCTTGCTTAACTTCTCAGCATCACCAACACTGTAGAGAAATGTACCGCTGGCAAAGAACCGCAGTGCAATACAGACTGACTGCACAGTGGTCAGAGACTGGCTGCGGCGAGTGACCCTCATAATGTGTGGTTCAAGCAAACTGCATAAATACGCAATGCTTTGCCTGCTGAACCGGTACCTCTCCCACAGGTACGCATCTGTGCGGGTCAACGGGTTGGTCCTGTCCTGGAAGACCCTTGGTGCTGGTGGTGGTTTTACACATTTACATCTAATTGTGGTTTGGTGTACATATTCAATCTTTTATTTTCAATGCCTCAATTTCCTTTTATTATATTTTTTGGCTAATTAGTTTAATTTTATTAATTAATTTATTTGTGTCTTATTTTTTATTATATTTTATTTTCATGATAATGTTCTTTAATGTACTTATAGATAATATATAATTATTAGTATAAATAATTTCTTTAATACATTTTATTATATATTTTATGTTTTACATATTATTTTATCATTCCATGACAGTTGTGTGTCTCTGTTTCTGTCTATTGGACATTCTTTGATCATAGATGGTGCTAAGCTTCACTTTTAGCCTGCTACAGACCAGGTTTGCCCGGCAGCATAAGTTACCATGGTTACTTGGCTGGCATTCACATTAGCCACCTTGGTGGAACAGGGCTGAGGCTCAGATTGATGGAACGGAAACCTGAGCCACAGTTCTGGCTTGGCCATGGTTGAGGCTTAGCCGGAGTCATAGTTTCCATGGTTACTGAGTTGGGGCTAATCTCAGCCTCTTTGATGGAACCGAACCCTCACTCATATTAGCCAGACTTGGCCATTTAAGCTTGGCTTTGCCTTTAGCCTGCTTGATGGAATACCCCCCAGAACCATCACATAAACTGTTATTATTACTTTGATTAAGTATATTAGGTGTTGCTGATAAGTGACTGTGATGTTAAATAAGCATTATTTTTAGTGTTGTTTTGTTTTCATTGTTGCACTTTAAAATCAATGTTGGTTTGTTCTATTTTCTTATGTAAACATTTTTATAAACACTCAAAATATGTTTTATTTATTGACATATAGAGGATTGTTGTTTTCCTTGTATTATAGTTTTTTATCAGTTTAACTTGCCTGAGTGCCCCCCCCCCCACCCGACAACCAACCATAGATACATTTTGCACTGAATGCAGTCGTTTTGCACAGACTCCAGTAATGCACAATTGTCACTATCTATATTTATATTACTTACTTGCCTATTTTTTATAGTTAGTTTGCTAATTTTATTCTATTTTTATACTCTTAATTTTACTGTTTCTGCTTTGACTTGCAGTGGGACCAGGGTAACTAATTTCGTTCCACCTCATGTACCAACATGTGTGTAATGACAATAAAACTCCTTGAATCCATCTAAGGGTTAGTAATCTCTTCATCGTAGTTTGACAAACTAGGGGCCCGCAAACAGCATCTTGCTTAGGGCCCCCACGAAGCTAGAAACAGCCCTGAGTACAATCAACAAAACACTACAACATAAATACAACTCATTTGTGTCAAGTGAATTCAACATAAGCGCGTTGAGTGAATTCAACATAAGCGTGTTGAGGAACTTCAACATAAGCGCGTTGAGTACCTTCAACATAAGCGCGTTGAGTACCTTCAACATAACATAACCGCGTTGAGTAACTTCAACATAAGTGCGTTGGGTAAATTCAACATAACATAACCGCGTTGATTAAATTCAACATAAGCGCGTTGAGTAGTATTTAATTAAGATGGTTTGGTGGGATTTGCTTAAAAGCATGTAGTAATAATTAGTTTTCTAGTATTCTTCCCATTTATTCAGCCTAGTTTCGTGGGACCGGTTGCCATAACTATATTAAGTAAATGTGATGTTTCATTTCTTAGAGTGTAGCTAAACATTTATACTTTTATAACTTTTATATATTTACCCAGCTCGCTGTCTGAGAGATTCCCGCAAGGAAGACAAGATTAGCAATAAAGAGGCTGATGCACAGGTGAAGGTGGATGGTGGTTCTTGGGCTTTGTATGGAGCGGATCATCGAGAACGTCAAGATGCAGACAAACAGGCAAATCAGTGAAAGGGACAGACCCACCCAAGTGAGCAGCTGCAACTGAAACTTGTCCTGTTGGGAAAGAAAGGAGGTGGTTACATTACAAAACACAAAAGCTGACTCAGCTGTAAGCATCATGGTTTACATCATTGTGCATGTAAAGGAGTGTTCACCTCCATCTCATAGAGGGCCATGAGCACAGCAAAGCTGCTCAGATGATTACAGGAACACACGGTGTAGTCACGATTTGACTCCACCACACTGCAGCCACGAGCAGACCATGACCCCCCTTCCCATGAAGAATCCCAGAACACAAATATGTGGGGAGTGTCATTTGACTGTAAAACAAATGAACACACCAGAGATAATGGACGTGAGCTAACAGTCAAACAACTTGAAACGGAACACACAAAGAATTGTATTTCTTCTTTACCTTTTGTTCCAGGTGGTACAAAGTAAGTTTGACTGGCTCTTTGAGAAGGCTTGTGTTTCTGTTACTGACAGTGACAGTCACCACTTTGGAGTTTATCTTAAAGGTCTGGTTTTCTTGTGGTTTCATCCCAGCAAAGAAACCATCTGCAGAGTCTTCCAGGTTTGAATAGCTCAACAAGGACACTGTTGTGAAGCCTGTAACAAGAATAAGATGATTACTCTGCATTATTGAGAGGTCAGTGAGTACATTTGGGAGTCAGATCTTCAAGTCTTCAGTCTTCAAGTTGTTTGAATGTGTTGTTTACAAGTATGATTGTTACCGGGGTAATGAGAAGGATCTCCAGCAGCTGTCTCCATCTGGATGTCCAGCTGAGCTCGTGTAGATGATAAAGTCTTAGCTCCTTGGGGTAACACAGACTCTCTATGTACTAGCAGATCCATCTCTGCACCCAGACACAAAAACAAGCTTTTTATGAACAGGCACTGCTTGTCTGGATATGTAGTAAGTAAGACACCACCTATCTGAAAATAAAATCCCTGAGACATTTGAAAAAGCAAATTTGTTGTTTTGATTATGATTAAAAAGCTGAGACTGCACTGTACAATGTTTAGCTATCAATTTCTGTTTAACCTGTATGAGTGGAGGCTCTCTTCATCCGAGGGGCCTTGATGAAGGGCCCTATGAGCCTCAGAGCGTTCTCCACCAAGTCCAGAAAGATGGAGACTTTCCTGTTATCGTTGAAGGCTCCTCCGGACAAGAGTTCGTCGATGATAGCCATCAATTTCTACAGTCACAGGAGGAGGAGGAGGAGGAGAGGGAGTGGTAGGGAGCAGGGAGAAACAAGAAACACAGTCAGACAGAGACAGACTCTCAGGCTGCATACCACTGTCAACATAAACAGTCTACAGTGTTGGGACCGACATGTGGATACCATGTGACAGAGCATTTCCTGTTTCTATTCCGGTGGTGAGGATCTTGAATTTGTATTGAATTGAATTTAACCTTTAGTAAGTCCTCTCCATCAGGCTCCTTTGGATTTTCATTCTCTGTTAGCTCCTGACAGCCTTTCTCAAGGTCGTGCACAATGGGAAATTTATGGAGGAAGGATTTGGGGGGAGGATGAAACCAATATATGAGACAATAGACTATTTGCTGAACAGTGATAAAACAGTCGTCATTGTGGAGTTACCTCTTTCAGGCCGTTCATATCTTTCAAAACATCGCAGTTTAATTCTGAGGAAACAGAATGTTAGACGCGTCAAGGGAGCTTCCTGGTGTTCACGCACCTTCTACAGAGGCACCATCAAGAGCATCCTGACCAGCTGCATCACTGCATGGTACGGCGCCTGCACCGCGTCCTGCCCCAAGACCCTCCATCGCATAGTGAGAACAGCTGAGAAGATAATCGGTGTCTCTCTCCCTTCCCCCCAGGACATTTACGACACCCGTCTCACCCACAAATCCCTCTGCATTGCCCACCCGTCACACAACTTCCTCAGTCTGCTGCCATCAGAGAGGAGACTGCGGAGTCTTCAGGCCAGGACCAGCAAACTCAAAGACAGCTTCATCCACCAGGCTGTCAGGAAGCTCAATTCCTTACCTGCTCTGCCCCCTCTACCCGTTCTGCTCCCCGCTCACACATACACACACACTAACCTGGGACTCGGATCCCCCCACCACCACCACCCCACGGACTATACTTCATCTGAGAGACCAGTATTGTATTATACTGTATTATATATATCATACCCTTTGCACCTGCCCAACTCAGGGGTTGCACCAGCCACTTTATGACCTATGGTATTAGCCTTAGTTTGTAGCTCATTTTATTTTTATTCTATTTTTTTATTTTTTTTTATTTAGGTATGTATGCGTGTAGTATATATGTGTATATGTATATGGGTGTGTATATGTATATACGTATATACATCTTATATTTTTACATTTCATATTTGTACATTTTGTGTTTAAGTTGCTGCACCGCAGGCCTTTTGAGGAAAGTAATTTCAATCCTGTTATGTGTTGCACATGTCAGAATTGACAATAAAGCTGACTTTGACTTTGACCTTGACTTCACTGCATACATAAAGGTTCTTTTTGAATATTCACGGAACACCAGTCTAGCTTTGAATGCTGAAAAAAAGAGTTTAGTGCTGTTCTTACCGGAGCAGCGAAACGTTTTGTTTCCGTAGTTAGTGAACCCTGCGTGGCATGCACAGTAATGACCGCTGGCTCCCTGGTGGCAGGTTCCATTTCCGCAGATTGTCTTATCAATCATACATATGTCTGAAATGGAAACAAATGAGCGACAGGAAAATGGTTACACGATGTGTTTTAGTTGGTGCCAAGGGAACAATAAATATCCTGGAACGCTACATTGTTCAGATTCAGAATGCTGCTTGATATTTTTTTTTATTTTATTTTTTTTATGAGCACATCAAAAAACCATAAGCATAGAAGTAAGTACATTTGAGTTATTTTATTAAACAATCTAAGACTAATTACTTGATAAAATAACAGTATGTTTTGCAGCATTATGTTACAGCTCTCACTTTTACATTGCTCATGATTTCCAGAGAAGTTAGATCTTCCAGATGCCAGTACAAAACCAGCATTGCAGACACAGTGATAACTGCCAACCGTGTTGATGCACAATGCATTCTGACCACAATCCTCTTCCTTCTGACATTCATCAATATCTACATGGCAGAGAAGAAGAGATTTAAAAATCACTCAGTCACATTTATTATAAGTTTACACTAAGAATTCAGCACAGGAAGAGAACATATTACTCCAGTTTTAGCTTCTCTTCACTGGCTCCCTTTAAAGTCTAGAATAGAATTTAAAATCCTCCTCCTTACATACAAGGCCCTTAAAGGCCTAGCTCCATCATATCTTAAAGACCTCATTGTACCATATCATCCCAACAGAACACTTCGGTCTGAAAGTGCAGGCCTACTTGTGGTTCCTAGAATTTCAAAAAGTAGAATGGGAGGTAGAGCTTTCAGCTATCAGGCTTATAGTTAGGGCTGGACTAAACCATCCCTTAGTTATGCTGCTATAGGCCTAGGCTACTGGGGGACGATGCACTGAAGCACGTCTTCTACTCTCATCTCTCTTGCACCAAGCTCCCATCCTCCACTTTCTTTTCTCTGGCACCGAGCTCTTGTAATCTAATTTATTGTGTATTACTAGTCATGCAGTTCTGTGCTATTACTGTATAGAATGTTTACTGCTGTGTGTCCCTCTCTCCCCCCCCCCCCCCCCCCCCTTCTCCTTCTTCTTGTGAGTATCTCTGGCCTGGAGTCGTGTGTTTCCTGTAGAGCTCCATACTACATCTGTTGTCGTGGTCTCATCAGCCTGCCCAGTCTTCATGGAATCCTGCAGTTATCCACTCCTACCTGAATGAACAATTCTCCAACCTGCCTATGATTCCTCTTACATTTTCAAACTGTCATGTAACATCATCAGTTTGTATCGTAAGATTCCACATGTACGCTTTAGTCAGATATGTGTATCTATGACAGATGTATGTTTATCTTGCTGTTCTCTTCTCTCTTTCTTCTGTCTATACCCGGCTGGCCTTAGGCAGATGGGTCCCTCCATATGAGCTGGGTTCTGCTCGAGGTTTCTTCCTGTTAAAAGGGAGTTTTTCCTTGCCACCGTTGCCTTCAGGCTTGCTCTGGGGGTTTCAGGCTGGGTTTTTGTAAAGCGTCTTGAGACGATTTGTATTGTTATTGACGCTATATAAATAAAATTGAATTGAATTGAATTGAATTGAACAACATGTTACCTTCACACGTGACATTTTCACCACGAGGAAAAGTTTTCTCCTTAGCACTAGGGTAAAACCCAACCTTACAACTGCAGGAATAATATGGGATTGTGTTGCTACATTTGGCATTAGGTCCACATATGTCTTTGATGTCCAAACATTCGTTGATATCTTAAAGCAAAAGATAAGAATAGAACTTTCATTAATGAGGGCCCGAAACTTTTATCAAACATGAATCAGAGTCTTGGTAATCACCGTTTCAAGATGGTTTACCTTTACATGTCAAATGACTTGTTGTTTGAGATGAGAAACCATCTTCACACTGGCAGATGAAGCTTCCATTTGTATTCGTACAGTTCGCATTATCTCCACACGGCAACACATCTCCCTCACATTCATTATAATCTTAATCAAGGAAAAGATAACATGAAAAAAGGTGGATTACATGCTAATAGTTGCAAACATGCTACAACATGCCTGCTTATACGTAATGATTAAGTGTGAAATAGCTTTGTTTTCCATACCAACACAGCGACGATGGACTGAGTTAAATCCATTCGGGCAGGCTAATGACAGGACCATGGTGAAAGAGAGGAACAGAGCTGAAAAGCAAGCAGGGAACTATTACACTCAAAAAAGTGAACTCTGTGAGTTGTTGAATTAAATAAATGATCCTATTTTACATTTAATTAACATTTCTGTGTTTGGTTTTAAAACCAAGTCCACTTTAATAAGTGTAACCTTAAATTAAAACTCTGTCAAAGCAAAAGAAGCCAGCTAAGTAAATTCAACATAATACTGTTGAGTGAATTGCACAATGACACTGAGAATGTTCCAGATGGGTTTCTGAGCATGCTCAGAAGCTGATTCCACAAACTCCACTGTTGGTGTGTGCAAATTGGCGGGTGGATGTGTTCGGTTAAGAGCGTACCCCGATTTCATCAAATTGGCATCTATCTCTGTCTAAGTATATTTTTTGATGTTGGAACATTGGTGAATGGTTAGAGAGAGGTATTGCCGGTGCTACTACATGTCTTGCGAAATTCTAGCATATGAACACATGTTAGCTCCAGCTAGCTGTTTGTTTGTTTTGTTTGTGTTTGTGGGCCCTGCGATGGACTGGGTGTACCCCGCCTCTCGCCTGATGACAGCTGGGATAGGCTCCAGCAGACCCCCACGACCCTTAACAGGACTTAGTGGGTACAGAAGAAGAAGATGAATGAATGTTTTGTTTGTTAATAAATAATATTTTTCACAGAACTAAGGTGTTGTAATTTGAGTTTACTTAACTACATTGTGTGGAAATTGTTGACATAACTAGGTTTAGTAAATCCAACATTAATCACCAACTTGATAATAAAGAAAACTATGTAAGTACTGATTATTCAAGTCCATTAAGTTGGAACTACAAGGAGTTGTTCAGTTAGTGTTACTCAGTTCAGCTGAGTTACATTCACATTAGTGAGTTAGGTCAGTGTAATGAATGCTTGTTAAGTTAGCTGAACACTGCCTGATCAATTAAGGCTAACTTGACCAAATAATATTGAAATTACTT
Organism: Chelon labrosus; assembly: GCF_963514085.1. NCBI lineage: Eukaryota > Metazoa > Chordata > Actinopteri > Mugiliformes > Mugilidae > Chelon > Chelon labrosus. The sequence goes on from NC_140354.1 coordinate 1,686,323, forward strand.
AATACAGTCTTGTTGGTTTCACATAAGTTTACTATTTACTCTGTAACAGTAGTATTAAATTAGTTTGAACACAACACAGTTATGTGGAAATCGTTGAGATAACTATATTAAGTATGTAGCAGCAGACATATGCTATGTGTATTTAGCGCCACCGGTGGGCCAGTATAAAAGCCACCACCAGAGAACGTCTAATATGGGGAGAAGTTCCACTCTCACTGAACTTCCGGGTTCTGAACTGTTGCAGTTCCACTCTGATTCCATATGAGGGCGCTCTCAGGACGAGTGCAGAATGAATGGCGGTCTATGGAGCAGTACCCCTCAAAATCCACTTTTCTCAGGATATAATTTTTTGTGCAGTAATTTGAATATTGAATTTGAAAGAAGATGCAAAGAAATTACACACTGCTGGGTGTTAGATTTTTTAGAGTCACTTATTTGCTTTAAAAAGTATTTTAAAATGTCAATGACGTTATACACATCGTACGACCAGATACTGCTTTACGGCAATTCTTCAGTCACTGCTTTGGTGCTTTCGCGCTCTGCACTTTCTTTTCTCTCGAGGCATGGACAACACAGCTGACACGGGTCAATAATCGTGCTAGAAGAGTTTCTGTTTCGTTGTTTTAAAAGACCGGGCCGAAAAAAAAAAAACTTGGGCGAAAAAGTCCGCCTTAACATTCTGGTCCCGCTTCGGATGCCACGATGCCGTCAAGCGGGATCTGGTCGTAATCAGTCCTTCACTGACCAATCAGCGTTCATTAGCACAATGCTAGTGTGTTATGGGCAACAACAACTCAACCTGTAAGAAAACGAAAGGACATAAGTTCTCGTTCATTCAACTTTTGACCTATAACCCATGTTGAACTTGCAAAACCTACAATCAAATCTGAGATTTCTCAACGACAATCGGGTGAAAGAGACACATTTAGCCGTTTAGCTCCATAGACTCCCATTCATGTTGCACTCATGGCGATCGCCCCCAGTGGAAATCTGGTGGAACTGCAACCAAAATTCGTTACAATGGGACTTAATAGAGAGTGGGAAGGCTCTCCGTAGACGGGCTCTGCCACCACCCTTCACTGGCGCTCTCACTGGCGCTTCTCTTGCGCCTCTGTCGTCACTGGTGCGTCACTTCCGGCTCATAGCTCGGCCCGACAGGTATGGTTGCCCGGTCCTTTCTGTGTGCTCACGGCGTTTGTGTTCATTTGTAGGGCAGCTGCTCATGTGCGGCGTGGTTTGTGCGTGATAAGTGTCCTCCCTTTCTCGTCGTTGATGCTGTCTGAGGGCTAACGCTAGTGTGGTCACAGGTAAATGCAGGGCCGGCGCTAGCCATTTGGGTGCCCTAAGCACAAATGCTTGGTGGTGCCCCCCCCCCAACCAACCAACCAACCAACCAACCAACCACCCCACCAAAGGAATAACAACCATTCAGAATTTCTTAGTTAGGTTCTCTTTACTTCCAATATAACTGCTGCAAGTAAATAATTTTACATTAACAATGGCACCAAACATGAAAAGAAATAAATATATAATATATATATACTACTGAAATGCATTTTTGATTGAACCATCAATATTGCACACATTAGTCTTTTATATAGGCCTATGTGTCACTGGAACATTTAAAATTCAAAACTCTATTTTACCTTTAAAAGAGGTCTGATGAGGCACAATATAATAATTCTGTACATAATTTGACAACTCTGTGAATATGAAAATATACAAACACTGCTTGTGGGTTTTTTTTTTCTTCTAATTGCAGTTTCACCAAGAGATGTCGCCTTTGGCCTATGAACCTCTTGAAAATGACCGCATAGAACAACGAAACTTATCTAAAGCAGTCTAATTTGGCAAAATCACATCACGTTCAGTTGCAGGGTTTTTCGAAAGTTCACCTTACCAAGAGCCGTTTCCCACTCATCATTTCATTACGTTGTGAAAGTGTCACTTGTAGCGTTACCTTTTCACTACACATCGTTTGATCATAATTGATAACAAACGCCAAAAAAGCGTCCTGAAATGCAAAGCAAACTAGGCTAATAGGCTAACGTTACTTACCTGACTATATCTCTGATGGCTAAAAGAAATTTAGCAAGCCCAGTTTAAGCATAATCAAACATAGCATTGCTAGCTGACTAACTGATAAGTCTACCGTGCAAAAACGCAACACAGGTTCTTTTATTTATTTATCTGTGATCGTACAGTAGACAGTAACGTTACAGTAGCCCACACAGCAGCACAGGTTCGCATGGCCGTTGGAAGTCGCTGAAAAGGCTCTTTCGAGGTTGTGGCTTCGAGTCGACTTCAGTGAGGCGCCTTCAGTGAGGCGCGGTGGTTTATGGGATGAGTAGTTCCTTCTCTCGGAAATGAAAATATACACAGTCTTGTACCTTTGATTTTTTTGGACTTTCTTTTCGTTTTTTCACTCGAAATGATATGTTATATGCTTATGAGTTCAGCCGTAGCTGGTTATCATATTATGGAATGAATTTACTATCATAATGCAAGAGCATTTTAAATTGATTCGAGGGCAGGAATTATCGATTTCATTCTCAGATTTTGTGATATTATCTCTCAAAACTCTGCTCTCGCTCTCAAATTTGCTCTGCGCTCTCAAATTTGCTCTGCGCGTGCTCAAACTGTGTCCACGCACTCGGTTACGATGCTGCTCGCGCAGACTTCCTGCGCTCAATCTCCAGCTATCTCTCTTGCTCTCACGGAACATGTGCGCTCACGAAACTCTGCTCTGCTCGCGGATCTTTGGTGTATCAACGCTGTCAACCAATAGAAGGCCGGCTGGTAGTGACCAGTCAGATGATCCCTGTTTGTATACGGTGCGTTGGCTGTTTTTCAAAGAGCGTCGCATACGGGCGGGCACTCTTTCAACAGGTTTCATTCACTCCCTACCCCCGGGGCAGTAATAAATGTGATTTCTTTTATTTGTTGGACCACTGTTCGAATAAAATATCATTCAACACATACAAGAGCGTCCGAGCTTCTCATTAAAATGGCTACATTGTATAATAATAGCCGCATCGAACTAGCCTGGCTGACGCGACTGCACATCTCAATGAGATGCTGGTCTGGAAACTACGTGTTTATTTTCTCGTATTTGAGGCGTGGTTTTACAAATGCCTAGAGCCGTTTATTGGGCGCTACGAATGTCTATCAAATGCGCCTGGTAATTCCCATGCTGCCTTGCGCGCGATTCATAGCCAAAGCCTGTTGGTAGCAGAGCAAACACATCCTTCTTGGCAGTGAAGTCTTTCAACGCCAAACGTTGCTCTTTTTTAAAATAAACTTGCGTTCTAAGCTACTTAAAACACTGTCTAAGGCTGCATCGAACGGTAACGTTAGGTCCGCTGCCATGTTGGATTAACACACTACAAGCTTCGGTGTCGCGCATAGACGTCGTCATCGTCTATGCGACGATCTGTGATTGGTTCCCTATCTCAGGCGAAAATAAGGGCGATGGTTTCCAGACTGCTTTTGCAGTGAGAATGAAATTGCGCGCAAAGCAGTATGGGAACACCCAGGCTAGCATCGAACACTATTATTATACAATATAGCCATTTTAATGAGAAGCTCGGACGCTCTTGTATGTGCTGAATGATATTTTATTCGAACAGTGGTCCAACAAATAAAAGAAATCACATTTATTACTGCCCCGGGGGTAGGGAGTGAATGAAACCTGTTGAAAGAGTGCCCGCCCGTATGCGACGCTCTTTGAAAAACAGCCAACGCACCGTATACAAACAGGGATCATCTGATTGGTCACTACCAGCCGGCCTTCTATTGGTTGACAGCGTTGATACACCAAAGATCCGCGAGCAGAGCAGAGTTTCGTGAGCGCACATGTTCCGTGAGAGCAAGAGAGATAGCTGGAGATTGAGCGCAGGAAATCTGCGCGAGCAGCATCGTAACCGAGTGCGTGGACACGGTTTGAGCACGCGCAGAGCAAATTTGAGAGCGCAGAGCAAATTTGAGAGCGCAGAGCAAATTTGAGAGCGAGAGCAGAGTTTTGAGAGATAATATCACAAAATCTGAGAATGAAATCGATAAATCCTGTCCTCGAATCAATTTAAAATGCTCTTGCATTATGATAGTAAATTCATTCCATATCCTATGACATGCTCTAAAACTCTTTAGATACGGATTTTTCCAAAACGTCAATGGGAGAAATGAATGGGAACCGTACTTCCGGCACCTCCGCTCTCTTTGGCTGTGGGGCGGGACTGTGACGCTCTATTGAGGCATAATCGAACAGACCACTGGGAGGTGGGGAAGGGGGGCACCAGAGGGAGACTGGAGAGAGGGCCGCACAGGAGATTCACCTTTTTCTCGACTAATTTGGTCTAGGCCTATATTACTTTTGTATTGCTTTTGTATATTAACATGCTTTAGATATATTTTATTTGTTATTTATACTAGTTGCCTATTGTGATGATTTTTCACGACCCAGATTTTTTGGTGCCCCCCCAGGCACTTGGTGCCCTACGCGCAGTGCGTGATGTGCGTGTGCGGAGCGCCGGCACTGGGTAAATGCCAGTAGTGCCGGTCTTCTTCTCCCTCCCTCCTCCTGTGCGAATGGGTGTATCACTAAACGGGTATGTGTGTTAGTAGGTATAGCAACCAACCGCAGTATTTACCGTTAAACGTAGGGACGCTAATGGTTTGTTTTCTATTATTAGGTGTAACGTGCGATCAGCTGATTGGGGACGCTGCTGCTTTGTCCTGTTTTAAACTTTGAGACTCTGCTGCTTGGCTCTGTTCTGTTTGGACTTTTAACTGTTTTGCGTTGCTTGGTCTCGACGCTGCTTGGTTGCGTGGCTGCTCCGCTCTGCTCGGCCTCATCTCAGCCTGGGTGCTTTTAACTAGGGCCTGGCCCCCATGTGTGCGTGTGTGGATAAGTGTTGGGTTATTTAAGTAATTCTGTTATTTTGAATTGATTACTTATTTAAAGTTGTTTTGTTCTCTTTAGTTTATTTTTCGTTTCTTAAAGTGGGCACTTGTTGATATTGGTTAAGATTATTTGTGAGTGGTTTATTAATCTGTTTATTTCTCTTTTTAGTTGGTGGCGGTGCGGTGCTGGTGCCCGGGTGGTGGTATCCCTGTCTGCTGTGTCTGGGGAAGCGGGCTTCACTTCACTGAGTGTGTGTCACGCATGTCGGGTGTTTTTGAGTTGATTTTTCCTTTTGTTGATTCCCCCCTTGCACCAAGCCCCTGTCCATACACTCAGCTCCAGCCCCTTTTTGTTTGATTTCCTTATTTTGATTTCCTTTTGTATGAATGAAATTGAAATATTTTAAACGAATCATTTAACAATAAAGTTGTATGGTTTTCTATAAATACCTGAACCACGTCTCATGCATTACTGAGTAAACTTACCTGTGTGCTTTCCAAATTAATTCTCTGGGTGAAATTCCCAGGGTGGCGTTGTCGGTTCCTTTCTCTAATTTGGTTATCGGTTAAATCATAAGGTTTAATTTCTGTGTTTTTTTTTTGTTTTTTTTTGTTTTCACCTTATCCTCGCCACAAGTACATTGAACAAATTATTTTTTGAATGTACTGTCGAACAAATACAATAACATCACATTAATGTATTTACCTGCTTATCTTACATGTTGCTCCTGACTCAAATTGGAGCGCAATGTGATCCAATTTCAATGTTCAATCAAATTTTCAAATTCCATCTGTAATTTTTAGTAAAGCTCTCTCTGCTTCAGTCAAATTACTGTCACCTGTGTTACCATGAATTTTAAATAAAAACAGATGAATTGAGTCCCAATGTCCACCACAGGGGACATCAACTAAAAGTATACTGCTCTGTGGTTAAAATGTTCATATGCGCATATGAATAAAACTTGTTTGAAGGTTAGCTAAAATACTTTTCTAACTAAAACATAATCATATATCCACTTAGAACCACGATAAATGTATGTTTTTCTACTATTTACCTTTCTTGCTCTCATAAAATGTGACCAGTGAGATGTTGGCCATTCTGAGAACGCAGAGCTCCTTTTGCACATGTCTCACCCCATCTAGTGATATACCACTGGAAAGGCCAGGATGTCCTCTACATGGCACAACAGTTTTCAACTCCCTAGCTTATAAAGTTTTTTATATATCCACTAGAGACTCATGTCCTCTGCAGAGGACAAAAATGAACTACCTGGAGGATATTTTGAAACCTTGCTGCACTGTCTGTGGTTTCACTGTGGTGAAAAACCGTCAAAGTACTTAAATTAAGCCTTGCTGCAGCAGTCAGCAGCTGAAAGCTTGAAAGTGAAATATGGCTCAGAAACCGTGGCGTGCTGTGAGGTTTGTGGCTGTTGAGGAACCGATTTACAACTATATGAACCCAATGGAATAGTTTAAATTCACCATACAATACACCATACATTCTTTACACACACATAGGTATAAGGTACATATCTGGCCAAAGGAACGATATCAAATCTATAGTGGTTAAGAAAGAGAATAAGAGTTCCACAGTTCCTTCATACTCATTCAATAAGTACCTAGTGAGAAAAAACAAACACAAATATTTGAATTTAAAACCAAATATTCACCTTAATCAAATATAGTAATATTGAGTTGTTAAATATCCTGATGATTTGATCCATTTTTAATACAGACTATTCAAGAAAATATCTTCCATCATTTACCACTTCCTGTTTGGACTGAAGGTCTTTTTTTGAGAATGTTTTAAGCTTAGACTTACAAACTTCTATTTTTGGCTTTCACGCAGAGAAAAAGTTCCAATAAGCGGACCGTTTCCGTGCAGTTGACTCAGCTTAGGAGAAGAGCAACAGCATGAACCCGTGGCTCACTAGCGCCCTCTTCCAAGAGGCCGAAGTACTGGCTGCCTCATCTCGTGCTTTTTCAGTGCAGTTAATGTCAGATCAACACGACTAAATGTGTTAGACTCATACATGAAATACATTAACTAGGCTATGGAAAATTAGGACCAGTGGCGGTTCTACATTGAATTACGCCCCGGGCGAGACCGCCTCCGAGCCCCCCCCCCCCATTAATCTATCTTTCAGGGAGGAACAATTAGCTCCTTGGTTACTGCCTCGAATTCTATGCTTGGTACACTTTTAGTTATGACTGGTTAAACTATGTTTTGACACAAAATAGAGTTGTAGCAAATGGCAAATGTTCATCTTTGAAACTAACTACAGATATGAAAATTCCGTTGGCTAATTACAGGACCCAACGTGATGGAAATAAATAATAAGTGAACTTGTACCAGTTTTGCTGCAAAGCACAATCTTACGTTGAAATTAGATCTGGTGTTTGTTAAGACGAATTACTGTTGTATAAGCATTACAAGCATCAAAGCAAAGAGGCTAACAAACGTATGCCAACAATTAACATTAGCCCTTCATTCATGACATGGATACTGTAAACATACAGAGAGAACTGATAGCTTTGACCTTTTTCTGTCCATCTCTGCGTTTATTTGACACTCGACAATCAACAGATTTCCATCTCCCACAGCGGTGTCACTCACGACCAGAAGTCAAGACTAAACCAATTCACCTTGGTGACCAAATAAACGTTTTGTATTACCTGTTTTTATTTGGTCATTTCACACAATTCACAAAAACGTGGAAATTATAGGCGTGTATATATAATATTATGAATGAAATGTGCGTTATGTGGAAGAAAGTCAAGGTGTGACTGACTAGCTCTTTTATACAGTGGACCCCCCCCCCCGTCCATTCAATTTGGGAGAGACCCAGAGGTGAACTGTCCCCCGCGCCCCCCTCCCCTTTCTCTTTCTCACACAGCTTCTGTGCACGGCACCTTCTCAGCAAGCAGGGGCGCCTGTGGCTGCAGGGGGCGACAATTTGCCAATTCCCCACACAGATATGACAGATAATAGAAAACCATGTAGCGGCGCAGATTTATTTGTTTATTTTTTTCCAAGTGCTCGTGCCGCCCCCCTTGTGTCATGAAAAAATGCTGCCCCGGGCGGCTGCCCGGTTCGCCCGTGCCTAAAACCGCTACTGATTAGGACACATGATAAAAATGTGCACAGCCATTATATTGGTGACATACAGAGAGTTAGCCACAGGCACACGCCAAGGACACGAGCCTCACCCAGTTTGTGAGAGATTGCACAACTTGAGGTGAGACTCGGCTCACTGCTGCGTCAACTCGCATCCCTGCATGTACACAGGAAATACGTAAATTCAGCGATTTTTATCAATAGTATAATTTATTTTATCGTCGAGGCACTGCCTCCCCTGACCTCACGTCCCTGCTCAGAAAAGTGGACGAAAACAAGAAATGAGATGCACAATACTGCAGCTTTTCTTCAAACAAGCCACCATCAGGGTGCTACAGCACACAGGAGCACCTCTGTTCTTCTCACAGCATGCACTACTGTTGCCTGATAGAGATCACAGTTACACATAACTGTCTTCAGAGAAAATAAACAAGCAAAAACAAAACAGTGTGTTGCCATGACAGTGAGAAACATAGTGATTCTGTTGTGTTCAGACTAGCTAGAAAAATATCTGAACGTCACAACCACAAAAAGTCCTGTCACCAAATGTGAAAACAACATTCATCAACACCTTCTTGCATTTTAAGATGTCTCCTTAAGTTTGTAATGAAATGGTCATGACCTCCCAGATCACCCAAAAGCATGCTTTGCTTCGCCTACCTTTGGTGATTCATGCATCTCATGTTTTTACATGTAACTATTTTCATCTTAGAGAAAACAGTGGAAATGCTGCTATTGAAAGGAACAGGACGACAAAGCTTGTGTCACAATTAGTGTCACACTTAATACCTAAACAGTAAATTATGTATAACTGATGTTATACAAGAAACCCCTAAAAACTGACTTTTTCCCAGCGTTTCCGTTCTTGTGTTGTGTCAGCTGAATTTTTCCTCCCACATTGGAGTACCCCTACAGACACATGTGGGCTGGTCATTTTGGAAGAAAAAAGTGCAGATATTGTTGGAACAATGTGAGGAAATGAATGCAGAGAAAGAGGTTCTTTAACTTTTCTGCAACCCTTTTAAAACTTTTAAAATCAGTTGATTTTCCCTGTTACATATTTTAGGATGGTGAAAGAAATTTGTCAGATTAGACCAGTTTAAGGGGTAATTAACTCTTTTAATGCATTATGAATCTTGAGCGTAAAAGAAGAGGGAAGAGTTATTCAAAAAACTAAAATAATGAATTAGGAAATAAAATTAGGAACAGTTTCCTTGCTTGGATGTATGCACACCATCATTCAAGTTGTCCACAATGTAGTAAGAGCAGTGACAGATCAAATAGGATCACAGTAATGTATTTGACTGCTAAGCTTACGTATCGCTGCTGACACAATCATTAACATCAGGCGACATCTTTGCCTTGCAAGGGTCCTGTTTTACGTGATGGTTCCTGTTGCTGGTAGGCTTTTCATGTGTAAGGCATCACGTAACATGACTGTGGTAAAGTACCTGACAGATGTATAGGTGGGCTGCGTTTGGGACAGAGTTTGCAAAGCTGGGACTTCAGTACTTCGAAAGGCAGAATGTGTCCCAAAAGGAACCCAAGTGTAACTTCTTTCTGTGCGTGACAATCACAGGTAACAGCTTTTGGGACTACCACTCAGAAATACGACTCCGACTCCTGATGCATGAATCCTTGCACTGAATAAATTGTAAGGCTGATGAAAATCCAATTAAGGGTTAGGTTAGGTGCCCTCTGTGGACATTTTGAAACTGCTGATTTGCCTTTCTGATAACTGATCATTCAGAATACTGCCATAAAAGGTAAACAACATTCCAGTTAACAATATTTCAGACACAAGTTTTAATTAACTTCATAATTGTGTTCGTTGTTGTTGCTGATATTACTATTAGAACAAAAAAACAAAGAATTTGAAACCCGTTGTCCACTATAAAGGACATTCTATAAATACCTAATATAAAATGTTTTTGGGGAAAAAAATCATTGTAACATGCTATTTACGCCTAATAGACTCAGTTTATGCTAAAATTACAGAAATTCTCAAACTTTAATATTGCTGTGATTCAGGAGGATAAAGTAATATAAAATTTATCTACTTTTATTTAAATGATGTATTGTATTTTTACTAAAACAATTTTTTTGTATCCCAATACAAGACACATATACGACACACATACATTTTTAATGTCTTAGAAGTTTCCAGGCTGCATTTTTTTGAATCTGTCTTTTATTGTTTTTCCATTCTAACTACTGTGGAAATAGACGGCCGATGTGACTCACCCAGTATCATGAGGATCCTCCTGCCGGTCATGGTGAAGAGTTAAAAAGCATACAGATCTGTATATGTTTCTTGTCTTCTCAACTTTTTCTAAAGTTCTCCCAGATGTTTGGATGAATTAAGAAATGTAAAGGGGAAAACAATGCATCCAAATCCTCCTGTCAAGCTGACATCTATGGAAGAAGAAGCTACTCTATATAATAATACCAGAAATGACTTATCTCATTACATAAATGACAGCCCCGATTACTTTGCCTTCCTCTGTCTGTATCACACTTCATCTCCTCTGACTACTGAAGTGACATGCTGAAATTAGCAGATTTTTGGGGGAGGAGTTTGTCTCTTTGGAGCTCTTTGGAGTTTGTATCCCAGCTGTCATCAGGCGAGAGGCGGGTACACCCTGGACAGGTCGCCAGTCCATCGCAGGGCCCACAAACACAAACAAAACAAACAAACAGCTAGCTGGAGCTAACATGTGTTCATATGCTAGATTTTCGCAAGACAGGTAGTAGCACCAGCAATACCTCTCTCTAACCATTCACCAATGTTCCAACATCAAAAAATATACTTAGACAGAGATAGATGCCAATTTGATGAAATCGGGGTACGCTCTTAACCGAACACATCCACCCGCTAATTTTCACACAGCAACAGTGGAGTTTGTGGAATCAGCTTCTGAGCATGCTCAGAAACCCATCTGGAACATTCTCGGTGTGATTGTGCAATTCACTCAACAGTGTTATGTTGAATTTACTTAGCTGGCTTCTTTTGCTTTGACAAGATTTTATTTTAAGTTACACTTATTAAAGTGGAGTTGATTTTAAAACCAAGCACAGAAATGTTAATTAAATGTAAAATAGGATCATTTATTTAATTCAACAACTCACAGAGTTCACTTTTTTGAGTGCATGACATGCTCACAGAGGGGCCGAGACATGAACTGTAAAAATATATGTGAGTGTGAACTGAATTTATTTTTAAAATATAGTATTATTGACTGACTAAACAATGTCTGAGAGATTTAAAAGATGGCCATGAATAACAGCAGGAACCATACTGTAACTGTATCACTAGACAGCACCACATTTACGAAGACAATATTTATGTAAGAACAAAATGTGGACCTGGAGTTGACCCAGCAGATGGAGACTTTGTTACCTGAACTTAACAACTTACAGTAGTGTTGTGACAATATATATGGGTACTGATAATGATCATTTTTTGGTGACAGTTTGTATCTTCTGCACATGCTGAATAGTGCAGGATTACAGTAGGTAAGCTAAACAACCTATATCTTCACTCTTTTTCACACCATGCTCAATCAGGAAGCAAGTTTATTTGCAGTTTCACAAAAAGTGACCGCAAGTTAATTACAAATGGTAAAGCAACTGGCTGTAAGTGCAGCATATGAGTACATCCTTCGCAGACAATTTACAGATGTGATTGTCTCACATATACTCTGTGTTGAAGGATGTTTCTGGGAGAGGACATCACATGCACTCCTCAGTTAAATATGTTCCTGTATCCAAGAGATACATCTGTTCCACTTGAGTTGGCTGACCATCTTGCTACAGTTTAATTTTCACCTCTATCCAGGGCTTATTCTATTATCCCACATCCTTCCTCCTGTCTATACCAAGATAGTGTACTTATAGAGATTCGGGTGTTTTGTGTTGGATGTCTTTGTTTTCTTTTGGTTTTCTTTCTGTATTCTCAAACAATGAGCAAGGACCTCAGTGTGGCCCAGCTATCTAAAAAACTTCCTGACAAACCCTCAACTAAAAGGCCAGAATGGAGCCTGTGCAGTCTGGTCTAACACATTTGTCGTTGTCTTACACTATCGTTATTACACTGCGTTCCAAATTATTATGCAAATTGTATTTAAGTATCACAAAGATTCATTTTTTTGTTTTTCAGTTAAACTTATGGATGTTATTGTGTCTCAGGACTCTTTGGATCACTGAAATCACTCTCAGACACCCGCGATAAGTAGTTTGCCAGGTGAGCCCAAATAAAGGAAAAAAACACTGAAGAAGGACGTTCCACATTATTAAGCAGACCACCATTTTCAAGCAAATGGGAAAGAAAAAGGATCTCTCTGCTGCTGAAAAGTGTGAAATAGTTGAATGCCTTGGACAAGGTACCTGTTGCACAGATGATGCAATGACTGGCGTTGAAGTCCTTCCATATGCAAAAAAATAAAATAAAAGACTTAACTAATGGGTAACATAATCTACTATGCAGCATGAATTCATTTTGAAGAGCCTGTGGAAACATTTACGATGGGTAAAATGATCTATTCTGGAAAGTGTTGCACCACCACACCATGTGTGAACCGCTCACTGCGCAGTAGTTGGTTTGTGGTTAGGCCAACTGCTGCATTTCTAGTTTTGGAACCACATCATGGTGGTTGCTGTCGACAAATCTGCTTACCCTGTGTAGTTCTTGTTTGAATTTGAAAGCAGGGATAGAAAGTCAGACTAACTGGTAAAATAAGAAGAGGCCATCAAACTTTCTGCCTTATTTTCAACTTGTCCCTGTGTGACTTTTAATCTGTGGGAACATAGAACATTGAAAGCACTACTGTTACAATTCCCTTTCCTCTTTTTCCATCTGGTTACTCACAAGTACAAACTGAAATAATAAGTAAAGTGTAAAACTAGAGTAAATCAAATCTTTGGGACACACAGCAGTAAACATTCCAACCTGCAGTTGTAAGGTTGGGTTTTACCCTAGTGCTAAGGAGAAAAATTTTCCTCGTGGTGAAAATGTCACGTGTGAAGGTAACATGTTGTTCAATTCAATTCAATTCAATTCAATTTTATTTATATAGCGTCAATAACAATACAAATCGTCTCAAGACGCTTTACAAAAACCCGGCCTGAAACCCCCAGAGCAAGCCTGAAGGCAACGGTGGCAAGGAAAAACTCCCTTTTAACAGGAAGAAACCTCGAGCAGAACCCAGCTCATATGGAGGGACCCATCTGCCTAAGGCCAGCCGGGTAGAGACAGAAGAAAGAGAGAAGAGAACAGCAAAGAGAGAAGAGAAGAGAACAGCAAGATAAACATACATCTGTCATAGATACACATATCTGACTAAAGCGTACATGTGGAATCTTATGATACAAACTGATGATGTTACATGACAGTTTGAAAATGTAAGATGTAGGCAGGTTGGAGAATTGTTCATTCTGGTAGGAGTGGATAACTGCAGGATTCCATGAAGACTGGGCAGGCTGATGAGACCACGACAACAGATGTAGTATGGAGCTCTACAGGAAATGCACAACTCCAGGCCAGAGATACTCACAAGAAGAGGGGGGGGGGGGGAGGGGGGGCACAGCAGTAAACATTCTACATAGTAATAGCACAGAATTGCATGACTAGTAGTAGATAGGAAATTAGAGGGCAAGAGCTCTGTGCCAGAGAAAAGAAAGTGGAGGATGCGAAAGAGGAGAGAGAAGAAAGAAGGAGGACATGTGTTTGGTGCATCGTCCCCCAGCAGCCTAGGCCTATAGCAGCATAACTAAGGGATGGTTTAGTCCAGCCCTAACTATAAGCTTGATCAAAAAGGAAAGTCTTAAGCCTGACCTTAAAAATAGAGAGAGTGTCTGCCTCCCGAACCCAAACTGGGAGCTGGTTCCACAGGAGAGGAGCCTGATAGCTGAAAGCTCTACCTCCCATTCTACTTTTTGATATTCTCGGAACCACAAGTAGGCCTGCACTTTCAGACCGAAGTGTTCTGTTGGGATGATATGGTACAATGAGGTCTTTAAGATATGATGGAGCTCGGCCTTTAAGGGCCTTATATGTAAGGAGGAGGATTTTAAATTCTATTCTAGATTTTAAAGGGAGCCAATGAAGAGAAGCTAAAACTGGAGTAATATGATCTCTCTTGCTAATTCCTGTCAATGCTCTTGCCGTGGCATTTTGAATCAGTTGGAGTCTTTTTAAAGAGCTATTTGGCCAGACAGTAATGAATTACAGTAATCCAGTCTGGTTGACACAAATGCATGAACTAGTTTTTCAGCATCACTCTGAGACAGGATGTTCCTAATTTTGACGATATTACGCAGGTGAAAGAAGGCAGTCCTGGTTACTTGCTTTATGTGACATTTAAAGGACATATCCTCATCAAATATAACACCAAGGTTTTTCACAGTAGTACTGGAGGCCAAGGTAATGCCATCCAAAGAAACCACGTGATTAGATAATGAATCTCTGAGATGCTTAGGACCGCCTAATGGCAACATGTATAACGTGAAGAGTATTGGTCCTAGCACAGAACCCTGAGGAACTCCGTAACTTACTTTTGTATAAGTAGAGGAATCATTGTTGACATGAACAAACTGGAATCTGTCATACAGAAAGGATTCAAACCATTCTAATGCAGTTCCTTTAATCTTGATCTCACTTTCAAGTCTCTGTAGTAAAATATTATGATCAATAGTGTCAAATGCAGCACTAAGATCTAGCAGAACAAGTATAGAGACAAGTCCACTGTCTGAAGCCATGAGGAGATCATTGGTAACTTTAACCAGAGCTGTTTCTGTACTATGATGAACTCTAAAACCTGACTGAAACTCTTCAAACAGACCATTCCTGTTTAAGTGGTCACACAACTGATTAGCAACAGCTTTTTCTAGAATTTTGGAAATAAAAGGAAGGTTGGAGATTGGTCTATAGTTGGCTAAAACATCTGGATCTAGAGTGGCTTTCTTAAGTAAGTGCTTAATTACAGCAATCTTAAAAGACTGAGGCACATATCCTGTTAATAAAGATAAATTTATCTGGTTCAATATGGAGGTGTTAATTAATGGAAAAACTTCTTTGAGCAATTTAGTTGGGATTGGATCTAGAAGACAGGTTGATGGTTTAGATGCTGTAATTGTTGAAGAGAGCTCGAGAAGATCTACTGGGGAGAAGGATTCCAGATATTGATAAGGTCTTACAGAAATTTCTAATGTCACTGTACTTAACATCTTTGACAGCTGTTGGAAGGATGCCTTGAATGTTTTCTCTAATGCCAACAATTTTATTAGTAAAGAAGCTCATGAAGTCATTACTACTGAGGGCTAAAGGAATAGATGGCTCAACAGTGCTATGGCTCTTTGTCAGCCTGGCTACAGTGCTGAAAAGAAATCTGGGGTTGTTCTTGTTTTCTTCTATTAATGATGAATAATATGCTGTTCTAATACTTCTGAGAGCTTTTTTATAAGTTGTTGAACTATCTTTCCAGGCTATGCGAGCTTCTTCAGAATTAGTGGAATGCCAAATTCTTTCTAGCTTTCGGGCTGCCTGTTTTAAACAGCGCAACTGTGAATTATACCAGGGAG
Source organism: Chelon labrosus (assembly GCF_963514085.1). Classification (NCBI taxonomy): domain Eukaryota; kingdom Metazoa; phylum Chordata; class Actinopteri; order Mugiliformes; family Mugilidae; genus Chelon; species Chelon labrosus. The sequence continues at coordinate 1,701,921 of NC_140354.1, forward strand.
CTAGCCTCCTCCGATTCATGACCTTCTTTTTCAGAGGAGCAACTAAGTTTAGAGTTGAACTAAGCAATGCTGCAGTGCCATCGACAAAATAATCTATTAGTGCAGGAGTTAAATTGTGGTTGCTGTCGTCCAGAACATTGGCACATGGCACTGGGGTAAATAAAGAAGGAATTAATTCTTTATATCTAGTTACAGCATCATCAGATAAACATCTACTGTAATGAAATGTCTTTCCAGTTCCGGTGTAATCCATTATTGTAAATTCAAAAGTTATGAGGAAATGATCAGACAAAAGAGGGTTATGAGTAAATACTGTTAAACCTTCAGTTTCTATGCCGTACGTTAGGACAAGATCTAAGGTGTGATTAAAACTGTGAGTTGAACCATTTACATTCTGAGAAAAGCCAATTGAATCTAATAATGATGTAAATGAGGAGCTAAGGCTGTCACTGACAACATCAACATGGATGTTAAAGTCACCTACTATAATGACTTTATCTGTTCTAAGAACTAAATCACATAAAAACTCAGAGAATTCAGCTAAAAACTCAGAATAAGGAGCAGGTGGGCGATACTCATCCGGTTTGGATGAGGAAGACAAAGAGTAAGACTTTCAAATGAATTAAAGCTCTCCTTAGGTCTAGGATTAATAGATAAATCAGAGTGGAAGATTGCTGCCATTCCTCCTCTACCTGTGCTTCTAGGAATGTGATAATTACTATGACTGGGTGGCGTAGACTCATTTAAACTAACATATTCATCATCCTGTAGCCACGTTTCAGTTAAACTAAATAGATCAATCTGATGATCAGTTGTCAGATCATTCACTAAAAGAGATTTGGATGAGAGAGATCTGACATTTAAAAGACCACATTTAATTTTCCTATTCTTCTGTTCTGCCAATGAAGTTGTACTGATTTGTATCAGGTTCAAATGAGTAACTCCACTTTTGTTGTTTTTTGGTTTGAATAATCTGGGAGCAGACAGAACTTTATGAACAGTTCCAGTCTGGTTTCCGTCCACGTCACAGCACAGAAACAGCCCTCCTCAAAATCACTAATGACCTCCTGATGGCAGCTGACTCCGGACTATTATCTATCCTCATCCTTCTCGATCTGAGTGCAGCCTTCGACACCATCTCCCACACCACCCTCATTGACAGATTAGCATCTATTGGCATCTCTGACACACCCCTGGACTGGTTTAAATCTTATCTCTCTGGCCGCACTCAGTTCATCCAGTTGAAAACATTCACATCCCAACCATCTCCCCTCTCCTCTGGTGTTCCCCAAGGCTCTGTACTAGGCCCTATTCTGTTTATCATCTATCTCCTCCCCCTTGGTCAGATCCTCCGTAAATTCAACATCCACTTCCACTGTTATGCGGACGACACCCAGCTCTACCTCTCTTCCAAACCCACCTCCACATTCCCGCCCTCCTCCCTCTGTGACTGTTTACAAGAAATTAAAACCTGGTTCTCTTCCAATTTCCTGAAACTCAACAGTGATAAAACAGAGGTTCTCCTCATTGGTTCCAAGTCCACTCTCACTAAAACTCCAAGTTTCACCATCCCCATTGATAACTCCTCTGTTTGCCCCTCCCCACAGGTTAAGAGTTTGGGTGTCGTCCTTGATGGTACTCTCTCATTCCAAAGCCACATCAATAACATTACTCGGTCAGCGTATTACCATCTACGCAACATCAACCGTCTCCGCCCATCCCTCACTCCCAACTCCACTGCCATCCTAGTCCACACCCTGGTCACATCTCGGCTGGATTATTGCAACTCCCTTCTCTTTGGTCTTCCCCACAAGTACATCCATAAACTCCAATTGGTTCAGAATTCTGCTGCCCGCATCATCACCAGGATCCCATCCATCAATCACATCACACCTGTTCTGCAACAGCTTCACTGGCTTCCGGTCAAATTTCGTGTGGACTTTAAGATTCTGCTCCACACCTTCAAGGCCATTCATAACCTCTCTCCCCCATACATATCTGACCTTCTCCACATCAACACTCCTTCCCGGACACTCAGATCTGCCTCATCTATCAGCCTCATTGCGCCTCCTGCCCGTCTGACCACCATGGGGGCCAGAGCCTTCAGCCGCTCTGCCCCCCGTCTCTGGAATTCCCTTCCACCAAGCATCAGGAACATTGACACATTCTCCACCTTCAAATCACATCTGAAAACCCACCTTTTTAAACAGGCTTACTCCCTTTAACATTCTTTTAGTGATCTAGTATTTTATTATTTTATTTGTTGTTGTTATTGTTTGTTGCTGTAAGGTGTCCTTGAGTGCCATGAAAGGCGCCCCAAATAAAATGTATTATTATTATTATTAACATCTATAGAGTTTATAGAGTTTTGGATGTGAGACAGTCCTAGAGAAGCGGCAGAGAAGTGTATAAGACTACAACCTTGTTCAACCCTCTGCCCTTCTTGGCGAAACATTGTCACAATGAGTGCGAAGTGACATTTCCCCTTTATAGCTGAGAAAAAATAGCATGTAGGGGAACTCTGCTCATGTGGTCTCCACACTCTCTCACCTTCAAGCTGTTACTTTACAGAGCGTTGACATCATAGCAGAAGAAGTCGTGACACTTTTTGTGTGGCTGCTTCAGTGGTGCTGACAACTTTTTATGATCCATTTCTGCATAACTACTGTACTACTGTACTGAGATTTTTCAGAAATATATGATGTTTAAAAGGGAATAACAGAAAGGCTGTAGGAGGAGTGAAGGTGTAATTTTCCAAAAAGGTTATTATTTATTTCCTCTTTTCTTTTGACCTCTGGTGAGAAACAAGCTCTTTGTATTTTTTTATATTTAAATGTACCATGGAAAACACACCCAGGAGCTTGCTCACTGATACAGAGCAAGATTACACATTTACATGCCTTACCTTAACTACTGAACTAATGTCTGTGAAGGTTCTCAGTCATCCAGGTCATGGTATATCCAAAAAAGTTCAAAAAAGGCAACTGGACATGTAGATTTTTAGAGGAGACGTTTCACCACTCATCCGAGTAGCTTCTTCAGTTCTAGGGGACTGGTGGGAAGTCTGAGGTTTAAATAGGAACTCCTCCTGAAACTTGTTTGTTATGCTAATAACCAGAAACTGGTGCAGCTAATTTCCATTAACGACTGGTTACTTTCCTGTTGTTGAGGGGGGGACTGTTTTGTCCCTGTCCTCTTCCCTATGAATGGTTCTCTAACAACTCTTGTCCGTCTGAGGCTCCAGTGTCAAGGTGTGAATGAGACTGAAACTTTTTGGGGACAGAAGTTAAAATTGTATTGTAAATTGATGGCAGATTAAATCTCAGTCCACCTCCTCTGTTTAGCGAAGGTTTTTCCAGTCTGACATAGATGGCTTCCTTTACTCCTCTTTCAAACCATCGGTCTTCTCTGGCTAAGATTTGGACGTTGTTATCTTCAAAGGAGTGTCCTTTGTCCTTCAGGTGTAGGTGGACCGCTGAATCATTTCCTGATGAGCTGGCTCTCCTGTGCTGGTACATGCGTTTATGGATGGGTTGTTTAGTTTCCCCAATGTAATACTCTGTTTCTGCCTGGGTGTTTTGTCTTTTGGGTGGACCAGTCTTTGCCTAAGTGTATTTCCTGGTTTGAAATAAACTGGAATACGGTGATTTCTGAAAATTCTCCTGAGTTTCTCGGACACTCCAGCCACGTAGTGGATGACGATGTTTTTCCTTTTGTTGTTCTCCTCCTCTCTGTCCTTTTTGGGGTATCTTTTTGAGCCTTTTACAAAGGACCAGTTAGGATATCCACATGTCTTAAGTGCCCGTTTAATGTGTTTTTGCTCCTTCTCCTTGCCGTCCAGTCTTGTGGGTACAGTCTGTGCTCTGTGCTGGAGCGTTCTGATGACCCCTAGTTTGTGCTCCAGGGGGTGGTGGGAATCAAATAATAAGTGCTGATCGGTGTGGGTGGGTTTTCTATACACTTCAATGTTGAGGCTTCGGTCTTCTTCCACATGCACCAGACAGTCCAGGAAAGCCAGACTACCTCCGCTGCTGTCCACTGCATTGATGTGCTGTGTGAAAGATTCCACTTCCTGCATCTTGATTTTAACCCAAGTGCCGTCCACATACCTGAACCAGTGGGTTGTTGTGTTTCCTGTGAAAGAGTTCAGAGCTCTGGTCTCGACCTCCTCCATGTAGAGATTGGCCACAATAGGTGACACTGGTGACCCCATTGCACAGCCGTGTTTTTGCCTGTAGAATCCTCCATTAAATTGGAAATAGGTGGTCGTCAGGCACAGATCGAGTAACACGCAGAGTTGGTCTGGGGTGAGGGTGGTCCTACCAGCCAAGGAGTCATCCTTTAGTAGTCTTTCCCTTTCTACTCTTGTGGCTTCTCCGGTGGGGATACACGTGAAGAGGGAGGTAACATCATAGGATACGATGGTTTCCTCTGGACCCAGTGTGATGTTGCTAACTTTGTGGACGAAATCCCTGGAGATACAAACGATAGTAAAGGTTTCAGGAGGAGTTCCTATTTAAACCTCAGACTTCCCACCAGTCCCCTAGAACTGAAGAAGCTACTCGGATGAGTGGTAAAACGTCTTCTCTAAAAATCAAAAAGTCCAGTTGCCTTTTTTGAACTATTTTGGATATACTGAACTAATGAACATTTTCTGCTTTGACAAGAAAATAGAAATTTGAGTGCACCTTGTGGTCAAATTGCACCACCTAGAGGAGGAAAGTAGGACTTACACCATTAGACAACGCTTTTTTCTTTTAAAGGCAAAATGTGTTTTTTTTTAATCATCATCTTAATCTATGAATGTAGATGCAGTAATACATGTATTATTTCTAGGACAACTTACACATTAGTTTTACTTAAAAATAAAAGACAATTCTTCTTGCTGGTGCAGATGAGGGCAGTTTGGTTCTCAACAAAGAGACTGTATTAGATGTAATGTCATTTTTCGACTTGAGAATTTGTCTTATCGGGTACATAAATGGAACAACACTTTACCTCCTGGGTTGGAAATTAAGGTAGATCTACCAACTCAGCAAGTAAGTTCAAAAGGAAAGTCTTAAAGATGCTGACTTAAGCATTATGAACATAACGCCGGTTTACATTTACAGTACCAAAGCCAGAGGGCTGCTCTCAGGGAAATGATCAAACCGTGTTTTATGTTAACAGAAAAATACACTTGAACTGCAACACCCTCTCTAAACACCCAGGCTGAAATAAACTTTTAGAGTATGTTTCCTAGTCACATTGGACTTAAGATAGTGTGCACTGAAATTATTACACAGCTTATGTTACATTTTTAATAATAATTTGAACACTTACTATTTATCAGGCCACTTTTAAGTATTTGTTATACCAAAGAGAACTTTACCCTGATGAAAACTGGTGCCAGGATAACTACCTCCAGCTGAATGTGGGTAAAACCTGGTAGCTGGTGGAGGATTTCCACAGAGACAAACACACACCACACATACTGATGAACATCCAGGGAATAGACAGAGATAGTGGACTCTTACAAGTACCTGGGTGTTCACTTGAACAAAAAACTAGACTGGACTGACAGTGCTGGGCACTTTATAAGAAAGGCCAGAGCAGGCTCTACCTGCTAAGGACACTTCGGTCCTTCGGAGTGCAGGGAACACTACAGAGGCCCTTTTATGACTCTGTGGCAGCATCAGCCATATACTACGGAGTAGTATATGGCTGATGCTGTATACAACTGTATACAACGTGTATACAACTTGTCTTCAATTTCAGAAATTCAGTTTGCATCTGAGAAAAAACATGACTGAACAGACTGGTGAAGTAGGCCCGCTCTGTTCTGTGCTGCCCTCTAGAGCCTATGGCTGGGGATTGTGGGTGATCGGAGGATGGCAGCATCCCTGATGGAAAGCCCTGGAGGGAACTACATTCATTCATTCATCTTCTGTAACCACTTATTCCTGTTAAGGGTAGTGGGGTCTGCTGGAGCCTATCCCAGCTGTCATCGGGCGAGAGGCGGGGTACACCCTGGACAGGTCGCCAGTCCGAGGGAACTACAGCAGGGGCTAAATTTTCAATGAGAGTGGGGCACTTCCTAAAGGGGCCCCAATTTGACACAACTCTGCAACATATTGTTTGCATGACTCTTTAAAGTAGTTAAATATGACAATGGAACCCAATTTAAAATGAAAAGATCCCTGTGGGAGTGGAAAAAAAAAAAATGATGATTAGTAATAATGCTAAATAGCTATTTCTGTTACAGAAATACTCAAGATGTCTGCCATTCATATAGCTTTACTTATCCTTTTATAATACATACTGAATATGGGGAATATGTTATAATATTTTTTGTAATTAATAAGCAACAATTAGTAATTAATAGTCAAATCTTTTGCCTAGACTCTAGAATTGTCTTTTTGCTTCTGTCGCAAGTATTTAAGTTACAAGAACTCCTATTATTTTAAAAAACTTTTCAAACTCACCTATTAAGCCAGTAGTCATATGAAAACGTCTCGTAAAACGAAAACGAGTGACAGTCACTAAGGGGAGCCAAATCAACAGCTGTAGCTGTGGACACACTGTCTGTGTGTGAGGCTGCAGAACGGCAGAGCTCTTGACTTAATGCACCACCTGCCACATCAAACACACCCTCGATGTTGCTGTGACCAACAGGTGCATGATGGATGTACAGTGAAAAATGCTTACGGGCATGGTGGATCCTCTAATAAGTCTATGAGTCACATTTTATGCAGTTTTGACTGCAAAGCTGATTCGGAGGCAGGAGAGGTTGAATATGCACTGGAAAGAAAGGATCAAAACTGTTTAACCAAGGGATTGAAGAGGGTTTTGCGGTGCTCAAGGCTTATAGGATGCCATCCAAGCAGGTGGGTACACATGGGGAGAATGTCAACAACCACTGAGTTGTGACATCTGGTGTGTGTAGGTATTTGCGTGTGCAGGTGCTATGTGATGTTTTGTGCAGGCTCCTTTGCTTTATTGCACGCTGCACTTGGTGTGGAGGGTATAGTGAAGGCCATGCAGGCTTATCTGCTGTCTGTTCTGGTGATATAGGCCTACTTATGAATACCATTTGGACACATCTATTTTCTTAGCCTGTTACTGGTAATGTAGGCATGCATAGGTAGTGTGCTTTGGACACGGCAACCTTGTATTTCTGTTCCACTATAAGCACAGACAGATCAATGCATCCATTATGTCGCCTAAATAAGCTCTTCAAGTTTGTCTACACTACCATCATCATAATATTGCTTAACCCCACCCCCTGTGTTAGAAATGCAACTCACATGCTTTTATTTAAGTGGCTACAATAGTGGTTTCATTGTTTTTACAGCCTCAGCCACGTCTGAAAAGAGTCTTTTGGCCTTTTCAACAGCCTGTTTTTGACTTGAACTCCTGCATGTCACGATTCAGTGTCAAAGACTGTCATTTACTGCTAATAGAGAGCTGCATGGAGTGGCAGATGCCCTTTAATTCCCCACACGGAGACTGAACTGGATTCGTCTAATTTGCTCCAAGGCTCACAGCCTCCCTTTCAGAAGTAGAATTGGATGAATTTTGAATCATCTTACATGCACTCTGGTCAGAATAATCAGTTCTGTTTGACCACAAATTGGAGACGGCACACATACATCCTGCCTGTGCTGTCATTATCAGGGCAGGCGTGAGAGGCAGCCTTTTGTCGCTCACAAAAATAGTCAGGTCTGCTGGATCATTTGCAGTATGAGTAGGATTTGTATCCATATTCAAACAGTCAACAAGCTTTTCTTCTGTGTACGTGTATGCATGATGTGCCAAAATCTCCTTGTTCTTTACCATTGGTCCATGAAGTGTACATGCCTCCAAGAGAAAACGGTAAAAGTTCTCAACTTCCCATTGCGTCAGGCTCTGGTCAAACACCTCTAGTGCTTAATGATGGTGTGAAGGGGCTAGATTGTGAAACTTACCAGAGTATATTTACTCTAAAGAAAGCATGCTATGACTAAAGCAACACCAGATAGCAGAGGAGAAGTACAGATTTATACTAGTGTGCCTTCACAGGCCCAATAGGACAAAGGTTTTGCCACAATATTGATTGCTCACAATTGATCTAGCATTCAACACATTTTTTTTTTTTTTTTTTTTTTTTACCACTATTTATATATCAGGTCGCATTGCATTTCAGATTTTAGTCAGGAGTACAGTATTTTGGACTAGTGTATGATGTTTGGATATACCAGCAATCATGCTAATGGTACATTCTCAGACACCCTCGTTAAAGCTGTCAAAACCCACTGCTGCACTCAGGGCTGTGTGTTATGCGTAGTTTATTGCATTTCATTACGTTTCTGAAAATATTAAATAAAATACTATGTTGAAGTCTGCGCCACCATTAGTCGGATTAACTTGGAAAAAATGTATGCTTTATTTGATCCACAGGGGATGAAAGATATTAGTTTAGGGCTTTTTTAATGGTTACTAATGAGATATTTATGTTTTTACTGAGCCAGCTGAACACGTCAACTGTGTTATTAGTAGAGGGTTGGTCTTCAGGAGAGGGCAAAGCCTTGAAATAAATTATTGGTAGGATTTGCAGCCTTCTGTCCAAAGGGTGGAGCAGTTATCATCAATTAATTACATTAGTATGATTATTATATTACTATGGTCATATCACTGGAGATCTATGCAAATAAGCACAGTATTTGAAGCCATGCTGAACCACTTACAGCTCAGTAGTTGCGCACTGCATAGCTCGGATGTCTGTGGCTAATGTCGATTTAAGCATTCACCGCTATCAGAGCCGAGCCTGAGATAGGCCATTTGTCTTAAAGTGAGCCAATCTGGACCAATTCAACATCACTAAGTTAATAATCTTAGACGGATGTACTTCATATTGCATGAAACACATTTGGATTTGATTGCAAGCATTTATACTACAGGTCTTAATGTGTTTTGGCTCCATGAAGAGAATGAATAAACAAAAAGCTGCAGGGCTGCTCAATGGATAATGCAGCATTTTAGGAATTTATATAATAACCCCAGGATAACGCCAATGGGCTATTTCTAAAAGTATTCATAACTCCATGCCACTGCATCCATTGATTTGTGAAGGGAATATCACAGTTTCACCCATAGGTCTTTTAGGAGTCATGAGTGTACAAGTGTTGGGATCAGAAGAGAGTGCTTTGGCTGAAATTTTCTGCTTATGACATAAAAACTGAAGTACACTGGGAATTCAGTTCAGTCAGAAAGTAAAAATAGTGCTAAAATGTGAAATCATCCATTACTCAATGTCAAAGATTCACTTTATAGAATCATTCATTGGGGCAATACTAGAACAAATAGAGCAAGTCTTAAGGCTGTTAATGTTTTTTGTTCTTTATTCTGTTTTATTTTGCTCTATTCTACTACAAAGCCTGACTTGTAGAGTAAATGTTTGATAATTTGTATAAGCTGACTCTACTGTAGATACTCTACTCCGTGTTCCCGCATCCCATACCTCAGTTTTGAAGCCGTGTGCGCAATCTGTTAGTGTAAGCATTTTGAGATTCCTTGAACTCACATCTGAGACAGATTTGTTGATGCTCTTGTGCTTAGTACATTTATCTCTATTGTCTCAACTGATACGCAAGCACTGAATTATTCAGCACTTGTCAGAAGTGTCTCAACAACAGCAAATTCTAAATCTCTTCAAAATGCTTTATCCGAGAAAGGTAGTGAAGCTTTTGTTGTGTTCTGTCTGGGTTGGGAAAAAAGTGACGAGCATCAGAGTCTTATCAGTGCTCCTAAAAATCAGACTGTGCCTTCCAGTTTAGGTTCTGTCAGGGCTGACTTTCAGAGAGAGCTCCTGCTGCAAATGAAAGCTGTTGTTCAGGTGGACACATATAGAAGAGGCTTGTTGTGCTTATGTTCAACCAGTAGGATGCACTACCGCCCCATCACGCACAAAACCTTCACGTCAGGAAAACAATCAAACTGGAAAGCGCCATTTCAGTGAGTCCGAGATGAATATTTATGTATGTGGGAAAATGAATACCATTTTTCACATAAATGAATATCTGCACTCAAATTAGAGGTTAGAGAAATGGCTGAGATTATCTTGTTGTTACTTAATTGAAGCCAGCTTCTAATTAGGTTGGCTATTATCATCCGATAATTAGGAACAATTCCAGATTTCTAAAACTTTTCAACACTGTGAGATAGAGTTTGGCCCCAGAAATAAATTTAAAGCTACTGCATTATAAAGAATTTTAATTTGCGTCCTCTTGTCACAGCCTCATCCACTGTGACCTCTTTTTAATTTTCATCCTGCTCAACATTCATTTAGCTAAGAGCAAACTCTCTGAATTAATGTTCTCTCGTTCTTTTTTTTCCTACTGTGTCACTTTCATTACATGCCATGGAAGCGCGGGGTGTCTTAACCTCTCATAAGCAAAGTGGAAGTTCACTATGCTACCGGTGCAGCAGTTTTTCCTCACTAATTCTGAACGCTGTGCATGGCCAAGTCGAATGACAACTTTTGCTATTCGGAATGGAGATGGGCTTCAAGCATTGTGGCTCTGAATGGACACCCCAGGATTTTTGTAAGAGTGCCACTCCTCCGGTCATGTCTGCACTGCAGGCTGGTGACAGCTCTGATTGTGGCCATACTGCGTCGCTGCCAGTGTGAATGAATTGTTCCAAAGTGATGTCCTGCACAAAGAGCTTACCCAGGAACAAAGCCGAACAGATTTCATTGCACTGTAACTGTGCCAGAAATTCTGTCTCGGATCACGGGCACTTGCACTCCTGCAAGGTGTTTTTTGGCATGTGAGACATCCATATGCAGATGAGTGGCGCTGTGGTGATTGATGATTTCTAACCCATGGATGATCAACGTCCAACACTTTAAATACAGGACATTCTAAATACCTGTCAACCAGTGCCTTCAATTCAGTCACCTCTTTCTCCTGCACTCTCTCTCCCCCTCCCTTTGAATTATTGAGCTCTTTCTTTCAAGGGGACCAGTACCTCTCATCAGATGTGTAGGCCATCAAGTTTGCTTCACCGCTCCTTCACCCGAGGCTGCAGCCGCTCCCATGTTGCCTCATGACATTGAGGAAATCATTCACATGTCCCTCACTTACTTCTCACTCACTCCACCACTTGCTCCCTTTCTCTTAATCTTTTTTTTTCAAGTCTCTGCCCTCCTAACCTCTTTAAATCTTTACCTCTTGCCTCCGCAATCTCTACACACTCTTTTTCTTTAGTGTCCCTCCTTCTTTTTACTTCAGCCCAGCCTTATTTCTCTTCATCCTCTCGCTTCTTTCCTTGCTCTGTTTTTCTGTAATGTCACGGCCCACTGCAGGGTGTCACTGAATTGATGGAGGGAAAAAATGGAGGACTGAGGCAAGGGAGGGGCTTGACAGGAGTATTTGATATGCGAGACAGGGCAAGAAAGAGAGAGAGAGAGGGAGACAGAGAGGCAGAGCGACAGACATTATTCCAGCGGGTGTGCCTTGTGTAAAAACCTCCATTCCGGTGAAAACACACTTGGCAGCTAGCATGCCACCGTTTGCAATAAAGCCATACAGCACGGTGCTTGTGACTCCTCTAATGGTATTTCATTACATTGTCCCAAAGGACACTGCATCTGTCGTCAGTTTCCACTGTATTATTATGCAGTCATGTGCCACCAGAATCAAAGTGCACTGTCTGACATAGAAGTAACAGTCTGATTCAACTGTAGTGCATCTTACATTTACCTTGTAGACCACTGGTGTAGACTGAATGATACCAATGATGCCTTTGCTCTCAAATCTGTTGTTGGAGGTTCGTTTTGTGCCGCTGCACTGAGGTGAACCTTAAAGATTCCTTTTAAAACGGATGGTAGGCACACATACGATCAATAAGACCTTACTGTTTAATGCAAGGATTTTCATGTGTCATCTGTCTTTATAGCTCAGGTAAGTCAACAGAATCAATCCAATCAGCATCACAACACAAAACACAAACTAAAAGTAGAAAAAAAAATAAAATAAAATCTTCCATTCAGTGGCAAACACAATTCACACTGACAATAACAAGCATCTCACAGCCCCATGTAGCACAAACGCGCATGTTCACAAAATTACTAAACAAGGACTTGGGGATTGAGGTTTGAAGGTGTTAATGCGCAAAGGATTTGGACCGTGAATGTGGGTGTGAATTCTGTTTGAGCAAAAGACAGATGTGTGCTCAGCCACCAAGACAGTAAATTTAGTGGGAAGTGCTTTTGGAAAGCCCCCACAGCTATTCAAACAGACTAATGGCAACAAACAACCAAACAAAGCGCTATAAAATACTGACTGTGGACAGTCGCCAGGTGACCGATGGCAACAGTTGATTTATGCTTTAGGATACGATGCATCGTTCAGAAGTTTAGGAGGTTTGCAATGGAAAAGGAGACTTTTGTGTGTGTGTTTCAGTTTGTAGGATTAGGGTTGAAAAAGGTCCTTGGCATGAGTGGGTGGCAAAATGCCCCAACTCCTGTGATACGTGATGATCTGACGAGGAAGTGGGAAGTGGCTGATCCGGTCCATGTTATTAGTCGAGCTCTGCTAGACCATGTAATAGCCTCATAACGCAACAGGGAGTCGCTGTTCCAAGAGCCAACTCTGCCTAGTATGACATCCTGATATGGAAGGTATTAGTAACAGTGCTACAGCAAAACTCACTGGTTGGCTGTGTACAGGTGTGTGAGTGTGTGTGTGTGTCAGTGTGTGCGGGGCTAGCTCCTCGGAGTGTTTGCATAAGTGCTGATTCTGCTCTTCCAAACCCTTCAACTCTGCATTTTTTTTTTCACAGACTTTCCCCTCTCTGCTGCGCCCTCATCTCCCCTCCTGTCTTCATCGGCACACAGCTTGCCTCCTCGCCCTTTGCCTCAATTCGTCACACACACCTTTTCATTACCCCTTCTGCCCCTTCCTACTCTGCCAAAAAATGAAAAAAAAAGTCCTCCACCACTTCCTCCCCTCGCAAAGTTGCAAACAGTATTAGTTGGAGCGGCATCCGGCAGCAGCCTATGGAAAAGTGAGAGCTTGACATTTATGAGACAGCTATGAACCATGGTGATGGTGAAGGAAACTAGTGTGTGCTGTGTGGATGTAGTAATGTGTGTGACTGGAAACAGGTGATAAGAGAGAAAGGGGCATCATCTGAGATCCAAGTGTGAGGCAATTATTCAGGATGAAAATATTCTCCTGACATAGAGCCATACAGTTATGCAGTATAACTGGAGAACAAATGGTTCTGTATTTCTGGTAACAGTAGGAAAATACACTCACTCCAGGAGAATGTCGACCTGATTTCTCCGGAGGACACCGCCCCTGTTTCCTGTATTTCAGATAAACGGAAGTTGCCAAGTGGCAGATTAGATTTATTTATTTTTTTAAATGACACTGTGAAATTTCTGTTTGTACGTCTTTAAAAAGGAGCTGTTTTGAGTTTGATCACAGGCTACAGAACTTGCTATAAAGCTGGGATTCAAATATTTTTAATTGCTACACTCCAGAGGAAATATTTGGATGAGTAGCTTAGATGCACGATACACACTGCAGCAAAAAAGCGTGCCCACACACATGCACACAGGTTTAAAGAGAGAAAAAACTGCAAATGAATCAATATGCAGCCATCATGCCAGTGCATTTTATGTGGCATCTGTTTTCCATTCCTTTGCTGGGTACAATGAGCTGGCTGGGTGCCGCTCCACTGTGGCCTGTCTCTTTCAGCCAGAGTTGGGCTATGTAATCTGCATTGGGCTTCATCTCATTTGAGCACACAAAAGCCCTGCTGAACATGTGCTTGTCTTTTTTGAAGTATTTGGACGTATGTAAAGGCAGGCACGGACAATGAGGGGGGAAAAAAGCAACTGTTGAACTTTACAGGGGAGCTGTGTTGTAATTTACGGTGAGCTATCATTCTTCCTGGCCTCTTTTGTCAATATTACACCTCCTCTGATGTTTTGATCCTCAGCCCTTCTGCTTCTCCCTTGTTTTGTTACTTGCCTGCAACCCTCCCTCCCTTCCCTGAGATTTTCTCCCATCTCACTTGTCTCCCCCCCTCTCTCTCCCCTCATTCTCAGCTATTGCAGTACCATTGGGATCTCATTAAGCTACTTACTTCAAATAAATAAAGCAAACTGCAGAGACAAAATGAGAGATCTGTATACTATAAAAAAAAAAACGAGTTGTAATAAGTTTTCCTTTTCCCTGTTCTGACACCTTTCTGACTCTTTTTCCTCTGTTCCCTGGCTTTGTCTCACTGGCTGCCTCTGTCAATTCAATTAATTTCAAACAGGCTTTATTGGCATGACTGAGGCATTTTAATGATGCCAAAACATTAGAAAAAAAAACAAGCTGCACTATATCTGCCTCGCCGTGTCTTCCTAGCTTCCCAGCCTCAACATATCGCCACTCGTTCCCAGCCAGTGTGCAATCACTGCAGCCAGCAGAAAACACAAACAATTTCCTTCCTCCATTCCCATCTCCCAAGGTCCATCCCCTGTTTGGATATTTTCCTTGTATTGTCCATCTGATAGGCATTCCATTTGCCTTTCCCATCAGAAATAAAAAAATTCAAATCCGAGTTGGAGGCAATGGTATCTACATCTCTCCTTATTTCTCCTCCCTGATATCTTTCCCTTTGTTTCTCCTTTTCGTTTAAGTAGGATGTGCATGTGTGTGTGTTTGTGTGTTCACCAGAGCAGGTCTAAGTATTTCACAATCTCCTGCAAACATCAGTCCCAGCTCATCATTTGTTGCTGGATTCTTTGTCCCGGGGCCATGAATGAGAGCTGAAGGTGATCCAGGAGTTTCTTTCAAGCACATGTAGAGGCTGGAAATAGGGAAGCCTGACCTGCTGTTGTTAAGGTCAGCTTTGTTGAACACAGACGGAGTGGGAATGGACTGGGACAGAGCAAAGGTGTGGGCCGCGGAGACCAGATGAGCATCCTGGGAAAATATCCTATTATTTTAATTGATCAGCCTCACAGGGTCAGTACCACCAAAGCTCTGCCAGCGGAGTATCTAGTGCCTGGTGCTCCAAGGACTTCCACTAAGATCAAAAAGTTGCTGATGTCGATTGAGAAAAGGGAGAGGGATAGAGGAAACAGAGCAATGGACGGAAGCAAAAGAGAAAAAAATGGAAGGATAAAAGAAATCTTGATTTTGTCTGAGAGAGTATTGATTTTTTTCCTCTGGGTTGGCCATGTGCACACAGCCTGTTATTAGTTTAGAAACAAAAAATGGAATGGTGTGTGTTTGTGTGTGTGTGCGTGTGTGGGTGTGCGTGGGTGTGTGTGTGCATGCTACCTAGTGGCACTGTTTGCGTATGTTTCTTCTCCATGAGAAATCACGTTGGCTGAGTGGCATCATTTGTGTACTTGTTGGTTTGTGCACTGACTATTTGTGTGTGTGGCCCTGGCCTTTGGACTGGTGTATGGGCCTGTGTGCGTTGGAACCTCTGGCCAGTTGGAGATGTTCGGATTAGAGGGAGATTAGAGTCCTGATTACACAATGTCTTCGCTCTAATGATCCCAACTGTTTGCTCATCTTATCAGCTGCGTTGCACTGGATTCCATGACTGCCGCTGATATGAGATAACACACGGATTACTTCCAATACCCCCAAACCAGCAGTTCCCCAACTCCAACCACCACACAAGTAGGAAAGAGGAGTGACCTGAGGAGAGAGAGCAAACAGACCCTCAGGGGAAAGAGAAAGAGAGAGAAAGAGATGGACATGTACTGTAGGAAATTCATAGACAGAGAGGGTGACTCACAGAGCTGACCTCCTGAGTCCACAGAAGCATTAGCAGAGCGCTCATTGTTCACTGAGACAATACCCTGACCCCCCGGAGAGCCCTTGGTCTGCAGTGCAATGTACCCGCACAGCCACAGCATATTACTGAAGGAGCGATGGGTGAAAACAGCGATAAGGTATCCAATGTACTCTGGTATACTATGTTACGTGAGTGTACATTTTCTGGCTGTTGAGGAGAAGTATGAGGTTATTAGAGAGTGGGAGTGTGTGTGTGGCACACATTTTGCTGTACAAGGAAAAGGTTGTAGTTGGTTTCAGCTGGTGCAGTGGCCTATGAAATAAAGGAGAGTGTGTGATGACGGTTATGTGTTTTTAATAAAGTAAGGATGCACAGATTTGTGTGCTTAATATGAGAGAGTGCATGAGAGAATACACTATATGTGTGTTTAGGCATGTGTTCGTGCACACTTCTTTCTATGCCTGTATGCCACTCTGATCTCCCTATTACAAGGTCGATTAAGCCACTAATCCCCAAAATACACGCGTCCAACAGCACGACACTGGAAAAAAAAATCTACCAAGGAAGAAATGGCTGAATCTTCCCTTCCCTGTTACTTGGGGCTTAAACCACACACCAGTGCTGCCTGCTACAGAGCATGAGCACAGAAATGTGTTTTACCTCTGTAACCACACAGGCAGGGGATTAACCGGCACCCTAAACCCTGAAAAGCAGCTACTTTTACACTTCTGCAGCCTTAGAAGAACAAAATGAACACATTCCCACAGTGACACAGCGGGATTTGGAGTGCTATGGATTTGGAATCTTGTATGTTAAGTGAAATTCAAAGGATAAATTATTTTTTGGAATACTTTTGTATCGGTGACTGTCACACACGGCAGTTGGAGGAAACCAGATGAAAACTATTTTTAAAAAAAGAGAAGAAAATGATTCAGGAATGGTGAAAGCAAGTTGCTTCAACATAGACTACCATGCATTATGGACGCATTGCATATTATCTCATTACATATTATCACGACTACGTGCAGGAAACCAGTAATTACTGTGGCTGTCAACTGATGCGTCCCTGTTGTCTTGCCCTGATCTCTGGATGTCATGTGAAGAAATCTACGTAGTGTTTAATTAGAGTGCTGATGTTCAGAGCTGAGGCTCAGGAAAATTAACCAGAATAGAGGGCTTGGGGCCCTCAGAGTCATTCTTATTCAACCAAGAACTTCCTAATTTAACCTGATTCACCTATGTGCTGGCCCTCAAGTCCTGGGTGACCACACACTTGTCTTCCTCCATTTCATTTTCCCCTTCAGTAAAAGTGACTTTACATAGCCAAGCTTCTGTGGATGTAATACTGCTCAGATGCAATGGAGCTCTTCATTCAAGGGGAACTGTAAAATATGATTTGAAGCTACTCCTTTAGCTTGCAACATTTTGTGTGTCCCCCCCCCCCTCTTCCCCCCTCTTCTTGTGAGTATCTCTGGCCTGGAGTTGTGCGTTTCCTGTAGAGCTCCATACTACATCTGTTGTCGTGGTCTCATCAGCCTGCCCAGTCTTCATGGAATCCTGAAGTTATCCACTCCTACCTGAATGAACAATTCTCCAACCTGCCTATGATTCCTCTTACATTTTCAAACTGTCATGTAACATCATCAGTTTTTATCGTAAGATTCCACATGTACGCTTTAGTCAGATATGTGTATCTATGACAGATGTATGTTTATCTCGCTGTTCTCTTCTCTCTTTCTTCTGTCTGTACCCGGCTGGCCTTAGGCAGATGGGTCCCTCCATATGAGCTGGGTTCTGCTCGAGGTTTCTTCCTGTTAAAAGGGAGTTTTTCCTTGCCACCGTTGCCTTCAGGCTTGCTCTGGGGGTTTCAGGCCGGGTTTTTGTAAAGCGTCTTGAGACGATTTGTATTGTTATTGACGCTATATAAATAAAATTGAATTGAATTGAATTGAACATAAAAATAATTGCACAAACAATCCAAAAGATCATTTAGGACAAACCAACACCACTTTATATAATTGTTAAAGTGCATGGCACATCATGTCGACCAGTCACTGATCATGTGACAATAACAACACGGATGCCTCGAAGAATACAGGTGAGGTGCCCAGTGGGTCATTGCAGCAAACTAGCAGCGGTTCATCAAGTGTGTGGAAATACTTCATTAAAGATGAAGCCCATACTACCGTGACATGCAAAATATGTAAGTCAGTACTGAAATACAACTGCATTACAAACTCATCTGAAAAGGTATCCGCTGATGCTAGCAGAAGAACGGTCCAAATCCTCTCGACAGCAGTCAGTTAACTTCTTCATCAAATGCCCTGCGGTAACAGAGAGAAGGAGGCTGCAAATCAACAATTAGCTGGTGAATTTCATTGTCATTATTAGTGTTATTAGACCTTTAGCTGCTATACACGGAAAAGGCTTCAAAGAAATATCGCATTTCTCTTTAACACCGCCGCACTATGCCATCTTACAACACACTGTGGAGTACTATTAAACACTATTGATAGTGACGATTTGGCTATACATACCTGCAGCAGACAGTATGTAGCGCATGTAGTCTGTTCTCAGTGTGACAGACAGGTTTGACATTTATGTTCAGTTCTGTCATGTTCTATTAGTTGACATTGTTGCTGTGGTTGTAGAGAGTGTTTTTATGTCCTTGATGTCAGTGAATGCACCTTGCCAGAGGCAAAGCTTACAGTAGAGCTGAGAGTCTGCCAGGCCAGCAGTGATGGGAAGTCCAGCTCTTTTGAAAGATTCAGCTTGGCTCAGCTTAGAAGAGCCAGCTCTTATGGCTCCCAAAAGGCTGACAAATGGCTCTTCATTTAGCTTCACTTGGAGCCTTCTATTATTACCCCGTTTTATCTATTAACCTAATTCAAGAATTATGAATGGTTTGTATGTTGGCAAGCAATTTGCTGTTTTCATAAAAGCCTTATTTTTATGAATTTTTTGTTACAAAAAAACAGTCACCATTTAACATATCAATCGAAGTTTTAAATGAACAACTGAACCACAGCAGACAAATCAAATAAATGCAGCCAAAATAGTGTCAACATTACAACACTTTAGATAAAAGTCTTTAATGCAGGTTGGCATGCAGAAATACCAGATGCCTCAGCTGTCCGGTTTTTGCTCATTTCTTCACTTTTTCTTGTCTCTGTGTGTACCTGGCCTGTACCACTACACTCGCAGTCTTTAGAGTTATGTTTGCTTATCTAAAGTGGAATTTCAGTTGGAATATTGTACAGCAGGGGTGTCAAACATACGGGCCAAAACCGGCCTGCTAGAGGATCTAATGGGGCCCGTGGCATGAATTTACAAAGTGCAAAATGTGGAAACTACATAGAAGATTACTGGTATTTGGGACGGTTCATTAAGTATATGGCATGTCCTATGTTCAACATGGTTCCCGAACGCACCATTTTCTTGTGGCATGGACAGGTGTCAATCTGGTGCAAACCAACATTACAAAATGTGAAACACTTTTACAAAGCTTGAGACAAATTTACATTTTAGACAACATTTTCACATATCACAAAACAAAATTACATTGCCATAACATTATTCAAGTTAACCTACCTGGTAACCAGGTGGGTGGGACCGAGAGGAAAGAGGCGGAGCGAGAAAGAAAGTCAACGTTAAAACTTTCAATAAACTATATTTATTTAAGTTAGTGTGATTTAGTTATGTGCCTGCCTGCACGACATAGTGTATTTGTTTGCTGGAGAGACTGTACCCTCAGTGGGAGCCTTTTTCCGTCAGGAATTCAACTTAATTGATGCTAAACCGTGACCACACTGTGGACTGTCGCTAGCTAGCTCCTCATGCTAGCAGTATGAGAGACTTGTGTTTGGGAAACACTTATTGCACCAAGCTGCTGAGAACCTACTGGATGATGACTGATAACCGTGGACCGAGCCTGAGGACGTTTTTCTACAGCACAGTGACGGGACACTGCTGAAGGAGGGGTTTGCCAAACTATATCTAACAGCACTCTGCATCTCAGGAACTGTGAGTACTGTTAAGACACTGTGAACTGGATTCAAATGGGATCCATACACTGATCGCCATACACTAATTAACTAAGAATCTATTCAAAATACAGTTTCTTTGTTTTGATTCTTAATTTGTCCACTGTTTTAGTAACACTAACAAACAGAACACAACATCCAGAACTAAACAGCAGACAGCAATTAAATTGCACTAATTATAAATATTTTATGTTGTTCTTTGCACTAAAACAAAGGGAAACATTTGGAGTTGTCGTTGTTTATAGGTTATAATACTGTTGCTGTTACTAGTCTGGCCCACTTGAGATCAAATTGGGTTGTATGTGGCCCCTGAACTAAAATGAGTTTGACACCCCTGATGTACAGTAATCCTAGATCCTAGTAGTGTAAGTGTAGTCTGGTGCAGTGACAGCAGAAGACAAAGCTGGCGTGTGGAGAAGAACTGAAGTCATGCAGATGTCTAGATGTAGACCTAAGAAGGGCCAGTGCTGAGTACTGGGCACTAATTTAGAATCGGCACACCTGACAGATTTTCTGTTTCATTTATTGCTGCAAAACCTGTTGGAGAAGAAGCACTCTGAATCACTTGGCTTAATGTCGTATTTTGTTTATATAACAGGTTGCAGCAAAGACCATGTGAGCCAACTTTTTTTTTCCTTAAATGGGAGGTGCAGCCATTTCAACATCTGTGTGACACTTTTGGATGGCCTTTAGTCCCAGCTGTAACTACCATTCACTCCACTTTGTGCCACAACCCTCTACCACAGTTTAATCTATATTTTTACATTGACTCAACGTATTCTGCACAATTGGCTAAGATAAAATAAATTAAATAATTTCTGGCATTAATCAACATGCTGAATGCAGATGATCTAAAACTAAACTGCTATGCTAGTAAATGTTTTTCTGTGTACCAACAATCGATGCATAGTATGCCTGTTGGCTGTCCATTGTGGACCATATACTGTTTAGTTGTATGAAAAAACGGCAAAAAAAAAATCATTGCACTGAGGGACATCTTTTGTCATCGCAATGATTGCTAGAGTAGTTTACTGTCAAACCACTTGACCTCTGTAGCTGTGTGCCAGACAGGTGGGCCTGTGCTTGTCCGACACTTACATATCTAAGAGAGTTGACAAAATCTCTGTGTGCGGTAGTGCCACATTTACTGTTGGCTATGTTGTCTGTTCCTGTTGTGTCGGCTTTAATACTCTGTCCTATCGCAGCTGGTGGTCTTACAGCTTGCTGTGGGGTATAGATCTATTCTGCTCTCCAAGGATTCAGTTAACATGGCTGACCTCTATCTCGGCAGGTTGTGTGCTCTTAGAGATCTCTGTCTGGGTCTGTCTGGTTTATTGAACCTCCAGGAGATGTCTAGAAGGACCTCGATTGTGGCTCTAGAGTAATTGAACTGTAATGAATCAGAAGTGTTCTTTCTGACCTCTACAATTTGCATTCACTGTGGTTGCTGGTAAGAAATTCTTAAACTTCAAATATATACTCAGATCATGGTGGCAAATCAGAGATCTACCAGTTTTGGGATGAAGTAAAACAGTTAATATGGATGATAATAAAACTAAACAGCATCTGGCATACTGAGTAAATGAGGATAAAACAATGCAAGCACAGTCAGTTCATTTGTCCTGCTTACTTATAGCCTAAGAATGCATAATTAGCCATGTCAAGGGCTCAGGTGATATATTGTGGCTGTACAGACTGATCATTAATAATGGATATGTGCAACCTTATCTAAAAATCTAATGAACTGCACAGTGAGAAAATCCAGCAGAGGTTTGAAAACATTAAAATTAAATGACATGTAAATTATCTAACACATCTTACAAATATAGATATTATCTGTCTTACTAAAAATCTGTGATGCAACAATTAAAATATGATGTAACTTTGCTCCATTTTAACTGAAATGGAGCAAAATCACACGGAGGACTAATGATAACTGTATTTATTATGGTAATAACATGTTTAAAGTGCAGATGAGTCCCCATCAGTTCTCCGTTTAAACTAAATACCTGCTTTATGCATGATTATCTTCTAATGAGAAGTTAATTTGTGTTTTTATGATACACAAAACAAGAGCACAGGGTCCCTCAATTATAATCTTTCAGGTGATTATGACAGCATCATCATACCAAGGTATCGGCACCATCGAATAACAAAGAAAAATCAAATTACATTACTTGATATGACGCGCAGTTACAATGAAATAAAAACAAAAGTAGACTCTGAGGGGAAGCGTTATAATGGTACCACCTCTGACAGATGAGTACAATGTGTCTAATCAGATGGAATTTATTCAGAGACTTAACTGCATTTTTCTCCATGTTCTTCCAGAAAATCTCCAGAGTCCAGAGGTTGCCTGTGGGTTTATGAGTATAATTTTGTGTTTTTTTTAAAGTATTATTTTTGTTGTGTAATTATACAGTGCACTTTGCAGAATGGCGCTGCTGCTCCTATTAACCAATCAATGAGTAATGAGAAACCCTGAGACCTGTAAGAAATTGAACTCGCCACCCCCTTGCCTCATTCAGATTTTAATCACAGTGGTTGCATAGGAATCCACGTTGCATGCCTGGAAATGTTTGGGTCTGTTTGACTCAACAGGGTATGAACTGCGCAGATCTAATCCTTCCAAAACTCCTTGCAGTCCCCTCCTTCCTCCTCCTACACCACCTGATAGAAGTGGAAGGATTGAATTGAAGCAAAGAGCATACCAGAGGGGGCAAAGTGGTTCTATAAATGTCGCAATGAAATGGCTCATGAATAGCATTTTGACCTGCAGACAGAGTGGGTTAAAATACCCGCTTTCATATGGTCACGGTCAAAGTAAGAATGGAGGAGAGATTCAATGAAATCCTTAATGAAATCCATGGGTATCTACAGGCAACCTAATTAAGTCAGGGCTACTGTTTAATTGCATTTTCAAAAGGCCTTTGATTTGATTGGTATATTTTTGACTTCTTGAAGAAGCATGGGGATAGACTGTAAATGTGGTTCTAGCCTGTGTCATTTCTTATGTGTGATTAATATTCACTGCTTGTTCTTCTCTGCTTTTAATCATTCTGGTAGTTAGGAATGTTTTGCCTTGGCATACCCACACGTAGAAAACCTCAGGGGTACAGTCAAGCCAATGTGGGATTTCCATTGGATTATTTAGTAACCTCAATTTAAATTTGGAACATTATCATAAAGTATGCCTCTGTCGTTGCAGCTGGTCCCCAGTTCTGCGACTGATGTGGTCTGTTTGGAAGGATGAGGAAGGATGTGTTGTTGTTTCCCTGCATTATTCAAAGGTCAGTTAATTATACAATGACAGTACACATCTGTAGAATGGGGATTAATAAAGATGGGGAGACAGGGAAAAGGGAAGTGAAAGACATTGTAAAAGTTACTTTAAGTGCTCAGAAAAAAATGAAAAGGTATGAAATATTAAACAGCTAAGGACTGCAGGCAGTTTTAATACACAGAATTAGACACCAGCACCCTCAAAATAGAGTGAAAAAGAAGTGAGAGACAGAAAGGCAGACAGAGAGAGAGAGAGAGAGAGAGAGAGAGAGAGAGAGAAATGATTGAAAGGCAGAGGGGGAAGGGGTGAATAGAATGTGCTGCAGTGAGCCAGTCCCTCAGGAGCACATTAAGTGAACAGTTCTTTAGTGTGTAGGTGTGTAATGTCCCTTTGTAAAACCTGCCCTTGCTTCTATAGCAACACGCCTCTGTGGCTCGATGCACCAATGTGTGAACTAAGCTTTGCGTGTTTTCCGATGGCCACCATCCTCAAGTGTTCCCACACTCCTTAACAGAAATAACACTCTACTCCAATGTGCTTCAGCTGCTGCTGCCACACTGTTGACACTTCATTCTGATACTGGAAGTGCTCATAAAAAATGAATTTGTAAATATTTTGTCCCAAACACATTCATTTGCGTTGCATTTCCAGTTGTAATCATTTAAAAAGATGCTTGAAAAAAAGCCAAACAAAAATACTCTGCAGTATTATGATAAATGTTTCCCCCTCTGGCAGCACAAGGCTGATTTAAAGGTCTGGTAAATATACTATGACCTCTATTGGCAACCACAACGTTAAAACTCATCTTCTCCTACACAGTGAACACACCTCCCTCCCCCCAGGTGCTCCCACTCCCTCGATCCACCGTGGTCCGTAACTGAAACAAACAACGAGGCCATGCATTCACAAGTGAGATGAATAAGGTGGCTAACTAGACTTGAGATCCAACATAAATAATCTGTATAAAGGTAATAACTCACCATGCAAAATTCAAAACCCCGTAATAATACCACCGTCTTTGTCTTTTTTTTGGTCTTTTTAGCAATTGTAGCTGAACTGTTGAGTCAAATTTTACACACTGTTTGCGTGCTTGTTGCTCTATTCTCCATATTTTTTTCCACTCAAAATGAGAGGAGATAAAAGTTAAGGCAAGAGGGTCTTTTTCAAGAGAATGCATGTGTCTGCCAAGAAATGTTTAAAAGACAGAGATTATCGCACCAAAGGGAATAATCACTTAGTCTTTTGTATTGATCAAAAACCATATAACTTGCACTTTGGATATATTATGGCCATACTGTGAGTATGAATCTGCAAATGTTACCCTGTGAAAAGCCTGGGCGCTATATTGAATTAGGGCTGTAATGACGTGAATACATCCATTTACGTGAAGTAGGTCGTCACACCACATATATATGTTTACATAAACTGCCCAAACATCAGAAGTGGGGAAATTCATTATCCTAAATCAACCGTAGGTGTGCATGTGAGTGTGGATGGTGACCCTCTAAAGAACAATACAACTGCATTTTCAGTAACACTCAACACCGAGTCATGGAAGTTAAATTATAATCAAGACTATGTTTGCTATCATCTTCAAATATGTCATGATTATATTTGAATAATAGTTTACCAGGGGAAGTTCTCTTTATCACATAGTGACTATCCAAAGGATTAATTGAGTACTGCAATACATAAACTGAAAAAATAATTGATAGAATAATCAACTAATTGAAAACATTTAGCGACTGAAAAAATAACTGTTTGTTGGAGCCCTGTTTTGTATTAATTTTAGTTTTTGTGTTTCCAAGATGTAAAATGCAGAGATCACAAAATCAACTTATTTCTCCTTCTGTTTTGGCTAGTTGTCAGAAGTGTGGTAGGCTGTTGCAGTTTCCTTAGAGTTGCTTGATCAGCAGCCACTGCAGCTGAGGAAATAATATCAAAAAAATTTAGTCATGTTACTTCAGTGATATGGACGTGGTTTGGATTTGCTATGACTGACATGAAACAAGACTGATGTGGTGTGCAAAGTTTGTTAAAAGTTAATTAAAACCGATTGAAACATCATGACAAACCTGTGGAAGTACCTGAAACACAAGCATGCAGGGCAAATGGAGCAATGTGTGTCTCTCCGGGGCTCGGGTGCTAGTTCTTTACCCAGGTAAAAATAACACAATTAAAAAGCTTTTGCTGCCTCATTATTTTGAAAGAAAGATTGCAGTGCAGCTGGAAAATGTGTTATTTTACTGTATGCCACAAGAGCTGATCTGCAAAAACTTTGAAATGGATTTTTTTTGGCATATTACCCAGCCCTACTTC
The DNA here is from genome assembly GCF_963514085.1 of Chelon labrosus. Classification (NCBI taxonomy): domain Eukaryota; kingdom Metazoa; phylum Chordata; class Actinopteri; order Mugiliformes; family Mugilidae; genus Chelon; species Chelon labrosus. The sequence goes on from NC_140354.1 coordinate 1,727,343, forward strand.
GATGTCTCTCACAGTTAAGAAACTTTTGTTACAACGAACAGCTGCCTGTTTCAAACTTCAGCTCATCGTAGCGTATGCAGTTAAAAAAAATAGTATATTTTGTTTAAAAAAAATAAACTAAACAAACCAACATTTGAACCGTCAAATGAGTTTCCTGAGATTCCCTGTTGTATAGCTTCCATACACTTTTACCAAACTGTTTGGTGGGCTGTTCTCATACAAGTTTTTCATTGCCACCATCGCCTTGAGGCTTTCTCTGGGGATTTTAGCCCGGGTTTCAGACCGGATGTTGTAAAGAGTCTTGAGACAGTTTGTATTGTCACTATATAACCAAAACTGAATTGAATTGTATTGAATCCACTCCTACCTGAATGAACAATTCTCCAACCTGAGTATAATTCCACTTATATTCTCAACCTTTCATGTAACATCATCAGCTGTATGTTGTATTTGTATCATCATCAGATTCTATATGTACGCTTTAGCCAGATGTATGTATCCTTGACAGATGGATGTTTATCTTGCTTCTCCTCAACCGGCCTTAGGGAGATGGGTTCTTCCTCTTTAAAGGGAGTTTTTTCTTGCCACCGTCCCATTCAGGCTTGCTCAGGGGGTTTCAGGCTGGGTTTTAGACCTGATGTTGTAAAGCGTCTTGAGACAAGCATCTTGTATTGTTATTGATGCTATATAAATAAAAATGAATTCTCAGTGAAAAGAAGTTCATAAATCTGTTGTGCAAACGTCAAATGTACAACAGAAAACAGATATCACAGATAAAGATAATTCATCTGTGTGATCTGAGGATAGTTTACAAGTCATAGCTAATGCCAATGCACTAATACAGTCAATAGAAGTCCTGCTTTTAAATGTCCATACTGGTTTTAGAAGACAAATAATGTTGAGTAAACAATGGTGAGAGGACTCACATTTGGCCACTTGGAACCATTTTTTCCCACAAAGTGAAAACATTCCTCTGCTAAAACACGGCCTCTTAAAGTTAAACTAAGAACAGACTTAAGTTTTCTTCAAAGCGCTGCTTCCAGGGGAAATAAAGTCATCTGTGGCATCTGTTTCCAGCCTAACTGCCCGAATTAACACCTGTATCCATCCTCATCAGTCCCTTTGTAACTAAGTTTCTTAAATATTTTAATTCTTACTGCACTTGTATGTAAATTGGATGCACGTTAGTGGTGAGAGAGATGAAGGGACAGAGAAAGCCAGAGGAAAAAAAATGTAAAAGCTTGTAATGAAGGAAAAGTGTAAAAAGCTGAGAGAGCACTTATTGAGTAAAGTATGTGTGAAAATTGAGTCTGAAAGCTTTGTCTGTGGCTGGCAGTTGTATTGAAAGGGAGCTTGTTCACCATGCTAATAGACTAGTCTGTTTTATGGGGGGAGATGTAACAGGCAGCAGGGCCATGTCACAGGCCATAAGTACAATGTCTTTGCAGACACACCGATGTGAATCCACACATGCATTCATTGGTTTGTGACTGCTCATATACACACATGTCAGTTACCTGGGCAGCACAAAGAGGTCAGATTCATTTTCATTTCTTTTGAGATAGGTGCTTTTCATCCTCTGTAGTAGCTCTCTGACAACTGTGCCAAACCCGGTAAGACATCTCCGATTCTCCCTGCTGATATGGACAGGTTTTATATTTTATTTTGTACATTGTACTTGTATCTTGTACAAGGCTGAGCATAAAAGACAGTGAGATACACTGACACACATACGCATTAATAATGTAATCAGACACTTTCCTCCCGACAGGTGACAGTACAATGAAAGGTTTCGGATCAGGATATTCTCTGCATATAGATTTCCACCTTTCATTCTTATTAATTGCTCTTGGAGAATTTCCGTACATGTTGGTTCCCTGTCAATTAAGTGCACAACAATGAAGACAAGCTCACCTCCATTGGCCCTCTGTTGCAAGCTAACTGTTTTTTTTCCTTCCCAAGAATCAATTCTCAATGGTAGACTTCAGTAAGCTCATTAGGCTCTCACTAGGCACCGACTCCATTACGGCTGCATAATTACCAGAGCTCTGCCTTCATCCCCTCTCTGAAAGAAACACCTTCATTCTGAGCCTGACAGTGATTATTGTTATGATACATCGCATGGGAACTGAGAGCTGAAAACATTTTTTTCACCTCTGCATTCTTGCATACATATAGTAGCTGTTTACAAAAATCCAACCTGTTCTAAATCTGCATTTGCCACTAATTGTGAGCATGAGATACAAGACACAGTATAAATCTTGTGATTTCTCCTTCCTCTGTGGAGAATATGTCTCTGTTCACTGCACATGCCAGATGTGTCATACGTTCACCAGGTTTTCTGCCATGCATAGACCGCAGTGGATATTTATCTGATCTACATATGTTCTTCCGCTCTTACATATGCAATTGTGCATTGTTGTGCGCCCGCGTGAATGTGGGCATTTGTTTCTATTTCCGCCGCTTGTGTGTGCGCTGCGTTCAGTTTTGTGCACGTGTGAATAAATGCACAGATGGGACTCGGGTGGCTAGAGCAGGAGAGGCTGCAGTGGGAGTAGCAGCCACGCTTTGCCTGGCTTTCTTTTCGCAAGCGGCGCAAAGGAAGTGTAACATGACATGAAGATAATTAAAAAGGCTGATGTATGTTATTAACGAAAAGTAAAGCCCACAGCAGGAGGGATCATTAGGATTCTGTCTGTGTTGTAAACTTAAACTGGGATTTAGTTGACCACCCTGTAGGTAGAACAAGCATCTCTGAGAGTAGATATTTCATTACTCCAGTCTGGAGGGACTGGCCACCGCCACCTTCCCAGCTTTCAGTCTGGATGTGTACCTGCCGCATAGAACGCTGGGCACTCCCTGTGGGAGCTTAGCACAAACCATCTTGACATTTTCATTCCTACCCACATATGACATGACTCAACATGCACTTGTGTGCGTGCTACCTGATGGTCTCTTAACATGTGATAAAAATCCATAACAATGAATCTAATCCAAGCCTCTTGCTATGAATGCCAGTACACCAAATACCTATAAGATTGATCTGATTTAATTTTAGACCTGAATTCACATGAGAGTCATAGAAATTTGAGCAGAAAATGAGTGAAAACTAGCATAGTGCCTTAGTAAAGCTACAGGACAGCTTGTTGTTAACATGTCAGTGCACCAGACTGTGTTCATTTGCTGCTGCAAGCTAAGGTGCCACATTTACTTCCACCTTGCCATCAATGTATGGTAACCTTTCGGCAGAATGCATCTTTCTCTCCTTAGCGTGTACATTTCCTGAAGTGGACTGTTGAGTACATGGCAGCTCCTGGCCACCCCTAGAGCAAAGGAATTGTCCATGGTAACAGCTGTAACAACAGAGTATATGATCTAATAGGAGCCCAGTTGTTCGGAGGTGAATATATTTCTTGAGGGGATGATTAAATGAGAACATTGCAGAGGAGGTGATAGATGAAGAAGAGATAGAGATGTGCTGGGAAGGAGTGGGAAGGCAGCAGATAGTGAGGGAGAGAGGAAGGCAGGAAGAAGTGAAAATTAGCAGGTGGGAGTAGGAAAGCTGAAATATAGAAAAAGAGTGAGACAGGTTGAAAGCAATAGACAGATCATGGAGCAGAAGGGACGCAGGGAGGAGAAGAGTTCGATTGCTGGCCAGAGAAGGCACAAGAATATTAGCCGTACGAATACACAGAGCATGAGAAGCTGAATCATTCCACACAGAAAGGTTTGAAAAATCTTCTAGTAGAGAGTTCCCGCTCCCAAAATACACTCTGTTATATAGCTCTCTCTTTGACCCTAATATTCCCTTCCATTCACCTTGAAAGCAGGGTCACGGCACAGTGACCATGCTTTAAGCAACAGTCTTACCAGTCTGTGTGTGTTATTTGGTTTTGAATTCAATACATATTTATCGGTATATCAGTATATTTAAAAAAAAAGTTATTCTGTGAAAGTAAAGTTCCTGAAATTGCAAGTGGAACTACTGTTTATGAGGATACACCTACACTATATTACCAAAAGTATTCGCTCACCTGCCTTTACTCATTCTATGAACTGAAGTGCCATCCCATTCCTAACTCATAGAATTCAATATGATGTCGGTCCACCTTTTGCAGCTATTACAGCTTCAACTCTTCTGGGAAGACTGTCCACAAGGTTGAGGAGAGTGTTTATAGGAATTTTTGACCATTCTTCCAAAAGCGCATTGGTGAGGTCACACACTGATGTTGGTCGAGAAGGCCTGGCTCTCAGTCTCCGCTCTAATTCATCCCAAAGGTGTTCTATCGGGTTCAGGTCAGGACTCTGTGCAGGCCAGTCAAGTTCATCCACACCAGACTCTGTCATCCACGTCTTTATGGACCTTGCTTTGTGCACTGGTGCACAGTCATGTTGGAAGAGGAAGGGGCCCGCTCCAAACTGTTCCCACAAGGTTGGGAGCATGGAATTGTCCAAAATGTTTTGGTATCCTGAAGCATTCAATGTTCCTTTCACTGGAACTAAGGGGCCAAGCCCAGCTCCTGAAAAACAACCCCATACCATAATTCCTCCTCCACCAAATTTCACAGTTGGCACAATGCAATCTGAAATGTACCGTTCTCCTGGCAACCTCCAAACCCAGACTCGTCCATCAGATTGCCAGATGGTAAAGCGTGATTCATCACTCCAGAGAACGCGTCTCCACTGCTCTAGAGGCCAGTGGCGGCGTGCTTTACACCATTGCATCCGACGCCTTGCATTGCACTTGGTGATGTGTGGCTTGGCTGCAGCTGCTCGGCCATGGAAACCCATTCCATGAAGCTCTCTGCGTACTGTACTTGGGCTAATCTGAAGGTCACATGAAGTTTGTAGCTCTGTAGCAATTGACTGTGCAGAAAGTCGGCGACCTCTTTGCACTATGCGCTTCAGCATCCGCTGACCCCTCTCCGTCACTTTACGTGGCCTACCACTTCGTGGCTGAGTTGCTGTTTTTCCCAAACGCTTCCATTTTGTTATAATAGAGCTGACAGTTGACTGTGGAATATTTAGGAGCGAGGAAATTTCACGACTGGATTTGTTGCACAAGTGGCATCCTATGACAGTTCCACGCTGGAATTCACTGAGCTCCTGAGAGCGGCCCATTCTTTCACAAATGTCTTGTTTCACAGTCTGCATGCCTGAGTGCTTGAATTTATACACCTGGGGCCAGGCCAAGTGATTAGAACACCTGATTCTGATCATTTGAATGGGTGAGCGAATACTTTTGGTAATATAGTGTATCTCTAATCAATAAACGGCAGATATTATGCAGTGGAAGGCAGAGAATGCGCGGTTTTGCTGGTGTGTGTGTGTGTTTCTGTTTTATTGGATCTGTGAAAGAAAGCGAGAAAAGGAGAGCTGCAAGTGACTTCATCAGTCAGAGAGATGGGTGGGTTCCATCAGTGTGACGGCCTCGTCAGCGGCCCATATTAAACACATTAAACACTGGGCCGAGCTTCTCATTAATCAGCCGAGAGGGATGACAGCCAGCTTAGCTATCGGCCCTATACATGCACGCATGCCCAGAGCTGTCTGGGCCCCAGGTAATATACCCCTTCCGCAGATAACATCATGATAAATCGACTGTAGCTGTTCTGATTGGGGCTTGCTAGTGTAATACCACCTTGTCTGGCTTTATCGGAAAAGTCCAATGACCAGTCATGGCAGATCTGCTTTTCAAAAGCTTCATGATTCAACCGATTTTTGACTGGAAGGGAGTGTCTTGAAGTTCATGTCAACTGATTTAGTGTTAGACCTATCAAGTGAGACGGGTGCTTTAAAGGTACCATCCAATGGTAATTGTCATGTCTACACCCTCTTAGAGAGAGTAATGACATCCTGTATGCAACCTGTCACATTAATTTCAACAGTGTTATTAACCCTTCAAGAGACCCTCTACCAGCTTGAGAGGTGTGATTGATTAGTCCTCTTTTCTACAGTTTATGTGTAGCTGTCTAGAGCCACGCCATAGACGCTGGAATTATTTTTTTAACGTGTAAACTTTAAAACACTAGCAACTATTTATTGCCTTTCGAGTAACACAATGCAATTCAAGGAAAAGAAAATGTCATAGTACATGTTTACTTTTGAGCACAGCCATTATCAGGCATTCTGATTTTAATTGATTTCTAATTACACCACCTACCTTAAGGGTGGCTTTTAATCATCCTTGGTTGGTAATATGTGTCTCAGTCTTTTCATATACCACACACACACTTGACTCATCAGCCACAAAACCCGGACCCTCTTCTGTAACCCATCCCACAGCCTCCCTAACCTCCCACCCCAACACACAGAAACCACACACACACACCTCCACCCTGACAAACAAATCCGTCTTCCACAGGAAAGTTCTGTCTGTGCCCGATATCACGCGATGTGCATGTCACACCAATAATTGCTCCAGTTCAGTTCGGTTCACGTGGCCTTGTTAAGAGGAGAAAGAAAAACGGCAATATGTGATGAAGTCAGTTGACTGTGATGAAAACGTGTTGTTCAGGTCCAGTGGTAGATGGGAGTTTCTTCTGTACCACTAGGTGTCTCTCTTCAGATGGGTTAGAGTCCAGGCTTGGCGCTGGCTGAGAGGCTGAAAGAGGTCAGACCCAGAGACGAGGATGGAGAGGAACAAGAAAGGAAAAGAAAGAAGCAACGACAACTCTATTAGGGCTTCAGCTTCTCATTGCTCTGTTGTTTGTACACAAACATGACTTCTGCCTGTGGAGCCATAAAGGCTGAGTATCTCATTTGCAGAGTTTGCTGTTTTTCAGGAACAAGGCTTTAGGTGCATTCTGCTCAGCTATATTTGCCTATGCTCATTTCTAAAATGCACAACTGATGTTCTTTAAATTTGGCAGAATTTCATAAAATCTTGTAGCTAGTGAATCTCCTTTTCACAATTTCATTTACTGAACAAGTACTTTTTATGTGATATTTATCGTCCTTTTCACCTCCCCAGGCCTTTTGTTCTGCCAAATGCACATACGCTTTCCCTCACTTTCTGGTTTTCTCGAGATATGCTGCTCTGCTCTTCTATTCCTTTGTCCTCCCCCCTCTTCGGGAGGAACTCACACATTTCCTCCATGCTCTTTATTGTCTGCACTTCTATTCCCTTGTATCAACCGCAATCCTGAGCTGCAGAGGTTATATCGTTTTGTATTGAAGGGTCAGAAGTGCAGGGTATGTTCGCCCACAGGCAGCTTATCTCAGCAACACCATAAGACTAGGTTCCAGCAAATCCCACTGAAACCACATAACATATTCATAACATCTTGGCAAAATACTTGTAGAATGAACCTGGAGTGAAAACTACAGCACAGAAAATATCCAGGCTCTCTGTCACGCTTTGCACATTTTGTTTTCTCTGTCTATTCAGATATTCTCTACATTTGCAGGTCTTTGTGATTTTCCGTGACAGTATGTATGTACCCTTTAGCTGAGACTCTCCGGAGCATGTGGGAATGTGACCAAGCAGTAGTGGACATCATGTTGCCACAGTCTGTCAGTGCTGCTGTGCTGTGAAACAAACAAGGAGCCAGTGTAATTACTTCCATTATCAATGCCACACAACACAGTGCAACAGAAACAAGAAAGACTTGAAAGGATTGGAAAATGGGAAATATTAAATCTAACCTCCACTTTGTGCACGGTTCCAGAATGGGAAAGTGTGAAGGAGTCATAGAGAGAAGTAGTGTGGTGAGAGGGAACAAGATGTAAACGAAGCTAAAAAACAAACTGTCCTAGTCTCTGTGTTTGTGCTTTTTTTCTTTTTCATGTTTGCAAAGAGAGGGGAGCTATGCAATCAGTTTCTTTCCCCTGCTTGTAATCAGCAGGCATGTCAGTAAACACTGTTAATGGGGGTGGACACTTTCTCCCTTCTCACCCAAGACCCCTGCAGTAGCTAATTGGAATAAATGCAACTCCATGCTTCATTTACCCTCACACTGTCTATTTATTTCTGTCGTTTCCCCCCCTATTTTCTTCTTCCGCTTTAACCTCATCTCTCCCTTCTGTCCTCTTTGCTTGCTCTCCGTGCTTGTTAAAAGCCTCCCATCACATTGATACCCGAGTTGTTTTCGTGCACACAATGGTGCTGCCTTGTCCACTACGAGTGACTGAATTGAGACATGTGCTGCATTTAAGGTTGATGACAAAGAATTAACTGATATACGAGATACCATGAACACCTAGTAATCCAAATCGCTTGCTCTCATTTTCCGAGATTAGTGCAAACTACTCTGCAACAAAGACACGCATCGAAAGCTCCTGCATTGAGGGATACTTCATGTACCTCAGATTAAGGAAATGACTTGATATCATTCATTATGATTTATTAGTTTCCTCCCATGCTCTGTGTATATATGATGTTATAATGTATTCATGGGTCGTACTGCACCATCATTGCTTTTGTGATGTAATCTCTTTTCCCTTGGCTTGGACCCCACCTGTGGGAGAAGGGGAGAGAGCTGTAAGTGCTTGTGTGATGTAAAATGCCTAATTTAGGGGGTGATTGATGGTTTAATATTGCAGCCTGCAACCTTGCTGCCCCCACCTACCCAATGAAGCTGCAGGCAGGTGTGAAACTGTAGCACTGTGTGAGTATAATGTCACTTTCTATTCTCACATTCAAACCCAGGCGGTGGAATTAAACCAATTTTGAGTTTGTTTGTTTTTGTGTGTGTGTTTGGATGTGATTGTGTGTGTGTGCACATTGTGGGCATGCTGGAGCCCTTATTCTGCCGAGGCACAGCTGAAATTCACTTAGATATATTAACTGTGGTCTAAAGTCAGTGGTCAGTTATTGCAGCCATCTCCGTTTTCCCCCTTTTAACAAATCTTCACTCATCCCTTCTGTCTCCTCTCTTTTCGCCGAGATGCAGTGCTAGCTCACAGTGTCATTACCGTTTTCTTAATATCGTGAACAATTTCCACTTTCATTCCTTCGTCTTTTCCATTTCTTTCCTTTCCACATGTCTGCATCTTTCCTAGTGTTTTTACCAATCTGTTTCCATGTTAGCTGCAGATTTTCACGCTTGGATGTACTGTGATACAACAATCCAAACACTATCAAACCCAGATTGCTTTAATTAAAAAAATCTGATCGAGCATTGACCAGTGCTTCCACATGATTGTTCCACAGTAATATCATAAAACTTAATAGAACAATAGTTATAATTCGGCAGGTAAAGCGTCTGGTGGTGATCCGTGCAAGTGAAACAGGCCATTATTAAACTGTGAAAAAATAAAGAAATCCATCAGAGAAATAGCAGGAACATTATGAAAGGCTAAATAAACAATTTAGCACAGAATAAACAAAAAAGAAAGCACTGGTAAGCTCACACTTGAACAGGCCCTGATGATGGAAGACAACACTTGTGGATGGTTGTAGAATCTTGTCCAAAGTAAAGAACATTCCTTTCACAAAGTCCACCCAAGTGAAAAACTCATCATTTTGCAAACATGACCTTGCATGGCCTCAGTGGCACTGGGTCACTAGCGTTTATTGATAATATGACAGAAGGCCGAAGGAGCCAGATGAATTCATAAGTGAGGAGGAATAAACTGTATGCTCAGATTGTGCCAGATAAAGCAAAGTTGGTTGGACAGTGCTTCTCAGCACAGATGATCACTAACCCAAAACATATTGTGAAAACAACCCAGAAGTTTTCAGTGGTAATGAACTGGAATATTCTGCCATGGTTGCTTCTTAAAGCCTTTAGATTTCTCAGAGTTTTGCTCTTTGTTTTGTAGTGCCTTTCAGTCTTTCCACAAATGTCTGTTTCTCCATTGACTGACCTCCTCCTTTCCTATCAGTTCTTGCATCTTGTAAAAATGGACAATGCCCAAGGAGCAGATAGAAAAATGACGATCAGTATCACTTTAAAAAGTTGAAATGTTCACCACGTTGTTCATCTGTATTCTATACAGTTCTCAGTATGGAAATAAATCACGGCACTATGCCTCTGAGTCATCAAGCCGTGCAGAAATTATACCGTCATTATGTTGATATTTTGTCTACTATTTGCCATAAGGAACAACTGCTCACAGTGATATGCATAATTCCAGCCAGTGTGGACAAGTGCTGAGAAGAAACAAGAGGAATACTTTTTCTGAAAGTCACGCACACACGCACACACACATCTGTATGGACACAGTCTCAAATGGTTGTTGTGCTAATATGTTTTTAATGTCTTTGGGTTGCAGTCGACAACTCTAATTTGTTTTTGTCTAAGCTATGTGCTTATGTGGATGGGGACATCAAAGCAGTAAAAATAGCATTTCTCATTAACCATCCTTTCCTTCTCATTTATTTTCCTCGTCCTCACTTGCCAGTTTGTCCACATGAGTGTTTTTTTAGCCACAGCTTGTGAAGTTGTGAGGAGGAGTTGCTGGAGAAAACATAATGGGCCGATGCGTGGTGTCCGTTTACTGTTTCCTACATTCAGTCCTCAGCAGGCTTTCATCAGGAACTCATCACCATTTGAATTATCAACTGTAAAAAGCTTGTGTCAAATCAAGTTATATAATATGAATGAAACATCCAGTTTTGTTGTTTGGACTGACAGATCCTGGCTTGGGATGAATAATGCTTGAGACAAACAGAATTAACAGTGAGCGCTTTGATAAGAAATACATTTCATTTACATTTCAGAGGGCTTTAGAGGAAGAGAACCAAAACATTAGAATAATGACATTTATCTTACCTTAGTCACCATTGTATAGTTAGGACGGAACATTTTAGGTAGTTAATATAATGCTGATGCATAGTCAAGTGTCAAATTTTCTGTAAGTACGGTGTATAATCCAACATTTCTTTGTAACTGGTGAAGGTAGAGCAGAGCCCAGAATTAATTAAACGAAAACACGAGTGGGTCCTGGTGGAAGTGTAGGCGGATCATCGATAACGCGGCTGACTAAACTCTCGGGCCGTATTGTACAGATTCTGGCTCCAAAATCACAAGATGGCTCCACCAGTATCCCCAGGAAAATAGCGTCAGTTTGGCCAATGCAAGGAAGTGGTTACGTATTGTCCATATTGTATACAGACAATGGTCTACTGTGATGGAACTCCAGTGTCGGAAGCTTGTGACTTTGGACAACGTATCTCACCCATTGTCTTCTGAATGACGCTCGTGTGGGCACCAGAATGCAGGTGTCTGTGTCTCTATAACCTTGTTCCAAATGCCAAAAGAAAGAAAGGTAGAATGGTATAAATAATATTAAGTCAGTTTTCAATCTTTGTAATAGAAAGAATAATAAGAAAAGAAAAATCATGCAGGTGAATTGCCACCCAACAAAGAATCCTTTAAATAGGGACGTGAGCACAGATTACTGAATATAATTGAGCCATCCCTCCTGCTATTTTGTCAGCAAACCTGATTTTACCTGTGCTACACAAAATACTTTTGCTGAAGGTATAACTGTAATAAAAATGTTTTTGTCAAATTATCATTGAGGTGAGGAGAGAATTCCATGTGATTGCTTCAGCTGCTGATGAAAAATATTTCACCTCCACTAGGTATTACAGTCTTGTTATTCAGTTCATTGTGACATTTTCATGTCACCTCTTCTGTTAACTCGCTATTTTCTTGGCCCTGCAGCAGTGTGGTGGAAAGAAGCCTGCAGTGTTTGTCACACCTTTAAGAGAATTAACAAAAGGAATTATGTTCAAATTTCCCCATGTATCTCAAAATCTTGATTTGGTCGCATGTTAGGAAGAACATCACGCTCTCACTGCACTGATCTTTGGTTTTATGTGGCCAGACTTTGGCCAGGTGTGATGTTGCCAGCATCTTCTTCTCTTGGCTCGACTGAAATTTAATCCTCTAAATGCTACATGTTACACATTTGTGCATAGACGATTTCACACAAGAATGGTTAAAGAAGAACTAAATGATGTGAAATGTTTTGGAATGGGCAAGTCAAAGTCCTGATCTTAATCCAAAAGAAATGTTGTGGAAGAACCTGAAGCAAGCAGTTCATGTGAGGAAACCAAGATTAGTTGCTGTTATTGCTGGACAAGTTTTCACAACAGATACTGAAAACAAGGCCTGGCTTACTTTTGCAACTTACAGATATGTACATATACAGTATGTATACATATAATATCCCTGTTTCATTTGTTTAATTGGCTTCTCACTGTCTTCTTTCAGGGCATGTGTGAAAATCCGCTCCAGTTTTAGTCAATTTTTATCCAGAAATGTAGCACTGTGCATGTTGTGTTTTGAACTCCTCACCTAAAATGTTTAATTTAACCATGTGAAATCTTTTAGACTATACTTTCACCATTACGTGATTGAAATGTCATAACTCATTTTGTGTCAAGTGATTAACTTTGCAATTAATGAAAAACGAACTCAGTTACAGTTGGCGCCAGTGAACCTGTGTTGAATGAGCATATATGCAAATGTCTTGGAAAGGTATTTCTTCTTCTTCTTGTCAGTGATTCAGCCTGGTTGTGAGTCACGCAGTAATGTCATGTTGCTGCTGGAAAATAGTCAGCTCGGAAAGATGTGATCTTGGCCTGAATTTCTGAATTGGATTGGATTAGGTTTCCATAGTAATTGCCACGGACTGGTCCATCCTTTTAATGGTGCCAGTGGACATGGTTTTTTATGACTATTCAGCCAGTAGATATCATTGCACATGCCCTGCGAAATGTCACTCGTTTTTATCATGCACGGCAGCCACCCCAGTGACTTGTTGTTTCATGTAGGATGTTAAAATCAGTACTGATGTGCCTTTAAAACGCTGTGAGTCTAACACTGATGTTGAAACAGAACAGGAATACATTATTATTAGCCATAACAGAATACATTATCTTAGCCACTTCATGTTGCTGTGGAAACTGTTTTAGAGTCAGTGGGTCTGCCAAGGGTGTGTAGATAAACATGTCATAGTGTATGTGTGTGTGTGCGCGTGCACGTTTGTATGGCTTGGCATACTATCTTTTATCAATTGAAATGTTGCAATACCCAGCGGCAATGTATGTTTGACGGGTTAATTTGAAAAACAGATGAACAGATTCACAGAGATTCATGGTGGGGTGAGAAAGAAATGAAAAAGTAATGATGGAGAGAAAAGAAAGTGACAGATGATGATGGGGGTGGCAGGGCACATTAAGAGCGGCAAGGAATACAGAGCCAAAGAAGGAGTGAGGATGCAAAAAAAAAAAAAAAGAAAGCCAAATAGAGACAGTTTGAAAAAGGAGCAAATGTAGTTGTGACATGTACATACTGTATATATAAATTGTTATGGGGGTGTGGATTAAACCATCTTTTTGAGGTGCGATGAATTGGCTCTATTAATAAAAGTGCGAGCCACCGTGTGGTCATGGATCCAGGACACACACATAGACGCACGCTACGCTCCCTCTTCAGGCTCATATCATTACCCGTCATTACACCCCCCATTTGGCATCAGCGGGCCAGATCGATCATGGCCGATAACTCTGTCTCACTCCGGCCCGGCCTATCTATCTCTATCTCACCCTCTCTCTTATCTGTATCGCTTTTTCACGCCATATCTCCTCTTTCCCTGTCTCAACCCCCTCACACAACTCACTCCTGCCCACTAACTGTATCACTTTCAAAATTACTTAAAACGTCCGCCTACCCTGTTCTCATTGCTTTTTGGCTTTGCTTTCTGTAAAGTATATCTTCTCCTGACCAAACCTCACCATCCAACAATCAGTGACAATCCTGTTGTCTCTTATTTAGGAATTGTACGCCATAATCTTAACTCACAAGTCTAGCGTTTACCTGTGTCACAGGCATTAAACTCCCCTTGTATTTTCATTTGTCGCTGACCTGTTTTCTGCTTCACTATAATACGGGTCTCCTTCCACCTCACCGTCCCACATCCTTTCATCTTTCCCTCAGTCTCTGTCACCCATCTTGCTCTCACTCAGGCAGCATGGTCACACCAACTGTGTATTTGCATATGACTCACTGTCGTTTCTTCCCTCTTCCTTGCACTCCTCTTCCTCGCTCTAACTCTGCACAGCCATCTTCTTCTTCTTCCTCTCTGTAAAGTGCTGCTTACATCAAGACTTGAATGCTCGATACTAAGCTCAACATTCACCGTGAAAGGCAGATGTCGTTGTTGCATGTGTTTAAAAAGAAAGCGTGTGAAAGGCAGATGTGGGATGAAAATTTTCCGAATGCAAAAAAAAAACAACAAGAAAAACACTGATGCTAATTTCATTTGAAGCCTTGATAAGGAGGAAGCTGCTTTTTGTCTCCTTCTCCCTCACTGTCCGTCTCTTTGCTTACATCTCTTGATCTAATGATGCTCTTGCTTGTGTATGCTCCACATTGATTCTAATTCAATTTGGATGGAATGGGTCTTTCAGACAATTGTCTGCAGCGATGGCCCCAGATGGATTTTTAGCTTCTTCTGCAGGCATTAGAGATTAATGGGAGGAAGGCCACACAGGACAGAAGAGAGCAACAATCAATTTCTCAATAATTTCATATTTACACATTCTCATGTAAAGCTAATAGTAAAGAAGGAAGAAAAGGGAGAGGACGTATCACACAAAGAGTGGAGCACCTCTCTCATGGGATTAAGAAGCAGTATTGTAGGAAGACATTTATGCCAAATTGTCAAGACAAGGAGACTCTGTTGTGCCTGTGCTGTTCATTAATAATGGCATGTCCACATTTTATTTCCATCACACACGGTCAGAATTTTGATGAATAAATAATCCATTCTCACCAATGAGTCAGTTTAATAGTAGTAATTTCAAAATCTGCAACTGACTTGTTTCTATCCACAAAATGGGTTTTGTATTTAAATAGCACTTTTCTACCGGTTGGTGTGCTTTACAGTCACCGTGACACAGTCTTTGTGCCAGTGCCAGGCTCTTGCTCGTGTTGTCCAAGGGGGTCGACCCACTAATCCTATGGTCGGTGGACAATCAGCTCTACCTACTGAGCCACAGGCGCCATTTATTTTGTTGACTGATATAACATTTTCCATAATCACCATTTTGTCATTTTCATTTTGCGTTTTTACAACTGTCAGTGGATTTAACACTTGTACTCATATACAAACTAATACACAATCTAACACTACAAAACAAACAAATATACACAGTGTACAGTGTCTAATCTTGACAAAACAATGTCTTTGAATGCCTCGCAAGTGAGCTGCTGGAGAGTGAGTGCTGTGGCTGTGGCTGTGGTTTCACTTGAATGCGATCATGCAGAGACATGTGCGTTAGCAAGAATGTGAAATTTTCCTGAGACATATTACTGTCTCACATCACAACACTGGTGACTTGCCTGACATGAGCTGTGTGGCGATATCATATAAAAGAACCTAAAGCAGTGCAGTACAGAATCCCTGGCTCAATAATGTCCCCGGCTGTCTGTAGCGGCTATTGTTTTCTTGCTTTCCAACTGTTTGAGCATCTGGCTGTGATGGTCTCTGGAGGCCGCGCTATAAGCCCCTGACTTGCTCCCTGCAGGCCGTCTCACTGACAGGAGATCAGACTACATCAGTATGTGTGAGAGGTACAGTGGGATCTGAGGGATGGATCCTATTTCAGCTGATCCAGCACACTGAGACGTGGTTGCCAGACACTCACAAAAAAAACTTACTTTGTGCACCTTTGCGTGTGTGTAGCTGTATGTGATGTGAGTGGGTTTTTAGAAAAAGAAAGCAGTGAAAGACAGTCGAGGTTGTGCGTGTGTGCGTATAAGAGAAACAGAGAGAGACAGACAGACACAGAGAGCGAGAGGAGTGAGGGAGATATGGAAAATATGTTTGCCCTGTTCACACCGATCTGTTTGTGTGGGAGTGCATTAACATCTATGTGGGCTGTGAGTGAGGCAGAAAATGCAAAACAGTTTGAACAAAGGCTAATAATTCTGGAGCTGCTGTGCGAAAAGATGCAACATTTCCTTGACTTTTGTGGTAGCCAAACAAGCTGTATTTGGAGGAAGAACAGGGCTTTCTCTTATGAGAGCTTATCTGCACCCTAGGGAGAGATTTTCAGAATCTATTGCAAACTGACATGGGCGACTTGAAACTAGTTATAGGCGGTTTAGGCTTCTGTGTCAATTTGACGCTATGGCAACAGCGCAGACCCTAACGCCGTAGCTGACGTGCACCTTCTCAGAAATGTGACTATGCGACACAGAGCGCAAGAGCTGTGATTGGTCAACTTGGTAGTAGCGTGTTTCCGCTTTAGTCTTTCCAGCTGATTCTCCATCTCTGCAATTTTCGATTTGAGTCTTTTGGATCAATAAAGACGGAACACATCGAGGAAAGGTTAACTGAGGAGGTTCAGAGATACTAACATTTGTATGACTCATCGAAAGTTTCAGTCACCATTGTTGAACGTGAAGGAGGAAGTGGAAACAAAAATGAAATGACGATAACAGTGAAAGGAATTTGAATGTATTTAGAATGTCTGAATTCACAAATTCATTGGACAAAATGAAGCAATTTAAATTTTGTGAATAAGAAAGGACATTAAGTCCACAAATTAGTAATCTAATGGGGCTCTCTGCACAATGTGCTAATTTGGAAGAACCAGCCACCAAACCAAAACCGGTCGCCTTAGAAAACAGTCACTTTTGAAATGCCAGCATATTCCAATTATGTCATTTTCGTACGAGCGTGAGCTAAAAATGTCAGGGTTATGTTGTGTTTTGTAACAGATAACGTGTAAATGGGCATCTTTGCATCTATGGGCTCAAGTTTGCTAGAAAATACCCAGCGGTGTGTAATAATGTGCATATGGCTGTCTGTGTGTGTGTGTGTGTGTGTGTGCCTTCTTTTATTTCAGTAGTTGAGGGTGCTGCCAGTAAAGGGATTTGAAAAGTGCGATTTTGAACTTCTTCATGTTAGAAGTCAGTTTGATCAATGTCTGCTGCAGCTCTCACTTGCTTCAGGGCACAGTGAACCACTGATAGATGAATTCCTCTGTATGAGTCCATGAACTGCTGTGTAGGTGTATAGTGAGAAAAAGAGAACAAAAGCAAATCAGTCTAAAAGTGTGTGTGTGTGTGTGTGTGTGTGTGTGTGTGTGTGTGTGTGCGTGCAAGCACACATAATATCCACATACTGTATCTTTTAAGTAAAGAGGTGTGGGCGTTGTGTATCTGTGAGCTTCTGCATCTGTCTGTGTGTTGTGTTTACTGATTCAATCACAGATTCAAAGCCTCTAATTAGTATCATGTTACCCGTATACTCATGGTGGTCTAACAAAGACACCAATGAGTCTCTGGACTTTATCAGCCAGTCCAGCCACAGAGTCCGCCAAGCAGTCAGGCCCCAGTGCCCAGTCTGGCCCCAGAGCCCAGTCGCCTTTAGAGGAACCCATGTGCAGAAAACCTTTTAGAGCTCCAGCAATCCGATTAAGGCAGATCTTTTTCTGCAGCACTGTTGATGCTAAGATAAGTGTTCTAGAGGACTCCTTGGATCCACTCTAAAAGCTCTATTTAATTAAACCACAAACTTTTTGGGTGGATCATTTTGGGTTTCTACACACATTTTTTTAGGGGGCCAAATGGGGTAGAGAGGCTTTGATATGTGCGCACACGCAGACACACACATAGACATACGACAGCCATCAAGATGTGAAACAATGATGCTTGATAAAAGCTACCGCTGACAGAGTGAGCAGAGCTTGATGAATAGCAATGGAAAGATTGCTTTTTTTTCACACTTTCAGACTGATTTGCAGAAATAGATGAGAATTATGATGGGTATGCATACTATGCGGGTTTATCATTGTGCGGTTTCTCAGAGACAGGTACAACTTGAAAAGCCTCCATATTTATCTCCAAGTGTTCTGGCAGAGCGTCAGTGGGATGATGGATGATGTCTTCATCGGTGGCCAATTCTCTGAAGTTGTGGTTTGAGCGCCGGACTGAAAAACAAGATTACATTTAATGGACATTCACTCTCCTCCAGAATTAACTGCAGGCTAAACACATACCGCTGCTTATAATGCTGCATCCAATAAACCTTCTCAGCATCCAGTGTTTAAGGAAAGGGACAGATGAATCATATCTTTTTAAATTAATATATTAATATAATGCTTCTTTGGATATCTTCCCCCTTCTTTTTCATGGCAGTGTGAACGATCACTGCATGTAACAGATTTGATGAAACAAAGGCTTGTGGTGTGACTTAGTAATAATGTTTCAAGTCCGTTAAGACACCAAATAGGTATGCGTGGCCAGTTGCAGCTCCCTATCTCCATCAAAGGGTGACCTTTAGCACAGCCTGTTCCTGTATAGTTTTCCTCAGGGTGCAAGGACGTGGGCAGAGCTCGGCTATATACAGTGGGAGTACTCAGTAGGATCAATAGCTCTCTTTAAAGCTGTTCCCAGACACATCTGCAGTACCTAGGGTGGCCTTTGTGACACAGAGATAAAGAGAAAACACTCCCCAGGCTGTTAGTGTCTGCCGATCTCTTCCTGACGCCGCTTTCCCTCACTCTCCTCTTCAGCCCGCTCTGAGGGAGACGGATAAATCAAACTCGCCTGACAGAGGGGAAAGTATTGCTAATATTTTTGTGATCCACAACAATATTGTCGTGACTTAACCTTTTCTTAAAGGCAAGAAAAAAAGAATACCGCCATCCATCCACGCCAGAGTGTGCTGAGACAGCTGAAAGAGCTGGAGGGCGGGGTCCATGTATATTTACTAACTCTGTGCTCCATCCATCAAAAGACACAGCATGTTGGCTCCACCTGTCTGTCAGTGTCCTCTCACATTCCTGGACAACTTCCTCTCCCCCAGCCACTCCGTGATCTTTTTCACTTGATATGTGCATGTTTAAAGAGATCGCTCTCCAGTTTGTGTTCGCTGACTCTTTTCTATTCCTGGTCTTTTGTTGCTGACTCCAATCTCCCACCCTTTTCTCTCTCTTCCCCCCTTTTTACTTCTCCTTTCTTGTCCAACTTCTGTATGCGTTTTCCCAGGGCTCCACGAATAGTAGTAGTGTCTAGTATGAGTGTGCTGTCCAAGCAGGTTAGAGAAGGGTAATTCGAGGCCCTGAGGGTGCTGTGATTCTTGGATTTAGTTTTGGAAGGTGTGCTGACAGTCAGCAATCTGGCACTGGTCACACCAAAGTCACACAGAATGGTAAGATGTGTAAAACCCTGGTGGGAGGAGGGTAAGTGTAAATGAGTTAAGGAGAGACTGCAGAGGAAGGAGAGATTGTAATTTTATCCACACAGACAAAGTCGACAGAGATGTCACTTTCACCGTGGGCCATGTTAGCTTTTGAGCTGAAGTCCATTTGCACCTGACACAATGGAAAGCAATTTTTCCACCAGAATCCATGTGTGCAGGTTGAGCATAGCCTTTGTGCAGTGCGCGTGGGGGTGCAGTGTTAGCATATTTAGAAAGAAGAACTCTGATTGGGTATATTATTTAAATTAGCTTGAAGAGAGGATAGCACATCTCAGCTAAGAGCTTGGTTTTGACACATACTCATTTGTACAAAGCATGAAGATACACAGAAAGAAGGAGAGTTGGAGTTAAAGTTGGAGTTTGAGTGGAGTAGACAAACGTCTGGTATAGAAGCAGTTTTAATATGTTAGCCTGCCTCCCTGCTGGCCTCCCCTCCCCCTTTCAGGGACGGCACTAATGCCATTAAGTGTGGGACAGATCTGTTCCATGTCTGCAGGCCTGCCAGTCTACTGGTCTGCCCCGAGACCACTCTCCATCTAATCCTATCCTCTCTCTCCCTCTATCCTCCTCCTCCCCTCCACGCCAGAGACAGGAAGAGGCGGCTGGGAGAAAAATCTAATAAATAAATGAGAGGATGCAAGAGGAAAAAAATATATAAATTAAGTTCTCCATTCTCGTAAATCATGTTGCCAACTTCCAGTAGACAGGAGGGCGGAGCTTAGGGGAGCAAGAGAGAGACCATAGGTTGAAGAGGGAGGGAGAGGCAATGAGTATGAGAGGGAGAGAGAGAGAGAGAGAGAGTGAGAGAGAGAGAGAGGTGCGGGAAGCGTTTCTATTCCACCCTGGACCTAGGCTTGGCTCTGGAGACTCGGCGGCGAGGTGTTTTTAATTGATTTTTGATTAGATAGACATGAGGGGGGGTTGTCCATTAGCATGAGGGGAATGGACCTCTGAGAGGAAGTGAGGGAGAGAGGAAGGTACAGTGACAAAGAGAGAGAGAGAGGCTGAGATGAAAAATTGGGAAAGACGCTGGGGCAAATGACAAGTAAATAAATACGTGTACATATTTGATATGCACCATTGGGACATAACTTTTCCTTAATTCAAACTGCTTTGTAGCTTCATTGACTAAATTATATGCTTTAATTACACCCTGTTACTTAGGGATTTAAGGTTTCTGCTGACACAGGAAGATTTTTAGACCCTTTGGCCAGATGCAGTAGTTTACTCCAGAATCGTCCTGATAACTTGGAAATTCAGGCCCTTTCTCCAGGGCCTTTCCTACGGAGAGTCGTGTTGAGGCCAACATGGCTAGGTAATATGTAGATGGATACACTATATGTTTGCCTCCAGCGAAACCCAGCTATTTTCATATATGTTAACAGAAAGGTAGATGTTTAAGTTCAAGAAGAAAACTCCAAGGCTTCTGGTGGCTGAGAGCTAAATACATCACATTGAATAACATTAAATGTGTTGATCAAGAGTGTTACCGGGGGCCATTATTATTGCACTGGATTCCAATGGCCTTCACATACAAAAGACATTTACAACAAACAATGTAAGAAAGGAATCTAGCTTTACTGTTTTTATTTCATCTCACTATAATCAGCCTAACGTCAAAGCTGTATTAAGTTAATGACAATGTGAAATCCAAAATTGGGATGTAATACAAGACAATTACAGCAGCAATTTACCTTTCTTTGAATCATTTTTACTTTTTGCAAACGAGAGGGATGGAACAGCAAAGAGCAGAATCTGTGAACTGATTAAAAGGTGCAGATGACAAACTGCTCATAAAACTACTGAAACAGGGAGACGGTTCTTTGAACAGCACTGTTGTTGTGTGGAAAACTGCCATGTGCCATGTACTTAGGAAAATCACATCTATGTTGCAATTATTTCTTAATATATATTCTCTTTTTATATCTCTCTTTTGTTTTATTTTTGCTCATCTGTTCTGACAAAGTAGATTTCCAGGCACTGTTTGCCGTAGTTAATCGATGAAGTTGCATCATCATGGGAAACAGTCTCATTTATCTCATCATTTTTAACATAATATCTCTTTTATTTGTCTCTACCCCGCGTGCCTCACGCAGATGGGTCCCTCCATATGAGCTGGGTTCTGCTCAAAGTTTCATCCTGTTAAAAGGGAGGTTTTCCTTGCCACCGTTGCCTTTACAAACAATACAGTGTCTTGAGACACTTTGTATTGTTATTGAAGCTATATGAATAAATTTGAATTGAACTGTACAGTCGCTGAAAGTTGTAAAAGAATGTCTGAAATCTGTACTCCAGCTTCACAAAACTAGCCACGGCGAGTAAACCGTGAGCCAACAACTACACCGAGATTATAAAAAGTGTCTTGTTCTATTTCATCGTCAGAATGCCCTCAGCCTCAGTGTAGTCATTGGCTGATATTCGGAATTAGATTGCATTGTTTTTGCTCGCGATAACTGTTCCACTGTTCCAATAAACTGCTCCAAACATGTTTGGTGTGATCGCACTTTAAGTGTCCCTTCATGCCAGTAGCAATCAACACAAAAATCTCTCTTGCTAACTGAGAAGGTGATGAAACTAAAGCCTGGTCACACTATTTTGTACAATTGTTCTTAAGCAGTAGACTTTTCTACATGCCGTTAACTTCACAAAACTTAAAGATTATGTTTGCTTTCCTATAAATTGTTTACCACTTTTATAGATGAAGATTTAATAAATGAGGATGCATAATGGCTTTATTCATTTGTTATAAATATAACATTGACATTATGAATAACAATCTGTATTTTTTCAGACAGCCAATCAGTTAAATTAATTTTAATGAGAAATTACCCCTACCCATCCAATAACAAAATTCTTTTAATTGTGAGGCCGCTTATACTCACAAATACTCTATGCATACAAAGACTCTGCACTCATATGACAAAAACAAAAGGAAATTTACTACAATTACTGAAAATCCTATATAGGAGATGACAGTTTTGCCGTAGAAAATGAAACTGACCAAAAAGGACCTCTCACATATTGACCGTTGTATAGTCTCATGTGCAGCATAATAAAAACCAACAGTGAGAACGGCAGCGTTGATATTTCTTGTGTGTGTGTGTGTGTGTGTGTGTGTGTTTTTTTTTTCATATATAAATATGTTTCGTATTTGTCCTCGGGTTTAGTTTTAATGGCTGAGTGAACCAAGCAGAGAAACACAACACGTATTCTCAAACCGTAAATTAGATTTGCACCTCCAGCAAACTTTCACTTTGCTACTTGGTAACTTATCTCAGTTCTCATAAGTTTTCTGGTCTCCAGACGCTTCCCCCTCCCCTCCTCGGCTCTCATCCTCTTGGTCAGTGAAACTGGTCCCAGCTGCACTTAAACAGAAACCCAGAGCTGCGGACGTAGACACATTCATACACTCCCACTCCCTCACCGATTCCCTTTGAGGCACATAGGGTTAGAGTAATATCCAAAGTGCAGGTGGGACCTCACTTTTGTAGCGCGGCTGAACAAAGCAGGGCGAGAGCATGAGCCAAGTAATGGAGTGATGATCACTGCAGAGATTGAACAATCAAAGTGGGGAGGCCGTTGGTGGGGGCACTCATGGACTTAGGGAACTTGCACACTAATTGTATCTTATGACTAATTGGTAAATTAGTGAAACCTATTTCAAGGCGCCAGGCTTAGCTTTGGGGGACACCCACAGCTCATTATAGACTCATATTCTGGGCAGAGGAGGAGAAAAATAAAGGAAATTATACAATTGCTCAGGTGAGAATGGCAATTAAGCAAGTGCTTAAGAAGAGCAGGAAATGAAGCTTCATACACGCATAATTTACTATACTCTCTTGTGTGTGGCTTTAAATCACCACTGATCCAGGGCAGGTATTTAAGGAATCAAAAGGGAGTAAGCACTGCATAGGTTTCTGTGTACTTATTGGCAATATCAATATGTGTGTGTGCATGCCAACAAGTGAACAGGAGTAGGCTTTTGTCTGTTGTATGAATGCAAATATGTATAGTTATGCATATTAACTCAGACTGGTCCGGATATACAGCAAGTCTTCATCACCAGTCACAGATTTTGTCCCTTATTACTTTATTATTCATTACTTCAAAGTCTACAAATCGCAAGTTTGCTTTCCTAGTTACCGTTGCACATCTTCCCTTTACACTTTATTTGCACATTAATGTTATGATTCTGAACAGTCCATGCCTCATTCTGTGAAGAAGCTTTTTGTCACGTCCTGCAGGGTTAAAAGCAGAAGAGGCCAAGTTTGTTGAAAAAGATACACTGGCCAATGTAATTCACTGGAGATATGACCATATTTTTAGATCCAGGCCAGTTAGCTTGGGGGAAATAAACCTAATTTAAATCTCAACTAAACAGTCTGGCTCAATGAAGATAGATGGCTGCATAGATGACAACACTGTTCTGTTGTTTTTTAAATATTAATTTACCTGAGTACACAGATTTCACTACAGATTCTTTTTAAGAGAATATTTAACTACACCGATGAGGCATAATATTATGACCACCTTCCTAATATTGTGTAGATCTCCCTTGTGCCTTCAAAACAGTCCCGACTCATCAGAGAATGGACATGGGCCTTCTGAGGTTGTCCTGTGGTGTCTGGCAACAAAATGTTGTTAGTGGGGGCCTTTGGGTCCTATGGGTTGAGGGGAGGGGCCTCTGTGGATCATCCTACAGATACTTCATCAGTTTGGGATCTAGTGAATTTGGAGGCCAGGTCAACACCTTGTGCTGTTCTTCATGTTTTTTGAGTTGTGTGTGTCTGTGTCAGGCTGCATCCTGCTGGGGATGGCTGCTGCCATCAAGGAGTGTCATTGCTATGGGTTGGGGGTGCCTGGTCTGGTCTAGGTGGATGGTACATATCCACATCCACATCCACATGAATGTCAGGTCTAAAGGTTTCCCAGCAGAACATTGAATTGTTACAAGATGGTCAATGCTAATTACTTCTCCTGTCAGTGGTCATAATGTTATGCCTGATCCGTGTACTGAATAGCCACAGTCCAGCTATCAAGAACTGAATAATATAACTGAAGTTTTCTATGTTCTCAGTCTAAAAGTTGCACACAATCACAGTGTGTCTTCAGAAGCTGGAAATATTGGACAAAGGGTTGTTCTGAATGAGTTCTTAACCTTCAACCAACATTCCTCATCACCGTCTGTTGAGTATTTTTTTTGTCTGGTCCTGCCTTATCTTTTGTTCCATCTCTTCACCACCATTTTTGGGACATTTACAGTATTTCCACAAGGACACCACTGATTCCTCCAAAAACCCTCACCCACCCTTCCTAACCAATTTGCAAGCAGTAAAACTAATATTGTCTTTAATCAGATGCAATTAGGTCTGGAAGTTAAGATCTTCTCCCAATTAAAACTCATTAGGCCCTTAATGTCATTAGCGGCGTCATGAGTAACCACCACTTGCATAGGGAGCCAATTCGGCACAAACAACGGCGCCAAAGCCAATAGCTCTGTACCACATGGACAGTTTATTGCAGGATAGCGCAGAGAAAAGGAGACTGAAGTGTGAAGCTCGAGGTTTTTATCCCACTCAGTCACTTGCACTAAAGCTAGAGACTTCCTGGACTTTCTTGATGTAGCAACAATTGTGCTATCACAGATTGAACGTGAATTGTGTGATGCTTTTACACAACTCCCATGAAAAATAATGTGATAGTCAAAGGAGGATTTGGTATAAACATAGTTTAAAGTAAACCAAACAGATAAAGGTCTTAGCAACATGCATGAAGTCATTGAACTACTAATAAACTGGTGTCATTTGAAATGTTGTTTATTGTATCTGTACTGAAATTGTATTGTACTGAAAGAAACAAACAGGCAGTGATTATCACAGCAGTGATGATTCAGTGTTGAGTAAATATATCATGGTGTTAGTCATTTTATTCTTGGACTCGAAATACAGTGACAATGAAACATTGATATGTGCATGTGAACTGCAGCATGGGCGCATTTTCCAAATGCCACTTCTAATAGAAGTATCATCCCTAATGCATGTACAATATTACAGAGAGAGAGAGAGAGAGAGAGAGAGAGAGAGAGAGAGAGCGCTGTTATGACTTGTAAGTTAATATGGCAAAATTGAACACAGTAGTGATAAAGCGGTGATCATCACCTGTGTTTTTTGACTACCTTGCTCACAGTACATGCACTGTAACTTTATTATATTTAGTTGTCTTTGTATATTTTCTCAGAGACAATAAGATGTTAGACCATGGGTCCTCTGTAATACAACTATAATCAACACTACAAACATCAGTACAGTAGCAATGCAAATTTAAAAATTTCATTATTAACTGCAAAATAAACAAATAAATGCATTCCAGAGCAGAAAGCATAATAAAACACAAGATAACCACAAATGCACAACAAAATGAAAAGCTATGGAGTCACTGGTTTCCTATTTTGCGTGGCCCTACATCAAGCTAATAAAGGCTGCTGAGCAAACCCAAGCAGCAAAGCTGTTGAAGGTGTGTTGAATATGTCAGCCTCTCTGTCGTGCTCAGAAGCAGATCATCACTGATCCCTGACGTCACTGCTGACGACGATTTCTACGGCCTTGAGACAGAACTACCTTGATGTTAATGTGCTAAAGACACACGGATGAGGTATAACATCATGACCACCTGCCTAATATTGTGTAGGTCTCCCTCCGCTGCTACGAGCCTGACCGCTGCCTGAGATCCCAAGATCCCGTCTTGTGACTAAAGGTGACCGGGCCTTTGCTGTCTGTGCTCCACAGCTGTGGAACTCCCTGCCCGGCGATCTCAGGCAGGCGAGCTCAGTGGCTTCTTTTAAATCTCTTCTCAAAACTCACTTTTAACAATTGGCCTTTTCTTAATTTTGTTTTATAATTTTGTTTTATCATTGTTGTATGATTACCTTGTTGTGGGTGGGTGATTTTAAATTTTAAATTTTAATTCCAATTTTATTTCTCTTGGTGGTTTTATTATGTTGTTGCCAGGCAATTGTATCTGACCTGTTTTTATTTCTGTTGTTGTTGTACAGCACCTTGTAACTTGTTTTGGAAAGGTGCTATAGAAATAAAGTTATTATTATTATTATTGTGGTGACTCATCAGAGAATGGACATGGGCCTTCTGAGGGTGTCATGTGGTATCTGGCAACACAATGTTGTTGGTGGGGACCTTTGTGGATCTTCCCACAGGTCAACACCTTGTGCTGTTCTTCATGTTTTTTTAGTTGTTCCTAAAGTGTTTTTGTGTGTGTGTCTGTGTCAGACTGCATCCTGCTGGGGATGGCTGCTGCCATCAAGGAGTGTCATTGCTATGGGGTGGGGGTGCCTGGTCTGGTATAGGTGGCTAAGTAACATCCACATGAATGCCAGGTCCAAAAGTTTCCCTTCAGAACACTGAATTGTC
Source organism: Chelon labrosus (assembly GCF_963514085.1). Classification (NCBI taxonomy): domain Eukaryota; kingdom Metazoa; phylum Chordata; class Actinopteri; order Mugiliformes; family Mugilidae; genus Chelon; species Chelon labrosus. The sequence continues at coordinate 1,753,940 of NC_140354.1, forward strand.
ACAAGATGGTGAATGTCATTTACTTCTCCTGTCAGTGGTTTTAATGTTGTGGCTGATCGGTGTATATGGCACTCCTGATACATACTCCATCTCAAAACTGCCCTTGAAAGCTTTCACACTGCACCACAAGAAATCTTTAAGCATATTATTTTGCAAACTTTAAATTCCGTGACGCGTACTATGTTTTAAGTGTACTAAGTGTTTGTTGTGAGACAAACTGAACGGTAAATAGGGGCATTTATCAATACAAGGGCCTCGGTTTTGCGTGTACAGGGCCTGCAAAATGTCAGTGTGACACCAATCAGCTGTAATTACCGCCGGGGTTAGAGTTTTCCTCCTGCCTCTAATTGGCCTTTGCTGTCAATCAACAAGTGATTTCTGCTCACAATTGAACTAAGGGGAATGATAGAAGCAGCGATGGCTGGATAATTGAAAATAATTGAACAAATGGCGGACTTGAGAAGTTGGCTTCATCAGCACTGCGGGGGTGGAATATGAGCATGTGGAGAGAGGAGAGGTGAGCAGAGGCAAAGCCAGATCTTAATGATAATGAACAAAACACTCGTCTCCATTTTGCCTCCACCCCCGAGGATAGATCTGCTTATCTGAATAATCAGCCCGTGCATGTCTCAATGTCACATGCATGGGAGAAGATGAGCACCTTTGATCTTTGTATCCTAAGCTTCAGCAGATATTCACCAGCCTGAGGGCTTACATCATGGCCCCGGTCTAAAAAGCCCCTAAAGCACAGAGGAAGCGGAAGTCTCTGCATCTAGTTAAATGTGTGAATTCAGCACTGGGCATGTGTGAGTCTGCGAATAAGAGAGTGTCCACATATGGAGCATGTGTACATATAATGGCTTATTCCAACATGAAGTCACACTTGCAGATGTACAATATCACAGCTAATGTACTTTATTTATTATTATTTCTTTTACATGTAGTAGTAAAATAAATCGATTCCAGTCTATTAGATTCTCTTCTGTGGGTGGATTCCTGTATCTGATAGAGTAGCAATACTAACAAGCTTTTGGGACAAAAGACAGCCCTTCATTTTCATTTGTTTGTTCTCTCTTTTCTTTCTTCCTCCTACTCTCCCCATCGTCAAGAGCTGCTTACCTTCCACATCTTTCAAAAAAAAATAAAAAATCTTGCCTGTAATTTACATTTCCATATGCTGCCAGTGGCGCCAGGGAGAGTGGATAATTGGGAGCAAAGTGGTGACGGTGAGAGCAGGATAGAAAGGGATACAGAGAAGGCCAACTGAAAAAAAAACAACAAGCCATTACAGGAAGGTTTCTTTCCCCCCCCCCCCCCCCTTCACTCGTCATTTTGCCATGCTGCTCTTAACCACTTGTGCAGCTGAAAAGATTTACCTTGGCCTCCCATTCTCTCTCGCTCTGCACTCGCCTCCCCCAGTGCCTCACTCCCTCTCTGCTCGTGCCTCATCCATATTCATCCTGTGGGTCTCTCTCACTCCCTTTCTCTCTCTCTCTCCGGCTCGTTCTCCCATCCTCTCTTTCTCTCTCTGTGTCACCCACAGCATGGCGTTAATACACCAATTAGTACTAAGAGCAGATAATGGACTATGTCATATTGCAAAAGGGAAAGAGAGACACAGAGACAGACAAAATGAAAAAGAGAAAAAGAGAGCAAGATTGAGATTGGGAGTGAGAGAAATGCGAGTCACACACACACACTCACAGAGAGAGGAGAGGGGGGTAGTGGGGGAGGTGGAGGTGTCTCTATGGGTGCAGTCTCTGAAAATGTTGAAACGCTGCATTTACTGTGAACATCCCAATGGGAACAGCGCTCCGGTGGTCACAGGTTGCTATATAAAATCAGAGGTGTTACACCAACGCTTTGCTGGCTTCTAATACCGAGGTCTGTTTGGCTTTGTTGGACTCTTGAACCGCTTTCATTGGTTTCCCTCCCGTTCCAGCACGGGAAATATGGCTTTACCACTTTCCCTTCCTGCCATTTGTGTTCATATCTACGCCTACAGGCCATCTACTCCGCTCAAATACATGCACAGCTTTCATGAAAGGCTGCAAAGGCTTCCTCCAGTTACCGTGCTGGTGTAGTGATCGTTTTTTTATTTTTATATTTTGCCTAAACAATATGGCTGCATAGTAATCATTTGTATGAAAACAGATTAAGACATGCTAGGGTGTTACTACATAAGGAAACGTTATCAACTCTTCATTCATCATAAATAATAATCTTATCTTAACCAACATTATTCTGTTGATTATTTTATGTTTACTGAAATCTGAAAATGACTTTTGAAAAAGGAGATAATTTGTCAATCAGTGCAAAACAAGGAGCCGCACAACTGAAAACAGGAGCTATTTGCAAACGGGGTAAGGTGTTATGTAAATAATGGTGCCGCATAAACATGAGCTCCGACTAGGAAGAATTGGCATTAATCAAACATGAGCGGGAACAAATTAAAATATGCCAGCTGTATGAGTCCATTTTCTCCTCCTTTTGAGAAGAAAACAAGAAAATATTCAGGCAAACAGCGATGCTTTGTTGATAAAGGCTGCCTTATCATGCAAGACATCACCGTATTGAGAATATAAACGCAACACAGAACTCAAATGAACAAAAAGAATGATTATTAACAATGACAAAGATTTTGCAGTCACGGTGGAGCCTGGATGAATATATTCAGTGCTAAAAAATCCCTACAAAACAGCACAAAACCATCACAATGCTATGCAGTGGCAGGCTGTTATCTACGGGTTTCTTTCTTTCTTTCTTTCTTTCTTTTTTCATGTCCTTGGTGTATTTTAACCAGCACATTTATCAACACTTATCTGGATCATTTTATTTGGGGCGAAAGCAGGAAAGTAATTACGAGGTGGTGTCTAAAAATTGATGTCTATTTTGGAAAAGCTGGACTTTTGATTTGTATCTGCTCCCAAGAAAATCTAATGTGTGTTTCTGAGATGGATCTACTTGTTTCAAATCCCTTTCAGACAATCCTAGCATACTTGGAAAGGCAGATTATAATGATATTTTACGTTAGTAAACTACACTTGGAAACATTTAATTTACTGTAGAAGTACATTTGCAACACATGCATTCAGAATAATCTTAATAAAAATGATGGTATCTTTATTTAAAATATGTAGGCCTATTCTGATTTATATGCATATGGAGAAGTTTTATGATGAACTATTGATGTCTTTATAATGTAATTTAAGAAATCTTTAAATAGAAATGTTCTGTTATAGATCACTGGACTTTCAAAGATCATTTTCTTAATAAAGTAATTGAGCAGTGAGGGCTGCACTATTTCAAAAGGACTGTTGCTTATGTTTAGTAAGCCCGCTCGGACTTCGTAGTCACTGCTGTTGTTGCTAAGAGACTGGGCTACAATGAAAAAGTGTTTAGACTTTGCAAAGCGTTATTCGAAAGCTTCAAATCTGTCCACATTCGGGTCTTAGTAGTCCACTCTGTATAGGAGGTGATGAGGTTTGCACAGCACAATGTGAATTTGCATGGGTGACGCTGGTTCTTGACCAAAAGGGCAGGGTAGAGTGTGAGGCTGCCACGTAGCAAAACTACATAATGCCTGCTGTTTATTGATACGATGAGTCAGGTGGCCCATGAAGGTCAATTGACTAGATCTGATAGCATTACAACAAAGTAGGTACTGTGTGACGGAAGGGTAAGTGGCAAAGGCATGTAGAGCCTATTCAGTAGAATAGGTAGTAGTAGCAGCATTAGCTATCATAACAGAAGTGCCAAACACATTTTCAGAGGGTAGATAAAAGCTGCAACATGCACTGTGCAGTGGGGCAGTTATTCCACGTGAAATAGAAGTTAAATGATTTCACCTGGTAGCACACCTTTCCCTGCATCCATGTGAGACAAGAGGTTGCCTCAAGATTCAGATCAGTTTGGTAATTGATTCAAAAATGATTGTACAGCCCTGTATTTAAAAGGTTTAAATAAGATACAGCACCGTAGCTTCAAACTAAACACATGGGCAACACCAAAATGAACAGAACAAATCTGCCTGAAAGTCTTTCTTAACAAAGTCAACTGTAGGTTCATAGCAGATTTTCAGGTTTCAATGACTTTACCAAAACCAATCACTATTAGGTGACCTGCAAACTAATGGATCTCTCTCTGGGAAGAGTTGGTTGTCCAGTTCTATTTTAGCTCCTCATTGTTATAATAGCAAACGTAACACAGTGGCTGTTTAACATGTGTGTAATGGGCAGAATGTTGCTGTAAATCATCTTGAGATGATTATGTATGTGCATCAATGTACTGTTTGATGGATATACTAGAAAATACAGTTCTAATACTCTACTGTTCTTTCTTCCTGTCCGTGAGTGCTGTAAAACTGATCTAATATGGCACTTTATATGATAAGCACACGTATACAATAAAATGTGGTACAATACACAAGATAAATACTTGAGTGGGAACATGTGGTGAGTAACCTACATGCGTATACCATGCAGCTTGCACTATATGATATAATATGGTGCTGCATATAATGTGTAGATGTATTCAGAATTAAATTACTTCAGATCATTCTGCTGTGCCTGATGACAAACTAGATGGATAAAACAAGCGACAGTTGCTAACAAACGGTGTGAGGTGGTGTATTATTGATTTGTCACACAATGCTCGGTTCTAGTATAGTCCACTTTCAACTGATGCTGTTTGTCATCGCGCCTCACTTTGCTCCCACAGGGACAAATCTGGTACGATCGTGTTCCAGTGAAGTTGTTCATGTCTTAGTATTCCAATTCCAAAGATTATTTTCATGTTCGCTCTCACCTGTAAACATCCAGGAGAGCACCTGAGCTGACCGTTTACCACACTACTACTACTACTACTACTGATATCGTCTTAATAGCTATGAAACATATGAAATAATGAAATTCATGATGCACTATTATGACTGATCTACTCTTTCAGATATTTTTTAGTAGTATTGTAGGTAGAGCGCTTGACTTTAAAACATAGATGTAAATTATTCTCATTTGCAAAAATGTTGTGCAAAAATTACTTTATGAAGAATAAACGGGGCGATATGTGTGTCTATAAGAGTTAACTTGTGAATAGAGGCGCTTATTCAGTATTTTTTATTTTTTCCTGGGGCATGTAATTTATTTATGCACACCACTTCAATTAGACTAATTTTGCAGGGCAATCACAGTTGGGCATTTTTAGGAACTCTGGTGGTTACTGAACCCCACCTTTGCAAACCACGTGGGTTAGGCAGTTGGAAAAAAAACGCCCGTGTTATATCTGGAAAGCTATTTAACTAGTAGGCGGGCTGAAGTGGCAGATATTCCTGCAGAGCCAGAGACATTACTGTATTCAAACTATAGGCTGCAAAACTGTATGTGAAAGGCAATGACGAATGTGCTGGTTTGTGCTGTGCCCGATGCAGAACTGCAGGGGCTGAAAATACCATGTGAACGGTCCCGACGAGAGTGTGCGCTGTCTGCCGACCAAAAGGGAAACTAGACACGAGCGAGCCGCTCGGTGCGTCAGGACGCATAAGATAACCGCATATGGCCCGTGCAGACTATCCCAATTCCAACGGGTGATTTCAAACAATAGAGCTGCGTGAACGAGATCACTCAGTCTTCAATTTGGGGAAAAGGCGTGAACAGAGACACATCTGACATTCAAGAGTCGGATTTGCCTTACGCAGACGTTTTGCGGCGGTGACACATTTGCTCACATGCTCACCATCTAACCAGCGACGGACGACACGATTACAACTTTTTTTTTTTTTGCTTAATACTCCACTATAGTTTAACATTTCGCTCCTCCACAACGCCGTAGCGAGTCGCATGTCATTATTTGTTTCTATCAAGGACAATGGTGTCCTCGCTGTTGGTCATTTTGATGCCCAAACGGGCGCATTTTCGTGAGAATGTACTCTTTCCGTGAGGATTTTTCCGCCACTGCCTGTATCATATTTTAGACGGGTGGATTCCCCCCCCCCCCCCGCCCCCTCATTTTTTTTTTTGTCGGTTTGTCTTTAAGATAGCAGGCTATTAATTTTTAATTCTTATGCATCCGCACGAAGACGGTACCAGAAAGGAGCAAGCGAGTGATAACCTGAGGGGGAGAAAAGGAGAAGGAGGCAAGTGAGGAGAGCAGCGAGTATGAATGAGACACACTGAGCAATCAAGGAGAAGGAGAGATTGGAGGAATCAAGGTAAGACCGACGCACCGCTTCAGTTTGATGTGTTCTTAATAGGCTGCATGGAATGATAGTGCGACCGTAGTAAACATGTAATGTGCACCAGCCAGGCGTCCCGCGTTTGCACGCTTGACACGTCCAGGCGTGTGATCCGATGTATGTATTTAGATTTTATGACATGGCAGATAGTTCGTATTCGCGGTGCGTCAACGGCAGCCGCTTATATTTCACAATGCGTGCTGGATGTCCTGAAAGGGTCGAACCTTTGAGCAGGACTCTCATTTGTGGGCCTATGCATTGCACAGTGGCCTGCATACTAACAGCTTTTTGCAATTTTAATTAATGCATACAGGCTGTGAGCTTGGAAACGACTTGTCGTTAGCTAAGTGATGGAAAAATTTCTGTTGACAGGGGAAAAACCCAGACGAATTATCCGAGACGAGTCTGTTAAATAGCCCATAAAATAAGTGATGAACTGTTTATCCCCCCTACCAGAGAAAGTAGAAACAAAGAGATCCAGAGATGTTGGATACACAAGTGGATCCCTCAAGCTTTCCTGTTTTTTCTCTCTCTTTATTTCTGAGCACAACTTCCTTTCAAGAGAGAAGAAAATTAAGTAGCACATTGGCAATTAGAAGAATAAATGCATCTGAGAAAAGTGTACAGCCTCAACTGTTCTGTCCAGTGCTCCATTTCCAAGACATAATCGAATCATTACCTATACTGCCCTCAGAGAGTTCAAGGGAGCTGGAAGAATGTTTAAGTGTGTCCCCACCCAAGTAAGAATTTCCTTTAAATTAAAGTATTCTCCTTCAAAGATGTATACAGATTGCATCCCCATACTTTAATCTGTTACTATCACCACCAGACAGTAGCCTATAAAACCACACCAGCAAAATTATCCTCATACATCCAAATTTAATCAAATGTCACCCCGTAATATTTAGGGCTTCATGTCATGAAAACTGAGGGGGTATTGTAATATGACTACGCCGAACTAATTCCCAATTTAATAATAAAACATCTAATAAAATAGCCTATATTATAGTTATGAAATTAAAGCTTTTCTCTTTGTGTGTTATTATGATAAAATTGAACCGGAGGAGGCATACAAGAACGACCCTGAAAACAGTTATTTTCAGCTTGTGAGGCTTTTCTTCATTTCATCGGGGTGCATTGTGTTTGTGCTGCCAATTCTTGGGGAAAAAATTGGCATGTCTGCTATTCTGATGGGGCTGAATGAAATTCAAATTCTTCAGGTGGTAAAACAGCAATATTCCAACTGTCTGATTGTGTTATCTGGCCATTCAAGAAGCCAGACTTGGAATTGGTTTACTGCCAAACACTCTCCCCGGGAAGACAGAAGGATTTATTTCCCCCTTGTATGTGTGTCACATCACCTTCAGTACAATTATTCTTGGCTTTCAGTGGTTGAATATTAGTCATATATTAGCATGGCATTAATGATCGTCAGACATTTAATAAGTCGGTAATCATAATTAGACATATTGCAGTGTGAGTTTATGGAGGTACTGCAATGCTGTGGTCAGGGTTAGATGACCATTTTTTACTATTGAAGGGAATTCTGTGTACAGAACCCGCTTGGTTGTCTGCATGGAAAAATGGAATAATTAAAAAGAATTCATTTTCAAAGAATATGTGTTCAATGGACATGCGTGCCAGACAAAAGCACAAGCCGTCATTTTCAATACACACACATGGAGGTGCACGCACACACTCACGGCACACACACACACGTACCCACAAACACACAGACACGCAGCTCTTACATTTATTTTGCCCTCCTTGGAGTGTATGTATGTAACACATGTATGTTCCCTTGCAGCTCTTTGACAAGGTTGACTTGAAGTCTGTGTTATAAATGTAACGTATGTTAGAAAATAAGCATAAAGACAAAACGCGGAATCTCATAAAAGGAACTGCGGCGTTTCCCACTATCGAGAAACCTAAATGTGTTCGTATTGTTCTGGCTCAAACGAAAAAGTACGATTTGATTGATTTGAAAAAAATAAATAAATAAAAAATGCAGAAGGCGTTTGGTATCATGATAGCACTTCACAATGTTTAGATTTTTCTCACCGTGGCTATTAATTACAGCAAGCAACACATACTGAGTGCTACATGCCAGTAAAAAGATTGTTGATTTTGACACGGCATGGAAATGTATCCATAACCTGTGAAGGACACCAACATCTTTTTCACACATAGGATGGTGTGAAATGAAAATGAGTGTGGCTTTTAGTAACACCGTAACAGCACATTATTCTACAGTGGCAGTGGGCTTATAGCAACCAGGTCTAACATTATTCAAAATGAATATTTTTTATATTTTGAACTCAATATTATTTAAAAAATTCTTATTTTTAATTACACTGTGGCTATTATTTTCATCATATCACATTTAAAGTAACAAATAATAGAAATAAAAATGCATAAATAAAAAAATGAGCAGTTTGATGCGGCGACCATTAATTAAAGCCGCCCGTCAGCCCAGTACAGCTCTATTTAAGCTTGAGTACAGCAACATGAAAACATGCCTGAGTTAAACCTGCATATACTTTATATGCATATACTGTGTCTATACTTTATTGTAGATATCAAATACGTTTCAGTCATGTAGTCTTCCACACACATTCACACACACACACACTTGCCGACGCGCGTTTTAGGGTAAACGCAATACACCACTATGAACTTGTTCAACTTTTGGGGAATTATTGGAAAACATTTAGTGCCAGTACCAAACAGAGGATTTCTATTGTGGCACTGCAACTTAATCTTAAAGTTGCCTTTTGGTGATAAAAGATTTTCCGATATGATATACGATTAGAACTTCGAGGCTGGCGTTGCTCGTCTGCCTGTCCCCGTCCTCTCATACGCCACAGAACACGGTTGAATTTTCATGTTCATGGTCCGCATACGCTAAGTTCATTGTAACGCTGAACATTATTTGCAGTGGTAATGAATGGAAAACAAATCCTCGGAAGATTGAATTGAATCTGGATGTGATTTTTTTTTCCTTTCATTTTGTTTTAATAATCTCATTTCTGTATAACATTGCACACAAAATCATCTGTAGTCTGTAACATCATTGCAGTATGTGATTACAGATCTTTCTTCAGCTTATTTCATCTCTTTAAGGTTGAGGTATCCTGATGGATGTGGCAGTGATAGGATATTATACATATAGCTTATTTTTGTAGTAACTCAAGGGACTGTGTATCCATGTACCCCTTGTCCATCAGCAAATGTCCCTTTCTGTTATGCTTGTGTTGGGCAAATCTTCCCCCGGCTGTACCAGAAGCTGTTTTTTTGTGTAGAGCGGTAGTTTTTCCGTTGCCCTTCCGTTTGTGGGCAGCACTGTTTACCTGGCCGTGGCAATTCTGTGGTTGTCACCAGCCTGATAAGACTTGTCTGACAGGAAAAGCCATTATGATTATAATGACAGTTATTGTGGTTCGGTGCTTTACCACTGCAGACAAAACACACTGGAAATGGTTTTTAACAGCTGTTGTCGGGCTAATTATTGAAATAAAAAACACACTATTATGTTTTCTATGGCTATTTGTAATGCGTTGGCTGTTTCCCCCTTAAACGCTAGATTATGTTTTGGGAGCAAACACATTCAATAATGGATTGGAAAGAAAGGGACAAGGAGAGGAAAAGAAGAAACAAAAAAATTAGAGGACTTGGGGAAAGAGTGCAGTAGCAGGAGCAGAGGTACTGTACAAAATGAACAATAAGCAGTTGCTGTGGCAAAAAGATGCAAAAGCGATTGACAGTCTATGTCCATTTTAAAGCGTGCCGTTCTCTGTGAATATAGTCATGCACTCTTGCAGCAGCCTGTAACTGGAGGTTATCTGCCCTGTGCTACATCTGGAGAAAGTCTGGAGGTGTGGGCTTTGAGAAGTCAATGTTACAGGAACCCTATCACACACTAATTCAATCCGATTACTACCAGCCTTGAGCACGTGTAGGCGCCTGCATGGCGAAAATGAACAGGGGCATTAAGAGCACATGAACAGAAAAAATCGATGCGGACTCTTTTTCATAAATGGAGTGGGTGTTAAATTAGCTGGATTGGCCCATGTAGCAACACATTGGATTGAGTGCCTGGTGTATTTGGGTTGTGTCTATCGACTGAGAGACAACTTGGTGTGCTGCAGTGAAAAGACTCAGTGATGCTCAATCAATGCGACCAATCAGCCTCACCTGCAATTCATTCAGTTTCACACAGATTTGTTGGGGGAAAAAGGTGTGTCACTGCAGTTTCAATGACCAGATGATGACAACGACTGTTCTAACCACAGTTTTAAGGTCTCACTCTGCGTGTTTCATCATGGCAACACGTGGTCCTGGATTCACTGGATACGTAGTGGAAAGTAATACAAAGGTGGCCAGATTCAGCTCTTATCAGAATATGAGTTTGGTTCCATGCCATTTTGATTTCTTTATGGGTTGTGTTTTTACCAATACAGAGGAAAAACAACCTCTGTACGCAATTGGATAGTCCATTTTGTTGTTAACAAATTCAACTCCATGGCGCTATGACTACGTCACTGCTACCATCGCCCAATAAAGCCCGTCTAAACGTATTGATTGGCTCGGCAGGTCTTTGCTGGTGCATAATCAGTTTGCAATGGAGGGGTTCCAGACTAACTTTCCGCCACAAAATATGGGAAAAAAACGGGGTGTGTAGGACAGTTTGTCTGGCTTTCACGTTCCAAATGTACAAGAAACAGAATACAACTCAAGTTCAAAGATGAATGCGATCCCGTTGCAATATTATTAATATTTTGTTTTTTGTTGTTTGGCATTTTCTGCCTCAAATAGATAGTCACAGTAGAAATAGATCATGCAGGGAAATATGTACTTTAATCATCCAGCTATCAAGCTTAGTTTTTGTAAACCCTTAGAGCCTTTGTTGATTCGTTTGATGTTGTTAGAAGGAACTTCAAATACCAGTTATCAGCTCACTCTGTTTGCCGGTTTTCATTTCTTGACATGTATTTCATAGGTTTTCAAGGCTCTGTGTTAAGATACAATGCTCAGTGCACGTAAGAACAATGATCAAGGAAACTGTATAATCATGCCCCGTGGGTTGTCTCGAGCTGTAGGAAATTAGTTATGGCAGCTCCTGCCAAAAATGTATGACAATGGTGTTTTTTAACACTGTGGCATCCAGTCTTTCTGTAGCTATAGTAAACCACACATGATATGATGTTGAGAAATATTTGAATACTACCATAAACTGTAGAGGAACACATCTTTGGATGCAAGAATGAGATGAATGAAATGAGAACCACAACCCCAGACGGGTGGAAGGATACAATTTTAAAAATAAAAAGGCTTTATACACAAAGAGACAATCAGCGCGTCCACACGGTTAAACCCTTGTCCTCAGGTAATTGGAGTGAATTTCCACGTCTATCCTGTCCATCTGAAAAAGGAGGGGCTCACAGATGAAAGGAAACAGGGATCAATTGACCTAATAGCTTGTCCAATCAATCCTTATGTATTGCCTCAAAGTTTGATAGGATGTGCGGACCAGAGTGGCAGATGAGCCCTTCTAATTGGCTCGACCAAAATGGACAGAGTGGGAGGCTGAGTGGTAATGACAGGAGTAGTTGTCACTCCTCTTCACACCTGATGTTCTCATTCTACCAGCGTCAATACTGACACCTTTATCCTCATTACCTTCAGCTTACTGCCATGTACGCACCCTTCATCTGCTGCTGCAGGTCTCCGGAGTTCCTTTATTACTCCTCCATTTACACAAGACACCTTCTAGCTCACTTTCTGCCACTGACCCATCACACTCCAATGACTACGACAAGAGTTACTCAGCATTGTCAATTCCATCAACACACCTTGTAAACCAGTAGAATTATGAGAGACGGGTTTATAAATAGGACCCTTACAAGGGATGATCAAGGGAGACTCGCCTGAGTTATTCCACAGAGGATGACTGGTGGGTTTGTATTTGTTTAGGCAGCGCTCCCCTTGGAGTATGTGGTGTTGGACTGGTGTGAGCATGTTTGTGTTGATATGTCTTTGTGTTCCATGCTGTGAACTGGGAGAAGAGGCACCAACCAAGAAACAACATGGGACCAAAAGAAGCTGCTTATTTTCCTGTCTGCCAAGACTGGAGTTGGAGGGAAGCAGATAGAGAAAAGATAGATGAGGTAGAGGTACAGGGGGAGGGGAAACGGAGCTCCTAGAGAGGTGGGAAAGGGCACATATATTTATAAAAAGCTGCAAAAATACAGAGAGCATTATATACACAGTATGCATTATATACAGATTAGAAGGAAAGGGGGAAGTGCACCATGATGGAAAAAGTCCATAAACACATAGAGCAATGAACTGAGAGAGAGAGAGAGAGAGAGAGAGAGAGAGAGAGAGAGAGAGAGAGAGAGAGAGAGAGAGAGAGAGCGAGCATCCGGGGTGGTTTAATTAAGGATTATAATTATGTTGGGACTATGCATGTCTCACCTGAGACTATCTTGTGCTGCGCCTACCTAATCCTCATGCCCTCTGCTCCTCTGCACATATGGACACAAACCACAGGAAAATACTATCCACACTTGTGGTATCATAGATTCACCTTTCTGACACTGTGCACAAAAAGGAATGAGCGCAGCAGCGCATTAACCTTTTTGCTCCTGTTTTTTTTTTTTTTTTTTTTTTTAATCAGTCCACTACAACATCGACCTAGCTTTAGCCTTCATGCTGGAAGAGTGGCAAATGAACCTGTGTGCTGCACATTAAATTAAGACTTGTGGGTTTGGGAGCTGACACATGGTTCAAATCCCCTTTATTTGGTTGATAAAATGAAGTTAGTGTTGATCTTCACAAGTCCTGGCATTAAAGAACAACCACATAGCTTGGTATTTAAACCTGCTTTAATCAACTGCGGACAAGCTGTAATCACTGCCATAATGTTGAATTATATGGTGAATGAGTTCACAAACAGCTGAAATTCACTCTCTTGCTTTTGGCTTAACTTGGATATATCTTTTTAATGATGCCAAATGCCTCACAATTTCCATTAGCTAGTCGCTAGCTTTTTTTTTTGTCTGTCATTTCGTACAGTTATTAAAGATTTTTCAACAGTGCCTGCTGTGGTTGGACATCTGTTGGAATAAATAAAAAAAAAGTTGTGGGCTGTGATATCCAAGACAACACAGTATTGGTAATCTACAATCAACAGAGAGAAGTGACTCAATTACAAGTAACCAGCTTAAAAAACACGGTCCACACACCTACAACACGTAGATCATTGTAACAGCTGCTGTCTCTAATGGATCTCTACTTACTGCCGTATCAGAACCTTAATGCGAAACATGCACACCTTAATGTTACCACCATGCTGTTTGCAGTAGTTAAATAAATCTCCAGTAATAAAGGTAAATAATGACACCGGTCGTTGCTGAGGAATTATAGCAACTCTACTCCACATGGCTGCTTTGTATATTTCTATATCAATATGATCACATAGATCATTGACCACACCACCATGTTTTGTTTATTCTTAATGAATGAAGCAAAACGGGAAAGACACTCCTGTTGAGTAGGTGGTCTTTAATGTGACCCAGGACACACTTAGTGGGAGGCATCTTCAAATATGATCTGAGATTTGATCACTCAGACTCGTTCTCCGTGTGTCCTGGGTGTGTTCACATTTAGTTAATTCTGAACTGGCCACTTCCAATCAAATTATTCAAATAACCCGCTCTGAACTGGCCCATTGTGACATTACAAAGATAGGATTAAGGCTATAATGCCTCCCTAAGTGGATAGAGCTTTGTGTTGAAGCTGCTCGACAGTCAACTACTACAGTAGCACCCAGGTGTGTTTTAACAGTATCAACGTGAGCCGTAAGATGCTACTAAAAGTGACCATGCATGCTCAGCAAACTGTCTGTGCTACGTTCTTTTTTTAATATTTGTTTTTAAAACCTACACTGCAGTGCAGCAATTTTTAGACACAGAGTGCTTTGCTGCTTTTTTTGAAGCAGGAACAACACGTGTGTATACGCAATCTGAATTTTATGGGTACTGTGAAAGGCTAAGTGTTGGACGGAGAAGGACATATTTCTGCTAGCTTGGTTGTCAGTATACGAATGTGCTTATAATCCAGTAACGATCACTATCACAGCGATTATCCTCGTGTTTAGCGCTATTAGTGTATGAACATAAACCACACATGATATGTCATGTGACCGCAAAAGACACTTGCTAGGCCACAGCCTAACCTCTGGTCACCTCACACACAGCATAACGAGAGCTAACCACACATACACGCGTTTTCTAGAGGCACAGAGGCATTTAGGGAACAGAATGGGAAAGGATTTAATTGAGTCTTTGATCATTATAGAATTACCATGTGCCTTCTTGGCACCCTGGTTATTGTTTCATGGATTAATCATTTTCATTCAACAATTTGTGGAATCCACACAGCAAATCAGTGTGCTGCCTGCTTGACATAGATATGCAGCCGGAGCAAGGGAATTTTAATGCGTTCTTGCCCTCCAATTGGCTCTAGTCGTCCATGCGACTTGATTTATTTGACAGATTGGTTTTATTGATTTACTGAATTAATGTGGTGCTAGTTTAATCAGTACGTTATGGAACTATGTGGAATTTGACATCTCTGTGAGCTCAAATGAATTGTGTGTATAATATTGATCTTGTTATCTACACTATTTGTTCAGCTATTTGTCTAAGAGCTGATTAATTCAGTGCGTACAAAATAATCTAGGTACGTGTTTATGAGGTTGTGCAGTGTTTATATGCGTGTCTTTCTCCAACTGTATATTATGCGGCTATGCATCTGTTATGAACTAAACCAGAATCCAGTTATTGGAATAGTAGTTTTTAGAATTCATCTCTTTATTCGTCTGCTGTATTATAAGGTGACACATCTATGCAGGTTCAGCATCTGTATGTTCAGCATTAATGACCATGTCAACATACATGCAAACACAGATGTACATAAACACACATATGCATGCATGGGGGCCGTGCATGAGGTGTTTAGTGTAACAGCAGTACATGCTGTGATTGCAAATCGGATATTGTAGGGATGGAGCAATTTTCAGCTGTGTGGTGATTGAGCAGTATCTGTCAAAGAGGCCTAGAAGAGGGAGAGCAGTTCTCTAATTAGAGCAAACTCCGGACGGATATGGATGCTTTCTGACAGCTGTCTCATCTGATTCGGCTGCCTCTGGAAGAAGAGCATTTGTTTGGAGATGTCTGTTTAGGCTTATTATGGATAAAAGTAGAAGCTTCACACATCTCTTTCATCCTATTCCATGTGTAATGGAGGATCACCAATGTTGCTATTACACAGACTCTCAGCTGTCAATTGGTTGCCTGCATTTATAGAACTAGTGCGGATCCATGAAGGCATTTTGCAGTTCTAGATGTAATTGTGCTTTTTACAGGGGCACATTTTTAAAGGGGTAAAAATAACTGACTGAATTAAAGACGTCATCAGTGATAGAATTGTGAGGCTTGGAGTGTATCTCTACAGAGTGTGGTGCTGCTGTGGATCTTGAAAGCTAAAAAAATCATAGGAGGAAAGTGGTAGCTTTTTAATGGAGAGTAAACTCAACCATGTATTGTCATATGACTAAGACTAAAACTCTTACTCCATGTGTTTATTTAATCATATGACATGGACTACAACTATGGTCATAATTACCATATAAGTTCAGACAACTGCAAAGGGCAGCATTCTGTATTCCACTGACATTTCTTCTGTGCAAGATACAGTACCTTTAATGTCAGTATGTTTTGTATTACTGATATTTTTGTTCGCAAGAAACATGCTATATACACATATAGACATCATAAATATTTAGCACTCCTGGCCTGTCACAGGTCCTGCTCATATGTCCATATGCATTTGAGCAGGAATGGATAAAGACACAGGTTGAACACCAAGTTCAGCTTCAAATCCCTGCAACTTGCTTCTCTTAGCTAAGTTATGGACAGATATCTAGATTCCTATTAGGAGGGCTGTGGTTGAGGACCTGCATGTTCCCTTGGAGGGCTGTTCCCAGAGCATGCAACACCTGTGGTAAACCATGCTGAGGTGTCCTTTATGAATATGCTTAATAGGATTCCGTATTTTCCAACATTTGGCATGGAGTCCAGTGGATTTGGCGATCTCGCCTCCTTGCACCTACGCTGAAGTGCTCATCAGGTGCCAGGCCCACAGCTGTTGGCCTCTCTCTTGGAAGGAGCCTTAGACAGTGCGTCACTGCACCAAGAGAGCTGCCACAATGTCCCAGCCAGCACCTGCACCGTGTCTGGGAACAATTGCACACATTTATGGATTCTGGAGACAATTTAATGACTGCTAGGGTCTCCTGCTGTATTTGTGCTTTGTGGTAAGGAAGCAGGGGAATCTAGAGAAAGGCACAGAGGAGAGCTCTGGCCTAATGTTGACGAGAAAAAGCATCCACTCCCCGCTGATGATTGACGTGTGCATTCATGGAGAATGACAGTGTGCATGCTGCATTCTTTCATAAGATGAAGAGATCCACTTCCACCTACCTGGATCTGTCCCACAGCATCTGAATGAGTGTGGGACTCAATTTTCACTCATTGTTGGAGTGACCACCGTGACATCATGGCTGCTGCAGTTCTGTAATCTTAGGATGTACACCAATCCCATGGAGACTAGATGTTTCTGAGGTCAGATATCTATATCAGGAGGTGCCTTGTATTTCCAGTAATCATAGATAGCAAATGCCACCCTGGCAGTTATTCTTATGACAACATGTCTGTTTGTCAGCAGCAGCATGAACTGTTTCAGCACTTTCAGGACCTTGGACAGCTACAGACAATTTATTTAGAGAGCTAGAGCCTTCTTCCTCCTCCCTCTAACAATTTGACATGTCACAGTCACCATCAGCCCAAGAGGGGTGTGTCCAAGAACACTCTAACGTGTGATGAGACCCCTGAGGAGGAACCCATGGCTGGTTTTTCTAGGAACATTACCATGTACCTTGTTTGCCCATTGGCGGTTCTCTGAATTTTATTAATGTGGAGGTTTAACAAGGAGAAATGCATACATTGAGCCGAGGAGCTAGCCACCCTGTGGAGCATGATGGCATGATGTGTAACAGAGGAGAGTTGAGCACCTCCAGCCTGGCTGAGGATAACTTTGCTATCATAGTGGTGGAGGTGAAGCGCACACTGAGATAAATGATTGATTGGCTGGAAATAGAAATAAAACAGCACCGATAAGTGCCAGTTAAAAATAAATAAAAGCATACTGATGCCCTTCATTTGTAGGGTCCTCCAGCATCATTTCTACACATGTAACCTCGAGTTTTTTTTGAAGGATTTTTTTTGTGCCGGTATGATTACCACATGCATATGCATCTCTAAGGCCGATAGATGTGAACCATCCTCCTGGACTCACATACAATTCTGATGGTCAAAGAGAAGCTGCATCTGTGACACTGTGACGCCTCTGTGGTTTGCTGGGAATGTGTGTATTAGTGGAAACACAAGCAAAACCACAAGCGAAACGCTCTAAAGTAGAGGCACTATAATAGAGACAGGAGGTTGGCCCTGAAACGGGCCATTGTGACAAAGAAACCATTGAGGATGTGGTGAGGGTCAACACAGTCATCATAGCCTCATCAAAGTCCATGGCTAGCTCCAAGAAATGATCCCTGGCCTTGGTGGAGACAGAGGAAGGTAGCAATAAGATATAACTTTGAGGTCACATACTGGTGTGAGAGAACAGTGAAGCAAGCACAATCTTGATCCCAGGGGAACAGTGATGTGGGCTTGCTTGTTTTGGAAAGCAGGATGGATGCTAGGCTATGCTCTGGCAAAAGAATGCAGGGAGCCCTTTTTGTTGTAATGTATAAGTGTAAACAGCTGCTCCTCTCTGTGGGTCATGTCTGGTCAGAAGCTCCTTGTCATAGACATCCCGCAAGGCAGCAGGTAGATATTGACTGTTCTGCTGGCATTGATTGATATTTGATTACAAATTTTCCCATCAAGTCTTTTTGCCAATACCCATCTTTTAATATTCAGTATCGGCCGATCCAAGTTCCAATCTGATGTTAAATAAACAAAATGTCCTCCTCTGGAGAATAATAAAGGCTTTTTTAAATATATTTTTTGCATTCTCCTACATCACGATTGATTAACGATCTCCTACTACCCCTTCGCCAAACATCCACATTGCACAGTTCACAAATTGCTGTCTGAATGACTTTATTTTTCAGAGTAAACTTCTTCCACACAGATATGTTTAGTCACGGGATTTTGGTTCCTCTTTTTCCTATTCTTCTACTAAAATTTTAAGCAGCTTTGACACTAGCCACGCTCCACTGAAACAGAAGAGGAAGAATACGTTTTGATGCTACAAGGACGTGGTTTCGATTTGTTGCAGACTTAAAATAAATAACTACAAAAGATCGAGCTTGGCTCAAGTTTGATCCAAACATGTCAAGAATGCCCGGATCTGCCAGAATCCCAAACTCCCGATACTGATTGGGACATCGTTATGACATGCCTATTTTTAATTTTACTCTGCAGGTTCTGAAGAGTGCCTTAGCATTTAGCATCTTGCTTGCATATAGTTGAAAGAAAGCCACGTGTCCAACATGGGTATGGAAAAAGTCACCAATGTGGAGCTATGGAACACTTCCAACAAGAACAAGTGAGACCTAGGTAGAGAACTCAAGATGGAGTGAGATGAGCCTTCTGGTTCATGCCCTGAGGATGCGTGAAGTTCAAGAGGTCCAGCTCTACCCCCTGTGAGGGTTCTCCCTAGTCATCCCAGCTGCTGTGTCTCCTCATGTAACATGGGCAGATCCTCCACATGCAAATCGCCAGGTGGCCAGTTGTTGATTTCTTGATTACTGCAGAAAACTGGGATGAAAGTTGAGACCAGATCACTCTTTATATGCTATCGGTTCAGACCTAAGGGATAAACCCAATAGCAAGAGCTCTTACAGAATATAGACTATACTAAAGTAAACTGAAATGACAAGGTCTGTTATATGTGGCTTTGTGATTTGAACATCAACACATAGTTCCACACAGATTTACTACTTTGAGTTTCTATTCAGCTAATTCATTATTTAACCTACATCTTAATCTGCAACAGTCAGAGAGCTTCTACCTAATTGTATTTCTCTTTCTGCCACCCTCTAAACAATTTGTACCTCCCTTACATACTCTATTTGTCAACTAGTCTAAATAATTACAGTGCTTCAGCCCACATACAAACCACTGTTTGCTTCCTCTCCATCTGCAGTTTACAGACCTAAATGTCTATGTGCTCACTGGTTGTCCTAATACATGCCTGTTTACACTGTCTTGCTCCTGCACCCTGCACTTACATGCACCTGCGCGGACTCTCCTTCCTCTGTGAGTGTACTAACGTTTGTTCTACACTCACCTTCTCGCCGGCTCGCGTGCCCCCCTCACTCACCTTTTGATGCAAGCAGATATGGATGGAAATACAAATGACCCCTGATGAACCCAGATATTGAGCTGTTTTAAAGCCGGAGGCTTTAGACAATATCCCTTCCTTGCTCCAACATGCTGTAGGAGGGGCCTGGGTATTTCACTACAGTGGGGTTTTATGGGATTTATGACCCTCTTCCCCAGCAGCCATCTCTACCTCCACTGACTCTTCTCCCACTGGGTAGAATTAGCAGTCTAGGAAAACAAACAAATTATAAGGAAACAAACACAACATCTAATAAGCATGTAGTGACATGAAGAGAAGACTTTTAGTGGGTACTTGCTGAGAGAGGGAGAGGGAAGGGAGACTAAGGTATAATCTTCAGTCCCTCGCCCTCTCTTCTGTTTTTGCATCACCCTCTAATTTCTTTCAGTCCCGCTGTCCCCTCCATCCTCTATGACTCGCTGGTGGGGCTCTCGGAGGAGATCATCACCGAGCATAGACAGTGGGAGACAGATGGGCGGATGATGGATCTGACGTGATAGACAGCAGGGTGATGGATGGCTGGCTGGCTGATAGGGGATTAATGCAGTGCTGAGGCCGCTGCTGCACAGCGGATGGCTTAGCGATAGATAGATAAAACTGACGAGCAGATAAACAAGAGAGCACTAATCCACGCCCCCTTGATGGACAGAAAATCAAAGAGAGGGAAAAGAGCCACAGAGGGAGAGTGAACCTTTATATTGCCATCACAGGGTGTAGCGCTTCCATGGGAGGGAACGCAAGTGGATGCAAGGTGAGATGAAGTACGCTGTTGAGGACAGTTAAGGAGGGGCATTGTGTTACAGTAGTATGAGGGCGTGGGTCAGTGATAGCATGTCTCTGTTATCCAGATTTTCTTTTTTTTTTTTTTGTAATCGACAAGAGCATGAGTTTTGGTGATATGGCATGGCGGGTGACAGTGACAGCTGGTGATCTGCTATTTCAAGTGACGGCGAACAGTTCGACTGCAGAGAAGAGATTAGGCATTGCAGCAAATTGGCCATGTTGGGATGTGATGGGATGAGTGGACAACAGAGAGCGCACTGCTTGGTTATAGAAGATAGGAGATACTGTTGCATTGGTTGGTATTTTTTAATGCGCTTCCCTCTGTGCAACAGCCTAACCTTCTGTGTAATGTTCAAAAATAAAGACTTATGTTTATTCAATTTTGGTCACTCGTAAGTTCAAAAAATACCTGTTGGGATGAGAAGACAAGAAAAAAGTGTAAGGGAAGTGGAGGACAAGCCCAGGGAGAGTTACTCTGAAAATAGGGAGCAAGCGGCCTATCCTTGCGTTATTATCGAGCGTTAAGCTTTGTCTCTGTTCACCGTTTCAGGGGACCCCAGGGGTTCTGGCATCGATCCGGTGTGCTTAGAATGCACTCCAGTGTCACCTATTTAAACACACTGAGCCACTAGCCAACAGAGACAAGCCTTTATTTATCAAGCCTCTGATTTTGGCTGCACGGATGACAACCTGATTAGCACTTAAAGGAGCTCCTAAATCTTATTTTGCAATGGGTTGAGGGGATCTATACAGAGAGGGAGACAGCAGTCTTAGTCGGGGAGAGATATGGAGGATGAACAGAGAGGTGAGGGACTGTGTCATCCATGGGGTTAATGAAAGCGGGGGTGACAGACTGGATGAGAAATGTGTGACAGTGACAAGCAAAACAGGAGGAAAAAGAAAGAGAGAAATTGTGTGACTGGGGCCAGTGGGTTAGGAGCAGAGGAAGAGCGGATGAGAGCAAGAGGAAGCTTGTGACCCGGGAGCGCTGGCAAATATCTGAGGGCCAGATGAGAGCAGCAGTGGCTGGAACTGGATGTTAAAATGTTAAGCGAGTAGGTGAGAATACCGTCAACAAGTGAAGGCCTGAGCAAATGAACAAAGTGTTGAGCAAATAAGTGGGAGATGGGTGCGTGTTCGCCTGTGTTCATGCACCGTGGGGGGAACTGGTGCACATGCGCGTGTGCAGGCAAATGAATGAGTGAGGCATGATGGAAGAGACTAAGCGAGTGAGTAATGGGGGTTAGTGATGGGTGTGTTGACAGAAAGTGTCAGCTTTAACCACACTGACCTGTGAATACAGGCTGCATGCACAAGTGGCTGAATTTGAGTGCCAGCTCGGACGTGAACCGACTGTAAAATTGGATGTGAATTTCGGGTTGGATGTGAAACGAATGTAAATAGGAAGAGTAGGTGGATGGTGTTTCCACATTTATCTCCATGTATCAGTCCCCGTCGTTCCCACCTCGTTTTAGATGAGGCGAGGGGAAGAGCATCTGTCTAGTCTTCTTGGCACATAAACGCAGCAACATTTGAACATCTAATTTTGTCTTCTGCGTAATTATAGCCCGTGGGTTTGTGTAGTGTTATTTTTCAGGGAAAGCCTTCTAAACTTGCCCTTCGTCATCATTGCGGTGCCAAAATTAGGCTTTGTATTTTTAGTTAAGATTAAATTCTATTAAGTTATTATCCCAACCATCTTGGCACACTGTACGCGGGAACCATTTTGTTTTATGTAATAGTGTATTTACTCTCTTACGGAGAGGAGCTGTAAGCGATGCCACTGCTCGATTAGAGGAGCTGTTACTAGAGAGCAGAAGGATAATTTAGTCTCTTTCTTTCCCTTCAGACGCCAATGGAAGATTCACTTTCAACGGCAAGAAGAATGTGTACCATGCATTTGTTTATGCGTGGTACACTGGTACTGGGTCAATGTAAGGACATTTGTGATGAGGCTATTTTCAGTCATGCAGCCTGCGATACACTCAAGTCCTCCCCCACTTCTCACCTTGGCTTTGTCAGTTGCGGTAGCAGCTAAACAATACTGCTAGTGAAATGTCAAGAGAATTTGCATGGCATAAATACGCACAAGTGTCCCCCCTTCACCTCTTTCTGCTGGCTTGTCTCTTTCACCTTCTTGCCTGCCATAACTCTGCTTCATGCCCTCTCCACCGTCCCTGGCTGCAGCGTTCTAGTTTGCCCCTGTCCTCGTCTCCTTCAGGGTCTGTCTCTTGGTGATCGAGCTCCATTATTTATACGTGTTGTGTTCCCACAAATTCCCGCAATGGAACAACTGAGACAGATTTCTTTGACTGTCACAATAGCAGTGAAACTCAGCAGAGGTTGGAAATGGGATTAGCCTTAAACGGAATTTAATTTTCACCCTTGTTGTCTCTGAAGCCTGTCTACCACACAGACACCACGACTCGCTTTGCCAGTGCTTTCAACTCCGTGTGTTCTGTGTGTGTGAGTGTGAGACAAATTGCTATTTCACTGCACAATGGCAGCTGTGGAATTTGTAATGTGATACTAATGTGCAACTACTTCTTTTTGTTTCGAACGTGCCATAATGCCGATGTGCCGCAGTTTTGCTCAGGTTTATTAAATAAAGTCTTACACTGACAGCTTACAGTTAAGACTGCACAATGCCAATACCTCAGTCCATAATACAGCTAGAGATGAAGAATGCTGCGGTTATTGTTGCTTTAGAAAAATACGTGGCCCAGTGATGTCTTCAATAACAAACAATAGAAGATATTACTGTGTCCGATCGATGAAAAAGAAATAAAAATGAAAGAAAAAAATTCTACATGAGTCAGTTACTGTCAGACTTCAGCCATGGCAGCCAGCACTTCTTTGATGAGAAACGTATAAGCGAATGAATGAGTAGAGCTGTCGAAGAATGAATCAATGTTTATGGATCGGTATCCCAAGACCTGCTGCGCTGCAGATGAAATGAATGTGCTGGTGGTTGTGTGTGTTATCTGTGTTAGGGAAATTGCAGGGAAGCTTTGAATCATTCTAATCTAACCGCTTGGCTGTACAGTATATGTATGACGCGTTTGTCCCCGGGCGCTGAGGGGCGTGTGTGTGTGTCAGCGGCGGTTTTGCTTCCTAAATGGCAACAGGGACTGTTGTTTCTGATGAATTCGGTTCGGTGTTTTTCTGACTTCTCTGCTCTCCCTTTCCCCCCCACGTTTAACACAAACATAATCAATACTTGAATTAATGTGTAACTAAGGAGGCAAAACATGTTGTGCTGGCCTTGGCACAAGCTGCAGCCCTGCCCCCACCACGGCAACCTCCAACCCTGCTGGGCCGAGTTGAAGTCCAGAGGGGAGGGAGGAGAAAGAAAAAGCCAAAGTAATGTTGAGGAGAAGAAATAAATGTCCCCGTAATGAACTCATTGTGGAGTCAAATTGGAATGCATTAAGAATACGTCTTTTTCGCTTCTGTATTAATTTGACTAATTATTAGTGAAGAGGTAATTATGTCTTGTTGCATGGGTGATGTCTTTTGACAAGGAAGGCAGCAGTGTGATGAATGATCTTAAGTGTTGAGGCCAGTGTATTGTCTGATACAAGGAGCAGTGACTACAAAGTGGTTAGACGTGCCACAGGTGTGCGTGTTGTGTGTGTCTATGTGAGCATTAGCATTTGTGTGTTGCAATTACATGCGTGTGACAGGGTGTGAGGCTCAAGAGGGAGAACAGTGATTTGTGAGTATTGTAT
Source organism: Chelon labrosus (assembly GCF_963514085.1). Lineage (NCBI taxonomy): Eukaryota > Metazoa > Chordata > Actinopteri > Mugiliformes > Mugilidae > Chelon > Chelon labrosus. Next base: position 1,778,159 of record NC_140354.1, read on the forward strand.
TCCTGTAATCTGCTCAGATCAGATCAACCAGAGCCAATAATGCAATGCTGAGCCAAATACCACACCGCTCTTTCTTTATCTCTCACTTTTCTTCCTCTCTCTCAGGCTCTGTGCCCCCATACTCTCAGATTTTTTTTTCTTTTCACTGCAGTGGGAGCCAGCTTTGCTGCAGAGGGAAAGATGGAGTAAAGATGGAGAGAGAGAGCGTGAGAGACGGGGAGAGCGAGAGACAGACTAGAAAAGAGTTGGGAAGATTGATGGTTAGAAATGGAGATAGGACTAAGAAAAGGACTCAGGGACTAGAGGAGGAAGGTGGACGGGATTGAACAGTAAACGATTACTTCTCTGCTTGTGTGTGTTCCTGTTAGAGCCTGATACTGAATCAAACAGTGCTCTTTCTCTCTATTGACACACACACATACAGACGCAGACAGACACAAACAGACACACACAATGGCCACAAGCATTTGAGTTTGTTTTTGGCCAGTGCTGGGTGGTGCTTGGCAGAAGAAATTAAGCCTAACAACCGTGGCATCTGTCTCAGCAGCAGGAGAGTCCCGCCTCCCCACCCACACATGACCTGCCCTGCTTTCATTCACTGAGCTGCCTGCTGCCAGCCTCAGGATGGGCCGCTGCCTCCGCCACTGCCCGCCACCCCCTTCTACCCTGGCCTCTCTGTGCTGCCAACCACTCTGTGCCCGCGCCCATGTTTCCCCCTTGAGCAACAACCAGGAGCCTAGCGATATGGCTGCTTCAAATATTCATAACAGCCACAGTGCAATGCAGAGCTTTGTGCTCCCCTCCATTTTGAGAGGTAATTCTCATGTTGTAGCTGCTGTGGGCCTGAGCACAGTATCTGTGCTCTGAGTCAACTACTGTGTGGTCAGTGTATATGAACAGTTTGCATTGTAAGTTAAAGGCAGTGCTTTGAATCTCAAGACTAGCCTCCCAGCTGAACGTGTGTGCAGCTATTAAAACTCCCCCTTTGTCTTTTCCACCATCCCTTCATCCACTAGCAAGCTTCCCTGTCACTCAAGGCTGAGCAAAACAACCAGCCTGCTAAAGGGGTTGTGCTGTTTTACACTACACTGAAACCCAACCGGAGCCAGGGAAGAGCAAACTAGTACACAGGCAAAGGAGACTGCAGTGCTATATATAGGCACAACCATACCACCGGGTCTGTGCATAATACATGCAAGGACTATTAAGAACAGAAATGTATCTGGGCTTTTCTGCACACACAAATACCCACGTCCATATAGCGACGTGAGAGGTGGCTTACGGTGAAAGAACTTCTACTGTGCGTCTCCCAGGAAGCCACGGACTCCATAAACATCCATGTGGAGCAGCAGCAGATGCCTCCGTCTTCCTCCAGTGCCTTCCTTTCTCTCCACTGTCATCCCTTCACATCCTGCCACCTACTCTCTCTTGCTCTTTCCTTTCTGCCTCCTTTAATGAAGAACATCCCTTCACTTTCTCTACCATTCCTTCATTTCCATTGAGCCATATCCCCGTTCTTTACTCACAAACTCACTTGCGTTGTCCCAAGTTCTAATTTCCTCTCCTTTTTGTCCCATCATGCAGCTCTCCTGCTGGGCCAGGGTCCTGCTGCTTAACCCCCATATTCGCTCGTTGTATTTCCAGCTTATTTCTCTGGGGGGTATCGTGTGTGTGCACTCCACCATACTGTGTTATCTAGCTCACCAATTGTACTGTATTGGATCAGAATGGGTGAGGGTTAAGGCTTGATGCTCTGGCAAACAGGTGATCCATAGGGACAAGCACCAACAGCGATAAGTACAAAGGCATGGGAGGATGCGTTTCTACAGCAATCTCTTCCGAACTGGCATGGTTTCCAAACAACAGACCATTATTTGTTAAGGCGTTCCATCAATATCACAAAGTTGTGTGGCACAGTGGGCCCACAACCGCTAGTGAACTACAAGATGGGATGGCTGCTGGAACAAATGTGTGTTTCTGGGCATGAGCTTGAATAATATCTGGCTTAGCGCATAAGTTCTAGTGGTCGCTTTTATGCGATCGTTTTAACTGCAACGGGGTTCTGAAAATTGGCATTGATCATTGTTGGCTGGCAAGCTTTTAATGGCTCAGCCACTATTTAATGTTCCTGTCAGGGAGGGGTTATCATGTAACCCATTTCTCCTGTCTCCTGTCCTTGCAACAGCTACATGGCAAGCTTTCCTTCTAAGAGAGAAGGTGAGCGAGAGCATGGAAAAGAGAGTGTTGCAGTACAGGGCCCTTATTAAAGCTGTCCTCCAAGGCTGCCCTAACACTGATTCCCCCTGTAAATCTCCCCTTTAATTGGAGAGGGCACAAGAAGAAAGGTGCTCCCTCAATCACAATGCATTCTGCGTCTCTAAGATTGAATAGGTAAGAGAGATAGGCAGAGTGACAGACAGAGATGTCTTCAGAATGGATGGATAGATGGATAACCAAACTGAAGTCAGATAAACACGATGAGAGTTTGAGAAGTGCGGTGACATATTTACATTCACTTGGGAAGTGGGAGGCGGGAGGTGAGCAGATGAAAAGGTAGCGTGGTAATGGAGAGAGACAGGCAGAGAGTTGCGCCAAGGGTGATGCAAGGAGAGGAGGGGAAGGACAATGCTCGGGAAAGAAAAAGTAATGGAGGGAGACAAATAGAAAGAAAAGAAAAGGTGTGTGTACAGTACGCGAGTGAAAGAACGTGAGAGAAATGTAGAAGAGAGACAGGCTGATTTCACCAGAGTTGCAGCCTGACTGTCCTCCCTTAATGGGGTTGCCATGACAACAGTGTATAAGAGAGTGAGGCTCCAGCAGAGTGTGTGGTACGTGGATGTGAATTTGTGTGTGCGTGCCTTGCTCCTCAAGTGATTGATTGTCTGTAAGACAATATATATGGTACGACAACGCAGGTGCAACTTGGGTAGTTCTTGTGAAAAGGTGGGCGGGAGTTCATTTCCTTTGCCTGTTTGTTTGGATTTACGTCCCTTTTTGATGAAAGGAGGGAGGGACGACGAAAAGAGCAGCTTCTCTGTCTGGGTCATTGCCTTTCCTGACAGAGCCAAGTAGGTGTGCAGTAGCTGCTGTGTAGTGGCCGTGTCACTTGTACCACTGGCAGCCATGTTGAATGAGGTTAGGTGATGTCATGCCAGTCAGGTGACGTTGGGTGGAGGACCCAGCTGTCACTGAGCGGAGGCAGTCCCACAGGAGCGCCAATCTGTCATCATTATATTAATGACACGCGTAACACTGCAATGTCATCTCTTGTGTGTGCCAAAGCTAATGAGCAGCGCCTTAATTGTAAAATTAATTGAAAAACATTTTGATTAAAGACCACTCTCCCCACCCAGACCTTACTCTGTCTTCATCAGAACCCCTTTCACTTTCGGCTGCCATTTTTCTACCCCGATGTCCTTCTGAGGCCTCTTTCATTCACACAAAGTTCTCACTTTCTCCGTCTCCTTATTTATTTGCATCTCTGACCTCCTTCCGTTATCATCTGTGCTCTGTTTCTCCTTCAACCCTTTCCAACGCACCAACATGTTCCCTAGCCCGTCATTTTCTCCTTCCCTCAGCGTACTCATTTTCTGCTATCTGTCACTCTCGTCTTTCGTTAGGCAAATTACAACTCTTTTATGCGCTCAGTATCCACCTCCATCCTTCCCTCCCTCCCCACCTCTCCTCCTCTTTGTCTTTTCCCCTCAGACTCCCCTCTGAGCTGCTTTCTCTCTTGTCTCCATTACTGTCTCCTTTAAATCATCGGTACATCAGTTTTCTGTGTTGCAGTGGTATAAAGAAGGAAAAGAAGGTCTTGGTGGTTGCCTGTGCCCAGCTTTGCTTACCGTGGTACCCATATACTCCCCCTTGGCCTTTGGTAGCCTTAGAGATTGGTCAGTCTCTTGTCTCTTACTCCGATTCACTCACCCACTTTCTCCTCCCCCTCTTAAACCCAAAATTCTGAGGGAAAAACAAGAGTGATTTGTTGCTGTCCGTTTCAGGTCAAATGATCATTTCAACCAAGATTCATACCTTTTGTGTAACCGTGCGTGCTTGTGTGTATACATACATTTGCATGTCGTGATCTAATTAAGTAAATGACACATTAGGTATTGAAGCTCCCTCTGCGTGCCTGAGAGTGTGGAGTGTGAGTAAGTGCAAAACTCAAAGGTGTGAGAGAGTGAGAACATATATAGGTCGGAATAATGGGAACAATGGGCTCATTAATGCCAATCGTTGCATAATTACTCAGACAAGGAGGAGGCGCTGATCATCAGTGAAATGATCAATAATGGGCCGTATCAATCAGAACAGCAGCTCGTCACAAAGGAGAACAACGTCCCTGCAGGACACCAGTCTCCTAAGGGACGGTGTTACTGCTTCACCACAGGCTCTTATGTTCATTTATTCAAGAGGTAACACAGGCACCAGTATACACCTTGACGAATGCCTGCTGAATTATTAGGTACTCAGTGGCGAAAGGGTTCATGAAATAAATCTTTCTTTGTCAATAATATGCCCTAAACGTTGGTATTAAACAGCATGTGCACATCCCCATACTCTTGTGTTAGCCTTAATAGCTAAACGGAGAACGAGAGAATGGGAACATTAGGGAAAACTATGCCTGTACAGCCAGTATCAGGCCCCTGTACGGGAGAATGAGGCCCTCCATTTCCCGTCCTGTTTTCCACAGACCATTCTTGTTGGCCCCCTTTCCAGGGCCTAGACTGTTTCAGAGAATAACTGGCTGTGAAAGAAAATACAGCAAAATGACTGTAATACCGGGTGGAGTGTTGCCATAGAAACACACCGTCACAGCGCCTAAGCAGATAACACATTCAGTGCTATTCCCTTCATCGTGATTCCCACATCCGAGGATGAAGCGAGAACAGGTGTGATCAACAGCTTTCTTAAATATAAGAGTGGATGGGTACGGGGGTGTTTGGCACCAGGAGGGACAGTCTCTCTCTGAATTTTGAAGCTTGTGCTGTTGGAGTGGCAGCCTAGGGGAGAGGGCACGAGATGAGTCTGAAGCTGTGCCAGCATCCACCGAAATGCAAAGCAAGGTGATGCAAGTGATGGCACAAAGTAAAGCACATGTTAATAGTCATAGTGTATATTATGTATATAACTATGTCAAATCAAGGCAGTGTGTGAAATTTTGGCTACAACCGTTAACTGTGGCCAAGATTTCAGTCTTTTCTCTCAATATTTCTTCCTTCTAGAGTCTGGAAGAGAAAAATGAGAAGATGGGCATGTTGGGCAAGATGGTCAGTGTGTTCCTCTTCCACAATCGTGTGTAAGTTTGTGTGTGGCTGGCCCAAAGGCAGATCACAAAACAGCTGTGTGTTACTGCCAGTGAGTAGACATTTGCTCCACTCGACCTGTAACGCTGGCACAGAGGGTCGAGGATGGTGTCCAAGTCTTCCTCTCAAATCCACCGTCCATCCTTCCATCCCCTCTCATTGTCCTCGGGGCAGCAGGCGGCCTCGGCTAAATACTGATCTGCCTGAATAGACACAGGTGCAGCAGGGGGTCTGTCCCACTGCCAAATGTTGTGCCTCTGTTTCCTTTTGGCTTATGAGAGGGTTGTGCTTCTCCCTCTCTCTCTCTTTTGGATTGACTGAAAAATCCGCAGATGCAAGTGTTTGATCAGACTGCCGATACAACACAAATGCACATGGAGAAAACAGAAAATATTGAAACAGGAGAGGAGAAATTGTGATGAGGATTTTTGCAGGGCTGACATAAATAACAACAATTATGCCACTGTTTGAAAAGTGTTCGCGACGGGATTCGTGAGAGGTAGAATGAAGGTCTGGTTGCATGTATGGGCACTACAGAATGCCTGCAGCTGTCCTCTGGGAATTGTGTTTGGCGTGGATCTGTGTGCCAGGGGTATCTTTAGAGAGGCAAGCTGCAGGCATCCCTTTGGGAATGCAGGAAGGGGAGCGAATAGAAGAGAGCTCTGGTTTCATGTCTCAATCAGAGAGCCTTCAGGAGTGCCTCTCAAGGCTCAAGGAGAAGCTAACATCCATTTGTACTGTATTTAAAAGAGAATGCCTGCACTTAAGGGTTGCTGATTGGTTCATGTAGCTGAACAGAGACAGTGAGCGAAAGCAGATACATGCGTAAAAGCCTTGATACACTTAGAGATGGACACATAGCACAGCAAACATCTCTCTCTCTCTCCTTCTCTCTCTTTCAGTATGCCCTTGCTTTCTCATACACTTTATGTCTCCCAGGACGGCGCTCAGTAATCTTGAAATGGGGCCTAACCCACGAACCAAAGAGAGAGAGTCATTTAAGCTAAGTTAAACAAGGGCACTTAGATTTTAAAGGGTCATAATCTTCAAAAAGGGGCACTTTAAAATCAATTGACAAGGCATATAAAAGGTAAAGGCAGAAGGTGTAGTTGGCAATTAAGTGACTTATTTTTATTAATGAGCATGTCTAATCGTATGTTAGTGACACATTCGTGCATGTGTCTTTGCCGATGTGCCCGACTGTGTCCATGACTGCCAGTTCTGTGCTTCTGTGTGGTGTGTGTGTTTGCTGTGCAGGGCAGGTGGGCTGGATCAGCATCCAGAGCAGCAATGAGCCAGTGATTCAGTTCGCACAGTTTGGGCCAGAATCCAATCAGGGCAGCCATCTGGTAACCAATCAGGGCCCTGGCTGTGATGTCACAACAAAAGAGATCTGGGTTCCATGGGAGCTGGGAGGGGTAAATGCCATGAATCACACTGGACCTCTGTGCTGCTGAAGCTGGATAGTCGGGGCCATAGAACAGACAATCAAGCGGGCTGAGTTATGACGCATGAGGCTGGGTAACTCTGCTGCCGACCAGTCACTGAAACTAGACTGTTGTGATTTGTGTGCCTGTAAATGTGGGATGTGTTGCATTTCTGCTTCTTCACTGACAAGCAAACATTGTAGACAAGAAACAACTTCATTATCTGTGATTGAACAGCCTTATATACGAATTATGTTATATAATTGTCTTTACTATAGATGTTGTTTGGAAAACAATAACATTTCTGTCTAGGGACTCAGTGCAGTTGGAGCACAAGGACAATGTACTCTAGCTAGTGTGACTGACAGCTTTGTTAATTCGAACACTATTAATATTTCAAGACTCTTCTCCGTACGAATGCCTTTATAATGTTAAACAGTCTCAAAGAGTGCAAGTAAGGTTTCTAGGACCCAGTGAGTCACCCTGACCTGGACCTGCAGTGGAAATATTTCCAACTTTCACACCACTTGCAGTTAGCAGGGCAGAGGGGCGGCTGGGTGACAGAAAGAAGGAAGTCACAGGGGAATGGCTGTCACTACCAGAATGCCTTCTACAGGGCATCAGAGGGGAAACGGGACAGGCTGGTAAGAATTAGCTGACCTTAAAAGGCTTCACAGCAGCAGATATTGTTGTAACACTCTGTGCTCTGTGAATAGTTCCTCACGCTTTAAGCAAGTTGGTGATGGTAGCTGGTAATGCAATGCAATGTAAAGTCACATATTATGTCTCAGGCTACATAGAAAAAGGGGTATGCGCTTAAACGTGCTTACAATATTAAGCCAAGCCTCTCTGATGGGATGTACAGCAGCATGGATATAGGAGGGAGGATGGACTGTTGTGATTACTAAAACCAGTTAAATCCACCCTCATTCCCTCTGGTGCTTATCTGATCAGTCGAGCAACCAGCTAGCCCCTCAGTGTGGGGATTTAATATCAAACACTGCCCATAAGCCACGTTCAATAGGCATGACAAGGATAAACATGAGTGGAAACATGCAATGTACTGATTGCCTTGCCTGCCATAAAGCAGGGGCAGCAGGGGTGAGATGAGTGCAACGTCTTGACATCAGTGCATACGTAAGTAAACAAGGGCGAGCCACAAACTGCACCTCACATATACTTCACACAGAGAGTGTAAGTGGAGAAAAAAATGTAGGAACGGTAGAAAAAGCGGAGCGTGAGGTGGAGGCATACATGCAGAGAGAGACAATTCTGAAGGCCGGAGCTTGTGGTACTGGTTGTGCGTGACTATTTGTATACTCGGTATGTGTATGCCCACTCTGCCACCCCGGTGGCTTCAGGTGTGACAGTGAGATAATTAGAAATGTTAACACTCACTGGAGCTTGTACTTCTATTAGTTCTCAGTTTCTTTCTCCCTCTCTTTCACTTGCACTGTTATTCATAAATGTACACACACCCACCCACACACACACACTTGAATTCTATTGTCTTTCTTAGCACATGTTATGAATAACACACTTAAAGCCTGGAATGACTTGGCCATCACAATTAACATCGGTGTCAGCATATGTGGAAATAATTGTCACAGCTTAATTTAATGCAATGATTACATTTTTTTCTTACATTTAATAATAAATACTTATTCAGATTCACTATGATTATTTGTACATAGGATTAATAATTTCTTGGACGCATTTGTTACAGATTCGACTTGATTGAATTTGTGAATTAATTACAGTATATTCACAAATAGAATTCAATGATAGATATGACATTAATTAGATTTACAATATATACTGTTACCCATAAAGTTGGAATAACTTTGTTTTCAGACACATTACACTTTACTCAGTAATCACTTTGGATCCAGTTACCCAGGTTAAACAAATTCAAGCTTAACAGTTGTTTAGTGCTATAAAAGGCAAGACATTCACTCCATGTTTTCAGAATTGGTGTGGAAGGGATTGATTAATAATAGTTTGAGAAAATATAGTCTTTATCTATCTATCTAAATCACATTGTCACAATAATGCCCTGAGAAGAGATAAAAAATATTATTTTAACTTGATGGGCAAAAGTGTGTGTATATATATATATATATGTGTGTGTGTGTGTGTGTATATATATATATATATATATATATAGGGAGAGAGAGATATCAGGGTCTGGTTGTGACAACAGCTACATTTTGTTTCCTTGAAGAGAGACAAAGAACATCTTTTCTGAGGCAACCAACTCACAGAGCTCGGTTTACCTTAAGCAGTAGGTGGGCACTGTGGAAATTCTGACAAATGTCTTGGCTCAAGGAAACGGAGAGAGATACAGAGAAAGACATGCTCACTGGAGTGTTTCACATGGAAAAATGAAAAGTGACAAAAAGCTGACACAGGGATGACAACCTTGTTTGTCCTTTACCGGATGATCAAGATGTGTTACGTGGATTTGGGTCCCCAAGGTGGACATGGGCGGCTGATACGGAGAGTTCCACGCTCCACTGGAATCTCCCTGCCTTCAAATTAGCATTCTAGCTCCGCTTACTCAGCTAGCAACACAAGCTGTGGAGCAGTGTGCGAACACCAGTGATAATGAAACTGCACACCGTCAACATCATTAAAGATAATCTTGGCTCATTTTGTGCTGGGACACATAATCCTAGGAAGATGCCATGAACAACAGGAAGACCTAGTTTTGCCTGAGTAAGCATGGCGTGGCAAGACGCCTTCCTACTATCATCTCACTGGCTCTCACCACTCTCCACACCTCTGATGCATTGTTGGAGGGTTGAAGTACAATAGGTAGGTTTGCAGGAAACATCCCAGGTCAAGGCAAAGGCTTGGCTGGAGGCGTCTCCAGCGTGTGTCTAATTGAGCGCTGTGTAGTTAATTGTTTGTGCGTGGGAGGGGAGAAATCAATCTGTTTTCACATCGCCATGACTTCTAGGCCCTGGGGTGAAAGACTGAAGCTGGCAGACACAGATGCACACACACACACCAAGAGCTCTGCCAAAGCCCCCCCAAAGCCATGCCTTGCAAGCACAAACTTGCACATGCAGACCCACAGCCTTCCTCCCCTGGCACACACAGTCAAACACGCACACGGGCTTGCGTTCCTTAGAGGAAGAAGATGCATGAAAGGTTATTGCGTCAGGGTAAAGTCAGATCCATCTATTGATCGGCTGCTTGCTGAGAGAGGAGTCAGGAACGTGAGACCTGCACAGGTCAGAGGGCCAAGAGACAGTGGGGATGAGAAAGACAGAAAGAGAGAGATAGGGAAGCCGGCAGAGCTCACAGTTAGCAGCCCTCCTTCCACACCCATCCTCTCTGAATGCACAGCCAGTGTTCTGCTTTGGCATGGATATTCAGAGTAGCTCTGTTCAGATTCATGAATATTAGCACGAGAATTCTTCAGTTTGGAATTTGGGTCAGTGCCACATGTCAGAATAGTGGGACAGAAAGAGATGTATAAAGACACCTAATTGTTGTCTTTCTGTTTTTATCTGTATGCATTACAATAGATTATTTTATATTTAATGTATGATATATATAATTAATCTACAGTGAGCTACTGTGTCAATTAACATATAAATGCCTTCTACAAATAATGAATTAATTTGCATATTCAGCTAATCAGCTCATTTGCATGTGTTTAGTTATCTTTAAGGGTGTTTCAGTTTATGACTGAGTGTGGCTGTCAGTGAATTCCTATTTGCATTTTAAATCTTTCACCGTGTGGAAAAAACATGGTTTTCTTTGATGAACCAGTCTCCCCCACAAAGCAAAAACAGGGCTTGTTTAGGGGGAATTTGCTGCAAAGTGAGTGCCATCTGAATAATTTACTTTTTCTTTCAGTGGTATCAGAGCCCAACCTCACTTCTCGTTTCTCTTAAGGCACCAAAGCGCCTTCCGTGAAAGCAGTTAGCAGATTGCCTTTAAGTTCCCCCTTGATTTACTCAGAGGATTTTTTTTTTAATTTATTGTCAAAATGCTTCTATTATTGATGAGGATGAAGCAAACTGTGATCTGATGATGAGATGGGAAAATAGAAAAAGAACTGCAGAAAGAGGGAACATGGAAGTGCAAAATGGGCAGTGTGGTGGTGGTGGTGGGGGATACGGGTGGATGGACAGAGATGTGAGGTTGAAGAAAGATATACTGAGGGGGGGGAGTGATAAGGTAGATGAGTACACACGGTACTATCCTTCACTTGGATAGCAGCAGCAGGCACCATGAGATGTCTGCTGATTTATCTCCCTTTATGCGCTTGGTTCCTTTTCTGCACCGAACCTTTTTACCCGAACAAAAGCAGATGGACAGAGTGATTCAGAGTGACCAAATGCCTGAGACTCCCAGAACGAAGGGGGAGAAAGGTCACATGGAACAGGAGGCTCCATAGAGACCACCAAGCAGAACGAAATGCGTTGATGAAGTGATGTACTTAGGCCTCCAGGGACAGAGGAGCATGGAGGAAAAAATATGTATTTCAAAAAGAAGCAGATCGGTATTTGTTTGTGCGCATTTTTAAGGCATGTTTACGCCTTAAACACAGCACTGCTGTTACTCCAGCATGCATAAAACCTCAAAAATGTACAAAAATGTGTGAGATGAATGTTTTGTTTGTTTTTGCGGGTGTGTTTTATCTGCGAGCATGTGTGTGTCTTCTCAATCTTCTCTGTGCATTAAATAGGAATTCACCTGTGTGAATCCTGGCAAAATGTTTCCAACACTTCATTTCTTAACCTGTTGCTGTTCCGACGGCCCGTCTGCGGGAAATTAAGGCTTAATTTCTTGAGATTAAAATTATTTCAGGATACCATCATAACTGCAGGCGCAGTACACACTTATGTCAGACCAGTCGCAAACAAAAAAAAGTTTTTATGACAGCAGAGCAGATAAAATAAAAATGGTCCTCTTAAATTGCCAAGGGTCCGGTAAACGTCAACCAGGACACACCAAGCATTTGCTCTATAATGGCACAATGTATGCTGCAGCAAACTGTCACAATTAGCTGTGGCTCAGTAGGTAGAGCGGGTTGTCCACGAACCAGAGGGTTAGCGGTTCGATCCCCGGAATGTGCCACATGCCGAAGTGTCCTTGAGCAAGACACTGAACCCCCAGTTGCTCCCAGTGCGTGGCACTGGTGTGGGAATGTGTGAGTGCTTGTGTGAGCGAATGGGTAGATGTGTCTATGACTGTAAAGCGCTTTGAGTACCAATAGGTAGAAAAGCGCTATATAAAAGCAAGGCCATTTACCATTTACCATTACAATTTCTGTTAGAAGCCCATATTCTCGATCGTAATCTCAGTTGGCTTGCATGTATTAGCCACACCGTGATACAACAACAGCTCTGAACTCAGAACTTTTGACTCACACCTCATTTGACCCAATAGATAGACTGTTAACTGTTTTTGGCGCAATCTTTAGAAAAAAAACAAACAAAAAAAAAAACCTGTAAAATACTGTATATTTTCTGTGGTATTATTGCCAAATTTGAAATTGAAAATGGGACTACACACTACTTCAAACTGTGGTCCTATTGTGTTTTCCAGTCCACACCAACAAACTACAGTCATTTTGAAGGCAAATGTTACTGAGGAAAAAAAAAATTAGGCAGATGTTAAATCCTTATTTTTCAATGTATTGAAATTCCTGTTACTCAGTGCCAGTAGCACTTAGACAGATTCTGACTGTTGGGGAGAATAGTGGGAATGTTTTATCTTTCAAAAGAGGTCAAACCTTGCCTGTACTCCAAATGGTTCAGGAACATCTTTACATTTACTCAGGGTATGCTTTTTTTAGTCATTTTAGGCAAACATTACAGTAATGTTAAGGGATTAAGCAGCCAGCATAAAGCTGCACCTGGTATGGCCTCACTGACTGAACGTACACAGCTCTGGGTTTTTTCAGACCACTACTACCTATACCCCATCCAGAACCTCCAAGCTTATACGCATGCAATGGTGTGTTTGATTATTGTTGTTCAAAATGAATTATTATTATTATTTTTTTTTTATCAAATATATAGAAATAAACAACAATAGAGGCTGATTGTTGCTCTGTGATTTTACCTAATGTCGGCTTTGATGTGTCGGTGATTGGTCTTGCCATTTGACAGCCGAATAGTACCCAGGAATACTGCTACTTCGCTGTATGTGTGCTTTTGTGTGTGTGTGAGTGGAGGGTGCGTATATGTGCGTATGCGACAAAGGTGCACAGAGATCGGAAGAGAGTAAGGAAGCGACTGACAGACATGTTTTAGAACGGGGGCATGTCAGGCAGGCCTGCTGTGTCAGAATGTCCTGATGCCCATTCTGAACATCCGAATGCAGGATAACCTTGGCAGGCAGATTGGGGTCACTACTATCAAATTAGATACATCACTCACATGCACACACAAATACATACAAGTCAACATGTGCATTTGGAAAAAGGTAGATACTGGATGTTTTTATTGTTATGACACCACCCACTCACCGTACTCTTGCAGTGTCTACATTTGAAAGTTTGCTTGAATTGCAGGAATTGGCCTGAACTAGGTAATCTATAACCCAGCTGTCATGATGAAAGAATTGATACAATTTCATATATATCAGTCTAAAATGTAATTAGTCACATATATTTCACTGTTTCTTTTTAAAATGCCAATAAAGTGAAATTCACTTTCACTTTATTGGCCTTTTAAAAAGAAACAGTGAAATATAAGTATTTAAGTAGGCAAAATGAACCTCTTCAATATATGTAATTAGTCACACTAAAGGTGAGTAACACATAACATACCAATTATTTTACATGTATTCTTTGTCAAAAACCAAAGCCATGACAAATACTAGCTTGGAAAATCAAGCAACCATTGACGTTATCCAAAGGTTATGACCAATTTGGTAGTTTTGAACAATAGAAAGGCTGCTCTTTATCTAATAAAAGCTTATATATGAATCCCTTATGTTCCTACGACCTTTAAACCACACCACAACAATGTACAGGACACATATCAGTAGATTGGACTTGGGCCCAACTGACCAACTAGCTTCAGAAACCAAACCAATGCCTGTTTAAAGACTGTGGATCTCTAAAGTGGGGAGTTGCAGATGTAATGGAATAATTAGCTTATCATGCCACTGACAAAAGAATGATGCTTCCATTGTACAAGTCTCAGCAATGAGATGAAAAGAATGTCAACCTATTTTTAAATGTCACTGTCTCTTTTTGTTCTGAATCCCTGCTCTACTTTGTGTCACAGATCTAAACTGGGTCAACATCACATGTGGTGCCCCGGTGGGCTCTTCGCTGTGTGTAAATGTGAGTGTGTGCATGCGTGTGAACACGTTTGTGAATGCTTCAAGCCATGATCATGTGCATCTTAGCATACCAACATCAGGAGTTGGTGTCTACAGTTTGCACAGAGTGAATCAATAAACACGGTGTGTTTTCCCTCAGTCCAAAGTGAAAACGCTTTATCTGCAGAGTTTAAAGTCTGTTTTCCGACATTAAAGAAAGAGAGCTCGGGATAGGCTGCTGTGGAAACGTAACCTTGCATGTGTTTGTGCAGTGCGGATGGTGTGTTTGCACATAGGCGTGTGGTTTGTTATTGTGTATTGTAGTGTAACTGTTAGACGGGGGTTGCCCTGCTGGAGCTTTCAGATTAATAGACACTGATAATAACACACACAACTCACAGTGCTTCTGCCCTTAATGAAGATGGATCTAGCTGGGCCTGGCTGTGCACAGGCATTCGGGGTGGCAGCCTGCCAGTCACAGCCCAGTGACATCTGGGAACAAGCTCAGTGCGGAGGGTGGGAGGGAGCTTCACCAGAGAGAGTACAATTTCATAACATTATCATGTTATATCATAATCCATTGTTGGTGGCTCATAAGATTAATGTTAGAGCCGGCAGTTATCACTCTTGTTGTTTGGACTTAATGGTCAAAGTGAATTATTCATTTCATTTCATTGATTTGCGACACAGCTCACACTGACAGTTGACAGCGCAGGTTGACTTATATGGAGTATATCTAATCTGATTGCTGGGCTGGTAAGCACGGGGAAGGCAATGCAGTAGAAAACATGAAAAGATGATGGAGTTCTATGAAATGAAATGTCATTTGTCATTGTAAAATTCTAGGTTTGAGACTGAATCAATATACTGAATAATTGTTCCACTGATTAGCAATTGGTTAAGAGATGACTGCCAAATTGGCTCAGAGGTTTCATCCTCTGTAAGATATTAGAGCTCATTAGAAAGGGGCTGCAACCAGGGTTTGCGTGAGAAGACAGGTGGGTGCTAAGGTCACTTCCTCTGGCAGCTGTGGCGGGCATCACAGGGCAAGCCTTGATGGGTGGTGGCATTGCCGCCTGTTGCATCAGTAATAATGAACAGTGACAAGCTCTCCACAGCCACAATAAATCACAGGCCACGCTGGAGACTCTGAGGAGCGGACCGGGTAAGCAAGCTCTTGCCGCTGTGTTGTGTCAGTGCTGACGAACAGACTGACTGGCTTGCTGGCTAGGGGCAGACTATCTCTATCACTCATTCACAGATGCAACACCGCGATCACACGCAGTCAACTCCTGTAAGACACTCCTGCACTCTGATTAGCATGTACAGCTGTCGCCCGTGGTGGACTCTTAATGGCTGCTTTATAGGCACGGACACCTTTTTAAGAATTACTGCGGTTTCAAAAATAATAATAATAGTCAGTGTCACTCCAGTGATGAGGAGGTGTGTGGGTTAAGGTTTGTGGAGAGCTGCATCCAAGGGTGGATACTGAGGCAGGAAAAAAATTGTACAGGAGTGTCTATTGAATAAAGTGAGAGTAGCTCTTTCCCCGTCTCTCCCCCCGCCCCCCCTCTCTCTCCCACATTCCGTTTGCCTTTACCTCTTTGGCAGGCACACTAGCCCTGTTTGATATCCCTCCGCTGTGTTCTTCAGCACTGCAGATTCCCTTGTCTCATTTGCATTCCCTTAAAGCACACTTCCATTAAAGTCTCCCCCTTTTTGTCTCTTCCTTCTTTCCTTCTGTTTCTTCAAATAGGTCATTTTTTTTTTTTTCCTGGGTTGCTCTTTTGGAGGGAGCCGTATTCCCTGTTGACTACACAGCCTATCCCTGCTCTCCCTGAGTCAGTAATCAAACACATTGGCCCTAATACACAGGCCATTACAAGAGCTCTGATGTTCCATCTGCACACAGACGGCACAATGGTGTCATTATATAAACAGCCCTGCTGCAGGAGCCAGCGAGATACTACCACACCAGAGCCCCGGCCTGAACTGACCTCCCCCAGTAAATGGAGAAGTGTTGGGATGATCTGACCTAAATGTGCTTGTGTCGTTGCTGCTAGTTTAACAATATTATCCATCCTGATTGACTGATCTAGTGTTAACATTACAGTAGGCTTCTCACTAGGGATGAGACCATGTGGGCTGTGGAACGTCAATGCAAATCCAATAGAATCAAACTGTTGTGAAAGAATAATATAGAAATATATTATGTTGTCTTTGTTGCCAAAAATCATTGGGGACAAGGAAGTGGTTGGGAGGGCAACGGTTTATTTAAGGTAGTATAATTTTTTTTCTGTTGCAGTGACAATAAAATGTATTCGGTCACGTTTTAGGTGTAGAGAGCTGGGATTGTAGTTTATGGCTGATTCTTTTGGCTTAGTTTAATACTTGAGAATGTCATGATATCAAAACCTCAAATGCCGTGACTTCTTGCTGTTCTGAATCAAACGTTTTCCCCCTGATGTCTCTTTTAGCCGTGTGACTGAAGCAAACTCTGTTATAGACATCATGCTCATCATTATTGATCCGAATCCATGGTCTCATCTGATGGGCAATTTTGACACACGTAGTGGAACTGTTGAATCCTGGGCTAATTTGAATAATCATTCAGCTGTCATTCCTCAGTATCCCTGAAGGCAGGTTTGACAGTAAAAACACAACCTCCCACTCACCAAAGCTTGATTGCAGAGGTTGATGGTAGCAATATTTCATGGTGTGTCTGTGACATTATCAAAGGAAAGGTAGGATAATTATATTCACTTTTGCAAGTGATTACTTTTATGGAGGTGTGGAAGTAATTAATGAATTCTATCTTATCCTCATTTATTATTATACTTTCTTGTATGGCTCCCTCTTGCCTAACTCCAGAGAGTACAAAAGAGTACTGAGTGTGACAAAGCTTCTGCACAGATGAGTCACAAGGAGAATTACTTAGAGGCCCCCAGGCAAAGCATAGGTTTTTGTCATTCTCTGCAGTCTCATCATACTCTAGACAATACTTCACAGCTAGCCTTCACTGAGTCGTATGATAATTTCCTCAGAAATAAAGTGCCTGTCTTGGACATGAGTGATACCAAATACACCTGCACTGATTAAAAAAAGGGAAATAGCAGTTGTTTCCGGATTTCAGGCAAAGTCTGTTTGATTGGAATTTTTACTTGATTACATTTATTTAATGCGGTAGTTTGCATAACTTTCTAATTTGTAAGTGAGCGGTTGCTAGGAGGCAATAATTCCTTCCTAGCACGAGCTTAGCTACTTAGCCAAGTATTTGTTGTTGAAGCATGTGAGGCATCGATCCTAATAACATGGTGCTTTGTCATGGAATGCAAAAACTTCTCTTTGCATAAAGAAACTGACCGTCATTATTTATGACCGTCAAATCCTTAAATGAGTGTTTTCCCACCTGAATCAATTTGTGTTTGTGTTTTCAGGATCTCAGTTGCCCCCCGTTGCCCTGCATGATTTTAACTTGTTTACACTGAATACCTCATTTTCAAATGCACTGAAATGGTAATTAATATGTCAGATGTTACCAAAACACTTAATGCATGCAAAGGATCTTAGTTAAAAAAATAAAAAAATAAAAATTAAGTTGCACCTTTAAAGCTGTGTTAGTCCAGTCAGTGGGGTGGATCCATCCTCTGCCTGTCCAAGAATCGGCTAGTGGCTCACACTTATCATACTTGCCTCTTCCACCTTGATATCAGCTTTCCTTGGTGGGGGATAAACAAGAGAAAAAGCCAGAAGCTCTAGCAGCTCTGAGAGTTGCACCAGCCTTTCTAATTATGCAGCTAAAACTGTCTACGTCAACTCTTTGTTCTCCTTCCTTTTGATTCCAGTCGGTTAATGTTCTGAAATGCCTCTTTCTTGTGCACAGAAATGATTGGAGTGGTGGGGTTAACATGAATAGTTCCGGTGACAGACACACACACAGCCTTTACCAAAACCCCCCACCCAGCATAAAAAGGACTTGTGACACCCTGTTCTTGATGAGCATGTCTGCTAAGGCAAACAGAACCTAATGATCACGGTGATTATCGTAATGATCCAATAGAAGTGGATAATGAGGTTATTTGCTTGGGATCAAGGCAGCTTGTAAATTAATAGCTAAAGAAACAGAGTGTAGCATTTGAAACCAAATGATAGCGCTGTCTACTTGAGCGTAACTCTGCTGCCATTCCATTTAGACAGCCGCGTGTTTGTCTTTGTGTGGACACAACTGCTATTTGCCTACCTCCCACTTTCTCTCCCGCTCGCTTTCGTCACCTTCCACCAGTCTTGTGAAATTACTGTCCGTTCTCTCATTTTGTGAGCTCAGGTCTCACAGGGATATGATGTTCTGCTCTATTAGAAGAGAAACAATGATGATAATAATAGTGGGTGTGATCAGTGCAAAAGGCCAGCCTCTGGCCTCAGGCATGTAACATCCTCCAAGAAGGGAGAGCACGAAGGGTGAAGACACCCATTTCACACCCTCCAAAGACTCTCACCTTCTTCCACAAAGAGGCTGACCAACTCATACGCACAAACATGTTCTCCTTTGTCTTTATTTCCTGATATGTAACTATTCCTTTGCTGTTCTCACGAGCCTATTTTCAGCAGTTTCCCGTTTCCCATTGTCACACATACATTTCCTCATACAGAAAGTCATCCTTCCTTACGTTGCTGCTTCAGGCTGCTTGTTAGTTACTTAGCTGCACGATGCTTCTTCTATTTTTCATGACTTCTTCACATCATTGCTTTGTTTTATCTTGTCTCCCCCCCCACCACACACACGATTTAAGCAGAATGTTATGTAATGCCAGCTTTATTTTTTAAAAATTAAATTGATTTATCCCTGCTGCATTGTTTTTCTCCTATCTATCTATCTATCTATCTATCTATCTATCTATCTATCTATCTATCTATCTATCTATCTATCTATCTCACAAACAGAAGCACAGTCAAAAAAGTCACAAACCAAAAAACAATGTCTGTCACTGCCCAGGATGGAGTCACATGCTTGGCCATTAATATTAAAGTAAGATCTGGGGAATAAGCGGGAAGGCTGTTAGAGAGAAGTAGTACTATAAAAGACTTGGCTACGCTGTACTGCATTGCATGTCCCTGGCAGCTTGTTTACTGCATTTTTACACCTTCATTGTCTCTCCTGCCCTCCCTCTGAGCGTGTCCTTTCCTCTTAGCTGCTGGTCATAGAGGGTGGTCACAAACAAACCCAAATTAAGGTACAAGCTGCATTAGTGCAGATGTAGTGTGTGTGTGTGTTGTGTATATGATAGAAATAATACTCTGGTGTAAAGAACAGCTGCTGCACATGTGCCTTGCGCACTCCGTTCTGCTTTTGTTCTCTCTCACTCTTCGCTGTATGCCCTCCGCATCCCGCTCGCTCTGTTTCGCTTGTACTCTGCGACATCCAACATATTAATACAAGCGGCGGCGCCAGGGCAGGTTGGTGGCTGTGGGCCGGCGTTGCCACCAGGGAGGAGGTTAAATATCACAGAAGGTCATGAAGAGGAGGGGCTGGGGAGATCAAGGGAAAGCCAAATCAGTGATGAGGAAGAGAGGGAGGGACACCAACCCGTCACTCAAGATCTCTGCTAACAGAAGAAAGCTAAGGAGGAGAAAGCTTAGCTGTGCCTGCATGCTGTTGAACAATTTATAAAGATAAGAAAATAAATAAATAAATTAAAATATCAGATTAGGATTAGGGTTTAATATTTTTTCTTTTTCTTTCCGAATGGTTAGACTGGGCTGGTCATTTTGTAGGTGGAGCAAGTCATATTAAATGTATGATCTAATAAAAGGACAATCCAGCCACCTCACATACAGTACACACTCAAAAAAAAAAAAAACTTCACACGCTCACACATACACACCCACACACACAGACTGCCAATCTGTCTGTTTCATCAGCAAACTCTGCGGGAGGAGTATTAGCTCTAACAATACTGTCTCTCCTGTTTTATGTCGTCAGCCCCTGGAGGGCCGGAGCAGGCTCTACTGTCAAAAAATCAGAGCTCAAGTTCCAGATTGTGATTTATTTCATTAGGCAAATGAGATGTGTGAGCCCTAGAGCACTGCTGACTGAGTCACCACTTTTCACTGTCTTGATTTGCATGCATGCCTGTAAACACACACGCACCACCACACACACAAACACACACATTAAAGACATGTATTTTTCACATGAATATGGCACTGTTAACAGCCCCAAAACATATGTAGCATGTCTGATTCAATCAAGCATCCAAACACTTGAGAGTGATGAGCTGGTAGTGGCAACAGCTGTTGCCATGCCATTCTGCACAAAATGGCCTCAAATCTCCCTTATGATCACGCTACCTGACCACCACAGGGGGAGCTTTTCTCCTCTCCTCTCCTCTCCTCTCCTCTCCTCTCCTCTGTCATACTGAACATTTTTATGTGACATTTTAGGTATATAGCACTAACCATATTTCTAACCTCTTTGCCTGCAGGATCACCCTCACACCCTCAGGGAGGGTGTACGCTGAGGAAGTGCCACCCCACTCACTTGTGCCTGCTGACCGCCTCTAAGCTTTAGCCCGGTCTTTTGCCCTGCACCCATCTCAGCCTCAAACATGGCTCTTGCAGCCTGGATCGTCTTCGTCTGTACTGTGGCTCTCAGCAACATTTCTCCATCCTCGCAGGGTACGTAAATATTCTTTTTATGTTGATTCACCGAGCCAGTTCATAATGTTGCACACAAGCCCCTGTTGGTTTCACTGTTCCCTGTAACTGGCCTGACCGGGTTATTGCAAATGAGGATGTAATATTTATACGTTAGCTATACGTGATGAAGGTTGTAAGTATATTGACTTGCTGACCAGGCTAGAAACACTGCACATGATTAACCCAACTGTCTCTGCAGGAGACAGAGAGAGAGCGAGGGAGCGAGGTGGAAAGTACATGTGTGAATGTCAATAAAATCTTTTGTCATCTCGGTGTTAGGTGGAGCATGGCAAGCGAATAAGGGGGAATCCATGCATGTAATGGTGCCATATGTGTGACCTCCTTGAACGTGCCATGTACCATAAGATATTTAATTTTCTGTTTGTATGTGTGCTAGCTGTTGTAAGCCTGGCAGCAGGTGACCTGGTTGGGCTGAAGTGCTGGAGGGTGTGTGTGCACGTGCTGGAAGATGTGTATGAGGAAAGAAGCAGGGACTGCAGGGAGAGGCAGTAGGTTTTTGGAGGGAAAGGAGGGGCTGTTGAGTGTCCTGCTAGTGGCCTGCCATACAGACAGCAGCACACCATCTGCTGCATGCTTTCAGTCAGCTCTGTGCCAATGAGCCACTGGGTGATAGACAGCTAGGATGAGGAGGAGGAGGAGGAGGAGCATGAGGGAGACATGGCCGCGGCGAGGAGGGGCTAGCAGTGGGAGAAAGCGAAGCGATGAAGGTAACTTTAAAATGTGTTTGCCTGTAGCATTCCCGCAGTGAAAGCCCTGTTTGGCCAGGGGAAATTTTAGTTTGAGTAAGGGTTGTTTTTCTCCATATTAATTTAGCTGCTTTTGTAACATTGGATTTGTGTCGTGTAAACTCTGCTCAACATATTTAACCTCTGGCGTCACATGCTTTGTGTTTGTGTGTGGGTGTGAGTATTTGTATGAAATTAAGCCTCCAACTATCTGTGTGACCTGGCACTTTGGGAGTAATAAAAATTAATTAATTAATAATCAATTGACTCTTATCTATATTTAGCCCCAAAGCACATGCACAGCATTTGGTTTTAATTGAATAAAGACATTTTTTTTTCTTCAAAAATCAGGCACATAGACATGCATATTGACACTTGCTTAAGCACACCCACACTGTTTTGGTGCACAGAATTTTGGCAGTCAAGTGTTGGCTGAAATACATTCTCTCTATTGTAGTGCTTCCAGAAGAGCAGGAGAGGAAGATAAAAGAGAACAAGTGAAGTAGAATTTAAAGGAACGAGACAAGATTTTGATGTGAGAGCTGTAAAGATCCCTCTCCCACTAATCAAAGCTCATTTGGAAACCTGCATGATCATCACACATGGCTTCACAGTCTAATGTGTACTCCTGCTCCTCCTCAGTGTCCCGACTAATCTGCCACACTTTAACCTCACTCTGGTCTTGGCTGCACATTCTACTATTTACCAGTAACACTCACACATTGATTCTCTGGAAGCAGCTCTTTGGTGCAAATGTTCCCAACCAGCATGAGCTTTGTGCACATAATTCTTTCTTGCTCTTTCCCACAAAACTCCCTGACTTGCCCATCTCACATGTTGAATATTTATCCTTTTATCCCTTTTTATCCCTCTGTGTTCAATTCTTAATTTTACTTTGAAATGCAATGGCTGGCAAGAAGTGAAAACGAACTCCATCAATACAAACTCGTACTAACCAAAGAAAATAAAGTCATGAACATGGTGTTTTTTAGAAACGCTGCAACTCCAGACCGGCACGCACGCCCCGACAAACAGAATGTCCTGCTGATTCCACAGAATACTCAAGAATGTACCACCCTTCATACGCAGTGCTGTTGTTCTGAAGGCCCATTAGGCTTGCTTAATGTGGCAGGCATTGCAGGCAGCTGTGCTGTACTTGATGAAGCACTGATCTAGCATTGGTGTGTCCGTGTGTGTTTGTATTTATGTGCACCAGTGGTGGCAGCCAGACCATTACAGGGCTATTTGTAAGTCCTTTCAGTCTGCAGTGTGTGTGCGTGATTTGTGAATTGGTCAGTTTTCAGTATGCTACATATGTGCTTTTACAGTATGTCCGTGAATACACTGTGATGTGTACGTGCATCTGTGTGGGTCTTTGTGTTTACATGAGTGTGCTCACATGTCCAGATGGGTGTGTGTGTGTGTGTGTGAGCATTTGTGTGAGGATGTGTGTGCGACTTGTACTAGGATGACAGTGCCAGCTCTGACTGGTTGAATCTGTTCTCATCTAGCCTGTATTTAAGCCTTTGCTCTCAGATCAGTCGCATGGAAAGGCCCCTGGTCCTTTAGTGCGCACACAGACATTTTTATCTGTCTTCCCCTTCTCTCCCCAGCCTTTTTCTTCCCTGCCTTTTCCCCCGAAATGGTAGCTATTATTTAAGGATCGAGGACTAGCTGTTTTTACACATCTTCCCAACAAAGTGCTTAGTCTCTCGACTGTCCTTGGGTGGTGACAGAATGCCTGAATGGGGACCAGCCTCAGTGTAGTATTTTTCTTTTTATAAAGCAGGGGTGGGAAGCTATTTTTTATGGAGGGCCACATGAAGAATTCACTATGTGCTTGCAAACCAGGTGCTTTTAGATGACTGAGCTGACAGTTATTTTGGGTCTAAGTGTTGCTCAACCCTTGACTTAAAATTCACGATGAAGATCTAAAAAATAGTTGACCTGAAACAATATCTTAAACTATAATTAGATTTTTTCACAGGGAAAGGGAGAAGACTTTAAGTCTTGCAAAACTATAATATTAAGATTGTAATTCTAAAATTGCATCCCGCTCACAAATTTGTAATTATTATTGAGCAATAATATTCTGAAAGGAGGCAATAAAGCAGTGCAGCTAATTCTACTACATGTACTTGTTGTTGTACAATTTGAAAAACAGCATTCCGCTAATATGTTTTTTTATCGCTACAATTTCTTTAGCTGCAGACACATTTGAAGCTAAAATTGAGTAGACACAAGGATAGGCACTTACATTTAAACAATGGCTTTGAGAAGTTTCTTTCATGTAGAACTTATTTGTGTCACCAGCAGTACGTTTTGAACAAAAGCAATCAGCCTATGATGATGATGTTCACTAACAACATACTTTTGTTTCCACACTACAATATTTCCTTGAACGTCTTTATGGTTATGTTTAGGCATTCACAGCACTTTCTGTAACCCATAAAAGTCCAGAGTGATTGAGATTAAATACCATAGGTTTATTATGGGTTTATATGCATTTCAAACCCAGAGACTGTATATAAATATGAACAATGTGTCCCTACTTCCTTGTACTGGCCAAATAGACACTAGTTTTGGGCGGTGCCATCTGGCGAGTTTGGAACCACAATCTGCGCGGTACAGTCCGAGAATGGAGCCATGCAGGGCCACGTTATTGATGACCTGGCCACAGTTCCGCCAGACTCACACCCATTTTCGTTCAATTAATACTCTGCTCTGCTCTGCCTCCACCAGTTACAATGGAATGTTGGACTACACTGTACTTATTTATTTATTTATTCCAACTCTCACGGTCTCACGGACCTCTTCATATGGCATGGCAACTTGTAGTCATCATGATGTCACGTCTATAGCGTCAACTTATCAGAGAAATAGACACTTGAGTATACCTAAGCATTATATTAACTACCTAAAATGACAGAAACCATCCTTGAAAAAAAAAGATTTGACATGTATTTTAGCGTTATAGTTTGGCCCAATTCCCATCCACTAATATGGAGGGGGTGGAGCTTATGACCTATACTGCAGCCAGTCACCAGGGGGAGCTCTATTTTTGAGGAGCTGTTCCGTCGTCCATCTTTATACAGTCTATGCATAAACCTAACCACAGATGGGAGTTTGGATGTAATCTCTGGTCTGCGCTGGGAAAATCCTGTGCTTTGTTTGCAAGCCATCTACCCTGGGCACTACCGTGGCAACTGTGGTGCAGCTTATAAATGTTTCACTTCATTTATTATAAAACAGAACATTGCCTCTGAACATCACCAGGCGGTGATTATATACATTTGTAATCGCACTAAAACTGGAAAAACAGTTTGGCGATATATGGAAATCAGGATCAGTTATGTATGTATTTCACGTCTGTGATGTGTGAGCTCTCTGAGCATTGAATTTAAATAGGAAGCATTTTCAAACGTAGAGTTGCTTTTTCCTGGGATGTAATGGTTCATCTATGGATTGCTATGGCCCATTCTACTTTGACAGAAGTATTAGCTGCAGACACACATATAGGCAGAAGGCTTACACTAGACTTTATTATATACATTTTAAACTACACCGACAAGTTACATTTTCAAGTTTGTAATAGCTCAGACTTTTATAGACTAAGGCCATCAGAGCTGACTGGTTGTGTGTTAGAGGCAAATAATGCTCCTATTTTGTCAGAAAATGACCTTTGAATACGTTTTACCATGGTTTTTCTCTTTCATAAAGCTGAAATCCGCAGGCTTCACTGACACTAATTGCTAATCTAGTGGCTTGTGAATATTGCGCATCGTCTGGATTTCGCAATAAAGAACTCCTGTAAAGTCTTTTTTTTTTCTTCTCCACTCTCTCTCAAAATGGGTTGTGCGTCTTCAAGCTTTTGTTGCTTCCCCGTCTTATTAGCAACAGTCACTGCTTCTCACTTCTCTCACTCCTAACACTCGCCTCTCATTTTCATCCAATCTCTCTGCTTTCTCTTCCCCAACACCTCGGCTACTACTCCCTCTCTCTTCACTGTGATGTCCTTCCGCCCAGCTCCCCCCCTTTATACTGGTGGTCTATCTCTCTTGTGGCTCCTCTTTCTGTTCAATATATGATAGTTTTAGCTCTCCTCCCGTTTCAACCCTCTTCAGCCTATCACTTTTCCCTTCGTTCAATCCTACTCGTGATTTACCCTCATGCCTTCCCCTAACCATTTTCTGTTTTTACCCTCTTTCTGCCATCTGTTAATAGAGCATGTCTCTTGTTGTTGTCATTCCTTTCTCTTCCCTTTTTCTCTCTTTTGCCTCTTTTTGGCTTCCTCTCATCTCTCGTTTGCTACCTCCCGCACCCTCCCTGGTGCTGGAGGTTGCTGTGCTCTTCAAAGCCCTTGGCTGAGAGCAGTAGATCACAGCGAGTCCTGTGTGAGTGAAAGGTTAATGGATGGCCTTTGAACATATATTGGGAGTTGGGGGTGGGTGAGGGAAGGCGGGAGCGGCCCAGGCGGTGTGACGGTGCGTTCTTTCAGACCTCCCTTTGAAGATGATGCATGGCACTCTCATGTGTCCGTGCCTGTGTACAGGGCTGTCCATTTTTGTTTATTCATTAGTTCACAGTGTTTGCGTGTTTGCAGCCATTTTGTTTGTGTGTTTATCTTTGCTTGTAGTTGTGTACGTGCATGGGCAGTTTATGCACATTGATTTGTGTAGCACAAACAAGCTCCTCCATAAAGGACTGGAGACTGGGTTCCTGTTTATGCAAACATGTGGTAGCTGTCTCTTTCCTCTCAGGGGCCTCGGTGTGTAACTTTGAGGTTTCGTAGCCGTGAAGGACTGTATGAGAACTGAGAGTGCTGCTTCGTGCGAGTGTGCAGGTGCATCTGTGTGTGTCTTAAAAGCGTGTCATATGCTTGAGAATGTGTGCATTTGCTCCTCGTGTGGACTGCAGATTGATAATTACCAGCGGCAGCTTACAGCTTGCAGCCAAGGGCAGAGAGAGTATAGAAAGGGGGGGTGGGGGGCGGAGCAGAGCAGAGAGGCCGCTGAAATGGTGAGAGGGAGTAAAGGAAAAGAACGGAATGGGAAGGGAAGAGGGGAAAGCTGAAGGTGAAGGGTTAGGACGACATGGAGAGAATGAGGGGAAGGTGAAAGGGATGAGCAGGGAGGGTAAATGAGAGAGTTTCTGTGTGGTTGAAATTGGATGAGGGATTGAGGGATGGTGCTGAGGTGAAAAAGAAAAAAACACAAAGTGAGGAGGAAGCATATGATACATGTTCATTGCACCACTGCTGAATAAAATGGCACATATAACAGGAATTAAGTTTTTTTATATAGGAAAATCCATTTTTAATTATATATAGGTGTGAAAAATGAAGAATGCTGGAAACTGTAACTACATTTAGTAGAAAACAGATTGATCAGCTCGTACACTAACAATACACTAATGCATGCTGTCCACGTGTCCAAGCTGTCCTAGTGTATAATGAGGTTAATTAAGTGTCTTTACTATCAGGTCTCTGGATGCGACCTGCAACTTTTCCAAATGCACACACACATCTTTCTGACAGCACGCCCCGTCTCCCCCTCTCTCCTCACTCATCCTCTGCCCTCTCCTCCTCTCTTTACCTCTCACTTTTCGTACCTTTTCTCATCACTTTCTTTTCTCTCTCTCGCCACGTCTCTGCTCCATTCTCTCCTCATCCCCATGGCTGTTTCCCTGCAGCACCTGCACTTTTACTCAGCCACAATATTTATATAAATCTAGGTCTGACTCACTGTCTGCTGGCCTACCTCCTATGATATGTGCTGGAAACAGAGAACAGAATAGAGT
Organism: Chelon labrosus; assembly: GCF_963514085.1. Lineage (NCBI taxonomy): Eukaryota > Metazoa > Chordata > Actinopteri > Mugiliformes > Mugilidae > Chelon > Chelon labrosus. The sequence goes on from NC_140354.1 coordinate 1,805,429, forward strand.
TGTCCTGGGCCTCTAGCACTTTTACCTCCTTGGAGAGATACAGGATATTTTACACTGGGTGAGTCTCCTACTTTGTAGGCAGGCTGATTTTTATTTTGGGCTATGCCGTTTCCCCCCGTTGAGGCACTTTTATTGCATAATTAGACGCCAGGGCCAGCAATGAAGTGGTTTGACAGTATGAGCACGTCTCGCCTCCCTTCTCAAGTTTGTGTGTGCTTGTTGCTCAGTGTCTCAGTGTCTTTTTTTTTTAACCACCCGTCTTAATCTCCCTGCTATGCCTGCTAGTTCCCCCCACAGCAAAGTTTGTCAACACACACTGAAGAGTTTTTGAGGTTACGGATGGATGGGGATCAGGGCTTTAGTGGGTCTGCCTGTGAGAATGTGTGTGTGTGTGAGTGCATGTGCGTCATTGCAAATGCATGAGAGTGTGTGTTTCACATTTCCAGTGGGGGCATGTTTAATTCTCTTATGAATGATGTAATGTTACGGGCTGTGCTGTAATTCAGTTCAGTTAGAGGAATGAGCTGTGGAGAATGATTGTCTGTGTTAAGCAGATCCAAATAATAGGAGGTCTTCTTTCCCATAAACTTGTCTCCCTCATTCCTTTATCTCAGTGACCTTGTGCCTCAACAAAGAGTGGCCTTTTGCTCATCTTCTGCCAGCATCTCATTTGATGGGTTCCATGTTTTTTTGATTGTTACCCTGTCCCATTTGCCCTGCCTTTCAATTTCTCCCTGCCTCTGTGTTAGCTTGACTGCGCTCCATCACAGTGGATGTGTGTCATTTTGGCGATGCTTTGTCTTCTGACCTTATAGCAAGGCTGGTGACTCCCCATATAGTCACTCCTCATCTCATCTCCAATGTCTTCTTTGCCTGTAGCAGACAGGCGGAGGAGTCAGAGATGAGATGCCATCCTGGCTCTGAGGCCAGAGTTACCCCATCCCATCCATACACACAGACAAACACACACACACACACACACACACTGTCCCACAAGCTCACGCTGCCCCCACCCCCTGCACCCTCATGTTAGGCCTTTAGGTTTGTCTCAGCATGTCACTTTGTCACAACTCCTCAGCTTGAAGGCTGCCTGGATGTGACAGTTCTGGCCGCATCGTCTGTGGTGACAGGCCACGCTCCAGCAAGTCATTACGCTAACTCGCAGTGCTAAGTGAGTCGCTAAGATGCAGCGCTAAGCTGATAAAGGGCTGTAGAAATTGCTTGGGATGATTCTCTGCCAGAAAGGGATTCCCATCACTGAGACCCTTCAGTTCTGTCCAGTGACTGTAAAAGGACTTGTTCTTACTGACAGAACTAACCTGAAACTCATGAGGGACTATTGAAGTTGAGGTTAAGTTGTATACTTTTAATGTTGCACTGCTCTACCTGTGTCAAGAGCATCATCACTATAAGCTATAATGCCTTAACTTACAGTTCATTTTTAGGAACATCAGCAACATGCTCAGTTATAGGTAATTCTTGTCATAAATGTTCAGTACTATGCTAAAACGTAGTATTAGGAGAATGCTGGAATGGATAGAGGGGTTGATCACTTTTCAGTGCCAGCCAACAAGTCAGCCACACACCTCCACAAGTACAGTCTCCTCTTTTGACTGAATAGCAAAGTCACTGGCTACCTGCAAGGCCGAACCGTTTTACTCAATTGCTACTGAGAAAATACACCACAGAGCTTCTGTGGTAACACAGCCCAAGGTCAAATGGTCTGAGATTTGGAAATCTTGGTGCTCTAAAGGCATAAAAGCTTTAGATAATGTTCTACTGAAGATATATCTCATTCATACTGTGAACTTGAAGTACAGGATCATAAATGCAATATCTCCTGGCCAGTCTTGACAAAAAAATATATTTATATTATAATAAAAATAAAATATTATAAAAATGACTCAACCTATATAAGTAAAAATATTGATACAGGTTGAGTAGTAGGTTACAGTGGCAGCACTGTCTGAGCTTTCATTTTCTCCATCTGTGTGCATTAAAGGAACAACTGATGTGAATAGGGTGTGAAAGAATGAGTGTGCGCAGACCAGTTTGGTTGCTGCAAAATGATGTTCTTGTCTGATGTCTTGTCTGGTCCAAGCATCTATCCACCCCCAGGCTTTAATTACTCTGTGAGGATAATGAGTCAAATCCAATCAGTTTTCTCTCGTACTCGTAATTTGTATGGAGCTTCTATTTTCAAGGCAACTGCTTCAGCATCTTGCACCAGCTGCCCTGCAGTGACACCGGGCTCTTGTCTGTGTGTGTGTGTGTGACCCCAGTTTCCTGCACACTGCCATGCAAATCAGCTTGTATGATGACTGAACTGACTCATATCATTATCAGTATGTGTAAAAATTGATTGCTGTTTCTGTCAGATGACAGATATTAACAGAGTTTTAAATATCATAGGGGATGAGTCATGGTCTCACCGTGGGGGATCACATCTACCTATACATATGGCTGCTGCTGAAAAAGACACTTTGTCATTCAGCTATTATGAATCTGACAGGCAATACTAAATGGCCACGTGTGTTTGTGTGGGTGTCTTTGTCTGTGTCTGTTGGCTAAAGAGACCCTGAAACCTTAATGGATTCCTGCAGAGTGAAGGACAATCGTAGCCCATGGCCAGTCCAAGCTCATCCTCTCCTCATCTCATCTCAGCTCAGCTCAGCTCAGAGCCAGCCACAGCTCCAGCTAGGCCTCAGGCCATCTGGCTGACACGTTACCTCACCCACACACACACACACACTCGCACGCACCCACGCCCACACACACAGACACACACACTATCAAGGAAATTCCGTACTTATTTTTGAATACCTCATTCAAAAACCTCTGCATAAATGGAAGGTGCATCCTTCTGTATGTACACAGTGAAATCCAGAAATCCACCTTAGATGTGTAACATGTCAGAAAAAGTGTGTGAAACATTTTGCCGTGAAATATGATACAATATGGCAGAATTTGCAGTTGGGCCAGAAATAGTCCGGCTATCATTCTTTCTACCACTGTTAAAGTGGCTTGGTTATGGCTGTGCTCAAGTATGACTAAAGATAAATTGTAAATACCTGATAGAGATCATGGAACACATACTGCGTACAACACATACTGCATACCTCCAAACTGGTAGTTTTCACATTTAAATGTACGTCGTTGTTATTCAATAGAGTTTTGGGATTCAGTTAAGTTAATGAGCAACCTCGCATCAAGAGAGCATCAGTGATTACAAGCTGAAATCATTGACATATCCTGTCCATACCAGTAATGAAAAGGCCCATTACTGATAAAAAATGGTGCATAAACAGTATTTGAATAAATGATCAAAAGTAGCTCCAAGGCTGGTGTGGGAATTTGTATGCACTAGTGTTCATGAGTGTGGCATTAGCTGGTTCTGAATATCCAGACACGATGCCATGTAAAGTGTGTGGGTGTGATCAGCTACCTCTGATGGAGACCAACGTTCCTGCTGTGCCAGTCCACAGTGTAAGTGGACTAAGTGTGATCACTCCTGGTGGCCTCCTTCACTTTTACTCTCCTCTTGGCTCATTCTATAGTTGTAATGGCTGGGCAGCTGTTCGCTCTTGTGTATTCACACTACAGGGTAGTTCAGAGAACAAGGCCACACACTGGCATTACGCATTGTAATCCCACTATGACACCAGAATTCTGTGTGCATGTGCATATTCATGTATGTATGTGCATATCCGTCTGCCCACTACCTCTGCATGTGTGCTAATTTGCTTGTGTGGGCTTTTGCATCTGAGTGTGGACTTGTTTGTCTGGCCTTGCCTGCTGTTTGCATCTCTATGTGCTTTAATTAGTATGCGCTTATGCATCTAGGCCTTTGTGATTTGGCTCTGGCACTGCATGCTGGCGAGGCATAAAAGATGTGAAGTCTGTCTATGCTAGTCATTCAGCCTTAATGGCGTTAGTTACACAACTGAACTGAAGTCCCCTCCGTATAAATGGTTGGCATTTAGAAATATGAGCAAGTCTGATGTCAGTGAATCATGTAGTGCAGTGCTGCAGAGCATGTCTGGGATGACTGACATTGACATTGACCCAGATGGACATTCCTTCTGAATGGACAGCGGCTGAAACTTAAGCAGTGCGAGCTCAGTGTCAGGAAGGGAAAACAGCCTCGCTCTGTGGGTTTCAGCACTAACGGTAGTGGGGGAGCGGGGCTGACTCAGGGCCCTTGTCTGCTGCTGAGGCTGTCTGGTAGGGGGAAGTGCTGTGCAGTGAAAGCCTTAGTTTGTAAAGAACTTCTAAATTCTACCCTGTTAAAGTGAGCTAGCACTAGCTCTGTTTCTTTATGGCAGCATGCCGACCGTCTGCCTCATATGTGCTATGTCCTCCTGACTGACATTGCAAAGGAGATCTCAGTCAAAGCCCTCTGGTCCTTCTGGACAGCGACAGCTCCACACCTACCAGTCTCTGATGCAGCTTCAACTCGTGGGATGTTATTTTCCCCAAAGAAGTTTAGTCAGTTCAGGACCACGGACAGCAGCTCTCACAGCCACTGGCATGAGGCTCCCCACAGAGGAATACTTGCTCTCCAACTTCACTTCCACATCACTCACTCTGTTCCTGCTTTTATTCTGTTTCTGTTTCCCTGCCTTCACATGAGCTGTGAAAGAAGGAGGCAGCCATTTTGTTATTTTTGTGTGTGAGGCTGAATGTAAAAAGCAGTTGGAAAGTTATGCAGTTATGGAGAGAGCGGGATAGACAATGAGTGTCTCTCTCAGCACCTCTTTGCAGCCCTCTTTCATGCCACTCAGCCAGGCTTAGCGATTAACCCTGAGTACCCTGCTGTCCCTTCTGACCCCTCTACACACTGAGCCAAAGCATTGCATTGACTTGCCTCTCAGATAGCTGATTACCAGCAGTGGATGTGCAAATGGTGTACATACCAGAGGTGAAAGTGTACACAGATGCTATTTCTCTTTTTTTTTTTTTGCTTGTTCAGCCACTACATCCTCGCTCTCCTCGCTTTTGAATCCAAAGGTTCTGCTCTGATTCTTTGTTGAGGTGGAAGAAACCGAAAGATGCTCGAAGGGACATACAGTTCTTTTTGGCATGTGGATGAGAATGAGAAGATGCCGCCTGGTAGTGTGTAGGAGTTTGTTAACATTTGAAGCTCTCACAGTTTGTCTCACAAGTGCTGCAGTACCTCATTGGAAAAGCTGCTATGGCTGAAAATCCTTCATACTAATATGCGATCTGTGATCTGTGTGGAAACTGTGTGGCCAGCCTGTGCATCCAAAGTACTGAATATATCAAAGTTAATAAAAGACATTATTGTTTTACGTGAGGACAATAAGAACTACCTTCATTCCACCTCCTCTTGCCAAGCATTAAACCTAATATTTACAATAAATTCGATAACAAAGTGCCTCCTTAATGTATAAAGGTTCATTGAATCATCAATAACTTTCTCTCTCCCTCCTTCTAGCTCTGAGCCGGTCAATGATGCCCTTCGGCTTGATGCGTCGAGAGCTGGCGTGTGAAGGCTACCCGATTGAGCTGCGCTGCCCTGGAAGTGACGTCATCATGATCGAGACGGCCAATTACGGCCGCACCGATGACAAGATCTGTGACGCAGACCCCTTTCAGATGGAGAACGTGCAGTGCTACCTGCCTGACGCCTTCAAGATAATGTCACAGAGGTAAATATCGATCTGTTTAGATCTTGTGTGTGTGTTGGAGTCGGCGCCTGTTATTGGCAGAGGAAACAAGATATTATTTCACTGGATAAATCCTCCAGGATTTCCTGCTTCTTCTCTTCTGGGATGTATGGTTTGGGCCCCCATGGGAAAATTGCGCTTTTCACAAAAGCAAATACAACCCGTGCAGAAAACAGATGTTAAAATAGACCCCTTATTTCTAAATAGATGTAATAAATGGTGACAATGTATTAACATTCAAAGGGAGGCTAATTGTTTAATGTCTGTTTGCTGCAGAAAAATCTCCTTGATGTGTAATTTGTCCAGGGGTACCCAAACTTTTGCATTCAGCTTTAGAGTAATCTTGTGGGGATTTCTGAAGTCAGCCTTCTGGTTGTGTGCAGAACGCGACTGAACATTAGTGAGGCGTTTATTCGTATGGCAGCGTACGTGTGTTCGGTTGCATGTTCCGCACGAGCACGAGCGGTAGTATGAGAATGCTAATGCCCGGGACTGTTGTAGGAGTATTCGTGGGACTTCCTACAGCTGCTCTCGTTTTTCGCGCTCAGCATCTGCTTCCTCTGAGCGCAAATCAATGGAAGCCCTCTCCCAGCTATCCATCACACATGTAATGGAGGCGCATGGTGTTAGCTGGGGGAGACAGCGAGGGAGGGGGGGAAGTAGCAGGGGATGCTGGGGAGAATTGTGGGGGTGAAGGAAGAATTGTAGAAACGATGGGATGATAGAGTGAGTGCAGCAGAGATTTGAGATACGAGGGGAAAGAAAGACTGCACGAGGGAGAAATGCTCAAAGCTGGATAGAGGGGGATTATGGTTGAGTACATGCGTTAGTGGATGCGTAGCTTTCCTTCTCGTGTGCGTGTGTGCTGCTTGGGGTGTGCAAACATCAGAAGGCATGCAGTGATGCGGTTTAGATGGAGGTATTATGTGCATGTGAATGTTTTCCCTGCGCATGTGGTGTAGAGTATTTGCCTTAACCCCCCTCGTCCTTCCCTGTTCTCTCACCTCTAATTGCTCCCACTCACAATCCCCCAGGAGAGGGAGGCTCTTACGTCACTCGCCCTCTCCCTGCCTCTTCCCTCCCTCGCTGCTTCCCTCTATCCTTCATCCCACTCCCCACCACCCCATTCTCCCTCCCTCCCTGTTTCCCACCTCCCCTCGGGTGCAGCTGTCACATGATCTAGTCTAGTGTGAAATTACTCCCTTCCCCACCGTTCCCTCCGTCTTTCGGAGCCTGAAGATGTTTTTTCTATAAGCACTCCTCTTTGTCTTTCTTACACTCGTCATTTTTTATAGCTTACTTCCTCTCTTCTTTCTCTTTCTCCCCTCCTCCCCCCATCTTATCCCGCAGGTGTAATAATCGCACACAGTGTGTGGTGGTAGCGGGGTCGGACGTTTTCCCAGATCCCTGCCCAGGGACCTACAAGTACCTGGAGATCCAGTATGAGTGTGTCCCCTACAGTGAGTACTGTCACCCCTTCCCGCCTCCCCTCACCCATTCGCCACCCCCTCCCACCCCCCTCCTCTACCCCCAGCTCAACCTCTTGTCCCCTCTTCAACCCCCCTTCCCCTCCCCGAGTACCCTAAAAAAAAATGGCATTCTTGCACTCACATGTGAACACTTGCTCCCTCTGGATTTTCACTACACAACAAAAACAAAACAGACGGTCATCCTCACCTGCTCCCTCTCTCTCTTCCTCTCTCTTCTTTCTTCTTTCGTACACTGCACATGCACACACCCGCACGGCGCTAAACCTTTTTTCTTCATCAACAGAGCGGCGCACCAGTACCTGAGAGGGACTTTCACATGGGGGAAGGTTCTCCACAAACACGGGGTCCGATAAGCACGTCACACACAGCCACTGCAAACGTGGGGTCAGCCCTTATTGGCAGTCACAGCAGTGTTACACATACCGCCCTGCACTCATGCAGTGATTAACCCAGGGGCAGACTGCTGCCTTTATCTGGTGCCAAACACCTTTGCTGTCCCTCTGATTTCCAATAAAAATTAAAATTGGATGCAGTGAGACTTTGAGGCAGGGGGTGTTGTGTGTACGCCGCAACTCACAATAGGAGCGTTAACACAAACAGCAAAGGGCTTATTTTAGGCCGCATGACTTGGAGCGCGACACATTTTAATGTCCCCATGGTAACGACTGACTTCCTCACTGCACTACTCAAAACTCTGTGGCAGGTGTGACATACGCACATGCCTGCACACACACACACACACACACACACACCTCGCCCCTTTTTTAAAGAGAGGACACACACTTGCTCTCTTTCTCTCTCCCTCTGACTCTTCCTTTTCGAGCAGTCATGTGCACACGAACAAGACACACGCACACACAAACAAGACACACACACACACACACAGAGCCAGAGGAGCAGACACATCCAGGATTATGTGGTGTTGTGTTGATCCTCGCTCATGTGAAACTCTCCACTCAAGTCTCCCCTCCTCCCTCTCATGTATTATTACTCAGCATTGATCGCCTCGCGGTGCAGGAACACCTGGTTGGAGGGGAGGACAAGTGGTGCTCCCCTTCATTGGGTAGAAGCAGACTTGGGGTGCCAGAAAGGGTCAGGTGGCCGGGGCAGGGCTGGGTGGGACGAGGGAGTTGTTACGTTCATCAGGGTTGGGGGTGAGATGATTGTCTCTACTTTTTCCTCAGGTGCAGACGTTGTGGTGAGCCACAGGACTGACACCACACCAAGGCCATAACTTCATTTTCTTTTCCTACAACTCTTCATCTCTCCTCTCTGAGGCTTTCCCTCATGCTCGCCGTGCTTATTATCCCTCGCAGTCAACCTCACATCTTTTCATCTCTTGTAACTCTTTTTTTTTTTTTTCTGTATTCTGCTTTTCTCTCTTTCATTTTGATCTGCACTCCAACTTCTTAAATGCTCATCCATCTTCCTGTTACACATTATTTTTATCCTCTGCCCGTCAACCTGCCACACTATCTCATCATTCTAATCTTTTATATTTCATCTTGTTCTTTTTACAGGTGGGACAAATATTCAAATATGCAACCATCCAGGGACTTCAAATCACCTCTCTCACCTCAGTGTCCTTCCTCTGCTCAGTGCTTTCATGCCCTCGGTTTACCTTGTGAGAAGTAGTCAGGGTGCAGCCACAGTCAAAGATAAAAAGGGTTTCTTGCATTGGGCATTATTCTCTGATATGAATCTGTTCTTCAGAGCCTTCCAAGTGGTGATATGTGTGATTTTTGATTGCCCTCGAGCCTCTGTTCCTCGCTTTCCACTCAAAATGAATGGTGCCCACATTAACCATCTACAGGGGCATTATTAAGTTTTTTAGAACTCAGATAGTCCTGCAGTTTATATTCTGTGTCGTACAGAGGGTCAAAATAGCATTGCTTAGTTGTGCATGCTCTCTTTTCCTCATGCATTCTAACCTTTTTCCTTCTGACTGCACAATGGAGCTTGTTCTCATTCTGCAAGGCAATCAAAGGGACGATTAAATAGCTGCTGACTTGCATTTTTCCTGCCCGTGTTTGGAAAAAAACTTTGTTGATTGCGTCTGAAGTATGGTGCAGCTTAGAAAATTGGAAGCTGATCCCTCTCTGATGAAAAGTCCCGCTTGTCTGAGGTGACTAAGAAGGACCAATTACCCCTGTCCTCTGTCACACTCCACCACTAGAGGAACGCGAGCATACTATACTCACTCACACACCATGGGAAAATTAGAAAAAAAGACTGCGTACGTGGGTATGCACATAACTGTCTCAACACTGCAGTCTGAACTATGTATTTGTGCTGAAAAACAAAACACAAAATGACACATTCAGACTCGGAGCTGGAATTGCTCATCCCAAAACCTAGTCACCATCGCGCCACACGCCGCTCAACTCGGCCAGTTTTAATTACCAGGAGAGGGGGCGCGTCGCTCTCTTCAGTTCTGCCTCAGTAGAGATTTGTCAAGATTAATTGAATTTGCTGCTGCTAATCGCTCTGTTAATGCCCCATCGTTCACGTCTGGCTGGGAATGCTGGGCACTCTGGTAGCATCCAAGGCTGACGCATGTCTTTCGTTGGTTGCCTCTGCAAAAAGGTGAACAATTGAGAGATGATATGTAAAGGTCTGTGTAGCAGATGAGATGGTGTGCAGCCATGTTGACGGCTGCGTGGGACGTACGCCTCTGACAAGGTCCTCTATGTGAGTGGCACCTGTGTCACACAGGCGCCACGTTGCCAGTCACCTGAAACAGCAAGGTGACAAGCTGACGTGCACACACCTCTGCCAGCTGAGCTCAGACAAGGGTCCGGAACATGTGTTTGTGTTGCTGCGTGTGGGATTGCCTTCACAAAATACAACATCCGCCAACAAGTCCAATCATATCTCATCGAGCCAAAAAGCCCTGCAAGGCCTCCCTGCCACGTAGCATTGTTTTTTTGTCATCCGAAACAGAGCAAGGCAAAATGGCTCAACTGAACTCTCATTTCACACTGTCACAGCCGGCTGTATCCTGCTGGATTCCATTAAGACATCACAGATACGTGGATACAGATGCACCGTGTGTTTACTGCAGTGAGAACCCTACTCTGCAGTGTTAACACAGATGTATGCCGAGTCAAAGTAAATCCACCCCAGAAGAGAACTCTGCCTGTATCCCCTCCTCCTCCTGGAGACCGTGCTACATCATTATTGATTCCTCATGCTATCCAGTGGTACCATCCATGCTAGCCATGCCAGAGCCATTACACCTAGTGTTGTGCCTCTGCTGTTTCATCAGCTGTAATTTATCTTGTTAATCTGCACCGTGCAGGTAGCTGTACAGGCTGTGCAGTAGATGCTGTGGGGTTTCTTACCTTTACTCCATATCCTGCATTTTTCTGTCCGTTCAATTTTGTTACGCCGCCACTGTTTTACTTTATAAAATTGATTCATCACCACAAATGTATTCAGCCCAGCCTATTCATTATGAGACACTGCTTTTTGGACACAGAGCCGCTGGAAATCATAGTTGACTTGTCGAGAAGAGTTTGTCAGTAGAAGGAATAATGGTATTGTAATATGACAAGTTTTCAGGGGAGGAAAGAAAACACTTTGATGTGGCTGAAAATGAAATTCTATTAATATGTATAGGGGCACTATTAGACATGGGGCTCATAAATGCTTGGTGAATGAGAAGCAGGAGGCTTTGCTCAGGCCAAAGGGATGACTCTTTACTGCGAAAAATGTAACGTGCGCCAAGGTGAAAACAGAGACGCGAGGGGGCAGAAGAAGCGGGACAGGACGCACAGTCTGTCAGCACTGTAAAACAAACAGTGGAGGCTAAGCTGAACTGCAACCCTGCAACAATAAGTGTGTGTATTTTCAGAGTGTGTGTTTCTAGCTGTACTCATTAGTGTGGGAGTAATTGATAGGGTTGTAGAGAGCACTGAGCAGAGTGATTAAGGGAAGAGAGGGCAGTGGCTTATTTCTCAAAAGAGCCCTGAAAGAGAAATGTTGAATGAATCAAACAAACAACCGAGGTGGCCTTAAACTAACCTCCGGCTCACTGCGAGGACAGTTTGATGAGTTTCTGTCTCTTCTTCCCGTGTTTGAGTGTGCGTGTCTTTAGGAATCTCTGATGATCCTGTGTGTGTGTCTGTGCTTTGTGTCTTCTTTTTTTCAGGACAACCAAGAATAGAAGAAAGGAGTCAGCACAAGTCTTCCATCTTATTTTTATTCCTTCTTTCTGCAGCCCTGAAGAATGTGAATATCTCTTCCTGTCTCTCTTTCTACATGCCACTGCCGTGCATCACACATCTCTGCCTGTTTAGAAAAACACACCGAGTGATCCATTTATAGCACTGCATTTAGCACACCCTTTTTAAGGTCTCAAACCTCACATGTGCAAGAAGTGGAGATCATCTGCGCCCAGCGGCCTCCTCAAACACATGGAAAGACTCCGAATGCTTGATCTTTTTCTAAAGTCTGGTCTCCCCTACGCACCCCCAGCCGCTCCTCTTCTATCTTTAGAGCTAATGGTTGCATTCACAGTTGGTGGCAGGGGTACATTGCTTGTTTGAAACTGCCCCAGCTTTGCAAGACTCACACTCATTACTTTGCCATGTTTACCCCTCTAGGCTGAAATGGCTTCTATTCCCCAGGTGTTCATGGAGGGTGTTTGTCCAGTTTGATCTTGGCACGAGATGATAAATGATCAGTGTGGTTGCTGATGCTGCCTCTGCCAAGGTGCAAGGCCATCACCCACACAGCTCAGGCTATTGTTGCTAACGGCCCCTTTTTCTTTTAGTTTCCCTTGGTATTTGTCTCTCTATCTCTATCTCTCGCACTCACCTCACTCTGTCTTTCCTGACGGTCAACCTTGTGAGGTGTCATGACAGTTTCACAGGACTGCCCAGATACATCAGACGTCCTACAACACATACACGACAATCACCAGCCATGTGCATTCTGACACGTCTCTTCCTGAGAGCCATGAGGATTAACTAGGCCAGCCCTGGCGTTGTTACGTGAAAGGCGGAGCTGAGATGCTTCCTTGCCCCTCCTCCAGTCTCCAGCTGCTTTCGGACCCCCCCAGACGCTGCGACATCCCAGTTCCAAACAGCAGAATGGATGCTGAGGGAACCACGCCTTACCTGCTCGTGTCAGCCGAGGCCTCAGTGTGACTCAACACACCAACCTATTGATTTGTGTGTGATGAGCCTGCTGTAGACATTTCTCTCATCTTTCTTTTGTCTCGACCCTCTTTTTTTTTCTTCTCCCCTCCCCCCGACTGTGCTTCTTGTTTTCTCTCTGTGTTTGAGAGGCGTTCCACTCTGTCAAGCCCTCCCTTTCCCCTGTTGTTTGTTCTCTTTTTCTTTGATGAGCCAGTCTCGGCCAGGCGGGCCAGCAGCTCCCCATTGATTGGATGGTCGATGGGTTGAGTGTTTTTGCTGGCTTCTATAGCAGGCATCCTGACTCTGTAAATTGAGCAAAGCCAAAAGCACCGCTTTCTTTAGATCAAGGGACCGCTCTAATGTCAACACTGACTTTGCTAGGGAAGAGGGGATGCAAGACAAATTCCGTGATCTCTCCGAAGACAACTGGTCACATTCAAGGACATATTCATCACCACCATCGTCACCATTTACCATTCCTACATGACTCCATCTACCTTTCCCACTCTTTGTTTACTTCCACAGATGAGAAGAAAACTACAGCACAGAGATGTTCCTCCTCAGTTCTTCTCCCCCCCAGGTTCCTGGAGCTGCACCTCGGGCATCAGGGCAAATGGGGCATGGAGAGGGAGGGATGTTGCAATAAGATGGGTGGAGGTGGGGTCGAGATTGTGTGGTTGGGGATGGATTGTGTTGTTGGGGGATTATTGATAAATCTGAAATGAAATGGAAATAGATTTAAACCCAGGTCAGACCATTTTCCCCTTCTCATTTTCCATTTGAGCCATCGTTTTTCTGAGTAGCCAACCATAACACAGGCAGTTAACTTGCTTTTTTTTTAAAAAAGAGAGAGAGAGAGAAAAGACAGCGTTTTATTTAATCTCAATTTTCTCTTTTTTCCTGCACCTGTTTTTCTTTCATTCTCTTTGCTTTCCCTCTCTCTCATTCTTACTGTCTTTCTCTTTTATCTTTCTATCTCCTTCTTTCTCCTTTTTCCGATGCTTGAATAGAAGTGGATCAAAAAGGTAAAGACCACAATGAACATAACAACCACAGCTCGCCCCTTCCTCCCTCCTCCTCCTCCTCCCTCGTTTACCTTCCTCCCCCCATATTCCCTCCTAACCCAGCACCTTGTGTAGTGGTCATGTTCAATGTTGATATCCCTCCCTTTCCTTTCTCAATCTCTAATCGCCTCCTCTTCTCTTTCTATCTCTCTTTTGACTTGTAACCAAAACTCTAAAATCCTTCTAGATTTCCTCCTTGGTTCTGATGACATCAGCTTGACCTGCACGCAAGCACGCACACTCACTCACACACACACATGCATACATTTGCACAGAAATACGAAAAAGCATCATTGAAACTCAGTCTAGTATCTTTGAAAGATTAATTAACCTTATTCTTCTTGTACAAATTAGCACAACATACGTTTGTAACATTTGGTGGAAGGCAAATCTCCCCTCTTTCTTCCATCCCTTTTTCATCCACATGTCTCACACACTTGACAATGGACGTAGCTCATCATTCAGAAATGTGTCAAAAAATGTAACATTTCTCTCGTGTTCCGCTCATTTCACTTCTGCAACTGATCTGTCCCTACAGATCTGAGAAAAAACTATTTCCCAGCGCACTTTACATCATTCATCTACTCCTTTTTTCTCCATGCCGTATGCTGTGTATGTCACGTTTTGTTTTTAGTTTCTCAGGACAAATTCGAAGTTAGTCGTTTCTGTAATCCCAAAGCGAAAACATTGTGTTAAGATAAGTGTGACATTGTTACAGTATCCAATTTCCAGGTTCTCCAGTGTCCTTCTCTCATCCTGTCTTTATTCATTTTTTAATTAATCACACTTCCAATTAACTCTGCCTCTTCCACTATCCCCTTACACCTCTGTTGTGTTCCTCATTCTCTCTTTCTCCTGTTCTCTTTCTCTTACCTTCCTCTGATTGGTTTATCTCTCAGATCACATCTAGCCTTCATATGCAGCCGCAGGCTCTTTTGAGCATCTCTTACACTTCTCCTGCTCTTCCTCTCTTTTCCCTCTCTACCTCTTTGTAACGTTTGTCACTGCCACCTGTTTTCTTTCCTGTACGTAACCCCCTCATACCTGTCCACATCGGTATGTCCCTTTTAGTTTCTTAAGGGAGGGGAGGGGATGGAGGAGGGAGGTGTATCCCTGTAGGGAGCGCTTCAGCTCCTTGTAATGGCTCCTCGGATGTAGCAGCGCCTTGCCACAAGCACTCCTAAAGAGCCACAATCAGCATGGCCAAGCTCAATCACAAGCTTCTTTAAGAGCAAAGAGAGACCGGACTCGTATCAGAGGTCCGGACGGGAGTAGTGCCCATTATTTCCAGCTTTCCAGTGAGCCCTAACTCCCCTCTCAGGTCCCTACCCTCCTCAACTCTCTCTGAATCCCCCTGCTCACATCTGTCTCAGCCTCAGCCATGTTCCCGCTGGCACCATGGCTGGATCCATATGTTGGAGGAATTAACTCCTATAGAGGTTGCCATTAACTGGTTTATGGTCCCCTTTGTCTGTCGCTGTGTCCGTGGCTTTTCATTAACATGGATCATTGTCTCACATTTTTCTCCCACCACAAGCAGCCATTTTAGCTCACTCTCCCTGCTTGCGGTGGAATAGAAAGCTACAACACCCTGCTCCTCCTCCTGCTTCCACCTCACCCAGCTGATTATTTTTATTTACTACTGTTCCTCCCACTAACACTAAAATGGATATCCCTTTCCTCTGTCTGCACTCCTGCCCGTGTCCACCTTAATCCATTCCTCCGTTGCTGCTAAACACACTTCCTTTCTCTGTTTATGGCAGAATTAATATTCCAGACTTGTGTTTTGACCGTGTCTGTCAAATTAATCTTCACTGATTGATCAGCTAATTGACAGATTGAGTTCAGGATGACGTGCAGAACGTGGTGATGATGTCACTGTTCGATGAATGTCCAGCAGTCTGTCAACCTACCTACTGTCAGGCTATTTTGAGACTATGTCAGCATCAGCATTAGCATTAGCCACAGCACCCATACCTTTGTTCCTCCTTTTCCGTCTTCTCACTTTTGTTTGCTGACAGTCTAGCAGGGTAACGGCACACATCCTTACAATATTTCCTTCATCACTGATGACAGGAACAGACAAATGTATTCTTACCTCCAGTTTGTTTGCTTCTGTAGGAAAAGAGGCAAGAAAAGGAAGCAGTGTTAGACTACTGTGCACAATCCCAGTGTTACCATGGAGGATGGAATCGGGGTGCACACAAGGACAGAACTAGCCTGTCACTTACACAAACAGCCTTCTGCATGTGACTTGGAAAAGTGAGAAGTAATGAGTTAAAAAAAAAAAAAAAAAAAAGCACTGCATTGTGTGACAGGAAAATACAAAGAATGGCTGTGAATTGATAAAGAGAGGAAAAGCAGTTGCTATAGAGACGATGAGTCAGGCAGCATCCCCTCATTAGGAATGACCCACCACACACAAGCACTGTCATGTGACCAAGGCGGCGCAGACACCCTTTTCGGTGGCAGGGGGAGATAGGGAAGAGTGTGAGGGTTGACTGTACATGCAGAAGTCATTGCTTTGTAAGTGGAGTGAGGTAAGTGAACGATTCAGGTGGTCATGAATACAAGGAATGGTGGCTGGTTTCCTGACCGTTACGAAGAGACTGTAGCTCTCGGAGACCTGATTCAAAGCAGATGGGAGGAGGGGGACATTTAGGGCGGTGGCAGGCTCAGATAATGTTACAGCCATGCAGGCTTGTTGTTACCCTAGCTCTCCAGGCTCAGTCAGCCAGTATAGGGTATGTCCCTCTGTCGTCTACTGTATCTGCAGACTTTGCTACAGTGTCCGATCAACTTTCCTGTCACTCAGTGTCAGCCTCACACTGAGGCAGATAAGACTTTGCTTTTAACGGATGCTATCTTTTGCTGTAGCCCGCTTTTGGTCTCAGTGAAGGGTATTCTCTGGGGTGAATGTTTGGGTTGATAAAGGTGCCAGTTTGACACCTGCCTCTTCCAATGTCTGGACAGTGTGTACTTGCATGCATTGTCTGAGAGTGTGTGTGTCCTGAGGGCAGTGTTGTAATGTGTTTTTACTCCCAAGACCTGACCCCCTTGTAGTCTAAAAGGAAGCGGAAACACATTGGGAGCCCCTCCCTTCTCCTCCCCTATGTCTTTCTTCTTCTTTCTGTCAGTATTTGTCACTCCTCAGCAAATTAACTCACTCCTAATTTTCATTTCACAGGAAATAACCTATTTACTCTCTCTTACTCCACTCCTCTCTCTCTTCTTGTTTGCACACACAGAACACGCTCATATCCTTCTTCATGCTTTATTCCCTCTTTCTGCTTCTTTCTCTCCCTGAACTGCACACATGCATGCACACACACACATACACACACACACACCGAGATGTACAGTAAAAGACACCTACACACACTAATGGGAGAATGAAACTCACTGCAAACATGCTAACCCTTAAAGCCCACTAACTGTCCAACATGAATGTGGGGTACCATGGCATGCTCTTTTGTGCCCCCTGCTGCCTATTTGCTGCACCTGCCAGTAACAGGTGGGGGATTCAATTAGAGCAGCATGCTCACAGCAGTCAGTCCTGTGAGCGCTCCATGGCTGTGGACTGGAATGGGCAAAGGCTTGGGCCAAGAGAGCCCTCAGATCCCTGTAGGTAAAAACAACAACAACAACAAAAAGCCCACACAAACGCCACAAGCACGCCACTTAAGAAACAGCTGCCAACCATTGGAAGGGGGTGGTTAGATCATCAAAGTCCAACATTAACCATCACGCTGTCACATCAAACATGAAAACAGCATGAATTTCAGAAGACAACCAATGAAAAAGTCTAAATTTAGCCCAAAGCTGTCAGCGTTCGTTTTTAATTGTGTTACCAGTCGATCACAAATGAGCACAGGACGCTAATGGGAGATATTTACTGTCATTTTCGGGAAAGTTGTGGAGCTTTCATCACTTTATACTGCTGTCTCATATTGACAAGCAGCAGCTGACCTGAGCCTGGAAAAGGGATTATGGAGATAAATAGTCAATTATTACTGGAGTATTTCCCAGTACGTGTGGCAGTAATTGGCATGCTAGAGTATGATAGCCACAGCCTGGGTTTTAATCCCTGATAAGGTAAGCTTCATTAGCCATCTGGCTAGTTTATACAGTAAAGAAGTGTCGTGGCTCTGTTGCCTGGTGATTTCACTGGGATGATCGTGACTCCAAGATTTCCACCGGCACCCAAGCAGGAATTAATCCATTAATCTATCTGTCTCACGTAATCCCAGATGGCTGTGCTGCAGCTAACGTGCTCTAGCCAGACTAGAATAATGCCTAGTCTCAAGACTTATGCCTAATGCTTAATGCCTAATTCCTAATACCTTATTCATACAGTGGTCATAATAGCCTCTTATACTATAGACTCCCGGTTCTGGTTGCTCTGGCTTCCCACTGCTACAATCACCTTACAGTTAGAAGAAGGGAGAGGGAGGACGAGTAAAAGAGAGTCAGAAAGAGCTGGTAAACAGGAAAGCAGATAGGAAGGTTGCAGAGCACAGGTCGGAGTTAATGAAGCCCCCCAGGCAGGGTTTGCAGGGTGTGAAGTGAGGCCACTGTTTCTGTTTGGCTTCTGAGTGTTTGACAGAGAGTGTGTACATGTGTGCCTCATGGCCTATATATACAGCCCAGAGACTGCTGATGAGCCGCTTTGACACCAGGCCCACCCAGTGACCAGTTCATTAGAATAAACTCACACAAACTGATCGTATTAGAGAGGAAGGAAGAGAGAGGAACGTGGAGAAAGAAGGCAGATGATGGCTGTTTGTCCGGTAGTCTCAGCTTCACCGCTGTGTTATTTGGGGTTAGAGTCCAAAAGCATGCAGACTTCAGCCTATTTAAAACGTGGCTGGAAGGTTTGGCGCAATAATGAGCAGAATCACAAAGTATTTTTGGCAAGAAACTGGAGTGGGCCCAATTTATTGAGAGTACAGTACATTGCATTGCAGACAACAACAACAATTTTAGAAAAAGATTGTTGTTCTCTGTCCCTTACCTCTTTCTTATCACCTGTAATGACTTATCATCTTCCACTAAAGCTTCAGCCCTAAACTTTTATTATTATCCTATCTTAAATTCCAACTTCTATTTGGACTTTAGTTTTTTTTTTTTTTAATGTAGGATTGAACTGTTACTGGGTAAATGACCATGGGTAGTTTCATAGAGGCATTACACATTTACTGTGCCTTCTGTTGGAGCTACCGTAACATGTATACCCTATGCTGTACTTCTAAACAGAGATGGATGCTTGCGTGTCTAGTAGGCCATACATTCTGTGACAGGCTTGCATGTTAGTTTTGCTTGTCCTTTAGTCTACCTTGAGGCTGAGTGTCCCTTTATGGGTCACCTACATCAAGAGCCTTTCTGTGTGCTTTTTATTTCCCAGTTTACAGTACTATTGTACTTTTGAGGAAGCGTCCTACATATAGTGGTGTTTTTTAACCACTCCAGTTTTCTGCTTCCGTAATAATTCAAGATTTCCAGACTTTTTTTTTATATTTTGGAGCACGGGCCAAGATGATTTAACCATTGCTCTGAGCCTTGAGCATCATTTTGCATATTTCAGTCACCCACATTCATATTTGCAAAAGCAAACACCTCAGGCATCGGTACTTTGGAGCAAACAATTTGGTTCGACAATGGAGCATGACAAGCCTCCTTGTGAAGAGTTTGGATGCAGTGTTTGTTTATGCCTGACTTTGATTAGATTCTTGTTTGGCTGCCAGTGCCAATCCCCTTTGGACCCCTCAGACAGAACAGGTTAATTCCTAAGTGGCCCTGCACCACAGATCACCAGCACTATTAACAACAGAAAGCAAATAGATGAAGCTGGGTTTCCTGAAGCCTGAAGTAACTCCTCCATCTCTCTATTGTTATTGTCCTCCTGCACCAGACTCCATGCAATATTCAAGACGGTTTAAGCCTCGACTGATCCATCACTTTAACAGTCACTGTGTGATGGCGTGCGTGTCGGTATCTTGTGGTACGTGGCGTGAACAGCAACAGTCTGTCTGTCTGTGCATATGTGTGTGCAGATTTCCCTGCAGTGTTCAGTTAGTTCAGAGACGCATTCAGTCATGAGGTGACCATCAGGTTCTGTTGCAACCCCAAGCCAAAGCGGTATATAAATAAACTGGCAGAGGAATATGTGGGGACTCCTCAGCTGTTTAATCTGCGGTGAATCCAACTCTCCTACTTTCTGGTCTTTGCTCTCTCTCTCTCTCTGGCTCCCTGTCGTTGGGACTTCAGTGATGTCAGAGTGGCGAGGATGCCAGGAGCTTTCCTCATAGATCACCTGACATGCCCGTTGGTCCCAGGGCCCTCTTTGTCAGGCACGGACACACAGCATCAGCAGGCCAATTTACACCAGTCCCCGGTGGCTGACCTGCACCTGCCTAAAGCAGACATCCTCTGTGTATGTGTGTGTACTGGTTTGTTGTGTGGATTGTGTGTATTCCCACTTGTTTTTGTGTGTGCATCCATATTGGTTTAGAATAGGAACAGCTGCTTGTGTCCGTATAACTGTGTACGGTGGGTTTGTGGTTGTGTGAGTTGCAGAAGAAGGGGAGGCCTAGCCAACCTCACATCCTTACCCCAGGATGCTTTTGTGTCTGAGGCATTACTCTTGACTGAGAGCCAAATCTGAGTCCTAATAAAACAAGCTCCACAATTACTGTTTTACCACCCAGTGGCAGAGCAAAGAGGCAGGGCCCTTTGAAATAGAAAATGCACAATCAAATAAAAAGTAGGCCAAGATAAATTAGATTAAAGGCTACATCTAAGCCGCGGCAGCAGCCAGAAATCTCCCATTTATCATATCCAAACATTTTCCGACCACAATGCTGAAATTCTACAAACGAGCTTTTAAATGTTCCTTCGTTTTAAATCTGATAATGTACCTCGCCTTACTCCCCTTCCCCTTCTCTCCCTTTCTCCTCCTGTTCTGTCTCCTTTTCAATTCTCAACTTACTCATATCTACTCACATCTTTATACCATCCTCTCCACGTCTCTTTCTCTTTCTCTATTAAGGTCTTTGCCCTTTTCCCATTTCCTCTCTTCCTCCCCTGCCATGTCCATGATATCTTTCGTTTCTGCTGTTCTTTGTTTTCATTTTGTGCCTCTGCCTTTTTTTCCCCCCTCTTCTCTGCTTCGACGCCCCTCTTCCGCTCCAGTATTTGTGTGTCCGGGGACACTGCTGCGGGTGCAAGTGCCCAGCTCTCAGCAGGAGGCAGAGCACCAAGCAGGGGCGTGGTGTAAGGACCCACTGCAGTCAGGGGACCGTCTGTACGTCATGCCCTGGACCCCCTATCGAACCGACATGCTGTATGAGTACGCCTCCTGGGAAGACTTCAAACAGAGCCGGGCCACCACCACCTACAAGTGAGCCTCCCACCACCCTGGATGATCAAATGGCATTTGCTGCTGTATTGATTTATTGGCATGTGATGTGGATATGGACAGTGCTAGCAGAATGGTCCTACTGTGGTGTCTACATGCTCACCATGAGGCCTTCTTGTGGGATTGTGCCATGTGGAGTAGATTAACTGATTTGTTGGTCTCCACCATTCATGAGATTCTCTCTCTACAGGTTGCCAAACCGAGTTGATGGCACGGGGTTCGTTGTGTACGACGGTGCAGTGTTTTACAACAAGGAACGCACACGAAACATAGTCAAGTATGATCTGCGTACACGCATCAAAAGCGGAGAAGCCATCGTCACGAACGCCAACTATCACGACACTTCGCCCTACCGCTGGGGAGGGAAGTCAGACATTGACCTGGCTGTGGATGAGAACGGCCTCTGGGTCATTTATGCCACTGAATCCAACAACGGACGACTGGTGGTCAGCCAGGTGGGTGAGCAGTGGTGCACAGAAGGGGATGAGATGTGGATTATAAATGCAGGAGTGGATTATGTCAAAATCTCATCTGACTAGTCAGGCAAAAGGTCATATGGCACACGTAAATTACTTACTGCTGAGATTACACTGGTGCACTTACAGATTAGATCAGGAGATGTTTGTGGCCAAGAAAAAGAGTCACATAAACATCATCTGCGAGAGGTTATGCCAAATTTTATATCCCATCATATCCAAAAAACTAATCTTCTCTTGTAGGGTAAATATTTCATTTGTTTTGTAGGTGCACCTCCACAAGTTTGTTTCTGACTTCACTTACCATACTATGTATTGATGAAAAACGTTTTACAACAATATATAGCACATAAGCATATGAGCAAATTACTCTGGCCTTCTCACTCAGCAATCTCAAAATGTGACCCCACACTTTGAATTTAAGATTTCTGCATTTTACATTTGGTCTTTGTTTTTTATTGTTTAGCATTTGAGCTGCTATATTACCGTAGACTTCCACTGAGTTACGCTTTTAAAAAAGATAAGGAGTTTTAAAAAAGATATGAAAATTCAGTAAATCGTATTATGACTGATCTGTTAAGTCTTGGGCATGGTAAGCAGTTCCTCTTTGTCCACAGGTGAACCCTTACACCTTGCGATTTGAAGGCACCTGGGAGACAAGCTTCGACAAGAGGATGGCATCCAACGCCTTCATGGCTTGCGGCGTGCTTTACGCGGTGCGGTCGGTCTACCAGGACGATGACAGCGAAGCAGGCGGCGACCTGGTGATGTACGCGTACAATACCAACCATGCGCGCGAGGAGCCTGTCAGCATCGCTTTTCCCAATCCCTACCAGTATATTTCCTCTGTGGACTACAATCCTCGAGACAACCAGCTTTATGTCTGGAACAACTACAACGTGCTGCGCTACCCGCTGGAGTTTGGACCACCAGACCCCACCACTGGTGAGGAGTGTTTCCACCAAAAGCGCACATAAACAAAGCACGTGTACTTGCCTCTATGTTTGTGGTATTCTCATTTTTTCATCTTCTTCTAGTTTTGATCATGATCATAGTCATAAACTGATGGAAATGTAAGCAACAGAATGCTAGAAAAAGTTTCTTTTTTCCCCAATTTCACTTCATGAATTTGTTGCTCGAGTTCAAGTTGGAATAACCAGACATTCTGTAATATTGATTCCACCCAACAAGAAAGTTACAATTACCACTGGGCATGATGATGCTCTAGCTGTTCTAGCAGTTTATTCAGACAAGCTGAAATAATGAAGGAGAGTGTTGTGTTTGGCCAGTGGGACTGTTTATTTGATTTAAAACATAAAAAAAATGAAGTTAACACTTTCAACTTCTGCTATCTACCACAGATATGAAATTGTTACATTTCTATCCTCAGCCAGAGTTACAGTAAAGAGTAGACGCGCAGGTATGGCCGCTGTGGCACTTCACATCAACTTCAATGTGTCACGGATAATGAGAAAGTCATTCTGAAATGATAAGGAGGAGGATGAAATGGGAATGCCACACTGCATTCTGGCAGTCCCATCAATATGAGAGGAGTGTTGGGTTGTACTGTATATCAGAGTCACATAAAGGCCCGTATGAAGTCCGGATTAGGCCCAGAGAGAGACGAGGCAGAGACAGGCGGGCAGCAGCACTCACAAAGCTGTGCGTTTGATCAGTTAGGATACTGTAGTTGTGATGTGTCGCTTTTATCTTTGCATTAGTTGGACTGTTAGTGATGGCGACTTCTCTGATACATTTGATAAATAATTTACTTCTCCCTGACTTGTGATGGTACTTTCTCGCCACCTCCTCCTCTGTGTCTCCTCCTCTCCCTGAAGAGCACGCTTTGAGCGCCTCCAAAAAGTATTTGTCACCCCAATTATTGTTAGGCTAACTTTTGAACTCAGCTTCTGAGAGACGTCTTATATTCCCATCCATGTGTCCATTCTCTTGATCTCTGTTTTAGCTGTCGGGTTTTGCGGTTCGCTAACAAATGCCTTACATCTTTTAAGTCTCCAGCTCACCCTTCTTCCTCTTCGTCTCTCTGAATTTCTCTCCGGTTATCTCAGGTCCTCTGACTACCACCCAAGTGACCACCACTCTTGCGGCAAGACCATTTACTTCCAGCGCCAGCCCTTCCACAGCTCGCCCTCTGGCCCCGACATCTCGTCCAATCGGGTCTATCAACAAGCATCCCGATCTCCGACCAATCACCGCCACTGTCCCTGTCACCCGCCGGCCGCCACGCCCTCCTCAAGGCCCGGAGCCGCATGTCTGTGAGGCCAAACTGGTGCGCGGTGTCCAGTGGCCAACCACACAGCGAGGAGAGACAGTAGACCGGCCGTGTCCCAAAGGGTCTCTAGGTAATTACATTTGCATTCATAAACATTAATTGTAGCTGCTCCATGGATGTAGTGTTTGCAGCATATACTGTGCATCGGTGCATGTGCTCAAGTGATCAGCATGTTTGTGCTCTGACACTTGTTTTTTTCCGCTGTTGTCTTCGTCTGTCCCTGAGTTGGTCCCACCAGTAAGCACAGTCCCTGAGGACTCGCAGATGAAAGCCAGTCCTCCACAAATGAAAGGCTCATCTTCCATAGAAACAGCGCTGATTGAAAGTAGTGAATAATAAGGAGTGAAATGAAAGGCCAGACAACACAGGCGTCACCTCCCTTCATGTTAGCTACTATACCCGTAAACATCCAGCCTTCAAAAAACTCTCTTTAGTCACAGAAAAAAATGCCTCTCCCTCCATCTTCCTCAGTGCCTTTCGTTGATTCTTTATGTTCTCTCCGTGTTAAATTAGCAGCTGGCTTAATTACCTCATCTTGGCAGAGCTCTCAAAACCTAATCTGTGTTCGATGGAGGAGAGTACAGAGAAACGTGAGAGAAAGGAAAGAAAAATCAGCGGGCGAGAGAAAAAGGGGGATATGAAATGCAACGCCACATCTGCTCTGATCTTATGAAGCATTGCTGCATTGTCTCTGTCGTCAGTGCTCTCCCAATCTGCTCTCTCTCTCTCTCTTTCTCTCTCTCTGTCTCTTTCTCTGCCTTGTTTTTGCGGCTTGATGTTGGTTGTTTGTGTTAGCAGCAGCAGATAGGCGTGTTCATTGGTTTCATCCTAGCATGGTGTCCTTTATCTGAACCCTCGTAACTAAACAGAAAAACCTAGCTGGGAATGAGGTTTGGTGGAAGGTGCTTCCCTCCAGGTCTTTTTACTCGACAGTGAGGAATCATACTTGACGTCTTTGGTGTGTGACTGTGTGCACTGAGTAAATGTTATGTGGTATGTGAGCATGTTCTCTTGAAATCATTCTTTTTACAGCGTGAAAGCCTGTTCTGGCCCTTTTGTTTCTTCTTCACGTTCTCTCTACCCCTGTACTCCATTATTCAACCTTTTACACTTGTGACCCATTTTTTTACTAAGATGTTTCCTCACTGCCCCCCACCCCCACCTCCAATCCCTCTTATCTTAAAACACCTTGAGTATTGCATTTTAAAAATTAATTCAATTTTTACTGTAGAAACCCCTCTCCTTTACCTTTTAATTGAAGGCACCTAATACATTTGATCTCCTTATTCCTCCCACCCCATTTCTCCTCCCTCTGCTTTTCTCCAGGTATTGCTTCATTTCAGTGCTTGGCGGAGCAGGTCACGTGGAACCCGCGGGGTCCTGACCTGAGTAACTGCACCTCCCCGTGGGTCAACCAGGTGGCCCAGAAGGTGAGACCTGGAGTCATACCCCTTGGCCATGGGTCTGCCTCACTGCCCCAGCCAGCCTCCCTGTCCACCTCCCCTCACACATTAGCATATCTCTAAGGCTGTCCTGATTAAAATATGGACTTATTTCCACTGACCCTTTATTACAAGGCATCTGCTCTTAATGCTTAATTAACTATTTTTTTTCACTAATATACTTTAATTACAGCTCAGCTAAATAATTTTTAAAACCATGCTTAGGGTCTCACAGAAGTCGGCCATTTCAATTTCATTTTGTTTCGTTTCAATTGTAGCCTCATATAATCAATTATGCTAGTGCAGTAGCTAAACATAGTCTCTAGATGATGCACAATGATTTTTATTTAGCTGGCTGCTACTTAATTTATTTTTTCCAACTTTCTTTATTGAACAGTGTTTTTTTTTTGCATACAGACATGCAGCAGTAGCAAACAGTTAAATAAATTAAATAATTCTCCATCCATACAGTTACAGCTACATGTCAGTAACCCTCTTGTCCCTTCCCACTCCATAAACAAACCCCTTTTAGGTCAGATTAAATCAAGGACACAAGTCAAACAACATATACACTCAAACAAAGATAATATATACATATATACATAGATTGTAATGTCTTAACTGAACCAGTGAGCAAGAATCTTAAGTTTCTCAAGCGTTATATTGATCGTGTGTTGTGGGGCAGGCAAGCCTCCAGTCAAACAAGATCAGCCTCAGGGCAAGCAAGGTGGTAAAAGCCAAAACCTGCTTCATTGCCGTGGGGAAGTTAGTTCCAGGAGGAGCGCCAAAAATGGCCGTCAATGGATTTGGGGAAATGATTTGACCGTAAACTCTGCCAGAGGTGTCAACAATCCTCTACCAAAATGTCACTAATTTAGGGCAAGACCAAAACATATTGTGTGTGTGATTAGCGGGGGACTGTTTACATCTATTACAAGCATCATTAACAGAAGTGTAGATTCTGAGAGGCATTTCCTCTGATTAGGGCCTACTGATAAGAGGTTATCTATCAAAGTATCAGGAGGACAATTCAGAAAGTGAGTAAAGAATTTTTTAACAAAATCACTAACTTGGAAAAAATAGAAGAGATGTGACAATTCTGATAAAGACAAAAAGATGCCATTATTATGTACCTGGTCCAGGTCTAGATTTGAGGGTTTAAAAGCGTGATTTTTCTAACACTGGGGTCAGAACGGAGGGCCCCTGTAGTCTGAAGTTCCTCCGAATCTGGGCCCAAATTCTTAATGTAGTGAAAAAAGAGAGAGCCTACTCTCGTCACCCAATCAGTATAGTTTTTGCACATTAGCTGCCCAACAGTACTGTCTGAATTTAGGGAGAGCCAAGCCACCATCACTCTTACGAGACTATAAAATCAATTTCTGAATACTTGCCAGTTTATTGCCCCACAAAATATTGGATATCAGTTTTCTAATTTATCAAGTAATCCTTCTGTAATAAGTCCTACTTTATTTTAAAACTATGTTGCTTATGTATATTGTTGTAGTTTCCCAATGTTGACAGTCAGAGTCCACTCATTCCTTAGAAAAGTGAATTAAAAGTACATCAAGACCAAGACTACTATATTTTGTCCTGGAGAAGTCCTTCATTATTTAGTCAAACATTCTGTTGACTGGTTTTCTTAAGTGTGTGCATGTGCCTGGAAGGGTAAGTAGCACCACTCTGAAAAGTAACATCATTGGAAGGAGCCATTCTACTCTCTCCTTTCAGCAAAAATCAATTGCAATTGAAAGGTTGTTGCTACGGGTGTGATCTGCAAAAACTTCATGAAGTGTTCTACAAGGTCCCTTTTTGTTTACAATGATGCAATAAGAGCAGTGAGAAGGAAACCTGATTGCTGAACAAACAACATATAAACTTGTGTCGTGTGCACAGCACGCGTTTTAGTCGTCAGTATTGTGGGGATTCCAACAGCTTTGAATAAGGCTGCAACCAAAGCTAAGCTGTTTTATCATGGTTAAAGAGTCACTGAGAGTGTGTGCATTTATGTGTGTTCATGTGCAGATAAAGAGTGGGGAGAATGCTGCAAACATAGCTGGTGAGCTAGTGAACCACACTAGGGGTCGAATCCAAGCCGGAGATGTTAGCTCTTCCGTCCGACTGATTGAGCAGCTGCTGGATATACTGGATGCTCAGCTTCAGGCCCTGAGGCCTGGAAACAAGGAGTCAGCTGGAAGAAACTACAACAAGGTAGGAGAGAGCGTAAACACATGCATAAAGATGCACACGTGCTCCCGTTGTATGTTCCACTCAAGAGCACTGGGGTTAATGTGATTTTAACCCCATAGCGCACACGCATGAACCAGTGACTTTTTTCCAGTGTTTCTGATTACATGTTTAATTCTAAGCCTTGTATTCTCCCTCTCCAGTT
Organism: Chelon labrosus; assembly: GCF_963514085.1. Taxonomy (NCBI): domain Eukaryota; kingdom Metazoa; phylum Chordata; class Actinopteri; order Mugiliformes; family Mugilidae; genus Chelon; species Chelon labrosus. Next base: position 1,832,834 of record NC_140354.1, read on the forward strand.
TCAGAAGCGAGAACGAACCTGTCGGGCATACATCCAGGTAGCTCTTCTGTTTTTATCTGCCTGCTTTACATGCTTGTGGAGTATGACTGCTCTGTGACTTAGAATAACTGCGGGAAGATAAATCCTTGAGGAGACTGGGTTGGTGGATGAGATTCCTCGGCGCTCTGTATTATGATTGATGTATCTTTGGAATCATCACTTACCAGATTTCTAGTTTGTACTGAAAAGCAGTGTTCCGAGGTTTGGAATAACTCCAGATGAACACCATGTGCAATGTTGCTTGTGTATTATTTCCAAAAGCTTATGCCTACGGCGTGCATATTTGAAATATGGGTTCAGCTAATGAAGAAGTCATCAGTCTTATTATAACCTAAACTTTTACACTGGGAAAGAGCTTAAATGCATAATACAGGCCTTGGCCTTATTGTGTTGCACAATAAGGTGCAATATCTGTCGCGCTGAGAAAATGTAATTTGACTGTAGTATCAAAGGCACCAGTGTTACTACACACTTCTGTGCGTTTTCAATATTTGTGCAATATCTCTAGTTCTGAGAAAGCTGTAATTTAATATCATGAAAAGGCCTTGTGTATGCTTCCCTGTAATGATGAAATGCAGCACTCTGCAGCGCACACTCTTTTATGTTCTTGACCTGTCTGCAGCATACTGTAATATGACCCCACATCTTCTGATCTCAGTTGGTGCAAGATGAATGTAAAGGCTGCTGTGTAGTATGTAACCGAACCGCTATTCTTTATCACCCGCTGCTGCACCGATCCAAGGATAAACCAAAAACATCCTCTGTCTTTTTCTTCCGTAGCAGATGGAGTGCATTCTGATACTGAATTAATGTTGGTAACAGCAGTGGTCTTTATTCCACACAGCAGTCTATCCTTCATTTTGAGAGGCCTGAGCAAGAGAATTACATGATTCATCAAGCAGGCTACTCCAATAAATTGGATAGCTGATACAACCATCAAAATTGCCATTAAATGAATTGTAAGTGTGAAATAGAATGGTAATATGTCTGACATAGCACAGTAATAAATGTAGTGCAGAGAGGTGGTGAGTTTCTAGGAAATTCTAGTAGACTTTGTACTTTAAAGTGCCCATCTACTATGGTTACACACCAGCACACAAAAAGCAGTACACAACATGTTTAATTACTAAGAAAGTGATGAACAAATCAGGAACTAACAGGTAATTACAAAATAGCTCATTAATAGCTAATAGCGTTTCCTGAGAGCCGAGAACGCACCGCTAGAAAGAGTGTTAATGATCTGGTGTCTAATAATGAGTTACTAGAGATCCATTATCCAGAATTGGGTTTACTCAAAATCACACAAGACCAATAAGCAATAGTCGTTACTGTCTTATCATGAACGTGTTATTTTGTGTTACCTCGTGTGCTGTTGAGTACAATTTCAAGTATTTGTTTAGACTGCAGCTGTACTTCATTATTACCTTCATGATTGCCTCACGTAACATTTATGTGTTCTAATCAAGTACAAGCACTTCAAATTCTTAGAGAAGTGATGAATCCCTACTGAGAAGAAAAGATTTAAAAAATTAAAAATCGCACTGGATGCGGAACTACACACGAGCCATCAGATGATTAATTAGTTCTGTTAGTTCCTCATTTGTCACGCCGTACTCTAGGACTCTGTGTGCCTCTGTGTGCCTTGTTGTGAACTGTTAAAATGAAATGCTTCAAATTACTACGCCTCTCGCATGTGCCAGGCGGTGGTGCAGACAGTCGACAACCTTCTCCGTCCTGAAGCTCTGGAGTCGTGGCAGGACATGAACAGCACAGAGCAGGCGCACACTGCCACCATGCTACTGGACGTGCTAGAGAAAGGAGCTTTCCTGCTGGCCAACAACATGTACGGGAATCGTTTTTCTGACCGAGCCCCCAGCGTTGGTAAGGAAGCAGTATTAAAACTCAGTATTAATTATAGTCGACACGGCTCAGATCGCTTTAATTTTTTTTTTTTTTTTTGTGAAACTGCGCCTCCGGATTGGAGCTCTGAATTTCTCCTGAGTGTTATTTGCATCTTTGAGAGCGAAGAGGTTTTAATAAAATTCCTGCATGCTGTGCTTCCACCATCAGACCTTGAGGTGCACGTTGTAAACACCGAGATGGACCTGCAGGACTTGTCCTTCCCGCAGAATTACGCCAGCGACAGCACCATCCAGCTTTCAGCCTCCACTATCAAACAGTACAGTCGCAACGGTCAGCAACCCTTACCTCCCCCCGTCCACACCCCCATGACTGAAAAATTGCACTATCCTGTGAAGCCTACTCTCTTATGTTGCCATTTGCATTTTCCTGCAAGCTTAAAACAATCTGCATGCAGTTGACTAAGTTATTGGTTCATAATAATAGGCTAATAAGATTAACAAAAGCGCTGAGACAATTTCTTTTCTTGATGGTTTCTTAACAGCAGACTTAATAGAATAGCTGGGGAGGCGTGTAGATTACAATCGGCCCCAGTCTGACAGAGCAATCTCAGCACTCCCTCTTCTCCTTTCCCCATTCCATTCCCTCGCTCCGTCTCTCCACCATCTTATCCCCCTCTCCCATCTCTCCTTTTCCAACCCCCCCACCCCCTCCCCTCCTCCTCTCCATCACCCCCCCCCCCCTCCTCCCTGCGCTTTTCTGTTTTCTGTCTCTGCTCAGCTCTGCAGCGGGAACGAGATTAGAATGATTGAAACAAACGCACATGAAATATTCATATGGAATAATAAGAGATCTGTGAATGCTTGAGGGATGAATGTTCCATTGCCCTCCACATTAAATCTCGCTCTCTTCCACCAGTCAAAATGAAACGGTCCTTACCATCATTCTAACCTTCACTAACTCTCTCTCTCTGTCTCCTTTTCACTCTCCCTGTCACTCCCGACTCTCCGTCTCTGCCGCTCTCGCTGCCGTTAACATATTACGTCCCCATTTCTATATTTCCAACCCCCCGCTTCTTCTCCTCGGCCCACTTTATTATTATCTATATTTCCCTTTTCACGTAGCATCTCCTCTTTAATTTTTTACCGTTGTTATCCCGTTTCATTTTCCAATCTTCCGTGTCTTTCTGTGTGTCTCCAATGTACAGGTCAAGTTAAGGTGGTATTTATTCTTTATAAAAATCTGGGATCGTTCCTATCGACGGAGAACGCCACAGTAAAGATGGAAGTGGACGGACTAAACCATGATAAGAAGCGCCTGGCAGTCAACTCCCATGTAATTGCTGCCTCCATCAACAAAGAGTCCAGTAGAGTGTTTCTCACTCAGCCGGTGGTCTTCACACTCAAACACCTACAGGTAGACTAATTCAAATTGCAATTCTTAATCCTGACACATAAATTTGCATCGGCATTTCCTTCATCCCTGCTTTTGTTTTTCTGCAGCTGGAGAATTATTACTCTCCAAATTGTTCCTTCTGGAACTACTCTGAGCGCTCCATGACAGGCCAGTGGTCGTCCCAAGGCTGCCGGCTACTGGATACTAACAACACACACACCACCTGCTCCTGCAGCCACCTCACCAATTTTGCCGTGCTCATGGCTCACCATGAGCCCGATGTAAGTAAACTAGGGCGTGGCAGGGGCGCAGTTAAAATGAAAGGCGGGTAATTTATGCGGACTTTCATTTCGCGAGAGCATTAGCATAGTCACACACACCCTCACACACACATGCACATTAATGTTCCCTCTCAAGGCTGACAAGCTCTTTGTTTTCAATTGTTTTTTCCCTGTGTCACTCCGACATTCAGGGAGGCATAGACTTACAAATTCACGTCCCTCTTCTTCTAGCTGACATTCATGTGAATTTGAATGTCATGCATTTTTTTTGTCAAGACATCTTGTCTCTTGTCTTTACACTTTAGCTCCTTGCATATATTTACAAATATTAAATTAGGCAATTTGTCTCTTTCCCTCCCTCCCCTTGTTCTCTCAATCCCCCTATTGTTTCTACTGCTTATTTCCCATCCCACTATTCTTCTAACACTTTATCCTATATTTTTCCCTCTCTTTGTGTCTGTTTCTGCTGTGTTTCTGCGTTTCTGCCTCCCCTCCACCCCACCTTCTGTAAATCCGACACTGCCCGAACCTCAACACCAGGGGCGGATGCACGAACTGATCCTTTTTGTGATTACCTGGGTGGGGATTGTCATCTCCCTAGTGTGTCTCGCCATCTGCATCTCCACTTTCTGCTTCCTGCGTGGCCTGCAGACCGACCGCAACACCATCCACAAGAACCTCTGCATCAACCTCTTCATCGCTGAGCTGCTCTTCCTCATCGGCATCGACAAAACGGAATATCACGTGAGTTTGAAGCCACCCATTCTGGTTTTATCATGAATTGGGTGTTGCTTGTTTTGTGCAGCAACGACTGTACACGTTACTTTAGACTTATATGCACTTTTTTCAGCTGACATGCTTGTGCCCCTAATGAAAGTGAAAGTCACTTTATAGTTTCTAACTTAGAGGATGTGACTTTTTTTTTAATCAAATAACTGTGAAACCAGAATTGAGTCTGTTATTACAACCCTCTATAAAACTTTTACTGCCTTGAGTAATGAATTACCACTCAGTAACATGCACAGAGCCACTCACCCAGGGGGCAGCTTTTCATTTTCCCCCTGTCAATGTGTAGCAGTACTACAGTTCCTGATAGTGACTCTGTTCTATCCTCTCCTGTTTTTCCCTTATGCCTTGAGCTTAACTGTTCCTCCTTGTTCATCTTAATATTTTCCTTCTTCCTCTTCCTCTCGTCTCTCTGCCCTCTCCCTGTCTGCTACTCTCAGATCGCCTGTCCCATCTTTGCGGGCCTTCTGCATTTCTTCTTCTTGGCTGCCTTCTCCTGGATGTGTCTGGAGGGTGTGCAGCTGTATCTCATGCTGGTGGAGGTCTTTGAGAGCGAGTACTCCCGCAAAAAGTACTACTATCTGTGCGGCTACTGCTTCCCCGCACTGGTGGTGGGCATCTCTGCAGCCATAGACTACAGGAGCTATGGGACCAAGAAAGCGTACGTGTGAAGACAGTCCTTTTGCACCTGCAGATTGAGAAGTAGGATTATGCTATTCCCCCAGCTGGAAATGTAATATGCAGTGCTGTTTAAATGGCTCTTGCGTCTCCCCACAGACTGGGTTTTCTGAACACACTTAGCCAAAGCCTGATGATTAGCCCTCATAGATAATCTGCAGAGACAGGGAAATAGTATGTGCATGCCTGCCACTGTGTGTGTGTATGTGTGTGTATGTATGTGTAAGTGGCTCATTGAGTCTATACGTTGTTCTATACGTGTTCGTAAGCTTTGCTGGGTAAAACTGTCTCCTCTCCTCTATGCCACTGCAGATGCTGGCTACGAGTGGATAACTACTTCATCTGGAGCTTCATTGGACCCGTTTCATTCATTATTATGGTATTAGCTTTACTGTCAGACAGTATTATTCACCTCTGTTTTGATATCACACAGTCAAACCCAAAGTATTTCTTATTCACGGTGCAGCTTTTCTTTTTAGAGTAGACTCTAAAATTCATTGCACATTTATTTATTTCCTCCCGTCTTCTGTCCTCAGCTCAACCTCATTTTCCTCATGATCACTTTACACAAGATGATCCGCAACTCTTCAGCACTCAAGCCTGACTCCAGCCGCCTGGATAACATTAAGTGAGTCCAAATGATTTGATGAGTCACACGTCTTACTATTTCAAGAAACAATAATCTAACAGTGAGACAGATTCCAAATTGATTCAGTTTTTCAGTGCATGAGTCATTATTTGAATATTCTTTTCTCCACTTCTGTCAGGTCATGGGCTCTAGGGGCTATTGCCCTGCTCTTCCTGCTAGGGCTGACGTGGGCCTTTGGCTTCCTCTTCATTAATGAGAACACAGTAATCATGGCCTACCTCTTCACTACTTTCAATGCCTTCCAGGGCATGTTCATCTTCATCTTCCACTGTGCCCTGCAGAAGAAGGTAACAAAACTAGTCCTTTCATAGTTACTTTACATTATGGCTTTAAGCAGATGAAATGTAAATGAATGGACAGGTGTGTCTAAATAAGTCTGAATACTATTCAGCATACATGTTCAGACTGATTGTATTGTGTACATTTTGTTGCGGCTGTGCGATAAGAGGCTCTGTAGCTTCACATTCGGTTCAGCCCATTGAAAATGTTTGTGTTTACGAGTCACTCTAAAACCTGCCTTCTGTGCCGGTGGTAATATTTATTTACAGGTCCATAAGGAGTACAGTAAATGTCTGCGTCACTCGTATTGCTGCAGCCGTACCTCCACCAGCAGCTCCCACGGTTCCCTGAAGAACTCCGGCCTGCGTGCCAACAACCGCTACTACAGTGGCAGCCAGGCTCGCCACGCAGCAGCCCATAGACAGGTACAGGCAGGACAGACCCGCTCAGAAAATAACGCCGCACACAAGGTCACCCAGGAACACATGTTTACACATCAACCAGGCTTTTAAAATTGTGATTTTCTACAACAAATGAAAATAAGACAATTTTACTTGTATTGAACAGCTTACATCTATTTTCTTAGATCAAATTATTCTCTTTCTGTCTAAACAGAAAAATAGCTTTGAAATCAAGTGAAATGTCCTCACTCTGGATCTGCATTTATCCCATCTGAAAAGATCTGTTATGTAAGAATCTGCGGGGGTTTGATTGCTGATCAATACCAATGACTCAGTGATTTTCAGAGCACTTAAATTTACTTATTTAACTTACTCGACAGCCCACGTACAAGTGAGATGTGCATCAAGTGAAATGCCGGTGTTAAAATCCTGTTGTTCTCAGTGACAGAGCCAAAATAAAGTGTGTTACATCATGATTTATGACTCGTTCATTAGATAATTCTGCTGAAAATATTGTATAATCAGTCAGCTTAGTCACGTCCGTTGTAAATAATAAATAAATAAATAAATAAAAGACTTTTCATCCAGTACTGGCAGCTTCTTGCTTAGCAGGGTAGACAAGTCATTTACGGTATAAAAATATTCTGTGAAGTACTGTTTGGAGTAAAAATGCATGCAATACATCCAGAAATACTATACTTGCTGACATGTGCGCTGTGGCACAGACACGTACAGAAACACTTGCAATTAAGTGTAAGTAAAATGACTGTATCAGCTGCTGCACTCATGTCTTACACATCTCTGGTTTATTAGCTCCCCTCGTGATAGCATGACAAAGCCTGTGCGTGTTTACCTATTGTTCTTTGTGGATTAGAGCGAGACCCGCAGTTTTGATTACAGCTGCCCCACTGAGTTACAAAGTCTACCCGCCGCGTTTCTCCATATAACCTGTTGTGTGTTTGCTGCCACTCGTTGACACTCACTGTAATCAAAACTGCTCCTTTTCCCAGAGTCGGATCCGCAGGATGTGGAACGACACGGTTCGGAAGCAGACGGAATCCTCTTTCATGGCGGGAGATATCAACAGCACCCCGACGCTCAACCGTGGTGAGACCTCCCTCTGTTTACCTGCCGTTCACACTGAAATGGTCACAAATAAATACAAGCTAATATACTATTTACAAAAAAAAAATCTGGAGTATATAGTGGACGGGGCTAAGGCGAAGCAGTGTTTTTAGTGTGAAATGTGGACATACGAGAGTAAAAAGGATGATGAAATATATGTCCGCATTTCTGGTGCTCCAAGGTTAACTACCATTGCAATTTCCCTTATAGCTACTGGGCCAACCAGCAGATCCTGCAGCAGTTAGTAGCAGCAATCATTTACTGAATGGCATAAATGGTTAGAGCCTGGTAGGTGGATGGTGGATTTTAGTCTGGAGTGTAGCAGTAAAAGCACTTAGGAGTTCAGCTGCTACATCGTATGAATATGTGTGCGCTTGGTGCAAGTGTGTTCATGTTCCTGTATGAAATTTTACATGTAATTCTAAGAGTTACGTATAGTCGCACTTAAAAAATATGTAGTGAAGCCACTTCACTCCATCACATGCAGGATTTTCCACAGTATATTTTTCTACTTTGTTATCATTGGAAAAGGCTATGCAGCCATTTTCAGTGAGTCCGAGTTGGCATTTGACTGATTTTCAATTAAAAAAACATTGATTTTATTATATGAGCACACTGTAAATGTGGCAGTTTTGTTACTAATATAGGAATTCTTGTGCCTGTATTTTTCCTATTTAAAATATACCATTAAGTACATTTTTCACATGAGTTACACTTAAGGAAAACTCTGTGGCTTATATAATATATCACAAACTTGCTTTTTTGTATTAGCGGCATATTGTGAGTCAACCTAAGTTGTCCCCTGTGAAGCCAGCAGAGCACAGGATCGGACTCTATTAATTATTTAAGGCCTGAAGACATAAAATATGTGTGTAGAGTCATTGATTGCCTCAGCCTCAGCAACTGGTGGCGTCACTGTCGCGGCAATCAGCGACACTGAGACGATCGAGGTTGGCCCAGGTTCCAGATTGGGCCCAGGGTTGGTGGGTGGTGGGGGTGTTGATCATGACACACAGGCAGTTGCTAAATCAGCCGTCACTCTCTATGCTAATTTCATCCATTTTGTTTTTAATGAACTGATTAGCGTGTGAGCGAACAGGGGGTAATTATTCTAATTGAGGAAAGTGACAGGAGAAAGGCAGGGGGTGAGGAAGAGGTGTGCTACGAGAGAGCTGGATGGATGAGATGTGTGTGCGTGTGTGGGTGTGTGTGTGTGTGTCTGTGTGCCGTTGGGTGGGTCGGTTTCCGGGGCTTTTTGTTACGATAGAGCAATCACCAGGCCTGGAGGAGACACACTATGTGGATCACTCCATGGTGCGCTGTCAAACACAAACAACTGGGCTGTGAAGCGTTTATTTTCTGTGCCTCTGAGAAAAGTTTGGAAGAATTTGAAAGATGAACGGGAGGGAAACGAGGAATGTGCGTAAAGCTCTATCGTGGAGGAGTAATTAAACAATCTGGAGAGATGCTGCGTTGTTATCGGTGGCATCTCTGATCTCTTTGATTTCCCCTCCATACTACTTTATGAACCTCAGTCAGTGCTAATCTGTCCAGAAGAAAAGATGTGCACTACACACACGCCGCTTCCCATGATCCCCCTCGCACTACTTATTCTCCACAGTTAAAGCCAGTTTCTTTAATTTTCTGCAGGATATTCCTATGAGGTTCACACGGACAGCTAATCCTAGCTAATTTGGTGGTGTTTGAAAAGATTCTGGCACGAGGAACTGAGAAAATGTGGTGCAGTCAACACAGAAAAGCAAGCCAGAGAAGGAAGGAAGAGGGTTTAGCATGCCAGAACGATGGACAGAGGAAGTGTAAGAGGAGGGAAAATGACAAATAAATAGCTGTGTGTGAGTGCATATTTTACTTTTTTAGAACTCCCTGCTCCCTTGCTGTGTGATGAACGGTAGGCTGGAGACCCGAAGGTTGCACTTTGCCTCGGACGACTCTCCGTCATGCTGTCCTATTTTTAATTTCATGGCATTTCTGTTCGAGTTGCCTCAGGCAGGAGCCATACATGGGCATTATACAACATTCTCAGTGTGCCATTTCTTTGAATTATATTTGTCTTGTTGTGGCATTCACATTTCACTGTGAAATTAACTGTGTTTCAATGGCTGCACCCTTAGACTACATAATGGCACGCATTACTGTTCTCCCCGTCTGACTACATTGTCAGGAGCCAAAGGAAAAAAAATGAATGCTCAGTACCTTTCCCGTGCAATTGTATTTTTACTCAAAGGTTACAATCAGCAGGCATACACATTGAGGAGAACACTGTGAAATGCATTACTCCATGAAGCACCGGCATAACAAAAATAACCCCATCTGAATAAACAGTAAATATTTTTATGATTCCCAATGTTATTAGAGCCTGGAAATGTGAATTTCAGATTGTTACACCTATTCTGTACCATGTTTCTGTGCTTAGTTTGCATACATCTGAGGAGGAAAATGTGTTATTATGTTTATGATTGGGTTCATTTTTATTTTATGTGTGTGTCTTGCAGCAACCATGGGCAACCACCTTCTGACGAACCCAGTCTTGCAGACTCGCACTGGTACCTCTCCTTACAACACGCTTCTGGCCGAAAGCTTCACCCCGCCCTCACCTGGTGTCTTCAACTCTACCGGTTAGCTCCTCATAACCACTTCGGCCTGTGCGTGCATTCTTGTCAGCAGTAGCGGCACCAGAAATGAGCTTTTTTTTTTTTTTGCTTTTATTGTCATTTTGTCTCCACCTCATGTACACACATGATCGCTCATACACGGCACCCAAACAATATGAAAGGTTCAGAACTTAGCATTTAAAGGAACTGACACATGTTTGTGCATGTTTCGCCCTCAGCTGCCAGTTGCCTACACCTTACAATGTAGGTGTCATTCAGTCTAGAGGGGAAGAAAACATGCATTCACCTCCATAACAAAACAATGCATGGTGATGAAATTCAATGCATCAATGATTTTGTTTCTGTCCTGTGCCGTCTTAGTGGTTATAGACAGCAGTACAGGTTGAAGAGTCCCTGATGCTGTTATTGCACAATGCAGGCAAGAGCAACTGTGGTGGCCTTCTGTATATTAGCTTTATTAGTTTCACAATCACTCTGGCTTGCAGGTTTCCACAGAGTCTCCACAGTGAATGTTTATGGAGTAAAGCAAATGAACCATTTTGACTCACAGCACAGGGCTGAATGATTGGTAAAAATGATTGGTTTGGCTTATTAATGTATCGATACACGATATAAATCATAGTACCGACAAATCAAAACTAAAACCAAGCCACGGAAATGTCGTGTGCCTGCTGAGGCGGCACTATGGCTAATGTAGAGGTAGCTCCGGCACCCACACTGCCGCCCATGCTTGTCAGAACACGTGTATATATCGTTGCTGTCCTACTGTCTGTTACTCTGTCAGTAGTTTGACGTGGTATATGCGCTCTCACTGCTGTGTGCGTGGCACATTCGTGTGTGTGTGTGTGTATTTTCAGACTATGTAGCTGTCAGACAGATTCACTAGGCTGAGCAGAACAGAGCCAAACAGTGCCTACAGCCTAACCAGCCATCTGGTCAAATCTTGAATCTTCATGAGAACAACCACAAATTGATTAGAAGTTTAGCTACAGCTGTGACTGCCAGAATTCTTTAGGATGGCTTTCTTGCCAAGCAGAAAAAGCTGTTGGCTTTAAATCACGATGGCCGTGGAAAGGGATCAGACAGCTCGGTGGCGAGGGACGGTCCATCTGGACGTAGGTCGCTTAGGTCAGTGTAAGTGTCTGTGTGTGTATGCCCTAGCTTCTGTCTCAGCATGGGACTCTTTAAACAGCCTGATAGCATATTTCTTTGTTTCCTGTCAACTCTTTGATTTCCTAACTGCAGAATTAGACGTGTTTTGTTAATTGCTCCACCACAGTACCAGTGTTCACTCGGTGCAGTACGACTGCGTGTGGCTGCTTGCTGCGCCCGCAGAATATCAGGCTTAGTGTCTGAGGACTCAAAGTTAAGGCAGCGTTTCTGTTAAATATTTTAAAGCCTCTCCGCACAAGACGTCAAGTCTGATAGCCACAGGCCTGGCAGCCCAGTCATTTTTAGAAGAGAGTGGTAGAGGATAGGGAGAGCACTTCATTAGAATGTCTAATTACCCACAGCACCACCGAAGAAGAACGTTGATTAAAGTCATGCTACGCATTAAATTTTAAAAAGTGAACGCGCGTCTCTGTTTTTAGGCAGCTGTGGCTTTTGCTTTGCTGTGATGGTAATTTGGGAGCACAGAAAAGCACAAAAAGCACAACGTCTTTGGCTGCTTGAAGGGAATTCATAAAATAAACATTACTGCTACTGTAGGTGGGTTTTTTATAAATTATTTGTGCTTTGAGGTATCGCTGACGGTAGTAAATATACAACAAGCATATTTTTCTGGAACTTGGATGTGCTGTTTACGTTGCAGGAATATAGTGTCACACAAACTGGTCTAAGTCTGCATGAATCAGAGTTAATGTGACAGCGCATGTACTTGGGTGTGTGGTAAGAGGCGGTTGAATGTGAGAGAGAGAGACAGAGAAAGAGGGGGAAAGGGGCGGACCGCCAACAAGATCAATGGCTCCCTTTTGAAATGTCTTGAAAAAGTTATTGTTCCATCAGTAAAGAGCATTGTTAACTGTGTTTTATTTTATTCACTACACATGACTTTCTCTGGGATGCACAGGAACCTTCCGTGACCCAAGTAAGTGTAATTAACATTTCCTTTTCTTGCTGGCATTTGAATCTAATTCTTTAACATTAATGCCAAAACACTCTGTCTGTGTTTGGCTCCAGAGAGTACATTATCCAAGGCGCGCGAACCCTGCGGAATGGAAACCTTGCCCCTGAATGGTAACTTCAACAACAGCTACTCCCTGCGCACTGGCCCTGCGGGTGGAGGTGGGGGTAGCTGTGACTTCCTCGGTGGTGGGGGTGGAGACACTACCCCGCCCATCTTCAATCCCCGCAACACGGAGACCCTGGGAGGGGGAGGCATCCGACGAAACCTCTCAGATGCGGCAGCCTTCGAGAAAATGATCATCTCTGAGCTCGTGCACAACAACCTGAGAGGTGGCGTTGGAGCAGGAAGTGGAGGAGGCGGAGGCGACGTAGGGGACAGAGTGTACGGTAGCCTCGCGAGGGGGCGATCTCACGGTGGAGTTGGCCGGGGGTCAGCGGTGGTCGGACCAGAGCCGTCTGTCAGCATGGACAAAGATGAAGACTTCCTGAGAGAGGGACTTCAGCGCACACCACAGGATGTAGAGCTACTTTATAAAGCTCTAGAGGAGCCCCTGCTGTTGCAGCGTGCCCAGTCAGTCCTCTACCAGAGCGACCCTGAGGAGTCAGAGAGCTATACAGCTGACCTCACGGAGAGCCTCGGTCATAGTGGTCACAGTGGTCAAAGTGCTGGCGGGCAGGGAGGCAACAGAGGGCCAGACTCCCCCGCCCGTGACTCCCTGTACACCAGCATCACCAACCTGCGAGACTCACCCTACCCTGACAGTAGTCCTGAGCCCCTGGAGGTGGTTCCCCGTTCGGCTCAGCCCCCCGAGGAGCTGTACTACAGCTCCGGGAGGCCCGCCCTGGGCTCTCGTGGGGCCCCAATGCAGACCTTCTACCAAGCCCCACCCCGGAGGCCGAGTGGGGATGGACATCAGGCTCAGGAGCCTGTCCACAATGAGGGAGACGGACAGATGCAGCTGGTCACGAGCCTGTGACTGGAGCCGCAAGGAGGAAGTTGGGGACTAATGTGATGGCCAGAGCCTCCTCCTAGCCCGCGTCTTTCTCTCGTCTCTCCACTTCCTGCTTGTTTGGTTGCCTTTCTTTCTCTTGACATTTATTTAACTAACATATGAGCAAACAGAATGACCTTCTGGGGGAGTCATGGCTGACTCTGCAGAAACAGCCTTCTATCTTCAGTCCTCCCCCATCTTATGGAGTTGAGTGAAGGGTGTTTTTCCACAGAGTGTTCATCGGCTCTCTCTGACCCAAGTCCTCTCCAGTTCCTTCGGTATCCTAAGGCCAAGTCCAGCACTCTGAATGTACCAATCCATCCCCTTTACCTTTGGATATTTCAAAACTTTAAAACTTTGTTAATGTTTTTTTTTTTTTTTTAATGTAATTTCTCTTCAGACATGCCTCCGGATATGGGAATATCATTTTATATTTTATCTCATTTCCCTTTCTTACCATCCATAGGTCTTTTTCATCATTTGATAGGAGTAGTTAGCTGTGGAGACAGGGAATATAGTACACCATTATAACCTAAAAAAAGTCTCACAGAAAGCTCTTCATTGTTGCCAAAAATATATTTTATTGAGCCAGAACAGAAACAAGAACACTCACAAAGCAAACACACACACATATACACTCTCTTATCTAGAAGTGCTCATTAATGAACATCAAAAGTGAAAACAGTACTCATATAAGTAAAAGAGAGCAAGAGCTTTTGTACCAAGCAGGCTGTGGGAGCTGATTCAGTGTAGTTGCCTTCATTATCTCTTGCTGTGAATTGATAACTCTGTACAGAAGTGGAGTAGAGGTGGAGACAGAGACTGAGGAGGTCCTTCGCGACCCCTCCAGAGCAGCACAGCCTGCCCCCTTAAGACTGGACAATCCTGTCCACTGTTCCCCGGTTGTTTGCTTTAGGCATTTGAAAAGTTAAATGACTGCCTTGCTATTGTTTTGAAGAGAGTATTAAATTTGTTGACTGGGTCTACGTCCTCAAGGGGCTGCAAGAGCAGAACGGTGTCGCCCCCCTCTCCGTGTACTTTGCTGTTAGAGCCTAGCCAGTCGAAAGTGGACTTTTGTGTGTTGTCGTGACAAGCAAGACTGTAAACGTCACAAACACACTGGCAGACCAATTGGTATAAATGTGTATATAGGAACCACACATGAATCCACTTTATTCCTACTATGTAAATAGAGACACCAGATGATCAAAAGCAACAAAGGTAATAAATAATATGAAACATGACTTCTTGTACTGCAACAAACTGATGAAAGAAAAAAAATAAAATGTTTTGGAGTTTGTGACCTGAATGATACACTCTATCTCTCTCCCCATTTGCTTGATCTCTTACTCTTTCGCTCTTCTTTGCCCCAGTAGTGTGTCATTCAGTGAAATTCCTTTGGAGAAAAAAGGCAGGGATAGAGAGAGAGAGAGAGAGAGAGAAAGAGAGATTAAAATGTGTAGTAGGTTTTATTTATACAAAATGAAAAATGGAACAAATCAATCCTGGCACAATTTGTACGTGATATAATCCAATACATGTTGTTAATGTTTGACCTTTGACATTCCCCAGGGTGGATTTACCAAAGGCAGAGGGAGCATGGGGAGGAGGAGGTGCGGGGCAAGCGAGATAGATGTTGTCAAATGTCATTCTGTGCCTCCCAAGTAAGATGCAGCATTGTGGGTGAACGACAGCAACCCTTAAGTGATTTTGTTTGTTCTTGTTTATTGGAAGATATAACCAGATGACATACATTTAACAACATGGTTTTTTTTAGCATGTGTGACAATGAAGTTTGCTATGCTATCAGAGAATATTGATTTTGCTCTCACTTAAAGATAGTTTCAGCACTACTCCAGAGCCTAATGTGACAATTTTGTTATTTTCCTGTGTGCATGTGTGAAAGAATGAATTGAAACGGCTTGGTTGTGTGAGCGTGTGAGTGCTCAAGTCGTGTTCCAGACTTTTGTGCGTCTTTGAAAGGAAAGGAGGCACAGTCATCTCAGATTGTCGTTTCCTTTCCGCCTCAAATGGAATTTAAGTTGCTTTTTCCGTGGTGTTCAGGTACAAGGAGGAGAGGAGAAACCTGACTGAATCAAGAGAGTTAACACTATACTGTACCTTGAAAAATGACAAGCAGAGTTGACTGATGGTTGACTGACTGGGAGAAACGTACTTCCAGCATGCGACCTTATGCAAGCGAAATTAGCTGTCACGTCAGAGTCACTCGAGAGGCTCGCTTCATCCAGCTGAAATCCGTTTTGACCTTTGCTTTATTTATTGACATCTGTTATGGTTTATTTATAAGTTGCTCTATATGTGTTTGGAACATTTATTCACATTGATTTATTCATGACATTGTTATTTTTTTTTTTTTACTATCTCCTCCTAAACCTGTGGCAAGCAAAAGGGTGTGATGTGTGGGCACAACGTGAGCAGAAAATAAATGCTTCCGCTGCAGCGTGACATTTGGCTAAGGTCTGAGTGTCCCACATCTAAGAGAACCCAAAGGACAGCTTTTTAGCTGTGGCTCCTGGGGCTGAAAGAGAGAGAGAGGGTTAAAGACAGATAAGGGAGAGGGATTACAAGGATTTGCCATCATTTCGCCTTGTTATTCTAATCACTTGCGTGCGTAACATTGTGCGGGCCACAGAGCCCGAAGAGGCTCCAATAGAAGGCCTTGGGATCATCACTTGAGCCATAGGGGGAATGTGTGCAATACTGGTTTGATGGTACATGACTTGGATTTGCAGCTGAGCTTGGGAAGTGCGTGTGTGTGTGGGTGTGTGAGTGTTTACAAATGAAAATACAATACTCAGATGTATTCTGCCCTGCTGCAGCACTGGACGAGTGAAGCGCAGGTCTAATGGCTCAGTGGTGGGGCGCTGTACCGAGGCAGCGCCCACTGATCTGCTGAGGACAACTGAATGTATTTTAACAAACAGGATTGGAGATAAACCAATTCACTCCAGTGTTAATGGGAAACTCAAGACGCCGGTCATTATCCTTTTCCTCATCGCTCTCAACGCCATCATCATTAGCTCCATCCCACATTGTATTTGACATAGCTTGCTGACACTGATTTCAAGCGCTCAGCTGGGACTCGCCCCGGGGAGAAACAGTGTTTAGACCGACACTACCCATGAGAGGAGGAATGTGCGTCACCTTGGGCCTGCTTCTCCTTTTTTCCAACCGCTCTCAGCTCCTGTTCCTTTTTCTCACCCCCCCCAACTCATCCGCATTTTAATATCAATCTCAGTGGACTCCATTAGTGCAGCAGTTTTTTGAAAGTGTTAATTTGCTTTGTCAAAAGCTTTGTTTACCCCAGATTAATATCTCAATAAACAGAGGAGGGCTGTTCTGTGGTAAATGATAGTGATTATACAGTAGAAGGTCTACGGCCCACACTGTCGGACGGAGCCTCACACAATAGAGTTGTTCCACCATTCAAAGCGCCTCCAAACCTCTGATTACAATAATAACTCTGTGGGTACTAATTTACTGCAGTGAACTCACCCTCACTCTCTTTTATTTTCTTCCTTTCTGTTTCTATTTGCAAACGTTTAACACCACCTCACTTTGCATGCCAGTGGAAAGCTTGACGCGTGCGCTCCAGTGGTTACGTGGGAAGTTGTTTAAAAGGTGGGATTTGCGACCTTTGACGCGGCGCTGTTTCACCCCTCCAGCTTAGTGTCGCCGCAGAGTGAGCTGAGGCATTGCTCAGTCTATCATTAGACGGCAGTCCCAGCAGGCATACAGTCTGTTCAATTGCAGTTGACCCTTTAGCACACTGACAGTTTGGTGTGGACCATATCACACCAGGAGGAAGGTTCAGAGGGAGCAGGATGCTGGTGTGTCAGCTCAACAGCGGCGGAGAAGCAGATGGTCGTTATATATCTGCAAAGACTGGCCAAAGACAGGACAGAGCAGGGGCAACATCAGAAGGGATGTATGGTCACACATGCAGCGCGTAGCAGAGCTAATTAGAGGGATTTGCAGTGCGGCTGTGCAGGGTTGTGTCTGGAGATCAGGAAATGGATGAGCTACTTTGTTTCCCATGGTTTTATGTTGGTGGTTTGCAGATCAGAGGTTATCACTTCAAATAAATCCAGCTAGCATGTCACTTCTCCACTTAATTCATAAAACAAATCTGCCTGCAAAGGAAGAAAGGTGACGTGATTGTTATTTGGTCTCGGATGCTTACTTGAGAGACGTGAAAAAGAGTCCACTGCCGCATCAACTAACTAAAGCACGATTTTTTAGAGTGCCTGTAAATGCAACAGGAATTTCCTAAAGAGATTTTTTAAAAAAAAGCATATATAAATAATAATTATAAAGTAGTACTATTTTGTTAATGATTTCTTGTGACATGTCCATGTAACTACTACACAGTACTTTTGAGGTAGTTAAGACGATTCTGCTCTTTGTCTTTGGTGTTATGTCCGTGGAGCTGTGCCAGCATTTCAGGATAACTTTAATGCATGGGGTGGGACCTTTTCAGTGGTACGGGGTGGTCCGCCTTATGGTAAACTTATAAGGCCTATTTTCATAAAGATTGCAAGATTCCAAAAGCCTAAACGAACATATCTTTTAACAGACACACTGACATGTATACAATACACGCTTCCAACCAGGTTAAGTCATTTTGTACAGTGATGCAGAGAAAGATATGGATCTAATGTTTATATTTTAACCTTTATCCAACATACAGCAGGAGGAGGCTCAACCTGTAGGCATGACTTTTTCTTCTTTTCTTCCACTGGGTGCACTGTCTCTGAGAGTGGGGAGGAGCTGGACTGTGCCTGCATGAGCCTGTCCGTGGTTGTAGTGATCTCCGTCTATGATCATCCTTCAGACAGACTGAAAAATTCATCAGCGCAACACAGATGAGGAATAATATAGCTGGCTACGGCACGTGTGAATGGGATATGCTGAGTATCAGCTAAGAACTGTATTAATTAGCTCAGTAGAACTTGGTCAGTATTAGACATCCTTGAAATGCTTAGATTCATGGAATCAAATTGTTGGGTGCTTGTGGTTTTACATAGCAGGCTGTGTGTGTGTGGTAGAAAGAACGACCGCTGACATTGTGCCATATGGGGTCCTACATATAGCACAGTTTCTAGAGCTTTCTGTGATTTTTCTATGAAATGGTTAATTTATCATGTACCGAGACATTTGTAAACTGAGGTAAATATAACTCTTTGGTTCTGTTACTGTTTTCTTGCAGGAATGATGCTCATTTGTCTTACTGGATTTATTTTTTTTTCTCACAGTCATTGCTCTGACAGCTGTCTGGGCCGAAAAGGGATGGTTTTCTGTGAGTGTTTTCATCATTGCAGGTCAGAGCGACCTTGTATCAGCACATATTAATAAACTATTGAAAATACACGCTGTCCATGCTTGAGGGTTTCTCTGGCAACATCATGAATGGGCCAAATTGAGATGTGTGTACAGATGTCCACGGAGGTGCGGTATAATTGCTTTTACACTTTTGTATGTGCCAGTGTAATAAAATGGTAACAGCAGATAGAAATGATTATGAATCTTTTGCTATTTCATATGCATATAAACTCCACTATGCCTACCTCACAATTCATGTCTTTAAGCGCTAATACAGTGCTTATGTTTTATTCATGGCTATCCCACAGGTCGTAACAGCATTACGCTTTTCATTTGACCACCATGTGAAGCAGAGGACTGAAGCCAAGCAAACCAGCTCCTTCCTGAGTCAGCTCCCCTTGATCCACACGGTATGCATATGCAGATTTGACCTGGTGGTTGGGATGAATGATTCTGTCAAATGTTGATCTGTGTCCAAAGAATACTTTGCAAAGTGATCAAAGAGATGCAGGAAATGAAAAAGCAAGTTTTTCAGTTCAGGAGAAACAACCCGGACCCCTGGTGCTTGGACGGAGACTATTGCAAGCTTTCTGAATCCACGGTGAAGGGGGAGAGGACTGGTCCTGTACTAATCTGGAGCGGCTTTGTTTCACTACAGTAGCCCTGAGTCTGTATTACCAGACCAGCTCCAGTGGTGCTTTCAACCATCTCATGTGACTGTGTATGTACATGCAATCTAGTGGACATGCTTGATCTGCTGGATTTGGCTTTGCAAAGCATCAGTCAAGGTTAATTAATCACACGGTGTAGTGTGATGCCTGATGTAATCTTTTAATAACCACAGCGTGAGTATAGATTACTGACTTCTGAATGCAACACCATTCTCTTGCAACTGTCTACAGTAGTAAGCCAATGCAGCAAGCTACCTTTAGTACACTCCAGACTAAGTGAAAAGACTGTGATCAGCTTAAGTAAGTAAGGGTAATTTTAGCCAAACTACTGTACTTCGCTTAAACACTCTTGTCCCCAGTGTGTGGTCAGTGTTCAGCTACCACTGTTCCCTGATTGGTAACTTAATAACCCATTTTTGATTGGTATGTGTAACGGGGCATAAATTATTCCATATTCTTCCATAATTACAGCCCCCCTGCAATTATTCCTTGCCCAAAGGCCCGTCTTTCAGACATCATACTTTGTGCTGTACATGTATGATCACATCCAATGACTCACCCCCTGCCTATGTTCCCATCTGCCCAGCCTCTGCCTCGATCATGTCCTTTCAGTGGAACTCCCCGAGAGGGGAGGCTCTGAGCCATTGACCATTCAATCACCCTCTTTTCGCCAGTCCTACAGTAACACTTTCACACACTAACATATCAAATATAAAACAAAGCCTCTAACCCCGGACCACACTCTCTTCCTGGCACTCAAGTCCATCTAAGAGGTAAAAAAAAGGGGGCTTTTTCAAGGTCACTGCACATTTAGGGGAGCTTAAAATAGAGGCAGGCATTGACAAACCAAGAGTCACAGCAACTGTGAGCAGATCCCTAGAGATGGAGAAAAGAGATGCATCATGTCTGGTCCAAGCCCATGTGTTCTTGCTTGTGTGTTACTGTATTTACTACCACGCACCAAGACAAACGGGCAACCATTGTACAGTATAGAACACGTGAACAACCAAGCCATGTGAAATCTGTTTATTAGAGCACTTTATTAGAGCACGGTACTAGAGAGTAAAATAACTGGCCCAAACACACACACACACTGATTGCATAAAAGAACCACACAATAGTCAATCAGCAGCACTGTGAGGGCTCCTTGATTTGTTCAAACCAAGCATTTTGAGCCCTGCCCACAGTGATTGATCCCTGAAATTCAGTACATGAAGAAAGATATATTTTGTAGATTTGGGAGGCTATTGCAGCCTGTAATAAATGAGCATTAATTGCATTTGCATTACCCCACATAAGTGATGGGACATGTAATTAAGCTTCACATGTTCCTCAGTGTTGCACGACTCCTGTGTATTTACTGCCCCCCTGTGGTATAAATCAGCTGTGTTGCATTCAGGGCTTAAGAAACCATGGTTAAAAACAAAACAGTGGCAGTGGAATTCAGGTTGAAGTATATTTATTAAGAATGCATTATACCTTTAACACACTTATGTAAATATCACTACTTGTAAATATAGGAATTAAAAAGCAATGCAACTGATTGAATGACTAGAGATAAATGTAACGCGCTTCACGCTGTCGTTACTACTACAGTTAAACTAATCAAGGAAGAAGCCACGGATTAAATGAGCATTGATATATGAAAGGTAACAAAACCAAAAATAAAAATAATGTCACAAATTGCCAAAAAAAATAAAAAAATAAAAAATCAGGTGATAAAAAAATCTGAACATTCTGCTTGACTATGCAGTGATAATAAAGGAAAAGGAAATCAGAAAGCAGCAAACTCAAAAAGAAAAAAAATAGTAACTTGAATAGTTTTTATAACATTAAAACTACTCATATATAAATTATATTAATAATGTGTGTTTATATATATATATATATATATATATGTGTGTGTGTGTGTGTAATACATATAGATACATTAAGTTGAATCACAGCAGTGTATGGGATACTTTTTTCTGAGTTTTTGGTCCACCCATTCTTTGGCCAACAAAGTAATTAATATGATCAATAACAAACTTCCCATCATGCAGCACGTACAGCATATATCATTTTAAGGAGAGAGCAGGGTCTTCCATGTCTTCCATCGAGCTTTGCTGTGACTGCAGCCAGTCGATGTACTCGCTTAGCAAACATTAATAACTAATGGTCATCTCGGTGTCTCAGTGTCTTATTGACTGATTATGTTTTTCTTGAAAAGCATCTCATACATCATACCGGGAATTCTATAACCGTCTCCACAACTGGCCTTCCAAAAGTCTTTGTTAAAAGTGTTGGTTGAAAAATGATTAGAAACAATATTCAGGATTTGATCCCAAAGGATGTCAGAAAAAGTATCCCATGTTGTCACTGTGTGAACACTTCGTATTCTAATAATAATAGTTATTATTCATATTATTATTATTCATATTATTTATATTATTATTATTATTATTATTATTGCTATTGTTATTATTCTTATTTATTACTGTTGTACTAGTACTTGTATTTCTTCATGTGACTCCACGTCTGTGTCCTACAAACAAAACAAAACCAAAAATTTAAATCTAACTGAAACAACAGAAAAAGGATTTAAATGTTTATAAATTCTCCTACTTACCGGTGCGGTAGTGCACCTGCTGACAGGGTCAAAGCTATGTTTGTCCACCAAAGCTGTAGCTTGACCCGTCCTGTCAGGACCTGGGATGGCAGCTCTGGAGGCAGAAACAAGAAGGAATGGAGACATGAGCTCTATGCACAGCAGCAGCAAGTTTATGCTCACGTTCTGAGCAGATGTCAGATAAGTTCTGACGTTCATTCAGGCCATTCAGATTTAGGATTAGCAACGGTCCAAATTAAACAAGATGTGAAGAATTGGAAGAATTGGAAAGTGGCATACAGTTGATCTCTTTTTAGTTAGAGTTTCTAGCACACAGGAAGAAGCAGTCTCACCGCTGATTCAGCAACAGCTGTCGTCCTTTGGTCTCATCTTCAGTATCGAACACACCAGCACCAATGGGTCTCTCTCTGTCCATGTCCCTGGTGAAGGAGATGGATTCACAGTCATCATCACTTACCAGAAAGGTATCGAAATACACCTGAGTGTGTGCTTCAGGTCACTTTACTTTTATTTTAGGAGATGAACCTGGGGTGTACATACATTACATTGTTTTATGGTATTCTTTTAAATCATTTATGTTTGGCTGTTTGACAAAATATATATATATTTTTTATTTAGCCTTAACTGAAATTGATCTAGTCTGGTGAAATACTTAACAGGATAACAAGCTGGCTTCTGTCTGCACTTAAACGCTATCGCCTAGCGTCTGCATTTAAACTCTAGTGTCATCTCTCACTTACGTGTATGAAAATGCAGTCCATAGTTATGGCATTGAGTTTTTAAAAATAAAATAACAATATATAGAATTAATAGAATTAATAATACATATTTTATACTGAGCTGCTAATAAGGAGTGACTTCTTGGGAGCTGATGAAGCAAACATATTAAAATACTAAATCACCTTCAAAAGGACTCCTCTCACGCACTCTAGTGTCATAGAATTAAGGTAAGAAGAACTCCATTACAGTAATAAAACTGCAATTTAATGAACTGTTGAGACCACAGACATACCAGGCTTCAGTGTCTACTCTGCTGTAGCTGTTTACTCCTCCTGGATCATCCCTCAAGTTCCTGAAAGAGATGTATACAGCACAGTGTTGACAATTATGAACACATTCAGTCCATTCAATACTCATTGTTTACCTGTTCATGGTTCGGTGATGAGCGGCTCTGTCCACATCTGGGACTGGTATGGTCCCACTGCAAAACAAATACTAGATGAGAATGGCATAGGATCTTCTGAGACATCTCATTCAACACTAAATGTTTAAAGGAAAACAGGCTACGGGAACAAGATAGTAACCAGTTCTCACTTTTCAGTTGGCTGGACACTCTTGGTGCTGAAGTCGTGAAGGTGAAGAGGAGGAGGAGGGTCAACATCCCAAGGTTCAGCACTATGGAGGTAAAGGCAGCTTTTAGCAAGTTATAACGTTACTTTAAAACAGAAACATGTATACACTTTGTCAGTACTGACAAACAGGATAGTTGAATAAAGGTGTTTCACTGTTAGTTGGCAGCCTTACCTCTGAACACGCACACATTCAAATGTGTTGTCTCGCTCTGTGTTAGTTGTACCACTTCCACGTGGACTCCTGTCAGAGGATTGTTCCTTCCTGCAACAACAAGGAAGCAGTTCACTAGAACAACACAGGATCCATGCAGCTATACTTATTTCTTCTGAAAGTGCTTTTGTACTGGTAACTGACCGGATGTCATTGTTGTGCTGAGTCTCCAAATCACCAGCGCTCTGCGGCTCATTGAGGTTTCTAAAAGGGACATACGAAGAAAACAAGTTAGTTGAGTCTTAAAAGAAGCAGGATAATTATTATGTTTTTGTTTTTTTGCCGGTAGCCTTTTATTTCTCTCTAGATTTGTTTAGCTAAAGAACATTTACAGACTCTAAAGCAGGCAGAATAGTTTCACTATTAACCAGCTTATCCTCTTGTTAAACGTGAGTGGCTATCGACATGACTTGTTATTGTGGGTATGAACTAAGGATCATTTCAGTACTTGTAACATAATGAGTGTATTTATGTGCGCTCAGATGAACACGCCCACCTAAAACATGTAGTATCTTAAAAGTAAAAATGACCTTGTTTCTTCTCTCTCTCCTCTGTTTGTCACATTTCTGGCACAAGGGGAAGTCAGTATCTCCTTGAAGCTCACAGTAGCTGTATCTGTGTCACACCTGAAGGCGCAAGGAAGAAGAAATACTCAACACACACTGGACCCATGTGACATGCTCAGTTAGCATTTAGCAGTTGATTGTTATGAACCACAGAACTCACCCCCGTTTCTTTTTCCAGAAAACGTAGCACAGAACGCCGCCGACAATCACAAATAAGACTGCATGACAAAATGTAAACCTGTTAGCATCAAAGGTTCAATTCAAACTAATCCATAGTATTAAGAATAACAATGCTCAGGGCACCAGAATATTACACAATGTCTTTCAGAATGATACTCACTCGTAAGGACCCATTTTGCTATATAACTGACGTCAGTACGCTTACTGTCCCCTGTTGAGGCTGAGAGAGATGAGATTGTTTCAGATACTTTATATAAATATTCATCATCAGTAATGAAAGATAAGATTCAATGACAAATCAAAGTTAAATGTTTAATTAACCACATAACACTAACTTACCAGTAGTTCTAAAGTCCACACAGGTCTCTTCTACATGGCCATGTTTCTAAAATGCAAAATCAATGTACGTGAGGGTACATAAATATGTATGTAACATTACAACAGCAAGACTTGAGCTCATTCAGTTCAAACTCACGTCATAAACAATTGTTATTGTCAGGTCTCTGCAGTCTTTGGTGATGATAGAATAGTTGTCCATCTTCAAAGTTTCATTCCCCCATTTGAAGGACTGGTTCTTCATCTGACCATACGCAATCGTGGTCTGTGGGAAAACAATAACACGGTTTTCTTTCTGAGATCCAGCACATGGATCCGTTCTTCAGCACAGAGTTAAAAAGCAAATCAAAATACCTGATTATGGTGGACATGAAGCTCGCGTCCTCCAGAGCCTCCATATTTGAACTCATATCCATCGGTTGTCTTGATATCCTTACAGGATATATTTTTCACAGAGCATTCTACAAGACAAGTAAATTAAACATAATTAACAAAATTTTACTTGAACAAAAAACAGGAAGTGTACATGACGTCATTTATATATTAGTTATTAAAAAACATGAAAGACAGGTGAGACATACGTATTTGCAAAGCTCAATCTCTTACCTAGTGTTTGTTTGACACCGAATGAAATCATTATCAGAGAAACTAGGAGGATTTGAGGACTCATTTCGTCGAAAGAGAAGCAGTGCAACTGAAGACTATGGGCGACACAGAGGAAGTGGCTGAATCAGGAAGAAGGTGTTTACTTTCAGTTGACCAATCAGGAAGCAGTAGAATCTGATGGCCTTATGTAGTCAAACACAGATTTGTCACAGGAAGTGCACACTTACTGTCTTGATAGCCGTCTTGGTTTGGTAGAGAGACTAGCTTTCATATTTCTTGGTTTTATTTTAATGTATAAACAATATGGGTATAGAATAATATATTTCTTTTCTTAGTAATATAGTTTTTTTTTTTTTTTTACTTGTCAACATCGGAAACTTAAATCATCTAGCTCTAAATCACCGTAGGATTCAGATCCCATGTATACTTTCCTGGCCCATGTAAGCCTTTCACATTTTATTTTGTTTTAGGCCCATCTTAAAATGGATTCAATTATTTTTTCAATTGATGTTTGTGTATACAATACCCTACAGTGTTAAACAGTCTCACTTCTATCAGTGGTTACTGAGATGCCTATACAAGTTGACAGTTTTCCTGCAGTATTTCCCAGTATGATGTTGAGAGAATTGTCCTCTGAGAGAAGACTGTGTCAAGAAGACACAGATCTAAAGGAGTAGTCTGTGTCTGTAGCAATAAACACAAAATAGCATGATAGCCTCGGCCATTCTCAAATGGAACATGTTTGGAAAACCAGTCTTCCCCAATCTAGCCACAAAGCCAAACTGAGTTATCACAGAGACAAAAGGCCTTAGACAGACAGATCACCAAGGACCCAGTGACACTATGATTGGGTTCTTTTATGGAAATAGCTGAAGTAGTATAGAAGAATATCAGAGCATCACTCCACCAGTTGGGATTTTGTGATAGGACATACATAAGCCAGTCCTCCCTCTGAGACACACCACAGCCTGCTGGGACCATTAGACTGTGTGGAGGGAACCGGACTCTGAGCAAGAACTCAATAATACCATCCCTGCAGTCAACCACAGTGGTGGCAGCATCATGCTGTGAGGAGGTTTTACAGAGACAGGGATTTGGAAACTAGTTGATG
Source organism: Chelon labrosus (assembly GCF_963514085.1). NCBI lineage: Eukaryota > Metazoa > Chordata > Actinopteri > Mugiliformes > Mugilidae > Chelon > Chelon labrosus. The sequence goes on from NC_140354.1 coordinate 1,859,063, forward strand.
CAATTAGAAACCAAAAAATATACAATATACTAGCTGTGCTTTTAGCTGAGCATTTCACATCAGAGTAATGCGTAACCCTATCTGCCTATAAGGTGAAGTTTTGCATGCTAACAGGTGATTACCCAGTTTTGAGTTACATCTAAGTAGCCAACTAGATACACTGGAATATATTATGAAGAAAAATAAAGGTTTAACAACACTATCTCTTATGTGATAGATTTCCTTATTTCATCAACATCCTTTCATTTTAATTAGGGGTCACATAGATGGTTGGTTCCTCACAGGGAGGAGTTGTAGAGTCTTATGGCCTGAGGGACAAATGACCTCCTCAACCTGTCCGTGGAGCAGGACAGAGACAGCAGCCTGTCACTGAACGAGGTTCTCTGCCTTACTACGGTGTTGTGTAGAGGGTGATGGTGGACATTGTTCATAATGGACCAGAGTTTGTTCAAGGTCCTTGCCTCTGCCACCGATGTCAGGGACTCCAGCTCTGTCCCTACCACAGAGCTCTCCTTCTGTCTCAGTTTGTCCAGCTCTGATGTGCCCTTCTTCTTATTACTGCCTCCCCAGCTCACCACAGCGTAGAAGAGGTGACTGGAAAAGATAGTCTGGTAGAACATGTCCAGCAGCTTCTGGCAGATTAAATGATCTCAGTCTCCTAAGAAAATAGAGACAGCTCTGACCTTTTTTGTATACTGAGTCTATGATAGCCAACCAGTCCAGGTTGTGATCCAGGTGTACACCCAGGTACTTATAGGTCTGAACCACCTCTACACACTCCCCATTGATGGTTACAAGCTGCAGGTGGGGCCTGGACCTCTGGAAATCCACTACCATCTCCTTGGTTTTAGCTGTATTGAGCCAAAGGTGGTTCACTTCGCACCATGAGCCGAACTTGTTCACCAGATTGTACCACAAATTATCCAGAGTTATAAATTACTCAGTCCCTCTACCTTGTTGTTTGGACTGCTGTGTGCCGTATACTGCTGAAATGCCTAATGCCGGGTTTGTAGTTTTGCACACCGAACACAAGGGGAGGCCCTTGTCCTATGGGTCAGAGAAACACTTCAACCAAATGATTGTGAACTGGCTTACCACTCACTGGGATTTACATTAGTTTCATTCTCAATGAAATCTAAATGCCGTGCTCACTATGGATTCTGTATTGTACCAGGATGTTGGAATAATTGTACCACAATAATTTCAATCCGGCAAAGTTCGAAATTCAAGTTTCAGACATCCTCCTGTCATTTGGACACAGTTTGTGGACAGACGATACAAAGTCCTCACAGCAGACTGTAATCTGAAAGAAGGCGTCTGTCATTTCTCTTTTATGCACACACACGCACACGCACACACACACACACACACACACACACACAAATATACACAGTGCAAAGATAAAGCAAAAGCATGCCTCATTTCCACTGCATCTTCTCTGGTCCACTGACAAAAAACAAACCATAGTCTGTGTCTCTAAGTGTGGGCCCCTCTTTATCTCATTTATCTGGTCTATGTCTTCAATCTCTGTGTCCCTCTCAGCCTCTCTTTTAACCTGAGCTGTCTTTCTCAGATGTCAAAAACTCCATTACAGGCGAGCAAAAATGTGCTTCCATAAAATACAATTAGGTTCCCACCGTAAGCATATCAGATTAGTTTAAATAAGTGAAGTGATATTAAAGACAACTAAATGGACTTAGTATTCTATTTTCTGTGACTAGTTTAACATTCAAAAACCGGTTGGTTGGTGACAGGTTTGTGAGAGAACAAATGGTCTTGGTTCAGGTTTCCTGGGTGGGAAGCTAAGTGGAAGTGGACTTGTCCAGTCTGATCCATTTTCCATTGATATCCAGTGGCAGTGGGAGGCTTGGATATCCTGCCGTTCCTTCCCATGTCCACAGAGTCCCTGGATAAACAAAGAGAGCTGACGCAGGACAGGATGAAAACACACACAAAGCTATGAGCATAGATGTTGCATCCAGGTCGGAGTCTGAATGAGTGAATTCCAAACTGTCTAAACAGGACTTTTAAGGTAAATAATTACAATTCTGCATCTCTTGGGCCATCTCCCCATCTGCCTCGGCTCTTCTAGTTCTGTTCATAAGAGCAGTGAGGAGAAATAAACAGCTTTCTTCCTGTCTCACAACCACTGTCCCTTGTTCACTGTCCATTCAATTCAATTCAATTCAATTCAATCCATGTGGAGAAGGGTAGCACAGTTTTGGTTGATTTATTTTTTCTCATATAAAAAGTCTGTACATTTTCATGAACCCCAAGACTGAAACAAAAACTGGGTGGACCATTTGGGGAGTGAGTTGTGGAGTTGGAGCCGAGGCAAGGCAACATCCCAAGAATCTTGAGTAGGCCTGAAACAATTGTGCCGGCCGCTCAATGCCCTGCTTGGCTTGAGTTCACATAGCTCCTCAACGGTTTCAACATGCAACTGGTAGAAAGTCAACCACAACCAAAACAGCATATACAGGACAGGAGGGCCTGCTTTTACGAAAACAGTGTCATGTTCACACCCTGAGTATTTTGACTTTGGCTAGATTTGACACTTTCCCAATACACTCCAGACATTTAAATGGCAACACCACCAGAAGTAGAATAGAACTCTGCCTAAGAAAAGCATCGAGTCAGTGGGAGTGCTTTCAAGTAAAATGGTAATAAGCATAATCCCTTATTCTGAGTGCCATGTCCCAGCACGATTGACGTTTTCCAGCGCAATCGTGCTGGGACTGTTACAGGCGCTTTGGTTTGTCCAGTTGGCTCAGTATGAAGCCTGAACACCCCCACCCACTGACACGGGTTTAATATTACAAAGGGACATCTACACACTGCCAGCACAAAAGCCACGCCAGTACAAATACACATTGGCATACTAATATGCATATTAATGCTCACACACAAAAATTACACTCATCTACCCGTAGTGCAGCCATGTGCCGCTGTGATCTGCAGGACATAAACATACAGTTATATATTTTTTTTATCTAGTTTCAGTTACATTCCAAAAACTGAACAGCTACTAAAAAATAAATTAGCAAGTCTTATCAAATATTCTTCATGGTTCCCAGGAGTTCATGGGAATATATAAAATCACAGGGCCTTGCACAATACCATGTGCACCCCCAACCCATCTACATTTCCTACAGTACACACACCCTTCCACGGTCAGCCAACTCTCCCCTTCTTAAACCACAGTCCCCCTTTACAGAACTCTGTTGGTGTGGGAAAGTGAGAGAGTCTTATAAAAGGTAGCGAATAAACCCAAAACACCTCTCTTCCACAGTGCCAAACATCTGTGAGAACTCTGCTAAAAGATCAGTCTCTGCCTTAGGGTTTTGAATTTTCCTAATAATAAAAACAAAACTTGAGGAGGCTGCATTGTAGTCAGATTATAATGTACACACAATCAAAGCATTTCAGTCGAATTCACAGCAGCTTTTGTTCAAATGGTGCTGAGGCACATGTTGCGCAACTTGGACCGCCTCTATTACTATAATCTGTTTTCCAGCTTAATCTCCTGAGAGGGATCTCTGTCAGAAAATAAACCTCTGTTTGAAACATTGCCTCATTTAAAGTTAAGTGAAGTTGCTCAACTTCTGCTTTTCTCTGTGTATTTATTTCACTTTCTCATCCTCGCTCTCTGTTTTCTATCACACGTTCTCTCTCATTCCACTGCTCCTCTCTTTCTGCTCTTTGGTCTCCTATCTCCCTGTGTTTTATTTTTGTACCGTCTTCCTTTCTTTCCCCCAGTGTGATTGGTTGGTTGAGTAAGTCCCAGCATTTGGCATCCTAAACTCAGGGTGAGCGTGTCTTATTACAGCAACCCAGCCTCTCTGATAAAGCAGCTCATTGTGAAGCATAATCCCTCCAAAACAATCAGGATTTTTATATCCTCCCTTCTGTTATTTCAGCAGCCTATCTAATATATACTGTATATCTACAGCATGCACACACATATACAATGCAACTTAATTCACAAACAACACCATTCGTAACTTCTAACACACACACAAGTACATTTACAAGCTCTGGCATGCAGTCAGTGGACTCATGAGAAAGTATGCAAGATATTTACTTCAAATTACCCACTTGGTTGATTTTGTTTATAAGTTGTTCTCTGCGAATGCTGTTTCCTGTGATCCACAACAGATCCAAGGCCGTCTAAAACCATGAGTGACATGAAAGGAGTGAAAGGGGACGTGGGTCTTGTAAACAGGGGAGCTGCTGCAGCACTGTGAGAATGTCAGTTGAGTCAGTATGTCTATCAGTGTCATGTTTTGTTAAGGCAGTCGTTTGTGTTTCTGTTCACACTTGGCTGATCCCTATTGTTAAATAAACAAAGCCTTGTGTTCGGCTGTGCTGTAGATCGGCGAGGCACTCACCTGAAAACCTGGGGCAGACGGAACTGAGAAAAAGGGCAGGACGGCGACAAACTGCCAGAAGCGCATGTTTTCATGAAAAGCACAGGTGGAATTATGGACATTAAGAAAACCATTTAGATGCAGGGTGCTGGTACCTACTTGGGACAATGTGTGGAGTAGTTCCACCTTTGGTTTCCCTGCTTTTATAATTCACAGTTAGTACTGTAAGAAACGCCTATTGTCTACTGTTGAAAACAGCCGATTTGCACTGTCATCAACCTACGTTTTTTTGCAAGGTGCCAGTTCCAGGTGTTCAGCGTCTAGACAAATGCGTCTGTGGTTCCTGACTAGGGATTGTCCTCCTGTCACTGCCCATCTCGCCTAATCATTCAGCTGGAGGCCCCCTTCCTTAGCTTTTCCACTGCTGTCATCATCTGCCATCAACACCAAGAGGAAGGAGTAACATAATTATAGGACAGAGGCAAGGAGCAGCACTGTAGCTGTCAGACTGACATTGTTCAACAATTCCACCTAATAACAATCCGTCGTAACGGTGGTTGCAGTCCATCTGTTACCAAACAGTGACAGGAAAAATAAAATCTTTTAATCTTGTAGACAAGAGACAAATAATAAAAGACAAGAACAGGCAACTGATTCTTAAAAATTAACCTGTACTGTACTTGGTGAACACAATATGCCAATTACGCATAGCCCTTCCTTGGCAAGTGATGTTATTGGATCAGTGTTACACACACAGATTACTCACTAATTCACCTCATTCATAAACAGGAATTAGAGGAGTAATGTCGGTTTTCTGCTGTTTGCATAAACTATTGGAACTAGGCTACCACCATACTTGCATGCTCATAAAATGAAAGATGAAAGACTAAAGATGGACGAGGGAACAGCTCCTCAAAAGTCAAGCCAAAGCAAGTAGAGCTCCCCCTGGTGACTGGCTGCAGTATAGGTCATAAGCTCCACCCCCTCCATGTTAGTGGATGGGACTTGGAAGTGGAATGAAACCACTAAAGTACACATCAAATATTTATTTTTTATTTTTTTCAAGGATGGTCTTAAGTAATTAATATAATACTGAGGCATACTTAACTGTCATTTTTCTGTTAAGTTTCAGTTAAGTTAGTCAGTTATTTGATACAGAAACAGGATGTGACATCACAATGACTACAAGTTGCCATGCCAGCAGCTCCGTGAAGCAGTCCTGTGTAATTGGAAAAAATTAAAATAATAATAATTAAGTAATAAAGGTAGATCAGAGAACAGTATTAATTAAACGAAAATGTGAGTGTGGTGGAACTGTGTGTGTGCACTCAGCAGTGGCTCACTGGCACTGCAGTGTGGCCTGAATCAGTGCTTCAGGTTTTTAGTTTTTTGTCATACTGTCCCCCTCTATCAGTGATAGATACCGTATACCATATACAAGACTATAGTATGTACAGTATATGTGCTTATGACGCTGTGAATGCCTTAATGGTCACAGATGTTTTTGTGATTTGTGCATTCACAAACCCATTTCAGGGCATAAACATGTCCTCAAGCCCTGTGATAGACTGGTGACCTTTCCAGGGTGTACCCCGCCTCTTGCCCAGTGACAGCTGGGATAGACTCCAGCCCAACCACGACCCTCTTGGACAAGCGGTTACAGATAATGAACGAATGTCCTCTAGTGTACAAAACACTGACTAAACACATGCAGAGAGGCGTGCTGTACACTGAAGCAGCATATTTTCTACACACTGCAAATGATAACTGTTTTCCTAACATGTATCTCTCTGTGACTTTTTTCCTAATTCCCTTGCGTGTATTAACATGAGCTGATTGGCATGTCACTGCTAAATTATCTGCATGCGTGAATGTGTGTGTTGCAGCAGGTTTAGCTTGTTGACCTTGGAACCCAGGATCCTCCTCCCATTCCTTGACTGCAATCTTCACTGACACCTCACTGGTTCTGGCTATTGTTTTTATTCCCATGATCTTGTTTTTGCATTCCAGTCTGACTTCAGCAGACTTGTCGAGCAATGTGAACACAGAGACGAACACACTACACATTTCCCATCCGTCAGGGTGAAAATATAAACAAATGGTTTCGTATCTATTGGCAATGTGTCTTGTCCAGGTCCTGTTTAAAGCTTGCTTTATGGAAGAATAATATGTCAAAATCCAGCTTGCTTGTTGCAGGTTATGGGTGAGAACCTACCTGTCAGCTTTATTATTGTTCCATAAAAAGGCTATTGAAATGTGTTTACGTCTGGTTTGTTTTATCAGTGGCACTGAAGAAGAAAAGCTCTAAAGCTGCTTGAGAATACCTCCTCAGAAAAGAGAAACTACAGGTAGCTAAGGTCACCCCACCCAGAAACATTTAACTTGACACTAGAATAAACACACCACACATTATGGCGCCAGGTTTTATCGGATAACCTTTTCCATTGTTTGTACTTTTTTAGCACCTTGCAAAGACAATAATTTGACCTTTAAGACGGCAAATGCTGGATTATGGGATTTGTATTTGTGGTATGTAATGAGCTATGTGTGGAATCCTTTAAATGGTTTGCTCCTCCGGGAAATGTTCAGCTCTAAGCAATCCTGTATTTATTTTTTCTTTCTAAAAATATACTAGGTTCTCAATAATAACGAAACATTTGCAACAAATTTAAATATATGTTTACGGGGAAATAATCTAAATCTCTGCATCTCATTAGCAGTTCATATAATCTTCAAAACTACTTCATATGCAGCCACAGCTAACCAGCAGCCCTATATAGTGCATATCATGCAGATCATGCTATCCTGATCAGATATCACAAGTCCTCATCAGAGAGCGTGTGCGCTGTCTATGTGCGCACATGTGCCGACCTGATAAATTAGGTATGCTGATGTTTTAACTGTTGTGTATTTGAGGAAAGGCACGCACACGTGTTTTGGTGGTTTCCACATGTGGAAGTGATTGAGGCCCAGCTATCCATCTGTAGCTCCGCGTCAGTTCTTTGTGGATATGTCTTGGACACGATTTCTTGGGTCACTCAGTCAGCACGCCTTGGCACATCCTAATGCCCGAAGAGCAAAGGCAGAAAACAGACGGGGAAAGAAACCAAACAGAATGCAAACCAGCGTTTTTCATGGACACATTTCAGGACACACTTGCAGTCCTATTTGCTGCAGCTAGTGCGTTGACTACTCTTTACTACAGGAGATTTTTAAAAAAAGGCAGGGAGACTGTGGGAGTAGCCCTGAACTTGAGCATACTAAAGAGCCCATTAATCCTTTTTAAATCTATTAAGAATTGGACTACAGGTGAATAAGAGACCAGCAGAGCTCCAGAGACTAATTCTCTAATGCCTTGGAGAGCCACAATAAAAATCTCTTGCTTAACCAAAATTCGCATGCAAGGAAATTTCTTTTCCTCTTTCACAGTTAAATCAATTTACAGTCTTAAGGAGTTTTTTCCTGGCAGTAAATAAAGATAGACTGAATTAAGTAAGGACTGTGGAAAGACGTGTTTTACATCTCGAGGTTATTTCACCATTAAAGCAAGGACTAAGTTTTGTAAATGGAATTTGGATGATCTGCAAATACCTTGAGGATGTTATCATGAAGAGTCCCTTCCTCACACACTGAAGAGGTATGCAACTACGTGTCTTCCGCTGAACCCTTATCTTTGTATTGATTTGAATCAGCACTAGCATCCGGCCTGATATTTTTGCACCTGACCAGTTTTTTTTTAAATAATCATAATCTTACCGAGGAATTCAAGGGAGTTAGGCATGAGGAAAAGGAAGAACCTGGCTTGGATTTTCTTTGACAGTGAAGCATGTGGACAGTAATGACTTTCACCTGTTGAGATTAGGGTTCAAATACTCCCCATTCTAAATGACCACAGCGCCGGGCTACTGTTCCCGCTGTGTGCTCAATCACAGCAGTGTAAATAGTGAGGCCCTTTTGACTGGACCTCGGTAATCTGAACATACAAAATCTGCCTGTGCTTGTTGGCTCCTATTCACTGGGGCTAAAGGGTTAGTGAGGAGTGCGCCTGTAACAGTGTAAACGAGATGTCATGTTTGACAGGGTGTATAAGCTCAGCTCAGTGGAGCCTTCCTTTTTGCTCAGCTCAGTCACACACACCTAAACACAAGACAATAACAAGCAGTGAGGCACACAAGGACAGACAAGAACCTGTCACACAAGCACAGGCATAGACATTCCTCAGGAATGAAATTTGTTTCCTTAGTTACTTACAGTATTATGAAACAAAACCGATCACATTCCTTCCCACCCTGGCATCCCACACCCATCACTTTCCCCAGTCTGCCATCTCATCTCTTCTACCGATTGCTCTGTTACACCTTCCCTTCATTACTGAACCTCTTTCCCGCTTATACCACTACCTTACTGTCGTACTGCCCCAATACTGAAGCACTCGCTTCTTCTCTCTTTCACACTCTCTGTCTGATCTGGACAGCTTTACACTCTTCTCCCTAACACTGTAAGTCGATTGGAGAGAGGCAGAAAAAAAAAGAAATGAAAGAAAATGCCTGAGACGCCACAGCCTGTATCTGGCTAAACATCTCCATGGTAGCATAACCCCCTGAAACAGCCCACCATGCTCCACTGCACTTGAAAAGGGCTGAGTGCAGAGAAGGGGCAGAGGGGAGAGAGCCAAGATGAAGGATACTAGGAGAGCACTGGAGTATAACAGTGTTTAGATCACTTATCATTTTGGTGTTTATGTCTTGTTCCAGCTTTGATTACCTTACTTTTTCACAGTATCCTGTGAGTTAAAAATAAATTCCCCTAAGGTAACAAACTGCTAAATGAATCATTTTACAGACAGTGCTTTTCAATAGCAATAGAGACGATCAAGGTGACATAAATACTGAGATTAAGATGAATCAAGTATGTGTCATTGTTTTTCAGTGAGTTAATGTTTAAAACAGTGGAAGACAAAGGTAGTTAAAAATATTCAACATTCATTTTAATGGTTTGGTTTTTTGAGTACAGTGGTTATTTCTGCCGTTGCGGCATTCACAGACAAAACAAACACATAACAATTATTGGGAACACAAAAAAATATAGCTTTCTGATAATATCTGTGGCTCAGTCTAGTAGTTACAACAGGCACAAGAGCAATCTCTGTACCCGACCAACACGGACGTAAATACAAACACTTACACGTATAAGCTGTCCAAAACTTGAACTAATACTTTTGAAAGTTCTGTGTGGTTTATAAAATGACATAGCTATTTACATTCAGTTTGAATAATTATCTTCAAGAAAAAAATAACTAAACAAATATAGTGTATGAGTCTGACATTTACAAAATAAACACTGATTAATCCAACTTGTGATAAAATATATAATATTGATTATAATTAGAAGGTTCCACTATCTATGTTCAAGTGCTATTAATAAAGTTGCACAGGAGGGCTGCTGGGGTCGCAGTCACACATGTCCTGTCTGAGTGGCATAAATCAAGGTGCAGCTCAGAGATTGGAGTCCAGGGACAAAGGTCAGAGGTTATAAAATTCAGTCAAACCTCCACCTCTGAGACACAGTCAAAGTGGTTAGTACAAAAATGTGGCACTGAAGAGGAAGGGAGGTAACCTGGTCAGATTCCTCCCAGCCACTGCCTTAGATAATCAAATAATAAAGATAAGATTGTTTAACAGCACAAAACCTTTTTTTTTCTTTGCTTACATACAGGTTATTGTTTAGTCATGGGGCAGTCTGATTAGCACGGTGGCACATCAGGCCACTGAAAGTAAAGATGGTTAGAAGTTGAAGCCAGTGCCTGATCCTCATCACTGCCAGTTCTGTCACCCTGTACAGAGCTCTCTTTACACATGAGGTCTGATGGTCTTGGTTCACACATGCTGGGTGATGTTTTCCAAGCTGAGAAGACACCATTTATTCATCTCTCAGTCAACTGCTAAGAGTGGTGAGTTCTGCCTAGAAACTGAATGTACTTAGCTCCATCCCAGAAAAAGTTCAAACTGGCAACTTTAAACATTAGCAGCTTCTACAATTCCTCTTGAAGAATACTATATATACTGTGTAGTATATGCAGTTCTTTTCACTGGACGGGTTTGACTCACAGTCAAATGTGCTTTTGTATTTCTAAATATGTTAGATGAATGCAGATGTATGTGCTTTTACATTTCCAAAAGTGTAAGCATGTGTTTCTCTTTAGAATGATTCCCTTACTTGAAAGTTTCTCCCTGCTTCTCAGCTTGTGCTATCTGTCATTCTCCCTATATTATTGCAGTCCATCTTCATTCGTGGAATGATTGCATGCACCTGCTAACAGACAGTTTGCTGGCTGGACAGTGGACTCTCGAGGGACAGAGAAGTCGGAGACATGTCTGGACGGGCGCAGGGCTTGAACATGGAAGAGATGTAGAAGGCCTGCAAGGCACAGACAAAAACATGTCAGGAAATACACACAGACCACACATGCTATCATTCATTTGCTGTTTAGAAAGGAAAATGAGGGAGTGAGCGGAAGGTTTAAGCTAACTCAGTCAACAGAGAGCACACAGAAACAGATCCAACGAACAAAGCGATATCCAAGAAGAGAAGCGTCGTCCGACTTACCACCCAATATGCAGTGAGCCCTCCTTGGATGAAGCCTGTGAGGACGTCGGTGGGGTGGTGGCGGTAATCAGAGATGCGGCTCAGGCCGGTGTAGATGGCAATCATCACTAAGAGGAACTGTATGAGTGGACGCAATAGCCGAGCTCCTCGCCATGACAACCGTGCTTGCAGATAGAACTGAAAAAAAAAAGACGAGAAATATTGTTATCATATTCACTATAGACATGTGCACAATAAAGGCATGTGGGTACTTGTGTGTGTGTATGCCCCACAAGCAAAAACTGATAATTATATCTTATGAGTCAAGTTCTGAAGTGAAACATAGTCATCCACTCATCCTGAAACCAAGAAGGGAAAGACATCTTGGGATAATTTTACTAAGACTGTCTAAACACTATTTCTTTATCTTGTTCGTCCTCATCACCTGCATCAGCTCTACAGTACACGACTGATGTCTGTAAAAATGGGGACAGCTTAGGAGGTGGCTAGAGTTCTGTCTGGGCCCGCCACCAGCTTGTGGCCTACATTCCTACAGTGAGCCTGACCCACATCCCACACTTTCTCTTCTTCTCCTATCCCAGAAGAGAGCAGGTGTGTTGCTTCATGCTTACACACTAGCAGCTGGCCAGTGTTCAGGTGGCGTGTAGCTACAGGTTTGACACATTCTCTCCAGGTAGTCTTTTTGAACATTATCTAGCAGCAGACCAAAGTGTGAGGCTTGCCTGCAATGTATGTATGTATGAAGAAACAATGGTATAAGTTAGTGGAGAAACCAGGGGTAACAGAGAGTGAGGCCTTGTCATGTCTTCGTTTATTCAGCCCCACCATACTTAACCATATTTTTGTCTTTCTGGTCAGAAAGGAGCTTTTGCATGAGTATAAACAGAAGAGGTTTTGGTTTTCTTTTCACCTCTCTGAATAACTTAATCTAGCTGTATAAAACACCAGGACATCTGCTCAGTAAATGGTTAATTATGGGGAATATACACTGCCTGGCCAAAGAAAAAAGTCGCCACCTGGATTTAACTAACCAAATAGGTACGAGACTCCTATTGGATATTTACTACATGAGTGATTATCTTTCAGCTGACAACAAGTTATTTAACCCAACTGATGCAATGAGTAGCTTCTCATTTCTTAAACAACCATGTCTAAAGACACATCCTGTGGTCGTGGAAAAGATGTTAGTCTGTTTGAGAAGGGTCAAATCATTGGCATGCATCAAGCAGAGAAAACATCTAAGGAGATTGTAACCCTTAATTGGGTTAAGAACTGTCCAACACATTATTAAAAACTGGAAGGATAGTGGAGAACCATCGTCTTTGAGGAAGAAATGTGGTCAGAAAAAAATCCTGATTGATAGTGATCTGTAATCACTTGAACGTTTGGTGAAATCAAATCGAAGAAAAACAACAGCAGAACTCAGGGCTGTGTTTAATAGTGAAAGTATGAGCAATTCCACACGTACAATGTGAAGGGAACTCAAGGGATTGGGACTGAACAGCTGTGTAGCCTTAAGAAAACCACTAATCAGTGACGCTAGCTGGAAAAAAAAGGCTTCAATTTGCTAGGGAGCATAAAGATTGGACTCTGGAGCAATGGAAGAAGGTCATGTGGTCTGATGAGTCCAGATTTACCCTGTTCCAGAGTGATGGGGGCATCAGGGTAAGAAGAGAGGCAGATGAAGTGATGCACCCATCATGCCTAGTGTCTACTGTACAAGCCTGTGGGGGCAGTGCTATGATCTGGGGTTGCTGCAGTTGCTCAGGTCTAGGTTCAGCAACATTATGTGCCCAAAGAATGAGGTCAGCTGACTACCTGAATATACTGAATGACCAGGTTATTCCATCAATGGATTTTTTCTTCCCTGATGGCATGGACATATTCCAAGATGACAATGCCAGGATTCATGGGGCTCAAATAATGAAAGAGTGGTTCAGGGAGCATGAGACATCATTTTCACACATGGATTAGCCACCACAGAGTCCAGACCTTAACCCCACTGAGAATCTTTGGGATGTGCTGGAGAAGGCTTTGCACAGTGGTCAGACTCTCCCATCATCAATACAAGATCTTGGTGAAAAATGAATGCAACACTGGATGGAAATAAATCTGGTGACATTGCAGAAGCTTATCAAAACAATGCCACAGTGAATGAGTGCTGTAATCAAAGCTAAAGGCAGTCCAACGACCTTTTTTTTGGTGGCGACTTTTTTTTTGGCCAAGCAGTGTATGTGGACTGTAAACCTTTTCTGGACTGAAAAAAAAAAAACACTGGACAATTATGTGCTTTTGTCTCCCTCTAACTATTCTCTCTCACAATGTACCCATGACTGCTGGGCGGTGCACCGGCACAGAAAGAGAAAGATGAAGAATGGAGGAGACTGGGGGGGTCGAGAGGGTGTCCATTGCTGAAAGAAGCCTGTCGATCTCTCAGCAGGCATATTCAGCCAACCGCCCCCTCCCCTAAATGAGACCCACAACAAGGCCTCCTCTGTCTGTGGACTCTCTTCATCTATTCATGTTCCCTGTGGAAAACATTCTCCCTCACCCACACACCCCTCTGCCCCCCTCTCTCTATCGCTCCGTCTCACTAGTTCTTTCAATTTGAGGCAGGATGCCTGTAGAGAATTGTTGCTCTCAAAGATCTCCTCCCTCACGATGAGGAAGTGTGAATTTATTTAACAGCACATGTCTCGTTGTGTGTTTGTGCATGTTTAATTAGCTTAGTTAATAGCTGCATACAGTGTTCTTGGCCTCTAGGGACTGGAATTGTCTTTAATAACTGAAAAAGAGGTGATAGGTGTGATATTCCCCCAGCATTGTAAACACAGTGTCTAATACCGTAATTACACAACATGAGCTCAGGTGAACATGACAGTCACATGTCTGTGTTGGTGTTTGTGAAGGAGAGGTGACTTACTGCCAGATAGAGCATGGTGTACATTGCGAAAGAAGCATGGCCAGAAAAAAATGACTTTCTGAAAGAGAAGACCAAAAAAAGAACATGATGGTTACACATTAACTCCACAAGTGAAGGTGAACAAATAAAGAGTGGATGATGCTAAACTTTTTATCCTAGACAAAATTTATAAGCATCTGGAAAAACCCAAATCTCACGCCAGGCTGACTTCTCATCAGCTTTTAACAAAATGCAGCCTTGTATTTTAATTGAGAGGCTTGCTTCTCATTTTGATCTGCCTGACCAGCTTTTAGCCTTGTTCTTCACAGCAGGTTTCAGTAAATGGTGTTAGGTCATAAGGTTGTGTACTTTCCCCGCTGTTGTTCATTTTATACACAGATAGCTGCAGGTCTCTTAAAGATGACAGTTTTATTGTTAAATTTTCAGATGATATTGCTCTGCGGCCACTCCTCCATGGTGCAGAGTCAGACCACGGACGTGCACTCCCTGATTTTGTAAAGTGGTGTGACGACAGCCTTCTTGACCTCCATGTCTTTAAAACTAAGGAACTCATCACTGATTAAAAAAAAAAAAAAAGTGACAAATACATCAGTATACAGGATTCATGGTGAGGATGTGGAGATTGTAAATTCTTCTAAATATCTGGGTACGGTTTTTGATTCTCAGCTGAAGTTTGAAATTAAGTCAGTGGTCAAACGTGGCCAGCAGAGAGTTCATTTATTGCGCAGGATTAATTCCTTTGGTGTCTCTAGGTCCATACTTTGCACTGTGTTCTTGTCATATATTGAGAGCCTTCTTACTTTTTCTTTCACTTGTTGGTTTGGTAATATAACAGTGAAGGACAGAAACCAGTCCAAATGTGCGACCTGAATTCTCTTTGGGAGAAACGTGTCCTCCCAAAAGCAAAAAGTCTGATGAACCAACATCATATTCTTGGAAATGAATTCGTTATTATGCAGCCTGCCAGAAAGACAAACCATTATGCAAGATAATTTATTCTTTCAGCTATTACGCTGTTAAATACTGAGTTGAGGAAATTATTACCTTTTTATTACCTTTTATTCTGGGCTGTTATTTTTATCGTTTTTTTTTTCTTTAAAAGAAAATTGTTTATTCCTTATTAATTGTAACTGGACCCAGGCTATATCTACTCCTGCTATTGCCTATTGTTGTGTGAATGGTTGTATGTCTAGATGGTGGACTGTAGAAACTGAATTGCCCTTTGGGGATTAATTAAGCTTTCTTTATCCTGTAAACAAACACGCACACAAAGCACACACCTTGCCTCCTCCACCATCTTCGGGTTAGGCTGCTTGCATGTGACCTGTGACACGTAGCTGCCGGGAACGCAGTTAATGGATGCATAGGTGATGTTGCAGACAGACAGGAAGTTGGGTCGAAGGCGACCGACGCTTAGTTTAGCCATGTTCGTAAGCGACTGACCCACACAACAACCAAACAGGAAGCTTCCCAGTTCCTTGTACAGGCACGACACATAGCGGTTTCGAACAAAAGCCCGTGAGTTTACACCTCGAAAGCGCACCCTGTAGCATTCACCCAATGCGATCTGTGAAGGAAATAAGACAGAAAGAGAAATTAGTTAACATTAATACCTCACAGGCTAGCAACGTGAAAATATGTTTGTTTCACATTTAATATGAGCACATGCTCCATTACACCTTATCAAATAGATGCTTTAAGGTATAACTGACTTACTGTTATTCCAGTGATGGCTATGCCACCAGCGATGAGGAGGCTGTCAGGGATGGCCTCTCTAGCCACGTAGGGATAGGTGATGCTCGAGTCTCCACAGAAAAAGCCTCGTCGGTACGGAGTCACTGCTTTCAACTCACATGCAAAAAATGGGATCGAGGCTGATGAAACGTGGGAGAGAGGGGAGGGGGCAGACAGAAAACAAAAGATGGCTTGATGAATGTCTGTGATGTGGTCTATGCAACGAGGATCACAAGAAGAGAGAGACACAGGACAGAGAGATCAAGATAACGACATAGTTGATACTGTCGGCATTCATGAAAGTGGATTTCTCCTGTCTCACGGGCAAAAGGCACGACATGCAGCATAACAGGGATGGCCGCATTAACGCCTGTCAGTCATTTGGTGACGTTAATTTCCAGATTACCCGGTGATCAAGCAATCCACGCTAATAATGTGTCTAATTCCACCACAGAGGCACAGAGAAGGAGACGGGTTGACTGACAGAAAGACAGGAGATGAGCATAGAGGAGGAAGAAGATATTAAGAGAGCAGGTTGCACAAAACATTTCAGTGTGTTAAGAGAACAATATAATCACTGTGCAAAGGGCGAGGTAAACTAACAACCACACTTTGTCCCAATAAATTACAGTTTAATCCATCTAAATTTAGATTAATGAACGTCCCACACTATTTGTCCTGGTTGGTCACTAATTATAAGGGCTCTATCAGTTATAAGTCAAGGCCTGACTTGCTTAAGCAAACAAACCTCACAGCCTGATGGTGAAAGTTCACTGGGTAAAAGTTGCACAACATTTTAATGATAAGAAGGGAGATGGTGCTTGTACCTCGACCAACGAAGGCTATGCTGCATGGCTTCTGTTGAGCAGTGCACTTCAAATTAATTGGGAAATAGGCCTGTAAAGGCTTGCCCAGCATGCTCCATTTCTCTATCCCTTATCCCATGTCCTCTTGTCACCCCATGGAATGCAGCAAGAACATGGGACTAATCATTAACCTCTGTGCCTTTCCCTGTCATCCCAGGCCTGCTGGTTGGCTGGAATGCACCCAGGCTAAAACACTGCTCCTGCCAGGGAATCTTTCAGACTACGTGACTGAGTAGTGCACAGGATACACATTTAAAATCCGGCCAATAGGAACAGTACAAAAATACACACTCGAACATACTATGAACAATGGCCCAGAACACGTCTTTATCATGACAAATCAACAACTTGTGCCAGACAAAGAGCAGGAAATTAATACCTGGCTTATTTATTCTTAGATATCCGAGGACACTGGTTTCCACATTGGTGTTCTTCAAACTGAGCTATTGTGTGCTATTGTGTGCTACAACCATTCAGACCACAAACAAAAACACTCACACCTTTCATTCAACTGCACTGAAAACAGGGTAACAAACTATAAATTCAAGGTTGTCTGCAGAGAAAACATATGCAGACGTAGACAGACACAGTCAGTCAGTATGGATTAAAAAGTCACACTACAGTCACAAGAGTGTATTGATGAATTCCTATAGTCACAGTCAGGCTGCCTCAACAGAAAGACAAAACACAGACAACAACAGACACACTTTTCAAGACACGTCAAGGAAGTACGGGAGGGAAGGCGAGAGGGAAACGCACCGAGGACAGATAGCACAGGCTGTGACGCCAACGAAGAGCGAGAGGGAGAGATAGGAAACACCTCTCATCTGACCCCGATCTCTCACTCGTCTCATTCAGTTGCCACGTCTACAGGCGGCTCGCATCACACATCTTCATTCAGTCACCTTTAATTTATTGTTCTTAATATAACTTTATCAGGTAACATAAAAGAAACAATTGTGCATTGTGTAATGTGTGAAATCCTAATGTATTATTTTGAGACACTGTGTTCCAGTGGTGCTCTCTAAGGACTACACCATAAGGACAGGTGGTCTTCAAGTTAGCTACTGCCCAGTACACAAAATATCTTTGGGAATAGCAAGACTGCTGGCTTTAAATCTTTAAATCTGATCACTGAAATATTAATATATACATAGTAATATTATACGTTGTGGGTGTGTTGCTCATTTAAAATGAATGACCTTCATAGGGTTATCCTGGTTTTTGGCATCTGCATAAAATGCATGTTTCTGAATCTCCTAATCAAAATACCCTTATCTGTATGGATCATATGCAAGTGGAGACATACAGAGATCCTGGTCTGGTTCATCGCCGGTTCAAACTTGCTGGGTGTGGACCGTTGGATATGACACAACACACTGCATTTGATATGTTTAAAGTGGAAAGCAATGCAATGCAAACAAACTAAACTGGCTGCATTTAAGAAGGAGGATGCAGTCATACACTGTTGCCCATAAAGCTTTTGTCATAGATTTTTCATACCTGTTGATACAAATCACATTGTCACAATCATTTCATGAGAAGATGTTAAAAATAAAATGAATCCATCTTCATGGGCAACAACGTATATAAAAACATGTCATATATGTTTATATATATTGGGGTGTTTTTGTGTTCATAAATATTACTGCTAAATGTTTTAAAATTCTAATTTTGTGGCAAATTTTGCAGCAGTTTAGAGGCTTCTTGTTTTCCATTTCGCCCTTTAACAACCATTCTCTGCATCCTCATGGGATTCCACAATACGGCCTGCCCTCTCTCAATAATCAGTATGCATTGGCAGTGCGATAATGGATGGAGTCTCCATTACGGCACAAGCACTCTGCAGTTACAGCAGGATCACTGACTTCTTAAGGGATCATTTTCAAGGCATATGGTCTAACAGTACGCAGAAAGTGCTGAGCCAGACAGATGTATATTTTATAACATCATGCCTGCCAATACTGATGCCTTGTGTTGTCTGCCTTTTGCTCATACACATACTAATGCTGTATAAATAATAAAGAACACTGAAAATGCAAATACACTACAAACCACTTGTAAAGTTATTCTGCAGCTGCACAATCGCACGCAAATCACAAGCTCCTTTCTCACAGTCAACCTCTATGCTTTGCAACTACATTCAAAAATGTTTTCGCAACAAGACACAGAAACACTCCAGAGACCATCACATCATCTGTCAGGCAGCTGTGAGCAAACCTCTGCACCTGGCCAAGACGTGCTTGAAGGACAGCCAGGCCAGCAAGAAGTACGAGGGGACCCAAAAGGAGGCAGAGGAGTGGGTCGCCCAACATTCAAAGCAGGAATGCTTTCAAATAGTCAAAAGGGACAGAAAGAAAGAAGGGGGAGAGGGAGGGAGGAAAGAGAAGTGGGGATATGTGCCTCACTCTGAGAAACTCTTCTGGTTCTAATTTACACATCTATGACCACAGCCCAGAATGAGCTCACTGTGAGAGCAGAACAACAACAACCAAAAGCAAGAAAATGGGAAAAAAAAACTCTATGTGAGTGTATGGAGAAATTGATTAAAGAAATGAGAGCAAAGGGCAGTTGTTCACTGACATGATTGACGTCACATTGCATAACCTGAGCTAATCATTACACTATCCAACTACAAACTGGGTTAAATTGCATGGGCAGGAGGCACTAAATAACTGACATTGTTGGGGGTGAGGGCAGTAATACTGGGGTGAGAGAAAACTGCAAAGATGGAGCCAAGAGAGATGCAGCGAGGCTTTCTATGAAGAACAGCAGACGGAGGCGATTAGTGGTGGTTCTGGAATGTGAGGGTCAGAGATCTGGGCTCTGCTGGGACCCGCTCTGTAAACACGACCCCGCCTCAACCAGCAGAATACCCCCACCACACATCCATACTGAACACTCACATACACATAAAAACCACACTTGGATGCAAACAAACCAAACTCAAAGCCACATAGACTAACAGACAACTAAACAAACCACAAAATAAGCCACTAGCACCTGGGGAAAAACAATTTAGCAGAACCAAACAACCCATGCTGGATCCAGTTAACAGTTCTGAAGGCATGCATCTGGGCAAACAGCCTGTGGATGCTGCTGTACTCTGACACTCTGCCTGTGCATGCTCATAGATTGGCATGACACAGCCTCAAGCTATATCTAAGCCACAGTAGTGGCCATCTGCTTCATTACACCCAATAATATCAGACCATGCAGACCTCGTTATACATTTGCCCTCTGATAGAAGTGGAGGACAGACAATTAGTGACCTGTCAACGCAGGTCCATCTGGCCAGCAGCTTAGGACTGGTTTGAGCCTGGGGTCTGCAGCACCTTTTTGCGGGTGGTCCAACCTCACTGGGCCCCTCACCAGCTTGCATGTAGCAGCGTTTCACGACCAACTTTTAAATGGCTTGTTTAGATTCAAGTCACTCTTTGAAAAAAATACAAGCCAGTGAATGGAATTGAACAGTGTCATAATTTTAATCACTGTAAGCAAAATAATCATGGCAACGACATTACAAGGAGCAACATGGTGGCCTGCCTAGCACGCTCATAAACAGCAGTCTGTAGTTGGACTGTGTGGGTTAATGTAACTGAACAATGACTTAACTTGCACAAAGCTGTTCCCATAAGTTAGCCTTGATTTGTTATGTAATCAGTTTGCATAACGCATTTTAGTAGCAGTCAAATATTTGTTTTATGTCGGATATAAAAAAAAAGTCTACTTCCTGGTAAGAAACTGTATTTCTCATAACACAGACTCAAGCACACAAAAAGAAAAAAGAGACACACAAACTGTGTACTGTGGGGCAGGTAACACTTAACATGAGGTGAAGCCATTTGCAATAAAGCTGTGATTATGATTGGCAGTCATAGACTGCAACAACCTCTGTTAAAGTACTCTGTGTATGCGAGTGCAGAAGTTGTTTCTTCCTGCTCTTTCCTGGTGGCCAGATCCAAGCATTGGATAGGTGGGAAAAGACTAAGTGTTAGCCTCCTGCATTAACACACAGCCATTTCTTTTTTTTTTAAACTGGTTGCATTGTTCTGAGAGGCTCATCTGTTTTGTCTGCCCTGATGGCATCACAAAGACATCTGTCAATGAAGAACAAAGTGAGACTGGAGCCAAAACAGTCTTGGATCGTTGTAAAGCATCTCCTATCATCAACATCTGCTGCAGCTGGACTCCACACAGCTTCTTGAGTGCACCCACCTCTTCATGCCATCATGCATCCACCTCATATAGAGAGACAAAGGCCCAGAGAAAAACAATAGTGCTGCTCAAAATACCTTGCTGGCAAAATGATGATATTTGTCTAAGTTTTACTGAACTAAATCAATAAACGCACATAGAACAAAGGAATATGATATGGTTATGTAACCATGTAAACTGAAACACAAGGTTTTTGTAGGCGTGTAGTTCCAGCTGTGTTAAGTTGCCTCACCTTCCACAAGTGCCCATGAGAACTCTTACCCTCTCCTCTGTTACTGTTGCCACTGGCCAGTGGAGACATGCTTCCCACAGCTGCTTCTGTTCTCTCCACACTTCACTGCCCTTCTTCCTGGAGCCCGGCTCTGGAGCTCAGGGTATGAGAGGTGAGGTTTGAAGTGGGTTGTCTGTCTGCCTGTCTGATTCAGCAGGAACATTAAGGACCCACCACTGTGGTACGTACCTTGGAACCTTTAAAGAGTTCTCTGGTGGTTTCTGTGGTGTGAAGGTAAGGGTGTGCATGGTGAGGAGAGGGCTAGCTGCCTTAAATGTGAGAACAACACAGGCTTGTGGTCTAGACTGCTGGGGAGTTATTTAGCATGCAGTAACCTGGCTGTGGCAGTACTCCAGGTATGGAAAGTTGAGAACTAGCATGTTTGGGTTTGCAGAGGAACGTGCAGTTGGAACAAATTCAGAGTGGAGCTTGAGATGATAAAGGGAGGAGAAGTCTCCAGCAGGTGAGATCTGGCACATTTATAAAATGATCCCAGTGACGGATAACCATGCAATGGCACCAAGAGTCGAGGGTAAGTCGTCTTATAGTGGGACCAACAAAAGAGTACTAGTCATTAATTCTGACAGATGCAAAGGCAAGGGTACAGCCTGTATTTGGAGTCAGGTAGATAGTCTAGTGGTAAGTCTCTCCAGACCCATTCTAGGTAATGAGCACAGAGGATTAGAGTGCTGCACACATCGTTATTCACTCATTACGGCTAATACCTATGGACCACCCTGGGCACTTATGGAACCATCATCGTGGAGAAGATTGCAGCTGTCTCATTAAAAGTACATTTGAAGCTATTTGCTGTCTGAACCTTTCCTATCCCTTTCTGAGTACTACTTCCTCACTAGGACGTAAACAGACAGCTGTGTATATGATCCTTAAGGCGCCCATGGGTCTGACCTCTGACCCCTACAGTAGATCCTCAACCCTTCTCTCTTTTCACGTCTCACTCTACTCCCCCTCCCTGGGGCTGTTCAGTCATTCCGGCTCTCACTTGTCCCTCAGCCTTTAGGCATCGGAGACATTTCTTAGGCCTGATCTGACTAATGGGTGACTGAAGACGTACAGCAAAGTACAGTAGATGGGCCCATGTGGTATGTCAAGGCAAAGAATCACTTAATGGATTCCCGAACGTCTGCAGTGCTGTCAAATAGGAGGGAGACGCATTAATACACTAATGACGGGGAGTACGCGAAATCACTTTTTCCACTCGCTAAAGATTTGACGGAGCCCTTTTTAATGGCTCTCCATCTGTCAGCCGCAAAGCGACGCCAACGTGTTCCATAACTTCAGAGTGTTGGGCCTATGACATGGAGCAAAACAGGACCGGCAAATTTGTCAACAAACAGCACGCACATGGCAGCTGTAGTGGGGTGTCTGCATTAACAGCCAAAATGACTCATGCACACGTGCACACACAGGCATGCACACACATCCACCCACATCCACACACATACACACCAGAGACAATTTGATACACACCAGCATGCTGTGACGTGTTGCTCTCTTGCTCTCTCACTCACTTGGCAACTTTTTCTGCCAAAGGAACACAACCAAAATCCCTTAAACCCGCCACCCGCTTGAAACTAATGTACACATTAGAAGACACAGTCACACACTCACTATATGCCAGGCCCAAAATAGCATTTGTCTGAAGAGGAGAAAAAGAGAAGAGGCCTAAAGCAGAGATAAGGTGAAAAGAGGGAGCCCTTCTAGGATTCAGATTTCTTAGGTAGATACCAGTCATCTCGTCCTGGCAAGCTGCTTCATGTCTAGAACAAAAAACACATCCAGACGTACAACAGCAATCACCAGCTTTCTCTTTCTATTAGAATAAAAGCATGTTCTGTTCAAAGTTTTACTCTTTAGTGACTTTACCAGCTTGTGACAAACCAAATTATTGCAAATGCAATTTTACTTTTTTTATTTTAACCTAGGCAAACATTTTGTGCACATCAGGTATGTGTAGAACTTAGTTTTTTGTATTGAACCTAAAGAGGAAAGCCAACCTTAGAGCCAATCGTAACTGTTATATAACTGGTATAAACTAATGGTGAGCTTCCAAGTGCCACTTCCATTTATTTCCCAATTACCCTCAGGAGAGACAATAGCTGACTTTACTGGGGTGATAACAAGTGAGGACCACCTGTGTAGGAGAGAAGCAGCAGTGCAAACCAGAAGGCCTGCACCAGCATGCTCGTCTGAAATGACAAACACCCCAAAACTCCTGACCTCTGGGTGGCTGGACGCTGGCTTTACATGCAGCCACGGGGCGAAGATTTTGTCAGCCCCCTTTGAGTCAAACCCCCAGTGTTCCACCAGGAATGCATGCACACAATTTAACACACAGGCAAACACTTGAACAGATACAGGTATTTTGCCTCCTGCAGCCTTTCACTTACTGGCACAGAGCTGAACCAGAACAATCCATCTTTGTTAAGCATCTATCACGTACATGTCCAAACAACCTCATAAACAGCACTGCCTTACAAAAGCTTGGTGTTGAGTAAGAATAAAACCAGGTGAAGTGAGTCAGATAATCAGATAATATCCTCAGTATCTCAGCATTCCACAAACAGATTTAAGGTCATTATATTACCACTGCATACTAACATTTGATGGCCACTTTAAATGTGAAGTAAACACTTCAGCACATGGAGAGATAGTGAAAACCTCAGGGCATTGTGCAATGCCTCTTCACTTGATCACATAATGAGGATGGATGCTCCAGGGTAAAATTCCAGTTACAGTAGTGAAAGAACCCCTTTAGAGGATGAATAATGCTGATAGGTCAACTGCCTACGGGAATCAGATGATGACATTTTCAGGGGAAATTTTTCTTAGTCAGAGATAAGAGGGCTAAATAATATAAAGGGCCCAATTATTTTCCAAACAGTGATGACATTCACCGCCAAATGCCCACATATGAGTCAACGTCAGGCCTCCGCTGATAACTTTCTTGATGATTATCAATATAGAAAGAGGCAGGATGAGAAACCAAGTTGGGCTGACTGATGCTGGGTTGCAAGCCACATCCTAAACCCAGAGCAAAACTGTTGAGATGTGTAGAGTGATCAGCTAATAGCATAGCCCCAGTTGCTCCCAGTGTGTGGCACTGGTGTGTGAATGTGTGTGTGCTTGTGTGAGCGAATGGGTAGATGTGTCTGTGACTGTAAAGCGCTTTGAGTACCAATAGGTAGAAAAGCGCTATATAAAAGCAAGGCCATTTACCATTTACCATACCTGCAGGGGTTAAGAATAACACGGCAATGAAACTAACTACCTTCCACTGCTGTTTTGTTTGCTGGGCTACGTATGCTTAGACTTTTAACTGCCAGTGCGCATGAGACCTGTTGGTCTGCCTAGACGGGTTCTGCCTCTCTTGTATTTACTACCGGTCCAAAAAACCACTCACACAACACTGGTGCTCTCTACCCTTCGTGTGGGATGACGACATGAAACCTGTAAAATTAAATTTTGTTTCACTCTCTGTAAACAACAGCAAGTGGAAAACAGAGCCACGAAGGCTGTGCATACTTGGAAAGTAATTAAGTCTATTTGCTCAAGTACAATGTACATGTGTACATTCTGTGGTACTGGCTCTTGGCTGGAGTATTCTCATATTACCAGTTTTTAAGCAACAAATTTCAAAGTAAATCATCATCCATTTTCCTCCATGTACATTTCTGTGGTCTCTATATTCTTGGGAGATCTACATTGGGCATGCGACTATAGAATGACACCCTTATGTATTACAGCATGTTGAACTAAACGACCCTACAGTTAATCCAAATAATAAAATGTACCTCTTTAGGCACTAATATTTCTCCATTATCAATGTTAAATGGAATAATTTTAAACTGAAATAAATACATTTTGGAAGTGAATAAAAGGACACACTGAGAGAAAGTGTTTTTCAGCTCTTATTTAGTCTCCACTTATTCAACTGTTCTATTCTAACCAAATTCAGTATTGAAGTTGTACCTAATCACATGCAATATGTGATGATGTTAAGGCTCCTCTGATGTTTTATCAAATAAAAATACAGATTAACTGTGAGCTTACTTTTCTACATTTCTGACTGCAGGTTTAACCTAAAACAAACTGTCATTATACACCGATCAGCCAGAACATTAAAACCACTGACAGGAGAAGTACATAACATTGACCATCTTGTGACAATACAATCTTCTGCTGGGAATTTTTTGGACCTGGCATTCATGTGGATGTTACTTAGACATGTAGCACCCACCTAGACCAGACCAGGCACCCCCACCCCATAGCAATGATCAGCAGGATGCAGCCTGACACAGGCACACACACAAAACGGTTTAGGAACAACTCAAAAAACATGAAGAACAGCACAAGGTGTTGACCTGGCCTCCAGATTCACTAGATCCCAAACTGATCTGATCTGTGGGATGATCCACAGAGGCCCTCAAAGGCCCCCACTAACAACATTGTGTTGCCAGACACCACAGGACACCCTCAGAAGGCCCATGTCCATTCTCTGATGAGTCACAACTGTTTTGGAGGCACAAGGGTGACCTACACAATAATAGGCAGGTGGTCATAATGTTATGCCTGATTGGTGTATGTGCTATTAAGTTTAGTCTTAGTAAAACAATCATGACTTGTCACGAGTAGCTTATTAAAGCCATCTTCAATTGGTATCCACAGGTCTAATAACAGACAAGCACATTCCTTTATGAGTTGGCCTTTACTTATTGTCCACACGTTGTTACTAATAATCTTCTAGTGAAACCTGCTCGTTATTTAGATTGGATTACAGCCTGCACTCTTCCAGCTGAGCATGGTCAGCTGTTTGGCTACGTTCAGCATCTTCACTGAGGGAACCTCGAGATTTCAGCGACCAGAGGTAATCTTCACGAGAACACAAGCACGGGATGTTTTTATCCCAATTCCCACGTTCTTCTCCCGGGAACTTTGGAGGTTACCATGGGAACAGATGAACTCCCGGGACAACTCCGCTGCTGCCAGCTGGGCCCCCTCCTCCTCCTCCCCCCCCCGTGTCCTTTCCGCCCTCCTGCCCCCACGTGCACTGGAGGGGACCGTGCTCCAGTTTTCTATCCTTTTGAATTTTTTTTATTTTTCTTTCCCCCATTTGACTTCTGGAAAAACTATTTTCAGCTTCGTTAACTTTACAAATTTTCCTCTTGCGTTTTGTGTTTGTTTCTAAAAGTCTGCCCGCCAAGTTGACATGCGCGTGATAAAACTAAATTAATCAAACCAAATGTGTCCCTTAAAAATTAGGCTAATAGCTGTATTGAACGCTTTAGTAGACTGTATTAAATAGGATTTGATGTTAATTTGAAGTGTCAAAACCACTAATTGGCTTAAATACGCATATTCTTACCGACAAAGAGGCATATTACATCCAAACCGACCAGCATCTTCCTCTTGGTGCAAAACGAGCTCTCCTCCTCGGACCGCTGGACGAAGTGTTTCCCGGCTCCGTTCTCCTTTCCTTCCCCGGCTCCTCCGCTATCTGATAACCGCAACTGGAGCTCCGCGTCCCGGGGCAGCGTGTCGCCGTGAGTAGAATTTAACTTTTGCATGTCTGTAGCCGAATAGGAGAATGACAACTTGTTCCAACGTAGCTGCAGCTGCTCCTCTCTGTCCTAACTATCCGACGAATGATGAGAATTCCCAAACTTTTTAGTCCGTCCGCCGTCGTTGAAACAGCTCCATGTTAACTAAAGTTTGACAGCAGCAGGAGCGGTGTACACCCTGGTCAGCCAAACAACCAACCGACCAACCGATCGACCGCTAGTTGAACACGTTTCTCATCAAAGTCAAGAGTGTCCCAGAGCGAGGCAGGACCACTGGAAATAGGAGGGAACACAAACGCCCGACTCAAGCGACCTCACAACAAACTTCAGAGTGGGAGCTTGGCTGTAGCTATTGAGTGCTCTGAAAACATTTACATTTATGTCACCATTAATGAAAGGTTGAACTTTGGACTTTCAAAATAAAGAAAGTCCCTCCTACTCTCAGTGGAGGACTCGTGAATTGTTGGTTAAAACCCGCCTTGTTTCCGGTCGGCATCAGGTCTAACTTTACGCATGCTGGTGTCTGCAAAGCTTCGCAGTAAAAACTACTAAATCAATCTGCATTGATCCGACTGGAGCTCTTAATATGTTCGATCCGCCTGACCTGACAGCTCCCCATGAAATGTCTCCTGACGCATTCAGCTGTCCCACCCACGTCACGACACGACCTACATACAGCTTCTGTTGTTGTCCAAACTCACACATAAGGACATATATTTAGGTTTTTCATTTTCTCCAGGAAGGAAAGGACCTAATTTCACATCACTAATAAGTAACCAATTTGGATTTATCTGGACAGAAAATCATGGCAATGAACTAAGCTTTGTGCCCTTGGGTGCAAGACCTTCAGATCAAGTTGAACTTTCCACAGTATTGACTGCTGCTGGTTTGTCTGGCAGTGCTCTGGATAAAATACTAACCGCACTGAAATACTATCAATCAGATCTCATTTGTTAAACCCAAGCATTGACCCTTTGAGTCCTCACTCAGTGGTTAACCCCTAGTTGTAATACCTTGCTCATTCTGCCCTAAAGACTTTAGATAAGAGCCAGCTTGCCACCTGCTGTAAAGATGGAGGCACAGCAGCTTCATGTCACAAATAAATAAAAATATCATATATTCACTATGATAAAAGGCATATATATTTATATAAATAGCAATTTAATAATTGCAAGTTTAATAAACTTTTTGCCAGATTATTTTCTATCAAGATTGATGGACTCAATCATTTTAGCTCTAAATGCAGTATTCATACTGGCTCATCTTGTATAAGCAGGGTGCATAAAGTTTGCTGAAAAGTGGAAAACAGATTGTAATGCCAACACAACTGGGCCGTTATAAAATTAAGAAAGAACAAACAAACAAAAAACTTAAAAACTGAAAATATTTTTGTATACGGAAGTCTGAGTATTGCCAAATGAACTTAACATTTCAGTTAGAGATAGCGACATTAAGGTTAGAAATGGGAAATGGGGAACAAAAAACACTGTATGAATCGAAAATAAATCATTTCACAGCTAATATAAAGGCACTGTCCCTGCTTTGTTTTCCATTTTCACATGTCCACCTGCTGCTTTCATTTTTATTTTCATGAACTGCATGTGAACCCAGAAGGAAGAAAAACCTGATGTTTTATCTTCTTGGTTTTTCAGAACACAATAAACCAGAGCCCTCCTTCTTTCTCTGAACAAACTCAAACTACTATTAGAAAGCTTTTGCTGCAAGTGTGGTGCTAAACAGTGACAACATTTAGAAAATAGATTTAAAAGTTCAAGCCCAAGTAAAGCCTTTTCATGCATCAGATTCCTGTAGTTGTTGTCACTTTGATACAAAACTGAGAAAGTATGTATCAATATTTAAACAAACCACCGATTAGAAAATAGAAAGGGATGGGAAGAAGAAAAATGAGAAATGGAAGTGAGGTTTCATATGTTGGGTGATTTTACACCTGTAGCACCTTTGTAAACACGTAGCTTCAACACAGCTGGATTTTTTTTTTTTTGTGGGGTGAGGGAAGTCCCTTATTGATGCAATAATAGTAGACACTGAAACCTCAACTTCATGTTAAGAAACATAGAAATTGGTCAGTCACAGTAGCTCAGAAAAAGTTACAAAAATAAAATAAAATAGTATAAGCAAAAAAAAGTACAACATTTGCATATGTGCAAATCTACAAGAAATACAAATAGAAGTAAATATACACTATATATACACTACCAGTCAAAAGTTTGGACACACCCTCTCATTTAATGTTTTTTCTTTATTTTCATGATTCTTTACATTGTAGATTCTCACTGAAGGCATCAAAACTATGAATGAACACATATGGAATTATGTAGTAAACAAAAAAAGTGTGAAATAACTCTAAATATGCTTCATATTTTAGATTCTTCAACATAGCTACCCTTTGCTTTGATTACTGCTTTGCACACTCTTGGCATTCTCTCGATGTGCTTCATGAGGTAGTCACCTAAAATGGTTTCCCAACAGTCTTGAAGGAGTTCCCAGAGATGCTGAGCACTTGTTGGCCCTTTTGCCTTCACTCTGCAGTCCATTTCATCCCAAACCATCTCAACTGGGTTTAGGTCAGGTGACTGTGGAGGCAAGGTTATCAGGCGCAGCACTCCATCACTCTCCTTCTTGGTCAAACAGCCCTTACACAGCCTGGAGGTGTGTTTGGGGTCATTGTCCTGTTGAAAAATAAATGATGGTCCAACAAAACGCAAACCGGATGGGATAGCAGGATAACTGCAGGATGCTGTGGTAGCCTTGCTGCTTCAGTGTGCCTCCTCCTCCATGCTTCACGGTTGGAACCATGCATATAGAGACCATCTGTTTACCTTTTATGCGTTGCACAAAGACACAGCGGTTGGAACCAAAGATCTCAGATTTGGACTCATCAGACCAAAGTACAGATTTCCACTGGTCTAATGTCCATTCCTTGTGTTTCTTGGCCCAAACAAATCTCTTCTTCTTCTTGCTTTTCATTAGTAGTGGTTTTCTAGCAGCTATTTGACCATAAAGGCCTGATTGGCCTCTGAACAGTTGATGTAGTGATGTGTCTGCTACTAGAACTCTGTGTGCCATTGATCTGGGCTCTAATCTGAGGTACTGTTAATTTGCGATTTCTGAGGCTGGTGACTCGGATGAACTTATCCTCAGCAGCAGAGGTGACTCTTGGTCTGTCTTTCCAGGGGGCGGCCCTCATGTGAGCCAGTTTTGTCGTAGCGCTTGATGGTTTTTGCAACTGCACTTGGGGGGACACAGTCAAAGTTTTTGCAATTTTCCAGACTGACTGACCCTCAGTTCTTAAAGTAATGATGGACTGTCATTTCTCTTTACTTAACTGATTGGTTCTTGCCATAAGATGAATTCAAACAGTTGTCAAATAGGGCTGTCAACTGTGTACCAACCTGACTTCTGCACAACACAACTGATGGTCCCAACCCCATTAAGAAGGCAAGAAATTCCACAAATGAACCCTGACAAGGCACACTTGTGAAGTGAAAACCATTTAAGGTGACTACATCATGAAGCTCATTAAGAGAAGTCCAAGGGTTTGCAGCGCTGTCAACAAAGCAAAGGGTGGCTACTTTGAGGACTCTAAAATATGAATCATATTTAGAGTTATTTCACACTTTTTGTTTACTACATAATTCCATATGTGTTCATTCATAGTTTTGATGTCTTGATGATAAAAAATATGATAATAAATCTTGCCTGCATCGTGCATTATTGATGTACACCCACTAGATGGCTGCAAACCATTATATTGTGAGTGAGAAAATCAGAGGCAATAACCTTGCTCTGTATCAACAATAGTCATTGAGGAGGGGATCTAAAATGGCTGGAGTCATTCTGATTCGTTATAGATGCGATATATATATTTTTTTTAAGTGTGCATCATGGAATGTAAAGCTGAGGGATTTGACACATATATCCAAATTGCTGTGTTTTGTTCAGTACTTGTTGTCTATGACAATAACATGTTGGTGTTACCTCCAGACCACCCTTCCATCCTCCTTTCATGTTACATGCCATTCATTACAGCCCGTTATCACTGATATCCCTCCTCAACCGCTCCAATATTGTTGGCTCGAATGTTGTTTTGAAATCTTTGTACTATATGCTTTCTCTCTGTGCTACTCGAATGAAACTATGATTCATTCAGGGTTATGCCATTTGATTTGTCTGTTGTCTGGAAAGTATTACATCACCCGAAAATAGAGAACTAAGCTGCGCTGCTGGAACAATTTTAGTTCCCTTTGCATTTTTTTTTATTATGTTTGTCATCAAGGCAAAGAATCACAAAGCACTATGCTTTAAAAGTGCACCGACTCTGAGAAATGCAATTGCTCATTTGTGTTATTCATCCAGTTGAAGGAAATTTTTTCCATAAGTCAGCTTAAATACATCCTTCCTATTCTGCATCGCACACCAATCGCATGGAATAATTAAGGCTGTTAATGTTGTTGGTCATTGTGTTACTTGACCACTGAAAGCCAGAGCGATGCCTCCCTGTGAGTGTCAATGTGCCTGTGAGTCCTCAAGTCAAGTCTGATGACGCATACCTTAACCTAAGCCCATCCTGTTTTGTTACCATTAAACTTTCCCCAGGCAAAGTACAAACAGAGAAAGTGAAACCACTGACCTCAACCAAAATTTAGATGCAAGTGGGATTTTTCAAGAAGTGCAAATAGTAAACAAGTTCTCATGAAGTTCCACAGCTAATTTGACTGTGACATTTTGATGTTTGTCTATGTTTGTCTCAGCTAATAGAGGATATGAAGATAACATTATTACATGCTGATTCTTTTCTTTTCTTTAAATAAACTCCTAACCTTGTTGTGTGTATTATCCAACAATATGTGGTTTAATTAGGATTCATTATGTTTTGGATGATTTCAGCAGTTTAATGCTGAATCATTCCATTAACTTATTGTTACCCTTACATGCATTTAGCACATTGTCCTGCTGAACAATCCGTTTTAGCATGTAATATTCTACAGTGTAATACAAATATACATCGAAAGGAAAAATACGGAACCAAAAAGAGCAAAGCCAGGAGTTGGAAGATACATGTTTTGAGAATCTTCACAAAATCTCTCCATAAATGAGGAAGTAGATGATTCATATGGACAAACAATCATGTCAAAGTTCTTCAGTCCTTCCTTATCCCCCTAATAGTAAGTCTTGTTCTTCCTCTTTGTGTGAGTTGTGATGAGTAGGAGAGAAGGGCCAGCCCCCAGATGCAGATACAATCTGGGACTTGTGTGCTTGCCTTCAGCAGCATACAGGGGAAAGTACCATTTGGATTCCTTTTTGTTCTATAGATACCTAGAGCACAGCAGAACACACTCAGACATTAAAACATAGTCATCACATGCACACACTGAGCTCAGGAAGCAAACACACACTGCTTTGGTGCACAGCAGAGGAAACTCGGAACCTCTACACTCGTCACTTCTTAACATCTGCCTTCCTGCGCCGCTCACAAGGCTCAGACCTGTCTGAACACTGCCGTTGGACTGACCATGCCACAGACTACACAGCATTGCTTGATCCATATCCTCCTGTTGTGGACCACCATCGTTTCCATAATCCAGATTGTGCTCATCATCCTCGTCTTCACAGCGGGACATAATGGCCTGGTGAGAACTCTTAATACAGCCTCAGATTGAATTTAGAGAATGTTAAACTAGCTTATGGTCATAATGATGAGACACAGACTTTACACTGTAAACTTTTTTATTATAAACATAAATAACTTCAATGAATCAACATGTGCCAAAAAATATTTTTGCTTTTCTTATGAAACACCTGTGCAGCGCAGTTATTCTTTCTTGTGGTTTTGGCAGTAGCACAGCTGGTGAGACAGACACCTCTGCCTGTGGTCTACAGCTGGTTACAGACCCCTGTCATGACGCCCAAACAGGGAAAGTTTCCTCACAGTGTTCAGATAGAACAGAATCTAGTCCCATGAAATGATTCAAAACAGTACACAGATACAGAAGTATTAGATCATTACTAATGTAAATTAAAGGAAATATAAGTGTAGGATTGTGGATGTATAATAAGTGTTTTGAGAAACTCTTTTACCGGAGCATGCCTCTGATAAACAATGACTGCAGACTGTTGATCTTCCTATGGAGAAGTTGAATGGCCTCGTTGCATCTATAGTTGGTTCAGCCTTCATTTGCTGTCACTTTTCTTCTCAAAACCTTCTTGCAAGATTTATTATGAGCATATTTTGTGCTTCTGTTCCCTTTTTCCAGTCTCAGAACATTAGCGCTGTAGAAGCAGAGCCCAAAAAGTATTCCCAGGAACAGAATATACCTCTGGTAAGATAACCCCAGTCTCAGAGTTCACGCTTCTGCAGTTGACCTTGCTGTGTAATATGTTCTTGCAATCTGAACACGCGCTTGGTGACTCAAATCTGCTGTTATTACCATTACTGTCATTATTTTGTATGTGTTTGTAATCTCATTATTCCAAACCTCCACATCCAGTCTGTCTCAGAACACTCCCTTTTGATTTACTTATGTCACACAGTCTAACCACTTCATGGAGGAAGCTCAGTGACGTCATTGCCACATTCGGGGAAATGCCACTAAACTAAAGTGTTGTCTCTTGATTTTCCTTCTGAAGATAGTGTATAATTTGTTCTGTTCTCACATTTACAATGGAGGTGGCTGTCTCATCACCACATCATAAAAAACAAAACATCTGTAGCTGGTTTTGCGTGTCGCCGGGGAAGCCATGTTGCCACCACATTTTATGTTAACACCTTGAGATTAATGGAGCTCTTCTTCTTTCCACAGAACCGCTCTGAGCTTTTCTTAGGCAAAGGCAAAATGCTTACCTTTAAGGCTACTAACGGTAAAGGTAAAGCTTTCCTATTTTATCTTTGTCTCTACCTATGATTTATAGCAAGAGTTGAAAAAAGGGGTACGTATCATCGTACCCCTATAATATGATTGTTCACAATATAGAAAATGTAATGTCAGATGAAAATGTGTTTCTGGCAAATATAATTTAATCAATTGTAGTTACAATACATATGTATTGCCACATGTGAAATTTTCAACAGGATAATCAGAATTTCTAAATGAGAAAACCAATATACTGCTAACAGCGGCTTTTCTGTCACCAACAGTCAACAATGAAATTAAATGGGTCTCCAAAAGTAGAGATCCAGGCGTGGTATCAGAAAGAGAAGATGGCCTGTTAATAATGAAGGATGGATACTATTTCCTAAATCTTCGGGTGACTCTATCTTCGTGCAAACATTCGACCGGGACACACACTGTGAACCTGATGTGGAATAATATTGTTCTGCTGGAGGGTTGGATTAATACGAAAACCAACAGCACAGGCATGCTCAGCAAGGTAGAGCAGCTGTCTGCTGGAGGGACGCTGAAATTCACCATCAGCTCATCGGCAAAGTGTGTTAACGAGACTGAATCCGTCACCCACCTGGATATCATCTACATGGTTAAGCCTTAGAGACACAACCTCCAGCTCTGGAACCCACTCTGCAGCAACCCTCCTCTCATGCTAAGGCGGCTATGTGTACTTCTCTTGGGACAAAAAAATGTTATTGTCATCAACTTTGGATCACCAGATCAGAAAATTGCACAACAGCCTGTCTGCAGTCATAGAGGCGAGGGGTCACAGAGAATGGAAGCAAAAGCTGGTATAAAAAAAAAATAATAATTATAAAAAAAGACTCACCCCTTTAAATTCTGATCTACTTAAAAGAAAAAAAGAGAAAAATGTTAGCTAGTAAAATTGATATACTGCGTACAGTGTCATCACTACAAGTCTGTTTCACTGACTTTCTACTCACAAATTCTCACTTCAATACACTGTAATATTGTGACATAGGTGTGCTGCAGGTTTGGGGGAATCCTCCCTAACGTAGATTATAAAAGCTGGACTGTTCTCATCGCTTTCCAAGTAGCCGTAAAGCAGGTCTGTAAAAATAAAGAAGACTTACTTCATTGTTCAAAATTAATTGTTGTGTTGGAGTTTCTTACGTTTAGAATGTTTAGTAGTCGACTTCAAGAATGTATCAGTGCCAAATTTATTGGCTGAAAACCTCTTTTTTTTTTCAGCCAAATACTGTTTTTGCACAACTTTTACTTTCAAATTGCTCATCTGTTTTTTTATATGGTTGAATTGTATGAATTATATATATTTATGTTTTATTTATTCATTGTTTTAACTCAAAATTTACACAAAATACGGGTACTGCCACTGGAATGTACGTTTTCTTTCATTCCGTCACAACTAGACTTAAGCGCTCACTGTGGCTGGTAGGTGTTTAACAATAGTAAAGTGTAAAACTGCAAATGTGATTTGTTTCCTCAGGCGTGACCGTGTGGCGTTTCTCCCTCTCTCATTTGCTGTGTCGTATTATCATAATCTAAATTTAAAAGTGAAATGACAAAACTAACCTCCAAATCTGCACTTCACTACCGGTATTACACATTACGAAATCACAAGTCATGGTGGTTGATGCATAAAGTTTCATGTGTTATGAGATGTTGAAAGAAATATTGGTTATTGTCACTGATTCAGCATTTTTTTTCAGCTCATGCATCTGAAAAAAAATGCCTGGCATTAGTTCTGGGAACCTTTAAATGTGTCTTATTACTACATCAACATCAACAATGAGAATGTCATAATTCTAAACTATATTTTCTGTACTTTGTTTATTCTTTTGACGTGTTTAAAAGTCTGAGCAAGGAGATAAATAAACTTAAAACAATGAAATAGAACTTTCATTTGTGAGTCATTTTTGAGACCCTAGATATGAAGTGAAAGCAAGAGATGGTGAGGTACCAGTGGGGTACCGCAGAATTACCACAGCGGGACCCTCCCTGTCACATGCTTTTGAAGAACGTGGCCTCCAAACTCTGACAAAGCAAAAATTAAAAACTCATCGCCATGTCTACTCATCTACATCACACTGATGGAGATGCAGTGTATTACAGAAAAGGTCATTGGAACATGGTATTAGTCATCACAGCCAAGACATATTTTCCAGCATACCGAGGTCTCATCTGAAAGCTCTTCTTTTCCAGACCTAAGCCGCAGGCTGCCATAACTCTCACTGCTCACTGTATTAGCTGTTCCCACCTCGGCTTTCGATCACACCGAGGACAGGTCCAGACATGGTGAATTCAAATGCAGGGAGCAGACAGAACATGTTACCACCTACTCTGTTTCATTTATTAGTGGCACCTGCATAGGTTGATTTGTTCCCACTCTTGGTTTCCACTGCCCAGTGGCGAGACAATCATTTGTGTATCCACGCACTATTTATAGCATTTCCTCCCAGACATCATGGAGAGAGCTTGAGTGTGTGGTCAGACATGTTTTCAGCATGCAGACTTTGGAAGAACCGAGAATATATTCAAGAAAGTACTGAAATGAATTTTATAAAAATCCAAACATACAGTCCCTGAGCTTTTTGGAGTTGGTTAAAACCGAACATGTACACAAAAATGTTCTTTTTTATCAGTAAACCGTCAAGCTTTAAAACAAGCCAAATGCTCTCTACTGTTCCCTACGCGAGCAAGAGATCAACACAAGGGGACAGCATTTAGTCAAGGACAGTTAGCTGTGTGCCACGGCCACCTCTTTCAGTTTTAGTTTTGGTAAAAGATATGGCTCTAGACATCATGTCAGTGTATAACAAACAAGGCTTCTGAAGGGCAGACATGTAGGACTGTTTTTTTCAAGAGTGTAGCGTAAAGATTGTGAGTCTGTGAGATGTGTGTCTCAACAGATTGATATCTGACAGCAGACATGCTTCACCAGTGGAAACTGTTGGTTTCGTCTATGGAAGTGTGAATAATTTGTTGAAGATCATAGCAAATTAGAGAGTACTTTCATCCCACACGAATCTCTGTCAAAGTCATGCTTAGACCAAAGGGATGAGTTCCAACCACTCAGCTGATGCAGCACCCCCTCCTTTTGTTGGTACAGTCTCTCACAACTCACAGGTCAGCCAGCACTGGAAGACAATGACTCACAGATATATTTGTGACAGTACAAGGAAGTCTCAGCCACCTGTGATATGGGTTTCAGTGAGGGTTTTCTTGATTTGAACAAAACTTGGAACTTGGAAAAAATAATTTCGAGCTTCAACAACCTACACACTCACACACACTCACACAGAGAGAGAGAGAGCGATGTGAGAGACATATGTAGTCCTGCTAAAGTACGTTTTCACCTGCCTTTGCTCTGCGGGTCTGGGGTTGGAAAGTGAGTCAGGCAATCTACTGTCGACACCCCCTCCCCCAAACGGCCCCCACTACCACTTCCTCCTCAGTTTACAAATACACAAACCCGTGGGTGTTTTCAAGAGCAGCTTCTTCGAACAGACACAAATGAAGGGAAAGCGTAACAGTGACTGCATGAGAGACGCAAAAGAGAAAGAAGCTTCAAAGAGCGATGACGCCTCATGTTCGTACGAGGCATGTCGGCATGCTTGTCACTACGCCGATGAATAGAAAATGATAGCTCACGACATTACAGTAAATAGAAACGCTGACCTGAATGCCTCAAGGAAGACGCCATCATGTGAAGTAAATCTATTATACAAACAGCTGCTCTACTGCTTTACCGTCCATGTTACATACAATAGAATTGAGGTCAAGGGCAGGAGTCTTTTTGTAATGTGTCACTGCGGTACTTAAAAAACTGTGCCTCTTGTGGTTGGACTGAGTGGGTGAAACATCTGCCGATGCTGAGACCACTCAGCACGGCCTCATCTGACACAGCAGGAAGTGAATTAAATTCAGTTGCACGACCTTATTAAAGCCAAGAGTAAAACAGGCAAGACTTTTAGATCAACGTCTTTTTATTTCATTGCCTTGCACAATTATGACACTGTACAGTCATTGAACACAAGACACGTACAACAGTTATATCGAGCTGTAATAAATACATTATGTGCCAGAAGTGAAGCAAGAATGAAAAGAAATAATTATTTAGTAAAAATATGAAAATCACAAAAATTCAATAATACATGAATATTTTAACTCCATCTGTTATTCATCATTTTTTTGACATTTACACATTTCATTTAAAGTTTGTAGGTCTATACAAGTGAAGCTATACTGTAGAAATGAAAAGATTTGTTACAGTGTTGAAGACATGTGCATTCGCAGCGAGAAAGCAAAGTCAGAGAGAGAGAGTTTCACACTTCCCTTTCTGAGTACGGACCTGTTTTTTCATTACCAGTGGAATCAGCGTTCCAGAGAGGACTTGTGCAATTTGAATTCCTCTTACTCAAAGCTTTTTTGATCATAAAGGACATCAGAGGACATCGTTCATATCATATATGCGCCAAAGACGTTCTCAAAGGGCTTGTGGCGCTCAATATGTTTGGTGTTACTGACGCTCACGAAAATAGCGTCGTTTTTGTAAAGGTGGAACACTCCGCCCAGGTAACTGTTGGACCGGATCATTCTGTTGGACTCTGGGGAGTATTTTCTGGACTGGAGGAGGGTAATATTTTCCCCAGCGTATTTTTCGGTATACATACCGATAACATGGTAAAATGCTTTGACGTTTGAGAAGAAAACCTTGGAGTAGACATAGTAGTAGCCCTGTTTCTTAATGATAAGTCTTCCTTTGGTGTAGTTCATGCCATAGAGGAGAGGTTGTGCATTCATGCTCCATGCCATTATGTTGTGTTCATGAACAACATCTTGTCCGTCTGTAAAATAAAGAAACATGCAAAAGGAATTATGTGATGTTTTTAAAAGATAACTTTTGGCCCCAATCTCAGAATGTGTGTGAAATATATAAAATTCTTTGCTATAGTAGTAAATAAAAAATTCTGGTTATGCAAGGAAGAAAAATGTAGATTTTACCTGTCAGATGTGCAACCGGTTTGGAAGGAAGAACATCATAATCGGGTTCTCTAGTGGGAGCAGTATCGTATTTACCTGTGGAAGGACCAGACATTACGTTTCTTGTGTGTAGTTTGAAATCAAAATCATCTATCGTTAGAGCAAAAGAATGCCGAGACATACCTCCGCTATGCTTAGACCAGGATGCCGAGTCGGAGTCCTACAACGGAAGCAAAAAATGAATTGCGTGAATGTGTGTTTGCACTTGTGAAAATACGCGTCTCTTTGGAATCTGAGAATTCACATAAGCCGAATTGCAAGGGACACTTTTGGTGTTTTGCGTTTCTCTTGTGTCATTTATCTGCCGAGCGAAATGGGACAGGTCGTTTTCTTTCTGGTAATGAGCTAAAGGTATATGCAGATATGCTACATGAAACAGACTACTTCCTTCTCTCCACTGTCCCTTGCTTGCCATGTATGCATATACCAACATCATCTCCCTCGTGACTGCCACCCCAGACCAATGCCGGACAGGAAATCGTAGAAATACTGCGAAAGCTGTGGCCATTCAGCATCACGAGACACTACGTTCTCATGCCACAGCCTTGGGGAAATCAAGGGAGTTCTCCGTAAATGAGTCGGAATCAACACACTTCTCCATCTCTACTCTGCTCTCTTCCCTTTAATAGTGACATAAATTCAGCATCAGCACTTTTAGGAGAAAAACAGTCAAATTCATGAGCGGAGTATATATCAACTTTGTTTCTGTCACGAGAGTTCTTTGGTTTATCATTATTAAGTTCCCCAAGCATGAATGTTGCTACAGTCTGTCAGAATGTGAATAGCATGGGTTTTTATGTCCAACTGTAATTCTGTCATGGCACCCGGAAAATCCATAACTGAACAGAAGTTTCCACTTTGGTAATACGAATGGAACGGCAAAGCAGACGGTTTCCCCCCCACATGTAGCAAGTGAAATACATACATTAAACGTTTAAAAGAAATGATTATTTAGTAACAATATGAAGATCACATAAACTCAATAATATATGTATATTTTAACTCCATTTATTGTGGTGGTGGTGGTGATTCGCAGTGCATCCCCCATGGTTTTTTTATATTTGCTGAAAATGTATATTTTACAGCGTCTTCCTCTTATCGCCATCACGTGAAATATGTTGATGATATCTTATGAAATCCATTCGCGTTCTAAGGAAAATTAAAGCCCCAGAAGTCAGTTTGCAGTTATATATTTTCAACGTCAGCGGTTATGGTAGAATTATGATGTATCTTAAAAACAACAACAACAAAATAAAAAAAACTGCACTAACAACAAGAATGTTTCAGATTCTAAATACTTAGGAGTTGTGTTTAAAGGGAAATTTATCATAAAAATCAGTGAAGATATTAAAGAAATGAGTTTAGAAGTAAGAAGAGAAAACTGAAAGTGAGAATACCAAAGGGGTTCAAAGGCAAATTTAATAGAACAAAAAAACCTCAAAGCGTGACATTGCAAAAGATCCCGTAGGCAGATGATACTCACAGAATTAGCCTGGTAGAGGCGGTAGATGAAGCAAGCTTCTATGACCATGCCGAACAATGCCAGGGTCACCAGCATGAACAGCAGGGTCTGGGCCACGCTGGCATGCCTTAGCCCCTGGTTCATCCTTGGCGGCAACGGAGGCCTTGTCGCATGGCTATCCACCACATACACCGAGGGTTTCCCAAACTCAGACATACCGACCGCTGTGCTCTTTTTGTAAAACAAAAAAGGACTTATCGTAGAACTGTCCTCCAGAAGTCAGAGCTCTTACTTCAAAGGGGTCGCAGAGACAAACGGATGCTTGAGAGGCAGAGAAGTGTGGAAAGTTGCAAAATGGGTGGGCTCACTTCTGGTTGGTTCAAATGGGGATGGCTCCACGAGTAGTCAAATAAAGAGTATACATTCAGATGCAGAAAGCCTGAGATGTATCATCAAAGCACCTTTGGAGGCTTCTGGAGGTGCAGTGTAAAGCGTGGACAACACATGATGCAGGTGTCAATATAGTTTTTCTTTCTTTTTTTTTTTTAAGTGCAGTAAATTCTGTCTCAAGTGAGAGGACGACAATACGTGAGAGTCCACGCACAATGCACACCCTCCTACTCCTGCTCACTGCAGTAGCAATGTTGAAATATCTCACACTTCCTCTCTCATACACACTTTCTCTGTGGCTTGTGTCATGGTCTGACAGCAGCGACTAGGCCGAGAGAACAAATTCAAGCTTAAGATCAAAATCTTAACCACACCACTTCTCGTGAAACACTGGCCTTTTGTGTACACTGAGCCACCTCCACCCTGCAGATTCAGATTTCCCTATTCACCTCGGTTTAGCCACAGAGGCTGTGTTTTAGGGTGGGACCCGTGTGTGTTTATGCCATAGACGTGAAATGAAAATGAGAAACAAAACACTAGCTAGCAGACCCGTGTGTTTGCAGGGAAGGCTTTTGAAAAGGGTGAAAGGTTATGGCCCACACCGATACAGTAACACATGACGGCGGTTGCTGTTATGTGTCATGGACTCATGTGTCACGGCATGAATAATAATTAGAATGATATTGGGTGAAAGGGAAATGAGACCGACTACTGTTACATATTTCACTGACTAATGGTGAAAGCACTCTTAATTTATGTCATATTCTTCCGTAGGAAACATGAGTACAGCACTGGGGCAGATGCTACAGTATTAGCATAGCAAACATCTCGTGGGTGTAGTTGTCTATCAGTCTCTTAGCATCAGCAACATTTTCTCCACTCATTCACTCTCTCCTGCTTGATTCCTGCAGCTGCAGCAGCTTTTTGAGAGGCTTCTTGCGTGGCCTGTTTCAAAACGCCACACAGCGTGTCAACAGGAGTTCGATCTGGGCTTCGACTAGGCCATTCCATGACGCTTTCTTTTGCTGGTGTGCATACTTCATCAGACACATGTCATAATGCGAAGCAACCCCAAGCCACAGCATAACAAACCACCACCATGCTTTACATGCAGTGTAAAAGAGAATTTGTCTGTCTAGCATTATTTCAAAAGGTCTTATCTACTTGTTCACTGGCAAACTGTTGTTTGCTCTAAAGTTCTGTTTGGACAGCAATGGCATTTTCCTGGCAGTCCTGCATAGGTTGAAATTCGGTTATCTCTTTTCGACTGTAGATACATCGCTCTGGCACCGACAGCTTCAAAAGTTAGCTGAAGATACTGTGATGATATTTTTTTGGAGGGTTCTTAGAGACTTCAAACAAACACACCAAAGAAAACGCATGTCAGATGTTTAATCGAATCGAGCTCACGATCACACCCACATCAGATGATAATTCATTTATACACCAGCCCACATCCTCTGATAGCCGCTAATAAATGTCACTGAGGGTGCCTTATTTAAGGTGCTTT
This sequence comes from Chelon labrosus, assembly GCF_963514085.1. NCBI lineage: Eukaryota > Metazoa > Chordata > Actinopteri > Mugiliformes > Mugilidae > Chelon > Chelon labrosus. The sequence goes on from NC_140354.1 coordinate 1,900,925, forward strand.
AGTGTGTCTACCGTTGCTCTTTTCTCACCAAGCCTCCACTTCAGCTCTTTCTTTAATGCTCTGTCTGTCTTAGCAATGTCATTTCTGCATCACTGATGCCTTCAACGTTTTATATCCAGATGAGGTCTTTTTCTCCATACTGCCACAGATATCTATTGCAAACGCAATCTGTATAGTTCCTTTGACTAAAGGTGTCCTGATTGAACTAAATTAACAACAGGATGGGCATGGCCTGATGGTAAGACATCCAAGCAGCAAAGTAGTGACTGTCCTGTTCTGTTGCTGCTTCTATTCAGTTTTTAAATTGAGGTTTGTTATAAAACAAGAACAATGGAGAGATGTGACAGAAGCCAGAGCCAGAAACACCTAGAGGAAGCACAAAGGCTTCAAATGGAGGGACCCATCTGCTTGAGGCCGCCCTGGGAGAGACAGAAAAAGAGAGAGAAGAGAAGAGGAAGGATAAGAAAGCTGGAAATGGAACTAAATGAATTTGAATGTACATCTGGATAAAACAAACCTACAGCACCTTGACATTATACAAACAAATGTACACTACACAGGGTACTGAACACCAAATAGCAGGCTGCCAGCCACATCCACAACACTGCAACCCACACTGTAGCCTTCACCTCCAACCTGTAACGTATGCTGGCGTGATAATACGTGACATACTGCAGCTGTACAGTATATGCTCCTTAACCACCTTAGCCACCTGTTAACTAATCAAAAGTCAACCAGCAAAACCACCAGTTCAAATCTGACTAGGCTGATCAGTTGTTTATTTAATTTTACCAGACCACGCTGATGCTAAGCCGCCTTGATCGATATGCATGCAGACTGTAGTGGTGTGTTGAAAGTGGCAGTTTAACATGGTGCATGCTACCAGTTTTAATGCCAGCTACTTCAGAAGGACTGCCTCACAGTGAAAGTCTGTTTATTTTGGACTATTTGTAAGTTACATTGTGCTGTGATGATTATTAGGGTTAGGGTTATAATACGTGACATACTGCAGCTGTACAGTATATGCTCCTTAACCACCTTAGCCACCTGTCAACGAATCAACAGTCAACCAGCAAAACCACCAGTTCAAATCTGACTAGACTGATCAGTTGTTTATTTAATTTTACCAGACCACGCTGATGCTAAGCTGCCTTGATCGATATACATGCAGACTGTAGTGGTGTGTTGAAAGTGGCAGTTCAACATGGTGCATGCTACCGGTTTTAATGCCAGCTACTTCAGAAGGACTGCCTCACAGTGAAAGTCTGTTTATTTTGGACTATTTGTAAGTTACATTGTGCTGTGATGATAATTAGATGAGGAAAGCTGGAGGACAGGAGCAGGCGGACAGTGAGTTGGCCACCACTGCCGGCCAACCAACTGGAGAGCGTTGTGGTTGAGGGCCGTAACGCTCTTAAGAAGGTTGTGTACCACCTGACGATGTCTGCTTTTGGCCAACGGCTACAGTTACCTACTAAGGTAACTGAGGATAGCACTTACAAGTGTATGTCTCAAGGGTTAGGGTTATAATACGTGACATACTGCAGCTGTATATGCTCCTTAACCACCTTAGCCAGCTGTCAACTAATCAACAGTCAACCAGCAAAACCACCAGTTCAAATCTGACTAGGCTGATGTTGTGGATTTTTTCACAACTTCGAATAAAAAGATCTCAAATCAAAGGTTTTGTCTTTGTGAGTTTTATTGCATCAAACAAAGTCCCCCCTTCATGAACAAAAGTTTCCCCCTTCATGAACAAAAGTTCATGAAGGGGGAAAAATCATACACCTAACAACACAAGCTGTGAATGCCCCGAAGATTCTCCCCCCCGTTTAGGTTTTGCAGAAGTTTTATTCAAGAAACTAGGCGTTGTACAGTTACTTTCTGCTCATTGGTTCTTGTTCCTCTCGTACGATGTTTTGTCTCCGTTAGTTTGCCCGACAACAGTGTGACGTTGTAGATGTTCGTGTGTGAGCAAAAGCAAGAACAATTCACAGAGGCGTCTGAGCAGGTGCACGTGTTTTGTCTACAGGAGTGAATGGGGCACCGAAACGCAGCTTCTAAATAACACATTATCTGCCACAAAACTCGTTAATTTCATCAATATTTTGTTATGATAGTCAGCACTAAAAATTTCCACTACACTGATCAGTTGTTTGTTTAATTTTACCAGACCACGCCGATGCTAAGCCGCCTTCATCGATATACATGCAGACTGTAGTGGTGTGTTGAAAGTGGCAGTTTAACATGGTGCATGCTACCAGTTTTAATGCCAGCTACTTCAGAAGGACTGCCTCACAGTGAAAGTCTGTTTATTTTGGACTATTTGTAAGTTACATTGTGCTGTGATGATTATTACAACAACAACAGCACCACTAATAATTTAATTTGTGTATACCATGTTTTATACTTCAAATGCTACGGCGCTTAATTTAAAAGAACAAATGCATGGAAAGGGAGAACAGAAACTGAACAAAAGGCAGTGCCAAACCAAACAATAAGGAAAAAGCAAATGATACTGTATGCCACAAAAAATGTCTTATAATGTGTTGTTGTGGTATTGAGGGTTTCAACCTCATGTGTTCAAGTGTGACAAACTGAAAATCTCTTTCTGTCTGTCTCTGTTTGTCTTCCTGTCTCTGTCTTTCAGTGACTTGGCTCTTCTAGAGGTGAATGAGGTAGAAATGCTGCTGACAGCTGTCTCTGTGGACTAGCTGTCTCTTAGGACATGTTGCTGATGGGTGCACTGTTTAACAATCAGCATTTGTTATTGATGGTATCGGTGGTACGCAGAGGGATGTCAGAAAAGTTATCTTTACCTCAGGGTTCTCCTTTCCTGCTGTGTGCCACTTGATGTAGAGCTGCTGGAGAGAACCCACGCAGACCCAGGGAGAACATGCAAACTCCACACAGAAAGGCCCAGTCGGCCCAAGGATTAGAACCTGGAATCTTCTTGCTGTGAGGCCTCAGTGCTAACCACCACACCACTGTGCCACCTAAAGAGGTCCAGTTAGAGAAGATTTCTTGAAGCAAAGGTCCGAAAGATCACAATGCCTAATATCTGACTGTCAAATCAAAGAAATGAGATGAGGAAATGAATTAAATAGGATTAGAAAACCTTTTGATGATATTTATAGTCACGTAACATAACACTGGAGACCGTAAGATGTGAAACAGAAAAGGGGAAACTCCTTTCTGAAGTTAGGCACTTACTACATATAACTATAACTATATATATGTGTGTGTGTGTGTGTGTGTGTGTGTATGTGTGTGTATTCGGTGACAATTGTGAAAGTTCAAATAAAGTGCTTAACTTTAGAAAGAAATACAAAGATAAAGAGGGAAAATCTTGAATTTCCCCTTTTCTGTTTCTCATCTTGACTCAAGAGTCTTTCCAGAAAAGAAATATCTTTAAACACTTATTAAAAATTGAACACCGTGTCTGTTATCGCTTCCTTTCTCCGTCTCATTTTCTTCAGCTTTCTTCCTGCTCAGTCATCTGTTTCTCTCCCTTTCTTTTATCTACACGTGTTGCTGTCTTTCTTGTTCCGGACCTGTACTGCAGTCTGCCTGTTAGTGACCTGTGAGACAGAGTATCTCTGAGGGGTTTAGGGCCAAATACAGCAATAAACACATTACACATTACCATTACTGGTACTGTTTTAACATGCCATACAAATACCATTCCCATCCTAACACAGACAATGTTTCAAATAATCTGTGAAACAGTCAGATTATTTCTGCTACTAGTAATGTCTATCTTTTCTGGCTACCTGCACATCCAGAAACACTTGATGAACACATGCTAATGTTACTGAAGACATGATTCGTACTGATTTGATACATCAGTATATGCTGGATAAACAGGAAAGTAAACTCATTTGATGTCTTTATTTATTAAAAGGTTTCCCAAACTCATTCTCAAAACTTGAGTGTTGTGAATACCTGATAGGTGGTATCTTATGAGGAGATGTATGATAAATTCCTGCTACTCACGATTAGAAAATTACCGCTAAGTTTGCTTTATTAGTCAAGACCAAAACCACAGCAACCAGTCTGAGAGCAGAACGTGACCTATTTTTATTCTTCCAATCTCAGCTGAACACGCCGTAAATTGATGAGTCTGTCCGGTATTTATCTCCTCCACTGATTTCTCCACTTTTTAACAATATGAATAATAAAAAGTAGTAAAATTGTAAACTTTTACAAAGAATGCTGAGTCTTTGGAGATGTTTGGTGTCAAGTTATGTATGCGGCAACTTGGAGTTGAGACAAAGTGAGTGTTAATTTAAAGCACCAAGAATTCACCATCTGTCCCGCATTAATATGTCCTCATAAATTAGTGGGTATTTATCCTTATCCTTATTGTTAAGCCTCTTTCATATCGTACATAGTTCAGTCAGTGTCAAACTCGCATATTCATCAAGCCTGTGGCCTGCATTTTGTCAGCTTTTACCCACAGCGCCACCTATAGGATATGGAAGCACATGGCAAGTAACAGCATTAGTTATAAAGACAAACTTTCAAAAAAGAACATGTTGTGTATATTAATGGTGAAAGAAGAACTGAAAATGTTAAAATACCTTTTTATTATTATTTTCCCTCTTTTAGTATTATTATTATTATTGCCAAGGTGGTGTATTACATTACACAACATTAAATTACCTGATAAATACACTCCTCCTTATCAGCCGTCCTCAGTTTTCCGTGTGTGGAGTCCAGACTGCAGAGGTCGACTGGTTGGAAGGTTTCATTCATTCAGCTTTGACTGAGAAACCTGTCAGGCTGTCAGGCTGCTGTGCAACCGTTGGGGTATGACAGTAAGTAATTACAGACCTACAGAAATCTTGCTTTATTGTGCATTTGTGACATAGAAGCAAGCCGCTCAGAGGTTGGAATTAATGGACTATGCACTGGCAACAAAGGAGGATGACTGCGTCTGCACAGCTCACTTTGCTGGCATGTTTAACTCTGACTGCTGGCTTTACTCTGGGACAAAACCAAAACATGGGATTTACGTTTCTATTACCTGCCGGCAGCACGGAGTGCTTTTACCAAACTACTGCAAGGGATGACAGCATGGAAGTTGAATACCAGGTAAAATCACTCTTCTGTTGTCTCTGTTTAGGTTTGTCTGTCCAGGACAAAAATTGTTTGTTCTGTTTTTGAAATGGCTTCAAGAAAGTGAATAATATCTAACTGAACAACAAGAGAAAGGGTTGGACTTTGGTCTTGTGTGCAGAGAGATAAGAAAACCACTGGTGCTGTCTGTTGAAGACACCCGTTTAAAACAGGGCAAAGGGAAAACTAAAAAATATGTAGATGTGCTTCACATACAAACATGCAAGGCACATGCGAGCATGAACAGAGTCTTACAGTCTTTTAGTTTCTGAGCTTGTCTTGAATGAATGTGCTCTAGCTCAGCGTGCTATCAGGGCTTTAATTTGAATATCAGGCAGCCGTTGGCCAGATAATCTGAGTGAAGCTCAGGCTGTGAAATGCACGTCTGAAACAAGGATGCGAGCAGAGCAGTGGCTGTGTGAGGGAATTCTTGGTAACTTGAAGACTGTTTCTTTTTCAGGTGATAGCGGGGTCAGGCCTGGATGTTGGGTTTGCCCTCATCTCACCCAGCGGACACCGGCTCGTGTCTGACTTCAGGAGGTCTGATGGCATCCACATGTGGGTCACATATGCTTTCCTTTGACCACCTACCTCCTTGTGATGCTCACTGTCTGCAATACTTGCACACTTAATTATAGCTCCAAAAAGTAACTTTCCAAGCAACTATACTATGGTAGATACACCAATCAGGCATAACATTATGACCGCTCACAGAAATAACATTAACCATCTTGTGACAATTCAATGTTCTGCTGGGAAACTTTTGAACCTGGCATTCATGTGGATGTTACTTAGACATGTAGCACCCACCTAGACCAGACCAGACACCCCCACCCCATAGCAATGACACTCCTTGATGGCAGCAGCCATCCCCAGCAGGATGCAGCCTGACACAGACACACAAAAACAGTTCGTCCCCAAAGGCCCCGACTAACAAGATTTTGTTGCCAGACACCACAGGACACCCTCAGAAGGCCCATGTCCATTCTCTGATGAGTTAGAACTGTTTCGGAAGCACAAGGGAGACCTACACAATATTAGGAAGGTGGTCATAATGTTATGCCTGATCGGTGTTATGCCTGATATAGCATTTATTTAAGTAATTTTCCTCTGTATTATTGAAGATCAGTTGGCCTTTCTCTTTAAAATGTGGCTTTTCTTTCCCTCAGGGTGGATCCCACAGAGGCTGGAGACTATCGCTTGTGTTTTGACAACAGCTTCAGCAAACTGTCAGAGAAGATGGTGTTCTTTGAAGTGATCCTCAACAGTCAGACGAACGCTGGCCCAGGCCTAGACGAGTGGGCAAGCGTTGCTATGACCGAGGACATGGCGGAGTACAAACTGGAGGACATCAGGGTGAGAGGGAAAAAACGAAATACTATTTAACCTGCTGCATGTACGGCTCCCCCGCCAAACAACTCTACTGACATCCCAGTAAGTTTTTTTTCCCCCCTCTTCATCGCAGGTGAGCATGGACTCTGTGTACAGGCACCTGGAGAAGAGCCGTCAGGTGCAGAGTATGCTGCGGGCCTTCGAGGCGAGGGACCGCTACCTCTTGGAGGACAACCTGTGGAGAGTGTCCTTCTGGTCCTGCCTAAACCTGCTCGTCATGCTCACCGTTGCCTTCACTCAAATTTACAGCCTGCGGCGCCTTTTTGACAACACCAAGCGAGTCTGCACATAGTCACAGTAGAGGTTGTATTACATCCAGCCACCACATCACAGTACCTGACAGCTCTTACACATGCAAGTATGACTGAGGTGTAGTAACTGGTGAGCTGACTTTAAGTGGATAGTTCACACTTAGGGAAAAATATGTCATGCAGATATTTAGTTTTTTTTTTTTTAATCTAAACTCATGTGTACATTATTTATAGTATACTGTACATACATACACACAACACTCCACACCATAAAATATCTGCAGCACTGCTATTTGTTAATGTGCAGTTGTTGGTCCAGGAGAAAGGTACAGCTATTCTCTCAGGATTGTTGCTTTATTCAACTTCATTTACATGTAGCTCTGCCTTTTTAAAACTCAACGCTCTGCTTTATTAAACCAACAGCCAAGACAAAACCAAAATGATATCAGAAACCTAACATCCTTACAGTGCACCGCAAATAAAATAATAAAAAGAATTTTACTAAACAAAAAAACATGTATTCACACATCACTAAACAGTCTCCCTGATTTATTTCTCCATTTGGAATTTATATAGGCACTGAGCATGATTGATGCAGAAACAAGTACAGGCTGAATATTAATGTCTTTGCTATTATTTAAACTCATTGCAGTCACTGGTTTCTTCTTTGTACAACCATAGCTCAGTAGACCTGTTGGACATTTTAATCACACACAAACGTATTTTCTCACTTTGAGGCATCATTAACATTTTCTGGCATCATTTTCTGTGGTTCCACCACCAGGAAGGCATCATGTCATGGCAGCATGTTCTAACCGTATGAGATTACAGATTTTGAAGGAATAAACATTAACTAGGTTAATGTATTTTAACTAGGTTCAAAACTTCTACTGCGTGGCTGGATCAACTTTAGACAGAATTCACCAGAGATTTTTATTTATTTTCAAACTAAATGCCTCCCACTCTGAATTCTTCCGTTTTACTGGCAGCACAACAATAAATAAAATATGTAGCTCCTCAGTGTCCTTGCTTGTCATGGACTGCAGTAAGTTCACGTCCACTGCGGGCTGGTCAGGGTCACCACTGGTTTCGACGGGGAGCAGGACGCCTGTTCAGGAACAATCAACCAACGTTAATACACTTTTAACCTCGAGACATGCAGTAAAGAATGAATTCTGGGGCAAACGCTAGCAGAAATCTGGATCTGTTCGTTTCTGCTGCAGCTCAAAAGCTTTTTCAGATAAGAGCTGACAACTTTTTGACCTGTGGGAGATTTGAATAACATTTGCATGAGTGTTTAAGCGACTGTGTCAGTCAGGCTAAGATCTATACTGTTTATTAAAATACTGATACACCATTGGAAGTTGTCATTTTTAGCCTACCACATTGTATTAGCCCTTTTTCATTCTGACTGGATAGTCCTCTCCTGCTGATCAGTGAAAATATTTATTAATCTATACAGGACACTGCTAAAAGGCCACTCAGCCTTCATTGTTTTAAATTTGGTGAAAATGCATGTGCTGAGTGTAAAGCATCTACCTGTAAGTAGAGAGTTAATGTCAGTTTAGAAGTAGAAAGGCAGGAGAGGAAAACTAGGAGGAGCTCTACATTATTTGAGAGAGGAGAAAGTGGATAACGCAGGACACAAGGAGACACCAACCACCAGAGCCAGTCCCTTTATTGTACACAACACCTCTTTATTTACTCTCCTTTCTAAATCAGTTCATGTCATTCATTCAAATCAATTCATTGCTACAGAGGCACTTGACAAAGGTTTGCAAAACAAAAAGAAAGATTTCTGCATGATGGTTTCCCACCCCCTTCTCCATATCTGGAGCAGGAGGGGGGCAGGAAAGAGGAAGTAGACAGGGTACATCCATTAGAGAGAAAGGCCCACAACCTAATACATGACAGGCATTTACAGTCTGGGCTTCTCAAGGACAGTCTGAAGTGACAGGCACAAGGGATCTTCAACAAACTCTGGCCAATGAGATGTTTTGTCAAATTAACTTTTGTGTTCCGGGGATTTGAGGAACACAATGTGTCAATTGTCTTTAATTTGTCATGCTGAAGTAGACTTTAGTCTTTCTGGCACTGTCACTATAAACCAGACCTGGAGAAAGGAAGAAAAAGTACATTCTGTCTCAAGAATCTGTAATTTGGGATATGGGTCAGGTTGGCTAATTTCTACTCTCTGTAGGTGAAAGCCTTGGCAGTTTCTTTAGACAGGATGTGCCTTTATACACCACAACTCCCACCACCCGCAAAATTACTAATCAAACCAAAAACAGAAAGCCTCCGAGTTGCCAAACATCACTCCCACCTTGACAAACCCCCCCGCCCCCTTAACGTTTAAGATCATTTCTTTTAAATGGTCAAATACCCTCAGAGAGCAATCAAAAGATATTCATCAGCAAATAATCACATCTGTGCATGTCAACAATCAAGTGCCTAACATGTTTTGACAACTAATCCCTGTAGCAGAACCCCAGATAAAAGTCCAGGAGACGTAGGGTGCAGAGTAGAATACAGTTGTACAAAGCTAATACAATTGCAACCAAAAACAAAAGATATGACAAATGCCCAGGTTATAAATAATGCATGAGGAGATGACCAATCTGGTTTCCCTACGTCGAAGGCTGATCTATTAAATGTTAGTGCTTCCTTTAGTTTGATTACTACGGTGGCATTGTGCATGATTTTCTCCAAACAAGCCAATTCTCCAGTATGGTCCAGCTATTTACAACGACATGTTAACGCATGGAAGCAGAAATGAGAGCAATAATAGCTGACGCTGGAAGAGATGCAACATCTCCTCTACCCTTAACACCATCTTTGTAGCACAGATCCGTCCTCATCTATACACCCCAAGACTTCACTTAAAGTCTGATCCTCTCTGGGAGTGAACTGTACTCTCTGCTCTGTTCTATTTGAATCTGCAAATCCAAGAATTAGTCTACTCAAAGGCCGCAGGCTTTAATGGAGTTCAACTGAGACTAAAGGGCTTACAATTCAAGGCTATTACAACTCTGAATTAGTGGAAAAAGCCTGCCACAAAGTGCCTCCAGCCTTCGGTCCGTCGTTCTTTTTTTCTCTCTCCTGGGTTTTTGTGCATAGTGTTCTGGTAACGGACGACAACTTCCCTGTTCTGAGTGGCTTCTTGTAAGGCTAGGTGGTTAGAAGTGCTTGGATCATAGTGGTCAATCTAGTTGACATCTTTTCATTCTGGAAGTATCATTCACAAAGGAGGAGCTGAAGCTACTTTCCCAGTATCATGCAACCCTGTCCCGTGTCTTTTAATCCTTTGTCTCGGCTGCGATTAGGATTTTTATTTTAAAGCTACATTTATAACGGTCATTAAAAAGGACAAAGTCACTCAAATAAAATAACACAAGGAAAAAAATATGATTGACACCACCAAAACAATAACAACAATGATAATAAGCTATTGTTTTTCAGTATGAAATCAGTTAGGGTATGGAAATCCAGTAAAACAGTAACTGAACAGGTTAAGTGTGTATATTACACAAAGATCTAGACTTGAGCATCTGGGCCAGTCTGAAAAGGTGGAGGAAGGGGAGAGGGAAGCCAGCCTGTACCAGTTAATAAGTTAATTAAAGTACGTCTGCTGGGAGCCTCGTCAGAAGAAAGAAAAGACACTGATGAGGAAATAAACCAGTAAGGACAATTAAAAACTCCTGAACTGAATCTGATACATCATCTCCTACTGATAGAAGCTCAGTGCATCACACAGATCAGAGTTGTATCTTGTATTCCTAGCAGTCAAATGTAATATTCAAGTGGTTGAGGGCCTTCTTTCTTTCATGCGCACTTATAAAGACAGGATTAGCAGCTAATTAACATTGCTTGAATAGTCATATCAACACGGCTGGATGATGCAGGTTTTGCATTAGTCAGGCCACTCCCTCGAGCCCCCGGGCCTGGCCTATAGTGTGCAGATACAAACATCCACACACAAACATACACACTTAGGTGGGCTTGGCCACAGGTCTAGTCTAGCAGGGAGGGCTCAGCAGGGCGGATAATGGTGGGCCGGTGAGAAGGAGCACCAGGGGGTCTTCGGCTGCATCGGGGGAGAGAGGATAAAGGACAAGGAGTGAGACACACTCACTGACAGTGAAGAAACCAAACAACCCGACAGAGGGAGAAGAGGGAACGCAAAGCACAGAGGAAGAGTGAGAGAGAGAAAACTAAGACTAAGAAGAGAATGATAAGTTAGAGGTATAGAGATGGTGTAACTGGCGAGAGTGCAAAATGACAAACGATGCCTGTGAATCTTAAAAGGTAGAGCGTGATGTGACATCGGTGACAAAATATCAGAAAAACAACAATAAAATTTCAGTACGTAAACTCAAGACAGTGCTGATCACATCATTAAGGGAAGTCATACCTGGGTACACCGGGAGGAATGCGAGCAGGCCGGGAAGGGATCTGTGGGGGTGCACTGAAGGGATCCAGAGCGCTGTTGAAGGCATTGATGGGTTGACCTGGGCGAGAGGGGATTGGGGGGGCACCAAAGGCAGGAGATGGATTGAGTGGTGCTCCAAAGGCAGGGGAAGGGTTCATGGGGGGTCCTGGAGTAGGGCCCCTGACAGCAGGCGGACGGCTGGGGGGTGCCGCTGCAGAAGGGGGCGGCCGGCGCTGAGGAGTTGGGCTGAAAGACAGATACACATGCTCACTGTGAGTGCATCCTCTATTTCAATCACAGTTTAGCTAAGCGCTAGTTATCCCTCACCTGGCTTCCTGCATCCAGGTGTCATTCACAGGTGGTGGGACTGGGGTGCTGATCGTGGTGGTGCTGATGTCGCCAATAATGTGCAGCGCCTCCTTGAGTGCATGATACATGCGCAACATTTCGTCTCTGCGCTGGGCCTGGTCAGCTGACTCCTCCATGAGGCTGTTCTGGTCCCCAGACGAGTAGAGGTAGGCCAGTAGCTCTGAGTGGATGAAATCCTTCGCCTAAACAGAATTATAAATTCTTTAAACACTAAACTAACATTGATTAACCCAGAATGTTTAGTCATGGAGAAACAGAAGTCAGAAGTAAAAAAGATTTACAACTTATTACAGGTAGTAATGTGAAGCTGAAACAAGTGAAGGGTAAAATATGATCAACATGAGCAAAACTAGTCTGTAGACTGGCGACAATCCAGCTCTAAACGATACTGGAAAATGTTGTGTGTGTGTTTCTGTAATTACTGAATTGCTAGAAGAGCTCAAATGAGCTTACGGGGATAATAAAGCATTATAAAAGGACAGTGGACAAGTCACAATGAGCATGCATCATAAATTCTGTTAATTAGTGTTTTCAAGTTTATGACCTTGTGTCAACATGAAATGCTACTAGAACAAAAAAAGGCTTAAACGCTATTCTCTAAGCTATTCTCACAATGGCATTCATACCTTAACACAATAGCTTTTTTGTTCTGAGCTCAGATATCAGTATTGTTCTGAATAATGGCAACATATTAATTAACAAACCATATAGCAAAATATCAATACAGCCATACAAAGACGTTTGCACAATTTGTACAATAACGTACACAGACAAGCTACTGCAAGCTTTTAGCAGAGCAGACTGTCTCAGTTGAGCTGGTATGTCATTTGAAAATAATTTTCTGTAAATAACCCTGAAGTGAAAAAGAGAGTACATAGTTTCAGTAACTGAAACTGGGGGTTTCTGTGTTAACAATTTTTGTAACTTCCAAAAAATATGACATCATTTCAGATTTAGATTCGGCAGCTGTGCAGAGGTGGGAGAGGGTCCAGGCAATGTATTTCTCTATCTCTATCTAGTTCTCTTTTTTCATTTGATACTCAAACACTTTATGTGTGCATTCAACAGTGTTACCCAACACAACAGTATTTATTTTCCCCTGGAGATAGTGGGTGGCTTTATGCTCACTCTTTATGGCCTTCCAGTGTGACTGGACGTCACATCTCCTACAATTATTTCACTGGACTACTTCCAAGACACCATAACCCTGCCCTTAATGACTTGTGTCTGCTCCTGGGGACGGCAGTACTCACGCTGTTGATCATGAGATGCATGATGGTCTTGGGCACGAGGTCTCTGATGGATTTGTTTATGATGCCTATGTATGAATCCACCAGGTTGCGGATGGTTTCCACCTGTCGCTCCAACTGAGGATCCATAGAGAATGTATCCGCTGGGGCAGCCTCTTCATTCTCCACCTTGACATGAAAGATGGAATGTAAACACATAAACGTATACACAGTTCAACGTTGCTCTTCATAGCTGATCCCAACCTCAATACCACAGCACTGTTTATAACAGGAACACGAAAATCAACATCATAATATCAACAGGTTTTTCAAAGTGTAGCACAAAGTCCCCAGTCACATACCTGGTCCTTCTCTGGATAGACTCCTGCTCTGAGGAAGGATGCTTTCCAGCTGTCCACATCCTCTTGAGAATCACAGGCCAGTTCTATTTGGCGAAGATCCTTGTACACGTTCCTGTACAAATAGACAATAGACAAACGCTGACTGACTGACTGACTGACTGACTGACTGAATGACTGGAGTGCATTCAAAGAGACCTACAGAATTATTTCCACTTAAAACATAACCCTGACCTCTGCTCAGTGTTGAAGATTGCAAAGGTATGCTTTGTAGACATAAAGCCCTTCTCAACATCTCTGATCTTCAGGTTATCCAGGGGCAGCATATACTTCTTTTCTTTTTCCTAGCATGAGACAAACAGAAGAAATGTGTTCTTACAGAACAAAAAAAAGGAATTGTGTACACAGTTGTGATCAGATTCAATCAGCCTTCTTAATCTGTGAGACATTGTTGTAATGTGCATAACATTTAATGAAAGCTATGGTAAATCAGACAAAAAAAGGGAAATAATGTTGAGCTCATGGTAATTAAGTCATAATAAAGATAAATATTTGTCCTATCAAAGACTATAAGAACAATTATCCTATCCCTGTCAATATTTTGTAGATAACATCCTTAGCCTTTCAAAAATGTTTCCCCCGAGCATCTTTTAGAATTTTTGCCATTTTCAAACCTTACATGCTCAGTGGGGATTAACTGTTTTGCGACTGTACAGTAGTAATGTAGATGAAAACCGAGGACAGAAGCTCTAATACTTTGCCACCAATGAGCAGATATGATGGAATGCAGTTCGTCTGTGTGGACGACCACCAGACTGGGGAGACAGAGAAATGCAAGATGAGTGTGAGGAGGAGGAGGAGGAGGAGGAGGAGGAGGAGGAGAGGAAGAAAAGGAGGAGCTTGAGTGAGTTCTGGGGGGATGGGGTGCCAGCTTTCACTGTTGAGCAGAGACATCTGGAAGTATTTACGTCTGCACTAACACAGAGAACGGCACAGGCCCAACAGTTACATCACTCACGGCTCCACACCATTCCCCCACCTTCACCACACGTACACACACAAAGAGCACCAAATCCCTATCTGCACGTGCAGAGGCAAACAAATGTATATGCCCCCGAATGAATTAAACAAACACATAAAGTGCACTTTGGATGCGTATAAAGACACACCTGCACTTGTATCACTAGCTTCCCAAGTGCTTATGATGGTTCACATTCGACAAGCGTTTACACACATGCACACTTGTACACACAATTACACCCTCCCCTCCGGCCCCCGTAACCCAGTACGATTTCCTGCAAATTCCAAAGTCAGATCCCGGCTGGAACATTTCAGCCCGCCTGCCACGTCAGTTTGCCTGCACCATCCTACCTCTCTCATTCCGTCTCCTTGCTTTATCAAAAAAGGAGATTAAAATATAAACATACGATTTCAACTGATGTCTTGGCGTACTGGGGCCACTGGCCTGGAGTTCATTTTACTGGTGGTCTGTAGTGATATATGTCGGAAGTCTGTTTTGGCTAAAGGACGGATACAACTGGGGCCTGAAGAAGATCCAGCAGTGAGTAAAGCAATTGCTATGATATTTGTACATGTACGATCACTGGAGACAAATATTTAGTTTGGGTAGATTAACTTCAGTTTAGTTTAAAAAAAGAAAACGATGCGGTTTCACTGATCATTTGTTTTGCTTTCGTATCCATTAATGCATTTAAATGACGCTTGTAAATTTTTTCTCTAAGAGTCCTTGAATACAGTCCAGTATATCTGTAGTTTAAACAAGTCAGAGTGTGCACATTTACATATACCGTACATATACACGTTTAGTCGAGTGGAAATACTAAGAGTCGTTTTCTTTATTAATCACATGTTGTATAACATAACATATTATTAACTAAAGAGTAGTATTGTGGCAATATGAATAAACCCATGTAGCTTCTTTTCATATGTGTGTTTTTTTTTTTTTACAGTGAGGTAATGTTTGCTTTATATGTCCTCTGTCCTACAGTCCTCCGAACTGCAGTCGCAATGACCTCTGGTTTCTTCCTCCCATCAGAGTCCTTCTCGACCCCGTAAAACCCCCACCACGCCTGCCCAGTGTTCAGACTACCTGTTCATCAGCCTACAGCTGAACAGTAGTCTGCACATTGGTTAGGCTAGGCTGGGACACACACACTGCCAAAAATCAGTTCTTCATCATTATGCATCCCTGTGGTCCTGTGTTAACTCATCTTTGTCCAGTAATAAACAGCACTGGAATATAAATTCTTCTCACCTCCTCATCTTTGTACCAGGACAGAGACTCAGCGGTCAGGACAAACCAGTATTCCTTGGAGCCTCCTTTCATGATGCTGATGTTGATTGTTAGCCAGCCTTTCCTGATTACCTACAAAGTGAGGATGAGGTGTGGGAGAGAGAGAGAGAAGGATCGGAGGTAGGGGGGGGTGGGGAGGTGCCAGGAGGATGAGGAAAACAGCCTTATCAATCAGGCTCTTGGAACTGGTGCTATGTGGGCCCCAACAAGAATTACATTCTGTGATAAGACTAATAAAATCTAATAAACCAACTTACCTGCTAAGTCATAGTAAGTTTAGTTGTTTTTATTAACCACTTTGCATCTGTGAGTCTATTATCAGTTATCAATGAGCTGCAAAGCTTTATCATGAAACAACATACCACAGGACAGTAATACATGCAAAGTTATATGTATAAAAAGCATTAGTAGGTTTAGTTGAAAACACTGAAGAGGGACGTAGGCCTTGTTCTCTTTCACTCAACAGAAAGAAATCTTTAAACCAACAAACAGGCCCAGGTGGTGTCCAGTGAATGTTTGTCCCAACACACAGTCAAAGACCAAGGGTCGACGGTGGCATGTTAATGTCAGCAGGTCAGTAAATCTTAGCTAATGTACTGGCAGCTAAAAAGAAGCAATGTTAATGTGGTTAATGAATGCGGATATACGGTGGGTGAATACCGGATAGCTACTGAGAGAGGTAACAGAAGAGAAGAAAGTGAAAGATATCACTATGCAGACGTAGGTTGGCAGGGTTAGTCAAGTTCACGCTAGGGGTAAAATTGAAACAGCAAAGTAAATATTTCAGGTGAAGGTGGAGAAAATACAGCAGACCATGAGGCCGAACGCTCTGAAGAGAAAACGCCGTGCATTTTGAATAAACACTCGGAACTTCTGTCCCTCCATTTCTTGCATCGACTCCCATGGATTTTCATGTACTTAGTGGGACATAGTGTGGCCTTGTGCTAAGCATGAGCAAAACATGCTTTGAAATTTCTAAGCTGAATTTAGACCTCTCTTCTGCACACACTCTCTAAATTCAGAAAAGGACTTGAGTGAGTGATGAGGGAAATGGGTTCATTTGTTCAAAACTGCTAACATAAACATGGGAGAGGAGGCAAGAACATAGGAGCTAAGCAGGTAGTTTGCCTTGGCGAGGAAAGTAAACTTTTCAGTAAAGAAAAATGTTTTAAATACCCTGTATTAAAGTCAGTTGGAAATATCACAGTTTCTTTAATGTCAGTTTGGTTATGAGATGAGTGTTCTAGGTGAGAGGCTTTTGTTTCTACAGTTTCTGCCAGTAGCGAACAACTGTCACAAAATATTCAACACATTCATGTGAAAGTTTGTGATGGAATGGTTAAATAAAGATGAAATAAAGATATGAATATTATAGTTAAACATGTCAATATAAATTTGTCTTGATAGATCAAAAGTAAGAAAATCAAGCGATGTTAATGAGAAATTTAGAATACATCACTTAAAGACATCCCAAAGCCAATCCCTGTTTTAACTGATTTAGTTTTGATGAACTGTGAATGGAGGAAAAAAAGTGACTTGATGATTTCATTAATCAATGCAAAGAAAACTAAAAAAAAAAATCAAAGATTTGACTGTGTTGTGTGTTGCTGATTTAATGTCTACCCACTCCCTCCAAATTTTGTTCCCAGTGACGTTTAGGATGATTCTCACAAGGCAAACTTTTGAGTCACCATGCATAAGGTAGCAGCAGAGGTATAAACTCAGAGTCAGGAGAACTGATGCCTCGGTGGGCACTGGTGGGACATTTCCTTGTTCTCTCTCGGGTCCTGACTTGAGAGAACACAGCATTGCAAAGTACCAGACCCTTAAGTGGGAGTAAAAGAATTAAAATCTTCTTTAAAATATTGAAGATAAAAATGTTAGTGGCATCCAAAAAGTTAAATTTATGACAATTACTGTCTTATTAAAGTGAAGAAATACAAGAGAAAATGTGCCGGATGTTACTGTCAACACAGTCCAAATTACTGGTAACTGCGTGCTGATGCTAGAATTGTAATTAACATCATTTTGGTCAGTCTAGAGAGTCTACCTTTTCCTCGTTGACTTCTCCTAGTCCGCCAAGCTGCAGAAGGATTGAACAACTCATTATGGTGAAAGAATCAACTCCTGTTTTTACAGGAGCCAACAATTGAACCTGTTATCTCACAACAGTCTGTCTTTCACTACCTAACCACATCAGCTGACCTTTGTTCGATGACCTCAGTTCTACTGCTTGGCCTACCCCTGCTGCCCCGGGCAGGGTGTGGTTTAAATCTGTGGGGTACTTACCAGAATCTCACCCTGCAGTAATAGGAAGGGGAGGGGAATTAAAGCAAAGGGGGCAGTATAACACCAAAGCCAAAACAAAGGAGGAAGCACAGAACCAAAGATGAGAGACGGATGAGATTTAGCAGGAAGGGTAGGGGTAGGAGATGGGTTGAGGATTGTAAGGAAAGAAAAGGATTGAAGAAATGAGGTAGAGTAGAATGTTAAAGATTCAGAAAAGGTGGAGTAAAATGGTAAAAATGATGGAAAATATACGAGGAGAGCAAAGATGGGAGGAAACAGGAAATCCACAAAGCAACCAGAAAAACATAGATGAGAGAGAAAGAGAGAGGAAGAGAGAAACAGAGCAAGAGAGTTACATGCAATTAGAATTACTTCAAGTATACCACAATTTGGTTATGTCATATTTGTTGCTCAGTTGATAGGTGCAAGGTCCATGCACATTCTAAATTTTAATACAAAAGATGCATGTGAGTTAATGAGAAGGCAAAACAATCAACAGAACTGATTCGTTGCTGGTTTGCTTTAGAACAACATGCCTGGGTTAAATACAAACAGCAATTAATCAGAACCAGAGATAAATACGTGTTTCCAAAAAGCAGAGAAGAGGGACCTTTACTTAAAGTTCACTGAGGCAAATCTGATCTTACTGAAACTGTAACCATCAAAGCTGATTACCAATTTTATAATCATGTTTAAGGACCCTAAATACACACTGAAATTCAACCTGAAACAAAAAGGAGAGGTACAGGCTTTATAACACTGCAGATAAAGTCCAGCCAGTTCACTACAAGAACTAGAAAAGACTGGGACTGGATACGGTCAGTAGTTAAATTGATAAACAGGGAGCATCATTAACAGTTAAATAGGTATAGACAGATTAATGCTCAGGTATGTCAGGTGTATACCTGTATATACCTGACATACCTGGATTGACAGGATTGATTAGGCTGGTAACGGGAGGCATCAGTAAAAGAAGATCAAATGTGGGACTGGTGAACAGGCCAGCATTGAGTAAAAACACGCACCTGGTTGGGTATGGCCCTCTTCTTGTTTGCCGCTGTGTTCCTCTGCTGAGCACTGCCGTTACACAAGGATGGACAGAGGATAAATGTTGATGACACAACACCAAACAAAACCTGCTTAAAATGAATAACCCTTCAAATATTCACACCCACAACAATTTATTCCAATAATATCTTATACATTTACAGTATTATATTTCCAATGTTTAAGGAATCTTGTTTTTTTATGCAAATCCCCAGTCTTCTTTAAGGTAACACTGAATAATTATTATTATTATACCACTACACGCATACACAACGCTCAAAATTGGTGGTACATGGACGCCTAAAACCATCTCAGACATATGACACACAAAACCTTAATCCTTTCTGTTTGCCCACCTGTTGTTGCTGTACCCTGAAGAGCTACCATCATCCAGCCTTCTGTAGTCAAGACTGAAAGTGACGTCATCAGAACCGTTAAACAGCCCTTGCTGACCTCCGACACGTTATATCAATCCACGTGCCATGCAGAGGCTACGCATAAACCCTCGCACACACTCACACAGGGGCTTGCTTTGTTACTTGTCCCACGCAGAGGAGGGGAGCTCCACTCAACTACATGCTACTACGACTGCTACACAGGAGAGTACATGAATTCAACCACAAATTCTAAATCGCTTAGAGACGAACCACAAACAAATCTGCAAATGCAAATTAGTTTCTAGTGCACACAACCACCAACAAGTGAATGCAGAAAAACATAAGCTCTGCTCTGTCCTTAGGTACAATAATGCAAAACAGTCTCCAGCAAACAGGAAAATATATCAGTCAAGCAACCAAGCATGCTTGACTGACTTGAGGGGAGTGGTATTGTTGCATGCAGGGGAGATGGGAAACTAATGTGACCTTGAACACTGTGGCATCCGGCTCCCCCAAGGAGAGACATACAAACCACTAACTGGTTGTCAACATCACAGTAATGCACCACGGTACAGAACGTGTGGTAAATTATTACCAATACTGTGATTCAGTAGCAGTAAAGTGGTGGTTTTTGTACCTCTGATATGACAGCTGGTGTTTTTTGTGTGTTGATAACTAAGAGTTACAGGAGTCTCCTACGTCCTATGCTTAAGAAGTCTACAGAACCACAAGTGCAGATAAAAGACAACGTGAACTTAACTGAGATCACACTGCCTGTGTTAAGACTAGGGTCACCAGTGATAAGCCGTCTACTGAGCTAGAAAAGGTGGGTGGGGGGGATACATACTTAGCAAAGCCTATGAAGTCTTCATGGTTGGTGTTGATGTAGGACAGCTCAATGTCAATCAGCAGCAAGACCTTAGAAGCAGAAAATTATGATTAGGATGGAGAGGTCTCAATTAAACACCACTTATAGAAGGCACAAATTACAAAGTCTCAAGTCTGATATTATGAATGTATGAAGTGAACAAAAGATAGCCCTGACACACAGCTATGCTGCTTACACTGATAGCATCAATGCTGCAATTTGCAGAGTCGTGGAGGAGATAAGAATAAGATTTTACTCAAGGGTTTCACTTCAAATCACCAGTAATTTGACTCGGTTCACTTCCTGCTAGACAACACTGCTTCCTAAGATTGAAACACTAGTTTGGGTTTTTAGATTTTCTTAAATATCTGAAGGCACACTCCAATAGTGTTTATTTACACCCTAGGTGGAGGATCTAGTTTCTTTTTTTGTCAAGTACTTGTTGTATTTCAGTGATGGCTAATTCTTTACTAACATGAAAACAAGAAAGTGAATAAATATGATGATAACAACGGCAAAAATAAATCAGCAAGTTGGAAAATATGTTTTTTACATCTGTGGTTGAACGCCTTTCTTCTTATGAAAATGCAGATAAGAATCTCACCAAAACAACTGAACGCAGATAATGATGTGGGGAAAAAGTTTGCAAACCTTTATAATTAGGTTGAAAGAATATCCAACAAAGGTTCAAAAAAGGCAACTGGACTTGTAGAGTTTTTTGAGAAGACGTTTCACCACTCATCTGAGTAGTTTCTTCAGTTCTTAGAACTGCATATAACTAGCATATAATGTTCAATCTATGTTGATTAGTTATACTATGCCAACACCAGCAGACAAACTACCTTTGCAATGACACCAAATTAATAATAAAGAATGGTTCTGTCATTTAATGGAAAGATTAACATTACAGCTAACAGTAGGTGTTCGGATGTCATGTCACAAACTTCAACTTGCTTCAGAATAATAAACTCTACAGTGTATAATGCCTGGCCAAACGATCTGATTGACCCAGCAGATCTTTGCTGGAGCACAGTCAGTTCCAGACCAACTCTCACACAAAAAATGTGTGGGTGGGGAAGTTGGTCTGTCTTGCGGGTTAACAACTTGCTGCATACCCCTTTCTTCATTTATATGATAACTTGGCTTTGTGTCATCTCAACTTAATATTGGAGGGGTTTCATATGAATTGTAGATGGTAGCATTTACTGTACTGTCTCTGCATATGAATAAGAAAGACATCAAAGGCTGACCTCTGCATGGCAGAGAGCCACTGATCTAGCTAATCAACATTCTAGCAAGTCACCTGGTCCTTGGTCTTCCCTTCTCTTTCACGTACGTGGGTGGTCACAATCCTCTCAGTCTCCTCTCTCAGCCTGGGGTAGGAATTGAGCTGAAAGACATCACACACAGCACATAACTGCAGCACTGAGGGGAGATGCACGCACACTTACTTGTGAGCTTGAGCTTAATAAGACTTACCAATAAGTATCAGAGAGAAACAGGAGTGAGAGGTGAGAATAAGTAGGAAACAAAGAAAAGGGAAAGAGATAGTCAAGTGACATTTCATTGTCACACAAATTCAGGAAATCACAATCCCAACACACAGAAACAGACTTTAAATACACAATGACGCAACAAGGTGGTGAGGCATTTACTATCAGGTAGTGATGACAAGAAAGTCCCTTGTAAGGATGACTGGTGTTGTCTAAATCATCACAATTAGTTTTGGTTATCAAGATGATATACCAAACAAACAGAGAAAGGTACATATTCAAAGGCATGGGATGGTATTTAAAAGTGTCATCTCTAGCTGATGGTAGATTTTTGATCACTACTATTGGTGAGGGATGGATGAGAGATGAGAGTTGACAGACTGGGGTGAGTGAGGCAGAGGGAACCTGAAGGTCTGGGAGGAAGGAAGTATGGGCTACTGACTGTATAGTGTATCATTTTTAGCTTGCAGTGTCTTCCTCTGTCCACAAGATGGTAGTGGAGCACCGTTGCTATGGAAACGCTTCATTCAGGCTGTCGTCACTCCCACAGAGCTGTGAGCTATTACTATCATCCCCACCCCCCTACACTACACCCTTTTCATCCGGTTCAGCAGGTAGCAGAAAGTCAGACTGCCATGTGGGTCAGCGAAGGAGTTTCACCAGGCCCAGCTCTGCTCAGACAGACGAGGATGGCTCTTGGGCAGCGAGAGAGAGTGGACGTAATGTTTAGGTGGGGGAAAAAATAAATTCTTTAACGAGCTGATGCTGAGGTCAAACAGCAAGTAGGAGCAGTCCGGTGGAAATTTTAAGAAGAGCTTAAAATTTCAGGAGGGATTTTTGATGCATGGTCTGAATGGTATGGCAACTTGTAAGGATATAGGGATGGAAAAATAAACACATTTGAAACAGTGGAAACAAAGTGTCAAAGGAGGGTGGGGGCTGATTTGACTAAAGAGAAATTGCACTTGGATGACAGATATAACCATTTATAAAGAAAAGGACTCCTTTCTCTTTTCATGCCATCAATCCCAGCAGTTGTGTCCCTGGTTACCTTAATGGCACACTTCATGACGAGAGCGGTGAGCTCAGACACCACAAGGTCCACACATTTGAGGCTGGGCTCTTTGAGTTTGAGGATCTGCTTTTTGACAATCGCCTCGAAAGCCAGGTCAGGGGTGAAGAGCCCCGTTCTGTGAGGTTATGGGGTCATATTGCATTTTGTTGTGGTGGTAGAGAGACAGGGACAGGCAAAAATTGAAGAAAGAGAAAAAGTTGGACAGAAAGGAAGGAAAAAAGAAGAAATAAAAAGAGAAGAAGTTTTGGTTCAGTTAGTCATTTTGAGACAGACAAATCAAGCAGTGGAGAAGGACAAGCCACAGGTTTTTCACATTCTCTTCCTTGAGAAGCCAGTTCTTCTTAAATTAGGTCAATATGGTAGAAGTTTACACCTCACACAACTCCAGGCCAATTTCAAACTTAAACACAGAAACATTTCTTGTAGGCTTTACACAGTGAGTTGTGAGACCTGCAGCTTGTCAAGGAGAGATCGGAGATTCTCAATCCTGAAAAACATCTCCACGACAACACGTCACCCGTCACAACACTCCACAACACGACAGTGCTGCCCGCACACAGGGCTCGCAGGGCTTGGATGGGCTGAGGGCAAACTGCACAGAATTCTTCCACATGGGACTCAGAACTTTCCAGATTTTATCGAAAGATGTTTTGCTTAGGTTCTGTGTCGGCGTACCCTCTGCCACACCCACGGTTGCCCCCGCCCTGTGTCTCAGCTGGGTCGGGAGATGCTGGACACCTGCAGTACCTTGTTGGTGCACTGCCTGAATGTGTTGATGAGCTCCTGAATGACCAGATCGATACATTTGAGACAGGGCGTTTTCAGCTTAATGATCTGCTTTTTCACGATGGCCTCAAACGCCAGGTCTGGAGTGAACAGCCCCGTTCTGAGGATGCACAGGGAGACAGAGGCACAGTGGCAGACAGATGGCAAATGAATAAATAAACATGGGCAGACAGGTGAAAAGATAGACAAAAAGCTAATGATAGACCTGTGAAGAGATCGGAGGTTACTAACAAAGGGGAAAGACAATTAAAATAGTGACAAGCGAGATAGGAAAAGAAATGCTGAAGTTGAAATGAATTACGCACATAACAAATGAGATATGACAGACAGGAGAGTTTCACTCTTTTCAACACACGACTACACAAATCTAATGCACAAAGATACGTGTAACATAACACCTCAAAATAACTGAATGTTTTGGCAGACCAAAATGAGTGGCTGGTATTGTGGCAAGAGGATAAAGCGACTGAAACGAAGAGAAAGTAGAGAAAAAGATATATACCCCATATACAATTTTAAGTGCTACTTTTACTCTGCAAGAGTGAAAACTTGAATTTGAGTAAAAGCTTTGACGAAGGGAGAAAAAAGAAGCCACTGATCACAGCGGTTTTTAAAGTCAACAGAACGCAGGTGTCTACTGAGCTCTGCGACTGTCTATTTTGCAAGTCAAGAAGGCTCCACTCCACTTGCCTGACACCATGGACGTTCTTGATTGCGTGACTGATTTCGCGTCTTAGCTCCTTCTCGTCAAACACAATCTGAAGAAGAGGGAGACGTCAAATAATACGTAAATCTTTGTGAAGGCCCTTTTAACACGTTGACGTAAACACCTTATATCTGGCTATTATTGTTATACGACATCTTACTATGAAGTGCTAACCTTGACTAGTTCGAAGGGGAAGCGTTCATGGAAGATGCGGTTGATCTTGGCACCACCCGAAAGCTCATTGGTGTCCACCTGGTCCCCGGAGCCCTCAATGCACTTCTCAAAGTCCACACCAAACTGCTGGACCATCCTGATCAAGCACAAAAGACATTTGTGAATAACCTCCTTGCAGTTCATTTATACCCATCTGTCTGCAGGATGGTGCTACAGTCTTCTCTTGGTAGCCCTTTCTGCTCAGTTAAACTCAAATATGCTGTATTAGACCATTTATGTAAACATCACAATCTCTAGGTAAATAATTGCAAGCATAACCTACGAAAATATTACAAAATATTTATATTTTTATTATAAATACAATATTTATTTGCACTTACTGCAACAAGGCCTTGGTTTTACGCGTCGGGTCATCTGGACGGAAGTTTTTGTACTCCTCCACTTCTTTCTCCAGCGAGAGGAGCTGACTCTGGAGCTTGCTGCGCAGACCAGGCAGCGTATCCCTGATGTGGTTGGTCAGTTGCTACAAAACCAGTTTATAGTATTATTTTAGAGGATCAATGATCTGGCAGAGAGAAGGGGATATTTTACGATTTAAAAAAAATGAATCAAAGACTTATAACTCGTAGCAGACCTGGTTAAGGGTTTTCTGTAGATGTGGTGTGCCCATACGCTCTGCGATGTGTCTGTAGCCAGGGTGGGACAGGAAGAACTTTCTCTCTGCAGCCAGAGCAGCACGAATGTCCTTCTTCCCATCAATGTCCTTCTGACTGCGGTTTACCACACCAATGTAACCTAAACACAGACAAAGAAAAAACGTTGCACGGACGACAATTACGCCTGAAAACGTGTCATTGTCTGGGTGTGTATGACCCTCACCTCTACGGAGTGGCAGAAGTTTATTTTCAAGGATGTCTTTTGCATCCGTCCCTTCGTCCATCAGGTCCAATTTTGTTATAACGCCGATGGTACGCAGACCTGCACATAATAACGCATATATATTGTAATGAATAATACAGGAAGATGATTCCCAGAATAATTCTACTGTGTTTATATTCCTCTCTGACTGCTGAGCTACTAGACGGTTACATGCTTACCCTGTGGGTCTACCTCCTTCGCAATCTTCAGAGCATCTGAGTTAGCCAGGTCAGTATTGGCAGGGGTGACAGCCAGGATCAGACAGCTTTCCTTGGTGATGAACTGCATCAACATATCTCTGATCTGGTGCTCAATGTCGTGTGGCTGATCGCCTACGGCAACCTTAGTCATTCCCGGAAGGTCGATGAGGGTCAGGTTCAGCACTGAATCATGAGGACAGAAGTCATTAAAATGACAAATGCAAATGACAAGTCTTTCCATCAGCTGTTAAAATAAACAATCAGGTTCTCTGGGTACAGAATGTGGTTGTTGCTACAAAACAAGCCCACTCACACCTGATTTTATTTGTTCCAGGAGCTTTATTGCTAATCAAGGAGTTTATTTTCATTTTACCTTTCAGAATGTCGCACATCATTAACTTTATTCAGTTTATATATAAAAACCTAGGTAATGAGTAATGTTGGACAAATAAATGTCTGATTAACTGCCAGCATCCTAAATGAAAGACATACCATTGTCGAGAAAAGTCACAGATATGTATCTTACAGTTTTATTCTGTTAAGTTTACTGAAAGAAATAAACATAAAAATGTCAAGTATGACTATAGACAGAGGTTTGTTTCTCTACACAGTAACTATAAACAGGGATCTAAGGGGATTTACACCACAATATACATGAGAAGGAAAACCCTTTGAAGGTTAATAAGTCTGTATCAGCTCACAGTGCCTCTTATCACAATGACCTGATATGAACCAAAGAGCACGACATGTGTTTTCTTTTCCATTACCGTGTGGAGAGTACACCCTCAGGTTAATTGGGATGGAAGAGATGCCTTTGTTGGAGCCTGTTATCCTGTCGGTCTCTGCCTCGATTTCCGCCCGCACCTCATCAAAATCCACAAACTTCTTCCCTTTGCAGTGCAGAAATTCGGCATATTCTATACACGGAAGAAGATTGAAGTCGAATGGGGAAGGTAGAGAGGGTGAGAAATGAACAAAGAGAAGAAAAGAAGCAGGCAAGGGGGAGAGAAAGAGAATATTAAATTTAAGAGATGAAAGTAGCACATAGACAATGTGCCTAGCTTGAGGCACTGTGGTAGTGAGGCCATATGCAGGGCAAAAATGAAAAGAAGTCTGGATGTGGTTCTGCACAGGACTGGCATACTGACCTGCTTTATTGTTGACCAGCTGCAAAATGAGAGGTCTGCGGGTAACAATGCCTGATCCACGTGGAAGAAAGTCCCTGAGTGAGACATAGAAATGGGTAAGAGGGACAAAAAAACATAGACATCAACCCAAGGGGGACATGTTCAGGGCAGAGACACACAAAGCAAAGAAATAATTAAAAACACACAAAAGATACAGACAAACAGAACGTTTAGTAATTCATTACACTCAATGTCCATTTCCTCACAGCGTGGCCTCCGGTAAATTGATGGGCACAGGAGGATTTCACGCCTCCAACTTGTCTCATAACAAATCAAATGTGACAAAGTCATTTTCCCTCATCATTAACGCTTTAGAGATCAATTCAAGCACACCTACGCTGGCTAAAGAAGAAACGCACCCTAAAACAGAATTCACACATTTTGTATCTGCAACACTTCAGATCACATTTCACCAAGTCTCCTTTCATGCTGAACTAAATGGACTGTAATATAAAGAGCTGCTCCACAGTGATAATGAGACAACTCCTAGGACACTATGACAGCTCTCATGGTGAGCTTACTGGGACATGACATTTTTTTTATTTTTTTTTGGATTCACAACTCAACACTCTATATCCAGTGACACTTGGGCTTTTGAAATATTTCAAACTAAACCTACGGGAAAACTGACTCCAGGATGGCGTCTGGAGCGTATACATTCTAAAAACACACAGGTTGTGTGTCCATGTTACTGAAGTATTCCAAAGCAATAAAGCAAACAAGCCCAGCGTGCCACAGTGCCACACTGTGGTTAAGAAGACAACCTTTAGCCAGTTTGTTTGTGACCATTTGTGACAACAGAAAAATATTTAAATGAGAATAATTACAATCATTCAGCCCAGATGACCTGCAGGACATTCTAGTAAATTTAATTTGTAAAAACACTGAACACAGTGGTAAAAGAGAAAAACATGACGTTGGGCTTACAAATAGTACAAAATACTATTTTCTCCAGAAAGGCCCCAAAGAAAAAATATTCAACTGCCACAGTCACTTAGTTTCCATGCTGCAAGTGCTTTCCTTGTGCCATCAATGACTTTCAATAGGATCAGTGTCTTTCTGGAAAGTCTAGTGATTACAAAATTACAGACTGAAGGCATCAAATTCTTCCCAGTTCCTACAGCAGCAAAACATCCTCTAACAGGATGGACCCACCTCTATGCTTCACTGCAATTATTTACAAATGTCTAATTGAAGAAATTTTGTTTTCAGCCTTTTTCTGCATTTATGGTGTGAAATAAAATCTTCTATCAGCTTTTGTTTCATCTTAGCCATTATGGAAACTCAATGTGAATACCTGCATATGGCCTTTTGTGCCTTTATTGGATAGTTGTCAGCAGGGAGAGACAGGAAGTGATGAGGCAGACAGTTAGGGCTATAGTCTCAGTTCATGTGGCCCCTCTCTGCCAAGTTTATGGAGCACCGTAACCCTACAGCCCTATTCGCACGGGACTAGTTTTACCAGGAGATCTCTAGTAATTTGTAATAAATGCGGAGGTCATCTGTGATCTTAATCCCGTGCAAATCGGTCATGTCCGTGATTTGTACAATAAAAATCACAATGCCAAATACCTACCCTGTTTCTCTTAACACAGAGATAACAGTAATAAGTTAAGATAAGATGATCCCTTATTTATCCCACAGTGGGAAAATTGGCATCTATGTGATTTGCCTCTTTTTATTCAAGAATTAACAAGGCTGTGCCATAAATTAAAAGTTTGGACAGTGGTTTGAGTGTAAAGTCAAGATGTCACTGCTAAAGCATCCAACGTTTCACCGAAAAACTCTTTCTCAAAACTATCAGAAAAATTAAATCACAAAGGGTGATGAGATGGATGACATGCATGGAAGCGATGGCTGGGCGATTAATTGAATTTCAATTTCGATTTTGGTTTCCCTCGATCATGAAAACAAGATAATTGTAATAAAATGATCATTCTGCCGCACGCCATGTCTTGTGTGGTAAATGCAGCGAACCTTCCATCTCCACCTGTACACTTCGCTCCGCCCCACCCCCGCTTGAAATTTTTCGCTTTCAGCCACACCCGTGCATATTGCCAGTGGGTGTTCGGAAAAAAAAGTGTAGAAGAAGATGATAGAAGATGGCAGAAAGGCAGCTTTTGGTCGGGAAGAAAGGTAAAGTGAATTATGTGGTGTGGAAACACTTCGGTTTCGAGGAGTCTGACTCAGAACAAACGAAGATATTGTGCAAGATATGTCACGCTACTGTGTCTGCACCTCAAGGGAACACGACCAATTTATTTAACCATTTAAAGTCCACATACAGACTAATACATGACCAAGCAGTTAAGGAACAAAAAAACTCAAAAATTTAAAACTCCTCGACTCCTGCCACCACACAGTCAGTGCGTGTCAGTCAGTTTATTCTTGGTAATATTAATTTTGGCCAATAGGGTGTGCCTCTACCTCAAAATATAGTTTTAAAGTGTTAAGTGTTATATCATTGATATACTGATTATTACTACAGTGTTTTTTGCAGTACTGGTTGTCGTAGCAAGTGCTTTACACCAGGGGTTCACAAACTTTTCCATGCCAAGGCCCCCCAAACAGCATTAGCTTCTGGCCGAGGACCCCCTTTGCAAACCTACAGACAATGTTACAAAATATGTAAAGAAACATCAACTTTTAGAATCTTTTTTTCTTACTTGTATTCACTATATAATAATATAATAATGATTAAAAATAATTAGATTATATTTTTTATATATCTTCCCTCCAATTGTCTGACGCCCCCTGGCGGCCCCCAACTTTGAAAACCACTGCTTTACACTATAGTTGGAGTTGGGTTTTTTATGGTAAAAGGGAGTAGTTCAATTCAATTCAATTTTATTTATATAGCATCAATAACAATACAAATCGTCTCAAGACGCTTTACAAAAACCCGGCCTGAAACCCCCAGAGCAAGCCTGAAGGCGACGGTGGCAAGGAAAAACTCCCTTTTAACAGGAAGAAACCTTGAGCAGAACCCAGCTCATATCTGCCTAAGGCCAGCCGGGTCCCTCTGTTCTGTTTCAGTGTATAGTACTGCAAGTCTGGGATAGTGTTTATTTTTACACATTATTTAATTTATTTTATTAATCGATTTTTCTCTTATTTATTTGTATTTTTCTTGTTTTTCAGTTCTATGCCATTAAATAATTAGGAATGGGGTGCTCCGATGAGGAATTCTGAACTTGGGATAGTTGGCACAAAGCAGACAGCATACACATTTGTAACACATAAAAGCAGCACAACTATAGCCCTGATTCCCTTTGGTATAAAATACACAGTTTTGTAAATTAAAAAAATACATGTGCATGGAACACTACGTCTGAAGATATATGAAATCATACTAAAGCCACGAAAATCAATTTCAATAGGCTCAAAGAAAGAACAAAATCAGCTTAAGCCACAGGGGGAAGATGTGTGGCAGCAAAAGAGGCAACTTTTTGTCCTCAGTTATGATATGGCCGCATCAATACATGTTTTATACATATTATAACGTGGATGACATAGCACCAACCTGTATTTATATTGTTTTTGTCAGACAACCTCAGAAGTCCCAGCCATAACCGAGTGATTTGATCTGTATAATTATAATTAGCTATTGGCTATGAAGTAGAGTTTTTGTCAACTGAATAGATTTATCTTGATATACTGATGTTGAACATGTTTTGTTTCAAAGAATGTCTACATTAAGCATAACAATGCTTAATGTAGACATTCTTTGAAACAAAACATGTCACCATTTGTGTCAGAGGCAAGGCCCATGGTTTCATCTTGCAACTGTTAGCTTTTGTGTAAGGCTAGGCTGTGTCAAACCAAAGTAACGCTTTGACCACACTAGACTCAGGACTGAGACTTGACATTGCCTTGCTATATGCATATTCTCTACTGCAAGCTTGCATCATGCAAAGCAAAAAACACAATGCACCGCAAAAACAGCGCTACACAACAGTAAACAAACAACGGTCAGTTATTTTGACACAAGCCTACAGGAAACAATGACACCTTTCTCAGTTTCCTTCATGTTTCTCTAAAAGTGACAGGCTAGCTAAAGAATTTTAACCACATGGCAACACTGCTTAGTCAGCCTTCAAATGAGACTCCTCCGCCCAGTCTGCACTACCCTACCCCTGTCCTTCTGCTGCTTTACAAACATACTACATCTGGTGATAATCACCAGCCCCAGACCCAGTATTCCTAGCAGAGCTGAGTATGTCACTAACCCACATTCTCCTTTTCCTCCTTATTGCCAGACTGAGAGGCCTGAAGGGAAGTGTGATGGTACTCAGCCAGTCTACTGACTTCAAACTGGAAGCCACACCACAGGGCACTAGAAAAGAGGGGAGCTGCCATACTACATACAGTCTGGTATTCCCAACCTGTCGTCAAACAGTGGGGAACATTCTGGATGCTCCACACATCAGCAAAAATCCACAGGTCTGTGGTTCAGCACTGGTGCTGTGACATGCACATAATGTGGAGCATACAGGCATTTGTCTACATGGAATGCAGTATAGAAAGCACTGGATGGTGTTTTTGAGAAAAGAGAGGGCTAGGTTAGACGTTAAAGTAAATACACTTAAGCTGTTGGAAGGACAGGCTCAACAGGCTGGAGGTGGAGGACGATGGAAGATGTTGCTCTGAGATCACAGCAAAAATGACCTCTTCAAGAAACAGCTAACATATTAATGGTACAGGCTCATGTTACAGGTAACTCTCACTGGCTGCTCAATAGTGAAACACCACCCCAGTGGGTCAACAAGTGGCTACTGGTGAAAGATTCACACTGCAACAAAATAAGCCAACAATTATGTCAGGGTGATAACACACATAAAAAATTGTTGGCTCAAAATGCTCTTTTGAGAAGACAGAGAGAATGCAGAAGTGAACCAGTCAGTCTTCATAAGCAGAATTGGATAAAGAGCAGCGGTACATTGAAAAGAAGCAAGAGGCTACGATTCCATTATTGATGTGCTGTAAATGATAGACGAGGCTGAGCAGATTGTGTATCATTTCATGCATTATGCATGACCAAGCAAAGAGCATCAGTCTGTGTGCCTCCCTCCCTCGATCACAAGAGAAAGCAAAACCAAGAGAGAGTAGGGCAGGGAGAAAGCGAGGGAGCCAACTCCCCTCCCCCCGCCTTTCTGCCCGTGCAGCCGCCGCCTCTTGCAAACAGGCAGAGCAACTCTGAGAAGCGACAGGCCACAGCTGATCCTCCTTTTCCTTGAGTCTACGGAGGACTGGAAGGGCTCGCTGTCAAACATGGAAACCAGTGTGTAAAATTCTGAGGTCATACTAGGTTCCCACATTAGGGAACAGCATACAAAAGTGTGTTTGTGGTTTGGTGTGACTTGTTCCACAGGTCTCTGTAGTGGCAAAGAACATATAATTATGACGACCCGCATTCCCACACCAGTCTGCCACTGTGAGAATGGCGAGGCATCACTCGGCAGTAAAGCCTCTTCAAGCACTACCAAACTCCAACTGCTTAGTGGAAAATCCCTTCAGTCTCTGCCCCTCGGCGGTCTGGGCTTCTTCCTCAAAGAGATGTTCACAGCTACACAACAGCATCCAAACTAACAGATATTTCTGTCTATATATATTAATGCATCCTCCAAGAGTGAGTCCACTGCTGCGGACAGAGATGGTAGAAGTGCATTTAATTCTAATACCATACTTACATGGTCATATTTTGGTCAATGTGGCATGGAATTAGAGCAATCCTGCCACATTGTTTATCAAGGATAGCCTTAAACTTATAACAAATGTCCAACACTCCTGGTTCATCAGTTTTCTATTCACCACAGATCTGATAACAACCTCCACCCAGGCCAGCTTGCACTGCTAGATATAACGCCTTCACTCCCAGCTGGGGCACTAAAATACAACAGTTCGACACAGACAAAAATGGACACAGTAGCGTGATCATTATCTTTGAAATATATACCTATTAATGTATGCATTAATATATGGGCAAGCAGGTAAAATAACACTGAAATTTTAAACTGAATTATGATTTAGCTTAGTCAACACTGATGTTCCACAGTTGCTCCTCTAGGTTGCCTTGGTGCTTATCTAAACAAACAACTCTACCAACAGATAAAAACATTCACAAATACATGATGATGTTGTACTAAAGAGATTCGATTAAATTTGATCCAGAAAAGTATGCAGAGCATCCAGCAATAATGTGCTTGTCTTCTGGAACAGACTTGAAGGAAACAGAGGCCCAAATCTCATCACCAAGATGGGTTACACAGAGCAGTGAGCAATCTCAATCCCACTTGGCCAGCCTGGGCTGAAAAACAGGACTGGGACAATTACAAGATAGTAACTAAATACCAAATGTGGCCAAGCCCTACTTTTCCCTCACAATCAAAACAAGGAAATGTAAAGCAGAACACTGAGCAACATAACATGATGCCAGAATATCTGCCTGTTAAACAGAGTGACGCAGTAAATTAGATCACTTGGAATCTATATCAGATTATGACATCGGCATGTTGTTCAAGGAGGAGCATTTTTCTTTATACAGCACTAAATGAGTTTGTTTCCACTGTCATTGGTGCAGCACAATGGAAAAGATGGATTATTTTCATCCCCAGAGACACAGGGATGAAACCAGCCTTTCCCACACAACATCTACGTCACCATAAACAAAGGTCTCAGCCACTGGGGATATTACAGAACAAATACGACTGAGAGTAACAGCAGGTCAGAGCTCATAGTTACAGTCTGCTGTCACCACAGAGAGTTTGCAAATGCTAACCACACAACACTTAGTTTTGCATAACATATGATTGGAAAGCATGGTAAAGGTTGTGAGCATTGGCCACTCCTTAGATCAACAATGAGTCATGAGCATGCCCATTTCTACAGTGATTTGCAGCACCTCCCCACTGCTTCCAGGTAAGAGTTGACATTACAGGTATGAGTCTAAGTTTAACTGTTCCACTCGGTCAGCCCTCAAGTTCACAGTAACAACAGGCAAGTAGCTGCTGTGCAGGTGAATTTATGATTAATCCAAAAACAAAACATGACAGGATAGCCATGGACAAAGGTTTATGCTACAGTAATGCAAAACTTTTCAGCAAACGGATATATGTCAGTCCTGTCAAGAGGCAGAAAGCAGAAAGTCAGGACATGCAGTGAAATCAAGGGCACCGTGAAATGTCTGACGTTAAATGCAGCAGATGTGTGTCAAGTGATCTCCCAGTACAAAGTCCCACTCATCCAAATTAATGTGCACTGAGAAGTAGTCTAAGCTGCGTGTGTGTTCTTACCCGGGACCAGTTACGACACGCTCAACTAGTGTTTATAGTCAAAGGTCTGTGTGCAATGTGGGCATGTCATCTTAATAGTCAACATGCTTCCTCTACCGCCTGGCTTACGCATATTTGTGCGATTGTAAGATTGCCGTGTCGGTCGGTTTAAACTATGTGCATGTATCAAAGGAGCTGGGAACCTGCTAAACAAGTTCCTTTAGAGGAGCCTTGTTTTGTTTCTCTATCTTCGGGGTATTCACACACACACTCCTGATGTGGGAGAGGACAACAGGACTAGCCTGTTGCAGATGATAGACTGAGCCTGGAGCAGTGTAGCATAAAAAGTTTTATGCAGTGTGAACTGTTAAAGTGAAGTGTCAATTTCCTTAATTTATAAACTTTGGCCAAAAACAGACACAAAAGAGGAAGGTGATAAAGGAAGCTGGCTCTGTTGCAGATGCGGCCTTGCAGAGAAAATGACAGTATTTTGAGATCAACAGCAAACCATTCAATACAACACTCTAGCGATATATTCAGCTGCAAAAGTTCACATCTGCCTTTTTCTATTTATACTCCCGCATCTAAAAACACACGCATACACACACTCTTATCAGACAACAGACATGTCATGTGACCCAATAATACTCTATCCAACAGTTGTTAACAATCATAAATGACAATCTCATAAGACTTCCTGGGTGTGGCCTAGATTTAAAAATAGTGCCATAAGAAGCAAGCATTTATTCAGAACAGAAACACTGTAAAAGAAGTTTATCTGTACTATAATCTCCTAAAAACACAGTGCTACAATATCCTCTTTATAAAAACAAAACCTCTGATTTAGAATAGTCTTCAAGAGTCAGAAAGCCAGGGTGTAGACAGGGCTTTGTTGGTCACAAATATGTGCTGACACAAAAACTATAGGCTATAAACTATAATGACATCAGAGGAAGAACTAGGGGGCACTAAAGTAAAAAACTAAAAGGCTATACTTAAGCTATTTATTAAAAATACTTTTCTCCATTCTTACTATGTCATGGGTTTATGTCAAGCAGCTGAACCTGTAGTCAGTCACATACCGAAAGCAACTAACATTTGCCCAGTTTTAAGGCAAATAGCGTTTTCAAACAAACCCGATACAACCAAAAAACACAAACTGGGAATGTAAGCAGAAGCAAAGCTGTGTCAACTAAGAGATAATTGCAATGTTTAACTCACTCAGTTAACCTACCTGCCAACAAAATTTTCCAACACCGAGCTTTTTCCAGCGCTCTGTCCGCCGACCACAGCAATCTGGGGAAGGTCTAAATTGCAACTCTGGCCAATGGAGCTGAAAGCGTCTTGAAGCTTGTTGATCAGGGGAATCAGGTCTTCCATGCCCCGGTTCCCCATGGCTTCGTTAGCTCGGAGAGCCCCTTCAATGCAACGCAAACCAGAGGCTAACGCTAGCCGCGCTCACTAGCTAGGTAACGCTAGCTTAGCAGCAAGGTGCTCTCGGGTTACTCTGAAGTGTTGAGTTCCGCCGCCTCTAACAGATGAGGCTTTTACTCTCACTCAGAATACGTGAGCGGCTACCAATAATGCAATTCACAGTGAGAGCATTTCGGGTTATTTTAAGCGTATTAACGAAATACTCAGTCAGTCGAGACGGACGGAAAACTCGCAAAACAAAACTTCCTCTACACAAACATCATCCGGTCAGAGGAGATGACATCCGATCGAAACCGGTGAGTGTTGGACCCGCCTCTTGACTTCAAAAGCAGGTTGTCTATTGGTTAATTTTGCTGACTTTCAAGAAGAGCGTGGTTTGATTGGACAGCTAAAAGGGGTGCTCGTCACGCGAAACAAATAACCAATCTCCCATTGGGCAGCCCACTTGTCAATTTCAAGTTTTGTGTCACATGGTCACTGAAACATGGCGACCACCATAGAGTGTGGAGCGAATACAAGTCTTCCAGAAAACAGCATGTCTTTAAAGAAAGCGCTATCTGTAGCTTCTCCTCTCACTCTGCGAATTGTTGCTGAATGTCCCGTGACAAAAGCCAGAGCTTGTGATCTAATACTGCCCCACAGTGCCGTTAGCACCCCGGTATTCATGCCCGTGGGCACTCAGGGGACTCTGAAGGGAATCACTGTGGACCAGCTGGAGGGTCTTGGGTGTCAGATTTGTCTCGGAAACACATATCACCTTGGCATGAGGCCGGTAAGAAATTTGTCTTTGTATTTCCTTTACGATTTATTTTCTAACTTTAGTTTTAAATTCCAACTCTGTTGCCAACAGGGTCCTGATCTGATTGAGAAAACCAATGGTTTACATGGGTTCATGAACTGGAAGAGAAATCTTTTAACTGTGAGTGTTGTTTTCCTGAATCAAATATAGATGACAACAGGTAAAGGTTGGTGTCATAATCGTGTGTTTCTTTTTCCTCTGCTGACAGGACAGTGGAGGATTTCAGATGGTGTCTCTTGTTGAACTCTCAGAAGTCACAGAGGAAGGAGTCAAATTCAAGTCCCCCTACGATGGCACAGAGATCCTACTAAGTCCTGAGAAATCTATCAGCATACAGAACAGTCTGGGTCAGCAAGGAACGGAATTATTGGAATCAGTTTTAAGTAACAAATACCTTGACCTATAGACAGCATCTCCATGTTTCTTTGTGTTCTTCCAGGATCAGACATCATGATGCAGCTGGATGACGTGGTCAGCAGTACTGTGACAGGGCCACGGGTGGAGGAAGCCATGCACAGATCCATTCGCTGGCTGGACCGCTGCATTGCAGCCAATAAAAAAGCAGACAAACAGAACCTTTTTGCCATCATCCAGGGAGGACTGAATGCAGAGCTCCGCAAGGCCTGTCTAGATGGTAACAAATCTTGCTCTGTGGCAGTCCTTATTCTAGTTTTCATCAGCTACCACTGTCTCCGTTTGGTGGTGTTCACAAGCACTCTGAATAATGTGAAAGCCTTAGAACATCATTAAATGCCTTGAAAAATACAGAGATTTCAAATGGAAGGTGGCCACATGAACTAGGTAATGTCTCCATTTCATGTATACACACGTAAATAAGCGCTGGCCATCCCAGTCCATTGAGGATATTTTGGGCCCTTTCTTTAGAAATGACTCAACGTGATGTTCCTGGTTTTGCCATCGGAGGCTTGAGTGGAGGAGAGGAGAAGGACGACTTCTGGCGGATGGTCACACTCAGCACTGATCACCTGCCACGGGAGAAGCCTCGCTACCTCATGGGTGTGGGGTATGTTCGTCGTTGTGCACTAAAACTCATCATAAGAACTGTGCTGTTTGCGCTACTGTACATTGACATAAGGATTTATATCACATGCCGTAGGTATGCTGTGGATTTGGTGGTGTGCGTCGCTCTCGGGTGTGATATGTTCGACTGTGTCTTCCCAACCCGCACAGCAGTAAGCTCAGTTTACCTTCTAAACTGTCATTTAGTAATTGTAATCCACATTAATAACTGATCTCAGCTCTGTCTGGCAATCACTGCTCTTTCTCCCTCAGCGGTTTGGCTCAGCTTTGGTACCATGGGGATCTCTCCAAGTGAAACAAAAGCAGTATGCTAAGGACTTCCAGCCCATAGACCCAGACTGTCAGTGTCCAACTTGCAAGAGGTAAACCGAGAGCTAATGCCAATTCATTATGCGGAAGATATCTCAAAGCATTTTCTTCACTGATGCGGCCATATAAGCTCATGGAGTCCTTTACTGCCCGAGAAAACTTTGTTTAGTCTAGCCAGCCCTGAGATTGCAGTGATTATTTTTGTCATATTACGGTTCATTTATTCTCAGGAAATGAAATCTCTGTAATAAAATATCCAAATAGACTAAGTGTGTTGTGAGGGGAGAAACCTTCAGACGAATGGATGGGCACTTGCGTGTAAATAATATGCCTGTTTTCTATTTCAGACATAGTCGGGCTTATCTGCATGCTTTGTTTAAGAGTGACACTGCAGCCATGCATCACATCACCATCCACAACATTGCCTACCAGGTTGGTATTAGAATAATCTTTTATGTAGCTGACCTGACTTAATATACTACTAATAATGACTTGACATCTCCAAGTATTAAATAGGATTTCATTAACGTCCTGTATCTGGCGTCCTGACTCTGAAAGATGTCGACCCCATCCACATATCAATATAATGTGCTTAGTAAGTCTAATTCCTCTGACAAAAATCTAATATTATGTGACATGATTATATCTTTCCTCAGTTGTGGTCATTAAATGCTTCAGTTCTCTCTGAAGGCTCATCTTGTGACAAATGTGTCCTGAAATATAATAATCATGTGAGGAGTTCATGACAGATACTGTCCGATTATGCGACCTATTCATTTGTTGATTGAAGACTTTGTCCAGATTCCCGTTCGAGCTGCTAGCAGGGTGCCTCAGGACTGTCCCTCACGGTTGTCCTTTTGGACCGTCACCCTACTACTTTTATCTGGAGTTTTATGTCTCATCAAGTATTTTAGTATGAAACATTTTTGCTATTTTAATATGCTGCCACAGTGAGAAGTTTTCATGAAAGCATTCTCAGAGGTTGGTGTCCTGTAGCTGACCTTATGATCTGAAGGTGCACAGTAGGAGATGATTTCCCACTAGAGATCGATCGTAATCACATTATTCTTCCAATTCATCAAACTATTCTCTTTGCAGCTCACCCTGATGCGATCTGTGAGACAGAGCATTGTGGAAGGCTGCTTCCCCGAATTTATACGGACATTCATGAAGCGAATGTTTCCCTCTCGTGACCAGTACCCCGGCTGGGCCGTGGACGCCTTAGCTTCCGTCAACGTGACTTTGGAATAGTACCTAGAAGGCATGGTTTTATTCTAAAGGGGGATAAATGTCAGTGACTGAAGGATTTTATATCTTTTTAAATGACCCTTTTTATCGATGATTGTTTTGTATTCTGTCCTTATATGTATATTTGTATATGCACTGCTGGTTTTGTTGGCAGCAAGGAGGATACCTTTTGATTTGAAGGGATAATGCTTGATTGTCAACAACCTGCATTACTTAGCTTCTGCAAATTGTCCTCAGAGTACACATTATGATAATGTGTGAGGGGGTTTAAATGATGTTTGAAACGCATAAACTGGCTCCTCTGGTATGCTCAGACACTTTTTGTTGTTACCATGGCTACGCATCCTGGCCCACCCACTTGAAATGAAATGGTTTGCCTTTCTGTCAACCTTTTTTTTTGGGTGAATTACAGCGATTTTTATTTATTTATTTTTTTAGCCAAATGCCTTATATCAGTGACCGTGTTTCTATTCTGGGTTTTTAACTTGCAGCCAGCTGTTTTAACAGATGAATGAATCTAGTTCATAGAAACTGTGTGTGTGTACTATGATAACCACCAGAGGGCGAAATAAATACAAGTACAGCAAAAAGGAACAGAACTACTGAGTGATATGTTGTACATGTTTTGTAATACAGTATTTATCAGCTCAGCAGTAATAACTAAAAATACTATATAAGCTTAGATAACCAATTATCCAATTACATTAGGTATTTGAAAAGAGAAGGATACCCAAACTCTCCATCATTCTGATTAATCATTCTTGAGTACCAGTGTTCTTCACCAGTTTAAAAGCCAATTATCCTTTTTTATAGAAAGTGAATGTTATGTTAGGGCTTTACAGTGGCGCTGTGTTAAATTGTGTGTGACCAATATCACTCAATTGGAGTTCATTTGCATAACACCTGTTGTGTGTGGCTTTGAGTCAACAGTCCTCTTAAGCATCACATTTCAATATCATTACCCTGTCTGTTTTGGCCGGAGCTTCTGCAAGATTAAACCCCTGTTCCAGTCACATGCACTGAGTGGCAGGTAAGTTACTAAACAAATGGCACGGAAGTGAAGTGCTGCACTACAAAGGTTGAGCTGACAGGAGTTGACAAGCTTGTACCCTATTTCATAAATGCTGAACTAGTTCATGGTAAGAGATTTCACACAGTCATATTATAATGGCACACATTAAGAGGAACTTGAATTGTAAGAAGGAATGTATTACATTACACATTGTTTTATATGGTGCTTTTTGGGGGGGATTTTTTATTTATTTTTTTGTTATGTCTTGTTCCTTCTGGGTAATTTGATTATATTTAGCATTTAGATGAGTAGTGAGAGAGCAGCAGTACCCAGAGCTCAGTTGGCAAGCAATGCAGAATCGTGTGAGGTCTGAAAATGAATGTGCTCGACCAAAAGCTTTGCTCTAAATGAACAGGATGTCTTCTCGTGTGTGTTTTAGCAAGGCATCCCCAACTCGGAAAAATGTGTCTCCTTAAACTGACTCTTAATCGACGCAGATTCAACAGGCCTATTTAACAAAAGGCAGATAAATTAGAGGAAAAAGAGGAAAAAAAAAGGAAAAATGGACGTAAGCGTCATTGTAGACTCACGACTGGAGGCAGCGCAGGTCTCCACAGTGTGATAGACATTTCTGGGCTTTTTTTGTGTGGCAGATTGTTATCATTCAGCATTGCAGAACAGTATTACGCGTGCAACACTGCCAATATATTGATGGAGAACGCTTGAGGTTCATTTTTGAATATTTTTTTTTTATTTTATTTTTTTTTAGAGTATTGTTTTGTTTTTTTTTTGCCTCTATTCGGTATTATTCCTTAAATGAAAAGTCGTCGCAACAGCAGCACACTGTCCGTTACACATTTGTACTCAGTGCGTCCATGTGGAGCTCAAGCAGGGAGGATGCTGGCGTTGAGAGAAGCAGCCAGTTGCTCTCCAGCTGTCACAGCATAAGTGGAGCCTCCCTTACGGATGAACATCCCCGACCTGTTGCCTCCGTGAGAAGAAAGTAGAGCTGCGTTGTGATTGGTGCCAAAAAAAAAAAAAAAGAAATGCATTTTCTTTTTTCGTGTTAAGGAGGCTGGTCGAAGACGATGCCATGAGGGTTATCAATGTTTTTGTTATTCATTTACGTTTTGAATAGCAGAAGGAAGGGCGACGGAGTTGGCTTTGGAGGGGAGATCCTTGTCGGCGTGGAGGTGC
Organism: Chelon labrosus; assembly: GCF_963514085.1. Lineage (NCBI taxonomy): Eukaryota > Metazoa > Chordata > Actinopteri > Mugiliformes > Mugilidae > Chelon > Chelon labrosus. Next base: position 1,941,820 of record NC_140354.1, read on the forward strand.
GGTTTGCGGTGGTATTTGTTTCTGTCTCTGGGTTTTGAGAAGGAGGATCATGGTCGAACTGGAGAAGGAGGTTCTCCCTCTGCCTCCTCGGTACCGGTTCCGAGACCTGTTGCTCGGGGACTGGCAGACCGACGACAGGTAAGAATGTCCCTACTCGAAGCGTTTACGCACGGCGCACTGAATCTGTTGCGCATCAGTGCGCCATGAGAGCATCATATCACATTGTCTCAAAAGTACTCATTAGTTTTTGCGTTTACATTTTGCCTTGCTGATTTATGAGTGTATGAATGCTTATGAGCTTGTTTGTTTTTTTTACTGTCACCTGTGCAGTTCTGCTGTAACGGATGCTGCAACAGGTTTCTTCCTTTCCCCGTGTGCCCAGTGGCGACTGTTGCTGATACTGTTAATACAAACAAACACACCAGCAGCACACTCAGCAGAGACCAAGTGACTAAATGTCGGCTTAAAACAAATCTAGTTACGATATCTCATATCACGAAAGCTGCGTATATTTGCAATGGCACACATATGAAACGTCAAAAAGATCCTTTAGTGGTATCCACCAGAAATGAATGGAGGAGTAAGGGAAGTAAGGAATACCAACAGTATTAACTATTTATGATAGTCCTGCTTTCTTCATTTCTGAGGTTTACATTGGAACATCTGCCACCTGGGCCAGCTGTTTCAGGGCGCCCTCAGTAACTGGCAATTAACCTTTGCTTACACTCCATTGGCCAGTACGTTCTATGTGCTATGATACGCATTGCTTAATTTCATTATGCCTTCTAATGGAAAATCTTAACCTCCATTTCATGCCTGATGTATCTTGTTGCTAGGTGAAAATGAGACCCAAATTGTGAATGTGGACTTGAGTGTTTTTTATTTTATTTTTTTAAAACCAGACGAGTGTGGAAACTGAAAGCATATCACTCATCACACGTTGTTGAGACATAGTGTGTCAATAGGCATTCATCATACTACTATTCTGTCTATTTTCCCTGACCACTGAAAGGGTTTTGTTCTGCACAGATGAAGTCCAGACAGGCCTGCTTGCCCTTCTGGCCTCCAGTTATTTGTCAGCTGTTGCCCCAGGACTAATGTTTCAGCGCAGAGCGACCTCGGTCACCTGATTACAGAGGTTTGGTGCTTCTTTCTTGGAAGGCCACGAGACACAAACGAGCCTTTTACCGTCCGAGTGCCTCATTCTCTATAAAAGGCAAGAGACAACCAAACGGTTCATGACAACACAATGGAGGCTACTCAAACATTTGGAGAGAGCTGTGTGTGTATAACCACTGATATGCTGTAATACCTTTTACACGAGTGATGGTGATTAGTGCTTCAGGGATGTCCGTTACTTGAAAGGACTCCAAAAAGCACTTATTCCAATCAATGTTGTGTGTATTATGTGTGTTATATTTATTTAGTAATGTTTTAGAGCTATAAAGTTCAGTGTAGCCATGCCTCTGTTGGGTTTGTATTTCTTAATTCAGTGGTTTGTACCTCTGATGTTTGAGCTTCTCATTCTTTGTAGCTAAATCTGAATGTTTTTGTTTCAGAGCATCCGTGTGAATGTATTCTTACAAATGTTCAGAGCAGAAGGATTGTCAAGATGTTGATCCCAGTGCCATACATTTATGAAATGGACCGATAAGAAGAAGAAGAAGAAGAGCAAGGGACGTGATAGACGGTGGCAGAAAGCTGGCTCTTTTTCTGCCTTTCTCTATAAATCTGGGAATGGTATTGCCTTTTACTAACGTCCCCAGAGAATGAGGTGCTCCAATTGGGCACAGGTGCACAGATAGCCCCGTAGAGTATGACCACACTGTAGCTCAAATTTATTTTCACACACAGAATGTCAACATGTGTATGCATTAGTTATCTCCCTGACTACACTCTGCACAAAGACATACATTACTGAGCCCTATAATCCTTCTTTGTCATCCTCTTGTGGGCTTTCTCTCTGTCCGCCTCCCTTCTCGGTCACACCCTCCCTGCTGTGTGTGTTTAAATGTCCATATCCCTTCTCCATTAAACTCTTCTTTACATCTTAGTACTGATTGAAGTGCCTCTAATAGTATGCTTTTTCAGCCAAGACCTCTTATGTAGCTCAGGAATGCATTTTGCTGTAGCCTGTGAAGGGGCCTCAGCCAAGACATTTCCTGCAGAGACTTTTAAAGATGGGCATTGATTTAGTCACGTATTTCACACACTTCCTCCTGATTGTATAATTTCTGATAATCACAGTGCAGGTCTCCTTTTTCTGTCAGTGCATTGTCAAATCAGCAGTGATTGTACGGGGAAAAAGTAGAAATCTACTGAAACAAGGCCCGTGTGTGTAGAATTTGAGCGGCAGCCTGTTACGGAAAGCTTGGGTTCAGTGACCAGTTATGATCTGTGTGGTTCTCAGAACTGATGCGCCTCGTAATTGATCAGTAAGTAAATATGTGTCCTTCTGTTGCAGAAATGTGCTAGGGACAGAGAAGTAGGAACACGTTAATGCCGCTGTTCTGATTCCAACAACACCATTTATATTTTCTGGCAGTGAGTCAGAGGCTTCGGTTTTGAGGAAATGCCAGATGACTAAACAATTAAACACAGATCTTTTGCAGGCTGATGAGGATTTTGCCACTCATGAGGGCTATCTGTTGATTTTATTTTTTGTCTTAAAATCCTTGAATCCTCAAAAGGATTCCTTCTTTTCGGTATCAGTATTAGTCAGACATTCGTTTACAGTACTTCACACCTTTCACTCAAAATGTGCTATTTCAATATTCTTAATACAATTTGTCGACAAATCAGCTTGTCTTCTACACTGAAAGAAGGCATTTTCTGGTAAAATGCACAGCAATTACTGTATTCCAGCATTGCAGAGCAATATCCCATTCTTCTCACAGTTGATAGCGTGGTCTCAGCAGCCTATAAACACACACGACTCCCATTACAGCTCAGATTGTATGACTAATTTGTTAAAAGTGAAGTGAAATACAACAGAGTCTCCTCTGCTCCACAATAGACGGCCTCAGTAGGAGCTTTTGTCTGACTCCTGGATTACCATACAAATGACAGCCTTTTGTCCTTAAAACAATCTCATATCGGCTGTCACCTCCACATTTTCTCTCACTCAATCTCGGTCTCAGTCTGCTCTCAGTCGGCCTTTCTCCCCCATGCTCCTATTCCTCTCTCTTAATTCTTTCTGACAAGTCTTAATCTAGTGAGGCCAGAGTAGACCATGATCCATCAATATTGTCAATATCCATGCCAGTTAGTTTTTCTGTGCTTCGAACTGGCAGTGATGTGGATGCCATTTCTTTCTTGAGTCATTTTCATTCATATCACTCATAAGATAGTTTAAAAAGCTGATAGCCCTCTTTGCTGTTTTGCAGTAGCATAGTGCATGTATTATGCATCATGCGAGCTAGAGGGTCTTAGCAGTACAGATGTCTTGGATGATGAACAGAGTCATTCAATGAAGAGAAGAGGCTATTTTCCTCAAATTTGAGTCTGGATCAAAGAGAAGGGGTAAAGGGGGAGCAGGTACCTCATAGCCTTATTCATGAGTCCTGTGCTGCATGTAATATTGCTGGATAGCATCTAACATCGACAGAAGACACCAGCAGTATTTCCTGCAGAAAAAATCGATCAGGAGGATCAGCACAGCTGGGACATAAATTGTTTGCTAATAAAATCAAAGTATCAGCTAAATGTCTGCTCCTATTAGTGATTTAAAAAAAAAAAAAAAAAAAAAAAAGACGTGTTAGTTGATACTGATGAAAGAGGAAAGATTGCTAGTAGGGCTGATCAGGCCAAAGAAGAGGGGACGGTGGCAGAATGGAAGGCTCACATGCAACAATTTGAGAGTGTGGTTGCACAGTCAGAATTATTGAATGTAAGGCACACTTGCTAGCAAGACCAGGAACAGGGGTACAGTATCTGGGTGCGTCCATGATAGTCATCTAAACTCTTGGTGCTTTTATTTTAAAGCTTTCTTTTTTTTCTTTTTTTGCTACCACTGGGCCTTAATAAGCTTGATATTGGATTTCCTATCCAGCCTTTCAGTTTTAGATGAGCACTGTCAACACTTAAGAGCCTTCCTGCTGTGGATACTAACACAGCCATGGGGCTGACTACCATGTGTCTGACCACTTTTGGGCTCTCGCAGCGTTGCTGTTGGAAGGGCCGTGGCATCAGAATGGGGGCCGCTGTGCCCCTCTGTTGAGGGAGATCGCAAACACAGTTATCCACTGATTGCAGCGTCCCCTTTTTCCCAAACCACGTTAGCCTAGTACGCCACAGGAGTTGTCTTTCAAATCCACGAAAGCCCAGAGACACCAGGCACAGGCAACACAGATGAGCAATCTCATGTTTCACTCCTTTTGCACTGCATATCTTCCTCAAACTAAGTCAACTGCAGAAAAATATTAAAATCTCACACACTGATTCAATCACATGTTCAATATGTAGCTGATATAAGAGACCGGGAGATAGGATGTCATAGAGTTGTGTAACAATTGAAGCCAGACTTTGTTTCATGGCGGGAGGGATGGAATGAACAGATCACTAGTAAGTGATAAGCCCAAGTGGTGCATTTCTGTGAATTAAGATGAGTTAAAAGGAATTATTATTAAGTAAGCAACCATTAAGTTCTGCTCCTCCTGAAGGTGAAAACGCAGATTAATGTGTCAGCACATCCTCATAGGCAATAAGCAGTGAATGATTATCAAAGGAAAGGGTGAGACAAGGCTGCTTACATCAGGGAGCAAGGGTGGCAAATGACTGGAGAACTCCCACTCATGATGTATGGAAGGTTTTAGTCCATGGGAACCCAGAGGTTGTTCAGGAAACGGTTCACAGGAAACTCTACATACTTTATTTCAAATTTGTAACGCATTTCTTGTAAATAATGAGTAGTTTCCTGTTGTGCTTTGCCCAGGCTAGTGAAACAGAGGCGGTGATTGTTGGAATCTGTGGAAAAATATGTATTCAGGCTAGTCGATGAATTGGCCAGGATTATTTCCCTTAGTTATACACAGTTAAAGAAGCAAATAGAAAAGAATATTGAGCTGTAATTGAGTTATTATGGACGCACTTGCCTGTTTCATTGAAGTGTTAAAATCAATTCTGTGGCAGCAATGAGCGGTATTAGAAAAGCCTGGCGTTCGTCACATCTGACTCCTCAAGTCAACATGAACTCTTGCACTGTAAAGAAAAATGTGCCTTTCACGACGAGAAATTGATTTTTTTTTTCCTTCAGCAGAGATATGTACACACATTCTCATTACTTTTCTTCTTCATTCTTTTCCACCTGCCATCACCACTGTGTAATGCGTTTGATAGCTGTGTATCTGGGTCAGGGACAAGCTGTCCTTTCAACCATTGGTCAGATGAATCGGAGGAAAACTTGCCTTTGTTAAGGTGTTAGAGAAACCCTGTGGCGATGTTCAATTTATTTGCCTCTTGTCATCCCATTGAATCTCTCCTGCCCTCATTTGCAGTCATTTCTTTTCATGTTTCATTCATCTAAATAAATTAATAAGTACGTGTTTCATGGTCATCAAAATTTCTCCATTGAATGGTTCTCCAGAAACCACGTTCCTTTCAGGCAATGAGATCCTTAAAAATAATATGTGCAAATAATTTTCTTGCCGGTCAAATACGTGAATGATTAATATTTTGGGACCATTTATAAATCTGTTCAATGTAGGATAGAAAAAAATGGAGAATCTGAGTTCTTTCATCGATTAATGTATCCCTTAGGTTGCTTGACAGACAGGTCTGATCTCCCAGGTCGACGTCTATCTAATTGGAGATCAGGACAGCTTAGCTACCTATTCCACCTTTTTAAGTGTTAATTTCCTTTAGGTCATGTTCTTGTCTTAATTTAATATCCCTTGGATTGGCAGGGAAGCTTTGTAATTCTCACAGGACTGCAACGATAGTTCAAGCTACCCAACTGTAGTTAATATCTGCACAACACTCAGCAGCTACAGCAGTAGCAATCCCTCCAAGTAAAAGTCCTTACATTTTCAGGGTAGTGTTGTTAGTTCTTTTTTTTTATTTTTTTTTAAAAAAAGAATAAAAATGTGAATCTCTATTTCACATCTGCTTGCAAATAACATTTACTCAGGAAAATAATAATAAAAAAATAGCTTATTTCAATTATGGCCATGCTTAATGTGAATGTGGTCATGCCAAAAAGGCAGTGGAACTGAATGAAAACGTAACGGTGTACACTATATGCTTCCTACCCAGCATAAATCCGTGTATTTAGTGAAAGGACTCATAGCGTTTTTTTTATATATATATATTTAGGCCACTGAGTTGCTGTGACTATCAGGAGACCGTCTGGAATTGTTGAACGCACGTGTTACGAAAGATTTAATTCCAAATGATAGTCATCGGCTTCACAGGTTGTTAAAACGCTGAGTCCTTGTAAAACACACCAACATATTCCTGTTTGCTCTGCCTCCTTTAATGCATGCACTCCATACAGCATGGGCCCAACACGTTCGTGCAGAACTTCACGATGGCAGTGATCTCGAACGCATCACATTCCACGTGACGTCTGAAATACTTCAAGAAGATCTTGCGGGGCTTTGCCGTGTATTTGCGCTCATTATTCTTCTGCAGACAGGGAACAATTTTTGAAGACTGACAAGTTATCACAGCTTTATCTCTCAGCGTTTGAAGAGGCTTTGAGAACTTCATTCATATGAATGAAGGAGCTTTGGGGTATAATTATGTGTAATTTTAGAACACTGGAATCCATTTTTTTCAGACTTTTATTATTGTTTTATTTATATGAAAAACCTCATTAATAACCGGATTTGTTATTTTCAAAGGCACGTGCTACATACATAAGTGATCATTTGTGCATGCTTTTCATTAATTGAACAAGCAAAACTTTGACGGCTACGGCTGTGTCTGAGTTCCGTGTGCAGGTCGTGATGAGCCAATGCCGTGCTGCTGTGCGTGCATAGATTTGGGTTTCTGCAGTCTCTTGCACTGTGTCATTAGATGGCCAGTGCTGTGTCATTATGGAGCACAGGCATGGGTGGAAGCAGCAGGGGAACAAGGTTCAGCTCTCTCCCTCTCTCTCCCCCTCTCTCTCTCTGAAAGATCCTCCTCCGCATGTCCCCTTCTGTCTGTCTATCCATCTGTTTCTGTCTGTTTATCTGCATTTATCTGTATTTTTGTCCTTTCTACAACTTACATTTGTGATGCTCCCATGGCTCAGTTTTGAAATGCCATGGCCCGTTCTATCTTAGTTTTGTCTTATAGCTGTTACTAGTTTTTCTTCATTGAAGCCCATGAGATAATCTTCCTTGGCTCTAAATAATTTGCCTTATAAGCCCTACACTTTGAATGAGAAGCAGAGAGCAGACAGAGAGTGGGCATTTCTACTTCATGGTGAATTTTCACATGATACTTGATTCAGTGACATATTGTTTTCTACACAGACCCGAAGCAGTTTCTCTCAACAGTTATCCAATCATTTATTGTCCTTGTTGTTTTTGGATGGCCTTTTGCAGCTGCTACGTGCTTACTGCCCAGAGGTGCCATCATGATGTGCCTTTGTGTCTTTTGTTTTGAAATAATGCCCTTTATGAGTTTTAATGTGTTTTTCTCTCCCCCTCCTCCTCCCCTTAGATTAAAGTTGCCGCCTCTCAATCTCTCCTACGGCTCAACTCTTTATTGGGCTTTATTTCCACTTTACTCTTCATCCGCTGTTGTACACTCAAGTGGAACAACTCCTGCTTAGAGAAACGCATCAAGGGCGAAATGACCTCTGAAATTATCCTCATCTCCTGAGAAGATATGGCGGCTTTTCTCGCGGAGTGGGAAGAGGCTTTGAGGACATTTATGAATGAAGAAATGCACAGACGGCTGCATTTATGAACAATGGGCAAGAAGATGGAGATTTGACTTAGGTTAGAAAGTCACTCTCAGAGCTAGGCACAGTGGAGCATCTCAAAAACACATGTGCTGTGATCACATGATCATACGAGCTGGTAGAATGGGTGATGTTACATTTGATATGCAACTAAAACAGTCAAAAAGAACTAAGAACGAAAACTAAAGAAAAGTAAACCAAAATTTTCAGGTACTAATAGGGACTTTTAAGGGAAGGGGGGAAAAAAAAGTTAAGTGAGCACACTCAACTACAGTGTTTTAATCCAAGGATAAAGCGGTATCCCCTGAAGAAGCCAGATTATGCACACATGGGCTTTTTGCGTGCCTGGGGGAGCTGTGCTTATCCGTGTGTTTTTCTGCTTTCCATCATGTGTGCAAAAGCATTATTGTCGGCAATCTGCTCAGAGCAAACGGGATCCGTCAACAAGTTGCAGCGGGGCTCTCGGCTCCAGCTCCGATGGCAGAACACACTTCACAAGTATGTGCTGGCTCACATCTGCTCATGTGAGAGGGAGGGAAAAGACAACGAGTTCAGAGTTGCCATAGTAACAAAGAGAAAAATTACCCCCACTGCCACCCCCCAAATGTTGCTGGGAAGGTGTGGTGGTTTGCTTGTGTGTGTGTGTGTGTGTGTGTGTGTGTCTGGCCATATGGGGTGCTGGTGTAGCATCATTCTGGAACCCCAGGAACCCACCCCCACACACACACACACACACACACACACACACACTCCAACCCACCCCCACCCCTACCGCCACCTCTTCCTTCAGACAGGAGAATAGATTGCAGTTGTTCTGCCTCTCTTTCATCTGTCCGCGTGTTGTGAGGAGACCACCAGTGTGCCGGGCCTGGTGGTTTTTATCCTCGACCTGAGTCATCCACTCTCTTTAGGATGAAAGGAGAGCTACTGAGAATTCTACCCCGAGGAGGCCAGACAGGAAATGCAGTCACCTACAGTCTGTCTGATTATGTGTCTGCTCACATGTAAGAGCTGTCAGTAGAGTGTCCCTTTGTCACTGTCATCCTGTCTCCATCTCATGTGAATCCACGTCGGATGGACACGTGAATGATCTAACAGTACTAATGACCCGGCTGCAGGTGTGTATTTTAGTATTTTAGACGTGTGTGTGTGTGTGTGTACAGTAGGTGTGTGTGCATGTGTCCCGAAAACAGGAGGGTGCCAGAATGGAAAGGGAGAAAGAGCAGTAATTATGGCCTCCCATGTTCAGCAGAAACATCAGAGGGAAGTAATTTGTTGCTCTATATTTAATCAGTGGAGATAACGAGACTGACTGCAGCTGTCTGGGCCTATGGGCAGGCGGACAGGCAGGAACACCATTTCCTCCAAAACCCATTAGTCTTTAATGTAGCCAGCTACGGCGCCTTATTTCCATAGTTTTCTATGTCCAAGTAATCATTATCACCCTTTCTATCTTCAATTTGCTCAATTGTATGCCTTTTCTTTCTCACCTTCATTCTATTCTTTTATCCCACCACTTGTTTCCTCTATTCCCTCTCTTGACTCTGCTCCATTAAAGAAGCATTTTTATCTCTTCAGTCACCTGAAGCGCCTCCTGTGTACTTTTATTTTTTTTTTGGCACCCTCATTATCGCTCTCTTACTGACTCTGTCCATTTCTCAATCCTTCTCTTAGGGTGCAGGTAGAGTTCTATGTGAATGAGAACACTTTCAAGGAGCGCCTCAAGCTGTTCTTCATCAAAAACCAAAGATCCAGTGAGTTGCTTTTGTTTCGGACCCCGCTTTGTCCGTCTGTAATCACAGAGAATTTCTCGTCCGCTGTCCTCGTTTCCATGTGACCTGCTCTTGTTCGCAGCTGAAGAGATGTGCTGCGTTTTACTGTGTGATGTGATGTCATTCTTGCGCTGCATTTCATCACCAGTTATTTCGGGCCTGTTTTATGTGTCTGTGTAGCGTTTTATCAGTAGACTCATTTGTAGAACCACCCTTATATTTGTTTTCCCTTCAATGCATTAAGTCATTATTGAGAGCAGAATTGTCTAGTTAGTTATTCAAAGTGAGGGTTATTGGACATGAAGCTCCAGCAGTCTTTAGCATTCAGGGTCAAATACTCTATACATAGATTTCCAGCTGCATTAAGCCAACCACTATTAATCAACTATGGTTGCAAATGTTTATTGAAAAGATGAGACAAAGACCAGTTGCTGCAACTGGTCAATGATTTATTACAGGTGGCAGAGCTTCCGCTCATTCCCCAGAGCTATTCCGTTTTTTAATGTGTCGTGTCTTTATCATGCCTTTATGTGCGGCAGGTTGACAGAGCATTACACAGCTTACACCAAGAATAACATTAAATCAGTTGCATCGTTATGACTTCTAATGACGGCTTGTTTCATTTTTGAATTGCAGGTCTGCGAGTGCGAATGTTTAACTTTGCTTTAAAAGTGCTGAGCTGCCTCCTCTACATCGTCAGAGTGCTGCTGGACAACCCGCAAGAGGAGAGGCTGGACTGGTGAGAGAACTGGTGATAACTGGGGCTTAATGAGGTGAAACAAAGTCTCTGTGGGTGTGAAGGCCTGATAGCAGGAGCAAGAGCACCAGGTCAATAGATGAGATAACAGTGTTGGTATTGAGTATCCACTAAAAGGGTTGCATGTGTGCGTAAGGTGGGAGAAGAGAAGGGGGAGATGTAATCAGGAAAGTAAACTGATATTTGCACTGAGCAGTGGCAGTGTGTGGTCAGGGTTTTGGTGAAGAGGTGCTGGACAAAGAAGTTGTATTCATTGTTGTTCATGTTGTTTTGCCCCCCCCCCCCCCCCCCCCCATGCAGTGTGAGCGGACTTAACTGCACCAAACAAAACACATCCTCCCGTCCCCGGAGTGAGTTTGACTGGTAAGCATACAAAGCCTCTAATTGGGAGGGATGGCTTCAGCCTGCAGACACGGACCACACACCCTGGAGGACCGGCATCTCTAACACCGCTTCACTGGTCGGAAATGTTGTACAATGCAATCAATGCAACTTCACTCAACTCATGCAATCCGCAATGTTGACATTAAGCAATACAGAGCCACATCCGTTTGTCACAATCCAACTGTATTGATTTCCTGTCAGCATAATATATATTAAGCGCCTGTGCAGCCCAATCAACAAAGATCTAGTGGATATAAAGCATGTATACAACAACACAGAGGCAGAGAAAAACGTGTCAGTGTACATGGACCTTGAGGCTATGCCATGTCTCCTGCTCAGGGACCTATTGATCTAATTGGTGGCTGATGACACTGGCTAAGCTCTGGCTCCAAATGAATAAGGAGCCTGACAGAGTGAGCTCAGGAAGGGGATGGGCCGCCTCCTGCTCGGGGCAGCAGACTCGTAGCATCAGCGGAGATAGCACTCATGGCAAGCAGCCACGAGGAGCCCCAGGGTGTCTTTGAGAGAAAAACACTGCCTTTCTCTCACAATAAGGCTGTAAATTTCCATTTGACAGTGTGAATATTACTTTTCTCCTGCAATATGAGCACGGTGGCAGCTGCGAATCTTATTGTTGTTCAGCTGTAAATGACACGATTCAATTAAAATAGTGACATGAGTTGTGTTTATGGTCCTTGTGGAGTGTGTTGGACAGAAAAGAATTTTATTATCTTGTCCCTTTTGGTGGCCCATGTCTAATTTGTGTCTTGCTTTACCTTATACATCTCATCTGTTCTCTGTTCTTTCCTTTTCTTCCACTCTGTAGGAAACTGATCATCTGGGTTGACAGGCCTCTACCGCTGTGGGCACTGCAGGTCAGACAGATCATTATACTTCTGTGTAAACAAAGCAGCAATCTGTTGACACTCATTTCTGCATGCATGGTTGCACACACACACAGGTGCATGTCAAAATTTCAGCATTCTCCATGTGGGTTTATTTCATTAAGGTGAAGCTTTTAGCGGTCTCAGATGTCAGGACACGTTCACGTCACTGTTACTTGATATTTATTTACACTTACGGTGTGATTCCACGCGCATGCTGTACACATGAATGTGTACAATCAGACACCGGGCTGTGTCTTGCTTCACTTAAACCTTTTTCCCCTCTGAAGCTCAAACATCAGCACGCCCACTGATTCCACCCACGCTCTCCATCTCTGCGACTCCTAATTTCTCTTTGCTCTGGTCTCTCTCTGACAATTTCGACTCCTCTCCGTGTCGCCGTCTCCTACAATATTCTCTCACCGTTTCGCTCCCTCTCTCTTTTCACAGGTGCTCGTGGCTTTCATTAGCTTCTCAGAAACGATGCTGCTCGTGTATCTCAGCTACAAGGTGAGCTACTCACGGACCAGTCAGGGGCCTTTTGTGATGCCTGTGGCTAGGATGTCTGTGGCGTGTGTGTGTGGGTGGGTGGGTTAGGAGGGGGATTTGCATGAGACACTTGAGGGTCGGGTTTGTCCACTCTGCACTCCTCTGTGTGTCACTATTAAACTGCCACTTCCCTTTCTCCAGTGATGCTCCACCTGTGCAAGTGAATTATGAAAACACCTTGGAGAGACTTTAGGCTTCCTCATCATTGTCCTGTTATGAACCCATCAGGAAGACTTTAGGGGAGGCCCCTGTGTTGAGGCAGTGGGGGACCGATCCATCAACGGGTTGCCCTTCCTTTGATGTGCTTGACACTATAAGCCTATGAAGGGCCAACTCTGCAGATTACTCTGGAGGCTATAGACCTTAGCATTTAGAGCTGACTGATTCCTGTGGACATGGTCTGTGCCTGTCCACCTACACTAGTCAGATTCGGGTCAGCCTTTAGAAGGCGGCGGACACATAAAAACAGCCACTGCTGACATCTTAATTGAACAGCAGGGCTTAAACTGAGTAATGCTGCTTCTTTCAAAGGGCAGCAAGGGAATTGTGTAACCCCTACACAATCCCAATCTATTCTATGGTCAGGCCTGTTATGTGGTAATCCCCCAAGGTCGCAGGGACAATGGAGTTTCCTGACCCCGTGTGTGTGGTTTGTGTTTCCAGGGTAACGTTTGGGAGCAAGTATTACGTGTCCCCTTCATTCTGGAGATGATCAGCACCGTTCCCTTCATGATCACTGTAAGTGGAAAGATATCGCACGGGGAGGCTGTGGCAGCCATTTGTTCTGGCCCTCACGCACCATTGTTCCACACCCCCACACCCTTATAGAATGCACACCATGCTTTAAAGTATTATTACTACACACTACATAATTTTGAAAAGAAAAAAAATTAAACAGTGGAAAAAAAGGCAGAGTAGGACGAGAGATGGTTTGGGGCGTGGATATGTGAGGAAGGATTGGCTCAGTGTCAGCTAGTTTCCTTTCTCCTACTCTTGGTGCTCACATATATTGAATTTTAATACAGGTAATTCCCCAATAAAGGTATTCTCTTTTACGTGTTTTTTCATTTTTTGTTCTCAGACAGTGACATTTCTGCTACATTTACCCAAAGTGACAATAATAAGAAATGTCTTTCCTTGTTTTTCTCTCGCCAACGTCCGGCAGAGCTCTGTGAGCTGAGGCCGTGCAGGTGGAGGAGGGTGTTAACAATATTTTTTATATTGATTTTATGACGCAGAGGAGTCCCAAACAGTCGACTCGGTGTCAGCGCTGGCTTTGCATGCTTCTTCAGGATGATTTCACAAAGCAAAAGGATTTCAACCCGTGAAATCCTTTTTTTAAAACCCTGTATTTCTATCAGTATTAACAGCCGCACTGTTGTTGTGTTATTTAGTTTACACCTCAAAAAAACACATTTAGGTGTGAAGCGAGTCTTTAACACCAGCTAAAGTAATACAGTGAAGATATTACACATGCTCGCACAATCCCTTTCCTTGGCAGGGATTCCGTGACATATGGAAAAAAGTGATGAGACAGTGGCAAGCAATCTGAAGCTTTTTCTTCTTGACAGGTGATTTTGCCCTCCTTCAGAAATCTCTTCATCCCTGTGTTTCTCAATTGCTGGCTGGCCAAGCACGCTTTGGAGAACATGATAGTAAGCGAAGCGTTGCCTCCCTATCCAATTTTCCATTTGCTTTCGTCTCAACGTCTCTGTTATTATTTTTATTTTGCTGGCATGCGATTGCCCCTCTCTGTCTTCCATTTCAGCTCACCAGCTTTATCTTAAACACTCTTCTGAGAAGGTAAATCAGTCATTAAATATTAAAACTGATGACTTGGACCTTTCATAAACATTAATCGTTATTCATGCTTTTTAAAAAAATACATGTTCCCCTTGCTGCTTTACATATTCCAATAATTTGCCACTTTCGTCTCATTCTTTAGTGCATTTTAATATTTTGACCATTGTTTATTTTTCCCTACTGTCCATCAGATACATTTTATCCTGATTTTACACTTAGAAAATCATCTCCACACATTAACTACTGGCTGCCTCTCTCCTCTCTCCTTTCAGAACGATCTCCACAGGGCTATCCAGCGGACGCACTCTGCCATGTTCAACCAAGTGGTGATACTTATCAGCACGCTGGTCTGTCTTATGTTTACATGGTGGGTACACTACACTGAGAGAGGGGGTAAGAAGTGGAGAAAAAACAAAGGCATTACGTTTAAATTGGACCGAAAGTGAAAGGTGTCACAGCCACGGAGAGAGAGGGTGAGGTGGGTGAGCAATAGGCTGAGAAATGCAGACAAATGTGAGATGGGAGGTTGAAAAATGCACCTCCTTGAGCTAAGAGAGAATAGGTGGGAAGCAGAAAGGCAATTGGTAACTGTGAGCGAGAGATAGTGCTCTAAAATGACAACTGGTGATCGCTTCAGTGCATCTGTCAGCTCGCTGCATATTCGGTGATGAAGCCTGAGCTAATCCATGAGGTCCTATACAAAACATGAAAGAAGCTTTCTGACCATTTCAGAGATGGCATTTGGCTGTTCACTCAGTTCCTTAAAGATTACGATAACATGGGCAGCTTCTACCTGCTCACCAATATGCTGAACATATATGAACCTATTCTATATGTAGGTACACATACAAAGTCAAACGTACATATGCACAGCCGTGACAAACTGTTCTCCATGGATAACAGCCCACGCTGGCACCTATATCTCTCACAGCGGGTGAAGTCCCTTTCTCAGTCACGCTCACTTCCTTTTCTTACATCCTCCATCGTTCCCATCCCGCTGACCCCCATCAGCATCTGTGGAATTCAACACCTTGAACGAGCGGGCAACAACCTGACCCTGTTCGACTCGCTCTACTTCTGCGTGGTCACCTTCTCCACGGTGGGGTTTGGAGACGTCACCCCTCAGATCTGGCCGTCACAGCTCCTGGTGGTCATCATGATCTTTGTGGCACTCATTGTGCTTCCCATTCAGGTGAGAGACTGCAGTGATAACCTTTGGTACGCTTGTAGAAATGGATGAAAAGGAGGTGTGATTAGTCGTGAAGTTTGAATGGAATGGAATGTGGCAAGCCTCTGTCCCTGTGCCTTGTGATGATTCAGTCCCTGTGGTAAATCGGCACTCTCAGTGTTGGCAGTGGGGTTGGAGTGGTGAAAGGGAGGGCACGTACGTCAACAACATCTTTCTTTGATGTTTCCATTATAACCCCACAATGTCGGAGTGGTCAGCTGCAATGACTGGCATTCTAGGCACACCAACATCATTTCCATACCCAGCTGTCTTCATCTTGCAGTCAAATGGTTGTCATTTGACAAAGACTTGACATGGTAGTGAAACCTCACCCCAATATTCAGCATACAGATTGTAGATGAAGACACAGATCCCTTGCTTTCCACTTCTAAGGGTCTTAGAAGTGGAACACAAGCTGGAGTATTAGTGATTATTTCTGGTGGAAACACGTGTCTCTTCCATCCAAGTCCATGTCCATCCGAGTCTGTGTGACTTGCATTAATAAATCCAATTAGCCATTCCCCTATTGTGTGTTCCCATGATTTCTGCATTGTGGAAGTCCACGTCCCTTGCAGAAACCAGAAATAGTGTTTCACCACATTTGTTGCAGTTGCACAAGTCTGAAAGAATTCAAAAGCAGTCAGCACTAAGGAGTGTTTGCCACGTTGTGGACCAACACATGCAGATTGTTTCACAGAAAGCAGAAAGTTTCAACGGCGAATTTTAAATAGCCATCCTAAAATGTGTATTGTTTTGATGAGGTGAGGATCCCTCAAAGCAAAAACCTGTTTTACCCATCTACTAGACATGCTTTTAAAGAGATCAGGAAAAAAAATCCTCCCCAAAATTAACAGATGAGGATCACTTTGCTACCTGATAAAAGCCTTAATACTTAAGCCTTAATACTAGCCACAGAATAATGTGATGACTCATTGCATCCTGTAGATTTACAACACTATTTTTATTTAGAGAGTGGCATGAGTGTCTTCCGAACTCACTCAAATCCCTGAGCCCCTCTCCTGTCATCCTGTCACTTAGCTGCTCCACAGAGAGAACCTCATGACAGAAAACTAGAGGAACACACGAACACAATTTATTTATACAGGGACTGATAAAACACCTTGACAAACCCAGCCGTTCCATTGTAACAGTTGTTGCTCGTATTCCTGTAAAGCTTTTATCCCTGAGGTCGCTGCCATACTTGTTTGTTCTCTAAAAACTGTGAAGGCGCTAATAAGATGAATTTCCTTCTGTACCTGCGGTTAGATGAGGCCTCTCTGGGCAGGAAATCGCTCATACAAAAACCACGAGTAAACAAGTCACAAGTGATGACGCTACAAGTCAGTGATATCTTTTGGTTAATTGCATCACATACGCAGAGACATACTGTGCTGAAAGTACAAGACAACCAGCTATTTGGATGTTTTTTCCATCATCTGTGGTCAGATGGTTTCAGAAATTTTCACAAAACCTTCAAAAAACAAAAAAGTATTAGCATCAGGATACCTTTACTGAATTTGCACCAGTCAACTCAAAAGGAAAGGACATCCTGTTCACCACTGACATGGCTACCATGTCATCCCCTTCACTCTCTCTGCATCTTTCATCCATAAATACCCCTTGACATTTAGAAACTACCCCCCTTCATCCCAAACCTGTGTGTGTTCTCTGTGAGTGTGTGTGTGTGTTCATCTTTCTGGCTCTGAGTCCTGCCATAACCAGTTTCGAGGCTTGACAGGGAAACCCCCAGAGCACATCAGGATTCTGCTTCTGTTTTTTTCTTATTGCTTCCTCTATTGGTTTTCCTGTACCTACAACTCACAAGAAACCTGCCTCTTGAAGTCATTTTGTGCAATTTTGAGCCCTATAAGGATATTGATTTCAAAATAGGATAAAAGGTCAGCCATTTAGGTATTTATCTTGTTTTCTCTTCGGTTTCACCAATTAGTCCTGTCTTTCACAAATACTCTACAATAGGCGCGTGATTGTAGCTTCACCAATCTATCACATCTGATGCAATTATAACGTGGCTGTACACAAAAGGTGGTTGAATAAACCACTTTTGACATTTGGATGTGCATGGCCCGATGATGTTTTCGTGCTTCAGTAAGCTTAAAGGGGAACTACTGTTTTTTACAACCTGGACCTTATTTCTGGCATAAAATATGGTTGTTTACTCACCCATATAACTTTTGTGTAATTTGTATTCCTTCGGAGATAATTAGATCAGCATATATCCATGTAGTGGGAGTGACCGGGGCACCGAAACGCAGCCTCTAAATAACGTATTATCTGCCGCGAAACTTGTAGATTGACCTACAGACCCCGGATGATGTCTTCTGCCCTGGATGATGTCGTCTCTGAGCGCACCCGTAACGGTCGGCTTGTTTACCTGTAATTTGCTATCTCCTGAAGGAATACAAATTACGCAAAAGTTATATGGGTGAGTAAACGACCGTATTTTATGCCAAAAATAAGGTCCAGGTTGTTAAAAACGGTAGTTCCCCTTTAAGACTTTATCTTAACACGAGTGATGAAATGTGTCTGGGGCAAAATGATTTATGTACAGAGGTTTTACTTCACTAATGCTCTAATATATTAGAGCATTAGTGAGTCCTTGGTTGTAGCCTGTAATGCTAAACTGACTTCCTCCAACCACTAAATATTTGCAGCAGAAAGCTGTTGAGCTGTTCCTCAGTGTGTAAACTCAAGCCTTGCATATTTGGTAGTTTGGACTGTACAACTTTGATCCTGAAGTTCAGACTCTGGAGAACAGTAGCGTACTTGAAGCTGTCCACAAAATGCATTGTGGGATATCTGTCTGCCCCAAGTCCACACAAGTTACCTCCTGATGCGTCCCCGATAAAATATTATTTGTATTGTACGTATTTGTACTGTACTTGGACAGAGACTGATGACGATTCACAAGAACAGACAAGAACACTAGAAGAACACTAAACGGAGTCTGGAGTCTCTCCGTTGGGAACTGATTCTGCTCCAGCAAGGATCTGCTGGGCCAATCAGATCGTTTTGTTCGGGGCTTTATGTGGTGATGAACAAAAGAGAAACCGTAGTGGACAACAGCACACAAATGAAATGTGTCTATTGAATTCTGATTGATATGGTGGATTCATTCCAACTGTTGCAGAGGGTACAGTATGTTAGCATAACATTTGTTTAGTATTTACTTTCCATCACACAAATTATGGAGAGTCTTCAGGAGGACGTGTGTGTGTGTTTTTGACCAATAAAAGGCATTACCCTGAGGAAGTCCACCAGCTGAAAAGCGTCGCTGTAATAAAGTTGCTGCATTTACTACCAGTGCTGCGGAAGCCTTGACCTACCAACAAAAGGCGCACATTGTATTCGGGGGGAACTGCTCTTTTAATCCTTACACATTGTGAGATGAGGTTGCATCATGATGGTTCTTGCTGGACCAGCTGAAACTGGAAAAAAAGCAAGAACAGGCTTCTGTATTTTTCTATGAGACTCAATGAGAAATTCTATTATCCCTGCATCACTTCACCTGTTTCATTTTAAGACTTCCAAACAGAAGTCTTAAAATCTGTGCTGTTTGTGCAAGCCCACTATCAAACCTGAACCAAATCTCCATTTATCTTAATCTCCCCTAAACACTTTCCCTAATGAAATGGAAACACTATACAGTACTGTTTTCTTTTCATGTACCACCTGACTCCTGTATTCTAGCTAACTTAATTCACCTGCCATCTGCTGAATATGGTGGATATCATCCTAAATGCAGTTTGAGCAGCTGGCCTTTCTGTGGATGGAGCGACAGAAGTCTGGAGGGAACTACAGCCGCTACAGGGCGCAGACGGAGAAACACGTGGTGCTGTGTGTCAGCTGCCTCAAGATCGACCTCCTCATGGATTTCCTCAATGAGTTCTTCGCTCACCCTCGGCTGCAGGTCTCTACAAATTGTTTTATGTAGGACAAGAGGGTGTTGGGGGGTGAGGGGGTCTTGTGTGTGTGTGTGTGTTTGTTGTCTGTGATAATCCTCTCCAGGAGCCAGAGCAGCTGAGATTAAAGCAGAGGATTGATTTGACAGTAGCAAGGATCAAACTCCAGTTTTATTCAAGTTGGCGTAACCGTGTGTGGTTTCTTGAGGCTGCTTCCATTTGCGCAGATTAACTTGTTTGTCAGGAGATGATTTGCATTGGTCCACTAGGTGGATAATTATAGATAACTGTGATTTGATTCAGTTCTCTTTTTTTCAGTTCTGTCGGTGGAATTTCAATCTTAGTTCATTAGACGAATAAATGTGCAGTATACATTTTATGGCTCTTCTCTCTGCATAAACTTTCTGCCTGTGGTTGAGACGCGTTCAGTCGTAATGCAAATGATGTGTGTGCAGGACTACTACGTGGTGATCCTTTGCCCAGCGGAGATGGATGTGCAAGTTAGGAGGGTCCTTCATGTCCCCCTTTGGGCCCAGAGGGTCATCTATCTGCAGGGGTCAGCCCTTAAGGACCAAGATCTGATGAGGGCCAAGTGAGTCACTGTGACCATCTCTACAAATATTGTTACCCGAAAATAATTCTTCAAAAGTCAAACCTTGAAAAAGAAATGTCCCAAAAATATACCTGAGTTAATCTTAATGTGATAGCTCTCGTGTCGTGTTGAAGCTGGACCACCAAATTCATTACTAGAGCACCTACAGCCTAGAAGTAACAGCTGTGATTGTGGTTTGAGTCATATTGCTTATTGTTTGCCCCTTGGCGTCTGATAACACAGACCTTAGGCCAGCTCCAGAAAGAAAGAAAATGAGCAAAGGCCTGTTTGTTTAATCTCCCTGTCTCTTCGCCTCCTACTACCTCATCTTTAAATGGCGTGGGCTTGAAAGACACATTGGTGCATTTGTTGTTCTATTGTCCTACTTTTTTCCCTCTTTAATCCTCTCCCTCAATAACATGACAACGCCGTCCTTCCTGTGTCTCATGGCTTCCCCAATTCTCCCCCTCTCTCTTTCTCTCTCTCTCTTCCTCTTTCTATTTATCTTTATCGCTCCCATGGCTACATGCTCTACTAACCGCCAGGATGGACGATGCTGAGGCCTGCTTTATCCTCAGTAACCGGTTTGAAGTGGACCGCATTGCTGCTGTACGTTCCTCACTGCTTCCCTGTATTACTCCTGACAATACTCCATCCATCCATCCATCCATCCATTCATACTGAGCCTCAGCCAAAAAAAAAAAAAAGATTTTAAATGTGTTTCTACATATTGTTTTCAGGACTCATTAAAAATAATTACTGCTGAGCAGCTTTTGCAGCTTTAGTAATCAGTCGATTTAAGTCACGGCACAGGCAGAATTTCTACTTATCACGTTATTATTTACACATTGCCACTAAAATTTTAATTGCACAATGAAATAATAATAAAATGGAATGTTACTGGAATGTTATGGCCGCACCTTTTGATGAATTTTAATTAAATCAATTAAAAACTGATGAGATCTTTGTTAATCTGCACCTATAGTTGTTATTTTCTAAACCCGAAACACACAGTTATCTTTACGTGGCAAAGCATGGCACTAATAATTAACCTTCACTACCACTGTGACCTATATCTCAGGTGTGTTGGGGTGTTTTGTAGGAAAGCTGGGATCTTTTTTTTTTGGATGCCTGTTAGTCATTCTTATGGCTGTGGATAGTTACTGTAGTTTTACAGAGTCTGTCCACTCTTTGAGTCTCAAATGTCTAAAGAATTACTAAATAAATCACTATGATATTTAAACAATGCCTGAACAGGCATTCATGATTCTGTTCAGATTAAGAAACTATACTTTTGTGATGTCCTTTTCATCCATTTGGTCAATATTCTAATTTTGTTTCTGTTGTTAACATCCCTGTCAGCCGTTCTTTGGTGCTAATTAACAAGTGGTAGCATGCTCACCTTTTAGCTCAAAGCACTACTGTCAGAGTACAGCCTTACAGAGCTGATGGCATGGCCGTAATGAGTTTTGGGCCAGTTTCAGTTCACTCTTCATTGTCTTGCCACAGCTGGTCATCAAGTGTCAGAATTGTGTTACTCTGAAATGTTGCAAAGACCACTCATTTGCTTTATGCAGCCAGTGCCTTAAGGGCATTATAGCTGAGCTGCTTTCTGATGCTGCTAATGATGGAATTCTACCCCTCTGTCTGCCTCTGTCTCCCTCTGTCTCAATGTTCCTCTCTTTGTCTCTCTTCCTGTCACTCCGTCTGTCTCACTCTGCTCTGTCTCCAATTTTCTCAGGATCATCAGACCATCCTCCGGGCCTGGGCAGTGAAAGACTTCGCACCAAACTGCCCCCTGTACGTCCAAATTCTCAAGCCGGAGAACAAGTTCCATGTCAAATTTGCAGGTGAGCTGCGAGTGTAAAACGAAATATACTGGCAGTGATGTGAGATGCCAGCTAAGGTTACGTGTGTGTTGTTTGGGTGCAACTGCCGTATATGATCACATTGGGGGGCAGGAAATAATGGCATGGCACCTACTAAAATATACATCTACCTGGTCCAAACTGACAGGTGACTTTACCTAGTTGGTGGCTAGAATAGTGTTGTCACCAGTCATCCACTGCACATTTTGTAAGCATTTTATGTTGCTGCTGCAGGGTTGCATTATGCTCACCTTTGAGACTGAGCTGTCATGTCCGCACTATACTTCCAGTGTATGTCATCAGCTGCCATGTCCCGTTTTACACCTGAGTGTATCTGACTGAGTTGTCAGCCTGAAACCTGAACCATTTCTTTTCTATCATTGGGCTTGCAGCAGCAGAGCTGTCTGTCCTCCCAGCTCTGAAGAAGCACAGGACAGATTGTCTCGGCTTGGCTGTAAGCCTTCTGAGGGTTTCTGTGAGTTTTTCCGTTGCCTTTTGGAGAGCGCGTCTTGTTCTCCTGCTCAACAGAAGATGCCAGTCAATCATCTGAGAGTGAAAGAAGAGGGTCCAAACTCTCTCTTACTCTTTTCTCTCTCTCACACGTCCCCCTGCCTACAGCCCTGGTGAGCGTCAAACTCAATTCTAGCTCGCCGCCCTCATCCCAGCTGTCTCCGTCAATGATTAAGGTTTTACTTTGCTACCGTGGCAAAGAAAATCCCCTTTCTTTGATGGCTTCTGCTGTTGGTCTAACCTTGCAGACAAGCTCTCCCTGCAGGCAATCCTCCTGCGGTGATATTTAAACAGCACACTGCTGCAGTCGTACTGTGGCCTTTGTTACTAACAAGGCTGGAATTATTGCATGAAAAATATGAATTCATGTTCATCAATTATCACCCTTTCTACAGTATGTGGTTAGCAAGAAGCTCTGTGGGGAGGATTTCCTGCTATGTGCTTGGCATGCACTGTATGTGAATGGCTTTGAATCGTTATCTCAGTTTAACATTGTGTTGCACCTGATTTAATGTAAAATATTAATTTACCATTGGGCATTGAGGATATTCTTAAATATGAATTAACAAAGTGTTTTTCCCTCATTGTTACAACAGCTATTCAGTGCTGAAAACAAAATATCTGGTAGGATGGTAGATAGATAGATAGATAGATAGATACTTAATTGATCCCGAAGGAAATTCAAGCATCCAGCAGCAGTAACATACTGTATCCGTATTGTGAATAAAGTGTTTACACTTGTTATACTGATCATAAACTGCATTTAATGTTACTATGTAGACTTAGAGAGCAAATCCGTGTGCACTCACATTGGCATGACTGTGAGTGCAGATGACATGTTTTGACACCACTTTGAATATACTCCCAAAGCGATGCTGTGGGAGGCATTAATGAGCAAGAGATACCAAATTTAATTGGATTTGCAAAAATAGCTTGATAAAAGCTCAATTTTCATTAGATAAGATCTGTCTGTATGATGCAGCAGCTGGGCAGGAAATGCTGGGGCAACTTAGAAACCAAACAGAATTAGGTCCGGAGTGTCCATTGGTTATTTTCCCGTTCATGTTTTGAACAACAATGGCCGGTTACCCCCCTAGTGTAAGGCTTATTGTGGCTGCACGCAGTTGATAGCAGCTCATTTATAAAAGAAATAACAGGCTACTGATTTAATTAGCTTAACTGGTGGCCCTGTGGTCAGGTCTTAATTGCGATCTTACAATTAAGACCTGATCTCATTACACAGACACATATTCGCAAACGCAGGGTTATACCTTTGATAGCATTCTGTAATAATGCACAGCTTTAGGAGATGGATCAAAACAAAAAAAGTGAAATATAAGATGAAATGAAAAAGATTCAATTCCACGTGTGCTGACTATGTCTGAGCTTTGGGAGATTTGTGTGTAAGAGGATAGGAATGAGATTCCTAATCGTTCATCATCATGTCTCTTACCTGCCCAGCCTCTGGAAGGCGCACAACCCTCTCACTAGTTAAGTACAAGCCACATTTACATCTTAGCTGGCCTCATGTTTCTCAGACCGGAAGCTGATTGAGTTTGATTCTTCACTGCAGGCTCTGGCATTTACCACCAATTGTTTCCTAATGCAGAGCATAATTTGTGCTTTTAGGACCCAGATCGAGGTTGTTGCTAAACAAGGCAGTCTTAATATGCCTGCACGCTCATCACTGAAGATAATGCAATCAAGAATTACACAGCAGGGGAAAGGGATGCTCCCTGGGCATGATGCACTGATTGGCTTACTACAAACATTAATGGCTCTGTTGGTTTTTCCTTTCAAAGAAGGGGCTGTTTAGCAACAGGTAAACGAGAGACTCTCATCTGTGTTTGTTCAGGTGGTTTGTTTGACTCACGCTACGTTAAGTGTCGGAATATCTGATTGAAAGGTGAAGAGATAAGACTGACACTGAATAGTTGGTCTGTTGCTAGGTCTTCCCATCTCTCCCTGAGTGGTGACACAAAATTGATTCCATCTGAATAAACAAAATGTGTCTAAGAAAAGGCAAGAAGATTTTGGCATAGATTTGTTTGGAGCTGTTGCCTCCTTGACACAGAGTTGCGTTCGGCAAACCTCACACTTATTACGTAAAGATATGAAGCTTTTTTGTTTTTTCCCCAATTTTCAATACTAACAAATTGATAAGTCATCATGCTTTTGGTGTATTTCCCATGTCATTGTTTGTTGAATACTTTCTCCTTGCCTCTTAATTAATTTAAAAAAAGCTGATGTTCACTCTAAAAGCCACTGTGAGCTTCACCTTCCATATCTATTCATTTGTTGTCAGTCTGGATCTTGAACTCCCACAGGATCTTGGCTCTTCTTTCTTTTGGTGGTGTGTCCCACTGGGACATGGTGCCTTCAGACTCATACTTGACACAGATTTTTTCTGTAAACTATTCCAGCCACTTACAATGTCCCAGCTTGCATTTTATACCATGCCACTATGTGCTAGCTTGATTGTCTCAGGGGAGTCTTTACTCGGCCTTATTCTTGGGTCATGTCTGCTGTAGTAGACCCAGTTTCTGTCGATCTGGCGCTTAGGGCTTGTTATTGTGCTGCCATGATCAAAGCCTCAGTCTTTTAAAGCCACTGGTAAGATTTATTGATTTCAGCCACTTCTTCATCTGCTGGAGATACTGTAGATCCATTGAAGGGGCTTGGTCGTCTACGACGTTTCCTCTTCTTACTTATCCTCCTCTGTCCTCTGCTGCCTGAGGCAATCTCTTCGAAACACATCCCATGGGCCATCTTCCTCATGTAATCAGGAGATGCTTCTTGTTTCAGCCTGCAAAGTGCTCATTAATCTTTAGACCTACCTCTTTTTATTACCATAGAATCTCAGGGTACTGGACTTTGGGTGGAGTCACTATTCAAGTATGTCATGTGTACATGTGTATATGTCAATCACTTGGATCTTACTCTTGAGCTGGCTTCTCAGAACCTGTCTGTAGGTATTTGGATATGGCTAACCACCATGCAACCTCACCATGACTCCCATTTGACTGTGGGATAAGCAGGTACTTTTTAGCTGTTCTGTTATCCTGACTGATAACTACACCTCTTCAGTCCTGAACATCTTCTGTCTCCTTGCCACCACATGGTCAGACCTATCCAGTCTGATACTGAGGTGGATCATTCAATCACTTGTGACTCATAGGCCTCACAGTCTTTGGTCATGTTCCCACTAATGCCTTCTGAACTTAGCTTTCATAACTGAATTGAGCGTCCATGATGTGTAGGGTGGCAGACTGTTGGCCAATAGCTTAAAGATGGTGTACCTTTGAGGGAATCCTTAATGAGCAGGATTGTTTTGTCCCTTGGTAACCACTCGAAGGTGAGAGTCGTTTGTTAGCAGCTCACTCGTTTGCACTGCCAGGCAATCATGCAATGCTGTTAAATTCTTCACACAGCTTTTGTGGGTCATGTCATATCCTGGTGTTGTCCAGCTCTTCACACCTGAGCCTCATTGTTGGATGCCTGTCTTTGTGATGATGACTGGTTCTTGTTCTAGCAGGTTGAAGTGGTCTGCTCTTAGGTCTCCAAACCATTTGGCATTGCTGTTGTGCATCTCTGCCCTGTTCCTTCGAGTATTGTTCAGTCTCAGTTATGGGTTGGTCTGTCCGTGGGGTTGGTCTGTTCCTTGCAGCCTGGATTGCTGATCAGGCCTCTGCTTCTCTGGTGCATCTCTTCAGTTTATTAGCCAAACCAAAACTGTGAGTTCACTGGTCTCTAGTCTCTAGGGCCATATAGAGTGTATATATATTGGGTGTGTGTGTGGGTGGGTGGGTGTGTGTGTGTATGTGTGTGTGTTGGCACACCTGCATAACTGCATGAATCCTTATGGCACAATACAAATCAAAACCTTTATGGCCACTTCCCTTACTCTGATGACTTGCATTGCATAGAGTCATCCAGGGTTGCATAATTCAGCACTCACACTCATTTTATACCCTTCTTATGTCCATATTAATTTGAAGGCTAACTACATAGCTCACTCAGTCCATCACTGTATTGTACATCAACCAAGTGTCAAATGTCATAGTGAGGATAGATGATGAGGATAGACGAGGCACACGATCCATCCACACTGCCTTTGCGATCTACCAGTCGATCAAGGCTGACCTATTGGGAACCCCTGCTCTTGAGGCTCACTTATGTTCATCTTTGTTGCACTCAATATTGTATGTCTCTCATAACACCCTTTTACACCTCTGCACCAGATGACATCCCTTCAAGTTCATTGATTTTCCTGATCGTGTCAGTCGGGAGAGTGAAAAGAACGTTGTGTGGCCACCTACCTCATCCATGTACAGGATGTTTTGTTCCCGTTTTCCCCAATTCATGTAAACCGTGTCATCCAAATGAAATCCAAGCCTGTATAACTTTAGTTATATTGATCTATGGATGTATAGCATGGCACCCTTACTGTGTGACTGAGATTCAAATGGTAAATGGCCTTGCTTTTATATCTACCTATTGGTACTCAAAGCGCTTTTACAGTCAGAGACACATCTACCCATTCGCTCACACAAGCACTCACACATTCACACACCAGTGCCACGCACTGGGAGCAACTGGGGGATCAGTGTCTTGCTCAAGGACACTTCGGCATGTGGCACATTCCGAGGATCGAACCACTAACCCTCTGGTTCATGGACAACCCGCTCTACCTACTGAGCCACAGCCGCCCCAGACCACTATCTGCTGCTGAAAAGGCAACAACACTACACACTACAACCCTGTTCCATCCAGATGATATTTATTTTATTCCATAAGTGCACTGGTCGGGGCTGAATTAAAGTAACGCATCAACTTTAATGATCAACAATGATCCGAGTCACTTTGTCCTTCTTGTTTTTCTGTGTCTACAGACCATGTCGTGTGTGAAGAAGAGTTTAAGTACGCCATGCTGGCTTTAAACTGTGTTTGCCCTGGTACCTCAACTCTCATCACTCTATTGATCCACTCCTCTAGAGGACAGTAAGTTTACTTGCTTTCTTCCACAATACACTCTTGCATTTGCACAAGTCAAACACTCAGTAGAGATGACCAACAGAAGCCAGCTGCTGTTTGTATCCTCAGTGCCATTCACTTTTGTCTTTTTGTTTTCTCTAAGAACGGCTCCACAAGAGGCCTTCAAACAACGTGTTGGAGCCTTTCAATCCCTAAACAGGTAGGTATTAATCTTACCTTTGTGCTCACTGTTCCCCAAATAATGCTCTGTCGTCTTTCATAGTTGGGCTTTTGTACTGTGTGGAGATTTGCTTTTAGTTGCATTCATAATTTTCAATGTTCAAAACGGCTGTGCTTGAACGGCAGGTTTGAGATTTCTTAATTAAAATAACCAGAAATAAAAAACGTCACGGAGCATGGTCAGTCTACATCTTAAAAGTAAAAAGTGGCTATGTGTTCAGGGGTATGTCATTGTGCATTATCTAAATAACACACCTGCAGTTAACACTCACTTTATTCATATGAATTTTATCTTAAATCCACAATCCGGACATATAATGTGGTGCCCGATAACACAAGTGATCCAATTTCTTGTGTATTTAAATGTTTGTACCATGAACATACACCGATCAGCCACAACATTAAAACCACTGACAGGAGACGTAAATAACATTAACCATCTTTTGACAATTCAGTGTTCTGCTGGGAAACTTTTGGACCTGGCATGGCATTCATGTGGATGTTACTTAGACATGTAGCACCCTCCTTGACCAGACCAGGCACCTCCACCCCATAGCAATGACACTCCTTGGTGGCAGTAGCCATCCCCAGCAGGATGCAGCCTGACACAGACACACACACACACACACAAATGGTTTAGGAACAACTCAAAAAACATGAAAAACAGCACAAGGTGTTGACCTGGCCTCCAAATTCACTAGAACTAATCAAGTATCAGCGGGATGATCCACAGAGGCCCCTCCCCTCAACCCATAGGACTCAAGGCCCCCACTAACAACATTCCGTTGCCAGACACCATAGGACACCCTCAGATGCCCATCAAGGTCCATGTCCATTCTCTGATGAGTCACAACTGTTTAAGTTCAATATTAGGTGTATTGTTTCAATAATGAACAGGCAGTAAACACAAACATGACAAACTGATAATATGAAATTATACTCAATAAAATGTGTGTTTTCAGAGCTGATGGCTCATGAGTACAACATTCAAAAGGAGGTTGTTTCATAAGTATGCTTCTATATCTGGACTTGGTGCCATTTGGTTTTATTGGCTGTGACAATGCTACATGACTAGGATTATTCCTCCTCCTACCCTGCCTTGCACTTAGTTCCTGTAAACTGCAAATTTGCTCTAACACTTGTTTAGATAATGCAGTCTTTCTTGAAGGCCACCCACATTCACACTGCCCCCACACCCCTTCTTCCGGTTACCACCTCTTTCGCCTCCACGTCTAAAGTCATATTCCCCTGAGAACACTGTTGTCCTTTTAACTGTGTGAAGTTGTACATCTGGGGCTGGGTGTCCTTGCCTACATCCGTGTCCTGATTGAAATATTGATCAACAGCTCTGACAGAGATGTAAGGTGTTACCTCTGCAGCCGTGATGGAAAATCTTCTGATGTGGCCCTGGTGCTGATTGAAAAGTCACTCCTTCCCAACGTTGCCAATCAATCTTCTCTTTCTGTCTCAGGGAGGCTGGTGCATGCTCTGCGGACCAATGGCACCGGACCTACCGGCGCTGCTCAGCCAATGAGGTGCATCACATCCGCTTGGAAGAAAGTAAATTTTTTGGGGAGTACCAGGGAAAGAGTTTTACTTTTGCCTCCTTTCATGCTCACAAAAAGTAAGTGATATTGTCAAATAGCCTAGAAATAAAAACAAGCTCAGTAAAAACACCAAGTTCAGGACTCAAACTGTCTGTGCAGGTACGGAGTATGTTTAATCGGAGTGCGCAGACTGGACACCACCAACATCCTGTTAAACCCTGGTCCATGCCACATCATGGGGGCCTCTGACACGTGCTTTTACATCAATATCTCCAAAGAGGAGAACTCAGCATTTGTCAGGGGCCAAAGGGAACCATCGTGGGGTGGCGCAGGAGGAAATGCCAGGGGAGTGCACCAAACCATCTACCATGGACTCACCCGCCTGCCAGTCCACAGTATCATCGCCAGCATGGGTCAGTCAGATGGGCACAGCACAAAGACAGTGTAACATTTACACAGTGACCTTCTGCCTGCAGTTTCTGTGGCGGTCAAATGTGCAAACCCTTCATTAAATTCTCTTAGACAGCAGGACGGTCACAACTGTCAGAATTATGCAGTTTTCACATTTGAAACCTATCTGGAGATTTAAAAACTTTCACAGCTTTGCAGAAGAATTAACATTTCTCTGATTATAAGTCGCACTTGATAAGAGCAACTGCCATGAACTGAAATGTCAGATACTGTGGTTTTACAAACACACCACCTAGTGGACAAAATGAATCTGTCCAGCTCACTGGTCTTCTGCACCTTCGCTGCTTTATGTTTTCTGTGCAACAGTCTCTCTCTCCATAACCTGTAGCCATATGTGCATGTTTGTTTCAGGCACTGTAGCCATTGACCTCCAAGACTCCAGCGACAGCAGTCCAGAAGGCCAGGACCCGGGAAGCACAGGCCTCGGCAGTGGAAGAGGAAGCAGAAGCAGCTCCAGGACAGAGATGGGGGGCGCCAACACCTTAGCCCTGCCTGCCATGGGAGACTCAGAGGAGAGGCGGCACAGCATCGCCCCCGTCCTGGAGCTTGTTGATGGTGTCAACAACCCCACCTTTGATCTGCTGGGAGACCAGTCAGAGGATGAGGGCGGAGAGGAGGGAAAGGAGGACAGTGACAGAGATGAGAGCGCCCACTGGTGGGGTCGACATTGCGAGTAAGCGCGGTATTTGAATTTGTGCACATGAGCGTATTGAGATCATTATGTAATTTCAGAGGTAAATCTGGGCTTGTGCTGCAGGTGGGTGAAGGGATACCCGCTAAACTCTCCGTATATCGGCAGCTCACCTGCTCTGTGCCATCTTCTACAAGAGAAGATGCCTTTCTGCTGTCTGCGCATGGACAAAGTATGTAATTCAAGCGGCTTACCATGTTAATTTTACAGGCTGACTGTGGCATCATTCTCCATTACCACTCTGCTTCCCTCTCAGGCTTGCCACCACATTCCCTTTGAGGACGCTCGCTCCTATGGCTTCAAAAATAAACTGATCATTGTGTCTGCGGAGAGTGCAGGGAACGGCCTGTATAACTTCATTGTTCCTCTGCGGGCCTACTACCGACCAAGGAAGGAGCTCAACCCCATCGTGCTGCTGCTGGAGAGCGTGTGAGGACAACATCTTTGTTGTGATGCAGTTGCCATGATTGTGAACTCAGATTCAAACTGACATCGGTTGCATGTTAGTGTCTCCCATAATTGATGCTGGCAGCACGAGAGCTACGCTGCAAATCTAGGTTGCACAGAATTGTAAAATGGATCCCTCCTTAAATAGAGGAGAAAAACTGAGCTATTTAAGGTTCCTTGTAAACTTGATTTGTGAAATGTCGAATGCTTTCAGGACAATGCGCTCCACAATCCTGTGTCCTATTTTGTGGCTGGTACGCAAACACAGGCAGCCAAATGAGAGTGGAATCCAATAAAACGACAATAAAATGCTGAGTCACTCTAGTGTTATTTTCAGCTTTCTCTGCAGGCACTTTGACTGTGCTGAATATCTAAGGCTGAGTGAGGGATGGGGGGTCTCTCACTGTGGGAACTGTAGTTCTTCATCATGAATAAATCTACCAGTGGCACTCATGAGTTTATTTGTGTTTTTTTTCCTGGTTCAGACCCGAAGCAGACTTCCTGGAGGCAATCTGTTGGTTCCCCATGGTGTTCTACACAGTGGGCTCCATCGACAAGTAAGACAGACCAACTCTCTGATGTGATTTCATGATTTAGTTTATTACTATTTCTTTAATATTAATTCATTATTAGCCCTTCAGGACAGATCTTAGTCTACCCTATGCCGATCCCCACGTCATTCCCTTTCACTCTTTCCACAGTCTGGACAGTTTGCTGCGATGTGGAGTCACTTTCGCAGACACCATGGTGGTGGTTGACAAGGAGAGCTCCATGATTGCAGAGGAGGATTACATGGCTGACGCAAAGACCATCGTCAATGTCCAAACCCTATTCAGGTCTGCTTTGCCCGAACTTGTTCTTTCTTTCGCACTGGCTTGAAGTGTGGTTGTTGTATTTTTTTTGTATTTTTTATTCTCTATCTGTCTTTGTGCTTCTTCCTCCCAGATTGTTTCCAGCGCTTAGTATCATCACGGAGCTCACGCATCCCGCCAACATGCGCTTTATGCAGTTCAAAGTCAAAGATCACTACTCCATAGCTCTGTCCAAACTGGAAAAGGTAAAAAAATAAATAAATAAACCTCATCCTGCTTCAAAACCTATTCCCTCCACACAGACTTCAATGGTCTTTATGAGCAGGATATTGATTGGCATTGATTGAAATACTGCAAAGCAAATAATCCATTGTTTTAATGAAAATTGCAGAGATCTTTTGAACTGGCCAAACATGAAATCCTTGTTGGGTTTTGTTCCTTTCATCAAGTGCTCTTTGCCTTTTTAATATCTCCTGATGCTGCTGTCTTTACTGTTGCTTTGTGTGTGGCAGCTAATGAGTCCCCCCTTGGGCGTCAATAACATTTATCTACAAAGCAGTAGATGAGTCACTGCTTGACATCACATCTAAAAAAAAAAGTGAATATTACAAGAACAGCATTGCCTTACAGTAGGAAAGATTGTTTTTTTTGTGAATTTCTTTGCTTTTTTTCTGAAAGATTGTTTTTTTTGTGAATTTCTTTGCTTTTTTTCTGGTTTATAAGGGGTTTTCTAGTTTAATAATTCCACATTACAAAAACATTATCTTCACATAAAAGTCATTGTGAACTCTAAATTGGCCTCCATAATGCATGTCAGCTTGTCAGCTTTAAATTCTTGAGTGTTCCCAGTGATCCCAGTGCATGATGGAAGAGTCTTGATCCCATTACAGATGGAAGAAATCCTCTTTTAGAAAGATGTGGGGCTTACAAATTCATCTCTTTATCTGCTCTCCTCTGGGGCCAGTGTAATCTGAACAAGGGTTGTGTGTGTCTCTGTGTGTTTGATCTGCAGAAAGAAAGGGAGAAGGGGTCTAACCTGATCTTTATGTTCCGCCTGCCCTTCGCTGCTGGGAAGGTGTTCAGCGTTAGCATGCTGGACACTCTCCTCTACCAGGTTTCTCAGACACACTCTCACAGAATGACAGAGCTCATTTAATTTGTAAAATGCCAAGCGGGATCTATTTGTGCTGACTTGTTTGTTGTGTTGCCCTGCCAGTCATTTGTGAAGGACTACATGATCTCGATCACCAGGCTGCTGCTTGGTTTGGACTCCATGCCTGGCTCAGGTTTCCTCTGTGCTGTAAGTAGTCAAACACAAGCAGCTTGAGTTCAGTCTGTCTGCACCGTGAGTCACCTTTCAGACAGATTATTGTTTTGTTTGTGGTCTAGATGAAGATCACAGAAGACGACTTGTGGATCCGGACCTATGGCAGGCTCTACCAGAAGCTATGCTCCTCAACTGGAGACATACCCATAGGGATCTACCGTACAGAGGCCCAAAAGCTTCCATTCTCAGAGGTCAGTCACGTACTTTGTCCGGTGTTGAGTTTTGTGTCTTAAAATCCACTGGTTGAAGTGACTGTCGCTTCAAGACCTTCGAAAGATTACAAGGTTTGTTATCGATAAATTATGAGAGATTATACTGCAGACGAAAAACTTCTTGCACCACATAGTTGTATGAAATCTACACGTTAAATATGCTGTAGTGAGAACTGACAGCTCTCCCAGTCTGGAACTGTCAGGATGATTGCATTAGTTACATAAAGACTGATTATTATTTGTCTTTCGCTTCCATCACGATAAGAAATAATTAATTTCTCTTCATTTTGTGAAATCAAAAGCAGACCGCTGTAGAACTGATTTAATAAAACTCTGTGCGATAACGTGCTGATTGCACCCCACGAGGAAATGAAAGTGTGAGCGTGTGTGTGGTCATGTGTGTCCCAGTCACAGGTATCTATCACGGTCGAGGACTACGAGGACACCAGAGAACCCAGAGAGCCCCTGCTGTCCCGCACCGGCGCCCATCGTAACTCCACCTCCTCGGAGCCCGTCTCCACCTCGTCCCACTCTTCGGACCACCCGCTGCTCAGGAGGAAGAGCATGCAGTGGGCACGGCGGCTGAGCAGGAAGGGGGGCCGGGGCTCCAGCGGGGCCAAAGGAGGTCCGGGCAGCGCAGCAGAAAGGATCAGCCAGCAGAGGCTGACCTTGTTCAGGCGCTCAGAGAGGCAGGAACTCAACGCCCTGGTGCGAACAAGGATGAAACACCTGGGCCTTTCTCCAACTGGCTTCAGTAAGTCTGCAGCAAGTTATGTAGGAATTAAACGATTCTCTGCAATGGTGGCATGTACAAAATGAAGCTTCATTATAAGTCTGCTCCACTACATGTCAGAAGTGAATATTATCTTTACATATTAAGGTTTACATGGAACATACAAAGTACAATTTATTGTTAAAACATAAATTAAACCAGGATTCAAACATTTTTACAAATTAGCTCAGCATTTCAGTGAATATTGGAAAAATATTCAGTGTTTAAAGAAAAAACCAAAATGAGGGAAATATCCATAAATTTTTTTTCCCCACATTAAAGTGGCAATCTCGAACATTTCAGTTGTGATTGATTTGGAGGCACCTGTAGCTACGGGTGGTGCCAGCATGTGGTTTAATCACACAATACCGGGGGCGGCAAAACAAACTGTTGTCCTTTTAATAAGCAAATCATGCAGTAATTGCCCTTTTCCCATCATTCTGTCTGCGACTGTAATCCGATTTATCGCCGCACACAGCATGAGTATGTGAACGGAAAGGAGATGGTTGCCTGAGACGTTCGAGGTGTGTGCAGCCTGTCGCCCGCAGCTCTTCATCTAATCGCTCACTGTGACTGCTCCCTCTTGTCCCATGACCCCCTTGTGATATTTCTAATTGATGTGCTCTCAAAATTGCCAAAAGTGACCGCTGTCTTTTTTTGTAGATGCATTTTTGATGAACGATGACGGTAAGTGCTGAGCTCACAGACAAAACACATTGCATTTGCTTTGTACTAATAGTAAAAAAAAAAAAAAACAGTTAATGCATGCCTTTCATAAGAAGCTGCAGCAGCATAAAGTGTTTGGTTTGCACTACCAGTACCCGTTGGCCATTGTGATGACAGTTTAGCATTCTGCATTCATTCATATCCAGACATCTGTTAATAGAGATTACATTAGCGATAACTTGACACGGCATTATTTTCTGGGAACGTTGCCACAGACTCCCGGTTCATTAAAAGGGCAACATGTAAATATTGCAGAGCTGCTATCAGTGGACCATATGCTGCGATGTTATGCCACATCGTAGTTCCTCATTCTACAGGCAGTTCTTTAAATGGAAATGTTCGACATTGCCACTTTAAGCCTCTCACTAGCTTTCTGATTTGAGTGCTACTGAAAGAGGGCGAACCTAAAAGAAATGAACTCCGCCTGGACCTGTTTACATTAATGCACATTTACCATCACAGTAGCCATAGTACTTTTACTTTTGATAGTACATTAAGCTGATATGTACGTTTACTCACTGCCTGTAACTGTAACTGCAACTAGTGTCCCTTTTTGTTTAAATTTGTCTTCCTTTAGTGCGACTCCCTTTAACACAGCCTCTGTTCAGTCTACGGATGTGGCGCAGCATGCTGTGCATCCTGCGCCTATTTTATTTCCTGCTACACAAATATCTTTTCTTCCTGTGTCAGATGGGATGGCAGACCAAGGGAACAGACTGTCCTACATCCTCATCAACCCCTCTCCAGACACCAGGCTGGAGCTGCATGATGTTGTGTGAGTACACACGTGTAAACACGAAATTGATTGCACTCCAAAATGAGCACAAAAGATTACAGGATTCTGTTCTGTTTGCTGCTCCTGTGCCCCATCTGCAGGTACCTGATCAGACCAGACCCTCTCTCTCTGGTGCCCAATCAGGGGAGCAGCAGGAAGTGCAGCGCTGGGCTCTCGGAGAGCACCAGGTTTGATACGCAGGACAGCACTCATCTGTGAGAGACAAATTAGGACTAATATACTGTCAAAGCACTGCCGGAGAGAGGTGAAGCAACACAATCACGAAGGAGAAGCAACACTCACAAAGTTGTGACATTCTGTAGAATGGGATACAGCCAGATGGCACAAAGCCCTCGTAATTTCTCCACATTCTGTCTCAATGAACTCAGAGATGCCAGGCATGCATGGACCTTTTCTATAACAACGGGAATGTTTTATTTATGCACCTTCCTATTTTCAAGGCGGAGAGCTGCGGACACAGAAGTGCATTTAATGACCAACTGTGTGTATTTATATCCGTGTACGTGCATGTTATGTGCTGCATCGTGTACTGTATGTGCCGTGTGGATGTAGTTACGAAAGTATGTATGTACCGTGTATGTGTGTGCAAGCAGGCGCGTGAATGTGTGCGTTACTGGATCCAGAGCGAGACACTGCCAATTTTATCTGGACAGCCAAAGGAATCTGCTGCCACATGAAATCCAAGTTGTGTCTTCACATGTGTCGTGCGCGTGTTTTGGCACACTCAATGTCGTATTCGAAGGTGACACCACAGTTTACACACCCTGCGAGGCTTTTCTACGTGAAAGCCTTTTTAGGAAACTTTTTAAACCTGTCGCTCACATCGTCAGTCTCAAACACACACACACACACACGTTCATTTTACGTTCACCAGCAGCGGATGAATCCAAAGAGCACCAGTCTCAGTATAATGGACACAATCTGACAGCGAGCTTACAGTGTCACTGCAGGGCATTCAGTCACATCGCTGTCTGAAATATGTTACTGTTCTTGGCTTTGTGAGTTCTCTTTGAACAAATCTGACCTGAGTATTTCGTTGTTTTTTTTTTTTTCTCCTTACACTCTCTCTGCTTCTGTCAGTCAGTGTGAACCAAACACCAGCTTGCTTTCGCTCACATGCATGTAAGAGATGCAGCGGATGGACAAAGTAACAGGAACATACATATACTGTAATATAATGCCATCCAGTCAGGTAGCCCTGCAATAAATACGATCTTTGTGAAGCTTATAATGATTTTGAGAGTGTCAGACAAATGTGGATTGAGTTCTCAGTTATGCAGCTGACTTATAAGCTTTACAATTAACTAGCTGATGTATTTATTGCACACTGCTATAAGTATCCACTTTAACAAGTAATAATTAGATGGCTAATTTAAAGTCTTAACTCGGAATATAATTTGGTTTAAAATGAGTCTTATGTCCTTAACATGTGCGATTCTGAAAGTTTAGTTGGAAGAAATGCTAACTTATAATCTGTTCTATTAAAGTAAATGATTTGTTACTGTGGACATTTATGCTGTTTCTGTACGTCTTTTGCCAGAAATTCAGAACGTTTCCCACAGAAACGGTGCAGCCATGTGGCGGGAGTGCAGACCGGCATCCCCTGCCCGCCACACAGCTGTAGCTTCAGTGCCATTGTGACAGACGGAATACGTATATATTAAAGTTAGCCCACGGAGCCTGTCATTGCTTTATTACTGTCTCGGTGTCAGTTTGTGCCGCCGTAGGTGGAATCTGTCTAGACGACTTAACCCCACTGCTGATTTAATCCAATGCAGTCACATTATTTTTTTATATCACATGATTGTTTTGACCCAGCACGTCTTTTGTGTGGTTTCCTGAGCTCACGTTCACAGACTGTTAGCTGTAAATTAATTGATGGATCTTTTTGCCATCATACATAGGAAACTGATAGAAAAAACACCAAGTAACATAAACCCCAGTAAATACCACTCTGCTTTAAAATGCTTCTAATTATTCTACTGTAATGTCCCCAAGCTCACCAAAGACCACACAGTACTGCAGTACGTGTGCATCTATAGACTTAAATAGGCAAGGTCTTGTTGTATTATGAGCCATAGTTTGATACGTACGTGTCAAGTTACGAGTTGTGTGTTTTAAAATAGAGGGCAGCTTGCTGGACAGTTCCTTTATTATCATATCCAGGATGCCCTTCCCACTGTAGTGGACATGAATCACACTCTTTCTTCTTAATTTAGCTTTTTCATACGTCACCACTACCGCCATACGTGCTTGTTTCAGTTGCTGTCGTGTCTTCGCCTGCTAGACGTTCGCTTCTTTTAACGGAAAAGCCCCACTTGTCACGTTGGCTCAGTACACACGGGGAACATGGGCGTGGTCAGGCTGAAGACTGAGCACTCAAGCGAAGCTGAATGTGAGAGGTCAGGCGCAGACTGAGGCGGAGGAAATGGCCGCTCAGCGAGTCAGTGTGCTTATCACCGGAGCCAGCAGAGGCCTTGACCCAGAGATGGTTAAGCACCTGGTGGAAACTCTCCACCCAGGGAAAAAACTGCTTGTTGCAGGGACCTATACTGTGGTGAGAGTCTTGACTTCCTCTGTCACTCAGCAACATGTGTTTGGACTGTTAAAATATCTTGCATTATCTCACATTATCTTGCAAATTTCAACGCCATTGCACAGGGAAAAGGCAAAATCCAGGCACCGGTACATGTGACCGACATTATTTGCATCTTCTGACTTATGAAACAGTCTTCTCTGTATTTCCAGGCATTGTAAACACTGACAGAGCATTGGCCTAACATTATCTCTGTCACCTGTCTGGGTAGGAGTTGAATGTCTTTCTGTTATCTATTTAACCTGCTCCCATGTCCTTGTCTGGGTACACTCCACTGTGAGAATCCCCACGTTCTGATATTTATCTGACCGCCAGCTTTGAGCACCGCTGATTCTCCACTTTCTGTCTCTGTAAGGCGCCACTGACCTTCGTAGCGTAAATGATTGTGCCCAGCAGGTGCGCTCTCAGGTGAGGCCTCGATCCGCTGATTAACCGCGCAAGGCTCCTGGCCAGAGGCACTCAGCAGGACACTAGATGACATGGAGACAGGCCCGGTGAACACAGAAATTAAATACTGCACTTTCAAATAAGGCAGCCGTGTCTAAGCGACAGTGCTGACTCTCTCTCCCTCCATGTGGTCCGCAATATTGTACTTACACTGATCTCACCTTCATATAAGCTATAAAACTAGGTCTCCTTCCTCCCTATGTCCTTTAGCGTCAGCAAGGGAACTGACAGCCTTCTAACACCGTGGCCTGTTACTCAGTGTCGTCTCTAGCATATTTTACTTGAGGGGAACCGTTCACCCAGAACCTCATTTGCTCTCTCCGTTGTTGTTTTCATTCATCGCCTCATTTCTCAGGTTTGAAAACATTGCCCTTCAGGGGAGTTGATGAAGGACGGATGAGATCCTGTTTTCATTGCTACACCCTTGGTGGCAACGCGCTGTAGCGGGTGGAGAAGAGGTGAGTCAGCACTTCCTCCGTGAAGGACCAAATGAAAGAAAGTAGGGGAAGAGATGGTTCTGATTGAAAGTTTATTAACTGAGAAGCACATTACTATTAACGTCACGTCAACTTCACGAAAATGTTCAGTGTTTCTATGCAATTGCTGTTTCTGACAACAGAAACTAAACAGTTGGAGTAATTGTTGTTTAATGACCATAAAGCCCCAGAGAGCGATGGAGAATCTGCACGGTTATTACGACGATAGGTTACAAACAAAGCTTTATCCAGTTGATTTAAGATTCTTCTTTAGCCCAAAAATCATTTTTAGGTTGGCATGCACACACCATGTTTCCACTATCTGTTATAAGATATACACATTAGCTGTTTCTAGATTTAAAAAATAAATAAATAAATTACATAAACAGATGGCTAACCATGTTAAATTGTTTTAATAGTCATCATTAGCACTGTGTCTACCACATTTAGAAAATGTAATTTCATTTTTATTTGCTTTACACACTTAAATACAATTCAACTGAATATAATATAACTGATGTCTGTCTATCTTCCTATTTCTTATTCTGCATGAGGAAATAAACTTGAGTCTGCTTTGGACAAATATACACGTAAGAGAGGCCACTCTCCTTAAAGTTTTTGGACTATTTAAGCCAGGAGAACCTTGCATAGCAGACATGAAACACAATCTGTCTTTACTAAACTTTACAGTTTGACCCCTTATAGCCCCAAATACACTTGCCATTGATTCATTATTTAAAATCAATTGTGTCTCGAATCGAGCCTCAGTGACTGCAGCTATCTTCCAGGCTCAAAGAACAGTTGTTTTTCTTAAATTTCTGGTAAGAAATCAGACATGTGGTCCAGGTCAAGACTATCAGTTTTCACATTTGTGCCATATTTTAGTGTGATTTTCCCACTAGGGCAAGTGTAGCTGTGTCACCTATAACAGGTCTTCAGTTTAAAGGAGACTTCTTGTTATCTTAGGGTGGTGTTGTGTTAAATGTGTGTGTTTTTTTACCACCAGGGGGAGACTGATGCTCAGGACAGTGTGCAGTGGATGCTAAGTGTAATGGCCTCCCTCACTGAGAAGCAGAATGAAGCCTTCCTGGACTGGAGTGCAATGCAAGTCTGTCCCCTGACAGCGTTAAACTAAAGAATGTGAAAATAAACCAATTATTATTTACCCCCTTGTGTCATGCTCATTTTACACACAAGCGTGCACCACCTGAACTATCTGATTCACCCTTGGGTCATTTCTTAAACTTTAAAAAGCACTAATGTCGTCTGTAGGGTGTTCCCAAATCACCACGTGGCGCTGTTCCACACAGCCACCTTGACAGGACAGATCTGAAGAGGTTTGGGGTTGTTCCCGTTGATGTTGGCTCCAGGGCAGAAGAAAGGGTACATCTTCTCGGTGAAGAAGTCAACAAATGTGTAGATGGGCGTCATGTTGACAGGGTTGGAGAAGGTCACCTCTCCAGCGTCGTAGTCCAGCTGCACCCTGACCCGAGTCAACTCCCCCTCCAAGAGCAGAGGGGTGCTGGGCCTCGTCATGGCCGAGTACTCGCCCTCATAGTGCGAGATCATCCAAAAGCCGCCCTCGGGACAGCCCGAAATACGGCCTTTCCTGTCAATGGAGGCTTTGACCACGCCGAGCATCCAGTCCACCTTGTCGCCCACTTCCACCTCCCAGGCGTGGCGACCTGAAGTGAAGCCCTCCGAGCCCAGCACGAACACGAAGTGGCCGAAACGTTCGGGATTGTCTGGGAGCTTCTGCAGGGATCCACTGTTGGCCACGCTGGTCATGTCAGCAGAGAGGGACAACCAGGAGTAGGCAGTGTTGGGGTCCAGGGTGATGGGCGCTAAGAGGAAAAAAGCACATGGAGATGGTAATTTAGTAATGGGCTTAAAAAAGGGACCATTCAAGATCAAAAAAACCTTCACTGATGCAGTGTGTTGCTATTTTTTATATTTATTGCTCCACTTAATATTGTTATTGATGTGAAACGTACAAATAAACCTTACTTGCTTACCTGCACTTCATTCTTCCTCAGGGTCAAACTATTGATTCCTGCTCCACAACAACTATGCTGACAAAATACCACTTGAAATTTCACACAAACGGTCAAATGAGTGCTTACTGTACTGAACAAGCTCCATCATCTTCTCCCAAACATGGTACTTGAGGGAATTGACATGCTTGGGCACATTTATCAGAGCTCCTGACAGTTTTTCTGGGTTCTTCTCTGGGATCTGAGCTCTGTGAGAGAGAATCATCCAATAATAATAGATAATGGAAAAAAATAGATAATAAAGTTGCTGTAGATAGATAGATAGATACATACTTTATTAATCCCGAGGGAAATTCAAGCATCCAGTAGCAGTAACATACATTGAACATACAATACAATTCTGTAATGCTGCAGAAGATTAAAAAAGGACCTCCTACCTTTTCTTCGTGTTGGTATAATTCTGAAATGACAAGACAGGGTTATAAATGGTGTGTTGTAGTGTACATGGATGGGGACGGGGAAGCATTCCCAAACGTACTCACCTGGAGGAAAAGAGCGTTGCTGGATGCGATCTCGTTCTCGATGGCGATGACGGCATGAGAGAGGGTGAGGATGTCTCTGGTGATGCTCTCGGACTTCCTCTTCACCAGCTCTTTCTTCTCCTCGTCCTCCTGGTGCAGCGCGGCCAGTCGCGCTTCCTCCTCCTTCCGAAGGAACTCCCGGAGCTGCTCAAACTCCTCTCTGATGTGCCTCTCCGTCGCCAGAGTCTGGTTCTGGGAACACACGGGAAAAGGAACTGATGATGAGTCGTGGACTGTTGGCCTACTGATCCTGCCTCAGTGCTTTTCTAGTTTCTGTTTGGTATCTCTAAAAGCATGCCATAACCATTTAGATATACTTTATGCACTTCTCTAAAACAGTAAACTGTTGGGTCTCAGTCCGGTAACTTGGAAGAATGTGGTGTCTTTGCTAACACCAGGGCTGACATGTTTACACACTAACAGTGGCTCAACTTCACTCACAGTCAAGGCAACGGTCATGCAGGTCCTCTAGTGTTTCGTGGATCTGTGTGTTTATTGATACCTTGACGTGCACAGTTGTGTCATCACACTCCTGCTTGGCTTCATACAGGCGACGCAGGTTTTTCTTCAGAGGGACCAGCTCGTTCTTCAGGTCTGTCTGAAAGGGTGGGTATCAGAATGTCAGAGGCCTAACTCAGGGAATTTCCTCACTTTCCATAATAACGGTACCAAAGTTGTTAAAAAATAACAGCATTCTTGCACTTCAAAGCGCTGAAATGACATTTAAAATGTAGAAAATAATGATTAAACCCTCCAGTAAATTCACACCAGGGACCGTAAATGGATAGACAAGAGCAAATTACCTTGAGATCCTGAGCTCCTTCTTCCAGGGGACACACTCGGTGTCCCTGGTGTTTCTTTGAGGTGTGACACACACAGCACAGGACTTCCAAGTCATCCAGACAGAAGAGCTTGAGAATTTCCCCGTGTGTCATGCATTTCTCCTCCACTATCACCACCTCCTCCCCTTGCCCGCTGGCCCCTGCCCCTGCCCCAGCCGTGGCTGTCCTGCGCTCCTGCTCCTTCAGGAAAGTGTCGGACACATTCTTCAAGGCCAGGCTGACCGTGGGCTCCGTCAGGGAGCACTTCCTCCTGCAGATGGGACACTCACGTCGGGCCTTTTTCTTGTTCCAGAACTGCTGAAGACAGGCCCGGCAGAAGCTGTGGCTGCACTTTAGCACCACGGGTTCCTTGAAAATCTCACAACACACAGGACAAGACAGCTCATCTTCGAGCACGGAGCCTGACCGCGAGGAAGAAGCCCGTGGCCGAAGGGATAAAGTCGTCTTGGGATTCTGGAAGAAGGAAAGTTTTCCAGGCTGAGAGGAAGCTCGCGGGCGCAGTGCCATGGCAGGTTGTTTTGGTGGGGAGCTGCTTCTATAGCTGTGCTTGTTTGAGGCAGAGGGAGCTGTCCGTTGGGGAGAAGTGTTCCGCAGAGTCCACAGAATAATCTGGACACAGTTTATGAGCAACCAGGGTTATAGATCAACAGGGACTTGAAGAACTGGTTTGCTTCACTTCTAGTAAATAAAGGACGTGTCATCACCCCTCATCTGGCAGCAACAACAAGGTTTTAGGAAAGAGGGCAGACTCCAGCTGAGTCTCAATACATGTTTTTCTACTTCATAGGAAAATAATAGTGTTGCTGAGAGTGCTTTGGAGAAGATGTTAAAGGAGAGCTCACAACAGCTGTTTAAAACACACTGAAAGCATTTACAATCTAAGTGTCCAGGTCATGGCATATCCACAAAACGCTGAAACCAGGGCAACTAGACTTGTAGTTTCTTGAACACATATCATCCAAGCAGTTTCTTTAATTATTAAGACTAGTGGGAAGTTAGGATTTAAATAGGAACATATGTAGCTGTGACCCATCAGAAACTGACATGAATAGTATCTGGTCTGAAAACAACCGGATACTTACCTGTAGTTGATCCTGTGCTAGCCTCTAATATGTATTGCAGATTGATGACAGACAGCAATCAGGCATAACATTATGACCACATTCCTAATATCGTGTTGGTCTCCCTTGTGCCTCCAAAACAGTTGTCATGGGCCTTCTACGGGTGTCCTGTGGTGTCTGGCAACAAAATGTTGTTACTGGGGGCCTTTGAGGGGAGGGGCCTCTGTGGATCATCCCACAGACACTTGATCAGTTTGGGATCTAGTGAATTTGGAGGCCAGGTCAACACCTTGTGCTGTTCTTCATGTTTTTTTGAGTTGTTCCTAAACCGTTTTTGTGTGTGTGTCAGGCTGCATTCTGCTGGGAATGTCTGCTGCCATCAAGGAGTGTCATTGCTATGGGGTGGGGGTGCCTGGTCTGGTCTAGGTGGACGGTACTTGTCTAAGTAACATCCACATGAATGCCAGGTTCAAAAGGAGCAGCATAACATTGAACTGTCACAAGATGGTCAATGTTATTTCCTTCTCCTGTCAATGGT
This sequence comes from Chelon labrosus, assembly GCF_963514085.1. Lineage (NCBI taxonomy): Eukaryota > Metazoa > Chordata > Actinopteri > Mugiliformes > Mugilidae > Chelon > Chelon labrosus. The sequence continues at coordinate 1,985,531 of NC_140354.1, forward strand.
TTTAATGTTGTGGCTGATCGGTGTATATCTCAGCCTACCTCCCCTGGGCAGAGAGGTCAGAGGATATTCCAATTTGACAGACGCAGATGAGTTCCTTTACTCCTCTTTCAAATCGTCTGTCTTCTTTGGCTAAAATGTGGATGTTGCTATCTTCAAAGGAAGTGGGGGGCATCATCAGAAGCCTACAGCACCGTGAGCAAAGACCCACAAGTATGGAAGGTAAGGAGAAGGAGCAAAAACAACCCGGCAAAAACAGAGCAGAATCAGAGTATATGCTGTTTAGTGGAGGAATGAACAGACTTGTACGTTGGAGAAACAAAACAACCCATCCTCAAATGCATGCCCCAACACAGGAGAGCTCATCAGGAAATGATTCAGCGATCCACATATTAGCCAGAGAACACAGATGGCTTTTATTTAAATCCCAATCCCCCACCAGTCTTTTAGAATTGGAGAAGCTATCTGGATGAAACGTTTTCAAGAAGCTCTGAGTCCAGTTGCCCTTGTTTCAGTGCTTTTTTGGATATTTACAATCTAAACAGACTACAGCTGTTTACTTTGTCCAGCTGGGACAGATCTCTTCAGTTTGCCACCTTCCTCGACTGAGGCCTGTAAGTGACCTCTTTGAGCTTGACCAGCACTATCGAGTTTATCAGGGTAGATCTTATTACGTTACCTTGGCGGCCTGCTTACACTCCCAGGGGTTTCGCTGTCTAGTTAGATGCCATGTATATTTCAGGAGGACACAGGAGTGAGAAGAAACACAAACACATAATCACCCTCCGGGACGGTTTCCGTGAACGCTGGAAAGCATTCCAACAGATCACCGTGGCTTAGTTGTGTTTAGAGAAGAGCAAACAGAAGGAAAACTGCTATGTGGATGGTATTATTGCATTATATTTGGACATTGACATCAGTGAAATACAAAGCCATCAAAGTAAAGTATTCTTTTTAGTGTTACAGTGTTCTAGGAAGAATTTTATTACATAACCCATTTAGATAATTATTGACTCTGAAGAAGGAAACAAAACTAGAAAATAGCTTCAAACAGGTGAAATACTGAGAAGGTTAACACCAAGAGTTTTTGTAAGAGGCGTGTTCACCTAAACTGAGGAGTGACTTGTTTTTTTTTCCCCCTTTCTATGAACAACATACATGACTGCAGCGTGACGGAATTCATTTAGTGTTATTCAGCTCCCCTGTTGGTATAATCATTTTACAACACCACACCAGACTTCAAACTAGAAGTATAAAAAGGTACAAAATAAGAAGAAATGAAGGCCATTCTCTATTTTACACAACTACTCCGTCCTGCTTCCTCTTCTTTAATACTGCTTTCTGTAATAAAGTACAACACGAGATGAAAATATCCATCTGTTACACAACCGTTGTTTTAAAATAGATATCATATCACCTCATTATAAAAAAACCCTAGCTATAAAAAATAAAATAAAGTAAAAGTCAACACAATCCCCAAAGCTGGAAACCAACCTGCTTCTCATTCCGACATAATGACCTTCAGTAAAAGTAGGTTAACACTGATTTTCTTCAACACTGTCAAATGAATGAAAGACAGGAATGTGACTTCGTTACAGCATGGAGTGTGTTACCGGTGAACGGACACCACTGAGCTTTTTAGCCAAGAGCTACAATTCACTATGAGTCCTCTGCAACCACATTTGTTTTACTTTTACCTAAAAAAAAAAAACAAAAAAAAACCCCCAAAACAGTAGAATGCATCATAAGATAAAAATGTAACAGCACATGCTTGTAAAACTGATCCATTACACTAACAAGTGGTTCAGGACGACACTTTACTTCAGGGATGCCGATGCCTTGTAATGTGCAATAGCTCAGTCAGGTACAGTGCAATCTACTGTATGTTCGCTTCTGACATTGGTTTACAGCCCAGTTCAACACAGTGCAATGTGGAAAAGATCACGTCTTTGAGCTAAATGTCAAAGGGCTACTTGGTGTTAGCCGCCATCTCTCCCAAAAACCTGCGCTGAACCCGTTCCACTGCCAGCAACTACAACAATGACATGCAGGTTCACGTGATGCGGTCAAAGGAAATGCTCATCAGCGTGCTTGTTGTTTCTGGAAAAAGCTGGAAGACAAATAAAAGCACTTGGGAAGTCATTACAGTCACCTTCCTCTAAAAAAAAAAAATAAAAATAATAATGAACGGGTTATCCTCTTTGTCAGGGCGATGTCTCCCAACGGCTACAAACTCACAAAAATAGAAGACGTAGACAGCGGAATCAAAACAAACTCATGACGGTAGTGTTGTGTTCTCTAGTAGTGCTGAACGTTGTGGGTGGAACGCTTTGCTCCATTAGTTTCTGCGGTTACACCCGGCCAACCTTAGCATCGCCGATGGCACCCCAGACGTCGAAAACAAACTCATCGGGGAAGGCGAAGTCTCCCAGGGTTTCATCTAGTGCCTCTGCAAACTCATCTGGGTTCTTTTTGTCTTTACCCAGCTCCACCATGGTAGCAGCTGAGGACACAGACAGAGCATTTAGTTAGCATATAAATGAAAGTCAGACTGACAACACAGGAGTCAATGCACACACACAGTCTTACCCAGCTCACTGTCTCTGATGCCCATGTAGCTCTCAAGCAGGTCGTCCACCTTCTCGATGGCCTTTTCCTCAAATGCTGAAGGCTGGAAGGACAAAATCGCACACTCAAGACGATGCAACAGATTATAATTTCTAAAGAAAGTCCATTTATCAGTCTACATGGGCCGTACGGATACTCACCAGTTCCTCCACAGTGGCAGGACCTTTGGAGCGGAGCCGGAGAGTTCCTCTACCTGTCCCCAGCTGGACCCCAGATGCAGACTTCGACCCTCCAGACCGCTGGCTGATCATATCTACACAAACAATTGGTGTTCAGCAGAGAAATGGCTGTGGAGTCTTTATTTTTCTATCTGTGACAGTGCTGACCATCATTCCCTGTCACACTGTCATGTTTTTGCCTTCTCTGCAGATTTCTAATACTCAATGCCTAAGCTGGGAGTCAGTAAATAGAGATTATTTGTGTGGTGCTATTGAGGCTGGTCCATGTACTAACAACAAGAGCACATTCATAATTAATTCAAGCTTGTGTGCTATCATTTTTTTGCAATAAGAATTTAGATTAGCAACTATAAATGTAAAAGCCATGCTGAGAACTAATATGAGACTAGATGGGATGGGATGTTATATGGCAACAAAGATATTCTGTGTTCACAGCCGACAGCCTGCAGTTTACATGACTGTGATGCCACTCCAGTGAGTTTCCAGAGTGACTGTACAGGGAAGCACAGACAGCTCTCTGACAGAGGCTCAGGGCCGCACGGATTGTGAAGCTGAACGATGCAACAATATCGTGGCGATACTTGTACTTCTGGTCACATTGTGTGTCTTCTTCCCACACCTACCAAAGGCTTTGAGAGGCTCCACCAGCTTGATGGTGAACTCCTTCCCTTTGGGGAGCTCCTTCAGCATCTTGGCCACCTCATAGTGTCGACTGCCAATAAGGCGATGGCCATTTATCGACTCAATCATATCGCCCACGTTGATGACCTGGATCTGGTGGATGACACTGCCCTCCCGGATCCTCTGAAAAACAGCAAAACAAACAATTAATCAAATACGTTTCCAGATTTAATAACGTCTAGACTCATGTCTTTTCTGTGGATACGAAAGAAACTTTCGTGGCCATTATAACACTCCTCACCTTGATGAAAGCGTAGCCTGCTCCGTTATCAGTGATGGTCAACCCCAGTGCATCTTCTCCTTTGAACACGTCTATTTCCTTACGTTGGCCTTTAATGTGTGCAAAAATAAAGTCTTCCAGACCAATCTGACCTCCCAACAGTTTATCCATGTCCACCTTGTGAGTGTTCAGTGTGCAAAACATAACCTGAAGAGACAAACATCAAGTAAATCTTACTGAATTCTAAACCTGACGATGAAGCAAACCTATCACAATGAGCAGAACGGCTCACCTCAGACGGTGGTATCCCAAAGGCCTCGCCAATCTTGGCGTAGAGCTCCCGCACATTACTGAAGCCTTCGATGCGGCCTGTGGGGCTACCGTGAGCAAGCTGGGTGTGGAAGATGAGGCGAGGGCGCATGCTGTTAGGAGGAGGAGGCAGACCTTCAGAGGCGGCCCCTTCGCCCAGCCCCACTACACCTCCATCGAGGCCTTCCATACCTGCCACATTGAGGCCTGCACGGATGGGCTCGGCTTCCTCATTTTCAACTAACGGGGACGCCTTCTTCCTTCTTCCCAGTCCCAGAGGCATAGTAGTCTTACAGGGGAACCACAGGGAGCGGAGGACAGGAACCGGTTCTGGTTATGCTACAATCCAGACCGACATACACCTGTTCAGCCAAATCAGCTGTAGGTTTGTTGGATAGTTATGTCACCGTGTGAGTATTGTCCTCCAGACCAGCTCAAAAGCTGTCTTAACCAGGCACTGTATGGACTTAGAAATCCACACATCAGAGCAAGTCACATAGCTGGATCTGTCAAGTCCAGCAGTCTGCAGGGGGAGGTCTTCAGCTGTAAAACAGAAAGAGACAATTTCATTTCTATACATTACCAAAGCAATGCCATCTCAAGTGTACACGACGCTTCGGATATTCTGTTTCATTTGTAATAGTCCACAGACCGCAGCTAATTAAGCAGCATTATAACTGAACTCTTCCTCACTGTCGTCAACGTTGTAGCTTGGACAGTCAATACACTGAACAGAGCTAACGTTAGCTGCTAGCTCTGACATACATTTCCTACATATTTTTCACAAAAACACTGACAACTCCCCAGTAGCCTGCAACTCAGCCGGCTAATCCAAACGGAAGCTAGACTGGTGAATGTCAAACTCCGCCGTTAGTGGCGAATTAAGCTGGGGTGTAGAGGTTAGTTAGCTAGCTAATTTAACCATGATGGCTAAATCTGAACAGAAACGAGTAAACATGGCAGACCAGTCATTCTTACCAGAGCAGGAGTTTTAGCCAACTATCGTTGGCTCTTCCTGCTAGCTTAGCCTGCTAACGGTGCTTATGTTGTTATTTGTCAAAAACAGCGTTGGCCTGCAGATAAAGTCCGATATATGTCACTCCTCCGCCCCTGACAGGTTGACTTGGCCCTGACTTCGTCAGATTGGCAGGTAAATACACTATGCGTGTGTGTCGGTATGCTGCTATAAATTAGCTTTGTGCCGGACCAGCAAGGGTGGAACAATGATGCATTCAGGTTTCCTCGTAAACACGATCATCTCACTGAGGGCGATCGTTTTACAGTCCTGGTTGTAAGGATTGCGCAATAAGAAACAACACAGTACGCGAATTAAAATCGTTTTTAGCTAGATATTAAAATATATTTGTGTCATCAGGACTTCCAAGGAGTCAAAAATGACTCACGAGTTTTCTGTTAGATTTTAGTTTTAGAAGGGCTGTATCTCAAAGTCACGTATCAACATTACATCTGATGCACAAAATTGAGGTACGATGTCTTATATTATGTAGAATTAATGAGGTGGGACATCTTTTGGCTAAAAACAAAATGTTAGAATGCTTTTGGGTCTAAATGCTTGGTATAATGATTGGTAAATGTGTGTACACTGCCTCCTGGTGGCCACGGTCCACTACAGCGTTGTACTTTCAAATATTTATTTTAAGGTGTTGACCGGATGAGTTTAGTTTGCGTCCAACCCTAGTATATACAGTCAATGGTCCAACCTGGTGATTGGATCGTTGCGCTTCCTTAATGTAGTCAATGCAGGACGCAAGCTCGTGATAAAAACCCTCCGTTCAGTCGCAGTGAGGTAACTATACAACTCTGAACTACGCTGTGTGCGACAGTATCTGTTGAGTATCATACACTCATACAGCGTTCTTATGCCCTCTAGCGGCCACATGTGTACTGCAACAGCAAAACGAGCCGGAGACGAGGCAGAGTCAGACAAGACTATATCACACTTTACATCCAAGAATCCTCCAAAATGATAGCTGTAGTTGAGGTTCCCTGATCCATAAAGACAAGCATGCCGCATACTTGAAGGTTGGGGGGGGGGGGGGGGGTTGTTGTTAAAATCCCCTGAATAATGAAAACACCAAGCCATAATTCATGCAGTTTTGTCTGCCAGTTTCTTTAATGAGAAAATGCAAATCACTACAGCATAGGAAATGACTATTAAAAATGTCCAGTAATCAGTTAATAAAAGTTTTATTATTAAAAATCAAATGATTCTGAATCCCAACCTGAGGAATTTAAAAATATAGAGGTAAAACAAAAATAATGCTTTCAACTTTTTTCCCCCATAAAAAAAAGAAATAAAACCCTTTTTAGCAAACGAAACAAAACAAAAATACACGTTTGTATCAGGTAAACTTCAAAAGAAGCAGTATTCTTTTTCACCTCCAACAGTCACATCAACACTGAAATTACTTTTAAATGTGCAAACTAAACTGACTTACCGACTTCCATCAGCACCACAGTCAAACGTGAGATTTTGACAGTCACTTTAAGGTTTCCCACTGAACTGTGAAACTATTATTCCTATTTAGATGCATTTCTCATTACTGGAAACCTTAAAGAGAATGCTGTCAGCAAAGAAGAGAAGTCATGATATAAGACAGGATGAGCAAAAATATAATATATGGGCCTTCAAGGAGGCAGATTTTTACATTTGATTGAATAGTATTCAAACAGACAAAGTTGGAACAGATGAGAAGGAAAGAAAATACCATAAACATGTATGATTTTGTTTCAAATATCATGAATACTTTGTGCATCATGACAGGGTACAAATGAATAAAGATTTCGTATTTGTCAGTCACACATGACAGGATATACACATGCCCTCTACTTACTTTTAGAAACACATATTATAATTTTATAGGGACAATTGTTTGGCACAAAAAGTCTTCCAAGTGATATTTTACATAGTGCTGTGTACTCCTGGATAAACATGACACTGCAAAAGTAAATCAATCTGACAGAATTTCTTTCTCTTTCTTAACTTAAAAATTGTGCAATGCTGCGTTGTCACGTGACTGACTAAAGACCAGTGCGCTCCGAGCTGGAACATGCTCCAGCACGACCCATGTGGAACCCATGAGGACCGTTTATATGTTAAGCTATGCAACAGAAACGTCCTCTTATATTAATCATAACTGGGGATGTCCACACAGTAGGGCCATTTTCAGCCATGAGAACAGTTTAGGTATATTCTTTCCATGCAGGTTATGAGACTGCAACACTAAAAATGTGTGTAAATGAAAGGTTAAACACAGAATTTACAAGCACGCTGAAAATGAAAGCTCTATTTAATGGTGAAACTATCTATAGCAATACCTCCTCTCAAGTTTCATACTGTATTAAAGCCTCAGTTAATTCTAATGACAACAAGTATTGTGTCCTGCTGAGTAATGTAGTCAGAGCTACATTACGTCTGTGGTGCTCAGTGCTCCTGAGGTATTGTTAAGTAGCTCTCTGCGTGTCGCCTTAAAGCACTCCTCAAATATCTGTTTTGAATCCAAATCCTCAGTTCCTACATTTCTTTTCCAAATGGCGCATTTTGATCACTTTTCAAAAACCTCTCCTTCACACATAGCAAAAAGTTTCATAGACACTCATTTAACTGACCAGTGAAATTAAACTCAACTGAAACCTGAGCCCCAGTTATCCAAGCCAAAATGTAAGGTGCCTAAAGGAGGTTTACTAGAAATGTTAACTTGCTAGGGTTTGGGGGGGGGGGGGGATTAATTGTCATTTGAAGTCACGGGGGAAGAATCTGCTTGAGTGCATCGCGTGTGCTTTGGCCCAGTTTTTCAGGGAATTTAACAGTGAAGTCCAAGATCATGTCTCCTCTCTTCTCAGGGAACTTGGACAGTGGCAAACCCTCGCCAGCAATGCGCTTTTTCATTCCAGGTTTGACAACGTCTCTGGAGGTCACAGTGATGGTGCGGCCGTCCAGCGTGGGAGCACTGACTGTGCATCCACACAGCGCCTGGAGACAGACAGAAAAAGGATGCAAAGCAAGACACTTAGACAGATATATGTGCTGTCACAAAAGTTGGGTTACTAATCTGCATAATTAAATTAAAATATATAACTTAGTGTATTGTTTGTTTGTTTTTTCTTGAAGAATAAAAGTGATATTTTATTTGATATATTATTGCTAGCTTACCTCTCTAAGTGATATTTTTGCAGGATAAACTATATCTGAGCCCTCTCTTCTGAACACAGGGTGTGGTTTGTCTTTAACCACAAACACCACATCTGCAGGAATGTTGGTGGGAGTTTCATCTCCCTCCCTGGGAAAGGTGATTTTCGTCCCCTCCTTCCAGCCGCGCTTGATGTCGACCGTTAAAATCTTGTCTTCGCTACGTATGGTGCACCCGTCGGGGTTCAGTCTCTTGCGAGAAATCTTCATCTTTTTTGTGCAGCCTGAGAAGACCTCTTCCAGGCTTACTTTCAGCTCGTGCATCACAGGCGGATCCTTCTTTTTCTCGCGTGCTCTGTGAGGGCCTCCGGGGTGGGATTTGAAGGACCTGTGAAAGCCACCCATGTTACCCATTCCCCCCATCCCAAACCCAAAGGGGTTGTTGATATCCATTTCATCCTCCCCGTTCTGTGAGAAGAAGTGATCAAACGGGCTGCGGCCGCCAAAGAACTCGGCGAACATCGCATGAGGGTCCCCATGGAAGGTGTAGTTGTAGCTTGGTCCACTGTGTCCTCCACCTCCACCATTAGCTGAACCCTTTAATCCTGTTGAAGAAGACATGAACAAACATGAAAGCTCTTTCGGGGAAAATCCTGGCTGAAGTGTGGGCATGGCCAGTTTTAGTTTGTTAAACATCAGTTACTAATGAACAATGTGGTACAGAAATATAAAAGATGTTTATGAACATCACCGAGGGATCATTACTAAAGATGACTGTCTGCATTTACAATGACATAAATAAAGACTTCATTGATTGAAGTGAGGAACAGTGGATAGTGGTGCAACCATCAGTTCTACACCTTTAGTTTGAACCATTTGTCCTTAATTTGCCATTTATCAAAATACCAAAATATTTCCTGTCTAACAGCACACTCACCTTTACTTAACTTTTACCGGTAACACACATACATCTCCATTCATACTGCAACAAACTTGCAAAACCAGTAATGACCACTGTTAGGAATCCAGAGTTCATGTATAAGTTGAGCTAGTGTTTCCACTGCTACAGTCAGGTGTGTGTCTCTGTTCTTAATGAGGCCAATCTGTGCCATTCACCCAGGTTCAACCACAGCTACTGCCATGACAGACTGACAGGACAAGGAAGAACCAGCTGTTTCCAGCAGATTCCACGGCTACACCTATTGTACACACGTTCATTGTCTGATTACTGGTGCAGCAAGATGCCAGAAACATCAATGGCCCATTAGGAGGACGCGTGAGTTTTAGCAATTAGATCTACCTGGTTTAGTACAAAACAAATGCAAATGCATGGTTGGTTGAGGATTAAGGCACAAACTATAGCCAAGGTACACACGCTGGGAGTTTCCTTACCCTCTTCTCCAAAGCGATCATAAATGTCCTTTTTCTTGGCATCACTGAGGACGTCGTAGGCTTCAGCGATCTCCTTGAATTTGTCTTCAGCTCCGGGAGACTTGTTCTTGTCGGGGTGATAACGCAGGGCCTGTTTTCTATACGCCTTTTTTATCTCTTCTTCGGAGGCACCTTTGGCTATTCCGAGTACTTTGTAGTAATCTTTACCCATTACAATGACCGGTCAGTTCTCCTTTTACTTCATAAGAACATTATCAACGCAGACACTTCAGTTTCTCTTCAGTGCCAACAACACTTCCAGCATGCGTCGCTGGAAGACCCTGTGCAGGTCCGGTTAACGGGCTCCGCCGCCGCAGCTGTCAGTGCTGCGGACAATAGCTTACTAGCTTAGCTAGCCGTCAAGGTTGTCCCCCTTCAGCTGTCACAACCCGTGGACGACTTTCTGCTGTGCAACGGTACCGGGACGAAATGTCACTCAGATTAAATGACAAGACGTGAACCGAGGAGCTCATGTAAGACTGTCCGTGTGCTCCCGCCGCACTGGAAACCGTGCAAGGAAACTTCTGGAAGAAGCTGATGCTGCTGATGTGGGTCATCACTGCGAAACCGAGAGGATTCACTCCCAACGACTTCCGGTTTCGCATTGAAGAAAAAAAACGCAGATCTGCAGAAATGGACAGATGTGTCTTTAAATGAACTTATTAAACGAGTTTACGTAACAAAAGCTCATCTGACTGAAAATCATGCTTTGTTTGGATTTCTAACATAAATTGGTTGTTTTTTGGTTGAGTTATCGGCTCTTTTAATGTTTTCTCGACGAGTACGCATGCGCAAACCCTTACACTTCCTGCCTTTCCGTGTCTGGGCTTAATTTTTACATATTATAGGCTGAAATCAGTAATAAATGTGTTGGCATTTTTTTTTCATATATATGTTTTTATGTGTTCTTATTAGGCTACAATTGGCTAAAACTAATTCTGTGCAGGAGGATGCCTACATTAGACAATATAGATATCCAAAAAGGTTTAAAAAGGGCAACTGGACTTATAGAGTTTGTTCAGAAGACGTTTCACCACTCATCCGAGTAGCTTCTTCAGTTCTGGTGGACTGGTGGGAAATCTGAGGTTTAAATAGGAACTCCTCCTGAAGAAACTTGCTTGTTATGCTAATAACCAGAAACTGGTGCAACTAATTTCCCTTAACGACTGGGTACTTACCTGTAGTGGAGGGGGGGACTGTGTTGTCCCTGTCCTCTTTCCTATGAATGGTTCTCTAACGACTCTTGTCCGTCAGAGGCTCCAGTGTCTAGGTGTGAATGAGACTGAAACTTCTTGGGGACAGAAGTTAAAACTGTATTGTAAATAGATGGCAGATTAAACCTCAGTCCACCTCCTCTGTTTAGTGAAGGTTTTTCCAGTCTGACATAGATGGCTTCCTTTACTCCTCTTTCAAACCATCGGTCTTCTCTGGCTAAGATTTGGACGTTGTTATCTTCAAAGGAGTGTCCTTTGTCCTTCAGGTGTAGGTGGACCGCTGAATCGTTTCCTGATGAGCTGGCTCTCCTGTGCTGGTACATGCGTTTATGGATGGGTTGTTTGGTTTCCCCAATGTATAAATCTGTACACTCCTCACTGCACTGAACAGCGTACACCACATTACTCTGTTTTTGCCTGGGTGTTTTGTCTTTTGGGTGGACCAGTCTTTGCCTAAGTGTGTTTCCTGGTTTGAAATAAACTGGAATACGGTGATTTCTGAAAATTCTCCTGAGTTTTTCGGACACTCCAGACACGTACGGGATGACGATGTTTTTCCTTTTGTTGTTCTCCTCCTCTCTGTCCCTTTTGGGGTATCTTTTTGAGCCTTTTAGAAAGGCCCAGTTAGGATATCCACATGTCTTAAGTGCCCGTTTAATGTGCTTTTGCTCCTTCTCCTTGCCATCCGGTCTTGTGGGTACAGTCTGTGCTCTGTGCTGGAGCGTTCTGATGACCCCTAGTTTGTGCTCCAGGGGGTGGTGGGAATCAAATAATAAGTGCTGGTCAGTGTGGGTGGGTTTTCTATACACTTCAATGTTGAGGCTTCGGTCTTCTTCCACATGCACCAGACAGTCCAGGAAAGCCAGACTACCTCCGCTGATGTCCTCCCGAGTGAACTTGATGTTGCTGTCCACTGCATTGATGTTGCTGTGTGAAAGATTCCACTTCCTGCGTCTTGATTTTAACCCAAGTGTCGTCCACGTACCTGAACCAGTGTGTGGGGGTGTTACCTGTGAAAGAGTTCAGGGCAATATAGACTATACAGTAGACTGATGTACAGGTTTCTATGTACCTTTTGATGGATGTACAGACAGTACAGTGAGCTTGAAGGTTACTGCACAGGAGCTGCACTGATGGTGACTAAATTACTTAATGGTGTATGGGCTGTCCTTGTGTGAAATCCCTACTAGAGAGGATAAGTTGAAAAAAGTGACATACAGGTTGGTGCCAACGATCTTTCAAATAATCGGGACCCTGGACACCAAAATATGCGCAGAGTAAAATCAAAAGCTTTTTGAGAGGGTTTTAACAAAACTAAAATGCTTAAAAGAGGTAATATGTGTCTAAAATTGTGGTGTATATAAACATGACTGCTATATCATTAGCCTCTTTACAAAAAGGTAAAGACAGGCTCAGTTAAATTTACAGTCTTACAGTATATAATAATAAGTGTATGAATGACTACAAAGTAAAGTTTTATCCATATTGCAATAGAAATATTAGAGTTTAAGTAATTATGGAAAATAATGTATTATCTATACTAATTCAAATGTCAACTCTAAAGAATGAGATTACATTTATCTTACATTAAGTACGAGGGAGATTGTGAAGACCCTTTAGTAAGCGTATAAAAATGTACTGCACGTACAAGGGAGTAAAAAATACTGTTCTTCTCACCATAGGGATCCCAAGAAGTGGAGTCCTATTTTATAACAGATCAGATGTCACTATGTCATATCTAAATGTCCTCACCTTTGAAAGAGAAGAAGGTCCAGAGACTGTTTGTTTTCTTCTTCTACTTTTGCATTTCTAATCATCAGTATTAAAAAGATTTGGTTTAACAGATTATTTATTTATTTTATTTTTTTCTCATCCAAGGCCTGAAAGTGTTCTTGGAATTCATGCCTGCGACGTCAGCTAGCTGTTTACTTGTGCTGCTCCAATTTGTTATTAATAGACTCTATAGACACCCAGTTGGCTCTGTGTGATGACAAGTTGACCCGATGAAAGCTAACTCTGATCTTATCCCAATCAGCGTTTTCCTCTCCCGCCACAAACCTTCTCGAAGCATTTTAGAAATGATTTAGCACACAGACCTTGGACCACAGGGGCCCTGAAATAAACTTGTTTGTCTGAAAAAAATAAATAAAAATACCAGCCTCACAGGTGGTCTGGGGGAGGGGAGGTGGGGTTTTGGCATGTGGCGATCTTTAATAATACGGATCAAGCTTTCATTGGGGTCCCGTCCCTGTGCAACCAAGGAGTAGAGCGGAAAGGAGATGTGTCTTACAGGTCTAATGAGAGCATGCCGGCATGTGTCACTAGCTAGGGCTGTATGTGGCTTCCCAAGGTTACCAGACTGGTGCAGAGCAAATCAGGCAGCTTATATTTAGCCTTGCAAATGGTGTGCTATGGATTATGTCTTGGGGCTCTCCAGTTTCGTCTTCAGTGCGTTTTGCTGCATGGGGGGCTGTGGATCATGAAAAGGCTGCTATTCAGGTGAGGTCTTCTTCTCAGTCTTAGATTGGATCTCTTTTACTTCTTCCACTCCTCCGCGCCCTCACGAACATATACTTCATCTGGGGAAGAAAGAGTTTATGGTGACTTTGCTTCTCAAACTGGAGGGATATTCAGAGAATCAAAAAGAAACCACAGAAGACCTTCTCGAGCTGAACTGGTACTTCTTTGACGAAGAGCTGTGAGCTGTTCCACATACTACCAAAAGACAGCTAACGTATCTCAGATTCTTTTATCATTTCACTGTCTGTTGAGATTTGGGATCAAACGGCATCATGGATGTACTGGCTTTAGAGGCAAAGAATGTAACTGGACCAGAAGCTGAGAAGAAGTCTGCACCGAGGCCAAAACCAAAACCCCCCAAAAAGGCAAAAAGGATCGTATACTTTGAGGTAGAGATCGTGGACTTCAAGACTAAAGAGAAACTATTGCTACTGGACAAGGTTAGTGCCAGGATTATGGAGGTTTCTTTTCACTGCAGTCACATTTTATGTTGTCCATGATAAATGACACTAGTGCATGGTGTCTGGTTACTATACACAATTAGACACAGATTATTTTGAGCTTTTTGCATGCCATAGATTTTATCAGTAACTATTAATTTGTCACCTTGCACCGCACTCCTTTTGAAGGTTTTTGATTTATACATCTAATATCTGCTCTACACATAAACCCTAAAAGTAGCAAAGACTGTGACAACAGTCAAATAGGACTGTTTAGCTGTACAGAATCATCATTCTAAGCTGGTTACAGTTAACCATTTACTTCAAAGGTGGCAAGTACCATTATCAGTTATGTTTCTATTGAGTGAGGGTTACGCTATAAGGAGGTGAGAATTCCGTCTTTGCCTGATAGGAATTTTCTGTTCCAGCTACAGCATGCCTGTGCACATGCCCGTCCTGCACTCGGTCAAAAAGCAAGCAGGCACACAGACATACATGTTTTGCAGCTTGTATAAATGTCCAGAGCTGTGTCCACGGCATGGATCCTGTTACAGTTGAACATGGATAAATGCAAGTCTGGCACATTCCCAGTGAATGAAAACATCAGTAACGATAGTAAAACTGATGACTTTTGTTGTATTTTTAGCGACCGGTCTATGAAACAGTACTTTTGATGATGTTTCATTTTTACATTTTGATTGTAGGTGGAGCCAACTGCGACCATTTTGGATATTAAAGCTTTGTTTCAAAAATCATGTAAGTAGGTTAATGAAACTGAGAGGACTTTGTATTTATTTTATGGGTGACCTAATAAACATGCTAGCACCATGTTTTAAGGTGAAGTTGTCAGTGTCTCAGCTATCAGCTATGTACATCAGGTTAGATGGTTATCATTAAATAAACCCCTAGAGGTTTCCTTTAGAGCCACCAACAGGTTGGCATTTGTTTCTTAGAAAAAAAAATATACTTGGGTTCATAACCAAATGCTACTTCATGGCTGTAGTCTCTCTCTTGTGAATAAATTGTCTCTACAGGAAGCCATGACTAAATTTTACTCCTTTTTCAACAGATCCAAAGTGGTATCCTGCGAGGCAGTCTCTGCGTTTGGATCCAAGTACGTCCGGCGGCATATATTTTTATACAATAGATTCTGAGTTTATCATGATCAGAGGAGTGACAGTTGTTGCGGTGGTGTGATCTACTGTCGTCTGGCGATGACTCAGCTGATTGTTGTTGGACTGTCATGTTTCTCAGAGGCCAAGTGTCTCAGGGACGAGGACGTTCTCCAGACACTTCCTGTGGGAACAACAGCCAGATTTTACTTCAGTGACCTAGGACCTCAGCTAACATGGGGAACCGTGAGTCTACCTGTGCACAGACGTGGAATATTTAAGAGCCTTATACACTTTGAGTGTGCAATATGAAATATGCTGAACTTGCTTCGACTTTCCACTTTCCCTTAGTATCCTGTATTTCTGAGATTTGAATTTGCTCCTTTAGTTTTCATATGTTTTAACTACATTTTTTTTCCTGTTGCTAATTTCAAAGATGTATAGTTGAAGGTCCTCTAAACAGAGACATTTTAGTGAAATAACTAATCATCTCAAGTTTACAAGATTACCTTTTTACACACAGCTAGTACAGCTGGCGGTCATGCATGCATTGTTTTTCATTAGCTGACCATCTAAACAAGAGGCCTGCTTTTAAATACAGTCAGCCATGTACAGTGTGTATGACATGCACTTAAAATGCTGCAACATTGGCTCTCTTAACATTCTTGCACTTTCAACATAAACAACCTTTCACCCTCTTAATAACGTATATCTCAGATAGAGGTGATTTGCTGCAGTTCACCCCCTGCACTGCCTGTCCTCTGTCCTAGGACATATAATCTCATGGCCCCATTTCTCTGAAAGGTGTTTATCCCCCTGACCTCTCACTTGCCTTTCACAGCACCTCTTCACTAACCCTTGCCCATCCAGTCTCCACATCCACTTTACCAGGCTGTAGACTGATAACAGTGTGGGTGGAGGAGCATGAAGTTTCCCAGCAGAGATCACCAATAGCTACTGGTCCGGCACGCTGACCCAGGGCTCTGCTCAAGGTGCTGATTCAGGGATCTGTTTCACCGTCAGCTGCACTGCTACACTTGATCACATCATTTGTGGTATTAGAAGCTGTTGTAGTGTCTCACCGGTTCTATGAACGCTATTTTTGGTCCACTGAACGGTTGCCACTGCTGAGGAGACGTAGACACACTGTGAGGCAGTGACAGGCGAGCTGGTAGAGAAGCCAGAGCCACGCTAGTGTCAGTTGTCACTGAGTTGTCAAAGGAGTCAGAGCCATACTGGTGTCAGTTGCAGGTTCTAACTTTGGCAGAGGGTTCAGACTGACAAAGTGCCAGTCTGACATGTATAATGTGTTTTCATTTTACTCACTTGTGTATTTTCTATTCAACAAATGTAAGTTCATTGCACTGAATTGTAGTGTTTTGTTGTTTCTGCTGCCTTTTTGTTCCATTTTTTTTTTTTTGCATTCTCCTCATACATCAGGCAACTAATGATGGAAACTAAAAGCATTTCTGTCTCCTCATTCACTTCAGGTCTTCCTAACAGAGTGTGTTGGTCCGCTGGTCATCTACTTAATGTTCTACTTTCGTCTTCCCTTCATCTACTCTCCAAAATATGACTTCACCACCAGCAAGCACTGGGTCGTACAGTGAGTGTCTGCATGCTCATGTTTCCAGGTATCTGTTGGGATGTTGGTGCTGCGTACCACAGGAGCCCCTTTAACATGATAAACATCGGTGAAGGACATGGCTATGTAACACTAGATACAAGCGTACTGAACTACAGCCCGGCAATGTATTAATCACTGTGTGCTTGTGTGTCCTGTTGCAGTCTGGCCTGCATGTGTCACTCCTTTCACTACATCAAAAGGATTCTGGAGACACTCTTTGTCCATCGCATCTCCCACGGGACCATGCCGCTCAGAAACATATTTAAGGTGACCGGGCTGCACACTTAAATCTCAGAACATTATCATTTTGATCTGTGTTCCTATTCTAGGAGTTACACAAACCCATATCCAGACGGTGTGACTTATTATAGTGCCACTTTCTATTCCAGAACTGTGGCTATTACTGGTGCTCGGCAGCTTGGATGGCATATTACATTAACCACCCTCTCTACACCACACCCTGTAAGTGCTGACCCCTGCAGCTCTCTCTTTAGCTCGTCATTCAGAGGTGACTTCCATCCTGATCTATTCTTTTGTCAACAGTTTACGGGCAGCAGCAAATCAACACAGGTCTTTACCTTTTCTTGGTGAGTTTGAGGTCAATTGAAGTCATCTTCCAGCTCTTAAACCCAACACATGCTCACTTTTGGATGTCTTTATTCCTACAGTTCTGCCAAGTAGGGAACTTTTCCATCCACCTTACTCTTCGGAACCTAAAATCACCAGGTGAGAATGTTGTAATTGTTTTTTTCAGTCTGCAATGTTTTATTGTTAAGGAGCCAAAATATGCAAAGCGTTGCAATGTCTGATTTGAGTTTGACTAACATTTCAGGTTCTAAAACTAAGAAGATTCCTTACCCATCGAAAAATCCTTTCACATGGATTTTTTGGCTGGTGTCTTGTCCTAACTACACATATGAAGTAAGTGGTTGCACATGTTTTAGATATGTTTTTAATTTGTTTCTTGTGAGTTTGGTGGTTAACTATTTTTTTCTGTGCGTAATATTTCATGTTTCCAGACTGTTCAGGAGGCAACAGTTAATCATTTTATTCCTGCAGAATTAAAATTATGCATGGTTGCTGCCATCTACTGGTCATGTCCGGTACATGTACCATCTGTCTTAATGTGTATGTGTACGTGTGTGTGTGTGTGTGTGTGCGCAAACTTCTTTGTCACAGGTTGGCTCCTGGATCGGCTTCACTGTGATGACCCAGTGTGTCCCCGTGGCTTTCTTCACTGTGGTGGCCTTCATTCAGATGACCGTGTGGGCAAAAGGCAAACACCGCAGCTACTTAAAGGAGTTCAGAGATTATCCCACCCTGCGGTCCTCCATTCTGCCATTCATCCTGTAGAGCCTGGCACAGAAAACAACAGTTGCTACACACATATGCAGCTTTTCCCTGATTGGGTCCTTTTTAAGGGCCTCGGCGTCCATTTGGACGTGAGGGAGTGTATGCTGAGTTTAACAGTGTAGATACGTTGTGGTCGTATGGACTCCATGGATCACTTTCAGCCGTAACAAGGAGTGGCAGCGTTGAACTAGTGAATGTTGGACTGTCACAGGCAAGAAAGCTTGTGAAATGCACCAAAGTCTTATTTTAATGTGCAGTGTGATCTTCAAGGGAAAGTTATTAAAATGGGTCCTTTTTATTTTGCTACTTTTGTAAGTTGTAAAATAATCACCAGAGGGTTCAGGTTGTAAGCAATAACATCATTTCCAAAGCTTTTGGCAGCTTAATAGGCGAAGTTTGCCACAGAGCTAGAAACCCAAGACGCTAATCTGCATTGTCAAACTAGTAGGCAGCCTGGAGCTGACAGCTCATGCAGTACTCTACTAATCTGAATGATCCTGAAGTGACCTTTACACTATGGTAGTGCTGTTTGTAAGTGTAGTCTCTGCTTTTCCATTTAAATTGAATGTGGCTTCCACACAAGCCTGGCTGAACCCAAAGATTAAATGAGTACATGTGGTGTTGTTTAAAAGAATATGTTTGTCGTCATTTGTCGAGATATCACCTTCACGAGAATGTGACGAACATGTGATCACAGTCACCTTGGACCTCTGTGATTTAATCATTCTATCTTAGAGTCTAATTAAAAATGTGTGCCAAATTTTAATTTAAATTCTGTTGAATTAAGCTCCATGGAGGAGTTAGAAGTGCTATCACCCAGAAACAGGGGCCCTGTGGAGATGGTGGTCGAGTGTTGGTTTTCATTGCAAAATAACCCAATAACCCTTTCTAAAACTAAAATCACAATGTGCCAAATAAATCCTTGGTTTATGGAGTCACAGTGACTTTGACCACAACGATCTGATCAATTCAAGTCCAAGTTTGGGTTGGTTTTAAGATACATCATCAGTGATGTTCCTGGTGTCATCTGGGGTTTTGAGTCTTTCGACACCAGGCCCCTTGACCCAGATGACCCAGCTGAGGTTGATCAGGACTCAACTTGCATCCCAGCAGCAACAAGCCATGAGTCTCTACTCTTAATCCAGAGCCACCTTGTGGCTCTTTCGGTGGCCTCAGTAATGGAAGGTATATCCGGTTACTCCCGGCACCATCGGAGCCTTGCAGAGAGAACAACCCAAGAAGCCTCTTCAGTCCACCTCGATGGCGTCACATCCAGCCTGCAAGCCTCAGCTTCTGCACTCTTCTGCAAGTTCCTGGTTTTTGCTTACCTTCTTATCATGGGCCTCCCCCATATTTTATTCCCAAGGCACAATGAGTTCCCACATGATCATGTGTTGGGTAAAGTCCGAGTAAATGACCGTGTCGGGACACAGTGACATGTGAGTGTTGTGCGAGTGATGTGCTCTGGGAACTGAAGCGGTTTGTCAAGATCAGCTAAAAGCTGCAAGTCCAGGGTTTGTAGAAAACAGCCATGTTCTTGTCTGTGATGGTGGGGGATTCTCGCCAGCTTTGAGGAAGAGGATGGAATTCTTCCTAAGGTAGAATTTGTTGGGTCTGATGACGACTTCCACAGCTGCCTTGAGCATCTGATCATGGCACAAGTAGTAGCGCCCGTCAGCCAGGGCCTTAGCAGCCGCTAAGAAGGTGCTGCAGAGTTCCTCTCCTACCACAATGAGGACAGGAAGGTGACTCAGCCTTGGCCCACATGTGGAAGTTGCTTATGTTGCACCACTTTTTCCCCCCTTGTCCAGGCTCCTTGCTGAGTTCCTCTTCCTTAAGGAGAGATGAACATCAAGGCATTCCCAACACATGGCTTTCACAAAATACGACCTAAAATGTGTATTGAGGCCACGTAGACTTTGATCTCTGCCCCAGAAATTGAATCAGTTCATCCTTGAGTGCAGGTGTAGGTTTGAACCATATGTGAAGATATATCAGACTAACAAGAATGAGCTGGATGGACGGACAACCTGAAAGCAAAATGCCTCCGGTCACCGATGCAGAGGTCTAAAACAGAGAACTGAACGGAGAGACGTGAGCTTTATTTGCAACTCTGGAAGCGTCTGTGTTACAGTTAAAACGGGGAAGAGATACAATGAAGACACAGACCACATCATATGGAATGTTACATTTCAAGTAACAGGCTTGGATCCAAACACAAAGCAACACTGGACAAATTATAAAAGGATGACAACATAAAATATTGCATTTCCTCAAGTTATCTGCTCTGTAAACAATCGCTGGGCAGCAGTACTGAATTAAGAACAACATATTTATTATTATTATAGGAACATTTCTTGCAAGTTTATCATTTATGTTGTGTATGAAAGCAAAGTCCATTAGGCTGCTCTCCAAACTGAAACTGTATTTTTGAAACACAGTCATTTTTAAGTAAGACGGAACAAAAAAAAATTAAAAATAAATCAGGCAGTACATCATGTTGGTTATATCTCAGTGTTCTAAAAGACACTGAAGACATAATCCAAAACAGCAGCTATCGGTGGAATGATAAGTCGGGAATCAACTTTTGGTGCCATTATATAGATGCTCTGGATTCCTCAGCACTTTGATGACATTTAAATCAACTCATATGAGAAAATGCACAATAAACGTGCGTTATTTTAATCTGTGACTCACAGTTCCTTGACTAACACAAAGAACTGTAAGCGACAACAATAGGAACACCCAAAACGGTGGCAACTGTGTGGCCACAGCACTATGCAGTCATGTCTGTATGGGGACATCAGCCCACAGGTGGTCCACTTGGTGCAAGGCTTAGTCGTCTTCACTGGCTTCTTTACCTAATGTCTTTCTGCTGCAGAAAGGTCAGCGCTGCACTGGCTATATCAGCCTCTGAACGGAGCAGTCTTTTCCCTCCACAATGTGGACACACGGTTGAAATGAAAATCATCTGAAAACCAAAGACCATAATGGAGGTAGGGTGACTGTCTTTCAGTCTCTGGTCATTCTCACAGTGGAGGTGAATTCCACTCCAGCCTTTCCCCCATTCCACACACCCTCTACATATACGATATATGAAGGTGCATGGTAGGATCCAGATGGGAAAGGGCACTGCATGCATATTTGAGTCAATGCAGCACTGTCTATCCTGTGAATCGCCCCTTCAGAGGTCTTCGTATTCCAGGAAGTGGGTCCTCTGCAGCACTTTTACATGGCGCTCGTAGATTTTGAGGGCGGGGCCGAGTCGAATAGACAAGCCAGTCAGCACGTCACTGCGCTGCATTAGGAGGAGGGACTTGCCATCAATTTCCTGATGAGGAGAGAAAAGCAGTCAGTTAGCATCACTCTTCATTTTCTAAAAACAGTCTCTGGATACTTTCTCTTGTTATGGTGTACATGTACTGTACTCGATGGCGCCCTCGTGGTGGAGCACTAACCTGTGTTCGAAACGCCACGGCCTGTTCTGGAAAACCTGCAGCCGAAAAGTAACTGGCCACATCTGCCACAGTCCACTGCAACAAGTTCTGGTTCATCTTCTCTCTCTTCACTGAACTGGAGGAAGATCAGATGGAAAAGAGTCAAGAATGGCCACATCAAATTGAAATCACTTCAGTAGCTAAGTCGTACAGTATTTTCAAGCTTTAAGGTGACCTAGTCTGTAGTTAACTGTGAATATTTATTGTTGTTGCTATTTTGGTCTTAATATCTATTATTATTGTTAGGCTATTTGGTTTTCTGTATTATTAGGCGTTGCTTCCATTTAGATCTGCTGTATATCCCATATAAACACAGCATGAAACTGACTTCCAGATTCAAACTCCAGAGCTGCTTTTTTATCCCACTTCATCTCTGTTTCTCACAAACATGTATATGTGCTATTTAGGGGAGGAAATAAAAAATGAGTGTTAATGAAGTTGGAGTTAACTATTGCAGAAAGGGAAAGGGAACACGAACTGAGAAAATCTAGTTTGAGTTCAATAACGAGTTACTCACACATTGTCACCTTTGTCACCGTTCAGAAGACTGTCTTCGCTTGCTGTGAAGGACGATATGTCTATCTTCTTAAATGCACCTGTGGACAAAAGGGATGCTACATTATAAACAATGTGCAGTAAGAAAAACACATCTGTCGCCCTCCTTCTCTTAGAAAGTAGAGAGACAGGAGTATTCACAAAATCACAAGTGCTTTCACTTTCTTCTCAAATCATCTTGCACTGAATTAGTGTCTATGTTTTGGCGTCAAATCATTCATGAAAGCTGAACTCCAGTATTCCAACATTTTAAACAGAACATGAAATGGGAAGCTCAGCTCACATGACTCACCACAGGCACAAAGATGACAACCATGGTTCTAATGTTTTCCAGTTTTGCATCAAGTGCTAAATACACAATGTTTCTATCTATTTTTAAGCATGCATTTCACAACACTGATATTCAGTGTTCAAGATCTAGTGTTTAGGGTTTTCTATGTTTCTAGCATTCTGCACTGAGGAGTCTACCGTCACAGCACTGCACCTTTTTCTATTAGAGTTGATTCACGCTTCAGTACAGTGAAGCTCAGTGAACGAGCGAGTGAGCATCTTACCACACCAGCCCTCCTTCACAGGATGCTGGCAGCAATATCGTCATGCCTGTGACACATGACACGGACATCGCCCCCATTCTTCAATCACTTTTCAATACACCGCTTGACAAACTAGTTCCAAGCACAGCCCAAGAATCTGCAGCAGTAAAATATTTTAGTGTTGTCTTCTTCTGTTATGTCATGCTAGTCACTTGCTTGGAGGTTTCTTGGTAATGTCTCACTAAGAAAGGGTCTGAGCTCCAGAAACCTTTCATCATATTCATACCAACATGTGAAAAAAGTCCTGATGCCTTATTTTTCTGCACAACAAGCACAGAGGACAAAATATTATATGAATTATGAATATGAGTGCTGCAAAAGGACAGTGTTAGGCAATGACCTGAGAGTCAGAGTGGGTGCTACCTGAATGAAAGGTAGCATGACAAGCTTGTGAAGCATTCCAAACATCTTGAACAAGCCTCAAGGCGAGCACAGACACAAGAGGCTGAGAACCGGCGTTTAAACATAAAGCTGTCAGTAGTTAAAATAACCCCTAACGTGTGTGTCTGTGTGTGCGTTTCTGTTTTAGGAACCATTTTTCAAAACGAGAGACCGGTTTAGTGATCAGTCTGGTCTCTGGTGCAGATGCTACCTACACAGCAGTTATAGAAAAATAAAAACTCGGTAAACTCACAGTTGTCAGATGACAAAGACAGTGTAGGTGATTTTCCATCAGACACATTTTTCGTCTCATCCTGTACAAGAAAAAAAAACAAAATTCAACGTGGAAATATTAGGTAATTTGTCATGAAAAGGAATACAGGCACAGTAATAGGAGATGGCAGTTTAATATGTTTGTAGGAGGTAAAACAAAACTTTTCACAATGCAACCAGGAGGATAAAGCCCAACATAAATCTGGAGATGAATTAAATAAACAGAACTATAATAGGAACCTACAATTAAAAAACATATAGAGTACTTTCTACAATATACCAGCAACTAATGTCTTTTGGCCCGGTCCTGTTATCGTACAGTTATGGGAGACTGCTCATCTGGTTACTGTAAAGGTTCTGAGGTATGATAGACCCAAGTCATGTGAAGTGCTGTATTGTGGCAATAGGACTGAAACTATTGCCTCAAGACAAGATAGATATTTTTTTTTTTAAATCTTGTCAGCAGCTATTGTGAAAAGGCACAAGCTGGATCCACCAACCAGATGAACGGCTGATTGTAGTGAGTGAAATACACCGATCAGGCATAACATTATGACCACCTTCCTAATATTGTGTAGGTCTCCCTTGTGCCTCCAAAACAGTTGTGACTCATCAGAGGATGGACATGGGCCTTCTGAGGGTGTCCTGTGGTGTCTGGCAACAGAATGTTGTTAGTGGGGGCCTTTGGGTCCTATGGGTTGAGGGGAGGGGCCTCTGTGGATCATCCCACAGATACTTGATCAGTTTGGGATCTAGTGAATTTGGAGGCCAGGTCAACACCTTGTGCTGTTCTTCGTGTTTTTCTGGTTGTTCCTAAACTGTTTTTGTGTGTGTGCCTGTGTCAGGCTGCATCCTGCTGGGGATGGCTGCTGCCATCAAGGAGTGTCATTGCTATGTGGTGGGGGTGCCTGGTCTGGTCTAGGTGGGTGCTACATGTCTAAGTAACATCCACATGAATGCCAGGTCCAAAATTTTCCCAGCAGAACATTGAATTGTCACAAGATTGTCAGTGTAATTTACTTCACCTGTCAGTGGTTTTAATGTTGTGGCTGATCGGTGCATATTTTGTGGAGCAGCTGACTCAAAAGATAAGAATTCAAGAAGAGCATGGGGATATTGACCATGTACAGAATATATAGCAACGACAGGACTAAGGACTGAAGTATGGATGTGTTACAGTGACAATCTGCAGAGACAAGAAAATACAGATTCATGATTGTTTGTGCATTGATACAGTTTTTTTGCATTTTGTTTTTGTACTTTCGTACTTACTGCTATTATATGGTAACACAACGAAAATTAAGTTTAAAAAGAGGAATGTAGGCAAATTACCAGTCGTGCTGCATAGTCTGGAACCAACTGGTCAGACGAAAGGCTGCTATCCTCCTCCTTGCCTCGTTCTTCTTTCTTTACATTGTTTGGTGTGCAGGGGCTGGTAGTTCCAAAGTGGGTTGGTGGCTTTGTGGTTACTGCTATCAAAGAATGAACCAGTTACACAGTTACAAACCATTTACATACTGACGTGTACGATCCACATCTAACTTTATTCCTGACAAACTCGGTGATAAACAGACTGAATGCACAAAGGTATCTTTGAGCCATGGAGATAGATTATTTTCTCCTGCAACTCTGTTTCTAGCCAGACTTTTCTACTGTCAGTATACAAACAGCTAAGTATCTACAGTAAGTATGTAAAATCCCCCACCCCTGCTTCATATCCAGTGCGGAGCTAAGCATGAACTTGATAAAACAATAGTAGAGTGCTCTGTAGTGCCGGGTGCGCATATTACTCTGTTTAGCATTGTGAATACCTTTGTCTTTCTGCATTCCTGGGTGCTGGCGCTCCACTGGGCACAGTGCAGGATCATAAGCCCAGTTATTGTGTGCGAGGGCCCTCGGGCTGGAGGGGGGTAAGGAGCTGGGCCTCTCAGCGGCCCTCTGGAGAGAGGCACAGTCCAGACCAGCGCCAGGGCCGCAGTCAGGGCCGGGGCCAGGTGGAGTGCCAGAGGGAGTGGCAGAGGGAGAGCCAGAGGGAGAGCAGGGGGCAGAGGCAGCCCGAACGGGGGCACGGTGCACGGTGGCGTCTTCGTTTGTGCCGCCAGGAGACAGTCTGCTGTCCTGCCCGTCCCGGCTCTCATCAGCCCCCTCCTCGTCGGCATTACTGTCTGTGTCCATAGCCATAGAGGTGTCCGCCTGCAAAACAGAAGCAGAACTTCCATCACATTTGATCAGATGCCTGCTATTGATAGTTATATTAGCTATATATTCTGTAAATTAAGGGTGGGTTGTTATGTGGATAACATAAATCAAGTGTGTCACAATCCTGACACTGATGCATCTAGACCAATGCGCCAGGTTTATAGAGGAGCACATTTAATTCAGAGACCTCACGTCAAGTTTTAAAAAGCTGGAATCCCTGCAAGTTCAGAGGGGGTTGTTTGGATGACTGAGTAGGACTAATTGCATGCCGAGGGTGTCACATGAAAACACGCACATACAGATGTCGCAATTTGACCGCTGTGGTGGTAAATTATTGCCTTTGAGTGCCTCCGTCTCTTTCCGCGGTGCAGCGTTCACTGCGCAGACAAGACTGCGAGCAATGCCATCACTAATGTGTTTCCATGCCATTAGACATCCGAACACTGTTGACCTCTTGTATACAACTAGTTTGCACGAACGCACTCATTCTTTTCTTCGGGTTATTTTGCGTCGAAGGCGCTCCGAGTGAAAAATGTACCTCCTGTGCGACTGCGTGTCCAGGACCCAGCAGTCAGTCGAGCACGAGAGCGCACTAAAGCCCGCCCCGCTCCTGTGAACGGAGCCGCGTCTCCGCTTGTAGGGTATTCACCCATCGCACTGCATTTCACAGAACTTTCCCCGAGACACGGTCACAAAAAAAAACAAAAAAAAAAAACGCCGCCCCCCTGGATCTCAATCCAACACGATTTTCATTTCGACTCACAAACACTGCCGATGTGTTCGGTGCGCCCCAGTCTTTGGAGGCCTTCATGACTGTTCATTTTAACGTGTGAGGGGACAAAAGGGGGCCGAGGGGTGGCGTTTTTTGTTTTTCTCAAAATTTATCCAAAAGTGCGCATGGAGTTGGAAGCCGCGGTGAAGACCTCGCCATTGTGTCTCTTTAACAGAGCGCTTCCCAGGGCCGAGCCGCGGCAAAGCAGACCCGAGATAAACCCGGGCTTTCCCTCGACGGCGGCTCAAGACCGAGATCATGCAGCTCTCCGATAAAATGAGCATCAGCCCCCTCGGTTGCCAGTCTACTTTGACTTTGCATCGGGTCAGCGATTCGCAGTAAAAGCGAATGAACAGAAGTGCAACGCAAATGAGTCCGTTATCGGACACAGCGCTGTCTACATTTGACCCTGGTTTTGTGCCAAACCCGTGAGAGGCGTCAGCCCCGAGAGGCGCCTGTTCGTTTTAATCAAGCGTTTTGTAGCGACACACAAGCCTTTCATAGAACAAAGTCAATTTGATCTCAGCTTAACCCAAATCGGACAGGCGCATCCGCCATCTAGCGCCGGACGAACAGTTTGCGGTCGCTTTACGTTAGTTCAGGTCTTACAGGGTTACCGGCTGCTACGTGTTTCATCGCTCTGCAGTGCCGCGGTTCGCCTCAAAATGTTGCCAACAAATAGTTGCCAGAGTGCAGATATGCTTGTGCTTTACGGGACGACAGGGGCCGTAACAACAGTCGACACCGAGCATTGGACGTGACCGGGCTTGGCAGCGTGTCCGACAATGGATCTAGGGGTTCGACTTCAAGCACTGCGTCGGCAATCGCCCATCACTTGAAAACAGACGCAGCTCGCATAAATTAACTGGTGATAGTTTTACTCTGAGTACTTTATCGCAGTAATCGTCGATTCTTTAGCTGTTTTATGGCACAATGGGCAAAGATGTGGATATTATGAAGTCCAGACGTAACGGGTGAAATGTCATCATGGTCAGCCACAATGTGTGTGAGGACATGGCTCTAGTGAGGGCGCCTGGAAAGGCTGCCCTTGTTGTAACATGGAGAAAATAATAAACTACCCAACAATGTCCAACCGTCCCCCAGCCGACTCCTACATCGGCGGTGTTTCAGACTTTTTTCCTTTCCCTACTCCCACAGTTATTAAGTTAGCGAGAAGAAAAACGTGTATTTCCAGCCCTGGCCTTTCAAAATAAAATCCTCATTGGCGAACGCCACTCTGGCGCTCTTATTCTGAAACAAACCGCGCTCGACCTCCGACGTAACTCTACTCATTTCTCGGAGACTTAACAGTCTCCTCCCCTTAGCTCAACCAACGCCGACTTTGGGGCTTGAAAAGCGCTTTCTGCTGCTGATAATGGAGGCTCGGGTTGTTGCCAACGGGCTGGACGGTTCAACTTTTCCTGACAACTGTCTTTAAACAGTTAACCATCCGTTTAAAGTGCTTTGAAACCGGCGCAATGAAAAAAAAAATTCTCCACATTGAAATTCACGCGCACCTTCTGATGTTTTTTTTCCTTCCCCACCTCGGTAGCGCTCGAGCGAGGTCCAACCGCCGCTCCCCGTCTGCGGCAGTTTTTTTTTGGGTGCACTTGCAAATCACTTCCCCGACCACCCCCATGAACACACAAACAGACGTTTTCTGCACAAATCCCACTCCGCCCGGTTTACCTCCACCTGTTAATTTGCCGTGATGTGATATGACAATGACACGTGAGCTCGTTTAAACGTGCCTCGCGCAGCAGCCTCAACATACCTCCAAATCCTCCTCGTCCTGGTCAACAGGACCAAAAGCGCTGTCCCCGTTGCTCAAGTCGGAATGACTGGCTTCTTCCACCGCGCTCCCCCTCGCAGCCGTCGCCAACGATACATCTTCTTTTTTTCTGCTTCTCCGCTGAACCTTGGCGGCGTTTCGGTATGAAATGGAGCCCTTGTAGTTAACTTTGAGCACGATTTGTTCTTGAATCAGTTTCTCCAGTTCTGCGCAGGTTCGGTCGGGCTCGGACCCATGTCGTCTCCGGACCATTCGGCAAATCCTCTCCAAGTCCGGCCGAGCTTTACGAGACCGCAGCGAGTCGATAGTGTCCAAGATCCACTCGCGGTACTTGGATTCAGACATCTTTTCTGCTCGGCTGCTTCGCTTGTTTTTTTTTTTTGTTTTTTTCCTTTTGCTTTTTTTCGTACCTTAGTGCGTCAACCTTGTACGTTACACACACGGTGATATTCGTGAGCCGCGGTCCGAGCCCTGAGAAGCGGAAACCTCGCTGTACGCCTCCTGCGTTTGCGCTTAAGGTGGCTCGACGGAGTTCGAACGAAAAGTTTCACTCGCGAGGGGATTTTAAGGTGGAATTTGCAGTCCTGGACGGGAACGAGCGCCCGCCCTCGGTCCCGCGTGCGCCCTAAAAGGTGGGCATTTTGCTTACTTCTCAGAAAGTCGTGTATCACACAACAACCTTTGGATCGAATTTATAATTCTCTCACTTCAGAAGATCTAAATAAGGAACCAGAGGCGAAGATAAAAAACATCTGTGCTCCAGGAATTACAATATAAAACAAAGAAATGCTCGATTAAGGAAACAATAAACCAACTAGACTTTTAATAAAGACAACACATTCATAAATCATAATAATATTAGTATATAAGTACTGTGAGTGGCAACGATTTTGAATAATTACTAAATGATTATGAATTGCTTCATGGCTTTCCATTTTAATAGATTTTTGTCCTTCTAGTCCTTTAACTTGGGCTATGCAACTGTTTGGACATCATTGGGCAATGTACAAATATGAGGTGAAAAAGGTAGGCCCAAATACAACCCGTGCACTAAACAGACTAATAAACTTCAAATGTTAAGGCCCTGCTACTTCTTATTTCATCCACCATGTATTTATTTATTAGCCCTGTGAAGAGTCTTTCCATTGTTCAATCAAGAATTCCCACCGTTTCTTCCTGGCAGGTTACTCCAAGTCCTGAGTGAGATGCACGTAAGCCAGACTCTGATGTACGCAAGGCAACATCGGGATGAGACAACAACAACTGAGCTCCTTGGTCACAGTTACTGGAGGTATTGATTAAGGATCGGATTAGGTTAGTCAGCCAGTGGCACAAGAATCACAGCACATAGAGGGACTGATAGCTTTTACCACATATGAGCAATTTTGGATGCAAATTCTGTGTAGTCAAACGACACAAGAAAGAAACCAAAGCTCTTGGAATGGTACAATTCACGATTAGTCATTTTTCAGTTCATGAAATAAATAGTAACATTGCATTGGGAGGATTGATTTATGTGGGTTTGCTTCAATTGTCGTATTAATTTCAAATATGGAATTTGCCCTCGAGTGCCAGAACTTTTGCATGCAACCCTGCAACTAATGCAGTCAGATGAACTCCTGAAAAAGGGAATGCACTGAAGGCGGATGTATTTGGAATGAGGATGCTGAAAGCAGGATGACAAGTGATCCCATACTGACAGGATGAACACAACACTGCATAATTCAACTGCACCTGCCAGCCTCCTAAAAAAAAAAACATTCGCTGCCTCAGACAGGACAGTGAAGATACAGTATCCGGCATCACCTACCAACATGTGTGCTCCTCTTCTCCAGCTGTGAGAGGAGCCTGAAGTTGCAAACATCTTCTCTGAGACTGGCTTGTTACAGAAGAAAAAGCTTAATCAGGACTAATCTGGCAAAGTGTAAGGTGAGAAGAGAGCTTAGATATAACCCAGACATGAGTCTTAACAAGTAAAACTTTATTGGAATGATACATTTTGCAAAATATTACTTTATGTATATATATATATTTTTAACATACTCATTGTGTTCTAAGGGTATCTGTCAAGTTCTCCAGAGGGTAAGATAGTTAAGACTGTCAAAGGCGAGGATATACAGTATTGTTTCCCAAAAGGTACAATAGACTACACAATCACTGTACCCAGGTCATGAGGAAAAAGATTAACGTTCTGTTTTTGCTGTTTTTTCTTTTTTATTATTATTTTTTAGCTGCTTTTTTTTGAAAATACAATTAGAAAATATGAACGTGAAACATCTCGGATGTAAAAAGTGTGATGCCTGAATAAAGCGTGTGTGTGTGTGTGTGTGTGTGGAAGTTTGATGAAAATAGAAGGCAAACAGGAGAAAAACTGTAGCACAGAGCAGGAGATAGCGTTTAGCTGAGAGAAATGAATTAAAGACAACTGAAAAAAAAACATTTATTTATTTTTTGTTTGTTTGTTTTAATGGGAAGCTAAAAGCATTGCGATAGCCTCAGTGTCTGGAGCAGATCAGACGGTGTTGCCTTCTACCCACCAACTCTGATATTGTCATTTGTCAGTACATATTACGTGTGCTGTCAGCATTATATGCGTGTCCTGAAAATTCTGTTAGAACAAATGAAAAACAGGAAAAAGGTGTGGCGTGTGCTTCACTATTCAAAAAAAAAAAAAAAAAATGGACAAATTTGTAGGTGATCCACTGCACTGTTTAGTGTGATGTTCTAATAAATGCTCTCAACAGAAAGGTTAAACAGTAATGCGTCCGTCAGCCGCGGAAACAATGATTTCTCAAACATGTCTCAGGTCCAGGGCATGTCTAAACCGTGGGCCGATTAACCTCATGCAAGAAAAACCAAGTTCGCCAAAGAAACAGGTATTATAAAAAAATAAAAATAAAAAAAAAAATACACATGTTCCCCAACAGCTCTGAAACATCTCCATCCGACATTCAAATCCTTTTCAATTACATTAAGACACTGCAAAATTAATTACCCAAGCCTACTGAAATCATTAAGAGTCAAAAAACATTCTAAAATTGTCATGTTACAAGACTTTATGACAAATAGATTTGATGCACATCAAACAATTCACAGAAGCTTTTCAGTGAGATGGACAAAGTTCTAGCACCTAGGGCATATATGGAGGGGTGGGCGGAGGGGTGAAGTGTACATCCCTCATCAAACCAAAGAAAAACACGTGTTCAGTCAACAAAGCAACAAGATTTGGTCTGCGATTGTCTTGCATCCACAGAAATAAACTTGGCAGAAATGGGACAGCTTTAGGACAGCTTCCTTAGTTTAAGTTGTTACATAGAAAGCTGGAAAACTGAAGAAACAAACAAACAAAAGTCCCAAAAACTTTGGGCTGAATCTATGTGAATGTGTCACATGTAAGGAACACAGAAGAGAAAGGAAAAAAAAAAAATATATATATATATAAAAAAATGTGAGACGCACGAGTTCAGTGACCATTATCTGCAAACCGGTGCCCTAAAATTGAATAATGAACAAAGCCCAGAGGAACCGCGACACATTTAACTGGGTCTCGCTCTATTTTCAATGGCGTCCATTTTAATATCAAACATGTTGTCCGTAACCTCCGGTACCTCAGCACACATAAAGCACGCCGCTTCTGCCGTCCTCCAAAGTGATATTGTACAAAAATAACATGCACGTGTTGTCGAAACGTTTTGCTACCGTTTTGTGTATTAAAATCCACCACCATCATAGTTAAATACAGAATCTGCAATGTTCTCAGTTTGTAAATTTGGTAGAATTTCTATATTTGTTTATTTATGAAATCTTAAGTCAGTTTCACAGCTATGAGACAATGTTGAAAAAGATGAATATTTCATGTTCTCTATCATATATATATATCAATATACATGTATAAATGTACTATGAATTAAATAAACAATAGTCAGGAGTGTGACCACAATGTTAGCTGCTGCTAAGTCACAGCTTTTTAACCCACCCTTGAGCACTAAATAACACACAAGCACAGAGATCGACATAAAAAGGACAAAATGATCACCAATAGGATTTTAAAATGCTCTAATAAATTCAGCTAAGAGAAAAACTGACTTAAATGCAGACCTCATGTTTACTTCTCCCAGGTCCCCTCGGGAGCAAGACCCAGACGAAGTTTACTGCCATAAATCATGTTCACTCTGATCAAAGAGGTCACCACCGCTTCACCTGCAAGCAGTGGCGTGCATCATCTACCCAATAATCATGCCACACTGAGCAGACAAAGGCAGGTGCAGAGAGTTTTCAAGCTTTCAACCAAACGCCGCCGCCGTAGCCAAATCTCTGCATCAATGCTTTCGACACAGTTTTCCAACCAGTTGGCATTATGATAGGCACATCTGTTGGACTTGGTATTGCTTGGACAGATTCGGGATGGAGAGGTGAATAGGGGGAAGGGGTGGGGACCGGGGTGACAAGATACAACAATCACTCTTATAGAAGCTTGTAGAGATGGCCCATTCAAAAAAAATAATAAAATTAAAAAAAAAAAAGGGGCCTAGCAGATTCAGTACCTTGACAGAAGAAAAAAAAATAAATCAATGCCTCAACCTGCAACAACTGAAAACGTGTCATTACACCATCAGAAAGATACAAGTCTAGCTGAACAGCCACAATCTATGCCTGTCCTTGTCGAGCCCCAGCCACAAACACAAAGGGGATAAATAAAAATGAAATAGGTAACAGTTGAGAAACAATCAGAAAAAGGCAACACTGCTGGTTCTGTTGGATCTTTCTTCACTTTGCCTACCTTTCCGCTGGGGGGATTTTAGATTTGTTATCCTCATCTCAAATAAGCAAGTTATCAGTCCACCCTAGTGCTTCCTGTCTTCAAACCCCCTTTTACTTTCAAAATCCCTGTCTCTCTTTCTCTCCGATACTCTTGGTTGAAATCTAGAACTCTGCGAACTCCTTTGCGCACTTCTCAGTGAAGGAGACTCTGATTTCCTCTTCCTCGTAGTCGTCAAAGTTGCTTGTGTCACCGGGGCCTTTGCACTTAGGAATAAAGGGAGCTTCCACCTGGAACACACAGCACAGTTAAACGGTCTTATGGAGAGCGCCGAAAGCCACAGACATGCAGTATACAATCAAAGGATCCCACTCAAATACTTGAAATGTGTTTCAGTTCAGATATTTTACAGTCACCTGGTCATTTCCTAGATTTCTCAAAATGAATTTCACCATTTGCATGATATGTAGGCAAAGAAAGTACTATTGGTACTAAGAGCGCAAGAGCAGGGGTTCATTTTCTGTTATAAATCAGGACAAAAAGAGTGAGGTTATAATTTTGTCACAATATTTTTTTTCTGTGTACTGTATAACAGTCTGTATTTTGATCCACTTCTATCCCTGCCAGCACTCGTTATATGCTTGAGTTCTCTTCTGTGTATCAACTTCCGCAGCTTATCTTGACAGGCTTAGAATGGGCTCATTTTAATGTGCTTTCTTATTATTTAAACTTTACTTAACGGATCTGACAGCTGTAACCGATTCAGGCTGTATACGACTAAACCTGACTTTAGATGGAACCAAAATGCGACACACTAAAAGTTTCCCCACTCTTGTTTGACACAGCAGGTCAGGCCCGTTCAGCACCGGGACCCTTGGCCATGCAGTTGTAAAATGTATTTAATATGCAAGGACTTCCCTGAAAAAGACGCTGCTGCAAGTTGCTTCATTGTTTCACATGCAAAACTGACTTCACAGGTGTGCACGTGGCCCGTACCATATGCACTACTGCATCCTAATAACAGCCACTGATGCTGGTGTTTGAAGTGCAAACTGATAACAAGCTAAAAGGTCTTTTTATTCTTTAACCCAGAGGATGTAGCATCCATGATTTCCCCCCACTTCCCTCAGTCCATCTTAACAGAGCTCAGGCCCACAGGTACTGGAAACTTTCTGGGCCTTGTTTATACAGTTTTAAGTACTGCAGACTCTCAGCCTTAATAGGAATATTGGTTTTGGGTTTGCGTACAGAGACTTCTCTAGATTCTCTAAATCTTTTAGTGATATTAAACAGAGAAGATGAAATTCCTAAATTTAATTAGCAATTTAATTCTTAACAATTTAATTTAATTCTCAGTAATTTAATATTGGAAAATGTTATTCTTCATTTTTATGTTTAAAGTTTGCCCAAATAGTCTTCCAAAGAGTGGTGAGGCCCTTCCCAGTCTTCTGACATATTTCTAGTTGCACTTCTGGCCTACTTAAAATTCAGAAATGATGTTGCAGTGCTGCTGTTCTCCTGCTGAATCCATCAATTATTATGTTAATACAATAGCTGGTGTGTGCTTTAGACATGTTTCCATGAGCCTACAATCCAATATCCTCTGTGCAGACTAGAGGGAGCACAGATGGTGTGAAATTACCCGTAGCAGCAGATGTAGACTGAAAACACGTCTACTGACCAAAGTTTCATTAAAACCAATATCCTTTCTCAGCACCGCTCTTCTTCCGTCTTTGCTGATTTAAAGGAGGAGGAGGAGGATTCTATTTGTTCATACTGCTACTGTATGAAGGCTGACATCTCACCTTCCTCTGGTAGATGGCAATCCAATCAGTGGTGGCAAACCACTTGTGGCCCTTGATATCGTTGACGCCGTTCCTGAGGTTTCCAAAGCGCTTGGTCAGGTCCACCTGGAGCAAGTTTCTCAACAGATCCTTCAGGTCCGAGCTGAAGTGGGATGGGAAGCGAACCTGCACATAGTAAAGGCATCGTAAGCCCATAGTCTTCTACCTCATGTCACAGTTTTAAGTAGGCTGCAGGACTACAGCCTGAGAGTCATATGTAGTGCTATGATCTGACATTATGTCCAGTGATTGTGTGTTTTGCTTTGAGCACTTCCAAGCTGTCTGACCTACAACTCACTACTGGGCCTGGATGACTGCAGTGTAGACACAGGAACAGCAGAGAAAGAGGCTTAACATTAGCCTGGTTGTGACATATCTACTTGTTGGCACTATTCATTTTGCTTTGACCCATCTGGTGCATGGTGGTGGCCGTGATGTGGATTATGTGCCTAACAAATAAATAAGTCAGTGAATCAGTACATGTCACTAGGCGTTATTTATTATCAGGGCTTCCCATACAATGTTAATACTATGGCGGCCTTCCAGGGTCTAATTTACTCTGCCACGGTCTCAAAACGAATCGGAAATATTTTTGCACATCTCAAACAACGTTGCGCTTGTGTTCTGTTCTGCCCTACTGCTCCCGGAAGCATCTCTTCCCACGTACGGGACTCACGTAATGTGAAGCTATTTGCGTTGTCCACTCATAAAAATTGACGTTTCTGCCACCTTTTAAAATCCAGTGTTTGTGTTCTTGATTTTTTAGACCATGCACATTTACAATTATTTTAAGAAAATAAGTCAAAACTCAGAGGAAGCAACACCATACGCACTGTGAACTAGCTTAACTTTATAAGAGCTAGCACAGTTAAATTGAAAGTCTACTGTTAGTTATAAATTAGATTTATTCACTGATACTTTATTTAATCTTATATAAAATGTTCCATAGAATGCCACGTCTCAATAGCATTATGTTTAGTATTCCTGTAGGTGAACTGCACAGGCTGCTGCTAACTGTCGCTAAATGCTATATCCGTGTTATTAAGGTAATTTAAAGACAGACTGATTGACTGATCTTATTCTATGTACAGACATTTCATATAGTGTATAAACACTTTTTATATAGTTGGGATAGCATCATATAATAATATAATAACATAATAATAAAGCCAGAATTAACAATATGTTAAGCACAGGATTTATTTTGATAAACTGGATTTGGTCTGATGCAAAGTATTAAGGTCTTTGAGAATGTTGTTAACTGAGCAACCAAGGCAGAATATCAACACAAAAAAATGAAAGGGTCCTTGACTGATGACTGATTCATAACACTTAACTAGAAATCTTAACACAGCCACCATTCATGAAACTAAGAGTGATGTGAATTTATGTGATTTGTTGCATGAAGTATTGACTTCATGTTTGGGAAACAAAAAGTTGCCGAAGATGCATCTGGTCAAGGTAAAGTATAGAATGAATGCCTTCACTGAACTTACCTTTCCTGATACAATCTTTTCGTAAATCTGAATAGGCTGGTCTGCAAAGAAGGGGGGGTAACCAGCGGCCATCTCATATATCAGCACCCCCAGAGCCCACCAGTCCACTGCTTTATTGTAACCCTGGAAAACACATAAGAGATTCAAAGGAAGTCAGATATATCCTCAAAACTCACACGGTCACAGCAAACTGTACCACAGTGTGGATGTGTGGTGAATATGAAATATGACAATAACCGCTTTTATTTGGTCTCGAGCAGTTGTCTAAGCATAGTTACAACGTGCCTTTGTGCCACAGAATGCAATCAAATGAAAGCAAAGCATTGAAAATGTAAGAATAACACAGCATAACGCATTATAAGGAGAATAACACACCTTACACCACAAGGAATTAATTAAGAGAAGCATATTTTATAATATGTGTTTGAAGTGAATTTTAACGGTCTGTTTGATCTTCTCCAGCAGATATGCCGACTTCAGGCTACACTTTATTTTATTTATTTTTTAATTTATTTATTTGATAGGGACAGTGCACATTAATGAACATCTATTCAGACAACAACAGACGTAGATATGCCAGATTATAGCAACAATGTTAATTTGCATCCACAATCCCTAGGCAGGTAACACAAAGACACACAATAAGAGCACATTACAAGACAATACATTACTAAGAAGATTAAAGTCAGTGGTTACAAGACTGCTTTTCTTTCAACCACTGCTTGACGTAAGTTTTGAAGGTTTGTAATGTGGGACACTCCCTTATGGAGAGAGGAAGACTGTTCCAGAGCTTACTGGCCTTTACAGAAAGAGCATTTTGTCCAAAGGCTGGTTTTCTGTGTGGGAACTCACAGTCCCCTCTAGATGAGGCCTTGGTCCTGAGACCGCTGTGAGACCTTTTTTTTTTAAAAAAAAAGTCAGACGTGGGAGGTGGGGCATGTCCATGTAACACCTTGTACATCAAACAAGCAAATTTAAAAAAAAATTAAATTCCCGAAGCTCAATAGGTTGTACTTTTTTAAGATGTTACAAATGTGGAATGACATGGGTTTTCTATCAAAGACCTTTAATGATTTTTTTATAGAGTGAATCTATGATTTTGCATGTATTTACACCTGCCAGTGACCAACATGTAATACAATATTCAATGTGTGACAGAATCATTGAGTGTAAAAACTTCCTAGCAGCACCCAGTGTTATGAAAGATCATATTTGTTTAAAATTGTTCGAACTGAATTTCACTGTATTCGATATTCTTTTAATGTGGCTCTTGAAACATAAGAGTTGAATCAAGTGTCACACCAAGGTACTTGAATTCAGAGACAATTACTAGTTCCTGTCTTCCCAAAAATACACCATAATTTGGGAACATTTGTATCCAGCCCATGGACATCCTTGGGTTTAGAATTCTTTAGTGAGCCAATGATGTTAGCAACTTCCAGCTGTGTTATTTCTTGTAGAGAAAAAACAGGCTGTATATGATTAATGGGTCTGGCAGTAAGAACAGACAGTGGAAACATTTCCGTTATCTCCCTGACTAAGTTAAAGAAAAAACGTTAAATTTGTTAGCTAGTTGGATTAGTTACCATTGCATTGTTAATTTTGAGCTCAATATTTTGTTTATGGATTAAACTGTATAAATATAGACTGTACAGACTGTATAAATATGAATGGTGGAACAGCTCCTCAAAAGTGAAGCCTGTATCCCCGGGAAAATAATGTCAGTTTGATCAATTGGAGGAAGTGGGGACGCATTGTCCATGTTTATATACAGTCTATGCATTAAACATCTATTGATATACTTGTTATCCAGTCCCACGAAACAAAGAGCAGCACTGCTCACCATGGTCTGAGCTCAACACTTACTTTACTGAGGATGATCTCTGGTGCCAGGTACTCTGGAGTCCCACACAGCGTCCAGGTTCGGCCTTTCACCCTTTTCGCAAATCCAAAATCTGTTACCTAAGGAAACGGGGCGCACAGCTCTGAGTATGCTGCAGGAGCACATTTGTAAAGATTAACTTAACAGAAATAGATGTTGATATTTGAAATGAACAAGCATGTAATCTTTACCTGAATGTAACCTTGCTGGTCAATGAGCAGATTCTCTGGTTTCAGATCTCGGTAAATGAGATCCAGCGAGTGAAGGTATTCAAAGGTCAGTACAATCTGGGCTGCGTAGAAGCGGGCGTGTGGTTCACTGCAATACATACATGCCTCAGTATTTACAGTCAACTAATGGTGTGTGAAAACATTTAGTTTAACTTAAAAAAAAAAAAAAGCAACTTACCTGAATCTACCAATCCTCCTTAAGTGTGAGAACATTTCACCTCCAGGCACATACTCCATTATCATATAGAGATTACTGTTATCCTGCAGTGAGATGATAAAAGTCTTACTTTGACATGCAAAACATATATACAAAACTGTGACCATACTTTGAGAGACTATCAGATGCAAACCTTAAAAGAGTGCTCCAGTCGCACCAGGAAGGGAAAGCTGACGGCTTGCAGGATACGTTTCTCGTTCAGCGTGTGTTCTATCTGCTTCAGCTTCACGACCTAGGAGGGATCAGGAAAAGTAAGTTGTCAAAATGATTCATAAAGTAATAACAGCAAAAAAAAAGCAACACTACTGCTACTTGATCAATCTGCCCTTTATGTTATCATGTACTTGTAACTAACATTTGAAGACAAATTCCAGCAGTAACATCAAAAGGTTGTAAAGCCAGGAAGGTTCTCGGGCAAGATTAATGCTGGTTAGTTCATATGAATCATTCTTTGTTCTCGGACTCAGTGGTCATAAAAAAGCTCACTGATGTAGACTTGGTATATAAGAATATCTATTAGGGACACATTCATCATTCACATGTAATTGTAATGTTTTGTTCTTTTAATCATCATGCCTCAGATGCACTCTACCTTCTGTTTGTCGAGTATTTTCATGGCAAAATGCTGGCCCGACTCTTTGTGTTTAACCAACATGACTCGACCAAATGAACCGGTGCCTAAGGTCTTCAAGCGCTCAAAGTGGTCCAACGCTGCAGTTTGCTGAGGGGCAGAAAGAGGAAACGGCACCCGTTATTTTTCTACATGACGTAAAATATCATAAAAAAGACCCCAACTACAAAGCAGTAATGTCAACAGCTTCTACACATTAACTTGTGGTATTTTAACGTGAATTAGCAATGATGTCTTCTGTTTGAGAGCTAATTTGAGGTGCACCCTGCACCCACAGGAATTTAAAAACATCTGATTTGACACAGGCCCAGCAGAGGGTGCCCTCCTCCTCTAAGCTAAAAAGGAACTCATTAGTTCGTGGGCGGGGGCTATTTCCATGGAGGGAACACGCATGCAAAAACAGATAGTCAGTTAACAGGGTGAAAATAATAGAGTGGTTAAAAATAGAAAATACATATAGAAGTAATGGTGTTTTACTTTCTTACCTGTGCTGGATTCTCCCATTTTTTCAGGAAATCTTCTTTGGCTTTGGCAAGAAACTCCTTCACTGCAAACAGAAACATGTTGTATATTTACAGAGAGTTATGGATCACAACGTAGTGTATTGCATCACGTAGTGTAGTCCGGCAAGTGGGGGTGAAACTTGTTAATGTGACTGTAGATTAACTCGAACGCTGCCAGTGATTAGCTGACGACGGAGCGCATTCATCCGTCTTCTCATCTCGGACTCCCTCGCGCGCTGGCAGCCAAACAGCTGCCTCAATCCCCAACCATGAAAGAAAACGCGCTAAATAATATGCAACATCCAGCTGCTGATGAATAAACCAGTTAACCCACTGAATAGAGGCAAATGAATCTAGTCAAACACACAGAAGTCCTCGCAAGAAGCCCTTGTGCAGAGACGCCACTTAAAAGGCTATTTTCTAAAGTGAAACAAAGCTATACAGGTATGGGTGATAGATAACCTCAGCTGTAACTAGTGGCTATTTCTATTCAGAAAACGGCCTTTAAGCTGTCTAATCACATGATAAGAATGTCCTGAGGTGTAATGGAGGACTTCAGGGTTACAGAGAAACTTATCAGAAGCCGCAGACTGGAGCTTTCTTTAACGCATGAAATAATACATAGAAGTGAAATACACGTGGTCAAGAGAGCAGTTTAACATGACGCTTACTGCAATCGGAAGCCATCTGATAAGGTGACAATACCAGCACATGCAAGCAATTATAGGATGACAGATATGTCTGTCGGCAGCTTATGACAGCTTGGCACATATACAGTCATATGAAGAAGTAGATTTTTGCCCTTATCTTTATGGTGATAATCACAGCACACTGTGGGAACATGCAGATACCCGGCCCTTCCTCATTCCCCCTTACTATCCGTACACCGGTAACAGCAGCTATGGGAGCACTGCCATTTCTGCTCATAGCCTTACCAACAAGATGGCAGTGGTTTCAAACTAAACAACCAGAACAAAGGCATTCACTTCAATTTACCGTTCCTACATTAGTGGGGGGAACACCAAACAAGCGTGGAGATCTGAGTTATGATTAACAATTTGGACACAAGATTTCACAAAAATAGGTCCAAGGCAGAAAAGTGTATAATCTAGCAAGAAAACGGTGAAAGTCATGTGAAGCCTTTCAAGATAATGTGGAATTTCTATCTGTCTGAGTGATCAATGCAGCCCGGGGCAGCGTTTAAATAAAGCCAGCCATCAACTGTGGAAGTGCATAGTCATTTATTCAACAGCTTTGTGAAAATGGATCTTTAAATGTAAGGCCTTGTGCAGCGATGTTTGAATTAGGAAACTGAAGCGAATGTTTTGTACAAAAATATATATCAAATGGTAAATGGCCTTGTTTTTAGTATAGCGCTTTTCTACCTACTGCTACTCAAAGCAGCTGGGGGTTCGGTGTCTTGCTCAAGGACACGTTTCGTGGCTCGAACCGCTAACCCTCTGGTTCGTGGACCTCCTGAGCCGCAGCCGCCCCAACTACATACGGATGTTTCGTTCAATATTTGCGCACTCAAAACCAGACAAAGACTCAGTCCTCGTCCAGCTAATGCGATATCCAGCTGATCTGAAGACAAGCAGCTCCAACAATAGGAGGGGAGAAAGCAAAGGCAGGAACGTTAAAGACCAAAGTTCACGTAAACATGTCAAGGCCACTGCTGCTCCCACACAGAGCAATGGGAGCAGAATGGTCACCAGGGAGAACACATTTCCAGAGAAAACTCCTCATCTTCTACATCCAAGCAGAAAGAGACACAAATGAACTGGCAATGTCGAGATTTGGAACTGGTCCCAAGAAATAAGCGCATGCTACCGCAAAAGTAGCTGAGGGCCAAATGGCAAAATCAACAGTTGTATTTAAGGAATGTTTTCAGCCTCGCTCAAAAAGTGTCTATTCGACGTAGAAGGCTGCCACGAGTAGCACAGGACTGCAGGTGATTAACTAAAACTGCACACAGCGACTTTCCTGTAACCCCAAATTCCTTACCATCTGGAAGGACTGTGGGTACCTCTGGAGCTGGAGCATCTGCCGAGCGCGACCCTGATTCACTTGAGCGTGAGGATGACTCCCTCTTCCCTGCATGCCTTCTGGAGCTCTTCCTGTCACACATTAGCCCTGTAAAGTCTCCCCGTTCTTCTTCCTTGGCCTCTCCGTCACAGCCGCTGACTCATGACCTAGCCTCCCCCTCCGAGAGCACGCTGATCAGATCACCAGCTCCACACGTTGACAAAAAAAAAATAAAGAAAAATAACAGTC
Source organism: Chelon labrosus (assembly GCF_963514085.1). NCBI lineage: Eukaryota > Metazoa > Chordata > Actinopteri > Mugiliformes > Mugilidae > Chelon > Chelon labrosus. The sequence goes on from NC_140354.1 coordinate 2,027,290, forward strand.
GAGTGTCCTTGCAGACAAGCGCGTCTTCCGTCTATTTTGTGACTGTCGCTTTGCAGATCAACTTCAAACAGTAGCATCCCCCTTCAGTGTGCAGTCAAACGGAGAGTGGAGAGCAGTGTTGCTCCCGTTACACTCACACAGATCAATTGGACCCTTGCTTGGTTTGTATCAATATTTATTCTGTACACAAAGTACTCTCTACTGTTCTCCCTCATGTCAAACACACACATATGTGCACACAGAGGCTATATATTGATCTAAACAGGGCCATAGTCACCAGGGGGAGGGGCATGAAACTCAAGCTGGTATATTTAACCAACCCAGAGATGAGGTCCTATGGAAAACTAGGCCTAAGTAAACACCCTGGAGATGAACTAGACACATCGAGATGCAACTAAAACCGTCCCTAATTAGCAGGACCAATCAGACGCCACATCTGCGATGAAAAACTTTTTTTGAGAGACGAACTGGGTGTTTTCAAAAACATAAAAGTGGAAGTCTCAGGACACACTAGCAAAGCAGAAATGCACAAGCCACTGTGAAACTTTATTTTTTTTTTTCGGCCAGCTCAAATTCACCAGAGTCTGTGGAGTGCCAGGGCTGAATTGATTCTCCGAAAATCAATCCTACATCCCTCCCCTGGGCCTCGATGGCCCACTCTGACGCAAGAACAGGGGGGTTATATTAGGGCGTGATGACCGACATTAAAGTGTGAAGCGCGCCAAATCAGATCTCAGCCCACACTCAGCCTTGTTCAGACAGCACTGTGGTCTATGTGGTGAATAGGAAAACGATCAGGAGGTCAGACTGAGCTTTATGTAAACTGGACGACTGTTTGCATGCCTGGGAAGGTGAGGGATCCATCTTTGTCATGAGATGAATTCCAGGAGGGGATATTCACAACCCCTGACTAAAACTATATTTAATTGAAAATAGTGGTTCGCCTGATCTAATAAGGAAAGGTGTTCTTTACGATGCAGTATTCTGCCTTGAAAAAGTGTAACTAGTCTCTAGCTTAGTCTGCTGCAAAAGGTTACCGACTTCAATTAAGACACCAACCGAAATCATTTTTTTGTTTGGTTTATAGACCCATATGTGCATAAACAAAACGCGAAAGCACCGGAGAACGGCGCTGCCATGCTTCTTTGCTGAGTTCTTGTCTTAAACTCAACAGATGAACAGTGACTCACAGGAGCTGACCATCCACCAAGAATAAGAGTAATTTGATAGGAATTCTGACACTGCCATCTTTGACGTTGGAAAACAGGGGTCTCCGTTTAAAGAATTCACACGTTTTCTAAGCAATTCAACCCACAGCATTTACATAATTCATGGGATAATATGACAACTCCACGCCGCTGTCCTCAACCAAGTACAACCAGTACACACACTGTGCACTGATACGAAACGTCGCTTCATTTGACAAATACCTTCAGAATGGTTTTACCGTTTGTTTTTTGCCACTTTGTGCCGTTGCTTGGCATTATCTGTGGAGAGACACAAAGTAATAGGGTGAAAAAGAGGGGACGGCATGCAGCAAAGGGCACAGGCTGGAACTGAACCTGGGAGTAGTCTGATCAATCAGATGAGATAGAGGGGAGTACATAAATGGGTTTTATGTCCATGTGAATGCTCCACTGACATCACCACAAAAATATCCTCATATCTAAAATACAGAATATTCTAACTTTTATTATTATTCTATAGATTAGTCAGTAACAGACTTGGAATGAGAAATGATACCGATACATTTATACTGCTAATGATGGCCAGGTTGAGGGGAGGGGCCTCTGTGGATCATCCCACAGATACTTGGTCAGTTTGGGATCTAGTGAATTTGGAGGCCAGGTCAACACCTTGTTCTGTTCTTCATGTTTTTTTTTTAGTTGTTCCTAAAGCGTTTTTGTGTGTGTGTCTGTGTCAGGCTGCATCCTGCTGGGGATGGCTGCTGCCATCAAGGAGTGTCATTGCTATGGGGTGGGGGTGCCTGGTCTGGTCTAGGTGGGTGCTACATGTCTAAGTAACATCCACATGAATGCCAGGTCCAAAGGTTTCCCATTGCATCGTCACAAGATGGTCAATGTCATTTACTTCTCGAACTGTCAGTGGTTTTAATGTTGTGGCTCATCTTCGTATTTATGTGCACAACATGGAAGGCTTCGGTTATTTAAGCGGGACAACACCAAACCATTATGTTTTTACCATAACAGCAGTCCATCAGGAAGCATCTGACACATTATGAAACTAGAAATGTGACAGGTCCCCAACTGAACAACTGAACTCCTATATCAAGCAAGAATGGCAAAACATTTAGCTTTCTAAACTACAGCAGTCGACCTGCTCTGTTCCCTAATGCTTACAGTGTAGTTTTAATTCACATCTTACACTGTGTCCCAATTCATTTGGAAACTAGGTTGTAACAACATGTTACAAATGGAAAGTTGCTTTAGATTCTAGTTCTGAGTTGGCTAGTTGAATTACTGAGTACTCAGGAGTAGGCAGCCTGAAAGGACTGATTATCGTAAACTTTCATGTACTACTGGCTTTCACTCATGCATGTCGAGAACAGGTGAAACGCCTGCATCAGCAGATTTGTTGTGCAGTTGTTGAGTCCGCTATTCTTTGCACAGGAGTAGGTTTCAGACAGCGATCTCCGTCTTCAAACGTGTACACGTGCAGGGTCAAACTGCACTGTTACACTACAGCTGGATAATTAGTTCACATGATGTTGGGATCCAAAAGAAACTATTGTTCCTCGCCCCATTACCTAACTCCATCCTGAGTGTTGCTGTGCGTGCTGACGAATCTCAGATCATTCTCTGGCAGTGTGTCAGTTTTCCATGTTGCCAGTTCAGTGCTATAAGCTTGTCTGAGGCGGCTGATTGGCATTTCAACAGTAAGGTCCACTGTTAATCAGTGCGGGCTTATAACAAAGCCCCTTTAACTGGAAACAGGAAGTGATGTGCGATTCTCACACACACACACACGCACACGCGCACACACAAACCTGCCCCTGTTACACAAACCAGCTGTGTGCAGAGCAGGGGCAGGACATGAACCACACAGATATTTATAGACAGAAGGAGCTGCACTTGGACAGAGCGTCACCTCATTGTAAGGCTAAATTCGAAACACGCACCAATCAATACAACCATCCCTCGGCCTAATTGGTTGTGAGCACGCTCTTTCTTAGATGTTCAAGAAGTGTTATGACAGTGATGAATGTTTTAAGCTATCGAACACAACGAGACAAAACAATAGATAACAGAGCAGAGACGAACAAGTGGCTGCTCTGCTTGAGTGTATTTGTACACATGGACGTACACTTCATACGTCCTGGTTGCTTTTCTGAAATAATAAGCCAGTACAAGCAATGTACGTCACTATGAAGAGTCACAAGACACTCAACAGGTCATTAGATGAATTTAGTAACAAACATTATCAAGAAAACACAGCTTGGTTGTCAGTTTCAGCTCAGCCTGTGAATGGGTAAGCTAGTGCGACACAGCATCAGCTCCACCCCTAACCCATGCTCCTGTCCGGCTCCAGAATGAAAACTCACTCCAGCTGCAAGCCTCTAGCTCCTCCAGTGGTTGGTCATGTCTGCCTTCTCCACCGCCTATGTCCCCTAGACAGGGCCCGGCTCGATGAAACAGCCTTCCTGCCAGCTTGTGAATAACAGACATCATACAAGGCTGCAGGAAGCCAGCTGATAGCCTGCGTAGAGTTTCAACACTGCAGTACGTCCGAGTGTTTTACCAAACAAGAAATGTACAAAAGGTAATTCCAACCGTGTCTTAAAAGATAAAAACTTCAAGCGATCCTGTTTAGTTTGTAGAGCAGAAGAGGCGAAGACCAACAGTGCTGAGCCTGGGCTGGACCTTCCTTGCTCCTTCACTTCCTGCTACAGCTCACATTGTCTGTCCGCCCTGCTCCTTCCTGTGGGCAAGAAATTAGCTCCGTACACAAATGCAATAGCTCTCTGCTTGTCTTCCCCGGCCTGGAAAGTTCAGAGGTGGCACACTTGAACCAACTCTCAGGATACGGTCTTTCCACTTTCCGCTGAAACCAAAAAAAAGCTGCCATGTTGTCCTTAATCTCAAGCTGCTCTGTGGAAAATTACACTCCTGGGTGTGGGCTTTGGACCCCTGGTCTGCACCTGTCCCTGGGGATGAGGGTGGGCCTACAGTGATCAGGCTGATAAGGATGTGAAGCATGGCATGTGGGCAAACCTCCCAACCGTAAGCGCCTCCTTTCTCTGGTTTTAACCACCAAACCATCCACTGTCCTTTTCTTCTAAACCAGTTAGAGCTCTTGTGCCATGGCACAGAAAGTCATGGCCTGTCTACATGTTTAACCAGTGACGGGTTAACGTTGCAGAGAGGCTGGAAGCCATTCTTCACACTCACCCTCTACCAGCAACAAGGAGCTGACGCTCATTTCGCAGATACCTGTTCAGACTTTGCACACTTAAGCGTTATTTATGGTGTTATGGATAAAAAAAAATTAAACAGTGAGCTCCCAAGTCTTCTCTCGGACTCGTGGTCCTGACTGGAGGAAGGAAACCCATAAGTTTGGATTAAATCAACAACTATCATAAGAAATGGAAGTATCATTTCACCCAGTCGTCAAATACTGCAGGTCATGCTTGATTTTAAATAGTAATGAAATGTTATGTCTGGTTAATGTTCAATAAGTTTGTCCACAAAATAAAAGTTTTTGGGGCGAAACGATATACAAAATAAACAGATATCAGAGGATATCCTTCTCCACACAGCGCACACACACACACCCAGTGACACATACAACTGCCCTTGTTCTAAATGCTGCTCATCACATGTTATTCAAGAGACTCCTCAAGTCCTAAGTTTCTGCCTGGAGATGATCACTCTCATGCATCATATGACCCTGTCCCGGTGGCTTTTTCTTCCGCAGTTAACAACCAATTACCCTCTACACACTTACTGTCAAACACAGTCTGTGGGAGACAACGCTCCAGTCCACACTGCATTGGGACTAAACTCATCGCTCAATGTAAACATCGTGAACCAATATGTTCCCCGCCGCACACCTCTGCTTTGAAAGACACACACTTTTCCGAGCGCATATGAATGTTCTGAACTGCACTGGCAAGGTTATCAAAGTGAACAGCAGGAAACTGCACAAGGACTTAGGTTTGCAGAGTTAGTGCAGCTTGTCATGATCTTATGAGGGGGTGGGGGGGAGAAAAAAACATCCAAAACACATAAACCACAAGAAAACCTATGACTGTTGTATAATGCTAGTTGTTGTCATCCTCCATGGTACCTCAGAATATAACCTGGGGCTTGTAATCACGAGCTTTCCCACAGGAACACGGAATGAATAACACCCTATTGCTGTTGAGCCGAGACGCCCAGGGTCCCAGAGTAAAACTTCGATCAAGTTCTATCTTCCACGTTGTTTCACCTAAAGTTGACAACCCTTAGCAAAATTCGACATATCAAGTTGATTCACTGTCCCATAGCAGAAAGAAGTGCTTGGACGATGTGTCAGTACTGATGGTCTTTAAGCCTTGGTGCATGGTACAGGTGTGTTTCTGCGCCGCTGTCGTTATGGAAAACAGGAAACGACTCTAGCAAACCGATCTAACGGCACACGGCATGGTACGGTGAGCTAGTGCAACCATGGGGAAAGAGTACTCACCACTCTCCATCTCATTGCCCTTCTTCGCGGTGGGCGTGTTGCCCATGATGGCAGGCTGATGATGGAGTCCCTGGGCTCGGAATGAGTTCCCCTTTACAAGCCGCTGTGTGTTGCTCCACCGCTAACGCAGTCGCTGGACTCAATGAAGCTGGCAGCTACTAGCTAACAGCTATCATATTTGACTAATGAATGCGAATGTATCCCCGCGAATACCTTTCCTCTGCGAGTCCGGAAAACTCCAGCCAAGCAAGAGTGTCCAAGTCTGCACCCTAGCACCGACGCTTTAGGTTAGCTAGGCTAGTACGTTAGCTAACTCAAGCAGATAAAGCCAGCGGATGTCAGCTTAGTAGCGCGAGCTCGTCAATTTCCAAGCAAACGCGACCAAATCAGTGTGCCACTCGACCGTCCTCTACCGCAAGACACGGTTTGAGTTATACAAAAAGCCTGGACACAGGTCGTCGAAAGCTGTTTTCCGCCTGTCTGACGAGCAAGCTAGCGTTAGCTTCTTGCAGTCGTATCCTGGCCTGAACTAACCAGGTGCTATTTCCCAGTATGCAGGCCCTTTCGGCTGAGACCTGGATAACAAAACTGCCGTCCAGGTCACCGTTTTCTTCCGCCGTTGATTATTTAAATGGTTTTCTCTCCATTCGCTTCCAAACAAGCCGTCAAGTGCAATGGTTTCCTGCGGACGACCATCTGATAGTCGATTCCTCAGATCAACAGCCCACTTCCATTAATCTTCAGACCGCAAGGGAAACTCCAGTCATCCATCGACGGAGTCCCGCCTTCGTCCGTCTCTGATTGGCTCAAGGCACATATCGTTACGTGACATAACTCGTACGTCAAGTGGCGATAGGACGAGCCTCATCCATCTAGTCATTGCATTGATGCGATTCGCCTGTCAAATGGCTTCGTCCCGCCTCCGGGACTTGCTAGTAGCCAAAACGCCCAGAACTGTAACAGTGTTTTTCTTTTTGCTTTAAATTATCGCTATTAATATGATAAGACAGAATTTCGGGGGATGCATAAATCAAAGGCAGAAATGTTGCAATCATCCTCTCATTTGTAGTACACTACTGTGGAGGCCAGCCTTCCTCTTTACCTGACCAGTCTGTGATTGGATGTGACGTAAGCACAGGCTATTTTTAGTAAAATGTGAACATATGAGGGGAAACTGAGATATCTGTGTTACACTCAGTTCAGCTTAACTGTGTAGTGGAAAAAAATAAGTACATGCGTGGTGCTTATTTAAAAAGGGCAAGAGAAGAACCTTTGTTTCCATGGCAGATGCATTCTGTGGTAAACAAGTGAAACAAGCTAAACCAAATAATTCTGTGTAACATAGTCATAACAAATACAATGTTCTTTTATTTGCAACACAAAAATGCAGACACAAACAAAAAACAAAAACACATGATGGATGTACTATAGCCCATACCAAGACCAACAATCTAAATGGGAAAATGTTTAAGTGCAAATTGAACAGAAATATAATAGTAGATTATCAAATGTCTGTACAGTAACATAATGCAATTTATTCTGCTATTGCTTCAGTGCTGAAATCCTCTTACACTGGTACAAATCTGTCCTGCACCAATAAAAGGAAGGTGAATCACAGAACAGCTCTCAGTAACATTTCAGTTCAGGTGTATCATTTCAGAGTTGCCATTTCCATTCCATGAGTTAAACTACTTCAATATTGCTTTTAAACAGGCAAGGATCTTCCCATCTATAAATGATGATCATTGCAGAAAGATGTTTGTAATCTTCCTTTGAACAAATGCTCATTTGACGCCTAAGGTGAAGCTTCAGCGAAATAATGGCAGCTGTAAAGCTGGGATGTATGTAGATCCTTGCATCCACACTAGAATGTCCATAGGCATTGAAAGTAAGTTCTCGTGATGTGGGCAGCGGGCACCTCTATAAGCAGTCCATAGAATTATCTGGTAGTATCCCCATAGGTGGAGCCTTGCCTGGGAGACAGGATGGAGGGAGCATGGAGTTTGAAGTGGGATCCACATTTTCAGAGTCTTCCATACGTTCTGCGCAGCCTTCCCAGTTTATATGGAATCTGGTAACACGTGGGTTTGAAGCAAGAATATTTCTCTGGAGCTGAAAAGGGAACACATAAATAAAAAAATAAATACTTGGAAGAGGTAAATGTAGTCATTTAGGAACACCCCTCACAATATTCCCTTCTGGAATCATTCTGCACCAACATTTACCTTTTGAGGTCTTGTCTTTTGGACAAGAAAATTAATCTATAACTGTATGACAACTAATTATCATAGAAAATAACTGTGATCAGGAACCAAATATGCTTTGGCAAAGATCTGCCAGAAGAGTAACAGCAACATAGTCATACACATCATTTGAGTGCTGATGACAAACTGTCAAACAATGTGTCTCTGATTAGTTTTAGGACTTTTAGGACAAGGCTATATTTCTATATCTTCATTGCAATGTGTGTCTAATTATAACTGATTTTAGACCATTTAACTGCAAAACATTGGAAAATAAACAGCTTCAAAAAATAACTACTACAACAGCCTACATATAACTATGATTTTCACCAGTGCAATCCCTCATTCCAAATTCTTTTGCACCTGTGGGTGAAAGGTTTCATTCCAAATGTCAGTCAAGTTAAAAATGTGACACCTACAATCAAAATCCTTTGTCATTACACCAAAACTCAGAGTAGCCTGTTACTAAAGTCACAATTTGAATGAACCACTGCTTACAGAATAACATTTCTGCTTAACAAGTTACATAACCAAGGGAATGTGATAATCAGTCACAGCTTATTTTGTTCCAAAGTGCAGGCTCCTAGGAGCATACTGCTTGAGTTCATACAAAGCACTATGAATTTTACAAAAGTTGACTTTTTTTGAAATCAAAATAATTTTAACCTGTTTTTTCGTGAAACCTATATATTCAACTCATCATGCGGTTTGCAGATTTCTTAAATGAAAACTCACCCTACTCAAAGTAAACACACAATAAAATCCATTACATTACATGTTTCTAAGAAATGGTTAAGTGGAGCTGTGAATGTGTAGATCTCACATGTTTATGATTAAAATGGAAGAAAGGTTGCAAACCGTTTAATGCAACCAAGAATATGGCAACAGTGGTACACCGTTTCATTGAGAAACATTTGAGAAAATTGAATTAAAAAGAGGGTTTCTTCTGGAATAGGACAATGATTCAAAGAACACTTCATACTCCACCATGACCTGATTCAAGAAATACAAGCTGAAGCTACTGGAATGGTCCTCACACTCACCTGACTTGAACATTATCAGAAATCTATAGGTATATCTGCTGCATGTACAAGCCAGTCTAAAGATCATTTTTATTGGTGATTTATGGTGTTAATCAGTTTGTTATCTATTTATATGAACTTGAGTCAGAACATGATTTGAAACCATTCCATACAGTCCAGCCAGTAAAATGATCAGTCAGGCTCATGTTTGGATGCATGGTTCTGCTGCTTCACAGATCTGTTGTTGTTGAATAAAATGATACCTTCTGCAAAGCAGTGTTATGCTGTAAATCTTCTTCCCTACTATAGAAGCCAGCCCAAATTTCCCCCACCCACAAATCTTTTGTCAGGGAAAGTTCTGGAACTGCTCTGTGGGGAACTGATTATGCTCCAGCAAAGATCTATCGGGCCAATCAGATTCTTGGTTGGTGATGACAGAAGAGTTTCAATGACGTAGTGATACATGTCAACTGAGCACCGTTGAACTGAATTTGTTCACAACTGACATCATCAAAATTGCTCTGAATGGTTGTACAACTAGTCAGTTGCATGCAGAGGTATTTTTTCTCTGTATCTGTTGAAACATACTCCACAGCTCCAAATGTCATGGTACCAGACTGATACTCTGATAAGAATTGAGTCTTGATACAGCAGGCTAGGGTAATACACCCTCAGCCAAATATTCACCATTTGCAGATTTGATGGTCCATACATTTTCACAAATCCAGGCCTTTCATTTGCCGTCTAAATAAGTACCATGTCTTTCCCAATATGAAATGCTTATATTGCTGCAATTTCCTTTCATCAGTACCCGTCTTGTCAAACAGGGTGAGACTGAAAAAGTTCAAAGCTTTTTAGTAATGGTGTTGGAGCTGGGTAAGGAACTAGAATAAGAATATTGTACAGACCCACACTGCTTCCTTTGCTCTAAATGGTTTGTTTCAAGTGCTGTCACAGGTATGTCCAAACCAACTTAGCAGAGCTGTCTGTTTCATGTTGGTTGCCAACCCGAAACCAATTCCATAACACTGAAGTAACATGACAACCTTTATTTGGTGATAACAGGGTGAGCTATAATATCAATTTAGTAATTTTTCATATTGTTCAAAAGCAAAAGCGAAACATGACTCAGTCCTAAGTTAAATTGATTTTTAGTTTATTTATGTCCAAAGATGCTGAGTGACTCCAATACTGACGAGAGATAAGTGTAAGTGAATTCTCTTCAACTTTTCAAGCTGTATAGTCAGCCTCGTGAATGAGACCCACTGAATTTATTTTGGAAATGTATTATGTGGAGTATATAACATTGGCTTGAAAGACTTACTGTTATTTAGCTTAAAATAGTATAACAACATTTTTATATCAATAATACAATTTTTAAAATAGTTCACTCATATGAGTGACAAAAAGTCACAATATTTTCTGAAAAATTAGTTGTTTGCATCCCTGATAGAAAGACTTACTATTAATAAGTTAAGAAAATAAAGAGTGACTGTTACATTTTCCCAGTGGTGCCCAAAGTCTTGCATAGCATTCACTGCCTTATTTCAAACCGGTAATTTAAAGATTCAACAGTCATGTTAGCATCAGAACTCACAATTGTTCAGAAATCTGAACTCTCTCTACCTGTGTGTAGTCTGGCTTGATCGGAGGATTTTCGCGAAGTTCTGGGTCTGTGTATTCATTGTTCACATAGTAACCGATGCGAATGAACTCCTGGCCACGATATGTGCAAGTAATCAGCACTACAGTAACACCAACAGCATCACTTTCAGGAATCAGTCCGGTGTTTGGGGCATCGGCCTGTTAAAAGAAACACAACACAGACATGTGCAAAAACATTAAACGTACTACTCCCACTGACATTATGCAAAACAACTGTGGAGCTGCATTGGTGTCACAAAACCTCAAGGATGGTTTTCTGGTTCTTTGAAAGATGTAAAGGCGACTGTTTACAATATCAGAGTCAGTAAAATGATCAGTCAGGCTTATGTTTGGATTTGGATCAGTTAAAAAGCATCCTTTCAAGTTACAAACATTAGGTCAAGCACGGCTCTGTCATGAGTACTGTGTGTCTACCCTTCTTCTCAAACATACTACATGGCTAAAGCAGTGGTTCTCAAACTGGGGGTGAGAACACTGAAGAGGTAAAAAGCTACTGGGGTTGTGTGAATAACCAGAAGAAAAATATGGAGTAAAACTAAGCTGAATATGATTTGCATAGAAATTGTTTATGCTATTGCGGTGACCTTTATTTCACTGCAATTCAACTTGGAACCTTTTTCATTAGTTGCTTCCCCTCTTGATGAAAACTGGTGCAACTACTTTTGGCTTCTGAACACAAAAGAAAAAGTTTGAGAACACTTTTGTTTATTTGAGTTTTCCACAACTAAACACACCTGGAACACGAACATATGTCTCCCAGCAGGTACCGGGCCGACCAAGACCGAGTCGAGGACTTGGTCATACTCTTCACTCTCTGCTGAGCCAACATATATGATCTTCCACTCCAGATCTGAAGGACAAAGAGGAGTAAACTTAATTTGTTCCACTAAAAAGATCAACTGTAACAAGTGTAGCACTGAAAAAAAAATCACCTCAACAGTTAGAAGACCAACTGAAAGTTATTAATCATAATGAAACATAAGTAATGGAGTAGAACAAGAGGAAAAAGAAGGGCGAAAAGGAGGAAAAGAACAAGAAGAATAAAGAGGAGTGGCGGGATGGGAAGAAGTGCCTAAAATAGTAAGACTCATAGAGCACAATAACTTGATTCTTTTAGTTTCAAATTTAATAATCCAGCAGATACATGCTGGGACAGAAAGAAATGTGTGCAGATTAGACACTAGGTTAGTCATGTACACAGACTGGGGACACAAAAATAAATGTCCAGATCAGTGCAAAAAGCAAAACAATCCACTAACAATGTACATAATTACCATAATAACAATATGCATAGATACCTATTCACACTCTATAACGCCACAGTTATTTAAAAGTAATACATTTTCATAATATACCCATTAGCATAGTGGCCTTGTCATGTGGAAGGTATGGGTTGGGGGCACTTTACTGTGCATTATCAATATAATGGAATGGATAACAGTGGATATTAGCATATTTATAAGTTTCTGTTTTAAGTTAACATGGGTGACTTGTATCTAACATTTGAAACACATTAAGTGAAGCTGGGAAATGTTACTTTGCTATCGCCTTTTGAGACAAGCTACCTCTCACAATTCATCAAAAAAAAAAAAAAAAGATGTTCTGACTGAAGTTAGCTATCTGAGCTAATACAGTGTTAGCTGTTAGCCATTTTCCAGACTGAACTGTAGACGAGCAATAATGACAGCTATTCAGCGACAGTACCCACCTTCAGGGAGGTCCTCCATACACTCAAACGTTATTTCAAACTGAAAGGGGTTTCCAAAAGGACTCGGGTTATCTAGAACAGCTACATTCAACACCTGCACCTTCGCCATTGTTGCTGGAGCGCTAAAAAAAAAACGGACAAATCAAAAACAAACGTTCAAACCGGTTTCCCGGGGAATACCTCACAAGCAACACTACTACAACACGAGCGGTTTACTTTACGGCAACAGTATTATAAAGTGCATATATTCTATTTTAGCCAACTGTTGCTTTGTGTGTACAGCTACAAGCGGAATACTCACTTTGTCTGTGTTCAATATAACTGGGATTCCTTAAATTTGAGGACAGTTTGCCGCCCTGCCACTGCTATGACTCTCCTACCCAGGTTTCACTGCGGCTACGGCAAGCCGACGGTTCCCCACCATCAGAAGGAAGGCGAAGTGCCTCTACTGCCCCCTAGTAGATAGATAGATAGATAGATAGACAACTTTATTGATCCCTTTGGGAGGTTCCCGCAGGGAAATTGACATCTCCATCGCATACAGCACTGTCAGACATACATGTAGGAAACAGTGCAATAAGCCCAAATACCAAAACACCCAGTAAAGAATAATAATAATAGTAATAAAAATAAAAATAAATATTGTGACGACTGTACATAAATGGTTGTTGCATAAATATAGAAGTACCAGGTACATCGTTATTGCACATGTTGTAGGTTAATTAAAAAAGTCATTCAGCCCCTTTCCTTTTTGTCCTCCTCCCCCCAAATGAGTGGTGGTTGTACAGCTTGATGGCACGGGGGACAAAGGAGTACGATATCATAGAACGAGTGCCTACAAAAAAACAGTTGCTCATTGACTGTGTGAATTACTAACCCTCTGCAGAACATAAATGGACATTACATGTTCATATTTACAATTTTCAGTAGTTATTACGGTACTATTAGGGGCTGTCACTATACATTTGACACCATGTGCTGTAGTCAAGGTCTAGGGGACAACAACATTGTCTTCCAGTCTACAAAAATATACTGTAAGTCCACTGAATTCATTAAATTAATTAAAACAGAGGTCTGGCACTTGTTATGGGTAGTGTTTTTTTTTTTTAGTTAACAGAGAAGTAGCTCAAATTCTGCAGTAACATTGTTGTTTTTATTATAATGTTCATTATTAACGGCCACAGTAACTCTGACCACATTAATGGCCGTAAACATCGTGTGATTTGATCAGTTACTGTTCTATCAAATTTGGAACCCGTAATCTGTCTGCTGTGAATCACATATCAAATTACAAATCCCAGTCATTTCATTTATTGATTTTAGTGCCTGGTAGGCTGAACACAAACGCGCGTGGGGCACCTCCTTCTGTGTCATTCACAGATGCACTATTATAGGTGATTTCCACCGCAGGTGTCTACACTGCTTTTCAAAAACGGCTCAGTGCTCCCACACCGTGTCCACATGGACACATTTGACCAGCACACATTAGGCCTGGAGTAGCCTGCATTTCCTTTGCCCCTCTGAGCCTGAGAAGGGGAGATTAGGTGAGGATTATTGCCCAATGGACCAGCTTGCCTTCGAATTCATCCTTAAAATATCCCAGGAATGTTGATAACCTTTCTCATGATGGGGGGAACATGAAACCTGATGGAGGCGCTATTTCATGCCGCCATCCCCGGGCAGGTTGCTAGGTAAGAGCCGGGCAGGGGCTGATTATACACTGTAGGCTACTTGTACAGGTTGGAGCAAGTGAGAGAAGCCTGCTGTCATAGACTAGAGCAAAACGATTTCACTATATATCAAACATCAGAAACTATGACACACATGTGACGACATACATGTGGTTTCGGGGAGTTTTTTTTTAGATTCTAGACTGTTTTTAAAGGCAGCAGGAGTACCCGGGTCTGCTCCGCTCCGCTAAACTGCGCTTTTCTTCGACTTTGTACAAAGGAGGATCTATCCGCCCTGCTGCAGGTAGATAACTGTGCTCAGGTATTGTAACTCGAAACTGAGCCATGTGACCAATGGCGATCCGAAGAGCAGACGAAAAAAAAAAAAAAAAAAAAAAAGAAAAGAAAGAAACCTGCTTTACATAAAACACCGAGTGGCAGTGCAGCCGTGGATGTAGCAGCTTGTCTATTCAAGTACTGAATCTACGATGTTACCTGTCGTTTCCACAGGAACATTTGGTGCGGTTTCATTTTTGACAAGGTGAGGCGGAAGCTGTTCATTCGAGGGGAATCAACCTGTTCCATGTTTCCCGTTTGGCTTCGACCATCTAAAAACAGCCGGATCAAGGGTATGTAGCCTCATGAATATCATTACTATACTTCTGCTTCTAATAATAGGCTAATGAGATGTGATTTAACTTTACAGTTAATTCTGTTGACAATGCGCTCATGTGTTTCTATTAATGAGTTATTTCCCTGCCCTCTGAGCAGGTTCAAAAGTGATTCAACATCAGGCTCAGTGTGACTCAGTGTTGGTGGTGTTATAGCTGCCTGACTCAGCCTCAGATTAGAGCGTCAAAGGGAGCTGAAAAGGAGGTTCTCTTCTACATTACTGATAATAATGTGTCTTGTTGTTGTTCAAGGGAGGCAGTGGCTCCTCGCAGTGAATGTTTGACCCGATGACATGGACCCAAGCTGAGGCCCCGAGGTCCCGGTCGCCCTCACTTTGGCCTGCTGGTCACGGGTAGAGATGGCAGCTTGTCCGGATGTGCTGGCCACACCTGGGGTTGTGGTTGGGAGTGTTTTACTGCTGGTGCTGAGCAGTAATCCTGTGTGGGGTGAGTTGGTATATCCATCCTCAGCACTCCTCTTGTGCTAATAAGTCATCCCCCTCACCACATCTGCACACGCAGACAGACAAAGCACCATTAAATCCCACAATGAGAAATAAAGAAACAACGGAAACATTCCGAAGAAAATCTGAAACGTGCACAGGCATGTCAGCATTTTGTAAGACCAAGAAAAGTATTAAGAAACACACTGGTGCCTGGTGAGCGAGAGGTAGAATATATACAGCATTAACTTATTATTAGGAATTTTTGCATACTGTGCAAAATAATTCAGTTTCACAATGTAGTTTGCGTTTTTGTGATCATGGCTGCCCCCTTCTCCTGTTATCAAGTTGTACCTTTGTCCTTGGAAAGTTTACTGTTTGCCCAAGTGAATAATTGACTCAGAAAACGATAGGGCTGTGTTTAGGTTTTCAAAATAAAACTTCATCTTATAAGGGTGATTTGTGTTAATGCAGATCACACACACACACAAAAAATACAACTTGAGTTTTTATTTTTTTCATATTTCAAAACGGTGTGTCGTCCTGTCGTTTGACTCAGTTGATCGTATAGCTGCAGTACACTCTGCATTCCTGAGCCTCCTCATGTGCGGCTCTCCTGGTAAAGTGGTCACAATGTAGCTTCTTGACGTAACTGAGTAATCTCATGACCGACCATGGATGAAATGGGCGGTAGTAACACTGAACTGGTAGGATATCTGGAATGCTTACAAGTATCTGTTGCCTAAAAAAATGCCCATGAAAGTAACTAATCTTTCTTTTTCTTTTCATTTTTCTTGCCTAAGCCCAAACCCATGCAGTTTGACATTTTGATAATTAATTGTATCCGTGTTTATACTGAGAGACAGATGACAAGCGTTTAGCTCAGCAATAAAACAGGAAACAATGTTTGTCAAGCAGTACTAAAACAAAATGTAGAGGACACAATTCATTGTGTTGCAATTGGCAGGACCAGTCACTTATGAAATCTCCATTAGTTATGTGGAAACATGTAACCTCACTAGTTTCAAATGTTTTTATATCAATCGACCAGAATAGGACGTGAGGGAAATGGATGGAAGCATAAGAAGGGTCAAGGGATGGAATGAGATAGGTTGAAGTGGATGATTGAGTGGATGAGATAGATCAAAGGTTCCTGTAATAACACATGGAAGAGAAAGAAAAGAGAAGAGGGATGGGAAGGGTGTGGGTTGAGAACTCAGATGAACAGAGAGCGAGAGATAGGGGGTTAGGACACACCTTTATAGCTAGGTAAGCGTGGTAAATAGAATGATATGGGGTGTGGTCTTGTTCCTGAACCCAAGTTTAATAGCTTAAATATAATACACAGCAGAAAACCTGAAAAGAGATCTTTCACTGATATTACAGTGTTCCTCATGTTTTTTTTAATCTTTTTACAGGGAATTTTACCACTCCTGCAAATAACGTCACTACCACCTTACCAACTACCAATACCACTCCGGTTAGTGAAAATCCTTTGTCACAACCAATAAATAACATTAGAAAGCATCCATTGTCATCAGTGCTGTTAACAGTCCTGTATTTTTTCATTTGCAGTCGGACGTCAACATTGCAGCTATCGTGGCCCCAGTCGTCACTGTGGTTGTTGTGGCGATTGCTGTAGGTGTTTTCCTCTGGCTCTTCTGTGTGGTGAAGAAGAAGAGGCAGACCGAAGGGACATACAGGCCCAGTGCTGAGGAACAGTCTGGGGCACCGAGCGTGACCACACCAGATGCACTAAAGCTACCAAAGGAGGAAAGACTCATTTGAGATGTCGTGCTCGCAATCAGGCTGCAATCTCTTGCATGGAAGCGTTCCTGTTTGGTTTCTCCTTTAAGGTGATCGTGGAAAGACAGATTTTTCTAAGTTTAACAGACAGAGAGCAAACTTTTTTCAAACTCCTCTAAACAATGCGTTTGCTTACTACTCCATTTCAATTTCAAGGACTGAACTGTTCCGACATGCTCTCTGGATGGATCTTCGAGTGGACTTTAAGAAGAAGAGCTCTGAATATTAATTCTGCACAAGCAAAAGAAGAGCCTCAGTATTTTACAACCACTAATGATTTTAGTTTAGAGACATTTTTCTTTGTCAGCTGCCTTAATACACAATTATCAGTCTATTTGATTTCATTCAATTATAAATTCACAATTCCACTGTCTTTTACCTCACACTCAGTTTCCTTTTTCTGTCCATTCCATTTGAAAAAGAAACAGATGTACATAGTTTTTTTTGTTTTTTTCTTAATTCACTTTATGAGATGTAATCAAATATTTTAACACAGTGCACATCGTGATTGTAAAGAACTAGCTGTTTGGTAAAGATGAGGTTATACCAGAAAATCATACCAAGCTACTGTTTACACGTTAAGTATTATTTGAGTGATCACACACTAATTTAAAGTCACATTATTTAAACATTTCATCAGATCAACCATGGAGCACATTGTAATCCACTGTAATCAAGCACAGACCTGTCTATTTATGCTTTTGTCAAATAAATAAGTAAATATTTGTAAAATATTTGGGTATGCATTTTGAGGTGTCAAGAGGGACCATCATCCTGTTTGAATTGTGAAATTCCATGTGAATATATCATTTACTGACTATTTACTGTATGCAGCTCCAGTCAAAGTAATAACTTGAAAATCGAAATGATATGAACCATATCTAAAATGTCATCATGGGCAAGGAGATAAGATTTTAGGTATAAAAGGTCTAGACCCAGCATTACCCAGAAAATGTACACAAGTCTGTAAAGATGCATTTGTACACTAAGAGTCACTCCTGGTAGTCACAGATTGAAAGGTTCATCCACTGGACGCAGGTTATCTAGTACAATGAAAACCTATTTAAATTGTATTATATTATTTCCTTTATGTCTTTTATACACATATAGTCACCGATCAGGCATAACATTATGACCACTGACAGGAGAAGTAAATAGCATTGACCATCTTGTGTCAATTCAATGTTCTGCTGGGAGACTTTTGGACCTGGCATTCATGTGGATGTTACTTAGACATGTAGCACCCACCTAGACCAGACCAGACACCCCCACCCCATAGCAATGACACTCCTTGATGGCAGCAGCCATCCCCAGCAGGATGCAGCCTGACAGAGATGTATACACAAAATCGGTTTAGGAACAACTCAAAAAACATGAAGAACAGCACAAGGTGTTGACCAGGCCTCCAAATTCACTAGATCCCAAAGTGATCAAGTATCTGTGGGATGATCCACAGAGGCCCCTCCCCTCAACCCATAGGACCCAACATTCTGTTGCCAGACACCGCAGGACACCCTCAGAAGGCCCATGTCCTTTCTCTGATGAGTCAGAACAAGGGAGGCCTTCACAATATTAGGAAGGTGCTCATAATGTTGTGCCTGATATTGTGTATATTGTCATTGTCAATGAATTCAAAATGGATATGAAAATGTACAGTCATTAGCATTAGCATGATTGTGTGAATTGTTCATTTGAGGTTCACCTTGAGGTTCGCTCTGACCAAAGAAGCCTCCTATAATTTGGCTTATTACAAGTGCCAAATATGTAGAGCTTTCATGGACTTTGGGAGTAAAAATGGCAAGCCTTACCTTGGATGATGTAGCAAAACTGCTAAAATAACTTGATCCTTTTTATGGGGAGCTGGGTTAGTTTCACCTGATAAAATATTCCTGGTGAACTGGCCTTGACTCATGTGTATTACTCATATATTAACTCCTTTATATTACAGTCTGTCTGATTCCTGACTGTGTTACAACTGGTAAATTACCAAACCAAATCAAATGTGTGTAACATTACTAGTTCCTAATGTATAGATATTTAAATGAAAGAGTAATTTGTAGAGAAGAGACATGTTTCATGAATCAAAACTATCATGTTTTATTGGCATGTTGCACTTGCTATGACTTAGCTGTAAGGTCTGTAAGAATATCACAAATAGAACGAAACAGTAAAAACTCAGAGACATAAAAGTGGCCTTTAAATTAGACTTTAATCGTTGTCTAGTTTCAAGGCTTCACAGTTAAAATCACTTGCTTTTGAGCTGAGCAAGGCGATGGCGAGACTGATGAAAAGATGGCAATATTTGAGCGCATTCACAACATACAAAACACATTTCAACCAAAAACTTCACTAGTACCAGTTAACATCGATGTCTAACACCAGAGCAGCAATGATCTAGATGGTGACAGTAGTTCTGAGTGTAGCACACCATTCAATTCATGATGGAGACAAATGAAAGGGGTGGAGCTGAGGATGTGTGGGGGAGAAATGATGTTTTGGCAGCTAGGGGTGCTTGAAGTTTTATGCAACTTCCTCCTCTCCCTCTTCCTCAAACTCGCCCTCTTCAGCGGTGGCGTCCTGGTACTGCTGATACTCAGACACCAGGTCGTTCATGTTGCTTTCTGCCTCGGTGAACTCCATTTCATCCATACCCTCACCTGTGTACCAGTGGAGGAAGGCCTTACGGCGGAACATGGCAGTGAACTGCTCGGAGATGCGCTTGAACAGCTCCTGGATGGCTGTGCTGTTGCCAATGAAAGTGGCAGCCATTTTGAGGCCACGTGGTGGGATGTCACAGACGGCGGTCTTCACATTGTTGGGGATCCACTCAACGAAGTAGCTGCTATTCTTGTTCTGCACATTCAACATCTGCTCATCCACCTCTTTCATGGACATGCGTCCCCTGAAGACGGCAGCCACGGTGAGGTAGCGGCCGTGACGTGGGTCGCAGGCAGCCATCATGTTCTTGGCATCAAACATCTGCTGGGTGAGCTCGGGCACAGACAGTGAACGATACTGCTGGCTGCCCCTGCTGGTGAGGGGGGCGAACCCTGGCATGAAGAAGTGCAGACGAGGGAAGGGCACCATGTTTACCGCTAATTTACGGAGGTCGGCGTTGAGCTGGCCGGGGAAACGCAGACATGTGGTCACCCCGCTCATGGTGGCGGACACCAAATGGTTGAGATCTCCATATGTGGGGGTGGTGAGTTTAAGTGTGCGGAAGCAGATATCATAGAGAGCTTCATTGTCAATGCAGTAGGTTTCGTCAGTGTTCTCCACTAGCTGATGGACAGAGAGGGTGGCATTGTACGGCTCCACCACAGTGTCGGACACTTTGGGGGAAGGCACCACGCTGAAGGTGTTCATGATGCGATCTGGGTACTCCTCACGAATCTTGCTGATGAGCAGGGTGCCCATGCCAGAGCCAGTACCACCACCCAGGGAGTGAGTGAGCTGGAAGCCCTGGAGACAATCGCAGCTCTCAGCCTCTTTCCTCACTACATCCAGGACGGAGTCCACCAGCTCAGCTCCTTCAGTGTAGTGACCCTTGGCCCAGTTGTTTCCGGCTCCACTCTGGCCTGTAGTCAAGAATATCACACTTTATAGGATGCACAGCAAAGACAAACATCACTGCACTTATCTCTGACTAATACAAGCTGCACACAATTCACATAGCTTACCAAAGACAAAGTTGTCTGGTCTGAAGATCTGCCCGAAAGGACCAGACCTGACAGAATCCATTGTACCAGGCTCCAGGTCCACCAGGATGGCTCTTGGCACGTACTTTCCACCTAAAACCATGCAAAGAGGTTGAACAATGTCATCCCTTTTGAATCTCGTCAGCGTGATGCTTTTAATGTAAAACAGAGGCGTGTAAGCAAATCATTATGTACAGCAGCTGGGTTGGCAAAGGGAGGAGAACAGAATCAGCTTTCATGACGGTGACTCGCAGCAACCTACCTGAGGCCTCATTGTAGTAGACGCTGATTCTGTCTAGCTGCAGATCGCTGTCTCCGTGATAGGTACCAGTGGGATCGATGCCATGCTCGTCGCTGATCACCTCCCAGAACTAAGAAAAAAAATTGATGTAAATAAAATGGCAGGAGAGGAGGGGAAAAACAAGGTTAAAAACACACAAAATACAGAGATAGATACACAGATAGATAGATAGATAGATAGATAGATAGATAATGTTGTAGGGGCTATCTTTAAACATTTCTGGTCAAGGCATGGTCATAAAAGGTCTGTCAGTCTGATATGTTATCAAAGGGTTAATTTAACGGATGGCAATAATCTGGCCTGTGTTAAATATCGACAATACTGTTGGATGAATGCAGCATGAAATATTTTTTTCAACAAATATTATCTTGAAAATATCCAAGGTAAAATAGGTCACAGATGTGGAGGGGGAGGGGATCTGCTCCTCCACTGACAACAAGGTTCCGTTACTACTACAGTCAGTCGATTATGTAATAACCTACAACTTTCGACGAAAAGCCTGAAACGTCTCATACTGCTTCTAATTACACACGCGAAATTCACATGCATGTTTTGCATTTTAAAAGATCATTTTTGCCCACTGCATCAATTAAATTAGTACTGTATTTGGAGCACACTGCAAGTCCTGCAGAGAGACATTTCACCGAGCATATCAAGCCGTCTATAAATTAAAATGTAATTGGGCTGTACCGAGCTTTATTAATACGACGCCCCATTGAGTTTCTTCTAGAGAATTCCTGGAGGATGGATTAGAAGCTGCTTTCAGCGCAACCGCGCCAGCCTGCCTGCACGCGTCTTAACAGAAGGCAAAGCTGAATAGAACCATACCTTGGCTCCGATCTGGTTTCCGCACTGGCCGGCCTGCAAATGCACAATTTCGCGCATTTTGGACGGATGGATAAGAGGATGACAGAGAAGGAGAATCGGAGCAGCCGAGATTCACGGGAAGATGGCTCCTGCTGGTCGTCCGGGACTGGTATTAATTGCACCTCCTCTCAAACCGTCTACTGGACTGAAACGGTGGTGCAACTTGACGTCATCGCCATGGCAACCAAAGACAGGAGGAGAGTGGGAGGAACCAAAACGCGTGGAAATGGCGGATAGGATGCGAGGGACCGCATCAATCAAGATTCACATTTTTAACACGGACGACACACACACGCGCGCTTTTCTGTAGCTGTCTTTGTGAGGACATTCATTGACACTATGCATTCCTCGGCCCCTTACCCTAACCCTAACCATCTCAACTAAGGGCCTAACTCTAACCCTAACCCTAACCAAACTCTAACATTTACCCTAAAATCGAGCCTTAACCCTCAACCCCCCCCCCCCCCCCCTTTTTTTTAAAGAATATTCACATCACGTCAGCAAAACAAAGGAACTGATAGTGGACTTCAGCAGGAAACAGCAGAGGGACTTCCATCCACTCACTATCTGTGGCTCTGAGGTGGAAAGAGTGGACACTTTCAGATACCTGGGAGTGACCATCTCACAGGACCTGTCATGGACCCACCATCTGAACACCATCGTGAGGAAGGCCAGACAGCGTCTCTACCTCCTCAGACGCCTCAGAGACTTCAAGCTCCCTCTCAAGGTGCTCAGAAACTTTTACACCTGCACCATCGAGAGCATCTTGTGTGGGAGCATCACCACCTGGATGGGAAACTGTACCAGGCAGGACTTCCTGGCCCTCAAGAGGGTGGTCCGTTCAGCGGAGCGGACCATCAGAACTCCCCTCCCCAACCTGCAGGACATTTACACCAAGCGTTGCAGGTTAAGGGCCACAAAGATCCTGAAACAGCCCAGTCACCCCGGACACTCTCTCTTCTCTCTACTGCCATCAGGCCGGCGTTTCCGATGCCTGAGGACAAAGACTGAGAGGCTGAAGAAGAGTTTCTATCCCCATGCCATCCGCCTGCTCAACTCTGAGCCTTAACTGGACTTAAATATCACTGCACTTTATTCATGAAGCTGCTAACACTGTAAATTGATGTACATATACAACCCCCCCCCCCAAGTTTACCAGTCTATATTTTATTTTTATTCAGTCTATATTATTATTTTATTTTTATTTTTATTTTTTATTCTTATATTTAATTCTCTATTGGTGTACATTACACTTATATTGCTTACCTTGTGTGCATACTACTGTTTACTGTAGTACTATATTTCTTTCTTTTTATTTCTTTTTACTACAGGCTGCAGGTACAACAACACATTTCACTGTACATTGTACTATGTATAACTGTGCATGTGACAAATAAAAATCTATCTATCTATCTATCTATCATTATATGATAAAAATTGTCCAATAAAACGTTACTACAGAAAACAAAAATACAATGATCAACCATGGTTCACGAAGGGATTACAAAATGCCTGTAAAAAGAAAAATACACTATATAGAGAATTCATAAAACAAAGGACTAAAGAGGCAGAAGAGAAATATAAAAAATATAAAAACAAGTTAACCAATATTATAAGGGTATGTAGGAAAGAATGCTATAGTAAAATATTATAACAAAAGCAATATTAAAGGAATATGGGACATATTAAATAGTATTATTAAAAATAGTGCTAAACAACAGAGCTACCCTCAATATTTTATTGATAATAATATTAAAAAGGACAATATGGATGATGTGGTCAACAGCTTTAATAATTTTTTTGTAAATGTTGGACCAAACTTGGCAAGAAAAATTCCAGGTTCATTGTTATCTGAGGATTGGAATGATAACCTTATAGTGAGAAATCCCAGTTCAATGTTCCTTACAGCAGTGGAAGAAAAAGAAATAATAGATACGGTAAATAAATGTAAATACAAAACGTCTACTGATTCAAATGAAATTGATATGAAAGTTGTAAAAAAGGTCATTGAGGGGATTTCTGAACCACTTACATACATCTGTAACTTATCATTCCCAACCGGAAAATTTCCTAACAACATGAAAATAGCTAAAGTTCTGCCACTGTATAAAAATGGGGATAGACACCACTTCACAAATTACAGGCCAGTTTCTTTACTTCCACAATTCTCCAAAATTCTAGAAAAACTATTCAATAACAGATTAGACAAATTCATAAACAAACATAAATTACTTTCTGACAGTCAATACGGATTTAGAGCAAACAGCTCAACATCACTGGCATTAACAGAATCAATTGAGGAGATCAGAAACGCTATTGATCAAAAACTGCATTCAGTTGGAGTATTCATAGATCTCAAAAAATCTTTTTGATACAATTAATCACAATATATTAATAAACTTGAACGGTACGGGATCAGGGGGTTAGTATTGCACTGGGTGAGAAGTTATTTAAGTAACAGAAAACAATTTGTGAAGTTGGGGGAACATTCATCATCATGCTTGGACATTGCTTGTGGCGTCCCACAGGGGTCAGTATTAGGTCCAAAACTATTTATACTTTACATAAATGACTATGCAAAGTTTCAAGTATATTAAAATTAGTATTTTTTGCAGACGACACTAGTATTTTTTTGTTCTGGGGGGATTTACATGAACTACTGGGGAGGATCACCACTGAAATGTGCAAACTGAAAATGTGGTTTGACAGAAACAAATTATCGTCAAACTTAAGTAAAACAAAATTCATGTTATTTGGCAATTGCAATAAGAATACACAAGTACAGTTACAAGTGGATGGGGTGGACGTTGAAAGGGTACATGAAAACAAGTTTCTTGGGGTAACAATTGATGATAAAATAAACTGGAAGTCTCATATAAAACATGTACAAAGCAAACTGTCAAGAAGCATTTCAGTTCTGAGCAAAGCAAAACACATTCTGGACCACAAATCACTCCACATTCTCTACTGTTCACTGATTTTACCATATTTACAATACTGTGCAGAGGTTTGGGGCAATACTTATAAATGTACAATACAATCTCTATCCATACTGCAGAAATGAGCCATAAGAATAGTTCATAACGCCGGTTTTAGAGACCACACAAATTCACTATTCTTAAAATCAAAAACATTAAAATTCACTGACCTGGTTCATTTCCAAACATCACAAATCATGTACAAAGCAATAAACAATCTACTTCCTGGAAATATTCAAAAATAGTTTTTTCACAGAATTGGGGGTTATAATCTGAAGGGTGAGTTCAATTTAAAACATCAGCAGGCACGCACAACATTAAAAAGTTTTTGTCCTTCAGTTTGTGGAGTGAGGCTGTGGAACGGACTGGGTGTGGAGCTCAAGCAATGTCCAAGCATGATCCAGTTTAAAAAGCAGTAAAATACATGGCTTTCACGAGGTACAGGGAGGAAGAAGGTAGGGCTTTAGCAATCGGGTGTTTTCATAAATGATTTATGTATTTGTTTATTTAATCAAATTTTTTTCTAATTATTTTCTTTTTTATGTAAATTTATATATATCTGGAGAGAAAAGATCATTAATTGAGTAGTGGAGAAGGGGTAGGTTTAATAAGCATATGCTTCATCCTACTCCTTTTCGGACATGTTGGGTTCACATTATTATTTTTGTTTTGACTATTATTATTGTTGTTTTGACTATTCTTATTGGATTTGTTTGTTTTCAGTTTACCTTGTTATGTTACCCACACATGTTCGAAATAAACTAAACTAAACTAAAAACAACCCTTTAAACAAGTGAGGTCTGGCCAAGCTGTCCTCACTTTGCACTAATGTCCTCACTCCTATGGTATAAAAATAAACACTGGTACTCAGAAAGCTAGCTGCACAAGACCACACACACACTTTTAGGATTTATTCTAGCTCAATACTGACTCAAGGATTTAAGGTCAACCGTTTTAACAATGTAGCCACTGATTCATCACAAGTTGAATATTCTCACATTCAACTCAAAACATCAATCAACTCGTCGCTTGAAAGGACAAGAACAATAATATGTATCAATTCTGAGGACCATTTTGAACTTTAAACAGTATTAGCTTGATATTCCAAAGTATCAAGGATTCTTGGTGCCACTGAGTCTGCGCTCGTATCAGGACAAAAAGACAGAAAACAAGAGCCCTTCTGTGGAGAGCCAAGAGCCAACAGGTTTTGATTGTCTGCATCACTTCACTAGTTAGCTTTCTTTCTTCAACAACGCTTACCATAAGCTTTAATGAATGTAATGGACTAATTGCTTTTACTTTACAATGCTACGTTACACCAATCAGCCAAAACATAATGAACATTATGAATATTGTGTAGGTCTCCCTTGTGCCTCCAAAACAATTATGACTCATCAGAGAATGGACATGGGTCTTCTGAGGGTGTCCTGCGGTGTCTGGCAACAGAATGTTGTTAGTGGGGGCCTTTGAGGGGAGGGGCCTCTGTGGATCATCCCACAGATACTTGATCACTTTGGGATCGAGTGAATTTGGAGGCCAGGTCAACACCTTGTGCTGTTCTACATGTTTTTTTGAGTTGTTCCTAAACGTTTTTTGTGTGTGCGTGTCTGTGTCAGGCTGCATCCTGCTGGGGATGGCATCAAGGAGTATCATTGCTATGGGGTGGGGGTGCCTGGTCTGGTCTAGGAGGGTGCTACTAAGTAACATCGGCATGAATGCCAGGTCCAAAAGTTTCCCAGCAGAACACAGCATTGTCACAAGATGGTCAACGTAATTGACATTGGTTACTTTTCCTGTCAGGGGTTTTAATGTTGCGGCTGATCATCAGTGTCGAGTCTACATGTAAATACAATGCATCCTTGCTTCAGACTTAACTATAGAATAGCCTTTCAGATTAATTCTTTACTGTGTTTATTTTATTTTTGAATGCCATTTATTTATATTTTACAAATCATGTTATTTTGTGAAGTTCATTAACACATCTTGTAAGTTTTAATGAGTAGCCTGGCTTAGCAAAATGTTGTCAGTGGAAGTAACCTTTCTGACTGCTTTGTGTGAGTTTAGCCATTTTGTGAAGCTGTACTGTGAATGCCAGTGGAGGGTGGGACAATGCTACCGTCACTAAATTCACTGATACATTAACATGAATTTAGCCGTACTATTTTTAATTGACAATCCCTGTGGTAAATAATCAGTTGCTGAATGAGCTTTTACTATGTAAATTTACTTTATTTGCTACTATATTCACTATGTAAATAAACCAAGAAAAGTTTATCTTGTAAGCAACCTTAGACTGTCAACATAGACGTCAGCATCACAACATTCCTGAATGGCATTACATTCCAGACTAGAAGCAAGTAACCAACCAGTTATAAATTCTTTAACAATGAGCCAATAGGGTCGTATTTCCTGCTTCCTATTCTACAAATGTTTTTTTTCCCACACTGCTGCATGATTTAAGTTACTCCCACAGCAGTCATGCACAGGAAAACCAAGAGCACAAGCTACTTCAAGTCATGAACAATGGATAGGCGGTTAGTGCACTCTTCGACTTTCAAAAGACGAGTGTGACCATTTAAGTTATATTACTATTTTTGACGGAGGATTTGTTGAGGAGTTAAACTAGAAGACTGCTGTTCTGAATTGTGGATTTAACTTTTCTCTCAACGAGCTGATAATAATGTCAGTCCCAGAAGACGACCTCACTTGCCCAGTATGCTGTGACATCTTTGTGGACCCTGTTCTGCTTTCATGTAGCCACAGCTTCTGCAGAAGCTGTCTGAAGAAGTGTCGGGACACAGGGTTACGAGAGTGTCCAGTTTGCCGGAAAAAAGCCTTAAAGTCAAATCCTCCATCCAACTTGGCTCTGAAAAATGTCTGTGAGGCTCTTCTACAGGTCAAGAGACACAGTTCAGTGGAGGACGAACGAATGAACTGTAATCTGCATGGAGAAAAGTTGAAACTCTTCTGCCTGGTTGACAAACAAACCATCTGTGTGGTGTGCCAGTCATCCAAACTGCACAAGACCCATGACTGTTCTCCTTTAGAAGAGGCAGTGTTGGACTGTAAGGTAAGATAACAATCTGTGCTAAGCTAAACCAAAGTGACTCAACCATTAGCATGTAAGGTAAAACCTAGGAGTAGAATGCAGTTCACCAAGTTGGTCTTGAATATGAAAACATTGCATTTGGCTGTCTGATCTGTGCTGACTGACACTTGCTTGATGCCCAGGATGAGCTTGCTTTATGTCTCAAAACACTGCAAGATAAACTGGACAGCCTCAAAAGGATTCAAAGGACGTCTGCTGGCATGGTGACATTAATCAAGGTAACCTGTGATGAGTTTACAAAA
Organism: Chelon labrosus; assembly: GCF_963514085.1. NCBI lineage: Eukaryota > Metazoa > Chordata > Actinopteri > Mugiliformes > Mugilidae > Chelon > Chelon labrosus. The sequence goes on from NC_140354.1 coordinate 2,055,398, forward strand.
CTTGAAAAAATGCCTGATCACATAAATCAAAGTTTTTGGTAATCTGCCCTCTCAGAGTCAAACACTGGAAACACAGAAAAAGATTAAGAGCCAGTTTGAGGAGCTCCACCAGGTCCTCGTCAATGAGGAGTCGGTCAGATTAGCAGCCGTGAAAAAAGAAGAAGAAGAGAAGATTGCAGGAATGAATGACAAGATAAGAGAAATTTCAGTAGAGGTTCTGTCTATCACAGAGACCATCTTTCTCATAGAGGAACATCTGAAAGAAGAAGATATCGTTCTACTGAAAGTATGTACTTTGCCCTTTTCAACTGTTTCACTAGTGTTTGCAAAACCGCCCCAATGTGACACTCTTTTATCCTCCCTAGAATTTTAAAGACACTCAGGAGAGGTAGGTTAACAGCATTATAGATTGACATGGATTTGATGCATGTCTATGACAGGTCTTCAGTGTAAAATATATGTTCTAATCACAGAGGTAAAGTCATAGAGCTTGGTTCAGACAACATGTCTGGGTTACTGATCGATGTAACCAAACACCTTTGCAACCTCAAGCACAGAGTCTGGGAGAAAATGCTGGACCATGTTGACTACAGTGAGTGTACATAATTATTATATTTGTCAGGTTCAGTGGCTGGAAGTAAGGAAACCTGTTTAACATAGCAGCCTTTCTCTTTTCTCTTTCTTTTAGCTCCTGTAACTTTAGATCCAAACACAGCACACCCTTGCCTCATCCTGTCTGACGACCTTACTTCCCTCCACTATTCAAAGCAACCCAGCAATTGCCCTGACAACCCAGAGCGCTTCCACATGAGCGCTGAAGTGGTAGGGATGACTGCGCTAGGTTCAGGAAGTCACCATTGGACTGTGGAAACAGGAAGCAATCACGACTGGCTGCTGGGAGTGGCCTCTTCGTCTGTTTCAAGGAACACTGAGATCTCCGCCAGGCCGGAGAATGGCTTCTGGACCTTGTGTTTCCGGGATGGAGATTTCAGGGCAATGACCTCGCCACCCACCCCACTGACCCTTTCAAGAAAACTCAAACAGGTTAAAGTGCAATTGGATTACAACAAGGGGACAGTGTCTTTTTTTGATCCCACTGACAACATGCTCATATATACATTCACACACACATTCACAGAAACGTTACTTCCATATTTTTATACACACAGCAGTCATCCATTGAGAATCATGCCAGATAAGCTAGTGGTTACAATTTTGAGGCAATCAAAGGACGAGTGATTTATTGTTAATTTGCTGAGAAAAGGCAGTCTTCGACCTCTTTTGATGGATAAAATAAATGTTTCTGTTCTCAGAAAAGCACAGGAAGGCTTTTGGCTATGTCAGAAGCACATTATCACATTGATTTTGTCATCCACTTTGATGTTTTAGGAATTATGCTTGTTCTATTTTATTTTTTTATTTATTGCCAAGATATGCATATAGATGCAGAATGCCAGTAATTTCACATGGATATGATAAGCATGAAGCTAGGCTGGAAACCAATGATAATGGCAATATAAAAATGGTAATGATGGATTATTTTACAAGGCAAATAGGCTGGGAATTGTAATTTCCTGGATTATCTAGATCTTTGGCAACTTTCCCAACACATAATCTCCTATAAAATGGTAAATTGTATTTTTCTTTCCACTAAAGTTTTTGTGTAGATTAAGCAAAATAAGACATATGCATGTATGTTAATAACTGAGCTTTAGTGGTGTTTCAAGGCACATTTTTCCTTCAGGCAGAGGCCGGCTTGTTGTTTCCCTTTGTCCCTGGAAAGCATGCTAAGCTAAGCTAACTGACGACTATGCCAGCAGTACAGTCTTTCTTTTAAAAATCGTTTACATTTGATAAATGTTTAAGGGGGTTTAGAGTTTGAATTCTTTGTGTAGTTCTAAGGGTCCAGTCACACATTTACTGGGAGAATAAAGTTTATTATATATTTTGTACACATGATGGCGCCAAATATTAGATTCATTTTATGGTTTGAAGATTTTTTTCTTTTGGGCAGGCTCTTCATTTTTCTCTGTTTTACATCACACACAAACGCACACACACCGAATCTAAATAAAATTATTATTAGTCATTAACACTTTGTAAAGTAGTAGTACCTCTCTAAAATAAAATGAGAGTACAGACACTGGTTGAAAATAAAAAAAAATGCATACTTCTTTTTTATAAGTTTGTATGTCTTTTGACATTCAAAGACATGCTTAGGAATTTGTGTCCGTCCCTGTAATATTAAAGGGGAAATACAGTTTTTTGCAACCTGGTCCTTATATCTGGCATAAAATACAATCGTTCACTCACCCATATAACTTTGGTGTTATTTGAAGTCCTTCGGATGATATTTAGCTCCAGTGGAGCGTCGCGTATATCCATATAGTAGGAGTGATGGGGGCACCGAAATGCAGCCTCTCAATAACGCATTATCTGACACGAAACTCGTCCATTTCACCAATATTTTGTTATGATACGCTAGTGCTATTCCCCGTTGAGTCCGGAGTTACCTGTTATCATCATGGGGTCTGTAGATCGACCTACAAACCTCTGACCTGGATGATGTCATCTCTGAGCGCTGCTCGCACCCGCTTGGCTTGTTTGCTACTGCTATTTTTTTGCAACATGGCTGAATATTTTTCCGATTCTGAGGTTGTGGACGACAACTTTGTTTATGATGGACGTCCTTACCGTTTTGAGCCAGAGTACGGATGAGGAGCTTGTTGAAAGGAGGATGCGGAGTCAGAGAGAGAAACATCTGGCCAAAGAACAACAAACCACTGCACGTCCGGGAATAGATAACAAGCCTTTCGGTGCCCCAGTTACTCCCATATTGATATACGTGGCGCTCCACCGTTGCTAAATATCTTCCGAAGGACTTCAAATGACACCAAAGTTATATGGGCGAGTAAACGATCGTATTTTATGCCAGAAATAAGGTCCAGGTATTAAAAAACGGTAGTTCCGTAGTTCCCCTTTAAAGACGAAGCTTCGGTCCTCTGGTTGAGGTTAATTTGTTCATCAAAGGCGCCATATAGTGACAGAAAAGGCCAACCCGGCGGCAGCAGAGTCGCACTACATCCACGGAAACTGATGTAGTATAGTTTCCTCTCAACTCTGGCTTTATTTAACAGCTTTATCTAAGAACTTGAATGTAGGAAAGTGTCTGAAAACAGGCTACAACTTTGTGTAAAAGTAAGCAGTTAGAAAAAATGTGGTAAACTGTCAACATAGGTGTCAGCATCACAACTTTCCTGAATGGCATTACATACAGAAGCAAGTAACCAACCAGTTATGAATTCTTTAACAACTAGCCAATAGGGCTGTATTTCCTGCTTCCTATTCTACAAATTTTTTTTTAATTTTTTTTTTTTCCCACACTGCTGCATGATTTAAGTTACTCCCACAGCAATTATGTACAGGAAAATCAAGAGCACAAGTTACTTCAAGTCATGAATTATAGATAGGAGGTTAGTGCACTCTGTGGCTTTCGAAAGACGAGTATGACTGGTTAAGTAATATTACTATTTTTGACGGAGGATATGCTGAGGAGTTAAACTAGAAGACTGCTGTTCTGAATTGTGGATTTAACTTTTCTCTCAACGAGCTGATAATAATGTCAGTCCCAGAAGACGACCTCACATGCCCAGTATGCTGTGACATCTTCGTGGACCCAGGGTTACGAGAGTGTCTGGTTTGCCGGAAAAAAGCCTTAAAGTCAAATCCTCCGTCCAATTTCGCTCTGAAAAATGTCTGTGAGGCTCTTCTACAGGTCAAGAGACACAGTTCAGTGGAAGACAACGGAATGAACTGTAATTTGCATGGAGAAAAGTTTGAACTCTTCTGCCTGGTTGACAAACAAACCATCTGTGTGGTGTGCCAGTCATCCGAATTGCACAAGACCCATGACTGTTCCCCTTTAAAAAAAGCAGTGTGGGACTGTAAGGTAAGATAACAATCTGTGCTAAGCTAAACCAAAGTGACTCAACCATTAGCATGTAAGTTAACACCTAGGAGTAGAATGCAGTTCACCAAGTTGGTCTTGAATATGAAAACATTGGCTGTCTGATCTGTGCTGACTGACACTTGCTTGATGCCCAGGATGAACTTGCTTTATGTCTCGAAACACTCCAAGATAAACTGGACAGCCTCAAAAGGATTCAAAGGACGTCTGCTGACATGGTGACATACATCAAGGTAACCTGTGATGAGTTTACAAAACTTGAAAAAATGCCTGATCACATAAATCAAAGTTTTTGGTAATCTGCCCTCTCAGAGTCAAACACTGGAAACACAGAAAAAGATTAAGAGCCAGTTTGAGGAGCTCCACCAGGTCCTCGTCAATGAGGAGTCGGTCAGATTAGCAGCCGTGAAAAAAGAAGAAGAAGAGAAGATTGCAGGAATGAATGACAAGATAAGAGAAATTTCAGTAGAGGTTCTGTCTATCACAGAGACCATCTTTCTCATAGAGGAACAGCTGAAAGAAGAAGATATCGTTCTACTGAAAGTATGTACTTTGCCCTTTTCAACTGTTTCACTAGTGTTTGCAAAACCGCCCCAATGTGACACTCTTTTATCCTCCCTAGAATTTTAAAGACACTCAAGAGAGGTAGGTTAACAGCATTATAGATTGACATGGATTTGATGCATGACTATGACAGGTCTTCAGTGTAAAATATATGTTCTAATCACAGAGGTAAAGTCATAGAGCTTGGTTCAGACAACATGTCTGGGTTACTGATCGATGTAACCAAACACCTTTGCAACCTCAAGCACAGAGTCTGGGAGAAAATGCTGGACCATGTTGACTACAGTGAGTGTACATAATTATTATATTTGTCAGGTTCAGTGGCTGGAAGAAAGGAAACCTGTTTAACATAGCAGCCTTTCTCTTTTCTCTTTCTTTTAGCCCCTGTAACTTTAGATCCAAACACAGCACACCCTTGCCTCATCCTGTCTGACGACCTTACTTCCCTCCACTATTCAAAGCAACCCAGCAATTGCCCTGACAACCCAGAGCGCTTCTATGTGAGCGCTGAAGTGGTAGGGATGACTGCGCTAGGTTCAGGAAGTCACCATTGGACTGTGGAAACAGGAAGCAATCACGACTGGCTGCTGGGAGTGGCCTCTTCGTCTGTTTCAAGGAACACTGAGATCTCCGCCAGGCCGGAGAATGGCTTCTGGACCTTGTGTTTCCGGGATGGAGATTTCAGGGCAATGACCTCGCCACCCACCCCACTGACCCTTTCAAGAAAACTCAAACAGGTTAAAGTGCAACTGGATTACAACAAGGGGACAGTGTCTTTTTTTGATCCCACTGACAACATGCTCATATATACATTCACACACACATTCACAGAAATGTTACTTCCATATTTTTATACACACAGCAGTCATCCATTGAGAATCATGCCAGATAAGCTAGTGGCTACAATTTTGAGGCAATCAAAGGACGAGTGATTTATTGTTAATTTGCTGAGAAAAGGCAGTCTTCGACCTCTTTTGATGGATAAAATAAATGTTTCTGTTCTCAGAAAAGCACAGGAAGGCTTTTGGCTATGTCAGAAGCACATTATCACATTGGATTTGTCATCCAGTTTGATATTTTAGGAATTATGCTTGTTCTATTTTATTTTTTTATTTATTGCCAAGATATGCATATAGATGCAGATTGCCAGTAATTTCACATGGATATGATAAGCATGAAGCTAGGCTGAAAACCAATGATAATGGCAATATAAAAATGGTAATGATGGATTATTTTACAAGGCAAATAGGCTGGGAATTGTAATTTCCTGGATTATCTAGATCTTTGGCAACTTTCCCAACACATAATCTCCTATAAAATGGTAAATTGTATTTTTCTTTCCACTAAAGTTTTTGTGTAGATTAAGCAAAATAAGACATATGCATGTATGTTAATAACTGAGCTTTAGTGGTGTTTCAAGGCACATTTTTCCTTCAGGCAGAGGCCGGCTTGTTGTTTCCCTTTGTCCCTGGAAAGTATGCTAAGCTAAGCTAACTGACGACTATGCCAGCAGTACAGTCTTTCTTTTAAAAATCGTTTACATTTGATAAATGTTTAAGGGGGTGTAGAGTTTGACTTCTTTGTATAGTTCTAAGGGTCCAGTCACACATTTACTGGGAGAATAAAGTTTATTATATATTTTGTACACATGATGGCGCCAAATATTAGATTCATTATGGTTTGAAGATGATTTGTGTGTGGTAGGCTCTTCATTTTTCTCTGTTTTACATCACACACAAACACACAACACACCAAATGTAAATAAAATTATTATTAGTCATTAATACTTAGTAAGGTAGTAGTACCTCTCTAAAATAAAATGAGAGTACAGACACTGGTTGAAAATAAAAGAAGTAATTTTTTTTGAAAGTTTGTATGTCTTTTGACATTCAAAGACATGCTTAGGAATTTGTGTCCATCACTGAAATGTAAAAGGAAACTCTTCGGTCCTCTGGTTGAGGTTAACTTGTGTATCAAAGGCGCCACCTAGTGGCAGTAAAGTCTAACACAGCGGCAGCAGAGACGCACTACATGCATAGAAACAAATGTAGTATAGTTTCCTCTCAACTCTGGCTTTATTTAAGAACTTAAACGTAGGAAAGTGTCTGAAAACAGGCTACAAACATGTGTAAAAGTAAGAATAGTGAGAGAAAATGTGATAAAGAATCAAAAGTTGCAGCATAACTAAGGAAGAAAGTGGCCTAAGAACGTTATTAAGTTTGAATTTTACAATTGATGCATTCATATATGTTTATTTTACCTATATCTGTGTTCAACCACCAATTAATACTTAAAATATCTCCATACCTACACCTTACAGTGTAATAGAAACCATTTTATACCATATTATTGTTTGTAAATGCAAACACAGGGTTTTAGGACACTCAAACGTTTCATGACACTGGTTTCACATTGTGCCAAACATATCAGCCACTGTTTACACCTGCAGCACACAAACACAGGTCTACTTTCCCTCTCTCTCTGTGTTGCACACACAGATAACTGTGTATTTATCTTGTGGTATTGAGTAACCGTGTGACAGGCGGAAGTGAGCGGCATCCACCTGCAACTGCTGTGCACAGCGAGCGGTTTGGAGGTTCATATCAGACACGCGTCTTTACACTAAGTGTGTGCTCTGAGTACAGCTCAATATCCAGGCTATCTATCAGAGGGTCTGTGAGTGAGGAGGTTCTGTCAAGTGGAAGGCTTTTTGGAAATCACTGAAGTTTAGTTTTATTCACTTGCACATAATCCAATAAAGAAACATGGAGATGCACAAACCCAGAAAATGACACAAGATAAAGCAACAGGATAACATTAAAGCCGGAGAAGGCTAAAATGATTAATGTTCATAGAATCTTCTCATGCATTGCCACATTTATCAAGAGCACAAAATCCATATTTTCACCATGATACAGAGGCATTCTGATGTCTTAAGGACCAAAATAACCTTAAGCATGAATGTACTACACTACATTAATACACTTCTACGCATTGTTCCTCATTTTATTGATGCCATCTCTGAAAATTCAAGCTCAGTTTCTGCACTGAAATCATTTGGTCCTACTCAAAAAAATTTGAGGATCAAATATTATTTTTAAAGTAATATTCACAGTGCATCTTCATGTTGACGTGTGGATTACAGTTGGTTGAAGCCACACTGATTGACATTTAAGAAGGAATAAAGTAGATTAGTAGATTTCCTGCCCCACATATGAAAACACTTCATCAAGACAAATTTCACTGGTTGGTGAGAAAAGAGAAACATCTATAATTTTAATATTACATTGAACTTGCATTTGTGGCGTGATATTCTTTTGTTTAAGCTGCATTTCATCATGTGTTTTAATAATTTTTTCATTTATATTAACACCTATTTGTGTCTTTTTATGTTGTCTTTCTGTGTCACCTCTTGTTTCTTATCTTTTATGTCTGATGTTTAATGCTCTTTATATCAGCCTATCTCTCACTCTGTCAGTTTATATCTGACATCTGGGGCGACTGTGGCTTAGTAGGTAGAGCGGGTTGTCCACGAACCAGAGGGTTAGCGATTTGATCCCCAGAATGTGCCACATGCCGAGATGTGTCCTTGAGGAAGACACTGATCCCCCAGTTGCTCCCATTGCGTGGCACTGGTGTGTGAATGTGTGAGTGCTTGTGTGAGCCAATGGGTAGATGTGTCTGTGACTGTAAAGTGCTTTGAGTACCAGTAGGCAGAAAAAAGTTTTATAAAAACAAGGCCATTTACCATTTACATGTACAAATTCTGTCTAATCCATTTGGAATTAACCAAATAACACAAAACACTTGGACATGTAGCCCACTCATGCACCTCTGAATTACTATTAGTACGGGTTAGGCCTTATAGTCCTTCTAGACAGGTCAAGACTCCAGCAGCTCTTGATCAGGGTCATCCTGGTGCCCTCAGGCCTTAAAGTCCTGCATGGCACCAGTGTTGCACTTACTTTAACATACTGTATATACTTTACACAATTGCTGCAATTCAAAATCTGCTTTTTCATAATAAAAAAAAACATGTAGTGCAGCTTTCACATAAACAGCATGCTGTCTCTCCACGAGCTTCATAACCTGCTGCTTTTATGTAGAGATCATTAATCTGTAGCACCGTTTCATATCTCTGCAGCCTGACAGAGATAAAAGCTACATATACGTTTATATGTACAGGAAATCCAATTTATTGCTTTTTTGAGGTTTATTTCATGCTCACAAACTGCAATCAGGAACATCAAATCTGATCAAAAGAGAAATGATTAAAAATATGTCCAACAAAATAACAGTGGGAAACGTATTCATTAAGTTGTAGTTCACACAATGTTTATGAGAGGAGGACCATCATATGGGATATTAATTAAGAATTATCAGGACTTTATTTTGAGAGGCATGAAAATCTTTTCTAATAATGGATGTTGAGAAGTTTAATCAGTTGTTCGGGTTCGGGTTTTAGAGCGCGTCTGAGCGCAAGAGTGCTTTGTATTATTACACAAGTGTATGTCAGTCTCTGCTGATGAAGCGTATGAGCAAAGAATGTTAGAAGTTAACCAGAGAGAGGCAGAATGAAACTAGAAGCTGTGCAGATTTGCTACAAAATACAAGAATAACACTGATGAATGAATAATGGTGTAAGTGAAAAGTTATGTTTTTGGGGATTTGTTTTGAGACTTTAATAATTTAGTCTACCCAACACAAACTGTGCTCTTAGAAAAAGTGGAAGATATTCAACTAAGGGGAAGAAATTCATGGTTCTGACCAATTGATTTTGCACAAGCTGCTACAAGAGTCCAGCCAACAGGCAATGTTGTTATAATAAAATACATTTTAACAGAGTTTTTCTCCACGGATTTTCTTTTTTGTGCACCAGATAGCACCTGACTCAAAAACTTACAGTCAAGAGGTTTTAGTCATAAATATGGAGGACCAGTACTGCCACAATCAAAAGTAAATAAAGAAATAAATGAATGAAAGGCAAAATGAGTTGATGCTGTGACAAACTTTTGGTGGCAGCACACCTTATCTGCATAATGAAGCCAACATGCATAAAGAAATAAAATACATATATAGGAAATAAATGTGTGGAGAGAAAAAAAAGAAAAAGAAACACATGCAAACAAATTTATAAATTAATCATTTAATAATGTCAACTAAATTACTGAAGTCATAACAGTCCTGACTCATCAGAGAATGGACATGGGCCTTCTGAGGGTGTCCTGTGGTGTCTGGTAACAGAATGTTGTTAGTGGGGGGGCCTTTGGGTTCTATGGTTGAGTGGAGGGGCCTCTGTGGATCATCCCACAGATACTTGATCAGTTTGGGATCCAGTGAATTTGGAGGCCAGGTCAACACCTTGTGCTGTTCTTCATGTTTTTTGAGTTGTTCCTAAACTGTTTTTGTGTGTGTGTCTGTGTCAGGCTGTCTGCTGCCATCAAGGAGTGTCATTGCTATGGGGTGGGGGTGCCTGGTCTGGTCCAGGTGGGTGCTACATGTCTAAGTAACATCCACATGAATGCCAGGTCCAAAAGTTTCCCATTGCATTGTCACAAGATGGTCAATGTTATTTACTTCTCCTGTCAGTGGTTTTAATGTTGTGGCTACGTAACATTATGTAATTTTCAATGTTTATTCAGAGCATTGAATATCATAATCATAATCTGCTTCTGTTTTCCACGCCTATAAAAACAAGAAATGACTTCCAATAAAGTAACATACTAGTTCAAACACTTCCTGTCACAAGCGTATCAAATTTAAGGTTTGTAAAAGTAAAAATCTTCTTTTTGTAAATTGTAATTAAAACAGCAGACATGATAAACTTGTGATTTCTCGTGTTCGTAGCTTATTAATGCTCGATGGTAAACAAGGTGTTGTCCACTCAGCAGCAGGGGGCGCGGCGGATGTCACGTCGGACTTTTATTTTGACAACGCGGCCGGAAGCGTTGCATTTTGAAGAGAGGCCGCTGTCTCCGTGCAGCAGCATTCAGAGCGCTGCAGCAGCGACTACACGGAGCGACTCACTCACCCAGAACATCTTCCGTCTTTGCTCGAGTTCGTCCAGTGAACGCGCGAGCCAGGAGAACACTTTCAGAACAAAACCTGGACTTGAACCCTCTCTGGAAACATCTACAATATGCTGCTGCGCTCTCAGCCAGGAGGGACAAGCTGACGGCCTTAGAATAAACTTCACTCAAGTTGGACTCCGGTAGAGAGGAGGGGAGGTAAGAAGCTCAGTATCAGAGGACAATCTAACTCAAAAGCTGCTTGTAAAAATGACTCATTTTAGTATCGCCTCACTGCTCTTCCTCTTTCTCTTTTTATTTTTCACTTCTCTCCCCTTCAATGTCCACCCTGTAACTATATATATATATATATATATATATATATATATATATATATATATATATATATATATATATATATATATTTCATTGTCATTAAAAAATACAAGTTATTACAAACATGTATTTTTTCAGTTCTTGAAATTCCTGCCACATCTACAAACAACAACAAACACGTGGCTTTTTAAATGAATTAATTATAACTGGTAGCAGCTCGAATTAAGGCATTGATATTTTCTAATTGTTCCTGAACACAGTTCAGATATTCATTTCTGAAGTCATATTTTTGTTATCGTTGTGCCATTTGCCTGTGAATCAGCTAGCTTGTTCCTCTGCTGCATGCTTTTTAGTACCCTTACTTTGGGGAAGTGGTTTTAAAAGCATTAGCTGGTGAAATAGACTGAGAAGAAGGGGGTATTAGAGGTCATAACTGATCCAAACACACATTCATTCTTCGGTTTTATTCTGTGGCCATGCAGCTGTCTTGTTCTTCAGCTGCATGGCGGTCGCCACAGAGGTCAGAGATCAGCATAAGAGGTAAATACCCTTTTTCGTGACCGGAGCCTGAGCTGGCGGGCCCCTTAAGATTAAGACATCCTCTGCAAACATGTTACACACCCTTCTGCAACTTGTGCTGGGCGAATACATCAGAGTGTGCAGCGTATCAAGAGCAGTGGAGGATACAAAGAGTTATTAGTTAGTATTGGAGAACTGTTAATCTGTTTAGAACAAACCCACAGATTCAGTTTGCTGTATTTGCAGTTTGGTTAGGATGTGGTAGTTGCTCTAATAGGTTTCATGCTGCATTCAAGGCTCCGGTTTTTGTAAGCCAACCTCTCCTTGACCGCCTTCTGCTAAATCTTGGAACGATACAGTACTTATTAATTACGTTTAAGACTTAAATCATTAAGTCGACTGACAGAAGAATATTCACAGACATGCTGTATAGATTACACTTTTCTTATGTGTTAGAATGACGGTTGTTTGTTCAGCAGATCCTTTAATCAATGATTAAATACAAAAAGCAGAGTGCAGTTGAAACTCTTTGTTTCAGCTGAGACATCTAACATGATTTCACTGAAATAACCAAAAATATATAAATATTTCACATAAAAAGCAAAAGCTTTTTTTAAAAAAAAAAAAAAACAAAAGAAAACTCTGTGCACCAGAAACTTTTTTTTTTTTTTTTTTTTATCATTTCCTGCCTCTTCTATCCTATCACAACCCCTCGGATGTTTCTTGCGACCCTGTGGTATAGAGAACCACTGGAGTTGGAGGTTAAAACTAGCTCCATCACAAACAGCTACAAAAGCTCAGTGCTGCCTACATTTTGCTTTCAGTGGGAACATTTATTTTTCAGTTTAGCTGTTACATTGAAGAACTTGGAGTATGTGGACCAACTACCTGTAGCAGTCATACACAGAGGTGGAGGAATGGGAGATACTATGTGTGAGATTATTTACACCTGCTGCTGCTCTCCTACATTTCAGTTGGAAACACTGTTCTTTGACTGTCCTATGTTTATTTAACAGCGTTACTGTCTCTATAAATTCAAACTATATGTAAAACAGTTCAAACAGTCGCAGTGAAATGTAGTGAAACATCAACACGTCAGTATTAACAGTTCACTGATCATTGATTTTGTGGGATGGATTTTCTGTGCTACAATATTCTTACTTTCTTTCATCACAAACAAAAAATGATAGACACAAATCACAATGATTATTGATTAATGTTTTGATTGTTTCTAAAAAAAAAAAGTACGTAAATTAGCCTTCACCCAAAAATAATCAACTTACGGTCGTAAAGTAGAAAGAAAGCCAGCAGGTATTCACTTTTGAGAGACATGTTCTTTCTGTAAAATACGCATTGAATAAAATTTTTATTACGTTCCCGGTTATTTTCTGACTACCACGTGCAAAACGGACTATCCAAACCACCAAGCATTCACTTGTTAAGAAGCAGTTTACTTTGACATATTTGACATTAAGAAATTATTAATGCTTGATCGCATGCATTTGCTTTTTTGTCTTGGGCTGCAACTTAGAATTGTCTGGGGCAACAATTATTTTCATTATTTTGCCAGTCACTCGTAGAGAATGTCAGAAAGTGGCCATTAGTCCAAGGGAACATTTTTGAATATCAAATTTTGCCCACAAAACCCACCAAAAATATTCACTGGGCATTTACATCAACATCAATATTTATGACTTTTACTTGAGAAAAGGATGTCAGTACTCTCTCCGTTATTGGTGAAAACTAGATTTCAACCATGAAGAGCATCAGGCATCATCATGCATTTGCATGGGTTGCACAGCAGCAGTATATGAGAATGGAAGCCTGCCTGTAGTGTAGACAATGAAACTTCAAGCAACACTGTAAGCGACACTTCTTACAACAGAAACTATGAGCTGCATTTGGTTGTTGTTGTCACCGAAAAAAAAAAACGGTGCAAGCGTCAGCCTGTGACAGTTCTGGTAAGCAGTTACTTACAGTAGAATATTATATGTTTTGTGATGTTCAAAAACCTAAGCTTGAGCTCTTGGAAATGCTAAAAGACGATGAAACAAGAAAATAACACCTTAAATTGTAATGAAAATAAGTTGCAAACGTAGAAGAAAAAAAAAGAGTTGCTGAATTTTTGAGACGAAAGAACGAGCCACAGATTCAGGAAACCACCTCCCCCTCTCGTGCTGCTGAAGTGCTGACCAGTTCGCTGTCTGCACTTTTGCACTTATGTCCTACACTGATGCCTGTAAGTGCGAGCAGAGCTGCACATAATGTTAACTTCACAAACCTGGAGGCTTTAAGCATTTCATTTTGAATTGAAAATACACATTTGTCTTTATTTGGTATTGACCTCCACCCTATGAAACATAAAACAGGATTCAAAGTGCTCTCCTACTCATCCCGGGCATTAATGTGGCTGACTCATGGTCGAACAGTTTACCTAACTGTGGTCTGTGTCCATGAATGTAAAGTGGTGCTTTCCGCTTCATCAGTCATTCAGTGTAATCATAGCTGAGAAGGCGTGTGTCGGATATTAAAGATCAGATAAGACAAAAGGTCTAAAATTGTCCTTGAGTTCCCCTTATTTATTTCTATATTAATACACATTAACAGCAGCTGGGACTGAAATGATGTTTCGCAAAACTCCATTCATAATAGCTAGTGCATAAGATTCATCTGTTTATCTGCTACTTTTAGTTTTTATCCCTGACTTTTAGCCAAATGTGTCAGCGCTTAGGCATAGATATAAAGCAGGAGATTGGTAGGCTGGATTCCAAATCTCAGATTCTTCAGTAAAGACACAGTTACGTGCATATCAACAGTTGGACTGCTGCACGTGTGTCATAATATCATATTCTGTAACATAACCCAAACTTAGAATCAGAATATACCCAACAACGTCAGTTTATAACTATTAATCTTCTTCAGTTTTGGAGGTGTAAGAACAAAATTCTTGAGCAAACACACAGACAAAAATCTGTTGTAACTGTTTTAAATGATAATAATTTTAATAACACAGGATCGCTCAGGATATCTGTAATAGCTTAAGAAAATGTCTACTATTATTCATTCATTCATTCATCTTCTGTAGCCGCTTGTCCTGTGAAGGGTCGCCTATTCCAGCTGCACGCAAGCATTCACACTCACGTGCACACCTACGGCCAATTTACAATCACCAATTAACCTAACAAGCATGTCTTTGGACAGAGGGAGGAAGCCAGAGTACCCGGAGAGAACCCACGCAGACACAGGGAGAACATGCAAACTCCACACAGAAAGGCCCCTAGATTCTAATCCGGAACCTTCTTGCTGTGAGGCATCAGTGCTAACCACCACACTGCTGTGCTGCCCATAATATAATATAATGTATAATTTTTAGACGCAGGTGCAGAGGAGGATGCACACTGAAGGTGGTAACTCATTTTACATTTTTATCTCATCTGAACATTCAAATACACAAATATTTTCACAACAACAGCACGGTCACTGATCAACATGATTCAGGAGAGGCCAGTTCTATACAATGGTTTTTTGTTCTTCCCAGCTCCCTAGCCTCCCAGCTAGTTCTGTTTCCCTTTTTTAACGTTGAGTATAGACTACTGCCAACTGCTGCCGTGATCCACACAGACACATAACGTAGGTTCCAGCCGGCCGTTGTCTGTAATTTTGGTGGGTAGTGTGTTCAAGTACACTTTTTGGCCAAGGTGACAGGAGGAGACATTACAGTTGCATTTCACTGCCATTTGTTCTGTGATACCAGTTTGGTGTGTTTGTACATTAAAATGTGTCTAAACTGTATTCCAACATAATTTAACACACTACAACTACTCAACATGAATTCACTGAGTTCTTATATATCGGAGATAATTCCTCCTTTTTCAGTGGCATGTACCTGCAGCATGTTCCGCCACCATTCTGAGACTCCAGTAAGATAGTGACGATGTGATACTTTTAATAACAGAGCATAGGCCTAGCTGGTGTTCTATGTCTGTGCTTTTAGCTAAATATTTCCACTGTCGTACAAGAATTTAAACTGTTTATCCCTGACTTTAGCCGACAATTTATCTGTGACCTGACCTAATCATTTGAACAGCTAAGACAGTTAGACTTTCAGCTAAACAACTGTTGAGCTGTGATTCTTAGCTATATGTGTTAATGTGTTAGCCATCGCTTTAGCGGCAGCTTTAGCTAAATAGTTTATTTGTTTAAACATTTATTTTAACTAAATATTTCCACAGCACACATTACTTTTAAACAATTTAAACTGTTGAGCTGTCATTCTTGTCTATATATGTTAGCTAATTAGCCGTAGCTGTAGCTTACATTTCTTTTAATTAAACATTTCCACAGCACACATGACTTTTAGCTAAATATTTCAACTTTTGAGCTATCATTCTTAGCTATATAGTTAATGGATTAGCTTTTGCTGTATCTTTTGCTAAATAGTTCATTTGTTTTTTACATGTATTTTAACAAAACATTTCCACAGTACACATGACTTCTAGCTAACTACTTCAACTACATCCAACATTTTGCTGTGTACACATTACCTTTAGCTAACAAACTAGTTGTCTGTTAACAAGCTATTTCGACTGCTAATCCATGACTTTGAGCTAACCTGTATCAAGTGTTTATCTGTGAGTCTAAGCTTAACTTTTTAACCATATTTACAAATTTCTTTTAGGAGATCATTTTTGATTTAACACTATGACATGTCTATATGTTTTTTTAGCTACACCTCATTTATTCTTATTCTTTTAACAATCATTTCTCTGTAACTTTTTATTTGGTTCGGGATTTAGCTTACAATGATTTATGGTTCCAACACTTCGGAGTATGAGTTAAAATTTCATGGCCTTTAAAAATAAAATCAGAGACATTACAATATATTAGGTCTTTTAGTGTATTAGATCATTTTATTAAGCAACATTTGCCTAAGGAGGAAAAGGGAATATTGAGGGCGTTTTACAGCTCAGCCCCTCCTGTCCTTGAGTTCAAAGAATAAAGGTGTAAGCTTGCAAAGTGCTCTACAGCTGCAAGAGTGAAGCGAGGGCAGAGCGCGTTTCTTTCACGATAACTCACCACATCCTAACCGCAAACAGAGTGAAGGTTTTATTCACGTCTGTGGGAAAATAACCAAATGACACCCATGATACAGTAACTGCTTTCATGGGATTCAGATCCTTTAACTCAGTGTTTGATCCATGAATCCAGAGCCTTTAAATTGGAGAATTACATTTCCCCTGACAAGCATCGACCTCCTTCGGGTCCAGGCCGTGCTTTTGTAGGTGAAGAACTGCAAATAGAGAAGTGTGCATCTCTTCCTAATTAAACGAAAAAAAATAACATATTAAGCTTTTCCAGTTCCTTTTAATGTCCCTCAATCGTACCCACAGCTGTGTCACATGCGACCGCACACCGTTAATTACCAGGAACTGAGGTATAAATGGTTTAGCGGAATAACGCACGCTGGCGGGATTTGTGTTTCACATTGATTGTGATGTCTTCCACTGTGTCCTCTTAAAATCGCTGAAACCTGATCCTGATCAAGCGAATCTTTGAGCTCAGCGGTATCTTTTTATTGCGCTCACCCTTCTTTTTCTGGTGTTTTTTTATTGTTTATTTCTGGGGTTTATAGCCATTATTTTACATAGTCTCATTATTATCAAGTCATTGCTTAGTAATAAAAATGGTTGCCAAAGAGACATTTTGAAATGCTTCATTGTATTTAATCAACTGTTCAAACTGGAAAATATCGATCTTATTATCACAGAAGACTAACAAAAGCTTATAACAGATCATTTCTTTTGCTGTACTTGCTTGAAAATTGCAATTTAAACATATGCGAAAACCGCATCATTTAAGGCAGGATCTTGATTAATGACAGAAGCCGTGATGTTTACTGTATGAATAAATAAATAAATAAATGCCTATTACGTTCAGAGGTCAGTTCTTTGTAAAAGACAAAACCTTTCTTCAGTGTTATTTCAGTCTTTACAGAACATTTTGACAGTTAGTCTTGTGACTTCCTAAAGTTAAACCACAGCTGTGAAGTCTAAAAAGAGTCCTGCTATCTCATCAGCAAGCTGACAGCTCAGAGGGAGCAGTTTTCCTGTTCTCAAAGATTAGAATTTTGTTTTGTATCTCGGTATGAAATATACTCGAACGAAAATCGAGAAAAAAAAAAAAGAATTCACATGTAATGTAAATAACCTGTTTTTCTCTTCCTCATTGTAGGTAAATACCTAGTCACGGATTCTCATCTCATCACTCTACTCCTCCTTTTCTAAAACATTCGGACACTTCAGTTGCTCCCAATGGAAGCCAGAGGAAAGTATGACTTTAATGCGACTGGGGACGATGAACTCAGCTTCAGAAAGGGCGACATACTCAAGGTCGGTGTGTAATCGGATGAGAAATGAAATCAATGAAATCCTTTTCATTGCTCCTGTATAACTCCTCTTCTCTGTCTATTTCTGGACAGATAATAAGTGCAGAAGATGACTGGTGTAAGGCAGAGATGAACGGACTGGAAGGATACGTGCCTCAAAACTACATAGAAATGCAGAATCCGGGGTAAGAGGCACTTAAACTGAACCAGTGGACAAAATACATGTAAATGAAACAAGACCGCAAACAAAATAGGTGTAAAAGAAGCGTTTGTACTGACTCCTTGTAACAGGAAGTCTTTATTCCAGTTTATGGTTTAACTGGCTGGCAGGTGTGTGTTTAGTGTAAGTGGTTAACGTCATGTAATCAGGAGCGTTGTGGCCTCTGTGTGCAGGTGGTTCCAGGAGAATGCCAGTCGGAGCGCTGCAGAAGATCTCCTGAGGTACAAAGGTGTGGGGGACTTTGTGATCCGAGGGTGCCAGAGCTCGCCCGGAGACTTCTCCATCTCTGTCAAGTGAGTCAGTTTTAGGTTTGGGTTGTGAGCCTGTCTATAGGCTTTGAGCAACTGTGTGCAAGTTATTCCTGAGGTGAAAACAGGTTAGACATTGTAGTTAATGCCTCAGTGTTGCTTAAAACCACGTAAAAAGCAGTGTTTTATTTATCTGTGAAGATTCTCAGTCATCCAAGTCATGGTATATCCAAAGAAAAAAGCTAAATCGAAGGCAACTGGACTTATTTGAGTTGTCTTAAAGACGTTTCACCATCCATCCGAGCAGATTGTTCTGTTGAAAATGACTGGTGGGGAGTTAACGTTTTCATTTAACACATCTATGGGTGGTGTCCACCGGAACATCACACGACTGGGGTCTGGTTTATTTAGCAAAGCAAATATCTGACAACATCTGGATCCAAAAATGCAAATCAATTCAAAGCCAGCAGAATCAGACTTTTGCAAGTTTGGCTTGGGATGAAATTAATGGGCAGCCACATAAAAATCCTACATAATGTGTTTTTTTTTTTTTTATCAGCCACCATAGAAATAAAAAGAAACAGTTTGTTGGTTTGTTAATTTTTAAGTTAATAATATGTCCCCTGTTGCAACTGTGAGATAATTTACCGCATTTAATAAACTTAAATGGCAACTATTTGACTTAATTAATCACTAGTCATTTGTTTAAGCCAAAATAATAAGATAAAGGAAAATACTCCGTCTACAAGTACCTCAGAGTACACTGAAAATTGTACTTACCAACTTCCACCAGTTGTAACTGCCAGAAATATCTCCCCTGTACACCCATCACGATACTGTAAACTATATACATATATACACACATATATATTTATGTGTCCTCTGACTCATCACCTCGCCCTCTTGGCTTCCCTATTTTCAAGCGAAGCCAGCTGCAAAAGCAGAGTAAACAACACAGAGGCAGTGTGGCAGATTTCCAGCATGAGGCCGAGTTAGTATGAGGTTAGTTTACCTTAATGTGTCTGCAATCAGTCAGATCAACAACATAGCGTTTCACATTTCCGCTTGTCACGGTAGATTGGATTCGATGACGGCTAAATTACTTAAATGCTCTGATTCCAGGATCACACTGTGTCCTCTGTCTTATATTTGTTTTTAAGTTGATCTGCAACCTGTATCAAACAGCAGTGTTAGCATAATGCTAATCCCTTGCTCCTAATAGAGGCTTAGCACTTGTATACATACTGTACAATTATTGGATTTGCAGAAACTGTTTATTTTTGCTCTGGGACAGCTTCGTCTTGCAATAGTGGTTCATTTTCTTATGACTTTAACTGTCCCCAGAGGATAAGCCCTATAGATTTTGGTGACCACCCCTCGCTTTGTCTCTAGTGCAACCAGCAGATCACTTATTCTGTGAAATATCTAGTATCTACAGGATGGACTGGCAGAGGTTTTACTGGAGCACTACCACAAGGTTCACATTTCCGTCATCAGGTCATAGATTTAATATATTGTTTTGCTGTATGAGAAGGTACTTAAAAATCCAGAGCTGAATAACAAGCACTCAGGGTGAACGGTAAAAGCGGAACTCTACTTACAAGGCAGGTAGAATCACGTGAGCAGATAGGGAACTGGGGGCAGGTGAAGGTGGGTGTTGCCAGAGAGAACAAGCAGACCGAATAAACAAGAGAAAAAAAAAAGTTGACATACATGAGCAACAGACATGGCATTACCCCTGCCTCTGCTATCAGCATATTAGCACTGTAAGTGTTACTATGTTGTTTAGAGAATGGCACTCACAGATTTGTTTGCTCAACCAACCAACAGCTGACAACAGAACTGTAATAACTTTAATTATAGTTACTGTTACTATTTCTTTTTTTTTTACATGATTACATTTTACATGTGAAATTATTAGCCACCTCACATCGCCACTTTATTTACTGAAATGAAATGAATGCTAAAGCTAACGGCTAATACTGTACTCTTTGTATGCACTATTTGACTGCTGTACTAGTTAGTTAAATTACTGCTGTAAAAGAACAACAGTTATTCACACACATTTAAAGAAGTGCTTTGAGGGCTCTGTGTATCTTGATTGAGTACATTTATTATTAACATTTCTAAGAGCCCGTTTATGACGGCAGTTTTTGCCTTCTACTGAATTCGTGTTGTAGTTTTGAACACTGACCAGCAGAGGACAACCCAGCTATGGAAAAGCCTGAGTCTCTCAGATTAAGGAAGCAGGGAATCATTCCTTGTTCAGCTGTTCCTGCACGGTGACTTTGAACAAGAGGGAAAATGAAGACTAAAAACTCTCAGACCCAGCAAAAAAGATTCAAAAAAATCTTTTGTAGCACCAAGGACATGATTACCAGCCAGACAATGACACACATTTTGTCTACATAGTTTTGTTAATCACACTTTTCTTAGAAATCTGTCCCTCTTAAGTTAGAGACTGTAAAGTTGGAATCATTTTGTTTTCAGACACATTCTTCTTTTTATTCCTATTATTATAAATCACATTGTCACAGTCACTTCATGACAGGAAGTAAAAAATATGTTATTGCGACATTATGGGCAACAGTGTATATATTTGTTGACAATAATATGTTTAAATGATCAATCGATTGATATGTGTACAAGGAGCTGAACAGGGCAATCTGTCAACATTCTCCCAAATTGCTTGGTTTCAAGTTTTCAATCACAAAATACTGTGAAAGTAATCAATAAGCTGGCATTTTGGGGATTTTGTTTGAAAATGACTTAACCTCCAAATGAAGTTTCCGAAGACAGAATGTGAAATGATGCGACACACCTACAGCTTCTCAAGTTTGGCTCTAAATCCTGTAAGGGAAATCTTGTGTTTTAGTATTTCTTTCAGTGAAAGCGTCCTTTAATGAAGTCAGTCTGAGGAGGAGATCATTTTAGCAACAATAAAGTTACCTGAGGGGAAGTAAAAGGGGAACACTTTAACATAAAGGGTTAAACTATTAATGAGTTTACTACGGAAGTTGCCATTAGAATAAGACGAAATTTAAAGCCAAGTTCCCACTCCAGAATATTTGTATATAATATATAATATATGGTAAAATACCCTGGAATATTACGTTTTTTTTTTTTTTTATCCTGCTTCAAGTTATTCTCACTCTCTTTTCAGACACGAGAGTGACGTCCAGCACTTCAAAGTGATGAGAGACAACAAAGGCCAGTACTTCCTGTGGTCGGAGAAGTTCACCTCCCTGAACAAGCTGGTGGAGTTCTACAAAAACACCTCCATCTCTAAGACCAGGGAGATCTACCTAAACGACAGCAGCTCGGACAGCAGGAACCCGTCAGCGACCCCGTCGGTGAGAGAGGCTTGAATTATTGAACTCATAATAGAAAGAGAACGTTAACTACAATGCCATAAAATAAGATGACATGTTTAGGGTGTTACTGATTCATGATGAACACAGAGTTAAACCTGGCAACCAAACTAAGATTTAGAGATTTAAAACTTGAGAAGAGCAAATGATGTTATTAAATTTGATAGTATTGGGAATGATTCAGATATTTAGCAACAGTAGTTGTGTATTAATGTCTACTGGAACTGATTAAATGTGCTACAAACCAATAGGATAGGAACGTTTTATTAAAAGAAATGTGATTTTTTTTATTTATAGTTTAGTACGAATGATAAGTCATGTATATTCGAAACAGTTTAACCCAAAGAGAAACCTTTTTTGTTCCGATTTTGAATTTGTTGGTTTTCTTCTCTGTAAAAACCGTGCTATCTGCACCCGACATGAAAGCTCTTTGATTTGTGAACATATAAATAGCAATGTGAACCGTCTTGTTTATTACTCAACTCCTGACGTACCTGCCTCAACAGTCTTCTCATATCTACTTCCTGTCTGCTTCCTTCCTGCAGGTGAAGAGGGGAAGTTTGCCTGAAGAACGTAACACAGCTGCAGCTGTCGCCGCGACACCGCGCAGAGCCTCAGACCAGCCGCACAGCCAGCTGGTACGAGTTACTGTTCCTTTTCTTTCTCTCTGCCCTCGTCTCTCTTCTAAGAAAAATCCTTATCTCGGGTTGTAAACATAAAGAACTGTGCAAAAGTCAAAAAGTAAAGAAAGAGAAGGAGCGAAAAATGACGCTGCCTCTTACATAAATAGCAGCATTTATGGGTCCAAGCTGTTTTAGACTTTTTTTGGCTCATCAGTGTGTATATCATTCCTCTAATAGTATACAGAAGCATAAAGTGGAATGTTACTCCTTGTATTCCAGGCTAAAAGATCCGGTCTGGAGGAGCGAGCCCACACCATTGGACACACGGGAAGAAGCAGCCCTGTCAGCACTGCTTATAATTCCCGTCGCACCTCTGAGACTCTGCCTCAGGTCAGTCTGCCGTCCTCTGATGCTAAGCTGAGGGTGTGCCCATAACGTCATCAGCATGTTAGTGAGGATCGTGAGCTAGGTCTGCGTTCTTTTAACTCGTCATTTATTGTTCAAGACTTTGAAGCTGATGCTGGTCAGAATCAGCCGCGGCAGCTTGAAAACCTTAACCTGAGGTGTCTGTTGTGTTTACACTGAAAACAAAAAGAGGGATCTGCTGTCTGACAGCTCCTGCTGTTCATACATCACGCTGTCAGATGAGCTGTATATGTTCCCTGTTAACATTTCAGTTGAAAGAGTACCAAAAGGAGCAAAAATTCCTGTTTAAAGATGCTCTGTAAATAATATATACCCACTTGATCTATTTGCAAATTGAATGTGTTAAATGTTAAATGTTAATTTAATGTTTTAGTATGTTTTAGTATTTTAATAACACACATTGCTAATGAGAGTGGAACAAATAAGTGGTAATAAAGTGTGTAACATGTGTTTATCATCATGAAGAAGGTCCACTGAGCCATTTGTGATATTGATCAGTCCGGGGTTTCCTTCCACAGAGGACATCCACGCTGCATGTGAAGGCGCTGTACGACTTCACCGCAGAGGAAGACGACGAGCTTGGCTTCAACGCCGGCGACATCATCGAGGTGATGGATCGCTCTGACGTGTCGTGGTGGAAAGGGAGGCTGCGGGGGAAAAGTGGGTTGTTTCCTGCAAACTACACAATACAGCTTTGAGGGAACACCCCAGGCAGCACCTTTACTACGTCTGCACACACTCACAGGCTCCTTCTGTAGGTGCACCAGCTTTCCTCGTGTTCCCGAAGAACATAAACGCCGAGCAGGTTTCTAATCTCTGCACCAGAAGACTGTGAGTCAGTGTTTTCACGTAGGGCTCATACACGTAACACCTCTCAGAGCGCCTGGTTCAGGGTTTATAGAACGTTTTTATTGACAAAAGGTGCAGGGAAGCACCTGCTGGAACTGGCACACAGGAAGTGGTGCATGCTACACTGTTGTAGCTTTTTTTTTTTTTTTTTTTATCTTTTTAATCATGACATGTCTTTCAGCAGGTATGTGTATTTGCTGAATGTTTGTTGCCAAGCTGCTGATGAACTTATTTTTCCGCTCATGTTCAGTCACATTTTATACTGCAAAAAAAGTTTTGTATAAATCTTTTTTTTCTTGAGAATGCTTCACACAGATGTGTAACTTCCCCGCAGCTCACCGACTTGGAAATAAAATTATTTTTTATCACCGACTACATGGCTAACGTATGATAATGGGTAAAATTGTACACAGTCAAATCCCTGCTGTCTTTTACGGAGAGATTAGCATTAAGGTTTATCCTCATTTTCCACACATTCCTTGTGATAGGCCATGATGTTTATTGTCTTTAATGTTTAGAGAGGTTTTTAAAGTTTCTTAAGATGCGCAAAGCTAGAAAAACTGCATCACGAGCAAGGAGAGTTGGGTCTTAAAAAGCTCCACTGTTACCTCTACAACAGTCAAAAAGTTTAAATTGGACTTTTTACTCCACAGCATTTTGTCAACTTTAGTCTTTAGTTACTTTAGATATTTGCACAGTACTTTCACTTCTAAGTAAACTGTATTACTCGTATTAAGTATAGTAGTAGTATTTTATCAGATTGATATGTAACAGAGATCTGAATGATTATTTATGCCACTTTTTTAAGTAGTTCTTGGATTTAGTACTTGGAGTAGAGTATATTTTAATAATATATTATATAAGGGTTAGGGTTAGGGTATATAAAATACGATATTTTGAATATTGTATTTTTTCTCATAACTGGTGTTTTTATCATGTGAAATTTCTACTGTGGCTTTTAATGCAGTACTTTTACTCCCAACTAGGTATTTTTACAGTACAGTAATTGTACTTTAAATAGGCTTCTCATGTAGCGCTTTTACTTGTAGTGGAGAAATTTTATTTGTAAGATTTTATTTGTATTTTAAGAGTATGGCAATGCCACTTAAGCATAAGCATCTAAATGCTTATCATGGAGTATTCTTATAGTTTGGTATTTATACTTTTACGTGAAGTCTTGAAGCAAGTACTTGTTTTTTTACTTGTAGTAGAGCAATTATACAGTGTGGTATTTCTGCTTTCACAAAGTAATTGTCTTAAATGCAGTATTTTTGAGCGTGGTATAATTTTACCATGTGCTATTACAATTTTAGTTAAATTTCAAACATAGTACTTTAACTTGTAGTGGAATGATTTAACCAGTTTTACTTATAGACGTACTGGTCACAGTACTTTGTACTGTAGTACAGTGTTGTTCCGTGGAGTGGAATAAGTTATAGGATACAGTGTGGCATTTCTATTTGTACTTAATAAGGCCTTTAAACCGATAGTTCACTATTCGTACAATATGGCATTTCTTCTTTAACCCATCAAAAGTTTTGAATGGGGTACTTTTACCAGGTATTTTTTACATTTATTTTTTCATATTTGAGGTTTTAATAATGTATTGTATGTAAGCCTGATTCGGATGCAGTAATTTGACAAAAGTCATTGTGCAGTATGGTTATACGACCTTGTAAGTGTAAGCTTCTAAATGTAGTAAGGAATGTATGGCTTATTAAAGTTTAAAATGCAGTATTTTTATTTGTAATATAGTATAATGTATACTGTATTTTTTCTTAGACTAGGTCTTTCAAAACTAATATTCCGCAATTTTATTCTAAAGGATTTCTAGCAGGAAGTCGTTTAATAATCTGGGTACCTTTATATCAGGCTGTTAGCCCCGCCCCCTCCTTCTACCTGGGCTCCTCCCATACCTTGTCCGGACAGGTACCACGGAGTGCATCAGAGCAGCGACTGGAGAAGCAGCATCGACAGCGGGAGGAAGTTTACTCGGCCATGGCGGAGTCTCAGCTGGTGTGCATGGACGATGAGCACGTCAACGAGAAGGTACCGGAGTCCAGGCCGGAGTTTTACTACAGCGAGGAGCAGCGTGCGGCCCTGGAGCAGCTGCTGAGGAACGGGGACGGGGCCTTCAAGATGCGCCTCAAAGAGGACCACATCAAGGACTTCCTCTGCGCCAGGGAGGTCAAAGTCATCCGGAAAACGTTTCACGAGTACGACACGGACAGCGACTCCGAGTCCGGAGAACAGGAGAAGTCCAAGGGGTCTTCCAGCGCGGACTCCGGGGTCCACTCCACCTACTGGCCCCAGATGTCAGACACCGAGGTCCCGTCTCTTGACATCGGTTGGCCCGGCAGCAGTGGAGTATACAAGGGGGTGACCCGGGTGTCCGTGTACACCCATCCCCCCAAAGAACCCGGACCTCACATCAAGGAGGTGGTGAGGAGGCTCATACAGGAGTCGCACAAGGTAATATTCGAGTCACTAAGAGCCAATAATAGTTCTTGAATTACCTCATAATAATACATCTCTTCTCTTTCTTGAAACTAGTTTACAGAAAATGTGTTTTGACACATTAGTCCGTTGGTTTTATTCTTGTTTTAGTTATTTAAATTTTAAATATAAAAAAAGAATTAGGACGAAAACGTGAGAGGAAAAACTAATTAAAAACAACAACAAAAAACCTGTTTTCTACTACGTATAACTTCAAATAGAGAAAAAATCTCAATGATAACTGAGGATTTTAAGGGTATTTTTACTCAAAAAAGATTCAGCTCTAAAACTGACATGCTGTGATTCATAAATCTGCAAAGAACTGGGCTAAACTTCAAAGTCCAAGCTTCTGTGAGCAAATTCTCACAGGCTTAAAAACCATGTGGTGCAATAAAGAAAGAAAAATCATAAAGTCTCTACCCTACTTTGCCCACAGCAACTGCAAATAGAGTGTTTAAAATGATTGGCTGCAGGTTATCATGTGAGCGGGACTGTGTCTGGGCTGAGGCTAATTACTGTCACTCTACACATGAACTCATGACTCCATGGAAGGAATGACGCTCTCAGGTTCAGCTCAAAAAAGGTTTTCTTTGAACTGAATGTGGCCTAAATGCACACATATAAAAGCTAAAGTGAGAATCTGCCAGCACAATGCAGATAATTATTAATCTCCTGTCACTTTTCAGTCAAAAACACCAAGTATTTACAACTTCATCATCAAACCGATACATTTTCACAGTTTTTTTCCCCATTTTATAGATGTGCATCTTTAGGGTTTTGGACTGTCAGCTAAATTAAATAATCCATTGTGAAGACGTTGTTTTGTCACTTGTGATCTATGACTAACAATATCTGCATTAGTTCGGAGATAAACCAGTTTTGCACACGGCTCGGAATGTATGCTCGCGTGCTAGTTCATTAGGTACACTAATGAATGTGATGAAACAACAACCATAAAGGTCATTCAGCTGATCATTTTGGAGGATGTGGTTGGTGGATCTTTTAGACTGGATCAAATTAAACACAAAAGTGTTCCTGTTTGTTAGCCTACCCTGCTGACTGAAATGCATGTCAAAATAACAGGAACATCTGTCATTACAACACAATCCAAAATCACTAGCACTACAGACCACATCCTTTAAAATGAAAACACAGCTGAATTAACAGCTCTTTCACTTAAATAAAACCAATGCTGAATACCAGAACCAGAGGTGTCGGTTTGATTCCAGCCTGCACTGCCTCACACTTTAACAACCCCCTCATGTTTTCCAGTGTTTCTTCAATGGCACTACTAAATTCGACCGAAAAAGCTGTAAGGAGTTTGATTTATGTTGAATTATGTTTCGGGAAGCTGTGGATTAGTGGTTAGAGATGCAACTAAGGCCCGAAATGTCCCATCTTCGCCTTCACCCCGTGTCCATGGCTGAGGTGTCTTGATCAAACTCCTAACCCCCAAATTGCTCCCTGGACACAGTCCCTAAAGGGTGCAGAAAGCATTAGTTTTTAGTGTACCTAATGAACCGGCTATAGAGCGATTGCGATTCAGATTTAACTGCAGGGACAGAACAGGTACATAGAGGTCCATACAGGTTTAACAAGTCAATACTTGTCAGTATTTCTACTTCAAGTGGAAATAAAAACAAGAGCAGAAGTTACCAGAAATGTTTTCATAAAATACCAAATTTAGAAACCGTGTTGAGTGACTCTCATTCAGCTGTTTTTGACTGCTTAATATTTACTTACAGAAGTAGCTAAAGAAAAGAAAACACACACGATAAGTGCTTTTATTTCTAATCTCAACAAAGCGAATCATCCGCGAATCAATCAATTAGCGCAGTTTTTATATAACCCTCGTAAGTGTCAAACGTTACTCATGCAGAATGTTCCAGTAAATCAAAAAATCAAAAAAAACCAACGAGGGTTTAATCGACCTTTTATTGGTAGTAAACCGACGACGGCCGTGTGCAAGTTTTGGCAGGTTGAGTCATCTGTGGTGCAGATGGAGACGGCTCTAAATGTCAGATGCACATCAGGACATGCACCAGAAAGATTAAACCTCCCCCACGATCCTTAAGCCCGGGTTTGACTTTTTTTTCCTCTCCCATTAATGTGCTGGCTGACCTCCCAGGTATGCAAGCTGGAGCTAAAAAGAAGAACACCCTCCTGTGATTGATGTAACGTGCAGCGCCCCAGGTTATAGTGATAGAGCAAAAGACTTGGAGCACAGTGGAGGATGGTTAACATATCCAGAGCAGACTGTGCAGCCCTTTCAGCAGAACTCTAACTGAACAAACTTTAGTGCATAACTTAATCCTCTGTGTCATCCGATTTCAGAGCCCTGAATTAGCCAATAACTCACTGAGATTGCTCCCGGAAGACTCCTAGAGTCTTTCTACATTTCTGAAACTCAGGTTGTGGCGTTTGCAGAAAGGCCTTCACACGAACACATGCTAACACTAGAATGATAGCTTGGAGATCATTATCTGAAATCAAGAAAGGAAGCTCAGCTGTGCGATGTGGTAGGTGGAGGATTCTGATGTTACTGGTTGAACCACATTCAGGAGTAAAAGCAGCACTGCAGAAGATGACATTTAGGAACGCGTCCGGGTGTCTGTCGGAAGGTTTTATCGACAACACACAACAAGCCCCAAGCCCAGCAAAAAACAGACAGCAGTAGACCACAGTAAATGAACCTTTTCGAAATATTCCACATGGTAGTGTAACACACATTGAAACAGCACAACCAGCCAGAGACACAGCATTTTCAGTCCTCCTACAAAGACCAGGAACCAGAAAGACAGATCTGCAGAGCCTTAATCATAATAAAGTGATTTAACCTGATTTTTGTCATTTCAATTTTTACCACATGAAACTAATTACTTCCAGAAAAGCCCACAAAAGTTCTCCCTGATATTGTTCGTCTGCTTTTGGACACCGTCTCACGCTGAACGTCAGCTCAGACTTTGTTGAACATCTGTACTGCAGCAGGATCAAAACTTCCTCCAACCTGAAAGACCTCTGAAATCAGAGTTTAATCCCTAAACCGGATTTCCTTTCAAACTGCCTTCTTCCCTGGAAGGGTGTTTTTCTTAAGAAAGGACATAATTAGCTGAGATGAGTACTTAATGACATACTGAACACCTCACACATTGTTTATTTTAAAGAGTGATGTCATTTAAGCTCCTCGCTGCCATGACTAATTATCCTGCTGGATGAAACATGTACATCAGTGGCGCAATGAGGAAATGGAAAAGGAGTCACATGATCGCTTTAAATGCACTCAAGGATATAAAAACTGAAACACCTGACTGCAAACACATATCATATTTGCGTAATAAAAAAAGAAACTTTATTGTCCTGTGCTAGACGGAAAATGTGCTCACGGCTGAACATTGTCACACTTGAACCAATATGGACACAACAGGATATACTGTGAACCTGTTGAGCTGTCATGTGATGGTCTTGAACACGCACGGTGCATGAGAGTCATAACCGTTGCTGGCGTTATTCCAAAGTGCAACCTGGAAAAACACGTTCTTGTGATGTATCAACTGTTATGTCTTTGGAAAATGAGGTTTAAATTTTGCATCATAACAGTAATGACTAGTTAGCGCCTTTGTGCCCATTGTGCAAACTGCCTGTGGGAGTGGTGAGAACTTTTATTAGTCTAAATGTTGCATGCTGGCAGCTCCAAAGAGCAATTTGAAGGCAAAGGCAGTCATGACAGTGTAAGGTAGACATTTGCATTGTGCTGTTTATGTAGATCGTTAAGAGGTCTGAACTATACTGAAGTAAACAATGGATAAACACAAGCATCTCCAGTTTCTACTTGTGTAAATGTTCTTGGTTTCCTTCCCTGACTGTTACATCCTCCTCTGCGTCTGCCAGGTGGTAGCCATCGTCATGGACCTCCTCACAGACCTGCAGATCCTCCAGGACCTGCTGGATGTCTCGTCGCGGCGCGGGGTGGCTGTCTACGCCGTTCTAGAGGCCAAGGGAGTGCCCCATTTCCTGGATATGTGCTCTCGGCTGCAGATTAACGCGGTGCATCTGCGGGTGAGGAGAGAGCTCGACAAACACAACATGATGGAGCACTGCAGAGGGAGGAGGCTCGCCAGCACGGCACACAAAGAGCAAATGAGCAAGCAAAATGGTTCAGTGGGTCAATGCTCCCTACTCCTGCGTACACAATGATGGTGGATTAAATTGCACGTCATTCTCTATGGGAAATTCCTGACAGTTTAAGGACCTCAAAGAAGGCTGACCTAGTTAAGACATATCCTGTTGAAACATGACAGTAATTGGACTGTTGTGTATTTTATTTTAGATCAACCGCTCTGTTGCAAATCTCTTAAAGGCTTAGTGTGTTTCCACCTAAAAAGACCACATAGTCAGGTTTTTTTTGCCACTGATACTGAGATCTCTGCCTTCACATCAACACAATAGAGGTATCCAGTGTGGGAAACACAGCACCTTCCGTCCAGGAAAAGAGTCCCGGACACTGTGGATGATTCACAGATAAACTTAACTGATAAAATATCACACTGTGCTGCTTAGATCTGGTAACAGTTCATTCATTTCTACAGCAGTCTTGGTGAACTAATTGTAACTGGCTGTAAAAGAGGGTTATTTTTTATCTTTTACATAAATTTCGTGTAAAACAAGCTATCCATTTCATGGTTAAACTAAAATGGAAGTTGAATGTAAAATGTTCTTGCTTCACACACTGTATTCAAAATAAGCAGTCCTGCATTAGCTCTACTAATCGGAAGAAAGTTGAAACTGTTACAAAAATTACAAGACACACAGTTAAGACATTTGACAGAAAGTGGAAGAAGAATACAAAAATGAATTTACCTAAAAAAGCAAAACAGGTGAATGACATTTTTAGTAAGGATCATTTTTGTGCCCAGGAAGTAAAATGTTAAGTACCGGTAAGAAAGGACATTTAGGTCTGTTCTCCTCAGAGCCTGAGAAGTGACAGTAAGTGCTGAAACGGATCAAGAGTGAACAGCAGCTCACTGAGCCACACGGTTACCCTATCCCCACAGCAACACAATACCCAGCCTTATCTGCTCCACGCAGAGTGTTGTAGCTGCAGCCTACTTTAACTGGAATAGCTGCTCATAGTGGTGTCAGTTGATAAGGCGATGAAAGGCCTTTTCAGAGCGCTGGGCTATGTTACTCTTACTTCTTACAAATGAACATTCATAGTTCCTGAGAACCGATCCAGAGACTGTAACTCAATGCTTAGCCTCCACACCGGAGCTGATGCCGAAGGAAAACCTCTTCCCATCTTGTCTGCTTGTCTATTTACATATGCTATCTGTTTCCTCTTCCCTTTCTCTTCCCTTTAAGTAAACACAGTTGCTGAAGGGGTTGGGTTTTAGCCTTTCTTACTTGATTAAGTTGACTCTGTGTTGCTAGGTGTGACGGCACAGTTTGACTTGGCATCTCTGTAAATCAACTGGTCATGCACGATACAGCCGTGCTATTTGATGGCGGAGGCTGTACGAGTTTACTCAGGCTCACCTGTGTGATGCTAAGACATTTGAAATGTGTAACTAAGCGGGCGTTTCTTTACAGAACCTCCGTGTGCGGATGGTGAGAGGTGCAGGACTGGCCCTGTCCTTTGGAAAACTGCCCGGCTCACTGAGTTCCAAATACATGCTGGTGGACGGAGAGAAAGTCATGTTCGGGTCTTACAGGTGAATATCCAACAAGAAACCAAAAAGAAAGAAAAAAAAGATTAAAAACTGAGAGAAAGTAGATCGATTATCCAGATTTATTCATCTATAATACATACAATACAGAAACAGGTTAGAATTGGTTCATATGAATGAGTTTCCCCGTCACAAAGTTTAAAATAATAATCATTTGCATTGTTTTTTAGACGAATCAGGTCTACTTCTTATGAAAGCAGAACTTGAAGCATTTTATGATAATGATCAACAACGTTATGGTGCGTTCACACCATAAGCTGTATATACTATGCGTTCCCACTTCCTGGCTAAACTGACGCCGATAGACTTCTGATAGTAGTACGGTCCGAGAATGGAGCCACATGGAGCCGTGTTATCGATGACCCACCCACACTTCCTCTAGATTCACTTGCCTTTTCATTTAATTAATACTGAGCTCTGTGCTACCTCACCCGTTACAAAGAAATGTTGGATTATACACTGTACTTATTTATTTTTTCCTACTCTCATGGTCCTACGGGGCTGTTTCACAGATCGGTTTGCATGGCAACTGGTAATCATCATGATGTCACATCCTGTTTCTATAAGCTTTAAATAGCTCACTAAAATTAAACTTATCAGAAAAACTAAAATGACAGAAACCATCCTTGAAAAAAAATCTTTTGCCTGTATTTTAATGTTTTGGTTTGACCCAAGTCCCATCCCATGTAGGGGGTGGAGCTTATGACCTATACTGCAGCCAGTCACCAGGGGGAGCTCTACTTGCGTTGGCTTCACTTTTGAGAAGCTGCTCGCTCTCCGTCTTTGTACAGTCTGGCTCACAGTCAGAGCTACAACTCCCATTTATGTGTTTGGTAGGAATGGGCAATGACTGTATATACAGTATAACACAGGAACGGGTGAAGCAGACGCTAGTTTGAATGTAGCATCAGTTTCTGCCAGGATGGTCATCAAGAACAGTTTTTTTATCCAGTTGACAAAGCTTTCTGCTTCTGACTTGACAAAAGTTACAAGACTCACTTCTCCAGATGTTCATTCATTCATTCATTCATCTTCTGTAACCGCTTGTCCTGTTAAGGGTCGCGGGGTTGCTGTCATTGGGCAAGAGGCGGGGTACACCCTGGACAGGTCTCCAGTCTATCACAGGGCTAAGACAACCATTCACACTCACATGCACACCTACGGCCAATTTAGAATCACCAATGAACCTAACCAACATGTCTTTGGACAGTGGGAGGAGCCGGAGTACCCAGAGAGAACCCACATAGACACAGAGAGAACATGCAAACTCCACACAGAAAGGCCCAGTCGGCCTGAATTCGAACCCGGAGCCTTCTTGCTGTGAGGCATCAGTTCTCCAGATGTTTAGGATAAAAATGTTCTTGCCTATATGACATAATTTGAAGCGTGGTTTGCTACATATATAAATGACTCAAGAAACTTTAAAAGCAACTTGTATAGCTTTTAATTTATTTATTATTGCGAAATAAAATCTTAATTGGCTGGCAGGGGTGAAACGGTTTCTCCAACACAATGAAAACAAATCTGAGTAAGTCATCACGCTAATAACTGCTTAAAGGCTTTCTGAAGCACATTAAACTTAAGGAGTGACTGGAATAGTTTTTGAAGCATTCTTGCGATCAGTCATCAGTTTAAATGTGGGAAGGCCCTAGGGGTTAATCTGTTGTTGTCAGTTAAGATTTCTGGCTCCTTATTTAAAATGCTTAACCAGAATTACTACATCTACATTTGTCAACAACGGTAAGGAGAGCCAAGGCTTTTGACAAGTTTTTTTTCTGAATACAGATGACATATATTTGCACCCATCATCTGTCTGCCAGCTCTGAGTCCTCTGGTAAACCACGTTGCTGGCCACAACAGCAATGACGCAGCTTTCAGTACACCTTCTGAACACATCAAGAGTCGACTAAAATCAAAACCGAAGGGCCTGATGCATGTCAGGTGAAATGAGCACAGTCTTTTTGACTCATGTGTGATGCCTCATTATGACTGGGTGTTTGTGTAAAAGAAAATCAGGTTTGTGTGCAGAGCTGCCTGCAGATGCTGTGCGAACGTCCTGTGTTCAAAGCTTTTTCAAATAGAAACTCTTGCTTTGCCTCTTAGGGCTTCTAAAATGTTAAAAATCACTAAATGTTATTAGCTCTGTGGTCACAAATAATAGCCTCAGCTATGTGGCCGCTGAGTGGGCTAATAGAAAATAGTAAATAAAGTGAATGACACTTCTATATAGATAAAGTAACAACATATAGTTCAAATTATTTGCCATCTCACTGAGTTATAAGTGAGGATTGATACCACTCTCATGTCTCCTGGCCTAGAAATAGTCCTGCACATAACCGCCTCAACCCATACCCCCAACTCCCCCAAAACTGCTGTCATTTTTCTATTTTACAGATTTTACAGTAATGTAAAATTTTACTATATATGTTTTTGCTCTATTTGTATTTAATTGCTGTACTAACATCTAAAATCAGTCTTTTACGCGTCTATTTTCTGCTGCAGCTTCACCTGGTGTTCGTCTCGGATGGACAGGAACACGATTACTGTGATGTCGGGACAAATTGTGGACTTTTTTGACAGTGACTTCAGAGAGCTCTACGCCGTGTCTGAACAGGTGGACCTCTACAAGGAGTTCAACATCACCAAGCCGCCTCTTCCTACACCCATCAGGAAGCCAAAGGTGGAGCAAATCCGGCCTCCGCCCGTCTCTATGTCTCGCTTTCAGGTATCGGTTGGAGACTCCAAACAGATTGACCTGAAGGTACCTGCACATAAGTACCACAATCCAAAGTACTCCCTGGTCTTTGGGAGCAGTCTGGGTTTGACAGGTTCGCTGCAAGACCTGTCGACGCCAAAAGACTCATTGGTGGGTGAGCTAAACCAGAGGAATGGCCTGCACAACAGTATCCTCTATACCCGCAAGGACAGCAAGGAAAAGGTGGACCGATCCCCCCTACGGAGTCCAGGTTCACCTGCAGAGGAGGAAGATGAGGATGCAAAGGGAGGCCAAAAGAAGAACCAGGGGCCTGCAGTGAAGAAACGTAGCTCCTTTAGGCACTTTTTGAAAGGCAGAGGAGCCAATCAGAGTACAGAGACTATAGAGGAAGGTGTGGTCACTCCTCAGATCCCACCGCCCACATGCAAAGCGTCAGAGACCAATGGCGTCGCAGGAAGTGAACTGGAGGATTCATTTGAGATCATTGAGAAACCAGGACCACTGAAATCCAAAACTAAGAAGCCGTCAAAACTTATTCAGAGGAGTATGTCTCTGCAAACCATCAACACAGGAGATGAAGACGGTGTGTATTTCATTTTTTTTTTTATCTGAGACAATGGTGTAATAATCATTATCTTTATCATTTATATGATGACTGTTTTCTGGATTATTCAATGATATTGTTTAGGAAATGTTTCCAAATTGAAAGGTGACAGCAGATTGAAAGTGCTGGCTGTGGCTTAGTATGTAGAGCGGGTTCTCCATGAACTGGAGGGTTAGTGCTTCCATCCCCTGAACATGCTACATCCTTGAGCAAGACACTGAACCAGTTACTCCCAGTGCTCGGACCTGGTGTGTGAACGTGTGTGTGCTTGTGTGAGCGAATGGGTAGATGTGTCACTGTAAAGTGCTTTGAGTACCAATGTCGGCTGGTATTCCTCTGGTTTAGTCCACCAACCAGTGAGTGTAGCGCTATATATACAAGACCATTCAGTGTCTCATTTTGTTATCCGATAATCCTTAATCAAATACATTGTTTTTAGCTTATAGACTCATAAAACAGAAAAGAATTGTGTAGTATTTTAGTTCCTAAACATTACTTAAAGTATGATTCCATTGTGCAAGTACTTGGCAAAAATTTTACAGACACATATATAAGTAAAGTTTACACACATATTGTGGGTTGCACTAAATGTTTAGCTATCAAAATCCACAAGATGGATTTAATTTAAGTGCAATGTCTGACAGCTAGAATCAAAGCATTCATTGGATTGTCTGAGATGAGCTGATTTGTATCATGAGTTTTTATCTGAAACCCACCATCTTTGCTGTTGGTTTTACTTTGCATTTACCCGACAAACATGAGAGTGGTATCAGTCTTCTCATCTGACGCTTTGCCTGAAAGCGTATCTAAAAATAGGCTTAAAGAAAAATTCTGTTGTGAAATGTTTCTACCGTTTGTCATTGAAGTCTATTTCCAAAGATGTAACCTCCAGGTGGATTTAATGTAGAAACGTTTAATATAAATAAGGACTTCTGAATAAAGCCAAAGCTGCTATAACCTTTTTTTTTGTTTTACAGGATTCAAAAGCCGTCGGCGGCATCAGAAGAAGAACTGCATCCAGTCATGAAATGACAAAAAAAAAGATAGTGTGTCGTTGGTTTTAGAGAAGACACTGTGGTAAAGCATGCGTGAACATTACTGTCTGTGAGATGAGTGCAATCGGTGACTCTGGACTGTAATGCTGCTTTGGTCAGCAGCAAAGGTCACCAATAAAGAGATTTTGTAAATGAACCATCTTCAGAAAAACTTCAGATAGAGTAGCCAAAGTGCTGTTAGGGGGAGATTTCATTGCCATTGTTTTAATTTACTACGTTTTGTATTAAATTATTCTAATGTGTTGTTTCAATATGTTACACTTGTATGCTTGAACTTCAACACCACAGAGTAGGCCAGGCATGATCGAGTGGCGTGGGTGGATTACATCACGTTGTTATTTATTCTTGTTGCTATGGAGACAAGAAAAGTGATCAGTTGTGGTGTTGTCCTTGAGCGTCGCCTTACCGAGGACCCTTGGTAACAGAGTAAGTGTTCGCCAGAGTGTGTTGTACAGGCCGTGAATAATGTACAAGGACCTGTGCGCTTTTACTTTGGGATTTAGTTTTATTGCAGGCAAAGCTGGGAGAAATTGAAATGTGAATCTTCAACAACCACTTTAGATGTAAATTTTATATGTGGATTTTGTAGCAGAAATTTAGTAAAAATAAAGGAAAATTGCAATAGAAATGTGTTTGTGTGGTTAAATGAATGTTACTAGATTTTCAGGTTCCTAAATGCAGGGACACACCAAACCGACATCAATCAAAGATGGCTGACTGTTGCGTGGCCCGTGTTTGGGTCAAAAAGTTACACTTAAACACTCTGCAAAGACTACAGCTAATGGTCAGCTGGCACATATAGTGCTCAAAAGGCCGGAAAACCAGCACCACTACTATTAGCTGGGAGGCTGGAGCTACAAACCATTATACAAAGCTGGTCTCTCCTGAATCTTGCTGATCAGTTGATCTACAGTTTATTCATTCCAGATGATAGTGTATTTAAATGTTCAGATTAGATGAAAACATAAAACGACAATAGACCTCTATGTGGGCCAACAAGGCAGGAGACACAAGAAAAACTAAGGCCAAGTAGATGATCATCAGCTGCCCGTCAGGTGGTGGTTCACGGTCCTAACTAAGAGCTCAAATTATGAATTTAACCTGGATTCCAACTGACATGACAAGCAATGTCACTCTGGAAGATGTCATACTATTTTGGTCAATAAATGATGTTTACAAAAACTAAATTATAATTCCAATTCGTGTTGCCTCATTTTTAAAACCTCTAAACCCAGACACTACGACAAAGGCGTGTGTTTGTTTTGGCTTATTGTCACAGTAACATGATGACGCAGCACACGGGTGTCAGATTTACCGTAAAACAGCAACTTATAACTGAAGACAGACTTGCGGCTGCTGCTGCTGATGATGATGATGAGAAAATAGATCAGATAATTGTTATTCAGCACCGTAGCCTGAAAAGGACTTCTGTGCGGCTCTTATATACCTCCACTAAAAATGAGCAAGAAGGTCTCACAAACACAGTCTCTCTAGAAAACTGCCGGTCTGTTTGACGGCGCAAAAATTCACAGAATCAAATCTGCTTCATCTGAAAATCTGCAGATTTCTCATCTATGGCTACATCCCTGCTAAACAGTGGAACAGTGCATGCTTTTTGCAACAACCACAAGCTTGTGATTCCTGTTATGGTTAATTTGTCTCTGGTAGGTGCCATGCTATGAATCAAAGCAGCGGATTGCATGCAAAATAAGATGGTACACAAATGTAAAATATATGTCTGTGATAAATATCCATGAATTCACGAACTTATAGATATGTTTCTTAAACGACAAAAACTCATTTTCATTAACAATTAGGAGAGGGTTTTGCTAAAGTCACAAATTATGTTGTGATTATAGAAGACGTGCCCTTGAATATTTTGGAACATATTCCTTTACTTGAAGTGAGTAATGTATATTAAATAATATGGATTACTTTAGCATTGACTTACATTTTTAATGCATTTAAAAGTAAATGAATGTTAGGTGGTACAATATTGGTATTTAAGACCTATTTAAATGTACAATATGTATGTAGTGATGCAAGGTATGCATATTATTGGATAAAAACTGTTTATAGGACACATATAGCATGTTGTAAATTGTGGATTATTTATTTAGTAGCTACATCATAGACATATATATATGTCTATGGGCTACATAACATAGCCTAGCCAGTATAGCCAAAAATAGCCAACACTGTTTAAAAACACACGTCACAAGACCAGTATTTTTAAATGAGAAATAAAGGTATCACACTATTATTTTTATTTTTCTACACACAGAGGGGCTGTCCCACGGACAGTCCCTCTGCGTGAAGAAAAACCTCTAAATAAAGAAATAAAACCAATGTCAGCAAGGTCACACGGAAGAGACATAAGGTGAGTCAATACACACTGCCGGGTTTGACGAGCATATCTCGAGAAAATTTATTTTCTTTTTTTTTTCTTTTTTGTGAGTGTCTTTATGTGTATGCTCCCAGGAAACCGCAGCTCTCTATCACATCATCACACACAGGAACTGCACAGAAAAAGCCCCTACGCATCAGTTACCGAGTTAATCTGGTTGATAAAAGTGAAAAACTAACAAGATAATCCGTGGATTTTTTATGATTTCTCCCTTCAAATCATTATCTCAGTAATTATGTGAGGTGAAAAATGTGAAAAACAACAACAAAAAAAACAACAACAAAAAACGGTGCTACAATGAAAATTGATAACTAGAACTTGAAGTGGTGATGTGGCGCCATCTGCTGGTAAAATACCCAAACACACCTTTAGCAAAAAACGTTTATTGTACAAGATAATTAAATTAACAGTAACTAACAGTAATTAAAACAAACACGAAATATTTGTTAGAACAAATATGGTTAAACAAAAAATACTGTACACGGATTTATAAGTTAAAAGTAATACTTTTTTAAAACTCCACACAGTTTGTCAGCAATAAAGGGCAGCTGTGGATCGGCAGGTAGAGTGGGTGGGTTATCCACAAACCGGAGGGTCAGCGGTTTAATCACCGGAACATGCCACATGCCGAAGTGTCCTTGAGCAAGACACCGAACCAACATTTGCTGTGCTTGTGCGAGTGAATATGTAGATGTGTCACTGCTTCTTTAAAAAGAGCTATTTACAAGAAAGAAGGGAAATGGATTTGCATTATTTCATTAATGAGTAAAGAAAAAGAGTTCATCCACCTGCTCTTTTCATGTTCATGTTTTCTTTACAACTCTCCCATGAAAACACACGGAGCATGTTTAACAAAGTGCTACATACTTTTTATTGACTGATCAGACACTTGAACTGTGCAGTGTGAGAACAGCAGAGGGTTTAGAAAGTGAGGAACTTTAAAAAGTTAAAGCTACATACTAACAAATTAACAATTTCAACAGCTACATTAGACAGATGATTAAATGAAACAGAAATAAACTTTAATTATCGTAAATATGAAAAAAAATAAATATTCAGCTGCAACAATGGTCAGATTGTGATCAGGCCCTGCACATTGAAATGTATACCATTGATTTTGTGTTGTCATTTTGCAGGTCTCTTGTTGTCCTTTTGTAGTAATTTGGCATCTTTTGTTGCTCCCTGCGGCCATTTTAAGTTTCTTTGAAACTCTTTGTGGTCATTGGTTTGCATTTCTTTGTGTTGATTTTGTGTCTCTTTCCGACTGTTTGTCTCAGTTGGTGGTGTTTTTTTCTCTGAATGGTTATTTTGTGGCACATTCGTTGTCATTGTGGATCTTTTAGTGGCAGTTTGATGGGATATCCAGCACGAAATGTCACTTCAGTCACTCCATACAGAGGTTCATAGGCCGTCTGGGTCTGCACCTGGAAGGTCAGTCATGACTATAGGAAGCCAATTTAAAGTCTTCTTCTTCCTGCCCGCAGCAGATGTTTTACAAGATTCGAGAGCCCATGAAACTGGAGCAGCAGTGCATGCAGTTTGCAGAAGTACTTTACACAGAAAGCCACAAGTAGTTCTCTTTTCTCCTTTCACACTACAAGTGTCACTTCAGCTTTTGTTTATCACTGTGAAGTTCTATGTGGCTTTTTATAAAAAAAAATTCTTTTTTTAACAGAAGTTCAGGATGATTCCTCCATAAAGAGCATCCCGTGGCAGATGTTGCTCCCAATGATGTCCTATGAGGAAGTGTTGTTGATGACCTTCCTCTTGCGTAGAGATACCAAATCATAAAAAGGGTCCTTCGTGATGCTCGCCCTGAGAAACAACATTGACATTCATTGTGAAACAAGAGAACTTCAAGATTAGAAGTACATTTTAATAGTTTTTTCAGTCCTCAGTGACCAGTTCCCCTAATGTGGTCATTGTAAGTGTGGCACGACCTGCTCTTTTCATTACTGACTGAAATCAACTAGCTATCCTGGCCTTGTCCAAACGTGACTAAAACACCTTTAAAATTCACTAATTAACGCTGTAAAGCTTTATATGAAGCTCTGAATGGTTACCGGGTAACCAGCTGTGCATCCAGGAAATCAGTGGTCAAAACAATAAGCAGGGTAGTATGTAACACTGGCTGCGTATAATCTCGTTTTCTTTGCTTGTTTGTGTTCCACGTTAAGCCTTGACAAACACAACCCGCACAGACACATGGCGCCCCATGTGTCCTCCGCGGCATCAGCAGCTCTCACCTGATGGCGCCTATCCAGTCGTCCCGTTCTTCTGAGCTGGCTGCGCTGAGCTTATAAGACTGGTGTTTACCCTGCACCACTCCACCTTTGTTCTGGGTCTTGCAGGCCTTGATCTTTTGTCCTTTGGGGTTATATAACTCCAAGCAGTACTGTTTGAACACACACAGACACACATGTACCACAGTTACTGTGTGTATATGCTCTGTTTATTTTAATAGTCTTCTGATAGACTTGTGACTCACTGTTTTGAGCACTTGAGATAGAAATTCATTTAGCTGTTGCTATGTGATTCATTAGGGTCTGTGGCTGCAGAAAATGTTTGTGTGGAAACTTGAAACTATTTCCTACACTGTCAAAACAAAACTGAGTGATAATCTACCGGTTTGCTGGAGTCTTGTAGCTCCCTGACACACAGGTTCTCCAGAGGAATAATCCCGATTGGATCTTTATCCTGCAGGATGACAGGTATTAGTTTTTTGTTGTTGTTTTGTAATGTTTTATTGTGTTGAGACAGAAACTTACTGTTGTGTATTGAAAGTAGTATAGACAGCTGTCCGTCAATATGAACCACCTCCTCTTCCAGGTTTTAACCCGGCCACCTTCAACAAAAGAAAAGAAAACATTTAGATAGAAATTGTCCAGTCAACCCGGCATTTTCTGTGTAGTGCCGAGAACATCTTCTCACCTATTTTAAGGAGCCAGCCTTCTCTGTCTGGATTAAAAAATGTCAGTGTGAGGTCGTTCCCATCGTCCTCTGGGATTTTGAACGGCTCACTGCGGATGCTCGCGTACAGTTTCTGCAAGATGTTCAGGGATGAAAGAGAACAATAAGTTTAATCTAATGTCTAAAGTTAGATTTTACTTACACTGGCATTTCTATTTAAATGTTTGCTGCAGCAGAACACCTTACAGATCTTGCTTATAGATTTGTTTCACTCTCCAGAATGAATCTTTAAATAACATATGAATTTATAGTTTTTATTATTATTATTTTACAAGATTATTTCATACTGAGCAAAGCGTTAGGGTTAGATCTGTGAAAGTAGAACATCTTGGTAAAAAAGTTAAATGTGAGAAGCACACAAGCCGCTTTTAAGAGAAGAGATAAAACATGACATGAACGTGAACTTGGGCTGGTTTAAGACATAGCAGCATTTCACAGTGGATGATGGGAAAAAAAGTCACATTTACTGCCTCTCTGATCTGATCCCTACAGTTAAAGATTAGTGGCAGTAATAGCAGGGTGCGTGTGAGAAGATTTAGAGGGCAGACAATGATACCACAGTGTATCAAAGCCAAAGTAAATCATGCTGCTGGAATATTCAAGATTGGAGTTGGACACCTGCAGTGAATCTACTCCCTTAACTGCAGGTGTCACTCCATTCTGGTTTGCTTCTTTGTGGAGAAGTATTGCAGCAGAATAATGAGCCCAAACATGCATAAAAGCTTTAAAGAACTACTTGAAGACTAAAGAAAACCAAGGAGTGCTGACTGTCTTGGACATTTCACCACATCCATAGAAACAACAACAACAACATTTCTGTCTTCAAACTTTCACATCACACTGGGATCACACATGTTACAAGAAATTTACATTTTCCCACATCTCAGATTTCATTAAGGCAAAAATGACGGATACAAATACTAAAATATTCTGAAATCTTTCACAGATCTAACTTTAACCTCAAACTCTTCAGCTGATATTATCATTTGTGATTAAATATTTAATGTTGAATTCAGCCGTGCTGTGGACTACATTTCTTGTCCTATAACGTTTTATCTGCCGCCACTGTGAAGTAAAAGCTACAACAGTGCTATGTGAGCAGATGTCTGCCTCAGATGTACTTTGTGTCATGTACGTTTACCAAATGTTCAAATTCTAACACACAAATTAGCAAACATCAGAAGCGTCATGCATGCTAAACATTGGCATGTTTGCATTATTATTCTGGACACACAACAGTGTGCTGATATTCACATATAGGTCAAAATCTAGTCAAATACAGCTTCGCAGAATTGCTCTCTTCCACAAATGTGTTTGACAAAAGCCTCTGGAGACCAAACAGAGAACGAGTATGAAAGTAATAGTTGAAACAGAGATAAAAATAGAGACTAAAAACTAGTCAAAATCTCTAAAAGAGGAAGTATTCAGTCTCTACAAGCAGACATTAGGGACATCACCATAATCTGCAATTCGGTGTACGTTCTATACACTGCTACCTGTTGTGCATGTCTGTGTTGGGGCACAGTTCCTTTAAGGGAGCTGTTTTTGTTTCTGTAAGCTAGCAGAGCTTTTCTTGTGGTTAGGGAGATTAGTGAAGAAAACTGAAATTGTTAAGCAAGCTTTGTGTGTTACAGTTTCTACATTAGTAAAGTACCAGAGCCTCAAATGTTAGTTGACGTACACAGGTAGAGAGACTTGGCTTCATCTGGACACAGAATAATGCAGATAGTGATTTGATATTTTCCTAATTTGCTGGGATCTGCACGCTGAGTGGTTTAGTAAGATGAAGACACTGATGCAGGCGTTTGGTAAACGGTGTGGTCTTGTATTTAAATAGAGCTT
Organism: Chelon labrosus; assembly: GCF_963514085.1. NCBI lineage: Eukaryota > Metazoa > Chordata > Actinopteri > Mugiliformes > Mugilidae > Chelon > Chelon labrosus. The sequence goes on from NC_140354.1 coordinate 2,098,727, forward strand.
TTCTACCTATTGTTAAAGGGCTCAAAGGGCTTTACAGTCACAATGACACATCTACACCACTCATCACACAGACACAGACAGGCACTGGGAGCAACTGGGGGTTCAGTATCTTGCTCAAGGGCACTTTGGCCGCAGCCACCCCAATTTGGCCCCTTACACCTGTGAACAAATAAAGCCAGCTGACCGTGAGCAACTCGGTGGGCAAGTCCTCGCCATTGTTGATGCCTCTGTTCATGGAAACAAATCGCTGCAGGCTGGGTTTGTCTTTCACGTTGGGGTTGTGGAGGCTCGTGTTGAGCATGATGATGGCAAAAGACAGGATGTAGCAGGTGTCTGTCACAGAAAACCACAGTTTAGTTTTCTTCAGCTGTGCACTGTTATCTCTGCCTGAGCTGTATGAACTGCATCTATTGTAAATAACAGGTTTCCGCATGAGCCAAAACACAAAACACAATGTGTTTATTCTGATCAAGAATGGAGAGAAGAGATATTGCTGTGGTTTCTTTTGTGTTGCACAGACTTTTTTTTTTCAGAAACAGGAAGTGTTTCTTGTAGAGAAGGTTGTATTTAAAGTGAATCTCATTAATTGGATTGAAGAGAAGATGAATCACACTCCTTGAGCTTGTACCTGTGGATTGGAAGACCCCTGGGTTACAGTCACAGTACCGCGTTGCAAATGCCTCCATCATCCTGTCAATCTTCTGAGCTTCTCCCGGGAGACGAAAGCTCCACAGAAACTGTCTGCAAGGCGTTGGAGGAAAAGGCATATTCAGAGTCGAACACACTGAGCTGACTTCCACATCGTCAGAAAAACAAGACTAAAGGTTAAACTGCTGCCACATTTCGAGCTGACTGTCACAAACCTCAGCGCTTGCACCAGATTGAGGTCCGAGAACTCGTGCAGCCCCACGAATGCTTTCAAGATTCTCAGATGCATTTCCTCCCTATGCGACATAATGAAACAACAAAAGCAAACAACTTTCAAATCTGATACACAAATGTAAAACATTACAACAACCAATAACACATTATACAAACTCAGAGCAGAAGTGTTGTTCATATAGCCTGAAAACAGACATTTAACATGGAGGAACAGTTTTCTACAGAACTGACCAGGCGACTGGTGTGCCCAGGTGAGGAAATAGGCGGAGCTTACAGTGAGGTAGAAATGATTTTTCCTCACTGGCAGATTTCAGATTGTCACTGTAGTCTTTGTGCTAAGCTAGTTTACGAGAGTGGTATCAATCTTCACATTTAACTTGATACGCTAGAGAGAGAATTAGCATTTTCTGAAACGTTATATTCTTATTTTGATTTGTTTGTATTCCTAAGCCCTCTAAATCTTTAACCAAATATGAATATGTTTGTGGGTGGAATGCTGATGAAAGATAAATATTACATGTGTGCAGCAAATTAGTGGAATCGACCAATCTTTGCTTGTAACTAATGTGAATGTTTTTGTTTTCACATCTCACAGTTGTTTTGAGAAATAAAAAAGATGGAACCTTGATGCCTAAATTAAATCACAATTTGTTATACAGTAATGAAAATAGTGCTAAGCATGACAAAGAGAAGACCTGAATTCATCAGTCAGTAAGTTCATGTCAGTCTGAAGAAAATAAATATCTGTAACAATTGAATAATTGATTCAGCTAGCTTTATTGTTTTATTGAACTCGATAAATGAGTCTCAGCTACTTATTTAGCTTTATTTTTCTAAGATGAATCATTCGAATTGAACAGTGCATCTGTGCATTGCATTTCTTACAGCCTGTGATTTTTATGCCTTCAAAATGTAACTGCTCTGTGTATGCTCTCCTTGACGGTTCCCTGAATTTCATGCTAGTTAGCTCCACGTCAGCTGTGTGAACACTGTACCTTTCTCCCAAGAAGTTGCCTATGGCAGTCTTATTCAGTCCCTCCTCTTTGTAAAGAAACTCTGCCACAGATGGTGCTTGCCATTCAAGGAGGCCGTTTTCCACCAGGTAATGAACACCCTGCAGCAAAGAGGGGAGGGGAAGGCAGACTTGTTTGAATAGTATCTGGAAACCAGGGGTATGTTGTCGTTTTAAATGTTAGTTCATTCTGAGAGAGCATGGAATCTATGAAGTTTTTCATTTCAGTCATTAAATCAGCTTCAACTTCTCTGTCCCTCTGTTTAGTAGCTCTGCAAAGTCCCCAGCAGTCATATCATATATTAAAAAAGTTTTCTTCCTCTCCCTTTGAGCCACTGTTGTCATTAACCTCCTGTGCACAAGATGAGAAGGTTGAATGAATATTGCATGATGCGATTTTAAAAGGTACACAGAGGCAGATCTTAAAATGTGACCATTTACCCTGAGTGCATACTCCTGCTTCAAATCAATTCTCCTCTTGACCTCTAAAAACATCTCATCCGCCCACTCTCGCATGTCGTCTGGCCTGAGTGCAGAGCGGTCACAGGGACCGAGGGACTTAGTCTTAACAGAGGACCCAGAAATGAAGGATTGAAAAGACGAAGGTCACTGTGGTGAAGTGGCGTCTCTACCCCACTTCAGGGAACAGGAAGTGGTTTTTCTCGCTATTGCTTACCGCCTGCGCCTCTGCCTGTGCCTGCGCGCATTTTGCACTTCTGAGCGTTTCAAATCTACATCCGCTGCGTGTGGAGTTATGAACTTAGTCAACTTAGTGTTGACCTTCAGTTTCAGAGGAGTTCTAGTGAGTGAAAGTGGAATTTGACCTAGTGTACCTTTACTGTGACTCCAGTAAGTGTTGAGGGAAATGTCAGAACCATGTGGATACACTGTTTTACAACTTAAATGATCACACAATGATCACTTCTGATATGATCCTCTGATATGGCCCACAAAAGAGTATATAAAATAAATCACTAAAGGTCACTATTAAACAACTCACTCAGTGCCATTGTAAGTGTGGTTAGATTTAGGCCAAAATATATATAAAAGTTAAAATAAGTGTGTAGCTGGGATTAGAGGATCTTCATTATTGTGGTTACAAAAAATAAACATGTGGCTAATGGTGTTGTGCAATTATGATCAAAAGAAAAAGAGTGAACAACAATGTCTCCTCTTTCTCACTCATCTTCTGCAAGTGGGAGCGAGAGTGGGCATATGAGATGTTTTTAGAGGTCAATCTCAGCTGTCATGGGGCGAGAGGCGGGGTACACCCTGGACAGGTCTCCAGTCTATCGCAGGGCTAACACAGAGAGACAGACAACCATTCACACTCACATGCACACCTACGGCCAATTTAGAATCACCAATGAACCTAACCAGCATGTCTTTGGATGATGGGAGGAAGCTGGAGTACCCGGAGAGAACCCACGTAGACACAGGGACAACATGCAAACTCCACAATGTCTCCTATTAAAGGCTTTTTTTATTTACCCATCCATCCACCCTGACCTCCTCCCTATGTTTACTTCGTCCTTTACTCCTGTCATAAGCACTGGAGCCTCTAGATGGCACTGTCACATTAATATCTGATGCTCCCTCACATGTCCACTAGAGGCCGCTTAACAAAAAAAAAAAAACCCTATTGGTCGTAGACAGGTTGTTGTTTTTCTACAGAAAGCAAACAAATCCAAAACTTTGTCTGGATCAGCACAATTCGATCCTCTCTTTCTCTTTATGTACTCAAAAACACTATAAAAACTCACAGATTTGGGGTCCATGTTGAATTTCTTCTTCCCTCGTAGAAATCTCCTGTTCCTCCCCATACTTTTGCTGCAAAGATAGACAAAACAAAAAAAAAGAAAAAAAGAAAGAAATTTAAATTGTCTGGGCTGCAAATAACTATGTATTTTCAATACAAAATACTCTTTTTATCTTTTCCCCAGCAATCAGCCCATTATTTGGTTAACGAGGAACTGTGACATTACAAAAATGTATGAGCACTGCAGCTCAGACTTGTGAGCTAATAAGCAAATTGGCAAAACATGGATTGATTGTCTTTCACACTGGTTCTGTCAATTGCTAATTAGGTCAGTAATGTGAAGTGATGGCTGCTGGGGTTGTGGTGTGAAACTGTGGTTGATATGCCAGTAAAGCAGCTATAGTTAAAAGTAGTCACTGTGAAAGACAGTTGTGAAAGAACCTACAGGAAGCCCAAAAATGGAGTTTGCGGATGATCTAAAAATGTGAAAAACCTTTTATTTTGTTACAACTACATTACTACATACTGTAATATATTGTCAGTGACTACCATTGATTGGAAGCTAAAAGTAATGGCTAAATTCAATTCTGATTTAATTGTCATTGAATTAATTTGTTGGGATACGTTTGACAAAGACGGGCCTGCTGTATGTGAAAAGAGGTCTGGAAATACCAAGTCGAAGGGTTTTAGTAGCAGGCTTAAATGTACTTTAAACTGCAGAGATTATTTGGACTTCTGATTAATAAATCCCAATAGTGCTCATTGCATGACTTAATCAAAGTGAGCATTATGTGTGGCGTGGGAGGCTGAACTGCACAAAAGCGTCACCTAAATAAAGAGTAAGAGGTCATGCTGATTCATGGAAGAACTTCTGCAAAAATGTGCTCATACTCACTTCAGCTCCTTCGGTTCAGTGCTGTGGATTTCTGGCATGCCGTGACCAATCTCCAACCTCAGCTTCTGCGAGAGAGACCGATGCTGTTACCAAGGAACTAAAGTTTGTTGGATGCAAGGTTACATCACAGCCACCTGCACTGACTCAGGGCCAGTGTGTCCACTGCTGTTATAAAACGTCCTCCAAAGCCTTCATATCTCAATTTAAAGTTAAAGAATAGTTAAAGAATGAAATGCCTTTTGTGTGCTGTGAAAACCTTGGCTGAGGTTGCCAGGAGTGATTGCATGCAGGAGAATAATGAAGGTCTTTTAATGAAAGACCTTGGAGGGATACATTCGCCATAGTACCTGAATGTCATCCAGCAGCTCAAACTTGTGAGTCTTGATGTTGTCGCCTTGCCTCCTCTCTGCTGGGGTGATTTTTGGAGGAGCTGTGGGGCAACAGAGAGCTCAGATCAGGATGGTGGATTCAGTAATCATGCAGCACTGTGGACTGTCTTGACAACCTCTCTCACGCCTACTCCCACTTTCACAGACCAGCCTGCATCACAACTTCATACTTCACTGCATAGGGAAGCGTTCAATGAATGATGGAAAGCTTCTCTTCCTGTTTCTCTTCCTCAGTACAAACAATTAGGTTGATTCTGAATACGTAACACCCTCATTAGTGGATGGGTTTGTCCAGGAAGATGAATATAAGCATTATAAGTTAAACACAATTCTGTGCACAGTTCTCAAATGATACAAAAGTTGAACCGAACCGTTGAAGATGTTTTAAATTTCCATATAAAACCCACACATACAAGAAAAACACAGCCAGCAGTAGGAGCTTACACAAATTAAAGTAAATGAATAATTCTCCAAGTCCCCTGAAAACAACCAGCAAGTAAGTAATGATTAAAAGTAAGCATACCTTTCCCCCAGAGGAAGCTGTCTTTTCTGCTTATGGCCATGTTGTTGATGGTGCACAGCGACTGACGGCTGTACAGGAAGCAGACTGCATGTCAGAGAGCGTCGGAGTGTAAAAAGGGCCGGCGTTGCCATTCTGAGGCTGCGAGAGTGGAAAGTTCACTCAACAGAATTTCAAAACCTCTGATGACGCGTAGAGGGCAAATATTCTCTTTAAGCGATAGTATCATTCATTTCCCAGTAACTCTAACCCTAAATCTGCTACTGTCACACACCAGTTATTACAAATACTACCGCTGCTCATTATTATATTATTATATACAGCCCAGCTGATCCTTTGCCTGCCTCTCTCTACTAAAAGTAGCCACACTTAAATTTTTGTTACATTTTATGTACATGTAAGCTGCTACTTTTATAGTGGAAATGCTCTCACAAGGGTAGAGTATTAAATTATAAAAGCATTAGCAACAAAGAATACCGAATGGATCAAAAGAAGCAGTATTTGTTATGAAGCTGTGTTCAACATTTTTTTATTTAAACTTTCCATACTTGATGGGACTGGGTTGATGGTGTTTTAATTTATTCTTTTTTCAACAAAGTATTTTAGAAAATGTCACCTCTGAAGTCTGAAGTGCACTTCTGTGAAGCATCTAATCCTTAGTCAGAAACAGGAAGTGAAAGGTTGCCACGGATACCCTGAGTTGCACTGTGAGCTGCAACATTTTGAATTGCAGGGCTTCATGTTTTGGAAAATGGAGTACTCAAATTTATCTATAAACAGTTAGCAGTGGTAGCTATGAGATCTTGAGGCATGCTCTGATTCTAGTGCTGATCATAGACCCTTTTTTTCACCACTCTGAGGTAATGTACAATGAGCTCCCCCATATACTATACTGTATTTAGAGTTTTTCATCCTTCTCACAGTTACAACAAAAACTTCAAATTATACACTTCTGAAAGCAGAAATCATGCCAGAACTGTTGCTTTGGATTAAATGAGAATATATACGAAGTCCTAATGAAATACTGTGTAAGTACACAATGAAGGCCACCAGTCTAGTAATGATATTACCTGTACTACAAGTATTACTGCAGCATTTTCTATTTTCCTCCAAACAAAGCCAGAAATATATTTTTTTCTACAACAATCTCAACCACCATGATCCGTGTTGTTTGCTATAAAAGTTTCAGATGTGCCTCTGTCTTCAGGAAGGAAACACTTGAACCGAACTGAGTTACTTCCATTTCTAAATACAAGGCCCCACCTAGTGGGGCTTCACATTTCTGAGCCCCAGAGATCGTTATCATTCCTTGTTATTATATATTAGTTATTATTACACATATTATACTTATTTATATGAATAAAACACAAATATTACATGATCACAGTGTGCATTTTTTATTTGTTTTGTCCAATCCACTGATATTTACTGGTTTAAAAAGCAGTTGACTGATGATCTTTACTATTTTAATAGGGAAGTAATTTCCTTTAAACAGCTGCTGGCTCTATAGTTTTCTTTTTTCTTTTTTTTTTTTTTTTTTAGTGGAGGAAAATGCTGACAGTGATTTCCTCCAGTTGTGTTTGAGTCAAAATAAACTGAAGTGTGCATGTGCGTTCATGGTAATAAAGGGTACTTGAATGCAGTTATTTAACTCTATGGCACAGAGGAATAAGATGTACTAGTCTTAAGACAACATTTGTCATAAAACTTTCAATCTGAAGTACCTATTTTATTTATCATTGGTTTTCATTTCTTTCTTTCTCAAGAGGACAGAAGAATATCCTACTTTTGAACAAACGATTACAACTATTGAGCGGCTTTAGTTGAGAAAGAGTTCTTTTTTCTTGATAAAAGCCTCAAACTGATTTTTGACAATGCAAGTCAGCATCTGTGCATCAGCAAGTCAGATGCATTCATGAGTCAAGACCACTGATTCTCTGTGACTCACCCACTGGAATCATGAAGAGTGTTTTTTAGGTTTCACTTCACAATAAATTAACAGTAAGAATGAAACTGACACTTCATATTCAGCGTAATGGACTAAAGTGAGAGAGCACTTACAAACACCTGGTCTGCAGATGGTTGAATCATCAACAGGATGAATCCACGGAGGAAATCTACAGGATGTCAACAGACCAGGCTGCAGGGACTGTATTCTTGGCATATTTTGGGCTCCATTCTACCAATAAATCAATGTCTGAATGCCACAGTCTTTCCGAGGGTTGTTGCTGACCATGTGCATCTCTTCACGGACACAATTTACCATCTTATAATGGCTACTTCCAGCAGGACAATGTCACACAGCTGAAGTCACACCGGTTTCAGGAAGATGATGATTCAGTAGACCTCCCATTGAGCAGATCTGGATCCAGCAGAACACCTTAATGATATGGCAGCATGCAGAAAGTTATGGGACCAAAATGGAGGAGAGTCTCACAGAAAAGTGTCTAACATTTCATCAAGAACAGAAGCTATAATTAATTTACTATTAAAGCTATTGCAAGGTAATTTGAGCTGTTAGAGAGCTGATTATTCATTCTGTATGGGCCATAACATTTATATTTAGCTCTTTACGTATAACACACTCTGAAGTGAGTAATTTCCACATGACTGTGGTTTAATTTCAGCAGCAGGTCCGTATGAGTGAAAACATGTATCTTTATCCTTTAGCTTTTGGTCGAGAATGTTATTTTCTTAGTAAGTGGGAGGAAGAAACGTTACATCTGGCTTTTGTGTTTCTGCAGCACAGACTGCCAAAATGTTTTTCTTCTCTGAAAAACTGTTTCGTTTCCGACAGGCCAACCAGCACAAATGAATCTGTCAAGTGTCCTCAGATAGATTGTTCTGAGTTGACCAAATTAGGCCCATTCCTCCCGCTGCCAATCAGCACGAGCGTTTGTTATAAGGCGAGGCAATCTACCAGCTGCAGCCTGTTCTGATGGAGCTGCTTTGATCCGTCCTTCTATCATTGGAGTCTTTTGTCCATAACGAAGAAAGCGTTGTTCTCACGGCTCCATATTTAGAAGGATGGTTTGAGATAAGGAAGGCTTTTTAAAGAATGAATTACTGAACGGGCCCGCTGGATACAGGCCCAGGAGTCCAAATAGTCAGGATGAGCTCTGATTAAAATGACATTTTAACATTCCTTATTGAAGTCAGTCACACAACTGGAAAGAGAAACAAAGTTGCCGCAAAGTCAGACAAAGAGATGGAAATCAAGCACAAAGAGATACAAAATTGGTGTGAAGAGATGCAAAAGGAACACAAGGGCAAGAGAGAGACACAACATTGCTACAGTGAGAGGTAAAGCGATACAAAACAACTGGAAAGAGGCACAAACTTACCACTAACAGACACAAAATGGACACTAGGATACAGAAAACTAACACAAAGAGAGACACAACTGGTGCAAAGAGCACCTCAAAGAGAGTTAAAATGATAAAAATACACATGTAATGATGAGAATTAGAAAACTACAGGGACTAAATTGATATATAAATACACAAAATGTCCACAAAAAGAAGCGAAATGTGCACAAAGACACAGAAACTCACCAGAAACAGACACATATACACATATCAATAGACAGAAACTATTTTGAACAGACAAAATTCCTATAGACACAAAACACCCACAGAAAATTAGACAAGAAGACACAAGTGCAATAAAACACAAAATGCGCACAAACTGTAATGAGGCGAAAACAAAGACACGCTTATTGACTGTAAAGGGACTCAGATCAATTAGAGACACCCAAACTGACAGCAAAGCCACAAAATGTGACCGCGGTGACGCAGGGACACACAAATCATCCAAAGAAGGTGTGGATCCTTTAAAATGTCTTCAGCACCCTAATCAGTCACTGCATCGACATCCACCTGAAACAAACATAGCATTACTGATGGAGGTGTCGGTGGAGATGTTTAAGACACCTAAATAGATCAGTATGTCGCTCTGGTCTCTGTGACATCAGTCAAAGTGAATGTAATTGCCTCCAGAGTGGGTTTCAGCAGCTGTGGTGATGACAGGCCCACCCTGCAGCAGCAAGTCACAAGGAACAAGCATTAATTCTAGACATGCTGCATAAATTGCAGGTGCACACAGTTTGACAGAGGAGAGTCAAAATTGTCCTTGATATTGGTAATTATTGAGGCGCCATCCATCACAATTTACGCCATTTAGAATCTCCCCGCTTGCACAAACAAGTGTACTAAGTGTTTTGATTTGTCATTAGGCTTCAACAAAAGCAGTGCACATCCTCCTTCTCAGTCCAACACCTGAAACACTTCCTCATGTAAAGCTTTGGTCTGCAACGCTCCGCTTTACCCTCTCGTTTAAGGTCCTGGTGTTTTATTCAGTTGCCATAGCAACCAGATATCCATAATGCAAATGCTGCCTTATCAGATTAGAGCTGTAGGTAAGAAACGAAGATCTATTTCCAGCAGGGTAGTGTAGACACTGTGCAGATATAGCAGAGGTGACAGGATTCATGTTCACGTTCACAGTGATGGAACATAACGGTGAAGAATCCGAGCTACAGTAGCGTTAAATATAAAATACACAATCCGAGCAGTGAACAATATATCTCTAACATCACAATACTTACAACAATAGACAAAATCAACAGTTTTAATGAACTGATAATCTCTCTTTTTTTTAGATTCTTAAGATATAAAACATGGCATGTAATGTGTCATGTGACCATATCACATGCAGTACCTGTATAAACATGTACATGTATAAATGGAAAATATTTGCATATTCATAGACTCTTAAAGGATGGTTCAGTGAAAAAGAGGCACTAACCAAAGCTGCAGAACATGGTATTGTGAGCATGCTGCATGCCAGTGTTAGTATTTAACTTAAATATGCTGAGCTAATACATTCCAATATAGTTTATTAGCTTTAAATTAAGTTTAATAACAGTTAGCGCTTGTTGAGAAAAACTATTTTGGACTGCTCATGGCACCATTCATCCCGAGGGGAACATGTATGTCTCAAAGGTGACAATGCATCCAATACTGTAGTGACAAATGTTAATTTCATGGCTGCAGAGGAACAGTCGGGGCTTCAATAAAAATGCTAGGATAGATGGCAGTGGAACTATGAATATTTAGTACATTTAGTACAAAATATCACTGAGCATGTGCTTTAAAGGGGAACTACTGTTTTTACAACCTGGACTGTATTTCTGACATAAAATACGAGCACCCATAGAACTTTTGTGTAGTTTGTAGTCGTTCAGGAGATATTTAGATGTGCGTATAGCAGTATAGTGGGAGTGACTGGGCCACCATAACGCAGTCTCTAAATAACGCATTATCTGCTGCGAAACTCGTTCATTTCACCAATATTTTGTTATCGTACCGTTATGGTTCATCCACAACCTCAGAATCAGACAAATATTCAGCCATGTTGCAAAAAACTAGCAGTAGCAAATTACAGGTAAACGAGCCGACCGTCGCGAGTGCGTGCGGCGCTCGGAAATGACATCATCCAGGTCAGAAGACATGATGATAACAGGTAACTCTGGACGGGGAATAGCACTAGCGTACGATAACAAAATATTGGTGAAATGAATGAGTTTCGCGGCAGGTAATGCGTTATTTAGAGGCTGCGTTTCGGTGCCCCAGTCACTCCCAGTGTATGGATATACGCAGAACGAAATATCTCCCGAACAACTACAAATTACACAAAAGTTATATGGGTGAGTAAACAATCGTATTTTATGCCAGAAATAAGGTCCAGGTTGTGAAAAACAGTAGTTCCCCTTTAAGAGGCAGGATGTAGTAAATTCATTAGTACTAATCTTCTGGGGAACACGATTGTCTGTCCACGAACTAAAAATTAGAATAGACTTTGGCAGCCTCACTTCCTCTTAATTATCATCTGCAAACAACACTTTTACAGTTTGAACTAATATCAGTGTGAGCTTCTTTTTTGTGCGGTAACTGTCTACTGCCGGTCACAGAGGTAGGTTTGAATGGACACAATGCACACATTTCATTTTCTTAAGCCTGCAAATCAATTGTCAGACGGGAAGGATTTAACATATATCTTGTCAAACTCAAAGACCTTTAATATGACTGGATCCAAAGCAGGGCTTTTTCCAAAACACGCTCCAGGGAAGTGAAGCAGGGTGAACATATGTTGCTGAGGTGATGCCTGGTTACCTACTGGTGGGAATACCAGCATCTAACCTGGTGCAGTCCTGGAGGAGCACTTGTGCACAGAGTGATTAAACCCACAGCTGGGACTCTCTTCAGCTGTTCAGGTGATTTATCTAAGAGCATGTGTTTTCACAGCAGCACTTCAGAAGTCCCCTGTGTTGGATTATTGACAACACTGGATATGTTTCAGTTCATGTTATATATATAAAACATTTCATGAATAAAAACGGAATTAAATAATTCCAAAAAAGGCAAGAAAACACAGAATCTGTATATTTGGGGTTATCACTTGTGCAAACCATCAGGTGCAGTTGGCATTAGTTGACCCTTTTGTCTATGACTACTTCTGACTACTACATTTTTACGAAATAAACATGATTCACTTCGAATACATTTATAGGGGAATGAGTCCAAAACCAGTGAATCTACATCATCAGATGGCGTGGATCACATGTGGCTGACAGCGCTCAAATAAAAATAGCCAGGAATTTCTAGGAATCATTTTAGAAACAGAAGTGAAACCTATAAATAGAGCAATAAAAACACACGTGACTGCATTTAAGAATAAGCTAATTTCAGGGGATCCTAGATTCATCTATCAAGCTGCTAGCACACATCTGGAAACCACAAATGTTTTAGAAATGTTATGTCAGTCTATTTAGTAAACCGAGAATCTCCACACGTGAATACTTTGACGCTCTGTTGATTGCATTTGAGGAAAATTCCTCTAGACAAAAGAATTCATAGGGACTAGTCATTTGGGAAAAATGAATGTCTGTAAAATGTTATGACGACAATTATTTTGAGATATTTAACTCTGGAACAAAGAGATATTTCTGTGTGTGGAGCCATGCTGCTGGCACAGCTAAAGCTATATCATCTCATTTATAGTTTGACAAAAAAATTAATAAAATATCATCGCTGTTTTCAAGCAGTTACAGAAAATAAATTGGTGAATGAACTGTTTTCAAAATGTCAGCTAAAAACTCAAGACTATGCTCCCATTAAAAAAATGACATAGGTAACAGCACCTTCTGGTGGACAAAGTAAGCAAAGTGATCAAGTGTTGGGGAGTCGTGCTGAATGGATGGGGCGACAAAAAATATTGGACAACAGTTAACTGTTTCCTGCTAAAACATAAGAAATTACAGTAACTTTGTTTTTAAAGAAACCTGACATCAAGTGTTTGTTTTTAACCAAGCCACGATTTTCTTTAAACCTAAACAGGTTGTAATTGGCGGTGAAACTTAACCCAACTTTTACCATAGCATTGTCACAACATCAAATGTATGCATCTGCCTGTAATGGAGACTAGAGGTTCAATTAATTTATATTCAATTTTCAGTTCAATTTTATTTATTTAGCGTCAACTCAATAACAATACAAATTGTCTCAAGACGCTTTACAAAACCCGGCCTGAAACTCCCAGAGCAAGCCTGAAGGCGACGGCGGCAAGGAAAAACTCACTTTTAACAGGAAGAAACCTTGAGCAGAACCCAGCTCATATGGAGGCTCATCTGCCTAAGGCCAGCCGGGTACAGACAGAAAAAAGAGAAGAGAACAGCAGAGAAGAGAACAAGCACAAGGTTGACACAGTATGCTAATAGGTCTATGCACATTCATTCATTCAACACTTATCCTCTAGCCTGCTGGGACCCAGTAGTTAATTTTTGTCCTCTGTAGAGGACATGAGTCTCTAACGGATATGTAAAAAGCTCTATAACCTAGAGACCTGAAACCTGTTATGCCGTACTGGGGACATCCTGGCCTTTCAACTGGTATATCATTGGCTGAGGTGTAACATGGAGATCTGCACTTTCAAAATGCCTGAAATCTCACTGGCCACATTTTATGGGAGCAAGATGTAAATAGTTAAAAAGCATATATTCATGGTTCTAAGTAGATATTTGATATGTTTTAGTAAGAAATGGGTTTTAGCTAACCGTCAAACTACATTTATTCCTATGCACAACATTTTAACCACAGAGCAGTATACTTTTTGTGAAATGGTGAAGCAACACACCACCAGACTCAAGCCCACTGAACGCAGCCTGGAATTGGGAAATGGGTGTAGACCTGAACCAGAGACTCACCTTCCCACCCGAAATAGCAGTGACCAACCCGCGCCCAGACCTGGTCCTCTGGTCAAAATCCTTCCGGTGTGTCTAGCTGACAGTCCCTTGGGAAGAAGCCATTGATGAGGCATACGGAACAAAAAAGCTGTGGTATGCCGACTTAGCAGCTGAAGCAGAGGACCGGGCCGGGAATGTTAAGGTGCGTCCAGTGGAGGTGGGCTGCAGGGGCTTAGTAGCCAGTTCCACCACAAGGCTACTAAAGGAGGTTGGAATGAGAGGAAAAGCCCAACGCAAGACCATCAAGGAGCTCGCCAGGGTCGTCGAAGGAAGCGATCACTAGCTGTGGCTGAAGCGGAAGGAGATGATGAAAAAAGAAGAGAGCTAAATACACGTTTAGTGACTGAGGAAGCAGAGGGGGACTGGCCATCCTGCCTGACTGGAAAAGAAACCTTTATCAGTATTGTTTGGTATTTCAGGTTTAGATAAGAATTAGGCATGGCTGATCACCTGCATTAAAACTCAACCATTGTCACAAGATGGAGGGGGGGGGGGGGGGGGCAATAGAATCAGAACTAGTGCTGATTTATGTATTTGCTTTGAATATTCATACTACTGACATATTGATGGGTACACATATGTATTAATGTAAATACTTAATGTTTGTGTTTTGCTTTATATGGTGTGGGGTTGATGTGAGCCGTGAGTGTTTCATTAGATGTTGTCCCCCTGTAAATAGACCCTTCCTGTTAATCAAGGTCAAGGTGTCTTTATTTGTGTCCCTTGGGAGAAATTTGTCTTGGGCAGAGGGGTCTGCTGCACAGACAACACATTCAACATATTCCACTCATGCATCCAGAATAAATAAAAAGAAAGGCACAATTACATAATAGATAAAAATACATAATCAATGGGATCAGGTACAGAGTGCATTCCAGCAGATCAGTGCAAATTTGGCATCACCTAACCTCAGACTCTCGTTTCTGTCCATCCTGAGCAACCTGCTCATTAATGAGCTTCACTGACAGTGGGATGAAAGAGTGTTTGTATCTGTTGTGTTTACATAAGAGGAACTCTGTACCTCCTTCCTGAGTTGAGTAAAACATATTCAGAGTGCACTACATGAGATGTATCAGATAGAATATTTGCTGCAAGTCTGAGGGTTTGTTCAAACAGGTCTTGGGGAGCTACAGGTGCGGCCATACCAGTGATTTTTCCTGCCGTTTTTATCAGATACAGTATGTGTGTTTTTGATTTAACAGTTAAGTTGCTGAACCAGCAGGTAATACCGTACCCTAACACAGACTCAGTAGTTGTTCTGCAGAAAATCAACATAATATTCCTACACACGCCAAACACTCTGAGTCGACTGAGAAAATGCATGCATTGGTGGATTAGGGCACAGACACTTTACTTGCGTGTGCCAGCTTAAGTCATCATCGATATGAAGCCCCCAGATATTTGTATGAATTGACCTGCTCAGTGTTACGTCCATATATGGCTGCCAAGCTGCGGCCCCCTGATTGACCTGGGGTCTACCAGCATCTCCACTATTTTATCTGTATTAATCTGCAGTTGGTGAGCGTCACACCAGATCACAAACCTGTCCACTCCAGATCTGGGGCTGCTTAAGCTGCTATTAGGTTTTAGCAGCCTAAGTATTACAGTGTGGTCTGAAAATTTCACCCGAGTGACTGATTGTGGGTTGACTAAAATTCTGTCCTCATGCAAATTACAATTAATACCTTCTAAAATGTTCCTGCATTCTCCCTGGTTATCATAACACAGATAAAAATCATTCAGCCCATTGGCTTTTGCAGTTTCATCATCGCCAACTACAGGTTTCCTTTTTGTGTCCATGCTTGTCATGTCAGGGATGGAGTCCCATAGTCTCACCTGGAGCAGGGATGGTATATAAGGCATCAAGTTGTCTGTTGGTGCTGCTTGGAGTGTTACTGTATTTTCTGGCTCCTCACTAGAGTATATAAATGGTGAAACGTTTCCATGGACTTTACCTCAGTCTCATAACTAGCTGTTCTTTGGCACCTATAGGTTGGATCAAAGGTTAGCTTCACTGTATGATTGCTTAAGTTGGCTGTACTACTGGAAAAACAACTATAAAAAAGTAATCTGTTGTGACCTTACTGATATTGCATTTGACAGTTTGAGGTTATTTGTTACCTGAAGAGCAGTTCCTGTTCTTCTGACAAATGTCTTTATGTAGTAAACATAGTCATTCAGTACTCAAGATTGGAAGATAAACAAATCAATCAGTGTAGTTTTGTGACGATCACAAAACATCCATCTGCAAAAGCAATGTGACTCACAGTCTTTTATCAGTTTCCAGAAGAATTTCGAGCCAGGAGTGTTGTTTCGCAGACTGAAGGTTTCACTGTATTCAAACAGAAATAAACTTTTTCATAGACTCTTAGCAATAAATTCCCCTTTCACTCTGTTGGAGGCTGAAAAAGATTCTCTTCCAGAGGGTGCTGCTCAGTGCCTCCAGAACAGCTCTTCAAATCTCTCATTTTGATTTGTGCAGCACCTCAGTAGCTTTAGAGGTAACTATGTCAAGATCATCAGGAATATTTCTGAACCAAATGACGACTGTTCTGAGCTCGCTGTTTTTGTGTCAGTGTAGGCGGCAGAGTACCTACAGTCCTCAGTAAACACACTTTTAAATACACGTTTACATTTTCAAATCTAATTCTTTTCACGTCAGGTAAACTATTAACTGCCATTTGATAACGATGATGAATATGTCTCTTTTTGTTTTGGCCTTCACCTTCAACAGTTTGGTGTGCAATATTCACAAAGGCTAATTTTCACCTAAAGTTGACTACTGCACTGCAGTTTTCACGAATTGTCACTACTCAGCCATAAAAAACAAAAAAACAAAAAAACAAAAAAATGTCTTATAAATTCTTCTACAACTCTAGAAGACCTTGATCTTAACAGTTGTCTCAGTGTGTGAGTCCAAACCTTGCAGCTGGAAATGTCTTCTCAGTCTTAGTACCTCAGTTGACCAACTTGCAGCAATATCATTCCTCCTAATTCTTCATTCTGTATTCATAAAACAAAACATGTCTTTTTATGGACAGCCATGAACCAACACAAAAGGCAACAAATAAATCCCACGTAAATGGGTACTGGGTCTGAAGTTTAAATAAACCATGAATATGTCTTTAAGAGTGAACTCATGCCTGAAGTTCGAGGGGGAGGGGGCACAATGAAACAGAGGTTTTATTAAAGCTAGTAGGGTCCGAGGCTCATGGGTATTATAGTATTCTGAGTCACTCCCACGTCAAAATGACAAACATAATATTGAGGCTTGAATAATTAAACGTGGTGGCTAATTAACAGCGGCTTACCTCTTTCTTTCGTAGAATAAAATATTTGACAGTATTTTTCAGCAAATTGTTATGAGCACAGAGTTCTTTTTATTTTTACATTATTTCACTATTCTCAAACAAGTATACATTGTGTAATACCTCTGTGTACACCAATCAGGCGTAACATTATGACCACCTTCCTAATATTGTGTAGGTCTCCCTTGTGGCTCCAAAACAGTTGTGACTCATCAGAGAACGGCCTTCTGAGGCTGTCCCGTGGTGTCTGGCAACAGAATGTTGTTAGTGGGGGCCTTTGAGGGGAGGGGCCCCACAGATACTTGATCAGTTTGGGATCTAGTGAATTTAGTCAACACCTTGTGCTGTTCTTCATGTTTTTTGAGTTGTTCCTAAACCATTTTTGTGTGTGTGTCTGTGTCAGGCTGCATCCTGCTGGGGATGGCTGCTGCCATCAAGGAGTGTCATTGCTATGGGGTGGGGGTGTCTGGTCTGGTCTAGGTGGGTGCTACATGTCTAAGTAACATCCACATGAATGCCAGGTCCAAAAGTTTCCCAGCAGAACACTGAATTGTCACAAGATGTTTAATGTTATTTACTTCTCCTGTCAGTGGTTTTAATGTTGTGGCTTATTGGTGTATAATTCTTGCCTTTGCCCCCACTAAGGGAGTGAGCATAAATTCATATGCAGTGCTGCAATTACAGAGCGTCGAGCGCTCTGTAGAGCCTTAAGGACACAAATGTCACCACATGACAGATTGGAAGGCAGCCACCGAGTTCACTTAATACACAATTGCTCGCTAATGCAGCTCTTTCATACATGCACACGTGAAAAACTGAATGTTATTAGATATTCATTTTTATTTGCTGCTGCAGTGCCAACCGTTTTTTGCTCCAAACTCTCATTGTCTCTCTCAGTCTCAACTTTCATTGTGTGAACATACCTGCTCAGGGTCAGGATGTGAGCACCTCTCAGAGCCACTTGTCCTCGGTTTGGACATCAAATTAAAGCCATTATCTTTCTGACGTTTGTGATGAGACTGTCTGCTCAATCACAAGGGCAGACAGAGGTAGCAAATGTTGTGACATAAACTGTTTGAAATTTGAATCTATCCGATGATTCAAATTTGTATATGTTTAACAGCTATGAAACTGTGTTAGACAAAATGTAAACTGGGCTTTAACCAGAGGTTAAATAAAAATACACTAATCTAAAATTATAAAAGCTAAAATGATATGCAGAGTTGGACGTTACAAGGAAAAATAAAATAATCAGGAGACAATGGCAAAACCATCGTTACAGGAGAAAAGAATGACATAAATTTTTATTTTTAGTACAAAATAAAGAAACTGACAGGAAAGAGAAAGTATTTATAAGATTTGTTTTATTAAATGTTTTATTTATGTTGTATTTACATATATTTTATTTAGTATTTAGTATTGTCTCCAACCTCTGATAAACCATTTCCCTATTGTTCCTTATTGCATAATGTTCTTTTTTTTTTACATATCTGGAACAAAACATTTAAAAGTAACATTCTCAATGCAAAACATTATACTTGCGAGTTGTCATATTGAGAAAAATATCTGAGTTGTTCTCTGAAGTGAAATCTGAGATTAATGGAGGTTTAGCATTTAGTGGCCACCAGAAGAACTTCTGGTTATGCTGCAGAAGCTTCAGCTGAGACGTTTAATACAGCATGGCACTGAGAGGTTTATTGCTTTTCATATGAAAGATACACCTCATGATGTTTGATCTGTTTTCTGGCAGATCGCAGAAGGGTAATTATTTCGCTCTTGCATTGCTAATCGAGTCATGGCAATAGGAGCATAAAAGGACGAACGTGCTCCTTTGACTCCTTTCTCAATAAGAAGGACTCTTTGGGTCGCCTCTCATGCTGCGGTGTGAATGAGAGAGAAACACACATAATCGTCTGTGCATCATTTTGGCCACAACTGAAAATAATGAATGCACAGACCTGGCTGTAAACACTCTAGGACGCTACAAAAGGGATCGGGGTCTGCAGACAACTGCCAATGGTGCCAATACTGTGCAGCTCATTTATACAGCAATCATTACTTTAAGACAAGAATGTGTGCAGCATTTTTTAACTTGTGAAACTATTTATGCAAATTAAATGGAGTTTCTAAAGATCCTACAAAAGTAGTGATACTGAAGTGTGCATATCTGATACAAGATCAACAGATACAGGCGACATAAATAGATACTGATGTATGCACCAAAATCCAATTAACAGATACACAGTAAGTGCTTTCACTTGATCTTGCTTTTTTTTGCTGAACTCCATTCGTGTTCCTGACATTTTGAACCCCTATGAGTCGCCAATGGGAGCAAAGGGCCCTTCCAAAGAAAAATTAACATGAAGAAGGGAATTAAATTAAACTAAGAAGCGGCGCTGTGAAGGTGACAGCCTGAAAAGAGAGCACTTATCTAATCGGCATAGCAGCCGGTTCCCGTCAAAGCGGATAAAAGGAGCGCGGGAAACGGCTTTACTTTTTCATTTAGAGAAACAGGTGATAAGCACTGAGCACAAGCAGCCGCCACACCTGAATAGGCAAACACACGAGATGGAGTTCTGATTTTGTTCTCATGTGTGGAGAAGATCACTGACAGACTGGGGGAAACAAATGATATAACTAAAACTGTATATCTGTGCATAATACACTGTATTGTGGGATTTATTCATTCAAGCCCAATCTCCTTCCTTACTGCATGATTGTTGGAAATGCCCACTTCATTATTAGAGCATCAGAAATATGTGGTGGGTCCATAAGACAAGGGATGAATGAACCCAGACCCCTGTTGAGATTCAAAGCTGCTACCATGAAACCTCTTAAGTAACCTTGAAAGTTGGTCTTTGATAGACAATTTCTACAATTAAACAGTAAATGGTACACCAAAGATAAAAGTGTATAAAAGACTGACATTATCACAGGGATGTCTTGGTTTTTTAGGAGCCGCAATGATCACAAAAAGTGAATATAACTAACTAATAGCATTTTAATGACTTGAGGAACGAAATACTGACCTTGTATTTTAATGAGAAAGGTTGGAACCAGAGCTTTTTGAAAGTTAGCACCTAGTGACTATCAGTGGTAATGCATCTTTATGTGTTTTCACCATAGACTGTATATAAATATGTACACCACGTCCCCACTTCCTTGCATTGACCACACTGACGCTAGTTTCACAGGGATATGGGCGCCGCCATCTTGCGAGTTTGGAACCAGAGTCTGCGCAGTACGGTCAGTGGAGCCATGCGGAGCTACATTATCAGTGACCCGCCCACACTTCCTTCAGACTCACTCGCATTTTCGTTTAATTGATATTGTGCTCTGCTCTACCTCTAATAGTTACAAAGAAACGTTGGCTTGTACCCTGTACTTATTTACATTTTTTTCCACCTCTCACGGTCCTACAGGGCTACTTCACGGAGCAGATGATATGGCACCTTGTAGTCGTCATGATGTCACATCCTATTTCCATAGCATCTAATAACTAACTAAAATTAAATTTACATTCACATTCATGTCTCTACATGTTGATTATTTATACAGCATATGTGCTTAGTCATCCTGAACCAAAGTCATGTCAGGCATGCCAGTTGATGAGATATTTCCCTATGAGGAGAACTGGTAAACAAACACAACATTGACTACAGAGCCAGACTGCAAGTATGACTAAAAAGATTGTATTTTACTAACATACTGTCCTTGAGAATGCGAGTTGATCTACATCACACTCTGTGGAGTGTGACATACAGCTGCTACGTGGGTTTATGTCAGAATTTTCACTGCAGAAGATGTCAACATTTGATGTTGGACATGGGTTGTAGGTTTTTTATCTATTGTTTTTTTGAGTTAAACAGACTGGCTGTGAATCCATCTGTTTGAGCTTTTTACAGCTTTTCTAGTCATAAAGATGGTTTTAATCTAGGTCCGTAAAGTCTGTCTGATGAGTGTGCAATCCCCACTGGGACACTTTAGATTGAGCAGTTTGGTCAAATGGAACAGCTGTGTGAGGTGTGGCCTGTTCCTTAACTACAAACATGAGTTAAATTGATATTTGAATGAACCTCCTCTTAAACAGTGAATAGACATATCCTGTTGAAGACTCAAAATTAGATATTTTGCTGAAGTCAAACTAAAGTCTACCAGCTCAAGTGTACCCGTTTAGGACTTTTTGCAGTTACTCCCATCATTGATTTGTGTACTCTGCTTGACTCCGAAAATTTGTTTTGCGAATTGTGTTGTGAACAAAGTTATGAACGAAGAGCTTAATTGTATAGTGTCATGAGCAAAGTTAGCTACATTAGATCCAAAATACTAGCTAGTTTCCACCTGGTAAAAGATGAATTAATCAGCAGGGGCTCCTTTGAAATATTTAATGTAACCTAACAGTACATAATCAATTCTATGTCTCCTAACAGAACCAACAGACAAAAAGTTACATTCCTATATCTAGTTAACAGTAGAAGATCATCTGAAGTACCATTGTGTGAAGCACCACACAGTTTAATGATGATGTACATTTGTAATATAATAAGTGCGGGTTCAGTTGGTTTAGATATAAATTTAAAAAAAAAATACAATGTACCCTTCATTTACAGAAGTGTTCTTGCCTTTAACACTATTCTTGCAAATTCCTGTTTGCATAGCTCATATCTTAGACAGTGCTGTTTCCGTGCAGTGTTTCCAAAACCTTGATTTTAACAGTGTTGTCCAATTTGGTTTAAATTGACATTTAAACTTGAACACATAAAAAATCCCAATCTGGACACTTTTGTCTCTAATATGTCCCAAAAACGATGCACAACAAAAATAGAAATGTATAATGGCCAAACAGGTAACACTGAACAAAATGAGAAATGTGGGAGATACACTGCTTAGATGCCTTGGGTTGAAGTGTTTGTGGTTGAACATTAAAGCCCTTTGTCTGTTTTTTTGTTTTTTTGTTTTTTTTTAATCCTCTGAATTAATAGGATAACAATGAATGAGCAAATCAAAAACAGCAGACAAACAAAGATGGGCTTGTGTTAAAAGAGGTGAGAGAGCGATAAATGTGTCCATAGAATGTTCTCTGTGTGGGTGAGTTTGTGCTGCAAGAACACACCAATTAGTTTTTTCTTAAAACATTGCAGAAAATGTTTTTTATTAAATGGGAATACAGATGCAGAACTTTTCCATTTCGATTTGCTTCTTTTTTTTCTTTTTTTTTTATCCTGCCTAAAGACAGATGCCCATTTTGTGATTGTAGAATCCACTGGGAGACACTTAGAGAAGGCAACCTCCTGTTTAGATGACCTCTGTGGGCAGGTACTGAATATGTTTTAGTAGGAAAAATGATGCATAAAACAATTCTATCAGTCTTAAATGCGGTGGCCAACGGGTCTTAGGAATAACATATCTTAATACTGTACCTCTACCTGTAATGATTAATGAATATTGACCAAATGTCTACAGATGAGTGAGTGCAAAATGACAGCCATGTAAAAAATATTGTGTGTTGGCAGTTGTGTGTTTTTGGGGGGGTGTAACCACTCAGAACACTTTCAATTTAGGTTTGTGGTTTACTTGAATAAATGTACTTTACAGCAAGAAACTCTATTTACGAGTGAAACACAGCCCAGAGATTGTCACGGCCTTGAAGCCCATTAGACAGTTAAAAGGCAGAGAGCTGAGATGTTAGCATTAGGATCCTGTTTTTGTTTTGCCACCACATTTGCCCTCATCTCATCATTCACATTTGACTCATCAAGGTCTTGGCAGAACTATTTATCAATTGCTTAGTCAAGGATCGTATCCCACTCTGATGCATGAGGCTTTATATATAGGGGGGAGTGGCTTCTAACGGATGACTCCTCAACAGCTGGTATGAAATTTATTATTCCCCCACATCCACCCGGCATGCCAATCAAATCTATTTCGAGCATGCAGATTTAATTACACAAATATTACATCCTGTAATGAACTCAAGGTGGATACAAAGAATCTGACATCCTCATTAAAAAAAGGCATTCAGAAGATGTTTCAGCTTGACAGTTTCATTGACTTTTTTTGTTTTACCCCGGAGCTGCTTTCTTTATCTGCTTTAAGGAACATGGTGTCATTAATAGCGATGTTATTCGTAACGAGGAATCGGGCAGGAAGGACGTAGGCAGTGTTCGTGACCTTTCTGACGCCGTAGGAGTCCATTCCCAGAGGCACTGCGCCTCTCCCACTCAACACATGGGTGGTAAACTATATGATAACGAGAATATGATACAAATGCTGCATTAATGCTATCTATTTGTGACTAAACAGGCAGATAGGTAACCATGACTTTGCAGAGCCAGCTGACACCCTCATCCCTGAGAAATGCATGTTGCACCTTGAAAATATAAACTGCAAAGCTAATAAAAGCCTATTGTCAAAGTCAGTGATGTGTTGTTTGAGAACATCTGGTATTTCTGAATATCAACCTGCACTAAAGACTTTTATCTAAAGTGTCATAATGTTAAGGCTTTGGCCTGTATTTATTTGATTTATTAGCTGCGTTTCAGTTGTCCATTTAATGCTTTCATTAAAATGCTAAACAACAGTACTTGTATATTTTTTATTTTTTTTTTACAAAACCAAAATGCCTAAAAATAAGGCTTTAATGAAAGTAGCTAATAAAAAATTGCTTTACCAACACACAAACAATTCAGAATTGCTAAATTAGGATAAAATAGAAGGCTCTGAGTGAAACAAAATGAAGAGCCATTTGGGAGCCATTTTGAAGACTCTAGGGGAGTCAAAAGAGCCGACTCTTTGAAGAGAGACAACTTCCCATCACTAGTCAAAGTCTCCATAGAGGTAAACATGGGAATGTTGTAGCACTCACAAACATTTAATATCTTTGTTAAGTGAATTTATTTTTGCTCGTTGTAAATTAATTCCAGCAGATACATTCTTGCAATAACCTAAATTCAAATTTTGCTTTCTACTATTCTTTTTTACATGTTACAAGTAATTGGAAGTAATTTTCCAACCTGTCCAGCCATTGCCATTGGTCTTCTTTTGTTTTTCACACACTATGTAAATCCACCAGCAGACTTTTGTGTCAACACTGAGTCATTTTAATGTCTTGTTGTTGGTGTTGAATGATGATATAACAGAATGACCTTTTTGGCTTGTCATAGCTGGTTTACTTGATGGAACTGAGCCACTATTAACACATTTTGGCGGGGACCACTTTAGTCAAATAAACGCACAGAATTTTCAGTAAAAAAAACCCCAAATATTTCTGTTCTGGAACCTTCCTTGCCTACGTGAAATAGCTCAAGACAGGGAGAGCAGCAGCAGCAGCAGCAGCAGCAGCAAAGACTCCAGTATAGAACAGTATTGACCTGGATAGACAGACACAGTCTGAGTAGGAGTTGGGTGAGAGGTGGGTTGCAAAGCGTTTTGCTAAGAAACAGCTAGGGAAGGCAGGCGAAATTAACCTAAACCTAGGCGCCCTGAATGGGATTTTCCAATGACGCTTCAGCTGAGTGGTCAGCTGGTTTATTGATTAACTATCAGCTGATGTGCTGGGCTTGTGAGCTGATCTTGACTCTGGGCCTGTCTGAACTAAGTACTTCTACCATTTTTCATACTACTAAACATCAAGATGTCTTCTATGATATGTTTCAGTTTATACATATTATTATATATGTTTAGCTCTGTTTTTGGTCCCCACCTTCTCCTGAAGGAAATGTCTTGTTTGCTTCATTTTATATTCAAGTTTGTATAATGCCTGCTGCCCCTAAACAGAACAATACCCAGTCTGTATTTGTCCATGACATGCTGTGATTATACCCCACGGCTTCTGTCACTGAGCCCACTGCACGGTGAATAAATGCAGTTACAGACTGTAAAATCTCCACAACCCCGGGAGGCAGCTCTTTATTGACACTGGTTGCCAAAGACAGCGACAAGCTGCAGTTGCTTTACCGGACGACTTCTTCTGCACTGACTGAACCAAAACCCCCGCTAGGAGTCGTCTCACATCATGCTGATTGAATTAACATGGAACTTTTTGTCTACTAGTGGACCGGATATGACAGGAAAGATACTGCTACAGGAACCTCAGCCAACACACAGCTAGCATTAGAACAAACTCTCATTTTGATTTATAAAACCAGAGTTGTCGCACAATCCGATGCTCTCTGGCAGCAGGAGGAAATTGAAACCAGCTCAAACAGAACCCAACTTCCTCTTGTTTTTTACTTGTTAATTGTAGGCCATCCTCTGTTGAGTCATGAAAGGCAAACCTAGATGTTCTAGGGTCAGTTGTAAATTAGAAGAGGAAAACTCTAGATGATGAGAGCCGTTAACTGAGCAACATGACTGTTGTGAGGGCAGAAGAATCCTTATAAATCCAGAAATTTTGGATCAGATGTATAAATAGATAGAGTGGCCACATATGCAAAACCAGAATGGCTACAATCTTGTGTTAAAACGGCATCACCCTCGATAGAAACAGCAACCCTGTATATTGCCATAGCTGTGGCTTTGACTCTTTGTAACATCCTTCAAATCCAAGGGTTTAGACATTTGTATTGTTGTCATTTTCTTCTATTCTTTTATGTGTTTTTACTGCATTTCAAGATTTATAGTGTGTTTCCTTTAATGTGGTCAGTTTCTCTTTGTGCGCTTAAAGATGTCCACCCACTAAATACATTTTTATACTGGTCACACATTTCTGTAAATTTCCTGCAGAGGACACATTTCATGGTTTCCTTTCACTCATTTGAAGTGTATGTGAAATGTGCGTGAATCTTCATCTGGTTGGCCACACACACGCATGCGCGTGCACACACACACACACTCTGTTCTAGCAACAGATGGGCCGATCGCCCCTGTTGTCATGGCCATTTTAACGACAGCAAAGGCCTCATTTGTAGCCTTGGAGGAGAGAAATCCTTTAGAGCTGACAACAGCCCGCTTCTGAAAGCATAGCAGAGGTGATAATGGTGTGTCAGAATCAGAGCTACTTGGGCAGATAACAATTTATTGATTTATTGAGCACTGGCAGCAGCGTGCCTCAATCCATGCAAATGAAAGGGAAATGTTGACGACACATCTGTTTCATGAGACCGCGTCGTCAATCAGCCTGAGCAACAAAGCAGCCTGAGAATAAGGGTCTTCTCTTTTTCCTCACAAACACTGAAAAGTAATTTACACAGATTGTCAGCAGTCTCATGAAGATTTGATGCACATATGCCATCTTTATTGTTTTTTACTGCTTTTTCAGTGAGTGAGTATCTGCAGTGACAACAAGGCATGTTAGATTAGAACATTTTGACATAACGGGACTTTTAAGGTTTATCCTCAAGGCAGTGTTCAAGATTTGGTTTCTCACAGCTTATCACCAAGTGAAGCCTTGGATCTGGATGGATTTTGGTCAAAGAGGAGTTCAAACGGTTTAACAAAACTATGATCTTTTAGTCAGCATGAAAGTCTTTCACTGCTTATCGTTACTTTGTCATCAGCCGTTTGGACGGAGCGCTCGTTTAGCTTTTAGTAATACAGAGGCAATAAAAAGTCACAGCAGTTTGTGGAGCTAAAACCAGGAACTTTATACAGTTGTCTTCCGATGAACCAAATCTCAACCCAGACTG
This sequence comes from Chelon labrosus, assembly GCF_963514085.1. NCBI lineage: Eukaryota > Metazoa > Chordata > Actinopteri > Mugiliformes > Mugilidae > Chelon > Chelon labrosus. The sequence goes on from NC_140354.1 coordinate 2,125,420, forward strand.
TTAGAGGATGATTCATCCTCAGCTACATGTTCCCTCCACTGACTGTATATATGATGGATGTAGCCACAGTGACATCAGCCACTGGTTTGTGGACTACCTCTCTGAAGCTTCACTTTTGACTGTTGCTATGTGTTTTTTTTTTTTTTGAGCCCATACTGACAAAACTGGCTCTTTTTACAGTTTGAACAGTTTTTATAGATAAAATGATGAAATGAGTAAGAAAGTCAATACCTAGTGCCAGTTTGAAAAACCTTTCTTATCTCTGTGTGCCTCTGAAGACATTTTAACCTCATTGTTCAAAGATACACAGATTGCAGATTATTTCATATAACGGTGCAAAAGCCACATGGCACATCAGATTAAACCTGACATTTTGGAGAAAAACATATAAAACCCCCATTAACATTCAGGAGGAGTTTTTCTTTTCTTTTCTCCTTTTCTTTTCTTTTTTTTGTGCCATCATTATGACTCGCGAGGTTCTGCTACTCAACTACCAACAGATTTTCTACTCCATGTGTGATTTGAGTTGAGAAACTGTCTCTTTGACATATTGGCTGTCGAGAACACGTTCATCCAGCTGCACAGAGACCAGAGCGGGGCGGAAAATATAGGTCCCTTCAGGTCTCTGTGGAAAACTAGGCCTTGCAGTTAAACTCATGTCCCAGAAATGATTGCGAATAATCTGTTTTACCAAATACATTTTGTTAGAAAATGCAATTGGTGCTTGAATTAATATGATTACCGCGCTCACTAATTCAGGGCTATGTGGAAAATTGAACAGAAAATGCAATTAATAAATCAGTCTGCAGGAATAAACACAACTTTGTGACATACATAAATGGATGTAATGTAGAAATGGCAAAAAGATAGATGGTGTGTGTTTGCTGTTGACAACAATGCACCCTGAAAGGTTCACCGCCAATATGTTTCAAATGTATGTAAGTGCAGCACATGTCTGCTTATTGTGTGTCTATTTTTTAACCGCTTCTTTGTGGACGTTCAGTGTCGCTGCAGGTGTTGTGCCTCTCTATGAAGCCGACATTAATGTCATGCATTGTGTAAACCTTTTAACACGGCCGTTGGAACAGTTACTCACAATTTGAAAGGATAAAGCCTCCAGATACCTTTAATAACACCTTGTAATAGCAGGGCGTACCTTTTCCGTTGTCCATTGGCCGCTTCGCATCTATTTTTGTTGCTTTTGTATTTAGTTTTTTTCTGTTTTGTGTCTCTTTCTGGTCATTTTCTTGTGTCTTCGTGGCCATTTTGCATCTCTTTGTTGTTCATACACCTTTCTGTAGCTCTGCCATCGTTGTATTTCTCTGTAAAAAAAAACCTTAATAACAATCATTGTGAATACATTAGCCTGCTTTGTATTTTCTTGTCATGTTTTCGTCTCTTTTGGTTACTCTGGGGCTGTTTTTTTGCTTGCTGTGAGTCTTTAAGATCCGAGTTGTGTCTGTGATCTCTTTGTGGTTGATATGGCTCTCTTTAAATTTTCCATGAATATATTGCAATATGGTTATCACTCATTATCATTATACATATAGGTTGCTTTGTTATTTATTTTTTTATATATATTTTTATATTACTTTTTATTCTTTTTGTATTTGTCACCTTGCATCTGCCACTTTATGGGAGCAACAGCAACAAAACAATTTCCTTGAAGGATTAATAAAGTATTCTGATTCTGATCATTTCCTGCCACTTTTTGTCAATTTGAGGTTATTATGATACGTGTTCTCCACCTGTATTTTCTTGTTTGCATCTCTTTGTCGAAGTCTTCATTCTTTTAATGGTCGTTTTGTATATATAAGTGGTTGTTTAGCATGTTTTTGTGCGTTGTGGTTGATTTGCACCTCATTCTTTCAACCTTAAGACGTATTTTTCCTGCAAGTCTTTTGCTTGTAATGAAGTTTTTGTACGTTGCTTTGGTATTTTTAAATACTCTAAATGCTTCAAGTTCTTCCACCACCTCCTTTAAATAACACACTGCACGCTTCGATGGTTCTTCTGGCTTTCTGCTGGAGAAGCACACCTGTGCTGCAGAATAAGAGACTGTGCACGCACGGGGACGAACCTCGTACACGCACCGAAGGATTTTAACACCTCCTACTTGAGTGTGTGCAGCAGTGGAGCTGTTACCTAGTTACAAGCTAGAGACCTGCGCTACACTTCTAATGTTGCGGCAGCGACTCTGAGTGCATCAGTCAGCCCGGGAACAGACGGAGGGAAAACTCGGAGAGGAGCACACGAAGGGACTCAGCGGGATGCTTCACGGCGGAGGATGAGAATTACACGCAGACCAGAACAAGTGCAGCTGCCCCTCTCGCGTTGTTTCAGCGATAAATCCGAAAACACCGGGCTGTGCAGCCGTCGCTCGGGGACATCGCGGTGTGGAAAGTCTCAGGGTAAAGGTAAGTTGGAGGATGTGCAGTTTCCACCAGAGGTCCATACCTGTTTGTGGACGTAAGCGGAGAGTGATTGTGAGTGGCTGATCACCATGAAGCTGCGTCTCATCTCACCTGGTTGGTTTTAACATTAGTTTCATTTAAACGCTGTTAATAAGACTCAAATACAGATTTAGAAACTTCTGAATGGAGGCACACTTATGGAACCAGTAGAATATGTAGTCCTTTCACAAACTCTACAACAGCATGCATTATTTATTCCGAGTATTAAAGGTCAAATAAACAACTTTAAATAGTGTTACACAACACCATTTTAATTAATAGCTGCTATAAAGAACTCAGCAGCAGACACAAATGGTAAATAGTCTCCACTGCTGTAGAGCAAGTGGAAGAAAGAGACACAATTTTATTACCAATAACAAGATTGCTTTCTCCTGCCTTGTGGTCATTATTATTATCATATTTCATGTGTCTCTGATTGTTGTTTTACATCATTTGGGGCCTTTTTGTGTCTTTCTTTTTCATGGTTCCGTGTCTCTTGGTGATCATCAGATGCTTTCTTCTCGTTCCTTTTGTGTATATTTGTGGTGGTTGGTTGTCCGTGGATCTCTTGTGCTTTGTGGTCAGTGTCCGTGTCTTGCGTCTTGTGGCTCTTCTGTATCTGTTTTAAAGAAGCATAGTGTGTGTCTTTCTGACTCGGTGGTGATTATGAATTTCTTTTGGAGCCTTGTTTTTGTTAAACATTTGTCTCCATTAATCATTAGTAAGTAATTAAAACATTAAAATAAATAACTACTAACAAGCCAGTACCTTTAACCATTTTAGAAGTGGGCTATTGGTATCCAGAATTAAAAGCCATTAAGGTCCTTTTTTAAACCTGAATTTGCAAATTTAATGAACCTTTATTTAAAAGAGAAAAAATAAATATATTCGAAAGTAAGGAGATTTAATGGAAAGTTTCCATTTTTATGAATTAAAAAGATATAAGATGTTTAAAATGATCTTATGAGAGAAAGTATTTGTTCCTCCTTACGCACCAAAACTGGAATCTAGTTTTTTAAAAACACCTGCTTTCCTAAGATGGAAAAGTGGATGCTCTTGCAAGCAAAATTGATCTCATTGTAAAACATATCCATGAAGTGGGTGCGCTGACCTGATCCGTCTGAGAGTCGGGTTTATATATATATATAAATATATCTGAGATAATGCAGTCCGCACTTTCCAGTATTTGACATATTCTGCCCGAGCCATCTCTCCGTTCAGTTTATCTCAGTGAGCCGTCACCTGTTGGAGTGTTTGGCTGCATGTGACGGTTTTCTTCCCTGCAGCCGGTTTTAAAAACATGTTCGTTCTGAATTTATGCAGGATTTTGCAGAGGGACAGGCACATTGGCGGAAAGCAGTGCTGTTGTGAGAATCTCATCCAGATCCATGTTGTCACTCTAAATGTTCATTTTGCAGCACCGCGGGTAATGAAGGGTTTTATTAGTTAGTTGTTTGGTCTGCAAAACATCAGACTAACTGACAGCTCTAACATGTCTTCTGTGTTTTCTGTTCTTATCTACCTCTCTGGTTTTCATCTTGTGATGCTGAGATTCTAAATTTACCTCCTGGGATCAATAGTGTCTTGTTTTATAAAAGCATTATAACTGAAAAGGAGCAGTAACTACCAGCTTCTAGGCTTGACCTTTTCTTAATCAACTCACCGAGTGGTTTGGATGTAACATTTAAATCACAAGAATACAGAATACAGGAAGATCGATGTAAACACAATACTGTGTCATTTAATAAAATGTCTTGTTGTGAGCCACAGTGCTAGGATTGACTGGGTTTAACCAAAAGATCAGTTTAATTTTATTTCAGGCACATTTTGAGAGAATAGACTTTAATAAAGATGCTTTCCCACTTAAGGTGGATAATAAAGAGTATCGTTTTTGCTCTTAGCTTTATCTCAGCGCTGTGGTTTCACCTAGAACAATTTGATCTTTTTTTTTTGTTTGTTTGATTCTTTTCAAATTAATTTGCTGTGATACATTTACACATGAGGACTGTAACTCGCTCTGTCTTCCTCTGAAAATTGCTTCATGATTCATAGGCTTTGGGAAAAAGCTTTTCTTTTTCTTTTTCTGAAAGAAATGGTCCCCGCTGGGTCTCTGCCAGTGTGAGTGTGATTACCAGCCGACGTGATTTGTTCTGTTCAGTTGAGGGAGGCAAAACCTCTTCATGTCTCCTCCACGGTGCTCTATCTTTATGCCGCATTGAAATTCGGTTGCTTTACATTTGACACCTAAAGACTCATTTTAGTCACCGTGTGATCCTGAAAGGAAATTCTCACAGCAGTGGTGAAGTGATGGCATTATCTGTCTGTCAGACAAGTGTGTCAACATGCTCGCACACACACACGCTCACACACACACACACACACACACACACACACACACACACCACAGTCGCCACGGGTGGAAAGTTAATCAGTATAATTTCAGATAGAGCTGCACTTTAAGAGGAGAGTAAATCTTACAATCTGGTGCCCTGTGAATGGAAAACACAGTGTTCAGGAATAGTATGATTACCATGTCACACTACACTTTACAGGTTGTGTAATTTCCCTCTTCCTTTCGGAAATGTCAGAAAATGTCACAGTCGATAATCAGTCCTACTGACAACATTTTGTGCTTTATTTTGGTATCAAACTGAATTTGTTTCTTAGATTGTTGTTCAGACTAAACAGGACATTTGAAGTAGCTTAGGGAAAGTGTAATGGGAATTTCCTTAATGTTCTGACATTTCATAGACAAAAAAAATCATTAATCAAGAAAGGAATCAACTTATTAATGAACATTCTTCTTAATTTCAAGGCAAAATATATACATTTAATCCCTCTGTGTTCTGCATCTTGAAGTTAATCTGTGTTATTATTGATTACTTCAGACATGAGTCCAACATATTAAACTGCCTTCACATTTATCTAAAGCGGGATCGCAAGCAGAATCCATCTCGAATATCTTGGTGGAAAAAGGATATTTCCATTTGTTATATAAAGAAGCTGTACGAGACATGAAAAGATCAGCAGATCTTAAAAGTGAAGCCAGAAATGGATGGCAGTCTGGGTTTGAATTGACTTTGAATTGATTTATTAAGTCTGCCCTACTCCTGGAGCCCAGAGGAGAAGCCTTCTTCGCCCCTCTTAAGCCTCAAATTGGCAGCCGACTACCTGCTGAGTTCAGGAGAAGAGTCCCCCCCCAAAAAAAACAAAAAAACAAAAAAAACCCCACAAACAACAACAACACAAGGACATCTGGGTTAAATATTCATCGATCAACATGCCGAGCCACGAGCCCCTTTTTTTATTCAGGCGCTGCTGTTTCGTTCTGAATAATGGCAGGGTGAGCCTCAGCAGCAAACCCACACACAGACTGCACAAACAACTCAGAGTGTGCATACAATTATTATTATTTTTTTTTTTTCCACACATGTACATCAGCACTTCCCATATGGATGTGAACTAGTGGTCACATGTGCAAACACAGAAAAATGCATGTTTTAGTGGCAGGAACACTGAATCTGTTGCAGCTAAGGACGCCAACCTCCGTGTAGCGGAAGAAGACTTGTTGTTTGTTGTGCTTGGCAGGACAGTAGGATAAAAGTCAAAAAGAGAAAAGAGTGTTTGTAACTGCTTAACAAGACCGAATACATACGGAGCGCCAAACAAGTTCACATTTCTGGCCCACGCACGGTTTAGCTTGCTGTGAGGACAGTCTGCCCAGTATCAGACTGTGGATCCTCGCAGACATACTGCAGGAGTATGAGGACATTTGTGTCAATAAATTCTCTGATAATTGTAAAAAAGAAAGAAACAATAAATAAATAAAGCCAATAAATGACAAAAAAAACTGGTTTGAATCAATTAACAAAACTGTTTTTTGCCAGTTGAAATTGAATAACTGTGAAATATTTAATTTAAACATATGCTTTACCTCCCAGGTATACTTTTGGCTGCATGTTTAAGGAAAACTGGGTCTGGCATCAGAAGTGATAGAGAGGATTCTGATTAGTTCATTTGGTTTCACTGTGGGCCCACTTCCAAACTAAATGAACTGTTGTTTCCATGTTGTTTCCTGAGTTGTTTGTGTGAATCCACTGCCAGTGCTGAAATAAACCAAGGGTGAGAATGTGGCGCTTATGTTCATTTTGACGCGTGATAGATGTGTGCATGGTGTGAAAGCGTAGGTGACGCTGATATGAACAAACAGTGTCATCCAGGACTGATGCAACCTGACGAACGCATGTGATCAGATTTAACAATGCAAATGCAGAAAGGGAAATGCAGTGTCTTATCTTGCCAAGATCTGCTTTTCGACTCTAGCTATAAAGCTAGCTCTAAAACACGAGAACAGGAAGATTCCATTGCAGACAGACGGAGAAATAAACTTTGCTTTGTTGCTGAGATGTAGATGGCAGGATACCACTTAAGGTATACTTTCCTAACTGCAAATTTTCTGAAAGTGACATTCAGGATTCAAGATTTCTTTATTGTCAGCTTCCCTATATGTTCACGGCATAGAGAAAAAAACAAAACAAAAAACAAGATAAAAACATAGACATTCTGGATTGAGAGCGGGGGTGGGTGGGCAGAGTTCAGCACCCTTGACAGCGTGGTGGATGAAGCTGTCTGGTGGAGCGGGTCCAGAATCTCCGCTGCCTTTTTCCCAATGGCAGGAGACTGAAGAGGGGTGGGAAGGGTCACCGGCAATGCTGATGTCTCTTCGAGTGAGGCGGGTGTGGAAAATGTCTGTGAGGGAGGGCAAAGGAGCACCGATGATCTTACTGGCTGTGTTCATTATGCGTTGCAGTGTCTTTCAGCAAGAGGCAGTGCAGCCACCGTACCACACAGTGATGCAGCCAATGAGGACACTCCCAATGGTGCCCCGGTAGAGTGAGCACATGATGGGGGTTGGGACTTGTGTTTTTCGCAGTTTGATGAGAAAGACAACATTATGTTGTGTTGTTAGTCCAGGAAAGGTCTTCTGAGTAGTACCCAGGAACTTGGTACTGCTCACCCTCTCCACAACAGCACCTTCAACGCGGGGGATGCTGAGGGAGACCTCTCCTGAAGTCAACAACAATCTCTTTAGTCTCTTCACTGAGGATGAGATTGTTGTCTTTACACTACTGAACCAGAAGGCTCATCTCCCCTCTATAGTTGGCTTCATCATTGTTGGTGATGAGGCCCACCACAGTTGTGTCATCCGCAAACTTGATGCTGTGGTTGGTGCTGTAGGTTGGAGCGCAGTCGTAGGTTAGCAGGGTGAAGAGCAGCGGGCTAAGCACACACCCCTGTGGAGCCCCTGTGCTCAGCGTGATGGTCTTTGAGGCGTTGCTGCCAACATGCACAGTTTGTGGCATCCCTGTGAGAAAGTCCGGCACCCAGTTTCAGAGGGAGGTATTTGAGTACGAGGTGGCTCAGTTTTGGTATCAGTTGCTGGGGAATGATTGTGTTAAATGCTGAAATAAAATCTAAGAACATGTGAGTTTTTGGAGTCCAGAGCTGTTTGACCTGTATGCAAACTGATACGGGTCATGGGAGGGAGGGAGGGAGGGAGGAAGGATTTAATGTTCTGCATGACCAGCCGTGAAGCACGTCATGACAGTGGAGGTCAGAGCTATGGGCGGATAGTCTTTGTATGTTAAAGATATCAGTGAAGACATCCTTGAGCTCCTCGGCACAGTCCCTTACAACACTACCAGGAATGTTGTTGTCTGGTCCGGCTGCCTTTCATGGATTGATCCTGGAGAGGGTCCTCTTCATGCTGACTGGGGCCAGACACATGGCCCGCTCATCCAGTGGGAGGGTGGACTTCTGTGCCGGTGTGCTGCTGTGTGTGTGTCAAAGCGGCCGTAGAAGTCATTGAGGCTGTTCAGCAGTGTGATGTCACTCTCACAGGTCTGCGGTGGAGGATTGTAGTAGTAGTCTGTGAGGGTGTGAATGCCGTGCCAGAGAGACTAAGCATCTCTCAAATCGCCGAAGTGTCATTTTAGTCATTTAAAACATTTCAGGAAGACAATAAAAACACAAGAACATCGTGCACATGACGTTTTTATTGTGACAAACTCTTTCAGATTGAATGTTGCAGTTGTGAAGTTAATGGAGAGTGAAATGAAAATTGACAGACCGTGAAGCAAAGACATGTTTTTAAGATTTTTATTTTTTGACGCGTTGATACATCGTCACATCAGTGACAGTCAGGAAACAAAGGGAATAAGTGCAGAGGAATTCAAGTGACGCTCATAGTTTGGGGTCACGTGTCCATATGCAGACTGCGTCACAAAAATACGGCAGCAGGAACAGAGACCCGAGGAGTCACAGAGGAAACCTTCAGTCTGTTGTCATGCAGAAGCTTCTGTTTTGTTGCTATGGTTACCTCTAGATTAATCTACCTTCCACATATTTAAAAACTGTAATAGAACCTTAAATTAGATGCACATCTATAACATCAAGGACAAGCCAGCAAAGTAATGTTATTACTGTGTTCCGATTTTAGTCTTTTTCAAATTACCCCAGTATTATCTTGAAGACAGGGGCGCACCATCAGGACAGACCAAACCAAGCTATTTTTGCGAAGGGGGCCCCTCATTTGAAGAGCCTGCTGAGCAGGATTATTCGCCCTGCAGCAACATGTACACATTTGCTTGGGCCCCACCAGAACGAAGCAGGCAACAGCCACTTGAAGGCTAACAAATAGGCCAACGCATTGTAAATAACTCACACATTGTCCGGGACATAATTTCTTTATTTAGAATATAATGAATGTTTTTCCACTTTCCTCGATTCACAGCTGCTCTCAACCGACTGTTTCGTTCAAGCTGCCGCACATTCCCTCTCAGCTCTCAACAGGAGAAACTACAAATGAAAACAAAGCAAATACACTATTCAAACATCTCTGCTAAACGTCCTTAACCGCGTCCCTGACCTGCGTTTCACACCACCACAGTCCACACAACTGGCTTAGGAGAGTAGCTTTCATCATGTAAAATAAAAGCAATTTAATGGAGGGATAGGCTAAATCAATTGTTGAAACATTATAGGTCGGGCAAGTCAAGCTCCCCTTGATGTGTGTTTATCTACTGTCATTTAATTATATCGATGCTTTACGGGGAAACTCTTTCGCTGCAACATGTGACCTTACCAAGCTGCTTCTCTAATACTACTCCACGTCCCCCTACCTGGACCCACGAGGGGCTGCTGAGGCCCAGATAAAACAGCTGTAGTAATAATGAATGATATGTAACAGTTATTTACTGCTGTTTCATTAAATTATATTAAATTGTATTTCTACTGTGAATTAGAGAAAAGCACACATTTTTCAGTTTTAGTGAAGTCACCAAAACCTTCAGTAATGAAATCTGCTTAATTTAATCCTTAACAGTTTCTCATCTTGCGTTCACAAGTCTTTGAGCTGCTCACAGCCTCTTAAATGTGGTGGGCTGAAAAATATCAGTGTTTCCATTGAACTGTAGTGTAGTAGAAGTGTCATGAAAAGTAAAATGTGTCTCTTACTATATTCACAAAAGTCTGAACCCAAACATAGCCTTGCAGTGAACTCTTGTGTACACGAATGCACCTGAAGATCTGCGCTTCTCGGCTGTCAGGATGACACCGCTTCTGCCTGAAATACTCCAGACCTTTAAAGTGCTCCGGCTGTCAGAGACTATGACCTTTGTGATGGATGCTCACTGAGCGCTCAACTCAGCTCAGCGGTGCAGTGGCGTTTGACAGCTAAGATGTTGACATTTCCGCTCCTGCAGTGAGCTACAGTTGAACTGGCAGTCATAGATACAAACAATTCCCCCACTTATGTTTACCTTCACTTTTAACAAGATTGTGTAGTTGCTGTACTATGTAAATGTATTTAGTCCCCTGTCAACTGAGGGTCTTGCACTTGTGATAATTAAGGGCTGCCCAATAGGATTTGAAGCCATTTACAGGCTTTGCAGATATCACAGCTGTTTGTAAAGCATTTAACATCAACCACTTAGTATCTGTGCTTGGCCCATTATCGTCTGCGAACTTCAATATTACTCAAACGCAAATGTAAAACATGCATTTCTATGCGGATGATACAGTTTTTAATGCAGATGGCTACATTAAAGTCTGTCTTCAGACATCTATGCAGTATCTTAAGCTGCTGATGATGAGAAGACAAAGACTGTTTTATCCTTAAGAATTCATGTTTCTATCTAAAGACTTTTCCTGCCATCCATACACGTTATAGTACTAAAGTGTTGCTCAGGCTTGTAGATGGACTTAGTTCAACTGTTTGTTAAATTTATCTAAGATATGATTTTTGTTTTGAGGACAGTAATCCTCACTGTCAAAATATATACAGTTGAAACCAGATGTTCACATACACTGTGTTAAAAGACACAAAAAAATTTTCCTCACCGTTTAGTCTGATTTAACCGAAGTTAAATCAGACTAAACCTCTCCTGTTTTAGGTCAGTTAGGATTACTAAAATTATTTCTATTTGCTAAATGCCACAATAATGAAAGAGAGAATTTATTAGAGAATTTTTTATTACTTTCTTCAAAGTCAGAAGTTTACATACATTTCCTTAGTATTTGGTAGCATTGCCTTTAAACTGTATGACTTGGGTCAAACGCTTTGGGTATCCTTCCACAAGCTTCTCGCAATAGTCTGCTGGAATTCTGGTCCATTCCTCCTGACAGAACTTGTGAAGAAAGTAATAAAACATTCTCTAAGAAATTATCTCTCTCATTATTGTGGCATTTAGTATATTGTATATTGTAATTTCATCCCTCTCATTACACATTAAAACAACTTGATGCAGTTTAACACCGTGGCTTGAAATCATTAGAGGAAATTGTGCAATACTGCGATGGACTGGCGACCTGTCCAGGGTGTAGCCCGCCTCTCGCCCGATGACAGCTGGGATAGGCTCCAGCAGACCCCCGCGACCCTTAACAGGACTAAGCGGATGAATGAATCAATGAAATTATATATTATAACAGTATTTATCTAGAGTACAAACTAACAAACACAAAGACTCGATTGTTGGCTTAATTTCTTCAAGCAAGCAATTTCTACCTAGTAAGCAAACCAAAAAGCTAAAAAGAACAAAGTGGAATTATGTGATAAGCACGAAAAACAATTTGGTTTTATTACTGTTGTAATACCTTCAATTTAGCAGTGGGTTTCGTCCTTTGGTGTATGCCATGAATTACTTGTTTAGTCTGCCACCAGATCAGGTATTCCACAGAGTAAATCATTTGTTCCACCACTGTGCACCATAGAGTTTAAGTAAATAATCCCATTGGATTAATACAACCTATTGAATCTTTGTTCTCGTTTTTCCTGCTTTACTCGGATGTCTCTAAATCTCTCAAAGATTGCCTCATTAAATAAGGCCACTCTGTATGGACAGTTGGCTTTGTCAAAGACTCAAGCAAGGCATTCATTAAATTGTGAGATGAATCACTGGGTAAACAAAGTGGAGAAAATGTGTCACCACTGACTGCATGACCACGAGAGATGAGTCGCTGACGCAGCTCAGACCCTCGACCAATCAAAGGCAGCGGACATCAAACGATTCAAACATAGATCCCATGTCTTTTTAGCCTGGCTGCCCTAGTTTTTCAAAGTATTCCGCTTTCAGGTTCTGAAAGCAGCAGTCTCTGGTTTTAGAGTGACAGCAGAAGGCTATTGATCACTGATTGAATTCTGGTATTTATGGCTGTGTCAGATGTGCGTAGAAACAAAGTGCCCCCCTTCCCCCCTCCATGCCATCTAAAGAAAAGAAAAGAAAGACAGACGATTGCGTCACAGGATGTCTCGCTCCCATATGACACTGGCAGCAGTTCAGAACCTCAATTTGCAACTTGAATGGATTTCTCTTTCAGAGGGGTCTGAAAGGCCTGAAAGTTCCTGGGGTGTTGAGTGTGAAGACTAATGAGGCGGAATGAAATATGACAAATACAATAAAGAAATATTAGACTTCAAGGTGTTTGAGACGAGAGATGTAGACAGGCAGCTTGATATACTTATTCCTGTGAGAAACGTGTACTGATGTAACCGCTGCACACGTCAGAGATTTGTCTTTAACTGCAATTACAGCAGTGATTATTTTCTATTAATATTTTTCGGTCTGTGAAGTGCTGAAAAAATAAGTCAATCACGAACTCACGGGGACCAAGGCAACATCGTTAAATTGCTTCTTTTGTGCAAAAGCCAAACATATTCAATGCAATATCATTTACAAAAAAGGAGAGAGAGAGAGAATAAAACATTTTTAAATATTAGACATATTTTGCTCAAAAATGATGTGAAATGCTTCAAATTTTCAAAATAGCAGCAGATTCTTTCATTCAGAGTCTTTGTGCATTCGTCATTTGTACAGACAGTGAATTCCTACAAGGCAAAGAAAGGCATCTAGCATCTTAATAACAGGCTAGTCAATCATTCAGGCAAGATATATGACAAATATTGCACAATAAATATTGCACAATTGTTTGTACAGTTTTCATAGATATATTATGATATTTGGCACTACATGCATCTCTTTAGCACTGCCATCATTACTCATTCTAGCAAAAATAATGCATACTCATATCAATAACGTCAATAATGACACGCATTCTAGGTAAATTCTTGTACCTGTCATTAGCCTGTGCGGTTGTATCTATCAATAACAGTATTCATTGATTCATTTACTGATTATGTTGGCAGATTTTGTACCTGTAGCTATCCTGTGTAGTTGTAAATATCAATAACAGTGTACAGTTGTATATATCAATAGCAGTGTGCATTCACTGTATAGTTCAAAGTTCAGCTTGTGGATCTTTATATTTTCTGTTAATAAAATCTTTTTTTATGCTGTGTTGTTATATGTTGTAGTGAAGTAGTGCAGCAGTAGTTGCAGTAATTGTATAGTTATTGTGTGTGTCTTGTCAGTGTATATGCAGAACAGTGGTACTAGGAGAAACAATATTTCCCACCTCTGCATGTTTTTATAACATATTGTGGAAGTGACAATATTACTGTATGGTGTGCATACAGTGTGATTTTGTAGATGTAGATATAAACTTCCAAATGTATTTTGTTGTTTGGCACTTCTTGAAGTCCAGTTTGTTAAAGGCCAAGACTAATTAAATAACACTTTTTACTGTTAAAGTGACTTCCCCACTTTGTTAAACTCCTTAACAAGCTAGGTTTCCATCCGAACTTTAGACAAACTAATACACACAATACCATCCACTATTGCCATGGCTGTCGGTTCTATTTATTTTACTGGGTGCCATTTAACTACTTCAGAAGAAGAAGACACCTCAAAGAGGTGCTTATCCGCAGCAAATAAGTGAAATAAGTGGTCATCACTTCAAATCTATCGCACTGAGAAATACTGGCTATGAATTACAGGTTCGTAAACCTTGCGAGGACAGCCTGCAGCAAAAGTCTGATAGCGTCAGAAATTGTCAATACAAGTGGTGCACTGGGCTCATAGGGGCAGATGATGCCTCTGCTTTCATACACTATATTATTTTAGATTTACATCTAATATAATAAAACTTCAAAACGACACCGATTGGAGATCGTTGTTGTGCGGTCTTAAGGCACTTTAAGGCTGAGGATGAGTTGTAGTTACGGACAAGGTAGTTACAATTCCTCTTTAATACATGTACACTTTTTGTCAAATTTGATCAAATTTCTATCAGAAGTGTGCGTTTGTTCTCATTTGTTCTGCAGAATAGCATTGGCAGTGTTCCTATTGGGTTTTAATAAAAAAAAAATTTAAAATTGAGCAAATTCATTCATTTTTCTTTGTCGATTTTGAGCCAGTTCTTGTCTTTTGGATATGTGCTCCAAACAACAACAACAAACAGAGTCTTTCTGGAGCCAGGGGAATGTCACTGAGGTTTTCTGAATTACGGCTTTGTAGGCAAAAATGAAACCTGTTTGGGCATATTAAAAAGGTTTATCTTCATAGGTGGGTAATGTTAATCTGATAACCATGGCTGATGTGGCAAACACCCTGAACGATGATGAGATAAGGGGGGCACATTTTTGGAAAAAGACACACAGATTTGCGAGGCAAGATGACACCAATGCTAAGAGAAAACAGTTTTTTTGTTTGCTTTTTTAATATATCGAGTCAATATCTGATGTTTAAAGAACATTATAGCTCAGTGCTCTACAAGGAAGCAGCAGGCTCAGGCTCAGTCTGAGCTGTTTATGTTATTATATTTTGTCCTTGTTCATCATTAAAGACCGAAGGTGTCTTACGTTCCCTCCCCGAAATGCTTTCCCCCCAAGAACAGAGAGAAAAAAAATCCATTCTTGTTTTATTTGTTTCTGTCTGATTTACGACCCTAATCTCTGTGCTTTCTCTTCCTCTGGTTTCCATGGTGCCCAGATTTGCCAAATTCAATGTGAAACGTCCGTGATCGCAAAGGAATTGGAGATATTGAAAAATGATTAATGTGACTATATGCTGTAATCAAAGAAACTACTCAGGTCAGGTGAAAAGACATAGCCTACTGTACATTTCTTTTTTTCTGTGTGACTTCTTCCTCGTGTGTCTTTTTAAACCAAACTCAAGAGACTGAAAGCTTCTGCAGCTGCCGCCCTGATATGACAATAACCTTTCAGCCGGTTTGTTTGATGAACTCAACGAGCTTAGGGCACATCTGTGCTGTTCTCACTGTTGATTCCCTAAAAGCAAAGGAAGGACAAAACATTTCAGAGATGACTTTCCTCAAAATCATATTCACAGTTTGACTCTGAGATTCAATACTCTGCGGTGCAGCTGTGTAGTTAGTGAAGAGTAAAAAGAATGTCTATAGGCTATAGCATATGCCTAGAAATGCTTTTTCTATAGTATGTTTCTCATTTAACTCTGTCCAAGAGTTAAATCACAATATGTTAAATATGAAGCTAGGAAATAATCCTGGCTAAGCTAGCTGTTTCCAGGCTTTATATTAAGCTAAGCTAAATTGCTGATGGTGGGAGCTCCGTATTTGTCCATTTTATGTTACGTTTTTTGAACATACTGGACAAACAAGATGTAATGTGTTTCTAACATGCTACTGGGTAGATTTTAGTTACCTGTTGGGTGGGAAGCTAGCCATACTAACAAACAGATGTCTTTAGCATTATATTTACCGTACAGATATTAGTGGTTTGGAGTTTCTAATCTACTTCCAAAAGGCAAATGAGATCACTGACACTACATCACTCCAAATAATTATTTTATTCAGTTTCTTTATATTTCAGCTAAACATTAGCGTGCTCACCATGTTGACAAAATGCTCATACTTTGCTGGTAAAAATTTCAAATCATATTTACAGCCATTGCTTGGCATGTTAGCATGCTAACACTTGCCACTAGAAACCATATTTTCGGTTATGCTAATTGTGCAATTCCGTGATTTTGAGCCCACTTTCCCCACACTAGGCTTATTTGATTCTGTGATCTTCACCCAGTATGATGGAGCTGTTTGTCAAGACTTTATCAAATACTATACTATAATAGTATACTATACATTTGGCGCTAACTAGTTCACAATGGCAATGCACAGCAGGTGCAACGTTGGCCATCCAAAGGTTTGCTAAATAGCACTAAATACAAAGTACAGCTGAGGTTGATAGCAAGGTTGTGAGATTGCCATTTTAGGTAATGTCACGGTTATTTAGCCTCTTGGGACCATGAATGTCTGTGTCACATTTCATGACAATCTCTCATTTCAGTTTAGGCCAAGTGTCAGACTGACTAATGAACAGACCAGCACTGCCGTCGCCAGCATGGCTAATATTAACCTGAACAAAGGCCCATTCTTTGTCTCCGTTTTGTTTCTAAATGAAAGTGACTGTGTGGGTGAGTGTAGCAGCTGTTATTTTCCTTCAGTAGTTGGTCAGTGTCTGTTTACCGAGCGTGACACAGTGTCACCTCCACCGCTCCTTCCAACAGACTCTCCCTTTCCTGCGTGTTCCCAGTTCGAGTTAACCATAGTGCTGCTGGGCTGCTAATGAAATGTCAATTATCATTGTCGTCCATGTGTGGGAGCACGCTCTGTTTAATTTGCCTGCTCTATCAAAAGAACCAAGTGTGGCTTCAGAGGCCAAATCAATCTATCTACAAACATGGATCTTCAGCCCAGCTTTAATTGTTTCCTGTGTGACTCATTATCTCATATCCACCTTGATCCTACTTGTTCCTATTTGCTTTTCATCACTTTATCAGTTCACTGTTTTTCTTTTTGTGCGTACCACTTCATCGTAAACATGTTGATGGTCACCAGGATGAAAAACAACAATGTGTGGGTAAAAATAGGAAATAAATTCAGAAAGGATCTGTCATTTCTAAAAAAAAAGAAAAAAAAAACACTCTTTAAAGTCATGCTTTAGAAGCATTCTGTGAGCGGAAAAAGGCATTTTATTCAAAGGATCCTGTAGTTATTAAATGAAGGTGGTGGTGTAATCCATGCTTAAGTGCTCTGAATAACAACCGTGTGGATTTTATTAATATTAAAATGATTGATATTACATTTTGCTTATAAAAAGGATCACAATTCCTCTCTATGCATTTTTTTTCTATAAGGAAATGCTTTTAGCAGCAGCAACATAATACTGAAAGTGTAGTTGTGTTTGCAAGAACCTCAATACTGTCTTTTCAGGAAACAAACATGGAAGATGCCAGATATTCTGCTCAATAACTATTTGATTTCCCCCTCCCAAACAGAACAGATGGGCGGGAGCTGAGACGTCAGGAAGAGCACATCTATGAGCGGCGATTCACTACTGAGGCTGGAGATGACGGCTGAGACGTGGGAGAACGGCAGCTTTGCCAGCCCCTCTCCTGGTCTCCCTCTGTTTCTGCTCATGTTCAACGACAGCGATCTGAACGAGACTCTGTTCAACTCTACCAACTCCACCAACTCCACCGTCCCAGATGCCTCTTCGGGTCCCAGCGTGGCAGGGGTCCTCATCCCACTCATATACATCATTGTATGCATCATTGGCCTGGGTGGAAACACTTTAGTGATTCATATTGTGCTTCACTACTCAAAGATAGAGTCAGTGACCAACATCTACATCCTCAACTTAGCCATTGCTGATGAGCTTTTCATGCTCGGCCTGCCTTTCCTGGCCGTTCAGAACACCCTCCAGTCGTGGCCCTTTGGCTCCTTCATGTGTCGACTGGTCATGACTGTTGACTCTATTAATCAGTTCACCAGCATCTTCTGCCTGACTGTGATGAGCATCGACCGCTACCTCGCTGTGGTCCACCCCATTCGGTCTTCCAAGTGGCGGCGCCCACAGGTGGCCAAAGTGGTGAACGGCACTGTGTGGGCGTTTTCGTTTCTTGTCGTTATGCCTGTAGTCATCTTTGCTAACATCCAGAAGGCAGGAGGCACCTGTAACATCGCCTGGCCTCAGCCAGCTAACATCTGGAGGGCTGCATTCATCATTTACACCTCCACCGTAGGATTCTTCTGCCCTCTTCTGATTATCTGTCTCTGCTACCTGCTCATTGTCTTCAAGATCCGCAGCTCGGGTAAAAAAGTCCACGCCACCTCAACCAAGAGAAGGAAGTCGGAGCGGAAAGTGACGCGCATGGTTGTGATTGTCGTTGCCGTGTTTGTCTTCTGCTGGCTGCCTTTCTACGCCCTCAACATCATCAACCTGCTGGTATCCCTGCCCTCTGACTACCAGGGCCTTTACTATTTTGTCGTAGTGCTCGGCTATGCTAACAGCTGTGCCAACCCCATCGTCTATGGCTTCTTGTCAGACAACTTCAAGAGGGGCTTCCGGAAAGCCCTGTGTCGTTCCACAAGGAAAGTGGAGAACCATGAGCCCATGGAGCACCAGCAGCAGGAGGAGGGCAGGAGGGCGCTCATGCCCAGAGAGAGCCTGAGACGAGTTATCAGGGATGAAGAGGACGACGAGGAAGACGTTTCAGAAATGACTGAGATCTACAGAATCACTCAGAATGGAAATGGCAGCTTCAAACCGCAGAGCTCGCAACAGCTGTTCTCAGAGAAAGGAGCAACTCCAGGAGCAACGGAGCTGTCCACCCCGGACAAGAATGACAACGCTAGGGACCCGAAGGGGAAAGATCCCGTCAACGGGTCCACACTGACTGTACCGCTGCTTCTGAATGGAGCCAAAAATGGGACCATTAAAACTCTTCCAGAGGAAAACTTGGAACAGAGTACCTCACTTGAGATAAGTTATTTATAGTGTAAAATATAGAAGAGTATGGTACATTTACGTCACTTGATGTGAAATCAGTATTACAACTCTGGTGAACCTGACACACATAAACGAAACAGAGCAAACAGCCCATTAATGAACACTTCAGAAAAACTGGCCTTAAAAGTTCTTTTTTGATCAATGGACTCATACTGGAATGTATGACTGTTTATAATGTGTAAATATGTGTATTTTTGCATGTCTGACTATATGAATCTTTGGCTTTAGTTAGTTCAGTCACGTGCGTCGTGTTGGTCTTTGTATTTTAAGCCTTTATATCCCATCATTTACTCAGGTTTGGCTATATTTACGCTTAAGTCACCATCTGCACATTAGCTGAACCCTTCATACGCAACATGGCTTTATTTTAAATATGCTGCAACTCAGTCTCCGAAATATTCTGTTTATGTACCATAATGTTTAGGGAAATAATGTACAGCTGCTACAAACTTCTGTTTTACGTCTGGAGAACTAAAGTTGTGAGTTGGTCAGGGCAGATGGTGGGAAAGCAAAACAAGGCACTATCTTGGGACTCCAGTTAAAGTTGGTGAAAGATTCCTTTAATAAAAATGTTTTTTGACTTTGTATGTATTAAACCAAGACCTTAATATTCCCTAAATGTAACCAAGTGCTGCTAGCACCTGAACATAACATGAATTCATTTATATTGTAGATATTACACTAACATTTTTGTATGCCTATCCTAAAACTATTTTTTCCTTTATATGTAGCCAAATACAACAAACTTGTCGCAGATAGCTTGTTTCAGCCTGTAAAAGCCATTTTATGCATTTCATTAGAATTCATCATTGAAATACAGAAATTAGTGTTTTGGGTTTTTTTAGCTGTAGAACTATTAGAAAATCTTGATGCACAACTGCAGATGTGTCATCAGAGCAGAGCTGTTCAGTCACATAAAGAGGGAATGATGTTAACACAATGCTAAAAAATAAATAAATAAAAAAGCAAAGAGCTCCATGACTCATACTAGAGGCTGAATGGGTGTGACAGTCACAGAGGTATTAGAGACTATGTCACACTTTCAGTGCTGGACAGCTGCTTAACAACCTTGAGCTTGCTGTCAAAGGGCAAATATTCTTACTGGAATGTAGTCTCTGTACGGTAATTAATTTATTCTTATATTTGTCTATATTAACTTTCACAAGTTTTATTTAAAGATGCAGTTTCATACAGATCCCGGTGCTGTGGGTACATGCCTGTTCCATTAATTGCACCCACTTGCGTCATCATTCTACATCCTAAGGATTAAGGTATTGAGGAAACACTTTGGAGAACTTTTATCTGGACCATTGTCCATTCCTGATACCGCCGCTCAGATGAGCCAAATAAACCACAGTGTTTTAGACAGACTTCACTGCTCATGCACTGAATACATATGAGCCATTTGTGCTGGCAGTGAACACATTTATATTCAGTTTGTCAATTAATACAGTTCATGACAAGAATTAATATGATTTATCAGCTCACTTGTGTCTAAATCCTCACATCATACTTGTTTCTGACAAATTATGTTTCCTTGGGTGTTGGCAAACTCTCCAGGTATACAGTATAATTATCATGACAAGTGATGCGGTATCAGAGCAGTGCCACTAGCTACAGCATCCAAATACCACTGACTGTATATGAAGAGGGATAAATTCTCCATGACATCAACCGTATTTCTCCTTAAGAGCAGTTCTGAAGCTCAGTGTGGTGTCTCCGGGCATTGCCATCATAGCAGTTAGGGACTCCTCCTTAGTCTCAGCTGGTCAAAAAGCTGGATTGTGAGTGTATGCCACTTATATTGTTAAATCAGTCAGTGTTAGGCTTCCATACAGTTCCCTGTAGCAGAAAGAGCAGATAAACATTATTTACAAGGGACAGAGACTTTGGCTTCACAAAGTTTTTCATTCGTATATACAAGTATTGTACATAGATTTGCTTCAATGGGTGTTTTTGGGAATTGGTGTCAGCTGCAGCTGAAACTGTGACCTTTGTGAAGGAGCCAATTAGACTCGCTCTAGAAATGCTCTATGGATAACACTGAGCCTGATAATGCAGAGTCTTGTGGCATACTTGATGACCTTAAAGGATAAGCTAGCTTGAGCTGCCTGGTGTCTGCACACCAGCATTGTTGACATTTCTTTCAATGATTCAGAAACATTATTTTTAATTTCATTCATTCATTCATCTTCTGTAACCACTTGTTCCTGTGAAGGGTCGCTGGGGGGCTGGAGCCTATCCCAACTGTCATCAGACGAGAGGCGGGGTACATCCTGGACAGGTCTCCAGTCTATCACAGGGTTAACACAGAGAGACAGACAACCATTCACATGCACACCTATTTTTTAATTCATTAATTTAATGTTATTCTTAACCAGTACAGCAGAGATTAAACAGGTATTTATGAAGTTTATTACTAAAATACTGGCAAACATTAAGAGTTAATCATTTACGATTTTGTTATCAGACAAAGCTTCTCTGTGGGGCCCTGCACACAGGTGATATACTGTTTCAGGCATGTCAGTTATCATGTAAAATAAACTTTGACTAAAACAGGTCAAATCGCGCTGCTTTGTTCTGGAGTGCAAATTAAAATTGCATGTACGCGGCCGACATAGTTAAACAGAGAGTTGTTCTTTCTTTATCAGGTGTACTCCCGGAGCTGCCATACACAATAAGCACACATTGGATTGTTGACAGGCAAGTTCACATGGACGTATGTGTGCCGTCGTAACAACATGTATCTGCACTGACAATGCTTGTAGTCTTTTTCAGTGCTCATAAAGTAATTGTTGCTTAACTGTGTCTAGACCACCAGTTTCATGTTCTTATAATTACAGCTGCTTTATAAGTGAATTTTTCTTAGAATGTAAAGGCAAACACCTTTTCAGGAAGCTGTTTCCTGTGTGGAGCACTGTGGGCAGAGTTGTCTGAAAATCATGCTGGCATAGGTGCCAGAAAAGTAAATTGGACACGTGTGACCCACATTGCTGGTTCTTGTTAAGCAGTTGCACACACAATCTTTTCCTTTTCCATTTTGCTTGTTGTCCAGCCAAAGACAATAAACGAAGCTGCTATCATGCATTGTAGTGAGTGCAGAGAGAATTTTCTGCAAAAACCATGAAATGGTCAGTTTGTTGTCAGCTCCAATCTCCTCATTCTTTTCCGGAGGCGAATTATTCTGACTGGTCGAGTGCTTGCAGCATATCATCTCACAGTCAATCTTCGCAGTAGCACGTAAAATCTTTTTTTCTGACTTTAAGTCAGTAAGAATTCCACGAATCTGCTGAGCTGCTATTGCTCATCTCTTTTCCAACACTGACTCAATGTCTCGGCCTGTATAGCAGTAAATTACAGTCAATACAACTTGAATCTCCTCCATGCATTTGTTAAAGTAACTACTAATGTACCATCGCACTAATGACTGTCACTTATAATGGCATCATCGTTGTTGTATAACCCTGTGCATCACTTCCACTTGCCTCATCCTCTAACCAGTAGTGCACTGAACAAACCTTTTACTTCTTTAAAAAAGAAATTATTCCTGGGACTAAAAGTTCTGGGTACTTTGGGTGGAAACACAAACTGGTTTTATCTGGATTCCCATCCCCAATTGCACCAAGGTTGACCAAGAAACAGGGCTGCAAGTCTTGCACAGACACTACTGATGGGAGACTCATTGGTATGACTGACAAGGCAGGAATGATATTATTAAGTTGCAACGCATGCAAAATTCATGGAAGTCTCACTTTCAGAATTTTAATTTGAATCTTTTGGTAAGCAACGGTTACATTGTGAGAACAGAAGAACTCAGCTTGCACAAAGTAACTATAACCAGGGAGGGTGGATGCTTTTGTCTGTAAATACTCCTCTTGTCCTGCTGATACTGCAGATGTGTCTAGACTCATCAAACCCCTCGACTAATTTCTGTCCAGTAGCAAATTTCTACTGTGGTGTTCATTAAAAGCCCTAAAAAAAACTCAGTTATTGCTTTAAATACATCATATTCTTTGCCACACAACACACCACTGTGGGTGTTTTTCCTGAGGTTCCGGTTTCACATCAGTTCTCTGTAAACATCATTCATCTATAACCTCACCTTCCTGCTGTCCCTTCATAAGTGCAAACACACCACACACTGTGTTATATTTATCTGCCTGTAAACACAGTGAAACAATGCCCCTGCTCTGTATTACCGTGCTGCTGCTGCGCGGCCGGTCTTCAGCCCACACGCCCACGCGCGGTGCTCTGCAGCGATCCAACGAGGAGCATCAAACCATCATTAACTGTGCATTAAAAAGGGATTCGCCCGGCTCATAATTTATTTCCCAGGCCTCTGGGGCTTGCAGTTTGATGAGAGCGGAGATTTGTTCAGGCCGGGTGGAGCTAAGAAGGGCTGTGTGTGTCTTCAAGTGAGCTGTTTACTCCTGTTTATGCCGTGTGTGTGTTGTGTTTGGCTATAAATATTGTTGGTGTGAGTGTCCCGTGTGATCCCCACCTGTGCTTACTGTACATGGAGAGGTGATAGTCCGTTGATGGGTCTGCTGGTGGCATCGCTATGACTCACTGTGGTTCTTTGCCTGCAGGCTCTCACCCACGTACAATATGGACCAAAACTCAACTCTAATAGCCTATTATTCACTTTTTTGGCAGGAGAAACTATGGAAACACAGAGCCAACAGTGTCATCCACTCAAGAGGATGAACACAACGAGGTCCACACATGATCCTAATGAACAGATTTCAGTTGAACAAGCTTAACCTGCCTCACATTTAACTGCATCAGGATACGCAAAGGCTATTAAATGCAAACCGAGTCTGTATTACTCTCTGCTTTAGCTGTAGTGTTGATATAAGTGCAGGGACAGATCCTTGATGGAACAGAACCCTGCAAAATGTAGCTCACTTCTCACTAGACTGTCTGGAATTTATTCAAACCATCTGGGCAAAAAACCCATCTCACTGCTGCTGGAGTGCAGATTCTGTAAATTGCATTCAGTTTTCTTGTTGTTCTGGTGCCATTTCTGACAACGGTGGATATACAGTATAATATAGAGTCTAGATGTAAAAAAATAAATGTGTTTTATTCAAACAGCTGAGTATTGTCTTTATTGTCCTCAGAACAAGGACGAGAACAAGAGAGAGAGCCGCAACAGAAATCCTAACTGGATCCGTCACAGGGTTCGAACATGACTGCAAAGAGATGCCAAAGAGAAAATAATAAAAATAATATCAGAAAGAGACAGGAAGCAACAAGATAGAGACTTGCAAATGAACACAAAGAAAACACCTGCAAGCAGAACCTGCATTTTGAGTCACGGCCCAGATACATACAGACGGTGTAGCAGCAGGTGGCAGCTGTTCTTGGACTCATTATGAGACAGTGGCTCCTGGACACAGAAGATTCACAGGCCCCCAACGACCCTAATAAGAATAAGACCCAGAAATTGTTGTTTATTTTTGCATCTCTTTACTATAATTTTTAGTCCCTGCAGTTGATTTGTTTCTCTGTGCTTACTCTTTGTCTCTCTGTGGTTGTTTTCTGTCTCTGCAGTTGTTCTCTGTATCTACTGTTGTTTTGTGTCTCTGCCGTTGTTTTGACTTTCTTTGTGGTCGATTTTTGTGGTTGTTTTGTCATTTTTGTGGTTGTTTTGAGTCTTTGTGTGTCTTTGGAGTCGTTTTGAGTATCTTAATAGTCAGTTTACATTTTTTTGTGGTTGTTTTGCGTCTCTTTTTGGTTCTTTGTGGTCGTTTTGTGTTATTTGGGAGTTATTTTGTGTGTCTTTACAGTAGTTTTGTGTGGTTGTTTTGTGTCTCTTTGTGCTTGCTTTTCTGCAAGTTTTGTACGTATTGGTGGTTGCTCTTCATGGCTGTTTTGTGTCTCTGCAGTTGTTTTGTGTGTATTTGGAGTTTGGAGTAATTCTAAAATGACTCAAACTACACTGGATTTAAAACGATGAACACTAACAGAACAATAATAATAATAATAATAATAATAATGTTTCAGTGTTTCCACAGAACATTTAACTTTGAGTCTTTGTACAGAAATATTAATTCCCAGTCATATCCATTCCCCATTAAGACACATTATAAAAAATCACTTAGCACACACTGTTTGACCATCTGTTGTCAGCACTGCTCCAGACCTCCCTCAAGGACGACAGTGGGCATGTTTGATATGACTCACAGCCTCGCTGCCGGGCGATGATTCACTTCAGAAAACATGTAAAACAGAATTCACTTCACAACGTTTTTTTTTTTTTGGATTTATATAGACTTAGATTTGTCATGGGTTTTGAGCAGTTGTGCAAGGTCGGCAGCGTCATTCATCACCTTACTGATTGCTGAGCTGCTCGAGATTTAGACATGGAACAGAGAGAATCCTTCACACATAATCAGATTTTTCTGACCTTTGTGGTGGATGCGTGAGCAACGTCTTAATTGGATGAAAGGTTCAGGAATACACATTCAACACCTTGGAGGTGACGTGTGTATGATTTACGTTTCTAAAACCCTTTTGAAAGAACTGTGTCTGACACTACGCTGCCTAATTACCTGCATAACACAGCATTCAAAAGGAGAACTGTGAATAGGATCCACTGGAGCGAAAAAACAAGCAAAAGGAAAAGAGAAGATGAAGAAAACATCACCTGTGGTCTCTGCCATGCACCGTGATCGTTAATTGGAAATAAATTCTGGCTTTGAACAGTGTATAGTCTATTTCTGTGAAACAGCAGTGCTGTGCTAATTGTATCTCATTTTAAACTATGGTGGAAGAAATAATGCAACAATATGAAAATACAAACATACAGGTCTTAGAGTGCATATTTTACTTATTTTTTTTGTGAAAAGAAACCCAGTAATACCCTTCACAGGAAAAGCGGTTACAGAAGACTGAATTAATGAATGAATGAATGAAAACCAATAATAACTGATAATACATACACAATACAATACTAAATATACATTATGTGTTTTTGTACTTCAGTTTAACCCACCTACAGGCTAAAGGAAATCACCCATCTGCCTTGAAACGAATGCAGAGCAGTGAAAAACTATCACTTCAGAAGAAGTATAGAAGTAGTAAACGGCCGATCATTAAGCTCCACCAAAGAGACAAAAGCCACACCATGTTTCCGCCCGGTCTCGAACCGGGGACCTTTCGCGTGTTAGGCGAACGTGATAACCACTACACTACGGAAACCTGCAAGTCTCGTTATTGTTGTGCAAAATAGACTTTTTATTTATTTTTCATCAAAAACCGAAAATGTCTTTTCCCCCTAAGTAATAATCATATTAATCTACTCTAATAACCGTGAACATGTTAACAGGAATGTTATGATTAATGTCTTTAAAATGTCCTTTATTCATTTAAAATGAAGAATCTGTAATCACTGTAGAACATGTGATATTATATCAATGCACATGTAAAACATTGCCGCCTCATATCACTGCTGTACTTTCAAAGTGTTTCCAGGGAACATAGGCATGGCGTTTCTGTAGATTATGTCAAATATAAATGTTCACTTCCCTCCGGTGGTCACAATGGCGAACTGCAGTACTGCATCTGAATACGGTGTAGATGTAACTATAATCATTTTATTTAACAGTTAAAATACCGTTTAACAGTTTTCTTCAAGTTGAATTTACTGTTTACAGGAAAACAAAATAGAGGACATTTCTGGAAACGAACTGTGCTAGTGTCACCACAGCAGCCTAATGTCCAAATGAACACACTTACAGTACTACAACAATATTCAGGTTGGTAAAAATGGGGATTTTTAACTGGGATAGGCAAAAGCCCCAGTCCCACGACCCTTCACAGGACAAGCGGTTACAGAAGAAGAATGAATGAATGAATGTTGGTAAAAGTGTAACAGATTCGTTTAAACTGTGTTTAATAACAATTGAGTTGACGTTAAACAAGACGGCATTTAAAATAGTGGTCCTTTACTGCTCCCTCGTGGCCACAGGGGTAAACTGCAAGATGGCGTTTAGCAAAAGCTTTATAAACTTAAGTGTTGAGAGTTTATTGGCTAAAATTAATATTTATATGCAACGTGTTATATATTATTCACGGTGTACTTGTTGCGTTACTATCATGACTCTCTTCTGGATTTGGGACAGCGGTTTTAAAATTACGCCAGCTGCATTTGTAATACGGCAGGAACAACTTTCCGCTTTACGGCCAGTCACCACTTCCTTTCACACCGGCGCTCTGTCGGGGCTTTATACGGTTCGAGTGTCGTTTGGATTAAAAGGCTTGACAGAGTGTCACATCGGTCACGGTGAGATTACAGTAAAACACGCACACACGTATGAAACTTCTCAGATTTATTTTGTGTTTTAAGTCAAGTAGTAGGGAGGCGTGTGTTCGTTTATGTAGCTTTCTACCCTGTTAGCTTAGCCCTGCTAACGCGGCCACCTGGCAGGATGACTAGCATTAGCAGTAGCCACCACTAGCTAATGGAGCCAGACCCAGTTGTCATCTTATTTCTCCTTCTTCAAAATAACATCGGAGCCTCTCGACGAAACGGCTATAAGTTGTGTCACACACAGAATTGTATAGATATAAACAATATATCTATATAAACACATGCGACTGCTAGTGAAGTGACCACTATCTTAGCCGGTGATGCCAGATGTCTCCATAAAGATGCCATTTAAAATGCGCAACTATGGTCGTGTTTATTTAGTAGGCCCATGAAAAGACCCCAAGCCTATATGTCAAGTTACTCAAATATAAGAGTGACATGGTCTTCGCCAGGCTTTTGTAGAAAGCAGACCCCAGAGGTGAAGAGGCCTATGTGACTCCTATTGTCCCCTAATCATATGGATCAATGTAGTCAGCCGAGCAGCCGTTAAATCGACAATAGTGCTTTTATTTCAATTCGCATTTTGTGTAATAACTATATCAGGGATGGCTTCGGCTTCTCCTGAGACTTTGTGGATGCTCGTTTAATAATTAATAGTTGAAGCCTTATGTGGAGTTTTTCAGGGGTCAATGATGACTAGCCCACTGCGCAAGCTGATCAGTGCCTATTTCTTTAGTGCATTGCTGGAGACATCAGTGCTGCTCATTACCTGAGACCCTGTGATAAAAGTAATCTCTGCATCTTAAATTGTTAGTGTATCTGGACAGGTTTTTAATGTTCGGTGTCTGGTGTTTTTATCTCTAACTTCAGATCATGGCAAAGTTCCACGCCCCTGTGATCCAGGACAATCCGTCTGGATGGGGCCCGTGTGCGGTCCCAGAGAAGTTTAAAGACATGCCCTACCAACCTTTTAGCAAAGGAGACCGTCTGGGCAAGGTTTGTTCTCTCACTTAAGTTCTCAGAAAAAAAAAAAGTTGTCGTGTGTTTGGTTTCCTAATGTTTTGTGTGTTGTGTCTGTCAGGTTGCTGACTGGACTGGAGCAACTTACCAAGACAAGAGATACACAAGTGAGTGAGACAGCTCTTGTAAAGTGGTCTGTATGTAGATTTCCTCAGATGCATTTGAAGAGATCTGCATCAGCCTGATATATATTCTTATTTTAATATATGTGCTATCAAACATCAGTTGATTAAAGTAATACATATTACTGCATAGTTACGTGTTAATGTCTTGTCTTTAGATAAGTATTCCTCTCAGTTCGGGGGTGGCAGTCAGTATGCCTACTTCCACGAGGAGGACGAGACTAGCTTCCAGCTGGTGGACACTGCCAAGACCCAGAAGACGGCCTACCAGAGGAACCGCATGAGGTTTGCTCAGGTACAGCAGAGCATCACCAAGTGAACAGTTAAAGTGTGAGTGTTGTGCATCATCTTTTCAGTAGTTAAGTAATAGGATGGTGTTTGTTTCCACAGAGGAATCTGCGCAGGGACAAAGACCGCAGGAACCTGACCCAGTTCAACATGCAGACGCTCCCGAAGAGCGCCAAGCAAAAGGAGAGGTGAGATCATAGAGAATTGTTTAGGAGGTCAGATCTGTACATAGCTGGTCAGACAATAAAGACTCACGTTCAATCTCTTTTTTTTCTTTTCAGAGATCGTATGCGGTTGCAGAAGAAGTTCCAAAAGCAGTTTGGTGTCCGTCAGAAGTGGGACCAAAAGTCGCAGGTAACCGTCAGTTAAAATATAAGCTAACCTAACGCTGCTGGCTTGTATGGCCCGCTCAGCAGCTACATGCAGCAACATGCAACATGAAGACATCAGGAACCTGGCCTAAACAACAGGTTCCTGATGTCTTCATGTTGCTTGGTAGCTATGGTTAGCTGCTAAGCGGGACATACAAGCCAGCAGCATTTACTTAATTTATTTAGATTGTAGGTTAAGCGAGCCAGCAGCATTTGGTTATCTTATATTTCACAAGGTTTGAGTTAGCGTCTGCTGCTGAGCGGGCCATACAAGCCAGCAGCATTTACTTAGTTCATTTAGATTGTAGGTTAAGCGTCATATCACATGACTGTAGGTTTGTTAGGGTTTCTCAGTTGGACAGGGCCTCTAAATGTGTTTTGCCTGGGATTTTGGCACAAGGGATTGTAACATCTAATCCTGTGTATTAATGAATGTCAGCTTTGAAGAAGTTCAATTTTAAAATGAATCAAACTGTAAATAGGGAGCTTTAAGTTTAATTTGTCAGGAGTTTTTTTTCCTTTTCCTGATCCAATCTGTTTTCACAAAGGCGCAGCTGAAGCCCAGAGATTCTTCAGTGGAGGTTAGAAGTGACTGGGAGGTGAAGGAGGAGATGGACTTCCCCAGACTGATGAAGATGAGATACATGGAGGTGGCTGACCCTGTTGACATGTAGGTGAAGCTGACATGCCCTTTGTTATCTGTAGTTGGAGAGAAATCCAGACATTGATTCATTTTTATTCCTTGTCTCCCGCAGTGAGTGCTGTGGTGCCTTGGAGTACTACGATAAGGCTTTTGATCGAATCACCACCCGCAATGAAAAGCAGCTGAAAAGCATCAAGAGGATTTTCCACACTGTTACCACCACAGACGATCCTGTCATCCGCAAGGTATAATCACCTTTGCCTAACAAGTTCTTCCTGTCAGAACTCTTCTTGTACACCAGCTTTCTTGTTAACATTTAGTCTTTTTTCTCCAGCTGGCAAAGACTCAGGGTAATGTGTTTGCCACTGATGCCATCTTGGCCACCCTGATGTGCTGCACGCGCTCAGTCAACTCCTGGGATATCATTGTGCAGAGAGTGGGCAACAAGTTGTTCTTTGACAAGAGAGACAACTCTGACTTTGGTGAGGCTGGTTTCACAGATTATTTTAGTCTTAATTTGCTCTCAGATCAGTCTAACATGAACTAGATGAAATATACTGCCTGGCCAAAAAAAAAAAGTCGCCACCTGGATTTAACCCCATTGAGAATATTTGGTGGTATAAACTGATTATTCTGACAGTGATAGTTGGATCATATTCGTATACCAGTCAGTCACACTCCTACTCGTCACTGTTGGCTCTGTTTATGCATGCTGCTGTATTCACTCAACACTGTTTGGCCCTGCTCCTCTCAGATTTGCTTACTGTGAGCGAGACTGCCAACGAGCCTCCGCAGGATGAGGGCAACTCCTTCAATTCTCCTCGCAACCTGGCAATGGAGGCCACTTACATCAACCACAACTTCAGCCAGCAGTGTTTACGCATGGTAAGAGGACAAATCCACAAACCAGGATAACTGTTTCTGGTTTCTTACGCTTCCCTCAGAACATTCTAAATGAATTTATTACTTCATGAGGATGTCTCATGGTTCTGTTTGCTTTTATTCAGGGTGGAGAGAGGCACAAGTTTCCTAACCCCAACCCATTTGTGGAAGAGGACATGGACAAGAGTGAGGTGGCATCTGTAGCTTACAGGTAAGACTCTAGTAATGCTTAGTGGTGTAATGCAGCTAAAGAAGCTGCTGTTTGTGACTGTACACTAGCTTATGTTGCTGAATGTCTCTTCACGTTTCAGGTACCGCCACTGGAAGCTCGGGGAGGACATCGATCTGATCGTGCGCTGCGAGCACGATGGAGTGATGACCGGAGCCAACGGAGAAGTGTCCTTCATCAACGTCAAGACTCTCAACGAGTGGGACTCCAGGGTAAGACACGAGACAGGAAGCTGGTTTAATGGGTGTTCATGAATTTTTGTAGATGTGAATCTATTAGTTGATGAACTGAAAAAATAATCTGTTCAGTCATTTTTCAAGGAAACTTAGCTTTAACTGACAATTTGTGGCAACACTAATCAATGTATTGAAAACCCTTTAGCGGATTTAATAGTCAGTTTTGTGTTAAATGTCTGTTCTGTTTCTCTGGTCGTCAGTATTGTAACGGGGTGGACTGGCGTCAGAAGCTGGACTCTCAGAGAGGAGCCGTCCTGGCCACGGAGCTGAAGAACAACAGCTACAAACTGGCCCGCTGGACCTGTTGCGCCATGCTGGCTGGATCGGAGTACCTCAAACTGGGGTGAGGAGGGAAATCCATTGATTGTGTTTTACTCTGTGTGGAGGCAGGCAGGAGATGGAGGCCAGATCATAATCAATTACCACTTTTATAGGAGCATCTAGTGGATAGAAATCCTGTAATAAAATATTAGGTTGTTGAAACTGTTTACTGCAGAACAGGAGGATGATTTTGGCCAGGTGCAGGGCATTGCAGAGAAACTAAGGTCATGAATGCTTTATGAAATGATGGCAGCTTGGATTGACAGCAGTTATTGCATCACTGTGTGGCCTTCAGGTACGTGTCTCGGTACCATGTAAAGGACTCTGCTCGCCACGTCATCCTCGGCACCCAGCAGTTCAAGCCCAACGAGTTTGCCAGCCAGATCAACCTGAGCATGGAGAACGCGTGGGGAATCCTCCGCTGCGTCATCGATATCTGCCGTAAGCTGGACGAGGGCAAGTACCTCATCCTCAAGGACCCCAACAAGGTGAGACATCAGATTACAGAACAACCAGAGGCAGCTGTAAGTTGTTGGAGCAGACTAATTGATATTCTGTGTTTCTCATCAACAGCAAGTGATCCGGGTGTACAGCCTGCCTGACGGAACCTTCAGCTCTGATGAGGAGGATGAGGAAGAGGAGGATGAAGAGGATGAGGAAGAAGAAGGTGAGATTTAGTTGTCATTGGCTAGACAAGGCTAGACGATCTGTGTTCTCTGCTACAGAAATGGAATGGTCATCCAATGGCATAAACTCTGTAACTCTCTCTGTAATATTTTTCACTTTGATGCTCTCTCCAGGAAATATTTCCTCTCTTAAACATTTTTTTTGTCATGTAGCCTTTGCCTGAGTGTACTGCATGTATCAAGTTTGCACAGTCATCCACATTGCACAATTTACAAACTTCTGTCAGGCTGACTTTATTTTCCAGGACATGGTACCTTCACATAGCACTCTAAAACAAATATTTGTTTATGAAAATAAAATGCATGGGTTGTCCCTAATACCAATCGGGACATCCCTACCTCATATATTTTTTCATATATTAATGTAATTCTGTTTCACTAATGAACCGTTTCTTCTCTCTTGTTCTCTTTTTAGATGAGGAAAACTGAAGTGTGACCAAAGCAGCCTTCATCATCCATATAGAAACACAAATGAATTCATCATCAACATTCAATAAAGACCACACATTGGATGATTGCTTTTAATGTGTCTTTCATTTTTTTTTTTTAGTTGAAAAGCAGGTTAGAAAGCTTTTCTTGATTCATATTAACATTTTAGTCACTGCTTAACAGCTGTTCATCAAGGATAGTGAAAGACAGGGTTGGTGAGGTTTAGCTTTCTAGGAATAAGAACATTTGCCTATTCAAAGATGAACTTCAGAGACAGATCACCAAGTTTCTCCTTGATGAGCTGATCGATTCTTTCACTCTGTTCAGCAGTAAGTAAGTTCTTCCAGTCGCCAATCTGACCTGTAATGACAACCAAACCTTCCTGATAGCTGTTTTGTTCATTCATTTCTGTACAGGAGCTGTAATTTGTTACCTTTGCGCATGAACTTTCCACTCATCTTGTCTTGTGGCACAAACTCATAGTTGGCTTTTGAGTCTTTCTTCATGGTCTTGTATGTAGCCTTTTCTACAACTTGCTGGATGTCGGCTTCACTCAGGTTTTTGCCCAAGAAGCTACAGATTTTCACAACTGCTCCCCTCAGGTCCTAAAAGAGAAGCCACCAGAGATAAGATCTTCATCTCTAGAGAGGAATAGAAGCATGTGTTTTCAAATGAACCATGTATGGAGAAAAAAACCACATCTCACCAAAATCATGTCCTCATAGGTCAGGAAAAGGATGTTGTACTGGTCTCTCTTTAAATGCCACTCCCTGATGTGGTCAAACCAGGATGATGCTAAAACTGAATGATAGAAGGTGTCTCATTATTTAACACACATTTAAAATAAAGTATCTGGTAAAGCGCGCATGACCCCATTCACATCAACTGGATGGCCTCCAGCGTGTCTCCAGCTTCAAGTTCCTGGGGACCCACATCTTGGAGGACCTGTCCCGGACCACCAACACCTCCAGCGATCAAGAAAGCTCACCAGTGCCTCTTCTTCCTGAGGACACTGAAGAAGAACCATCTATCTTCAGCCATCCTGGTGAACTTTTACCACTGCGTGACTCAGAGCATCCTAACCAACTGTGTCACAGTCTGGTACGGAAGCTGCTCTGTCGCGGAGCGCAAACACCTGCAGTGTGTAGTGAAAACTGCCCAGCGCATCACAGGAGCATCCAACCATTGAGGACATCCAGAAGAAGCGCTGCCTGCGTCATGCCCGCAGCATTCTGAAGGACTCCTCCCACACGGCACATGGACTATTTTCCCTCCTGCCCTCAGGCAGGTGCTTCAGAAGCCTCTGGACAAGGACCAGCAGACTGAGGAATAGTTTTTTCCCCAGAACTGTAACCTTACTGTATTCGGACCCCTGCTCACCCCTATACACCAATTCACTCACACCCCTTAACTCCTCATTCCCTCACTGACCAAAGACTTTTACACCATCACCACTGTACTACTGGACTGCTCTGCACACGCACACTTTAAACAATCTGTTTGCACAGTACAGCTACTGCTTATTGTTTATGCACTGCTTAATTGCTCACTTCATCTGTATTTTGTATCATCTAATTTATCATCTGCCCATCTCCTTTATTGTAAATTATGTTATAGTTCCTGTTTATAGTCTACTCACATTTAACAAACAAATACATCTGTATAATGTTTATAGTACTTCATTCAATCATTGTGTATATCCTGCTCATTCCCCTGTATATATGCTCACACAAGCACACACGCATTCCGGCACATTCCAGGGATCGAGCCGCTAACCCTCTGGTTCGTGGACAACCCGCTCTACCTACTGAGCCACAGCCGCCCCCAATATATACCATACTATTTATGCCTTATGCATTAGGTCAGTTGAAATAGAGGGCACTACATATTAAAGAGCTGTAATTTACTTCCTCCAGTTTGGATCTTCAAAGTGAAGCTTGAAGTCTCAACTTTAAGCCTGTATTCATTATATAAGTGTAATGTTAAGTGTAATGTTAGTTAGGTAAGTCTGTCAATATGTTTTGAACAGTTAAAATAACAAAACTGAGCATAGTGGAGCTGATGTATCTCACCGTTTCCCATCAAGTACTGCTCCAAAAACTGCTCGAAGCTCTCGGGAGTCTCCAGGTCAGAACATGCCTTGCTGAAGTGATAAAATGAGGTGATGTTGTCCTTTGGATTCCGCATCACATAGACGATCTGACGTTAAATAATAATAACAAAAAGGCTAATGAGAAACCGCTATTTGAATGTAACCAGATCCAGTACAAACTACTCTCAAGCCAAACTCCATTCATACTATTCACTATTTAATGGGACTTTATCAGAAAGTCAAAAATGTAATGCTCTACTGCAAATTTGATTTTTCATCATAACTTTTGTCTAGTAAGTCAAACATCTGTTACCTTTATTAATTTTTTATTATTTCTTAATAATTGCATATGTAGCAGCCATGGATAATAAAGCTGTTACTGCTTGCAATTTATGGACCGAATATGATGTTACCTTTGTCCCTTGTTGAACATTGTCCTTTCTTTGCCTACCTGGGACAATAATAATCCTGAAGTCAAATGACAATAAGCAAAACAGGGGAAAATATCTGAATTAATTACAAACCATGTAAACTCTTTTATCATTGCATTGTGCTTGGAGCTGAGATATGTTGCTTTACATGTTATTTTTGTGCTTTGGGCCATGAGTTTAAAGAAAACCTTCAAGCTGTTTTCTGTGCTTTCATTTCAACAAAATAATGCAGGAAATGACTACATGATAAATAATTTTCAGTCTTAACCGGGACTCAATACATCATTGGTAACTTTTTCAAAGTTTGTGTTTAAAGTTTTTTTTCTGCCTCAACTGAGCTTGCACCAGGCACTGACCTTTCCCTTCTTGTCTTTCAGTCCTGGGGGCATGAGAGCCGGAATGAGGTGTGAGCTGAAGAGCCGTGGAGAAGGTCGCAGACTGTAGTCTTTTTCAGTCCTCCTGTACTCCAGCCAGGGCATCTGCCTAGAGTTGTTTTCATATTCATTCAGACCCCCACCCAACTCACAGATGGAGATGATGATCTGCTGAGCCCATATGGTGCCTATGGACGGAGACATAGAAAAATGTGACAGGTTACAGATGATCAAATGAAAATAGAGTGATGACATGCCGTTTCCTCACTGACCTGACTTTGGATAAGTGACGAGGAAGATGTCGCTGTCTCTTATTTCAAAGCTCTGGAGAGAATCAATGTACTCAGGAGTTGGAGGATTGTGACTAATGGCAAAGTTGTAGTTTTTGTACTTGGAGAGAAGGCTGTTGATCGGCTCCATGATAATCACACAAAGAAATCATGAACAGAAGAGTGAGAAGCTCTTCCAGCTGCAGTAGCTGGACTCTGGACTTTGACTGGGGGTGGTCACTGTCCGCCTCTCTGATTGGTTTTAATCTGTCCAGACAGTTTTATTTGGAATGATAAACTTTATTTCTATGTCAAGTAGATAAGCTGGAGATAAAAGTGGTTCAGTAGCACCATGAACAATGACACAAACACATGTTTTTGCCTCCATCATAGCGTGTCTGTGGGAAGTCCATGCAATCCAATCAGTTGTTGGACCAACTTAACTCTAAACTGGATTAAGACATTTAAAATCCACATTGCACAATTTACAAATTTCTGTCAGGCTCACTTTGTTTTCCAGAACAAAGTACCTTCACATAGCAGGTGTGTTTATTATTCATCTTTCTTTGGTTCCTCTTCTTCCAAGTGCATGATTTTTGACACTACAGACTGGTGGTTTCGGTCTATGGCAGACCTAAAACAAATATTTGTTTATGAAAATAAAATGCATTGATTGTCCCCAGTACCAGTCCTGACATCCCTACTTGATCCTGATCCTTTCCCATTGAGTTTAAGTTCAGGGTTTTGTTTCAAGATGCAGGTTCACTGAGTTAGCAGGGAGTAATCTAATAACAAAGAATATTTTTTATATATTAATGTAATGCTGTTTCACTAATGAACCGTTTTTTCTCTCTTTTCTCTTTTCAGATGAAGAAAACTGAAGTGTGACCAAAGCAGCCTTCATCATCCATATAGAAACACAAATGAATTCATCATCAACATTCAATAAAGAACACGGATTGGATGATTGCTTTTAATGTGTCTTTCATTTTTTTAAATTGAAAAACAGGTTAGAAAGCTTTTCTTGATTCATATTAACACTTTAGTCACTGCTTAACAGCTGTTCATCAAGGATAGTGAAAGACAGGGTTGGTGAGTTTTAGCTTTCTAGGAATAAGAACATTTGCCTATTCAAAGATGAACTTCAGAGACAGATCACCAAGTTTCTCCTTGATGAGCTGATCGATTCTTTCACTCTGTTCAGCAGTAAGTAAGTTCTTCCAGTCGCCAATCTGACCTGTAATGACAACCAAACCTTCCTGATAGCTGTTTTGTTCATTCATTTCTGTACAGGAGCTGTAATTTGTTACCTTTGCGCATGAACTTTCCACTCATCTTGTCTTGTGGCACAAACTCATAGTTGGCTTTTGAGTCTTTCTTCATGGTCTTGTATGTAGCCTTTTCTACAACTTGCTGGATGTCGGCTTCACTCAGGTTTTTGCCCAAGAAGCTACAGATTTTCACAACTGCTCCCCTCAGGTCCTAAAAGAGAAGCCACCAGAGATAAGATCTTCATCTCTAGAGAGGGATAGAAGCATGTGTTTTCAAATGAACCATGTATGGAGAAAAAAAAAATCTTACCAAAATCATGTCCTCATAGGTCAGGAAAAGGATGTTGTACTGGTCTCTCTTTAAATGCCACTCCCTGATGTGGTCAAACCAGGATGATGCTAAAACTGAATGATAGAAGGTGTCTCATTATTTAACACACATTTAAAATAAAGTATCTGGTAAAGCGCGCATGACCCCATTCACATCAACGGGATGGCCTCCAGCGTGTCTCCAGCTTCAAGTTCCTGGGGACCCACATCTTGGAGGACCTGTCCTGGCCCACCAACGCCTCCAGCGATCAAGAAAGCTCACCAGTGCCTCTTCTTCCTGAGGACACTGAAGAAGAACCATCTGTCTTCAGCCATCCTGGTGAACTTTTACCACTGCGTGACTCAGAGCATCCTAACCAACTGTGTCACAATCTGGTACGGAAGCTGCTCTGTCGCGGAGCGCAAACACCTGCAGTGCGTAGTGAAAACTGCCCAGCGCATCACAGGAACATCCAACCATTGAGGACATCCAGAAGAAGTGCTGCCTGCGTCATGCCCGCAGCATTCTGAAGGACTCCTCCCAGCCGGCACATGGACTATTTTCCCTCCTGCCCTCAGGCAGGTGCTTCAGAAGCCTCTGGACAAGGACCAGCAGACTGAGGAATAGTTTTTTCCCCAGAGCTGTAACCTTACTGTATTCGGACCCCTGCTGACCCCTATACACCAATTCACTCACACCCCTTAAGTCCTCAATCCCTCACTGACCAAAGACTTTTACACCATCACCACTGTACTACTGGACTGCTCTGCACACGCACACTTTAAACAATCTGTTTGCACAGTACAGCTACTGCTTATTGTTTATGCACTGCTTAATTGCTCACTTCATCTGTATTTTGTATCATCTAATTTATCATCTGCCCATCTCCTTTCTTGTAAATTATGTTATAGTTTCTGTTTATAGTCTACTCACATTTAACAAACAAATACATCTGTATAATATGTTTATAGTACTTCATTCAATCATTGTGTATATCCTGCTCATTCCCCTGTATATATGGTCTCACCTGTACATAGGTTTTGATCTGTAAATATTGTCCATATGCTGTGAAAACAACCTGTACCATAATACTTGTATGGTAAATGGTAAATGGCCTTGCTTTTATATAGCGCTTTTCTACCTATTGGTACTCAAGGCGCTTTACAGTCATAGACACATCTACCCATTCGCTCACACAAGCACACACGCATTCCGGCACATTCCAGGGATCGAGCCGCTAACCCTCTGGTTCGTGGACAACCCGCTCTACCTACTGAGCCACAGCCGCCCCCAATATATACCATACTATTTATGCCTTATGCATTAGGTCAGTTGAAATAGAGGGCACTACATATTAAAGAGCTGTAATTTACTTCCTCCAGTTTGGATCTTCAAAGTGAAGCTTGAAGTCTCAACTTTAAGCCTGTATTCATTATATAAGTGTAATGTTAAGTGTAATGTTAGTTAGGTAAATGTGTCAATATGTTTTGAACAGTTAAAATAACAAAACTGAGCATAGAGGAGCTGAGGTATCTCACCGTTTCCCATCAAGTACTGCTCCAAAAACTGCTCGAAGCTCTCGGGAGTCTCCAGGTCAGAACATGCCTTGCTGAAGTGATAAAATGAGGCGATGTTGTCCTTTGGATTTCGCATTACATAGACGATCTGACGTTAAATAATAATAACAAAAAAAGCTAATGAGAAACCGCTATTTGAATGTAACCAGATCCAGTACAAACTACTCTCAAGCCAAACTCCATTCATACTATTCACTATTTAATGGGACTTTATCAGAAAGTCAAAAATGTAATGCTCTACTGCAAATTTGATTTTTCATCATAACTTTTGTCTAGTAAGTCAAACATCTGTTACCTTTATTAATTTTTTTTATTATTTCTTAATAATTGCATATGTAGCAGCCATGGATAATAAAGCTGTTACTGCTTGCAATTTATGGACCGAATATGATGTTACCTTAGTCCCTTGTTGAACATTGTCCTTTCTTTGCCTACCTGGGACAATAATAATCCTGAAGTCAAATGACCATAAGCAAAACAGGGGAAAATATCTGAATTAATTACAAACCATGTAAACTCTTTTATCATTGCATTGTGCTTGGAGCTGAGATATGTTGCTTTACATGTTATTTTTGTGCTTTGGGCCATGAGTTTAAAGAAAACCTTCAAGCTGTTTTCTGTGCTTTCATTTCAACAAAATAATGCAGGAAATGACTACATGATAAATAATTTTCAGTCTTAACCGGGACTCAATACATCATTGGTAACTTTTTCAAATTTGTGTTTAAAGTTTTTTTTCTGCCTCAACTGAGCTTGCACCAGACACTGACCTTTCCCTTCTTGTCTTTCAGTCCTGGGGGCATGAGATCCGGAATGAGGTGTGAGCTGAAGAGCCGTGGAGAAGGTCGCGGACTGTAGTCTTTTTCAGTCCTCCTGTACTCCAGCCAGGGCATCTGCCTAGAGTTGTTTTCATATTCATTCAGACCCCCACCCAACTCACAGATGGAGATGATGATCTGCTGAGCCCATATGGTGCCTATGGACGGAGACATAGAAAAATGTGACAGGTTACAGATGATCAAATGAAAATAGAGTGATGACATGCCGTTTCCTCACTGACCTGACTTTGGATAAGTGACGAGGAAGATGTCGCTGTCTCTTATTTCAAAGCTCTGGAGAGAATCAATGTACTCAGGAGTTGGAGGATTGTGACTAATGGCAAAGTTGTAGTTTTTATACTTGGAGAGATGGCTGTTGATCGGCTCCATGATAATCACGCAAAGAAATCATGAACAGAAGAGTGAGAAGCTCTTCCAGCTGCAGTAGCTGGACTCTGGACTTTGATTGGGGCTTGTCACTGTCCGCCTCTCTGATTGGCTTTAATCTTAACCTTGACACACTAATTGTGACCAGCAGCAATGAAATGTACATTAATGCAGCAGGTTTTTATCGTTTAAACATCCTGTCCAGACAGTTTTATTTGGAGTGACAAACTTTATTTCTATGTCAAGTAGATAAGCTAGAGATAAAAGTGGTTTAGTAGCACCATGAACAATGACACAAACACGTTTTTGCCTCCATCGTATTTTTAAAGTGTTCCTATTTTTGAGGGTTTTTTATTGAACACTTTATCGCTGTATACATTGTTAATTTTCACTGTAAATTTACAGTAAATTACTGGCTAATAATTGCATTACTTTCACAGTAATTTCACTATAATTTACTGGAACTGTATCACAATATTTTACTGTAAATATTTCACAGTAAGTTAGTGTGAATATTTCACAGTAATTTACACTAAAATTATAGCTATACACAGTAACTTCACAGCTACAAGGCCTATGGAATTACTGTAATATAACTGTATGTAGCTGTGGAATTACAGTATCTTGCTGTATATAAATCACAGTATTTTTACATTATTACTGTAAAAGTAATGCAACTCATTAGCCAGTAATTTACTGTAAATTTACAATTCAAATAATACAGCAAAATATTATACATTTGACTTGTTCACTGTGATTTTAACACAACTACACAAGCATGCTTTGAATTTGCTCCATAATAAAGAAAGAAAACAGAGACCATACTCATTTTATCTTTTATTTAAAGAAGAAGTAGAGCCAAGTAGAAATTTGCAACAATACAGCTCACACTCAGACTGGAAATGATTATGATGTGTCTACATTACCATCCAGTCAAAGTCAATAAGTTTTCGCAACAGGGTGCTCACATGTGGGTTGATGCACTTTTTCCTGGACTTTGATCTGGTTTCGGGTTTAATGCCCAGGAAGTATCTGTAAACAATGAGCAAAGACAACAAATTTCAGTTTTACATAAATTCATCATTGCATTACTTATCCAAGGCACATGCTGTAGAGCCCCTTTCCCTGTAAGTAAATCCAACACCAAAGAAAGAAATTAGTACTGAAAGCAAAGTAAGACTGATTACAGACAGCAAATCAGGTGCGTAGAGATGGAGACAGACATACAAACATTGAACAACAAACCTGTGACCCAAGAAAGCATGCATGTTATGTTGTTTAAGTCATCCACTTGACACCCAAGTTAAGAAAGACACAATAATATGCTAAGATTTATGGTACCAAATCAATTTACCAAAAAAAAAGCACATGTTAGCTGCTCACAGGTTGTGTCCTCTTTGCCATGCTGTCAAAAAGGAGGAAGTTGAAGAGTGTTAGCCTGCTAAATTTGATCTCAACTGAGAGAATGCTCAATCATAGCACTCACTCCCACTGTATTTACATTTCTGTTCCAAGAGAATCACATGAAGGATTATTCCAGTTTGGAAATATCAGACATTAACTGAAAACAATAAGAATGTAGCATTGATAAAATGAAAAAAATCAATAAAAGCATTGGAGGCAGGCAAAAATGTCAAATAAACATCAACAAATGCTAAGACGAAAAGAGAGCAAGGTGGGTTATCAAGCAAGAGGGTCAAGCAAGCAATACAATGGTAAGTATCACAATACCTTTGGATAAACTCCATAGTGTGTGAGCTGTCATCAGGATACTGCATATTGAAGTTGTAGTAACTTGCGAAAAACGCGCTATTCCATTGATGAAGCGGTCATGTGGTCCCATCACCACCTCTCCTTCAATGGACAGCATCCAAGCACTGGGCTTCATCATGTCACCTGAAATTAACAGACACCATATTGCTCTATTTTTATTTTTTTTTAAAAAGTGAAATGCTGCAAATGAGTAGAATTTCTCAGCAACATGGAATTCTTCTGCAATAGCTTCAGCCTTTAAAAAAAATAAAAATGCTGTCTAGGCCAAGTTTAAATTAGTAGTTAACAAGTAACTCAGTCATGTACAGTCCAGATTGTCAAGTTAAATATACGCTCTGCTGAATATGATATTGCACAAACAGAGACAACACACTCACCATGGCAGAAGCACCGGACCCGAGTCTGC
The DNA here is from genome assembly GCF_963514085.1 of Chelon labrosus. Taxonomy (NCBI): domain Eukaryota; kingdom Metazoa; phylum Chordata; class Actinopteri; order Mugiliformes; family Mugilidae; genus Chelon; species Chelon labrosus. The sequence goes on from NC_140354.1 coordinate 2,167,350, forward strand.
CACTGCGGCTTGTATGTCGAATAGTATGGCTGTCTATTTTCTCATGGGCCAATATTATATGCTCCGTGTACAGGCTGAGAAATGAAGAGTTAAAGGATGTCAGAGTATAAAGCACAATAGCCTAGAAAATGCATAAAAATTCACAGGGAATCAGGTCCTGTTTATTGTATTTTGTCCTCTATGGGCTGTTATGTTAGAGAAGAAGGATTATTGTAAAAAAGATTTTTTTCTTTTTTAAAGAAATAAGCATAACTTGTGGCTACAAATACATTGTATTTCATATTAATAAAAATAAAAGGCCGCGTATCGTGATAATACCCGGAATCGTGATACTTTGTCTGGTATAGTAGGGGAGAGCAGGGTAATTTGTGCCAAGGGGCAAGTAGTGCCACCCCTGTTATCTAGAAAACTATAGAAGAAGTTGGTCATGTGACCACATATTTTTGAAGAGGCATCCATTTCACTCATCCTGTAAAGAAGGGAGACACATGGCTTGAGAGGTAAGCACATTTAAGTTAAAAAAACAATGTTTTGCCCTCCAAAGTAAAATATCTATGATCAAGGGTTTTTGATTGCTGTGTTTGAACAATTATAGACAACTTTGAAAACAGTCCACACATGTTTTAGTGCTTTAGTAAGCTACAGCATGAGTCTATACAGTTAGCATGATGCCAGCTCAAAACAGCTGGGGGATGCATTTTTTTCAAAATGGTGGGTCTGGGGTAATTTGTGCCAAAGGGCCTGGGTTAAGTTGTGCAAGTGGCACAACTTAACCCAGGCCCTTTGGCACAAACAACTTATGATTATTTACTATACATTGGTTTATTGTATTCTATTGTTATTGTACATTGTATTCTTACATTTGATCACTAAAACTATGTGATATTCTAAATTTTAGACCATCATGGCACGCAAATACAAATGGAAGACAGACAGGGTTTCAAAAGAGCAGTGAAAGAGGTGCAACAGGGGAAGACTACACGTCAGGTTGGAAAGGAGATGAAGATCTGCAGGATGACCATAAAAAGATATATGGATAAGAAAAAAATAGGAGAAGTAACAAAGCCAGTTCTGTGAAAGAACAGCAGCTACCAAACAAGTCTTCAATGAGACCATGGAGAAAGAGCTTGCTGACCATATTAAGACACTAGCAGCAATGTTTCATGGCATAGGTGCCATGAAATGCCGTGAACTGGCTTTTGAGTTCGCACAAAGAAATAACATTGACATGCCTGCCAGCTGGACCAGAGACAAAAAAGCAGGTTAGATGAAGTATAGGTTATTGGATAGTTAATTGGAGCGGATAGTTTCAACTTAGCCTAAATCTGAATGTAAACTGCAATGTGCTGATAAACGTTTAACCTTTTCTAGGACCTGATTGGTTCAATGCCTTTAAAGCACGATAATTATGGACAATTATCAATGGCACAATTTACCCCAGTGTATTCTCTCTAATGGCACAACTTACCCCGTACCGGGGGCAAGTTGTGCCACAAAACCACTTTTTTTTCTAAAGCTATATTTCTCAAACAGTTTGTTTAAGATCCAAAGTAATTGTTCCCAGGGATGCACAACATCCTAAACTATATGTAGATATCTTAGTTGGAGGCATTACTGTTATCCCCTTGCTTTAAGGGCACTTTAAGTAAAAATTGGCACTACTTACCCCACTCTCCCCTACTCATTTTGGTATCGTGACAACTCTAAATGGGGACCATAAAATTAAAGAGCATAACTTAAGCTTTCCGATGATTACTTGCCTGTGTGGCAAAGCTTCGCTTAGAAATATGGCTTTGCTGCTGCTTCTACCTAGCTTGCTTCGACGTTTGCGCTAATTCGCGGGTAATTCGCGACTAATTCGCGACTAATTCACCGCATTTTCTCAGCAGAATAACTCTAACCAGAGCCATAGAGAGAGAGAGTTGCGACACTCCCATAGACCTCCGTTGTAAAAAATGGCGGCGCTTTTAACCGCCTACTTCCAGGATTTGAAAATCGGATTAGTTCCTAACACTGTCATTTGGGCGCTGGACCTCATTCACTTACATTGCTGCGCATCGAGTTGTTCCAGAGGTAAGTTGCTGAAATATTGACCTCTTTTGAATTGTCAACTGTCTATATTGTATCAGAGGCCCTTTGCGATGCTTATACTGGTCTTCATTTGTATATGCACAGCGTAATTATTTATATTTTATCTTGGTTATTTCAACCAATTTTCTAGCATTGCCTGCTAGCTAATTAGCCAGCGCGACTTCCCCTGCTGTGAAGGTAGTTCGGTAATGAATCGCTACCACCTTTATAGCAACTTTTATTTAATTGAATTTTGGGATATACTAACTTTTCATTATGTGACGTGTTGGCTGTACTTAATTTGTTGTAGGCTACTGTTCCTGTTCCATGTTCACTTGGCTAGTGTACAATTTGCCCAGCGCTACTTGCTGATGCTTGATGAGATGCTGATAGATTGCTATCCCATGCCATGAGCTCGTGATCAGGGTATGTCAAGGCATTGTCGTGACTCGTGATTTGAGCGAGGGTTATTTAATTAGGAATGACGGGAATTTTAGGACTGGCGAGTCTGGCGTTGTGGTCCTGGGGGTGGCCACTCATCAGAAGAAGTGAGCCAGCTTCTAGGCGAATTCTGAACGGACCGTCATGGCAGACCTCTTTGCGTTATCACGAAGGTAGGCTAATAGCTGAATCGGAATTTATAAGCAAAATCACGGGAATCAATAGCCTAATACAGCCCAGTTGTGCCCAAATGAATATCATGAGACGTCTACCATCAGATGAATGATATGGAAAAGTTAAGTCAGAGCCTCTAAAGCCAGTGCTACTACCCATGCGAACATGAACACTAAGCTTTTCCCTCCAAAAATGTAGCCTAAAACTTATCTAAGTAATATAAGTTTTTCGTTGTCACCCTGCCTCTCCAAATGCAAAACTGACATTAACAAAAATGCAATAATGTAATAACAGCTGAAAAAATACTTGGGTGTGTGTTTTATTTTATATTTACCGTTCAATAATGCAATCGCTGCTGTCTGTCCCATAGAAGAACATGACAGCCAGTATGTTTAGGAACTAATTGGGTTTACATGAACCACGTGACAGCCATAGCGGTGACATCAAAGAGTGTCGCAACTCCCTCTCTATGGCTCTGACTCTAACTATCCCTCCCATCGACATGTGGGGACATGTACAACCACACACCTAACATATATTATGTCATAACAAGCGGTCTAATATTTTAAATGATGTTCACCTTACCTTTTTGCTGTCCTCTTCCTGTGGGTGTGCAGGTGCATGCATGTGGTTCACTGCTGCTCTGCCTTTTTCCCACAATGCAAGGCGGTTCAGGCACAAATTCTAATTTTACAGTAATGTGTTGTGTTATCACAAAGGATGGTTTGAATACAGTATTTTACTGTGCAAAAATACAGTAAAATATTGTGAAATTCGGGCAAAAACATGTTCAGTAATTTACTTTGCAAGCATCAATTTCACAGTACAACACTAAACGACAGTATTATATTACAGTATAATGTTGTAATGTAAAAATACAGTAATTTATGGTGAAATATTACAGCTAAATGTTGTGAAATCCTGGTAATATGTTACGGTGCATCAGATGAATAGGTGAGTTTGTGCTGAAAAATAAAACTTATAAAGCCAAATATGCATGTATAGAATCTGATAACTGATTATCTGATCTATGCATATGCTACATTTCTGTTAAATAGAGCTAAACTTAACAAGACAGAATGCTGCCAAAATCGCCAACAATGGCCATCAAAACTGAACCAGGGAGCAATGGAAGGTGGTCTGCTCTAATGAATCACATTTTTCTTTTTACATCACATTGATGGCCGGGTGCATGTGCATTGTTCACCTGATGAAGAATATGACAACCACGGAATGGAGACTCATCTCAGCTTTCTGCTGCACAGATAATTCAGTCCTCAGAAAGTAGAAAAAGATTCCTCCACAACAGCTTCATATCCACATGCTTGTCTGTGGGATGTCCATGCCATCCAATCAGTTGTTGGACCGACTTAACTCTAAACTGGATTAAGACATTTAAAATCCACATTACACAATTTACAAATTTCTGTCAGGCTGACTTTGTTTTCCAGAACAAAGTACCTTCACATAGCAGGTGTGTTTATTATTCATCTTTCTTTGGTTCCTCTTCTCTCTCTATGGCTCTGGTTCCTCTTCTTCCAAGCAGGGGCGGAGCTATGGGCCTGGATATGCACAGGCCCACCCAGATTGACAGATTGCCCACCCAGTCAGATTCATGAATTATTATTATTATTATTTTTTTTAATAAAGTTTGCTTTAAAAGTGTCATTGTGGTTTTTATTTTCTTGAACATTTAGAATTTATATACACAAAAAAATAAAAACGAACTTAATCTTTCACGTGATGATGTCGCGCGACACTTCAGTTCACCAGCGATCAGAAGGTGGGATATTATGATACTGGAGCAGGTGGATACAGCTGTTCAAAATGGCTAAACCTAAACAGTTCGGATTATGATGACATAATCAATGCGTTTAACGCAAAGAAGACTTCGCCTTGTGTAAAAACTGCCGGTAAGACAGTGGTTTTATTTTATGTATTCTGGCCAGTCGTGGCATGTTGTGATTGTGGTTATGTAAAGAAGTTCTGAACTTAAACGTTTTCAATTTGGTTGACATTTCAATAGCTGTGATGTATTGTTATTATTGGATTGTGCGCACTGAACTGTCCGAGGTGCTGAAAGTGAAGGCGGTGAAATTAAACGGAATAGAGGTTTAATTGTGGAGTATTGGTTTCGACTGTAGGTACTGTAGCTTTTATCTGTCTCATTTACTCCGAAGAGTTTCCACGCCACCGACATATTATTTGTTTGTATCCATCATCTGCTGATTCAAGATTCAAAAAACTTTATTGTCCGGCACATAGTGACGTAGCTCAAAACAAACGCCACAAAGACATAAAAAACACATTTAAACCAATGAGACCTGTCTATTTTGCTTTGCGTGTTTGAAGACCTGTTTGTTTTACTTTAAACAGTCTATGCAAAGGGAGCATCTGCAAAAAAATGACGTCATTGATCGGATCGGTGAATTAAGACATTACTGCTGATCGTACTAATTGCATAAAATGATGATCTGATATAGCCGATCAGATCAGATATTCTTTGTACCATAGGCTAATTTACAGTGGCCTGACAGATTTTATTATATCATAAAACTTTTATACACATCTCATATCAGCTTTAAAAATAATCAGGCCCATCCTGATTTTTCCAGGCCCATTAGCCACGTTCTGGCTCCGCCACTGCTTCCAAGTGCATGATTTTTGACACTACAGACTGGTGGTTTCAGTCTATGGCAAACCTAAAACAAATATTTGCTTATGAAAATAAAATGCATGGATTGTCCCCAGTACCAGTCCTGACATCCCTACTTGATCCTGATCCCTTCCCATTGAGTTTAAGTTCAGGGTTTTGTTTCAAGATGCAGGTTCACTGAGTTAGCAGGGAGTAATCTAATAACAAAGAATATTTTTTATATATTAATGTAATGCTGTTTCACTAATGAACCGTTTCTTCTCTCTTGTTCTCTTTTTAGATGAAGAAAACTGAAGTGTGACCAAAGCAGCCTTCATCATCCATATAGAAACACAAATGAATTCATCATCAACATTCAATAAAGACCACGGATTGAATGATTGCTTTTAATGTGTCTTTCATTTTTTTTAAATTGAAAAACAGGTTAGAAAACTTTTCTTGATTCATATTAACACTTTAGTCACTGCTTAACAGCTGTTCATCAAGGATAGTGAAAGACAGGGTTGGTGAGTTTTAGCTTTCTAGGAATAAGAACATTTGCCTATTCAAAGATGAACTTCAGAGACAGATCACCAAGTTTCTCCTTGATGAGCTGATCAATTCTTTCACTCTGTTCAGCAGTAAGTAAGTTCTTCCAGTCGCCGATCTGACCTGTAATGACAACCAAACCTTCCTGATAGCTGTTTTGTTCATTCATTTCTGTACAGGAGCTGTAATTTGTTACCTTTGCGCATGAAGTTTCCACTGATCTTGTCTTGTGGCACAAACTCATAGTTGGCTTTTGAGTCTTTCTTCATGGTCTTGAATGTAGCCTTTTCTACAACTTGCTGGATGTCGGCTTCACTCAGGTTTTTGCCCAAGAAGCGACAGATTTTCACAACTGCTCCCCTCAGGTCCTAAAAGAGAACCCACCAGAGATAAGATCTTCATCTCCAGAGAGGAATAGAAGCATGTGATTTCAATTGAACCATCCATGGAGAAAAAAACATCTTACCAAAATCATGTCCTCATAGGTCAGGAAAAGGATGTTGTACTGGTCTTTCTTTAAATGCCACTCCCTGATGTGGTCAAACCAGGATGATGCTACAACTGAATGATAGAAGGTGTCTCATTATTTAACACACATTTAAAATAAAGTATCTGGTAAAGCACGCATGACCCCATTCACATCAACGGGATGGCCATCGAGCATGTCTCATTATATAAGTGTAATGTTAGTTTGGTAAATGTGTGAATATGTTTTGAACAGTTAAAATAACAAAACTGAGCATAGTGAAGCTTAGGTATCTCACCGTTTCCCATCAAGTACTGCTCCAAAAACTGCTCGAAGCTCTCGGGAGTCTCCAGGTCAGAACATACCTTGCTGAATTGATAAAATGAGATGATGTTGTCCTTTGGATTCCGCATCACATAGACGATCTGACATTAAATAATAATAACAAAAAAGCTAATGAGAAACAGTTATCTGAATGTAACCAGATCCAGTACAAACTACTCTCAAGCTAAACTCCATTCATACTATTCACTATTTAATGGGACTTTATCAGAAAGTCAAGAATGTAATGCTCTATCACAAATCTGACTTTTCATCATAACTTTTGTGTAGTAAGTCAAACATCCGTTACCTTTATTCACTTTTTTATTGTTTCTTAATGATTGCATATGTAGCAACCATGGTTAATGTAAGCTGTTACTGCTTGCAATTTATGGACCGAATATGATGTTACCTTTGTCCCTTGTTGAACATTGTCCTTTCTTTGCCTACCTGGGACAATAATAAGCCTGAAGTCAAATGACCATAAGCAAAACAGGGGAAAATATCTGAATTAATTACAAACCATGTAAACTTTTTTTTTTTTTATCATTGCATTGTGCTTGGAGCTGAGATATGTTGCTTTACATGTTATTTTTGTGCTTTGGGCCATGAGTTTAAAGAAAACCTTCAAGCTGTTTTCTGTGCTTACATTTCAACAAAATAATGCAGGAAATTACTACATGATAAATAATTTTCAGTCTTAACCGGGACTCAATATATCATTGGTAACTTTTTCAAAGTTTGTGTTTAAAGTTTTTTTTCTGCCTCGACTGAGCTTGCACCAGGCACTGACCTTTCCCTTCTTGTCTTTCAGTCCTGGGGGCATGAGAGCCGGAATGAGGTGTGAGCTGAAGAGCCGTGGAGAAGGTCGCAGAGCGTAGTCTTCTCGATTCTCCCTGTACTCCAGCCAAGGCATCTGCTCAAAGTTGTTTTCATATTCATTCAGACCCCCACCCAACTCACAGATGGAGATGATGATCTGCTGAGTCCATATGGTGCCTATGGACGGAGATATAGAAAAATGTGACAGGTTACAGATGATCAAATGAAAATAGAGTGATGACATGTCGTTTCCTCACTGACCTGACTTTGGATAAGTGACAAGGAAGATGTCGCTGTCTCTTATTTCAAAGCTCTGGAGAGAATCAATGTACTCAGGAGTTGGAGGATGGTCACCAATGGCAAAGTTGTAGTTTTTGTACTTGGAGAGATGGCTGTTGATCGGCTCCATGATAATCGCACAAAGAAATCATGAACAGAAGAGTGGGAAGCTCTTCCAGCTGCAGTAGCTGGACTCTGGACTTTGACTGGGGCATGTCACTGATAGGCTTTAATCTGAACCTTGACACACTCACTGTGACCAGCAGCAATGAAATGTACATTAATGCAGCAGGTTTTTATAGTTTAAACATCCTGTCCAGACAGTTTTATTTGGAGTGACAAGCTTTATTTCTATGTCAAGTAGATAAGCTAGAGATAAAAGTGGTTCAGCAGCACCATGAACAATGACACAAACACATGTTTTTGCCTCCATCATAGTTTTAAAGTGTTCCTATTTTTGAGGTGTGTTTGTTGAACACTCTATAGCTGTTATACATTGTTAAGTGATACATCAGACGAATAGGTGAGTTTGTGCTGAAAAATAAAACTTATAAAGCCAAATATGCATGTATAGAAATCTGATAACTGATTATCTGATCTATGCATATGCTACATTTCTGTTAAATAGAGCAAACCTTAAAGGGGAACTCCGGCGCAAAATGAACCTGGGGTTAATAACACATGTGTACCGAGTTCGACCGTTCTCTGGTATTTGTTTTCATGCATTTGTTTTGTTAGTCAAATGTGACCAGTTTTCTTGCAAACCGCTAATTAGCGTACAACGCTAGCCTTCAGGGCACACCGACACATAAAAAGAAATCGCTATTTCTATACCACTAACAAGGCTCACAATATCACCACACTTACACGGTAGCATAACTAGGGTCTCTACATGTAAACCGAAGCACTGAGAACTTTGCAAGTATACAGGCAGTTTATTAAAAAAGGAATACAGTACCGTTCGCGTCCGGCTCGCATATCCAAGCGGGCGCCATCTTGGGGATCTGAACTGTCTGTTGCCGGAAGAAAGCACTGAGAGCACTGAACGAAGAGAGTTCAGTTTACCCAAGATGGCGCCCGCTTGGATATGCGAGCCGGACGCGAACGGTACTGTATTCCTTTTTTAATAAACTACCTGTATACTTGCAAAGTTCTCAATGCTTCGGTTTACATGTAGAGACCCTAGTTATGCTACCGTGTAAGTGTGGTGATATTGTGAGCCTTGTTAGTGGTATAGAAATAGCGATTTCGTTTTATGTGTCGGTGTGCCCCGAAGGCTAGCGTTATACGCTAAATAGCGGTTTGCAAGAAAACTGGTAAAATATGACTAACAAAACAAATGCATGAAAACAAATACCAGAGAACGGTCGAACTCGGTACACATGTGTTATTAACCCCAGGTTCATTTTGCGCCGGAGTTCCCCTTTAACAAGAAAGAACGCTGCCAAAATCGCCTACAATGGCCATCAAAACTAAACCACGGAGCAATGCAAGGTGGTCTGCTCTAATGAATCAGATTTTTCTTTTTACATCACATTGATGGCCGGGTGCATGTGCATCGTTCACCTGATGAAGAATATGACAACCACGGAATGGAGACTTATCTCAGCTTTCTGCTGCACAGACAATTCAGTCCTCAGAAAGTAGAAAAAGATTCCTCCACAACAGCTTCATATCCACATGCTTGTCTGTGGGAAGTCCATGCCATCCAGTCATGTTGGACCGACTTAACTCTCAACTGGATTAAGACATTTAAAATCCACATTGCACAATTTACAAATTTCTGTCAGGCAGACTTTGTTTTCCAGAACAAAGTACCTTCACATAGCAGGCGTGTTTATTATTCATCTTTCTTTGGTTCCTCTTCTTCCAAATGCATGATTTTTGACACTACAGACTGGTGGTTTCGGTCTATGGCAGACCTAAAACAAATATTTGGAACCCTCCTTGAACCGTCACCTTATCGTGGTGGAGGAGTTTGAGTGTCCTAATGACCCTAGGAGCTATGCTGTCCGGGGCAATTTGCCCCTGGTAGGGTCTCCCAAGGCAGATTGGTCTTAGGCGAAGAGCCAGACTAAGAACGGTTCAGAAGACCCTTGATGAAGAATAAGAGCAAGAGAAAGTGTACCCGGCCCGGAGGGCTACCGGGGCCCCACCCTGGAGCCAGGCCTGGGGTTGGGGCTCGTGGGCGAGCGCCTGGTGGCCGGGCCTTTATCCATGGGGTCTGGCCGGGCCCAGCCCGAACTGGTGACATGGACTCGCCTCCCTGTAGGCCCACCACCCGCAGGAGGTTCATGAAGGGTCTGGTGCTTTGTGGATTGGGCAGCAGGCCAAGGCGGGGGCCTTGGCGGTCTGATCCTCGGTTACGGAAGCTGGCTTTTGGGACATGGAATGTCACCTCTCTGGCGGGGATGGAGCCGGAGCTTGTGGAAGAGGTGGAGCGCTATCGACTAGATATAGTCGGCCTCACCTCGACACATAGCGTCGGATCTGGAACCCAAGTCCTTGAGAGGGGTTGGACTCTCTTCTTTGCTGGAGTTGCTCCGGGTGAGAGGCGGAAGGCCGGGGTGGGCATTTTGCTTGCCCCTGGACTATCTGCCTGTACGTTGGGGTTCTCCCAGATGGACGAAAGGGTTGCTTCCCTACGCCTTCGGGTGGGGGAACGGGTCCTGACTGTTGTCTGCGCATATGCGCCGAACAGCAGTTCAGAGTACCCACCCTTTTTGGAGGCCCTGGGACGGACACTGGATGGTGCCCCGACTGGGGACTCCATTGTCCTGCTGGGAGACTTCAACGCTCATGTGGGCAACGACAGCGTGACCTGGAGGGGCGTGATTGGGAGGAACGGCCTGCCTGATCTGAACCCGAGCGGTGTTCAGTTATTGGACTTCTGCGCGAGTCGCAGTTTGTCCATAACTAACACCATGTTCGAACATAAGGTTGTTCATCGGTGCTCTTGGCACCATGACGGCCTAGGTCGTAGGTCGATGATTGACTTTATAGTCGTATCATCTGACCTGCAACCGTATGTTCTGGACACTCGGGTAAAGAGAGGAGCAGAGCTGTCAACTGATCACCACCTGGTGGTGAGTTGGATCAGATGGCAGGGGAAGACACCACGTAGACCTGGTAGACCCAAACGAGTAGTGAGGGTCTGCTGGGAACGCCTGGTGGAAGAACCTGTCAGGATGGTCTTCAACTCCCACCTCCGGCAGAGCTTCAACCGCGTCCCGGGGGTGGTGGGGGACATTGAGTCCGAATGGGCCATGTTCCGCTCCGCCATTGTTGAGGCGGCTGTTTCAAGTTGCGGTCGCAGGGTCGCTGGTGCTGGTCGCGGCGGTAACCCCCGAACCTGCTGGTGGACACCGGAGGTGAAGGGAGCCGTCAGGCTGAAGAAGGAGGCCTACAGGGCATGGTTGGTCTGTGGGTCTCCTGAAGCAGCAGACCGGTACTGGATGGCCAGGCGATCCGCGGCAAGGGCAGTTGCTGAGGCAAAAACTCGGGCGTGGGAGGAGTTCGGTGAGGCTATGGAAGAAGACTATCGATCGGCTCCAAAGAGGTTCTGGCAAACCGTCCGGCGCCTCAGGGGTGGTAGGCGGCAACACGCCCACACTGTTTTCAGTGTGGGTGGTGAGCTGCTGACATCAACTGGGGATATTGTCCGGCGGTGGAAGGAATACTTTGAGGAGCTCCTCAATCCCACCAACACGTATTCCATAGAGGAAACAGAGCCGGAGGGCCTGGGGTTGGGTGGTCCAATCTCTGGGGCAGAAGTCGCCGAGGTAGTGAAACAACTCCGCGGCGGTGGAGCTCCGGGAGAGGATGAGATCCGCCCCGGGTACCTCAAGGCTCTGGATGTTGTAGGGCTGTCTTGGCTGACACGTCTCTGCAACATTGCGTGGACATCGGGGGCAGTACCCCTGGAGTGGCAGGCCGGGGTGGTGGTCCCCATTTTTAAAAAGGGGGACCAGAGGATGTGTTCCAACTATAGGGGGATCACACTCCTCAGCCTCCCCGGCAAAGTCTACGCCAGGGTGCTGGAAAAGAGGGTCCGGTCGATTGTTGAACCTCAGATCGAGGAGGAACAATGCGGTTTTCGTCCCGGACGTGGAACCATGGACCAGCTCTTTACCCTCACTAGGGTGCTGGAGGGGAGATGGGAGTTTGCCCAACCAGTCCACATGTGTTTTGTGGATCTGGAGAAGGCTTACGACCGTGTCCCCAGGAGCATCCTGTGGGGGGTGCTCCGGGAGTATGGGGTGGATGGCTCCTTACTAAGGGCCATTCAGTCCCTGTACCAAAGGAGTGTGAGTTTGGTCCGTGTAGCCGGTAGTAAGTCGGACCTGTTCCCAGTGAGGGTTGGACTCCGCCAGGGCTGCCCTTTGTCACCGGTTCTGTTCATAGTTTTTATGGACAGAATTTCTAGGCGTAGCCGGGTGGGGGAGGGTATCGGGTTCGGTGGGCGGAGAATCTCGTCTCTGCTGTTTGCAGATGACGTGGTCCTCTTAGCTTCATCGAACAGCGACCTTCAGCTCTTGCTGGGGCAGTTCGCAGCCGAGTGTGAAGCGGCTGGGATGAAGATCAGCACCTCCAAGTCTGAGGCCATGGTCCTCAGTCGGAAAAGGGTGGACTGCCTACTCCGGGTCGGGGAGGAGGTCATGCCTCAAGTGGAGGAGTTCAAGTATCTCGGGGTCTTGTTCACGAGTGAGGGTAGGAGGGAGCGGGAGATTGACAGGCGGATCGGGGCGGCATCTGCAGTGATGCGGTTGCTTAACCGGTCTGTCGTGGTGAAGAGAGAGCTAAGCCGAAAGGCGAAGCTCTCAATTTACCGGTCGATCTACGTCCCAATCCTCACCTATGGTCATGAACTTTGGGTAATGACCGAAAGAATAAGATCGCGAATACAAGCGGCCGAAATGAGTTTCCTTCGCAGGGTGGCCGGGCTCAGCCTTAGAGATAGGGTAAGGAGCTCGGACATACGGGAGGAGCTCAGAGTAGAGCCGCTGCTCCTCCACGTCGAGAGGAGCCAGTTGAGATGGCTAGGGCATCTGGTAAGGATGCCTCCCGGACGCCTCCCTGGAGAGGTGTTTCGGGCATGTCCCACCGGAAGGAGACCTCGGGGCCGACCTAGGACACGATGGAGGGATTATATCTCTCGTCTGGCAAGGGAACGCCTGGGGGTTCCTCCGGAGGAGCTGGCTGAAGTGGCTGGGGAGAGGGCTGTCTGGGTTTCCCTGCTGAAGCTGCTGCCCCCGTGACCCGGACCCGGATAAGCGGGAGAAGACGAGACGAGACGAGAGACGAGAAAATAAAATGCATGGATTGTCCCCAGTACCAGTCCTGACATCCCTACTTGATCCTGATCCCTTCCCATTGAGTTTAAGTTCAGGGTTTTGTTTCAAGATGCAGGTTCACTGAGTTAGCAGGGAGTAACCTAATAACAAAGAATATTTTTTATATATTAATGTAATTCTGTTTCACTAATGAACCGTTTCTTCTCTCTTGTTCTCTTTTTAGATGAAGAAAACTGAAGTGTGACCAAAGCGGCCTTCATCATCCATATAGAAACACAAATGAATTCATCATCAACATTCAATAAAGACCACGGATTGGATGATTACTTTTAATGTATCTTTCAGTTTTTTTAAACTGAAAAACAGGTTAGAAAGCTTTTCTTGATTCACATTAACACTTTAGTCACTGCTTAACAGCTGTTCATCAAGGATAGCGAAAGACAGGGTTGGTGAGGTTTAGCTTTCTAGGAATAAGAACATTTGCCTATTCAGAGATGAACTTCAGAGACAGATCACCAAGTTTCTCCTTGATGAGCTGATCGATTCTTTCACTCTGTTCAGCAGTAAGTAAGTTCTTCCAGTCGCCGATCTGACCTGTAATGACAACCAAACCTTCCTGATAGCTGTTTTGTTCATTCATTTCTGTACAGGAGCTGTAATTTGTTACCTTTGCGCATGAAGTTTCCACTGATGTTGTCTCGTGGCACAAACTCATAGTTGGCTTTTGAGTCTTTCTTCATGGTCTTGAATGTAGCCTTTTCTACAACTTGCTGGATGTCGGCTTCACTCAGGTTTTTTTTTTTTTGAACAAAGTGTTTTTATTTATACTTATGCATGTTCAAATTGTACACAACTGCCTCATAAGGCCATTCAAACAAACATCAAAACAAAGCAGTACACAGTACCCTTTATCAAAGGGGAAATATTTACAATTCGGCAAGCATGTTAAAAAAAAAAACATTTTTTTTTTTATAATAATCCATGGCATCTGGTAGAGAGGAATCACCCAGTAAGAATAAAATAAAATGAATAAACAAATCAAAGGGGAAAATACTTCAGATGACAAGTGTTAGTTTTAGCCATTTTCACCATAAAGTCAGTTTTGGGCTATCTCACACTGATAGTCTAAAATAAGCAATTACAGGGGCCCAACGGTTTAAGAATAAGTCCATTTTCACCTGGAGTTTTGCTGTTATTCTTTCCATCAAGTACACTGTCATTAGTCTATCTTTCCATTGATGTAGGGTAGGTGGGTGTGGTTTAAGCCAGGACAAAGTTATCATTTTCTTTGCCACCAACAGGAGGATGTTCAGCAGGTATACCTTTTCCCTATCCATACTTCCCTCTGGAATTGCTCCTAAAACATAGTACAGCGGATCTAATGGTAAATCAACATTCAAAATGGAAAGTATTTCTGTACGAATCCCCTCCCAGTATGGTTTCAATTTCGGGCAGTCCCAGAAAATGTGTGTGTGATCTCCAATTTTTTTGCAATTCCTCCAACATAAATTTGTTTTATTTTTATCGAATTTTGCTACCAGGAATGGAGTTCTGAAGTACCTCATTTTTAATTTCCAGCTGAATTCCTTCCACAGTGGGCTACTTGTTACTCTGTGTCCCTCTTCACACACCCGTTCCCATGTCTCATCCTCAATAGTAACATTCATCTCCAGCTCCCACTTTTCCTTTGTGTCAAGACTGTTCCCTGACATATGGGATTGCAGACATTTATATATTTGTGAAACAATTTTCGTACTTCCCTTTTCCTTTATAATTTTTATCCAAAACAGTTCAATAGGACTAGAAGGTCGTCGAAGCATGTTCCATTCCTTATGTGACGTTAAGTAACTTCTCACTTGAAAAAATCTGTGGAGATCAGTAGGACCCAAACCAAATTTCTCTCGCAATTGTGTAAATGATTTTAAAACGTCTCCCTCAAACAATTGGTCTATTGTAACAAGTCCTTTATCTGCCCATTCCCTGAACCCAGTGTCTAATATGTTCGGAAGGAATTCCACATTTTTCGCAATCTGCATTGCTCTTGATATTGTTAGAGGTGCCTTCATACTTTTCCGAACCAGGAACCAAACTCTCAGGGTGCACTTCATCCATTCGTTATCTATTTTGAGACTCTTTCGCTCTAAAAATGGCAACGATTCAAGGGGCATTTGGGGACATGAGTTTTTTTCTAAGTCTAACCAATTTGTCTCCTCGTTTTGCATTAACCATTCTGCCAATCCACGGAGCTGTGCTGCCCAGTAATATAATTTCAGATTGGGAAAATTGAGGCCTCCTCGATCCTTTGGGTAGGTTAACGTTTTTAATTTAATTCTCGGTTTCTTTTTCTGCCATATGAATGCAGAAATCAACTTTTCTAGTAACTTAAAGGTTGATGCTGGTATCCAAATAGGTAATGATTGATAAAGATATAATAACCTTGGGAGCAAGTTCATTCTAATGGTTTCAATTCGTCCAAAAAATGAAAGCGGTAAAATCTCCCATCGTGTCAAATCCGATTTTATCTGAGCTATTAATCTACCATAATTCGCTTTGTATAGCTGTGATGTTTCTGTAGTAATGGTGATACCTAGGTATCTAAATCCCTGTGTTGACCAATTAAATGAAACCTCTTTGTCCAACTGAGGTGGCCATTTTCCCACCAACATCATAGCTTCAGACTTAGTTTCATTAACTTTATACCCAGACACCATCCCAAAATCCCCCAAACATTTAAGAAGTGTTGGGATAGAAGTTAGGGGGTCACTTATGTACAAAATGACATCATCAGCGTACAGCGAGATTTTATGCAATCCCCCTCTATCAAATATTCCATGTATTCCAGGGTCTACCCTTATCATTTCTGCTAACGGCTCTATGCTAATCGCGAACAATAGCGGCGACAGGGGGCATCCTTGTCTAGTCCCTCTTTTCAATTCAAAGTGTCCAGACATGCATCCATTAACTCGAACCCTTGACAGAGGTCCTGAGTACAGTACTTTGACCCAATTAATAAAATCTGCATGAAATCCCATTTTCTATAATGTGAGCTGCAAATACAACCAATCTACTCTGTCAAATGCTTTCTCAGCGTCCAAGCTGAGAAGCATTGAAGTTCGTTGAGTCTTGCGAGCCACCGAGATTAAATTTAGTGTTCGTCTAATATTATTTATTCCTTGTCTACCAGGTATAAATCCTGTCTGATCTGATTTGATTATTTTATTAATACACGCCTGGACTCTTCTAGCCATTATTGTGCTCAATATCTTAACATCACCGCAAAGCAAACTTATGGGTCTGTATGAAGCGCAACTTGTAGGGTCCTTCCCTTCCTTTGGAATCACAGAAATTACTGCCTCTGACCATGTCTTAGGAGGGTCTCTCTCTTTGAGGGCATAATTGAACACTCTTTGGAGAAGGGGTGTGATCTCTTTACTAAAACATTTATAAAATTCCCCCGGATATCCATCCATCCCCGGTGTCTTGTTGTTTTTCAAATTTTTTATAACTTCCTCGATTTCTTCTCTTTCAATCGGTTTTGCCATTAGTTTTGACTCTTCCTCATGCAATTTTGATAAATTAATTTTTCCAAGTAATGATCTAATCTTCCCTGCTTTCTCTTCTATCGCCGGCGAATCATAAAGTGCCTTATAATATGTAGAAAAAGCTTCCGCTATATCTTTAGGGTGGGAGACAATTTTTTTGGTGGAGGGATTAACAATTTTCGAAACCACTCGGCTAGCTTGTGCCTTTCGCAACTGAAAAGCCAGCAGCCGACTGGCTCTGTTTCCTGATTCGTAATACCTCTGATTCGTAAATCTTAGTGTGCCTTCCGCTTTGTACGTCAGTAAATCATTTAATTCCCGTCTACACTGGCTAAGAGATTTCAAAGTGGTTTCATCATTTGTCTTTTTGTGTTCCTGTTCAAATTTTTTGATGTTGTCTTCTAAATCTTTTTGTTTTTTCTCTCGCTGTCTTTTCAGCCTAGAAGAGAGTGCAATTATCTTCCCCCTAAGCACCGCCTTTGCTGCGTCCCACAAAGTAGACAATGACACCTCCCCGTTATCATTCTGATCCAAGTAATTATTAATTTCCTCTTTTATATTTTGTACCACATCAGAGTCGTTTAGTAGGGAAACATTCAACCTCCACTGTTTTGAATATTTTTCAGGTTCTAGAATAATTGACATTACAACCGGTCCGTGGTCCGAAATAGTTATAGGTTCAATGCGACAATCTGTAACTTTATGAGCATCTTGTTTTGAGACACAAAAAAGATCAATTCGGGAATAGCCATTATGCACTTTTGAAAAAAAGGTGAAATCCCTGCCCCTAGGGTGCTTTACGCGCCATATGTCTGCGAGTCCAAGCTCCTCCATCATACTATTTAATGCTTTAGCTTTTTGGGTTCTAAGGCTTTGTTCATATGGGCGTTTATCTATTTTTTGATTCACCACACAATTGAAATCTCCTCCCACTATAATGATTCCCTTTGCATGTTCAGCTAAAAGTGCAGCAATTTCTTTAAAGAACCCCGGATCATCTTCATTCGGCGCATAAAGGTTCAAAATTGTTATACTGACATTCCTAATTGTACCTACAACCATGATATGGCGACCCTTTTTATCCTCATGCACTGTTTCTGGAATTAAACCTAAGGACCTGTGGCACAAAATTGCTACCCCTCTTTTCTTGCCACTTTCGTACGATGCACTAAAAACCTGCCCCACCCACCCCCTTCTCAATTTCTTATGTTCCTTCACATTCAAATGAGTCTCCTGTAAAAACGCTACAGAGCAATTCAACCTTTTCAACTGATTAATCATTTTTGTCCTTTTTATGGGGTGATTAATTCCATTTATGTTATAGCTGACAAAGTTTAATGTGTTCATACTCTAATATTGTTTAATTAGGAATCAAGCTTGTATATCCCTCATATTTTAGCTTGTACCTTGACTTACCGTTTTGCCATGTATAAATGAAAACCCAAGTAAACTCTCTTAGTATCCACATGCCTGCCGAAAAACATTTAACATTAGAAACAAATATACAACGTAAAATGTTCAAACTGTGCAATGAACAACACTGAACTTCCAATTGCCCGTTAGATTGCCTCAAAAATAGAAAAAAAACAATCTTTTCATTACAAAATAAAAGTCCAGAAGCATTCCACCCCCGTTCTGAATTGGGCAGAGAGCTGCAACTCTCCGGGAGATACACACAAAGTGCAATCGCAAAGAGCCACCAGGGCATCCCTGGATGAAAAACTCGTTGCCTTATCAGCAATACTCTCGCCAGAGTATGCATAATACATCCCTCAACCCCTCCAGATCCCGCCCCACCCCCCAAAAAAAATCACATATTTTTCAGTCTATAGCCATTTTCTACTGTCTGCATATTATTTTTTATCGTCCGACGAATGATGATGCAACTGTTCCCTCACCGCTGTACAGTCTTTATACTCGACATCCCTAACATTACTCACGACCTCCTGGTTAGCTTATGCTGCTCCGTTGTCTCCGTGGATGAAAGCTCTGACATCCGCGAGGTTCAGCTGTTTGTTTTTCTTCCGTCTCTCCCGGGTTGACCACCCGTGCTGCGTTAGTTCACTCTCCAGTACGTCCCGCTCCTCCACCTCCACCTCAACGCCAAGTTCCTTCAGTGTTGACCGCGCCTCCAGCAGCGAGGGAAACACTTTCACTCCCGTTTCAAGAAAAAGTTTCAATTGCGCCGGGTAGGGTGAATTGGCTCTGATGTTTTTCTCCTTAAGCTTTTTTATCACCTCCCGTATTAGCTTTCTTTTTCTCTGCAAGTCGGGCGAGTAATCCTGGTCAAAGTACACTCTCTGGCCCTGGAACTGAATGTCTCGTTGTTTCCACGCCTGCTGCAGTACTGTTTGTTTCACACTGAAATCTAGAAAACGAACAATAATGGATCTCGGAGGTGCTGTTGCATCCTGTGGTTTCGGCGCGAGGGCTCTGTGCGCTCTCTCAAGCTTGATATCCACTCCTTGCAAGTCCAACACCGAGCGAAAAAAGTCCGTTATAAACGCCAACATGTCACTCTTCTCCGCGCCCTCTCTTATCCCGTACAGCCTGACATTGTTGCGCCGTATCCTATTCTCCATGTCATCACATTTAGCTGCCAGGCTAGCTTCTCTTCGCAGCAAATAGCCCACAACTCTTTCTTGCCGCATGCTTCGGTCCTCTGCAGCACTCACCCTGTTCTCCGCCTCGGTTACTCTCTCATCTAGCTTCTCCATCTGTTGCTTAATTTCGCCCACGGATGCTTCCAGTCTGTTTAACGTAACTTTGGTATCCCGGAAAGCCTCTCCGTTCTCCTGTCGGAGCTTCCTTAACTCTGCTAATATCTCCGACACACCGCTTGTTTCACCGTCATTAGCCCCGGGTGGCGATGTAGCCGCTAACGTTAGCTGCTTCTGGCCGGTCTTCATTTCGTCTTGTTTAGCTGTTTTAGTGTCTCTCCTACTCGACTTCTGGGGACCGCTCATTGTAGTGGAACGTTCCCTGTTGAATCTTGTGTTCATTCGTCGGTTTTATCTCCGTTTTAGGCTGTTTTTGTCGCGGGTCTGGAGGAGCCGAGTTTTCCTGCGGCTGCCTACGCCATGTCGTAACTGGAAGTCCTTCACTCAGGTTTTTACCCAAGAAGCTACAGATTTTCACAACTGCTCCCCTCAGGTCCTAAAAGAGAAGCCACCAGAGATAAGATCTTCATCTCTAGAGAGGGATACAAGCATGTGTTTTCAAATGAACCATGTATGGAGAAAAAAACCACATCTCACCAAAATCATGTCCTCATAGGTCAGGAAAAGGATGTTGTACTGGTCTCTCTTTAAATGCCACTCCCTGATGTGGTCAAACCAGGATGATGCTAAAACTGAATGATAGAAGGTGTCTCATTATTTAACACACATTTAAAATAAAGTATCTGGTAAAGCGTGCATGACCCCATTCACA
This sequence comes from Chelon labrosus, assembly GCF_963514085.1. Taxonomy (NCBI): domain Eukaryota; kingdom Metazoa; phylum Chordata; class Actinopteri; order Mugiliformes; family Mugilidae; genus Chelon; species Chelon labrosus. The sequence continues at coordinate 2,187,375 of NC_140354.1, forward strand.
TCAACGGGATGGCCTCCAGCGTGTCTCCAGCTTCAAGTTCCTGGGGACCCACATCTTGGAGGACCTGTCCTGGCCCACCAACACCTCCAGCGATCAAGAAAGCTCACCAGTGCCTCTTCTTCCTGAGGACACTGAAGAAGAACCATCTGTCTTCAGCCATCCTGGTGAACTTTTACCACTGCGTGACTCAGAGCATCCTAACCAACTGTGTCACAATCTGGTACGGAAGCTGCTCTGTCACGGAGCGCAAACACCTGCAGTGCGTAGTGAAAACTGCCCAGCGCATCACAGGAACATCCAACCATTGAGGACATCCAGAAGAAGCGCTGCCTGCGTCATGCCCGCAGCATTCTGAAGGACTCCTCCCACCCGGCACATGGGCTATTTTCCCTCCTGCCCTCAGGCAGGTGCTTCAGAAGCCTCTGGACAAGGACCAGCAGACTGAGGAATAGTTTTTTCCCCAGAGCTGTAACCTTACTGTATTCGGACCCCTGCTGACCCCTATACACCAATTCACTCACACCCCTTAAGTCCTCATTCCCTCACTGACCAAAGACTTTTACACCATCACCACTGTACTACTGGACTGCTCTGCACACGCACACTTTAAACAATCTGTTTGCACAGTACAGCTACTGCTTATTGTTTATGCACTGCTTAATTGCTCACTTCATCTGTATTTTGTATCATCTAATTTATCATCTGCCCATCTCCTTTATTGTAAATTATGTTATAGTTTCTGTTTATAGTCTACTCACATTTAACAAACAAATACATCTGTATAATATGTTTATAGCACTTCATTCAACCATTGTGTATATCCTGCTCATTCCCCTGTATATATGGTCTCACCTGTACATAGGTTTTGATCTGTAAATATTGTCTATATGCTGTAAATACAACCTGTACCATAATACTTATATGGTAAATGGTAAATGGCCTTGCTTTTATATAGCACTTTTCTACCTATTGGTACTCAAGGCGCTTTACAGTCATAGACACATCTACCCATTCGCTCACACAAGCACACACGCATTCCGGCACATTCCAGGGATCGAGCCGCTAACCCTCTGGTTCGTGGACAACCCGCTCTACCTACTGAGCCACAGCCGCCCCCAATATATACCATACTATTTATGCCTTATGCATTAGGTCAGTTGAAATAGAGGGCACTACATATTAAAGAGCTGTAATTCACTTCCTCCAGTTTGGATCTTCAAAGTGAAGCTTGAAGTCTCAACTTTAAGCCTGTATTCATTATATAAGTGTAATGTTAAGTGTAATGTTAGTTAGGTAAGTCTGTCAATATGTTTTGAACAGTTAAAATAACAAAACTGAGCATAGTGGAGCTGATGTACACTATATTACCAAAAGTATTCGCTCACCTGCCTTTACTCATTCTATGAACTGAAGTGCCATCCCATTCCTAACTCATAGAATTCAATATGATGTCGGTCCACCTTTTGCAGCTATTACAGCTTCAACTCTTCTGGGAAGACTGTCCACAAGGTTGAGGAGAGTGTTTATAGGAATTTTTGACCATTCTTCCAAAAGCGCATTGGTGAGGTCACACACTGATGTTGGTCGAGAAGGCCTGGCTCTCAGTCTCCGCTCTAATTCATCCCAAAGGTGTTCTATCGGGTTCAGGTCAGGACTCTGTGCAGGCCAGTCAAGTTCATCCACACCAGACTCTGTCATCCACGTCTTTATGGACCTTGCTTTGTGCACTGGTGCACAGTCATGTTGGAAGAGGAAGGGGCCCGCTCCAAACTGTTCCCACAAGGTTGGGAGCATGGAATTGTCCAAAATGTTTTGGTATCCTGAAGCATTCAATGTTCCTTTCACTGGAACTAAGGGGCCAAGCCCAGCTCCTGAAAAACAACCCCATACCATAATTCCTCCTCCACCAAATTTCACAGTTGGCACAATGCAATCTGAAATGTACCGTTCTCCTGGCAACCTCCAAACCCAGACTCGTCCATCAGATTGCCAGATGGTAAAGCGTGATTCATCACTCCAGAGAACGCGTCTCCACTGCTCTAGAGGCCAGTGGCGGCGTGCTTTACACCATTGCATCCGACGCCTTGCATTGCACTTGGTGATGTGTGGCTTGGCTGCAGCTGCTCGGCCATGGAAACCCATTCCATGAAGCTCTCTGCGTACTGTACTTGGGCTAATCTGAAGGTCACATGAAGTTTGTAGCTCTGTAGCAATTGACTGTGCAGAAAGTCGGCGACCTCTTTGCACTATGCGCTTCAGCATCCGCTGACCCCTCTCCGTCACTTTACGTGGCCTACCACTTCGTGGCTGAGTTGCTGTTTTTCCCAAACGCTTCCATTTTGTTATAATAGAGCTGACAGTTGACTGTGGAATATTTAGGAGCGAGGAAATTTCACGACTGGATTTGTTGCACAAGTGGCATCCTATGACAGTTCCACGCTGGAATTCACTGAGCTCCTGAGAGCGGCCCATTCTTTCACAAATGTCTTGTTTCACAGTCTGCATGCCTGAGTGCTTGAATTTATACACCTGGGGCCAGGCCAAGTGATTAGAACACCTGATTCTGATCATTTGAATGGGTGAGCGAATACTTTTGGTAATATAGTGTATCTCACCGTTTCCCATCAAGTACTGCTCCAAAAACTGCTCGAAGCTCTCGGGAGTCTCCAGGTCAGAACATGCCTTGCTGAAGTGATAAAATGAGGTGATGTTGTCCTTTAGATTCCGCATCACATAGACGATCTGACGTTAAATAATAATAATAACAAAAAAGCTACTGAGAAACCACTAATTGAATGTAAACAGATCCAGTACAAACTACTCTCAAGCCAAACTCCATTCATACTATTCACTATTTAATGGGACTTTATCAGAAAGTCAAAAATGTAATGCTCTACCGCAAATTAGATTTTTCATCATAACTTTTGTCTAGTAGGTCAAACATCCGTTACCTTTATTCATTTTTTTTTTATTATTATTTCTTAATAATTGCAAATGTAGCAGCTATGGATAATAAAGCTGTTACTGCTTGCAATTTATGGACCGAATATGATGTTACCTTAGTCCCTTGTTGAACATTGTCCTTTCTTTGCCTACCTGGGACAATAATAATCCTGAAGTCAAATGACAATAAGCAAAACAGGGGAAAATATCTGAATTAATTGCAAACCATGTAAACTTTTTTATCATTGCATTGTGCTTGGAGCTGAGATATGTTGCTTTACATGTTATTTTTGTGCTTTGGGCCATGAGTTTAAAGAAAACCTTCAAGCTGTTTTCTGTGCTTTCATTTCAACAAAATAATGCAGGAAATGACTACATGATAAATAATTTTCAGTCCTAGCCGGGACTCAATATATCATTGGTAACTTTTTCAAAGTTTGTGTTTAACGTTTTTTTCTGCCTCAACTGAGCTTGCACCAGACACTGACCTTTCCCTTCTTCTCTTTCAGTCCTGGGGGCATGAGAGCCGGAATGAGGTGTGAGCTGAAGAGCCGTGGAGAAGGTCGCAGAGCGTAGTCTTTTTGAGCCCTCCTGTACTCCAGCCAAGGCATCTGCTTAGAGTTGTTTTCATATTCACTCAGACCCCCACCCAACTCACAGATGGAGATGATGATCTGCTGGGTCCATATGGTGCCTATGGATGGAGATATATAAAAATGTGACAGGTTACAGATGATCAAATGAAAATAGAGTGATGACATGCCGTTTCCTCACTGACCTGACTTTGGATAAGTGACGAGGAAGATGTCGCTGTCTCTTATTTCAAAGTTCTGGAGAGAATCAATGTACTCAGGAGTTGGAGGATTGTCACCAATGGCAAAGTTGTAGTTTTTATACTTGGAGAGATGGCTGTAGATCGGCTCCATGATAATCACAAAAAGAAATCATGAACAGAAGAGTGGGAAGCTCTTCCAGCTGCAGTAGCTGGACTCTGGACTTTGACTGGGGCATGTCACTGGCTGCCTCTCTGATATGCTTTAATCTGAACCTTGACACACTCACTGTGACCAGCAGCAATGAAATGTACATTAATGCAGCAGGTTTTTATAGTTTAAACATCCTGTCCAGACAGTTTTATTTGGAGTGACAAGCTTTATTTCTATGTCAAGTAGATAAGCTAGAGATAAAAGTGGTTCAGCAGCACCATGAACAATGACACAAACACATGTTTTTGCCTCCATCATAGTTTTAAAGTGTTCCTACTTTTGAGGTGTTTTTGTTGAACACTCTATAGCTGTTATACATTGTTAAGTGATACATCAGACGAATAGGTGAGTTTGTGCTGAAAAATAAAACTTATAAAGCCAAATATGCATGTATAGAAATCTGATAACTGATTATCTGATCTATGCATATGCTACATTTCTGTTAAATAGAGTTAAACTTCACAAGAAAGAACACTGCCAAAATCGCCTCCAATGGGCATCAAAACTGAACCAGGGAGCAATGGAAGGTGGTCTGCTCTAATGAATTACATTTTTCTTCTTACATCACATCGATGGCCGGGTGCATGTGCATCATTCACCTGATGAAGAATATGACAACCACGGAATGGAGGCTCATCTCAGCTTTCTGCTGCACAGATAATTCAGTCCTCAGAAAGTAGAAAAAGATTCCTCCACAACAGCTTCATATCCACATGCTTGTCTGTGGGAAGTCCATGCAATCCAATCAGTTGTTGAACCGACTTAACTTTAAACTGGATTAAGACATTTAAAATCCACATTGCACAATTTACAAATTTCTGTCAGACTCACTTTGTTTTCCAGAACAAAGTACCTTCACATAGCAGGTGTGTTTATTACTCATCTTTCTTTGGTTCCTCTTCTTCCAAGTGCATGATTTTTGACACTACAGACTGGTGGTTTCGGTCTATGGCAGACCTAAAACAAATATTTGTTTATGAAAATAAAATGCATTGATTGTCCCCAGTACCAGTCCTGACATCCCTACTTGATCCTGATCCCTTCCCATTGAGTTTAAGTTCAGGGTTTTGTTTCAAGATGCAGGTTCACTGAGTTAGCAGGGAGTAATCTAATAACAAAGAATATTTTTTATATATTAATGTAATGCTGTTTCACTAATGAACCGTTTCTTCTCTCTTGTTCTCTTTTTAGATGAAGAAAACTGAAGTGTGACCAAAGCAGCCTTCATCATCCATATAGAAACACAAATGAATTCATCATCAACATTCAATAAAGACCACGGATTGAATGATTACTTTTAATGTGTCTTTCATTTTTTTAAATTGAAAAACAGGTTAGAAAGCTTTTCTTGATTCACATTAACACTTTAGTCACTTCTTAACAGCTGTTCATCAAGGATAGTGAAAGACAGGGTTGGTGAGGTTTAGCTTAGGAATATCTATCTATCTGTATCTAGGAATATCTATTCAAAGATGAACTTCAGAGACAGATCACCAAGTTTCTCCTTGATGAGCTGATCGATTCTTTCACTCTGTTCAGCAGTAAGAAAGTTCTTCCAGTCGCCAATCTGACCTGTAATGACAACCAAACCTTCCTGATAGCTGTTTTGTTCATTCATTTCTGTACAGGAGCTGTAATTTGTTACCTTTGCGCATGAAGTTTCCACTGATCTTGTCTTGTGGCACAAACTCATAGTTGGCTTTTGAGTCTTTCTTCATGGTCTTGAATGTAGCCTTTTCTACAACTTGCTGGATGTCGGCTTCACTCAGGTTTTTGCCCAAGAAGCTACAGATTTTCACAACTGCTCCCCTCAGGTCCTAAAAGAGAACCCACCAGAGATAAGATCTTCATCTCTAGAGAGGAATAGAAGCATGTGTTTTCAAATGAACCATGTATGGAGAAAAAAACCACATCTCACCAAAATCATGTCCTCATAGGTCAGGAAAAGGATGTTGTACTGGTCTCTCTTTAAATGCCACTCCCTGATGTGGTCAAACCAGGATGATGCTAAAACTGAATGATAGAAGGTGTCTCATTATTTAACACACATTTAAAATAAAGTATCTGGTAAAGCGCGCATGACCCCATTCACATCAACTGGATGGCCTCCAGCGTGTCTCCAGCTTCAAGTTCCTGGGGACCCACATCTTGGAGGACCTGTCCTGGACCACCAACACCTCCAGCGATCAAGAAAGCTCACCAGTGCCTCTTCTTGAGGCAGCCGTGGCCTACTGGTTAGCGCTTTGGGCTTGTGACCGGAGGGTTGCCGGTTCGAACCCCCGACCGGTAGAAAGCGGCTGAAGTGCCATTGAGCAAGGCACCTAACCCCTCACTGCTCCCCGAGTGCCGCTGAAGCATGGCAGCTCACTGCTCCGGGTTAGTGTGTGCTTCACCTCACTGTGTGCTTTGTGTGTTCACTAATTCACGGATGGGATAAATGCAGAGACCAAATTCCTTGTATACACAAGTATACTTGGCCGACAGACCTTAATCTTCTTCCTGAGGACACTGAAGAAGAACCATCTGTCTTCAGCCATCCTGGTGAACTTTTACCACTGCGTGACTCAGAGCATCCTAACCAACTGTGTCACAATCTGGTACGGAAGCTGCTCTGTCGCGGAGCGCAAACACCTGCAGTGCGTAGTGAAAACTGCCCAGCGCATCACAGGAGCATCCAACCATTGAGGACATCCAGAAGAAGCGCTGCCTGCGTCATGCCCGCAGCATTCTGAAGGACTCCTCCCACCCGGCACATGGACTATTTTCCCTCCTGCCCTCAGGCAGGTGCTTCAGAAGCCTCTGGACAAGGACCAGCAGACTGAGGAATAGTTTTTTCCCCAGAACTGTAACCTTACTGTATTCGGACCCCTGCTCACCCCATACACCAATTCACTCACACCCCTTAACTCCTCATTCCTTCACTGACCAAAGACTTTTACACCATCACCACTGTACTACTGGACTGCTCTGCACACACACACTTTAAACAATCTGTTTGCACAGTACAGCTACTGCTTATTGTTTATGCACTGCTTAATTGCTCACTTCATCTGTATTTTGTATCATCTAATTTATCATCTGCCCATCTCCTTTATTGTAAATTATATTATAGTTCCTGTTTATAGCCTACTCACATTTAATGAACAAATATATCTGTACGATATGTTTATAGTACTTCATTCAATCATTGTGTATATCCTGCTCATTCCCCTGTATATATGGTCTCACCTGTATATAGGTTTTGATCTGTAAATATTGTCCATATACTGTAAAAAACAACCTGTACCATACTACTTATATACCATACTATTTATGCCTTATGCATTAGGTCAGTTGACATAGAGGACACTCCTGATCAAAATTTTAAGACCAGTTGAAAAATTGCAAGAATTTACATTTTGCACTGTTGGATCTTAAGAAGGTTCTAAGTAGTGCTTCAAAATGCAAAACGAAGAAATGGGAGTGAGAGAAGAAAAAAATTTGAGTAAGCAATTTATTGCAAACAACCATTAAACTGAAATAGGCTGTTCATCAGCTGATCAAAAGTTTAAGACCACAGCCTTTAAAAGCCCAAATCTTCGAAAAAATGTGGATTCAGTGTCATTTTTTGTCAGGTACCCACACTGTCATGACCTCCTGATGGCAAAGGCAAAAAAGCTTTCTCTCTTTGAACGCGGTCGGATTGTTGAGCTGCATCAGCAAGGCCTCTCGCAGCATGCCATTGTTGCTGAGGTTGGATACAGTAAGACAGTCATTTTAAACTTCTTAAAAGATCCTGAGGGTTATGGGAAAAAAAAGTCAAGTGGTAGACCCAAAAAAATTTTTGGGTCCCGTGTCTTGACGGACAGCCAATTGGATCCTCCTCCAATTGGCTGTCCATCAAGACACGGGACGATCCTCGGCCCAAATTAAGCTTGTCACTGGTGCCAACTGCAGTCCCATAACCATTAGATGGCATCTGCGAGAGAAGGGTTTTAAGAACAAAAAACGTCTTCAAAGACCTCGTCTCCTTCAACGGCACAAAATTGCCCATTTGGAGTTTGCTTGAGAGCACCAAACATGGGACATTGAAAGGTGGAAGAAAGTTTTATTCTCTGATGAGAAAAAATGTAACCTTGACGGTCCTGGAGGCTTCCAACGTTACTGGCATGACAAGGAGATCCCACCTGAGATGTTTTCTACACGGCACAGTGGAGGGGGCGCCATCATGATCTGGGGTCTTTTTCCTTCAATGGAACAATGGAGCTTCAGGTTGTGCAGAGGCGTCAAACGGCAGCTGGCTGTGTGGAGATGTTGCAGGGGGCATCCCTCATGACTGAAGGCCATCGTCTGTGTGGTAATGACTGGGTTTTTCAACAGGACAACACTGCAGTTCACAATGCCCGCCTGACAAAGGACTTCTTCCAGAGAAATAACATCACTCTTTTGAACCATCCTGCATGTTCCCCTGATCTAAATCCAGCTGAGAACATTTGGGGTTGGATGGCAAGGGAAGTTTACAAAAATGAACACCAGTTCCAGACAGTGGATGCCCTCTGTGAAGCCATCTTCACCACTTGGAGCAACATTCCCACTTGCCTTCTGGAAACACTAGCATCAAGCATGCCGAAACGAATTTTTGAGGTGATTAACACGAATGGCGCAGCTACTCATTACTGAGTCCTTTTTTGAAAATTTTATTTCTGTTTTAGGGTTTTTTTTTTTTTTTTTAGATGTGGTCTTAAACTTTTGATCAGCTGATGAACAGCCTATTTCAGTTTAATGGTTGTTTGCAATAAATTGCTTACTCAAATTTTTTTCTTGTCTCACTCCCATTTTTTCTTTTTGCACTTTGAAGCACGACTTAGAACCTTCTTAAGATCCAACAGTGCAAAATGTAAATTCTTGCAATTTTTCAACTGGTCTTAAAATTTTGATCAGGAGGTATTAAAGAGCTGCAATTCACTTCCTCCAGTCTGGATCTTCAAAGTAAAGCTTGAAGTCTCAACTTTAAGCCTGTATTCATTATATAAGTGTAATGTTAAGTGTAATGTTAGTTAGATAAGTCTGTCAATATAATTTGAACAGTTAAAATAACAAAACTGAGCACAGTGGAGCTGAGGTATCTCACCGTTTCCCATCAAGTACTGCTCCAAAAACTGCTCGAAGCACTCGGGAGTCTCCAGGTCAGAATATACCTTGCTGAAGTGATAAAATGAGACGATGTTGTCCTTTGGATTCCGCATCACATAGACGATCTGACGTTAAATAATAATAACAAAAAAGCTAATGAGAAACCGCTATTTGAATGTAACCAGATTCAGTACAAACTACTCTCAAGCCAAACTCCATTCATACTATTCACTATTTAATGGGACTTTATCAGAAAGTCAAAAATGTAATGCTCTACTGCAAATTTGACTTTTCGTCATAACTTTTGTCTAGTAAGTCAAACATCTGTTACCTTTATTTATTTTTTTATTATTATTTCTTAATAATTGCATATGTAGCAGCCATGGATAATAAAGCTGTTACTGCTTGCAATTTATGGACTGAATATGATGTTACCTTAGTCCCTTGTTGAACATTGTCCTTTCTTTGCCTACCTGGGACAATAATAATCCTGAAGTCAAATGACCATAAGCAAAACAGGGGAAAATATCTGAATTAATTACAAACCATGTAAACTTTTTTATCATTGCATTGTGCTGAGATATGTTGCTTTACATGTTATTTCTGAGCTTTGGGCCATGAGTTTAAAGAAAACCTTCAAGCTGTTTTCTGTGCTTTCATTTCAACAAAATAATCCAGGAAATGACTACATGATAAATATTTTTCAGTCCTAGCTGGGACTCAATATATCATTGGTAACTTTTTCAAAGTTTGTGTTTAAGGTTATTTTCTGCCTCGACTGAGCTTGCACCAGGCACTGACCTTTCCCTTCTTGTCTTTCAGTCCTGAGGGCATGAGAGCCGGAATGAGGTGTGAGCTGAAGAGCCGTGGAGAAGGTCGCAGAGCGTAGTCTTCTCGATTCTCCCTGTACTCCAGCCAGGGCATCTGCTCAAAGTTGTTTTCATATTCATTCAGACCCCCACCCAACTCACAGATGGAGATGATGATCTGCTGGGTCCATATGGTGCCTATGGATGGAAATATAGAAAAATGTGACAGGTCACAGATGATCAATAGAGTGATGACATGCCGTTTCCTCACTGACCTGACTTTGGATAAGTGACAAGGAAGATGTCGCTGTCTCTTATTTCAAAGCTCTGGAAAGAGTCAATGTACTCAGGAGTTGGAGGATGGTCACCAATGACAAAGTTGTAGTTTTTATACTTGGAGAGACAGCTGCTGATCGGCTCCATGATAATCACGCAAAGAAATCATGAACAGAAGAGTGAGAAGCTCTTCCAGCTGCAGTAGCTGGACTCTGGACTTTGACTGGGGCATGTCACTGGCTGCCTCTCTGATATGCTTTAATCGGAACCTTGACACACTCACTGTGACCAGCAGCAATGAAATGTACATTAATGCAGCAGGTTTTTATAGTTTAAACATCCTGTCCAGACAGTTTTATTTGGAGTGACAAGCTTTATTTCTCTGTCAAGTAGATAAGCTAGAGATAAAAGTGGTTCAGTAGCACCATGAACAATGACACAAACACGTTTTTGCCTCCATTATAGTTTTAAAGTGTTCCTACTTTTGAGGTGTTTTTATTGACCACTTTATAGCTGTTATACATTGTTAAGTGATACATCAGACAAATAGGTGAGATAGTGCTGAAAAATAAAACTTATAAAGCCCAATATGCATGTATAGAATCTGATAACTGATTATCTGATCTATGCATATGCTACATTTCTGTTAAATAGAGTTAAACTTAACAAGACAGAACACTGCCAAAATCGCCTACAATGGGCATCAAAACTGAACCAGGGAGCAATGGAAGGCGGTCTGCTCTAATGAATTACATTTTTCTTTTTACATCACATTGATGGCCGGGTGCATGTGCATCGTTCACCTGATGAAGAATATGACAACCATGGAATGGAGACTTATCTCGGCTTTCTGCTGCACAGATAATTCAGTCCTCAGAAAGTAGAAAAAGATTCCTCCACAACAGCTTCATATCCACACGCTTGTCTGTGGGAAGTCCATGCAATCCAATCAGTTGTTGGACCGACTTAACTCTCAACTGGATTAAGACATTTAAAATCCACTTTACACAATTTACAAATTTCTGTCAGACTCACTTTGTTTTCCAGAACAAAGTACCTTCACATAGCAGGTGTGTTTATTATTCATCTTTCTTTGGTTCCTCTTCTTCCAAGTGCATGATTTTTGACACTACAGACTGATGGTGTCGGTCTATGGCAGACCTAAAACAAATATTTGTTTATGAAAATAAAATGCATTGATTGTCTCCAGTACCAGTCCTGACATCCCTACTTGATCCTGATCCCTTCCCATTGAGTTTAAGTTCAGGGTTTTGTTTCAAGATGCAGGTTCACTGAGTTAGCAGGGAGTAACCTAATAACAAAGAATATTTTTTTATATATTAATGTAATGCTGTTTCACTAATGAACCGTTTCTTCTCTCTTGTTCTCTTTTTAGATGAAGAAAACTGAAGTGTGACCAAAGCAGCCTTCATCATCCATATAGAAACACAAATGAATTCATCATCAACACTCAATAAAGAACACGGATTGAATGATTACTTTTAATGTGTCTTTCATTTTTTTTAAATTGAAAAACAGGTTAGAAAGCTTCTCTTGATTCACATTAACATTTTAGTCACTGCTTAACAGCTGTTCATCAAGGATAGTGAAAGACAGGGTTGGTGAGTTTTAGCTTTCTAGGAATATAGGAATATCTATCTATCTGTATCTAGGAATATCTATTCAAAGATGAACTTCAGAGACAGATCACCAAGTTTCTCCTTGATGAGCTGATCGATTCTTTCACTCTGTTCAGCAGTAAGTAAGTTCTTCCAGTCGCCGATCTGACCTGTAATGACAACCAAACCTTCCTGATAGCTGTTTTGTTCATTCATTTCTGTACAGGAGCTGTAATTTGTTACCTTTGCGCATGAAGTTTCCACTGATCCTGGCTTGTGGCACAAACTCATAGTTGGCTTTTGAGTCTTTCTTCATGGTCTTGAATGTAGCCTTTTCTACAACTCGCTGGATGTCGGCTTCACTCAGGTTTTTGCCCAAGAAGCTACAGATTTTCACAACTGCTTCCCTCAGGTCCTAAAAGAGAACCCACCAGAGATAAGATCTTCATCTCTAGAGAGGAATAGAAGCATGTGTTTTCAAATGAACCATGTATGGAGAAAAAAACCACATCTCACCAAAATCATGTCCTCATAGGTCAGGAAAAGGATGTTGTACTGGTCTCTCTTTAAATGCCACTCCCTGATGTGGTCAAACCAGGATGATGCTACAACTGAATGATAGAAGGTGTCTCATCATTTAATACTGTAATTTATAATAAAGTATCTGGTGAATACATTTACCCATAAGCATGCAACTATAATCATGGCACAAGAAAAGCGGGGGTGGGTTTACAACACTTTCCAAAAGCAGATACCACAACTGGGAATGTTTGTGAAGGTTCTCAGTCATCCAGGTCATGGTACATCCAAAAATGTTAAAGAAAGAGAACTGGACTTGTTGAAAGTATCTTGAAGATGTTTCACCACTCATCCAAGTAGCTTCTTCAGTTCTAAGGGACATCTATCATCTAATAGATGTTCCTATTGACCTCAACTTCCTACCAGTCCCTTAGAACTGAAAAAGCTTTTTGGACACAGCTGGGAATTACTCCAGATCTTTTACCTGTTTAAATAATGAAGCAACATACCATACCTGTCCATGAAAACGCTTTTGATTCCTTAACTGGATTAGGTAAGTTGAGTTAAGTTTACATATTAAAGAGCTGTAATTCACTTCCTCCAGTTTGGATCTTCAAAGTTAAAGCTTGAAGTCTCAACTTTAAGCCTGTATTCATTATATAAGTGTAATGTTAGTAAGGTGTGTCAATATGTTTGGTAACAGTTAACAAAACTGAGCACAGTGGAGCTGAAGTATCTCACCATTTCCCATCAAGTACTGCTCCAAAAACTGCTCGAAGCTCTCGGGAGTCTCCAGGTCAGAACATACCTTGCTGAAGTGATAAAATGAAGCGATGTTGTCCTTTGGATTCCGCATCACATAGACGATCTGACATTAAATAATAATAACAAAAAAGCTAATGAGAAACAGCTATCTGAATGTAACCAGATCCAGTACAAACTACTCTCAAGCCAAACTCCATTCATACTATTCACTATTTAATGGGACTTTATCAGAAAGTCAAGAATGTAATGCTCTATTGCAAATCTGACTTTTCATCATAACTTTTGTCTAGTAAGTCAAACATCTGTTACCTTTATTCATTTTTTTTAAATTTCTTAACAATTGCATATGTAGCAACCATGGATAATGTAAGCTGTGCTTGGAGCTGAGATATGTTGCTTTACATGTTATTTTTGAGCTTTGGGCCATGAGTAAACCTTTGGAAACCTTCAAGCTAGGACTTAATAAATTTTTATTTTTTTTGTTTTTGGTGCTTACATTTCAACAAAATAATGCAGGAAATGACTACATGATAAATAATTTTCAGTCTTAACCGGGACTCAATATATCATTGGTAACTTTTTCAAAGTTTGTGTTTAAAGTTTTTTTTCTGCCTCAACTGAGCTTGCACCAGGCACTGACCTTTCCCTTCTTGTCTTTCAGTCCTGGGGGCATGAGAGCCGGAATGAGGTGTGAGCTGAAGAGCCTTGGAGAAGGTCGCAGAGCGTAGTCTTCTCGATTCTCCCTGTACTCCAGCCAGGGCATCTGCTCAAAGTTGTTTTCATATTCATTCAGACCCCCACCCAACTCACAGATGGAGATGATGATCTGCTGAGTCCATATGGTGCCTATGGACGGAGATATTGAAAAATGTGACAGGTTACAGATGATCAAATGAAAATAGAGTGATGAGATGTTGTTTCCTCACTGACCTGACTTTGGATAAGTGACGAGGAAGATGTCGCTGTCTCTTATTTCAAAGCTCTGGAGAGAATCAATGTACTCAGGAGTTGGAGGATGTTCAACAATGGCAAAGTTGTAGTTTTTATACTTGGAGAGAGAGCTGCTGATCGGCTCCATGATAATCACGCAAAAAAATCATGAACAGAAGAGTGAGAAGCCCTTCCAGCTGCAGCTGGTCAGGTGGACTCTGGACTTTGATCGGGGCATGTCACTGGACGCCTCTGTGATAGGCTTTAATCTGAACCTTGACACACTCACTGTGACCAGCAGCAATGAAGTGTACAATAATGCAGCAGGTTTTTATAGTTTAAACATCCTGTTCAGACAGTTTTATTTGGAGTGACAAGCTTTATTTCTATGCAAAGTAGATAAGATAGAGATAAAAGTGGTTCAGTAGCACCATGAGCAATGACACAAACACAAACACAAACACATGTTGGGTGGTTTGCCTGAAGCCCCTACACAAACATCTATGCGGGTCACAGGTGACAGTAGAGCAGCCAAAACAACCAAATATCAGAAAGCATTTAGCCATGTCCAATAAACAAGTTTGAGAGCTTTAATATAGAGTCAGGGGTTAACTCTTTTATCTTTCACTCAGTATGTTTGATATAACAGTGAGAGTTGTTATCAATGTCTGTACTTACTGTGAATCTTAAAGGAAGATTTAAGAGTAAATATACAACCTTGTCAAAGCCTTCTGCTCTGAACTTTTCAAAAGATACAACAGTTTATATGGTAAAACACATTACAAATAGCATTAGAAGTGTTAAAATATAATTTTCACTGCAATTATTGTCATATATCAGACTAAATGACATTATTGTATAAAATATACTGTCTCCTGAGACAAGCTTAACGTCTTACAGTGACAAAACCATCAGCTGACGTGAAAGAGAAACCATTCTGCATGTTATGCTGTTGTGCAGATAAAATGTCTCCCAGTAGATCTAGATCTGTTTCTGTTTTGGATAAAAACATGTCTCCAGGGTGCCTCTGTTTTTCTCTGAGGTCTTCAGGCTTTCACACAAAGACTCACAGATCTTCTTCCATGAGTCCATCTCAGAGCTCCAGAGTGCAGCTCTGGCTCTGATGAACTGTGACAGCTCACACTTGATGCCTTTGGCCAGACTGATGCTGTCTTTACAGACAAAGAAGATATCCATGCCAAGGAAGAGCACATTCAGAGCAATGAAACCAGCCCTGGCTGACTGGGTGAGAGCAAGAGGCCCTTTGACTGCAGCCTGACCAACATCTGGGATGTCTGAGGCCACGCTGGGCACATTACCAGCACTTGAAATGAGCTCTTCACTTTTTAGGACCTTAGCAACAGAGGAAGCCTCAACAAGGAACTCAGTACTTTTTCCAACAGTAGCAAGTTTAGTAGCAATCTTGCCAACTCCCAGTACCACATCTACGTCACCTTCTTCTACTTGATGATCTGGTTGATTGGTCACTTCCTCCAGACAACTCTGGAGACTATGCACATCCTCCATGAAGCTCTGGAAGGCTTCACTAGCTTTCTTTTGTTGTTTTTGATTAACTCCAACCTCAGTTGCCGTGGTGACAGCACTGTTGAGTGTGCTGGTGACACCCAACCCCACACCAGCCATTGTCAGAGTTAAAGACACTCCTGCTGTGAAAGGAATTAATGCCAGCCCAACGATGGACAGCACACCTCCAAGCACTCCCACTGAGCTGCCTGCCACACTGGAGATCTTTGAACCTTTTTTCATTTTGTCTAGCTGAACAGCAGCCTCCTCCAGCTCCTCTAGAAACTGCAGCATCCTGGGCTGTCGCTCATTGAACTCACGGATGAAATCAGAACAAGACACACCCTGGAACAAGAACACTGTGCGGAAGTTCTGGTCTTTTCTGTTGAAGAAAAAAAATATTTTTTTATTTTGTACAGATGTGGGACAAGTGGCATCATTTTAATTACTTAAATCATTTTTTTTTTTTTTTTTTTTAAATAAGTTTCAGCTATTGGAATGACAGATCTTTGCAGTGACCCAGAAGTTATGACTCTGTTCCTTACTGAGAGCCTTTCAAAAGATTGCACTCCGTTCTTTGGGTGAGGATTGCTTTTTGACCCTGAATGATACTTTTGTTTTCCATATATTCCACTCCACTTTGATAAACACTTAATTGCTGAGGTGTGTCTAAATGCTGCTGCGGTTTAAAGTTTAGCTCATGCAACCCACCTAATTAGTTCAGCCGTCTGAGTGGCGTTTATCGAACCGTGCTCCATACTACAGAGAATAATCCAGGTTACACCATCTCTCTCTCAACTCCACTCACCAAATAAATAGTCAAGCACTGAGTGGGTGATGAAGTGATATCTAACACAATCAATTCAGTACATCAGTGGTACACTCTGTGACTAACAATAAAAAATAAAATAGGCTGAGTGGCAGAATAGAAATACATTTAATACAAATATGGCCAAAAATGAAAACTTACCTGATTTCATGAAGATGGTTAATGTGCTGGAGCATCCTCTGTATCTCATCTTCAGACAAATCCACATTCACATCTATCACAGGTTTCTCAGTCAGCTTCAGGCAAAAGTCACTCGAGCAGCTGTGAAAGACACCGTTACACTTCTAGTAGATGTTACTGTTTCTTTTTGCAAGATTACGTTAAAGAGCAGAAGGTGTGGTTAGTTGATAGTCTACCTTTTCCCCAGCTTCTCACAGATCCTCTTGGTGGTCTGCACGTATCTGTCCAGCTGATATTTCAACACTTCAACATTCTGAAGTTTGGGAGAGAAGAAGACTTTTGCATCTCTTTTAAACTCTAGCAGGAGGGGGCAGATATGTCTTGCAGCAGTGATGACAGCCTGAACATGTTTGAAGCGGAAGTCTTTGGGTAGGTGTAACACCTGGTTCTCCATGAATACGTGCAGTGAGGTGACAGACAGCTTCTCCACCGCATCCAGGAAGCAGTCAAACTTCTCCAGACCTCCAAGAGTGTACTCCAACACTTCATCCAGCTTGTTCTGTAGCTCTGCAAACCTGCTCTCTGCCGTCAGCTGGCTCAACTTGCTCCACAAATATTCCAGAAAGGCCTTACCTTTGTGTTCTGACTTTTTAACATGACTGAGACTCAGGTCAACTTTGTCAGCCCTCTCTTTGATGTCCACCATGCCGTTGATTTCCTCGTCCCTCCAGACCATCCATATAGAAAACACCTCACAGAATCCTCTTACTATGTTGATGTAGATGAGGGTGTGTGTGATGTAGCGGCACAAGGCTTCCTCTAGTTCAGTCCTGAAGTCCAGAAAAGAAACATTACTGTAAGTCTCTCAGTGAAAATAATTACCTCATGTGGCACTGCTGATATTTTTTCTGAGACGTAAAAAAATTTCTATTCAGTTTACCTTGTTCGCCACTTCCGGTTGTCTTCACTTGGCATACTGTCTCCTGGTTGCTTTAGCTATTAGCTAGAAAAAAAAACCAGGTTAAGATTTAAACATCTTTTAAAATACCGTATATATTAGTTTGCATATGATAAATTCAACTCTGAATTACTATTAAATAGCACTGGTTGGGTGAGGAGCCTTGTATGACAAAACATGTGTATACTGTACTTCAATATACACAAACACCACACCCACATCTGTCTTTTAATTTTTCTGTGAGTGGCTACATTCTGTTATGATTTAAAGCTGTTAATCTTTCAGTCTGAATAATTACTAGAACACTAAGTATTGAATACTGTGATCATTTTAGCATCTTTTAGACAATTGTTTTGCAGGTTACTAATTATGTGATTTGCAGTTTTACCGTCTCATTGTTCTCAAAGTCTCATTTTCCCACCACATTTGAACCCAGTCTTTAGATGTTGACTAGAGGAGGCGACCTGTCGAAAACTCAACAATGGTGAACTCCAGGTATATCCTTGATGAAACTATGGCAAGGCATTGATACTGCAAGCGTTTGAAACCATTTCTAAAGCTTTGGTTGCTGCCAGGACAGTGAACTCAATAATGGTGAAATGGCAGGAGTAGCATGCTGGATTTCTTGCCAAATAGGTAGAGCTGCAAAACTGATACTCTGTTTGGAGTTTGTCAAACTGCATGTAAAGAATTCAGAGAGTTTGAAGAAAAGGATTCTCTGATGTGATGACACACAAACCGAACTCTTTGAAGACATTCAAACACTATTTCTGTTGAACCAGGGGCACTGCTCATTATCAGGCAAACAGCATCCTTACTGCAATGCATGGTGGTCACAGCAGCATAGACCAGTCTGAACTAAGGGATGACTGCAAACGCAGAGATATCCGAGAAGAAAAACCTGCTCAAGAATGTAGAGACCTAAGACTGGGACAATAGTTCACAAGCAGTCAAGACAAGTAGACTGAAGTTCAATTACGCTTCCATGCAATCTGACCAAGCCTGAGGATCTTCATGCATTAACTGCCTGACTTCAGGTTTGCAAAGAATGTAAAGACTCACTTACCCAAGAAGACTCAGTTGTGACCACTGACATGAAGGCTTCTGGAATAAGGATGTTGTTGTAGTTTGGCAGAAGAGTGCACTAAGACAAATGACGAAGATGGACACACCAAAAATTAACTATAAGCAAATAGTGAAGATTACAGGCGGTTAACAGCTGCAACAAAGGTTGTGCAGGGAGAATGAAGTGTTACAAGATGGCTCAGCAAGAATGAAAGTCATGTAAGGAATGCGAACAGAAAGATCCTCAAGAAAACAAATGTTGAGCAATGTTCAAGCTTAAACATTTAAGTTTGCAGGTACAGCCATTCACAGTCTAAGTCTTCTTTAATGTTATTGTCAACAAATATATATATATATTAAACTGAGTAAACAAATGTAAAATAATAATCATGTTTAGGATAAGACATGAGATTAAATTTAGCAGCAGCATTATTGAATCAGCTATTAAACGCACTGCCTTAAAGGCCTGCAGGTTGTGATTGCAGACGAAATTCAAATACAAACGGGAAGCAAAGGTAAAATCTGGATTTGATTCTGGAAATATCTCAGTATGAGTCACACACAAGCACGAATAACATAATAACCACAGAAAAAGATCAAATGTTATTGCAGCCCACATTTACAGAAAGCCTTCCACTTACATTAACAAACAGAGCACCTAAGAAAAACCTGTCTCAACATTTTTGTTTTTTCTTACCAAAGTTGTAGCCTATTGGACGGCAAAAGTCTTGTTTGTGAAACAGACAGGCTGGGTTTATATGGATTTTAACATGGATTCAACAGGGTGTTAAAGCCTAAATGGTGAGAACTAAGTACGCCGATATGACTATTAACAATTATCCTTGTGTTTTTCGTTGTACATTATCAGCGACAGATGACAATGAGTTACTTTGACAGAAAAAATGTCAACACTCGATGATTATCAGTGAAGTTCTGAGCGTGTCATTTCTAACTGATGCATGCGGATGTTGAACGAACAGATCAGATATAATATCTTATGAAAAGTGCATCACACGTGTGTATTGTGATATGACTGAGTTAGGATTCAGAAAATCGACATTTGAACTAACCTCTTGTTTTAGGAACACCTGCATTCACCTGTACGTCTGTGCGTCCTGATTGCGCTTCAGACCGCCGATCCTTTAATAGCTGGAAACTAGCAAAAATTAGTATGCGGACCCTTCAAAAGCGTTTTAACCACACAATTGAATACATAGAACAGTGGGCTTACCGTTTGCCATTTCAATCCTCCTTATTTGATAATTATAAGACTGATTTCTTGTTCCAGTGTTTTCTTACGCATAGGTAGCCTATTTCTGAGACCCGGCCTTCTTGTTCCTGTGTAATTACATCTTTAACCTGGCATTTCCCGTTTGTGTTAGCTTATGAGAACCAGGAACTGCTTATGTTTTTCACTGTATGCAATTCCAAGAAAATTTGCAATCAAAAATTTGACACTTGTCTACTTTAATTTCCTTCTCCTAACTAGAATTAACTAAACCAGTTTAAATTATTTCAATCCGTGCTTATTTGTGCATATGTGAAGCATGTGACCTCAAAACCTGTTCTATGAGTAAAAAGATACCTTTCCGAGCCGTTTCTGGCATGATTGGACTGTTATTAATGACTGAATGAACAACTGGAATATCAAAGTGAAACACATTATTCCTTTCACACTCCAACAGATCTTCATGCTTATTTTTGAAAGAATGAGAGAATTCTCTTTATTAAGTGTAAAATCATGAGTTCAGTATATATGAGCAGAAATGATTACACCCTGCATTTTGATACACATGCATATCAATGTAATTCATCCCCTCTCTCGTGGGATAGCGGCCTACAGTAAATAGAAGAAAAACGGTTTCCTCTGTAAAATCAAAGCTACAGCAATGGCATGGCAGAGAAGGCTGTGCAGGTAAACAGCTTTCCAAAACTAGTTCCAGCTTCTGAAACATAATCCCATGCTGCATAAAGCAGAACAACAAACAAAAAAGTCCTGATCTTAATCAGATTTTCAGTTTTAGATGAATTACAATATAACTTCATAATATCAAGTTTTGTGCACTGGTCATTTTTCAGATAGATGCTGATTATGGTAATAAAAAAAAAAATTCTGGGACGACTGAGTTGTGTGTGGACCTGACGTCTACATGCAGGATCCCTGGATAGTCAAGAAGCTGCAGGATAATAATAATAATTCAATAATTTATACTGTATTGATCCTCGTGAGGAAACCTGCTGTCTGACCCATCCATTTGTTCACACAGGAGTGTGTATAGTTGAAGCAGTGGGCTGCAGCCTTTAAAGACTGCAGTTTGGGGGTTAGGTGCTTGCTTGCCACAGCCATGAACACATATGCCCCATACTCACGAGTCAAACTTTTTATGCATACTCATCAAATGACACTCATTCTGACAAAGAGGACAAATTCAAAATGTATTTTTCAAAAACATATTCAGTTTATTCTTTCAGTCACTTGGAAACACCTTTCCTCTGCTCAGAAATAATATGTATCGATCATGTTGTGATGTACATTATCAAAACTGAAATTGAAAAAAAAAGATATAAAAAATAACTAAATCAAGACATCAGTCAGTGAAAGAAATGAATGTGCAGAGAATGGAACAATTTAAATATAATTAGTGTAACTGGTGGTTTCACAAAGCTCATGTTTATTTGACAAAATGAGTGATTGGAAATGGCTGTAGATCTAGCGTGCATAAAAATAATTTTAATCTGCTAGTATGCATTACTGAATGTACTAAAACCATCTTCATAGTGGCTAAAGGTACAGTTACATGCTCAGTACCATAGACTGTATAAATATGGACAACGTGTCCACACTTCCTTGCATTTTCCCGATTATACACTGTACTTATTTATTTATTTGTTTTCGTACTCTCACAGTCCTACGGACCGCTTCGTGGATGTCACATCCTGTGTCTATAGCATCTAATAACTAAGCAAGACGAAACTTCTCATGCATCTGCATTATATTAACAACCTAAAATGTCTGAAATCATCCTTAAAAAATTATTATTTGACATCTATTTATTGTTTTAGTTTGGCCCAAGTGCCATCCACTAACATGGTGGTGTGGAGCTTATGACCTATACTGTAGCCAGACACCAGAGGGAGCTCTAATTGCTTTGGCTTCACTTTTGACCTTCTGTGTCCATATTTATACAGTTAATAATAGACTGATGCTGTTTTTACAGATGAAGAATATATCCATGCCAAGGAAGAGAGCATTCAGAGCAATGAAACCAGCTCTGGCTGACTTGGAGAGGGCAAGTGGCCCTTTGACTGCAGCCTGACCAATACCTGGGATGTCTGAGGCAACCCTGGGCACATTACGTAATGCTTTTCCTTCCTGAGCCACCACTTTACCTGCAGCAGAGGCAGCATCAACAATGGAATCTACACTCTTTCCAATAGCACCAACCTTAACAGCAATCTTGCCTACTTCCACGGCCACATCTAACACACTTGCATCTAGTCTTGAGATTGTTTGTTTGGTCACCTCCTCCACACAATCTTGGAGACTCTGCACATCCTCCATGAAGCTCTGAAAGACTGCCCTGGCTTTTTTTGTTGTGTAGTATTAACTCCAACCTCTGTGGCAGTGGTGACTACACTGTTGACTCCACTGGTGATTCCCAGCCCTACACCAGCCATTGTCAGAGTTAAAGACACTCCTGCAGTGAAAGGAATTAACGCCAAACCAACAATTGACAGCACACCTCCAACTGCCCCCACTGAGCTGCCTGCCACACTGGAGATCTTTGCCCCCATATTCATCCTGTCTAACTGAACAGCAGTCTCCTCCAGCTCGTTCAGAGACTGCAGCATCCTGGGCTGTCGCTCATTAAACTTATCGATGAAGCCAGAACACGATACCTCTTGGAACAAGAACACCATTCTGAAGTTCTGGTCCTTCCTGAGAGAAGAAAAGAGGAAATGCAGTGTAATCAGTGATTAGAATTCATTCTGCAAGACACAAGAAGGTCGGCATGAATTTCTCCAGATAGTTGTTGAGACACTTTAACTATAGATGTCATATCATGGTGGCAGTAGAGGTGGTAGGTGGAGCTGAGGAGTAGTGGTTAGAAAAGCAGCGTTTGGACAGAAGGCTTGCACCCCTCCTCGACCCACATCCATGGCTGAGGTGCCCTGAGCAATCATCCTAACTTCTCCCTGGATGCTGCAGTATGTAGAAGTAAGGTTTGTAGACTGTGTAGAAAATATACCTCAGTAAAACTCACCTGATTTCATCAAGCTGATTGATGTGATCAAGCATCCTTTGCGAGTCATGTTCAGACAAATCCACATCGAGCTCTACCACAGTTTCTGTGGTCATCTTCAGACAAAGGCCACGAAAGCAGCTGTGAAAGACTTGTAGTTAGAATTTATTTTCTACAGAGTAAGGCGCTTACTGTGCAAAATGTGTGTATTATTTAAAACTCTACCTTTTCTCCAACTTCTCACAGATTCTCTTGGCTGTCTGTATGTATCTGTCCAGCTGATATGCCAGCACGTCCACATTCTGAAGTTTGGGTGTGAAGAAGACTTTTGCATCTCTTTTAAACTCCAGGAGGAGAGGGCAGACTAGTCGTGCAGCAGTGATGACAACCTCAACAAGATCAAGGCTGATCTCTTTGGGCAGGTGTAACACCTGGTTCTCCTTGAACACGTGTAGTGAGGTGACAGCCAGCTTCTCCACTGCATCCAGGAAGCAGTGGAGCTTCTCCAGACCTTCCAGAGTATCCTTCAACACTTCATCCAGCTCCTTTCCCAGCTCTGCACGCCTGCTGTCTGCAGTCACCTGTGCAAACCATATTCCTTTAAGGCTTTACCTTTGTCCTCTGACTGGGAAACATGACTGAAGTTCAGGCTGACTTTGTCAACCCTGTCTTTGATGTCCCTCATCATGTCTAACTCTGTGTCCCTCCTGAGCATCCATTTAGAGAACCCCTCACAGAATCCTCTCACTGTGTGGATGTCAGTGAGAGTATCTGTGGTGTAGCGGCACAAGGCCTCTTGGAGTTCCTTTCTGTAAGAGAGGGCATAATCCAGTTTCGAGATTTCAAAACAAATACAATACATATACAGTAAATACATGTATATATGACAGATGGAGCTTCTGTATGAAAGTGTCCTGGTGGAAAGTTACAGAGCAACATTAAATGCAGGACAGTCCTCATAACAAATGTTCCCAGAGAGACAGTCCACATTAAAAGTGGAAATTAAAACAGACATATTTTCACAGATACATTTGTAAACAAATAAAGCTCATAGTGAATCAAACATAAATAGACAATTAAATGGGAAAATAAAATAAAAAGAGGAATTAAACAGAAACAAAACAGAAGCAAATTACAAGAGAAATAAGCATTTATGTCACATTTTATAAATTAATTTATTCCTACATTTACTTTTAATAATAATTACTAGTATTGAGTCATTTACGCAATACTTTATTAACAAGTGATTATTGCAGCGTCTCCTACATTTGTTTGGTGTAAATACAAAACCTGCATTTATATGGTCTTGGCAGCAGATGTCGCCAAAACACAACGTTATCTTAAAGCTTAATTTCTTTTTGTCATCCTAAGGCAATATTTTACATACTGTTTGTGCACATTATTTGCAGGATTACAGAACATATTGTAAACTATGAGAGATTTTTTACAAAGATGACTAGTACAGTGATTGAATATTTAACAAAAACAAAGATCAGTTTGTTGCCAGTGGCATTATGTGACTACGGCTTATTGATGACGTGACTGAAGAAACCCTCTGAGTATGTGCTTCAGCTGCGAGTCATGACATCATCAAAAAGGTCCTGCTTCACAAACTTTCTTCTGAAGTTTGATTTTTGTAAAATGATGAATAATTTTACATTGTACATTTACTAGAGGTCATCGGGGGTTTGTCCATTTGAGATATTTGGTGGCAACCTGCCAATGGGGAAAAGACAATGTTTTTTCTTCCTCATTCAACACAAGGGCTAACTGTCAGTGAGTGATAGTGAGCAGATTTTCATACTGAGGCTTTTTTTGTGTTCTTTTAGGAAACTGCAGATTCTGCAGTCTCATTCAATCTGAATGAGCTGTGAATGTGATTTCACTAAAACATTGTAATAGCACATTGCCAGCTACAGTGCCTCTTTGTTCATAGAGCCTATAAACCTTTGCACTTCTGGTTAGATGATAATTATACTTCAGCAGCTCAGATGATTGTGAACAGTCAGTTTATTTTTATTTTAAGCAATTTTAAGTGCAAACTGCTGAACTGATAAGTAGCAGATATTTAGTGGGTTGCGGGTGGTATTGCTTATGTGCAATATATATTTATACTTAAATACTGTATATTCACCATATTTATTTCTGCAAATCTCCTCAGGACTGTGCACCTTATCTCTATGCTTATACTGTATATATTTCCATATATCTTTTTTTTTTTTTTTGCACTGTTATTGGTGACGGCTTTAATCTCATTGTACATGTGTATAGTGACAATAAAGGCATTCTATCTATTCTGTGTGAGAATATGTGTTCAGCCTAACCAGATGACGTTTTTATGAAGAGAATTTCTCAGAAAAATCCTGTAACATGCTTTTAATGTCAACATTAATATACAAATTTGCAGCTGTAACTGCACCTGCGTGTTGGACAAAAAAGTCTCACTGGCTAACAATTACTGGCTGTGAAGTGTGGAAGTAAAATAGCACCTCAGAATGATTATGATTATCAAGGTGAATAGTTATAGATAAGAACACAACACTTTATACTGTTCTCATTGCAAAAAGTGACACACATTCAAACTTTAGCTTGCTGGTGACATCATGCCCTCTTCTCGTGCAGTCTTTAGCTCCTTATTGAGGTTTCACCTTTACCTGCATTAATAAAATAAAAACTGAAAACTGATTGGAACTCAACTCGCTTAGAGAGAAAAAAAAACTGTCTTTAGTAGAGAACTTGGGTGGTGCATAGGTATAATTGGTTTAGTTTCCCTTTCTTCTCATCAGTAGGTGGAGACACATCCATTTCTGAAATTAGCTAGTTAAACATTAGTTAATGTTTTACAAAGCTGGCACAGATGGGAAAGACCCGGCTGGGTGGTACATAGTGTTGTACATATTTATTACTGGCATACTTTTGTGAACTGTGAACTGAAAGCATAATCTTTCCAACTTTGAGCGTAGACGTGAGTTTCGCTCAATCTGGAGGGAAATAAAGATGTTCACACCCGTTCAGGAAAGAAAAGAATTTTTTTTTTTTTACAACAGTTGTTAGCCGACGTGCAGTTTACAGCATCCAGCATGGCTGGTGCAGCAGAAAGAGAAGCCGCCTTCGGCACCGCAGAAGCAGCTGATCCACACAAACAGTTGAGTTATTTCCTAGTATATACAGTCAATGGTTATTCAAAAAAGCAGTACAGATCGTGGCGGAAAAAATGTGAAGGGCTGGGGATGGATGGGCAGTTCAGTCAGAGATTCTATAGAACTGCTGATGTAGCTGATGTCACCCTGCACCAGCAATCACAACACTGCCATATTGGCAGGAAAGCGCATTTTTCGAATTACTATTCAGTTGACAACTGCCAGCAACTAACTAACCTGTCCTTTTACCAGTTACATCTAAAATCGGTCGACAGCTGTTGTGACCCAGGATGCCAGAATAGTCGGGGACAAGCAAAGGGGAAATTGTTTTAAAGGATCCCCAAAGATCTCGCAAGAAGGCAGATGTGGATTACTGCAATAAAATGCGCAAGAAGAAGGCACGAGAAAACAGAGAGGTGGGATCCCTCAAGAAACGGGTTTCGCTTGCGTAGTAATCAAGCATTTTAAAAATTGCTGCTTTCTCAAATCGCAGCAGTTCTCCACTGTCTTATTACAAACTGTGATGGTTTGTTCTCTTTCCAGTTTATCAAGATTATTCTTTAACAGCATACTGCTTTAAACTTCTGACCCAAGCAAATATTGGTAAGTAAGATCTGAAAAGAAAAGAGGGATGGGGAGGATGAGGGTTGAGAACGGAGGCAAACAGAGAAGGATAAGGTTAAGAAACACCTTTTTAGGTAAGTGCAGGTAATAGACATGAGGAAAGGTGTTGTTTTTTGAGCTTTAGTTTAAAAAACTAATTTTTGATTCCAAAAGCAATGTGACAGTTAGGAAAGCTGTTGATGGCTGTCTGGGCCTATGAGGGCATCAAAGGGTTCTCAAAAGAACCTAAATTTGACGCCAAATGACCTGAGCTCGTTGGATCATGGCATCGTCATCTTGCAATGTGCCCGTACCATCAGGGAAGAAAAAATCCATTGATGGAATAACCTGGTCATTCAGTATATTCAGGTAGTCAGCTGACCTCATTCTTTGGGCACATAATGTTGCTGAACCTAGACCTGAGCAACTGCAGCAACCCCAGATCATAGCACTGCCCCCACAGGCTTGTACAGTAGGCACTAGGCATGATGGGTGCATCACTTCATCTACCTCTCTTCTTACCCTGATGCCCCCATCACTCTGGAACAGGGTAAATCTGGACTCATCAGACCACATGACCTTCTTCCATTGCTCCAGAGTCCAATCTTTATGCTCCCTAGCAAATTGAAGCCTTTTTTCCAGTTAGCCTCACTGATTAGTGGTTTTCTTAAGGCTACACAGCTGTTCAGTCCCAATCCCTTGAGTTCCCTTCACATTGTACGTGTGGAAATGCTCTTACTTTCACTATTAAACACAGGGGCGATTCTAGACCTAGAGCTTTGCTGGGGCACAGGCCCCCAACTCCCAATACATTAAAAAAAAAAATAAAAAAAAAATAAATTAAATGTGTGCGCAATATGAAATAAATGGCTAGCCTACGGGTACAAGCTTCAAAATCATTATTGTCACTGTCATACTGTAGGCCAGGGATTCCCAAAGTGTGGTGCGCGCACCCCTGGGGGTGCGTGAACTGCCTCTAGGGGGTGCGCGAGATGAAAAATGCAATGGCGGAGAAGAAGTTATCTTCTTCTACGCACCGTATATGCGCAACTAACAGAGCCAGCTGCGCTGCACTTGAAAATCGTCAGATGGATCCTCATTTTTATATCTGTTCCTGAGCCTATGCTCTTTGTTATTTATGTTGTGGGTCTTGTGTAACTTTATTACAATTTAGTTAAAATTACTGGCGTTCTAATTCTGAGCGGCTAACGGCCGGTGATGCTAAAAACAACTAGCGACATACATTAAACAGTAAAGTAAGTAAAGTTGTAACAATTAAATTCACATGGAAATAGCGACACAGGGGTGAAACCAAACGACAATGATGGGCAGTTTATCCGGAACTCACCTGTAAGACAGGTGGAAAGAAATAGCGCTCAGACACGTAGACGTCACATCCCGAAGTTGTTTCTGAAGTGAGTGCGGGACCCCAATCACAGCCAAAGTCGCGTGAATAAATTACCATATTAAGTAGCCATGTGTTCATTGTGTATGGAGTGAATAAAGCAGCAATGAGTTGCCACATTAGGTACATACCGGTATGTGTAAATTCTGTAAATTATGCCATGTAGACATAAAACCCTAAAGTGATTTTTTTTTTACTAGTGAAATTTATACTGGGGCACTACAGACCAATACTGGGGCACGTGCCCCAGTGAAATCTGTCTGATGACGCCACTGATTAAACATAGCCCTGAGATCTACTGTTGTTTTTCTTTGATTTGATTTCACCAAACGTTCAAGTGATTACAGATCACGATCAATCAGGATTTTTTTCTGACCACATTTCTTCCTCAAAGACAATGGTTCTCCACTATCCTTCCAGTTTTTAATAATGCGTTGGACAGTTCTTAACCCAATTTTAGTAGTTTCTTCAATCTCCTTAGATGTTTTCTCTGCTTGATGCATGCCAATGATTTGACCTTCCTCAAACAGACTAACATCTTTTGCACAACCATAGGATGCGTGTTTTGACATGGTTGTTTAAGAAATGAGAAGCTACTCATTGCATCAGTTGGGATTAAATATCTTGTTGCCAGCTGAAAGATAATCACTCATGTAGTAATTATCCAATAGGAGGCTCATACCTATTTGCTTAGTTGAATCCAGATGGCCAGGCAGTGTATATATTCATTCAGTAGCTACCTGTGTTTGATTTTGCCCCGGGACAATTAGAGCAGCTGCTCCACAGCTGTATAACTGCTGAGCAAAGACAGAGCCCATTCTTTTGCTCTTTTGCTGATATTCCCAGACCCTGACGCCACACTTTTACCCATCCAGCATTAGAGGAGCAAGATTATAATGTTTTTAGATTCCTGTTCCATTCCTGTCCATTTAGCTGCTTAATGCTTGTAATGGAAAATTACATTTTTATTTTTTATTTCTCTTATATATGCTGTATGTATTTTCTTATGTGACTTCTTAGTCCTCATGAGTTCCTAAGTCAGTTCACTAAGTCAGTTCACTGAAAGTTTATCTTAAAGTGGACAACTGAACAGAACTTCATAGGAGCAAACTGCTGACATTTCCTGTTCTGCATTCTAAGCATGCCATGCACTAACCGTTTCCTAACCTTCTCGCTTCATTTTTTGTGCAAAAACCGTTGGTGCTGACTTTATCAACCCTGTCTTTGATGTTCCTCATCATGTCTAACTCTGTGTCCCTCCTGAGCATCCAGCCTACCTAATTTATACTGTATTGATCCCCGAGGGGAAATTATGTACCTACTGTTTGACCCACCCATTCGTTCACATAGTAGTGTGTAGTCATTCATGTTCAATATATCACTTGAGGCAATTGATGAAGATCAGAAATTGCTTTTCTTCAAAACCAATTAACACCCACAGAGATCATAATGACTCCACATCTGGTTACACTCCTGTCGTGAAGCACATGAAAAAGGGAAAACAAAAGGAGCCTCCAGACTAGGAGGCAGAGGGCATGAGGCTGCTTTGTTCATCACAGACTTCGTATTTTTCTTTTTCTTTTGAATTTACCACTTCCTTTGTAACTTAAACCTGCAGTTCAACTTTGAGGATGTTTGTATTTGTGTTCTTTTGAAACATCACCAATAACTGTTACAGCTGAAAATACGCATCTAGCTCATTGTGGACTTCAGGAAGGAGAGAAAAAGCACGCTTAACCCCACTCACATCAATGGAATGGCAGTCGAGCAGGTCTCTAGCTTCAAGTGCCTGGTGACCCACATCTCAGTGGACCTGTCCTGGACCACCAACACCTCCAGCCTGGTCAAGAAAGCTCACCAGTGACCCTTCCTCCTGAGGACACTGAAGAAGAACCATCTGTCTTCAGCCACCCTGGTGAACTTTTACCACTGCGTGATTGAGAGCATCCTAACCAACTGTGTCACAGTCTGGTGTGGGAGCTACACTGTCGCGGAGCGCAAACACCTCCAGCGTGTAGAGAAAACTGCCCAGCGCATCACAGGAACTCCACTCCTTGCCATTGAGGACGTCTAGAAAAAGTGCTGTTTGCGTCAAGCTCGCAGCATTCTGAAGGACTCCTCCCACCTGGCACATTGACTATTTTCAGATTCAGAAGCCTCCAGACAAGGACCAGCAGACTGAGGATGATTCGTACTCATCAAATGACACTCATTCTGACAAAGAGGACAAATTTTCAAAAACGAATTCAGTTTATTCTTTCAGTTAGTGAACACGAAGTGATCTGTACAAAGAATTTCACTTATACACAAAATGAGTCGTAAAGTGAGTTACATTTTCATGCTGACTTTGGAAACACATTTCCTCTGCTCAGGAATAGTGTGTAGATCATGTTGTGATGTACATTATCAAAACTGAAATTGAAAAAAAAAAAGTTTATTTGACAAAATGAGTGATTGGAAATGGTTGAGTAGATCTAGCGTGCATAAAAATAATTTTAATCTGCTAGTATGCATTACCGAATGTACTTAAACCTTCTTCATAGTGGCTAAAGGTACAGTTACATGCTCAGTACCATAGACTGTATAAATATGGACAACGTGTCCCCACTTCCTTGCATTTTCCCGGGGATACGGGCGGCACCATCTTGCAAGTTTGGAGCCAGAGTCTGCACAGTACGGTCCGAGTGTGGAGCCATCAGGGGCCGCGATACGACCCGACCACACTTCCACCAGACTCACCAGCTACAAATAAATATTAGATTATACACTGTATTTATTTATTTATTTATTTTTTTGTACTCTCACAGTCCTACAGACCGCTTCATGGATGTCACATCCTGGTTCTATAGCATCTACTAAGTAAGTAAAACGAAAAACTTCTCATGCATCAGCATTATATGAACAACCTAAAATGTCTGAAATCATCCTTAAAAAATAATTATTTGACTTCTA
Organism: Chelon labrosus; assembly: GCF_963514085.1. Classification (NCBI taxonomy): domain Eukaryota; kingdom Metazoa; phylum Chordata; class Actinopteri; order Mugiliformes; family Mugilidae; genus Chelon; species Chelon labrosus. The sequence goes on from NC_140354.1 coordinate 2,218,174, forward strand.
TTTATTGTTTTAGTTTGGCCCAAGTCCCATCCACTAACATGGAGGTGTGGAGCTTATGACCTATACTGCAGCTAGACATCAGAGGGAGCTTTACTTGCTTTGGCTTCACTTTTGACCTTCTGTGTCCATATTTATACAGTTAATGATACCAGCTGTTACATCAGCTCTCTTTGATTTTTGTTTCTACGTGATCAGATTCAATGAGTTTCCTATCTCCATCTCCTGATAAAATGGTGTCTCCAGGACAGCTTTCTTTTTCTCTGATGTTGGCAGGCCTTTGTTCAAACAATCATGGATCATCTTCCATGAGTCCATCTCAGAGCTCCAAAGTGCAGCTCTGGCTCTGATGAACTGTGAGACTTCAGCCTCACTGCCTTTGGCCAGACTGATGCTGTCTCTACAGATGAAGAATATATCCATGCCAAGGAAGAGAGCATTCAGAGCAATGAAACCACCTCTGGCTGACTTGGAGAGGGCAAGTGGCCCTTTGGCTGCAGCCTGACCAATATCTGGGATGTCTGAGGCAACCCTGGGCACATTACGTAATGCTTTTCCTTCCTGAGCTACCACTTTACCTGCACTGGAAACGAGTTCTTCACTTTTTAGCAGCTTAGCAGCAGAAGCAGCATCAACAATGGAATCTACACTCTTTCCAATAGCACCAACCTTAACAGCAATCTTGCCTACTTCCATGGCCACATCTAACATACTTGGGTCTAGTCTTGAGATTGTTTGGTTAATCACCTCCTCCACACAATCTTGGAGACTCTGCACATCCTCCATGAAGCTCTCAAAGACCTCCCTGGCTTTCTTTTGTTGTGTAGCATTAACTCCAACCTCTGTAGCAGTGGTGACTAAACTGTTGACTCCACTGGTGATTCCCAGCCCTACACCAGCCATTGTCAGAGTTAAAGACACCCCTGCAGTGAAAGGAATTAATGCCAAACCAACAATTGACAGCACACCTCCAACTGCCCCCACTGAGCTGCCTGCCACACTGGAGATCTTTGCCCCCATATTCATCCTGTCTAACTGAATAGCAGTCTCCTCCAGCTCGTTCAGAAACTGCAGCATCCTGGGCTGTCGCTCATTAAACTTATCGATGAAGCCAGAACACGATACCTCTTGGAACAAGAACACCATTCTGAAGTTCTGGTCCTTCCTGAGAGAAGAAAAGAGGAAAAGTAGTGTTATCAGTGATTAGAATTCATTTGGCAAGAGACAAGAAGGTCGGCATGAATCATCAGGTAATTGTTGAGACATTCTAAACTACAGATGTCATATCATGGTGGCAGTAGGACATAAGGCTCACACCCCTCCTCCACCCACATCCATAGCTGAGCAAGCATCCAAACTGCTCCCTGGATGCTGCAGTTTGTAGAAGTAAGGTTTATAGACTGTGTAGAAAATATACCTCAGTAAAACTCACCTGATTTCATCAAGCTGATTGATGTGATCAAGCATCCTTTGTGAGTCACATTCAGATAAATCCACATCGAGCTCTACCACAGTTTCTGTGGTCATCTTCAGACAAAAGCCACTAAAGCAGCTGTGAAAGACTTGTAGTTATAATTTATTTTCTACAGAGTAAGGTGCTTACTGTGCAAAATGTGTGTATTATATAAAACTCAATCTACCTTTTCTCCAACTTCTCACAGATTCTGTTGGCTGTCTGTATGTATCTGTCCAGCTGATATGCCAACACGTCCACATTCTGAAGTTTGGGTGTGAAGAAGACTTTTGCATCTCTTTTAAACTCCAGGAGGAGAGGGCAGACTAGTTGTGCAGCAGTGATGACAACCTCAACAAGATCAAGGCTGATCTCTTTGGGCAGGTGTAACACCTGGTTCTCCTTGAACACGTGTAGTGAGGTGACAGCCAGCTTCTCCACTGCATCCAGGAAGCAGTGGAGCTTCTCCAGACCTTCCAGAGTATCCTTCAACACTTCATCCAGCTCCTTTCCCAGCTCTGCACGTCTGCTGTCTGCAGTCACCTGTGTGACCTTGTTCTTCATATATTCCTTTAAGGCTTTACCTTTGTTCTCTGACTGGGAAACATGACTGAAGTTCAGACTGACTTTATCAGCCCTGTCTTTGATGTCCCTCATCATGTCTAACTCTGTGTCCCTCCTGAGCATCCATTTAGAGAACCCCTCACAGAATCCTCTCACTGTGTGGATGTCAGTGAGAGTATCTGTGGTGTAGCGGCACAAGGTCTCTTGGAGTTCCTTTCTGTAAGAGAGAGCCAGTTGTGAGATTTCAAAACAAATACAATACATATACAGTAAATACTTGGATATATGATAGATGAAGCTTCTATATTTTTTCGGTGGAAAGTTACAGAGCAACATTAAAACTAGGGATGTCTTTGAAAACAAAGTTTATTTTAGTTTTTTGTCATATATTATGTATATACATTGCTGCTGCAACCGTGAAATTTCCCAATTTTTGATTAATAAGGCATCTATCCATCTCTCTACCTGGGATGCGACAACAAATGTTTCTGGAGAGACAGTTCACATTAAAAGCAGAAATTACAACAGAAATATTTTCACAGATACATTTGTAAAAAATTAGGTGTTTAACGGTCCAAACAAGTCACGGTTCGGTACGTACCTCAGTGTGGGGGTCACGGTTTGGTACCGTTCGGTACAACAGAAAAAAAGCAACAACAACTATATGTAAGACTAGCCGATAATTTATTTTGAACAGACTCCAATTGACTGAAAAAAAATAAAAACCTAAAAAAATAAAAGTAAAAATATACATATCGGGGTGATGCCGTCTTGAGTTAGCATGTTTGATGTGTTTCTAGCTACTACCGGTCCACCACTTGTGTGCCATCGCCGTTATGTTGCACCAGGAAACCAAGTGTTCCCACAGACCCACACTGCTGATTTAAATGAAGCCGGCAGCTCTTCCATCCTCACACTCTCTATTACTTTTCTTCTTCGTCTGTTTTGCTTCTTCTGTAGGCTAATGACGTTTGCTGGCAGCTTATAGGCCCATTACCGTCACCTGGACAAGTGAAGACTAGAATTTTTCTTTTTTTTTTAATAGGCTACTCACTCAGACATATTCGCATATGACTGCTTGCACCGAACCATGACGCCCTTACCGTGACACCGCGAGAGGAATACAAATACCTTTACACCCCTAAAGCAAATAAAGTGTACAGTGAGTCAAACACAAATTACACAGACAATTAAATGGGAAAATAAAATAAAAAGACGAATTAAACAGAAACAATACAGAAGCAAATTGCAAGAGAAAGCATCTATGTCCCATTTTATAAATTATTTCATTCCTACATTTACTTTTAATAATAATTACTAGTATTGAGTCATCTGCACATTTCTTTATTTACTGTTGATTTTTGCAGTGTGTCTCCTCCATATGTTTGGTTTAAATACAAAATCTGCATTGTCTTGCCAGCAGATATCGCCAAAACACAATGTTATCTCAATGCTTCATATTGTAAACTATGGGAGATTTTTTTTAAAGAAGATGATTAGTACAGTGACTGAATATTCAACAAAAGTAAAGGTTTTTGCAAGTGGCATTATGTTGCTACGGCTTATTGATGACATGACAGAAGAAACCCATGACATGATCAAAAGGTTAGAATAAAGGTCATGCTTCACAAACTTTTCCCTGTAGTTTGCTTTTTGTAAAATGATGAATCATTTTACATTGTTTGGGTCACATACATTAAAGTTAGATTCTCATACTGAGGCTTTTTTTTTTGTCTTCTTTTCGCGAACTGCAGATTCTGCAATTCTGAATGACCTGGGAGTGTGATTACACTAAAACATTATAATAGCACATTGCCAGCTGCAGTGCCACAGCTCTTCATTCTGGATTTGCATAGATCCTGTAAACCTTTGCACTTAGATGATAATTAGATTTCACCAGCTCTGTAATGAATCTAAACTGAATCAAATGTAATCAAATTGTAAGCAGCCAGTTTATTTTTATTTAAATTAGTTTTAAATCCAAATTGTAGGTGCTATTGATATATGGGCTGAACTGCAAAAAAACAAAAAACTGTTGTTTATTATTGTAATGTGCCAGTGTCTAGTTGCCTTCCTGTTCATTTACCTGTTGAACAGGTTAGAAATCATAGGACCATTGTCTGACACTGCCAGCACTGCAGCACATTTTACATATTGTTCGGGCACAGTTATTTGCAGAATTACAGAAAATATAGTAAACTATAAAATATTTTTTTTTTCTACAAAGATGATTAGTATAGTCATTGAGTATTTAACAGAGGCAGATCAATTTGTTGCCAGTGACATTATGTCACTACGGCTTATTGATGATGTGACAGAAGAAACACTTCAAGTATGCGCTTCAACTGTGTCATGATCAAAAAGTAAGAAAAAAGGTCTTGCTTCACAAACTTTTCTCTGAAGTTTGCTCTTTGTAAAATGATGAATAATTTACATTGTTTGGATCACATACATTAAAGTTACTAGAAGTCATCAGGGGTTTGTCCATTGGAGATATTTGATGGCAACCTGCCAATGGGGAAAAGAAAATGTTTTTTCTACCTCATTCAACACAATGGCTAGCTGTCAGTGAGTGATAGTGAGCAGATTCTCATACTGAGGCTTTTTTGTAACCTTTTCCTAAACTGCAGATTCTCAATGCAATGTGAATGAGCTGTGAGTGTGATTACACTAAAACAGCACATTGCCAATTACAGTGCCAGCGCTCTTCTTTCTGGATTTGCATAGATCCTGTAAACCTTTGCACTTCTGGTTAGATGATAGTTATATTTCAGCAGCTCATTAATGAACCTAAACTGAATCAGAGGATTGTGAGCAGTCAGTTTATTTTTCATTTGATGAGCTGAACCGCTGAACAGCAAAAAACAGTTTGTTATTGTAATGTGCCAATGTCTAGTTGCCCTCCTGTTCATTTACCAGTTGAACAGGTTAGACATCACTGCTGGAAGTAAACCATGTGAGAATTTGTGTTCAGCCTAACCAGACGACGTTTTCATGAAGAGAATCTCTTATAAAAATCTTATAACATGCTTTTAATGTCAACATTAATATACAAGTTAACAATCACTGGCTGTGAAGTGTGGAAGTAAAATAGCACCTCAGAATGATTATGATTATCAAGGTGAATAGTTGTAGGCTAATAACAAGAACACAATACTTTATACTTTTCTCATTGCAGAAAGTGACACACATTCAAACTTTACCTTGCTGGAGACATCATGCCTTCCTCTCGTGCAGTCTTTAGCTCCTTATTAAGGTTTCACCTTTACCTGCATTAATATGTTACGTGTGGCTGTTCTTGCCTTCTCCTCCTGGTCACTCCTCCCTTGGCCTGCTGAGTACTTGAATATCATTTGTGCTCAGGTCGGGGAGGAGACTATATAAGGAGGCGAGAGGAGCGGTGTCTGGGCTCTCTTTTATCTCTCTCTCACCCTCTTGTCTGGTGCACGTCGCGGCAACGCCAGGCTCCAGGTTGTGTTTTTAACCACATATTTCTTTGTCCTTAAGCAGGTGGTTTATTTCTGTTCTTATGAAGTGCTAGAACTTTGTAGGCTTTATTATTTTAGTTTGGGTTGTAGGTGACCAGTAGTCCTGTTTTCGTTTTTTGTTCATTTTGTTTAGGTTTAGTTTCTTTAAGTAATTTACTTAGTGGAATGAGGTTGGGCTGGCCCTGTTCAACATTCCTCTTTTGTTCTTTTTGGCTGGCACCTTTTTAGTTCTTTGAGTTTTTTTTTTTTGTTTGTTTGTTTGTTTTCTCCCCTGCTCTTGCTTTCATTTTAAAATAAAGCACACTTTTTCTTGAACCTCCAACTGTGGTCTGGCATCCCTGTTGTATGTTATGTGTCTAGTGAGCTGTTTTAGAATAGAGACCGTAACAAATAAAATAAAAACTGAAAACTGACTGGACTAAAACCTTGCTTCGTAGAGAACTTGGGTGGCTCTCAGGCATGATTGGTTTAGTTTCCCTTTCCCCTCATCAGTTGGTAGCGACACACCCATTTCTGAAGTTAACTAGTTCAAGGCTAGCTATTGTTTACATAGCTGGCACAGATGGAAAAGTCCCAGCTGGGTGGTACTTAGCTTCTATTCAAGTGTTGCCTTCAAGTGCTGTGGGAAATATGCATGTCAAAACAGACTTTCTCTTGTTCAACATTTTATTTATCTTAGACACAAGATTGATGGAATACTGGAATAAGATTATAAAGGTTAAAGGTGAACATGATGTTTTTTTTCTGCAAATGTCCAAAATGTGACCAAGCATATAAAAAATTGCTGCTTTCTCAAATCGCGGCAGTTCTCCACTGTCCTGTTACAAACTGTGATGGTTTGTTTGCTTTCCAGTTTATCAAGATTATTCTTTACCAGCATACTGCTTTAAACTTCTGACCCAAGCAACTAAATATTGGTAAGTAAGATCTGAAAAGAAATGAGGGATGGGGAGGATGAGGGTTGAGAACAGAGGCAAATAGAGAGGGAGAAGGTTAAGAAATACCTTTTTAGGTAAGCGCGGGTAAGAGACATGGGGAGTGGTCTTGTTGTCTGAACTTAAGTAAAAAAAAAAAAAAAAAAAACTTCATCCAAACAAATTTTTGATTCCAAAAGCAATGTAACGGTTAGGAAGGCTGTCGATGGCAGACTGAGCCTATGAGGGCATCAAAGGGTTCTCATAAGAAATATGACACCAAATGACCACAACTGACATGAAATTATTTTGATGGAATTATATGAGAGGAACATTTATTTTATTTATTTCTGTGTTGCACTGGGACACTTAAAGTAGTAACAACCAGGAAGTTTACGTTATACGCAGATACGTGCTGTCTTCCCCTAAGATGATGAATGGCAGGAGAAGTTGTTCGTCCTTCATTGGAAGAACTTTAAGACAAAGCCCATTCCTTCCGTTTTGCGTATCATTATCTCATGGTGAATTGCAGCCACCGAGGTACATGTGTTTAATGTTTGTATGTTGTCGTGCATTTTCGTTAATGTTTAACTGCTCGTTAAGCTAATTAACAGATGCGTGTCTGAATGTTACAGTGTGTGTGTGATAAGTAGTTTTCTATGTGTAATCATATTTGTTTCATGTAGTTCGACATTGGATTTGATGGAGGATGATTGAAGCTGTGATTAAATCCATCAGTAATTGACAACCCTGAGGTATTTCCTGAGGGTGTGATAGTCAAACTCGGACCTGCGTCTATACGTACAGCGCATCAAGACGGAACATGCAGATAGACCACTGTTTAAAGGACACACCAGTTCATCTGTTTTTCATGAAGACGTACATAAGTTAGACACTGAAGTTGGGTCATTAAAGGGACAAAGGCTTGGAAAATAATGAGTGTATGTAATTGTTAAACTTTTGTGCTCATTCATCATTGAATAAATTTAGTGAAATAAGGCAATCTTTGTAAAAATGTACATTTAAGGTGAAGTTTAAAGGGAAGCTCTCAATTCATGATTATTTGTTCAAGTTCATCTAAGTGTGGTTATAAAAAAATCACCTGTGATTGACAGTAATATTTAAAGCCTTCATACAACTTAGTTTCAGTTTAAAGGGTCAATTGAAAGACACTAACTTACTTTACCTCACTTGTGATTTGCAGTGTTTGTTAATAACATTCATATTTGAGATTAGGGGCGGCACTGTGGAGAGGTGGTTAGCACTGATGCATCACAGCGAGAAGGTACCGGGTTCGAATCCATGGGCCTTTCTGTGTGGAGTTTGAATGTTCTCCCTGTGTCTGCGTGGGTTCTCTCTGGGTACTCCGCCTTCCTCCCACCGTCCAAAGACATGCTGGTTAGGTTCATTGGTGATAAATTGGCTGTAGATGTGAATGTGAGTGTGAATGGTTGTCTGTCTCTCTGTGTTATCCCTGCAATAGACTAGAGACCTGTCCAGTGTGTACCCCACCTCTCGCCCGATGTCAGCTGGGATAGACTCCAGCAGACCCCGCGACCCTTAACAGGATCAAGCGGTTATAGAAGATGAATGAATGAATATTTAAGACTGCACAAATCCGTATACTTTCAAAAATGTCACAAGCAAGTAAAGAGAGTGTAGGAGCATGAAGCAGATGAATCTAATATTGTACAACAGTCTAATATTGTACAACAAGAAGTACAAACTGAAGCACCTCGCAGAAGTGAAAGAGCCCGTAGATTAACAGAAAAAGGGAAAGAAAGGACACAAGGGCTGCTCTTTATGAACGCTGGATCCTGTGATAAAACAGGATCCTAGTGACATCTAGCATTATGGCCGCACTCTGCAGGCTCTGTGGTGGCGTCGGCCATCCTGTGTGGAATGGTCTGGAGCAGTGGCAACGCGGAGAGGGAAAGGAAGAAGCTGGAAAAGATCATCAGGAAGTCCAGCTCTGTCCTGGGCTGCCCCTTGGACTCAGTGGGGGAGGTGGGTGATGGGGGAGTTCTGGCTGAACTGTCCTCCATGCTGGACGATGAGTCCGCCCCCCCCTCCATGGTGACCTGAAGGGACTGAGGAGCAGCTTCAGTGACAGACTGCTTCACCCTCGATGTGTGAAGGAAAGATACAGAAGGTCTTTCCTTCCTGCTGCTGTTAGGCTCCACAACGAGCACTCCTAATATGTGCAATATGTCTATTATCTGTTCTATCTCTGTCATTTCTGCATGCTGTTGCAAACTGCAATTTCCCCATTGTGGGACGAATAAAGGTTTTCTTATCTTATCTTATCTTTTCTTATCTTATCTTAACACAGTTCAAAGGGAATTATCTGAGCTGATTACTGTTTATGATGACTACAGAAGGACTGACAGTCCACCTCATGATATGCGTGGCAAGATGGACAACTGTGCATCATTTACCAGGATTGTTGTACAGAATGCACAAACTCTTCAGAACTTCAGATTTTCTTTCAATCTTATCAGGTGGCCACAATTTTTGAGGTACACAGATAAAAAAACATATTGAAATGTAGGAATTTTTGTTGGTTGGTTTGTTGGCTTTTCGAATTTTTCTCCGTGTGTGTATATGTGGAAAGTGAGACCCATTTTTTGTCGAAAACCCTTTGCTTGCCCGTCTGTCTCAATTGATAGAGGCAAAGAACAGACGGCTGTTGCTCCCATTGTGTTCATTTTCCCGATAGGACTTGAGATATCTTTCTTTGTTTGGAGGGCAAATCCTAGGGTACAGTATGGTGGCCAAGAGAGCTCAACGCACTGCACCTTCAGAAAACACGTGCAAATAGACTTACAACACCAGCAAATACAAAAACATGCTGTAAACTCAAAGTATCAAGTGTCTCTCCGCAACTTGCAATGCACATTAGTCTTGTGACCTTGTTCTCCCCCAGGCAACTTCGCTGCGCTGTTTTGCTTCTGTTCTGCAGAGAGAAAGCTCTCTCTGCTGGCACACTGGAGACGGGGATCATGCAGGCTATCTATAGTTTAGCCCACTCCGGGTAGATTTCACTGAAGTCTCTGATGAGAACTTCACAGGCTGTTGAGAAGTTCAAGCATCTATAACCACGGAGTGCTGTCATTACAGCGATGGCGTCTCGTTAAATAATCAGTGATTTCAGTGATGAAAAATAAATACGTATATAGACTCTGGCACTTTATTTGTGCCCTTTTGTCACGCAGCCTAGAGATTACGATTATTTTTGTTATAATGATGATGATTAGACTGTATATTTAGTGATACAGGCATTTTAGGTTATCATATTTGCTTCAATTTACCACTCGTTCCCTGTGGGTATCGAGAGGGGTTCAGAAGGACATCAAAGCAGTTAAGTAGATCCAGTGAATCCTCAGGGAATCGGTCGCATAACATAACGCATCTATTATAGATGTTGGCGGTAGTGTGCTCTGACTTTTTTGAAAGACTGCACGGCCTGGTCACTTGCGTGTGTCACTTGGACACCCTTGTACATGTTGTCTTCGCACTCTGCCTGAAACAGCTCCTCTTGTGGACCTGGTGCATCTTGTAACTGTGTTAGTGCTGCAACTGATGCTTGAACCATTGGTCAGATTGTGGCCAGATTTACATCGTCTTTCTGGAAAACCAAATTAATTTTGGTCATCACAGGTAACACATCAGTCATCATTACACTCTGTCTGAGCTCCGGCTGATGACGTGAGGCAATTTCACATCCCTCTCGCGGAGGACCTCAACCAGTTTCTTATGCAAAGTGCGGTCCCGGAGTGCACATCGTAATTTCCTAGAAAACGTGTTTCAGCTCTCCCTTTTACTTCCATTTTGACGTATATAATCAGTTTCTTGTCCACCGTGATATTTACCGTCTCATCAATAACAACTCCAATGAAGTCACTCCCCTTTAGTTTTTCATCCAGCTGCTTCATCACAACGCTTTCTAGGGCCTTTTCCATATCATCAACGGAGTCGCTGTGCCGATAAATACCTTCACGCGTGACAAAATCTGGAGCCTTAACTGCTCCAAGTGGCTCAGTCAATCCCTCATACTGGTGACATGCAATTTTATTTTTAGTCATATAGAATACAACTTGTAGCTGACAGCACAACTTCTTGTTTAAAGTTTCTGTGGCCTTCTCACAGTGGCCTTTCATTGCTGTTTGCTGTGAAAATAGACTGACTCTTTTTGGAGGCAGCCACATCTCTGAGATTGCAAATTGCATCTCAGCCTCATCATAATCATTCTCCTCCTTAGAACTAATCTGTTTCAGAAAATCGATTTTGAGGTTAGCTTGTTTCGACATGTCTCTCCTGTTCCCGCTATTATTGCTGTGCTGCACGCTTTGTCAGAGTAAATGAAACAAATGCTACAACTTTATTTCCGTGCAAAAAAAGAAAAAGTTTGGGCGCGCTAGTGTGCCCATAGGGTCCCATTATAAACGAGAGATTTTTCAAATTGTTCCAAAATTTCATCAAAACGGAAACTGCGACCCTGACCCAACTGTAAAAGATATCAAAATGTCCGTGCCATATCAGTCTCAATCCCTTGAGTTTCCTTCACATTGTACGTGTGGAAGTGCTCTTACTTTCACTATGAAACGTTCTTTTTGTAAATGGTAATGGCCTTTCTTTTATATAGCGCTTTTCTACCTATTGGTACTCAAAGCGCTTTACAGTCACAGACTCATCTACCCATTCGCTCACACAAGCACTCATACATTCACACCATAACTTTTTTTAGTCACCACTTAATCAGATGATCCCAACCTTCATATTACAGTCATAATGAATCTAATGCTGTGTGAGGTTAGAGCACTGGACTTCTGGGATGGCTGGGTTGCATGTGGAGCTGACGTACAGAACCCTGGATAGTCAAGAAGTTGCAGGATAATTTAATAATTTATACTGTATTCATCCCCAAGGGGAAATCATGTACCTACCGCAGTGGGCTGCAGCCTTTAAAGACCACAATTTGGGGGTTAGGTGCTTGCTTATTACCACAGCCATTGACACGGGGGGAGGCAAACCTGGGATCCTTTGGCCCCAAGCTGCACCTCTAACCACTACTCCACAGCTCCCCGGATTTAGTACAGTAATGCCTTTGTTGACTGCTTCCACTGCTGACTTGTTTTCCCAGTAGCAAGGGGCCTGTTATGTCCCTCAGTTGGGTCAACAGTAGCCTCTCAAATGACTTCATGACCTTAGAGGTCATGGTGATGGGAATGTGGTAATTTATGAGATGGTGTGTTTCTTTGAGATGGAGATAACCATAGAGCAGTTCAACCAGAAGGTGAGTTTTCACAGGTTTAGTGGTTTGTTGAACATCTACATGAGGATGGGGAGCAGCTGGTCAGCACAGTCCCATATGCAGTTTCCAGGCTGATGAATGCAAATTGTCCTCCAATGTTTTCTAATAACACTGCATTCCTCTTTCCATTAATTGCGACTACTGTCCCTCAAACACTTACGTAATGCTAAAAGAGTTCTTCTGACCTGCTCAAGCTGCAGTAAGTGCAGTACCATGTACATTGATATTTACAGCTATTATTGATAACTAGCCTTTTTTATTATTATGAACTATATGTATGTGTTGTTCTTGTGAGCACCTTAAACCAACAAGTGGCTAATCCTTGTTCTGGATAATTGAAAGTCACCACTTCAGTGTTTAGAATGGGAAATTGTGAGATCCTGTGAATGATTCATGTTCTGTATATCACTTGAGGCAATCGAACACAATATGATAAAGATTAGAAATTGCTTTTCTTCAAAATCAATTCAAACCCACAGAGATCATAATGACTCCACACCTGACCACACTCCTGTCATGAAGCACACGAAACAGGAAGGGGAAAGAAAAGGAGCCTCCAGACTAGGAGGCAGAGGCTGTGTTCATCACAGGCTTCCTATTTTTGCTTTTCATTTACCACTTCCTTTGTAGCTTAAACCTGCAGTTCGACTTTGAGGTTTGTGTGTTTGTGTTATTTGTGTTCTTTTGAAACATCACCAATAACCGTTACAGTTGAAAATACTAATCCAGCTAAATACAGTCCAAATGCATGTATGTGTACTTGCCCTACCTGCTTTATTGAAGATGCATGGAGGGTAATTTAGACTTGGGACAGCCAGGTATCCCAGGATGCATTTTAAGTATGCTGCTGTTCCAATTCCAGAATGACCATGCTCTATACTCACGAGTCAAACTTGTCAAGCCCAAACTACAAAGCACACAAGTCAGAAGTTCATATACCATATATCATCAAATGACACTCTGACAAAGAGGACAAATTTTCAAAAACATATTTGGTTAATTCTTTTAATTAGTGAACACGAAGTGATCTGTACAAAGAATTTCACTTAAAGTGAGTTACATTTTCATGCCGACTTTGGAAACAAGTCTGCTCAGGAATAGTATATAGATCATGATCTGATGTACATTATTAACTGAAATTGAAAAAAAAAGATAAAAAATAACTAAATCTAGACATCAGCCAGTGAAAGAAATGGATGCACAGAGACCTTAGAATGGAAATATTTAAATATGTGCAACTGGTGATTTATCAAAGCTCATGTTTATTTGACAAAATGAGTGATTGGAAATGGTTGCAGATCTAGCATACATAAAAATAATTTTAATCTGCTAGTATGCATTACTGAATGTACTAAAACGATCTTTATAGTGGCCAAAGGTACAGTTACATGCTCAATACCATAGACCAGAGGTCTTCAACAGGGGGTCCGTGACCCCTAGGGGGTCCGCGGAGGTACTGCAGGGGGGTCGTGAAATTTTTTTTTTCATAAATTTAAATGTCTTTAAATACACATTTGCATAAGTAGGGGGTCTCCGCTCCATCTCTTCATCAGTTTGGGGGTCCTTGGCCTGGGAAACGTTGAAGACCCCTGCCATAGACTGTATAAATAAGGACAACGTGTCCACACTTCTTGCATTTCCCCAGGGGTACAGGCGGCACCATCTTGCGAGTTTGAAGCCAGAGTCTGCTCAGTACGGTCCGTGAGTGGAGTCATAAGGGGCCGCGATATCAATGAACCGACCACACTTCCTCCAGACTCACTTGCGTTTTATCAATACTGAGCTCTGCAATGCCTCTTACAAATAAATATTAGATTATACACTGTACTTATTTATTTTTTCCTACTCTCACAGTCCTGCGGATTGCTTGATGGATGTCACATCCTGTTTCTATAGCATCTAATAACTAAGTAGAACGAAAAACTTTTCATGCATCAGCATTATATTAACAACCAATAATATCTGAAATCATCCTTAAAAAAATAATTATTTGACATCTATTTATTGTTTTAGTTTGGCCCAAGTCCCATCCACTAACATGGAGGTGTGGAGCTTATGACCTATACTGCAGCTAGACATCAGAGGGAGCTTTACTTGCTTTGGCTTCACTTTTGACCTTCTGTGTCCATATTTATACAGTTAATGATACCAGCTGTTACATCAGCTCGCTTTGATTTTTGTTTCTACGTGATCAGATTCAGTGAGTTTCCAGTCTCCATCTCCTGATAAAATGGTGTCTCCAGGACAACGTTCTTTTTCTCTGATGTTGGCAGGCCTTTGTTCAAACAATCATGGATCTCCTTCCATGAGTCCATCTCAGAGCTCCAAAGTGCAGCTCTGGCTCTGATGAACTGTGAAACTTCAGCCTCACTGCCTTTGGCCAGACTGATACTGTCTCTACAGATGAAGAATATATCCATGCCAAGGAAGAGAGCATTCAGAGCAATGAAACCAGCTCTGGCTGACTTGGAGAGGGCAAGTGACCCTTTGGCTGCGGCCTGACCAATATCTGGGATGTCTGAGGCAACCCTGGGCACATTACGTAATGCTTGTCCTTCCTGAGCTACCACTTTACCTGCACTGGAAATGAGTTCTTCACTTTTTAACAGATTAGCAGCAGAGGCAGCATCAACAATGGAATCTACACTCTTTCCAATAGCACCAACATTAAAAGCAATTTTGCTTACTTCCACGGCCACATCTAATACACTTGGGTCTAGTCTTGAGATTGTTTGGTTGGTCACCTCCTCCACACAATCTTGGAGACTCTGCACATCCTCCATGAAGTTCTGAAAGACCTCCCTGGCTTTCTTCTGTTGTGTAGCATTAACTCCAACCTCTGTGGCAGTGGTGACTAAACTGTTGACTCCACTGGTGATTCCCAGCCCTACACCAGCCATTGTCAGAGATAAAGACACCCCTGCAGTGAAAGGAATTAATGCCAAACCAACAATTGACAGCACACCTCCAACTGCCCCCACTGAGCTGCCTGCCACACTGGAGATCTTTGCCCCCACATTCATCCTGTCTAACTGAACAGCAGTCTCCTCCAGCTCGTTCAGAGACTGCAGCATCCTGGTCTGTCGCTCATTAAACTTATCGATGAAGCCAGAACATGATACCTCTTGAAACAAGAACACCATTCGGAAGTTCTGGTCCTTCCTAAGAGAAGAAAAAATAAAAAGCAGTGTAATCAGTGATTAGAAATCATTGCGCAAGAGACAAGAAAGTCGGCATGAATCATTAGGTAATTGTTGAGACAGTCTATAGATGTCATATCATGGTGGCAGTAGAGGTGGCAGGGGGAGCTGGGGAGTAGTGGTTAGAAAAGCAGCTTTTTGGACAGAAGGCTTGCACCCCTCCTCGACCAGCATCCATGGCTGAGGTGCCCTGAGCAATCATCCTAACTTCTCCCTGGGTGCTGCAGTATGTAGAAGGAAGGTTTGTAGACTGTGTAGAAAATATACCTCAGTAAAACTCACCTGATTTCATCAAGCTGATTGAGGTGATCAAGCATCCTTTGCGAGTCATGTTCAGACAAATCCACTTGGAGCTCTACCACAGTTTCTGTGGTCATCTTCAGACAGAAGGCACTAAAGCAGCTGTGAAAGACTTGTAGTTAGAATTTATTTTCTACAGAGTAAGGTGTTTACTGTGCAAAATGTGTGTATTATCTAAAACTCAATCTACCTTTTCTCCAACTTCTCACAGATTCTGTTGGCTGTCTGTATGTATCTGTCCAGCTGATATGCCAACACGTCCACATTCTGAAGTTTGGGTGTGAAGAAGACTTTTGCATCTCTTTTAAACTCCAGGAGGAGAGGGCAGACTAGTCGTGCAGCAGTGATGACAACCTCAACAAGATCAAGGCTGATCTGTTTGGGCAGGTGTAACACCTGGTTCTCCTTGAACACATGTAGTGAGGTGACAGCCAGCTTCTCCACTGCATCCAGGAAGCAGTGGAGCTTCTCCAGACCTTCCAGAGTATCCTTCAACACTTCATCCAGCTCCTTTCCCAGCTCTGCACGTCTGCTGTCTGCAGTCACCTGTGTGACCTTGCTCTCCATATATTCCTTTAAGGCTTTACCTTTGTCCTCTGACTGGGAAACATGACCAAGGTTCAGGCTGACTTTATCAGCCCTGTCTTTGATGTCCCTCATCATGTCTAACTCTGTGTCCCTCCTGAGCATCCATTTAGAGAACCCCTCACAGAATCCTCTCACTGTGTGGATGTCAGTGAGAGTATCTGTGGTGTAGCGGCACAAGGCCTCTTGGAGTTCCTTTCTGTAAGAGAGAGCATAATCCAGTTGTGAGATTTCAAAACAAATACAATACATATACAGCAAATACTTTATTTTACTAAATTATTTCATTCCTACATTTACTTTTAATAACAATTACTAGTATTGAGTTATTCACGCATTTATTTATTTACTGTTGATTTTTGCAGTTTGTCTCTATATGCTGGCCAGACCATTTACATGGTCAACACTGAGACCTCCAAATATTTCCCTTTGTTTTAGTACAAAGAAGAACATTATGAAAATGTTTACATTTAATGACTGGACATTTCTTAACAAAAAGAAATGCAATTTCTGTTTAGTTCGAGGTCTCAGTGTTGTGTTATGTCCACAACTCTTACTGAATCTGTGTAAACCCTAGGAATAGCAAATACTTTTATTGGAAAAACTGCAGTTAATGTCTTCAATGTAAGTTTTGCAATTCGCAAATTCATCCCGCGGGCCAGATTAGACCCTCTGGCGGGCCGGTTTTGGCCCCCGGGCCGTATGTTTGACACATATGTCCTAAGGCAATATTTTACATACTGTTTGGGAACAATAATTTGCAGGATTATAGAATATATTGTAAACTATGAGATATTTTTTTTACAAAGGTGATTAGTAGCTACAGTGATTGAATATTTAACAAAAGGATATCAATTTGTTGCCAGTGGCATTATGTTACTATTGCTTACTAATGACACGACAGAAGAAACCCATGAAAAACCTTTGCACTTCTGGTTAGATGCTAATTATATTTCAGCAGCTTTGTAATGAATTTAAACTGAATCAAATGATTGTGAGCAGTCAGTTTAATTTTAGTTAAAATAGTTTTAAGTCCAAATTGCAGGTGCTATTGCTATATGAGCTGAACAGCAAAAAAAACAGTTGTTGATTATGGTCATGTGCCAGTGTTTAGTTGCCCTCCTATTCATTTACCAGTTGAACAGATTAGACATCACAGGACCATTGTCTGACACTGCCAGCACTGCCCTCTATTAGAGTTTTGGCAGAAGCGCCACTGCTGGAAGTAAACCATGTGAGAATTTGTGTTCAGCCTAACCAGATGATGTTTTTCTGAAGAGAATATCTTGTAAAAATCTTATAACATGCTTTTAATGTCAACATTAATATACAAGTACAGCTGTAACTGCGTTGTACACTGGCTAAGAATCGCTGACTGTGAAGTGTAGAAGTAATAGCACCTCAGAATGATTATGATTATCAAGGTGAATAGTTGTAGGTTACTAAAAAGAACACAGTACTTTATACTTTTCTCATTGCAGAAAGTGACACACATTCAAACTTTACCTTGCTGGTGACATCATGCCCTCCTCTCGTGCAGTCTTTAGCTCCTTATTGAGGTTTCACCTTTACCTGCAACTCGACACACTTAGAAGGAAACAACTAAAACCTTGCTTCGTAGAGAACTGTGTGGCGCTCAGGTATTGGTTTCGTTTCCCTTTCTCCTAGCTGAGACACACCCATAACTGAAGTTAACTAGTTCAAGGCGAGCTATTGTTTACAAAGCTGGCACAGTTGGAAAAGTCCCAGCTGGGTGGCACACAGTGAACACCCAACACAGAACGTGTTCAATGAACGGCGTTCATATTCTTGGGAACTGTGAACTGAACGCCGTTCATTGAACACGTTCTGTGAACGGCGTTCATATTTTTTTCCAACTGTGAACGTAGACGTGAGTTTCGCTCAAGCTGGAGGGAAATAACAACGTTCGCCCCCATTCAGAAAGAAAAAAAAGAGAAAAAAAGTTTTTCGATAGCTGTCAGCTGACGTGCGAATTACATCATCCAACATGGCTGGTGCAGCAGAAAGAGAAGCAGCTGATCTACACAACAGTTGAGTCGTTTCCTAGTATAGTCATGTTATTCAAAAAAGCAGTAGCCTACAGATCCTGGCGGAAAAAAGTGAAGGGCTGGGGATGGATGGGCAGGTCAGTGAGAGTTTGTATTTAACAAGAATACCTCGAAGCAACTCGTTTCAAAAAAAAAAAAAAAAAAAAAACGGGGAAAAAAATGAACGTGAACTGTTCATTTTGGAGTCTGTGAAAATTAAAAAATGTCAACTATGAACTTGAAATAGTTCACTTTTATCTGTGGGAACTGAACTTTAAACTAGTTCTTTCGTGTGAACACTGTGGTACATAGCACAGCTCTATTCAAAACGGATTTCCTGGATTTCCTTGCCTTCAGCGCTGCAGGAATACGCACGTCAAAACACATTTCCTCTGTTAAACGTTTTATTTGTTTTAGATACAAGATTGATGGAATACTGGAATTAGATTACAAAGGACAAGGACGTGGACGTGGTGTTTTTTTTTTTTTTAAATTTCCAAAATGTGACAAAGCATTTAAAAAATTGCTGTTCCACTGTTCTGTTACAAATTACGATGGTTTATTCTCTTTCCAATTTATCAAGATTATTCTTTACCAGCATACTGCTTTAGACTTTTGACCCAACTAAATATTGGTAAGTAAGATCTGAAAAGAGAGGGATGGGGAGGATGGGGGTTGAGAACTGAGGCACATAGAGAGGAAGATAGTTAAGAAACACCTTTATAGCTAACCGCAGGAAATAGACACGAGGAGTGGTGTCGTTTTCTGAACTTTAGTTAAAAAAATAATAATAATTTTTGATTCCAAAAGCAATGTGACGGTCAGGAAATTTGTTGATGGCAGACTGTGCCTGTGAGGGCATCAAAGGTTTCTGAAAATAACCTAAATTTGATGCCAAATGACCACAATTAGGGGGAATTGTGGATTATTTATTTTCTCATTTTTTTCATGGGCCCCAGTTTGCCTCCTCGGTACCCTCATATGACCATAAAGAGATGCAAATTAACTAACTAACAGGAAGTGCCTATGATTCCTCTTATATTCTCAAACTGTCATATAACATCATCAGCTATATGTTGTACTTGTATCATCATCAGATTCTACATGTACACTTTAGTCAGATTTATTTGTCAATGACAGATGTATGTTTATCTCGTTTGTCCTTGGCCAGCCTTAGGCAGATGGGGTAAAAGTGAACAATAAAAAGAAGAAAAGAAAGTAGAATAAAACAAAGGAACAAACACTCAAAAGAGTCACACTCATACAACACTAGTATATATACATTCAGTAGCTACCTGTGTTTGATTTTGCCCCGGGACAATTAGAGCAGCCGCCTCAGCCTGTTCATCATCATTTGCGTTCAGTATCTTTAGCAGCAGCTACTGCACTCCTCAACACTCTGAAAATGAAACTAACCCGTTGTCTCAGGCGATAATCACGTGACTCAGCCCTCCTCTGTTCTTTAGCTGTGTAACTGTTGGTCAAACAAAGAGCCCATTCTTTCTCTTATGAAAGTTCAATTCATAAAGCAACTCCCATGGAAGAAGCTGATGTTCTTGTCTTTTTTTTTTGAGCTGATATTCCCGGACCCTGAGGCCACACATATATACACATATATTTACCCATCCAGCATTAGTGGAGCAAGATTATCATGTGTTTAGATTCCTGTTTAGCTGCTTAATGCTCCACTGTGTTGTGAATGTCAAGTTATGTCTGCTCTACAACTGGAGACGGGAGGAGTTCTGTTTTTTGGCTGTCCTTTAAATAGTCTTCAGTATAAATTCAGGGGTTTGCTTCAAGCTGCAGGTTCACCCAGTTATCAGGATAACTTGGCCTGACAAATCCACATGACAACAAACAACATGAGATCATGATATCAAACTGATTTGTGTGTGCTTATTTTATTGGGTGGATGGCAAAAGAAGACTTTCTTTGTATGGGAAAACATGTTTCCGCACTCTGCACATGACAATAAACTCTCTGAATCTTGAATCTTGATAGTAATCTGATGACAGAGATATCCAGTTTCACAGCGATATCTTGTCTTTTGATTTTTTGAGAGTAAGTAATGTAGTTTAAACTGTGAATTATGTGATTGCATTTATTGTCTAATTACTGCTGTGGTGGACTTGTTAAATGTGCCACTGCTCTTTACTCTGGATTTGCTTCACCAAAAAAGAAGTGTAGGATGCCATCTAGTGGTTAGTGATCGTATTGCCACCTGGGTTGAACAGCAAAAATGAATCCTTAATGCCTTTGACATCATTGCAACAATATAGCTATTTTCTTATATTTCCCATAATTAATCCAGAAAACTGGGTTACCATTGGCTTTTTCAACATCATTTGGACCTCTATTGTCTTGGATTGAATTTCTGTACAGTATTAACCTATGGTTTCTTTTCTCCTATGGAGACACTGAATGTGGGATGAGGTGAGAGGAGGAGGTCATAGAGCGTAGTCTTCACTATCCAGGATCTCCATCTTCTTGATTTTGATTGAATGCTCATTCACACGCATGCTGTCAAGCTCACAGAGGGAGATGATGATCTGCTGAGCCCATATGGTGCCTGTGGGGGGACATGTGTAACATTGTAAAGCTGATCAGCGGATCTAATGAAAATAACATGATGCTGCCTCTTCTCGCTGACCCGACTTTGTCTGGGTATGTGATGAGGAAGATGTCGCCGTCTCTTATTTCGAAGTTCTGGAGAGAATCAGTGTGCTACGGAGGTATATGATCTATAATGTTGAGGTTTTTATAGTTGCAGTGAAAGTCAGTGAACTTCCCCATGAAGAAAAAGAAGTGAAGGATGAAAAAACCCCTCATCTCACATGCAGTAGCTAACTGTTGATTTGGGCATGTTACTAGTTGCTTGCCAATGTATAGACCATCTGGAGTCATCTTCATTTGCAGTGCCAAAACGTCAGCTATACTGACAATATATTGTGCTCATCTTTAAATAAGCTGAATCAGACACCTGTGACTTTCAGTGACTTACTTTCTCCACCTTATTATCACTAACACACAAAACAACTGCAAAGAGATATGTAGGAAAGACTGTGTTAGAATTTAATATAAGGGCTGTTTCAGAATATTAGGGTGTCACAGTGTAGCTGAGCTTTGACATTTTGTACATAAAATGTCATCATTTTATAATATTTGTTACAATTAGAGTCAGATTTTTGGGTTAAGACCAAAAATGTGTTTGTGAAGTAACAGCAACATTTGACCTTTTGGCAATTTTACATTTAACTGTACACTGTACAAAACAAATGGTAAATGGTGAATGGCCTTGCTTTTATATAGCGCTTTTCTACCTATTGGTACTCAAAGCGCTTTACAGTCATAGACACATCTACCCATTCGCTCACACAAGCACACACACATTCACACACCAGTGCCACGCACTGGGAGCAACTGGGGGTTCAGTGTCTTGCTCAAGGACACTTCGGCATGTGGCACATTCCGGGGATCGAACCACTAACCCTCTGGTTCGTGAACAACCCACTCTACCTACTGAGCCACAGCCGTCAACTGAGCTTTGACACATTTTTACTGCTGAATCCACATTTTATACAACGCTTGCTCCAGTTTATTTTATGCTAACAGCCAGTCTCATGATTCAGTGACGTCTTTGTATCCACTCAGTTTCTGTGCTTTCCGTGTCTACTCAGTGACACACTTCCTCTAGACAGACTCACGTTTTCATTTGATTAATACTGTGCTCTGCTCTGTCCTCACCAGTTACAAAGACATTTTGGATTATGCACTACTTATTTTTTTATTTTTTTATTTATTCAAACTTCACGGTCCTAGAGACGGCTTAACAGAGTGGTTGGCATGGTAACTTGTAGTCATGATGTCACATCCTGTTTCTATAGCATCAATAAATAACTACAAATGAAAACTTATCAGAAAAATGGGCACTTGAGTATGCATCAGTATTATATTAACTACCTTTAATGACAGAAACCATCAAAATAAATATGATGTGACATGTATTTTAGGGGGCGGCACTGTGACGAGGTGGTTAGCACTAGGGATGGCTCGATCCAACTTTTTCATGTCCGATACCGATACCGATACTGCAATTTGGAGTATCTGCCGATACCGATATCAATCCAATACCTTCTTTTCTCCTCTGTTAAGTTGTTAATAATACATATAGTTTGTATAGATGTTCTTTGCTTAATATGGACATCTAAAAACACCATGGTCAAACTGTGCAACAAATATTCTGCTCCCCTAAGGGAAGAAATAAAATAGCCCACGATGTGCCTCAAGCCATAAGCTCTTTATTTAAACTTCAGATCACTGCAAACTTGAATGTTTCTTCTTTCACATGTAACCTCTGGGGTTGAACTGTATGTAAAACACCCATATCAAACTAGATATAGAATGGACTTAGTTTCAATGTTCCATTGAAGACTATAGGACAGGGGTGCCCACACTTCTTTGGCTTGCGAGCTGCTTTTACAATGAACAAGTCAAACTGATCTACCTGTGTATCCTAAGTCATATTAATTGTTGCTACAGTGTTAAAAGCTCTATCCATCTTTGTTTTTATTTTTATCAAGAAAAATTGGTGCACTGCACCTTTAGAAAAATAGCGCTGTCTCTTTAAGAAAGACGGTAGTCTTGAGTTGTGGTTGAAGTTGTGCGTGGCTGTGGATGCGTGTGCCGCTGAACTGAGGGTATGTTGCAAATATAAAGTAGAAATAAATAAAGATGAACGTTTGACTTGCTGTTTGTTTTGGAGGTGCAACAGATAATTGTTAAGCCAGACTAACATCCAAAACATTTTATTTTTTCCAATGGCACGCGATCTACCCGCACCGGTCGATCGCAATCGACGTAATGGGCACCCTGCTATGGGACATACAGCTGCTTTAAGTGACTGCTAACATTAAATAACTGTCACAATCACTTGCGTCCGGTGCTGCTGCCACCCCTTGAGACACTCGCGTTGCACAAGTTGCATTCGGCTGTTTTACTTTTTTCTTCCTTGCGTGCAAAGTAACTCCACACAGCTGACATGATAAGAGCGCTAGGCTAATTCACTGTCACGAGGTTCTGTTTACGCTTGCAGCAGCTGCTCTCTGTTTACAGCATGTCGCGCAAAATTAAGTTGAGCATTTGGGCTTAGGTATCGGATCGGACGGGCTATAGTTATTTTTTCCGATATCCGATCCTGAAATTTTGACCAATATCGGGCCGATACCGATCCTAAGTATCGGATCGGGCCATCCCTAGTTAGCACTGATGCCTCCCGGGGTTTGAATCCATGGGCCGACTGGGTCTTTCTGTGTGGAGTTTGCATGTTCTCTCTGTATCTGCGTGTCCTCCCACCATCCAAAGACATGCTTGCTAGGTTCATTGGTGATTCTAAATTGGCCGTCGGTGTGCATGTGAGTGTGAATGGTTGTCTGTGTCTCTGTGTTAGCCCTGCGATAGACTGGCGACCTGTCCAGGGTGTACCCCACCTCTCGCCTGATGACAGCAGGGATAGGCTCCAGCAGACCCCGCACCCCTTCACTGGACAAGCGGTTACAGAAAGCCATTGCTAAGATGTCAAAATAAGACAAAGAGGCTTGCCTGGGCCATGAAACACCGCCATTGGACTACTGAAGACTGGAAGAAAGTATTATGGACTGGTGAGTGAATCAAAATTTCAAATCTTCGGTTCATCACGCAGGATCTTTGTACGCCATCGAGTAGGCGAGAGGATGGTTCCACAGTGTGTGACATCAACTGTCAAACATGGAGGAGGAAGTGTGATGGTCTGGGGCTGTTTTGCTGGATCCAGGGTCAGTGACTTGTACAGAGTGAGAGGCACCCTGAACAAAAACAGCTACCACAGCATTTTGCAGCGCCATGCAATACCCTCTGGTATGAGCCTAGTTGGTCAGAGGTTCATCCTACAGCAAGATAATGACCCAAAACACAAGTCCAAGCTATGCCAGAACTACCTCAGGAAAAAAGAGTAAGCTTGAAAACATGGAGTGGCCAGCACAGTCTCCAGACTTAAACCCCATCGAGCTGGTTTGGGATGAACTGGACAGAAGAGTGAAAGCCAAGCAACCTACAAGTGCCACACATTTATGGGAACTTCTGCAACAGACTTGGGAAGAACTTTTCATTTCAGAGTGCAATGAGACCCTAAACTGAATAATTTTCAGTAAAAAATGGAAAAAGTGTGGTGTTCTAAAACTTTTGACCGGTAGTGTGTGTGTGTGTGTGTGTGTGTGTAGTATCTATCTATCTATCTATCTATATAGTAAAATTTTGTGCCACCAATTTAAGGATAAATGTTGAATCTGGTTTTGTTTTCAAAGGCAATTGCTGCCCATCCACTATGTACTGTCTCATTTGGAGGCATCTTCCCCAAAAGTGTTGCGATGATTTTAGGTTTAAAATGCACTCAGTATACCCATGAAAAGACTTAAGTAATAATTGATAGGGATGCACCGAATATTCGGCCACCAAAAAAATTTGGCAGAAAATGGCCCAAAAGTGCATTTTCGGTTTTCGTCCAAAAGACTTTTAACGCTGAAACAACACGGCCAAAACAGGATGTTGCGATGACGCAAACAACAACCTCAGCCAGCACGGGCATGTCTGCCGTGTGGACATATTTCAATACATAAAGTATTATATAAACATATAAAGACCCACTGATAACAATTTCCAAAACCTGTGATGCTGAAATTTCAAGAGGCGTGCTTCTGCAAAGTCTGGTTTAATTTATCACCTGAAATCCAAACATCCAAGTATGGAATTGGTTTCCCAGTGATGGTGCCGGTGCCCATTACGTCGATCACGATCAACCGGTAAATCGCGAAAGCTGTGCGGGTAGATCGCGTGCCATTGGAAAAAAAAAAATAAAAATAGTAAGATGAGATTTATTTTTAAATTTAAAGTTATTAGAGAATTTGTATAATTTCATTCATTCAAGTATTTGTATTCTTTTCCTTAATTCAATACAGGAACTATAGTTAAGGATACACCATG
The DNA here is from genome assembly GCF_963514085.1 of Chelon labrosus. NCBI lineage: Eukaryota > Metazoa > Chordata > Actinopteri > Mugiliformes > Mugilidae > Chelon > Chelon labrosus. The sequence continues at coordinate 2,243,051 of NC_140354.1, forward strand.
CATTTAATAGGTGATGGTTAATATGGGCCGAGTGATATAATTTATCACATGTTGGTGAGTGCTCAGTTGTCCTATTGTTGAGTCGGCATTAAAGTATTCATGCTACCCTGAAGAAATGGTCCCATGCGTTTGCTTGACCCAAAGCCCATAACTAATTTAATTTAGTCAAAGTCAAGTTTGTAGTTAACGCTAAGAATAACCAGCGTTACACTGGTTTGTGGACTGCCGATTTTTGCAAAGTTTTGCCGGGGATTAACGAAGTAACTGCCTGTGAAATGACGGCGCAATGTTTTTTTTCCCCTCTCCTCATGACTGCTCCTGCTACAAGCTAACGCTAAGCTAGTGACTCGGTCGGTGTACTGGAGGAATAAAACGGACTCTGTCGGACGTTTCATCTTCAAGATAAGACACAGCGGTCACTGTCAGTGGGCCAGTCAAAGTACAGGTTGGAACGAACTACCCTTTCCTCCTAACTCTCTGCATGCTATGTCACAGTATGCTGTTAGAGACTTCCCTCATGTTTTCATGGGAAAAAGGACTTTTCAAGATGGTGCAGACGTTTTGAAGTGGCTGTAGAAGCTACACCATGTTATGATGAAGACAGTTTGGCTAAACTGCTGCCCACACACCTTGGTGGTGCTGCTTTTAGTTGCTGGGATAGAAGCATAGATACTGAAGCAACAAAATCTGACTATGCCGCACCAAAAGAAAAACTGAAGGCTGGTTTTGGACAGACTGCATATCTGTCTACTTTTCAAAGTTATGTTAATGCACGCACTCGCCTGCCTGGTGAGGCACTTCCAGTTTTTGCTGTCTCACCACACTGATGCACTCTATAGGAAGGGACAGAGCAGGCTCTACCTTCTGAGGAGACTGAGGTCTTTTGGAGTGAAAGGGGCACTCCTGAAGACCTTCTATGACTCTGTAGTGGCATCAGCCATCTTGTATGGAGTGGTCTGCTGGAGCAGTGGCATCACAGAGAGGGAGAGGAAGAAGCTGGATAAGATCATCAGGAAGTCCAGGTCTGTCCTGGGCTGCCCCTTGGACTCAGTGAGGGAGGTGGGTGACAGGAGAGTTCTGGCTAAACTGTCCTCCATGCTGGACAATGAGTCCCACTCCCTGCACGGTGACCTGACAGGACTGAGGAGAAGCTTCAGTGACAGACTGCTTCACCCTCGATGTGTGAAGGAAAGATACAGAAGGTCTTTCCTTCCTGCTGCTGTTAGGCTCCACAACGAGCACTCCTAATATGTGCAATATATATATATCTATTATTATATCATTTCTGCATGCTGTTGCAAACTGCAATTTCCCCATTGTGGGACGAATAAAAGTTTTTCTTATCTTATCTTAAATTTTGACGCTTCATTGCTGGAATTGAACCATACCTTCAGCTGCGTTGTCATGAACATGGTGTGACGACACTGGAATCTGCTCTTCGGTTTGCACAACAGATTGAGAACGCTCATCAAGCTAGCAGGGTGTTTTCATCTCCAAATACTCTGCAGTGTTTTTCTCAAGCACTTGTCGCATCTGTTGTCCCTCCCTTGGTACCCACTCACTTTCCTGCATCTTCAACTTCTCACGGTGTCCATTCTGCCACCTCAGATGATCTCTGAAAAATGCAGAGGACACTGGAGACACTTTCAGAAAGAGTTGAGCAGTTACAGCTAGAGGTGCAACGCCAGCGACAAGACACAAGACGTGGCTCATCAGACTACAGATCTCATCAGCGGAGTCTCCTACTACTCCTCAGAAAGGAACAACTATAGAGACTCTTCCTATGATTGATACTCAGCTCGTGATACTTCCTACAGACCTCCAAAGCATGAAAGGGACCGGTACGAAAGACAGGATTCCCACACTCGTTCTGGATCGTCTGAGCGACATGCATGTGGTTACAGCCCATCACCCAGAGACTACACAAGGCGTGGCCGCTCTCCTGAACGCCATGAGGACAGACATGTCTCTCATCGCTCTCCAAGTCCTGGACATGTACGGTTCCATTCTCCTTCTCACACCAACAAGGTAAACTACAAGTAGTTGACAATGAGGGCCAATTGTCAGCTACTGACTCTATCCAGGCCCATAAGGAAAGTAATGTGCCACCTATTGACTCTACTAGAGACAGTTTAACTGAAATCAATATGTCAAAAAGATATGTGTCAGTTATCATTGAGGACACTGTGGTACATGCTTTTGTTGACACCGGAGCAGACATTTCTGTTATTAGTGAGGATTTTAGGATGTCTACAACTGCTCTCCACAAGAAGCCCATTGTGAGACACTTTGTTCCTCTCACTGGTGTCACAGGTGACCCTCTGGACTCTGTTGACTCAATCTTAGTCAATTTAAGTATTGTTCACAAGCCAATGACACATGCTCTTCAAGTTGTAAGGAACTGTACTAAACCACTGATTTTGGGCTGGAATGGCATTATTGTAAACCCCTGCAACATGGCTCTTGTAGTACAACCCGAATTCCAGAAAAGTTGGGACGTTCTTTAAATTTGAACAAAATGAAAACTAAAAGACTTTCAAATCACACGAGCCAATATTTTATTCACAACAGAACATAAATAACATAAAAAATGTTTGAACTGAGAAATATTACAATTTTATGCACAAAATGAGCGCATTTCATATTTGATGCTTGCTACAGGTCTCAAAATAGTTGGGACAGTGCGTGTTTACCATGGTGTAGCAATTCCTCTTCTTTTCAAAACAGTTTGAAGACGTCTAGGCATCGAAGTTATGAGTTTCTGGAGTTTTGGTGTTGGAATTCGGTCCCATTCTTGCCTGATATAGGTTTCCAGCTGCTGAAAAGTTCATGGTCGTCTTTGACGTATTTTCGTTAAATGAAGCGCCAAATGTTTTCTATAGGCGACAGATCTGGACTGCAGGCGGGCCAGTTCAGCACTCGGACTCTTCTCTGATGAAGCCATGCTGTTGTAATAGCTGCAGTATGTGGTTTTGCATTGTCCTGCTGAAATACACAAGGCCTTCCCTGAAATAGACGTCGTCTGGAGGGGAGCATATGTTGCTCTAAAACTTTTATATACCTTTCAGCATTCATAGTTCCTTCCAAAACATGCAAGCTGCCCACACCATATGCACTTATGCACCCCCATACCATCAGAGATGCTGGCTTTTGAACTGAACGCTGATAACACGCTGGAAGGTCTCCCTCCTCTTCAGCCTGGAGGACGCGGTGTCCGTGATTACCAACAAGAATGTCAAATTTGGACTCGTCTGACCATAGAACACTTTCCCACTTTGAAACAGTCCGTTTCAAATGAGTCTTGGCCCACAGGACACTGCGTCACTTCTGGACAATGTTCAAATATGGCTTCCTTTTTGCATGATAGAGCTTTAGTCGGCATCTGAAGATGGCACCGCAGATTGTGTTAACTGACAGTGGTTTCTGGAAGTATTCCTGGGCCCATTTAGTAATGTCAGTCACACAATCATGCCGATGAGTGATGCAGTGTCGTCTGAGGGCCCGAAGGCCACGGGCATTCAATAAAGGTCTTTGGCCATGTCCCTTACGCACAAAGACATCTCCGGTTTCTCTGAATCTTTTGATGATGTTATACACTGTAGATGATGAAAGTTGCAAGGCCTTTGCTATTTGACATCAAAGAACATTGTTTTTGAAGTATTCCACAATCTTTTTACACATGCTTTCACAGATTGGAGAGCCTCTGCCCATCTTTTCTTCTGAGAGACTCTGCCTCTCTAAGACATCCCTTTTATAGCGAATCATGTTACAGACCTGATATCAATTAACTTAATTACTTGCTTGATGGTCTCCCAGCTTAATCTTCTTAAACCTTCTTGCTTTTTCAGCCATTTGTTGCCCCCGTGCCGACTTTTTTTGGACCTGTAGCAGGCATCAAATATGAAATGAGCTCATTTAGTGGATGAAGGTGTACAATTTCCCAGTCTGAACATTTGTTACGTTATCTATGCTCTGTTGTGAATAAAATATTGGCTCATGTGATTTGAAAATCTTTTAGTTTTCATTTTGTTCAAATTTAAAGAACGTCCCAACTTTTCTGGAATTCGGGTTGTAGATGACGAAGTAGTGCCACTGGTTAGCCCACATCAGTATGTCCCTAAGCTAACAGATGTTACAGTATCTTCTACAGTAATAGTTCCAGCCATGTCAGAGATGGTCATCAATGCCAAACTACGTAGATGTGCCACTTAAAGGACTGATTCCTCATGATTATGCAGGTGTGTTTGAACCACTAATCAGTCATCTACTGGTTTTGCATGGACTGTGGCAAAAGCTGAACAAGGTTCCATCTATGTGAAGGTTGCTAATCCCTCCAGTGAGGCTGTCATATTACATGGTGGTACTCAGATTGGAACTCTTCACGCCACATCTGGCAGTAACAGGGACGAATACACAGTGATGGAAGCTTCTGTCTGTAATGTCAATATTCACATGCCTGTGATGTCCAAGCCACCTGTACTGCCTGATATTTTGAACTTTGACCTCACAAGTGCACAGCATTTGAAACTGAAAGACACTTTAAAGTCATTCTCAGATGTGTTCAGTCAACACTCACATGACTTTGGAAGGACACAACTGGTCACACACAAAATCACGACCAGCTGTGACACGCCCATCTCACAAAGAGCCTATCAGACCTCTCCTACCATGAAAGCAGAAATCCATCGTCAGGTGGAGGAGCTTAAAGCTCACGATCTCATTGAGGACAGCACAAGCCCCTAGGCCAGCCCAGTGGTCATGGTGACAAAGAAAGATGGCACATACAGGTTTTGTGTCGACTTCAGGATACTGAACTCAGTCACCATCACTGATACACATCCTCTCCCAAGAGTCGATGATAGTTTGGATGCACTGTCTGGCTCTCAGTTTTTCTCCACCATGGACATGTCAAGTGGATACTGGCAAGTTGAAATGGATCCTGCAGACCGACCCAAAACAGCATTTACAACTGGTGATGGTCTCTATCAATTCAAGGTGATGCCCATGGGTCTGAAAAACTCACCACCAACTTTTTAGAGACTAATGGAGCTTGTTTTGAGAGGTCTCCACTGGACCACATGCGTCATTTATCTAGATGACATAATTTGTATGGGCCGAAACTTTGAAGATCATCTTCAAAACCTGACAGACATTCTCACACGATTCAGACAAGCAGGTTTGAAGCTAAATTCAAAGAAATGTGAGTTTTGCAAATCTGCTGTTAAGTACATGGGACACATTGTTTCACGTGATGGACTGGCACTGGACCCTGTGAACAGCCAGCGTATATGTGAATGGCCTGTCCCAAGATCATCTACTGATGTTCGAGCATTTCTGGGATTGTGCTCTTACTACAGACGGTTTGTGCACAAGTATACATTCATTGCTCATCCTCTTCACAGACTCACACAAAAAACTTGTGCCATTTGAATGGACTGAAGAATGTTCAACTACATTTCAGACATTGAAAGATGCTCTCACCTCCCCTCCAGTAATGGCATTTCCAAATTTTCATCAGCCATTCATTCTCAGTACAGATGCATCTAATTATGCTGTTGGTGCTTTCTCAGGTTCAAAAGGGGAAAGAACGGGTTATAGCATATCCTAGTCATCTTCTGACCCGCACAGAAAAGAAGTGGTCGACATATGACAAAGAACTTTGGGCAATTGTCTGGTCTGTCAGATACTTCAGACACTACTTGAGTTGTAATTAATTCACTGTCATCACTGATCACCGTCCACTCCTCAGTCTACGTAAACTGGATGTCACACATGACCCCACAGGTTGCTGAGGTCGTTGGGCTTTGGAGTTGGATCCTTACCAGTGGACAATAATACACAAGGAAGGAAAAAAACACACAATTGCTGACGCTATTTCAAGGATTCCCATTCCACAACAGGACTCAGTGATCCCGGTAGAAGTACCTCCCACCCAGGACAACCACTCCTCTGATGTCAAACTGGAAACTCCTCCTCCAGGTCCAGAGTTGCACAATCTACCAGCGAAACCTTCTTCAGTTGCCAGTGAAAAGGCTCAGGTTTGTTGTTCAGACAAACGACACAGGTATGGAACTGTTGAAACACATTTTCTAGTCAGGGAAATGACATTGTAGCTAAACAACTTTCTGACCCCGTTCTCTCAGAAGTGTTCACATGGGTACAGCAGACCAAACGCCCTTACCTCAGACATGTAAAAGGGAAATTTAAGAGAAAACACTGGTGGCAATTCCCTAAACTTGTACTGTGTGATGACATGCTCTATCGAAAAACTCACATTGCACCAGGAAAACCAGTTGTGTATCAAGTGTTGATTCCTGCCACACTAGTCACAGACACTATGAACGTTCTCCGTGGCAATTCCTGCTCTGGTCATTATAGCGCTGATCACACATTCAAGAAAGCCCTTACTATGTGTTATTGGCCAAGCATGAGATCTGATATTGATAACTTTTGTGATATGTGATATGCTCCCCTGCAATCCATAGAAGCAGAAAGACCATTTCAGTTTGTGTGCACAGATATTACTGAGCTTCCACTCACCTCGCATGAACATAAGTATGTGCTTGTAGTGCAAGATCATTTTACAAAGTATGTTCATGCTTTTCCTATGTCAGATCAGAAAGCAGCTACAGTAGCACAAGTACTTTGTGAGAGGTATATCCCTGAACATGGAGTTCCAGAAGAACCGTTTTCAGATCAGGGACGACAATATGAATCTGAAATCATTCAGGCAATATGTCAAAGACTGGATATCAAAAAGAAACGAACCACACCATATACCACCCCCGTGGAAATGGGATGGTTGAGAGATTTAACAGGACTTTAAAGGAACAGTTGGCTAAGCTCATTCATCATGATGGTGGTGAATGGGATCACTATTTGCCAGCAGTGGTTCTCTCCTTTAACTCTACTCCACATTCTAGCACTGGATATTCACCTTATTTTCTTGCTCATGGTCGAGAACCTCGTCTTCCAGCTAGTGTGAATCTCCCAGCACCAGTGGTATCACAGACTCCACAGAACTACGGCTCTGAACTTGTGAAATGGCTTGACACGAGTCTCACGAGTCCAGCCACAACAGAACCAACGGACTGGCAATGTTCCAGCAGTAGCTACCTGTTGGCCAACCAACTACTCGTTCAGGACAGGTTGTACGGAGACCACAGCGGCTCGTGCTGTGAGCAGCCCCTCTCATTGACAGGATGAAAAGGAACGAACATGTATTTTTTGAATATTAATGAACTTAACATTTGCAGATGGACTGTATTTGAAAAACAAAGGTTTACAAAGATTTAAAAATAAATAAATGAATAAATACATTTGTCAATGAATGTACATGTGCTTTATACTGTATTTTCATTATTCCGATATCGCACAGGTTTGAAGTACTAGTGTTTCGTTAAAATTGTCATTTCTGTTAGGTATCACAACCTACCGTTTTGTGTATTTCTGGTAGATAAGCTTATTGGTTATTTCCATTCATGTGCCTGTTGTGATGTTTTACTGTTTTCTGTTTTAACCAGCAGCTAGCGTACTTCTTAAGTCTCTCTTCTGTGTTTTAGTTTTGAGATGAGATTTATTTTTCCTTTTAACTGTTGAAATGAGGACATTTCATCTGAAGAGCGGGAAGAATGTAAGATGAGATTTATTTTTAAATTTAAAGTTATTAGAGAATTGGTACAATTTAATTCATTCATTCAAGTATTTGTATTCTTTTCCTTAATTCACTACAGGAACTATAATAATAATAATAATAATAATACATTTTATTTAAAAGCGCTTTTCAAGATACTCAAAGACGCTTTACATAAAAAGGACATCAAATCAGCAAAACAATGTGAAATATAACATCAAAAACACAATAAACTGAGCTAAACATTAAAAGCAAGTGATGAAGGCGTGAATGAGGGTTTCAGCAGCAGAGAAGGAGAGTGATGGACGGAGTCGGGCAATGTTCTTGAGGTGGAAGAAGGCAGTTCTGGTGATTTGATTGATGTGATGATCAAAGGAGAGGTTACTGTCAAAGATGACTCCGAGGTTGCGGCTGTTGGGGGATGGAGACAGGGTGGAGTTGTCGATGGTGAGGCGGAAACTGTCTGTGGTGTTGTTGAGGGATTTGGGGCCAATAATGATTAGGTCTGATTTGTCACAATTTAGTTTGAGGAAGTTGATCTGCATCCAGGATTTGATGTCAGCGAGGCAATTGGAGAGAGTGGAAAGAGTGCCGGGAGTGATGGAGTTGGTGGAGATATAAAGCTGGACGTCATCAGCATAACAGTGGAAATGGAGACCGTGGTGGTGAATGATGTTGCCAAGGGGGAGCAGGTAAAGTATGAAGAGGAGAGGACCAAGCACCGAACCCTGGGGGACACCTTGGGACAGAGGAACAGTGGAGGAGGTGCAGTTGTTGATGTGGATGAATTGTTGTCGGTCTGAGAGGTATGATTTGGTATGATATGGTATGATGATAGTTCAGGATACACCATGCATTTAATAGGTGATGGTTAATATGGGCCGAGTGATATAATTTATCACATGTTGGTGAGTGCTCAGTTGTCCTATTGTTGAGTCGGACATTAAAGTATTCATGCTACCCTGAAGAAACGGTCCCGTGCGTTTGCTTGACCCAAAGCCCATAACTAATTTAATTTAGTCAAAGTCAAGTTTATAGTTAACGCTAAGAATAACCAGCGTTACAATAGTCTAATCTAAAATTAATCTGCTGCACTTCCTAAACAAACAGCAAGCCAAACGTTCATCTTTTTGTTTTTTTTACTTTTTATTGCGACATGCCTGTTCAGCGGCACACCCACAGCCGTGCACAGCTTCAATTCAGACTACCGTCTTTCTTAAGGGGACAGCGCTATTTTTCTGAAGGTGCAGTGCACACATTTTTTAAAATAAAAATAAAAACAAATGCGCTCAGTCTAACCGCACAGTGGCTCGATGCTGATTTCCAGCTGCAAAAGCTTGTGCTCCATTATTATTTAATGTACACATGAGTGGAGTCAAGTTAAACATTTTATTTTGAATTTTATTTTATTTTATATTGTGCATTGTTGGAATGTGCTAAATAAATATTTTCATAATTTTGTAATTGATTTATTCTTTGACACATTACTGTTAATTTATGCAATTGCAATGGCTTGATTTTAGTGAGGGTAGTACACAGTCATAGCCATAAATGCAATGCTACTAATAATTGTCATAACAATTTCTTTCAGTGTTTTGGTTTCCAGCCCTGGGTTCTCCATTTTCGGTTTCGGCCAAGAATTTTCATTTCGGTGCATCCCTAAAAACAACAACCTGCCATGCTTTTTTTGTGCGTACTGATCAAATGACACTCATTCTGACTGAGGACAAATTTTCAAAAACATATTCAGTTTATTCTTTCAGTTGGCAAACAGGAAGTGATCTGTACAAAGAATTTCACTTATAATTTCACTTAAACTGAGTTACATTTTCATGCTGACTTTGGAAACACATTTCCTCTGCTTAGTTAGGAATATTATGTAGATCATGATGTGATGTTTGTTATCAAAACTGAAATTGAACTGAAAAAAAAAAAGATATAAAGAATAACTAAATCAAGACACCAGTCAGTGAAAGAAATGAATGCATAGAGACCTTAGAATGGAACAATTTAAATATAATTAGTGCAGCTGGTGATTTATCAAAGCTCGTGTTTATTTGACAAAATGAGTGATTGGAAATGTTTGTAGATCTAGCGAGCATAAAAATAATTTTAATCTGCTAGTATGCATTACTGAATGTACTAAAACCATCTTCATAGTGGCTAAAGGTACAGTTACATGCTCAATACCATAGACTGTATAAATAAGGACAATGCGTCCCCACTTCCTTGCATTGGTAAAACTGACGCTATTTTCCAGGGAATACGGGCGGCGCCATCTTGCAAGTTTGGAGCCACTCCAGAGTCTGCGCAGTACAGCCCGAGACTGGAGCCATGAAGGGCCGCGATATCAATGACCTGACTACACTTCCTCCAGACTCACTTGCATTTTCGTTTTAATCAATACTGGGCTCCATCAGTTACAAATAAATAATAGATTATACACTGTACTTATTTATTTTTGTATTTATTTTTTTAGAACTGTCACAGTCCTACGGACTGCTTCATGGATGTCACATCCTGTTTCTATAGCATCTAACCACACCTCCACTCCACTAACATGGAGGTGTGGAGCTTATGACCTATACTGCAGCCAGTCACCAGGGGGAGCTCTACTTGTTTTGGCTTCTCTTTTGACCTTCTGTGTCCATATTTATACAGTTAATGATACCAGCTGTTACATCAGCTCTCTTTGATTTTTGTTTCTACGTGATCAGATTCAGTGAGTTTCCTGTCTCCATCTCCTGATAAAATGGTGTCTCCAGGACAGCTTTCTTTTCCTCTGATGTTGGCAGGCCTTTGTTCAAACAATCGTGTATCTTCTTCCATGAGTCTATCTCAGAGCTCCAAAGTGCAGCTCTGGCTCTGATGAACTGTGAGACTTCAGCCTCACTGCCTTTGGCCAGACTGATGCTGTCTTTACAGATGAAGAATATATCTATGCCAAGGAAGAGAGCATTCAGAGCAATGAAACCAGCTCTGGCTGACTTGGAGAGGGCAAGTGGCCCTCTGGCTGCAGCCTGACCAATATCTGGGATGTCTGAGGCAACCCTGGGCACATTACGTAATGCTTTTCCTTCCTGAGCTACCACTTTACCTGCACTGGAAACAAGTTCTTCAGCTGCCATCAGCTTAGCAGCAGAGGCAGCATCAACAATGGAATCTATACCCTTTCCAATAGCACCAACATTGCCTACAACAGCAATCTTGCCTACTTCCACGGCCACATCAAACACACTTGGGTCTAGTCTTGAGATTGTTTGTTTGGTCACCTCCTCCACACAATCTTGGAGACTCTGCACATCCTCCATGAAGCTCTCAAAGACTGCCCTGGCTTTCTTTTGTTGTGTAACATTAATTCCAACCTCTGTAGCAGTGGTGACAATACTGTTAACTCCACTGGTGATTCCCAGCCCTACACCAGTCATTGTCAGAGTTAAAGACACTCCTGCAGTGAAAGGAATTAACGCCAAACCAACAATTGACAGCACACCTCCAACTGCTCCCACTGAGCTGCCTGCCACACTGGAGATCTTTGCCCCCTTATTCATCCTGTCTAACTGAACAGCAGTCTCCTCCAGCTCCTTCAGAAACTGCAGCATCCTGGGCTGTCGCTCATTAAACTTATCGATGAAGCCAGAACACGATACCTCTTGGAACAAGAACACCATTCTGAAGTTCTGGTCCTTCCTGAGAGAAGAAAAGAGGAAAAGTAGTGTAATCAGTGATAAGAATTCAAGAGACAAGAAGGTCGGCATGAATTTCATCAGGCAGTTGTTGAGACATTCTAACTATAGATGTCATATCATGGTGGCAGTAGAGGTGGTAGAGGGGGCTGGGGAGTATTGGTTAGAGAAGCAGCTTTAGAACAGAAGGCTTGCACCCCTCCTCCACCCACATCCATGGCTGGAGCAAGCATCCAAACTTCTCCCTGGATGCTGCAGTATGTAGAAGTAAGGTTTGTAGACTGTGTAGAAAATATATCTCAGTAAAACTCACCTGATTTCATCAAGCTGATTGAGGTGATCAAGCATCCTTTGTGAGTCACGTTCAGACAAATCCACATGGAGCTCTACCACAGTTTCTGTGGTCATCTTCAGGCAAAGGCTACTAAAGCAGCTGTGAAAGACTTGTAGTTAGAATTTATTTTCTACAGAGTAAGGTGCTTACTGTGCAAAATGTGTGTATTATATAAAACTCAATCTACCTTTTCTCCAACTTCTCACAGATTATCTTGGTGGTCTGTATGTATCTGTCCAGCTGATATGCCAACACGTCCACATTCTGAAGTTTGGGTGTGAAGAAGACTTTTGCATCTCTTTTAAACTCCAGGAGGAGAGGGCAGACTAGTCGCGCAGCAGTGATGACAACCTCAACAAGATCAAGGCTGATCTCTTTGGGCAGGTGTAACACCTGGTTCTCCTTGAACACGTGTAGTGAGGTGACAGCCAGCTTCTCCACTGCATCCAGGAAGCAGTGGAGCTTCTCCAGACCTTCCAGAGTATCCTTCAACACTTCATCCAGCTCCTTTCCCAGCTCTGCACGCCTGCTGTCTGCAGTCACCAGTGTGACCTTGTTCTTGATATATTCCTTTAAGGCTTTACCTTTGTCCTTTGACTGGAAAACATGACTGAAGTTCAGGCTGACTTTATCAAGCCGGTCTCTGATATACAACATCATGTGTAACTCTGTGTCCCTCCTGAGCATCCATTTAGAGAACCCCTCACAGAATCCTCTCACTGTGTGGATGTCAGTGAGAGTATCTGTGGTGTAGCGGCACAAGGCCTCTTGGAGTTCCTTTCTGTAAGAGAGAGCATAATCCAGTTGTGAGATTTCAAAACAAATACAATACATATACAGTAAATACTAGGATATATGATAGATGGAGCTTCGATCTAAAAGTTTCTTGGTGGAAAGTTACAGAGCAACATTAAATGCAGGGATGTCTTTGAAAACAAAGTGCTTCACATTCAGGATGCACAGCTCTTTCTATTCTTTATTTTATTTTTATTCATTATTTTTTTTAATATTCACATATTTTATAATTCTTGTAAATATTATGTATATAGATTTTTGGGGGATTTTTTTTTTTTTCTTTTTAACATATATTGTATAGAGCCGAGTGCTTGTACATTGCTGCTGCAACTCTGAAATTTCCCAGTTTGGGATTAATAAAGCATCTATCTCTCTATCTAACCATTTGGCATGCACAGCTCTGCAGGACAGTCCTCAAAACAAGTGTTCCTGGAGAAACAGTTCACATTAAAAGCGGAAATTAAACCAGACATATTTTCACAGATGCATTTGTAAACAAATAAAGCTTACAGTGAATCAAATATAAATTAAATTGACAATTTCATAAAATAAAAAGGGGAATTTAAACAGAAACAATACAGAAGCAAATTACAAGAGAAATAAGCATTTATGTTGCATATTATAAATTATCTAATTCCTACATTTACTTTTAATAATAATTATTACTATTGAGTCATTTACGCATTTCTTTATTTACTGTTGATTTTTGCAGTTTGTCTCCTTTTTTTTTATAAAGATGATTAGTACAGTGATTTAGTATTTAACAAAAGCAAAGATCAATTTGTTGCTAGTGGCATTATGTTACTATTGCCTATTGATGACACGACAGAAGAAACCCATGACATGATCAAAAGGTCCTGCTTCACAAACCTTTCTCTGAAGTTTGCTTTTTGTAAAATGGCGAATAATTTTACAATCTTTGGGTCACATACATTAAAGTTAGATTCTCATATTGAGGCTTGTTTTCTGTCCTTTTGCAAACTGCAGATTATGCAGTGCAATCTGAATGACCTGGGAGTGTGATTAAATGGTAAATGGTCTTGTTTTTATATGGTGCTTTTCTCCCTTTTGGTACTCAAAGCCCTACACATTCGCTCACACAGGCACACACACATTCACACTGAACTGGGGGTTCAGTGTCTTGCTCAAGGACACTTCAGCATGTGGCACATTCTGGGGATCGAAACACTAAGCTTTTGGTTTGTGGATAACCTGGTCTACCTACTGAGCCACAATCCGCGATTACACTTAAACGCTGTAATAGCACATTGCCAGCTGCAGTGCCACAGCTCTTCATGCTGGATTTGCATAGATCCAGTAAACCTTTGCACTTCTGGTTAGATGATAGTTATATTTCAGCAGCTTTGTAATGAATTTAAACTGAATCAAATGATTGTGAGCAGTCAGTTTAATTTTAGTTAAAATAGTTTCAAGTCCAAATTGCAGGTGCTATTGCTATATGAGCTGAACAGCAAAAAAAACAGTTGTTTATTATTGTCATGTGCCAGTGTTTAGTTGCCCTCCTATTCATTTACCATTTGAATAGATTAGAAATCACAGGACCATTGTCTGACACTGCCAGCACTGCCCTCCATTAGAGTTTTGGCAGAAGCGCCACTGCTGGAAGTAAACCATGTGAGAATTTGTGTTCAGCCTAACCAGACGATGTTTTTCTGAAGAGAATCTCTCATAAAAAATCTTATGACATGCCTTTAATGTCAACATTAATGTACAAGTTTGTAGCTGTAACTGCATTGGACAAAAAAGTCTCACTGGCTAAGAATTACTGGCTGTGAAGTGTGGAAGTAAAATAGCACCTCAGAATGATTATGATTATCAAGGTGAATAGTTGTAGGTTACTAAAAGAACACAATACTTTATACTTTTCTCATTGCAGAAAGTGACACACATTCAAACGTTACCTTGCTGGAGACATCATGCCCTCCTCTCGTGCAGTCTTTAGCTCCTTATTGAGGTTTCACCTTTACCTGCATTAATAAAATAAAAACTGAAAACAGATTGGAACTCGACTCGCTTAGAGAGAAAAAAAATAAATTCTTTAGTAGAGAACTTGTGTGGCGATGATTGGTTTAGTTTCCTTTTCTCCTCATCAGTTGGTGGAGACAAAATTAGAAAATGTGAACTATGAACTTGAACTAGTTCACTTTTATCTGTGGGAACTGAACTTTGAACGAGCTCTTGTTTCGTGTGAACTTTCACAACACTGGTGGTATATACAGTAGCTTTACAGTTATTCAAAACGGATTTCCTGAGTTGCCTTCAAGCGCTGCAGGAAATACGCACGTCAAAACACATTTTCTCTTGTTAAACGTTTTTTATTTGTTTTAGATACAAGATTAATGGAATACTGGAATAAGATCATGAAGGCCAAAGACGTGGACGTGGTGTTTTTTTTTTTTTTTTGCTGTTGTTTTTTGAAACTTTCCAAAATGTGACCAAGCATTTCAAAGAAATTGCTGCTTTCTCAAATCGCAGCAGTTCTCCACTGTCCTGTTACAAATTACGATGGTTTGTTCTCTTTCCGATTTATCAGAATTATTCTTTACCAGCATACTGCTTTAAACTTCTGACCCAAGCAACTAAATATTGGTAAGTAAGATTTGAACAGAAAAGAGGGATGGGGAGGATGAGGGTTGAGAACTGAGGCGCATAGAGAGGAAGTGGGTTAAGAAACACCTTTATAGCTAACTGCAGGAAATAGACACGAGGAGTGGTGTCCTTTTTGTGAACTTAAGTTCACAAAAGTTCACTGAACTTAAGTTCACAAAAAGGACACCACTCCTCGTGACACCACTCCTCCACAATAATAATAGCTTTTGATTCCAAAAGCAATGTGACGGTCAAGCTGTTGATGGCTGACTGTGCCTATGAGGGCATCAAAGGGTACTCAAAAGAACTTAAATTTGACGGCAAATGACCATAATTAGCATTAAATGACCTGAAGACCCCAGCTGGAGGAGCAACATCAGCCTCTTGTCCTGCAGCTTCACCAAGTGAGCTCCAAACTGAGGAGGATCAACATCCACAAAGCTGCAGGACCTGATAAAGTGGCAGGCCGCTCCCTGAGACTATGTGCTGACCAGCTGGCAGGTGTTTTTTGGACATTTTCAACCTGTCTCTACAGCTGTCCACAGTTCGTGTCTGTCTCAAGTCCTCCATCATTATACCTGTACCTAAAAAGCCAGCTGTCACCTGCCCTCACATCACCTGACTTTAAGTCATTGCAACGTTTGCACTGTATGTTTACAAGGTTTGCTGCTGACTATTTATATGTATATATAACTGTATTTTATTTTATTATTATAGTTGCCTATTCTATTGTTTTTTATATTGCACTATTTAAGCCAGGAGATTATGTTCTCACATAATGACAATTAAGGATTCTTGATTCTTGATTCTTGATCAAGGTTTCTTCCTGTTTTCAGGGAGTTTTTCTTTGCCACCGTTGCCTTCAGGCTTGCTCTCGGGGTTTCAGGCCGGGTTTCAGACCGGATGTTGTAAAGTGTCTTGAGACAATTAGAGCAGCCGCCTCAGCCTGTTCATCATCATTTGTGTTCAGTATCCTTAGCAGCAGCTACAGCACTCCTCAACACAGCGTGACTCAACTCTCCTCTGTTCTTTAACTACAGTTGAAACCAGATGTTTACATACACTGTGTTAAAAGACACATCAACATTTTTTCCTCACTGTCTGAAGTTAAATCAGACTAAACCTCTCCTGTTTTAGGTCAGTTAGGATTACTAAAATTATTTCTATTTGCTAAATGCCACAATAATGAGAGAGAGAATTTCTTAGAGAATTTTTTAGCCATGACATCATCATCAGGGCTTTCCTTCATTGTTTAAAGACATAGTAATCTTTGTGTATATAAACTTCTGACTTTGAAGAAAGTAATGAAAATTTTTCTAAGAAATACTCTCTCTCATTATTGTGGCTACACATGTATACACACATTTACCCATCCAGCATTAGTGGAGCAAGATTATCATGTGTTTAGATTCCTGTTTAGCTGCTTAATGCTCCACTGTGTCGTGAATGTCAAGTTATGTCTGCTCTACAACTGGAGACGGGAGGAGTTCTGTGTTTTGTTCGTCCTTTAAATAGTCTTCAGTATGAATTCAGGGGTTTGTTTCAAGCTGCAGGTTCACTGAGTTATCAGGATAACTTGGCCTGACAAATCCACATGACAACAAACAACATGAGATCAAACTGATTTGTGTGTGCTTATTTTATTGGGTGGATGGCAAAAGAAGACTTTCATTGTACGGGAAAACATGTTTCCGCACTGTGCACATGACAATAAACTCTCTGAATCTTGAATCTTGATAGTAATCTGATGACAGAGATATCCAGTTTCACAGAAATATCTTGTCTTTTGATTTTTTGAGACGAGTAAAATTTAAAAATAAGTAAGTCATGTAGTTTAAACTGTGAATTATGTGATTGCATTTATTGTCTAATTACTGCTGTGGTGGACTTGTTAAATGTGCCACTGGGCACAAAAACTGGGTTACCATTGGCTTTTTCAACATCATTTGGACCTCTATTGACTTGAATTGAGTTTCTGTACAGTATTAACCTATGGTTTCTTTTCTCCTATGGAGACATTGAATGTGGGATGAGGTAAGAGGAGGAGAAGGTCATAGAGCGTAGTCTTCACTAGCCAGGATCTCCATCTTCTTGATTTTAATTGAATGCTCATTGTTGATTTGGGCATGTTACTAGTTGCTTGCCAATGTATAGACCATCTGGAGTCATCTTCATTTGCAGTGCCAAAACGTCAGCTATACTGACTCACAATATATTGTGCTCATCTTTAAATAAGCTGAATCAGACACCTGTGACTTTCAGTGACTTACTTTCTCCACCTTATTATCACTAACACACAGAACAACTGCAAAGAGATATGTAGGGAAGACTGTGTTAGAATATAAGGGCTGTTTCAGAATATTAGGGTGTCACAGTGTAGCTGAGCTTTGAGATTTTGTAAATAAAATGTCGTCATTTTATAATATTTGTTACAATTATAGTCAAATTTTTGGGTTAAGGCCAAAAAGTGAACAGCAACATTTGACCTTTGACCCCTGTAATGGCAATTTTACGTTTAACTGTACACTCTGAGCTTTGACACATTTTTACTGCTGAATCCACATTATACAACGCTTGCTCCAGTTTATTTTATGCTAACAGCCAGTTACATGATTCAGTGACGTCTTTGTATCCACTCAGTTTCTGTGCTTTCCATGTCTACTCAGTGACACACTTCCTCTGGACAGACTCACGTTTTCATTTGATTAACACTGTGCTCTGCTCTGTCCTCACCAGTTACAAAGAAATTTTGAATTATACACTATTTATTTATTTATTTATTTATTCCAACTCTCACGGTCCTAGAGACGGCTTAACAGAGTGGTGTCACATCACATCATGATGTCACATCCTGTTTCTATAGCATCAATAAATAACTACAAATGAAAACTTATCAGAAAAATGGGCACTTGAGTATGCATCAGTATTATATTAACTACCTTTAATGACAGAAACCATCAAAAGAAATATGATGTGACATGTATTTTAGTGGGTGGCACTGTGACGAGGTGGTTAGCACTGATGCCTCACAGCAAGAAGGTCCCGGGTTTGAATCCATGGGCCGACTGGGTCTTTCTGTGTGGAGTTTGAATGTTCTCTCTGTGTCTGCGTGTCCTCCCACCATCCAAAGACATGCTCATTAGGAATTGGTGATTCTAAATTGGCCATATGTGAGTGTGAATGGTTGTCTGTCTCTCTGTGTTACCCCTCTGATAGACTGGAGACCTGTCCAGGGTGTACCCCGCCTCTTGCCCGATGACAGCTGGGATAGGCTCCAGTATCCTCTGTGACCCTTCACAGGAACAAGCGGTTACAGAAGATGAATGAATTAATGTATTTTAGTGAAGCCAGTCACCAGGGGGAGCTCTACTTACTTTGGCTTCACTTTTGAGGAGGTGTTCATCTTCCATCTTTATGGTTTGGACAGACATGGATTTAAACTGCAACTAGTCGGTGAAGGCATGCAACCATCAGGCAGTAATACACGTTATAACACAGATGCAATTATGAAGGTACTTTCTGAAAACAAGTTGTTGGAATGCTCTTACTGATGCACACATGCAGCATGACAAATTCTTATTACCAGCTGGGTAGTGCAGCAGAAACTGAAGCGGCAACTCTGGCCCCAGCCAGGTGAGCATCTCTCTTACTTTTACACTGAGATGCCAAGACAAGCAGCTGGGGAGTCTGAACCAGGGCTGAACCCAGTGGCTGTCATCCATGTGGATCAGCTGCAGCGTGCATGGAGCTGGACGGAGGATGTGCGTGTTGGCAACGCGGGGGCACTCATGTCAAAACGCTCACTCAGCTGCACTCAGCGCAGACACTGGGGGATCAGAGCAGAAATGCTGCTGACCTGGCAGTGTCCTCACTGAGACAGCTGCAGAACACACGGCAGCAGCGGTGGGAAGTAACGAGCTACATTTACTCAAGTACACTTTGGCGTATCTGTTTTCTGCTACTTTATACTTCTGGTCTGCTACAATTTAGAGGCACAATATATATATTTAACTCAGCTACACTCGTCTCACACATTCATAGGGCAGTGTGTTATTATACTATATGTCAGCATCAGTCTATAGGTGTTTTTTAAATATAGACATTTTCAGCCTGCATTTGTACGTATTTTTTATTTTTTTATTTTAATTATTCTCTAATTATTCGCTGTACTGTCTAATGTATCTTCTTGGTGGATAAATGTTTTTAACCCTGGAGACCAGAGGGCCCGAGGGTGCTTCCTCACCCACAGCTTCCCTCTAATTACTGAGGATAGAAACAAATGTTTAAAGTGCAACCACCACTGTTTTTCCTCTTCTTTTACTCCAGAGAACAATTTTCCAGAAGCCCTCCCAGAACCAAAGCTCGGGGGGTGCTCTAACAAGCCCCCGATTAGAGCTGGATTTACAGCTTGCTGAGTTAATGTCAGACTGGCATAAAGAGTTCGCCTGGGACCAGTGAGGGTGCGGTCCTGGGACATGATGTGTGTACCCTCTTGGCCTGTCAGGGATAATTGTTAAATGAAAGCAAACAGGGTCCCAAATCCTGGCAGGCAGGGAGGGAGAATCAGAAAGGTCTAATCAGAGCTCAAGGTCTCTCTTTAGGGAAAAGGATCTGCAGGAGAGTTCACTGTATGAGAAGGAATGCTGGCTTCATTATGCTGTACTCACTGAACCTTGGACCTGCAGTAGGAGGTCTGAAAGACAGATGAACAGAAAGAAAATTATATTTAAAGAACAGGAACCAGGGTCTGATGGGCTCACATGCAGAAAGCTCTTTAACACCTTCATCACTAGTTACTTTTCCAGACAGGTCTTCAATTAATCCTTCACATTTAACACCATTTAACAAATACTCAGTTCCAGTAAAAATTATAATCCAGTTTATTGAGGAAGGTAGTGCTGCACCTGACCGATACCTGTGCAACCTAATTCTTATTGACTGATGAAAGTGCATATAAAAAGTACTTAAAGACTATTAAAGGTAGCAGAAGCCAAAAATCAAGCATTTAATTTTTCCTGATAATACCTTTGCTTACTTTTCACTTTAATTTTGAACACAGGACATCCACTTGAAACAAAGTACACTGTTGACCATAAAGTTGGAATACATTTTTTTTTAACCTTCTCATTAGAATGTGACAATATGATTTATTCTTGATGGGTAAAGTGTATATCTTCTCGAAACTTTGTTGAGCAGTCTCTTCCAAACATATAACTGATGTGTATAACTAGTTATTAAAAGAAAAAGAATGTGTCTGAAAATGAAATTATTTCAACTTTATGGGCAACACTGTATTTTTACACTGTCATAATACTGCTTTTGCTGAAGTTAAATTTCTAAATACGTACTTCTTCAAATGTACTTAAAGGGGAGTGCAAGATTAGGTACAGTAATAGAAATGTGTAAAGGAAGGAAAAGTGTGAAGTCAGATTTAGCTGAGTATGCATATTTTCATTCTAATGTTGGAAGTAGCACAGTGAAAGTCGAGTGTCCTTTTATAATTTATTAAAGTAACAATGTGACACCAATGGACGCCATGATGCTGCATGTTTGAGGATATGTTTATAGTTCTTTTTTAATTCTGAATGCACAACTGTTACTATATGGTTACATCCACAATTTTATATTAGTAAAAGTGAAGTTTAGTAGTTCATCCTTATTCTGACTGAAGTGTTATGTGTATTTTACAGAACATAACATAACTCTCTTCATAACACATTACAGGTTTAAAAAACGCTTCAGTGTGCAGCGGCTTGATGGCTCAGGGATGATAAATGCTGAACTAAGAGCAGCAGAAATTTGTCCGACCACGTGTCTGACTGCAGCTCATCTGATATCTGACAAGAGGCCCCGAGGACCGAGAGGAACGTGATGGTTACTTTTTTCCACAAGGAGACGTCCAACCTGCACAGCCACTCTCTCTCTCTGACGGTGGTTGTTACATGAGCAGCTGAACGACACTTTCCATTCTCGTAATCAGGGCTGAAATGGAGGTCTTTAGCTTGCTCACGTGGTGCTGACACTAGTGTCAATGTAGACGACAGCAAAGGCTCAAAATTAGGATGTTTAGTGACTAAGAAAAGACAAGTTTAATGCAGTAAATGCACATAAATTACTTTTATTTAATGTAATTGGAAACATTAACATAATCATACATACAATTTTGTTTGTCCAGAATCCATTGCAGATAGTGACTGCCTAAGTTTGGAACACTCACCAAAGAATGGTTTTCCTTTCTCCTTTGTGATACTTTGCCAGGTCTTTAATGCAGCTATCCCCTGCATTTAGTTTTGTCTTCAGGAAGGGAAGTGCGGCTCGCACAGGTTAAGATCACTCTGCCATTGCAGAATATTAAAAATTCAAAAATTTCACAGCATGTTCCGAGACATCATCCATCTGTACTGCGAAGCAGCGTCCAGTCAAGTTTGCTTCATTCAATCTCGGTCTGAGCAGACAGCATGTATACTATACACTGATCAGGCATAACATTATGACCACTGACTTGTGACAATACAATGTTCTGCTGGGAAACCTTAGACCTGGCATTCATGTTGATATTACTTAGACATGTAGCACCCACCTACAAGTCTAATCTGCTCTCTTTATGGTAGACTTGGACAATGACACGCCTACCCCCTGGAGAGAGTTCTTCACTCGTCCAGGCCTTTTTATGTTGATGAGCTCACCGGTGTCACACATTTAACCATATCCAGACCTTTTATCTGCTTAATGGATGAGGAAATAAGAAAGAAATATCCCAAACATGTTCATGAAAGAGCCTTTGAGTCAATTGTCCAGTCACTTTTCTTCTTCTTTTCCTTTCAGCTGTTCCCTTCAGGGGATCGCGACAGTGAATCATCTGCTTCCATCTCACCCTATCCTCTGTATCCTCCTCTCTCACACCAACTACCTTTATGTCCTCCTTCACTACATCCATAAACCTCCTCTTTGGTCTTCCTCTAGACCTCCTGCCTTTCAGCTCTCACCTCAGCATCCTTTGACCAATATATTCACCGTCCTTCCTATGTCCAAACCATCTCAACCTCTCTAACTTCATCTCAGCTGTCCCTCTAATGTACTCGTTCCTGATCCTAGAGAAAACCTCAACGTCTTCAGCTCTTTTATCTTCCTCCAGTCTTTTTCTCAAAGCCGCTGTCTCTAAATCCTACAACGCTGCAGATCCCTGATGTAGTCCCACCTTCCCCGTGAGCTCCTCTGTCACACCTACAGCACGCCTCACCACTGTCTTACTGCTCTCATACATATCCTGCATTTTACAATACTATTTTACAATAAAAAGAATCCAGAGAGATTACAGAATTTTACATAAGTATTAATGCTGGTGAATGTGGAGCTAATTTTAATCACTTTTAAACTTTTACAGTACCATATTTTACTGTTTCTAACTTTGCATAACTACAATCTGAAGTGGCAAGGCAAGGCTGGTTTCTCTGTTTTAATGAGTTTATTATTTTTGTTATGTTTGTGGGGTTTGGACTTCATGCAGTGAAGGTGCACAGAACAAAACAGTCACTCGAATCAGTTCTTAATCTTTATGGAAAATAATTGTAAAAGTATACGTTTTAATTCAGAGCATTGACTTCCTGCTCTGACAGTGAGATATGAGGACTTTTATTTAAGGGCACAAGGGCTATTTGAATTTGGAGATTTTTATTAGTTGTGATAAAGGCGTTTGAACAGCAGGGGGCGACAAACTCCACAGATGCAGAGCATATCTGGAGGGAGCTGTCCTTTCAGCACCACAGCCTCACACACGCACACTCTCTGTGCGCTAATACAGCATATTAATTCACGTCAAGTCCATGTGTGTGCGTGTGTGTGGGGGGATATGTTTAATGTTGAGTTCAGGGTTATAAACCCTCAACAGGACCAAGTTGAGCCTAAACTGATGAGTCTGACCAGCCTCGTCCACACTCGCTTCTAATTGTCATTCATGGAGAATCATGTAATCAGAGCAGAGAGATCAGCCTTTAAAGCTGTGAGCTGTAGCCTTCACACAAATTAATGAGCAAAAAAAAGCGAGGACATCTAGGGACGAGTGCACGAGAGACTGCTGCAACAATTGGATAATAATAAACCATAAACGCGTAGATTTCAGACTGTGTGCACAAATGCCATTCCACCTTTCAAGAAGAGAGAGCGAGAAAGAGAGCGAGAGAGAGAGAGTCCACCATCGCAACACCCCCTCCTTCCGCCCCCTCCACCACTCACAGAAACGGAATTAAAAAATCTTTAATATCTTTCCAGCAACGAGCCTCCATTGCTGCAGCGCGGGGCTCTCTCACACACACATCCATCCATACACTGAGGGCCTGTAACACGTCGCCAGGGAAAGGAGAAAACTAACCTGCAGAATTAAGAGCGTCTTCTTTACACTGACACCGCTCAGCGTCCGGAAAAAAAAAAAGCAGGAGAAAGGCTAAAGTGACTGTGCTGAATGTATAGCGCCGCTGACAGTGACATCGTGACAACACCAGCTCTGACTGTGGATCGCTCTCCCGATTGTGTAATTTTTTTTCTCTTTCCTGCAAAGCGGCCAAACCTGCACCCGAGAGCGCACGGAGAGAAAGAAGCAGAAGAAGAAGAGGAGGAGGAGGGGAAATCAGGCGGATTGCAACGTTCACCACAAATTATTTTTCTTCCTCTTACATGGCGCAAGGGCTAAACAAGCGGGACCGTCCTGGGTGTGATACTGCCACGGTGAATTTGGATATTCAAGCAGCAGCAGCGGCGGCGACGGCGGCGGCAGCAGCAGCATCAGCACCATCCTCCTCCATCCTCCGAAGAAGCATCCTCGGCTGCGGCGGCGCCCACACCGACTCCTCGTCCTCCTCCTGCGGGCTCCATGTCGAGTGATGGTCGGCTTGCCTTGCTGGATGCTCCCCGCTCTCTCCGGATCGTCGACGACCGAACCTCCTCTGACCGCAGACCCCCATTTTCGGCGGAAACCTTCCCAGAGCTATAGGGCTACATATGGAAACTGGGGATCAAAATTTTAGGAAAAAGGAAAATCTAAGCGGTTAATTTATTTATTTTTTAGGGTTTTATCGTTTTCAGTCTGGTTTCGTGTCTTTTTAAGCCTGCTAATTAATTGATTTAGTCGTTGAGCCTTGATTTCCTCATTCCACCGGCTTGATTTGTGAGTTTTTCTTTGAAGCTCACCATAGGCTGTTATAAAACACCCAGGGAATTGCTTTTATTTCCTCTCGACAGGACTTGAATCGGTCCATTTGTTTACAGATTTTTTCCTTCCCTAGTTCATTATCTCCTTTCTCTTGTCCCTTTTGACTAATCAAACCCTCTAGAACAGTAACATTAATAACAGTAGTCTTTAGAATTCTTACTAGTAGACGCAACGTTAGCCTTTGACTAACTCACTGTAACAGACGTATTGAACTGTTGTACTGTAAGCCTGCCATTACTCTAACACCCCCTCCACCCCACAGACCATCTCTTTGCTCCGTCTGAGCTCATGTAAATTCTGGGCTCAGCTGAAACCTACAACAAACAGGTTGTTTGTTTTTTTGTTAGTTTTTTTTTGGTCAACCCTGTAGAGAACAAACCTGGTTTATGTCACGTTCATTTCGGGCTCAGCTCAGCCTCTACATGCTTTAGGACATCATTATTCCTCAGTGTTATTCTTCACATTTGTAGCTTTTCTTGCTGCAAGTGGCCTTAGTGTGGGCTACATCTGCAGCTGCAGGCCTGCCGAGGTGCTGTCACCCTCTGCTGATTTTTTTTGTCTGAATCATTTCTTTGGGTGCAAAAGTGAGAACAAACAGAGAGGAGAGACATCACTATCTCTCCCTCTTACCCCCTCCAAAGCAACCCCTCAGTCATTTTTTCTCTTGTTTTGGTCCTCACCCAAACGCAACCATAAGGTTCCTACCGCATCCTCCTCCTCCTTCTTCCCTCTCCTTCCGCTCGAGTATATCCCGGTTTTTCGGTTTGGTTTGGTCCCGCAAATTTTCAAATATTTACTTCCTGTACATCAAGAGGAAAGGGGGTCCCCCTTTCATGGAATGCGGAAACATGGGTCTGTTCGACCGCGGAGTCCAGATGCTGCTGACCACGGTGGGAGCCTTCGCGGCCTTCAGCCTCATGACCATCGCGGTCGGCACGGACTACTGGCTGTACTCCCGCGGCGTCTGCAAGACCAAGTCCATGAGCGAGAACGAGACCAGCAAGAAGAACGAGGAGGTGATGACCCACTCGGGACTGTGGAGGACGTGCTGCTTGGAAGGTAAGAGTCACAATCAGCGAACTTCGAAAAAACATTCAGGACTGGCATGAATATTACTACAATACATGTTTGTTTAGAATCAGAGGTCAAGTCCTATCGATCTATCTATCTATCTATCTATCAATCTATCTATCTATCTATCTATCTATCTATCTATCTATCTATCTATCTATAGATCTGTCTGTGCCATAACATCAGAATTGGATCAACATTACTGGTTTTCCTGGCCTCTAATAAAACCATCTGACAAAGCCAATTTTTATATAACATGCATGACCAACTGCTGCTCATACATCTTTTCTTTTTATTTTATTTTTTTCAAAGTTTAGTTTTATAGTGGTAACGTAGGTATCTGCTTTGCAAGAAGCTGCAAGACAAATGCAAGAGCCAGAGAGACGCTCAAACAAAAGTGCTGCCCTGATTCAGGTTTCTTCGCTCTGAAGTTTCAATACGTCTGCGCGTTTCTGTGTTAGTTTGATATCTTTATTCCTCAAATGAAATGATCCAACAAAGAAAAACATGAGACTTGTGACTAATTCGCAGCAGAGAAACATTGCCACTGCCGTCAGAGGAAAGCAGGGTTCTGCAAGGTTTCTTGTTATTCTTTTCTCCAAATTACTGGATTGTTTTACCTTTTCCCCCCCTGCTTTTAATGAAATAATGACACAAAGAAAAATCTGCTACAGTGTTGTAGCAGAGACATGTCGGCTCACAAAGCAAACTAAAGTTCATAAAGACTAGATCATAAAGAGTAAAATTTGCACAGAAATCCTGATTAAAAGTGCACTCCTCATGTTAAATCTGAGGGTTCTCAAGGTCATTAAATATAGGAAAGAAGAAAAGTTTCTACATTTAGTGTTGTAGCTTTTTTCTAATGCTGGATATTTGTACTTCTTCATGCCTCTAGTGAAAGAATTGTCGAAATCATTGCTTCATTTTATCGGTCACAAAGCAAAATTAAAACAAATAAGTTTATAGATCATACCTAAAACTATAGGAGTGCTGAAAGTCTTCTGCACCAGTCTGCAACAGCTTATTTAGACATTAGGACGCTAAATAATAAACACATTCAGACGCAGTAGTTGGGGAGGAACTTTTATCATATATCACCCTGATATATCTGCAGTCTGATGCCCTGCCCTAACCTTAATTAAGGGATGCTGCAAGCGTGCTGTACCTTCAAAGAGGATGTGACACCGGGCCAGCAGTTTGGACAGAGTGTGATGCCCCAAAAGTAAAGTCATGGTAGAGATGCAGTCTGTCAGCAGGCCTGACCTGCCTGACAACCCTGATGATGGCAGAGCGGCTTGTCATGTAACCTTTGACCTGTCTGCGCTCGCTGCTTTCCGAGATGTCAAACAGCCTCACGTCCTGAGTGCAGGTTTCTAGACGACCTCCAGAGTCTGCCCTGTCAGACGGAGGCGGCTTGTTTCCTGTCATGCCCCAGTGGAGGCATTGGGTGCTGACTTGGAGGGAGGCGTTGTAACCTTGTGAGGGCGCAGAGCGTTACAAATCTGCTCATCTTCTAAGCTGTGAGATCCTGAAAGGCCACGGTGTCTGACTTCATGCTCCTTTGGCTCCTGTGATAAGCAGTCACACTCAGTGCTCCCACTGTTCCAAGCTTTGGCTATAAGCAGAACATTTGGAGCAGCTAAAATCAATATTTTTATCACAGCTATGGTAAAATGACAATGTAAAAGAGGTCACTTGCAGAGCAGTAATGAACCTACACAGAAATATCAGCTAAAGCTGAATCTCTAAACAGTTGTATTGTGAGTTTCAGATTATAGTTTAGATTGTAAGATCAATCACTGCTTCAAGCGGTTTTATGCAAACAAGCACAATTAAACCCACCTTATGCATACCATCTCCGCTGGCTCAGCTAGAAAGAAGCAGCTATATATTTCAGGAGCTTGTGGAGACCTAAAACAGAGCAAAAATGGAATTGCATTCATCAGGTGGATACAAACACAACTCCAAACAATTGATAATGCTGATTCATAACTGCTGGATGTAATTGTAAGAAATGGCCTACTAGCAAGTTCATCACATCAACTTCTGTAACTCAACAGCTGTTGGAGGATGTCGAGCTGGATGACTTGACTTTAACAAGGCTCGATGTTTAACTTTGCTTCTTTTAAGAATACCTTTACTATTTATTTGTATTTCAACAGTTTACTGATATTGGGCTGGATCAGAGGGTTGGGACTTGCTGGTCCAATAACAAGTGTGCGCCCAAAATAAACCACTTGTTCACTTATTCAATACACCTGGTAGACACAATTCAGTAGTGAACAGATTGTAGACACTTAGATGTGATCATAGACTTTGCAACAGCATCTAGAATATGTGGAGTATTGCATTGTGGGATTATTACTCCAGTAAAGCAAGTAAACTGTCCCCTGTGAATGAGAAATTATTCTGTATGACAATAATGGATTATTAATACTGATTTATCAAAACGGAAGCCGCATTTTATTGTTGCAGCTGCTCAAAGTGGAGATGGTTTTAACTACAGTGTAGTCCAGTGGTTCTCAAAGGGTCACAAGATAAATCTGAGGTGTCATGAGATGATTAATGGGGGAGGAAAGATGAAAAAACAACGTTCTCCTTTAAAACATTTGATTTATTATTATTATTTTTATTTATTTAGTTTTTTAGTTTATTATTATTTTCTTTAGTGAGATGTTGGATCCCTTTAATTAGATCAATCGTTCACCAGGAATGTTGCATGGTGGAGCTGCTACAGTACAACCCATAAAGCTCAGAAATGTGACAAACGGCCACAACTAAAAGCTACGTTTATGATTCAAAGTGGCTGCAGCAGTTAGTTGATTTATTATTGGTTGTCAGAAAATCAACCGCTAAGTATCAACATTTGCTGTTTTCAATCAAAAAAATCAAAAATGCAATGGCTTTCTTTGCCATAAAAGACAATAAGTTTAGGGAAATGCAATTACACCAAGTTCTTATTTCACTTTTCTGACATTTTATAGACAAATACTGGATAAAGATTGATGGATGATAAAAAGAATTCATTTCATCTGCACTGAAAAAGCTGCTGTATCTGTCAGAGTAAAGCACTTTCTCTGTAAATTGAGCTCATTTTGTCAGATGCAGGCAGAGAACAAAATGAGGCATCCATACAAAAACTGAAAAAAGCTTAATTTGGTGTCTTCTGATCACAGCGTTAACGCCTCAGCTGTTCCTGAGAAGCTGCTCAGGTGTTGGCAACAGAAGGCTGTGGTTTCACAGGGTCGGCTCCAGATGTGTGTTTCTGGGAAAACGAACTCAGCCGGCCTTCCCTGGATGGATAAAAGAAATAACGCTGAATGTTGATACAGTGCTGCAGTGATTACATTAGAGCACATAGGATTAATCACAGCTGGGGTGTAATTGTGACAGTGACTGGCCTTTATCCCCGCCAGGCCATTATTTAATTGGCAAACAAAACAGCACAAGATGAGATCAAAACATCACACTCTGGGCTCGCTGTGTGTGTCGCTTTTGTATCGGCACAATGAACCTTTCCCTTTGAATCCAGGATCAAAATGGCAGGAAATAAACCCAGATTTGTCATTTGTGATTCATGAATGAGCCGCGGCCCACAAAAGGCAAAGGGAGAGGAAAAATGGGGTCGCTGCATTTACTTACCGGGGTCAGATTCATTTAAATTCTAATTGAAATGACTTCCTGCTCAGGAAATTGGGTCTTAAAAAGCGAGTACATTTAATTATATCTGGTTTGAACATTTTAAACCACAAATCTGAGGGAAATGAAAAATAGGAAAGTACAGAGCGGATGCAGCTGGAGAGAGGCAGCGATAAGAAGGCTGCTTACTGCCTTTTTCTGCACATACAGTCAGAAGGAGTGATATCAAGTTTAACATTTCAGATGTTAATTAGGCTTCAGTTTGCTGCTCAGCTCTATTAATTCAAAGTGCCAAGATGACTAGTATTCATCTTTCCTCCGGCTCCTCTTAAATTAAGTCTTACTGGTGATCAGGCAAAGACTGAGGCTGCAAACGGTTGAAGCCTCCTAATCGCGGCATTAAACACAGACTGTGTGTTTGGCAGAGCGGGCCCACACATCCTGCTCGCTGAGTGGACACAGGTGGGCGATGGTTTGTGTTTGTATAACCAGTGATTGGGGAGGAGAACCTGTGAAAAAGCAAAATGGGAATACCCACACTGGGTGCTTGAACATGTTGACCTGTGCTCTGCTCACTGCTTGTCAGAGAAATCTGTGTATTTTCTTAACGGAACAAAATGTTACATGTTTGTCTTAGAGATTTAAGTTTGGTAAAATTCACTACATCTCACCTCAGATGACTTAATTCAACTTTCCAGAGCTGACACAGCTATTGAATTTTACTTTGAGTAGTCATTCAGACAGAAAATGCATCTAATCATATTATTAATTTGCTCATTCTCGTTCTCAGCTCATTCAACATTGAGTGTTTCCTGCATCTGAAATGAAAGAATTTGCAGGAAATTAAGCCAAAATGTTGGCTCTGGCATTTTGGTGATATAATTTGCAACCAGAGGGTGTTTGGTAGTGACTGAGGATGGAGCGGTGGTATCCAGGTCCAGCCTTCTCCCTCTTTGAGCTTCACTTGGCTCAGTTCAAGGCAGCCATCTCGATCAATGTGGTCACTTCTGAGGAGCTTTCCTGCAGTAGTTTTCAGTTGTATTTGTTCCGTGTTGGTTCCCCCTCATATTTTTATCCTTGTATCAGTTTTACAAATGGCAATGGAATTTGAAGCAGTGAAGAGTCTGATGCCATGCTTTCAGCTGTTTGGTTTTATCCAGACTGCAGCTCTACATTTCACTCCCGGGTAGTAATATCAACATCTATTGGTCCTCTGCTGTTCAGCCTTTAAGTCTTAAAGCAACATTAAAAGTTCAGTGGTTCCATAAACACAGATGTGGCTGCAGACAGAGAAAGATTCAGCTTGTGAGGCATCAACGGTGCACACAGTAAACATGTGTGTTCATGATGAATTGGTCCCTGGAGGCCGCTGTTCCTCCGTCCTATTTTGGACTTCTGTAAAAGCTCTCAGCCAGGTGTACCGCACTACTAATCTGAGGCATTTGTCTTCATTATAGCGCCGCCCTCAGGCTCCACAGTTGCTATAGGACAAGAGCACAGTTAGGGAAGAGAAATGGTGGTCTCAGTGATGAAGAAGGGCTAGTCGGGTGTTTCATGACGTCAGGATGCCCAGGCACTCTGGAGGTGTGGGTTCAAATACTACTTCTGACAGTAACTTTGTTGAGGCCAAGTGGTTAGAGAAGCAATTTGCCTTCTTATTGTGTAGTGACACAGCATGTACAGCAAACTGGAATGAATGTGCATCCCCAAATGCTCATTATTATAGATCCAGGTTCATTAAGGTTCATTGTGCATGCTGTGTCCAAATCACAAAAAAAAAAAAAACCTTTGCAATGGTATTTCCTGCATGTCAACAACACTTTAATGTTTGCTTTGCAACAATTCGAGCTGCAAATAACATTTTAGTCATAAGTGATTAATCTGATGTGTATTTGCGCAGTTAATCTTTTGACCTATAATTAGGGAAAATCACATTTCTAAAGCCTTAGGTAGTGTTTTAAATATCTTTCATTTATCTGAATAACCGTCCAAAGTTCATTATCACATCACTGATGAGAAAATAAAACCTGGTTGTTAGCAGGCAAACAGCCATGCTAGCACATCTGAGGCTGTATACAGGTACAGTAGCGCTTTTAGCTACAAGCTAACATGCGCAGCAATGCTATACTTATGTTTAACAAGTGTATCTTTTACCATGGCCACCATCTTAGTTTAGCATGTTAGCGTTATGCTAAATGACAATAAACACTACAAACAACAAGGTACTGTTGAGGCTTTGATTCCATTCCCTTGTAATCACGTGCACAGTTGTTTTTTTTATGCTATCTTCTAGCTAGCTTCGGTGTTTATGTGACCGCTGAGGAAAACATGAAAAAAAAGGACATACAGTCTACCCCACAACATGCTCCACTAGTCACAGGCTTAGGGGCAAACAACATCCCGGAAGTGTGTGCTGATACTCGTAGAGCATTTCGCTGAGAGCTCTGTACAGTTAAAGACGACGCGTTATTTTGTTAAAAAAAAAAAAAAGAGCACACATTTTAAAAGCTCTTTGAGTGATCCAGGACAACAAACTCCAGTGGAAATTAATAGATGAAGAACATTTGCCAGTTCGGGGTCACCACTGTTCACTGACTTGTCTCGTATCAAACCGTACCATTTAAAGTTTTAAAGTGTTCTTCCACTTCACCTAACCTAGATTGCTTAGGAAAAAAAGTACTTTCTTTTTTTAACTAAAATGGTCACCATTATGGCCTCCCACAGCTCCTGTCGATTTCCACAGATCACAGTTCACAAATCCTGCCTCATGATTTTATGTTTAAGTATGTGGGAGTATCAATGTAGTGTATATTGAGGCCTCTGAAAACACATGTGGGAGTATGTTGTGTGCGCACTGTACATGTTTGAATGGTGATGCTCTGTGCAAAGCAGAGAAGCAGGATGAGATAAAAGCAGATAGCAGAGCAGAGCAGCAGAGAAGAGCAGGATTAATCTCATAGTCCAATCAGATAAGGATTACCCAGCTGGAGCGTGCCCACCCAGGCTAATGTCCCGGTCCTAAAGTGGCATTACACTGTATTATGACACCGATCCACTGTACATCCAGCAGCATGGGCCGGATTACAGTTACAAGTTGAGGGCGGCGTGGATGGAAAGTGTGTTCAGGGCCACTTGTTGGTGTAAAAACCTCCTTGCCTCCGTCAGTAACACTCCTCTCTACTGCCTCTCCCTTCATCTGATAACAGCCTGTGTCAAGTGACTGAGCTCTATTGCACTGCACTGTCACTCTGTCCTGCAGCGGGCGATGGATGGGATTCATTTTGCCTTCGCCTGCCTTCCATCCGAGGCCCTCTGGGACTGCACACAGTCACTGCCCGACTGTGACTGTTTTATTGGTCTCCACCTTGACCCCTCTATTGCCCACTAAGGCCATATTACAGGCCACACATTAACAGAGTAAGCTAAGACGGTCGAAAAGCAGTGCAAGTGTGCTCTTGTTTTATTGTTGAGGCTGCCATTTGTTATAATTCTTACAGCTACGGCGATTGCTACCAGGATATCAGTGCACAGTTCATTGATTATATCTGAGAGCAGCCCCAGGTCTGTGCTTAGTAGAAAGAAAATTGTATTTATGTCATGCCTCATGTTTGTTACAGGTATCTTTTGTCTTAGACTGCGATTTTTAGATGCTCTTCATACTTGAGGCGGAGAACCGTGTTCCCAGATGACAATATAATAGAAACTACAATGTTGCATTGATTGGTTTCCTGTGACCAAAACAAACATTATGTTACATCAAACCTGAGAGAACAATAGAGGTAAAGTGGCCAGCAGTCATCGTTATGATTCCCCTCCTTGTATATTAATAGACTCTGTAGCTTTGTGGAGAAGCTTTCGGCCGTCCTGATGGAGAGTCTGAGATTAGGTGGACAGCAGAGGAGTGTGATGGCAGGGTAATTGGTTCAGTGTATGATGAATGCCTCTGATGGCTTTGATCGATGAGCGAGGGGCTGTAAACTTCGGTGGCACTCTCCCATAAATGCTGTCACCTGCTTTGCATGAAGACGCAGCCCATCCAGCACCCCCAACTGCCCGGAGAGTGAGGGCCTCGGCTGTAAATTAGAAAACATAAAATTAAAACACAAAGCATTAATGTTGGGA
Source organism: Chelon labrosus (assembly GCF_963514085.1). Classification (NCBI taxonomy): domain Eukaryota; kingdom Metazoa; phylum Chordata; class Actinopteri; order Mugiliformes; family Mugilidae; genus Chelon; species Chelon labrosus. The sequence goes on from NC_140354.1 coordinate 2,276,146, forward strand.
CATGTATCAGAGGGGAGAGGCATCACAGTTACTACATAATAATTGCCCGCTCTGACCCCCGACACCTCCTCATCACACCTTGCAGGACTGCATGTGTGTGTGTGTGTGTGTGTGCTGCTCCAGCCTTGATTTACACGTGTTATTTTTAGCTGCAGATGGTCCTGTTGGGTGGGGTCTATCTTTATCCTACATGACCAGAGAACAAATCAATATGAAACATACCCTGGGCCAATCTTTGTGTGAGCATGCAGTGTGGCACCGCTACTCACCAGTGCATGATAGACAGACAGGGGCCGCTGAGTGCCGGCTGTACGCGAGCATGCATTCATGCTGTCTTGCCTCCAACTCAACATGTTTCCATTTAAAACTGGAACTAAATGCAGCTCAGATACGTGCCGAATCTCTGTGTTTCATGTTATATCAAACACCTGCTGGCACGGAAAGCTGCAAACAGTATGTGGGCAAGTGCAGTTGTGAGTAACATGAAAACACAGAGATAATTTGTACATCGCAATGTGGACAAAATGGAAAGTATACTGCAATAGTGGCCTCGACATCCTTATAGTCACAGTCTGTTGGTGGAGATTCCTAAGGACCTGATATCTGTAACTGATATATAAAATCTGTAATAGGTGTTATAATGCATAGCAGTTTGGTTGATGTTGAAGGTTTTCAGTCATCCAGGTCATGGCATATCCAAAATACAAGGCTAAAACATAAGCAACAGGACTTGATTTGTTTCTTGAAGGCATTTTGCCACTCATCTAAGAAACTACTTGAGTTCTAAAAGTCTGGTGGATAAAGGTTAAGTTTTTTATTGGGAACATCTATGGACCACACCTTGAGCTTGGAACCATCCTCTAAGTATGTTTCAAACCTCTAAATACATTCTGACCGTCATGCTCATTTGCTCTTTTGCAGAGAAATAGAGAAAGTTTCCACATGTCAGCACAGTAATTATGAAGTTACAACCAGAAGTAGGTTTAGTTAATCACAGAGACTGTAAACATGAGCATACGTCTGGCCCTGGTCAGACTACCAGCTGGAAACTAAGGGGAAGGGAAGGCCTGATTATTATTGGTTTTTTTTTTGTTTTTTTTTCCCTAGCACAACAGTAGTACTCTGAAATAGCTCTGTAAGGATGAATTTGTAAATTCCTAACCAACTTTTGTATCCCTGAAAAATTAAGTAATGTTTTTCTTAAAAGGATTTTAAAGGTTTTAACTGTGTGAAATTCAAAGTAGAGACTCATGTAAAGTCTGTGATGTTATTATCAGCAGGAGTCTTTTACTCTCAACACATGGAAACATGCAGTTTTAATGCAGGGACGTAGAGCTAAAAATTGTTGGCTATTATATAAAAAAAAAAAACAATGAAGACTTATTGCTTTTTGGAGCCATAAACTGAATGTTTTTTTATTTTTTAGTGCAATGTAGTGACACACCTTGGACTTTTGGCAAATTCTAATGTCCATTTTAATCTTTTTAATGATTTCCCAGACAGAATGACTGATCCGTATATATTTTAAGGTTTTTAATTTCCTTCCAACCAAAGAAAAAACAACAACACAACACCAGCGTGTTTGGAGAACATATCCGGGACAGTCAGCCTCCGCAACCATCGTCTTGTATTTGCTCTCAGCCTCTGTTTATCAAACACATGCCACCCCCTTGAAAATGTAAAGTTTCAGTGTTAAAGTGGCTTGAATAGCCACTCGATTTTCAGTGAGATTGCGCTCTGATTACATAGAATTGATCCTCTTACAACAAAAGTGTAATTACCAGCGGGCCAATCTCTGACTCCATCACGGCAGAGCTCCTTTCCGTTCCACCTCGCCGGCTGTATCCTTAAGCTGTGGAAACATCCCAAAGAGACCCTGTAGTAAATGATAATTAACTGCAGATACAATCCATTCATTTTAAGGAGGTGCGATTCACTTTTTTTTCTCTCTCTCTGCAACAGCACAGAGAAACCACGGCAATCTGCCTTTTGATTAATTGGTGGTGTCCATGGCGCAGTTCATTTGCAATCTATTACAGTGTATTTGCTTTGTGTCAGAACGCTGCCCAAACACACTGCATCATCTCAGACTTGTGGGAAAGTATGAGGCAGAGTTCGAGTGTGTTTGGTGGTTTTAACATAGCTCAGTGAACGACTGCCTGCAGATATTGATACTAATGTAATAACAATAATAATAGTAATGACTGTGGTTATACCGCATACGTCTTTAACCAACTGTTTGATTGATAAATTATTTTAAACAATACACTCCTCCCTAGCCTAAATATATGAAACTAAAATTGTCTGATGGTCTCCTTGGGTTTAGATTGTTAACTGAACCCGTTTTTTTTTTACCATGCATGCTAAAATTATTGTAACATTCTATTGGGAGATTTGTGGATTTGCATTACTTAAAACTTTGATTGTTATTTAAGAAAGATTAGTGCCGTAGTTAAATGACACACTAACAAACAAACCAGAGCTCAAGAGAGGTGACAGAGATGTTACCACCTCTGCAAAAGCCTCTTAGCACCCAGTGGGAGAGCTGCTGCCACCATCGTGTGAGCCAAAAAGGCACAGTGTCGCAGGCCAGGATGGAGGTGAGGGGGAGAAACCGGAGGTTCCCAGGTCATCACCCGAGGCCGGGTAGAGGACAGAGGAGGACGGCTGGAGGTAACGACAGCAGGGCAGAGTCTGGCAGATGGAGGAGTGAGCACAGGGCAAGTAAAGAGGGCAAGGAGGACGGGAAGGGAAGGGAAGGGAAGGGTAGGGGTGTAGTTCTACAGTGACGTTTCACAGCCGGTCCGAGAGGATGAAGGTGAACCGGTCCAGATGGCCCAGGATAGTGCAGGTGTGTCTGTGTTTGAAGTGCACATACAAGAGTTTGTGGCGTGTTCAGATATCAGATGTCTTTGGAATTTGACATCCAGTCTGATTGATTAGTTTATTGTCTAACAATGCATAGAAACCAGACAGTGTTGACAGATAGTTCAGCTAATGGGATTGATTTTTTTAACAGTTTAGGCGTCTGGAGGAGAGGGACCATAACATGCTATGTTTTGCTCTGCTTGCTACCTATTTGTTTAATATACAGGATAAAAATGCTAGATGTATCCTTTTTTTAATCAAGTTTTCACCTTTTTTGCACTATAACAAATTCAGTGAAGAATTTAAAAAGAATGAGTCACATTTTGCGTTTCATATTTTTTTTTGGAAGCAATGTTGAAGCGAAGCCCTTGATTCACCAAACTGGCCTTTCTGCCTCTGAGGACGTCAGAGCTGCCCGTCAGTGAGACGCTGCTCAGATGGCCGTGTTTACCGCACTCCAGAGTGAGTATTTACTGCAGTCGACAGGGCTGGCAGACCCCACTGTCACAGCAAATGGTGCTGTTGGGAAAACAAACAGTTGTAATGAGACTGTATCTGTCAAATGAGACCACTGAAAACCACTTCAGTCAGAAGCACAAGGACACAAAGGAGACTAAAGGTTGTTCCGTTAGCAATGAGAGGTTGATTTAAGAGCAGGATAGTTAGTTCTGGGTGTGTTTTGGGGAGATGCTGAATGTGACCCGACTCCTAATTGATTTAGACGCTGTTTGTTCTATCACTCACATGTCTACCCGGAGCAGCTTGATGGAGTGACTTGGGTTCTTAACCTGAAGGATGATTTAATAGGCTTCCTACAGGAAATGATGTAAACCTGGTGTCTTGGAAAGGTTGACACTCGATTATTCATGTCTGTTGCGGTACATACTGTGCCTCAAAGCCTCAACCAAAGTGCTGACGGTGCTGCTGATCTTTCCTCGGATAAGAAAAAAAAAAAAAAAAGACAATGCCATGCTAATCTGCAGATCGGAGCGAATCAGGGAATTTGTCAAAATAAAGTCGGCGCTGTTATCGTCGCTACATCCTGATGTGGGCGAGGATAAGGTGTTGCTAAGTCCACTGAGGAGGATGATGTAATTTCCAGTCGAGCATGCTGTTTCTTTCCTCCCCCTCTCTTCTGCCCCTTGTGTGTGTGTGTGTGTGTGTGCGTGTGCGCGTGTGTGTGTGTGCATGTATGTGAGCGCTCACCTTCATGTCTCTGTATCTCGGAGAGCAGTAAGGAACAGGATGAATTTTTAATGACAAGCAGCGTGGCTTCCCTTTGCTCTCTCAGATCGCTTTCCAGGACAGGGAGTCTCTCATGATCTTAGCAGCATGCACACAGGCAGCTCAGGGTGAGAAAAAGTCACACACACATACAAAAATACACTTTCCCTCAGAAACGACTGCAGATGTTGGGCAGATATTATGCATGTTTTTTTTCTTTACTTTCTTTTCAGCTGTGTGGATGAGAGTTGTGTGCCTGTAACCATCCTTGTGTTGTGTGTGTGTGTGTGTCATGACGTTATATCACCACAGAGAGCCCACGCTGTGCCAGTCTTTACGACAACTGCATGAACAAGTTGTGAAAATAAATGATGAGCTTAGAGCAGAACTTGTGCCTTTGAACCTTGGTAGCATTCCAAATCTTTTTAAAATCAATGCTAATTTCAGGCTTTTTGAACACTTATTAACATTAACATCCTTTGCAACCTTTGTCTTTTTCATCATTGAATAAATGTTTTACAGTTAAATAAATGGCATCTAAGGAATTAAGTAGTGAATGTTAGACTGGTAGATCTGGTTAGTAGATTTTGTTGTATTTAGAGCCAGGCTACATGTTTCATCCCAATCTTTCCTGAGATTTTTTTTTTTCCAAGATAAACTTAAAGCTAAGCTCCCCTGACTCTCATCTCCTAATTGAAAGTGCAAACACACTCTTGCACAAGTCGTGTTTGAAGCAGAGATGTGATTCGTCACAACAGCCCCATCAGAGCACCCATACAGGGGTTTTACCTGCCTGATTAGAGCTGAGCTCAGGATCTATGTCATAAACTGGACCGATAAGAACAGCACAGGTGTACAGCTGTCAGTCTAAAAGGTCAGGCCCAATGTATGTTTAACTCCACACATTGCTCAGAAGCAGTCTGTAAATGGAAACATCTGTGGGTGAATCATAGACAGGTACCTTCATGATTATTTTTTATTTTTTTTTGTATGGAATGTCTAAGGATATGCAGCTCTGTAGTTTTGTTTTTCTGATTGGTCATAATATATAATTAGCTGGCTGTGCTTGTTGGTCAGTTGGTTGAATTTTGAATGTTAGCTGATTTGTTTTTCAGATCTTGACTGCTTGCACACTGATGCGGTCCATGATTTATTTCGCATTGGACTTCTTGCTATGTAACTGATGCCAGTGCCTCACAAGAAATCTGAACTGGAAAAATAAGCATGGAGGATAGACGCAACATTGACAAGAGGTCAGTGAGGAGATGATGAAGTTTCAGATGCATTGCACATTTATAGGGAGGTGTACAAGTCCAAGTCAAAGTGCAGCAGCTGACAAAGTACAGTCCAGACGTGCAGATGTGTATCTTGACCCAAACATTTTATAAAGGACACATCGGGAGGTAAAGTGTGTGAACTAGGGACAGCCAGGTATCCCAGAATGTATTTTGCGGGTGTCATTAAGTACGCTGCAGTTCTTAATTACCATCTGAAGATTGGAGCATAGAGGCAGAAGTATAATTTAAAATTGTCCTAAGTGTCTGTGAAAGAGGTCTGTATTGTTCAGTTTTCCTCACAGTTATGGTGCTGTTACTGATTAAATTTAGGGAGTTTTTAGAGAATGGTAAATGGCTTGTGTTTATATCGTGGTTTGCTTGATACTTAGAGCGCTTTACAGTCACGATGTCACATTTACCCACTTGTTCACACAAGCATACATACATTCACACACACACACGCACACACCCACACCCACACACACCAGTGTCATGTACTGGGGGCAACTTGGGGTTCTTGCACAAGGACATTTTGGCATGTGGACCATGTTCCAGGAAACAGACCAAAAAAGACACTGTTAAAAAGAGTTAAAGCCACACATTAGTGGTTATTTAATACCAAACGGAAACTTGTCACTTACATGCAAAAAAAATATTGTACCTGACTGAGAGAACTCCAGTAAGTAGGAGGCTCAACTAAACTAAATACAGCCACTGCTATAATGTTATCAGTCACACTTAATCTGCTCCTGCTCAGCCACAACATTAAAACCACTGCCAGGAGAAGAACTGGGAAACTTTTGGACCTGGCATTCATGTGGATGTTACCAGACCACCTAGACCAGCCCAGGTACCCCCATCTATTGGCAATGACACTCCTTGATGGCAGCAGCCATCCCCAGCAGGATGCAGCCTGACACAGGCACACACACACAAAAACAGTTTAAGAACAACTCAAAAAACATGAAGAACAGCACAAGATGTTGACCTGGCCTCCAAATTCACTGGATCCCAAACTGATCAAGTATCTGTGGGATGATCCGCAGAGGCCCCTCCCCTTAACCCATAGGACCCAAAGGCCCCCACTAACAACATTCTGTTACCAGACACCACAGGATACCCTCAGAAGGCCCATGTCCATTCTCTGATGAGTCACAACTGTTTTGGAGGCACAAGGGAGACCTACACAATATTAGGTCATAATGTTATGCCTAATTGATATATGGGCTATGAATAGATCCTTTCTGTAGAGGTTTCAGTGTAAATAACGGACAATTTAACTATTATTTGTCGTCATTTTGTTCTTCAATAGTGGACAATAATGTATACAGTAGAAATGATTTATAAGTAAATACCAAATGTAGTTTCATCTTGTTTACACACCTTTGACTCAGCACCAGGTTGTATGGGTTCTAATTCCATAACTTGTCACCACTTTGGTATACATGCCCTTGAAAGGTGACTTGAACACTTGTACATATTTCATTTCACTCATTAGTTGTATGGAGTTGGACATGCTGCGTGTGTGATTCTCAAACAGCAAATGTAGGTCACACTCCTCTCCAAACGTCATCTGTCAGAAGTGTGCTTGTAGTATGCAGAGAGACAGGCTCATCAGTGCAAACGCTAACCACATAGAGGCTTAATTAAAATGATTACCCAACAAAATGAAGTGCCGATCAGACAGCCTGTCATCTTCTCTAACCCGACCCCCTTCCATTGCTTTTCAGAGGCCACAATATTACATTTTCTCAGCAGCTGCATGGGGATTTAACTGGAGAGAAAGACACAGACAGGGAAGTATGCAGGAATCTAAAGAGGCAGTGAAGAATTGGTGGCGGCGAAAACGGTGTGCAAGACGATGTTTGTCTAATGGCAGACTGTGCGAGGAGGGGGATGGGGGTGGGGGTGGGTTGTAAGCACACACACATACCCAGCAGCATTTACATAGATGTAATGAAACAGGGAAATAGATGAATGCGTGCCCCAATCCATCTAGCCATCTTGGCTGCCCTCGCTTGCCGCCTTCCCTTAAACTCCCCCCTTTTTTTCCCTCTCTTCCTCCTCCCATCATGCCCCGCTGCTCGCCGCTGCAGCAGGGCAAGAGATGACATGTGGACACTCAGTGAATTGCCAATTGCCACCGAGTGAGAGAGAAAGAGAGAGAGCACGGGAGAGAGAAAGGGGAGGTGGTTTGACGCATCCAGACTGCAACCGTTGGCTTTTTTTTTTCCTACATTAAAGATTAGAAAAAAAGAACTGCAGAGAAGCACTACACTGAATACTGGATGTGTCCCCCCTCCACACACCTCTCTCCAAGTCTCACCCCTTTGCTTCCCTGACCCCCTCTCACACTACCTCTCTCTCCTTCTCGTTCTCTCTCGTCCTCGCATACTTTCAGCTCAGGAAGAGAAATCAATAGCCACAAATTAATCATTCTGCCTTGGGCGGTCCAAAGGAGGAGGTCGTTGTTGGGGTGGGGGGCCTTTAGAGAGCTACGGAAAGGTATTAAGAGTGTTTTCTCAAGACGTTAAGAATTTGGGGATGTTGGGACTATCAGATGAGAGTTGAAACTAAAGCAATATAGCTGCGAATTGACATGCGATGGGGACATTAAAGGGAGAGAACTGACACCGTGAAAGTTTGCTTAATGGGAATTACCTTTTGTGTAGGCCAGTCTGGTTGGCAAGTTCTAAAATTAATTAATACAGTCTGCGGTGCATTTAAGTATAAATTCAAGGACCAGACAGTTTGTTTGAGCTACAAGTTTTTTTTAAAAAACAACAGAAAATTAGACAGTGAGTAAGTTTACATGCACATTAATATTACAGTACAATAAATTCGGGTATTCAATATGTATATTAAAAATGAGACCCATGTACAAATGTAGTATTTCTGATAAAATGAGTGGAATACTGTGATAGTCGTGTTATAGAAAGCACATTCCCACTTGAAGTTTTAATCGCCTGTTTTCATTCAGCTTTTATTCAGCTCTGCGCGTTGTACCCAAACTAAGAAGCTCACAGTTTGCAAAGTTGACATAGAGACGCATGCCCAAAAGAAAAGCACACATTTCTGGTTGGAAGGACTCCATAATAACTTTTTAGTTTTTTGGTCTGAAAGTTAATTCACGAAGCCTTGTTGTTGTTCCTATTCTCAGAGATGTTAAGTCAGGCACAGATGTATTGTGTTTACTCATACTACATGTTGTAATCTGTTCATTCTTGAGTCCATTTAAGCAGTAACTTAATGCTGAAACCACTTTATTATGCTATTGATTGATTCAGACAAAGTCTAGTAACTTTGTCTTCTAGGCCCCTCTAAATTCTATAAATTACTAAGAGAGCATAACAACATAAGACAATGACCACCATTTCTTGACTGAGCCCTGGCCACTTTCAGGTTAAAGCAGGTTAAAGTTAGAGTCGGCTCTGCAAAGGTCTAGCACTGGGAAAAGATAAACACAGTTCCAAAAATCAATTAATTAACCAAGTCAGGTATTTTTTAGAGGTACTTTCATCTGTTTCATCTGCTTGATCTGCCCACTACAAAACAAAAGTAGTGCAGATTGTTCAGAACAATCTGGCTTTGTGTACTGTAGTGTTACCACAAAGCACCAAAGTTGCAAATTACGAACCAGGACATGCTGATGATTTCAATGCCGCAGAGTAGGTTGGCACACCTGCTGCTTGAACTTGGGCGACCCTGCAGCTCATGCATGATGAGATGAAACAGATTGGTCGTAGTATGGACGATATGTTCTCAGTACAACACGGATGAAAGACATTTCAGGTCATTTAGGGACTATGAAGACCCATAAAACCGAAATCTCTCAAGCACAGCGCTAGATGGGGGCCCAGAAGTCACTTTTCATTTTTGTTTTTCCGAGGCACTTCTATTTTACGGCATAGCATTTGATATATTTTAAAACAAGATTTGTGACTTCATAAAATGAAAGTGAAAAACACTGCATTTTAGAGCTGAGATATATTATAGTACCTCAGACAATTCAATTTGTAACCCTGGGCCTAAAGCAGCTGTCTCGCAGCGCAGGAATTTGTCTCTCCTGCTGATGTGTGATGTCGGGCTGAGCTACCGTATTGCACCTCAGGGATCTTATTGTAATTGGCAGAGATGGGAAAGGTGACTTTGACGGTGTGAGCACGCATTTTCTGATTCCTAACTGTTATCTCTGCTTTTAAAATGGGGCTTGACTTTGGTAGAAAAGCTCAAATATCCTTTAAAAGAGTCCACAAAGTCAGCCTGCCTTTTGCAATGGATGAAGCAGCTCCAGCTTTGATGACATCAGACTCCTTGGCTCAGAGACAGAAAGAGGTTTACAATCACAAATATTGATCAACCTGTCCAAAGCCATAGGAATCATGTGAATTTGTAAACTGAGTAATGCTTCCACTTGAGAGACATCTAATAGTACCCAAGTACTCAAGATTTGTAATGTGGGCATGAGACAGTGTGTGTACAGTAAACCAGCATTAGTCACCATCCCCCCATTTCTGTATTTGTATTTACTGCTAACACTTTGTCATTCCTCAGCAACCTTATCTGCTCAACTGCTCTGGGGTTGCTGAGGTCTGCAGTTTTCAGGAACAAAAGGAGGCTGATGGAATTATTTAAAATGAAGTGAAACTTCAGTTTAAAATGTTTTTTGTTGTTGTTGTTTTTGACAGGAAAATATGAGGTGCTTTGTTTAAATCCACATCCTTTGTCAACCCAACTGTTTGCATGATGCCACTCTGCAATGATTTCCAACCATGGGTTCAACATTGAAGTAGGAGATACGTGTGAAGATCATAAATGACCTAAATATATATTTAAAAAAAAAAAAAAAAAAAAATAGGGACAATTAATTCGATTAATTCTTTTCATGGAACCATGATTTGCTTAATTATAATATTTGTGGATTAGAAAGATGATTTAGCAAGTCAAGAATGTTGCAGCTGCCGTTGAAGTACAACATCAAGCGAAGTACTAGCTGGTACTTTACAATCTTTACAACAGCTTACTAGCAAGCTAGATAAATTATAAATACTTTAAATATGCCCAAAAGTGGATAAATAGTTAACTATCTAACCAAAAACTGAGCCAAAATGGTTAGCATAATCATTTTCTAATAGCTAGCTTAAAGAAATAGATAAGTGGCTAAAATTGCTAGCTAGTAGTAAGGGACAAAAACATAGATAAAACAAATCCTGACAATACTCAAATCAAATGTAATGAATGATTAGTGGAAACAACTTGAACACATACATAAGTGGCTAAAACAGATTAAAAACAGCTTAAAGAAATAAAAACAGTAGCTAAAACAGCTAGCTAGAACAAATGTATAAAATGCTTACCAAAGAGTAGGGCAGTTAAAATATAGGCAGTTTTATGGAAACATATTGTTCGATATTCTACTATGTAGTTAAACACTGCAGTATACAGTTTAAAATCAAGTGAAATGAACAAATCAAGAAGTTAATGAGCGTTGATGTAGCTTATGCATATGCTCGCCTCACAGAACCGTGCATGGGGGTCGTATAAAATAGGCCAGAAAGCAGTGGTTTATTGCATATTTGTTTGCTATTCTGAATTTATTCAATTTAAGGTTTGCCTGTATGCTGCTGGCAGTTTCACTGACGACAGGACAGGAGAAGACAAGTCACTTGGCAGTGGTTTCAAATGCTAAAAATAAGTGGTGGAATGGCAGGAAACGACTCACAAGGTTTAAGTGCACAAAAGTGGACTGAAAATTTCCACAACTAGACCTTAAGCTTGTGTTAAAAAAAGGGAGTATGTTCCCCATCTGCCAGTTCTCACTCCATTCAAAACGACAAGTACTTTGTTTGCCTGAGGAAAGGCTTCTCTCTCTCACACACACTCACAGTGGTGGTGGGAGTGATTTTTTAACAGACGCTTTTGAGAAGAGAAAAAACAGAAAAGCAGATGAGGGCATTGTGCAAAAGAGAGGAGAGCGAGGGTGTTAAGATGAATATCATTTGCTGGATGGAAAGCAATATCAGGAAGCACAGAGACACAAGGAAAAAACTTCTTATGAGCTCCAGGTGCAAGAATGAACTCGGACAAAGACCTCAGATGAACAAAGTAAGGTTTTGTTCACAGCACTACAATGCAGGTTTTGAAAGCAAGTCAAGGCAACAGAACAATTAAAACTACAACAAGTTGTTTAAATTAGATAGTTTATCTTTTGTAGGCAGCAATGTTAATAAATGGCTGGAACGGCCACCATTACATAACTTTGGAAAAGAATAATGAAATAATGAAAATTGTTTTAAAGATTACATTATGCTAATTATAATTCTGTTTCTAAAGACATTTCTTGTAGAATATTTCCCTCATTTACACTTAAAAACTTTTACTTTAGTGTTAATCTTACAGTTTTGTACAACTAAAAAAACAAAGAAGCAGAGAAATTACTTTGGTAATGTCAGACACCAGGAACTGTAGTTGTGCTTAGCATTGTCATTTTTTATTCAATTAAAAGATTGTATAATGAGTTGAACACATTGTCTAATGCTAAGGAATTAGATCCAGTGTCGTGTTTGTTCCAGGCCCTGAAATCCTCCTAACTTGTTGTGATTAACGGCTTTGTTTGCTTCCTCTACATCTAAGCCCATAAAAGGACAGAGCTCATTGTTGATCTTTAAAAATCTTGCATAAAACCACCGATCACACTGTTGCAATTCATCTCTTCACCCAACTGTGATGTCGCAGTGAAACTGAGCCTTTTCCGAATGATGATGACTTATCGCCCCATGTGTTATTAGCCAGAGATGGAACACAAAACATCCTGTTTGCACTGCAAAGAAAGACTGACATATGAACACAGTGTGAGTCATGATCACTGTAAATGCAGCGAACAGTAAAAGTATCTCTCACTCCCCCTATTAGAGAATAGGATTATGGCTCTAATATTGAGGCTGGATGGATGGATTGATGCTCTGACAGGCTGCCGAACATTTACAGCTCTTCTAAACTATCATCGCTGCTGCAACAGAGAGGATGTTTCTCTGCTTTTCTTGCAGCAATGTCATTTTTATGCCTTTAAACAGCTGGCGAGCTACATTATCCAACTCTGACGCCATCCACAGAAACAGCAATAAACTGTCACAACGTAGAGTGATGTATAGCCCTATCAGATGCAGTGGCTTGGCTCTGGATGCTGTGTAGGTATAACCTGATACACTCTTGGTGCAACTGTTGGTGGTGTTCCTGAGCACTACTGTGTATGTTTACAGTGTACGCGTGATGCTGAATATCTAATCCAGTGGCCAACAGCATCATTTCTGGTGAATGGGAATGTAGTTTCTAGTTATTTTTTTCCACCCAAGTGTCTCCGAACATTATTCTTTTACCATGCAGATAGCATAGTCCAGATTAGTCAGGTGAAAAGTTTCTAAAATATCTTCGACATTGTAGTGAGAGGGATTCACTTTGCCCTGGGTATCACATCTCAGGCTCAGGCTGACCTACAGTATTGAGGAAATCTGCACCTGATAACAACTTTTGTGTTAAAATGGTTTAAAGTACCATATTTTCCCTGTCAGTACAGAATAACACAGGAAGTAGTTTCATTATTATGTAATATGAGATTGATATAAAAAAAAAAAATGAGTATATTCCTGTGTAAACTTGTGCATGGGTGATTTTTATGCTGGTTCAATATGCCTGTATGAGAGGGCAAAAGGATGAGTAGGCGGGTGACTGGATGCACAGCGTTTTTGGGTAGAATAATAGAGTGTGTGTGTGTGTGTGTTAGTAAAAGCAGCTCTGAAGTGCATTTAACTGGCTGGGAGGGCGATCAGGACCCCCAACACCCTTAAAACGCAAGAGTGAGTCAGCCAGCACTACAATGCAGGCCTGCAGTCCTGGTCATTTCAACACAGGATACTCAATAACAATAATAAAAAAAAATTTTAAAAAAATGGGCGGCACAGCAGTAGTTAGCACTGATGCCTCACAGCAAGAAGGGGCTGGGTTGAATCCACAGGACAAGCAGTTACAGAAGATGAATGAATGAATGAAAAAATAAAAATCACATGAGCCTGCAGCATGATAATATAACTAGGCAAAAATGTACACAGGTATACATTTATAGCCATTAGCGCCACCATCCTGTGGCACTGTGACACATTATAAATATTGCATTGCATCCGGCTGCTTCTCCATCTCCGCAATTTTCGAATTGATTGTTTTGGATCAATAAAGATGGAACACATCAAGGAAAGGATAAGTGAGGAGGTTCGGAGATACAAACGTATACAAATGACTCGTCTTGGGCGAAATTTCGGCGGAATTTCTGTGAAAGTTTCAGAAGGCAAAAAAGACACAGCACTGACTACCATTTGGGTGGTGTTTTTACAGATCCATGTGTTTTTCCAGACTGGCGAGCCCACAAGTATACATGGCTTGCACCGGCGTAGACTATGTGCGTAGGTTACGCTGTGTATGTCCCTCAGAGGTATAAACTCCACTTTAGACTCTCAGCTTCTCTTCATTTACATTTACATTACAGTTTAATTGACACCTTATTGAAAGTGACTTCTCGGGGTGAACAGGTTGATGGTTCAGTGTCTTTGACTCTTTGACAGGAGACACAGACCTCTGTTGATGAGAATGAAGCTACATTTGAGAAATTTTAAACAAGCTTTTATTTTACATTGACACAACAGTTTTCAGACTTGTATTTAATGTATATCCTTTTATTTACACATTTACTGACATTTACTACCTGAAATAACTCAAGTTATTCATTTACTATTTGATTATTGTTTAAGTTATTTTTAATCAACAAAATGATTGCTAGTTCAATCTTTTTATTCATTTGGATGTTAATGTGGTATGTCAGATGATATCCAGATATAAATCATTGCAGATCTTCCTCTGTCTCGGTGTGGTGCTCACTGCTTATATAGTAATCGCTATAATCTAGCATCGACTTCCTTTGATTTGTGATCTTTTATAGTCGCCAGTAAAAGTAACCCCCCTTTAGATCTGTCCTCAAGTGTTCCTGCTGTTATTAATGGCTGTCGGGAATCCAGTTGATTTAAATAAGAGTGCGGCACGCACGTAAGATCAATGGGCAGCTGTTTTAAGACAGAATTTATAACAGCCAGTGAGCGTCCTGCTGTGCTCACTGTGCAGATTTTGCGCTGATATCGTGAGCTCACTTCCAGACTGCGCGGTGTAAATCATAGCAAAAGGCCAGCAGCCGGGTCAAATCATTTAGGATTTCATCACGGCAAAAGAGCATGAGCTACAACTTTATCATCACCAGCGCGGAGTGGTGAACAATCCACCTTACAGATACCTCAGTGCTCCTGCCAGTTTATTAAACTGAGCTGAATAGATTGTGATGTTTTCCAGGCTGTGGATATGAACCCGAGGTGAGAAAGTTTAAAGGACGCTTTCTTCTCCTGTTCTGATACAAACCACAGCTTCAGAGAGTGATAACACAAGGAGTGTTACATCAGATTTGGTTCTGTGCAACAGTAAGTTTGACAACAAGTTCATAGTTTGAATAGCTTCAACCAAAGGGGAAGACACTAGAGCTGGAATGGCACAAGGAAAATCATTGATCGCTGTTTGGTTATGAGGTACAGTGGCCCTGAAGGTCAAAACACAACGACATTTCACAAAATACATCGACTTTTCAGATTACGGAAAGGGCAGGGACAACACTTCTTATTTCTGACTGGACAGAACCCGACAGTGTTAACGTCATTTCCTGTTTCTACTCAGCTGTGTCCGTGCACAAGTTTTAAACCGTGTTGGAAAGAATAGAGGACGAGAAGGCATTACTAGAGGAATATTTTGAAAGAGGACATATATATTATGTCATTCTTGATATGCTTTCAACCCATCATGACATTAACATGTCCCTCAGAACAGTAAAAGCACGGTTAAAGGAGTCAGTACTGAGGAGACAGGGCACCTACGTCCTCATTGTGCGTCCCCTCGGCCTCTTTAAATAATGCCAATGTCTTTCCGCATGACATGCAGAAATTTGGCAACGACTCATATTTCTTTCCACAATTCTCTTTCTTCTGTCTGTACCCGGCTGGCCTTAGGCAGATGGGTCCCCCCATATGAGCTGGGTTCTGCTCGAGGTTTCTTCCTGTTAAAAGGGAGTTTTTCCTTGCCACCGTTGCCTTCAGGCTTGCTCTGGGGGTTTCAGGCCGGGTTTTTGTAAAGCGTCTTGAGACGATTTGTATTGTTATTGACGCTATATAAATAAAATTGAATTGAATTGAATTGAATGTGGACAGTACATGTTGTCTGCAACATCTACAAAGCAGAAAATGCACACATTTTAGAAGTCAAAGCAAGAGAAACGTAGCCGTTTTTGCTTCTGAAGATTTTAAAGTAATATATATATATTTATATATATATTTTTTAATTTGTCTAGTTTCATGTTGTTCCCCATGTCTACAGAGTACAAAAGCATTGAAACTCCTCCTGCACACCACACATTTTCCAGTCATGTCTTTCATCCAGTCAAAACTGAATCATGCATCACTAAGATATGTTTTGGTGTTTTCCAGGCTATTAGCATTCTGACTCTGCTGGACAAAGCTTTTACGTTCATGCCGGTCCATTAATTCAGGTCTCAGGGATTAGGCGGCAGTTTGGTGGAGTGCGGCGCTGTGCTGCAGGCAGGTCTCCGCTCAGTCCTGCAGAGAGGACGCTTTAGGTCCTACAGCGGCGTGGCGAGTGCACCTGACGGCTAGTTTCTGCTTTGTCTTATAGCTCTGCCTTGATCACAGTGGAAGGATCGGTACATCAGCTCTCTTTTCCCTCACATCGACCAAGAGCTTTTAGAGAGTTACAAAGCTTGGTTGAGCTTGTGATGACATGCAGCGGCTTTGACGTCACAGCAGACAAGCGCTGGACAGCGACCAGTCCATTAATATTGGTTGTTGTTGGTACTTCTGTCATCCCATCATTACTACAGATTTTCCTTGACATCACCCCATGAATGAGTCAGTGTAAGCCAGTTTCCTAATTTTCATTCTGACGCTGAATTTTCACAATGTTCCACCATGCTTGGTAGATTGGCTCTGAATGCTGTTGGTCTGTGTTACTGTTGAGAAACAAATAGTCAGGATTCTTGCTCAACTTTGCTCAGTTTGCCTCTGTTTTCCATGTGTCATTATACTTCACCAGCAGCAAATGTTTACCTCTGTTGCAGCACTAGTGTTTTTCTGATATTCATGTGCAATTTCTCTCCAGAAAAAGTTGAGCCGATCAGTGGAATCAGTGGAAGCTTTCATTGTAAATGTGCTGTGTCCATGATGCTGATCACAAGTCAAAGTGAGGTTGTACGTGTTTCTAAAGAGACCAGGCTAGATGCAAACCAGTTTCCCCCCACAGAGCTGATTACATGATGTGATTGGCGTAGGTGAGGTGTTGCTTTTGCAATTGCTGTTATTAGCGTGAGGTGTTTACTTGGCCTGCGTTCTGGGAATGCCTTCCCCTGTGGGTGCCGTTGCTGCGGAGGGGCTCTTCTGAGAACTGGACAGCTTTCACCCCGTCTGACCAGAAGGCTGTGACGCACTCTGCTGTGACACCAGTGACTCATTGGTACTCCTGTTCCTGGATCTGTGAAATCTCACCCTTCGTCGCGGTCCCTGCCCTTCTCGGGCGACCTCGCTCGTCCCGGTGTTTCCACACGTCTCGGCCGAGATGCACAGATGGACGGGGCAGGAGAAATCCATCCCACTTCCGCTGACATCTCCTCAGCTGAGGGTGAAGGCACTCATCTCATCTTTGATTATAACAGCAGACGTACACCAGTGAAACACCAGACACAAAGGGAGAGAGCAAGGAAGTCAGGAAATATATATATATATAAATATATATCAGGAAAATCTTGTTTGTGTGTTTGTCTGTTGTCTAGTATTTAGGCCAAATAAGTGGAGCTAATATTGATTTTGTTTCTTGAAAACTTTTTAACATCGCTCATTTTTAGTGATGGAGAGTTCCACTTGCAGTTGAAGGTCGATAGACTGGAGTGCAGCGACTAACTGAGATATACAGTAGTTAAACTAATAACAAACAGACAAACGATTCTCTAAAGTTTTGTCTGATCAGGTGCTCCTTTCTGTTCATTCACTGTTGGACAATAAATCAGTTTAGAATGTGTTGACACACTATAGCTAAGGTTGGCTGATTTTACAGCAGCAACAAAACTGACTATTGGTTGAAAGTTAAAAACAAGCAGCAGTCTTATTTCTCTCTGTGTTTTTCAACCATCTATCCATCCAGGCCTCCTCTCTACACAAGATTTGTCACTATAAATACATGACCTGACTTTATTACCCCAAATCACCTGACTTTTATTTGATAATGACAGCATCTTGTGAAACTAGATTAAAAAAGAATAACTCTTCATGGTAGAACATACTAACAAATAAATAAGTGATTCTCTGAGTCTGTATACTAAAGCAAGCCTCTTATGGTAGCACATGTGCTACAGAAACTGTGACTATGGCTTCATGTTAAGTTCCTCTAGTTAAAAAGGAGAATTAACTGAGTGTTAAAAGATATGTTAGAGAGGGTCTGGCCTCTCAAGGGTTCCCTGCTCCCTTGCCAAAGTGTATCACAGTCGATCTCCTCCCTATTTCTTTTCCATCAACACATAATCTCAGGAGCAGGCAGAGCTGCACTGGCTCACAAACAGCCACAGATGCGGCTTTTCAGATCGGAAACGGTGGACATCCAGCCGTTCAGGGCAGAGAGGAGCGGCTTTGTTGGGAAAGCGCTCCGAGCCGAGCCGTGGGAGGTCAAACGACTGTCTAACATCTGTCAGTCATCCTCCAACGAGCCGAAACCTGACGGCACCTCGCTGCCTCCATTAGTCGGCCTCACACATCACCTGAAGCTGCGGCCGTGTTACATACCTGCCAACTGCTCAGCCTGCAAGATGCATCTTTATTGGCCTGTCCTCTAATATTGTATTCTTCTTGCTCTGTGGTTTATTTTTTACAAGTACATATACAAATGCTTTTGTGGTATGTGTCTAATATACATTTTAAACGGTATTTTGTAATTGTGCTTTTTGCAGATTTAACAAGCATCACTTCCTGTAATCTTAAGGAGTTTGTGTACTATATGTCACAAGTTAATGTGGATTTGTCTTCTAATATGGAAACTAAACCCCAGGAACTGACTTAGTTTAATCAAGAAGACAGATGAAAGAAATGCTGAATGAGAAGCTATTAGAACAGGAAGTGACGGCCATTTCACCTGATTAGTCCATGCTGTCGTGGGTTGCCGGTGTGCGTTTGCATTTCAGCCGGCAAAAAACCTTTCTGCACACTAAAATCTGAATGGTTGCAGTTTAAGTGCCACACGGCTGAGGATGGTGTGGGTGGATGCAAATAGGCCTTCACAACTGAATAGAGGGTTGAATTCTGAACTGCCCCTGCAGTCATGCCCACTTTCTAGTTATCAACTCAAATCCCAGAACGATATGATCCCTCCTGAAATTATACCCCATCCGCATATTCCGTGTCACTTTGAAATACATCACATTACTTTAGATAAAGACGCTCCAGCTGTCAACTTGCCGTGTCTTTAAGTGTACACAGAGTTGTTATGCCCCAGCGCTGACATGAAAAAAGCCTGTTTCCACAGCCCAAATATGCCCTGCTACATCTTTGTTGGGAGTGCGTGTGGATGATGGGAGTGATGGCACGCATGGGCCTCCCTGCCTTCACAGGGTCATTACTAAGATGAATATAGTGATTATAAGGATGAATAAGGTGTGATTATGAAGATGAATAAGGCGATTAGGGTTCTTGTCACTGCTGCTAGGGTGGCTGTTCATTAGGGGAGAGAAGATGTCAGCGTGTAACATGCGTGAACCTATTACCTTTTCGTCCACAGGGGATTCATATGCACATACCTATGAATGCATGCATAAATATCTGAATGCTGCAGTGGCGTAACTCCAGGCCAGAGGAGACGATTTATGTTCATTTGCACGGTTAAACGACCCAGGTATGCAATATATCTCTTTCCACTACCGCTGTGATCTGGCTATACGATTATGTGTTTGACCTGAAAGGACACAAGCATACCTGACTGCCTTTGCGGGTTTCTGCGTGGAGCCAGTGCTAGCTTGCAGGCTGCCATGCTGGTACTGTAACAGCTGCTGACTAATGCTGCTTGCTGTGTCACTGATGCTGCTGTGAGTCCAGGGGTTAAAGACACCTCACCGGCTCTGTCCATGTGATCCTTCCCTTGTAGGGGCCCAAAGAGCTATATCCATGGCAACCGAAGTGAACGATTCTGATGTCCACATGGCAACGGCTGCTGTAGGGACTGAGGTGGGAGGAGGAGGATATGGGGGAGTGCAGGAGAGGGGAGGGGGGGTTTGGATGCTGACGCATTCAGTGGCTGCCTGGAAAGTTTTCGAGAATGCCGCCCACTGACAAATCAGAAGTGGGCTTAAATCTCTCTCTCTCTCTCTCTCTCTCTCTCTCGCTAACTCCTTCTCTTTTAAACGCCACCTCCTACTCAGTCAAGTCCTCCTGACCCCCTGTAGCCCCCTCCCCACCCCCCCCACTCCTTCCATCATGCACCTCCTACGTATTTGTGTCTCATCAAACCTTTGTCTCTGTCGGCAGCGCTGTGGCAGCTGTGATCACATCTGATCACTGTTGGAGGGTTTCATGTGTGGGCAGGTGCGACCCGGATGTCTCTCTCCTCTGGAAGGATTTGTCCAGTTCTGCTACCTGCAGATATGCACAGTCTGATGATAGCCTGTGTGAATACAATGTTTGTGTAATTCATGCATCATGCCATCACAAGAACCTCAATGTGACAATGGGCTCACTTGTCACCCCACAAGTGAAAAAGCAGCACGTTGCAAATGATTTGGAGAATTTGCACTGATACTTCAGTGATACTTCAGTGATACTTCAGTGCAAATTCTGGATATCATGGCAGAAGAGTGTAAGACAGGTTGATGCATGGACCAATGAAATGGTCATAAAAGGTGTTTTCTAGCATTGTTAAACACCAGAGACACTGGATAATCCAAATCAACCATGTCTTGATATAGACCAACAATGGCAAGGGATGTAACTTGACTCATTTTTTTCAATAAAACTCTTCCAGAGTAAATTGATCCTCATGTCTAAAGTCAGTGCCGTGCCACTTTGAAGCAAAGAAGACAGTGGTCCCACTGCATAATGCTGTAGTGCAGTTTTGACAAACTTCTGCTTCTGAATCAACCATTAACAGCACCTCTGTAGCACTAAATGGATAAATCAAGCATGATCATGATCGTGGGCCCAGCCTCTGTGATGGTTGTGTGGTTTCCACCCACAGCAGATAATACTGCAGTATGATATGTTGGTTTTACCACTGACCAACCAGTCCATTGGGACAAGCTGAGACCATCTCAGGAACAGACAACATCACAAGTGGATACATTTTGGCAAGAAGTCCTTCTGACTTTGCCAAAGGGTCACTTTGATCAAATGAGCAGCAAAATAGAGCGAAGTCAAGGAGGGAGAAACGGCTCGTTGGTGCCTTAAAACGTCCCACCAGCAGGGCAGAAAATTGTCTTCTTGCTCAGAGAAAGATGGCAAGAGAGAAAATTAGTGTTTGCTTTTGCTGTCCTGCCTAATAACCTGGAGCCGGCGGTTGGCTCATGGTATCAATAGAAAAATCTTCTCAGCTGCATCATAGACCTCTTTCAACCAGTCAACACCTAAATCTTGGAACACTTCCACGTTAGAGAGGGCTCTGCCTCAGCCGAAGCTGATCCAAAACCCTGCACCTGTATGTAAACATCATCCCATCCTGGGAAGCTTCCTTTTAAAAAACATGAATAAAGAGCAACACAGCGACGTCACCAGGCCAGGAATAGATTCTCCCTGTGGTTCTATGTTTGTGCCAAAGGAGCCTGAAAATGGGCTTGACTCCGACCAGATAAACTCCAGTCCCCCAGGACCACACCAGAACCTTGCTGTGGTGGGCGACTATAAATCTACATCCACCCACCCCCCCTTCTCGTTGCCACAATAACCCCTCCTTTCCACTGCACTCCACTCTTGAGTGCTTCTGTCTCTCCAGGCTCTGTGATAATGAAGTGCTTTATGGCTTCAGAGGACAGGAGGGGACGCAGGGGGCATGGGGTTAGCCCATAGCTCATTCCCACAACAGGGGGGTCCAGTAACTGGGCTGATTGAGTAACTCTGGATAAACCCTCCTCTCTCTCTAAACTACCCTCAGACACATCTCTAGCCCCAGCTAAAGGTCTGAGGTTTAGTAATGGCTCGATCCCAGCAGGAGATCTCAGTTCACCTGCTCTTTTAATGGTATCAGCTCTACAATTATGACCAGTTGATTTATACAGTTCAGTCAGACTGAGTGGGTTGTGGATACCTTGTGGATTTCAAAATGATCCTGAACCTTGATGAGGGTTCCATTTTTCATTTAGTTAGTTTCAGAAATCTTTTGAGAATTAAACAGTATTTAAAGGTTGGACCCATTGGCTCCGTTTATTTAGTACATCATACTATTTATTCAATCACATTTAATCAATATATTTCGCTTTTTGATTTTAGCCTATTGATTGCCATACTTGCCAACTAACTCAAATCTGCTAACATGGCCAAACTGTCTGCTTTGCCTGTTAAAGAGAATAAATCAAGTTAAGCAGTTCATCATTTTGGCGTAGAGTGAAATATCTCCACAAATATTGGATGGATTGTCATGAATTGTGGTACAAATAACCCTCTAGAGGACAAACACTTAGGTAATGAATGAATGTAGGAATGAATGAAACAAAAGTTAGCTAGCTAACAGGCTAACCAATATGCTGAACATAGTATGCATCATACCTGATAAACATCAGCATAATGTACTTGCATGCCGACGTTGCAAGCCAAATCCATACCATAACTCTGACTTTCCGAGTCTAAGGCCAATTAAACTTCACAAAGAGATGATAAACACATTTGCTAAAACAGAACCATGCTTTCTGAGGTGCTGGGAGGTGGTATATGGAGCTGTTTCACCACCCACCCATAATTTATTTTATTTAATTTCTTTTTTTCCAGCTGTGAGCAACCTCCTCCTCCTTTGGGAGATCACTGTGCATCAGCAGCAAACTGAAAAGTCAGCTCTATTTGTCGTTTTGCCCCTTTTCTAATGTGAGTCATGCATCATTGTGTTGCTGAAACATTTGGAGTCTTTAAAAGTCTCTCTGTTTTATCTGATGCCCCTTCGTTTCAGGTTTCAGTCTGACAGTTTGCTTGTGACTCTTAAGGTCACAAGAAGAGAATCATGCAGTGGTTCAACATACTGTACATACAGGTGTTTCTCTTTGACTGGAAAGTGTTTTGACCCACTGAGCCTTTGGTAAACACCTCTCCGTTCAACAGCGGTCCCACGCTGTCAAAGCACTTAATGGCCGTGGCCCTGCGTTCACACTCACGTGGGGAGGCCTCTGAAATGAAAATGCCATTATAAAACATTTACCAGCCTGCTGAGTTTACATGTCTTACAAGAAAAGGACCATTTGGAGCGGTTAAGTGTCACATAAATCTTTCAGCACGCTAATTGAAGTGGTTCCCCCAATAGGCCACTCTCCACAGCTGGTATTACAAATCGCACAAGTGCGGATGGGCCGGCCAGCTGCAAACCAAATCCTACACCCACTTGATAATGTTGGTGAGACACACACATGGTGCTCTGTGGGTTGCTGCTGCCGCGAGTTTGCTCAGACAGCTCCACTGGGAGTGTGTAATGTAGTCGTATGTAAACACAAGTCATCTTCCAGTGAAATATGCTTTGAGAGGAGGCACAAGTGAGCCCTCCCCTCCCATCTCCCCTCACCTCCTAGAAATGCAACTTATTTAAAGCTTATTTAAGAGAGCAAGTTGAAGAGGAAGGTATTGTTATTTCTAGCAGCAGCCTGGGGGAGTAGTGGCTGAAGGGGGTGGAGTTACACCTACAGAATAGCTCGCTCCTGAAAGCTGCGATTAGCCGAGACATCGGAAGATAACATGCTTTGAATTTATTTAACTTTAGTGAACAGAGATCACCTTCCAGCTGACTGGGAAGAGCTTAATTCAAATCTCCGCAACTTTATGTCTTATATTAGAGCATCAAGTTCAGAAACTGCAGCTTCGTTAAACTCTGAAGGGCTTTTTCATGCCTCAGCAATTACTGTGACACTCAAACTTGATGTATTCCACCTCCCGCTTCATCTTCCCTGTCTGTCCTTCAGCACCTCTCTGTTACCTGCCCTTCCTATATTTATCTCTTCCTTCCATTACATTGTCTTTCTCCTCAGTTTTGTCCATCTTTACCTCTCTCTCGTCGTAATTGCCACAGAACCTGTTGATAGAAATCAATGCGCTTTTTGATTATGAGCCAGAGATGAGACGGTTGGAGAAAGAAGTGGTACATCAGATTGGGTCTGAGGGGGATTAGTGGGTATATTTGAGCAGAAGTTCCCACACTCATCCTTAAAGAGAAAAAAAATCCGCTTCCAATCAAGAAAAAAACAAATGTTTGTAATTTTGCAAGTGGTGTCAAAGGTTGGCGTATTGATAAAAACAAAATATGACAATGGGAAGATATTTTCATTTCATTTCATTTTTTAATGCCACTCTTTGAATTGCACTGTCTTCTGTTAAACTCCTAATACTCACACATTAGTGTCATTTTCTTTTAATAATTTTTTATTAAAATTACATTTGGAGGAAAATTGACAAGTGACGGAGATCAGAACAAACATTTCTCAGACAGCAAGCTCCTTTACACAAACACCGTAACCAAGTGGGAGAGCAGATCGAGGGTGCTTCGATGGCTCTTTTCATCAGAGGATACTCATTCTAATGTCTGAGTGCACATCACCAGGAGGTCCCCTTCTCTCAGCAACATGTGGGCCGTTCACATGTAACAACTACAACCTTGGTTACACCTGGCACCATGGTAACCAACACCTGTTCACCTAATTAGAGGGACGCTGGAGGGAGAGAAGATGAAGAAGTTAATGAAACGCTAATCTGGTCCCATCAAACGCCCAGGCATCTGCCTCCTCGCTGCAGCAGCATTTCGGCACAATGGCCGCCTTATGGGCGCCTCCCTCGCCACACCACCTTGAGTGACCTCATCAAAACTCCACACAGAGTAGAGCAGACAGGAGAGATAGTGGGAGGGAGGAGAGGCGGATGCTGCTTCCTGGATGGACACCGTATCTGGACGGCGAGGTGTCAGCCAAATGAACGAGCATTAAGAGATGAGGTTCCCTTTGCACAGCAGTTGGAGAGGCTCCAGGTCACACCAGCTGCACCGTTCGTGTTTACAAGCCGCCAACTGCTGCCAGAGAGGCCTGATGCTCAGGTCTGCTTCCTGAGGGGAGAGCCACGAGCCCACGGATAGAAACTCATTTGACACTATCTGTGCTAAGAGAAAATTTTTGAGGGTGTTACTGAAAACTGAAGAGCTTTTAATGACACCCTCAGCAGTTACCTACTTTATTTTTTCTACTAGAAAAAAAATCAAAAACATCCATCAAGATCATTGAGCTGAAAATGACACCTTCATATGACTTTGTGACCTTTTTTATTCTCAAAAAGCCAAAACAAATACTGAAAATGTTCTCCTATGAGAGTCTAGAATAGGTTTGTCATTTATGTGTGACTGGTCAATAATCACTATCAGTCTACTAATTGATCATCGACTAATTGATTCATTTTCTAATCATTCCAGCTCTCAAACGGTAGTAAATGTTCTTGTGTGAACTCTCCTGAACTGTCTTTCTGTGTTCCCCTGCAGGAAACTTCAAAGGCATGTGTAAACAGATAGACCACTTTCCTGAAGAAACAGATTACGAAGCAGACCCATCTGAGTACTTCTTACGTGAGTATATTCCCTCTTGGATTACGCATATCGTAGAAGTGACCGCAAGGAAGAAAAAATAAAAATCAGGCATTTCTCAAATGTCTTTTTTGATAATTGTCCCACTTCTCTCTCAGACTGGAGTGCGGTGCCAGTAGCTTCTCTTGGCCGGCGTGTCAGTGCTGTCTCTGCCTGCTTTTAGCGCGAGCCTGGCCAGGCTGAGCCCTGCCAAGCAGCTCGTCTGTTTTTACTGCTTGGCTGTGTGTAACATAACGTGCAGTGTTACAGTCGGCTGTGTACCCTGTAAACACAGCACATTGATTTCTGCTCTCTTTTCCTTTGTGCAAGCAAGACAGAGACGCTTGTCGAACTCATTTGCCTGCTAATCCTAAAAGTCACAACGATGACTCGGAGCTCATGATGTACTGTTACTGTTGTTTGGTCAGTGCTCCAGTTATGTGTTTGAACTGAGGGTTGAAATTAGAAAGAAGTTGCTTTAGCACTTTTATAGTGCTGCCTTTAATTAGCCATGGCCCTGCCACAGAATTGTAATCTTCATACGTTTATATTGCTATGGTTGCTGATGCCGGAGACAGCCGTTTCTATGGCTACTGTCACAGTGTAGCAACAGATGCAGACTGAAAGTGTTTCTATGGTTACAGCTCTATTGTTGCAATAAGTCAGAAACACAATACATAAATTAGTTATAAATATTTTTATGGACGCACTAAATCAGTAAATCTCCTTTTACTTTAGCAAGTTTTAGTTGAATTTTGATGTTGGCAGACATTCTTTGGTTGTCTTCTTTGTCACAAGGCAATCTGCTGAGACGGATTCATGAAGAAAGTTTTTGGAGAGCGTTGACATACCATCGGCTGGTATCCTGAAGATTTTATATGGACACATGTAACTTTAATATCACTGGTATTTGAATTTGGATACCGGTCTACTAGTGCCTAGTGAACAAAACAGAATGTGACATCAGGATGCAGGGATTTTAATAAGCCTGACTTGGAGGGCGCATGAAGTTTCAATGTCTTCTAGAGATTCACTCACTAGACCTAAGCTAGCTCTTAATGGTCACTATACCTCAAAGGCTAAAGCATGTTGTCTATTTCTTCACGTGTTAAATGCAGAATACGTGACATAGAGTTGTGGAGGCTTAAGATTAGTTTGAGGTCTGGACGATGCAGAAGTTGGTATTTTGTGCATTCTACTTTGTCTTTTCTTTGTCAGAACTCGATGCCTACAATACCCACAATCCCCACAATCCAACTGTTCCCCTAGAGATTAGAATTTTTATTTCTTGTAATTTTCACACTTGTCTTACAAGACAAGACATTTCAGTGTTGAGTTGGTTAACTGAACTTAGGTTGAATAATGAGTTCAGTAAACTGTCAGTAAATTACAGCTCTTCAAGAGTTAGCTTCTCAGTTAGCAGACAAATGTATGTTGGTAGATTTGATAATATATTTCAACACTCCCTGTTGGATTTAGCGCACACTCTATGATATCATAGAAATACAGCCACGTCCTTTCTGCAGTGGAATTGCCTGCAGTGATCTGAAACTAGAAGTCAGAAAGTGTCTATCTCCTCGTCTCCAGGACAGAGTTGAGACCTCTCTGAGAATCAAGCAATGCATGCCAGTGAAGGAGATTTGGCCTGGCCAATTAGGCTTTGTTTGACGTAGCGCTCTGAGCGGTTGTTCCCATCCGTATGTGTGACGGAGAACGGTTATGATAACATTTTCTAGTAATGATTGTAACGAAGCCAGAGCTGCTAGGTTAGACCGTTGATGAGGCGTCTCTCAGTCTGGGGATGACAGTCTCGGGGTTGAGGCCTCGCTCTGAACCTCCAACCGCTGTAGACGCGCATGTTTCTGAGTGTGTGTGTTAACCTCTTCCCAGTCTGTGATTGGAGGAGAAGGCCGCAGTGCTCCCAGTGGCTTGCCAATTAGGACACTCACATCCATAAATATTTCAGCCTCCTTCTTATATAGGTCAGGCCTCTCTCGATCACAGCCTCTCTCACTCCCTCTCCGAGTCTCTTCACCATCACACCCATAGTATTGCATGTCAGGAGTTGTACAGCACCTATTGTCATGTCAGCTGTGATGATTCACAGCGTTACGCTGCTTGCACATTTTTCCTTTGGCGCATGACGAGGTCGTGGTGACGCAGCATCTTGGTGGGTGTCTCTGTGTTAAACTCCAGTGACGTGTCATTACTTTTGTATATTTCATGGACACACCTGGTATTTCCATAATGAGGAGTTTCACGGCGCCTCTGGGTGGCCATGGAGAAAAGCTGCCTCTGCTCTCGCATGCAGGCGAGGGAGAGGAGGGATAGTTACGCAACAGATAACAATGCCACTCCAGGTGAAGGCCCGGCGGAAGTGACATCACCGGCGAGCGGCCCAAAATCAGGGGGACACAACTGTGATGTCATCAGACGGCTTAGCGAAGAAGAGAAGGAAGACGTTTTTGGTGATGAGGTTGCCGAGCAGAAAGACCAATCTGACTATATTCTGCACAACACCCCCCCCCATCCCCGCACTCCACCACGCACACAAACGCTGATCTGCTGCCAACATCCACACACTCACAGATACATACAAGCATGCCACATATCAGTAGCTTCTTTGTTTGTGCGTGTGTCCGCTCTCCTCAGCTCTCCCAATAGTAAGGCAGTTTTGCACATCCACACGGGGTTATATAAGCCAGCTGAGGCACACTAAAGCGCCAGTGGGTTTTTAGATCATGCCGTGTCAGAGCTCCCATCATCCACTGCTCTACTGGGCGCTAAGCAGCTGAGAGAGAAGAAAGAGGGGAAGAAAACGCCCAGTTATGCAAGCTGCTAATACTAAAACCGAAAGGCATCCCGTTCACTGGAACACAGAGAGGAGAAGATCGTGTGGGTCTGACTCCCATGGATGCACACTGGCTAAAAAAATGAGTCTATTTATTGATTAGTCTAGAGCTACATCTAACAGTTTTTTGATTAACACCTTGCATCCGCAGCAGGTTTGGGCCAGTTCCCCCCTGATTTGCATTCCCGAATTCAACTCTAACAAGAACTCTCACCATTTCCTATATTCAGGTTTCCACACATTTTTGTCCACATGTATCAGAATCAGAATCACTTTATTGTCATTGTACCAAGTTTGTATGTAGCGCTGTTTAAAATATTGAGTATTCAGCATTTCTCATGTTTTGTTTTTGCACTTTTTTGAGTTTTAGTTGAAAGTGTAATTGAAGACCAACCCCACGGTTCAGTACATTTTGTTCATATATTTCCTGTGTGACTGTGTCAGCCAAAATAGGCGTACACTAATGATTTAGGACATAGCAGCGAACTCCCACAATACATTTGCAGTGGCCCACAGCCAAATAGTTTCAGCATGAAGTCAATGAAGACTAATGTGTACTGCAAAACTGAAATGGTCCCCCGTTTGTACCCCCTCAGTTAACCGTCTTATGAAACTGACTGGGCGCTTCTGCCCCGAGCTTGCCCTGCCTCCGCTGTTTGATCCGAGAGCTGACATTGATGACAGAAGGGCAGACCTGTCACAGCCTGTGTCACCCTGGGGCCTCGCGGCAGACTGGACGCTGGCCTGAACTGGCTTTGGTGTCGCCCGATAAAATCAATGGGTCTGGGGCAGGACATGCAGGGACTTGTAGGGCAGAGGCAGGGGGTGGCAATGAATCCGGCTAGCCTACCAGTTCAATCTCTAGCACCAGTTCGAATAGAGAGTGTGTGTCTGTGGCGGGGGGGCTGGGGGAGGGATGTGATCACATGAGCAGGAAGGGACTGTCAGAAGGGTATATAATGTGTTAACACAACAAACTTAACATCCAGCCCCAGTGTTTGCTTCGCCAGGCGTCCCATTCGGTCACGCTGACATTGAGCGTCCCGTACTTTTAGCAGTATCCAAGGCAACAAATAAGGAATCCATTGACTGATACCTAAAACACAGCAGCACACAGAGAGGAGCCAATCATTTTTGTCCTGGCTGACTGACTGAATGCTAGCGCTCTAACTTTATATCTTATTAAGGAGCAATATAGAGGCTGCACAGCTTGTAAAACACAGAGGTGAGGGAGTGCGTCCTCACATTAAAGCGAGATTAGAGCAGGTGCAGGACGAGCTGCGGCAGTCACTGTAAAAAAAAAAGGTTTTCAGATCAGTTTTACATGAGTACAGTTCATCAGTCATGAGCCTGAATATTCCCTCCCCTGTGAGAAAAAAAAAAAAAAAAAAACTTATACTTGCCTTTCTTTCTCCAAATGTAAAGCAGAGTCAAGTTAGACTAGTTGTGGGCATTTTGTGCAACACATAATAAAAGTGAGAACAGTTTTAGTGGTTCAAACCAGAGGGAAAACTGATCCATATGCAAAACCTCCAGCTGCTAAAGAAAGAACAACTGGCGTACTCCATGTAATGGTTCAAAAAAGGAATTTTTCATGAGACACAACCTGAATATGCTGGAAATGCAGTGTCAAAGCCATCAACTGGCATGTTATAACAACAACAAAAACCTTCACTGTGCCTGTATCGTTGAAACTAATTAGACAGCGTTTGTGCAGTTTAGTTTTAGTTGTTATTTTTGACCCACTGTGCTTTCTAATATGTGTGCTTGATAAAGAGGCTGGTCCACTTCAAGGCACCCTGTGGAGTTTTACCATTAGTAGTGCTAAGGAGCAATGCTTTTTTTTTTTTTTTTGACAGTTTTGTTTGTATCATGCAAAATTATTGCCATATATTATTAGAGAGCAGACATCATTTAAATCCTTGGTCTCAAATCTGTTTTGAGGAAGGAGATAAATGCGTTTTTTTATACCACAGATACAAAGTTACTTTTGGTCGGAAATAGCTTTTAATTGCTTACATTATTATTCACCTAAAATTCAAACCTCAAAAATAATTTATTCATCTTATTATGACTGCTGTTCAATAAATACACTGATTGTATCAAAAAGATATGCAAATTTATTTTGGAAGTTTTTGTGTGTCAGCAACTTAATTCCAAAAACATTCCTGCTGGTGTCAACCTAAAAAAGCACGAAACCATGGTTTCGTGCTTTTTTAGGTTGGTAGTTTATGCTAGTTTATGCTAACTACTGGAACTCCTGGAAGACACATTCAAGATATGGATATACTTTTCCACGGTCAATGATTAATATGATTATATAATTAAATATAATACAAATAATATAATTTTACATAGTAATAATATCTGTCCATTTCAGTTCAAATACAATTAAAACTGAATATATATTTTCTCCACATGATACCTCCATATACTGTATTCATTTTTAGTCTAGACTGAAATATGTTTTAAGATGTTTTTGTTTAGTAAAAAATGACTTACAGTTACATAAAACAATCCTGTTTATCAGTAATCACACACGCCTTACATCCTCCTTCCTTTCTGCTGTGTGCTGTCATTCATCCTCAGCTCGGGCAGCAAAGCGAGCCGCTGTCACGCACACGTTCGGTCATGATCTGTGGGAAACTCAGCAGCGGGGTGTGGAGGGTAATTACAGTAATGTGTTCTGTGGAGGGAACTTTAACTGTGTGGCTGGGCCTGTCATGTGAAGTGATTTCACTTTTCCAGTGTACCACTGACCCGTCTGTGTGTGATGTTATGTTAATATGACAGGGCAGCGTTCAATGGATGAACGGCTGGGCTCTGAAGGCAGCGGCTTGGATGTGTGCAGAGATCACTGGAGTGTTGGAGGAGCGTGTTAAATTTGTAATTCTTGGTCATTTTTTGATAAAGATGGAAAGTTTAGAAGATTTGATATGACTAACTTAGTTTTTGACACAATATTTTTCTATTACAATAATTTTCTATTATCTAAGAAGTAAAAAGAATATGCAAATATTCACATTTGATAATCAGACCTAGTTATTTTTTTCATATTTATCTAAAAAATTGACTAAATTGGAATAAATTAGCAAAATAGTCTGATCAATGAGCCATTAAATTAGCTATTAAGTTGAACTAAAAATGGTTGAACAGCTGAAATAAGTAGCCGAGAAGGGGAGTCAAAATGGGTACGGAATAGGAAATGCAACACAACAAGTAGAAACACAAACAATGGGACACAAAATGACTCCCAGAATTCCCAGAGGTGTCTTAGACGTCAGCTCCGAAGAACGTCAGCTCTTGCTCCTGTGCTGCTTAATAAATGCCACTGAGTGAAACCTGCATTTATTTTCTAATCACTTCAAGTCAAATTGCATTCTGCCCGCGAGCTGTGTTGTCAAGGCACATAAGCTTTTAGATACGGGCTGAGAGCTGCGTAAGCGTTCATGCAAATTTTGAATTTGGCCACCAAAGCTAATTTCCGTTGTCTATGCACATCATTTCACACTGTGTATTTTAACACTCCAGCGATGTTTCGTGTGCGTTTGATGCCAGATTGATGGGGGAGGGGTGCGAGGGGGCAACAAGCCTCTTGGCCAGGACGAGGACGGTGCAAGGGCTCGGTATTGAGGAAGAGGAAGAGGAGGAGGGGCAGGTGTGGAGGGAATTAATAAGCATTTGTAGTATTAAATCAATGTGCCTGGGAGCTGAGGCACCTGATTAGCATGACCCTGTCCTGCACATCAGCACATTCGGGGCTGGGGGAGGCTGATTAAGAGCCAATGCTAATTTCCTCTCAACCCTGTCAATGAAAGAGAGAGGCAGAAAGTAAAGGAGAAAGAAAGTAAGAGGGAAAGGGTGCAAAGAGATGCCTTTGTAAAGAGGACGTTGTGCATGTTTATTCATGTGTATGCTGACATTTACAGTATGTCTTTCGTGTTAGATGTTAGAAGATGTGCACTAAATAATGTAACATATCATTTAGGAAAAATGGGTTTTTAGTGTGACCTTATTTTTATTCCAACTGTGAGAAAAAGATCCGCAGAGCAAACGGTATCATTTAGTAGTTTACGCTCTTGACAGAACCGTTGTGCATTTACTGTATGTTTTGTCTTGCGTATGTCCTTCACAGTCTCACAGTGGACGGCTATCAAAAACTCTACTTCAGGATTACGGAGCGCTTCATAAATGGACGAGTCAAAACTTGCAGCAGAATATTAAATACAAAGCAAGAGTGATTGAATTAAGAGGACACTTTGTTTTCTCCATGAAAATCATTTCAACTTATACAAAAAATAGAAACTAATACGTTACTCGGGTGCCTTACGAAGAAATGTCACATGGAAAATGAACCACAAAGGACAAGTAGTTTAACTCATGCTTAAAATATAAGAATATGATTTCTAGTAAATTTGTATGGGAAGTTTTGCTGAATTTAAGGAGATCTAACGAGCTTTTTTTTAACACTTAAATGTCAAAACTGAGCTACACAATGATCACTAATTAATCTATTAATCTATACATTGTATTGCATAGTTATAATGTCCTCTTCAGTAGGACTTAAAATGTCACATAGTACTTAGATTTTTTTTGTTTGGTGTTTTTCCCCCTATAAGTGTACATAGAATAGTGTATAGTTTTGTTATGGTCTAGAAAACTGAAGCAAACTCAGAGATCAGATGTGTCTTCTGATGGTACAAAGCTGCACACACGCCTCTAAACATTCAGATATTTTTACCGGTTGGACAAAGCTCGCATGTGTGAAGCTGCCACTGTGAGGAGGACCAGCTGCCGTTGAAACCCTGTGTGAGTGTTGAGTCTCATTAAGTTGTTTGTCAGCCAGCGCAGAGGAGCGCCAGCGCTCGGACACCAGCCTGACCTGCAGGCGCGCCAATCAATACGGTACACACAGTATCTGCTCTCACCCTGTGTCTCTGCGAGCAGGTTGGCACGCATGCTGGCAGGATGGCAGGGCCGGGCAGGGCATACCAGCCTTCTTCGTTCCCATCCCAGTGCAGCCACCAACAGGCCGGCCAGAGTGAGATGCCTGTACAGAGAAAGGGGAAACTGCAGCCTGTGTTGCTCAGCCCTTGGCAGAATTAATGTATGACTCATTATCAATCAGTGTACTATAATGTTACACTCCTCATTGGCCAACGTTTCCATTGTCACACATGTGTATCTGAAGGATCAGAGTAGCGTTCTGGAAATCAAAGAGATTTACTCCATCTGGGGAAAGAAAACTTATGTGCCAGTTCTCCTCTCAGCTACAGACAGGAAAACAACCAGTGAGGGTAGCGGTAAATAGAAAAGTGCCAATCATCACAAGGCAAACAGCCACCAACCAGTTTACGCAAACAGAAATCAGAGTTTGAGAAAACTTTCTTCAAAGAGCAGTCTGGAGCTGCTTTCTGTTATTCATACAAATGGACCGGATTTTAGTCAACTCTCAAATGTAGATATTAAGGATGTATTAATAGAGCTGTCCACAGAGCTACCACTCAACCTTGCTGCCAATATATTACTTGTGGTAGGGCAAAAAAAATAAAATCCTATGCAGAGGTGAGGCTGGTCAATAAAGCATTGGCTTGATGGCTACATACATGATATAATGGCAAAAGATTGTCCTTGGTCAGGATCCTGCACCAGCTTCTAATCTCTATGTCAGACATGGGAATAAGGGAGAATGGCTTTGATACCTAACTTCACACTAGAGGAGGGGACTTGAGAATGTGGACAGGCAAAGATCCACCAAACCATAGTTAAATCGTTCGGGTGGGCTTTATGTGGTGATGGACCGAAGAGTAACAGCGACATAGTCCTACATGTTATCTAAGCACCGTGGAGTTGAATTTGTCAACAATAGAATGGCTCTGATTGGTTGAAGGTCTATCCAGTTGGGGAGAGAGGTCTAGTTTTTTTCTCTGTTGAAAAACTCCATAATGAAATCCCAGTGGCATATAACTCAACATAATAATGGCTCTAGTTAGCTTATAGCACGGCCCTTGCCTTCAGAAGGCTAGATATTAAGCTAGTTAGCTGGGCAAGCTATCATTTGCAGCTTATAAAATCGACAAACAATTTTGCTCTCATGTTTATGTTCGCTTATGTAGGCTTATGTTCCTTTGCTATTCAAATATTGTCAATTTAACTTTCATTCAAAGTGAATTATCAGAAAACCCAATTAAACCCAGTGTAATGGGTTAAAGTGGCAGCAGTGAGGAATGGTCAGATACACTCCTGTCTCGTGAATGTGAGTGTCGTGGAGCAAGAAACCAAAGGCACGCCGCTCTCTGTGATGGTGACCTCGACCCAAATCAGAACAGCGACCTCGGTGCTAATCACAGGGCCCTAGAGAGCCCGCTTTCATGTGTGCCGAAGCGAGGGCTTCAGAAACACAAGACGCCACAGAGGTCGTCACTGTCATTAGCTATTAGTATGAAGGTCAAAGTTTTCATTTGGAACGGGGTCGTTTTTTTCATCTGCCGGAGACTGACAGCACTTTATCCGCGCATTTTACGTCTCTCTACCAGGACTGTTGCCATCCCACAAGCCCTCTGTCAAAATAATGTCAGCCTGGCTGAGATCATTTCTGTTCACCTGGTCTCCTCTGTGTACCATGAAGCTGTAGCGGAGGTAATGGGCGTCACAGTTACTGTCAAAATAATGACGTTAATGGCAATCCAGTCCTCTAAAATAAATACACTAAATTCATTTTTCTGTTAGCACTTTTAACTGAATGCTTCCTCCATTATTTTTAAAAAGCTATAATTTGAAAAGAAAACATGATGTGGGATTATTTATTTTACTTAAATGAAAGTAACCCTATTTATTTATTATTATTAAGTCATATAATGGACACAGTAATTGCCATTTGTCAAATACCACAGCTTTACTCTGTGGAGTAATTTTAACAAAATGCTTGCAAATGATCAACCTTTGCATTTGTGATTAATATATCTTTAGTTTATTTTGACAAATACATAATTAAAATACAGTGTACAAAAAATGTAGTAAAAGATCAGGACACAATCAATAGATCAGCAGTAGCTGTTGTTGTTAGCCGTTAGCTAGTATTAGACACATTACAACAGAATGCCAGAGAAGGTGGAGTGTCACGGATGTTTTTCTGCACTCACATCCAGAGCAGAGACTACTTCTGTCAGCCTGTCAGTCTCTCTGTCTGCCTCCCCCTGGGGATGCTGTGTGCTTAAACATACCTCCAGGCAGGATCCAAAACTCTGACAGGGCCTCAGCTGATCCTCAAAAGATGGAAAGTGAAGATGTGAAACCTTGAGAATGTGGTGAGGAAGGACTGATTTTAAATAGGTGGCCTCGTACAGAAGTAGCCTCGCTGCCTCAGGGGCATAGCTATTGCCCCGTCTTACTCCAACAGTTCCCATTCTCTGCCCTCACTGCAGGCAACAAGCTGCTTGGAGACCCAGCTATCTGAGTTTCATACGTATGAGAAAGGAGCACTGACACACTCAGTATATTACACAGGAGAACAGAGTGCATCTTGGCATGAAAAATCTGCAGGGACTTCAGCCGTTCCTTCTGAGGTAGAGTGTGGTCAGCCAAACCCAGGGGCATTTTGGCGCAGCAAACTGCAGCCTGATCCCAACAGAGGCACGCTGCATGCTGGGAGGTCACTGTGAAGGTCACTGCACTTTTCAGTGCGCTGCTAAACATGGATGTTAACAAAGAGGATGCATAGGACTGAAGATGCACTGCGGGCCACTGCGCTCACAGCCATGCAAATGACTTGGATCTTCTTATCTTGGAAAGCTGCAGCTTCTCATTTCATTTCATTGCTTGCAAGATTTTCCAAAGCTCTCGAACCAGAGGCAGTGATGCTGTAGAGACCAGAGAATTATTATAGTTTTGGACTATGTTAACATTAGCTTGTCTAAAAAAATAAAATAAACATTTCTGCAGACATTTAATACAATTTTTAGGGGACAGACATACTACCCTGATAGATGACTAGCCAATTTTTCACCATTTCTACTGCAGATCGGACTGACGTAGTTCTTGAAAAGTTGTCTGAAGGAATACTTCTGCATTTGTACAAATACACACAGTTTGTGCACACTAGATCTGTCTATACCAGAAACATGGCTTTTCCTAAACAGGCTCCAGAATTTGTAGATATGCAAAGGCCGGCTTGGTTTTGTGGCGCATATGAGAGTAAAAAGCACTGACCATCTTGTGACAATTCAGTGTTCTGCTGGGAAACTGTTGGACTTCTCATTCATGTGGATGTTACTTAGACATGTACCACCCACCTAGACCAGACCAGGCACCCCCACCCCATAGCAATGACACTCCTTGATGGCAGCAGCCATCCCCAGCAGGATGCAGCCTGACACATGCACACACACAAAAACACACAGGAACAAATAAAAAAAACATGAAGAACAGCAAAAGATGTTGACCTAGCCTCCAAGTTCACTAGATCCCAAACTGATCAAGTATCTGTAGGATGATCCACAGAGGCCCCTCCCCTCAACCCATAGGACCCAAAGGCCCCCACTAACAACATTCTGTTACCAGACACCACAGGACACCCTCAGAAGGCCCATGTCCATTCTCTGATGAGTCACAACTGTTTTGGAGGCACAAGGGAGACCCACACAATATTAGGAAGGTGGTCATAATGTTATGCCTGATTGGTGTAGAAAAGCAGCTGACAAAACATTGTTTCCTTAAACCAGTAAGAGAAAGAGGAAATAACTATATTGAGAGATTTCCAACTTCTCACTTTTTAAAAAGCTCTTAAAAGGTTTGGTTATTCTGTGATGAATCCTGAAATAAGAGAGGAGTATCTGTTCAGACTAATGAGTCATTAAATGCAGCACAACCCATCTAGCCATCTAAGCTAGTTGGTTGGTTAGCTCTTAAGAAAAAATTAAATGTATCAGTGGGGCAGCGTTGTACTGGTTGTTAAGGAAGCGGCTTTGGGACAGTAAGGTCACAGGTTTTCATCCTCTTGTTTTTTGACTAAATTAGTATTTTAGATTCAAATGAATCAAATAAGTGCAATGTCAGTATAGCATGTAACAGTGGGTACATAAATTAGTTAAGATTTAATTGAAAAGTTTTTGAAATCAATTCTGATTATTTTAAAAGAAAACTATTGGAGCACTAAAGAGACGGTGGTTCATTCAGAAGTGATTACATTTAAACAGTGGACCAAAATCTATGAAATTCCCACAGAAATGTAATGGATGAATGACGACTGTATCAACTGCTTAGTGAAATAAAAGGCCAAATCACCTTTGTTTACCCCTCCAAGTTTGTCTGCAACCGAGCCTCTCTGAGGTTTCTTCAACTTTGGTGTCACCTTGAGATTGCGCACTACTAAACAGCCCCACTGTCAACAATCAATAAATTTGGCTGGCCCTCTATCCCTCTTTTGTCCCTGCAAATGAAGCTGATGGATGAAAAAGAGCCCCCGTGCCCTCACCCAGGTAATGCGCTGAGAATGGCCGTGTCAATACTTTCAGGGTTAACGGGATACAGGGATGGAGGAGGAGGACAACCAGGGGGATTCAGGAAGAGCGATGCGTTTAGAGCGGGACACAGGAGCAGGGTCAACTCTCAGGACAACTTAATATTTAATCAACCCCCCTTACACGTAACCCTAAACCCCACAATCCCCTCTGGACGAACGAGGAGACAGGGGGTGGGGGGGGGGGGGCGAGGTGACACTTTATCTCTCAGACAGTCTTGTGCTTTGACTGAGTGCAAATTAAGTGAGAGAGAGGTGGAGAAAAGACAAAGATGAGATGGGGAACGTTTTCAAAGACGGCGAGATGACTGTGTGCAGCAGACAGAGACAGGCAGATGAAAGAAAAATGGAGGGGTCGGGGGGGTGGTGGCGGGGTAACGGCAATAAGTCTTCTTCATCACGCAGATTGGAGCTCAGTGGCCGGGCCGTTTCAGGCAAGGGGCAAGAAAGCGATAAGCATATCGTGATGAATGATGGAATGATGAATGCAGGTGAGGCAGGGAGCAGAGACATTACAGTGTCTGGTCAGAAACACATTCATAAAGGCGCTCGCTACTGATGCATGAATATGTTAGAGGCTGCCTTAACAACATCAGCCATTTCCATCTCCTATTATCATGAAACAGGCATTTGTCCTAATATGCCAGATCAAGTTTTTAGGTTGTCAAGTAGCTCAGTATTCAAGGCAGCCGCCACCTCATTTCAACCTTAAAAGCACAATTCTATTTATGAGAGCATTTCCGGGTCTGATACACATGCCCATTATAGATTGAAATTTCTACTAACTGGTGGCGATAGACGCAAGTGTCGCTCTGGGTATCACGGGTGGTCACATTTGATTTCGATATTGTCTTGTGCAGAGTGGGGTGAACAGTTTTGGCCGGATGCTGGCACAAGCAGAAAGGTCAGGGGGGTTCACTAAAATCATTCACCTGCAAGGGACCACAAATTATTGTACCAAACTTCAGGCCATTACCTGATGGAATATCTTCTCTGGGCTAAAGTGTAGGATGAAACTGCCGTCCATCAGGCCATTTTATATACACTGTATGTTTTATTTTTCCTCTCCTTTCCTATTTTGATCATGATGTGGAACCTGATGAAGGAATCACTGTTGAGGTGGACGATGCCGACTAGCTCTTAGTTGTCAAAACAGAGTGCTGGCCTTATCCAAACCTCAGCGAGCTAAACTCTCTTCCTGCAGCGCTGCTCCATAGCTGTGCGGTTTAGCCCGCCGTGGCGCTCCTGCTGCCAACCATGCACTGAGCTCGCCGCTAGTTTCACTTCACTTCATCTCAAGATCACGCCAGAAGAGACCTGCCTTTGTGGCTTTTGGAAAACAATCGACGTGTCACATGACAACCTGTAACACTAGTCACAGCGCGGTTCGAGCATGTAGCATGAAGCTGGTGTTTCTGGTTTTCATCGGGTTTGAAGATGCTGTTTGTGTCATGGAGCGAGCCACATCAAAAGTGGAAAAAAGAGTGAATGATCTTTACGTATGGCTTCATAAAGTACCACGCAGCATCAACGCGTGCAGCCTGATCAGCCACCCATGCTGCTGTAGTAACTAGTGAGAGCCCAGTGGAGGCTGAGTGTCCAGCCAGCTGTGGCCACCGCTTGGCACTGCAGCTGTTAACCGCTCCCTATCCGGCGCCCTGTGGGCTCAGGGTGGCTTTCCCACTGAGCCGGCCAGCCGTCAAGAAGCCTCAGGCTGTCCAAAGCGGCCAGGGGACAAACAAATTCAGGATAGAGAGACGGGGGAGGGAGGAGATGAGTGGCAGCAGGTAAACCGGCAGATGGAGCGCCGGGACCCCTGGCAGGTCCCCGTGGAGGCGCAGGAGGCCGAGTTCAGCACAGAGCCACCCAGGCCGATGTCAGCACTTTGGGGAGAAGCTGAGAAAAGTGCTGAGGCGGCAGCCACGTGAAGAGATGAGGTGAAGTGGTGAAAATTTAACCAGCTTGATGAAAGTTTAAGTGTGCATGTTAAACAGGAGAGAGAGAGAGGGGGGAGGCATGGGGGAAGGTGAAGTCGAAGACACAAAAGGATAGCAGGAGGTGACTGTTTGGGAGACTTCCTCGTTGTTTCTCCTGCATGACTCAAACAACTGTCTGCATCTTTGACTCTAATTTTACCTGACACCTCAGGGGGCAGCGTGGCTCTTTTTTAACCTTGCGTGACCTCAAAAGCAACATCATATTCCACTTCCAGTTTTTGTCTTCTTGATAATTATCTGCAAGGACACGGTTTGCTTTCAAGGACGCCGGCTGCATCCCTCTGCACTGCGGCCTGGCTGATATATACGCGGCAGAGCCTCGCAGCACTTTCGTTGACTGCTGCCTTTCATACGGAGCTTCGTACAGCAACCGGTTAACTCTGTGCTCGGTGGAGAAGTGTGCAGAGGGAAGGAGAGGTAGAGTCAAACGGTGTGATTACATAAGGTTGGGTAACGGCTCACTGTGGGGATACACACTCACCAGACAGTGTTGATGGAGCCTTTCACAGGCCTGATGGGGTGTTGATTAGGATGTGCTCACACATACGGTACAGATGCTGAAATGGATCCTAATGTGCTTTTCCGTCTTTGTTTTTCCACTCCCTCTGATTCATACTCATCCCTGCCACTTCCCTTCTTTCTTTGTTGCCCCTTTGGCTGTCCTCTCTCCGTGTGCACTCCAAATCACATCCCTTTTTCCATCACCAATGCCCTTCGCTGATTTCCAGGTGCGGTGCGAGCCTCTAGCATCTTCCCCATCCTCAGCGTCATCTTGCTCTTCATGGGGGGCCTGTGTATAGCTGCCAGTGAGTTCTACAAGTCACGCCACAACATCATCCTCAGCGCAGGGATCTTCTTTGTGTCTGCAGGTGAGTCAAACGCCGAGGTGTCAAGCAAAGGTGGGAATTCACAAAAGAGCGTCAGATGAATGTGGACCAGAATTAGACCAGTAGTTAAACAATAAGGGGCCACAGTCTCATGAACACTTCTGATACATGTGTAGGTATCTTGAGGAAAGCGTTTTATGGTGGTTTTCTTGTTTGGGAATATCAAGGTCAGATGAAAAGTTAACTCAGCTTAGCATAAAGACCGAAAATAAGGAAAGAGCTGGTCTGAATCTGTGTAAATGTAACTAAATCCACACACCAGCACCTTCATGTTCACTGCAGAGACACGATCAAGTAGTTTTCTAATTAAAACCACTGTTTGAATTTCAAATCAGTGCGCTGGAATGTTTCGGGTTGTTGGTCGCCTCTTGCATTGCAGCCCCACATTCTTTTGTCTTCCTTTCTTTTTGTCTTGATCCTGTTGCTAGGCTAACAGCCACCCATTGGGACTCATCTCTAAAAATATGGTGTCCCTGACACACTTTCCCTACGATCCATCTTCCCAGATATGCCACGTCAAACATTTCTCTGTGTGTGACTGAACTAACAAGTAAAAGTATATGTGGATATATACGTTGGACTCAAACACAGAGCAAAGCTCCTATCCGTGGATTCTTTTTTGCTTTGTCCCAAAAGATCCGCCACGAAGACACAAAGCCACCCTGTTTCTCTGCAAGGGCACAGATTAGGAGTCTTCATGTTGGATGGAGAGTTGGAAAGGATTAGTACACAGTGTACAGTGCATGAGTTGGCACTCTAAACATATTTGGCATGGTCCTGCATATTAAGTTACCGAGAATAAGGCAATGAGCTCATCTGAACTGATACTTTGTGTCTGTTTTCTCTTTGTCCTTTTCCTCTATAACCCGCAACACTCCCCTCCCCACTTGTATGGCACCATCCTGCATCTCCAAACCCATCAGGCCTGAGTAACATCATCGGGATCATCGTGTACATATCAGCCAACGCAGGGGACCCTTCAAAAAGCGACTCAAAGAAGAACAGCTACTCTTACGGGTGGTCCTTCTACTTCGGTGCCCTCTCCTTCATCATGGCCGAGATGGTGGGCGTCTTAGCCGTGCACATGTTCATCGACCGCCATCGACAGCTGCGAATAGGGGCTCGCGCAGCCGACTACCTCCAAGGCTCGGCCATAACACGGATCCCCAGCTACCGCTACCGCTACAGGCGCCGCTCGCGCTCTTCCTCCCGCTCCACAGACCCGTCACATTCCCGCGACACCTCACCGGTGGGCCTCAAGGGCTTCAGTGCGCTGCCATCCACCGAGATCTCCATGTACACACTTCCACGGGACACCCTCAAGTCCTCCGGCACGCCCACCGCCACCTACAACTCTGAGAGGGACCACAACTTCCTGCAAGTCCACAACTGCATCCAGAAGGACCTGAAAGACTCGAGCCACACCAACACAGCAAACCGCCGCACCACGCCTGTATGAGGGAGTCCACACAGGCCAGGCCAGCCCAGCGGAAACCATGAGACACGGGAACCCCTGTGGGTTATGTACGCCCCAGGAGAAGATGGATTTCCATGTTTATAGACATTTGTTCTTTTTGTTCAGCTGCATGACTTTTCCATTACCATTGTTGAGAGAGTTTCAACAAGTCTGCTATGTTCCTGGATTGAATGGCAGAAGAGTAAGAATGGGTCAGGCTGTCCCGAGAGAGTGAGATCTGTCATTTTTGACGCAGGGCTTGTTTATGAGGTTCAGGGCACTGAAAAGGGGGTGGGGTGGGCGTTTATGAGATGAAGAATTGATTTCATGATTTCTTTGCCCTTTGGTTTGACAGTTTTGCCCCACAAGTTTGGTTGGAGCAACAGGTCAAGCTCCCCCTCAGCCATCCCACC
Organism: Chelon labrosus; assembly: GCF_963514085.1. Taxonomy (NCBI): domain Eukaryota; kingdom Metazoa; phylum Chordata; class Actinopteri; order Mugiliformes; family Mugilidae; genus Chelon; species Chelon labrosus. The sequence goes on from NC_140354.1 coordinate 2,318,544, forward strand.
GCTCAGATATACACCTCTTTTATTTATTGACTCATTTGTTCATCTTTTGCATTAAAACTGTGAATTGTTACAGCTTGGGATTCAGTAAGAATTACCCCAATCTGTAATCTCTAACAAAGGTACTATATATATATGTATTACTTTTATAAATAAATTATTATGTTAATAATCAAGAGATACAGACTTTACTAAAGCAAAAAAAGAAAAAAAACAAGTTAACTAAACCAAGTGCTGTTGGTAACACGAGAAAAGACTCTTTTAGTATCTGTTCATTCGAAGGTCGAGAACAAGAGAAGGTAATTTAGGTAGCAGCAGTACAGCGACTGATGCCGCCAGAGGCAGATGCAGACAGTCAACAGTAGAATAATATCTATTCTTTTAATAGAACCTTCTCGCCTTTTTCTCAGTCCCTGTTCGCTTTCTTTTTTGGGGGGTCGTAATGGGAGAGTTGAACCCCTTTGCAGAAAGAGCCAACCAAAGGGGTCAAAGTTCACAAAGACTCCAAACACGACTTCCACAAAAAAAAAAAAGGAAGGAGCAGAGGGGAAGGAAAAGAAGAGGACGCCAAACACAAATATAAAAACAAGTTAAATATGAAATAGTACAAGAGAAGCTAAGTGACTCACAATTTCAGAAATTAAATGCATGCTATGAAATTACAGCAAATCTGCTCTTGAGAAACTTAAGTTTTAAAGGTTAATAATTATTAAGGGGAAAAAAAGCAAAGGCGCTAAAGTATTAATGTTTTCATGTGTATTTTTCTTATATTTTCTTTTGGTTTTTATTTATTAAGTTCATTTGATCTTCTTGCTTTTGTGAGATAAACCAAACAATCTACATTGAACAAAACTGCTTTTTTAAATGGTTTGGTTGATTTCTTTATAAATATATAAATATATGTATGTATGTATTTTATTTTTAAAACTCACACCGCCTTAGTCATTTTATTTGTTTCTTTTTGATTTTTAACGTGTTGTTCAAATTGAAAATGAAATCTTTAAAGGTGCCAAAACCGAATGATCCTATACTTGGATGCATCAAGTCCTGATGAATAAAATAACGAACCCTAGGGGGAACAAATCACCATGTTTCACTGCGTGTCTCTAACACAACACCTTTTATTTGTCAGCTTCCAGTGCCAACGCTTGCCTGTCTGTCACATCCTCAAATCTGCAGTGCGGTTCCGTAACCGTGGAATACACACTATTTGTTAAATAGAGCAGTGCTTCACAATCTTTTCGGATTCTGGCTTCTCAGAAAAGAATGGGCCCTCATCACAGGTTTTGGCCTCAACGTTGGGGTATTTAAAAATTTTACAAAAACTGTTAAATATGTTCTTAAATATTGTTGGTTGGGGTCGCTCCATTGGGATTTAATCTGGTCAAAGATCTGCTCAGTCGATCAGATCGTTCGGGTGGGTTTTATGTGTCCGTGATGGATAGAAGAGTAACAGCAGTTTAGCCATACATGTCATCTGAGCGCCATGGAGTTGAATTTGTTAACAATAAGAAGGTTCTGTTTGGTTGTAGGACTATCCACATGCATGCAGATGTATTTTTATTTTCTCTCTACTGGTTGAAACATGCCTAACAATGACATCCAAATTGTGTGTTAGCAGACCCTGATAAGGACTGAGGTTAGTATTTCACAAGAAAGGAACAAATCTATGGAGACTCATTGAATCAACTGAATCAATCAATATAAAATACCAATATCTGACAAAATGTCACATTAAAACAATGTATGTAAATTATTTACAAGAAACAGGAAGCATAATGTTGCCATGGATACATGAAAACATGAAATAAGAAACATTTCAAATAAGAAAGTATAAGCCTTTTTTTCGATTCTGCATATCATTGGATGCAGAGGCAGCTGTCGGATTGTATAGATCACATTATTAGGACTAAATCTTATAAATATGGAGTCTAGTTTAAACATCTGTGACTTGTATTCACCACAAATTCATCAATTCGGCATTTTTCCACCAGAATCATTTTAAATAATAAATCAATTCGATTTTAATCCTGACATGGATTAAAGAAATGAAGTCAGATATGTGGAAAAGTCACATTTGCTCTTTGGTGACTCTAAAAAATACTGGCAACAGCATTCATTCGGCCGTAAAAATAAAAGCTGAGCTGTCACACATAAAACCTTGTGTGCTCTGCTAAAACCACGGCCTCAGCCTGCTGTTGTAAAACGGTGATAACATGCTCTAATCGACCACAGGGAGCCGTAATCCAAAAATATCGCTATTGGCCATCAAATTTCTGCTTGTACGGGAATATCTGCTCTGCTATGTGGCGGAAAGAAGCTCAAACCAACAATTTATGAAAGGCTTTTTCCTCTGAAGATGCTAGGTGGTAGTTTTGACTCTTGCTGCACAAATACAGCCTTTTTATAAACCAGTGGGTATTTTTGTTTTTTTTCCTATTCCTCTCTCTAAAAAGCCTCGATGAATGCAGCATGTAAGACAGAAGCAATCGCAGCATCTTTCTAGGATGTTCCTCTAGAAAGAAACACAGGTTTGCAATAACACCACAAGGCCTATTCTAGTATTCTACCAGAGGTTTCCCTGTAAAGAGAGCGTCCGACACCTTTCTACACCGCTGCCCTAAAAGCATTGCTTTCAAGGCCTAACATACGTCTGTGGGACACAAGCCTCTCCTCATAAATTTGAGGGGAAAATATGTCAACGTAGCAGTCTAAATGAATAGGGCTTTTTATGTATAGCCTTCTTTATTCAGAATTCATAAGCAGAAGTCATTTTACAAGCCTGGATTACATTAAAGAGAAAGTGTGTGTGCGTGTGTGTATATGTGTGTTGAGGAAGAGGCTTAGAGATACTGGCTTCCTCACAAAGCAGCACCTGGCCTCGGTGCAGCTGTCTGAATGTCACATTTTTAATATGTCTTAGGAATGAATAAGTCCGTTTTTTTTTTCGTCTCTCCTCTGCCCGTCCTGGGCATACGCTCCCCATTTTGTCTCCGACTTTTCTCTCGTGACTTTTTTCAACGCGACGCCTTGACACATACCTTGCACTGAGATGGATCTGCCAGTCAGCCGGCTGTGGGACGGAGGGCCATAAATGCCTGTGAAACAACACATTCAGAGGGTGAGGACAAATCAAATCTCGTTATTCAAGATAGGTGTCTCCACGTCCCTAAAGCAGGCGTCAGGCTTTGAATTCATTCCCTGACACGCATGTATAAAATGAAATAGTGTTTTGAACTGATTGACCTTTATCAGCAACGCTGCAACTTAGCATTAGCTGGGTTACTCGCTATATTATGACTGTTTGAAGCATCCAAAATTTCACAAAGAACTAAACAAAAGCAGTTTTCTCACTTGTAGCAGATAAAAGTGGATTTTATCAACTGAAACAAAGACTGTGTTTAGCAAAATCTAGCTCAGCAGCTAGCTAATGAAAACAATGCTAAAATTCTGGAGTTGCTTGATAACTCGATTTTCGTCTGACATTTTAATTTTAATTTCCAGTTGACTTATTTAAAACAAAATGGCTGTAAAATGTTCTTAAATGTTTATTTGAGGCCACATACATGTTATAAGACAAAAGATTAAGGCTAACTTTGCATTTAGTCCAAAATAGGTCTATTTGTTGTCAAGACAAGACAATGAAAGTCAGTGGAATGTCCTTAAATTTGATGTCCAGGTATGGATCAATTTATGCTTCGTCTCTCCAGCATATAATCCACTGTTCCACTTCTCCTCTGTTCTACTCATTTTTCTTCCTTCACTCTCCATCTCTTCTTCTGCTGCAAAGATAGGGTCACTAGAGGGGAGATATCGAGGCGGAGGAGGTAAGTAGAGGAGGCTTCACCCTGCGTGGGCTGATAATATTAAGAGCAAACACTCTGTCTCGGCCCAGGCTCGACTTTGGCTCTCTTGCAGGCTGCGAGGTTACGTAACCTAACATCAAACCCACAAATGACCTTTGTGTGACTTTACTGGACACTGTTCTGGGACAGACAAGCAGGCACCCATGGGAGCTGTTCCTCCAAAGCTACCGCCAACTTTGAGTGGCAGAGGAGAGGCTGTAGAGTGCGGCATTCACTCTCGGATTACTGCTCTGGGAACAAAATGAAATCTTAAATGTGTTTCTGTGCAGAGGAATGTTTGACTTTCTCCTGGCCATGCAGACACTGGATGTACATGTGCAACCCTCCGTCTGACTGTTGTTTGTGCTGACCAGAGAACCGTTGCTGACTGCGCTCACCCTGGGTTATTTTTGGGTCATACAGAGTTGAGTGGCAACATCCGAGCTCTAAGCACGGTCAACCAGCTGAAAAATAAAATAAAATCAGTGTTGCAAACATAGTCTGAAATGCCACATTCACATCATCCCCACCGCTGACACAAGCAGCAAGAATCTTCATGGTTTTCCGCAGAAAGTACATGGAGCAAAGAGCAGTCTGAGCTGCTATTTTACAAATCATATGAAGCTTTTAAACCCAGCTCTGAATAGAGGGCAGTTTAAAAAAGAAAGAGAGAGATAAAGAGGAGGAACCAAAGTAGGCTACAGCACACAAAGTGCTCTGGGATGCGTGAAGCAAATGGAGCGCTGTGCCCTGCCCCCTGGTGGTGCGTTGGGAGAAGGGGTGCAGGGCTGCTGGCTCAGTCAGCTCAGGGAACGCTGTGTCCACGGACGGGCCTGGAATACTGATGCCACGGTGCAGGGGTGCAGGAGCTGCAGTCTGGCAGGCCCAAGAGAAACACTAAGATTCACTGTCCTCCACACAGACCCACGCTAAAGAGGACCACCGACTTCTCTGTGATGCCACACAGTTGCAGTCTGCGGTGTATGTGATTGACAGATGGAGATTTTTCTCTCAAAAATGTCCAAAATCCACACACCATCCTTTCCACCTGTTTACATCTTGATTTGCTCTCATTATATAAAGCGCAGAAATATGATTTCATGTAGGAAATATAGCCAAGAGAGGCAAATATAGCCATGAAAGCTCCAGACAACATTAGAAATGTTTAAATGCAGCATACTCTCCAGAACACCTGTGCTGCATTTCAGTTCACCTTGCAAAAATAAATGCCAATGGGACTGCTAATTTCCCATCATTGTTGAATCTGCATTATATTTTTAATAAGCCGTTTAATTTATATTGAGTCAATATAATGTACATCCCCCCCAAATGTCTAGATAGTTACTTTAGTTATATAAAATACAATTATTTTAATTATTTTATGTCAATTATATATATATATATATATATATATACGTGTGTGTGTGTGTGTGGGCGTGTGTGTGTGTGTGTAAAGGAGCAACTTTTCACATTTGAGAAGATGGAACTACCAACTCTTACATCATTGCAAAATTGTGATTAGAAATGTAAAACACCACCTCTATTTTACTAAGCAAAAACAAAATAGTAAAAATAAAACAAAATAAAAACTGTTCTAATTGTGGTAGAAAAAAATATTCAGGAGCTAATTACTCCTACATGATTAGAGATAATAGGTTTAGAACTGTGAATGATGTGATGAAAGAAATTCTACTGAGTTCAGATAGAAAAATCAGGCCCTTCAGGTAGCAACAAAGAGAGGGCGTCTCTGTTGGACCAGTCACAGCCCGTGGCTTCCATCGTGTGTAATAATGGTCCTGGGTTTGTGGTCGTCCCCTCCGACCGTCTGTCCTCCTGTCAGACGCCGCGCCGCAGCACCACCCAGCCACTTCCCTCACTCTGCAGGGCAGCCCGCCGCTGACTCCGTGCCAGCCGGACGTCGGAGGTGCCAGGAAGCACACCGACACACAGATGCACACACCTACTAACATGTGCAAGCAACTGCACGCTCTCTCTCACACACCCACATAAATCAAAGGCTTGGCCCTCCTCTCTGCTGTCCCAGCATGCACCCTGGTTACCTGGCTGCTGTCCCACTAACAACAGCTGCTACCTCAGGACCGGACTGGAGGTTCCACTGCATGGTAGCACACACACAGACACACACAAGGACTCACATAAAGTAGAGTAACAGAAAATCCAGGCTTCATTTGTGCCTGGCTCAAAGCAGAGCTCGTTTGAAATGACGGAGGGCCAATCAGAGGAAGACGAGGAATGGAAAGCAACTGGTAACGTTTCCAGTAGGGAAAGCAATCAAATGACCACAAAGAGACACAAAATGACATAAGATAACTGCGAGGTGATGGGAAGCAATGACAAAAAGACACAAAACAACCATAAAATAATACAAAGATCTACGCTGATTCAAATTTGAAACAAAACAGAAACTGTGAGAAAACAACATAGAGGCACCGAATGAAACAGAGAGACCAAATAAAGAGAGAGTTAAGTGTCTCCAAACTGACACAAAATGACTGAGTACATATATAAAGACAACCTGATGCAAATCAATCACAAAGCGACACCGAATTACCATGAATAGATGCAAAATGTTCACAAAATGATGCGAAGCAATCAAAGACGACATTAAGACATGAAATAGCCTCAAACAGATGCAAAAGGACTCAAATTAGGGCAAAAAAACAAAAAAACAAATGCAAAGACACACAAGTGGCCATAAAAAGACACTAAGTGACCCAGGGAGACACGAAATTATCACAAAACTAGGACAAATTGAGGCAAAGCAGCGACAAATTGGATTAAAGGAAGTAAAACGAGAAGCAAAATGACCATAAAGAGACGTCGAATACCGCAAAGTAACTACAAAGGGATGCAAAGCCGACACAGAGCGATCACAAATGGCCGTCAAATTACAATGAACAAAAGCGCAAAAAGATGCAGAAGGGCTAGAACGTGTCTCAAAAGACCATAAGACACGCTAAACAACGTAAAATAAATAACAAGCAGAGGCATGACGAGAAGCAAAGCAACCACCGAGTGACACAGAGTAACTACTGACACTAGCAAACCACAAACTGAAACAAAAGGGTGAAATAAAAAAAGAAGCAGAGGAACCACACATCTCCATCTGTAAATTTAGTGGCGTTTTATATACATGTCTAGGGGCCCGTAGTTTCAGTGTATCCGTTGCTGCAGACTTACATATCACAGCTATTAACTGATCTTCCTTCATACCAGTGTATTTAAGGGGGTTTATTTATTGTCCTTCATTACGGTGAATTAATAACGTACCATTAATTGTTGCCATTTTCACAACCTTTCTAAAACCGTCCCTGCTTCCCGACTCCGAGGACAGATCATTTGTGGTGATGGAGGACTGGACTAATCGGGTGAAATGGTGCAGACAGGCCTTTATGAAAAGCGCACAGGGATGCCGTACGAGCAGATGCACGGGGTCACAAAGAGAGCGCCCTCCGAGACAGCTCACCTCACCTGAGCGGGGCAGAGGGAGCAATTAATGGCATAATTCTGTCACATTTAGCAGGGAGGGGGGCGTTATGTAAAGGCGAGCTCTGCGGCCGCCGCTTTGAACTGCAGCTCTGCTTGTGCTGCGGCAGGGCAGAGGTCAGAGCCTCTGGAGGTGATTATGTAACAGCGGGGCCATCTCCATGACTGTCCTCTGGCCACAGTGACACAGGGCTTCACCCTGCTTCCTCCGCCTGCTGTTTTTACACGTACAGCAGGTTCACTTTATCTTAAATGTCCTTTAGAGGATATTTTCTCTGCGCCGTAGAACTGCTTTGGTAGAGAAAATGTCACATTCTTGAAATGCTACTCAACAGAGAACAATTGTCCTTCAACTCCCTTGACTGCAGGTTAATGGGGAGGTGGATGGGACCTTGAAAATCCTTACAGTAAATCCACATTTCTGCTAAGGCTGCTGAATATTATGCAGAGATGTCTCAGAGAGGCGTTTTGCGGGACATCTAAACGGCCTGCCGAGCCCTCTCAGGGTCTTCCTCATTACCTGCTGAAGTGGAGGTTTTAGTTTTGGCAGTGATGAGTCAGAATGGATGATGTTGGGGCTTAATTACGGTACTGTGACTGCTAGTTCTGATGTCAGCCGAATGCAAGCCTTACAGCTCAAGGACACATATAGCCAGTTAAAACATGCAATGTTAGCTAAACTCAGTGTCTTGCTGTCCATCAGTTCTGCATAGGTGGCTGCTCTCATCACAGCTGACGCCAAGCTTTCCAGTTGCAGACTGAACTAAACTGAAATATAACGAAGTCTATAAACTGCAGCTCTAACATGACATACTTTACCCAATTAAACATTGACAGCTTCAATCAGGTTTTGCCAGCCATAAATGTTAAAGCTCTGGAAAACCAGTTTTAATAGCTTCCAATCCATCAACAGGATGCTGCCTGTATGAAATTTAGACATTGAAGCCAGTTTGTTGCTTTATGGTAAACTCTAGTTACAAATGTCTCTTGTACGATACATTTTGAAACCACTTTTATCAGCTACCGTGCTGAAGACTTGACCAAGCCATCATTCATGTTCAAGATACAGACTCAAGTCAATAAACACTTCAAGACAAGATGTTCTTTGTTTTTTTGTTTTTTTATTAAACAACTCTGCAGAACAGTAAAGATGGTGACAGTTGATGCAGCAGAGACATTCCCAGACTTTAAGCAGTCTCCTCCTTGGTAATGCGGTCCTTCTTGAGTGGTCCCTGTAGGAGAGAAAAAGAATTTCAGTCATGCGAGTACTTAATCTGCTGCTGGCTTGCAGTACATGTGTTGACTCGGGAGGCATGTTCCCAGAGAGTGAACAGGGAGCCAGCACAAAATGGCACTGCTCCCCTGCCTCACTGGAATTCACTATGGCACTGGAATGGAACCCAAAGTTCACACTGAAGACTGAACCAGGTTACGAACAGTGCAAGAGAACAATCAAAAATACAGTCTTCAATGTTAAACTTATTTGCATGGTTCAGCAAGAACTATATGATTCAAGATTATGCCCAATTATAGTGGAGGGGATACATTGTATATTACAAGACAAATTAAGACCTCAAATCAAGTGTTGAACAACATTAATGGCTCTAAAGCCAAGAAGAAACTGCATTCAAGTAACTCAAGATGCCAGGAATGTGTCCCATGTTCATAAACAAGGAAAATTAAACTTGCAAAAATGTGGTTGCAAGCACCGAGTCTTACCATGAACGCCTTCTTTTCCTCCACAGTCTGGAAGCGGCCATGACCGAACTTGGAGGTGGTGTCGATGAACTTGAGGTCGATCTTCTCCAGAGCACGGCGGCTGGTCTGCACAAGCAGAGACTGGAAGGAGAGAGAAAAAAAAATATATATAAATTTAATCTTGCTTGTTACAAGCTACATTTATCCACACTGGGTCAGATTAGACAATGACTAGCGCCACAGATTACTAGTTTTTTTCCCCCTCACCTTGCGCAGAGTCAGCACCCTCTTCTTGGTCCCCACAACACAGCCCTTCACCATGACGAAGTCATTGGTCACCTCTCCGTAGTGCACAAATCCACCCTGTAATTTAAAAAATACACAAATGGTGAGTCACATCTGATCACTGCATGCTTAAGTCCTGACCAAACACCACAGCAGTGTGACTGAAGGTTCCTTACCAGGGGGTTGATGCTCTTGTTGGACAGATCGTACTCGGTGGAGGCGTTGTTCTTCACAACCTTTCCATCCTTGGTGTGGAAGCCCTGGCCAATCTTGTAGATCTTCTTGTTGATCTCTGTGCGGTGGTGGTAACCCTTCTGACCAGCACGGGCCACGGAGAAGGCCACACGAGCAGGATGCCAGGCACCGATGCAGGCCACCTTACGCAGACCACGATGGGTTTTGCGAGGAAGCTTCTTTGTGTGCCAACGGCTGGTTACACCTAAGAGGACATTTGGTAAAGATTAGATCCAGATAAATTCGTACACATCACCACGTACTGCTCTCAAGAAACGTCATCTTACCCTTGTATCCGTGACCCTTGGTGACACCAATGACATCGATCATCTCGTCCTGGGTGAATACTGTGTTGACGGGCACGGCCTGCTCCAGCTTCTCACGGGCCCAGTCCACCTTGTCAGAGATGGTTCCGCCATTCAGCTGCACCTCCATGAGGTGAGCCTTCTTCTGCCTCACTGGCAGCAGGCGCATCTGCACAGAAAGACACAGGTCAAGAAAATATAAGCTATAAGCCTACTCAAGTACAGCAAAAAGTTTAGCTGTGTAGTCTCAGAAGGAAGGCAGCATGGAAAATATCCTCACAAATTTCGGGCGCCATGCCTGACGCAAGTTCCGTGGTCTCATCACTGACAGACTAGCAGGAAACTAAACCATCTCAGTAAAAATAAAATCTATACACCAACCTGTGTGTGGGTAATGATACGGATGACCTGGCAGTACTTCTTCATGGCAGCAAAGTCCTTCTCCAGCTGCTTCTTGCCATCATCATCCTGCCATTTCTTGCAGTATTTGGTGAAAGCCTTCTTCTTGGACTTGTACCTGAGGATGACGTGACATAGGTTGGCACAGGTCCTTCATAACCCCAGAGGGCCAGCGGAAGAACACAGTGCATAGCCGCTCGCCATCCTTCCACTTGGGTAAGGAGGCTTCAACAGCCGATGATTTCGGCTCATGGCACAGTTTCTAAGAAGCACTTTCCACTGGCCAGAGGAGCCCGGAGCTCATCAGGGCACGTGGCACCTGAGCGGAGCTGCCATGAGGGCCACCGTAATGTTAGACTCGCACAGTGAAAATGCAACACTTTCATTTCCACAGGCAACTAACATCTGCTTCAAACACCAACGTTGGATTCTAGCAAGATTTCCCGTTTTCTACAGCAACTCACCAGTTCTTGTAGAACCGGCGCTTGCACTCGTCACTGACGTGCTCGGCGAAGATGGTCTTGAAGGAACGCAGGCCGCGGGGGGTGTTGATGTAACCAACAACTCCGACCACCATCATGGGAGGGGTCTCCACAATGGTCACGGCCTCCACCACCTCCTTCTTGTTCACCTCTGAATGGGGAAAACAGATTTAATTAAGACCTCTTTTCAAGTCGAAAAGTTAAATGTATGTAGTCTTATGACTTTGACTGCGCTCAGTACTCGACATTCAGCAAGGGGATATAAACCCATTCTGTCCGCCCGTCGAGAGTCTCATCACAGGCAGAAACCATATTTAAACCATTTTCATTTCAGATAGAGACTAATAGGACACGTTTTAGTTCAGCAAGATGTCCTTAAATAAAACGGGTGCTGCAAAAAGGGATAAGATCATTTCTATACACGCAGTGTGGTTTTACTTACTTGAGCCAGGTCTGTCCACCTCGCGGACGATGTGTGTCATGCCGGCCTTGTAGCCCAAGAAGGCGGTCAGGTGAACGGGCTTGCTGGGGTCATCCTTAGGGAAGCTCTTGGCCTTACCGCGGTGACGACGACTCCTCTTGCGGGGCAAAAAGCCCAGAGACCCGTGGCGGGGGGCCGAAAACTTACGGTGGGACTGTGGAAAGAACACGCCGTTAGTTGGCCAAGGATATAAACTGTACGTTATCTTATTCATTCAGTGTAATTAGTACCGATATATCGCAACTTCACAAGGGAGTCGTTGCATGTTAACTGCAAGTTTCAAAATGTATTTCAATTATCGATGCAAAGTTGCACCGCACTCATCTGTATCGAGCAGTTAGCGGCATGTTAGCTAGCTTACTTCCGTTAACATAACTGTGGTAGTAAAAACTGCAGCATTAGAAAAATTACATTTAAAGCTTGCAATTTAACCAAAGCATAAAATGAACGTAATAAATCGGCGCAAAGGGGGTGATTTTGCGAATATTTCCTTCATCTTTGGTAGTGGCCTACCCAAAGCAGCCATTTTGGACCTCGAGTCGCCGGTATAGACAAGCGTGCACACCAAAAAGTCAGATTTTAGATTTAAATAACTAAGAAATTTAGGTGCGATCTTCATAAAAGTTAATACGAAAAACAATCAAGGTGTCTTGAACAAGGAAGATGTAGAGGATGTTTGAGATGACAGACGGATTGCTTCCCCCAAAGGTTAAGCTGCCGAAGAGAGAACTCACCATTTTGTCTCCAATCCGATTCAAAGAGGCCTGATGACGGGCAAACCGGCAATATATACCAAACAAAACATCGCGGGAGTCGGCGTGATTTTCTGCAGAGAAGACACACCCCGAAGAGTTCAGTCTGTGGTGCAGACGTGTTAGCCTCTGCAGCCACTAGATGTAGCTGTTAGGGTTTAAAGCAGAATTTGATCTCGCAATTACAGAAATGGTAAAACGTTCTTTTTGTGTTTCTTTATGCACGAGCACAGCACAAAATAGCATTTAGAAATTTGCACAATTTTTGTTTTACTATTATTCAAGTACTCACTGGATAAATCATTGTTCATTTAACGTCTATATTACAAATGACTGTATTTTGCATACTGCAGACACATTCATCTTAGATATCCATTTTGATCACTTAAATATACACTGCCTGGCCAAAAAAGAAGTCACCACCTGGATTTAACTAACCAAAGAGGTACGAGACTCCTGTTGGATATTTACTGCATGAGTGATTATCTTTCAGCTGGCAACATGTTATTTAACCCAACTGATGCAATGAGTAGCTTCTCATATCTTAAAGAACCATGTCGAAAGACACATCCGGTAGTCATGTAAAAGATGTTAGTCTGTTTGAGAAGGGTCAAATCATTGGTATGCATCAAGCAGAGAAAACATCTAAGAAGACTGAAGAAACTACTAAAATTGGGTTAAGAACTGTCCAACGCATTATTAAAAACTGGAAGGATAGTGGAGAACCATCGTCTTTGAGGAAGAAATATGGTCAGAAAAAAATCCTGATTGATAGTGATCTGTAATCACTTGAACGTTTGGTGAAATCAAATCGAAGAAAAACAACAGTAGAACTCAAAACTGTGTTTAATAGTGAAAGTAAGAGCAATTCCACACGTACAATGTGAAGGGAACTCAAGGGATTGGGACTGAACAGCTGTGTAGCCTTAAGAAAACCACTAATCAGTGAGGCTAACTGGAAAAAAGGCTTCAATTTGCTAGGGAGCATAAAGATTGGACTCTGGAGCAATGGAAGAAGGTCATGTGGTCTGATGAGTCCAGATTTACCCTGTTCCAGAGTGATGGGGGCATCAGGGTAAGAAGAGAGGCAGATGAAGTGATGCACCCATCATGCCTAGTGCCTACTGTACAAGCCTGTGGGGGCAGTAATATGATCTGGGGTTGCTGCAGTTGCTCAGGTCTAGGTTCAGCAACATTATGTGCCCAAAGAATGAGGTCAGCTGACTACCTGAATATACTGAATGACCAGGTTATTCCATCAATGGATGTTTTTCTTCCCTGATGGCACAGGCATATTCCAAGATGACAATGCTAGGATTCATATTGTGAAAGAGTCGTTCAGGGAGCATGAGACATTATTTTCACACATGGATTGGCCACCACAGAGTCCAGACCTTTACCCCATTGAGAATCTTTGGGATGTGCTGGAGAAGGATCCCATCATCAATACAAGATCTTGGTGAAAAGTTAATGCAACACTGGATTAAAATAAATCTTGTGACATTGCAGAAGCTTATCAAAACAATGCCACAGCGAATGAGTGCTGTAATCAAAGTTAAAAGCGGTCCAACAACCTTTTTTATTGGTGGCAAAGCAGTCCAACAACCATTTTTATTGGTGACAACTTTTTTTGTGGCCAGGCAGTATATCTACTATCGGACTGGGGTCTGTGCTGTGCTAATATTCATAGCAATTAAATAACTCATTGCTTTTTAAATCAAGCGGTCTTAGCGTTTATTAACATTTCCATCATAAAAAACATAAAGGACTCACATGTACATATTTCAGATTAAGCAAGTGGCATTTTGGTTTATGATCCAGTGTTTTAATAAATTTTCACGTTATGTTTATTGTGGATAAGTAATCCAAGCAGTTCATCACCAGAATGCTGCCGAAGGACATTTTGGAAATCCTTCCATTGTTGTTGACCCTTACCTGAAAGTTCTTGGCAAAAACTTTTTTGCTTTTCATAGCAAATTATGTAGCTCATGCACAAATAAGGCTCACTTCAATTCTTTCATTTTGAGTGTCTCCTCAAATAATATGGCTCCCCTAATTAATTATGAGAACAATATACAGTACATCATCAAACATAAAAACATGTCACTGTTCTTCATTGTTTCCATTCACAGCTCTTGTTTTTCAAGAAAACAATTGTGCTATATATTGTGAAATCTATTCAGCATACCAGATTTGTCAGTCATCTACACAGCAGATGGATGTCTAAATTGTCATGCTTCACTGCTTTAGGAATGCAGGGTAATGCAGTATTGCCAATGCAAGGTGGAGCAGCTTATCTGGTCTCTGTACTGAATGGGGTCAGACACAGCATGCAGTTTGTCCAGATAATGAAAAATGTTGGAATGAGAACATTTTCTGACTCAAGCTACAGTACTGATGAAGTCACAGTCCTTAAGAAGGTTCCCAGTTTTTGAGTGAGTGAGTTCAGAGCACAACAAGAATGATGGTGGTTGAACCGAAACACTGAAAAACCAAGTACCTTCACTTAAGCACAAAAAACTTTCAGACACCTGTAAAGCATTTACTCAAATAAACACACATGAAGGTCCCCGAGAATTCCTCAGTGTCCAGGCCTCTTATTCAAGCTCCTTGTCATGTCCAAGGATGGAGGTGTGTCTCAAGGAGAGGAGTCCCTGCAGAGAGTATAAATCCTCATCTTTTGTCTTCATAAAAACTAAATCCAGGCCAGCCTGTCACTCAAGCTTCTGTCTGAGGTGACGTAATCCCAACTGTCCTGATTATAATAATGTTTCCAAGTTCTGTTGTGAACAACTTTCCTCCCACTGACACCCTAACTGTCTTCAGGATGCCAGCCGCCCTCGATCAAGGTTCAGCTTATGGAAGAAAGCCTTTCCAAACTCATAGCTGCTTATCATGACAGCACAGGCTGGGGCCACTTTGATCACCCTCGGCATAAAACCTAATAATGAAATAAAGATGATTTCACCTTTAAGCAAAACAAACATTGTATTTTCTATTAACATAAATCAGTGTAAGAATGTACCGGCAAAAAGGCCCCTGTAGCCCATCTCAGCCCAGATTTCCTTCATTATGTGCCATGTGGATGTGGTTTTCTTGACGGAAACTACAAGGAACGACAAACAGTTAGTGTTTAGAACATACGAGGCGGTATATTTCACATAACTGTGCATGTAGAATCACACACCTCCCAGAGTATCCATCTCTCCCAGTTGAATCTGTCTCCGAGTCTTCACCACATCAAACGGCAACGTCAGGATGGCAGCGATCTAAACACCATGATGACAAACAGGAATACGTTGAGTGCAATACAAAGACACCGGCAAAGGTTACATTTTAAACCCTCAGATATTATTGGTGTTTAAAGGACACCATTGATATCAGATGTTGATTAACTAACAGTGTGTACATGTGTCAAACACTGCCCTGACTCTCTTAACATTTCCTTGACAATGCATGTGTTGCTCATAACTGGAATAACTGATTCTTAATAATTATTTGCTCTAAGTCCAAGCAGAAAAGAACTCATTTATTACATACTACCAGGACAATAATACAGTTTGTGTGCGTAGCAGGACTCACAGCTCCAGAGATGGCCCCTGCAGTAAAGCTGATGGAGAAGTTGGCCTGAGGCAATCCAGACTGTTCACAGAGATGGGCCTTCACCAGTTCATAGTTAAACCAGTATAAAGCTGCAGGTACAAACAAACAGGGAGGAACAGTTGATAATTTGCAGCGTTGCTCCACAGACTCTAAGTGGTTTCAGGATAAGGATGTATGATATAAAATAAAATACATTCAACTTGTGAAAATAAGTAAAAATAAAATCCTAAAGTTTCTGAATGACAACATGAATGGAGGAAGATGGAACAGTAAAGTGGCATTTAAATTCCTTCCAAACACCTTCTCAGGTGCTTGGAGTTAACAGAATATTCAAATAAACTTCTCAAAGCACTTCTGCAGCTGAAGTCACTTCCTCACTGTCCATCCGTGTGGTCAGAGTGTTTCAAACTGTAATAACAGGTTATGATACTTGATCAAAAGACGATTGTTTGGAAGATACGGAAGCAGTGAAATATGCTGCATGAGAGGTTTGACAAGTTTCTGTGGAGGATTTGATACATTTTCTACTGTAACTGTAATCACTGTGTAGTTAACCACAGCCAAGTGTGTTTGTTAGATTTGACTGATTTGGGGTTGTTGTACAACCCCTCCTCAAACATTCCTTCTATATATTAGCATATTGTGCTGCTCTCACCAGAAAAGGGTACATCTCTCAGGACAGTGGGTCCCCAGCCCCTCCACAGCGACAGCAGGCCGCCCTGAGCCACGGCAGAGCGGATACACACCCGCAGCTCGCTGTAAGACAGCCGACGGGACTGCATCTTGGTCCTGACCAGCTCCAGGGGGCTGATCACTGTCACTGCCCCCACTGCAACGCAAAAACACACGTTGCAGTTGAAGAAAGGTGTTAACAGAGTGCAGCTGGAACGTCTATTTGGGCTTTTCACGCACTTACATCTGGCAAGACCACCAGCAATGAGAGGGAGGTGGCTACCCTGAAGACTCAGACCGAATCTCAGGAAATCCAGCAGCTGATCGTAGCATGTGAAGTAGATGACAGTGGCAGGCACGGCCATAACCCTAAACACACACACAGACACATAAAAGAAAGTCTCAAATATTTTCCTGTCAGAGAATAAGTTGTATGTGATGTGTGTTCATTCTGTGGTTTGTAGTACTACTGAATTGTGTTGTACCGACACATGTTTGCTATTATTTTGACAACCCGTGTAGTGTAGTGTAGTTGAATCCAGTTTAACAGTACAAATTACATCCCCAAAAATGATCATACAGTTAAATCTGAGCTGTTTTATGCTGTTTCTACATAAACAGAACATTATAACAATAATGAAGCTAAGATTGTTATATTATAAAGCATTCCTTATCACCGGCGTGCATTAAGAACTGGTGATAGTATAGTGACAGTGCTAGAGGAGACTTATGACATGCAACAAAGGTTTAGGAGCTGAGAGTCATCCTGTGGATGTTGTGGTTAAGCAACATGGGCCCCAACTATCAAGCTACATGGGTAGTGAAAATCCTTTGCTAAAGGTTTCATTGTTTTGCCTTTCCACAACAAGTATATTGCTGCCTGGTCTTCATTTATTCTGCTAGTACTTTAAACAGTTTCTAGGAGATGCTCACAGTGTTGGTGGAAGCCCACTCCACAAAGACCGGAGTCCTTCATGGCGAGTGATTTTCACAAAAGCATCCTGATGCACAAACAAACAAAAAGACATCTGGTTTAATTTCCTGGGTAAAAAACCTGAACTAATCTGTTGACATGCTACTACTTACAAGAGTCCCATTGAAATGTGTTGGGGTTTTGTACCAGCTGGTGCAACTGGTTCTATTCTGACAAACATAGATGTGATCCATCAGTCCGTTGCAATACAAGAAACACTTCCCTGTGAAAGAAAACAATCAGTGGTTAGAAGGAAAGAAAACAAAGCATTCTCTGAATGTATGACCTACAGCTGATCAGAAATTCTATTTTTTTAAACTACAAATAAAAAGCAGCCACAGAAATAATGTGAACCAATGAAACTATTTGTTTTCTAAGCAGAGTCACACAAGCCTTCAGAGAGGACTGAGATGTGATGAATAATACAGATGATGGCAATGACCACAGATCTGATAACATCAGGTCTGTCCTTGTCACTGCTTGCTTTGCCTGTTTATTTAGGGCCGAAACTCTAAAAAAAGCATCATTTCACAACCTCTTGCATGGAAAAAGATCACGAGTGAGCAGGAGAAAAGAAGATCTTGTAGAAAAAACAAGCTGAATTTTGTGTAGTGAGCTAAAGCTAGGGTACACTGTGGGTAGATGGAGTCATCTTGACAATTATAAAATAATAGTTGGATCAAACAATGAAATAAAATGACACTAATCTTCTAATCTTATCGATGTCACGTGAATCTATTTGCAAATGGGTATTTTTGTTTTTACTGGCAGCAGAAATTATTTGAGCACATGGCCACACAGAGAACGCCGCATCAGATCAGTGTGTTTTCAAACTGAAGTTCAAGCATTAGTGTGCAGCAATGGAAGGTGAGATACTCACACTTGGAAGGGCGAGTAACACCAGCCCATGGAGCAGGTTCACTGGCTAAAGCTATGGAACGAAGCAAAGGAAGAACAGAAACACGACAGACACAGAGCATAGAAAGATGAAGATGATGCAGAAGACAAAGAGAAAGGGTGAAGTGGGGTTAGTGTTGAGAGTAAAATGACAACCACAAGCAGCTGTTAAAAGCAAAATCAATTTTCACATGGACTAATGTGTGACTTAAAACCACAGAAGAAGAATCCTACCTTGGTGGAACGGTGTCTGCTGAGCCTGCAGCCTGATCTTCACAACGTCCAGCGGTGTGACTGGAAACAAATCAATTAAGTCAGTTATTAGAACAACACTGGAGCTGCCTAACAATAAACAGAGTGTGTGCAAAGTCATACGGTTATTTCTATAATCTC
Organism: Chelon labrosus; assembly: GCF_963514085.1. NCBI lineage: Eukaryota > Metazoa > Chordata > Actinopteri > Mugiliformes > Mugilidae > Chelon > Chelon labrosus. The sequence continues at coordinate 2,337,067 of NC_140354.1, forward strand.
ACCAAATAAAGATGTGAGGAGGGCTCCAGTGCCAGAGGCCAGCATCTGCTGAACTGGAGAGATCGTGGCCACAGGGCCACCGATGGTCCGCTCCCCCATCCTGCCCACCTGTCAGACCAAGAGAAAGAGACACTGAAGTTTTGTAAAGTTCGTACAGGTGCTGCCTAGTTATATAACACAATTAGGGAGGAGTGTAACAGGATCAGTAACTTTGCACCGAGTTTATGGCTGCATCGCTTATGTGGCTCCACTGGCACACAAATTAGACAATGCTGGAAAAGGTCACGCTTTCAAAAAAGACACAATGCTGAAAGTACATATTGTTATCGTCTAATAAAGTAAGAGCACACACTCTTCATTAACGCGAGCAAGGCAAACAAGGTGGAGTTGTTGTCATGGGGTCGTTGAAACATTTTGATAGCTTATCTATGCCCTGCATGTTTCTAGTCTAACCACACGACAGTGAGAGCCTCGCTGCCTCAAACACTCCCAACTGAGGAGGCAGATAAATAAACCACAAACAAACCCAGCAGCACATATATATATATATGCACACATATATATACATATATATATACACACACATATATATATACACACATATATACATATATACATACACACACACACACACACACACATTATTACAGTTATAATATTGCCTTCAGGCATGTCTGGCCAATGAGTTGTGTTCTACAACTCAAAAAACACATTAACTCCACTGTTAGTACACTCTATAGCTCATTTAGCAAGCAAAATTCACCTGGAACAAAATGAATTATATTTCTTAAGCCCCGGTAAAGGGGGAGTCAATAATTAGTTTCCAGGCTAGTGAGTTTATTTATCAAATGCACTTAATGAAACCTGTCTAAAATATGTCATCGTCTGAAAGCCTTCATTTAAGTGCAGGTTAGCTGAGCAGCTAGCTAGCTGCCTTCAAGCACCGTTAGGGCCTGTTTTAAAGACAGCACGCTTACGTTACTCACCTCTACTCTAGCTGCCAGCGTCGTTGTGTAACACGGGTGTCTTCACCCATGTCAGTTAGGGTCTAACGTTACGCCTCCCCGCCGTGCCTCAACTAACTTACTCGGCCGCTCCATCGTGGATAAGCCGTAAACATATTTTTGGAGCGGAGCCGACCTTGCAGCAGGGCAGCTGTCACAAAATGCGCATGCACGCTTTAACGCAGACTTCACAAACATGTACCCGTAGCGATGGTCGCATCTGAGGAGCCGAAGGAGGCCTGTGCGGATGTTTTGGGGATCAGCGGTAACGCCCTGGGATTCGATTTGCTCCGCCCCGTGCCTCTGCAGACTGCGGCTTTTGCGCCGCCTAGTGGACTCAGCTGAGCGCTGCAGCTTCAGCATATAAACAAGTTTGTCCGTTAGTTAGCGGCAGTCTATGTGATGTATGTAATGAAGCACTGGAATCTAATTTACACTTCATGACTCGAATCTAATATTCAAAGAAATAATCCATCATCTTATAGAAGAGACAAGAGAGCGCTATAAGGTACTCTGGGCAATTGGGACCCACCTCTCTATTCACTCTCTCTCTTTTGGGGGCGGGTTTTAGGCAACGCCAGTCTACTCCATGACTTGTTTCATTGTGTGGCGAGACACTTGGGAGACACCTGACGGCACTCAACATCCTTTCAGTCTGTTATTAAGGTAAGCGCAGCATAACCTTCTTTTAGTTTTGAGAGTCTGACATAATGCTTTTTTTGGTCAGTTCCTGTGAGTGAACTCCATAGACCTTACAAACAGCCGCATTTAGACAAATGTTTTGAGTAAGTTTTCAATTGATTACATTGTAACTCACGTCCGCAGTTTTTTGCTGAGTAGATAAAATGCTTTGGTAAAACTCACTTCCATGTGGAAAAGAAACTGAAACTGAGTTATTTTACTTTATGTGAACCCCGGAATAACCAAAAAAAAAGAACGAGCTATTAAAGGAAGTAACACAGCAAATAAAGATTTTTTTCCCAAAATATATTATGACGTGTTCAAGACATAATAAAAATATGAAATGACCAAATTCAAGAAAATAACCTGTGTTATTCCTCTTCCTCATGCACACATTTCACTTTCATTTTTATCAATGCCCTTTGTGTGTGTGTTACCCCTACCGGCAGATGCAGAGGTGGGTTGTGATCTGTTGGGCTCTCCTGGCCCTGGTTGGTGCCGAAGAGTGTCCAGATGGAGGGAGATGTGAAGCAGGTCAAACTTGCTGTCATGATCCCACCAGTGGCTATGAATGCTGCCCGTTTGATCAGGTAAATATGCTTCTGCATGTTAACACTTGCAAGCTGTGTATCATTTTCCTGCGCATTCACTGTAAGATACTTACTCAATTTACTGTAACTGACTACATCTGAAGCAATCATTCATTTGGAAATGTTTTAGAACAAAGGTAGAGTTGCCTTTTCATTGTAATTGCACAAGCATTTGGCCATAAATCCCAATTTGACCCTAAAATATTCCATATTTATCTGCAAATTCAGCAGATAAATCTGATTTATTTGTTTAACATGTAAACACTTAAAACACCATGTTAAAAGTGCAGTTACAATAAAAACTTGTCAAAAACCAACTCAAGCAGTCACCTATGTACAATTAAAGCATACAGACAGCTAAATCTAGATAAAGCTAGCTTAAGTTAGCTACAGCTGGTCTTGATGAAAGCAAATAACCTGAAGCAAATGTTGTCAACACTTTTTCTATTCATTCACCATATATAATTTCTTAACATCCACCACAATGTTTATTTTCAAAGAAGAAACAATGAGAAAACACTGCTAAAAACCTACCATGCTAGCTGGTTTTAGCCACAGCTAGCATAGACTAAAAGCTTTGTTTTCCTTAAGTTCTGTTTGATAATTGTTTTCTGTAATTATAATATGTAAGTTTTAAGGAATAACCATTACTAATTTAGATTAATCTATTCGGCATACATGATTCAGTCCGATCATTGAGATGATAAACAACTAAACTTATTAGCACACAAACAAAGTTAACAAGCATTAGCTTAGTTATATAAGCTTGGGATAGGTGATTGTTGTTATTATTATTATTATCATTATTATTTTGAAAACTATAATAACATTATTATTTTGAAAACTATCTCCAAAAACCAGACATTCATACACATACCAGACATTCATACCAGTCTGATAAAGCGCTGCAGTACCTTAGCCTTACTAGAATAATTCTCTCTTTGTAACATAGTTAAATGTACACATCAGATAACCCTTCTCTCGTACTCTAAAATAAACGTAATTAGACAGTGATGCTATTCTTCCTCAGTGATGTTTTACTACTTTACGAGCCAGATAAAATCTCAGGCCTGAATGAGCTGGTGTGATAGTCGTTTGAAAACTTTGGTAGTCAAAATGTTCCTTCTCCTGCTGTCTCCACAGGCGGAGTGCTGTGGGGATCATGACCACTGCTGTCCTGCACACACGCTCTGCGATATAGCCACATCCAGCTGTGTGAATGCTACTGTGTCCATCCCCTGGGTGGAAAGAACCTCTGCTGATCAACCCAGACTTAAAGTGAGAGGATCACACACTCAGGGTTTCCTGACATCATAAGCACAGATTAAATATTCAGTGTGTACACCTGCAGTAACGTTGCCCCTCTTCCCTACCCACTGCCCAAACAGTCCTTTAGGATGATCAAGACGTACATGGGGGAGGACGATGACAACATCTGCCCCGATCAGTCACGGTGCCCTGCTGAGTTTTCATGTCTGAAGGCTTTGACAAGGTTTGGCTGTTGTCCCCTAGCTCAGGTAATCTAACTCGCACATATAAGACAACTTTTCAAGAATTCCCATATATGGTTTATTAAATAGTGAGCCTTTAAGGATATTGTTTGGGGGAAAGGAGTTATGAAGGAGTTTTCTTTACCTTTGTTTAATTAGGAATAAAAGTTTCATCCGTTGTGCCTGACTGGTTAGACTGGATTCAGAAATAAAAACACAGTTTCAGCATCATTTGGTCACCAACTGCTGAACACTGGAAGATCCAGTGATTTAGATTTAATATATACTGAACCAACTTTAGGTATCTGAGTTGTCAATCTTGTTTCTCGAAATCTTGTTATCTCATTTAACACCAAACCTCGATACTGTCATTCTGTTTGGCTCAAGAGGGAAATGTGGTTTTTATATCGCTATAGTACTTAAAAAACAGATGACGAAGTCCAAATTCATATAGTAAAACTTCTGGTTAGGCAAAACTTCCTAAAGCCTGGTTACTTTTTTTGCTTGTTTGCAGACTAAGCTGTTTCGCTTCACTAAAAACAAACAATACTGTAGCCTAGAAGTGATCGCTGCTATTGTGGGAAATTTGTTATAAAAGCTGCAACTGTGGTTACTCTCAAATAACAAGTGATGTTTGTTGCTGCAAATCAGTCAACTGGATAGATTTACAGCAAATCTATCATTTTCAGATTCAAATGATTCATTTATGAATGTTAGAGTACAATATTTCATTGTTGTCGTTTTTTTTTTTTTCCTTTTTCAAACAGGGAGTCTCCTGCTCCGATGGGAAACACTGCTGTCCTGAGGGCCACCAGTGCAGCGAAGACAGCCGTTCCTGCGTCAAAAAAGGTTCAGCTGCTACAAGTACTTTCAGCCTAAGCTCCCTTGTCATCTTCTTTCATCCATGTTTGACTTTTAATGTATCTCTGATGTCATGACAGAGGATTTGACTACAGTCCAGTGCCCAGATGGAGTGTCAGAGTGCCCAGATGGTACCACCTGCTGTGAAAATCCAGAAGGAAAGTGGGGATGCTGTCCACTCCCACACGTAAAAGATTGGCCGATCTCTCTTATTAATTCATAAACTGCTGTTAAATGCTAACATATTTCATACAGAAGTCCGATATGAATGAGGACAAAGTCAAATGATTGATTTGCATGTTCCCTCTCAACATACAGCTGTATTCATACTTTGCATCTTATCCTGACGTCTTATCCTTCGCTTTTCTAAGGTGACTTCATTGTCTTAACAGGCTGTGTGCTGCAGTGATAAAGCTCACTGCTGCCCTGAAGGGACCACATGTGATCTCCCACACTCTAAGTGTATTTCCCTATCTACCAAAAAAGAAATGCCAATGTGGGCCAAGCTCCCAGCCAGGATCAGAGCAGAGTGGGAGAATCAAAAAGGTCCACATTCTTGTCTTGCTGTGAATGCCCAACTTACTTCCCTGTTCTGATTAGTTTGTAATTATTCTTGTCTGCATTCGTGGAACCTTTGTTCTCTGTGTTTGTATATTCAGAGGGTGACCACGTGACTGCACAAGCGGTTTATGAAGCAGGAACAGAAAAAATGCCTCAGGTTACCACAGCCAATACGGTTTCTTCCTCTGTGGAGTCATCAGTCACTAAGGCAGCTGAGGGTGAGATTGTAATCATGCACTGAATTGAACAGCATATACAGCAGACAGTGTGCTGTAAAACACACAATGTGAAACAGATATTTATGTTTTCAGGCACCTCTAAACTCTTGAATATTTTTTGATAGTTTAAGGTACATATTTACTAAGAGACTTTTTTTGAGTTTTGATTTTATAATATTTGTAATGACTGCATTCATTTCAGTGTAAGTGTTCAAATGCATGAAATTATTTACCGTTTAATCATTTCCATGTCTGTTTAGACACCTTTGGTGCAGTGGGGCTGTTCTGTTAAGGCTAAAATGAACAGAGCTGTTTTCCTCCTGACTTCAGTGTGTTTGGTTATTGTAGTGTGCCATTATTATGACTCACTGGTGTTGTTAATCTGATGCAACCAGTATAACAAGTTCAGAAACATGCATTACAAAAGTTTCTAACCCAGTTGTGATATTTGTGTTTCTGTGTTTGTTTTCTAGGCAATGGTGTCCACTGCAATGCTACAACAACTTGTCCTGATGGCAACACCTGCACCAAAAGTAAAGATGGCTCCTGGGCATGCTGTCCACTACCTCAGGTTAACACTAAGAACAACATGCTCTCAAATGTTTCTAAACCATTTTTTGTTGCATTCCCCAACTTTTTGTGCCGTAATCAAAGTCACTTATGCAACATTTATTTCAAACAGAAGGCTGTCCAATATAGGACATCTTTGTGATGTTTTTCAAAACGAGTGCAAAAGAAGTTGCAAAATATGTACAGTATGGTATACCACATATCATATCTCTAAAGAAACTGTTCAGCATTTTAAGGAAATGGAGAGTTGCGTAAAAAATCCATTTCCCTAATGTGTGTGTGGTTACTATGCAGCTTTTACCAGTAGCCTGTTAGCTAAGGTTAGCGTCTGTTAATCGGTGAGCCTAAGGGGGAATGTGGGCAGCATTTGTCACCTGTGGACAGAGCAAAGCCTTGAGATATTATGTTGTTTTTACCTTTAAATACATTGCATAGGCACAAGTGTAGCATCAGTTTTCTTAAGTTTTGGCAGTAAAGCAAAGTGATGTATCTTATAAATTACACAGTCCATTTGGCCTCTATCCTCTGTCCCTTAACAAGCTCTATGACTGAAAGCATTGCTTTCATGTTGTATTAAAGGCCGTCTGCTGCGACGACCATGAACACTGCTGCCCTTCTGGCACCACCTGCGACCTGGCTACCTTCACCTGTCAGGACACCTCAAGCTCAGCACCCATGAATGAGAAGACCCCTGCATTTACCACTGCAGCACCCACTACAGTTTCAACTACAACGCAGGTAACAAGCACAACGCAGGAGGAGGAAACAATGAAGCCCGAGGAGGACAAAGTGATCAAAGCACAAGAGGAGGAGGAGGAGGAGGAAGAGGGCAGGATTTCTTGTGGCCCCCACACCAATGCCAGCTGCCCTGAGCACACCACCTGCTGCTTCATATCCTCATCTAAAAAGTGGGGCTGTTGCCCACTGCCTGAGGTGAGCTCTGCGTCCTGCAGCCCTCAGCGAAAACGCTGTAAAAGACCTAGAAGTGTTTGTCTTAATAACTTACTGATTTTTTATTAATTTAAATGGAAGAAAATCTATAGATACATATCCTGTAATCAACATGAAGCCCAGGTTGTTTTTTAAGGCTGTTTCTCAAGAAGCAGCCAGGAAATCATTGTTAGCCCTAATTTGCATGAATGTATGCTATTTAAGACTATAATTTCAGTCCATTTCGTTTTCATGATCTGAGAAGGTTGACCTTTTTCACAATGAAAGAAGAACTGAGAAACAAGATGTGAAAGCAGCACTTCCTCCCTCACTTCTCTCCCCAGGCGGTGTGCTGCGCTGATGGGAAACACTGCTGTCCCGCTCAGTACAAGTGCGATGAGGGCGCCACATCGTGTGTCAAAGGAGAAGTTGTGATCCCGTGGTACACCAAGATTCCAGCCACCACCAGCATCGAGGAAAGTCCCGTCTCCGTTAAGTGCAGCAGTGTGCATCAGTGTCCTGAAGACACCACCTGCTGCCAGCTGTTCTCGGGCGAGTGGGGCTGCTGCCCGCTCAAAGATGTAAGTGCAGTATGGAGAGAGTAGTGAAAGGAGCTTTGACATGGAAATATAACTCGCACAATCAGTATACATTGGTTGCATCAAGGTTTGCTTGTAAAATAAGGCCATTAAAACTAACCTTCTGCATGCTGTGTGTGCAGGCTGTGTGCTGCCAAGATATGGAGCACTGCTGCCCTCGTGGTTACGCCTGTAACATCGTCGCCAAGTCCTGTCAGAAGGTCATTATGCTGCAACTGGAGACCATCCCTTTGATACCGGTGTATCTGTCTGAATCCCAAGCTCAGGTCAGCCCATTGGACAACAAAGACATCCAGTGTGACAATGAGACCAAGTGCAAAGATGGAGAGACCTGCTGCAAGACGTCCGCCACTACCTTTGGCTGCTGTCCATATCCTAATGTATGAGTGATAACTCCCTCTCTTCTTCTTTATTTGAAGTGTCCTGCAGAGCTGAGCGCAGCTGTGAGAGAAGCCACTCATCAAACTTAAGTAGTGAAAATGATCTCTAACTTAACTATAAGATTAAAACACTGCTTACATGGTAATTCATTAGTAATATAAAAACAGAACATTCCAAAAGAAGCCATAATGAGTACTTTAGACTCTTAAATAAAGTTTGAAGACAGTATTTCTGTACTAAGAGCTGTACCTGCCGATGCTGTTAAAAAAAGCAGACTGTTAAAGCAGCACCCTTCTGTCTGTCCTCCCTGCAGGCGGTGTGCTGCAGCGACATGAAGCACTGCTGCCCCACTGGCTACACCTGTAATGGACAAACCTGCAGCATGAGCACGGGGCTTCGCTGGCCCATGCCCCAAGCCCAGCTCATGCCCCAAGCCCAGCTCATCCCAGTAAACCAAAAAGACGTCCAGTGTGACAATGAGACCAGCTGCAAAGATGGACAGACCTGCTGCAGGGCGTCCCCCACTACCTGGGGCTGCTGTCCATTTCCTAATGTATGAGTGATAACCCCCTCCCTCATCCGTCATTTTATCTGTTAGGCAGGCCAGAGGACAGTCAGTAAAATATTTGAAAGAAGCATAGCATAGAAAGCATAGACTAGACGTTAAATTTAAAAGATTAAAACACTGCTGACATCTTAATTCTTTAATTATGTTATTGAAGTAATGGAACACATAATCAGAGAACACTCTTAATGAAACCAGAATGAGGGCTTTTGCATTTTGAAATGAAAATTGGAGGCACTATTTCTCTACTTTCTTTCTGTACCTGTTCATGCAATTAATGGGCTGATACCAGAAAAAACAGGTGACTGATACAGCATCTGGTCTTTTCCAGACCTTCCTACATTTATTTTCCTGTTTCTGTCCTCCCTGCAGGCGGTGTGCTGCAGCGACATGAAGACCTGCTGCCCCGCTGGCTACACCTGTACTGGACAGGGCTGCACCAAGAACACGGAGCTTCACCAGCCCACGCCCCAAACCCAGCTCATCCCATTAAACCAAAACGACGTTCCGTGTGACGATAAGACCAGCTGCAAAGATGGAGAGACCTGCTGCAGGGTGTCCCCCACTGCCTGGGGCTGCTGTCCATCTCCTAATGTATGAGTGATAACTCCCTCCCTCTTCCTCCATTTTATCTGATTCAGAATGTCTGATGCCAGTCTAACCAGGTGACTGGTAAAAGCACCTCTCCTCTCAACTTCCTCCTTTTGTTCTTCCTGCAGGCGGTGTGCTGCAGCGACATGAAGCGCTGCTGTCCGACCGGCTACACCTGTGTTGAAAAAGGCTGCGCCAAGAACTCCGGGCTTCGCTGGGACTGGTGGTACAGATTCTCTGACAACAAAAAAAGAGCTCTAATTCTGTAAAAAAAAAAAAACAACTTAGCTGACATTTTTTCTGCATGCATCAAACATGCCTGATATAAGCGGCCAGCTCATAACAAAATACAGATCATTGTTATTCCAAGCACCACAAAGGGTACAGTTGAAACACTCCACAGGTAATATGGTTTTAATTACTGTGTCATCTGTTTCTGTTCTGCTGCAGTTGTCTGGGTTGCAAATTGCACTTCATTATTAATAATCAATAAATAGCTATACACTGAAGTTGAACTGCATGACCTTCATAAAACTATTAATTGTCTTTTTCTGAATATTTTTCATGTCTGTTAATTTAAGGCGGAAACAAAGTAATTCATGCTTGGTGCAACTTAAGCTTTGAATGTAACAGATGTCTCTACATTTTAAATGAAACCAATAAACAAGGGATGACAACATTAAAATGTGTCGCACCATTCATTAATGTATGGTTTCATATATTGAGAGTTTCTATATTTTATTTTATGTACAAACATGCTTGGCAATAAAGTATTTTCTGATTCTGATTCTGATTCATGGAACACCAAGCAGTTTAGAATTCATTTAAAGAGTTTGTATTGTTTATATGGTGTCGTGGGCCTAACTTAACGAAACATCGGTGAAGGGAGGTGCCCACTTGAAAACCCCAATGACATGCTGCATACTGCTGTTGTTTAGGCCAGGTTCCTGTTGTCTTCATGTTGCTTGGTAGCTATGGTTAGCTGCTGAGCGGGCCATACAAGCCAGCAGCGTTTAGTTAGTTTATGTTCTACAATGTTTGAAGTATCCTCTGCTGCTCAATGGGCTTACAAGCCAGCAGCTTTTACTTAGTTTATGTAGATTAAAGGTTAATTGTCATATCACATGACCATAAGGTTTGACAGGGCCTCTTAGTTGAACAGGGCCTCTAAATGTGTTTTGCCTGGGATCTTGGCACAAGGGATTGTGACATCTTATCCTGTGTATTACTGAATATATCGCCTTTCATTTACAATATTTATTATGAAATTATTCCTTTGCATGAATAAAAATGTGTGTATGCCTTTGCTATATTAAAAATGTAAAAAAAAAAATTAAATGTAAAACTATTCAAAAAGAGATTACGAAAGAACCTGTTACAGAAAGCAGGTGATTTACGTCTTCTTGTAACTCGTGACAAAACTGGTTTCTTTATCATTACTTCCGGGATGGAATTGCCTATTTTAAGGTTGACGTTGCATTGTTTGAGCATTTTTATGTCGAGTTTGATATAGAGATTTCCGTTTACTGCGTGGGATTATGGGAGCACTGTCAAAATCGGTAGAAAGAAAAATTGAAACTTCCGATTACACATTTCCAAAATAAAATACCAAATACCAACAGAAGCGTTAGTAACATTGACTGTATATACAAATGGTAAGGAAAAAAATTAGACCAAGGAACATACGATACAAATTCAAAGCTACACAAATGAAAAACAAACAAACAAACAAAAAAAAACTGTCAGACATCTCAGTTCTGTATATAAATGTAGGTATTTACATTTAACCTGACAGTATACAAAGTATGTATAAAATTTAATCTATGTACACTAAGTCTATAATAACCATTAAGCACATTTTAAGAAGCTTCATTAACTACATTATTATTATTATTATTTTTTAATATTGCTTATAAAATAAGATAATCCTTTCATTTATCCCACAGTGGGGTAGATGATCAGAGACATTTCCCTAATAAGAAAGCCCTAGTTGCTTTATTTTCACACAAAATCAAACAGACAAATAAAATAATAATAAAACAAAAAACAAACAAAAAAAACATATTTTCTCCTCCGGAATCCAAAGGCCCAACCTACAATTGTTTTAGAAGACATGTAGTACTCAATTTGCATTTTCTGCGTAACACAAATTAATAAAATGTAATAATAAATCAAACTATTCAGTAAATTAACGACATGCATAATCACATGTATGCAACACTATAGGAAACAATGACACACAACACAATGCCTTTTTGTACCCATTTACTTTTGTACTCTTGTGTTACAGGTTTCATGTCAACAGCTGTTTCGTGTTTGTTTCTCTTACCAGTCCAGTCCCTAGAATGTGATTTTAAATTTATAAAAAAAATGAGTATAACATTGACGGTCATCACTTCATGCAGTAAAATGTTCTTTAGGACGTTTTTATGTTGCCATTTTAACAGATAACAATGCTGAAATTAATGTCTGTTTGAATCCAAAAATTTTACTTAAAAATGTATGCTTTTTTTTTTTTTTTTTTACTTAAGCGAAGAATGTCATCATGTCCCCAATAAACAGCACCTTAAATTGGACTCAATGTAAAGCTTTTATTTTGAAGACCAACATGTTGTATTTCCGATGTTTCCCTTGTTACGTCCTGTTAACTTGACGTGCTTACGTTTTGACGTATGAATCATCCTTCTCAAGATGGCGATGCACCTGTTTCTCCGACGCTGATCCTTGTTGTTATCTGCGCAGCGTACGAAAACAAACAGTCTGGAACACAGTGTAACTAAACTGGCGACGGTTCGAGAACGGCTGGAGTGAACTCCGTCGTTCAAACATGTCCACAGAGGAGCTGTCAGCCTCGGACAGCGAGGCTGTGTTCGCTAACGCTGGGGAGCGATGGGCACCGGTGGGCGCTGTGGCCAGTCCCGAAGATGAGAGCGGCAGCGGGGGTAAGCCGAGGCATAGAGACTCGTCGTCGTCCGCGGAGGATGAAATGGCCGCCAGGATGAGGAAACTTGAAGAGGAGCAGGACTTGCTGAACTCCTCTCTCCTCGCCCTCACCTCTCACTTCGCTCAGGTTCAGTTCCGACTCAAGCAGATAGTTCACGCCCAGAGCGAGGAGAAGGAGAGGATGCTGGCCGACCTGGAGGAGTTCGCCTTCAGGGGCTGCCCTCATGTGGTGGGCTGCAGGGCTCAGGATGCCGTGCAGATGGAGAACTCGGTGAGGCTTCTGGTCACGATCTGTACCACTAAATATAACAAGCGTGATCTCACACACATCTATCCCTGTGTCTTCACATACAGTTAAACCTTAGTGTGGAGTTTTCATTCATGACCACAGGTGTATTGTTATGCTAAGCTGCTGGAAAGTGTTTGCATCTTTCAGCATGCTAGAACAATCTGCTTTCAGCCTCTTATTTGAGAAGATTTATTTATTTATTTATTTATTTTTTACCTGATCTGACAGTTAACTATATATTTTTGAGTTTTAGACAATTTACAGATGAATAATCTCAGGCTAGATGTGGATATGTCACTGTCAAGGGTTTGCACACTTACATATAGTGAGATATTTACTTATTAGAAAAGTAAACATGTGCATCAAAGACACCAATAAATAAACTGAGAATATAACCGTGGTCTAAACAAAGATAATCTGCCATTTAACTCGTATGTGCACAAATCGACTGACACAACCAACAGTCAGATGTGTATAAATGCTCAGACACGCACGGAATGACTGTGTGTGGTGTTAAACTGAAGCGACTCTGCGGCTATAAGCTTTCAGATTAAAAACGTTGCGTCACACGGAGGGCTGCTGCGCCCACCTGGGCTTTGTTCCCACAGATGTCTTATCTCTGGTTGGAAAATGTCGCTTTCTGACTCACAGCTGCACAGGCTCAGTTAAAGAGCCTCCAGCAGATCACTATCTGTTTAATGAAGGCTCCTGTGTACACAGTGGTGTTGAAGGAACCTGGTTTGTCTTTGCCTCTGTTAACTCTGTATATTTAGACTTGTCCTTTCATTAGCTGCGCGGAACATGACGTTATTGCTCAACATGTGTCCCGCCACCTAAAGCCCTTTGTCTTTATTTCTCTCTCGTCACATGCTTTACATGCAGGGCGATCTGGTGAGTATGATATTGGTGGTAGTGAAGCACTGGTCAGGATCTGCTGTCGTGACTCAGCCCTCACTGTCTGTCGAAATTAAAATCACCTTGTTCCCCCTGTCAGAGTGAGCGGGAGAAGAGGGAGCGCCTGGAGGCTCAGAGGGAGAAACAAAAGGATTTGATATTCCAGCTGAAGACGCAGCTGGACGATCTCGAGCGCTTCGCCTATCAGGAGGGCAGCTACGACTCGCTGCCGCAGTCTGTCGTCATGGAGAGACAGAAGGTGGGCCTGTGGAAATGCAAAAATATGATAATCCTGTCCTGTCCATTCATAATGCCCCCAAAAATAATCTTGAGTGGCTCCCCAAACAAACAGACCCTACCTCAAAGTGTCCCCAGCTGTCTGTTATACTGAGCACATAGTGATGTTTACCTGCTTCAGATCAGGTGTAACAAGTCAAACATCAGTTCTTGTAAAGCTTCAGGCTATACAGTGTTAGCATGTAGCAGTGTTTCTCTCTCTTCTTCTGTCATGACTCCTTTCCTTTAAAAAGTGCACCGAACAGCCACATTTACAACAGACGCTGGTTTATGAACACAACAAGACAACATGAACACACTGTAGGACTTTGCAGTATTTATATATTAGCCTTCCAATCACTCAACGGTGTTCTTGTTTATGTGACTGAAAGTTGTATTCAAGGAAGTCCAGGTTAATCCTCTGTGGCTTTTTAAGTGTATCACATAGTCGCTGTAGCTGTTTAATAGCTGGCTTGCATATGGCTAGGCTCTCAAAAGCCTCGTTACACTTGTTGCCTCAAACTGCAGGGAGACACTGTTAGCAGTTAGCTGGTGAACATGGTTGGGCACTTAGTCTGATGTTTTAGCATTTAAGAAACAAAGTGATAATATGTTATCTCTTTCCGTCTGTCTTCCAGGTCATCATCGATGAGCTGATCAAAAAGCTGGACGTCAACCTGAACGAGGACATCGGGAACTTGTCGCCCGAGGAGCTGAGGCAGAGGGTGGACGCTGCCATTGCTCAGATAGTAAACCCAGCCAGAGTCAAGGAGCAGCTGGTAGAGCAGCTCAAAACCCAGATCAGGGACTTGGAGATGTTCATCAGCTTCATCCAAGGTATGCAGGCTACTGAGCTGTTGCAAATCTAGTTAATATCGATTAGCTTCCATTTTTAACGAGTAGCTTTTCTTCCAAAAGATGAGGTGGGTAATCCTCTCCTGTCAGATGGTGGACACAGTGAGCAGCCGCAAGCAGCAGGGACCAACACCAGAGGTCCAGGAGTGAAGAAAGGTTTGTAACTTCATATGCAACATGGGCTGTAAATAAACTACCAAATGTCTTTTGGTTGTAAAAAAAAAAAACAAAAAAACGTCCAACGAAAATAGAATATTCAAATTTTGTTAGTAGAATCCTTTACTGTTTTACCTTTTTTCGTAGCGTTTCACTAAAAATCTAAATCTTTTCAATCCTGAAAACACATACAGTATGCGCCAAAAATGTTCCCAATGACCCTGATTTTCTTCTGGTTCCATTTGTCTCCCTGTAGTCGACCCAGAACAAGCCCAGAGGATGCGAGACACGGGCCTGCACCTGATCCAGAAGGCCCTCGCTGTTCTGCAGATTTTCGCTGCAAGCCAGTTCGGCTGCGCATCTGGCCACGTCCCCCAGAGCATGTGGCCTCAGGATTTACCAGGGCAGGACTACGGGCCCCTGCTGCAGCGTCTGGAGGCGGCTGTGGAGAAGGTGCGAGTGTTGGGTTCTCGTAGGCATCCTTCTGTCGAACACGTGGTCAGTTACACCAGCAACTACTCCACCAGCAATACTCTTGCTGCCCGAGACGAGCTGACGATGTCTGTGAGAAAAGAGCTGGCGATTGCTCTGAAAGACTTGCTGTCTCACGGCCTCTTTTCACCCTCTCAGACAATGAGCCTGGTCCTAGCGCCCATCTCCTGCCTTCTGCCTTACAGACCAACCCCACAAACCATGCACCCATGGGAACTCTTTGTAAAATACTACCAGTCCAAAAATGGGAAGGCCTTTGTGGAGTCACCAGCCCGTCAGCTTTCACAGTCCTTCAGCCTGCATGTAGGCAGCGGCCCGGTGACTGTCACCCCCAAACAGTCTCTGCTGTGGGCCATTCACACTGTGCTGAAGGAGCACGGACGCTACAAGCGAGGACCAGACACGGAGTTCAAAGCTCTGGTGTGCATGGCTCTGAACGAGCAGCGGCTAGTGTCGTGGCTCAACCTGCTGTGCAAGTCCGGCACTCTGATTCACCCACACTACCATTCCTGGAGCTACATGGCTCAGACCGGCTTCGAGGGAGCCCTGCGCATCCTGGGTCGCATCAGCCACCTCAGGTTCAACCTCCCCGTCGACCTGGCTGTTAGGCAGCTCAAGAACATTAAGGATGCTTTTTGATTCTCCCACACTTAGTCTCAGAGTTAAAGGCATTTAATCAGCTAAACTACACTGCTCTTACCTAGCATTCAGGACCAAAAGCATGACTTTGTGCTTCAAGTATGTAACCTTTTTAAGGTTATTTAAGCAGCCATCCATAAAGTAAAGTGCAAGTATGTGACGTCTAAAGTACATGCATGGATGGATGGTTATGTTGTGTCAGTCCGCACATGTTAAAAAGCCAAAATGTTGAGAAGACAGCGCTACTTGTACTGTAAACATGCCTTAGAATGGAGATTACCTCATGGTTAGTAAAGCCTTCTTGACCTTCGCAACCTGTGCTCATCATACAGTATCATTCCCTTGCTGTAAATGACAGTGTACCTATGCAGCAAACATTGTGGGAGACGGCAGACTTGTACAGTAAACAGTACTGTAATGTGGTTTCTGGTTCGACAATCCAGGAAGAAAATGAATGAAACTTTACTACTGTGGCTTCTCCATAGTGACCCAGGGTTGGCACTGGTGCATGTTTATGGTGAAAAGTGCTCCTATTGTTAAATTAATTATTTATCTGGTTAATCATGTGTAGCACTCGTCAGTTTCTTACAGTGTCCAAAATGTGAGACATTTTTGCAAAACATTGACTACCAGTATGTCGCTCTCAAGTGTGGCTGTTTCTTCACTCCATTTTATTTCTGATGCCGTTGTGGTGTGCCAACACCTTTCAACCCTGTATGAACTGCTGCTTTTCTCCTCTTCCAGGTGTAGTCACGTGAGGACAGTGATCTCATATTTGATATGATTGTAGGATGTAAATTAGTTTTATTTCAGTGCGGTTTATTTTTATCTTCCTGAGACAGCTGAGTTGCACGTATCGTACCCTTAATACCTGAATGTATAAACCATAGATGCTGTTAAGCGGAATTAAGTTCATATCTACTGTTTGTTTCACTGCTGTTTATCTTGATTGAACCTTCAGTGTTCCACGTGTATGTATCAACACTCTGAGAATAGGTGCGCGGGTGAAATGTATTCCTCCATCATAGAGCACTTTCTAGAGTACTTTATTTAGTACATCCAATGCAACGTTTTACTCATTCTTTCCCAATTTTTTGTTGTGTTTTTATTTGTGTTGTAATTTACGTAAAGCAACATTTATTTATTTATTGGATTTCGTAGCTCAATAGTAGTAGAGCAAATCAGAACACTACGTTAGTAGCTGCTGTACTGTAACTGTAGCAGGTCCGTCTGGGAACCGTAGACACATTGGATCATTTAATCGTGCCATTTGTTTTCTTTCTATTTAATCACAGGTAACATATATTTGGGGGAATGAATTGTGATTATATTTAGGTTTTTAGTATTTAATGCATATCTGCAGCTGTAAACAAGTCAAAGGTAATAAATAAATCGCTGTGCTGCATAGGGAGTTTCTTCTCGTCAGTGTTTGAGAATGTGCGTGTATATTTGTTTTCTTCTAACTTTATTTGATCATATTTTACATAGAACAAGGTCAACATAACATCCTCATTTTTACATTTGCCTCATTTGTCTAATAAAACAAAATATAAACTATATAGATACATTACACTATAAAAGTACACAATAAGAGTGAACAACAGTTCAGAATAACTAGTTATCTTGAATGACTTGGGTTAATTAATCAGGCAGATTGATTAAATGTACACAGAGAGATCAAGAACATTTGGACTTGGACCAAACAAAATTTCTATTAAAATGTATTCCATAATAGTATTGAATCTTGTTTCTGGATGTTATACTGTGGTATTATATATGTGTATCATCACATATATAATACTCTACTCTTCTCTCTACTCTGGTAGAGAGAAATATTTTACTTTTTACTTATAGTTGAAATTTTAATTACTGCCACAAAATGTGTATTGTATGTCTGTGTTCTAATTAAATAAGGAAAATTACTTATAGATTAAAAAACATATACGTATCATATTATACTTTTAACATTATTATATCAAAATGGCGTTTCCATTTGAACAAATGTTCCATTTTAAAGAAATAAAGTTATCTCGACTATTAATTAACGAACTGGGTATTGTTTCCGGAAGTGACGTCTGCAGCTCGGTGGGTCAAAGTTCACCAAAACCCTTGGTACTTCCTTTCCTGTTAGCGGTGGCGGTAGAACAGCATCAGTGAGTGAGATTTCCCTTTAAACAATCTTCATCCATCGCACCAAATCTGTCCTATTTCATTGTTTTTATCACAACACATCTATGTCAAACACTCCTTTAGCTAAGATGTGTACATTATTTTTACGTATTTTTATTTGACGAGTGAAGAAAACGTGAAATTATTGCAATGCTTCGTTCCCGTCGCACTCTTTTCAACATGGCAGCTTCCTTGATGTAGACGCTGAGTCTGCACCTGAACTGTCTGTGAAAGGCGACTGTTTTATATGTTATGGCTCCACAATATTCTAATTTGGTTTTATTTTAACTTAGCAAGCGTTGCCGGCGTCCGTGGTGTGTGTAGGAGCAAAATAAATAGTTGAAAATTTCTTCTAAAGTAAATTGCTAGCTAATGCTAATGCTAATATATCCGGCCAGTCAGACAGTAACGAGGTGAAAATCTCCATTGTAGTTCTAGATTTCGGTGTGTTTTGGACCTGTTTATACCTGTAATGTGTAAAGTGTTATAGTGTTTAAACAAAGTTGTCTCTGTTATAGAAATGGGCAAGTTCATGAAGCCTGGGAAGGTGGTGATGGTCCTAGCTGGACGCTACGCCGGGCGTAAGGCTGTCATCGTCAAGGTAATTTGTGGCTCTCGGTGCTCGTTAGCTGCTGCTAACGGTGCTAGAAAAAAACATGATGGGTCTGCTCATATTCCTGCATATTTACATGGGAAGATCTAATGGATGAAATCAAGATATGCAAGGATGTCCATTTACCTTTCCTATATGGTTTCATCAAAAGCTCTCGAACTTATACAGCTGAATGTTGGGGAACTTTGTAAGGGGCTAAAGGTTCCTGCAGCAGTGTTTCCATCACAAAGATCGCAGTGTCCAAACCTGCTCCCAGTACACCACAAATGTATAACTACTGTTGTATTTAATTGCTATTTTTGTATTTATTTAACGTTTTCTTTTTGAGCACTGTCCTTAACTGTATGCTGCTGTAACACTGAAAATGTCCCCATTGTGGGCTAAATTTAAAGGATTGTCCTAATCCCAGTAGTTTAAGGTAAACATTCTCACATCCCTGCTGGATTCTTGATAAGGCCTAACCTATGTCATTGGTTTACCTATCATAAGATTTCTGTTCATGTTTTACAGCACAATGAAAGTAGTGACAGATTTTTAATAGTCATAGATAATAAATACTTTGAAACCATTTTGTCCTTGCAGATGACCAGTGTATCA
Organism: Chelon labrosus; assembly: GCF_963514085.1. Classification (NCBI taxonomy): domain Eukaryota; kingdom Metazoa; phylum Chordata; class Actinopteri; order Mugiliformes; family Mugilidae; genus Chelon; species Chelon labrosus. Next base: position 2,356,031 of record NC_140354.1, read on the forward strand.
GATTTTTAACAGTATCCTGTTGTTGCCTCTTTTCAGAACATTGATGATGGCACCACTGACCGTCCTTACAGCCACGCTCTGGTCGCAGGCATCGACCGCTATCCCCGTAAGGTGACCACAACCATGGGCAAGAAGAAGATCGCCAAGAGGTCCAAGATCAAGGCCTTTGTCAAGGTCTTCAACTACAACCACCTCATGCCCACCAGGTTAGAGCCCAGGATTGAGCTTACGTCCTGTGATTTTACTTACTGTATGTCATTCTCTTCAGTTACCATGGTGGTGATGAATTTAGCTTAGTAAAAGATCTTACTTTTTTTTTTTTGTTGTTGCAAGGATCCAGTAAGTAAAAGCCCTGGTGATCTTGCACATTTACAGATGGAGCAGCTCAGTGCATGATAGACGCAAAGCTATCCTGGTTCAGTGAATCTAGTGTGGATTCGAAACACAACACATTAGTTCAGTGTAACAAATAGTAGATATAATTACATTAAGTGTTCAGTCGTTTTGTTGCACTGGTGGCAGTGTGTGTTGATGTGTTTTGAATGAAAATCATTTAGTGTTTAAATGACCAAAAAAAGCAGCATATCTTTAGCTTTTTTGTGTGAAGTGGTTGAAACGGGTCATCAGCTGCCAAATAGTTGTAGATCACATTTCTACTAATGGATTGATTCCAGCTCTTGATCTGGTGATTTAATGAGGTATTGGTCAGAATAAAATTATCTTACTTTCTCGGATGCAGTTTTGTTGAACAGATGCAGAAATCAACCTCAGTTTTATCCTCTGGAACATTGGTGTAGCTTTGAATGCTATTCCTTCACCTTTGTACTTGATGTGCTTAAAGTGGTTCTCGGTTGATTGCACACAAGGTTTTTAACACAAAACTCTCTAAACCGACCGAACTAAAGGTGGCTGTCAACATCAGATCTGTTGGTAAAGTTGGACATCAATCTGTGCTCGTCTCATAACTCACCAAGTTTGAGTAAAATGGGTGCAGAGCAAGCTGCTGAAACCTGTTCAGTTAGAACTACAGGGTTTACACATGTTTTAATGGATATGTTCCTTTTTTCTCCAGATACTCCGTGGATATTCCTCTTGACAAAACTGTTGTCAACAAGGATGTGTTCAGGGATCCTGCTCTCAAGCGCAAAGCCAGGCGGGAGGCCAAGGTTAAGTTTGAGGAAAGGTGAGTCTCCAGGTTTTCTTCAGCATCAAATAGGGCCAGTGCCAATGTTTGTTAAATGTGTCCTCTGAAATGCTTTAATATAGAACAGGTTCACATTCAGACGACTGCTACTGTGTTGAGTGTTACATGTAATGTACAGTCATCAGTTCTTTCATCTGAGAAACTATGCTGAACTTTGTTTGTTCTGTTTCCAGGTACAAGACGGGCAAAAACAAGTGGTTCTTCCAGAAGCTCAGATTCTAAATTCACTTGGTTTCACAAATAAATGTTTAAAAAAAATGGATACCTGTTGACTCTTTCCTTTGTCTCTGCATTTTCCATCTGGTCGTTTTGTCAAATGGTTAACATAGTCTGGTATTAATATCGAGCTGAATTACTATGAAAATACACTTTAAATGTCTGCAATGGTGATACATTTTCTTTGTGGGGAGATGCAGATGCCTAAACATCCTCCTCTATATTCATTTAGCAACAGTACTATTGCACAGTGGAAAAAACACTGGCTGCTGTTTAATAATACAGGAAATGAGAATATTTGAATAACAATGGCAAGTGTTAGAGAGCCATTTGAGTACATTTTTTAAAAAAAACATTTTTATTAGCTATTTTCAGAACACATTACAAGAAAAAAAAAAAGATACAACATGCAAAGAACACAAAACAATAAAGCAATAACAGGCAGCCGTACAAAATAAAAGGCAAATTACATTTTGTTGTGAAGTGCTATGAGGACAAAGATACTTAGGATAATAAATAAACCTGACTTAATTCATATTGGAGATACACTGGGGAGGGATTAGCTTAGCTCCGATATACTCGATAAATGGTTTCCAAATTCGATCAAATTTGTCAGAGTGTATTGTGTGTCTCAGTTTCTCTAGCTTAAGTTGCTGCAACACCTCAGCCACTGAGACCAGTTTGGCGGCTGAGGAGACTTCCAATGGAGAAGAATCAGTCTTTGTGCTAGCAAAGTAACAAATTTTGTCATGTTGAGTTTAACTCCAATGAGAGTCTTGTTATTCTCTCCTGCTACACCAAAAATGGCTATCACAGGATCTGGCTCAACCACCATTTTGAAAACATCGGACAGTGTTCCAAAAATTGAGTTCCAATAGGTGGACAGTTTAGGATAATGCCAGAATGAGTGAGCTAGAGAAGAGGGTGATACTCTGCATCTGTCACAGGTAGAGTCTACCCCTGGGAACACTTTAGAGAAATGAGGGTGGTGCAGCACCCTGAACTGAATAAGGCCATGTCGAGCACAGATTGAAGCTGTGTGGATCCCCTCTAAGGCCTTTCTCCACTGCTCTGTGGCCACGGCCATCCCCAGGTCCCCCTCCCATGCAGATCTTGGAGTCTCCAAAGAGGGATTTTGCAGATTGGACAGGAAATTATAAAGATAGGATATTGCACCCCGTCCCAAAGGATCAAAGGAAAACAGGGTTTCCATGGGCAACTCATCAGGCAGATTGGGAAAAGGGAGAGTATTAGCTTTGATATAACTACGAACCTGGAGGAATCTGAAAAAATGGGATTGTGGTAATTTAAATTTATGCCTCAGTTGTTCAAAGGTAGGGAATATATTATCTATAAAGAGAGCCTTCATATTGACCACGCCACCCTGCATCCAAATGCCATAAGAGTCATCCATGATGGACGGAGAGAAGAGGTGGCTGGGGTGAATAGGAGCAAGAAGAGAACCACTCTGCCAACCATAGTTTTTCCTAATAATGTACCATATTTTCAGAGACTGTATTACAATGGGATTGTTCCTGACATACTGTAATGATAGAGGCATTGGAGAAAACAAAAGGGCAGTCAAAGATGTCGGATAGCATGAGTTGTGTTCCATTTGTACCCAAATTGGGTTTTCTGCCTGATTGTCAGAATGGGACCAAAAGCAGAGAGCATGAAGAGTACACGCCCAGTAATAAAGCTGGAAATTTGGTAGTCCCATTCCCCCACCCGGCTTCGACCTTTGCAAATATGCTTTCCTAATTCTAGATCTCTTCTTATTCCAAATAAAAGTAGAAATTATTTTTATCAATGGATGTAAAAAAGGATTTTTGTATTAGTATAGGATGATAGGAAGATGGGACCACCTCTCAAATTCACAAACAGTGCGCTCAAATAGTGGTTTAAAATTTGCATTGAACAAGCCGTTAATACCTCTTGTTACTACCACTCCCAAATATTTCACTGAATTTGTTATTTTAAATGGAAAATGTGAGTTTGTAAGGCTTTGGGCAGTTTTGTTGATTGGGAACAATTCGCTTTTTGACAAGTTCAACTTATAACCTGAGACCTCTCCATACTTCTTCAGAGCAGACATTATATTGGGGATGGATTCATAGGGATTTGTTACATATAAAAGCAGGTCATCCGCATATAAAGAGACCCTGTTTTCTACCCCTCCTCTGTAGATTCCCTCATAGCCCCCGAGGGAGCGTAGAGCAATAGCCAGAGGCTCAATAGCAAGGACAAATAAGAGTGGGAAAAGAGGGCATCCCTGCCTTGTCCCCCGCTGCAGGGGGAAATAGGGAGATCTAAAGGAATTGGTCAGTACGGAGGCAAGAGGGGACTGATAAAGCAGCTTAACCCAGGTTATAAAATTATCACCAAGTTCGAACTTTTCAAGAACTGCAAAAAGAAAATCCCACTCAACTCGGTCATAGGCTTTTTCAGCATCCAGAGATACAAGAACCTCTGCATGCTGCGGAGCCAAGCCAGAAGAATACAAGATATTGTAGAGCCTACGCAGACTGGAAAATAACAAACCCAGTCTGATCCGGTGATATGATTGATGGGAGAACCTTTTCAGTCGTGTGGCATCTTGGCTAACAATTTTGTATCCACGTTTAACAGACTAATTGGTCGATATGAACCCGGTTCTCTAGGGTCTTTACCTTCCTTTAACAAAACTGATATAGAAGCCTGATAAAAGGTAGGAGGAAGAGTTCAGGCGGTAAAGGCTTCATTGAAAACATCAAGCAGTACAGGAGAGATTAATGTAGAGAAAGCTTTAAAGAACTCGGCAGTAAACCCATCTGGGCCTGGAGTTTTAGAACTTTGCATAGTTTTTATTGCATGTGTTAAGTCCTGGAGCGAAAGAGGCTCGGCAAGACTAGCCTTGTGGCTTGCTTCTATTGTAGGAATTTGTAATTTATTTAGAAATTCACCTATTAATGCAGAGTCACCTTTGGACTCAGAGGTATAGAGATTTGTATTAAAAAAAGACTTAAATTCACTGTTGATTTCCTGTTGATCAGTAAGAATTTCACCACTGGCTGTACGAATTTCTGCTGTAAGTCTCGACGAGGCTGATTGACGAATTTGGTGAGCCAATAAGCGGCCTGCCTTCTCCCCTTGCTCATACAGTCTGTGTCTGGTCTGAAGTAATAGCCTAGCTGTTTCATTGGTGGAAAGGAGATCAAAATCTGACTGAAGAGAGATCCTCTTATTGTATAGATCTGGAGAAGGAGTTATTGAGTTCTGGCGGTCGATTTTCAGTATTTCATCTGTAATCTCAGACAGGCGTTTTAGACGTGAGCGACGAGTAGATTTAGCATAAGAAATTACTTGCCCTCGAATATAGGCTTTAAGAGCCTCCCAAAGTGTTCCTTTTGAAACTTCTCCATTATCATTAATAGAAACAAATTGCTCTATCTGGGTGGACATGAATTTAACAAATGGACTATCTGATAACAACAAGTTATTAAATCGCCAAGAAGCAGCCGTTGATTTATGCTGAAATGCCAGTCTAAACAGATGTGGGGCATGATCCGAAATAACAATAGCTTCGTATTCACAGTGTTTTTACTTGTGGCAAAAGTTTTTGGTCGAAAAGAAAGTAATCAATCCGTGAATATGATTGGTGAACCGGGGAGAAAAAAGAAAAGTGATGAGTAGATGGGTTTTTAAAACGCCAGGGATCCACCATCCCATAATCTTTTAGTCTATACACTTTGCTGATCTAGAAAGTGGCTGAGAGGTTTTAGAAGATCTGTCCAGCCTTGGGTTTAAAACACAATTGAAATCACCGCCCATAATTACACAGTGAGAATTTAAACTAGGAATTGACGACCATAAAGATGAGAAAAATTGATCATCCTCGAAGTTGGGAGTACATTTTTGATCTACTTTTACCTACTGTTTGAAAGATTCAACTACCTTTTGCCATATTCTCAGTTTTGCAACATAAATCTGTTTTGACCAGCTACAACAAGCCTGCTGCATGCAGCCTGCATTAAATAAATGTATTAGTCCAATGGATAATTCCATGTTTAGTATTTTAAGTGATGTAGGTAAAGCATCTAATTCAATAATCAAATAGTGGCCCTCGAAGGATATTTGACTCCATTTCAGTTTGCATCAAAGTGGTTACTTCTCTTGAATCTGCTGTAGGTAACAATAAGACTTGATTCAAGCGGTGGTAAATATGAACGTGTTAGTCTAATTATTACATGTGAAAAGGCCGTTTTGGTCCCCTGCACTTTTTACCGTCCAAAAACAATGTTACGCTATAGTAGACAGAAACAGATCAAGCACTAGGACCAAGCGGAAAACGGCCGCTCAAGCCTGTTTCCCTTAGTTTAGACCCGCCCACAAGCTCCTCGATTGGCTCTGCCGTTTCTTGTGTGATTGCCTAGTATATACAGTCAATGGTGATTGCCCGTCCCCGCTGTCACTCCACCTTGCTGTCACACCTGTCTGCTAGTCTGCAGTCAAGAGTCCTTGTTAATCTGCTACTGTAAATTGGGCGTTTGTTCTGCCTGGGTCACGTCAGCTAGAAGGATTGTAATATCAGAGGTTTCATTTACATTAACGTTTGAATCGGTGTCCATGTGCGTGTGTGTTTGGTAATTAGGCGCAGCTAGGATGTCTAAAAAAAAGAAAAGTGGACATAAGAGACTTCTTTAGAAGTCAAAGTGTAAGTTACTCAATGAAATGCGTTACATCCATCCTGCAACACCTTCACTGGCTCCCAATAAAGCAGCATATCCACTTCAAGATCCACCTCATAATTTACAAAGCTCTCAATAATCTTGTAAAGTGTATTAGTTTTATTGAAAGTGCTGATAAATAAAATGTATTATTATTATTGTTATTATTAAAAAAAGGAAAAATACAATATATACAAATGTGATTTTATACATCCAAACTCATGATAATTGTGAAACTACGTTTTTTCCTCTGTAACCGTATCATCAAAATTGATGATTGTTGCACCCTAAATTGTCCCACTGTTCATGTCATGCATCCTGAGTTGGAGTGAAGCTGACTAACAAGGTGAAACACAGAATTGGGTGATAATTTTTTGCTACATGCTTTACAACCAGTCAAACCAAAAAAGGGAACATTAAACTTAAAAGTAGCAATAGAAAACTAGAAGAACTACTAGAACTACTAGAAAACACAGTGAACTGAAAGATTAGAGTTTTATTAAAAATACTTGTGTCCCCCACCTCTGAAATCAAAATTTCGTCCTTGAAATGAAATAAAATATGCAACACACGAAACATCATGACTGAATTCTAATCAAGGTGAAAGAGGAAACTGCCGTGTTTAAAAGAACAATAGTTAATATGGTTACACATAACCACATATAGAGAACAAAAAACAACTACGGCCAGAAATATATATAAACTGTACCGCAATGAAAGTACTTCCCCGAGCGCTTGCTTGTTGTAATCGTAAAGTGTCATGTTTTCGATTTCCCATGAATGTGACATGGCGCATTTGTTCTCAGCACCCCTAGTGGAGAAAATAAGCGACTGCACTCCGGTCTTTTAGTTGCTGGGAAAGAGAAACTGAAAGAATCAATGTGACTTTAGAGCTGAGATCGTCGACAAAAGAGGTAAGTTCGTACCTGGCTCCGCTTTAATAGGAAATAAAACTTGATACGTTTTAATAGACACGTCAAAATCATACCGATTTAACATGAGATCTCGTGCTTGATGGTGTGTTAAAGAGATATGGGACTAAATTAAAGTTAATAAAGAGTCGCTGGGATGTTGACCTGAAAGCAGGCCCTCAGTAGATTTTGTTGTTTTAAAGTTGACATCGGGGACGTCTTTCATTATTGGCACTCACTCTTTGTTTATCCAATTTCATATCTTTTTAAAATGCTCATTTCGAGTGACAGCAAATCAATACAGTAATTTGTTGTGAATCCTTTCAGAATACTTTCACTATGTCATCAGATGAGGTGAGGCGTCATTTTACTTCCTCATGTTGTTTATGCAGTTAATCCTGAAAGCATTACTGTTTTTTGTTTACATTCACAAATATAAAATGTATTTATATTTAAATAAATATTTAATATTGTAATACAAAAGTGTGTTTTTACCTCGGGAGTTTCTATTGATTTCCCCTGTGTTTTCAGGATTTCTCTCTGGTGGTGGACCCTGCAGGGTCCGAGAACACCTTGGAGGGAATCAGTGCCTTAATCGACAAGTTCAAGGTAACACGAAAAGTCCAGATTTATGTGTGAATGCCACAATCCACAATGAAGCTGCTCTACCTTTATGTTCAGTTTACTTTAATCTAAAAAACAAAACAAAAAAAAAAAAAAACAGATCAAGTAAAACCTTTATAAATGAGTCCAGAAAGGATTTTAAAGTATATTTTATTGTGTGATAAAATGAAACTTTATTCATAGGAGCAATAATAAACAAGTGATAAATTGAATGTAACAACAAGTCCTCCAACTGGAAGAATGTAGTTTTAGATCCCTTTATACATGGCCTAAGTTCGATATTCGAAATAACTACAGCTAACATATGGTGGTTATATGAGGAAAAATAGGCAGAGAAATTATAGAGACCATCTATTACATCAGGGTTAGAGTGCAGAGTCAGTGACTCACCTTATATTGGTGAGTGGTACAGTAGGAGGACAAGTGCACTCTGCCCAAGATGCCTTTACTAAATCTACCTGACGGGGAGAGATCCAGTTTGTTTTGATGACAGGTGAATTAAAAATCAGAGTTGTGACCCAAGATCTCTCAGTCAATGACAATTTATTTGTTGTATAATGTGGCTGTGGAAGAGAGGGGTAGACTGAGGAGGAGTTTGACGTGAGTTTGACGTGAGGAGTGCTGAAAATGGGTAGCAAGAATTAGCTTTGAGTTGAAGCCCTTATACAAATCATCAGTCAGAGTTAACAACAACACAGAATCCAATATCTGATCATATAAAACAATAAACATACAATAAACACAGACGAATTTTCATTTAAATCTTCAATGATTGAGAATCTGTAAATGAATCAATAATGAAAAAAGTCCTCAGCTGCAACCTTACTAAATGCAGCTCTGCCTGTGTTTCCACAGAAAATCCATGAACAGGTGATGGAGGAGCAGAAGGAGCTGACTGACGCTATAAAAGACAGACAGGACCTGGTGAAGCAGTTCAAGGATCGCGCTGAAAAACTTACTCAGGACCTGAAAGATGATGAACGCTCCCACAAAGACCAGATGGCAAATGAAAAGGTATGTGTGTGCTCTGAAGGTGATTGTTTCTCATTGTCTCTTTCCTCTGATGTTTAGGCTCAACTGTGCACAATGATGTGGGTATGGAGAGTTGACAAATTGCTGTCCATACCCACATCATGGGTATGGACGTGGCTATGGCAGATGTTTAGGTAAAACACAAGGAGTAACAAAATGGGCCTCTTGGTCCATGGCCCTAATAGACTCTATTCCAACAAGGTATTAACAACATAATGGTATTAACATGATAACCTTGTGGATGTAGCTAAGTCAAGCTTACTTGTCTTGGAAAAATTAAATACGAATTTTACATTAGTTCGAATCACAAGGGACTTCTCATGAAGTATATAAACACACAAATTGGATAAACGGTCTTTGAAGGATGCGGGCATCGATCCCGCTACCTCTCGCATGCTAAGCGAGCGCTCTACCATTTGAGCTAATCCCCCATGCTGTGCTATGCTAACATTTGGCTAGGGAAGCCTTCAAATTGAAGACCAGGGAGACATTGGATTTTTCTGAAGTCAATGAGTCCTGGTATTAGCAAGTGTCCTTAGTGATCTGACCACAAATACCAAACTCTAAGTACGTTTGACTTACTTACCTTGGAAATCCAATGAGGAATTCAGTGCAACTTTCACATTCTTTTATGTCAATGGACCTCATAGGTTCTGTTCCAACCTGATATGAACAAGCGCTCCTAGTGATCCGATCACAAGTGCCCAGCTTTAAGCAAGCGTGATTGTGAAAGTTCTCAGTCATCATGGTCATGGTATATTCGAAAAACAAGCTGAAACAAGGACAACTGGACTTGTAAGGATTCTTGAAGATATTTCCTCCATGTATCTTCTTCAGTTCTTAAAGACTAGGGCCTGTCAACCACCAAATACCTGTCACTGGAGCAATCCTGTTTTCCTATTCCAGTGAATGAAACTCTTACGACCTATTAATGGCCAGATACTCCAGTCTCAAGGTGTGAACAGGGGTGAAACCTTTTGTGGACAGATTTCAAGAATGTTTTTCAATGCAGGTGTTTAACACAGGCTTTATAGATGTGTCTGAAAATACGAAGCATTGGAGGGTACGGACATCAGTCTTGCTACCATTTGAGCTATTCCCCCTTGTGAGCCAACATTTTGATGTGGCAGGGTGGAAAATTATTTCATTTCAGCAAATGATTTTTCAAGTGGTTAATCAGTGTACTCCTGTTCAAGCAATGTTTATAATCACTGTACTAAGCCTGGCTAACAGAGATCATGTGACTACAGCCAGGTCAACCCCTTCGATAGCTCAGTTGGTAGAGCGGAGGACTGTAGTGAGCTGACATAGACATCCTTAGGTCGCTGGTTCAAATCCGGCTCGAAGGAGGTGTGTTCTTTTAACTGCCTGGACGTGGCAAACCGCCACTGAACATGGTAACCTTAGTGGAGGTAGCTAATTTGATGAGGTGCTACCATTGCTAATAACCTAGTTTGTACACTGATTGTCTTGCTCGTCCCTAGTTATGTTCCTTAGTGTTTTCGTGACTTTTTTACAGACTACAGTGAAGTTGGGCTTTTAACAGGAACATCTGTGGGTGGGAAATGTCTTATTGTGAATGTTGCAGTAGAAATCTATGGTAGGTTAATTGGATTTTTCTGAAGTCAGTGGGCTTAAAAGGTCCCGTTCAGACCTGGTATTAACAAGCATCCTTAGTGATCTAATCAAAATTGTCAAGCTTTAAGTAAGCTTGACTTACAAGAATTAAATGTAAATTTTACATTTGTTCCGATCGCAAGTGCCCAGCCTTAAGTAAGTGTGACTGTGAAAGTTCTCAGTTGTCCATGTATTGCTATAGCCAGAGCAACAACTGGGCTTGTAAGGTTTCTTGAAGAAGTCTCATCCAAGTGGCTTCTTCAGTTGTAACAGACGAGAGTGGAGTTGGGGTTTTAATAGGAAGCAGAAATTGTCTTTTTGTAAATGTTGCAGTGGAAATCTATGTCCATTACGTTCCAGTGCTGATCAAGTCTCTCTCATGACGTAAATATAGACTGCATATCGGATCAAAGAAGCTTTGGAGGATGCGGGCATCGATCCCGCTACCTCTCGCATGCTAAGCGAGCGCTCTACCATTTGAGCTAATCCCCCATGCTGTGCTATGCTAACATTTGGCTAGCGAAGTCTTCAAATTGAAGACCAGGGAGACATTGGATTTTTCTGAAGTCAATGAGTCCTGGTATTACCAATACCAAGCGCTCCTAGTGATCCGATCACAAGTGCCCAGCTTTAAGCAAGCGTGATTGTGAAAGTTCTCAGTCATCATGGTCATGGTATATTCGAAAAACAAGCTGAAACAAGGACAACTGGACTTGTAAGGATTCTTGAAGATATTTCCTCCATGTATCTTCTTCAGTTCTTAAAGACTAGGGCCTGTCTGTCAACCACCAAATACCTGTCACTGGAGCAATCCTGTTTTCCTATTCCAGTGAATGAAACTCTTACGACCTATTAATGGCCAGATACTCCAGTCTCAAGGTGTGAACAGGGGTGAAACCTTTTGTGGACAGATTTCAAGAATGTTTTTCAATGCAGGTGTTTAACACAGGCTTTATAGATGTGTCTGAAAATACGAAGCATTGGAGGGTACGGACATCAGTCTTGCTACCATTTGAGCTATTCCCCCTTGTGAGCCAACATTTTGATGTGGCAGGGTGGAAAATTATTTCATTTCAGCAAATGATTTTTCAAGTGGTTAATCAGTGTACTCCTGTTCAAGCAATGTTTATAATCACTGTACTAAGCCTGGCTAACAGAGATCATGTGACTACAGCCAGGTCAACCCCTTCGATAGCTCAGTTGGTAGAGCGGAGGACTGTAGTGAGCTGACATAGACATCCTTAGGTCGCTGGTTCAAATCCGGCTCGAAGGAGGTGTGTTCTTTTAACTGCCTGGACGTGGCAAACCGCCACTGAACATGGTAACCTTAGTGGAGGTAGCTAATTTGATGAGGTGCTACCATTGCTAATAACCTAGTTTGTACACTGATTGTCTTGCTCGTCCCTAGTTATGTTCCTTAGTGTTTTCGTGACTTTTCTACAGACTAGAGTGAAGTTGGGCTTTTAACAGGAACATCTGTGGGTGGGAAATGTCTTATTGTGAATGTTGCAGTAGAAATCTATGGTAGGTTAATTGGATTTTTCTGAAGTCAGTGGGCTTAAAAGGTCCCGTTCAGACCTGGTATTAACAAGCATCCTTAGTGATCTAATCAAAATTGTCAAGCTTTAAGTAAGCTTGACTTACATGAATTAAATGTAAATTTTACATTTGTTCCGATCGCAAGTGCCCAGCCTTAAGTAAGTGTGACTGTGAAAGTTCTCAGTTGTCCATGTATTGCTATAGCCAGAGCAACAACTGGGCTTGTAAGGTTTCTTGAAGAAGTCTCATCCAAGTGGCTTCTTCAGTTGTAACAGACGAGAGTGGAGTTGGGGTTTTAATAGGACGCAGGAATTGTCTTTTTGTAAATGTTGCAGTGGAAATCTATGTCCATTACGTTCCAGTGCTGATCAAGTCTCTCTCATGACGTAAATATAGACTGCATATCGGATCAAAGAAGCTTTGGAGGATGCGGGCATCGATCCCGCTACCTCTCGCATGCTAAGCGAGCGCTCTACCATTTGAGCTAATCCCCCATGCTGTGCTATGCTAACATTTGGCTAGCGAAGCCTTCAAATTGAAGACCAGGGAGACATTGGATTTTTCTGAAGTCAATGAGTCCTGGTATTACCAATGCCAAGCGCTCCTAGTGATCCGATCACAAGTGCCCAGCTTTAAGCAAGCGTGATTGTGAAAGTTCTCAGTCATCATGGTCATGGTATATTCGAAAAACAAGCTGAAACAAGGACAACTGGACTTGTAAGGATTCTTGAAGATATTTCCTCCATGTATCTTCTTCAGTTCTTAAAGACTAGGGCCTGTCTGTCAACCACCAAATACCTGTCACTGGAGCAATCCTGTTTTCCTATTCCAGTGAATGAAACTCTTACGACCTATTAATGGCCAGATACTCCAGTCTCAAGGTGTGAACAGGGGTGAAACCTTTTGTGGACAGATTTCAAGAATGTTTTTCAATGCAGGTGTTTAACACAGGCTTTATAGATGTGTCTGAAAATACGAAGCATTGGAGGGTACGGACATCAGTCTTGCTACCATTTGAGCTATTCCCCCTTGTGAGCCAACATTTTGATGTGGCAGGGTGGAAAATTATTTCATTTCAGCAAATGATTTTTCAAGTGGTTAATCAGTGTACTCCTGTTCAAGCAATGTTTATAATCACTGTACTAAGCCTGGCTAACAGAGATCATGTGACTACAGCCAGGTCAACCCCTTCGATAGCTCAGTTGGTAGAGCGGAGGACTGTAGTGAGCTGACATAGACATCCTTAGGTCGCTGGTTCAAATCCGGCTCGAAGGAGGTGTGTTCTTTTAACTGCCTGGACGTGGCAAACCGCCACTGAACATGGTAACCTTAGTGGAGGTAGCTAATTTGATGAGGTGCTACCATTGCTAATAACCTAGTTTGTACACTGATTGTCTTGCTCGTCCCTAGTTATGTTCCTTAGTGTTTTCGTGACTTTTCTACAGACTAGAGTGAAGTTGGGCTTTTAACAGGAACATCTGTGGGTGGGAAATGTCTTATTGTGAATGTTGCAGTAGAAATCTATGGTAGGTTAATTGGATTTTTCTGAAGTCAGTGGGCTTAAAAGGTCCCGTTCAGACCTGGTATTAACAAGCATCCTTAGTGATCTAATCAAAATTGTCAAGCTTTAAGTAAGCTTGACTTACATGAATTAAATGTAAATTTTACATTTGTTCCGATCGCAAGTGCCCAGCCTTAAGTAAGTGTGACTGTGAAAGTTCTCAGTTGTCCATGTATTGCTATAGCCAGAGCAACAACTGGGCTTGTAAGGTTTCTTGAAGAAGTCTCATCCAAGTGGCTTCTTCAGTTGTAACAGACGAGAGTGGAGTTGGGGTTTTAATAGGACGCAGGAATTGTCTTTTTGTAAATGTTGCAGTGGAAATCTATGTCCATTACGTTCCAGTGCTGATCAAGTCTCTCTCATGACGTAAATATAGACTGCATATCGGATCAAAGAAGCTTTGGAGGATGCGGGCATCGATCCCGCTACCTCTCGCATGCTAAGCGAGCGCTCTACCATTTGAGCTAATCCCCCATGCTGTGCTATGCTAACATTTGGCTAGCGAAGCCTTCAAATTGAAGACCAGGGAGACATTGGATTTTTCTGAAGTCAATGAGTCCTGGTATTACCAATGCCAAGCGCTCCTAGTGATCCGATCACAAGTGCCCAGCTTTAAGCAAGCGTGATTGTGAAAGTTCTCAGTCATCATGGTCATGGTATATTCGAAAAACAAGCTGAAACAAGGACAACTGGACTTGTAAGGATTCTTGAAGATATTTCTTCCATGTATCTTCTTCAGTTCTTAAAGACTAGGGCCTGTCAACCACCAAATACCTGTCACTGGAGCAATCCTGTTTTCCTATTCCAGTGAATGAAACTCTTACGACCTATTAATGGCCAGATACTCCAGTCTCAAGGTGTGAACAGGGGTGAAACCTTTTGTGGACAGATTTCAAGAATGTTTTTCAATGCAGGTGTTTAACACAGGCTTTATAGATGTGTCTGAAAATACGAAGCATTGGAGGGTACGGACATCAGTCTTGCTACCATTTGAGCTATTCCCCCTTGTGAGCCAACATTTTGATGTGGCAGGGTGGAAAATTATTTCATTTCAGCAAATGATTTTTCAAGTGGTTAATCAGTGTACTCCTGTTCAAGCAATGTTTATAATTGTCAAGTTCTGTGTGTTTTTGTGACCACAACTCTGCCCAAACTTGAAAAACTGCTTGATCAATCTTCAAGAGATGCAAAGGACAACTCAATTCTTCTTATTTTCCATTTATTTTCTTAACGACAGGTTGAGTTTTCAGTTTTCAGTTGAATAAATGATGGATTTGAAGATAATAAAACAAAATAGAATAGGTTGATAACCTTCAAGAAACAGAAAAACATTCATTTAGTTTCAAATAAATAACAGTAAATGTTTTCTTTTCAAAGTTATCCTTAAACAAACTTTACACTACTCTTAAACAAAAGTAATTTAAGTTAACGTTTCAAACAGTTACATAAGGTCGTCATCACTTAACTAAATTCACCAATATTCATAGCATAGCAAAGAGCATAGCATAACAAACTAATGTCCTTAATAATAATAATAATAATAATAATAATTCACTCCAGAAGCATGACTTCATTACACCAATCAATCAACCAAAGTTGTTCATTCCATACCAGTTGCGTCTTCTGGATTGATCAGGAGTTGTGGTCTTTTCTTCAGGCAAGTGAGGAGTTTAACAACAATGAAATGCGGTCTTGACTTCCAAGAGCTAGTGAGGAGGTTAGCAGCATCCAAACATTTCATGCCATGCTTTTCAGTGGGTGCGCAGGCAAATATGGTCCCTATAAGACTTCCTGTTGAGCACCTGTTGAGTTCCTGTGTGTGGTTGCCCTCTACAGGTTTGGAGTGCAGATTCCCCTCTGCTCTTGAGATGACTTGTGTTCTGACATGACACCTCCCACTTGACCTCCTGGTTATTCAACCCAAGGAGGTCACACCAGTTGCATAATGTACTGGTTTCAGTCGTCTTATCTTCAATTTTGTTGTTGCTCTTCAATTGGAAGCAGGACAACTATCCGTCTTACATCTCTGTGAAGAATTGTTGCAGGTATTTTGGATGATGGTTTTTTCATCTTTTGAGTGAGTTTGACAGTGGAGACTGGGTAGCTGGGAAAGGTCCTGACATGTACATCCCTTACAATTCCTTTCTTGTCAGTGTTGACATCAACAACTCTGCCAAGTCTGAACTGACCTCTCAGGGTGTTCTGGTCAGCTAGCCAGACAACATCTCCAATAGCCACATTCCTGTGTGCTGTGTGCCACTTGGTCCTGACAAACAGGTTTGGTCCTGCTAACTGGCTCCATTTCCTCCAAAACCGGTCAACTTCTGTTTGGATGGCTCTCAGTCTTTTGTAAGAGTAACCTTCAAAGTCAAAGATTCCTGGATCTCCACTGGGTCCAGCTCTTCCAAGCAGAAGTGAATTTGGGCTGATGTATTCCACACAGTCCTCCCGACTCTGAGTCCTGGCATCAATAGGTCTTTCATTGGCGAGGTTGGAAGCCATGTAAAGGAAGGTTTGAAACTCACTCCATGTGAAGACTCCATTCCCTCCCAGATTGTGCAAAGCTCGTTTCACAGTGCGGACAGCTGCTTCAGCGGCTCCATTCCTGTGAGGTGAGTCTGCTGGATGGATTTTCCAGCTCCATTCTGTGCCATGTTTGGAGGCTTCATTTTCAAGGTTTGACCTTTCCAGTTGGTCCAGAAATGTGTAGAGCTCTTTGAGGGCAGGTCTGGCTCCAACAAAGTTCTTTCCAGGATCGGACCACAGTTTCCTCGGATGTCCTCTCAGCGCTGTGAATCTTTGGTAGGCCAACAGGAAGCCTTCAGCTGACTGATCACTCACGAGGTCTGTGTGTATAGCTCTGGATGCCATGCAGCAGAAGACAATTCCCCACACTTTGAGCTTTACCTTCTTCCTCACTTCATCCTTCACTTCGTAAGGTCCAAATAAGTCCACTGTTGTGTACTCGAATGGATTGGCTGGTGTTATTCTCTCAGGTGGAAGGTCACTCATGATCTGCTGGCATCTCCTGGCCTTGGCTTTTCTGCATGTTATGCAGTCATTAACAACCTTTTGAGCCAGTTTCCGGCCTCTTACTACCCAGGCTTTCCTTCTCATCCGGAGGAGTGTACCTGCAATTTCCTCATGGTTTGCATTGTGAGCTTCCTGGGCTAGAAGATTAGATATCCAGGATGTGCAAGGTAAGATTGGTACTGCAGTTTTTTCTTCATT
This sequence comes from Chelon labrosus, assembly GCF_963514085.1. NCBI lineage: Eukaryota > Metazoa > Chordata > Actinopteri > Mugiliformes > Mugilidae > Chelon > Chelon labrosus. The sequence continues at coordinate 2,372,672 of NC_140354.1, forward strand.
GAAGATTTGGAACCTTCCTCCACAGAGTAAAAGACCGGTGTTCTTATCTCTGTACACAGCAAGTCTGTTGAGTGTGGTGCCTGGAAAGATTATCTCCTCTTGAGCCGCAAGGAAGATATCCCTGAGTGCATCTTTACACTCACTTATAGTGAGTGCAGCTTCTTTGGCTCTGGATTTGATCTTTTGGGCTGAAGGAATTCCCTCCTCTTTTGGCTTACTTGTGGCTGATGTCTTGACCAGTACTTTTCTCCACTTCGTGGCAGCTCTCCACACCCATGCAATAACTCTGGTCAGCTTGGTTAAACTGCTGAACTTGCTGATGTCAATAATTTTTTTCACTGCAGAACCAGCAGGTGGTCTCTGGACTCGGATTTGGCGTTCTTCTCCATTTGGAATGCTTTGCAGGTCCTTGCTTTGGTCAGCTTTGCCTGGAGCAGTGGTTGGAAGCATTTTCACCTGCGCTCGGGTTAGTGCTGCTGTGAAACCTTTCCTTTGGAGCTTGTTTATGCCTTCTTTAGCATGTGCAGCAATGTCTTTGGCTGACTTTATGGGCCATTCACCAACGGGTCGTTTCAGAAACTCTGGTCCATTTTGCCACACAGAGTTCTCTTTGAGTTCTTCTGGAGTTGCTCCTCTCGTTACGAGGTCAGCGATGTTTTGCTCACCTGAAATCCATCTCCAGTCTTCAACAGATGTGGATTTCTGGATCTCTCCAACCCTGTTTGCAAAAAATGTTTGGAACCCATAGCTGTCTCTTTGGATTGCTCCTAGCACGGTTTGACTGTCCAGCAGATGGAACCAACGTTCAACTTGCATTCGACTGTGTTTTTCGATGTATTTTCTGAGTCTTGCAGCAAAGACAGCACCACAGACCTCAGCCTTTACTGGTTCTCCCTTTTGGTCCAGTGGTGTGAGCTTTGCTTTGGACTCAACAAGCCGGACCAGGATGCCCTGTTCAGTCTCCCACCTGAAGTATGCAACAGCTCCGTAGCTCTGGTCACTCCCATCAGAGAATGTTATTCCCCAGGGACCTCCAATCTTTTTGACTGGTGTGAGGCTTCTGTGGAAGGTTACTTGGCTGAGACGTGTGTATTCCTCAAACAGGTGGACGGCTTCTTCTCTCAGTCTTTCAGACAGAGGTCTGTCCCATGTGTCCTGTGCCAGAGATTTTCCTCCAGTTTCTTGAAAAGCTTTTCTGACCAGGATGGCACCCTTTTGTTTGGCAGGTGTTGCGAGGCCTATTGGGTCATATAAGCTAGCTACTTGGCTAAGCAGTTGTCTTCTAGTTAGCGGGTTTGGAGTTTTTTCCCTCACCTCTTTTTCAAGGAGATTTTGGCTGACTCTCATCTTCTTTTTCCTCTTCGAAAAGTTAATCGAGGTCATGAGGTACAGTTTGTCTGATTCAACCAGGTAGCCCACTCCAAGGGCTTTGTTGTCTCCATCTCTCATCTGGTTGGGAAGAATGAAGACTCGATTTGAAGATGCTGGATGTTCTGCTGCATACTCCTGCCTCCCACTTTGGCCTGACCGGACCCACGGCTTGAGGAAGAATCCACCTGCCTTTAGGATTTCTTCAACTGTTTTGGTGGTTTTGTCTAGTTTTTCCAGGTCATTGTGGGATGTTAGGATGTCATCTACATAGGAATCCTCTTCAAGGATCCTACGCTCCTCCTCCAGGTGAGTGAAAATGGGCAGCTTTGCTGTCTCTCTCATGGCCAGTTGTGCGATACACCCTGCTGGTCGATCGCCAATGTTGACTCTGGTGATGGCATATTCCTCAATTTCTTCATCCTCGCTGTCTCTCCAGAGAAATCTGTGGAGGTGCATCTCCAGGTCTTCAAGCCACACAGAATTATACATCTTCTTAATGTCACCAAGAGCAGCATGGACTCCTCTTCTGAATCTTAGCAGCACAGCTCGGATGGGATTAAGGACATCAGGCCCTTTCAGAAGGAGGTCATTCATGCTGAGCCCTTTAAATTTCTGACTGCTGTTCCATACCAGTCGCACAGGTGTTGTAATGGAGTGAGGGTTTGGTGCCACCAAGTGGCTGACGTACCATACTGGTCCTTTCCAGTTGGCGATGGTCTCCTTGGTGAGTTTCTTGGCTGCTCCCCTCTCCACCATCTCATGGACTTGAGTTGTGTATGCCGCACGCCACTCTGGTTCTCTCTTGAGCTGTCTCTCTGTCCTTAGAAAGGTGGCTTCCACTGCATTCCTGTTGTTGAGCAGGGAACTTGGGTCTTCAATCCAGGGATACTTTGTGTCCCAGTGAGGCTCCTGACTGTGAACATCCGCTTTCACATAGGTGAGGCCTTGTCTGATAATTTCCAGCTCTCTTTCCTCACTCAAAGTCATGTCTTTGCCTCCTGGTTGACAGTTTCCGCACCGGCATCCACCGCACAGGGGTTCGCAGGCTGCTCCAATGCTGTCCCATTTCCACCAGTTTAAGAACTCTCTGCCAGCAACTGTGCTTTTGGTTTCAGCTTTGAACTCTTGCTCTTCAGCAATTTCTTGATACTTCACTGCTGCGGTTCTCATCGATCGTGCAAAGTGAGTGTCAGAATTGTGCAGTGCCATATCCACTATTTCACACAGGTCTGGATGTGCTCCGCCAACAGTCTTTCCTAATGGGCCGTCCCAAAGAACAAGGTCTCCTACTACCTTTACTCTTTGTGGAGCAAGTCTTCCTTCACGGTGGCTGATGAGAAGCTCAACATGCTTTGGTCTCTGAAGGTCTTCCAGGTTGGTGTCAGGGAAAAACTTCTTGAGCTGTTGTGGTTTGATTGTTCTGTGCACTCTTGCAATCTCATCCAAGCCGTAGCAGATGAGCTCATGGGCTTTCTCTGTCCCTTCAGGTGTCTTGACTCTCACTTTGAGTAAATATCTGTTGGTCTTTACCTTTATAGCCATGCCTCCGACTCCATGGACAACAAGCGTGATCTTTTCACTCCGTAGCTTCAGTCTTCTGGCCGCTCTGTGAGTGATGTAATTGGTATCCGATGCCAAGTCAATGAGGGTTCCAATTTTCTGTCCTGCATTGGCGGTTACTTCCAGAAGCATAAGAATAACTGGTAACTCACATGTATTTGAGTCCATCACTCCAGGTAGGTTCTTTTCAGTGCAGTGTGTTTTTTCAGCCATGTTGGTGAAAGCCTTCCTGAATTTTTCTGCCATGACTGGGGTGAGTTCAGATATTAATTTCTCCTGCTCTTCTGTGAATGCTTGCCTTCTGGTGCTGGGTTTTCCCACTTCTTTGTCTTTGAATCCTCCCTTCAAGCAAAGAAAGAAATGATGGTCTGAGGATTTTCCTCTCTTGCAGTCTCTGTTCCTGCACAGGTATTTGTCCACGCATTCCTCCCCCTCTGCATGACACATGAGGCATCTTCTACATGCTCCCAGCTTTTCAACAGCAATTAGCTTCTCGCTAGGCTTTAGTTCTTTGAACCTCTTGCAAAAGAAGATCTTCTCACTGTGTCTTTCGTCACCACAGACAACGCATTCTGCTTTCCTTGTGGACTTTGTGGAAGCATACTTCTTCTCCAGGTAAGTAGGCTTCTTTTCAGATTTTTCACTTACACCTAGTTGGTCTAGTCTCTCTAGAATATCCTCCTGAGTCTTTAAGAATGTGAGTAGGCTGTCGAAGTGGTTGTCCGGTGTGACTCTGTTTCTTGGATTGACCATGAATGTGAGCCAATCTCTTTTCACATTGTCTGGCAGTTTGCTCTCTATGGATCTGATCACCAGGGGATTTTTGATGGCTCCAGTGCTTTCAAGCTCGATGAGGTCATTCAAGGCCTTTTCCACAGCCTGAATTAGGTCAATCACCTTCCTTGGCTGGTGTGACTTTACAGGGGGGATCCTCTCCAGGTCCTCAATTATTTCCAAGGTGATTGCTGGCTTATTTCCATACCTATTTTGAAGCACTCGAAATATGTCTTCAGCACTGTTGTATGTTGATAGGCGTAGGTCTCTGCATATTCTCTCGTCCACACTGTCAAGGAGTTGGAACTTTTTCACTTCCACCGAGCCGGTTGGCTCTCCCTGTCTTTGCAGGCTTTCCCAGTCTCTTCTCCATCTGTAGAAGTTCCTCTTGAACCCAGCGAATTTAGGTAGACTGGTTGGCTTTAATCTCATCACTGGTTGTTGAACTGCCATAGGTTGAGGTTCTCTCCTTTCCTCTTCTGTGACTCTTTGTGCAGTGAGGAATTCTGCCCTTCTGGCTTCAAGGTTGCTACCAAATGCTCTCAGGTCTTTTACCCTGTCCTCCAGGTATGCTGTCTGATCAGGTGGGATCCATCTTTCCCAGTCTTTCAGGCTTGCACTTGCATCATGGATCAGCCTCCTCACTCCTTCCATCTGCAGTTCATAGCCATCCCTATTGATAGCAGTGATGGGGCATGCATGAGCTCTTTCACAGGCTACTGCTGCTTCTTGGATTGCAGAGCTTACCTCCTCGTCACCATACCTTTGCCAGAGGTTAGATTGGACCGCTTTCCGGACTTCATCCAGTCTCGCGACACACTCATCCATTGTCTTTTCAAGCTCATCCTCCTGGTCCTTGCCAAGCTTGACTTCTTTGTCCTCATCAGTTCCAGCTTCATTATCCGCCAGTAGGCCAGCCCTGTACTCCTCATTTGCATCACTGACATGCCTTGCCAGGGAACTGAGCTTGCTGAACTCCTCTTGTAGCTCATGCTTGATCATGCTCTTTGCAGCTCTGCCCAGGTAGTTTGCTTGCTTGGTGAAGGCAGTTTTAGCTAAGGTCCTCTCTTGCTTCAGTTGCTTGACTGTCTTCCCGGGAGTCTCCTTCGCCATGTTGAAGAATTTCCAGTTATTTCTTCTTTCCTTTGCGTCAACAGCTTGACTTCAGGCCTTTGATCCTCGTCTTCCTGCCACGCGTGGTTATCAACTGTCAAGTTCTGTGTGTTTTTGTGACCACAACTCTGCCCAAACTTGAAAAACTGCTTGATCAATCTTCAAGAGATGCAAAGGACAACTCAATTCTTCTTATTTTCCATTTATTTTCTTAACGACAGGTTGAGTTTTCAGTTTTCAGTTGAATAAATGATGGATTTGAAGATAATAAAACAAAATAGAATAGGTTGATAACCTTCAAGAAACAGAAAAACATTCATTTAGTTTCAAATAAATAACAGTAAATGTTTTCTTTTCAAAGTTATCCTTAAACAAACTTTACACTACTCTTAAACAAAAGTAATTTAAGTTAACGTTTCAAACAGTTACATAAGGTCGTCATCACTTAACTAAATTCACCAATATTCATAGCATAGCAAAGAGCATAGCATAACAAACTAATGTCCTTAATAATAATAATAATAATAATAATAATTCACTCCAGAAGCATGACTTCATTACACCAATCAATCAACCAAAGTTGTTCATTCCATACCAGTTGCGTCTTCTGGATTGATCAGGAGTTGTGGTCTTTTCTTCAGGCAAGTGAGGAGTTTAACAACAATGAAATGCGGTCTTGACTTCCAAGAGCTAGTGAGGAGGTTAGCAGCATCCAAACATTTCATGCCATGCTTTTCAGTGGGTGCGCAGGCAAATATGGTCCCTATAAGACTTCCTGTTGAGCACCTGTTGAGTTCCTGTGTGTGGTTGCCCTCTACAGGTTTGGAGTGCAGATTCCCCTCTGCTCTTGAGATGACTTGTGTTCTGACATGACAATAATCACTGTACTAAGCCTGGCTAACAGAGATCATGTGACTACAGCCAGGTCAACCCCTTCGATAGCTCAGTTGGTAGAGCGGAGGACTGTAGTGAGCTGACATAGACATCCTTAGGTCGCTGGTTCAAATCCGGCTCGAAGGAGGTGTGTTCTTTTAACTGCCTGGACGTGGCAAACCGCCACTGAACATGGTAACCTTAGTGGAGGTAGCTAATTTGATGAGGTGCTACCATTGCTAATAACCTAGTTTGTACACTGATTGTCTTGCTCGTCCCTAGTTATGTTCCTTAGTGTTTTCGTGACTTTTCTACAGACTAGAGTGAAGTTGGGCTTTTAACAGGAACATCTGTGGGTGGGAAATGTCTTATTGTGAATGTTGCAGTAGAAATCTATGGTAGGTTAATTGGATTTTTCTGAAGTCAGTGGGCTTAAAAGGTCCCGTTCAGACCTGGTATTAACAAGCATCCTTAGTGATCTAATCAAAATTGTCAAGCTTTAAGTAAGCTTGACTTACATGAATTAAATGTAAATTTTACATTTGTTCCGATCGCAAGTGCCCAGCCTTAAGTAAGTGTGACTGTGAAAGTTCTCAGTTGTCCATGTATTGCTATAGCCAGAGCAACAACTGGGCTTGTAAGGTTTCTTGAAGAAGTCTCATCCAAGTGGCTTCTTCAGTTGTAACAGACGAGAGTGGAGTTGGGGTTTTAATAGGACGCAGGAATTGTCTTTTTGTAAATGTTGCAGTGGAAATCTATGTCCATTACGTTCCAGTGCTGATCAAGTCTCTCTCATGACGTAAATATAGACTGCATATCGGATCAAAGAAGCTTTGGAGGATGCGGGCATCGATCCCGCTACCTCTCGCATGCTAAGCGAGCGCTCTACCATTTGAGCTAATCCCCCATGCTGTGCTATGCTAACATTTGGCTAGCGAAGCCTTCAAATTGAAGACCAGGGAGACATTGGATTTTTCTGAAGTCAATGAGTCCTGGTATTACCAATGCCAAGCGCTCCTAGTGATCCGATCACAAGTGCCCAGCTTTAAGCAAGCGTGATTGTGAAAGTTCTCAGTCATCATGGTCATGGTATATTCGAAAAACAAGCTGAAACAAGGACAACTGGACTTGTAAGGATTCTTGAAGATATTTCCTCCATGTATCTTCTTCAGTTCTTAAAGACTAGGGCCTGTCAACCACCAAATACCTGTCACTGGAGCAATCCTGTTTTCCTATTCCAGTGAATGAAACTCTTACGACCTATTAATGGCCAGATACTCCAGTCTCAAGGTGTGAACAGGGGTGAAACCTTTTGTGGACAGATTTCAAGAATGTTTTTCAATGCAGGTGTTTAACACAGGCTTTATAGATGTGTCTGAAAATACGAAGCATTGGAGGGTACGGACATCAGTCTTGCTACCATTTGAGCTATTCCCCCTTGTGAGCCAACATTTTGATGTGGCAGGGTGGAAAATTATTTCATTTCAGCAAATGATTTTTCAAGTGGTTAATCAGTGTACTCCTGTTCAAGCAATGTTTATAATCACTGTACTAAGCCTGGCTAACAGAGATCATGTGACTACAGCCAGGTCAACCCCTTCGATAGCTCAGTTGGTAGAGCGGAGGACTGTAGTGAGCTGACATAGACATCCTTAGGTCGCTGGTTCAAATCCGGCTCGAAGGAGGTGTGTTCTTTTAACTGCCTGGACGTGGCAAACCGCCACTGAACATGGTAACCTTAGTGGAGGTAGCTAATTTGATGAGGTGCTACCATTGCTAATAACCTAGTTTGTACACTGATTGTCTTGCTCGTCCCTAGTTATGTTCCTTAGTGTTTTCGTGACTTTTCTACAGACTAGAGTGAAGTTGGGCTTTTAACAGGAACATCTGTGGGTGGGAAATGTCTTATTGTGAATGTTGCAGTAGAAATCTATGGTAGGTTAATTGGATTTTTCTGAAGTCAGTGGGCTTAAAAGGTCCCGTTCAGACCTGGTATTAACAAGCATCCTTAGTGATCTAATCAAAATTGTCAAGCTTTAAGTAAGCTTGACTTACATGAATTAAATGTAAATTTTACATTTGTTCCGATCGCAAGTGCCCAGCCTTAAGTAAGTGTGACTGTGAAAGTTCTCAGTTGTCCATGTATTGCTATAGCCAGAGCAACAACTGGGCTTGTAAGGTTTCTTGAAGAAGTCTCATCCAAGTGGCTTCTTCAGTTGTAACAGACGAGAGTGGAGTTGGGGTTTTAATAGGACGCAGGAATTGTCTTTTTGTAAATGTTGCAGTGGAAATCTATGTCCATTACGTTCCAGTGCTGATCAAGTCTCTCTCATGACGTAAATATAGACTGCATATCGGATCAAAGAAGCTTTGGAGGATGCGGGCATCGATCCCGCTACCTCTCGCATGCTAAGCGAGCGCTCTACCATTTGAGCTAATCCCCCATGCTGTGCTATGCTAACATTTGGCTAGCGAAGCCTTCAAATTGAAGACCAGGGAGACATTGGATTTTTCTGAAGTCAATGAGTCCTGGTATTACCAATGCCAAGCGCTCCTAGTGATCCGATCACAAGTGCCCAGCTTTAAGCAAGCGTGATTGTGAAAGTTCTCAGTCATCATGGTCATGGTATATTCGAAAAACAAGCTGAAACAAGGACAACTGGACTTGTAAGGATTCTTGAAGATATTTCCTCCATGTATCTTCTTCAGTTCTTAAAGACTAGGGCCTGTCAACCACCAAATACCTGTCACTGGAGCAATCCTGTTTTCCTATTCCAGTGAATGAAACTCTTACGACCTATTAATGGCCAGATACTCCAGTCTCAAGGTGTGAACAGGGGTGAAACCTTTTGTGGACAGATTTCAAGAATGTTTTTCAATGCAGGTGTTTAACACAGGCTTTATAGATGTGTCTGAAAATACGAAGCATTGGAGGGTACGGACATCAGTCTTGCTACCATTTGAGCTATTCCCCCTTGTGAGCCAACATTTTGATGTGGCAGGGTGGAAAATTATTTCATTTCAGCAAATGATTTTTCAAGTGGTTAATCAGTGTACTCCTGTTCAAGCAATGTTTATAATCACTGTACTAAGCCTGGCTAACAGAGATCATGTGACTACAGCCAGGTCAACCCCTTCGATAGCTCAGTTGGTAGAGCGGAGGACTGTAGTGAGCTGACATAGACATCCTTAGGTCGCTGGTTCAAATCCGGCTCGAAGGAGGTGTGTTCTTTTAACTGCCTGGACGTGGCAAACCGCCACTGAACATGGTAACCTTAGTGGAGGTAGCTAATTTGATGAGGTGCTACCATTGCTAATAACCTAGTTTGTACACTGATTGTCTTGCTCGTCCCTAGTTATGTTCCTTAGTGTTTTCGTGACTTTTCTACAGACTAGAGTGAAGTTGGGCTTTTAACAGGAACATCTGTGGGTGGGAAATGTCTTATTGTGAATGTTGCAGTAGAAATCTATGGTAGGTCAATTGGATTTTTCTGAAGTCAGTGGGCTTAAAAGGTCCCGTTCAGACCTGGTATTAACAAGCCTCCTTAGTGATCTAATCAAAATTGTCAAGCTTTAAGTAAGCTTGACTTACATGAATTAAATGTAAATTTTACATTTGTTCCGATCGCAAGTGCCCAGCCTTAAGTAAGTGTGACTGTGAAAGTTCTCAGTTATCCATGTCTTGCTCTAGCCAGAGCAACAACTGGGCTTGTAAGGTTTCTTGAAGAAGTCTCATCCAAGTGGCTTCTTCAGTTGTAACAGACGAGAGTGGAGTTGGGGTTTTAATAGGACGCAGGAATTGTCTTTTTGTAAATGTTGCAGTGGAAATCTATGTCCATTACGTTCCAGTGCTGATCAAGTCTCTCTCATGACGTAAATATAGACTGCATATCGGATCAAAGAAGCTTTGGAGGATGCGGGCATCGATCCCGCTACCTCTCGCATGCTAAGCGAGCGCTCTACCATTTGAGCTAATCCCCCATGCTGTGCTATGCTAACATTTGGCTAGCGAAGCCTTCAAATTGAAGACCAGGGAGACATTGGATTTTTCTGAAGTCAATGAGTCCTGGTATTAGCAATACCAAGCGCTCCTAGTGATCCGATCACAAGTGCCCAGCTTTAAGCAAGCGTGATTGTGAAAGTTCTCAGTCATCATGGTCATGGTATATTCGAAAAACAAGCTGAAACAAGGACAACTGGACTTGTAAGGATTCTTGAAGATATTTCTTCCATGTATCTTCTTCAGTTCTTAAAGACTAGGGCCTGTCAACCACCAAATACCTGTCACTGGAGCAATCCTGTTTTCCTATTCCAGTGAATGAAACTCTTACGACCTATTAATGGCCAGATACTCCAGTCTCAAGGTGTGAACAGGGGTGAAACCTTTTGTGGACAGATTTCAAGAATGTTTTTCAATGCAGGTGTTTAACACAGGCTTTATAGATGTGTCTGAAAATACGAAGCATTGGAGGGTACGGACATCAGTCTTGCTACCATTTGAGCTATTCCCCCTTGTGAGCCAACATTTTGATGTGGCAGGGTGGAAAATTATTTCATTTCAGCAAATGATTTTTCAAGTGGTTAATCAGTGTACTCCTGTTCAAGCAATGTTTATAATCACTGTACTAAGCCTGGCTAACAGAGATCATGTGACTACAGCCAGGTCAACCCCTTCGATAGCTCAGTTGGTAGAGCGGAGGACTGTAGTGAGCTGACATAGACATCCTTAGGTCGCTGGTTCAAATCCGGCTCGAAGGAGGTGTGTTCTTTTAACTGCCTGGACGTGGCAAACCGCCACTGAACATGGTAACCTTAGTGGAGGTAGCTAATTTGATGAGGTGCTACCATTGCTAATAACCTAGTTTGTACACTGATTGTCTTGCTCGTCCCTAGTTATGTTCCTTAGTGTTTTCGTGACTTTTCTACAGACTAGAGTGAAGTTGGGCTTTTAACAGGAACATCTGTGGGTGGGAAATGTCTTATTGTGAATGTTGCAGTAGAAATCTATGGTAGGTTAATTGGATTTTTCTGAAGTCAGTGGGCTTAAAAGGTCCCGTTCAGACCTGGTATTAACAAGCATCCTTAGTGATCTAATCAAAATTGTCAAGCTTTAAGTAAGCTTGACTTACATGAATTAAATGTAAATTTTACATTTGTTCCGATCGCAAGTGCCCAGCCTTAAGTAAGTGTGACTGTGAAAGTTCTCAGTTGTCCATGTATTGCTATAGCCAGAGCAACAACTGGGCTTGTAAGGTTTCTTGAAGAAGTCTCATCCAAGTGGCTTCTTCAGTTGTAACAGACGAGAGTGGAGTTGGGGTTTTAATAGGACGCAGGAATTGTCTTTTTGTAAATGTTGCAGTGGAAATCTATGTCCATTACGTTCCAGTGCTGATCAAGTCTCTCTCATGACGTAAATATAGACTGCATATCGGATCAAAGAAGCTTTGGAGGATGCGGGCATCGATCCCGCTACCTCTCGCATGCTAAGCGAGCGCTCTACCATTTGAGCTAATCCCCCATGCTGTGCTATGCTAACATTTGGCTAGCGAAGCCTTCAAATTGAAGACCAGGGAGACATTGGATTTTTCTGAAGTCAATGAGTCCTGGTATTACCAATGCCAAGCGCTCCTAGTGATCCGATCACAAGTGCCCAGCTTTAAGCAAGCGTGATTGTGAAAGTTCTCAGTCATCATGGTCATGGTATATTCGAAAAACAAGCTGAAACAAGGACAACTGGACTTGTAAGGATTCTTGAAGATATTTCCTCCATGTATCTTCTTCAGTTCTTAAAGACTAGGGCCTGTCAACCACCAAATACCTGTCACTGGAGCAATCCTGTTTTCCTATTCCAGTGAATGAAACTCTTACGACCTATTAATGGCCAGATACTCCAGTCTCAAGGTGTGAACAGGGGTGAAACCTTTTGTGGACAGATTTCAAGAATGTTTTTCAATGCAGGTGTTTAACACAGGCTTTATAGATGTGTCTGAAAATACGAAGCATTGGAGGGTACGGACATCAGTCTTGCTACCATTTGAGCTATTCCCCCTTGTGAGCCAACATTTTGATGTGGCAGGGTGGAAAATTATTTCATTTCAGCAAATGATTTTTCAAGTGGTTAATCAGTGTACTCCTGTTCAAGCAATGTTTATAATCACTGTACTAAGCCTGGCTAACAGAGATCATGTGACTACAGCCAGGTCAACCCCTTCGATAGCTCAGTTGGTAGAGCGGAGGACTGTAGTGAGCTGACATAGACATCCTTAGGTCGCTGGTTCAAATCCGGCTCGAAGGAGGTGTGTTCTTTTAACTGCCTGGACGTGGCAAACCGCCACTGAACATGGTAACCTTAGTGGAGGTAGCTAATTTGATGAGGTGCTACCATTGCTAATAACCTAGTTTGTACACTGATTGTCTTGCTCGTCCCTAGTTATGTTCCTTAGTGTTTTCGTGACTTTTCTACAGACTAGAGTGAAGTTGGGCTTTTAACAGGAACATCTGTGGGTGGGAAATGTCTTATTGTGAATGTTGCAGTAGAAATCTATGGTAGGTCAATTGGATTTTTCTGAAGTCAGTGGGCTTAAAAGGTCCCGTTCAGACCTGGTATTAACAAGCCTCCTTAGTGATCTAATCAAAATTGTCAAGCTTTAAGTAAGCTTGACTTACATGAATTAAATGTAAATTTTACATTTGTTCCGATCGCAAGTGCCCAGCCTTAAGTAAGTGTGACTGTGAAAGTTCTCAGTTATCCATGTCTTGCTCTAGCCAGAGCAACAACTGGGCTTGTAAGGTTTCTTGAAGAAGTCTCATCCAAGTGGCTTCTTCAGTTGTAACAGACGAGAGTGGAGTTGGGGTTTTAATAGGACGCAGGAATTGTCTTTTTGTAAATGTTGCAGTGGAAATCTATGTCCATTACGTTCCAGTGCTGATCAAGTCTCTCTCATGACGTAAATATAGACTGCATATCGGATCAAAGAAGCTTTGGAGGATGCGGGCATCGATCCCGCTACCTCTCGCATGCTAAGCGAGCGCTCTACCATTTGAGCTAATCCCCCATGCTGTGCTATGCTAACATTTGGCTAGCGAAGCCTTCAAATTGAAGACCAGGGAGACATTGGATTTTTCTGAAGTCAATGAGTCCTGGTATTAGCAATACCAAGCGCTCCTAGTGATCCGATCACAAGTGCCCAGCTTTAAGCAAGCGTGATTGTGAAAGTTCTCAGTCATCATGGTCATGGTATATTCGAAAAACAAGCTGAAACAAGGACAACTGGACTTGTAAGGATTCTTGAAGATATTTCTTCCATGTATCTTCTTCAGTTCTTAAAGACTAGGGCCTGTCAACCACCAAATACCTGTCACTGGAGCAATCCTGTTTTCCTATTCCAGTGAATGAAACTCTTACGACCTATTAATGGCCAGATACTCCAGTCTCAAGGTGTGAACAGGGGTGAAACCTTTTGTGGACAGATTTCAAGAATGTTTTTCAATGCAGGTGTTTAACACAGGCTTTATAGATGTGTCTGAAAATACGAAGCATTGGAGGGTACGGACATCAGTCTTGCTACCATTTGAGCTATTCCCCCTTGTGAGCCAACATTTTGATGTGGCAGGGTGGAAAATTATTTCATTTCAGCAAATGATTTTTCAAGTGGTTAATCAGTGTACTCCTGTTCAAGCAATGTTTATAATCACTGTACTAAGCCTGGCTAACAGAGATCATGTGACTACAGCCAGGTCAACCCCTTCGATAGCTCAGTTGGTAGAGCGGAGGACTGTAGTGAGCTGACATAGACATCCTTAGGTCGCTGGTTCAAATCCGGCTCGAAGGAGGTGTGTTCTTTTAACTGCCTGGACGTGGCAAACCGCCACTGAACATGGTAACCTTAGTGGAGGTAGCTAATTTGATGAGGTGCTACCATTGCTAATAACCTAGTTTGTACACTGATTGTCTTGCTCGTCCCTAGTTATGTTCCTTAGTGTTTTCGTGACTTTTCTACAGACTAGAGTGAAGTTGGGCTTTTAACAGGAACATCTGTGGGTGGGAAATGTCTTATTGTGAATGTTGCAGTAGAAATCTATGGTAGGTCAATTGGATTTTTCTGAAGTCAGTGGGCTTAAAAGGTCCCGTTCAGACCTGGTATTAACAAGCCTCCTTAGTGATCTAATAAAAATTGTCAAGCTTTAAGTAAGCTTGACTTACATGAATTAAATGTAAATTTTACAATTTTTCCGATCGCAAGTGCCCAGCCTTAAGTAAGTGTGACTGTGAAAGTTCTCAGTTGTCCATGTCTTGCTCTAGCCAGAACAACAACTGGGCTTGTAAGGTTTCTTGAAGAAGTCTCATCCAAGTGGCTTCTTCAGTTGTAACAGACGAGAGTGGAGTTGGGGTTTTAATAGGAAGCAGGAATTGTCTTTTTGTAAATGTTGCAGTGGAAATCTATGTCCATTACGTTCCAGTGCTGATCAAGTCTCTCTCATGACGTAAATATAGACTGCATATCGGATCAAAGAAGCTTTGGAGGATGCGGGCATCGATCCCGCTACCTCTCGCATGCTAAGCGAGCGCTCTACCATTTGAGCTAATCCCCCATGCTGTGCTATGCTAACATTTGGCTAGCGAAGCCTTCAAATTGAAGACCAGGGAGACATTGGATTTTTCTGAAGTCAATGAGTCCTGGTATTACCAATACCAAGCGCTCCTAGTGATCCGATCACAAGTGCCCAGCTTTAAGCAAGCGTGATTGTGAAAGTTCTCAGTCATCATGGTCATGGTATATTCGAAAAACAAGCTGAAACAAGGACAACTGGACTTGTAAGGATTCTTGAAGATATTTCCTCCATGTATCTTCTTCAGTTCTTAAAGACTAGGGCCTGTCAACCACCAAATACCTGTCACTGGAGCAATCCTGTTTTCCTATTCCAGTGAATGAAACTCTTACGACCTATTAATGGCCAGATACTCCAGTCTCAAGGTGTGAACAGGGGTGAAACCTTTTGTGGACAGATTTCAAGAATGTTTTTCAATGCAGGTGTTTAACACAGGCTTTATAGATGTGTCTGAAAATACGAAGCATTGGAGGGTACGGACATCAGTCTTGCTACCATTTGAGCTATTCCCCCTTGTGAGCCAACATTTTGATGTGGCAGGGTGGAAAATTATTTCATTTCAGCAAATGATTTTTCAAGTGGTTAATCAGTGTACTCCTGTTCAAGCAATGTTTATAATCACTGTACTAAGCCTGGCTAACAGAGATCATGTGACTACAGCCAGGTCAACCCCTTCGATAGCTCAGTTGGTAGAGCGGAGGACTGTAGTGAGCTGACATAGACATCCTTAGGTCGCTGGTTCAAATCCGGCTCGAAGGAGGTGTGTTCTTTTAACTGCCTGGACGTGGCAAACCGCCACTGAACATGGTAACCTTAGTGGAGGTAGCTAATTTGATGAGGTGCTACCATTGCTAATAACCTAGTTTGTACACTGATTGTCTTGCTCGTCCCTAGTTATGTTCCTTAGTGTTTTCGTGACTTTTTTACAGACTACAGTGAAGTTGGGCTTTTAACAGGAACATCTGTGGGTGGGAAATGTCTTATTGTGAATGTTGCAGTAGAAATCTATGGTAGGTTAATTGGATTTTTCTGAAGTCAGTGGGCTTAAAAGGTCCCGTTCAGACCTGGTATTAACAAGCCTCCTTAGTGATCTAATCAAAATTGTCAAGCTTTAAGTAAGCTTGACTTACATGAATTAAATGTAAATTTTACATTTGTTCCGATCGCAAGTGCCCAGCCTTAAGTAAGTGTGACTGTGAAAGTTCTCAGTTATCCATGTCTTGCTCTAGCCAGAGCAACAACTGGGCTTGTAAGGTTTCTTGAAGAAGTCTCATCCAAGTGGCTTCTTCAGTTGTAACAGACGAGAGTGGAGTTGGGGTTTTAATAGGAAGCAGGAATTGTCTTTTTGTAAATGTTGCAGTGGAAATCTATGTCCATTACGTTCCAGTGCTGATCAAGTCTCTCTCATGACGTAAATATAGACTGCATATCGGATCAAAGAAGCTTTGGAGGATGCGGGCATCGATCCCGCTACCTCTCGCATGCTAAGCGAGCGCTCTACCATTTGAGCTAATCCCCCATGCTGTGCAATGCATACATTTGGCTAGCGAAGCCTTCAAATTGAAGACCAGGGAGACATTGGATTTTTCTGAAGTCAATGAGTCCTGGTATTACCAATACCAAGCGCTCCTAGTGATCCGATCACAAGTGCCCAGCTTTAAGCAAGCGTGATTGTGAAAGTTCTCAGTCATCATGGTCATGGTATATTCGAAAAACAAGCTGAAACAAGGACAACTGGACTTGTAAGGATTCTTGAAGATATTTCCTCCATGTATCTTCTTCAGTTCTTAAAGACTAGGGCCTGTCAACCACCAAATACCTGTCACTGGAGCAATCCTGTTTTCCTATTCCAGTGAATGAAACTCTTACGACCTATTAATGGCCAGATACTCCAGTCTCAAGGTGTGAACAGGGGTGAACAGGGGCGGATGGTGTATAGGGGCGATTTGGGCGACGCCCTACCAGCTGGGAGAAAGAGGATTTTTTTTTTTTACAAATTCTATCACAGCAAAAGTAGTTTTCAGTGGTCTAGACGTATTATCTGTCATTGTCCAATCAGAATCGTCAGGTTCAAGTCGCGTTTCAAATGGTCCCGCCTCTCTGGGCGAATTCATCAACGTGGAAAATCGCCCAAGCTTCTCCCATTGACTCTCATGTTAAAACTTTTTTTTTCGGAAAATGAGCCTTCAATGCATTTTCAATGAGGATTTGGGGCTCGTCCTAACGCGCTTGCGTCATACGTAACTGAGCAAAGAGATGGCTGCTTGATTGGACAATTCATCAATCAATCACGTCCATCAGGAAGCATTCGCGCAATTTTCGTCGGTCGGCTGCATTGACTGTATATACCAGAGAACGTCTAATATGGTAGACGAATATAATATAATAATATGGTGGACGGGCTCTGGTATATATATATATCTATGTGGAGAAGAAAAGGGTGAAGGAGTTGAGACCCGACTGTCCGGACTTAAACATTTCGCAGCAGGCTAGCCTACTGATTGTGGGAGGACATACACAAGGAGCTTCACCTCAAACGTGTATGCTAAACGGCTTTTTTTGTTTCCCCTGCGTGCTGTTTCAAAGTCCCGGGACAGAGATGTTATGGACTACAACGGGGATGAAGGACTTAAAACTAGGGCCGGGACTTTAACATGTTAATTAAGATTAATTACACAAAAATAACGGGTTAATCATTTTTTACGCATTTTAATCACACTATTTTTGCACCGCGGAACGTTTCTCACTGGATGAGTTCGGCGGACCGATTATACTGGAGCACCAACTAGCGTCATTACTTCAGACTACAAACAACAGTGAACATGAACGAAGAAGCTGATGAAACCGCTTTGGTTGGCCCCTTGGATGGGAAATTTCAGTCATTATTCAATGGTATACTAAAAATCCATATGAAAAAATAACTTCTCACTGTTCTCAGGTCAAATATTTATATGCAATTAAAATGTTTGATGTATTAGCACTTTTAAACTTGCTGGATTTTACAAGGCAAATAAATTAAGTTAAAACTTAGTTCCATGGCCCCATTTGTCTTTGTAAGGAGATGTTCTATTTTGTCTTTATTATTTTGTCAGAATGCACCAGAATGCTTAGTTTGTACGTGAAAATCACAAAAATCTACTGGGGGAGGATGCCCCCAGAGCCCCCTACAGGGGTTTGATTTACAAACTTTGCGCCCCCCCTAATACAAAATTCACCAGCCGCCACTGGGGGTGAAACCTTTTGTGGACAGATTTCAAGAATGTTTTTCAATGCAGGTGTTTAACACAGGCTTTATAGATGTGTCTGAAAATACGAAGCATTGGAGGGTACGGACATCAGTCTTGCTACCATTTGAGCTATTCCCCCTTGTGAGCCAACATTTTGATGTGGCAGGGTGGAAAATTATTTCATTTCAGCAAATGATTTTTCAAGTGGTTAATCAGTGTACTCCTGTTCAAGCAATGTTTATAATCACTGTACTAAGCCTGGCTAACAGAGATCATGTGACTACAGCCAGGTCAACCCCTTCGATAGCTCAGTTGGTAGAGCGGAGGACTGTAGTGAGCTGACATGGACATCCTTAGGTCGCTGGTTCAAATCCGGCTCGAAGGAGGTGTGTTCTTTTAACTGCCTGGACGTGGCAAACCGCCACTGAACATGGTAACCTTAGTGGAGGTAGCTAATTTGATGAGGTGCTACCATTGCTAATAACCTAGTTTGTACACTGATTGTCTTGCTCGTCCCTAGTTATGTTCCTTAGTGTTTTCGTGACTTTTTTACAGACTACAGTGAAGTTGGGCTTTTAACAGGAACATCTGTGGGTGGGAAATGTCTTATTGTGAATGTTGCAGTAGAAATCTATGGTAGGTCAATTGGATTTTTCTGAAGTCAGTGGGCTTAAAAGGTCCCGTTCAGACCTGGTATTAACAAGCATCCTTAGTGATCTAATCAAAATTGTCAAGCTTTAAGTAAGCTTGACTTACATGAATTAAATGTAAATTTTACATTTGTTCCGATCGCAAGTGCCCAGCCTTAAGTAAGTGTGACTGTGAAAGTTCTCAGTTATCCATGTCTTGCTCTAGCCAGAGCAACAACTGGGCTTGTAAGGTTTCTTGAAGAAGTCTCATCCAAGTGGCTTCTTCAGTTGTAACAGACGAGAGTGGAGTTGGGGTTTTAATAGGAAGCAGGAATTGTCTTTTTGTAAATGTTGCAGTGGAAATCTATGTCCATTACGTTCCAGTGCTGATCAAGTCTCTCTCATGACGTAAATATAGACTGCATATCGGATCAAAGAAGCTTTGGAGGATGCGGGCATCGATCCCGCTACCTCTCGCATGCTAAGCGAGCGCTCTACCATTTGAGCTAATCCCCCATGCTGTGCTATGCTAACATTTGGCTAGCGAAGCCTTCAAATTGAAGACCAGGGAGACATTGGATTTTTCTGAAGTCAATGAGTCCTGGTATTACCAATGCCAAGCGCTCCTAGTGATCCGATCACAAGTGCCCAGCTTTAAGCAAGCGTGATTGTGAAAGTTCTCAGTCATCATGGTCATGGTATATTCGAAAAACAAGCTGAAACAAGGACAACTGGACTTGTAAGGATTCTTGAAGATATTTCCTCCATGTATCTTCTTCAGTTCTTAAAGACTAGGGCCTGTCAACCACCAAATACCTGTCACTGGAGCAATCCTGTTTTCCTATTCCAGTGAATGAAACTCTTACGACCTATTAATGGCCAGATACTCCAGTCTCAAGGTGTGAACAGGGGTGAAACCTTTTGTGGACAGATTTCAAGAATGTTTTTCAATGCAGGTGTTTAACACAGGCTTTATAGATGTGTCTGAAAATACGAAGCATTGGAGGGTACGGACATCAGTCTTGCTACCATTTGAGCTATTCCCCCTTGTGAGCCAACATTTTGATGTGGCAGGGTGGAAAATTATTTCATTTCAGCAAATGATTTTTCAAGTGGTTAATCAGTGTACTCCTGTTCAAGCAATGTTTATAATCACTGTACTAAGCCTGGCTAACAGAGATCATGTGACTACAGCCAGGTCAACCCCTTCGATAGCTCAGTTGGTAGAGCGGAGGACTGTAGTGAGCTGACATAGACATCCTTAGGTTGCTGGTTCAAATCCGGCTCGAAGGAGGTGTGTTCTTTTAACTGCCTGGACGTGGCAAACCGCCACTGAACATGGTAACCTTAGTGGAGGTAGCTAATTTGATGAGGTGCTACCATTGCTAATAACCTAGTTTGTACACTGATTGTCTTGCTCGTCCCTAGTTATGTTCCTTAGTGTTTTCGTGACTTTTCTACAGACTAGAGTGAAGTTGGGCTTTTAACAGGAACATCTGTGGGTGGGAAATGTCTTATTGTGAATGTTGCAGTAGAAATCTATGGTAGGTCAATTGGATTTTTCTGAAGTCAGTGGGCTTAAAAGGTCCCGTTCAGACCTGGTATTAACAAGCCTCCTTAGTGATCTAATCAAAATTGTCAAGCTTTAAGTAAGCTTGACTTACATGAATTAAATGTAAATTTTACATTTGTTCCGATCGCAAGTGCCCAGCCTTAAGTAAGTGTGACTGTGAAAGTTCTCAGTTGTCCATGTATTGCTATAGCCAGAGCAACAACTGGGCTTGTAAGGTTTCTTGAAGAAGTCTCATCCAAGTGGCTTCTTCAGTTGTAACAGACGAGAGTGGAGTTGGGGTTTTAATAGGACGCAGGAATTGTCTTTTTGTAAATGTTGCAGTGGAAATCTATGTCCATTACGTTCCAGTGCTGATCAAGTCTCTCTCATGACGTAAATATAGACTGCATATCGGATCAAAGAAGCTTTGGAGGATGCGGGCATCGATCCCGCTACCTCTCGCATGCTAAGCGAGCGCTCTACCATTTGAGCTAATCCCCCATGCTGTGCTATGCTAACATTTGGCTAGCGAAGCCTTCAAATTGAAGACCAGGGAGACATTGGATTTTTCTGAAGTCAATGAGTCCTGGTATTACCAATGCCAAGCGCTCCTAGTGATCCGATCACAAGTGCCCAGCTTTAAGCAAGCGTGATTGTGAAAGTTCTCAGTCATCATGGTCATGGTATATTCGAAAAACAAGCTGAAACAAGGACAACTGGACTTGTAAGGATTCTTGAAGATATTTCCTCCATGTATCTTCTTCAGTTCTTAAAGACTAGGGCCTGTCAACCACCAAATACCTGTCACTGGAGCAATCCTGTTTTCCTATTCCAGTGAATGAAACTCTTACGACCTATTAATGGCCAGATACTCCAGTCTCAAGGTGTGAACAGGGGTGAAACCTTTTGTGGACAGATTTCAAGAATGTTTTTCAATGCAGGTGTTTAACACAGGCTTTATAGATGTGTCTGAAAATACGAAGCATTGGAGGGTACGGACATCAGTCTTGCTACCATTTGAGCTATTCCCCCTTGTGAGCCAACATTTTGATGTGGCAGGGTGGAAAATTATTTCATTTCAGCAAATGATTTTTCAAGTGGTTAATCAGTGTACTCCTGTTCAAGCAATGTTTATAATCACTGTACTAAGCCTGGCTAACAGAGATCATGTGACTACAGCCAGGTCAACCCCTTCGATAGCTCAGTTGGTAGAGCGGAGGACTGTAGTGAGCTGACATGGACATCCTTAGGTCGCTGGTTCAAATCCGGCTCGAAGGAGGTGTGTTCTTTTAACTGCCTGGACGTGGCAAACCGCCACTGAACATGGTAACCTTAGTGGAGGTAGCTAATTTGATGAGGTGCTACCATTGCTAATAACCTAGTTTGTACACTGATTGTCTTGCTCGTCCCTAGTTATGTTCCTTAGTGTTTTCGTGACTTTTTTACAGACTACAGTGAAGTTGGGCTTTTAACAGGAACATCTGTGGGTGGGAAATGTCTTATTGTGAATGTTGCAGTAGAAATCTATGGTAGGTCAATTGGATTTTTCTGAAGTCAGTGGGCTTAAAAGGTCCCGTTCAGACCTGGTATTAACAAGCATCCTTAGTGATCTAATCAAAATTGTCAAGCTTTAAGTAAGCTTGACTTACATGAATTAAATGTAAATTTTACATTTGTTCCGATCGCAAGTGCCCAGCCTTAAGTAAGTGTGACTGTGAAAGTTCTCAGTTATCCATGTCTTGCTCTAGCCAGAGCAACAACTGGGCTTGTAAGGTTTCTTGAAGAAGTCTCATCCAAGTGGCTTCTTCAGTTGTAACAGACGAGAGTGGAGTTGGGGTTTTAATAGGAAGCAGGAATTGTCTTTTTGTAAATGTTGCAGTGGAAATCTATGTCCATTACGTTCCAGTGCTGATCAAGTCTCTCTCATGACGTAAATATAGACTGCATATCGGATCAAAGAAGCTTTGGAGGATGCGGGCATCGATCCCGCTACCTCTCGCATGCTAAGCGAGCGCTCTACCATTTGAGCTAATCCCCCATGCTGTGCTATGCTAACATTTGGCTAGCGAAGCCTTCAAATTGAAGACCAGGGAGACATTGGATTTTTCTGAAGTCAATGAGTCCTGGTATTACCAATGCCAAGCGCTCCTAGTGATCCGATCACAAGTGCCCAGCTTTAAGCAAGCGTGATTGTGAAAGTTCTCAGTCATCATGGTCATGGTATATTCGAAAAACAAGCTGAAACAAGGACAACTGGACTTGTAAGGATTCTTGAAGATATTTCCTCCATGTATCTTCTTCAGTTCTTAAAGACTAGGGCCTGTCAACCACCAAATACCTGTCACTGGAGCAATCCTGTTTTCCTATTCCAGTGAATGAAACTCTTACGACCTATTAATGGCCAGATACTCCAGTCTCAAGGTGTGAACAGGGGTGAAACCTTTTGTGGACAGATTTCAAGAATGTTTTTCAATGCAGGTGTTTAACACAGGCTTTATAGATGTGTCTGAAAATACGAAGCATTGGAGGGTACGGACATCAGTCTTGCTACCATTTGAGCTATTCCCCCTTGTGAGCCAACATTTTGATGTGGCAGGGTGGAAAATTATTTCATTTCAGCAAATGATTTTTCAAGTGGTTAATCAGTGTACTCCTGTTCAAGCAATGTTTATAATCACTGTACTAAGCCTGGCTAACAGAGATCATGTGACTACAGCCAGGTCAACCCCTTCGATAGCTCAGTTGGTAGAGCGGAGGACTGTAGTGAGCTGACATAGACATCCTTAGGTCGCTGGTTCAAATCCGGCTCGAAGGAGGTGTGTTCTTTTAACTGCCTGGACGTGGCAAACCGCCACTGAACATGGTAACCTTAGTGGAGGTAGCTAATTTGATGAGGTGCTACCATTGCTAATAACCTAGTTTGTACACTGATTGTCTTGCTCGTCCCTAGTTATGTTCCTTAGTGTTTTCGTGACTTTTCTACAGACTAGAGTGAAGTTGGGCTTTTAACAGGAACATCTGTGGGTGGGAAATGTCTTATTGTGAATGTTGCAGTAGAAATCTATGGTAGGTCAATTGGATTTTTCTGAAGTCAGTGGGCTTAAAAGGTCCCGTTCAGACCTGGTATTAACAAGCCTCCTTAGTGATCTAATCAAAATTGTCAAGCTTTAAGTAAGCTTGACTTACATGAATTAAATGTAAATTTTACATTTGTTCCGATCGCAAGTGCCCAGCCTTAAGTAAGTGTGACTGTGAAAGTTCTCAGTTGTCCATGTCTTGCTCTAACCAGAACAACAACTGGGCTTGTAAGGTTTCTTGAAGAAGTCTCATCCAAGTGGCTTCTTCAGTTGTAACAGACGAGAGTGGAGTTGGGGTTTTAATAGGAAGCAGGAATTGTCTTTTTGTAAATGTTGCAGTGGAAATCTATGTCCATTACGTTCCAGTGCTGATCAAGTCTCTCTCATGACGTAAATATAGACTGCATATCGGATCAAAGAAGCTTTGGAGGATGCGGGCATCGATCCCGCTACCTCTCGCATGCTAAGCGAGCGCTCTACCATTTGAGCTAATCCCCCATGCTGTGCTATGCTAACATTTGGCTAGCGAAGCCTTCAAATTGAAGACCAGGGAGACTCTTACGACCTATTAATGGCCAGATACTCCAGTCTCAAGGTGTGAACAGGGGTGAAACCTTTTTTGGACAGATTTCAAGAATGTTTTTAAATGCAGGTGTTTAACACAGACTTTATAGATGTGTCTGAAAAAACGAAGGCATGAAAAATTCCTAATAACCTAGTTTGTACACTGATTATCTCTGTTGTCTCTTGTTATTTTCCCTAGTGTTTTCTTGACTTTTTACAGATCAGTGAAGTTAGGGTTTTAACATGAACAATCTTTGGGTAAGAAATGTCTTATCGTGAATGTTGCAGTAGAATTCTGTGGTAAACTGGGTTAATTACATTTCAGTGTCCCTATGACTACTGCTAATCAAGGCTCTCTGTTCTGTGAGGTAAATACATGCTACATATGTGGAGAGTGTCATAAAAAATGTTGTGAAGTTTCAATATGACATTCAATTTCTGTCCACCAGGCGAAGCTGAATGATCTGGAGACACAGGAAAGTGAACTGTTGGAGGAGATTGAGAGAGCCATGGCTGCTCTTAAAGAGGAAGAGGCTCAACATGAGTACCTGAAAGAGCAGACAGATGTAGGTTCATGTAACAGTTTCGCTCGCCCCCTGCACCCTGATCCTTCACAGCTAAACCTGTACCTGTCGATTTCAGGTGTTCACTGCCGTGCCGGAGAGGAATCTTATCTTCACAGGGGTGACGAAAGACGCAGATGACAGGCAACAGTTTGACATGAACTCAAGAATTGAATACCCAATGTTGGGTGGATCCACGCTGATTACATTCGAGGAGGAAGACGGTGAGCTTGTGTTCTGAGAGTTTTTCCAGCAAGTTGACACACCTTTTCATTACACGTGTGTTTATTAGAGGTAAAAAAAAAAACAGCAATCAGTACAGCAGAGTTTTTGCATGGCAATAAAAAAAATCATATTTTTTTGAGTCCACTCGATAGTGCTGCTGGGTTTTGAAGCTCAGTTTGGTGTCTCTGGTCGTCGACATCTTGGCAGTGTGTGACTCCACATAACCCACGGCTAATTTGAGTTGCTGAAGCAGGCAGTTGATGCTTAGTCAGACAGTTAGCAACTTGTGAAGAGGCACTTGTCATTCAAAGCTGGCCCTCCCTTAATTATGCATATCTTTATGCCTTAATATCATTTAAACAGGTCACCCCCAGCAATCATCTGCACGTCACAATGATGTTTTACCTTAATTTAAGTATGCATGGGGCCCCTAGTGCACATAAAATACAATACCTTCAAATACAACTAAATTTCAGGCAAAACTTGTAAAATTAATAATTTATGTGAAACATGTGGATATTTTTTTTTTCTTGGATCTAAGATAACAAAACAATAGTGCCCTTTTTATTTTCAGCCAGTACGAGGAAACAACATGGCTTGGTGAATAATTAGGAATTAATAGATGTTGCGAACTCACGTAAATTTCCAAACCTCTTACAATGGCAAAACTCAGGTCATTATACAGTTCCATGTCAAAGTTACTAATGTTATATGTCGGGTCATGTACTGTACGTCTGTGGCTTTGCCTGCAAGATTATATGTAGCCACCAGGGAGCGATAATGAGTCATTTGACTCCCCTTTCAATTATTTTATTATTGATTTTACTCTTTATGGTTTTAGTTATTGAGACTAGAATTCTGGAAGACAATAAATCTGTAATATATACGTCATTTTTTTTGTTTATTTTATTATTATTTTTATTTTTTTTTTTGATGTTGTCAGTGGCAAAGAAGATTCTGTCCATGAAGAACCATCGGGTTGAACTGGGAGGAGAGTGCAGCGTCAAGGTGGAGGCCAGACCAGTTTATCTCATGGTGCCCAAGCTGGTGGAGGTAAAACAACCAGACCAAATGAGTCAGGAGTTTAAGTACAGCTTCCTCTAAATGATCCATGCCCGGCTCTGTTCTGCAGATCGACACAACAGTTTGTCCTCAGCGCATTTTGATCTCCAACCTGCCTGACATGGACACTGAGACTCTGCTGAACAAGCTGGAGATTCACTTCTCCAAGTCCAAAAATGGAGGCGGGGAGGTGGACGACTGTGAAATGCTGCCTGACTCGGGAACTGTGGTCCTCACGTTTGTGGAGAAAACCAGTAAGCATTGGAATATTCACTATTTTGAAATTATAAGCTTAATGCTATTCCACGAAACTGGACAAATATAGCTGGTTTTATAGGTTTTTATTTGATTAGTTTGGTGGATTTGAGCATTGTGATGTTGAAGCTTGTTCATATGAAATGTAATTTGACAGAATTTATTGTATGGTGTCTTATTAGTTGCCAAAGGTTTGACAGAAACAGAGTTCCATGAAGTGAAGTTTCTAAAATCCAAGCACAAAGTGAGAGTGACTCCTTTTCTGAACGGAACCATTAAAAACTTAGAGGTGAGAATTCCGCTTTAATATAACTGGTGACGTATTTAAATGTAATATTCTGATGAACTTTTGTCTGCTGCGTTTCCCTGTGTCAGACCAAGCTGACGCGGTGTCCCCGGACTGTGCTGCTGTCATACATACTTCCCATCATGGAGCCGGAAACTCTGCAGGACCTGGTTGAAATCCACTTCCAGAAAACCGCCAACGGTGGAGGAGAGATCGAAGCCATCCTCTACAACCCGCCGGGACAGCAGACCATAGCTCTGTTTGAGAGTGTTGTCCCAGAGAAGGAAAATTAACAGATTTACCTCTTAACAAAAACGTCTTTGGTTCAGGGTGACATCTTTGGCTGGGAGTGACTCAAATCAGTAACACGATGCTAATATATTTCTTACTGAGGGCTCTTTTTGGCAATAGGGACATTAATGTATGAAGAATGTCTTAAACACGTGTCTCTTCTATTTAAATACATTGTAATTACAAAGATACTAAAAAACATAATCGCCTGTGAATCCTTAATGAAGCTGGTTGTAGTTTTAATCTACACAAACGTTCTGATGTGTCACATTAAATTGGGTGTAATAATACCAGGTTGTTCATCTAAAATATAACACACTTAAGATACGCTTTGGAAAATAAATGATGACAGAGATGATCGAAGAGAAAGCTTTTTATCATTACACCATGTTGCATGCCCACAGGTGGCTCTGCTGTAGTTACTTCAACTGATTGCATATGTAAGTCTCATTGTGAAATGTAAACCTTTGTCACAATTACAAAATCATGTCTCATACCTTAGTCTTGTGTGAATTCATTGCATTTTCTTGTCCTGTAGAATAGAATAGAATAGAATAGAATGTCTTTATTGCCATTGTACAAGTACAACAAAATTAAGGTGAGCTGAGGTCCCCTCTTAGGTGCAGGAAAAAAAATTTATTGCACATTATGGGAATTATTGTACATTCACATTATTTAATGTTTGAGTTGTTCAGTGCGATTATGGCTCTTGCATTAGAAGCCGTTCCTCAGTCTATTAGTACTGGGCTTCAGTGTTCTGAACCGTCTACCTGATTAGCAGTTCAAAGAGTGAGTGTCCAGGGTGGGTTGTGTCCTTCTTCAGGCAGCGGGAATTGTATAGTTCCTGTACACAGGGGATGGGGCAGTCGATGATCCTCTGGGCTGTGGTGACGACCCTCTGGAGCGCCTTACTGTCTGCTGCAGTGCAGCTGGAAAACCACCAACTGCTAACCTGAAACACTTCCTTTAAATGTGTAACTAAGGTCTTAAAAGGTTTAATTTGATGCACGGCCAACTATCAAGTCAGGTATTCATTACCTTTTTGTGCTAAACATGTTATTCTAAGTTAACTGTAACTGTAAGAATGCCAAACCAAATTAAAGAAGAACAAAAAAGAGACTCATTGAACCAGGTCCAATCAGGTTTATTGTAAAAACATGACGGCAGAGTAAAAGTAACAGCACTCTAAAAAAACTAAACTGATATTGCTTGGAGTATCCAGGTAGTGCACAGACTGGAGAAAGAAACAAATCAGCAGCTACAGATCCACAGAAGAAGAACGAGCAAAAAGACTGAGGTCAGGCACTTAGACAGAGGAGAGGCGGACAGCATGATTTTAAAAATAAAGTACATTAAAAGAGAACAGAGGATGTGACGTGAAACACTGGAAACAAACACTTTGGAAGACAGTCTGCCAAATTTCACATTATAATTTAAAAGCCTCTAAAACAATCTATTTGTGACTATTATTTCATGGTAACACACAAACTAGTGCAGGAGTATCTTCTACAGTCTGTAGGTTTGTCATCCGACCATTTGTGCGTGCTGGCGTTCACTTTGTTCACCTCTTTAATCTCAATCTTTGTGTAACCGTATTCGTCGCAAATGAACGTTAAAAAAAACGATCAGACACATACCCCACGTTAACCAAGGTCAGTGCAAACCGTCAAAGTGACGTGGCCCATCGTGGAAATTACAGCAATACTCCGATCAATAAGTATCAAGACGTATGTACAGCGACTAAACACATTCTTTCCCATCTACTTACATGTAACAGTTAAAGGTTTTAGAGAAAACGCCATGGGCTCGTTGACAGTAGTACAGAGTCCTGTTGTGAAATACTCTTTTATACATCTACTGATGAGAAACAGTACTTACAGTACGCATGCCTCCAAAGGGCTAACTGTTAAATATTAAAGTCTTACACACAAATTGCAAATATCTCACCGACAACACCTGAAATATATCGGTTTGTGCCTATTTTGTTAATGCGTGAATGAGGAGTTGATGAAAACGTTTGTACAGTTAAGTATGAGCACTGATTTTCTTTCCTTGTCCTGCTCAGGAACGTAAGTATTGTTGTTAATATTGCTCTCCAAAGCAACTGCCAGCTGTTTTCTTACGAGAGTCCGCAGAGTAACTGTAAAATTCACCCGAGAAAACCGACGGAGAAGAGGAGAGAGGAGGAGAGAGGCGCCCGTCTCCTCGGGCTGACAGGGAAGCAGGAGTACATTAGTGAGTTGAGGAGTGTGGGGGTGATGCTGGTCGTCCAAACTGGAATTATGGGACTAACAGTTGATACAACCGGCGTGTGCAAAGTGGCCGTTTAAATGACCAATGGAGCCCAGTCACTTGGTTTCTGTCCGTACTGGGTGAAGAAAGAAGAGAAAAAAAGAGGAAAGCGTAAATCAATCAAAAAAGATAACTTTAAAACCAGATGCCATATAACAAGTGATAAGTCACAAGTGAGCAATTTTAATGCTGCCTTTGGTTTTGAATAATTGTTTTAGTTATTTAAGAAGAACTGACATTTTCTTAACCATGTTCTAAGGAAGCTGTACCATGTGCTCTTACCTGAATATCAGTAAGCTCTTTGTGGAACCTCTTTGCCAGGTCGGGACCGTTCTGCATGGTGGGGATCTGATATGTCTGAGAGGAACAGAAGCGAATATATCGGCCCAATAAGATACACAGACAATATTTCCTAAACCCGACACTTAATGAAATGATATGAGAAGATATGTGTTTGCATGCCCCCAAACATCAATCACTTATTAGATAACGTGGTAACGCCCCCCGTGGAGTATCAAATCTGCCAGTAGAAGATGATGACCAAGACAAAGCCATGTTTCCAGTGTTGCTGCCCACATAGATTTCACCTTTGTTTTTCTTTTGCTACCTCCATGTTTCTGTCTTTCCTAGAAACTGGTCACATCACCTGATGTTTACCATGCAGAGAAAGAATGGATTTACTCCAACCAGATCAAGTGTTCACATGGTTATTTGGAGCTAATGTTTCCCTGCTGAATGGATTATCAAAGGTTTACCCCACCCCTCTCGGTCTGGTTCCTTCTGGCCAGGCCAGTCTGTTCTGACTGAGGTGGTTATAGGAGGCATTTTTATTCTGACCGCACTATTATCCTGACATTGAGTATAATATTAGTCCACATGTAGAAGCGGCAATTGGAATCAATGTTATATGTTAAATATCTCAAACTTATTTCATAATAATCTGAAGGAGTGATGTCTGAATCACACAAAGCCGCTGCTATATAACGGTTCATGTATGCAAATGGCCAACGAGATCCACAGCAAAATGAGGGAATCATAAGAGAACTTTAAGCCGTACTCGCTGGAACATTCTTTAAAGCCCTACCTTTCCTTTGTAGAGGAGGCTGCCGACAGGACAGACCACGCAGGCCGTCCCTGCTCCAAACACCTCCATGACTCTTCCAGCATCCAGAGCCGCAAGCAGCTCCTTCATGCCCATCTTGCGCTCTGTCACTTTAAACTCACCCTGGCAGAGGCACAGGACGCAGTGAAATTCAAGATGGGGGTAACGTTAGACGGCTTTAATACAAGAGATAGAAACGCATTTGTGTGCCGCGTCACTGTTGCTGCACAGTGATTGCAGTAAAAATGCAGCTAAACCAGTTTTTTCCTACTGGTCTGAACCAACATTTGATCTGTGGTTCTAGAAAAGGTCACCTTCATATCATGAAAGATTTTCTGGAGCTTCTCCACTAAAAATTTAAGGCGCACGCTGAAAGAAATGTGGAAGTAAGGTTCTGCTTGACAATGAACTTGCACACATCATAACTAATTGTAATATAACATCGGTGTTGTCAGTGTGGTGGCTTTGTGGTTCTCTGGTCTTACCCAAGCTCTGGCCAGGTCCAGCAGAGACTGTCTGGTGACTCCTGGCAGGATGATTCCATCCAGCGGAGGTGTCACCATCTCCTTCTCTGCAGACGAACACATCAGCACAGAAATGGTTTGAATGAAAGGAACCTTCAGAAAATTCCAATTTCCAGGGGAAGGTCAAAGAGCCTGACCTCCTTTCTCGTTGGTCCAGTAGATGAAGAGGTTCATGGTGCCGACCTCGGTGATCTCCTCCTGCTCGCCGTACAGCCACAGGACCTGCTGACAGCCTCGCTTCACCGCCTCGTGCTGCACCGCTATTGTAGGACCGTAGTTACTGGAGAGAGGGGCAAGAGACAGGTCAAATAAACAGACTGAATATATATGAAGGGAGCACACACTAAAAGAATTATAGGGTGAGAGACAGATTTCATTAGTTGTCTTGTTTGTTTTTTTATAAATTCTCTGTCATGTTTTCCTGTATGAGCTTTCTATTCATCCATCTTTAAGATTTAAAAACCTACAAATCCAAATAAATCTTATCTGCAGAGTCTGAAACACTTTGACGACCTGTGGGGATGGATATAAGGACTGTTTTAAGGACAGTTAAGGCCTTAATGATCATAAACTGATATTATGGATCTGTACGTGTACTCACATGGGCTGATCATTCTAATCTTTAAAAAGATTAGAAATAGGCATTTGCTACTTAGGCAGAAAAACATGCAGTGTCGTGTAAGAAGTGCTTTGTATCAGCACCAACGGAAAGGTGAGGGGAAAGAATCCCAAGATTAAATGTCATAGGTGTGAACAGGTTACTGGAATCACATTTAAAAAAAATCTATGTGCGGCTCTATCAGGAAGTCTGGAAACAGTATATCTTTGTGGTTTCAAGAAACAATACACATACACAATACGTTTCCCTGTTAAGACTCTGGTGATGAGCCACCCTTTACTGGGGATAGCTATCTGCTTTTCCCGGTTGTCATTTGACATCTCTTTCTGCACGCAATGTAGTGCATTGTTCCTTTTCTTGAGGTCTAGTATTCCAAGAAAGATTTGAGGCAGTATATAAATGAAACTGAGCTGAAAAAAATCTTCTAAAATATCAACATCTAAAGTAAATGAGTCAAAACATGTTTAGAACAGATATTCAGTTTCCTAAAAGAGAAATTAACTCCAAATCTGTACAAGTTTGCGCGGGCCTTTAACACACGCAACATTATAACATAACTCTAATGAACACTGAGTTACTCTCGACTCCCCTGGACAGAGTCCCATGACTACTGCCACGTTTAATAGCTGAAGTATATCCTCGCCTTTTGATTGGAGCAGAATGGGCTTTGTGAATGGAGCTGGTGTTTGTTGAAGTTATGTAATCACAGTGGAGCCGAGTAGCTGCTACTTTGGGACCACGGAGTCACATGGAAGCAGGGCTGTGATTACAGACTGGGTGTGGAATGACAGCAGATTACAGGAGCACTGACGGAATCTGTAGTGCAATAAAACCGGTCCGTATTTCATCATCCCCTGTTTATTTGAGTGTTTTCTACACTTCGTTGATGTTATTCCTTTGATTATTTTGTATCTAGACATATTAACTACTTCGCTCAATCATTCATTCAGTCGGTCTACCAAATAATACATCTGTGTCTGACATGTCAAACCATTTGTATCCGTGATCATGAACACATAAACTACTATTCTGCACTACATATCCCATGATCCAGTGACTCTGTGTAGCTGTCTTTCTATGCTTCAGAGGCAAAGTGGAATACAAAAAAAACAAAACAGCTGTACTTCATCCAGATCCCCTGCTGAGTGGAAACACAGCTGTGATGCAGAGTGCTTCAGCAACTACACCCAACTGTGGCAGTGTTATAAAGCACATACACTGCCAAAAACAAAAACGTTACCTGGATTTAACTTAGCAAATAGGTACGAGCCTCCTATTGAATAATTACTGCATGGGCCATTATCTTTCAGCTGGCATCAAGTTATTTAACCCCAACTGATGCAATGAGTAGCTTCTCATTTCTTAAACAATCATGTTGGAAGACATGGTCATGGAAAAGATGTTAGTCTGTTTGAGAAGGGTCAAATCATTGGCATGGATCAAGCAGAGAAAACATCTAAGGAGATTGTAGAAACTACTAAAATTGGGTTAAGAACTGTCCAACGCATTATTAAAAACTGGAGGGATAGTGGAGAACCATTGCATCAGAGTAAGAAGAGAGGCAGATGAAGTGATGCCTAGTGCCTACTGTACAAGCCTGTGGGGGCAGTGCTTTGATCTGGGGTTGCTGCAGTTGCTCAGGTCTAGGTTCAGCAACATTATGTGTCCAAAGAATGAGGTCAGCTGACTACCTGAATATACTGAATGACCAGGTTATTCCATCAATGGATTTCTTCTTCCCTGATGTTCACGGGCATATTCCAAGATGACAATACCAGGATTCATGGGGCTCAAATTGTGAAAGAGTGGTTCAGGGAGTTTTAACTTCTGTCCCCAGGAAGTTTCAACCGCATTCACACCTTGAGACTGGAGCCTCTGACTGACAAAGGGTTCTTAGAGCGCCATTCACAGGGAAAGAAGACAGGGACAAACAGTCCCCCCTCAGTGACAGGTACTGTAAGTATGTAACCGTTAATGGAAATTAGCTAAACCAGTTTCTGGTTGTTTACAGAAACAAGTCAAGCAAGTTTCTGATGGGTTACCCACAGAGTTTCCTATTTAAACCTCAAACTTCCCACCTGTCCCCTAGAACTGCAGAAGGTACTTGGGGACAACGTCCTCCAGTGGTTGCCACACTGTGAGCTCGTCTACTACATAAGCTAGGATCTGTGTGACTGTTTCATCCTGTCTTCCTTCTACGTTATGGATCATTTAGCTGTTGAGTACTATTCTAACAACTCAAATTTTCTACTACTATCAGGTTCCCGAAACCACACAACAAGTCCAAACTACTCAAGGTGGCATCTATGTGAATTGTGAAACCAGTAAACCTGGAGGGGAAGTTTAGGATTTATAGAACAATCCTCTAACTTGGCCTGTCAGTGGGTGAAATGAAGAAAACTTACCCTCCCATCTTGTACGCCCCAACACCTCCTGACCACGCTCTGACAAATGAAGGATCTGCCAGCAAAGAAACTGGATTGAAGGACCCTGTGGCAAAGTACGGTCCTACTGGGCCAATGATGACAAAGATCATAGCTTTTCCTGGCCGAGATACACCAAGAGACGGCTGGACGAGGGGAGAAGACAAGAGCAATTCAGTATTAATGATATGTGCACATTCAAACCAAATCTCACACGACCTGATTTAATTAGAACCTGTGCAGGTGGAGTTGCATGGTTATGCTACAACTCACCTCAGTTCCAATGAACGTGGGTCTGATGTAGAGGCTGGCGTTCTGGGAGTAGGGAACCCACTCCTGGTCGACCTCCACCAGCTTCCTAATGCACTCCAGCATTTCAGCTTTATCAAACAACTGCATGGGAGAAAAGACATTTACAGCCATCACCAATCTGCCTCCTGCATCCTGTTTACGCTTGGAATTATCCCCTAGATCACGTGATCATCTAAATATAGCTTTGATTGAAATTGTTAAATTGTTGTTCAGGCTGGTATTTCCCTATTTTTTTTAACAACATCTAAGGTTTCTGATGAAAGTCAAAAGACAAGCAAGATCATTTTTTACTACTGTTTATCAGTTCAGTAAACGTTTACTTCCTCTGTGCAAGGTGCAGTTCAGTTCAATGACACATCTTCATTCATTGACTGTAAAATGTTTTAACAGATAGACATAAAGGCCTTTCTTCTGTGATAGTAAATGGATTCAGAAGAAATGTCAATGGCTCTTTGGGTAATTCAGCCGCTTGGGTGAAATATTAACTCTCACATTGGAACAGTGTTTTTGTGTTGAAAGCAAAAATGGGCCGGATGCCAAGCAGTCAGATATGACAGGATATTATGTTTTTATGTACCAACTCCATAAACAATACTACGGTGTGTTGATTTGGATTGGTTAAAAGATACAGGAGATGAGTTATACAACAGGAAGCCCAATTTGAAGGCTTGTTTAACACCTCATATGAGGTTGAGCTTGGATTTGACCGCTCTGGGCAGTAAATTAGCTCTATGCCACAAGGTTAATGCCTAAAGGTGTTCAATCTCCCAGGTACACTTGCATGTATTTGGCCATTACAGCAGGGGTGAGACCGAAGTGGTTCTGAGTTTGCATGAGAGTTTTAATGAGAGTTATCATTGATAAGAATGATAGGCTTTCAAAAGAACTGGATTTCCAAGTATATAGAGGTGTGGAGGATTCTGAGGATATAGTGTGGCACAAACTTACAGGAAGGCAGCTTCTTTCTGCGCTCCGATGCATCCTCTCCATGTTCATCATCGGTCTAAACAGACGGATGTGGTTGTCAGCCCCACGGAAGGCCTTCATGCCCTCAAACAGCTGGAGAAAAAACAGCTATACATGTTAGCTCATTCCTCCTCACACCTTTGTCCATGACTGCATTTGCTTAATAGTCATATGTTGGGCCTGTTTCAGAAACGAGAACAGCTCTGTTTTATGTGTGTGTCATGACTTTGTTATTATTTACTGATCTCCACTCTGATATTAGTTAGACCTATTCAAAACTCAGGTTATAACTCCAGAAATGAAAGTGTCCATACGCACCATAAACTCCAGTAATGAAAGGTGAAGAAATATGTAACTTAACAACACACAGTTCCTTATACATCAACATGAACACATAAATTATTAACAAATCACACTCGTGTACTCATATTAAATATTTTCAATTGTAAATTCTTACTTAGATGTACTTATTTTTAAGTTTTTTAAGTTAACAACCACCATGGCAGGCTATTTTAAAAGGCTCTCATTACTAATGAACAGACCTCACTTACAGTGCTTGTTCTTTTCAAGCTATCATTTATAATAGCTTTTTTTCTGAATGAATGAAGTTAAACTCCAACGCCATATGAGCACCCCTGTTGAGCACCCCATAAGCGCAATTTAGGACATTCAGACTACCAAAAGAAAGCAGAAACAAGCGACCCTGGCCACCTACAAATGTGGTCAGAGATTGGATCTCTCACATGCCTTTTACATGATTGGACTGCCCAGATCGGCTCTTAATACAAGGTCTGAACAAGCCCTTAGCAGCTGTAGGGCAGTTCTTGCCACATGCAAGGACATGTTTCCACAACCCTTCCCACTTTGAGAGGTGTATAATTACAAAGTGAAGCTCTGCAAACACGAGAAACACTAAAGATGTTGTTAATGCGCCACTTGCTGTCTCCTGTCTCACCTCTATGGAGTAGTGGAGGGCAGAGCAGGCAGGGTGCAGCGACAGGTTCTGGAAAGGTTTGATCTGAGGAGCATCCCAGCCGTCCTTCTCCGACCAGTTGATGGTCAACATGTGGTCGGAGAACTGTTTGCCAAACACCAAGGTGGAGGGATCCGGCTTCGGTTTGCATGCTGTGTTGCGCTCAACGATGAGATCTGCCGCCTGGAGTGGAGATGGACAAGCGAGCCAGAGACAGGCGGAGAGAAAGAAGTGGACGGAACAAGAGCAGAGCGGGCGTCGAATACAGCGATTGTTTTTAAATCTTCGTTACTGACAGAGCATGCTTTAAAAGGACAATTAGTGGAGTGTTACACAGAATTGAGATTCTGGCTTATCTGGTCAATTAGGCACAATTAATCAGGTTTAATTAAACTGAATTAAATAATTACAACAGACAGACAGCGAGCGCAAGAGAAGAAAAAACAGAGTTAAACAGGAGGCAACTTGTCTAAGGTAAATCCCTTTAGTGAACAGTGTTACTACTTTCTTACCAAAATGCTCTAAAACGTGGGGAGTAAGAAGAGGTTAACTTTTTCCTTTTTACCTTAAAGGAGCTGGAGAACCGTAGTGAGCCAAAGGAGAAAGGGAGTGCCTGAACCAGTCGTCCATGGAGTGCCTGCAAATGAAACATGACAAAGCTCTTAACAAGACACTGACAATTGTCTCTACACAATACTTGAAGTCAGCTGCTGCAATATAATTTAAGATCAACCTTCTTTCCATGCGTCACTAGTTTATCTTGTCTTGGGAATACACAGGAACACCATGTGTGGCATTGTGTTCGTGGGGGTGTGTAACTCAGCACCAATCATTTTGTCCGCCGCTTCATACATTGAAGCTAATAACACATGCCTGTAGGCTGCTGACAGCCGGTACTGAGGGCTGTACTGGAAATAGAATCCGGCACATATGCAGGCCGTAGAATGAGGAATGCAAGGTGAGAGAATGGTTATGAGGTTGACAAAGTCCTCCAAAAACTGCAGAAACAAGAATGTGCAAGCAAGGCTTCATCATTGCTATCTTAAGATCATCAAATGCTGCCAGGTTTGGCTGTAGTGTCTGGAGCAGTTCCAACAAAAAACGGCGCACCTACTGCCCTGTGCCAGTTTTGTTGAATAGGTGATACAAGTTTTGCCTTCATTGCAACCAAAGGATTGTGTGTGGTGTGTGCATGTGTAAATCTGATAAATGAAATGCGGTCATGTTTTTCTTCATTTGGACCAACAGTCTACAATTAAAGTTGACTTCAACTAGCCACTAACTAGCACTTTTGGCTAACACCCATTAGAGGAGGAATGTAGCTAACTTAATTATTACAACAACAAAACATGTTAAACACAGGCCAAGTATGTAGCTTAAGCCTCACACAGAACTCCGTTTAAAATAGGACAATTTAAAGAACACTTGGTCGCTCTTTAGAAACACTACAGTATCGGTACCGTGCAATTTCCCATTAACGGGCACGAATATAATTACCCCAAAAATGGATATTAAATAAAAGATGTTCAACTGTCTAGTTACCACAACCTTAAAACGTTGACAGGTTGTATTTCAGAAAAAAAAAGCAATCACATTTCATAAATCACGATCATTTTATTTGACTGAAAGCCAGCCGAATTTGTCAGCGAACCTTTAAAATGTAATGATTACCTTTAGTTGTGTTTTCGGAGGTATGTTTTAATCAATAAGTAAACGAAATTTTGTTTCGATATTTCTGAATTAGCTTTGGTTCAATGTCCTTTCCGTGGAGCATTGTTTTGCCACCCTGTGTGCAGGCGGGACAGCATCCAGTAGCACGAACAAGCCTATTTTAAAGTCTTGTTATCTTTTTTTGCCCATTACCAGCGGACTTATCTCTTCCTTATGTGAATCATTTACCCAGACAGTCAATGTAAACAGATAATAAAGAGCACCCGGTTATCAGTCAATGAACTCACCGTCCGGAGCGCTGCCATCTCTGCTACGTGGAGATAAACGAGATTAGTTGTTCGTGTGGAAACAAACACTCAAAGTCAACTTGAGTTCCGCTTTGAAATGCGAGATGCTGCTCAGCTGAAGGGTGAAACAAGAAACCTTTAGGAAAATAAAATGACCTTCAGAATATTCAACATAAACTCGTAACCTTGCTAGTTTAACCCTGTATACAAACAAATGGTTGAATTATTTCTAATAAAAAACGTATAACTGCTTATTTTTACCATTTTTCTGTGTTAATAATTCAAAATCAGCTGTACCGTTTTATATAAAGACGCGAGGATTACAACTGATTCAATAAAGCCACAAAATCAATTTATTAAAACTGTCTTCCAGTTATAGTTACCGGTTTTATTAACCAGTATTCTCATTCAGGAAGTCATTGGAGGCGTGACACTATACTAACACCTGATTGGCGATGGAGAGGTTATTATAGGGCAAAGAGGTGACTGCTGATTGGTCGATCCGCGGGGAGTGCTACAGGTCGTATTACACAGTTAATCCAGATGCCAAGAAAAAAAAAAAATTAGCTTTAAAAGTAAATTTGCAAAGCTAAATTAATGAAATGCTTATGACATATTTTACAAAAAAATAACAAAAACATACTGTATTAAATGTATTTTCTTTTTTATTCATGTAACCCGTACACTGCAGTATCTGCATTAAAAACATGTATCTGTAAAACCAGCTGCTCCACAGCCATGAGAATGGGTCAGGACAGTCAAGATGGGATCTGACTCTTGAAGCCATAGTTGAGTTCAGCTCCTCCGCTGAGCAGCAGGTCGATTCCGGTGCAGAAAGTGGCCTCTGCAGCGAGATATAAGGCGGCCAGTCCACACTCAGCTTCAGTCCCCATTCGGCCCAGCAGCTGTTTGAGAAGGAAACGTGCAAACATTAGTGGTTCCAACAGCTTTCTTCCTTGTGATCATGCGTGTTTTAACAGTCATGCAGCTGTTACTAAAGCTCTTAAATATTTGTCAAGTAAAAGAAGACTTTCAAGAAGAACATCTTTCTTGTAAAAAGTGCACATTTCCTGTTTCCGCAAAGGTTTAATAGATAAGTTAACATAATCCGTCAGTAAAGAAAGTAAAATAATTCCTCCTCCTCCTATACTGTTATAAACAAAAGAAACAAATGATCTGAGACATATTCAGTTGTGTTCCACTATAAATAATGAAGTGTAAACAGAGACTCTTTATGGCCTTCGTCTAGATTCTCCTCTTTATTGTATCTCTGTGTCAGCTTCGCATGGCTTTTCTCCGAGATGAAAGGAAGCTGTAATTAGCATTGCAAAACCCAGCCTCTTATAAAAGGATAAAGGTGCTAACATTTACAACACAACAGACTGTGGTATGTGCCAGTTGTTTGGCTCATTAACATGTTGTGAGCGAAACTGAGCTGCTACTAGTGTTTGAGCTGCTGCACATGCTGAGCAGACACCAAAGATGACTTTGATGCACATAAAGTGCTGCTTTTCCTTTTCTTGAAACTCATTTGTTAACTCCTGTTGAAAAACATTAATACAAGATTCATGTTTCACCAGAGTTCCTTGATTTTTCACACCTGTTAGCACCAAAATCTCCACCACCAACAAGGATATCTCACCATTGTTGTCACTTTCCTCGTAAATATCCCTTCTATACTTGCCTGAGCATTCTCTCCCATTTTAATAGCTGCTGCAGCATCTGGTGTGTGTCCTGCTAGTTCTTCCCACATAGGTGTCATCACATTACTTGGAGAGATGCTGCAGCACATTTCAGACACAATTATATGACAAAGAGGGTATTATTAGACTGCAGGTAGTGGGAATCTTTATATCATTTATGTAGAGTTAGAAATACTGCTAATGATAACAGAGGTACTGTTGCAGATAGTGTTATATGTTTCAGATATCAGTGCTTTGCATATTTTTCCAGTCGCGGACTAACGTTGTAAGGTGATTAATCATATACTATTGTAAAAATCAATATTATGATCTAGTCATTTTTACAAACAAATGCCAAAAACATGTTTAAAACAGACTCTTAATGCGATTTCTGATACTTTAATTAAATATGCCCTGGGTCAAACCGACCAAGGAACATCATTGCTGTTCCTGAGAAAAGGACAAAACAAGAGAGTTAACTGTAAGCGAGTAAATAAAACTAACTCTACCTACAAGTACTGTATAATTCTCCTTAAACATTGAAGCATTAATATTAACATAACAAGTTATATATAATCATGTATGAATCACAGACTGGAATTATACTTAAGTAAACAACTTCCACAACATTTAATGTTAAATATATTAATGAAATGGTTACTTATATCAATAATACTGCTGCAGACCTTTTAATTAAACATGTCCCTAACCTGAGGTGAGTGAAGTCAGAGGTGAAACCAGAAACCAGTTTGCCTCACCAGTTCACTCTCACATTGTAGCGACTCTCATCCACAGCCATCGCCTTTGTCATGGAAATGATCGCCCCCTTGTGGAGAAAACGTCACATTACAGGGGTCTCTTCTCTGGCTGAGATGTATAGGACGTGAAGACGCATGCTGAGCTCACCTTGGTGGCAACATAGGGCGCGGCATCTTTCTGACCGATGGTGCCCACAAGACTGGAAATATTGATGATGTTTCCCTGACGCTGTCGTAGATATGGTAACGCATACTGCAGAGAGAGTGAGACCTCCAGTGAATGCAAAGATCCTACATATAGTTCATGAGTCTGAAAGAGTGAGCTGAAAGCACTGAAATATTTAACTGAAAAACTGAATTCTTCAAAAATGTTAGCTCATTTCAAGTGATCATTTTGGAGGATGCAGTATATGGTGCTGCTAAACGGGATTGAAATATACCCTAAAGAGTTTCTGTTATTTAGCCTAGCCGACTAAATGGGGTTGTTAAAACAATAGAAACATGTGTTGGTACAACCCAATACAATTCAGTTCAATAGTACCAAACCACATCCTCTAAAATGACAATACAGTTGAGTCAACAACTCTCTCAGTTATTTTAAACAAATGCTTGAAAAGCATAAAACTAAAATGTAGCGATGGACTGTCATATTAGAATCCATTTGTTTCCACTGGATGTCATTGTGTAATTCAATAATAATTAAATGTCACAGATAGCTGCTTCTAACACTCAGGTTCTTACTTTTTTCTTTGTTTCCATAGAAAAAAGTTATCATACGATCTATTGCGCGCACAAGAATGGAAGTTTACTTTAGAAGCCAAGAAGCAGCTGATGAGGTTGAGATTCAGCAGATCTCTGAACTCCTCCGCCGTGGTGTCGTCGGTAGGTTTGTGAGGAGGGTCTGAGGAGGAAGATTCCAAGAGCAAAATAAGCAACACAAGCCTCCTCTGGACCAGATCACCATCATCATCATCTGAGGTGCACGGTGGAAAGGAGTGTGAGACTCACGCCAGCCTGCATTGTTGACCAGGCAGTCGATGTGTCCATAATGCTCCACTGTGGCTGTGA
Source organism: Chelon labrosus (assembly GCF_963514085.1). Taxonomy (NCBI): domain Eukaryota; kingdom Metazoa; phylum Chordata; class Actinopteri; order Mugiliformes; family Mugilidae; genus Chelon; species Chelon labrosus. Next base: position 2,413,381 of record NC_140354.1, read on the forward strand.
TCAGTCTCTGTGCGGGGGGAAACCAGTTAGCAAAGCACAGAACAAGCATTTTTAACGACATAATATCAGTTCTCTCCAGTTAAAAATTTATTCTAACTGCACACATATGTGACAGGAAGTAGCACAATATGAGCTGTCTGTGTTGTAATCTTGACTAGATTCTGTCTGTTTCATAAGAACAGTGTTAATCTGTGTAGACAGCATCATCACTTTCACTTCACCTTTATGTCTTCTTCCTTAGTGACGTCACACGTCACAAACCTGCATGAGCCTGGTGCTGCTGCGTTTAGCTCCGCCTCCAGAGCTTCACCTGCTCCATCTACAGATATATGCGCGATCAAGCACAACAAAAGATGTATCATGCTTTTTTCAGCCAAGTTAGCAACACAAAGACTAATTGGAGAAACAAACCATGCTCACCTCCTAATGCACAAAACACCACTTTGGCACCGTTTTCCACTGAAAAAAAAAAAATTACGCAGAAGTTTTAGCGCGCCACTTCCTGCTCCAAACACAAACAATGGCGCAAATTATGATCGATACATACCACCTTACCAAACACTTTAACAACCCCTCTGCCGATCCCTTTGGATCCTCCAGTGACAATAGCAACTTTGTTGAGGTAGCGGGGGGACATTTTTCTGCGCTTCTGGTGATGATGAATATTGTCGTGAAACGCCCCAAAGCTGCGCTGCGGAGAGGCTGTCACAATGCAGCGGAGCAGGAAGATTTTTTTTTTTTTTATGCTGTTTACTGCTCAGTCTTCACAGCGGATCAGTGCGTCCTCCACTTTGCCAAATAACCGCAGTTTGTTGACGAAGTACAAAGTTCTGCGAAATCATGGGATTTCCTGTGCTGCATTAAAGTGCTCGTGGGATCATTGGACATCACATAATTTGTTCTGAAAGTGGCGATGATCAGTGGAATTGAAAAGAGGAAAATAGGAATGGATGTTTTATGTATTCTATGTCTGTGAGCTGGTTGGTTTAAACCGCTCACATTTTCTCAAGAAATCAGTCTTGATTTGATTTGTTGTTGAGCAAACCCTCACTTTACTTTCAATTAATTCAAAGTCAAAGTCAAAGTCAGCTTTATTGTCGATTCTTCACATGTTCCAGACATACAAAGCAATCGAAATTACGTTCCCCTCCATCCCACGGTGAAGACAAGACAAGATATTCAGAAGTCGGTAGCACAGTACTCAGGTGGTTAGAGGTTCTGGGTTCGAATCCATGTGTGTGGGTTCTCTCTGGGTACTCCAGCTTCCTCCCACTGTCCTCATGCTCATTAGCTTCATTAGTGATTCTAAATTGGCCGTAGGTGTGAATGTGAGTGTGAATGGTTGTCTGTCTCTCTGCGTTAGCCCTGTGATAGACTGGAGACCTGTCCAGGGTGTACCTCTCGCCCAATGACAGCTGGGATAGACTCTTGATGAGTCAAATCCATCAGTCATCTGAACACTGCTTTAATAGAAGTCTACAGCTTTTAGCATGAAGGGGTTAACATAATCAGTCTCTTTCAGACTTTAGATTCGTGTGGCGCATTCTAGTGATTCTGGAGGTTAGACACTGTATATAAAATACTCAAACAGTGTCTAACGTCTTCTTTTATTCGAGACCGTCTGAAACGTCCCAAAATGCAACTTCCGTGGAGTGTTTGAAGGCAACATTTGGGCGTGGGAATTGTAGTTTTGCTGCGCACAGACACAGCGTCACAGAGATGTTTGGGTGCAGACTTCCGTGGTCTGAAATAGACACACACATCCAGTGTCATATTCAATATAAAATAAGGCATGGTCTAGCAGGTCATGTCTCATAACAGTTTTATTTGCCCTGTGGACAATCCTGTACAAACCCCAGACAAATTAAAGCTCTAACTCTAGCTAAGAAATCATTTAGATCACACAAATAAATACTAACCACGTGTTTTTCATTCTAAATCATCAGTAGAACAACTATCACTTCTTTTTTTAATTATTTTTTTCTCTTAGGCTAATAGTTTTGGGGTGTGTTACACTAGGACACAGGTTGATGCATACAAATATGTACAGTATGTTTAGGGAAAAGTGAGGGGTTGAGAGGTTGACATTCTAAAGCGGGGTGGGTTGTTGGGGGCAGGAAAAAGGGGGAGAAGAGTCAGCGGCGCTCTTGGAGTAGCAGAGGGTTGCAGATTAAATTTCTGCCCCACAGCATTCCCTGAAGTGAACTAAGCATGAGAGAGAGCACAGGGGTGCAAGGGAAGACAGTGAGTGACCTACAAACAAGCTTAACTATCTTAACTTCACCCAGGGCTGTAGATTAACACCGCAGCTGCCCCTGAAGGAGCCACGCTGCCTCCACCCCATGCCTCCCAAAACGTGACTCGTGACAGAGGGACGCTTGGGGGTGGGGGCTTGTCTCTTCATCGCGATGAATGATTTGATTCACAAACTGCTGAAGAAGGAGGGAAGGGTGAGCACAAAAGGCACCTGGAGGCGGAGGTACGGTCAGAGAGTCATGGTCACCTGTTGGAGGAGTGATTAGTTTGAATCAGGAGGCAGGAAGACAGGTGAAAGGAGGAGACCAGTCTCAGGTGACTGCATGTATGGAGGTTTTTGCATGTAAGATGTGATTTACAGGAAAAAATAATAGAAACGCAAAATGAACTTTTGTAAATCAACAGGTGCTGCCTTGTTTTAACAGCATGATCTCAGAGAAATACTAAAGTGAAACTTTTATTTTCACATATTTATTAGGTTCACCTGGCTAAAACAAATGCAGTAATTCCTATAATAATGAAGATTGTATTCATTTATTTTTGTTGGAATTGCCTCATAAAGGCTGATGAAACATCAGGATCATTTTGGAGATGGTGATGTCTGGGCTTCATTGAATTATATAAAGAAGCGTTCCTGATATTTCTCCTGTCCTCATTGATATAAATAGTGTGGACATAATAGTAGAAACACCAGCCAGTTGAATCAACGCCCAAATTAATGGAATGTCATAAAGCCTGCCAAGATGGGATTTAATGCAGACCTGTTGTATTAGATGGAGTTTTATTCAACAAACGCACCTGATAAACTACAAAGATTGTTATGTTATAAGATGTTAGAATGATTGTTATGTATTATTTTGATTATGTAACTGGTTGATGGATGGTTCGGCTAAATTGTAAAACATTTTATTTAACAAAATAGTGATTTAAAAATCATTGTGTGCAGTCCTAAGAAATTGCACACATTTTCTTACTCTTTATCACTGAAGCCTTGATTTTCTGTTCTGTTTCTGTCCACATTGATAGTTCAACCCTTGATTTACTTTCCTCCAGAACAAAGAGACAACAAAATTAAAGCAAGAGAGAAAAGATTCAGGGACGACAGATGGATAATCAAGACAAGGATGGAGGGACAGACGGAGGAGGAGGGAAACCAAAAGACAAACAAAAAGCTGAGGAGGTCAGTGATGAAGACAAGCGAACCAAAGACAAGAATAACAAGATGGAGAAGGAGAGCAGTGAGAAGGAGCCGCAGGCCGAGGTCAGGAGGGAGAACCGTCGGCAGTGTCACTGGAGGAATGGCTGGGCTCTGTCTGAACGCCTGGCTATCAATGTGTCAGGGATGCGTTATGAAACCCAGCTCCGCACTCTTGCTCAGTTCCCAGACTCCCTGCTGGGTGACCCCCGCCGCCGCCTTCGCTACTTTGACCCCCTGCGCAATGAACTCTTCTTGGACAGAAACCGCATCTGCTTCGATGCCATCCTCTACTTCTACCAGTCGGGCGGGAGGCTGCGGAGGCCCGCCAACATCCCCCTGGACATGTTCCTGGAAGAGCTGCGCTTCTACGAGCTCGGAGAGGAGATCATCGACCGCTTTAAGGCCGACGAAGGCTTCGCCAAGGAGGAGGAGAGACCTTTACCCGCCAAGAAGTGGCAGCAGCGTATCTGGATGCTGTTTGAGTATCCGGAGTCGTCCAGTGGAGCCCGGATCATCGCCATCATCAGCGTCATGGTCATTGTGCTCTCCATTCTCATCTTCTGTCTGGAGACTCTGCCTGAGTTCAGATATGAGAAGGAGCGGAGAGAGGTGAGGTTACATGGTGACACAAAGAAAACGCAGGGATTCACAAGGACAGAGGTTAGGTCAGGGAAAATACATGTAAAGCAAAGAGATGACCAGATGAGGGAGGGCTCAGGAAGGCTGCTGATGGAAAATGATGAGGTGAACATCTTCATCTCTTCTATCAACACTTATCCAATGAAGCAAAAGTCTGAGCTGAAAAAAAAGTTTAGACTCAAGACTAAAGAGAGCAAATGCAAAGACAGCAGACAGAGAAGGCAAGGGCGAGTTTTTCCTGAGATTATTTTGGACTTGTCATTAAATCTGATCCACTCAGACTCAGGCGAAGGAATGAAGGTGATGAGGAGAGCACTAGTGAAAAACAAGATTGTACAGAGGAGGGACATGTTGTGGAGATGCTATGCCTCTTCATCCACTCAGGGACGCCTGCCAGAGCCAACAAGTACATTCAGATGAAGTAGATACTTCAAACGAAGTGACAAGAGAGAGAGAGCGAGAGAGCGAGAGGAGGTAGAGAAGCGAGTGTGAAGGCAAGGAAAGGAGATGAGCTTGTCTCACATTACTCCTTGGAGATCTAAAGGGCTATATATAGAGGAAGGACAACCCAAAGAGTGCATCAACACATAAACTAAACCCGTATTAATAAACGCTGTGACTCACAGGCTTCACACTGAAAACGGCTTGGAACAGTCGCAGGGAGATCAGCTTTTCTGATGACCGCCGCAAAATGAAATTAGCCACGCACACGCTCCTGTAGCCCAGAGACAGAATCTGGATGTTCGGGGCAGCAGAAGTGATACGCGGTGGATTTATGGTCCCAATCACCACCGACGTTGCTCCATCGCTCCCATACACAAATAGACACGATCATGTGATCAGAGCATTTGATACTTCTGGACACAACACAAACCTGCATGCATAGCCGTCCCCACGTAATCAGTCAGCAGGCTAAAAATCCTACAAACAAAACTGTATCATGTTTTATGTGGATGTATTTCTCCGAATTCACTTTGCAAGAAGTGGAAATGGAATGCATTAGATCTTGACTTCATAATATATTATTCACTTCAAGTTGAAGTGTTTGTTTCAACCAAATCACCTTCATACAGGGAGAATTCACTTCTGGACTGTATTAATTTTAACTGGGTGTACCTTATAAACTGTAACCTGAGGGTATCAATACTCAGTGTGAGCTGCAGGTTCATAAAACGCTCAGAGTAACTTTATCTGACTTGTTAAAAGACATTAATGCCCAGTTATTTCAAACATTCACCTACTTCCCGGAAATAAAAACAAGCAGCTGGGTTAAACGAAGTGTCAGATGCCTGTAACACAAGCCAGTGTCACATGAAGGTAATGCTTTTTGTGCGTTTAAATATAGTGAAACTGATTTATATAAAAGTCTGCGCGACAACAAAAAAAATTAAAGCTGGGGGAGCGAAAATGGAGAGGAGAGAAAGGTTAGCACAGTATCAGAGATCGCACAGGATCCTGATATCATCATCATCAAATGTGCTGAGGAGAAACCTTCCTTGTAATTGCTTCCCCGGTTGACTCCGGTTGTTTTCTTTCCGTTTACACTCCTGTAAGGATCTCCATGGAGCTGTTTACAATCACCCCACCTTCCCCCTTTACTCTCATATTCCTCTTTCCGACTTGAAAAACAACAGATAGAGAGAAAATACCTGCCATCTTTGAGTGTAACCAACGTCTGCCATTTTCTCTGTTTTATAGCAACTCGTTACCATTCCTCACTCCACCCTGTCAAATGAAACCACGACAATGGCACCTGGATTCACTCCTTTCCACGACCCATTCTTCATAGTAGAGACAATCTGCATCTGCTGGTTCTCCTTTGAACTCATCATGCGCTTCATCAGCGCTCCGAGCAAGGTGCACTTCTTCAAAGACATCATGAACATCATCGACTTCTTGGCCATCATGCCTTATTTTGTCACACTGGGCACGGAGCTGGCAAAGGACAAAGGCGCGCAGCCGTCAGTGTCCCTGGCCCTCATCAGGGTCATCAGGCTGGTGAGAGTCTTCAGGATCTTCAAGCTCTCTCGTCACTCCAAAGGCCTCCAGATCCTGGGTCAGACGCTGAAGGCCAGCCTGCGAGAGCTTGCCCTGCTCATCTTCTTCCTCTTCATTGGCGTCATCCTCTTTTCCAGTGCTGTCTACTTTGCTGAGGTGGACAGTCCTGGCACACTCTTTACAAGCATACCTGAGGCTTTCTGGTGGGCAGTGGTGTCCATGACGACTGTCGGCTACGGGGACATGTGTCCAGGGACCGTTGGGGGAAAGTTGGTGGGCTCCATGTGCGCAATCGCTGGCGTGCTCACCATCTCTCTGCCGGTGCCCGTCATTGTGTCCAACTTCAGCTACTTCTACCACAGAGGGATGGAGTGTGAGGACACTAGGGAATATCACCATGTCGCAACATCGCTCTGGGAAAAAGACAGAGGGGACGATGATGAGGAAGAAGATGAGGAAGGAATGGAAGAGGGACCTGAATACATTGCGGATTACGCACCCTTGTACGAGCAGAACAGGCCTGTCTGCCCTCTGCTCAACAGGACTCTTCTGGCTGGGCTGTGTGCAGGACAGGCAACCGGTGATCAGAGAGGGATAAACTTCTACCTCAAAGAACCTCTGGTCACTCAGGTCTGACAGGCGGAGTGTTTCCAGATTTACACTGAAACAACAAGGACGAAAGCAATGGCAGCGTAATGCATGAATGCTGACACAAACCAGGGTTGTGCCTCTCATGTGATCTAGGTTTTTACCTTTGACTCGTTTGAGTGTTTACAGTAAACATCCGTATAAATATTACATAAATATTTGATAAGCATATTTTTTGCACCTCAAATAAAAGAAATCCACCAGCTGCACTGTAAAATAAATCACAGCTACTTTCTGTTTACTTAGCAAAACAAATATGTAAGTGTCTTGTTGTATCTCACTGCAAGTTTTGAAAAATAAAAAAATATATGAATGAATAAATAATTCCCATTTACCCCAACAAATCCCTGTAGTTTGTACAAGGAAACTACACTGATCAGGCATAACATTATGACCACCTCTCTAACTCTGACTATGGCTCATCAGAGAATGGACATGGGCCTTCTGAGGGTGTCCTGTGGTGTCTGGCAACAGAATGTTGTTAGTGGGGGCCTTTGGGTCCTATGGGTTGAGGGGAGGGGCCTCTGTGGATCATCCCACTGATACTTGATTAGTTCTAGTGAATTTGGAGGCCTGGTCAACACCTTGTGCTGTTCTTCATGTTTTTTGAGTTGTTCCTAAACCGTTTTTGTGTGTTTACCTGTGTCAGGCTGCATCCTCCTGGGGATGGCTGCTGCCATCAAGGAGTGTCATTGCTATGGGGTGGGGGTGCCTGGTCTGGTCTAGGTGGGTGCTACATGTCTAAGTAACATCCACATGAATGCCAGGTCCAAAAGTTTCCCAGCAGAACATTGAATTGTCAGTGTTATTTACCTCTCCTGTTAGTGGTTTTAATGTTGTGGCTGATTGATGCACATGCAGTAAAGAAAGGCTTTCCTGAAGTAAATATTGATTTATTACTGAAATCTGCAGATTCCCAACATGTAAACCTGTACACTTAGCTTTGGACAAGTTAAACATTTCTTTTTACATCAGTGACTGAAGTACCATCAAGAGGTGCCACAAAATCAAATTAATTTAATTTAATTAAGTTTATATAAGCCAAATGAATAAAAAACAAAATAAGAGAAGCAACTTGGAAAACTACTTCTCATAATCTTCTTACTGGGCTGGAGATGGAACGTGTTTCGTTCCAGCTATACAGAGGAGTATTCGAAGCATCTGAGAATTCAATTTAAAACAACTCCCAAAAACATTAAATGCAGTCTCAAATGTAAATCAGGATTACAGGATTAAAACATTGACACTAAAAAGTCAATGTAAACTACGAACAGAACTGTGATTGATGTCTCTGGTGCTGTAACGTGAAGTCAGAGAGTTAGACAGACATCCAAAGAAGATAACTTCATCATTTGCTCCTCTGCTCAAACACCAGCTGAATGAGCAGCTGAGTGCCGCAGGTGTCGATGCCTTATACTTGTCAGAGTTATGGGACAAATGTGGCGCTGCAATCTCACACTGACTAGAACTATACAAAGAGGTCGCACACCGTTTGACAGTGGTGCAGACAGAGTCCATGTCGTTGGTCCAGAGCCAGTTTATATGTTACACGGCTAAACAGTGAAACGGATACAGCTCAGATATGGAGAAAGCTGATCTGTGGTCTGACATCGCTCAGCGGCAGTTGACTTTTCTGTCACGATGGTACGGGGGCTTGTGGCTTCTGGCTCATCTAGACACTGCTTAAACGTCACCAGCAACGTGGCCATTCTTTGTAAAACTACACAGTGTAAACTTTTGAGTCTTAAACATTTACCATCAGTATGATGTGTGACTCTTAACTGAATTTTAATGTACATTTTGCGAGAGTCATTTCTGCCAAAGTATTTGTAAATATTAGCTATAAATGGTTAATTCTTAGGTGAATGTCTCTAGCTGAGATGTCAGTTCGTTTAATTTTATATTCATCTCAAAACCCAGATTCCTGCAGAGCTTTAGAGATCTGAGGTGTTCGGTAGCATAATGTGGAGTCTGTGTATATTTTGTCAAACATGTCAGTGTTTAGTAGGCTGAAAACAGAGAAGGGGTTTGTTTTAAGGATTTTGATACTTCTATTTGCCATTACTTTAATGAATTTAACTCTACTGCAGCCACCAAGCAGCCAAAGTGTGTTCATTCTCAAATGGGAAAAATATATATATATTTGCCCTAAAAAGTGTAGAAAAAACATTTGAATTTTGTCTGTACTGTGTGAATGTAGCGTGACCTGCGTATATTCTGATGCGGTTATGCGTATGTATACGTCTTCTTTTACTTAAGTAAAGGTCATGTTTGATCACTCATGTCATGGATTTCGGAATTCCTTCCACATGACTCCCTGTGCAGTGACCCTGGGAGAATGTGATGATGTGTGCTCAAATCTAAACAACTTTTTAAAAGCATCAAGGGGCGTGTATACAGTATCCTCAGAGGGAGGCGCATACCGGACTCTCGATGTGTCACGTTCTTCACGTCTTTAGGTTTCTGGTCAGAAAAGTTGTGAAATTTCAGAAAAGTCAGAGTTGGGTTAGCTGTAGCTTTCGCTGAGCTCTGCTTCGTATGATGAGTGATCTCTCCTCTAGATGTCAGACAGCTGCAGTTTTAAAACTGGACATCTGTCTCTCTCCTACTGCTAGTGGATTTGATTTACAGTAATATGACATAGAAGACTTCAGAGTATCCAAATGTTTCATCTTACAATGTTTCTGCTCATTTATGCCATATGACAAAGATGATTGTCAAATAAAGGACACCGCTCAGTTTCTGAGAAAGGCAGGAAAACTGGCTAATCTGCCAGTAACTGTTATCAAACATTAGCCACTAAACTCATTAAAAATGTAACTTTTCCATTAGAAAAAAAAACAGTTATGTTTTCACAAAGCTTGTGACTCAGTTATAAAAGTAATAACTTAATTAATTAATTAATAATTAATACATAAAGCTATTCAATTTCTTGTTAACTGAGAGAACATTGATACATATTTATATCTTTGAAGTTTTCTCAAGCAGAACTGTTTGGTTCCAGCTTCTCACATGTTTCTAGACATTTTAGACTATTATACATTTCATTCGCTACATTCAATCTAATATTTCTCATATAACCCAGCAATTAAAAAAAATAAATCTGGCTATGTTTTGAAGCATATGTCTTAGCATGTGTTGTTGCTAAGTGTTAAATATCGATGAGTCATTACTGACATTTTAAAAAAATCTAATTCAACTAGTCAGAGTTGTGCAAATTGTGAAAGGGTTTTGGAGCAGATGAGGCTCTTTGTAAATCATTGAAATCCCCAACGCACACATACACATCATCCATGATGATTAAATTCCTGTCCCCTCAGATGGTGTGATATCCCCATGTCATGTGTTGGAGGGGCAGCTCTCTCTCATGCTACAGGGCAGATTAGTGCCTCATTCCCCAGACACCACCAACCAGTCCAACAACACAGAAGCGAATTTAAAAACCTCAAGTGTAGGTTTTCTGCAGAGCACTGAGCTGCAGTGTGTCACCTTTTTGCTCTACTTCCTTAAGTTGTCCTCTCTGACGTACAGGGAGCCAAAGCAAACGTCAGCCCTGCTTGCAATTACCCACAGTGCCCTTATGCTGTCTGGGAAGAATGAAAAGGATTGACGTTGCTCTGGCCATCTGCCGTCCACCCCGACTCCTCTCCCATCCACCACTCTCTCCTGCCTCGCCCTTCTCTAACTCTTCTTTGAGAGGATTAACTGCGTTTATATCTCTGTCTTTGTCTCATCAATGTGTAAGCACAGCCTTGTGTGTAACGTGCGCATTTTGTTTGTGTGTCTGTTGCAACTTCTCCATCCAGTAATATCTTTGTCTGCAGGATTTCTCCTGCATCTCTGGTCAGCAAACACTGACGCGTGTCCCCTTTCGACTGCAAATCCTTCCACAGATTGTACAAGTTACTTAAGCAGAAAAGAGAGAAAACTCTTTCAATAAATCCCTAAGATCTGATTACATACGATGTACACACAACTTAGACCTGTGAATCTAAATCAAGACTTGTAGGGAGGATTGATTACCAATTACTCTCACTCATGTTGGGCAAACTCAGTTGGAAGAACACTTCAATCATGTGTCAATTCAGCTGAAATTTTTGTTCATTTTGTTAATAGCACTAACAAATAAATATTTATTTTGTTACTAATTTGTGTGTGTGCAGTTCTTTTCTTTGTACCATTTCTCATTGTGCTTACACAGGTGACTACTATCTTTCAGGAAATGCGTTAAAATGTTTGGATAAAACTGTAATATTTCGAGCTCAGGCTCGGTGAGGTGTGATGGTGCACATGATCTCTTCATTTTGGGCAATAGGTTCTATATAGGTTCTATGGTAGTTTTGTTTCATTGTGTTGTTTGCCGGTACTTTCTTTTTATGTGCCAACTTCCTATACAGAAGAACATGCAATGAACGGACAAGTCAATGTGTTATTACTAATATTGTCCACAGGAGGGAGTATGAAGTTTGGTGGGCGCTTCTAGAGTACTGTGACAGGGCCTATGGATAGCACTGTCACCTTGTTGAGAGTTTATGTAGCTTGGAGCTGCACAGAGGTATACTGACAACGCGACGTGCAGTTCTGGTTGTATTATCCTTCAGTAGACTAGGAAAAATATATTTTATAAAACCTGGATGTCAAATGTGAGGACATTTCACTGACTTCCAATATTTTGTCTAAAGATTTAAGTCACTAAGTAGAAATCAGATTAAATGTCAAGTCAGTCTCAGTACTGTAGCCTTAGATCATGTATGTAGCAGCAAGTTAATATTAAAGGTCCTTTTGCAAGCATCAAATCAATTGTTTAGATCAATGTGGTCCTTTTAATTCACACACACCTAGTGAAAAGTTAAAATACATAACTTTAACTAGTAGGTTACCGTTATATAGCACATTGTTGTGAGAGACCACCACTGCTGTATTTAATATTTTCTTGTTCTTCTTGTTTTTGAGACATTTCATTATCTGTGTTGTCATTGTAGCTACTGTAAAAGTTATTAATTAATCATTATGACCATCGTTATGCTATTTATCCTTTTCATACGTGCAAATTCCCACAATGGGACTATAATGAGGAGAGAGGGGCAATTTAGGTGTTTGAGGTGCAGGAAGAACTGTGCTAGATAATAGATAATGTCAGTATTTCTAGCTGTTGGTTATTGTACCAAACTAAATTTATTAAAAAACACCAGAGGTAGAAGTGATGAAGGCTTGAATATACAATATGGACACTGTGAATCCAAACAACTGCAAATCAAGCACTCACCAGAAAGACAGGGCGGGTGAACAAAGCAGGTCTAAGGATCCACAGTGATGAGCCAGATCCAGTCGGAGAAGTCTCTTTCCATCAACATAGTTTTTATTTATAGGTTATATATAGTTTAAATAGGAGGAAATGTCATTAACCTACACTGTTCATGAGTGTAAATTACATGAGGTCAGGTCATGTGTTGTCATGTTTGACACATGTGTTTTGGCCAACTATAGACCAATTTCCAACCTGCCTTTTATTTCTAAAATTCTAGAAAAAGTTGTTGCTGATCAGTTGTGTGACCATCTAAACAGGAATGGTTTGTTTCAGTCAGGTTTTAGAGTTCATCATTGCACAGAGACAGCTCTGGTTAAAGTTGCCAATGATCTCTTCATGGCTTCAGACAATGGACTTGTCTCTATACTTGTCCTGTTAGATCTTAGTGCTGCATTTGACACTACTGATCACAATATTTGACTACAGAGACTTGAAAGTGAGATCAATATTAAAGGAACTGCATTGGACTGGTTTGAATCCCATCTGATATGGAGTTCCTCAGGATTCTGTGTTAGGACCAATACTCTTCACATTATACATGCTTCACTTCTTAAATCTCCATTGCTATTCAGATGACACCCAGTTATATTTCTCCACAAAACCAGATGAAACAAATCAGATGGTTAAACTCCAAGAATGTCTTAAAGACATAAAGGCTTGGATAACCTGTAATTTTCTACTTCTAAACTCAGACAAAACAGAAGTCAGTCTTCATGGCAGTTATCCACTCCTACCTGAATGCATAATCCTCCAACCTGCCTACAATGCCTCTTGATATTTAGTAATTATAACTGCTAATTTACCTGTGATAGAACACACATTTATATTCATTATCGAACTGTCATGTAACATCATCAGCTGTATGTTCTATTTGTGTCATCATCAGATTCTACATGTACGCTTTAGTCAGATGTATGTATCTATGACAGATGTATGTTTATCTCGTTACTCCCGTTGCTCTCTACTCTCTCTCTTTCTGTCTCTACCTGGCTGGCCTTAGGCAGATGGGTCCCTCCATATGAGATGGGTTCTTCCTGTTTAAAGGGAGTCTTTCCTTGCCACCGTTGCCCTCAGGCTTGCTCTGGGGGTTTCAGGCCGAGTTTCAGACAGATGTTGTAAAGCATCTTGAGACAATTTGTATTGTTATTGATGCTATATAAATAAAATTGAATTGAACTGTGTTTGCAGTACACATTTGGTTCTCTCAAAGTATCTCAGTGCACTTCCGCAGATTCCATAAAGACTGATTGATGTTACCAGCAAGGTTAAATATTGTTAAATTTCACATGCACTTTTGAAAAGGGAAAAGGAAAGTTTTGTTAACAAACCTGCTTCACGTAGACCAGTGCCTTCTGCCCCCGTCGAGCCAGCACACTCACTTCCTGGCACAGCTGAAAAAGATTCATCTGTTTTTAATCCTGAATTTCAAAATGAGAAAAGACAAAAAGGAATTGTCAATTATAATTAATCCAAGTAAGAACTACAAAACTGCACGTAGCTCTGGAACCACTTACAGCTGACCTGGAGGATGTTGTTTTCTGCATCAAGAGCGACCTTAGTCTGTTTAATAATACAAACACTGTGCGTGCGACTGGACTCTCTGCTGTTTGCAGCCACCCTCTTTTTTTTTTTGACTTGGATAAACAGTACAGGTAACTTTTTTTAACCACATTTACTCACAGAGAGCGACTTCACATGCAAATTAAACTCTTCCAAACGATTTCAGGCACAAAACTCCTCCTTGACCTGCTCAGAGAGATTAGCTGAGGTAATTTCCTGACTTGGAGGCCTGTAATTCCAGGTCTGTCACATCTACTCTCAGTGCAGTTCCCACCTGTCTAATGCATGAGTTTAGATATCTGGTCACCTATCCCCTTACAACCAACCATATACATGTTGTGATATTGATCCTCTATGAGGCAGTCAGTTTCACACTGAAGTCATAGAGTTCCTTTTCATGTAATCGATGGCGAGTATGAAGCACTGTATGGGGATTGATGGGGTGGTGCTTATGAATGTTGCTTGATTCCAGCCACATAAAGTAATCAGACAGCTACAATCATCAAGCGCTGTCCAAAGCAACACAGGTTTGAGGACAAAACACAGATTACAGACTAGTAGGAGGGTAATGTCAGAACTGGTAAGACCATAGACTGCATAAAGATGGACTGCGGAACAGCTCCTCAAAAGTGAAGCCAAAGCAAGTAGAGCTCCCCCTGGTGACTGGCTGCAGTATAGGTCATAAGCTCCACCTCCCCCCCATGGTAGTACTAAAACACCAAAAATACATGTCAAATAATTTTTTTTCAAGAATAGTTTCTCTCATTTTTAATATTATGCTGATGCATACTCAAGTGTCCATTTTAAATTTTCATTCATTTTAGTTTTCTTTTACATTTCTTTGTAACTGATGAGGTAGAGCAGAGAGCAGTATTGATCAAATGAAAACGTGAGTGAGTACGGTCGAAGTGGGCAGATAATCGATAACGCGGCTCTGCGTGGCTCCACTCTTGGACCGCACTGCACAGACTCATTCACGCCCATGTTTGATTTATTATTTTTTTCACTTTTTCCAACCTTTTTATTGCACAAGATGAAAACACTATACAGTATCTGCTGTCCTCATCCACACCATCTCTTGACCAAGTAGAGTTAGGAGGCTGGTATAATTTGCATAATTTATGTCACTGTCTGTTCAGTTGGTTTCTAGACCAGTCTCATGTCTGCAGTCACAGTCTGAAAACTTGGTCCTAAATTTCTGACACTGTCTGAATTGTGCTGCAGACAGTGTTTGGTCTCCAGCGCTCCAAATCGAACATCGGTGAGCATGTCTCTAATGTGATCTGTCAGCACCGTTTTAGACTGACGACCACAGACTTCACTGTATTTCTGTGAACTTACAGTATGGCCCAGACAGCCTACAATCACACTATGTAAAAAAGCCTTGAAATAGCAGGGTTTGTTTTCCAGCCTTTGCTGCAATGCATAAGCTTCGGCTTGATCCTCCGTGCTGTTTATTTTCTATCCGTCTTAAAAACTTGAGCAGAATTAATTAAATTAGATAAAAATAAGGATTTAAACTAAGTAAATTAAATGGCTACAAAACAATATTTTTTGGCCTGGTAGGGATCTATGTTGTGGACAATCATTCTGAGGGACTGAAGTAGAAGTTCACCCTGACCTGGACATCCAGTCTTGATGAGGGTTGTTCAACGTCCTGACAGCCCATATGTAAAGAGTAAACCTGAAACAAACAGAGAGAAAATCTACAGACAATAACACCTGCAAAGCCAAGCTACACTTTGTTCCTGGGCATGTTTTCTTCTCCCGGCACTCAGGCCCAGCCCCACAAGTTCCAAATAAACCACATACAGCTTTATGATGGACCACAAATATAAAGTTTAACCTGTCAAGAATGCCTCTCCATGGAGTGCCAATGAAGCAACATAAGGTTGCCCAAACTACGCCAACTGTTGTGATCCCCTTTGGCAAAGGAGCCGCATGCAGTATATATACTTCCCAACCAGCGGGCATGCAGGCATGTAGTAATGAGAGACACCACCAATCCTGTGGATATCCAGTATATGGAGATGGAACTTACGGAGAGATTTTGTTTCAGCGCGGGTTCAGATTGTGCACAGGATAGAGGATGTGGTGGTGCTGTGGCATGGATCAACCCATGACTCTGGCATCTTGAGAGCACAGTGGAAAGAGTGTGTGAGGAGGGACAGGTCTCTGGCACAATGCTCGCAGACTTCACTCATTTTTCTTGTTTCACAATCTAATTTAATGTTGTTGCTACTAGCGTTAGTTGAAAGTTACATGAGTGCATGTGTGATTTAACACCACATAGAAAGACCAGCTCCTTACCCTACCATGATGTCTGCTGAAACTCCAGTCCGATCCTCACAACATCTCCATGACAGAATGCTCCCCCATCCTGTTCTCGTGTCAGACCAAGAGAAAGAGCATGCCTGGCTGAAAACGCAGTGCTGTGTAACTAAATGTCTCGCGTGTGTCCATGTCAAGATGAAGTGTTCCACAGGATCAGTAACCTGGCACAGGTTAATCTGTTATGGTGATCCACCGCAACACAAATTGGACAATGCCGAAAGAGTTTATGCTTCCATTAAGCAGACAAAAAGCATTTCAGAAAGGACAAGCCCATTTTCTTCTGTCTAGTAAAGTCAGACCAGATGCCACTCATTAATGTAATCCAGCACAGGTTGTTTTGTGAATATCCTTAAAGAAAATGTGCACTGTGGAGAGTTTCTGGATTAGTAACAGCCATCTCAAACTACCTGTGTGGTTGGTTTGCTTTAGTTTTCTTGACAGGCTGGTATATTCCTGTTTATTACTGTTTGTTACAGTTTAAAGTGATGAATACAACATGCTGGCCTTCACGGTTGGTCTGGACAGTAAGCTGCTTTCCCAAATGCTCTGCCTCTTGGCTCTGGAGCCACAAGGTGGGTGCAACAAAGTGTACAGGTGTGTAGTTAAGGCTGTGATATTAGAGCATCATACATACAAGCAGAGAAGTTATATATTCTGATACTTCCTGTGTGAATATTTGTCATTATTGAAATGAAAATGACATTATCAAGTCTGAAACAAGTGAATGTACAAGACAGCAGTTTAATTAAAGATGTTTTAAAAGACGCATTCATAATTTGTCAAAGGCCTGTCGCGTGACCTGCGTATATTGTGATGAGTTGTATGTATACGTCTTCTTTTACTTAAGTAAAGGTTATATTTGATCACTCATGTCATGGATTTCTGAATTCCTTCCACATGACTCCCTGTGCAGTGACTCGGGGGGAATGTGATGATGTGTGCTCAAATCTAAACAACTTTTTAAAAGCATCAAGGGACGTGTATACAGTATCTTCAGAGGGAGGCGCACACTAGACCCTGGATGCGTCACGTTCTTTTAGGTTTCTGGTGGGAAAAGCAGTGAAATGTCAGAGATTCTCAGAGTGAGTTGTTGTTAGCTGCAGCTTCCACTGAGCTCTGCTTCATGTGATGAGTCATCTCTCCTCTAGATGTCAGGCTGAGTTTTAAAACTGGACAGCTGTGTCTCTCTCCTGCTGCTAGTGCATTTGATTTACTATTATAAAGACTTTCAAGACATCTTGAAATGGTCCTGCTCGTTTACTCCATGTGACAAAGACAATTTATGTTATAGTCATTACATTTTGTCAAAAAAAAAAAAAAAAAAAGTTTCTGGGATTAATTACCACTAATAAACTCAATAAACTCATTTAGTTTTTTTTTTTTTACGAGAAAATAAATCAAATTCACTTCTCTAAAGCTCACGACTGACTAAAATCAACAATAAGATTAGTTTAGAACTGGAACAATCAGTCTGTTAATTGTCTTATAAGCATACTGTGCTTTTAATTGATGCAGTCTTTGAATAGTCTCTTATAACAAGTTAAAGTGCACATTTTTAGAATCATGGACTGTAGCTCAAACAAAACAAGACATCCGTAGGCTTTATCTTGAGCTCACGGAAATTTCTGTGACAATTTTCGAACATCAATTTAAAAATTGTCAGATTAATCAGCATTAAAGATTCCGTAGTCTCAAACTCAAACAAAAACGACACACATCAATCAAAGTCTGAATCTGTCTTTATCTGCGACTCATGTGGTGTCACAAAAATAACAACTAGAGATTTGAGAATATGTTCAATTGGAGCCTAAGTAAAGGAAATAGAAAGTGTTTTGGAGCAGATGAAGCTCCTTGTAACTCCCCAAACCCCCTACACACATACACACACTCATCTCCACAGTGTTGGCCGCTGTGATTAAATTCCTGTCCCCTCAGATGGTGTGATATCCCCATGTCATGTGTTGGAGGGGCAGCTCTCTCTCATGCTACAGGGCAGATTAGTGCCTCATTCCCCAGACACCACCAACCAGTCCAACAACACAGAAGCGAATTTAAAAACCTCAAGTGTAGGTTTTCTGCAGAGCACTGAGCTGCAGTGTGTCACCTTTTTGCTCTACTTCCTTAAATTGTCCTCTCTGACGTACAGGGAGCCAAAGCAAACGTCAGCCCTGCTTGCAATTACCCACAGTGCCCTTATGCTGTCTGGGAAGAATGAAAAGGATTGACGTTGCTCTGGCCATCTGCCGTCCACCCCGACTCCTCTCCCATCCACCACTCTCTCCTGCCTCGCCCTTCTCTAACTCTTCTTTGAGAGGATTAACTGTGTTTATATCTCTGTCTTTGTCTCATCAATGTGTAAGCGCAGCCTTGTGTGTAACGTGCGCATTTTGTTTGTGTGTCTGTTGCAACTTCTCCATCCAGTAATATCTTTGTCTGCAGGATTTCTCCTGCATCTCTGGTCAGCGAACACTGACGCGTGTCCCCTTTCGACTGCAAATCCTCCCACAGATTGTACAAGTTACTTAAGCAGCAGAGAAAAAAACTGAGAAGAATTGGGGTTACTTTAAATAAATCTCTAAGATTTTATTACATACAATATACACACAACCTGGACCTGTGAATCTGAATTAAGACTTAAGGATGTAGGGGGGGCAGTTGATGAATTTTAATTTGGAATGAAAGGCAATTCAGCAGGACAGAGGAGATTGAATACGTTATTTTACAGCAATTAAGACGTTAAAATGAGAGAAAATGAACTAGTGAATTTAAACATACAACAAAATTAAAACAGCATCTTGCCTAGAATTCATCATTTTACACACCAGAGCACAACAAGAGAATACAAACCAAACATTATATTGACAATATTGACATCAATAGTGACGGCTGGTAGGAACAATGAGGAGAGAAGAGCACCAGGGATGGTAGAGAACTGTATAAAAATAATGTCTGCTGGTTCTTTCACTAACATTTATTGTTGGTATTCTTGAGGTCATTTAATGCAATAGTTCATCATTCTGAAAAAGGAGATCAGCACCGCTCTCATATCTGTATTCCATACACATATGAAGCAGGTAGTTAGCTTAGCTTTGCATACACACCTGACAAAAGGGCAGCTTACCTGGCTCTGTCCAGAGGTGTTTATTGACCCATACAAACACGTCAAACTAAACTAATCAATAATAAATACTCAAACACTAATCCTCCTATAAAAGGGAAAATTTCACTTCAGTTTTTACATATATTTAACAATAATGTGTGAGCTTTAGAGTTGCTGATATACCTATATTTTATCAGCTTTGGAGAGAGCCAGACTAGTTGTGCTCTCTAGTTTCCACTCCTTGTGTTACTTTACTGTTGGCTCAAGTTTATATCTACTGTCAAGGCGTCCGTGTAAACTATTTAGTCGTCTCTTCAAGGAGGTAGGTATTTTTTCAAAATGTTGAAGTATTCCTGTAATTGAAAAAAACAAAACAAACAAACAAAAGAAAACATCCTCCCAAGAAAGTAAAATGGGAAGAGAGAGAAGAGAAGGAGTTGAGCTAAGGATAACAGGAACACATGGTTGTGCGTTAAAAAGCTGGTATGAACACCAACATACTTTTCTGATCGAGAGCAGACTCACAGTTCTGGTAACAGTCAAGGAAGATAAGGCCTTCAGGAGAATTTTAGGTTTGGTTTGGTTCAAGTATGGAAACTATTAATCAAGACAGCAGCTAAGAAAACAGATCTTTCAGCTAGCTTTAGCACTGAAAGGTTTGTTTTAAGGAGCCTTTCTCAGGGATGTTACAGGATGTAATTTAAAGATCTATGCATATTAAACTCTATAAGCTCACTCATCAGTCAAAAACTAGCAGTCTAACCAGCTTGAAATCCGATGTGGACCTCCGCTGGAGTCTTCAGAAAAGCTGAGAGGGAGAAATTCTGCCGTGAAGCATAAAACAAATCGAATCACGGTAGGTCTCCTGGTGGTAGGGCGTGCCTCCGATCATAAGCAGTGTCATCGCTCTCCTCGCCGTCGCTCACCTCACCCAAAACCCTCTCTCTCTCATCTTCCTCCTCAGTTTCACTCTCCCGCCTGAGTCGCTCTCGCTCCCTGTCTCTTTCTCTGTAGGCGCGAGGCAGTGTGGGAATCTGAAAGAGCAAC
This sequence comes from Chelon labrosus, assembly GCF_963514085.1. NCBI lineage: Eukaryota > Metazoa > Chordata > Actinopteri > Mugiliformes > Mugilidae > Chelon > Chelon labrosus. The sequence continues at coordinate 2,433,469 of NC_140354.1, forward strand.
AAAAGAAAACAAATCATGTAGTCTGTACTGGCTGACCAACACAATTCATTTCTAATATATGTTACAATCTAAATTCAGCTCACATCATTGTGTTTGTGAAACCACACAATATTTGTCCAAAATCCAAATTGTGTCTATTTTACCATTTTACGCCACACAAAACTTTACAATTTAGTCACGTATCTGAGAAAAAGGAATATCAAGAAACCCTAAGGCTGTGTGGATGATTTAGATGTCTGCAAATGCAAAAGCAAAATGAAAGTAACACTGCGTCACACAGAAACATTATATTACAGTACCAGAAGAAGCAGTGGGGGTTAGATACCTGGTTATCATGGCTGGGCAGGGCGCAGTAGCCCGGCTCCGTCCTGCGGAGGAGGCGCGGTGAATGAGTACGGTAAGGCCGAGGGGAATGGGAGCAGACGGAGCGTGGAGAGGGAGAGCGGATGGAGCGGGGTGATGGAGATCGGACAGAACGGGACGGTGAGTAAGTGGCAGACTGGGTCTGGGAGAAAACGGGACCGTGGTGGTTTTGTTTGGGTGGGCGAGGTGAGCGAGGGGGCAGCTCGGGGGGTTTGAGAGGGTCTACCAGGTCCATCTCTGTGAGGATTGGTGGCGGGGGGATGAAATCGAGCTCGTCGTCTGGAGGAATAATTTGCATTTCGGCTGCATCGAGTTCATTGAGCTCCGCCTTTGACAAGTGATCCACGATCCCAGCACCAAATGAGTCGCCCACCACATTGATGGAAGTACGCATTCTGTCACTGAGTGGACAAACAGTATCAGTGTCAGTGAGTGAAATGATGAGAGTTTAATGACAACCCCTCAAACAAATGTTACAGTTAAGAGTGCCACCGCCCTAATGTGAATAGCAGAGCAGTGGTTTCTGATTCCCTGCTCATCAGACACCTGACTCACAGCAGCCAGTCGACAGCGATCAGCAGGCTGATGTCCTGGGTGGGCAGGCCGACGGCTGTCAGGATCAGCAGCATGGTCACCAGTCCAGCACTGGGAATACTGGCAGCTCCAACACTGGCCAGAGTGGCAGTCATGCTGGAGACATAAGATTGTAGATGGAAAAGGTCAGAATTAATCATGGTAATGATACACTAAAAAGTTGGTAGAGCGACTGTCTTGGATGGGAAAGCTAAAACAAAGGCCATCTAGTTAAAGAAATACGTGAACTTGAACAAAGACTACAGCTTGCAGCTGCTGTATGAACATTTTGTCTCTGGACAAGAAATTATACCCAAATAATATGTCCTGTAAAAAAGTTTAATCTGCACTCTAAAGTTCAATTTTTATTTTCACGGCTACTGCAAAATTGTAAAAGGAGTTGCGTGTCAAAGCATGGAGCAAAACCAGCCAACTCATCTCATAATTTCCTGCACACTGACATAAAAGCTGAATGCACAAAGAATCGGATCATTAAAAAGTGAACATTTCTGTCAGAGGACCACATTTAACAGACCGCTGTATTGTCAGACTGTGATAACACCAGCAAAAGCAGTGGTGAAACCACAGTTTACAGTGGAAATCACTGATTCATAAGGCTGAATGGCCAGCCGAAGCACTCATGAGTGCATTCACTGCAGGCTCAGCATGCTTAGTCAGGCACATGGCTGCCAATGAGCCTCATTAATTTGAAGTAAAAGGGCCCTAAAAGATGCTGTATACTACTTAAGAGCGCAAAGAGGCATACTATAGATTTGGGGTAGAACTGCTTACTCACATCTCTGAATATTTCACATTTATGCATCACAACGAAACATGTGAGTTTTAGTGATATATTCAATATAAACCAAATAAAAAACTTCACACAGATTTACGCAGGGTGTGGTCTAATTTCAAACAACAAGCTAATACTTATGTGTCTATTTTCCCCCATCATACATGCAGCACGGAAGGACTGTCTTCGGAACATTAAGAATGCAGTCATTTTGTTCACAATAAAACATGCACACTGATGTAAAGCTTAAATGCTTAAAAAATGTGGCTTGCCATGACATGTCTGCAGACAGACTGAGACGTGACTGCAGGCCAGACTGGATGCTGTTCTAAACCATGATGTTCACCATTTTATGCCAAATTCATCTGAACTCAGAGCTCTGTGTTGCATTTCAATTGTTGCTGACAAACCGCAGCACTGATGATCGCCCAACTGTAAACGGGAGATTAAGTGGGCCACTCCAGAGATTTACACACCACATATGAATATGATTTGGGAACAATTTCACCACACATGAACCAACAGCCACACGGAACTTTTTTTGGAAATTAGATTTAGGAATTTGGTGGTAAACAGCTGCTGATGAAAGACACACAATACACAACTTCAAAGTGCAGAGCCTGGTTTGTATCCCGCAGCCACAACAAGCTGAGTCTCATCCAAGTAGACTGGTTCCAATCAGACTTAAATGTTTTGCCAAAACCTCAAAAATGAAAATAAAATCTCATTATTTCCTCACTGCATTCATGTAAGAGTTTTAGTCTGCTGTTTAGTTCTATACATCACAACAAAGTACCTTACATTCAGCTTTGCTTCGTGTGAAATGTCTATCTAGTCACCTTGGACTTACATGGTTTGAAGTCCACATTCATTTATATTTAATGAGAGGTTAAGTTGTTGAATTTGAAAACTGGAAAACCAGATTGCAATGGACTGACTTCTTGCAACAACAGAAACAGGAGTTGAAAATCAGTTTGACAGTGGCTGATGACAATAAAAGGCACAATTTGTAACTTTGTTGTGAGCCCACGAAGCATGCTAGCTGCATCAATTTATGTCTGCAGGACATGCCCATTTAATTTCCCGTCCCCTCCTACTTCTCTGACCACAACATGTGAGTACATTGCACCATGCGGATTTTGCACCACAAAACTTCCAGTCTTACCCAAAAATGTAATCAGCTAATGGTGTGAAAACATCGCTGGACACCAAGAATCATTAGATTTTATAGGTCTTCACATCCTTGTTAAACAATTTAAAAATGGTATATAAATAGAGACTGCTACGAATCGTTTCTGATATTTTTAATCATGTTAGATAGATAACAAGAAGAAGAACAATGTACATGCAGTCTGAGTAAATAGTTTAGTCTTGTTTAACTTTTATTTAAGAGTCATGTGTATTTTTTAATAGCTTTAAATATTTTTATAGTTTTACTTTGTTTGTACTGTAAAGCTCCTCATTTACATTAACAATAAGAGCTTTCTACTCTTTTCTGTTTTGCTGCTCTTGTTATGTGAAGCAGAACTCTTCTGTTGTGGGACTGAATAGGAAGTAAGCAAAAGATGGAAGATTATTATTCTTTTTTTGCATAAATAAATGTAGGAAAAGAAGTTCACATATTGTGGCAATTTCATAGCTTTCTTGCAGGGAAAATTTTCACCTTTACTAACTGTGCAGTAAAAATGTTGCTCTGAGTACCTGAAATGCTTCCTGGAACCGTAGGTTTACAGCCAATTGTATCTGGCGCTGGACATGCCAAAAGCTTTGTGTAAAACACAGTAAAAAAGTAAGGGGTTCTGTTGTAGCGCCAACACATTTATCTGTGTGATGAAAAGCCAGCAACAAGTTAAAGTGTGAGACATGATGTTTGTTCAAAAGATAATCATACTGTTACACTGTGCTGCAAATGCAACTGTCACAGACATTGTGAAGAGTGATTAAAGAGCTGAAAGCACAAACATGTTGTGAACACTGTGTAAATTTTGGATTGTTGGTTTCAGAAACTGTAAAACAGAACACACTGAATCTGCTCATGCATGGATGTGGGGAGGGGGAGTATAGTGGCGGCTTAAAATCACTGCAACTATGAAAACAGGAAACTCACTCATGTTCCACAACGAGAGACAGGCCCAACCATGTGCTTTACCTGACAGTGATAATCTGCCCACCATCCAGGCTTATGTCATTCATCTGGGCAATAAAGATGGCTGCCACAGCTTCGTACAGCGCGGTGCCGTCCATGTTGATGGTGGCTCCTATTGGCAGCACGAAGCGAGTCACACGCTTATCAATCTTCAGATTTTCTTCCAGACAGCGGAAGGTGACTGGCAACGTCCCTGCACTGAAAAATCAAGGCCCAAACAAGGTGGAGGGTTAGAAAAAAAGGTGCAGATGTACAAAGAACAGGAGCAAAGTGTGTGTTGAAGGACAGAAAATGGGCAGATAAGTGGCAAAAGGCATAAATGCGGAGGTGAGGAGGAAGGTGAAGGTGAGGGGGTAAAGACATGGTAAAAAAAAAAATTTTAAAAAAAAGGCAGTAGAAATTTGATTCGGCTGACAGCCTCCTCCTGACAGCTGGTGTATACCACTGTTTCAATCCTCCAACATGTGAATTAAAAAGGAATTTGATTCCTGGCCCGACTAAGCTAGGGTCATAATATAATTAGAGAAAATGTTGATAGGATTACCCATATTCACTAAAGCCTCAATAATGTGCCAAAATGACAGTTGGTTTCAGCGGCAGGGCTGAATCCCAGGCAGGCCGAGCCAGGCCAAGCCAGACAGGATACAGAGGGGCTAGTTTGGCTGGTGACAACTAATCCGAAGGCTTAGACATCAACAACACAGGATATGTCTAACATGGGCTTGTCTATGATACACTGCGCTCATACACATTTGGCTCTGCTGTCCTGATTTCTCAATTCAGCTGCATAAATACAGAAGTTTCCCGTCAGGACTTTCATATTTGATCCAAATAGCTGATAGCGAGTGGCAGGCTACTCCGATCAATCACAGCAACTACAGCAGCTGCCTGGGGGAATGGATGTTGTAAAAGAAACATGTGACCCACATATGTTAACACATGGCAAAACGGACACAAATCAACTTCCTGAAGGCTCTCATACCTGCTAGCGGTGCCTAAAGCTGTGATCCATGCCTGGAAGATTCCAGAGTAGAAAGCAAGGGGGCTTTTTCTGGTGATAGCAAAGAAAATAGCAGGTAGGATTATGCCGCCGTGGATGGCCAGACCCACCATGACGGTCACCATGTACATGCCCAGCTGCCTTGCTACCATCTCCAGGTCTCCAATAGCCGCAATCTTCCCTGCAATCAGAGAGGCAATGCCAACAGGAGAGTACCTGAACAGAGAGAGGAACAAACATCACAGCTGAAATCACTGAAAAGAAATAAATTGTTTCACCATTCACAATTGTGTTTTAATCCTTTAATTAAAACATTATATCTGTATTATTTATATATTTTAGCCTAAACTCATCATATTTCCTTTTTTTTTTTTTTTATCTTGCATGCACAACATTCTTACTGTCAATGGAGCATGTTTTTCTAAGAGAGAGTGTGACGTGTTCTTGGATCTCTGGTTTCCAGCTTTGGAGTGCAGTTGTTCCTGTTCATGAATACAGACTGTTGTATTGGAACATATGAATTAAATTTCCCTGTAAGGCTTTCCTCGCCCGAGTCAAAGTAGGTCGCACAGTGGCCTTCTCTCCCAGGTCAGCTGTGTGCTGAACCCCGACACTGGCATACACTGACAGTTGTTTGGTAGAGTATGCCGTGTGTAAGATTTGATGGATGTGCTCCTTGTATGATACGTGTTTTTGTATACACTGGACCCTGTGTTTGGCTCACTCCATAGGCCCGTGAGTAATCTGTTTATACTGAGTGATACGAACAAGGACACAATTCCTTTGGTGTCCAGCTGCACATGTAGATGGCCTAGGAGAGCTGCAAGACAAGCATCCTGCTGTTTCTTTTCCAACTTCCCCCTTTCCCTTCCAGTCCCTGCTCTGAGTGCCACTACTCCCTGCACTAGCCGGGGTCCTGCGAAGCCTCAAGGCGTGAACTCTCTGAAAGCATGCTCTCACACGCATCTTTCCACGTCCCTCCTGCCCGCATCTGTTTTCTGCTCTTCTGCCAAGTGGCTCCTTTGCTGTCGGTGGATCCATTACATTTTGGAGATCTTCCACCCTGACTCCCCTGGGAGCCTACAACATTGTTCCGTCCCCGGCTCCTGCTACTCCCCAGCATACCACAGACTCCAGCATGTCCCAGGGAAACCCTCTTTCAGTTTTTCCATCTGTCCTTGTCCTTCACTAACACACTTTCTCCCTCTTCCTCCTTCTTTCGTTCATTTGCAATCCTCACTGTCTGATCCTGTTGCTAGTTCCCACAATGTGTCTCATGTACGCAGTCTCTACATTATCAATCACTGTCACTGACCTCTGTGTGTGGTATCTCCAGAATGTCAAAGCAATGCAGCCCTTGGCCAGCAAGAGCAAAAACAGACATATGTTGTGCATGCTTGCAAACACACGTATGCACACACAAACACAAATACTGACCACATGATCATGGAAACCATTGTCATGATAATTTCATTGAGGACGTTGAAGAAGTCACACATGATCTTGCCCCGCTCTCCCATCCTTCCCATGCAGATCCCGAAGGTGATGAAGAAACCGATCAAGCCTTGATGAAGACACAAATCCGGGTGACAACAGAAACATGCAGTGAAGTGAAAGTAAAAAATGCAAAAAAAATTAAACATGAAGAGATGATTGGACAACACAAAGCTCTAACCAAAGTAGCAAACAATGCAATATGTGCTTTGTCACCAACTCACCTAAGACATTCATGCCCCATTTGTATTCCAGTTTTTTTCTGCTAACCAAAAGGGGCTCAGTTTGGTTTGGCGCTGCAACTGGTACCTTTTTTAGCACTGTCTGAACCTAAAAGGAGCACAGAACGACATGCAGCTTGATCAGAGGTTGGGTGCTTCACAAAACAATCCACATGGCACAACGAAGATTTTCTAACTCCTATTATGTGTGGCAGCTGCACAATGAACTCTGGTTTGTGTTTAAAGAAAAGTCCAAACAGAGCATGAGAGATTCTCACATTAAGACAACAAAAGGAAAGAAGGGAGAGCTAAAAAAAGGTTGAAAGGGGAAGGACGATCCCTTCCTGCAAAAGCAGTTATGTCGTTTAGGACTTTAATGAATCCCTGATGAGGAGAAACAAAAGAAGCCATAAAACAGAAATGAAGACAGAAAAGAGGGACACGTTAAGAGAGGCATTAAGAAAAAAAAAGGGAAAAAAAAAACAGAGAATACCACAGAGAGAGAACAGGGCTCAGCAGTGCTCCATGTTCACCAGCAGATGCTTTACTGTTGTAAATAAAGATGTGGAATTGCATATGTAAAGAGATTAGCCATAATATAAGGTCAAGTCAAACACAGACAGCTACTTCTAATCATTCAGACACACACACGACAAAAACAGGCAAAAAAGACAGGAAGAGGAAGAAGAAGGCAACTGTTTTCAAAATTGAGACTTGGATTATTATTATTTGACTAACTGACCAATACCATAAAAATAGAAAATTACAACAATATTGTTTTTACTGATATTCTAAAACAGGGTTACCAAAGCTGCACCTTTTGCAGCGTTAAACTGTATCAATGTCCTGAACATAGTCACACAACATATCTAAGCCTAAATTAAAATATCTTAAAACAGCAGACATATTCAAATTACAATGACATGACAAATTACAACGTTGCCGGTTTATTGTCTTTACCTACTTCCTTTTAATGTCTTTCATTTCTTTCTAATCATTTCACTGTTTCAGTGCTGCAATGTTATATCGATAATTGCATTTGAAAAGCTACACTTTCAGAAGCCTTGGCCTTTCTCTCAAATCAGGCTTTAAATTAGGGCTGTTGACACGTGAAGAAAACATTGTGCACGAAGTTGGAGGACAACTGGCCTCTCTAGAGAATCATTACCAGCTCTCTGCTGTTCCTTTGTTCTGTCAAACTGCACAGTAATACCTTTTACAGACATGCCAGTGCCTTCATCAATGGCTTAGAACACAAACAGGATTTTTCAATATGTTATGCAACTTTTCAATATTACAATTTGGATAAGAATTGTTGGAAATTGGTGACCTAATTCCCATTGGATAGGTAGTATTAGCCTTAGCTCTAGCTTAGCGGTTCACATCCATTATTTTATTGTGCTTGTAAACCATTAGCATGAAGTAACCTCTACCTGTAAGGGCCAAATCAAGGAGTAATTAAAGCTTCATCTAACTACTGCTGTGAAGGCTAAAGAGACATAACATTGAAGAAAAGTCTGGAAAATAAACATAACATGATGTAGCATTATGTACCATTAATGTTGCAGACTTGTTTGGATGAAGGGCATTTGATATGTCTGAAATTAACTGAATATAGTATATACTATACTGGACTAACAGGTCTGAACATAACCTGTGTGATAGTTATTCTTCTTGGAGTGATAAGCGTTACTGTTGAAGGGCATTCCAGACAAGAGATTTTATGAGAGATCATGTTGCAAGTGGAAAGAAATAACCAGTGGATGAGTCATTCTTATTAAAACAAAAGCATTGGGTAAGTGACTTGTCCTTGTGGACCTATTCTGTGCCTTTTATGTTAGTATTTGATGCATGCAACCCTATGGTGAGCACAAGTGAATAGCCACAGTAGTAAAACAGCACTGTAGATGTGATACAGATGTGGATACCTGTTGGAAGCAGGCCTGCACCAGATTCTCTGGGAAGAGATTCCTAATCAGGTCGAGGAAAGCGTCCAGACTGTTGACCTCCTGGTTCTTCGGCGTGGTGTTAGCATTGCCTCCCCTCAGTTTGGGGTTGCCCGGGTGGATTGACAACACCAGGATGACCCCGAGGATGGCAGCAATAACAGTGGTGGACATGTAGTACACCATTGCTCTGCTACCCATCCTGCCACTGGAGCGGGCGTCTAGACCAGCTAGCCCTGAATGAAACAGAGGAAAGATTTCAAACAATTCCTGTACATGCCAACAGAGTGAATAAAAGTAGCTTTCCCAAGGAGTTTGGCAAAACCTTTAGCCACACATGTCTTACATATTCTACATAGTCACTGCCTCTGTTTCTTTGTTCTTCCCTGTGTTACAATGTTTGTCTGTTTTATCCTTATTGTATAAACTAACAAATATAATTAAAATTATGGAAATGTCCCTAGGAAGAATTTAAATTGTGCAAGCATCCCATGCTGGTATAGTTCTGAATTTTCAGATGCATTTTCATCCTGCTTATATGCTCCAAACCACTAAATTCTTTTCAGATTGCTCTGGCATGCTAATGCAGAAATGTTAACTTGTCTACACATGGTGTGTAAATACAATATCTGATCATGTATTTGACGTGTAATATTGTTTTGGATTAGTATAGTTAGCAAGGTGACATAGGTTACTGATGTTTAGCATGATAGCATAACACACAAGGATTGTGCGACGTCACTGTTACCTCTAAACCTGTTGAAAAGATTTGTACAACCATCCATGGTTGTGTGCTACATTGTTAGCATGTACCGTGACTGCAATGTTAACAGTTGATAATCTTTGTATAGTTTGTCACAGTCGCAGTTACAGTTCATGTCAAACAGTATCGTAGCATCTTTAAATGCTATCATACTTAACAGGACATTTGCCATATAACCTATTTTTATTTTTTAAGGTATTTTAGATAAATACCTTGTACAGCTAACATGGCAACATGCTAATATTAAGCATGTTAGTTTAATACTTCAGTCTTACAAATGTAGCTTGCAGTATTAGCTGATGCAATTTCTTCATTTGTTTTAAATGTATTTCACCAGAAGTTGTAAAGTCGTTGGAAATTCAACAAAGTCATTAGGGTTTATATTCTGAAGGCCATGACTGTATGCCCCAAATTACATTTCAACTTAACCAATATTTATGAAGAAAACACACATGATGTAAGTCTAACAGATAATCAGCTGTGTACCAGCTGTTACTCCATAAAGGAAATGTATTTTGCTGCATTCATTTCAAACTGTTAACAAATGTACAATCCAGTCGGACCATGCTTAAAATACGTGGCACACCTGTGATAAGGCTGGAGATGATTAGAGGCAGGATGAGCATCTTCAGCATCCGCATTAGGATGTCTCCCGGAAAGGACACCATAGTGAGGGCGGCGTTGTCTGTCACCTGCATGTACCGCAGCAGCATCCCAAACAATGTTCCCATAACGACACCTAAATAGGCCAACAAAATATTAAATATTCTGTCTTTTCTGCAACAGATTGTGTTAATTTAATCTCTTTAGTGGCATTAGTGTTCTCAGAAATCATACTATATGTTGATTGCCCCAAATTATAGTACTCACTGGCCTTCTTTGCAGGCCCCTAAAATAATGTTGTATTACATCTGACATGTAAGAGATCTCTGAGTAATGAGGGCCATCTACTGTGTAATGTAAACGGGGTCATATCAAGGTTAAAATCTGGGTGACAAATTATAGACAAAAATAACACTCTTCTTGACTTGCATTACTTTCTGCTGGACAAAGATGACAGTGACACAGAAACATATCAAAGTGTTTACAGAGGCAGATAAAAGACAACAACAAACTCAAGATGTCCTATGGGAAAGCATGCGTGGAATCTGTACATCTAGCTTTGAGTGCGCAAATAGCTGATGCAGCACAAATGCTACTTTCGAACAATAAACCTGACCACAAATTGAATTCAACCCGGAAAATGTGCCTGGGATTTGTCAAAGGGACATAGCCCAAGCTCCAAGCTCTTTTGTCCATGCATACCCATAACAGTGAGTCCCAGAAGCAAGTTGTGGGTGTTGCGGCTGCAGTGGCCAGCATCTTTATATGCAAGCTCTGTGTTGTCATCTCGCGCGTTTTCTTCTTTCCCCTTCTCCTTGTTTGTGTTGGACTGGTTGGTTGTTGGCTGATTTGTCATCCTGCCTGCAAAGACAGTAGGAGATCAGGTAAATACATCCTTCAGAAGACAATCGTCAGATTTTTCTGCTAGACCATTAATGATGACATATGTGGTATTAGTGTTACTAGATAAACCTATACAATTTATACAAAATATTGTATTAATGAGCTTTTAAAAGGAGATCACAAACAAGTAGGGGAACCTATGGCTCACACAACAGGAATGTCCTCTGACTATTTAGTTAACGTCCCTAAGGGAGGTAAAGACGCATGACTGCAGACAACTCAAACACAGCAGGCAATGGCTAAATGGGACAAAAAGAAACAACTCAAAAGATGTAATCTGTGCATTGTCGTCTAAATGGAAAATTTAAATGCAGCACAATATGGAGTCACTGGCTGAGGCATAGATATAGCTGAAGAGTGTAGTGAAGAATGAGTTAGCAAGGAGCGACAAGCTGCGGCCCCTGGCTGCATGACATGCTCTGACTGTTCTGGGTCTGGACACTGGCTTCAGCAGACACTGGCTAAATCCATTGTTAAAGAGTAAAGTCACTCTTTTACACTTCGTAAAACATAATCCCAGCAAATGGCTGTTTGAATCACATATACCTGCTATCTATGTGTTGTGTGCTTTCTGGTGTCACTTTCTCCTGCATTATTTTTGTTGATAGTTACTATTCATATTGTTTTAATAGACAGGGAAGTGACATACTGACATGTTTGCTTTCTGGAAAAGCACATTTACAAAAGCCATTCAAGATCTTAGCAGTTATATGAAACTGTTCTTGGAAACAGTGGCGAGAGGAATGCAAATGCTCCAAATGTAAATGTACTGATAGCTTTATTAATGAATATCATGTTTACAAATTTAGTTGTTAGCATGTTAGCATCAAAGCATTTGCTAATTCGTACTAAACAGCTGAGGATGACTGCAAGTATCAGATCACAAACTAAAGCATCAGACAAAATGAAATTCTGACTTGAGTGATAAAGAAATTCGGTACCACATGAAATTTGACAGCCACGTGCCAAATTTCCATCTGTGAAGCTGTTAAACCATTTAACTCAAAACCACAGATGTCAACTGCATGGTAAAGCGAGAGGAATTGCAAGACTAGGTAAATTAATTTGGATTAATCATCTGGGAATCACAAATGTCTAGTGTTACTAAAGAGAAAGTCACCAGATCACCAAAGTTATTAGTACGTATTCTCTATACACCATGAACATCAATACTAAATCTTATTGCAATCCATCCAGTAATGAATTGGATAGTTATTAAGATAGTTTTTGTTTTTTGGATAGTTTAACAAAATGTTAATGTTTGTCCTGGTGGTGCTAAAGGGAATGTCAGGGGATCACCAAATTGAGAAGGCTTCATCCTCAAGGACCATGAGTGTTTGTCCCTCATCAATGAGAATTCAACCAATAGTTGTTGAGGCACTGTTTGAACATAGACTAGAATTCTGGACAGACAGAACTACAATGCTACTTTGCTAGCGTTGCTCAAATGACATTGATGAAATCTAAGTAAGATTTGTATCCACATTCACTTTAACAAAATGAATGATCAGCAATGGTGCAGTTAAATGTGGAAAATTATATATAACATTAAGATCAGACTGAAAAAACAGTGTTGCTGACAAGGGGCATTAACACGTTTTGATCATTTTAATAACCCTAAAGTCCTTTCATTACTTTGAATAAACAAAACGATGACTGTTAATTATTTCATTGTCACGTAAAGTTTATTTTAGCTCCTGCGAATCAACAGAGGATTATTTTTGGAAGCAAATTTCCCTCAAAGGAAAAGGCAGCACCATCAACTCAGAAAGAGTCAAGAGAATCAAGAATGTGTCCACAAACCAAAAACACTACACATCTCTACTCAACTGAGAAATTTCTGAGACCCCACCGCCACAATCTCTAAACATTAATCCTATATAAACACATCTGGAGAGCAGCGCAGAGTGCCAAAACCTTGTCAGAAGTATGAATGTCACATTTACAAACAGTCTGACTCAGTGAGACAATTGCAATCAGACATGATTATAATCAATCTTAGCGGATGGCATTTTCTGCTGCACTACATGTACAGTCAAACACATTCACCAAAAAGCATAGACAAGGAGCAGCACAAAAACATGTTACCTACTGGTCTATCTGCTCTCAAATTTTCACCTCCATCGTCTCATCCCATGCTCCTTGCGACAATATCTGTGCCTGTTCTCGTCTCTGCAAAGGTTGCCATTCCAAACACTAAGTCAGATTGCCAGTGTGATCTGAAAAGGCATATTTTTGGGGCGGAGAATGTCCTGCCAAGTTTCAATTGCACAGATATAATCCTTGGTTTGAAGGGGAGGGGGAGGGGGTTCCACTGTTATAGTCTTCACAAATCCTCTTTCCAATCCTTATGTCATTCTTAGCTTGAACATTGTTTGGTTGGTCAGCCACAAGCCTGTTGGTTTTATATACGAGTCACAAGGGAATGAGAGCGAGAAAAGTTATTTTTTCCTCTGTATTCATTCATCGACGAGGTGGTTAGACTTTGATGGATATGGCTGTTTCCTATGTGTTGATAAAACCACAGTAGGCAGAAAAATCCAGTTGAAAACAAGTCAAAAATTGTGAGGTGATCAAGCTTGGATTAAAGCTGTTCTCTAGAATACGGGGAAAATTCATAAGCTTTCCATAATACACACAGAGTGAAAACAATGTAAAGTCCTGTTACATGTGTTAAAGAATAATACAGTGAGAATAAGGTCTTCTATCATCCCCTCTGACAGTGAAAGCTGGATATTAAACCGTTGTTCCCTGAGCAGGTCACATAGAGGCCCTGATATAATGAAGCAACAGCATGTGTCCTGCTAGGAGGGCGGCGATGAGGAGTATAAGCTGTAAGGACATATTTCAAGGACCTGAAATCTGTCTTCCTTCACCAACAGACAGATTATTTTCCTGCTCCAGAAAATGTCCGAGGTGGCTCGAGACATAACATAGCTGGCCCCTAGGAACCAGCTCTTTGTGGGCCGTGCTGTTGGCTCTTCAACTGAAGAAAACAGAAACTATTTACAACGGTGTAGGGTTGAATTTGACTTCTTAAGTTTCTCATGTCTTGCCAGAAAAGATCTCAACAAGATTCACCCTAAAGAACCCGTTCCGACTAAAACAACAACAGAAAGGAGAGGCAAGATCCGCCTGCTATATCATTTACAGCTCAGCATCCCCAATTAAAATGCAGCTGTTCAAGTCAGCGGGTTCAATTAGGTTTGGCAGCCTACAGTAAACCCTGGGTTACTTCACAACATGACACAGGTATTACTACCCTTCCAGGTAGGCTGTGGACCAAGGTATTTCCCTTTGAAAGGGCAAAGCCTTTGAATGTTTGTGAGATCCTGGAAACACATGTTAGTGATGATAGCTGATGCACAAGGGAAAAAGGCAAAGAAACTTCAAAGTGAGACGAGCTTGAAGCAAGGAAACAATGAAATAAACCCTGTTTGTGCAGCAATGATAGAGCTACTGTTTACATGCCATAAGACTGAAAGTCTCCCACGGTGACTTTCACAGAATGGCAGCTGGATGAAGACGAGGGTCCTCAGCGCAAACACTGTGGCAGTCCATGAGATAGTGTGATGATGACTTGCAGTGCGTGACAACCATCACAATCAGTCTCCACATGTGGTCATGTACTTACGACACATCTTCTTAATCATCATGGTTTCCAGGACGATGGGCCGCAATGACAGAATGAGTTAATCTCCCAGAAGAGCAGGCTTTGATTACAGCAAATAAGCCCAAGCTGTTGTAGATAAAAGGTGCACATACCATCAGAGGAAAAAATAATCACCTCAATACTCGTCTCTAGCCAGTTGTCACAGACTCATCCTTGTATCCACATATAGTCTTTCAGATTAATGATCTAGCCAAATCTCCAGCCAATCACAGATGTGGATTCAAGAGATCACACAGCTGTACACATGCAGCAGGTTTGCATGTGTTTTTCAAGCTAAATTTCCAAGTTCCAGATGATTTGCAGAGGAAACTGAATATTTAAAATGAACTTGAGGTTGGAATCACTTATATTTACAAAAGACAGAGCAAAGACAGAAAAGGCCCTTTGTGTGTTTTCAGTGTTATGAAAGTTATACGTTTTGTGAGTTTTTGTGAATATGTGCATTTCATTTACAAATATATGTTGTGGAATATTGTTTAGGAGGCATCTGTATGTGTGTGCTTGTGACTACAGGCGTGCACCGGTGTCTGTGTGTCTCAGAGGATTACTTCCAGTGGTTGATTGTTTGGTGTGAGCTTTGCAAAGGGATCGAGATGTAATCCCCGGCCCGCCCCTCCATCAGCCTTGTTCAGCAGAGGGAGATGAGGATGATCACTGCAGCACTACAATGTTACGTTACACATGACAGACTGGTATGACATTAATGACTAGGGAATAAAAGAAAATGTCAAAATGTGAGGATCTCAGCTTCATTTTGGTATCAGTATGTAACACCGTTTAAATTTCAAAACTATGCTTAATCAAAACATAATTTAAAGTTCTTTCAGATTTCTAGTAAACCTTAAAGGACTTCTTCCTTTGCAGACCCAAATATTCAAATACATCATTTGTGGAATAGAAGCACTGAACACCCTAACATACATAGAGACACACACATCTCTGTGTCCAAGCACTTCTATGCAGAGTGGTACCGAATGCCTTCAGCGTATGCACAACTGTCTTCAAACACGTGTCTGGCGTATGGCTTTACTAGATTGCTACAGCAGGAGGGTTAAATGGTGTATATGTGAACTCTCTCAGTGGAGGTCAGGGTCGATCAGATCAGGGCTGCACTCAGCAGGGGACCACCCATGGGTCAAAAGACGTCCTCGCTTGGCTTGATTTAAAGCCTCTCGGGATGTTTACTTCATGACTTTAGAATAAAATCAGAAAAAAAAAATGATGTAGATCAAATTTGTTGAAAGAGCTACAGGACTGATAACAGCCATTGAACGGACACTCTTTGTTTTAACATTAGTTTTACTGATTAAAGACATTAAAGACAAACATCATAGCCATGCTGCACTTACACTCAGGTGAGGCCAGGGCGGACACATGGATTATTTTACTTTCTTACTGCAAGACTATATTGATATATACCTGCAACTAATTATTTTGATTGTTGTTTTCATTTCAATTACTTTGCTGTCCAAAGTCCTAAAGGCACACAGATGTACACAGACAAGAGGTAAATTCTGCCATTTCAGAAGATGAAACCAATAAATATTTGACCTTTTTACTCGATAAATGATTAATACATTATCAATATTTGCCAAACAAATCAATTAACTGACCATACACTGAACATCAAACCAATGAACCAGAGATAATGAGATTAACTTCTAAAGCTTTTTTTTAAAAAAACAAAACATATTCTGTATTGTGTTTTTTTCCTTTTTTGTGCAATTAACACCAAAAAATATCTAACCTATGATAATATAAAATATCACATTTGTAAATCCTAAACTAAATAACTAAACCTTTCAGCCATACATTGATGTCTGGACAGAAAAGGAGAAGAAGAAGCTGCCGTCAGGAAAAGGGATTGCATGCGTGTCTGTTGTCAAGATATGAGCTTGGGTGGATGTGGAGTGTGAGTGAGAGAAAACACTTGAGCGTGTGTGTGCATGATTTATTCTGCATGTGTGTGTGAACACATGTCAAACACACACCCCCTCTCCCCTCCCCTCCTCTCTCCTCTATCGGACGATAATCTCAGTGTATTAATCTGTTGTTTGAACTCCTTAAGCACAGACTGTCTATCACATCTGCTCTCTTCACCCTCGTAAAGCTCTGCTATTTTTAAACTCTCTTTCTCCTCTTGTGCTCCTTCGTCCACCCATTTTTCCTTCTTTGATCCGCCGGTGCAAATTTCTTTATAAGACTGAATTCCACACAGCTCATTCTCTCCATTCAGTAAATGCATCTTCTCATTTGGTCAACAGACATTTTTGGAAGCTCGTTATTCCAGCTTTTAATCTCTCTGATCCTCTTCTCTTCTATTCAGGGAGACAATTTTACTGATAACTGATAAGACATTACAGGTTCCAAATGTTCCAAAAGAGAAAGCCACCACTTTGCAAATACAGAGTCTCTAACTAAAAGCTCTGTATGATTTGCATTTGTGCACTGAAAATCATGAAGTGCACAAATGCATATTTCCCTTAAAAGAAATGAAAACACAATAGCTACAAATGACCGAGACACAGAGCAACTCAAAATAGGCCTGTCAGCAGTGACAAATGGTGCAAACCCACTGCCAGCAATGAATGAATGGAAGCATGCAGCGCAGAAAAAATGACAACAAGGCGGCGACCAGGCTTACCTGCTGTGTGTCGCTGTCTCCCATCCGACAAGCGCGAGGCATCGGGAGAGGCACGGAGAGTGGAGGGATGTGGAGATGAAGAGGGAGAGGGGACGGGAGGCAAAGTCGCAGTCCTTGCGTCATCTGAGAAAATTTGCAGATTAATACAACAGCTTGGTACTCTGAGCCCCCCCCCACCACCACCACCACATCTCACTCTCACTCTCCTCCCCTCCTTCTTTTCTTTCTGTCTCATTAACTCCTTTCCATCACTCTTTATGACTTTATTTACATTTTTTGGGAATGTACAAGATAGCAGATAACGCAGTTTAGGAAAGTTTTGAAAAAACTAGCTTCATGCAAACACTTTGCAAGAATGTAGTTTGGTACTTTCAGGAGACATTTGTTGGGGGGGGGGGGGGGGGGGGGGGGGGCTCATAATTACCCTCCCTTCCACAGGAGGGCGCTATGACTCTGCACTGAGTGAAGATATTTGAACAGTAGCTTCCCTCCCAGGGATACTTTGACACGTATCAGTGTCAGTGAGGCCTCAAAGTGCACGGAGGCCCAAGGGTGGAGGTGCTGCATACTGCGCATACAAGGCTCCAGCTTTTTCCATTCATCAAAACACTTTATTAATACACAGAATTTGAAGAAAACTGATAAGGAGGCTGATAAGATTCAGGGTCCTCATGCTGGCAGACACTGCTCTGTGTCGTGAAAGCTGGATGCCTATGATTGGCCTTTATGAGGGGGATCATGATTGATTTACGAGCAAAACGTCTCAACTGTCGAATATGTTGTATAACAACTTAAGACATTAATAAGCAAACACTCCTTGGTATGGTATGAAACCCAGACAGGCTTTTCCTTGCTGGCATGGCAGATACATGAAACTAAGGTTGGAGGAGATGACCTCATTCCTGCCATATCGAAATCAATGAGACTAAAAAAGCTTTTCTTAATACACATGGCCATAATATTAGCTCCCCCAGTGTGGAATCACATGTGAAAAGAAAAAATTCTGCAGTTCTGACCTTGACTGAAAACCCACGATCATCTGATTGGATGTCACTGGAGTCCATTCTAATTTTGGTATTTTACAGGGTAGGCCTTTACTTTAAGTGCCCCGTTAAGCCGTGGCATTTAAACTTTTAACACTTAAAATAAGCTATAATATAGTTATCTACATTATTCGTAATTTTTTTTTTCCTATGAGTACATATTTAAAATGAATGCAACAGTGTATCGACCCATTATACATTAATATATATTAACAGCTTAGTAAAGTGTTAATATACTAATAATATACTAATACGTGCTGATATAGTGTGGAATAAACCATTTTAAATGTTCAGCGATGCTGCTGATTTGCTACTGTCATACCGCTAACAAACATAATAGGACGATTAAGATGAGACCATCTGCCAGAACAAATACTGACACATGTATGCATATATACAAGCATGCAAACAGGAATTCAAACATAGACTTAAATGCACGCCCACCGTCTCATACACAGTCCCATAGGAGTGACAGATGGAGAGGGGCAGAATGGAAACAGGGGCTTGGACAACTGGGCTGGTGCCTTCATTGTGCAGTAGGTGCACTGTAAGTCTATCCTCTACTAATTGCCAGACCAGTTCAAATACAAAGTCTGCCTCTGAAATCCAATCCTGCGGGTGTCGAACAGTGAGTAAAGTTTACAATGTGTAACATTTTTCCCTCTGGCAGGAAAAGGGACAAAAACGTGGCTTATGGGAGTGGAGGAGGCGAGGGCATGTGGAAGAGTGCATGGGGAAAGAGGGGTGGATGAGTGCAAAAATGCAGAGGAACAGAGGAAGGTGTGGACTGTGCTGGTGACATGGAAGACGTAACTCTAAATAGATCATTCACTATTAAGGCTGCATGTCAGGGATCCAGACTGCAGCGAGTCTGTGGCAAGTGAATGAAAGTGTAGCCGCTGTAGGTGGACTGAGTCCTGTAACGAGACACTGAGGAGGGACAGATAAGGAGACGAGAAGGAGTGATTGAGAGGTGATCTGGGGAGAGAAAGAGTGAGGTGCTGTAAGGGGAGAGGGAACGGAGGCGCATACGATGTAAACAAGACGAGCAGAGTGTGTGCATGCGGCGTCTGAAGCCATTTCACAAACGGACAAGGATCCAGCTTCTACATGAACAGAGCACAAAATCTAAACAGACTTGGGACGGGGCAGACTGCCAGGTAACGCAGCACAGCGCCAGTCTGCATTTTGCACCCATTCAAATCTGTTTCTAATTAAGCATTAAACAGAATTACCAAACTAAGTCCTCCATTCCCCTAATGAGGGCTTTGCAGCTCTGATGCTCATATTCTTTCTCCCTCCCAAACCGCTTTCCCGAAGGTGAACATTCCATACGCTAATTTCAGTTTCATGCAGGAAAGACTTGTACACGCATGTGTTGTTTGTTTGTCAGAGTGGTAGTGTTGGTATGGACATGTGTATGTGTGTGTGTGTGCATACTTTCCTCAGTGTGCAAGTGTGTTGTTGGTGTGTTTATGTGTGGTCTGGCTCCAGACCCTGTCACTCATCCTCCCTGACCTTTAGTAAGCTGTGAAATTTAATTTCAGGCCCGGGTAGCTTTTTCTGTACAATCCCACACCTGTGCCAAATATGTCTGTGGGGATGTTGGACGACAGCTAAGGCTCCACAGCCAGAGATGAAGACAGACTGAAAGCCAGACAGACAGACATACGGACAGACAGGAGATGACGCATTCATCAGAGAGCCCCCACCCCATGAATGACCTCACCTTTGACCCTTTACCTCTTTGCCACCGTGCCTGGCGACTGGGGCATTTCCAGGAGGCTCCGGCTAATTAGGTCAGATTGCGGAGAAAGTAGCATTACGCCTGAAATTGGAAACATATGCGGCTTTACCTCAGCATGTGTGTTTGTGTGTGTGCGGTAATGGTGGCCATGATGGCGGAGCTTTCACCAGAGAGAGGCTTTGAGGAGGAGGAAGTGGAGTCCAGTGGGTGAGGCGACAGATGGAAGGAACAATGAAAAGGACTGAGAAACAAGTGGAGAAGAAGAAAGACACAGGTTCAAAGTGAGTAAAGATGGAAGAGGAGATGATGAAGATCTGACATCAGGTACCTTGGGGAGGTCGAGGATGTGTAATTGAAGTCTGACATGCTGGCTCTGTTGTGGACACACGGACTGTCAGCCTAGCCCTGACAGCTCAGCTCAGCTATTTGCAATAATTGCCATAATAGCTACCTTCCAATTATGCTCAGATCCCAGTTTCAGCTGAAGGAGGATGTCCATTGCAAAAGCAATAATTTGATGTCTGATTCCTCTGCGTGTGGGAAAGAGTTCATCAGAACAACCAACGGTGGTAAAAGTGAGATTTGGAAACTTCAAAATACCTCTGAGTTTCTTTGCTCTCATAGAAAAATGAAAACCATTTGAAAATGTCATGGAATGATGGATCATGTGTGGGCTGAAACCTAATTATTCTAGTAAAATCACGGTTGTGAGAAACAGCGTGTGATGTTGCAAATTGTGTAGCAAGTTCCTTGTGTACAAGTCAGCAGTGTACCATAAAAATGATTCGTTTGTTTTTTCATGGGACTTCACTAATTGTCTGAAAAACTGTTTTGGGGTCAGGAAATGTTGTTTATGGAAAATCCCCAAAGGAGGAAACCGCTGCAGAGTATTGCGTTATTTACCAGCCATACATTATGACTTAAGGGTTTTGCTGACTTAAGGATTTAGGAAACCTTTTAACGTGGTGCATTAGTGTGACAGTATGAAGCAAAACTTGTTCTATGAATGAATGTCTAAAAATAAATCTCTTCAATGTGAAATGGTTGCAGTTACATTTGCAAGTTGGAAGTGTGTGTGTGGGTGTGTATGTATGTGAGAGAGAGAACAAGAGGGCAAGAGCCTAAGACAACGCATCCCTGCCCTTTCAGTTGTCATCTTTGTTTCGCCATCACTCCTGTCCACACTTAGCTAACAACTTTCTCTTGCTCTCTTTCTTTCTCTCACTCGTACTCTCACTGATGCAGCCTGAGGTGAAAATATCTAAGTGCACGCAGGGCAAGTTCAGGCAGAGAAGGCAATAGAGAGAATGGTGGGAGGGTTGCAAGGATTTCAAGTGACTGACAGTAAATGCCAAGAGAGAGAAATGCCGCAAGGCAGACACCAAGGAGCGTGTGTGTTTGTGTTGGGCTTTAATGGTAGTGGATCTGGCAGATGATTCTCCAGGATCTAATTCTGGTGCTCCTGCTGTGTGGTGGAAGTGGAGAACAAACAGAAAGAGTTGAGAAAGGCCAAGTGTGTGTATGATCGTGTGTGTTTGCGCAATCAGTCAATGAGTGCAAGTATATCAACGCTTCTTTCCATCTGAGGGTATTGACAGTGTTAAATGTCTCCGTCCCTGAGTGAAGACTGCACTTTAGTCTGCCCCTCTATACAGAAGTGACCCGTTTTAGCGGCTTGAAAAACCTCTTTTCATGATCCCCCTTCTCTTTCTGTGTCTCCTCTCCGGTCCCTATCTCTCCCATCCCCAAACTCTTTCATGAACAGTCTCTCAGGGGCAGGGTTGTAACACAACCCTGCACTCTTTTGTCTCCATTCTTTTCCTTATCCTTTCATCTTTTTAAACATTCAGGGGGAAAGGGGTTTGGTGAGATGGAAACCACTACTTGGTAAAGGAAAGAAAGAGATAGCATGTGAGAGAGAGAGAGAGAAAGCGGGAGGCGGGAGGAGGGGAGGGAGGCAGAGTCTCCCCCCTTCTGCTCATCCGCCAATTTATGGCTTTCCTTTTCAACAAGGCCATTCAAGGTGGGGAGGCTCAGTGGACGCGCTGTTCTCGTGGGTCAATAGCAGTGAACCCTCGTCTGGTCTGTATGGGGGTGACTTATCTGCACCGAGGACCCGTTGAACTGTCTGTCGGCCTGTGTGTCCTCCATAGACCTCCATTGTGTCTCCTCTGGGCCTTCGATGACTTTCCCCCGATGACTTGCAAATGGACAGAGCAGCCAGTCACCATCTCCCGTTTCCATCATTTCAGCTTTAAAGTAGTCCTGCAGCATTTGATGATAAAAATAGAAGTTGATAAGAGTTAAGACTAATGTTATTCAGGACACATAATAACAGACAATCATGGGAAAAAAATGTAACAGTAGTATGACAAAAATGTATCGAAATTCTCAGATATTTTGGATCTACACCAAACATAAAAACACCTGTTTCGTTGTCGGCAGTATCAGTACATATTTTTTGCAAGCAAACCGGTATCAATTCCTTTATGGTAACATCATTATTGACATCTTGGATGAGACCCAGGACACTTGAGTACGTTGAGAGAAATGTTTTTGAAGAATCCACAGCAGTAAACAACTTCTGTCAGCGTAACACTTCCCATAAAATAATAGAAGATTTGTTGCTCATGATTCATACAAGACTGGATTTGTCAAGCTTGGAATACAAAATGCAAATTTATACAAGACGTGGTGTTTATGAAAAACAAGGCTGGTTGGAGTGGGAAATGTTGGGGATGGGATTTAGGGGGGCCCATATTAACCTCTACCCAAGTGCCCCAAATCAGCAAGTCCACCCCTGTTAAGATGAACGCACATTTTTTTTAAGCAGTATTCCTTGTTTTGTATTTAATACCTATTTATGGTCTATGTCCGGGTTGTTTGTGCTAAGTGTGCGTTTTTGTTCTCCTAAATGATCCTGTAGAAGCAAAACGCCATATCTGAGCGTCTACAGTGTGAACATATAGGTAAAAGCCAACTTCCAAATGAACCAAGCCAAACACTCGAAGGGTGAGGAGGTAAAAAAACCAAAAGAAACAACTGGCACAACTTAACAGGAAGCAATCTGAAAGCAGACTCGGATTTGGCATTAAAACAGATGGTTACATCCTCAGGTCTGATTGTGCCAAACTGGATCCTGTTGCACCCTTGCACGCTGCAGGCCCTTGGCGACTTACGCCATCCAGCCTCGCAACAACTTATTTCTAATCATTTGCAATGTTTACAACGCATTATAAAGTCAAAATAGCTGGAGCAATGCCAGTATTGGAATTTGGAAGTTGGAATTGCATCACACAGTTTTCGTGAGAAGTGTGGCAGGAGTGGGAAAAGGGAAAGATAAAAACATATCTCAGTCACGCATGTTAATGTTAAAATCTAGCTAGCTAAGAAATGCGATTTTTTGGCTAATTTTGCTAAATGAATAACTGATAATTGCTTTGAACCATACCTTGGTTGTTTTATATCTTTGCTTTCACATATGTTACTCGTTTATTGTTGTATATCTCACACTAACCTCCTGAGGGGGGAAAAAGCTTCGAGTCGTCTCTGCGCTTCCCCACAGAAACCGGAGTCATTCGCTGTCGAGCTGGCATCAGGCTGAGCAAGAAGTCGCTGCTTTCGTCTTCGAAATAAAAGAGTCGACGCGCCTTTAACGTTCCGCCGCAATAGAGACTCCCGCGACCGCGGTTTTATTTTGAAAGTGATAACCAGAAGTGACGTGTCTAACTCGTGCTAGCTTCACGTTGGTCCGACTTTACGCGTTTCAGGCGGAGTTCAGATCTTAAAACATTTGGCCAACTTCTCCACCGCTCCACTTCTTCGTTCACATTCTTCGTTTACATTTCCCTCGGCCCGCCTTGGAGGAGTCCCAACTCATGGAATACCTTAGGTTTACACTTTTGATAGTTTTTTGGGCTTATTAGCTACCGCGTTTTACCCCCGTCAGTGGAAGCGCTCCGGGACAGGAGAGACTTTCTGGTTTGTAACTTCTTTACTTTTCATTTTTTCCCCCTCGGCGGATTTTAGTGGGCACATGCGATGTCACGGACTATTAAAAGGAGAACGAAATGTGTGTGATTGGTTTGTGGCTGTTTTGTGAATGTGTTTTTTTGAGTTTATTTTTTGGAACCAGTTGAGCAACTGGCGACAGGACTCTATAATCAATGTGGTGTCAGCTGGAAGGACGCGGGGTCCGGATCTCACCTAAACGGTATGGCTTTAAATCATACATGTAGGCCTTCAACTGTGCACACAATATGTTTTTAAAATATGAATCAGTCAATATACACACATCTGTATTGATTTATTCATGCATCCAGTCAGTCAGGTGGAACAAATGTTACATAATGAGATTAACAACCATACAGTTATTTAATTGGATCAGTTTATGAACCACTGTGGGCACACAAGCCTTACTTATTTGTTTATGTATTAGTTTATGTAATTGTTGTATTGTTTTTCAGATAACTTCTCTACCTAAATATTTCTAGTTCGCTGCAAACGATCACTTGATCCACTGGCAGTGCTGTTTTGCTTGTTATTTAACTTGGCAGTCCTCCACTTGTAGGATATTTCACATTTTGTTTTGGTTGGCAGTCAGTCAGGTGAGGTGAGAGCTACCGTGTCACAACCCGAACCCACAGGTAGATCACACAAGGTGCCATCTGAAGCATAAAGTGCAGATCCAGGCCTGAATTGACTCTGTGGGTGTTTCTTTTTTGGTCAAAGTGAAAACAACTTCAAATTTCAGTCAGACTGCACTTGCAGGATGTTTCATCTCACTATCCTAGGGTATAGGGAACACTTGAAAAGCTTTAAAAGTGTCTGTTTCTTGCAACGCTGCATGCACCTCATCGCAAACTTCATTTTGGTTGATGAAGGAGAGATCCACAAGTGATGTGAGAAGGGACTTGCTGCCCTCCACATGGAGCTAGAGAAGAGGGAGCAGGACCGTGCAGGGTGAGCATGGTATGAAACAATCACAGACCTGGAATTAATTGGCTGTTTGCACAGCAGGACAGCAGGGCACTGTTAATGTGCACATGTGAGGCTTTTACATTGCCCTGCAGAGAAAGAGAGGGAGGACAAACATTTACCTGCATGTTTTTTTTCCATGCTACACGCTATCACAGCCGCTCCTGTTGTTTCTAAAGGAACCACTTCAGACAACTTAGCTCCAAAAGATGTCATCTGAGGTGTTAACTACTTTGAGGGAAACTTCCTTCAATCAGCCAGCCTCCAGACACCCTCCACCAGCTGCTCTTTGGGTCGCTTCAAGGAGGCAGGATTCTCCTTAATGTTAACCCAGAATGCAGTGTCTCTCTGTCGTTCGGATGTGTCTGACATAAGCCGCACAAGAGGAAGGGGGCTAGTTAGAAAACAGGATAAAAGCACAGTAGCCAGGTGTGGAGCTGCTTTTTGACATCTGTTTCCTGAGGAGGGTCCTGCAGCCGGAAGCCCTCTGTACCATAATTCCCCCCCGATTCCTCCTTTACTCACATTGTCTCATCTGGATTGTCTCGTTCACACTGGCAGCACTCTTAACAGGAGGCAGACCAATTAACCAGGTGCCACATTTACACAAGAAACACTTTCCTAAATGGATTACGCCATCCTGTTTGTCTGTTGCAGAGCCTCTGCAGTCTTTGCACATAATCAAAGGCGGTTTTGTTAATGTGAGTCATGCTGATTTAAAGTGGCTTGCTTATGTTGATCTGTTTTTTTCTATTTAATGTTTAATGTTACAGTAAATGTTCGAGTTTACTCTGCTGGTTAAATGTTCGAGTTTACTCTGCCAGAAAAAAAAAAAAAAAAAAACTGATGGAAAAAAAAAAGATATTTTGTGGCTTTTTCTCAGACTTGATGATGAGCATTTTCCCACAGTTTTTATTTAACTAAATAAAAATAAAACAATTGAGAATCAGAAAATGACTAAAATATGAAATAAAATTAAAATAAGCATCACTTCCAGCCGTAAACATTTGAATGTATCACACTATATAAGGAAAAGTAGCACAAACACTCTATACCATAAGAAACTGCAAAAAAAACCACACACATTTAAGTTCAATTTAAAGAAAAAATGAAATAGACAGGAATAATAAAGAGTGCTGTGTGTAAAGAAAACAAAGTGAAACCCATCTGTTTCAAGCTGTCACTTAAAAATGCTCGCTGAGGTTGTCTCCCTTATGTTGTATTAAACACTTTGGCAACAAGCTGCACCTTAAGGATTCATATAGTTCTGAACATGACAAACGCACAGCGGTTGACCTGAAAGGGATGTGATCGCACAAAATCAACAGAAGACCTGCCAGCAAGGCCGGAATCTGAGCTCTGTGGTTATTATTCAGTCATAATCAGCGCTAAATGGCACGTGGAGGTTTAACAGTTAATGTCATAGTTTAGTCTGTTTAGTGTGTTTATTCATGGATTGTTGCTTGATGAGGTGGTTGGTTTCCGTCTGTTTGTTCAGCCCCTGTCCTGTGGTTTCAGGGTATTGGTTCCTGCACTCCTTTGAAAGATTTTCAAGTTACGGAGATTAGGATTAACATAAGTGTGCAGTGTAGAGGTTTTACTTGCTACGTGAGGTTTTGGAGGCTGGGGTATTTGTGTGCGTTCGTCTGGGGCGGGGGAGGTTGAAAGGTCTTGGGACCGGTCCAGACGGTGGGAGAACGTCGTGGTCCTTGTCTAGCCTTGCAGGGAGCTCAAATGATGCGTGTCATTGTAGCAAATGGAGCATGGTGATGAAGTGCTGCTGCTGGTTCACAAAGAAACCACTTAGAGAGTCTGCCTGCCTTCTGTGTGATGTCCGAATGCACCAAGAAAGCCCTTACGCTTAACTCCTGCAATAAACCTTTCACATTTTTCCTAGAAATTCACAATGTACCGTCTCTTCTCATTTCAAACGATCTCATCCTCCCCTTCAGCGTCGGCAAACTCTCTTCACCTTAGATGCAAACTTGTTTTCAGTGTCGGCTGGCCTCTTTATGTTCGAGTGGTGTCGGATTTACCGTTTAATTTGCTTTCATCACACACAACATTTGGCAGGCGCCGCACTCGGATCAGTAGCCTGAGCAAACAGGAAGTTCTGCACACTTTGATGTGATTTACTGTCAGCATGAAAAGCAGGCACTCTGAGCACCCGAGGTGACTGCATGAGTGATGCGTCAACCAAACCTTGCGCTGCAGGGTGTGGCCCCTCTGAGTACAGGCCCTGTCACAGAAAGGATTTACTTTTGTCACTCGTTTGTTTGTTCACACACTCACTGATTTCCACTGATGATACATCCACTCAGTTAGTTTCACACACCCGCACAGACAAACACACACATCTACCGTGTTGCACTTTAGGTTGCCCTGCTGTTTTTTTTTTCTACTCTTCTCCAGTTGAGAGAACCACGAAGGAGCCTCGCCAGTAAAGCTGCATCACTGACATTCTGATCATTCCTCCTATTTTAACTCTTTCCAAGTGACCTCCTCCCTGCTTTCACACAAATAACTAAATCTGCCGCGTGGGCCTCCAAGTACTGCTTGAGTGCCATCCCTCTGTACCTGCCTCATGGATAGGTGACTGGAATATTTTTCTTCTTAGTCACTGGGTAATCCCACGACGAAACAGTAGTGATTCATCAGAACTTTTTGTTTCACCCACGTGATCTCATGGAATCACAAAATAATTCACCTGAAACGGCTTTTGCATGTCAGCAAATGTGTACTTTAGGTTTACACAAGGGAGTGTTTTATTTGAGTTTTGTATAGGTGGTTACTATAATCACTTTTCACTTTGTCACCAAGAGCGTATCTTCAGATTTGCAGTTAAATGACCTAGACGGCAAAACGCTGTGTGTGAGTTTGATTAAATATAAATGATGATTTTTTTTTCTCAATGAATCAGTTCTTTGTTTGGTCTGTACAACATGTGAAAACAGCGAAAACCATTCAATTCAATTCAATTTTATTTACACAGCGTCAGTAACAATACAAATTGTCTCAAGGCGCTTTACAAAACCCAACCTGAGACGCCTAGAGCAAGCAATAAGGCAACGGGAGCAAGGAAGAAGTCCCTTTTAACAGGAAGAAACCTTGAGCAGAACTCAGCTCATATGGAGGGACCCATCTGCCTGAGGCTGGCAGGGTAGAGACAGAAAGAGAGAGAATAACAATAATGGATAATTCACATATATTCTGATTCACAAGACAAAGAAAATCAGTAAATGTTCACATCTGCTAAGCTGGAATTGTTTAAGTGTTGGACAGCTTTTCTTGAAAATGGGATAAAACAATAAAGCGATTATCAAACTAGTTTCTGATTAGTTCTCTTTAGATCAACTAAAGACTGGCTCTGAGATCTAGATGTCTTCTGGTTCTGGAAACCCACTGTTTAATTACTGAATTATTAGGAAAATCTGCAATGGTAGTTTTATATATCTACATACAAAAAGTACAGGGGATTTTTTGTAATAACAAACTGCACTGAGTTTGATAATGCAAGTTAGGGCATGCTGGGACGCTTACAATAGTGATCATAGCTAAAACCCCTGCACTTTAAGAATTACAGTACAAGTATGTGGTCAGACATTATCTTCCCAGGGGGAAACACATTCACCCACAGAGCATGTGTGGTCAGGTGGAATACCTGAGGTTTACACAGGCATGCCATCTCATGCGTGTGTTTTGACAAGTAATATAAATCAAATTCGATTTCCTTATTCTTGATTCTTGAACAGAAGAGGAAAAAAAAGAAAAGAAAAAAAGATAAACATGCCCTTAAAAGCTGAAGGGAAGGTTTGTTTTCTCTGGCTGCAGATGTCTTTTTAATCCATTTTCTTTTGGCTGTTAAGTTTCTGGCTTGCATACATACCAGGTTGTCTGTGTCTCTGTTTGGAGGTCAGCACGTCACACTGCAGATTCTGCAGCATTCATAGCTCTACATGAAGAATCAGAGAGCGACCTCGCTGTACTTGTTCCTATTTTTCCACGACTTCTGCCAAGATTTTAAAGCCATACCTCAGCAGTTAAAGCACCAGGTCTTAAAGCTGCGGGCCACCAGTAAAACCTCTCCTTTTACATTTTAATTGTGGTACTTAATTTAACCGTAAAAGCCACAGTTTGCATTGTGTAAAATAACATAGTCTCTCTCTTCCTCTCTCTTTTAAACACCAGCTGATACGTCTTGGGAGTGATGCACTGGCTTCCCCTGGTTGCCATGGTGATTGCCTCGGCCCTGCCCTTCCCTCACAAGCCCGTGTCCAGGATTGCTGCTGCGACCACAGAGCCTGGCTTTGACAACCGCAGACAGCACCATCATGACCCGGCCGCTCGCCTTGCAGCTCCCCCTGTGGACTACGGCTTCAGTGGAAATGCCTCACAAACGGACTACAACATGGCTCTCAGCCAACACACGAAAAAACACAACCCTCAGGATTTTCTAAAATCCTCCACACATGAAGAGACTTCCACATCCAAAGTGGAAAACCAAGGAACCTACCCATCAAACACCAACTCAGGCAGTGATGACAGCAGCAGTGTCAACTTGGATGTTCCCGCAGAAGGAGGAACGCTCAGGACCGAGGATATTTCCGAGGATAGTTCACTACCAAAGGACAATAAGGCTGATAGCAGCAGCAGGCAAGATTACTTCAGTTTTGTGGACGTTTCCAAGAAGGACGCTACAGATTCTACAGTCAGACCATTGCAGGTTTCTGCGGTGGAAAAGCATGACGCTGTCAGTTCTGCTGCTACACTAAAGGGTCACAGAGGACCAGAACCGACTGCTCCCTCAGAGCAGCCGAGAGATGCACCGACAGTCAGGACAGGGAGCCAGAGGACACTGGGGACTGGAAAAGGCCTAACTGAGGAGAGCTTAACCATGCAGGCAGGGCTGGGTGTGGGAGACAGGCTGGACAGCTTCCTAGAAGGAGATGAGATGTTTCTGGACGCACATCCACGAGTCCTGTTCTCTCCTTCCCCATCACCTCCAGAACACCCACCTCTCCTGCTCATGTTGGAGACTGGCCTGCTGGAGGGAGACGGGGAAAGAGAGGAGCAGGAGGACATGGACGGACACATCGAGGGTCACGGTGACCGAGCGATTGATAGGGGCACAACTCTGAGCTGGGCAGACTCTACTAGAGTCACCAGAGAGGTTGTTCATCCTGTTAAAAGGGATAAACGCTCACATTTGGTTGACAGAAGGAGAGGGGAGAAGTCGGTGTGCGAGTCGGAAAGTGTATGGGTGACTAACAAGAATATCGCCATCGACTCTCATGGACAGCAGGTCACCGTTTTACAGGAAATCCAGACTCAGACAGGACCTCTCAAACAGTACTTCTATGAGACTCGCTGCCGCGAGGCTGACAAGCCAAGCAACACCAGCAGGTCAAGGGGTAGTGGTACTGCGGGGAAATCCGCACCGATGGGTGTGGCTGGGGCCGGCTGCCTGGGCGTGGACAAAAAACAGTGGCTGAGCGAATGCAAAGCCAAGCAGTCGTACGTACGTGCGCTCACCAAAGATGCAAACAACAGAACCGGATGGAGGTGGATCCGAATCGACTCGTCCTGTGTCTGTGTGCTGCTGTCCAGAACAAATAATGCGGCGGGGAGGGAGGTCTTGACGAGGAGCGGGAGAGGCTGAGAGAGAGGGAGAGAGAAAGAGAAAGGGGGGGGGGGTAATGAGAGACGGGAAAAGAAAGTGACACAGAGCAGAGCAGCTGTGACATCCTTCTGTGTGCACTTTCCTGCGCTGATTTCCTTCAACACGATGGAAGTTATCCTGCCACTTTGTGAGACGTCTCTTTTTTCCACCCCGTCCTCCACCACAGCTTCAAATGACTATTGCAAAACAAAAAAACAAAAAAAAAAACAAAACAAGAAGACCTCAATACTAGATCTTAGGGAATATTGTCTTTATATAGAGATTTACTTTAAGAAGTACTGTTTTTGTATGATTTATCTTTCATAATCTAAATTATTTTTGACTAGTATGTAAGCATGTGTATGTCTTTGATATTAATATATTCCTTTATATATGTGTACAATATGGCACCAGTATACCTTTATGTATGCAGCTATGTATACCTGTGTGTATTTATAGAAGTCATGGAGTAGTAGGTCTCTCCAGTGTCTGATGATAATTCCAGCCTCTGGTCCACTCGGGTTGTAAGAGGAAGTAGCGCCACCTACTGAAGTTCCATTGTACTGCTCCACACTCTCACCATATGGATAACAATGAATGTGCTTTCAGCAAGAGATTCTACCGGGGAGAAATGTATGTAACACACGAACAGTGTGGGCACATTATAGCATGATTTGACAGGTTTGTGGCAGGATAATTCTGCATCTGTGGTTACATGAATGTAGAACCATGTGGTTTGTAAATTATGACGACAAGCTAATTTTAACATTTGCTGATTTGTTCAGTTGGCCTGCTAAAAGTGGTAATAAAGGATCTTTGTATTCAGTACGTTTGTTTTAACTGCTGTAATTTGCTGCTAAGAAGTGGGTCTCCAAACATCTGAAGAGTTCAGACTTTAGTAAAAAGTAGCCCTCATTTAAAATGAATAAAAAAAAATTGTAGTTTAAGATAGTCAATGAGGAAAAGAAGAGCAGGGGAAGTTTGCGATGATCAGCAGATCCACCTGGATCATTTTATTTTTTTTCTTCTTTTACATCACCACCATCATCACCATCATCATCATCATAATTCTTTATTTTCCAGATGATATTTTCAGTTTGTTTTACTATCACTTTTAATCATGGAAATCTGTTAAATCATTGCACAATTTGTTCTCAAAATGTACACATACAGTAGCGTATTTGAATGACCATTTTTCATATTTACTTTTAAAACTAGATTCAAATGAAGTTGAGAAGGAACGGAACATGTACATACATTTGTCCAATACATACCTAAAGAAAATAAATAGTTATCGTAAAAAATAAAAAATACAACTGAAAAAAATACACACATTTTACAAATTGATCCCCAGGCTCCCACCCCTGTAGGTTTATCATACAGATATATATTTTTTTTAACGACACCTCATATCATTTTCACTACCAAAAAAATGTTTTTAGGTCATTGTCGTTTTATTTGACATGCATCGTAAACACAGAGGCTAAAGGTTTTTGTTTCCTGGACGTCCTCGGGCTCGCCCTCTCTTCCTGCCTCTCTCTCTGATCTCACCGCCGCCACCCCCCCAGAGAGCTCCTAGTTTCTGTTATGGCTTGTGTGTGCAGTAAAAATGACCGGCTTCTGTCCATCCCTTTTTGTGTTTGTTTTTTTCCTTTCCCTCTCCCTCTGAGTTGCTGTTTTGTCTCTCCGACGCCTCTCCCATCATCAGGATTACCCAAGACCCTGAGCTGATGATTACAAGTCGACAAGTCATAAACTGCATGATGACGTTGTGTGTGCCTAGTGAGGAGTCTGGCTTCAGTGACACACCTTCCTTAATGCATTTAAAACTTAGGTACCACCTTCTAGTTAGACATAGGTCACCGAGGGCTTATAACCCGAAATTAATGCTATGTACTATTTATTAACAGTAAATAATAGGTCAGGTCCGCCATCAATTTGCATGGTCCTTTAAAGGAATGATCTTTCACAACCGTGTGACTCCTGAATTTGTCTTTATTAGCAGCTTTTTACTTACATGGGAATGAGTAAGGATACAGTAAGTTTTAAATGGTTGCTTATATAGGACTTACATAGACCAAGTTTAAGGCTCTCCTTTGGGTCTGTCTCCTACAGCGCTGTAGTCTAATCTTCTTTAATTAAAGCCTCCAAATCTTATTGCTATTTCTAACACCACTAAATCTAACTAACTGTAAGCACAGAACTGTTAACAGACACTGATGTGACAGCCTGACCCGTCCTGCTGAGTAAACTGAATGTTAAAAAGCCATGAGTTGTAAGCCCCTTGTAAAGACGGCCTTTCTAGAAAGTGGTACCAGCGGTGACTTAATTGATTTCCTTCCACGGACATCATGAAATCTCCGAACACAATGCCTCTGTGGCCTCGCTCCACCCTGTCCCACCCAACACTGCGCCTTTGATCTGTATAATGGGCTCCCTTCAAAAGAGATTTACTCAGCCTATCGGCTTTCAAGGTGCCAACAGACAAAGCATAAATGGTGGTCTGAATTCAGACATGTTTTACTACACCGCCCTGACCAATTGGGTACACTCAGACACCCCCTGACAGGACCATAGAAGCCAACAATAGAACCACAATGGCTGACACTGGACACCAGCCAACTTATCAGCAGAAAGGAGAACACCGGTGCTTCATCATTACATGTCTGTCCACTTAAATGTCCTCTTGGTTTTAAAATCCAAACTTTAAAAACACCTGTTGTTGAGCAGCAGTTGTAAGGCGACATGTTTAGCTGTTTTCAAACTGTAAGACAATAAATGGCAGCGAGTGGTCTCCTCTGAAGGGAGGAGAGTGAGCCCTGATATTGCCAACTCTGCTGACTGTGTGCAGACACCGGCAGGAATGAAGAGAGGAGAAACCTGCATGACCGGCACCGACCCAACCAACACCGGTGTTGTCCTTTATTTACCTCGCAGCAGTCACTCTGATAGAGGAAGAGCAAAGACAGAACACCAAGAAGAGAGAGACAACTAGCTGAACCCATTCAACCTGCCTATTCTGATCAGAAAATACATTCATACAATCTTCATGTTAATAACCTTTGCTTCTGTTATTGCAGAATGGTCAGACTGATAGATTTATTTTTATTTTAAATGGTTATATTCATTGCTTCTTTCTCCGTGGATGAGCGAGAGGGTCCTCTAGTCCCAGTCCTGTCAGTGCCCTGAGGAGAGAAACAGCATTACTGCCACATAACTGCTTCAGTGGCCTTAACTCAACTGAGTTTAAATCACCACCAACCCAAACCACCGTTTAGAGGAACTACTAACAAAATCCCTGAGCCCAAACCAATTCGCTATAACAAACAAATACATAAAATGAGGTTCAAAGAAAAGCGCTTGGCACGTGTGCAAGCCATCTCTGAAGCTCAGTGAAGCTGCCTCACAAGCTAAAACCTCACACGGAAAAGAAACGCTGCTAGACTCTTTAATTAATGTGGCGCACAGTTCTCACCTCAGCCCCTCAACAGGAGTACGTCCTCACTGAGGCAGATTCACCCCGGGCACCAGAGCTGGCTGTGTTGGGAGACAGACAGAGACGGGGCTATTATCATAACAGCACTGACCTTCCAGAGGCATTCACATTAAGAAGTGGAATGAGGGATAATTGTCTTCCTCTGCACTTTAAAGAGTCTGTTCCTTGTTATTGTCAGTTCCTCGACTGAAGGAAATAGAAAATTCCACTGGCAAACTAATAGTGGCTTTGCATGAAAACAGCCAACCGGTCTGTGCATGTGATTTGGGTTTTTGCCTTTGCAGTGTACATACTGTACGCTGGAGGAAGACAAATATTTCTGTTCAAGGCTCATTTCCGAGATGTAAACACATGGCTCATTTATTAAGAGCTGACCAAAGGTTGCTCGGTAACTTGGGGACAATCAACCTTTTGCCCCGATTCCTATCATGCTCTACATGTGAGTAACGGCGTATAGAGTAACGGGTTTTGACATATCGTCTAAATTGAGACGCACCTCGAGGGCTCAGAGGAGCTGAACAGTGTGAATATGAGAGCAAAGGTGTCAGAGGTCGCGGCTCGTACTCACCATCACTCTGAACCTTTCTCAGGGTAACCGAGGGCGTGGAGATGGCTGAGGCACGGAAGTTAGCAGGCAGGGTCTCGGCGGAGTCAGAGGTCACACCCCGTAGGTCTTTCTCCCTAAACATCTTCCTCCAGGAGGGCGAGCGTGTGAACGTCTTAGTTCCATCCTGCCAGACATGACAGAGAGGGCGTGAATCAAAAGGTGGCTCCTCGTGTCAAATGTGTACTTTTTTTTTTTTCTCCAAAAAGATTAACATGCTGACCTCATCGGGTCGTCTCTCAGTTCCCATAGAGATGAGGGAGTTGTACTCTTTCTCCAGGAGCTGTCTGGCCTGCAGGAGAGAGATGACGTCAGGCTTTGAGATTAGTTCTGACTCTGCAGATGACACATGCTCAGGATGGCTTTGCTGTGCTCACAGTCATAAGGTCATGTTTTGAATATTGCACCTGCTTTAAACCAGATGACTGAAAAAAAAAGTCAGCAGAGAGGTGACAGAAAATAATAAAACAATAGAGACTGATGCAGGTGCTACAGTTAACTGCCGGCATCTTAACCCCTGTATCACTACTTTCAACACTTTCGGACACAAGCATATTTGGTCCTATCTGAAGCCCAGGAGTAGCCTGGTGGCCTGTTCTACTGCAGCGCTAGTTGTCATAAGCAGAAATGGACCACTGACCATCAGTCCATTACCTGTGTGTTCTGATTGGGGATCTGCAGCAGCAGTGCCAGGTCAGTGTAGTCAAACGTGTCGTCTAAAGCCAGCAGAGCCCCGTGCACGCCACTCTCGCGGAGGTTGTCAGCATACTCCTTCAGACCGATAGTCTGCACCCAGCACATCACACGCTCATTGGACCACACCATCACATCTGGGTGGAAAAAGGGAGATGGTGAAAGGAGGGAGCGGAGGCATTCATCTGCAAAACACCAAGCTGACTGCTGCTTTTATACGCTTTGTTAATACTGTGGTCATTTCCCATAGTCCAAGCTGCACACATAATCACAAAGGACTGTTTAGATGGATGACACCGTTTGAGTTTATCATCAGGGAAACCTAAAATTTGCCAATTTCCTGAACTGTTTAAACTTCCTGAGGAGAAAGCCAAGATGGACCGACTGTAAATGCACAACATGTGTATCGTTAAGGCAGAGTGGAGGGAGAGCGAGAGTTTTGGGTTTGTTTAATGACCGAATGTGTTGACATTCATGTAACCATTATCCAGCCAAACCAGAAAGCTGCGGCTTATAATCTCTCCTAAGTACGAACGAGGAAAAAGCAATAAACAATGGGTGGTCTGAACATCTCCCAGGAATGTAGGGAAACATTAGAAATCAAAGGAAACGTTTGTTTTGTTTGCCATTATTAGGTTATTTTAGGCATTTTAATCTATTTTACAAGCTAATGCTGATGTAAAAACTTTTTTTTCGTGTTCCTCAGATTTTATTTTCTTCTTTTTATGTCTGCTTACTTTGAAGAGATTTTGTTAAATGCAATTTCCTGTACTAATAATATAATAATACAAATATGCTTCTGTGTTCTCTGTATGGCCAATTAAAATCTTAGACAAGATAAGCAGATGATTTATTATACTTGTAAATATAGTCTTACATGCAGAAAAAGATCTCCATGCTGAATATTTTGTGTGGAGAGTGCCAGTTAGGGTAGATTATATTCAAATACAAACAACACTTCAAGCAAAGCTTAGGTGCAAGAAGTCTTGGTCCAACTGTCCTGTCATATGCTCACCAATATAACGAATAGAAATTGAACTTTTAATCATAGTATTAATGTTTTAGATAGTTCAGAAGGTAGACCAGAGATTCTGTACTATACTGTGTGTGCTATAAGTTAAATCATAGAAAAAACAAATACTCACATTCAAAACTGTTTCGTTTTAGTCATGTGTGGAGGTTAGCAGCACGTTCACAAGATAACTGTAGAGTTTTTATGAAGTTGTAAGCATCAAAAACCTAAAAGTGACTAAATCATCAGCTTTCTGTAAACATGACTGACATGGTTTAATAACCAGACTGATTCCAAATCAGCTCTATGAAGTTTAACTCTTGTAAAGGATTCTCATACAAGTTGGGCTTTTAGAAGCGTTGATCATACGTCATATAAAGGGCAAAATTATTGAACGTACACAAGTTATTATAAACCTTGGCAATGCCAGCTCTTTTTCAGATCATTTTACTGTCAGAGAGTTCATCACAGAGAAATTCGATCAATTGGTTACGGAATCTTAAAATGTCAAACATAAATGTGAGAGGAGTGAATTAGTGAACTATTTTTTATTTTCAAAAACATCAGTGTGATATGTACAGTATGACGTTCGGGACATGTGGAAAACCTAAATTATGAACTAAAGTGTCTTATCTAAAGCTGACTTCTAGTCTGTGCACTGCAGAAACATGCCATTTTGGATGGATGATTACAAATAACTGCTTTAGAAAAGATACTTTCAGTGAATTAAGGGATTTATTGACAGACAACACAATAAATAACATGACCAAGAAAAGTTGGGTTACTAAGAGATCAATAATAATAATGAAAGTAATAATAAATGTGTAAATAAATGGGCTGGTTTTAAATGCAAGGTTAAATATATCAATCACTAGTGTATGCTTTGAACAGGACAATAGCACTGCATGAATAGACTAATTAGTTGGAGCACAGATCACACGATACCACCACCGCCACCTATGGCATGAATGCTGAGATAATGGCAGAGAAACAAGAGTTCACCTTTGTTCTGGTAGGCGCTCTCCTCTCTCCTCCTCTCCAACTCCTTGCGATCGTAATTCAGACGCTTCAGGCACATGATGCCGTAATGCATGCTGACCCTGGGAGAGGTCAAAGGTACAGAGGGTCAGTGGTTTAGGCAGGTTAACTGGGGGCGTGTTTCCACTCTCACATGTACTCAGAAAGCATTAACAATCAAACAGCTTTGACCCCTTAAGTCCTTCAAAAGTGAGCTCAAGAGAGAGCCTGGAGGCACACACCTGAGCAGTCACAACAACTATGTTCATATTTCCCATACCACACAAAGACAGGGAGTCAACTGCAAAGAATGTGTGTGTAAGCACGGGAAGCGACGAAAGAGTTATATAAGTTATAAGCAGAAGTTATACCTGTGGAAGCTGTCCACCATTTTGAGCTGTCCTCTCAGCTCCTTCTTGGTCAGGTGGTCCAGCATGCGGGCATCCACCAGGGACTCCATGAAATAGCTGCGATACTGAGGCAGGCCCAGGCTGGGCAGCCAGTCGTTGCCCACCCACTCATGATTCATATCACCATAGGCCAGGATCTGGAGGGGACAACCACACATGATCGACGCTGATTCATGCTCGGCTCGATATGTGACGCTGGTGCAAGTCAACGCTCATGAGTCACTGCGGCTAGTCTCACTAGAGATGAAATTACTGACAGATATGCGCCATTTTGTGTCAATTCTGACTTTTCAAAAGGTGCAGTTGATCCCTACCTGATCCCAGCTGAACTCCTTCAGCTCCTGGAGTGCCAAGAGAAGAGACAGAGAGAGACAGAGCCAGAGAGAGTGATGTGGAGGTGGTGAGGGAAAGGGAAGCAGGGGTCAAGAGCAGTGTGGACAGATGGATAAGATGATGGAGGGGAAGCAGAGGCGGAGGGAGCAGCAACAGCAGCAGCAGGAAAAGAGGACAAAAGGGAGGAACAGTGTGTTAGTGAACGGGTAATTAGTCGGAAGCAGTTCACACTGAAACAGCAACCACGGGGAGAGAAGAAGATGCTCAACACTATGGCCTGGGCCCACAGAAAGACAAACACATACAGAGAGAAATACAAAAATACAGAGAGAGAGGAGGAAAGGGAGAGACTCATCAACGTGATTCAGACCAGACAAGACA
This sequence comes from Chelon labrosus, assembly GCF_963514085.1. Taxonomy (NCBI): domain Eukaryota; kingdom Metazoa; phylum Chordata; class Actinopteri; order Mugiliformes; family Mugilidae; genus Chelon; species Chelon labrosus. The sequence continues at coordinate 2,471,963 of NC_140354.1, forward strand.
CTCAACATTATTCAAAACTGAGTAAAACAATCATGACCATATAAGGGGATGTTTGTCAGACAGACACAGGGCAGCTGGGGTACTGACCGGAGGCTTGGTGGCGGCGTTCAGAGACTCCATCTCCGCATGGGTCATCCACACGTTACTGGTCGACTGCGACCATGTGAACAAAAGAAGCAAAGTTACCAGATAGAAAGTAAACACCACATACTGCCTCGACTGATCTGAGCTCTGAGTCGAGACTTGTGCAAAAATTTTGAGGTCTGAGCCAGCCTCAACAGCTCTCGTCGCCATGCTGATTTTCCATTAACAAAAGGTTTGACCGGTTTTTACAAACTAATCAGAGGATCATTACACACATGTCATCCATTAATTAATGGGATTCCTATTGAAAATCATTTCGAAGCCAAGCAAAGTACGGTACTGGGAAAGCCAAGACAAACCAAAATTTTGGAATTTGGTTCAAACACCAAAACAGACAACCAGACCGGGAAAGATGACTTTCAGTCATTTGTGACTTTAACAGGGACGGAGAACAGGACCAGACTTTTACAACATTTTTAAACATCCGCTGCTCTGTCCCTGAGCAGACGTGGTATCAACATGTGCCCTGAGTACGTGTGTTCACAACCGGAATTAAAACGTACCTCCATAAGCATCTCGGGTGGTCTCTTTAGATCACAAGAGAAATTGTGAAACGTAATGAGCTGTGGATGTCTCACTCATTCACTGAGAGTGCACCGGTTAAGTTATTATTTATTTATTTATTTATTTATTTGTCTCCGCCATGGTGTTACTGAGGAAATGCGTAGTGAATGAGGCAAAAATGTGGCCAGGACACACTGTGTTTCCACATTACCAAAGGAATGTAGTCACAAGTGGCCCAGACCGCCACAATCCGCCTCATTTATCTTTCTATAGTGTGACTAGACTCTGCAGTCACAGTATTATTATTAGTGTTGACACTATGTCAATTTGAGATTGTCTCAAATTGACATTTGAGACAATCTCACATATCCGGCTTAACATGCGCGTCACATGTCTAATAAGGATGCACCATTTGTGTATTCCCAGCCAAAGTCTAAGCTCAGCAAGGAGAACACCGTGGGCCTGGATAAGCACGAATGAGTTCATGAACACACATGTGAAGGTGTTTAAGGTCTCGGCTTGCTCCAATTAAAGGCTTCTTTAACTTTAATCCCATAGGGAAGGCGTCTAGACTGGGATCTCTCTTAAACAGCACTAGCTCTTTTAGGCGTGTTCGATGTATGTGCAGTCTCACAGAGCGAGTGCTGGCCGGGGCAGACGGGCTGGTGAGGGACACCATCTCCTGGATGGCCAGCCGAAGTTTGAGGCGGTGCAGCGGGTTACTGATGCCGATCTCCCTCTGGATTTCGGTGTCGGACAGGTTGGCCATGATGGCACCGCTCTTCACATTGGCACGGCAGGCTGCGACGTACCATGCTGGCATTCCCACCCACAGCTGGAGTGAGGCAAGCAGGAGATGTAATATGGAAGATATGATGTAAGGATGTTTAGCTTTTTTGTTTCTGTAACTACTGTTTCCTACCTCCAACCAAGACACAACAGTAGGTCCGTCCCAGGATGCGAAGGGAAGTCCTTGGCGGCATGCTTCTTCCAGTAGCTCATGTCTGACAAGAAGAAAGCCAGTTTAAGATATGTGGGGAAATGGAATGAGAGATCAAAATATGAAAAGTGCACTAACTTCTTTTTGCTGCGGCGGTCTTTATCAGCTGGACCAAGAGTTCCAGTCTTATTCATTCCAATTGGGTCTCCAGAGGCCAGGTCTTCAGAAGGCGTAGATGCTGGGAAAGACATGTTAAGGTGAAAGGTCAAAAGAAGCAGAGATGTATAGATATCTGGACTCACTAAGCCACAGCAGCTCAAACATGTTTAAATGACAGTGTGGATTACTTATACGCAGTCAGCGTTATCCCTCCCTTATCCCCCATCTGTTTACCAAGAGAAGCAGATCCCTCCCGACCAGGTTGGCCCATCCTTCCTTTCTCCTTCTTTCCAAACAGCCGACCGAAGGAAGACTTGATGCTTTTCTTCTTGCTGGACTTGTGGAGAGAATCTTGGCTGCTGTTGGAGCTGCTTCCATCTGCTGAGAGACTGAAGGAGAGAAAGGAAATCACGGAGCGTAAGCAGCGTTAAAATGTCGCATTAAGAGCACTACATTTGAAATATCTACTCTACGCGGCCGCCTTACCTACGAAACTCTCGGGGGTCGTCGAGCATTGCCCCCGGATGGGTGAGGGTCATCCTGTCCAATCGCAGTGCACGAGGAGTTGGAGGAGGCGTGGAGTCAAGAAGAGCGAGGGACCGATCATCCTCTTTGTTGTTCTGAAATACGAAGTGTAAAGTATGAAACTAGATGCAGCGATAAAATTTAATTTTTAACTCCCAAAATGGCAAAATAATGACAGAGAATAATAACACTTGACATAAGTCTACTGCCAGCAGTTAGCTTAGCTTAACGTAAAGACTGGAAACAAGGGAAACATGCAGCCCAGCTCTTTCAAATGCAGTCAAACTCAACGTACCCACACTTGCAAGGCTCACAATTTAAGTCCGTTCAGAACGGGTATGTGAAAACTACACACTATTACTATTACTATTTTCCCAGAACATCAAACATCAAAACTATTCCTTGAACGCTGTTTCCTAGTTTTCAGTCGACTGTTTCCTGCTACTATCTTTCAAACTCCATTGCTTCCACATTCATAGTACCACGATGTTTTCTTTGGCTTCCTAACTGGAACCATTCTTGCCAGTCTATTCTGAACTCCCACATTAACATTATCATTCTCAGAAATCACCACTGACAACTAGCGTTTGGTTCGTTGCACTAATTCTTGTAATCCTCCTTCTCCTGGAGTCTTCATCCCACCCTGCGAATGAGTCTTACCCAATCTAACGTGCTGCAGGAGAAACTTCCCCCACCCTTTACGCATGATTTACTTTTGCATTATGGACATGACTCAATGTCTGGAGGAGCTGTTTGCATAAACAGGGAGGATGATGCCAAGGTGAGATAAAAGAATAGAAAAGTTAACACTTTCCAGCCGTACCTGTCTATCAGTCTCACGGGCTGGGGAGTGAGGCAGACGAGGGGTGGAGTGTCCAGAGCTGGGGGGGGAGGGGGAGGCTAGGGTGGAGGATGTGATGGACGAGGGGATGAAGCCCCGCCCTGTGCTGTCTCTGCCCAGGGAGGACGGAGGGATGGGCGGACTGTCCAAAGCCACGCTGACCCGGCTCTCGATCTCCTCAGCTCGCAACTCTGTGTTCTCCTTCTCCTCCTGGATCAATCTGGTTTTTAATGCAGACAAACATTGTGATCCATATCATTTCACTGTTGTAGAGTTCAACTCTGTACAGGTTAGCACAGACGTCAAGGAATAGTTTTGGGGAAAAAAAGCTTATTTGACTTTAGACAACTCTCATGGCAGTATGATAAAAAGGGGGAGACTGTACTCCCGTTTCTATGATAAAATCCACCTACAAGCACCTCTAAAGCTCTCTGATTTACATTTTATACTTTGGTTTTGTTTATTCCATGCAAAATCCTGGCAACTTTCCCCTGTCTCCATTCTGCACACTAACTAAGATAACTAGTAAAAGTCTCAGGACTTAAACAGACATGAGGAATGGAATCAATCCCCTCATCTACCGGAAGTCCCTGCAAGTCTTGAGATCATCAAAACTGCATTATTTGTCGGTTACATGGTCAGTAATCATTTCACTACAGGGAGAGAGAAATTAATCTACACTAGAGACAATTAACACCTTAGCTCCAACATGTCTGATCCAACACGCATCTATAATCAGCAATGCTTTTCAGATTCTACACTTCAGGATAAATCTAATGACATCATACTATATGACTATATAACCATTTATCACTACCAACCATGGTTGCAGCATTTCTTTGAGCAGTGTCAGAGAGGTGTTGATGTGTTTATTTCTGAGGCTGCAGCATGTGCTGGTGTGTATCAGACTGCAGCATGCAGGGAGGTGTTTCTCACATTCTCACCTCCCCGAAACCCCTCCCTCCCTGCCAGCTGTTAAGCGCTGGCGCCCTTTCCTTACTTGATCTCCTTATTGATGGCCTCCAGCTGGTCCTGCAGCATCATGGCCAGGGTCTGCACGTCCTTCTGCCCGCTGGGGGACAGAAGCTCGGAGCCAAACCGAGGCTCCCCATTGTCCTCGTCGTCGGAGCAGCCCACGTCCATGCCCGGCTCGAACCCAGTCCCCAGCAGAGCCCCGCTCTCCCAGTCTGGGTACTGCACGCAGAGAGTCAGAAAAGAAAACTCACTTCCCATCTAGAATTTAACCATGTTAACAGCACAAGTAGCACTTTGAAACTTTTAGTTCTGCATGTAGGTGGCTAATGAGCAACTTGTTTCACATGTAAACAAACTGTAGACTGCTGGCGTCCAATAATCATTTTCAATCGACATATCAAACTGAAAAGTTGCAAACCAACATTTATTTCACTTATTCCTTTGTGCAGTAGAGCTCCATTTAAAATAGAACTAGCTGATTTATCCATTATAAAAAACATGGGTCTGACGCCACAGATCAGTAACAGTAATCATTCTCAGTTTTTTTTTTTTTTTTACAGAGAAGAAACATACAGCCTAAATCTGCGGTGGACTGTACGTATGCTTGAGTCTCACCTTGCTAGAGTCCTCACGGGCGGAGCTCCAACGGGCCCGGTGACTTCGCCTGACCACGCCACCTGCAGACGCACTACCAAAGGGATCCAGATGACTGGTGGAGCCAGTCGGGAGGGACCCGCCCCCATGGGAATACCTCAGCTCCAGAGCGCTACCTGGGAGAGAGCGACTGGAAAGATAAAAGGAGAGATGATACAAGATAAGATGTCTGGGTGAATGAGACTGTGGAAGTATAACAAAGACAGTCATATGGATGACAAGGTGAGGAATTTAAACACAGCACAATAGTCAGTCCAGAAGCTGAAACCTGTAGAAAAAAATAGGACAGAAAAAAAAAGTCATATCTCTCTCTCTCTCTCTCTCTCTATATATATATATATATATATATATATATAAAAAGTAATAAAAAATAATGAATAAAACATATAAAGAAAACTGGTGAACATATTTCCATTAAACAGCTCGGCAGGAGCCAACAAAAGGAACTGTCAAGACATGCAGATGAGAAAGTGGGAATTAGCAGTGTTGGATCATGCATGTGTTTGTGCAGTGAGTGTGTATATACTGTATATAAACACAGTTTCCGCCCTGTGCCGTGAGTGCTGACACTGTTAAACACCTCCAACGTGGAGTGATTTATCTGCAGTGTTTGACAAGATAAGATACACAACAGGAGCGTCTTAACAGTCAGGCGAGGCCATGCGGGGCGCTCAAAATAATAGTTAGAGCCGGACGCTTCCTGTGGTGCTGATGTCTAAACGGCAGACACCAACCTGGAATAAGAGCCCCCAGGCCTCGCTCTCAGCTGATCTAACTCCAGCTGAAGCCTTTCCAGCTCCGCTATCAGCTGGTCCTGGAAGAGGAAAAGACACGGAGTTGGTGAAAAAAATATGTCGAATGGCTTTGGCGAAGAATTAGGCCTGGGGGTGCGGTCACCTTGTTAGCCAGTAGATCATCCTGGAGTTTCTTCATGTTAGACAGTTCCTCAGACAAGGCATTCTGGAGAGAGAGAGAGAGAGAGTCTTATGAGATGTGTCCAAACTGGACAGCAAGGTTAGCACATAGCTGTCCAACTATGCATGCAATGATAGTTTAAGCTATGCAATTTGATGAAGCTGGGCAATCCAATCGTAAGTGACCAGCTTTAGGTACGTGAGTTCAGACCAGGCATTAACATGCGTCTCCAAATGTGTCTCCAGATCCGAACTCAGTTCCGCGCTCTGTGTGTAAACCCCCGACATCACCTGGGGCGCAGTAGAATATTGTAACAGCTTCAGAGAACAGCGCTTTTTATGTGTGTGTCATGACTTTGGCTCACACGCTAAGTTATTATTTATTGATCTCCGCCCTGACATTAGTTAGACCTGCACAAAACTCACATCATAACTCCAGCCCTAGAAGTTTCCATATGCACCGTAATCTTCTGTAATAAAGGTAAATATAGATATTGCAGATACGTAACTTAACTACATATGGCTCCTCATACGTTAACATGACCACATCAATTATTGAGGCAAAAGCCTGCCGAAGCAGGAGCACTCCTTTTGAGTATAGGTGGTCTTTAATGCGACTCAGGACACATTGAGTTCACACTACCAAAGGAATGTGGACACATGTGGACATATGTGACCCAGACCACCTCCACGTGTGGTCAGAGATCAGATCTTTCAAATGAGATCTCAGTGTGTCAAGGGAGTGTTCACATCTGTCTTTTACGAGATGGGATCACCCACATCGGATCTTAATGCAAGGTCTGAACAGGCCCGAAGTTCAATTGTGCGCCAACAAAGCTCATTCTCACACGACGACGGATTCATTCATCTTGTCTTATCACTACATAACAACGCTCATTATCAAGAGAGATAAAAAATTGTTTGCTTAGTCAAGCGAAGTCGTATAAAAAGCAACAAATTGAACGTGTTTGTGGTGGCTGGATGAGTAAACATAGGACTTTTCCAGCAACAGATCAGGACTTGTGTGTTTACTTATTGCATCATTTTTTTGTAGTTTTCATTTGCACTTGGTTTAGGCAACAAAGCTGTTTGGTTAGATTTGGATTGTTCATTGTTTTGGTTAAAACAGACCGTTTCAAAATAGTAATCGCGTCACAAAACCAGAAGGCCTCCCTGCCAGAAAGCCCTGAAGGCAAACCCTAACGCACAGATCAGTGCTCGTCAAAAGAGGAGTCAGGTGAACTTCAGGGTTTCAACTGTTATGAATCACCGCTGACAGTCATGAATCAGATGAGATCAAATGAAGCACACACTAATTTCAAAGGTCTAAATAAATATTGATTTCTGAGAACAAGAGTCATTTCTCTCATGACAAGTAATCCTGATGTCTCAAGATAATAAAATGTATTAATCTGTTAACCCATGGGAAAATACGTTCTGACATCTTGAGGTAGCAGATTAATTGTCATCATTTAAAGGAAACATAATTGCAGGCAGGGTTGTAGGTTTAAACCTGTTTTCACCTAGATTTTATGTCTATGAGAAACCACAATAAACACATTTAAGAGCACTTTTAGCCTTTTGTGATGCAGCTTGTTCAGTAAAGCTTTCGGTTATTGAAAGTAAAGTGATTATACAGAGAAAGCAAAACAAAGAAGGTGCTAATTGTACAAAAGAAAAAGGGTTAAAAAAATAAACTGGAATAGGACTCTGACTTTTTTGTGTTAATATATTAACTGTACTAAAAATGTACAAATACATTCAGGTATTTATAAAAGAATAAAAAAACAACTCTGAGCTCTGGGAGCAACAAAAGTAAAAAATGTTGACACATCTATTGGGTATGGTCTTGGTGTTTTGGGCACGTTTTGGGAATTTACTCAAGTTTAAACTGGTCACATCCTGGAGGGCAGATAAGTGAAGGAACACCCCTGGCACCATGAGTACATTTGGGTAAAAGGGACTGATTTCTTCAGGGTGAGATATTTTCTATTGTAGATTAACATTTTTTTTATTGCAGGTTATGAGAAGGTGGTGTTGGGAATTCAGGTCACCTTTTCTTCCAAGGCGGCCATCCTTTCCTTCAGATGGAGCTGCAGCCGCTCGTTGGACTCAGACAGCAGCTTGTCCACCGTGTCGGAGAGGCGCTTGTTGTGTTCGTCGTTCATCCTTTCCCTCTGCCTCGCCTGAGGGGGACAGAGAGAGAGAGAGAGAGAGAGAAAGACAAGTGAGAGAGAAAGATGAAAAAAGTCAGAGGCAGGGAGAAAAGGGAGGGTAGGAGGAGAGTTAATAACAAGCATTCTGCTTGACTGAAGGCGAGTGACAAAGATGTCTATCTGAATGTACGCGGTCAAATAGAGGGTTTAGAAAATTAGTGCGCCTTTGTGCCGGGTAAAGCCTGACAAAGGAGCGGCATGAAAGAGGGGGAGGATGAAAACGCAGAAAGAGAAAGAGAGATGGAAAAGCAAGCATGACTCACTCTCTGGAGCTCCTGGTTCTTCTCCTCCAGTTGCGCCTCCATCTGTCGCAGTCGCTCCTCAAAGTTACCATGACGCTCCTCCGCCTGGATGATTGCAGAGGAAGCGGGGTTAGAGCGCGAACCATGTTGCGACACTAATACAAATTAACACAAAGGAAACAGCTTGTTGACCAAGTCCACCAATTAGTTACATGCCTGTACAGATCACAGAGTAACAGGAAAGTTTGTTTGTGTGTTACTTAGACATTCATCTTATCGTTCCACAGACGCCATCCTGCCTGAACATGTCGGAAGAAACTATGGCCATTTAAGAGGTTTGACGAATGGGAGGAGAGCGAAGGCGACGCAGCTGAGGAAAGATCTTGTTTACGGGAATGCTAGAGGTTAACATGCGCAATTGAATCACTCAGTCACGGAAAATATGTGCAGCATACAGTTCTTGACGTGTTGAGCGCCCAAGGATCAAATAGCTGTGGTGGCTCGATGCCCTGAGATGACTTTCGTCTTAAGATTGTCTGGTTAAGAATTGCTGGCATGAATGTTTGATTAAATATTTGGTAGTCATCTGTCATTTGATATATCTTGTTTCATTTCATTCATGCACGAATGCACACAAACTCAGCCATACATATATATTCATGCTTGAACTTGCCTGTAAGCCCCCCCACCCACACATGCACACATATAGACCCACTTGTCTCTGCATATTCTCGCTTGCATGCATGCATTTCTGCAGTCTTGTGTGTCTAATGTTGCTATTTTTGCTTCATAATATAAGACTGAACGGGCCAAAAAGAAAAGGTCTGTGACACTTTTCCAAACCTGATAACTCAAAAATGCCCCAACCGTGGAGGTCAGGTTGCAGATACACACCTTATTGAGTGCTGCCACTCTCTGGGCGAGCTGGGCTTCGATCTCCGGCAGCGTCTCGGCCCTCTGCAAGGTTTGCTGCAGCTTCTGCTTCGCATCGTCCAGACGCTCCTGGAGCTGCCGGTTCTTCTCTTCGCTCTGCGGGAAGAGAGCGGAGGTGAAACTCAAAGACTGCCAAAGGCAGCAGACATGATTAAGGCCACCGGGGGAAAAGAAAACGCATTGATAGAGCGCTCTCTGTGCCAACGTGAAACGTGGCCAAGCTGCCAATCAACAGCAGAAACGTGGACACACATAAGAGGAAAGAGGGTTTTCCCACCTGTCTGTAGAGAGACTCCTTGCTGGCCAAGTCGTTTTCCAGTTTATCTTTTATGTCATGGAGAGACGTTGCCTCCCTCTGGGCGCTCAGGTACCTGCAAACCAGAACAAACACAGCAGACGGAGCAGAGAGAGGAAAACATTTAGGAACAAAGCAACTTCTGAGAGTTCAGGGGGGAGGGGGAGGGAGGGGGGCACAAACCTGCGTTCTAATGTGGTGATTCTCTCTTCCATGTCTTCTCTTTGACATAGCGCCTGGGAGAATCAAATGAAAAAAAAGCTCTGTGTTAAGATTGTGAAGCATAAACAAAGAGGAAAGAAGAGCAGACAGAGAAAGCAGGAGAGGGCAAATGTTAAGTTTACAAGTAGGTGTTGTTCAAATGGAACTGACTGTGTTTGAACTGCTATTAGCTGAAGAATGATAATGACCGGTTAATAGTTGCTGTTGACAGATTTCAGAAGCACCCACTTATGCAGTTGCACAAGTCCAAGACAGACAGACGGGGAGCAGGGCGAAGGCGATGGGAAGATAAAAGAGCGTGCAAGTGATGGGAAGCGTTCACCAAGTTAACTGGTTTGTACCTAAACGCTCCACATGCCTTTCAGTCAGCTGCCAGCACAGTGACTGATTTATAGCCATGCTAAGAAAACTCCAACATGGTTACAGGGTACAGGCCTTTTGGCGTACAGTAGCGTCCGCTGACGTCACGTAGGCAAATGGCATTGTTACCATAGCAAACTATCAGAGAGTTTATTGTCGGCACCACACCTCAGTGAGTCTCACCTCTTTCACATCTCTCTGTAGTTTCTGGTTGGCCTCCTCCGATCGGGCCAGCTCCCTCCTGGCGGACGTCAGCTGATCCTCAATCTCCCCAACCTGACAGCAAGTGCGGGATACAAGGTTGAGCGAGCGCGCACCGTTCTGCGTCCGTTATAGCATCTTGCGAGGTTCTGTTTGTGTGTTTGTTTTGGTGAAAGCATTAGACCATACGAGCGTCTCCGGACCGAGTACCTGTCTGCACATGAGCGCCAGCCTCTCTTTCAGCTGTCCCAGCTCCGACCTCTGCCGCTCTATCTCGCCCTCTCTCTGCCTGTCAATGTCTCCGTCGTCCAAGATGGAGGAAGGCCCATTGGGAAGCCGCTGGATGAAGATATTTATTTGAATGAATAGAGGAGTGATAAAGTTTTACTCAGTGCCAATAAATCTCCAGGGGTTGCCAGTTACAGATCATTTGCAGACACTGGATTTTTTTTTCTCTGTGCTTTGACGCAGAGGAAAACTCCATGTGATTTCTATTTAATAAGGGATGGATAATTTCATTTGACAACCAGATTGTGTAGATTTACTCTATATGAGTATTTCCATTTTATACTTTCTGTTTCAGCTTCATACAATTTAAAGTCTTGATCTCAGAAAACATTTCTACCTACAGAAAAATTGATTTTCCATAAATGAACTGAGAACAAACTTAACTGATGGAAAATTCCAGTAGAAAAGATTATGTCAGGTGAACGAGTATCTGTGTAATGACAATACAGCCCATAAAACCAGAAGATGGTGCATAACTTGTTTCCTACTGAATGACTGCAACCCTGCTGGGAAGGAGTGAGCCCAGTCCTGTCACCGATGGCTGGAAGCCATATGGCAACGAGACTGATCTCAGGATATACAGTAGACTGTTGCAACAACCGCAATAGCTCCTGGCAATCAGTGGAACCTGATCAGCACTCCAGCCGCTGATTGAGGAAGAATTATAAGCAGCAATTTGGATATAACACTTCAGTAGAAGATCATTGTGTTATTAGTAAGTTTAGTTCTGTTTTGATTAAAATGTGTAATAATTGCCCAAAAATGTTGTACGGGCATTTATTTTCCCCCTCCTTCATTGTCCACCTTGAGCTAACATTTTAATTTGTCAGATACTCTTGTTTATGACTAAACTCATGTAAAACTAAATGGCATCCAAGTCAGCCTCAGCTGCTGATTGGCAAATGTTAGCATGCTACTACCACAGTAAAATAGGTCAGCATGGGAAACATTTTACCAGCTGACCATCAACCAGGCAATCCTGCTCCTAAATACAGCTTCACAGAGAGACTGATTTGTCTCTCACGAGTTTACATTTTCATGTCTCCTCAACTGCACATAGAAAAGATATTTGGTCTCTGTGTTAGACTGTTACGGATCAGGATAAATGTCAGAACAGTAACAGCTTTTTAAAGTGACACTGTGCAGCTTGGAGAAATATCTTTTCAGTTTTCTTTCAAGAATTGCAAATAAAGTGCAGCGGATTACCTCTTTGCCGTTGTCTAATCCTTGCTGTCGTCGCTTGATTTGCTCCCTCAAAGACAGAACCTAAAAATATCGCAGGAGAGAATCATGAGAGACTTCATCTCGAAGTTTATTCTATCACTAACTCGCAGAAACACAAGCGAGGTCTCACCTCCTGAGAGGAAGACTGCAGCTCTTCCTCCAGGGCAGCCACGCGCTCCAAAGCCACCCGTAGCCTTTCCCGCACCTTCTCATCCAGAGCTTTATGGTGCTCGAACAAGGACTTGAGGGCTTTTAGGACCTCCACCTCACTGGATGGGACGTGCCTCTTCATCACAGTCATCCTCAGACTGCGCTCGTGGCGGGACACCAGGCACTCCAGATGTTCAAGCAGCAGCTGGAAACACATGTGGTTCATTTACAATAAAGCAAAAACAGCCTGCTAGGAGCTGTCAGAGATGATTACATTTTCTCATGTGAAGACTTTCTCAACAATTAAGAACCAAAAATCAAACCAGATTGTAATGCTGAACAGACATATGAGGGTACTGACTCGTGTGTTGTTTCTCTCGGCTTTCAGCTCGGCTATCTCCTCCTCTCTCTCCAGCAGCTGTTCCCGGCAGAGGTTCAGCTCTTTGGTCAGCACTGCAAACTCCTGCAGGGTCACAAGAGGGTGCTGTTATTGACTGGATGCTGCTGCATGTGGTAATGAGTGCAGTTTAACAACACTGAACACACATCAAACTCCATCCACAGATTATTTTTGGATACAGAGAGCCATTAGTAAAGTTTAGCTGGCGGGTTTTAGCTAAGTAAGACATTAACTTCTGATGATTTCTGCAAATATGGTTGCTAAAAGTTGCACAAAAGTTGCACATCGATAACGCGGCTCCATGTGGCTCCTCTTTGCACTGTACTGCGCAGAATCTGGCTCCAAACTCACAAGATGGCGCCTCCCGTATCCCTGAGAAACCATCGTCAGTTTCAGTTTGGCCAATGCAAGGAAGTGGGGACACGACGTCCATATTTATATACGGTCTATATATACGGTCTTTCAGTTAAACATTTTCAGTTCCACTATTCGTATTTGCATTTTAGCAACATTGGTAAAAATATACTGAAACCAACAAATCGTGAGTCATTATCTTAACCGAGCTCAATTCAAATGACTTTGGACAGCCCCCCCCCCCCCCCCCCCAAAAAAAAAAAAATTATAAAACTAAACATAAAACTGACCGAAAGACTGTAAACTTTACTGCCAACATTTTCCATGGAAGCATTTCAATTAACTTTGTACTTTCCCGTATTCCCCTGAAGCCATGTCTGCTTGAGAATCCACTGATGATTTGCCTTCCTAAACCCACCAGAAAGCATTCATACTTTTGGTTTTGTTGGTCAGTATCACATTTCAAAATGATTAGCAGTAGTGAGGGTTCCCAGAAAACGTATTTCTTAATATGTTAATGCTTCATTCTACTATATATAGTATATATAGGTGCTTTTTGATGGATTTATCCTCTTCCGATCCCTTCATGTTGCCTAGCGGAACCAAACAACAAGCTAATGTCCACAGTACCCTGACTAGAAATACCTCAGCATGATTTTACATGAACTTTGGCCGGTTGTCCCAAAGATCAAGAAACGTGCACCATTAAAAGCCGACAGCGTGTTTGACTGCCAATATTTTCCTTTGACTCGCAAAGCAATTAAACGCAAAATGCAATCTGACAAACCTTGATTTCATTAAGACACAACTGGCCTCCCAGAAGTTCAGTGCATTAAACAAGTGCACCCTTTTACAGAAATGCAGCTGCATTTTTGGCTGAAAGAGGAAAGGAGTAACTTAAAAAAAAAAAAACAGCCTGCTAGCACTTACAGTATAATCTTTTCCACATCTACCGCAGTGCTCAAGGAGTCCAGGAGTCTCGAGGCAGGCCTCGATATAAAATCTAACAACCGAATTTATTGCACGTGTTGCACCTGAAATTGATTTAATTGCACAATAAGCATGGCTGTCTGTTGGCTGTCATTAAAACCTGGAGGTTAAACAAGCATGAGAGTATCGGAAATTAGGCCAACCGAGTCTTCTATTTCCAACTGACAGCAGTCCAGCTGAATTGTTGTGATTTTGTGTAATTTAGTACAATTATGTATAATTGTGAGGTTAGCTACATGATAGTTTCAATAAAAATTGGCTGCCTTTGGTTCAACTAAATGGTATCTATGGCAACAAATCAACAAAGAGAGTGAAGTTATCACCTCACTCAGTCTGAGTTGAACTCTCAGCAGTGATTGTCTGCTTTTCTTTTTGTTTCTGACGTGACAGGCTTTGCACACGGAGTGGAGCATAAACGCCACGCGCCGATTGTGTGATCGTGGCGTGATACACGTATGACACAGAGCACATGACCGGCCCCGAGCGCGTGTGCCCAGAGTCATGTGTGTTTTCAAAAACGCTTATGCAAACGAGCCATTAAAGGGCAGCGATGCGTGCGCCGCGCTGCTGCTTATCTTTGCTCTGTGTTAACAGTGATCAGTTTACCCACACGGCAGCAAATAGGCGCCGCACCTCACACCCTCTTCCAGCCAAAATGCATTTAGAAAGTACAGCATGTACAGTCTGTAACAAGCGTCTGAGCTGATGTGCTCACTCGGATGAAATAGGGGAAGAGGAGAAAGAAGTAAAAGACTTCTTTGAAAAAGATGGAAGAGGAAGGATGAGGGAGGAAATTGCTGTGTACAGATGGCACGTTCAGGGCCCCAAGGATATCATAATTCTAGGATTAATTCATGTAAAAGATGGTGTGAGTTACCAGGCCCTTTCCTGTCTCTGACTTGGTCGCCATCATTTTGGTCAAATAGAAATTCATCTCTAACTGATGCCCCTTCATCCATTTCAATCATGAGACACAACATCTAAAACAGACTCTAGAAGACACCTTATTAGCATGCAGCAATATGCAAATGGACTTGATTTGTTAGTCTCTGTGTGTTTCATATCACCAGGGTTTTTTTTGCTCTCTGTGCCATGCTGTCGCTATCTCTCCATCCCTCTCTCCTATTTTTCTCTCTTAGCAACGTCTACACACACACACACACACACACACACACACAGACGAACTCGGTGAACTCATCTACAGGAGAATGTATCGCAGCAATCCATGTGTTCCTCTATCTGCGTGTGTGTTTTTCTGCAGATGTGCGAGCCATATTGATCTCCTCTCCGCGAGGTAACACGGCCCTTTAATGTCCAGTCACTCCGTGTTGGACTGAGCACATCCGTTATTTCATTTTGATATTTCAGGCGTATAGCGACGGAGAAAAACAGGTACCAACAATGAGCGAGGCTTCACCGCGGCCCAGGACATCCAACAATGATTCCTGCCTGAAAATAGACATGGGGCCCTTCTATGTTGAGTGGAATTACAACATGATTAGCTCTCGGGCACTGGGATGGGGGATAATATTGGCTTCTGTGTGACGGGGCGAATATAACATTTAGCCATCATGTCCAGGCTTTGGGAAGTCGTAGTTTGAGTGTTTAACGGAAATAATCCACAACACTGCTCTGAAGGTACTTTCAGAATCCTTGAAGACTTTTGTATATGTACTTCATTTGAAGTAAAGTAGTTCCACTTTGGAAGATTTTCATCTCTGGTTAACTTTCATAATAAAATATTATATTTACCACGTGATTAACTTGTAATATTGTATCTATAGCTTCAAGATTATTTGGACTAGTGAATAAGGAAGAATGCATTTTCGTGATAAAATAGTTATATTTTGGGTTTGATTGTTAGAAATGAACGATATGTGTATATTATACTATTCCAGAGGTCAATGTGATGTCTATAAATGTGTTATTTTGGAAAGTCAGCATCAACAGCCATAAATATATTATCATTTATATTATATTTTTCTCTGTCACAGAAGATTGTTGCTTGTTCGACCAACTGATGTATCAACTCACCAGTTTTACTTGGGCTGTGTCATATTACGCTGGATGTAAAATAAGTCTGATTTCTTTCAGCTGATCCAAACACACCAAATCGAATGATTCCGTTGTCCCATGTTGCTTCGGTTTAAACGGCCCAACAGAACAATAAAGCCGAGCTACTCAGCGCCACCTGGTCCGGCAGCAACATTAAAGTCCTGCTTACAGGTCTGCACATCAATAATTCAACACTGTGAAAGGAACCATTTTCTCTAGGAGTACTTTTGATACGCAGGGACTTTGTACTGGTAATAAATGTTTACTTTAACAGCGAGCGGATTTTTGTAATGACATAGTTGCTCATTGTGTTATTGGTATTTTTCAGCATGTTTGTCTAACCAGCTTAGTTTTATGGAACCTGAAAGACTTTATTTAAATTGTTCATCACCAATTATTATCTGAAGGATATATAACACACTCTCTCTGACAGAAAGAGAGGGAGAGAGAGAGATATTTATTTCATAACCTATGCGCATTTATTGTAAGCATTCTTGTTTTCCTATTTTTGTAACAGACATCTCAGCTTATATTTAGTATTTTGTGAAATCAGCACTTGGAACAGTAAATAAGATGTGTGTGTTATCTCCCAAACATTTCAAGCTAAAGCTAACTGTATTTGTCTCCTTCCTGTTCCTTGCACACTGTACATTATGTTCTTTTTGCCGTGCATGTGTGTCGGCAGCATTGCGAGCATCAAAAATATACAAGGGGATGATGTAAATGTGGCACTTCTGGTCCCATGATGCATTTGGCTACCAAGCTAATGCTAGAAAACAGACCAGCAGCTTCTAGCTGAGTCTCCATAAATTTGGGTACACTGTTGTTTGGGCCTCAGATTGTGCAATTACAGACATGATTGATTTTCTTGGTCCGGGCCTGTTACATAGAATAGTTTGTGGAGTTACATAACCCTCCTTCAATCTGACCTTGATGAGGAAAACACAGGTATGACCTGTATCACTCAATACAGACACTCTTACACTAACAAGTAGCAGAAGAATATGTGTAGGGATACTGATGTTTCTTTAAAGCAGCTCTTTCATGTGGGTCAGCAGCTCCTGCTCCTCTTCCTGATTGTCACACAGCCTTCATACCTGTGGCAGAGCGATGGACAGCTGCCTCTGGAGGGACTCCTTCTCGTGGCCCAGCTCTCGAAGGCGCAGGTGAGCCGTCCCCAGACTGTCCTGCGTCTCCCTCAGGCTCTCCAGCAGCCGCTCCCTCTCCGTGAGCATGTTCACCATCAGCGACTCCAGGTTGCCTGTGCTCCCACCTTCATCGCTTCCACTGCCTCCACCGCCGCGGGAATCCCGACTGCCGTATCCCCCAATGCCTCCCATCCCGCCGCCCAACCCTCCTCCGCCCCCAGCCGGGGAAGGCGAGCCGCCTCCTCCGCTGCGCCCGTCCTCCGAGATGGTGGGCATCACCTCGCACATCATCTTGAGGCCTGGGTGTGAGGGGTGTTATCTGAGAAGATGACTGGGACACTTAGTGCCTGGCGGACGGCTGGTCAGCTCTCGTCATGAAACAGTTACTTTGTTTGTTGGGGGTCCTCTGTGCAGGGGGGAGGCAGGCAGTGAGAGAAAAGTGCGGGGGGAAGGATTTAAGAAGGCAGCTCCTGTGCTTGGGGGGGAACAGTGTAGGGTGACTGGCGGGGGAGAGGGTGAGGTAGGGTGCAGGGGTGACAGGGAGTAGTGCAGGTTTGGAGGACGACCTCTGACCCCCCGGCCCAGGCTTCACTGGGACGTGAGAAGAACCTGGAAGAAGAAGAGGAAAGCGACATGTCATTTTTGTGTGATTTGAGAGGAGGAGAATAAAACAGATGGAGAACACACAGTGTAAGCCTGTGTTGGTTGGGATGTCTCATATCTCCACTCTAATGGATCCATTTCACATACAGCACATGCAGCTTTTTTTTTCTTCTTTAAAGAAAGAAAAAACATTTCTAATCCAGCAGCAGCAGCAGCAGCAGCAGCAGCAGGACTCTGCCTCTTACGCTGACTTGCATCGCGATACTCTGGACTAATTCATCCATCTGTGCGCGTCTCCATGCATCTGAGCGTCCATACTCGTAATGGCAATAATGAATGCGCATGATGCACGGAAATGAGTCGTGAATGGCAGCTTTTATCCACAAAACGCCGCAAACACAGAACAATTATCAGGCCTGTAGGAAGGAGAAAGGATGCGGCGCTGTTTCTTACATTTATGTGGAAAAAAGGGTGTCATCATGAATTGTAATTACGCGCTGTATCCAGGAAGAAACGGGCTTCTTTTCTACGGATCCGGAACCCATCTGTGAAAATATTCAAGCCGATTCTGAGGGCTTTTACATCCTCATGGTCGTGAGGCATGAAACATATCGCTGTCTCAGGGAAATAAATTGCCTAAATGGTGGGAAAGCAGCCTATTTTAGTGCGTTTAAAGGCTGCACAGGATAGCCTCACACCGCTATCACATCATGGTGGGAGGTGCCAATCATCCTGTGAATGATGTAGGCCTAATTAACGAGATTAAACCGTAAAATGTTACACGGTTGGATTATTCTTTATGGTATGATTCAATTCAATTTCGCAAGACGTTGCGCCAGTTTGGATTTATTCTGCAAGGCGTCTATTTCCTATCAACACCCCACTGCCCCCCGCACACCACCCTGCCCCCCCTCCCCTCCACCCATAAAAACAGCTGGATGGATGGACGTGTGTGCCGCACATCGGCGTGGCTTCCACCGAGCAATCTGTGTGTCTTACCCTTTCCATGATCGACAGAGAAAGGAAATAAGCGCGCATCGTTGCCCGGTTCACTCCATCAGAGCATCTGAGAGACGGAGGCTGCAGGTTATCCCCGTTACAGCCCGGTTACCAGCCTGCTCCATCCCCTCCCTCTCTCTCTGCTGTGGGAGCGACGCTACGGATCAGCTGCTGCGTCGAGCCGCACGCAAGGAGCGCAAGCGGCATCCGGTGAAGACTTTCATAATAAAATAAGTCAGGAAGAGGATTTTGTACATTTTGTAGAGTAGTTCTTATACTTAAAGGACAGAAATGACATTATGCATAGTAACTTTTATTCACTTTCAAAATATTTGACTTGTACCAAAGTTTATCAGTTTGTATCTTTCATTTATTTATTTCTTTTTTTAATACATCATATCATATGTGCACATTGCGTTTGCTTTACAAATTGTCTTCCTAATTTATTTTTGGGCTAGATATATGTGCAAATAACGCTTCTATGTTTATGATTTTGAGGGAAATATTAAAAAAAAAAAAAAAAAAAAAGGAAGAAAAAGAAAAAAGAAAAAACTATAAACACTGGCTGCTTTGCAGATTAAAATGTTCACATAAAACATAGAATTTGTAGAATGCAATACATTCCTGTTGTGTTAACCCACCCAAAAAGTATTTATTTATATTATCTCCGCCTCAAACAGCTCTATCGTCACATGATACGTGAAGTTAATATAACACACTCATATAAACAACTTTAAACATACTGAATTCATGATAACTGTTTGTATATAAGCCTACAATCATACTTTTTGAATGACCACATTAATGACTTATTTTGAAGACACTTACTGGTGCTTCCGCTCTCTTCCTGATGTTTCTTACCAACTTGACCACCTCCAGTCGTTTTCTCTCATCTTCTCGTGAAGATGCTGGGTCTTAAAGAAACACTACTTCAACTCTGTTAAACCTTCCCTCCTGACGTTGACATCTAGCCTCCAATCATTGTTTGTTTACGTCTATAACTGCAACACTAACAACTAAAATAGATGTGGCTGGCTTTCCAAATTTATTCTCATTGCATGATGTTTAAAACTTGCCAAATTCATTAAACAATATCACCCTCTAGCGTCTGAACAGGAGAACTGCAGTGAACTACAGTCTGGCCAGATGTCTTTATTTTAGGCAACAATCTTTTATTATTATTATTATTATTATTTTTACTGTGTGAAACAGGGGGGTTTTAAAAGAGCACAGACGGCAATAATCTAGCCGAACCTCAACTTTGTAAAAGTTTAATTAGTCAGTCATTGTCTGGAGATGTGAGGCTATTTCTGGGCATTACATTGTTTATACTTAGACTAAATAAAGTAAAATAATCAGACAAATTCCTTCTTTAAAATCAGTCAGACAATTGGAATATATGAGAGTGAAAAAAAAAAAAAAAAAAAACCTCCAGTTACCATCACCATTTACTCAGGGGAGTTTTTTTTTTTTCTTCTTCTTCTTAAGCTGCTGGGTAGTGAAGGGGAGGAGGCGCTGGAGGTGACGTAATGTCCTCCACAGAGAGAGCCACAGTGAAACCTGATGAAACCTGCAAGAAAATAGTTTGGAGAGATGGAAGGACAAAATATTAGAAAAGAAGAAGGAAAAGAACAGCAAACCACAGAACACATGCAGAATAAGAGGACTGCTGTAAGATATTTGCTTCTTAAGAGGTTTGTTATTATTACTTCTGAATGAATGAAGTTTATGTTTTATGTTACATATATATGTACTGTACATTCAGCCTGCATGACATACCGTGTAACAATCACACATTCATTTTTGCAATTAAATTCATTAATTACAGTATTACATGGAAATCTAAATAAATAATTATTAAATCGTCCCTCCAGTCTTATTTCTATGTGGGAGCAAAGCAAAAAATCAGCCTCTCGGGACTGGTTTATAGGGAAAAGTCAATGAACAACTGATTTGATTAAGCGTCTTGTCAAATTTTTAAATGATCTGCAAACACGCAAGGAAAAGTTTGCCCTGAAGGACAACGACACGCAGGATTTTAAGAAGGCAAGCAGAGACGAGAGAGGAGACGAACGGATGAGCAGCCAGACACTGTGATTTTGGCATCGTCGCCTGAATAAGGTCCATTACTAAAAGCTCAGCACAACAGCCAGAGGAGGAGGAAGCATTTACAGTATTACACTGTCTGTTTCTCTTTAAGGGACTGGAAAGTCGCAGTAGCCAGAATGAGGGGTGGGCAGAGCTACTGTGGTTCTTTCATCTATAACACTCCATTAAGAGTCCAGATATTAAATTAGACTTAAAGGACATTATTTAAGTGTAATGTTTTACTTGAGTAAAAATGGTCTACACACAGAAATGACTTACATATCAGTTAACCCTAAAGTGTCTGCTTGAATGTCAAGCATTTAAAATCAGTTACTATCCTCAAAAAGTACTTAAAGCATCAAACGTCATAGGTGTGTTGTTATAAATCACTGGGTAGTTTCAGCTGTAATAGTAGCAGAGTAAATATTGACAGGGAAGTGTAGCTGGGCAGAAAGTGTCTGCGAAATGAAATCTGTTCATTTAAGGCCTCACAACATTTTGTAGTAGCCGCAGTCTTCCTTCTACCTGAGTTAAGGTAGAGCACACATGAGGTCACACTGCATCCTCCTGCCATGATGTCTTAACAGAGCCACTGACAGCGCTGACAGCTTCAGTGCCACCTCCGGTCAGAGATGTTGGATGAAGTGTCAGAGCTGCTGGTGAACATGACGGCCTCTGCAGTTCTGAGTGTCACAGAGAAATCACATTAAAGCTGATCACTAATCAAAGGCAGAGACAGCTGCACGGAGAAAGACCTTCCTTTTAAAACAGCGGAATAAAGCGTCTTTAAAGTCCCCGCTGACACTCGATCGCTCCAGGTCGGGTTTAAGTCCTGGAAATTGCATCATAGTAAATGCCAACTTTATGATCCAGGCAGCTTTCTTCAGACATCTATATCAGGCTGAAGTGACGGCAGTGACTGACATGTGGCAGCTGCGAGGACACCAGGAGAGGAGGGGCCCTGCGGGGTCATGACAGGTCAGCGGGTTAGAGGAATGCTGATAGGAATGCCCTGAGCGACGGCCAGGGGTGCAACTCATCAGCAGGGCAACAACAAGGAACAGCAGGTCCCTCGGGAGCCATGACAGTGGACAACAGGCCCAGGGACTCACTGTGAGAAAAAGGAGGAGGGGGAGGTAACACACATCTGAACAAGGTGATACTAAATGACTAATTCCTAACAAAGCTGTTGCAATATACTGGCATAGTACAAGCAAATTATAAATTTTTATTTTAACATACTGTAATTCCTCACTTTCGTCTAGAGACTCACTAAATATGAGAAAAAGACAAAAGTTCAAATTTACATCCTCCAAACTCCACTTGAGGGCGGCTCCAAAAGTGAGTCAATCTCCATATGTTCAATTTTAAAGCAGGAATAAACATGTTTGCAGACTTTTTCAGAGTCCAAATCTAATTTTTCCCATCAAGACAACTCTGTGGGAGTGAATTTTTATATAACTCACCTGTTTGCAGAATTAGGGGTGTGGCTGCTTTGAGTGACAGGTGAGTGTCCTTACGGGCTTCTAGGTGCCCGCCTTGGCGTCACCTGCCTGCCTCGGCTCCGCACATTCCGCCTCTTTGCCCCTTTTGGGATTAGCTGGTAAATTAGCAGGAAGCAGGAAGCAGGCACTGCTAAGATGGCAACGGCCAGAAACACCCCACTGAGCTTCAAAACAGCTGGACACTTGAATGTAGCACACTGTGTACACTATCTACTTGGTTCGTCCAAAAAAGGCAACTGGACTTGTAGAAATTTGAGGTTTAACTAGGGGCCTGTTGTCCCCATTTAAACCTCAAACTTCCCACCAGTCCCCTAGAACTGAAGAAGCTACTCGGATGAGTGGTGAAACGTCTTCTCAAAAAACTCTCCAAGTCCAGTTTTTTTTAAACCTTTTTTGGATATACCATGACCTAGATGACAGAGAACCTTCACAGACATATCTACTTGGTTTCATAGTGCATGAACTGAAGGGGAAGCGTTGGTTCAGATCAAACATAGCAACATGCGCACTCACCAGAAATTATGATGGCAGTGTTTGGCTAATCCATCAAGCTAGCTGCCACTGTGTGCAAAACCGTTTGAGTACAGGTTGCAAAAATAGCCAAATAAACATAGTTATTGCTCAGTGGTACTCTGCGTAGAGTTTATAACTTAACATGTGTTGCTGCAGCTTCCTCTGCATGCATTTTCACAAGTCTGAAATTTGGCTGATTGACAGTAAAGAGTGTGCATTGTTTCATATCTATTCATTTTGCAAAGCCTTTTGGCACACTTGGTAGTGTGAACACACCCATGCCCTAAATTGGCAAGTGTAAACATGGAAGAACACAATCTGAGCCTAGCCCCCTTAGACTGTATGTAAAAGAGGCATGTAACAGCAGGACAGGCACATCTCTCTTCCTAAAAGGGGTGTGGTCAGCAGCATGTGCATTTAAAGCTACAGACACTGAAACAGCCACTTTGGAACGGAGCTAAAACCACCAATATACAGACCTGAAAAAAGTGAATTGTCTCTACTGACGCATTCAGGGGACATGTCAGATATACACTAATCAGCCACAACATTAAAAACACTGAGAGGAGAAGAGAATAACATTGATCATCTTGTGACAATAATGTTCTGCTGGGAAATGTTTGGACCTGGCATTCATGTGGATGTTAGTGAGACATGTAGCACCCACCTAGACCAGACCAGACACCCCCACCCCATAGCAATGACACTCCTTGATGACAGCAGTTTAGGAACAACTCAAAAAACATGAAGAACAGCACAAGGTGTTGACCTGGCCTCCAAATTCACTAGATCCCAAACTGATCAAGTATCTGTGGGATGATCCACAGAGGCCCCTCCCCTCAAAGGCCCCCAGTAACAACATTCTGTTGCCAGACACCACAGGACAGGAAATACTCTTGAAAAACACATAAGTTGTTTTAGGAGGTTTTAAATTAAGAGTTTATTTGAAGATGTGTATGGTGTCACACTGAAAGCTTCACTGAAACTGAAGAGTTGAGGAAATACATGAACTAACATCTTTTGTCTTGAGATCTTTAATCTAATGTAGACCACAGAAGTGAACACACAGCACTATAATGATAAAACAAGCCGGCCTGTCTGAATTTGTACACACAGTTCACATAATTCAGTCTGCAGAACCCATCTGGACGTGTTCGTGTCAGTGCAAATCAAAAAGTGTGTGCGTATGTGTGTGTGCTGGAGCTGCCAGAGCGTGCTGCATTAAGTGTGCGAAGGCAGATTCTGTGGAGGCTCCGCTGGCAGATGGTTCTGGGCTTCAGCTTCGTGCTCAGCTGGGGCTTTGGCCTCTGCGAGAGAAAGGAGGAATATTCACTTAATAAAAACAAACACTACAAAATCCACACAACACAACATCAGTTCTGGATGTGTCAATACTAAGGATGTCCTGACCAAGTTTAATATTCAGTTATCGCCTGACCCAAGTCCCAATCCCAATTTATCTAAGATTGGATACGTTTTTCTTATCCTCATTGTATTCTCCTGTATTCCCTGTAATCTCTAACTACCACTTCACTAAACATCCATGCACAATTTACATGATTTTGGTTTCTCCTCTTCTACTGTTTTTGGCAGTGCTGATGCTAGCCAACCGCCACTATAACAGAATAAGAGTTTTGGTTTTGGTTTAGGTTTATGGCAGGCCTAAAATAAATAACTACAAAAGATCCGATACCAATCCGATTGTTTTAAAAATGCTGAGTCAATACCTTTATCTTCAGGTTGAAACTGTAGTTCTCCGTTAGGACCCGCAGGAGGTTGACCGTCCGCTGCCTGCTGCTCCTTCTGTCTCTGAGACATTTCTAACAACGCCTGAAATGAGAATGAATTAAGATCCATTATTAAAAGAGGTTGATTACTTCATAAATTAAATCCTGAGTGCTAAATGAGTCAACTTTGTTAGAAGAGCAACTTTTTTAGGAAGTCCCATCGTAGAGCAATTACTTCACTGATTTGCAGCTGACAAATCTGGATATTCCAGGCTCAGACGTACAGTGACGCTTAGAAGTAGACTTTGGTATTTGTTTATTCTGGAAAATGAGCTAATATTATATATCTGTGAGGTGGAAAAAGAAGTGCTCCTCTAGGATTACAAGTTAATGTCAAGGCCATCTTAAAGTGCACCTGTCTATAAATGTAATGACACCGGTGTCACAACCCAGAAGACTACTGGGGAAATGTTCAGTGGACAGACGAGACCAAAGTAGAATAGTTTGATTTAAATAATTCAATTCAATTCAGTTCAATTTTATTTATATAGCATCAATAACAATACAAATCGTCTCAAGACGCTTTACAAAACCCGGCCTGAAACCCCCAGAGCAAGCCTGAAGGCGACGGTGGCAAGGAAAAACTCCCTTTTAACAGGAGGTTCATGTCTGGAGATGAAATACACTGCATTCCAGCAACAGAACCTCATCCCATCTGTTAAACATGAGGGCGGTAATGTCCATGTTTGGGACAGTTTTTCTGTATCTGGACCAGGATGGTTTGTCATCGATGATATATCAATGAATTCTGAATTATACCAGAGAATTCTAAAGGAAAATGTCAGGAAATCTGTCCACAAGTTGTTTTACGAAAGAATGGTTTAAGTAGAATAAAATCAATGTCTTGGATCGGCCAAGTCAAAGACCTGACCTTAATATAAAAGAAATGTTGAGGAAGGACGCAAAGGAGGCAGTTCATGTGAGGAAACCTTCCTACATCACAGAACAGAAGTGGTTTTATACTGATGAATGGGCTAAAATCCCTCCAAGCTGCTGCAGATGGCTGATCTGAAGTATTTGGAGATGATTACTTGGTGTTACTGCTGCATAGGGGGTCACACCAGATACATACATTTTCTTGAATAAACAAATAAAAAAGCTTAAATGGGTGCGTATACTGTTAAGTGATAGTGTAGCTAAAGATCCAGGTATCAAGTTTCTGAATTTCTTTCCTTGAATGAATTGTAAGTGCAACTGTACAGTTTGGGTTTGTTGGACACCATATTAACAAGCATTCATTTTGATGTTGTTTATTTGGTAGGCACCAACGTTGTGGGCATTGTTTCCTTGTCTTGAACATCTGGGAAACTCTGTCATCTGTCAATAAACCATATCATTCACACCAATTGGTCGTTGCCTCAAATGTGACCCCTCAAAGTTGAGATTTGGTACCCACTCATTTTGAATATTTCACCTATTACCCATTCCCAGGTCTCTGGCCACCACATTGCTGCTCGTTTCTTCCTGTGCGTATGCCTCATGAGTCATGTGGAGAAACAGTTACCTGCTGGTACTCTCTCTTCTGGGCCTCCAGGGCTTTGCCTCTCTCATTCAGCAGCTCCTGCTCTTGACGCAGATTCTCTGCCCTCCTCTTCAGCTCCTCCTCTTTGTCCCGGAGTTCGACCTCGAATCGCTGCAGCTCTTCCTCTGTGTACACGGGCTTGGTGTCCAGAGTCTGGAGATGTGACAGGGGCAGGTAGTTAAGACACACAATGTGCAGTACTGCTGGCATGGATGCTGGAGCTACAGTGTTATAGGTAGAGCTCACTCTGAAACTTTGCACTCCACTGCATGGAGACACCTTTGTTTCCACCATGCAAAGAATTCTGCTGACGTTTGGGATGCACTTAATACAACTGAAAATCTATTCTTTACAAGAAGAAATTAAATCACCACATCCGTATTATAAAGTTTAGACCAGGACACTGTTTGGAGAAACGTGTCCCCCTTAAAATACACTCAACACACATGAAACATGATGTCCACGCACCATAATTAAACAAAACACTATCTCCTTGTGCTCGAGCATTTAACCACCGCCCACACTTCCCCTACTCATCCTGGGACTTGAACAACAGACCCTCCGATCAGCCGCCCACTCCCCCAACCTTCACTCCACCTCTGAGCTCTTTACCTCCCACTCTTTGGGATTATTGAACTCCCTCTTCTCTGTGGATTTGAGGAACTCCTCCAGGCTGACGAGCCGGTCTTTATTTGTATCCACCTTTTAACACAAGAAGGTTAAACTGCGTCAGTCGAAACAAGGCCAAGAAAAAAAAAAAAAAAAAGAGGAATGGAAGAAAAATAATTCGGACTCACGTTTTTCATGACGTGCTCTCTCATCCTCAGCCTCTCTTCCTCCATCTCCATCATATCGTCCTCCTCGTTCTTTGGGTCGTAAACTTTTTCCAGCTGGAGGAGAGAAATGAACAGATGTTAGCTGCTGATTCTGTGCACATGTCTGCTGTCAGATTAAATACTTTGAAACAGATGACCATCCATCCAAGAATTTAAGCCGTCTCATCTGATTTTCAATATAAAGCTGAGCAAGTTTTAGCAAACTATAGGCCTGTTTACCTCCTTTGTGAAAAGAGCCTCAAGTTCCTGCTCATCTAGAACTCCATCTTCATTTGTATCTAAAACCAGCACAAATGAGAACCGTTCATTATATGAAGCTCATCGCTATAAAAAGTAGAATATAGTTTACATGGCTGTAACCCACCATGCAGTTTAAAGAAGGTTTTGGGGTTGAATTCTTGAGGATCCAGTCCGTCTGTCTCCTCCCAAACTTCCCGCAGCTGAGCAACACTACCCTGAAAAACACAGCATAAAGAATAAAGAACATGATTCTTCTCCATTTGTTTCTAATAAAATCCAACACGGAGGTGTTTGTCGCCTACAGGAGCGTTGACTTTAGGGTGCTGGCTGTGCTTCTCCTTCAGCTCCTGCATTCTCTTCTCCTCTTTCTCCCTCTTCTCCTGGTCCAGGCCCTTCAGGTACTCCCGCCTCTCGTGCTCCTTCAGCATCTCGTAGCGCTTGAACTCGTCGTGTCTCTCGGCGTCGTAGTTCTCCAGGTCTTTGGTGGCCTAGAAGAGCGACACAAAAGCTGCTGTCATGACATTCTTTGATGCCTTTTAATCAAAAAATGAGGCACAAAATTAAACTGGCACAAATCAGTCATTCTGATTTGTGCCAGTCTGCTGGAATGTGAATTCAATTAAATAATCATCAACCAACTAAACGTAAAGTATTTTTTTATTCAAAGACAAAATCTCTTTTCATTTATGCTGCAGAATCTTACTGTTGAGATTAGCAGCTCGAGATCTTTGGCCTCAAAGGTGTTCTGATTGTGTGGATCCAGATGTTCAAACTGTTTCAGCAGTGAGGTGTGGTCCATCTGAAGGCCTGCACAGCAGATACATGAATTAACAAACACATACTCAACTTCTTGGATGCGCTTTTCTTATTACTCAGCACAAAAATTCTAATCTTGTAATACCAACCATTGTAATTTGCCCCAATTTGTAAATTTTAAAAGTAATATTTAACATTGTAAATGATAAAAATTGGACATACTACACAATACTATGTATTAATTACACATAGTTATTACATAGCCGAATTTTGAAAGCCTGCTGATTGACATAATATACACTAAAATCATTTTTTAATATTATTTTCTGTATTTTATTTTTCACAAAGAAACAGTCTTTGCTGGTTTCTCAAATGCCAATTTGCCATACAATTATTAAAGCAATATCACTTCTAGTTTTAGTGATGTCTCCATTTAACATGTTACACACTGTAAATGTATTCAATATACAGCAATAAACTAGCAGTAAGCAAGACTACATACAGTAGATAACTCTGCATGTGCATTTCTATTCAGTACTCTTTAATGCAATATCAGTAATATATATATTCTTTGCACTCACTCTGTGTGTTGGTACTGTCCAGTTTGGCCTTCAGGAGCATCCTGAGACGAGAAACCTCCTGACGCTTCAGCTCATCCAAGCGGGTCCTGACATGATGGCCAACCAAGTCGAGCTCTTTACTGAGACGGCCGTTCTGATGGCAAACACAAGAGGAGTTAAACCAGTCTCAGTGTCGCCTGTTAGACTGTAGAAGGTAAACAAGGAAGTTATTTAAGTGAGAACGAAGAGAGAGACTGTTGCAGAGACACTAACCTTGATGTCTTCAGTGTTTGCCGTCTGCAATTTCTCTCTGAAGTGAGGGTCTGTCTCCAAAACCTCAATCACCTCTCTGAGATACCTGTCGTAGTACAGACCAGTGTCCTGCAACGATAAAAGCCAGGTTACTCACAACAAACGTAATTTCAAAAATAAGACATAAGAGCAGACTATAGAGCAGGAGGAGACCATTACCATGTTCTCCTCCGGCACTTCCTCTTTAGGCTCCTGGTTGCCTCCATTGCGATCTATGGGCACTGACCAGACGACGGCAGAGATGGAGAGAAGCAGCAGCCAGCCAGGATTCAGCTTCATCCTCCTTCAATATTAAGATCAATAACATGAATATCTTCCAGAGCATAAGTTCAACTGCACGGTATCTACAGTAGTTTCAAGCTTTATTTGCCAACAGTGCTCGTATCGGTAATTTAAGAACTTTCGGACGGAGGTCTTCTTATATTTATCTTGAGATTATTTTTCATCTTGTTTTGTCAGTAACTACGACGCAACATAAATCCAAAACACACCTGAAATAACAACCCCGATCACAAACTGCATAACTCATGACCAGTAAGTACATGAAACGCTACTATGGTCATAGTAGAAGAAAGGACTGAGGCATACCATATATGGATTTTAGAGTCATTGATAGTCAGCTAGTGTTTACCGAATTCCGCAACAGGCTATAGGGATATATAGAAGGTCCAGATTTGTTATCGTTTACGTGTGTGTGTGTGTGTGTGTGTGTGTGTGTGTGTGTGTGTGTGTGTACTAGTCGAAAAGAACAATAATACCAAGGTTTTTAATGAGTCTGGTGTAATGACTCTTGGCAGTAAGACTTCTTAGCATGTAAGATTAACACGATACATTTAGCTGAAGAGGCCAGATGTGTTTCTAAATTGAACACATAGCATTTTTTTTCTCTATAAGATATTACTATGTAATGTTCGTGTCTTTAGCTAGTGCGCTAACTAGCTTAAACTAGGACAACACGGATGCGGAAAGGCGTGACAAGGATTAGGATTCACCACACGAATTGATTTCTCTGTGGACGTGGTCACATGTGAACATTAAGCTAACACAAACGTGAATGAATATTCGATTTTGAACTCATTTTACACATCGTTCCGTCATTAAACGTCATTAACCGACAGGTGATATAACAGCTCTTGGTTTTCCATTAGCTGTGAAGCTGTAGAAACGTCTAGCGCATTTCTTCCTGTGTTGTTCCCTTATAACAGAATTTTCAATTAATTATTCATTTAATTTTGGCTAATATTAAAGCCACGGTTAAAACGCGTTACGCCACGAGGAATAATGTTTGATTAAAGCCTCTCACCGCATGTATGTTTTTTATATTCCGATCTTCTGCTCCTAACAGGATCTGTATTTGGCGTCGGACAAAAATGACGTCACGAGAATGCAGCGTTGGTCCATATGCTGCCTTCAGGAAATGTCGGAAATAATGCATGCCTTATTTGTAAACTCAAAACACGCGGTGGGAATAAAATGAATTCGTTGAATTGTGACTTGTAAAGTAATGTCTGCTCATGATAGGAAGTGCTTCAGATTATAACTTGGTTAAAATTCCACTTTTCTCGTTCTCGTTAATCAGATTTTTTCGTTTTTGTACATTAAAACAATATATGATTTGAAATTTCATAGATAAAATAATTAACTCAAGCCTTTTTGGAGGCATGTGAACGCATCATTATTCCTTCAGTAAATAATACATGGATCCAAAATATGTACAAACGTGTTTAATAGCTTTGAAAAATAGATTTGTTGTATATTAAATTCAGCACACAAACACAAAGTCATGGCAAATTGAAATAAATTAACATTAAAGGAGTCAACAATTGCACGTGATAATAAATTAAAGGTATAAATAGTATTCATCAAAATTGCATCTACAACTACAATAACATTAACAGAAATACAAAATCAGATATGGCACATAGAAAACACAATGTTCCCAAATAAATAAAGTCAAAAATAAATTAACAGTCACTCAGTACAGTAATTAAAAGTATATAAAAACATGCTTAACAACATTTTGAGATCAAATTCAAATTTATATCAGTTTGACTGATGAAGGGTTTTGATGATTGATTCAAACTTTCAATGCAACACTTGATTCAGTGTTTAGAAATCAATCTCTCTCATATCAGTTGGTGTTCCAGGTCTTTCGCTCTCCACCTCCTCATCTTTCTCTGTAGGGAGCTGCTGAAGCCCACTCCTCAGTCGCTGTCGGAGGCCATATTCAATCATCTCACTGTAGAACTGCAGCACTATCTGGGGAACAAAACAGAGACTGTGAATGATTTTGTAATACCTGTCATTCTGCATTTGAAATGCCTATAAAGACACACAGCACCAGTCACAGAATCTTAAAATCAGACCTCATCAAAACAAATGAAATATAATCTGACTTATCTGCAGCATTAAACCAGAGCAGTGTACTTACCAGCTCAGTCTGGCACAGCTCTGCCAGTGTTTCACTCATGAGAGCCAGCTGAGTGGGCCCCTTGTTGCCCAGACCTCGTAGTGCACAGTTCAGAGATGCTGCAGCGACGAGTGATGGTGGAGCTCCCAGAAAACGGGAGTCACAGACACACATGGCAGCTAGCGTGTCACTGTGCCGCCGCAGGGTGGAGAGCAGCTCCTCATCAGAATCTCCTCTCTCCTGCACAGAGGCGACAAAATGTGGGAGAAAGTCCTGCGGAGTCACTGCTGCTGTGTCCCATCGTAGGGATGCGAGGATGACACGCTCCATTTCCTGATGGAGGGAACAGGAAAACAGTTAGTTGTAGACCAGCATGACGGAAACCTATGAGCATGGTTGTTTGTTTCTAAAACCAGAACTGAGTTAAGGGACTCTGTGAGATGTTAAGGCTGAAGACATTAGAGGCCGTATGGACACAGTGAAACAAACGTACCCTCAGGTTTGAAGGCTGGAAGCTGTATTCAGCTGCTGCACACAGGGTGTCAGCTGTGACATTGTCACACTCTGAGAGTTTGGAGGCAATGAGGATGCAGCCCGCAGCCAGGCAGTATGGTGAGACAGGTAGAGAAAGAGAAGCAGACAAGAACCTGTCCAGCAGAGAGACAGAGAGGGGGAAGACTGTCTCATCACAACCACACTCACAGCACACCTGGAAAAAAGATAGAAAATTTCAGCATCAAAGCTCCCACGATGGCATAAATCACTTTTTTACTGTGAGGAAAATTCAGAAACATTAGCATGAGAGCGGTTCTTACCTCCAGAGCCCACTTGGCAAGCTCCTCCCTTCGCTCTGGATCGCGCTGGATGAGGGTGATGTAGAGCATGGAGGGAATGTACCTCTCCTCCACGTGAAGCAGTCTCTGGATCACCCGATGTCCCGACACCGTGGGGTCCCAGGCGGCTCGCAGCTGAGACGGGGCTTGGGCTTGTGCTTCACTCTGGTCCTGGTTCTGACTCTGGTCGTCCTCCACCTCCTCACACCACAGAGACACAGGCATGCTTCTGTCCATCTGCACAACTTGCTGTAAAATGTGAAGTCCAAGAGGAAATAAAAAGCAAAAGCTGCTCCAAGCTTCACTTGTGGCTCCTTTAGTGTCTTGATGAAGCTGTTTGGGTTGCAGGTTAATAAAAGTTGTAAAAATCCCTGCAGATCTTTCTTGTTGAAATGAGTCTTCCTGAGGAGCTCTGCTAAATACCCCTCCTCATTACCCTCTCTGAGTTTTATACCAAAGGGGGGCAGAGGGAAGGGAGCATACCGTAGAAAGGGGCGGGGACCCTCATGAGTGACATAAAATAATAAGACAGACAATAAGGTCTGCACAACAATTGCTTCAACAGGTGGGGTGAAGGAGAAAGAAGGAGAGCAAGGGGAGAGAGGGAGGCAGGGGAGGAGCAAAGAGGAGCAGACAAGAGAGGGAGTGGCCCGTTGGGACAGAGCAACAGCTTGTCTTCGACAGTGAATGAGAGAAGGGAGGAAAAGAAAAGCATACGAGGAGAGAGGCAGAGAGAGGGGAGAGGAAAGGTCATCTCCAGACTCTGACAATGGGCATGGATGACAAAAGGATGAGGGTGTTTGTTTACAACGAGAGCACGAGAGGAAATACGTCAAACACAGGAAGGATGGATCAGTCCCTTTTCTTTTTTTAAAGAAACATTTAATATTTAATATATAGTTAATACTTTCATAGTAGTATAAGTTCAGTGTGTTTGAAATCCTTTTAATATTTTGGTGGTAAATTTAGAGGTTTATGAGATAATCAAACAACAACAACAACAAAAAAAAACAATTTCATGTCCAATTCACTGCTTCTGGCCAAATTAAAAATGATTTATCAATAACATGTCATTTTATCAGGCACATATGCACCAGAATGGCAGGTTGGCAGACATCTTAAATGTATATATTTTCATTTATCTTAATTTTCTCACTGTAAATCAAAATATTGCAAAAACACAGAAAAGGAAATTTCTGAGATTTTTTTAGACCAATTTATCAGACAACCTCAAAATGATGTAAACAAACCAGACAATGAATCAGTCCGTTTTAGAAGGAAATAGGTTAATGCATAGAAATAATAATTACATTTATTACATCTGATAAGGCGGTACAGACAAGTTACAATACAAAACTAGATTTTAGGTGGAAACATAAAATGTGTCATGTATTATTTATTAGTGATGGAGACAAGAAAAGATGGCAGAATGTGTTCATCAAAGTTTTGGCTCTCTCCCTTTTTTCTCTGAGGATTCTCATTGTCAAAGCAACCTGTGTCCCGTCGGCCTCCCCTCCCTGCGCCTGCGGCAATCTGCTGCTCGTGTTTAAAGAGCAGCGAAGCCACCGGGGAGGGCTGGGCGAGGTATGTGCAACAGACAGTGGAGCCGGGCAGGTCAATGAGCCGTATTGTCTCCCTTTACAAATCTGTGTCAGACAACAGCCCCTGGCCTTCTGCCTGCTGCTGGCTCCTCACACACATGCACACACGCTTCACACATTCACAGGGTAGACACACTTTTCACACACTCCCCGGGGACTCCTCCGATGGTCACAATGGGGTCGCACTCACCAGTGCAGAATACAGATTGTATTTGACACAGTCATTACAGGTGGCTTTCCTCACATGTTGCAGCTCTTGTTTCAGATGGGAGTTAAATGGACGGCCACACTGACACCGTGACTTGATTTCAGCTGAGCATCAATAATTCATAGTGCTGTCAACAAAGAGGTGGCGCGCATTTGAACCAACTAAGATACAGTTTCATAAAAAGGATTTAAACTTGAAAAATAAGTTACGTTACTCCAGAAACAATGTCTTCAATTTAATTTAATTTTCATCTTTCTTTTCTTGCAGTTAAACAGACTCCATGTTATAGGAGTAATGCTTCATACCTTTTTTAAAACATTGTGGAATTACAAAAGTACCTTCACATTGTCTGAGGTGTACCTGAAGTATTAAAAGTAAAACTACCCCCCAGTGCATCATTATACAACCACACATTATAGCCGGTCAGGTGAAGCTGTAACAATTTTATGCACCTTAAGTCAACACAATAGACTATTTTTAATGAATAATTTCTTTTTTTTTTTCTTTAAACTACAAAGTAAATGTGAGGAATTTAAAATACAACATTTGAATGTGAACTGCTGGATTAGGATCACACAAACTGTAGAGCATATACACATGAAATCTGTACTTCGTGTACTAAATGTACTTGCACTGCAGATATAAACTGGCTCTATGTACTGAACATACAGAAACTTAACAAATATATAGATTTTTCTCACATGTAACAAAGAGAAAGTTTATTAAGAAAGTCTTGTGTGAAAGATGTGAATCTGATCAATCTTCGCTGCATTTTTGATGATTGTATAAAATGGTCTCCTGACTCTGGATTATAGCTGCTTTTGAATGAAACACATTTTGGTGCGAAATCTCTGAAACTAACTATGAGACATTTCTGAACCAACTCCAAAGAGTGCCACACAATGATGAACTTTTTGCGTCTTACCTTGTGCATGCTTCCCAACATTGACTTTACTGTCCAAAATCAATTAAATAACTTTTTTTTTATATAAACTGCACAGGATATTTGGCTTGCAACTAGACAAAAACACATTCATCAGTCAAACAAATATGAGACACTGAAGAAAAAGCAACACAGATTAATATAAAAGGAATAAGAGATAGTTTAAGCTAATTTTATACTGATGAATCAATGAAAGTATTGCACTTTGGTATGTCTAATGTATACACTTTGCCCCAAAGGAAGCAGCAAAATAGGTTGTTGGCGGCAATTATGTTTATTTTATCAATTTTTAATTTTTAATTTATTTTTTTAAATTACCTAACAGTCAGGATGGTTGTTATCCCATAGCACAATGGTTTGCCTTGTATAAAAAGAAAACAGACTTATTTCTTAAGTTAATCTTGAACAAAATGAAAGCGATAGTGAATCAAGAGTCTCTATGCTGACTGATGAATGGTGAAACCTCTAAAATCAGCATCTAAAGACACCTGAAATCTCAAACAGATTAGATCCACAGCCACGTCATGGACTGCAGCTTTTCTAAGAGACTAATAATGACAACACGAAGAGCCCATAATCCTCTAACACTTGGTTGATTGTAGCATTAGTCAGAGAATATTGGGTTTAAAGCTGTCGACAAGGCCCTAGCCCACAAAACATGCTTTGAGCTGGACTGAAAGCAGATTGAGTTTGAATGAGGGGATGAGTTAAGTTTGGCTCTGCCAGTCAAGTGAGGTCAGGCCGGGGTGGACAGAGGGGAACGGAGTGACAGATCGTCGGCCTGTTTAAGCACCCTGTTAAATTCATACATCGCAGCTGTATTCAAACAACATGGATCGAGGGGGTAAGAGACAGCGATGAGCCAAAAGAGGACCGCAGCGGGTCCTGAGAAGGGGGTGTGGTTCCCCGCCCCTCATTTTCCAGCTCATTTCCCGGGACAGTGGAGAACAGAGGTCCTATTTTCTCCTCAGCTATTCACCTCATACAGACACCTGCTGGTCAGAGGGGGAGGAGAGGGGAGAGGCCAAAGTTTAACCAGTTCACAAGTCACTACATAAACAAATACGGTAGTTAATACTTGATCAGGCTGTGAATCCAAGATTAAATTTTTTAGATTTGCCCTTCTGTCCCATTGTTTCTGATGGGTTTTATCAGCTTTCAGGAATCAATTATTCCTTTAGAGTTTTATAAATCTTATCTGAGTCTTAAAGTGCAAATTTCAACAACGAAGTATGTTTACTAAAGCACAACAATAAGTACAGTTTTGAAATACTAGCACTTTACTTGAGTATTTCCATTTTAAAGTGGTTAAACTGCTATCTTAAATAAAAGCAGATAACTCAGTGTAGAGTCACGGTGTCACAAGTAAATTGACTCAGTTTCAAAAAAAGCACGAAAATATTAGCACCACAGTTTAAGTAAAAAAGTGTACATTATTGCAGAATGGCCCTTTAGAAATTATGATGATGATTTTTTTAAATTTATGTCAAGCTGAGATTGTGAATTTTAACAAAGGGAACCATAAAATCTTATGCATATTAATATATCATAATGGATATATTGAATAAATTATATTGATCTGAATTTTAAAAGTAATGAATAGTTAAAGAAAATGATTATATTTCCCTGTAATAAATGACTTAAGTAGCTCAACACTGCAATTTTATGCTTCTTTTTGTTACTATTGCAACAGCACACAACATGTAACCAGATCCTCAATAAAAATGCTTATAAAATTACATGCTTATAAAGCACTGCATTATAAGGATACATATACTATACTGTCAGCAAAAGGTACTTCAAGTACCCTTAGGCTGCTAATACTCATACATATCAGTGTGTGTGTAAGCAGAATTTTACAGCTCGTGATTTAAATAATGGTTCGCTCTCTTAGGGGCTGAGGCACTCAAAAGGACACCAAAAAAAAAAAGTGTCACCCTCAAAGAAATATCTATTCATTCGTTTTTTGTTTTTTGTTTTAGTAGCACCTTATTTTTTGTGACATAATTATAGTACTTGAGTAAATGAACATATAGTTTCTTCCTACCATTGATAATAAACTTTAGATAACAAACAAATAAATTTAGGCCAAGAGCAGAGTGGTCAGTAGATTTGTTAAGATTCAACCATTTATTCGATAACAATCAGCAGATAATGAAAATGCTGTGACATTAGGCAGATTATTACAAGTATTACACTATAAGGCATGCAAAACCTTTGCATAGGGATGGAATGGCATCTTAAAGTACTAACAAGAGGCTCTCAGTTTATTCTTCATCTTCTTCCCTTTTCAGGAGAACTGGTGAGAGGACAGTATCAGAAAACATAAAAAGCACAGAAGGTATGCAGGGGAGAAACAAAGGAATACAGTTATAATTTTATAATAATTTGCAGCATCAGAAGGAGGATGGAAAGGAGAAAAATGATGGCAGTGACACAGGACATGTAAACAAGCTGTAAAAAAAGAAAAAAAGAAAAAGGAGGAGGACAACACAAGTGTTTAAACATCCTGGCACATTCATGGACACGCACTGAAAAGAAAGACGCCTCGATGGTGCCCCCTGGCGCTCACAAATGGTAACAGTCTCCACCAAACAGTCTTCCTTCCTTCTCATTCGATATATTTCATATATATAAATATCTTTTATGTTTTAACTTCAGAACTAACACTTTTTAGTGAGTGTCAGTGCACCAGCAGACCTTCAGATTTAAGGGTAGGTGGGAGTGTGCGCTGAATTAGAAGATGCAGCTCCGGCTTGCGATGGGCTGAGGAGGCGTTGCATCTCGCTGGCTTGCGAGTCTGGGCTCCCCTCCTCTGAGCTGGACAGGACGAAGAGACCGAGAACCTGCAGCACCTTCAGAGGAAGGTCCTGGGAAAGACAGCAGAGGAGGGAAAGAGTATCAAGGATTGTGCATGTCAAACATGGAAGTGTTTTAATTTAAAGAGTTGGGTGTCCACAGTTGTTGGTTTAATTATGTCAAAATGTTGCAGGAATGTTGCACATGCTTCTATATTTCTTTGAAGAACATTTGTTGAACTGAAATGCAGCTACCTGAGCTAATTCAGACTTATAAGCTGCGATGAATTTTGAAATGAGGATTTGGATATGTGTTATAGAAAATAGATCCAATAAAAGAAAAGGGGACATAATAAGTAAAATCCAGGATATTTAAACAGACGTGACTGATCATTATTACAGCGTAAAATGTGCAATGGTGATGGCACAGTTGGAACAAATGCATCCACTGCACTGCCAAAACATGACAGGAAAGGACAACTAATGTTTGCCAAAAGATTTTGCCAGAAAACTACTTTGATACTAGCAGTGCCTTTTGACTTGGGGACGCAGACAGTTTGGGTCTTACTTAAGAAATGAAGCCCCAAACAGACAATGTTTTAAGCAATGTATGAATCTTTAAAGTAAAAGTTAAACTGTGTCACCTTGGAGAAAGAAAAGCATCATGAAATACAAGCACAGTTGAAAGAACTGTTACTCCTGTGGCTGTGTGCAGAACAGTGAGGGGTGCATCGTCTTACCTTGCACTGAACCAGCTGCAGGTAGATTCCCTCGGCTCCACGCAGAACGCTCAGCAGGTCCAGCTTCATCGTCAGCTCATTTATGTGCTGCAGACCAGTCACAGTGCGGAACATCAGAACTATTTACGGACAAAGTCACCGTACTGTGTGATGGGGTCACATGTACTCACCTTCAGAATGGTGTTGAAGTCGTGGTCTGAGCCAATCAGCTCTCCTCGCTGAGACTGGAGGATGGAGCAGGCGATTAGCAGGTGGAAGTTGTCGCATGGAAGTCGAGTCCAGAGGACCTGAGGAAGGAAACATTAAGTGGTGAAAAGTGGAGTCAAGATGTAGCCATTCCACTATAACAATGTCTAGTCCTTTGTATCAAGCAATAATAGTTAGAAAAACATATTTTTTAAGACAAATTCTACTCACCTCCCACAAAATGAGGATGTCCTCAAAGGAAAACTCTCTCTTGAACCAGATGAGCAACCAGCGGAAACAAAAGCAAAGAGAGCCGCTGTCCTGAGAGTCTGAAGGACAAGAGGAAAACTATGTTTTAATCATTTAAAAAAAAAAATAATAATAATTAAACGCATACAGCATGTGTTATAAATAATAATTCTACTGGGTGGTTGTGTAACAGCACATGTTTTGCTTTATTTTGCCCATACCCCAACTTTTCACTGCAATATTCTAATAACCTCTGCTACGAGTGTCCGGCTTTGCCTCAGGGCCTGTTAGGGGTTTATTTTCCCCTCACTCAGTGTGAACAGTTGCTTACTGACCCAGGAAGTCACACAGCTCTGGGTCCAGAGCCTTCAGCAGGATACTGAGCTGAAGGAGCTGCTGCTTCATGGCCTCCTGAGACTCTTCAAAGTTCTGGTGCTGCAGAGAGGACAAGAGACAAAAGAAGTATAGGCCTGCTTTGAACTAAGATTCAAAGGTCACAGGTTCATGGCAGGAGCTGAGAACATGATATCTCTCTACTTACCACCAGCTCCATGAAGCCTGTCAGACACCAGAAGGACTCCACCTCGTTCTGTGTGACGAACAGGATGGGAGATAGGAGGTCACTCATCCCCTGGACATAACCTGGGCCGAGAGAGGAGGACACAAAGTAAAGGTGACAAAAGTGTCAGATCGGGTGTCGGTGTGCTGCTTAGATCATGTGAACTAAAGCATTTCTCTTCAGGCAATATTAACTAATCTTAAACTTTTGGGGAAAGAAGAAAACTATCTCCCAAATAACTTATTTTTTATATTTCTATGGCTTTTAGTTTAATTGTTTTTGGTAATTTATATTCAGTTTTCTTAATCTGCGTATGAATATTAATTTCTATTATTTTTTTAAGCTCTTCTAAAAGCTGTTCTTATAGTCACTCATCGTTATATTTCAGAGTTGGAAAAAAACAAACAAATAGCTCTGATAGCTGTCTTGATGTTGGTCAGCATATCGTAAGTACACACCGAGATCAAAGTTGTACATGCAGTAAGTCATCAGCACATCGTGGAGCAGAGTCAGTCCTGGATTGTCGTTTCCAGAGAAAAACGTGTTGTGTCTGTCTGTCCTGCTGACGTCTCTCTCTGTCACAAAAGAACAAAGACAGTTCACCATCGGCGGCAGTTCTGACAGGCAGCTGACTGGAAAGATAAACACAGCTCATGTGTTATTTGTCAGACACCAGGGCTGACCTATCAGGCTTCTGTATCCTCTGAGGAAGGAGTTCCTCATCTCCTGCTCTTCACTGACAGACTTCCACTGCACCTTCATTCTGAAGTACTCATCCCTGCACACACAGAGAGGGGCGTTATAAAAGCAGCTCACTACCTTAAAAGAAGAGTTCAACATTTTGGGAAGCAAGAAAATATGAGCCAGTCTCAAACATTTCAGGTGTGTGCAGGATTAAAAATACAAACGTTTTAAAGCGAAGAATGTCCTCCCTTTCCTTGGCAGTGCTGTTCCATGGATAGAAACCCAAGAGGAACTTCCATACCTCCTTCCTTAGTGATGGTGTGATGCCCTACAAGACACAGGCACAATATTAAAGAATGGACATGTAGGTGAATGTAGTAACCATAGATGATGTGTTACAGTATTTACTGTCATACCCCTCTGAACACGATTTCTTTGACCTTCTCTGGGTTCTTCACACGGCCCTCAGAGTCCAGAAACTCCTCCCATTTATCCAGAGGTTGTCCCCTGGTTACGTCTGGTCTAGGACCAAGCTCCATGCCCTTGATGGAACAAGCAGAAGCAAACATTGACCACCAATTTATGATTCAGTCTCTATGTATTAGACAACTACTGTAATCTTTTGTTTTTGTATCTTTCTCTTACACAGGTGATGAGCTCAAATCCGGGCTCGTCATCAGACTGGGGGGGCAAACTAGGATCCTGAGCAGAACGCGAGCTGACGGGGAAGTCTGGAGGCCGAAGTGCTGCCTTGAAGAAATTTGTGACTTTGGAAAATCCACCAAATGTTGTGGCGTAAGGGTCATGGATAAACCTCTGTCCATGTTGACAAAAAAGAAGAGACAAGAGGTTTGTTCTCCCTGGTGCTTTTGTCTTAACAAACATTTTATCATTTTGTACACTCATTGCTCTGTGATTCATTACTGACCGGCTAAAAATGTACATGAGACATGAGATATTGGTTGGAACATGAGTCATGAGAAAGATTTCTGCTGAAATGTAAAAAATGTAAAAAAATGATTGAAATGTAATTACCGAGACCAGATCAGCGCCTCCATCTTCAAACATATGAAGTTTATCAAAGGACTGAGACAGAGCGCCTGAGTCGTGGGGGTAAGCGAGGAAGAGCCGCCCATCAACTGGTGACCTGAAGAAAACAACATAAACCATGTGATGTTTTTTATACGCATGTGACTTGTAAACAAAGGCGTAAACAACACTGCCTGAAACCGATACTGTTTCATGAGCCATCGTGAGGTGAACATCCTTACAATAATAACATGCAAGAAACTGCTGCTAGAGTCAGCATGACGGTACTTACTGGTCCAGGATAATGTAACGTTGCATTGCCCTTAACAGTTCCCTGGTTCCTCCTCTGTGGAAGTGCAATGGAGGCAATGGGTGGCCACCTCTGCTTGTGAACACCAGAAAGTTTCGACCCAGGGAGAATCTGGCCCTTCGAAGAGAGTACAGCTCTGAGAGCGGCAGAGAGAACGACCACTGACCTACAAGAGAGAAAGGTGGTTTCTGGTTTTATACACGCTTTCTTTGCACAAACCTCTGGCCAAACTGTCAGTAAACTGCACCTGATTCTTTGACTGGGACATGTTCTCGCTCTTTCTTCACTGTGCTGATAACCGCCCAGTCCGGCTCATACCCAGGATCAAAGTTTGTGTCCTCCTCGCCTCCTTCGCCATCCTATTTACAGGATGAGAATCACACTTTGATTAATGATATATAAATATTTTTGACTTTTTAGCAAAAAGATGGTGACTGACCTTTCTGGTGTAGAGAACAGCAGGAGCGTGGCGACCCTCATCCTCCAACGGGCTCCACTCTAAGGCTGGCACCCCAGCCTGAAACAAACAAGTTCGGGTCAGTCATCACAGCGATTTCTGGTACCTCTTTGTATCTGAACAGAGCTGCCTCACACATTTTCTTACCCGCTCCACAATGCGGATAAACCCTGGGATGGTGGTGTCCTGGTTACTCCTCTTGGCATTTGTGTGGAGGTACACCCCCTCCTTCTCAAATATCAGCTGAGGAGGGAAAGAAAATGCCACATAAACCTAAAGCAGCCAAAGGGAACTGTAAAATGGAATCTGATCATTTCAGTTAAATTCCAGCAACTAAAA
Source organism: Chelon labrosus (assembly GCF_963514085.1). Taxonomy (NCBI): domain Eukaryota; kingdom Metazoa; phylum Chordata; class Actinopteri; order Mugiliformes; family Mugilidae; genus Chelon; species Chelon labrosus. Next base: position 2,513,764 of record NC_140354.1, read on the forward strand.
CTGGCTAAAGTACTGTAAATTCCGGATATAATTTCCCACTACCAATGATTAAGTAAACTGGAATCTAAACGTTAAATGAAAGTTCATATAAAATCCAAATAAAAGGCCTGTTTGTCAAACATTTAACCCGTACTGTGGCAGGTGAGTGATAAAACCAATGACACTAGAACGTCACATGATTACAGGGTGACTGATCGATCACGTCAGTGGGTGAAAGCGGGTCAAACAACTTGAGTAGACTTTACTACGATTAACTTCGGTATTAATCCATCGCGTCTTGTGTGATTACAGACACAGCTGTCCGCTATCTACACGACGGACTCCGACCTTTTTCCTCCGGCCAGATGACAACAAATGTGGCTGAAAGCGTCCTGCTTTATTTGATCGAACGTTATTGAAAACCGATGGCTAGCTTGAACAGTTAACGAGAGCTAACGCTGTCGGCAAGCTCGAGCAGCTCCCCTCGAGTATCACTGTAGAGTTATCAACATTCATAAATGTTAAAACTGCCAGTGAAAGAAAGAAACAGAAAGTTGGGAATACCTTGTAATCCTCAACGCTTTGCTCCATTTTCCTGTCTCTTGTGTCGCTGCTGCGTTCTTCCGAAACAAATGTGACGTCATACTTCCGGTTTACGGAAAGTCCTGTCCCCCACTGGAAGTCATATCATATAAGAGCCAATCAAAACGCGTTACATTCATTGTTTTTTTTGTTTTGTTTTGTTTTTACGTTATTTGCAGAAAGCCACAATGTTATATTTATGTTGCACACTTGTGGCAAGTAATAATACTGAATACATTTAAAATGAATCCTTGTGGTACGTGTTAATGTAGTTCCCTACAGTAGCCACTAGAGGGCAGAAAACACTCATGAAGGCGGTAAGGTTACCCAACACTGAAGAATAATGCACAATTCAGAATTATTCATTCATTCATTCATTTTCTGTAACCGCTTGTTCCTGTGAAGGATCTGGAGCCTATCCCAGCTGTCATCGGGCGAGAGGCGGGGTACACCCTGGACAGGTCTCCAGTCTGAATTTGAATCTATCAAACGGCTAACACAGAGAGACAGACGACCATTCACACTCACATGCACACCTACGGCCAATTCAGAATCACCAATGAACCTAACTAGCATGTCTTTGGACAGAAGGAGGAAGCGCGAGTACCCAGAGAGAACCCACGCAGACACAGGGAGAACATTCAAACTCCACACAGGATGGCCCAGTTGGCCCGGGACCTTCTCGCTGTGAGGCATCAGTGCTATCAGTGCGATACCAGGTGGGCGTGGAGGATGCCATCCTCTATCTGTTACACAGGGCTTACTCTCATCTGGATAAAGAGAGCGGTGCTGTGAGAATCATGTTTTTTGATTTTTCCAGCGCCTTCAACACCATCCGGCCCTTCCTGCTGAGAGACAAGCTGACAGAGATGAGGGTGGACTCACACCTGGTGAGATGGATTACAGACTACCTCACAGAGAGACCACAGTACGTCAGACTGAAGGACTGCACGTCGGACACTGTGGTCAGCAGCACCGGAGCACCACAGGGGACCGTGCTCTCTCCCGTCCTCTTCACCTTGTACACATCTGACTTCCAGTACAACTCTGAGCTCTGGCACATGCAGAAATACTCAGATGACACTGTGATAGTTGGCTGTATCAAGGATGGACAGGAGGAGGAGTACAGGAGCCTGGTCGCGGACTTCATGAGGTGGTGCAGGTCCAACCATCTGCAGCTGAACACCTCCAAGACCAAGGAGATGATGGTGGACTTCAGAAGGAAGAAATCACATCTCCAACCTGTGTCCATCAACAGGGTCGATGTGGAGGTGGTCCGGACTTACAAATATCTGGGGCTGCAGCTGGACAGGCTGGACTGGACAACAAACATGGACACACTCCACAGGAAAGGACAGAGCCGTCTGTACTTCCTGAGAAGGCTGGGGTCCTTCAACGTCTGCAAAAAACTGCTGCAGATGTTTTACCAGTCTGTGGTGGCCAGCATCCTCTTCTATGCTGTGGTTTGCTGGGGAGGAAGCAGCAAGAAGAGGGACGCTGCTCGACTGGACAGACTGGTGAGGAGGGCTGGCTCAGTGGTGGGCACAGAGCTGGACTCTCTGGTGACAGTGGCAGAGAGAAGGACCCTGGACAAACTGCTGTCCATACTGGACAACGCCCACCACCCTCTGCACAACACCTTCATCAGGCAGAGGAGTGTGTTCAGTGGCAGGCTGCTGTCTCAATCCTGCTCCACCAACAGACTGAAGAACTCTTTCGTCCCCCTGGCCATCAGGCTGTACAACAGCTCTCAGTGATGGCAGGAGACACAATAGACAATGGACATACCTTTTTGCACATACTTACTGGACACTCTGTCATTACCATGTCTGTCTACCTCTGCTACATGTGGTGACTGTGATTTTCATTCATTTTTTTCCCATTTGTAGCTCTCATATTTATAAAAAAAACAAAAAAAAAACAACCTTCTACTTCTACTGGTCACTTTATATTTCTAACAGGTCACTTTATATTTATATTTCTAACAGGTCACTTTATATTTTTAACATAGTTTATAGTTGTATAAACATTTTATTTCTAGTCACTTTCTATTTTTTATATAGCTTTTGTATTTTATGTTCAATGTATGTTACTGCTACTGGATGCTTGAATTTCCCTCGGGATTAATAAAGTATCTATCTATCTATCTATCTATCTATCTATCTATCTATCTATCTAAGGTGTCAGTAAGTACAGTTTCCTTCACCATCAAAAGGCCCTCAGAAACTGGGGGAAACTCTGACAGGAAGAGGTCTGGTAGACCCCAAACCACAACAAAATCAGAGTACAGACTTGATAGGAGGCTCACAGGACAACAGTTTCAAGGCCAACTCAACAGTGGTTGTGGTAAACAAGCCTCATTTTCAGCTGTGAAGAGAAGACTTTGAGTAGCAGGTTTGGCAGGTCGAGGTGCAGCAACAAAGCCATTGTTATGATGTCAGAATAAGAAAAAGAGGCTCACCCGGGCTATGAAACACTGCAAATTAACTACTGAAAACTGGAAAAAGGTGTTATGGACTGATGAATCAAAATTTTAAATCTTCATTTCATCACGCAGAATGTTTGTACGCCGTCAAGTAGGAGAAAAGGATGTGATCATCAGTGTGTGACATCAACGGTCAGACATGGAGGAGGAAGCGTGATGGTCCGGGGCTGTTTTCTGGATCCAGGGTCGGTGACTTGTACAGCGTGACAGGCACCCCAAACCAAAATGGCTACCACAGCATTCTGCAGCTCCACGCAGTTCCCTCTGCTACGCGCCTTGTTGGTAAGGGGTTCATCCCACAACAAGATAAACCCAAAACTTAAGTCCAAGCTATGCCAGAATTACCCTAGGAAAAAAGAACAAGATGGCAAACTTGAAAGCTTGAAACATGGAACAGCCAGCACATTCTCCAGACTTTAACCCCATTGAACTGGTTTGGGATAAACTCAACAGAAGAATGACAGCAAAGCACCCTGTAGGAAAACACCACATACCATCCCTTTACAGAACCATCACACATGCAACCCAGTTTTTAATAATGCGTTGGACAGTTCTTAACCCAATTTTAGTAGTTTCTCCAATTTCCTTAGATGTTTTCTCTGCTTGATGCATACCAATGATTTGACCCTTCTCAAACAGACTAACATCTTTTCTGCGACCATAGGATGTGTCTTTCAACATGGTTGTTCAAGAAATGAGAAGCTACTCATTGCATCAGTTGGGTTAAATAACTTGTTGCCAGCTGAAAAAAGTGGTGACTTTTTTTTGGCCAGGCAATCTATGTAGTTATTACCAATTTTGACTTCGACGTTATAACATTGCATTCTTGCTGGTGGCCACCAGATGGCAGTAAACACACAACTGCAAACACTTTCCTAGCTTCAATTGGCCTTGTTTCAGTTAAGAAAACAGCACATACTTTCTACGTCACGCGATTTGAACAGTTGTTTAACATTTTATTGTATCCGTCTAAATCTCAAGAATCGAGTAGTATCAATATACTGTAACAACAAAGAGGTTTGTTCTCCTTGGTGCCTTTGTCTTAACAAACACACATTTTATCATTGTGTACACTCATTGCTGCTGTAATTCATTACTGACTGGCTAAAAATGTACATTGAAATGTAATTACCGAGACCAGATCAGAGCCTCCATCTTCAAACAGATGAAGTTTATCAAAGGACTGAGACAGAGCACCTGAATCGTGGGGGTAAGCGAGGAAGAGCCGCCCATCAACTGGTGACCTGAAGAAAACAACAAAAACCATATGATGTTTTTTTATGCTCATGTGACTAAACAAAGGCGTAAACAACACTGCCTGTTTCATGAGCCATTGTGAGGTGAACATCCTTACATCCCATGAATCGAGTAGTATCAATATACTGTAACTGTTTTTTTTCAGTGACAATCAAGTGACTGTCAGAATAATAATTATAATCATAATAATGGTAATAAAAACAGAGACAAATGGCTAATGCAGGGCTGTTGATCAAAATCAAGAAGAACTTAATTGTCATTATACTGAGGTTCAGACAGGAGTATAATGAAATTTCGATGACACTTCCTTAGACATAAAAATGTCAGTTAAGGACATTTAGGAAAGGGTAAAAGTAACCAGCAAACAAGAAGGACTAAAAAAGTGCAGTATGCAATACAAAAAGTGCGACACAGTTCAGGAGTTTATACTGTTTGCTAGCAAAGTGTGAGTAATTAACATAACACCATGCGTGTGATTAATATAACACTATGACTGTGACTTGTACTTGTTAGCTGTGTTTTAGCTGAAGATTATTTATCTTACAGCTGCAGCAGCTTGTTTGTTTTCAGGCTTGACTTGAGAAACAAAGTTCAATCATGTAACTTGTGAGCAGCTGGTAGGTGGGTTTAGGTAAGGGGGAGTTGGTACACGTGCACGAGAACAGGGCGAGTACGAGCCCGCCCACAGGCCTCGGTCACGTGTACAACGTGCGTTCGATTGGAAGTCAGTAAACAGGTGACGTCAGAGCGGCACCAAGTTCGCTAAGGCAAAAAACCGGATGAGAGCGCATAATAACTGAAATTAAAAGCAAGAATAATTTTGGTAAATCAAACTAAAATTTGAAATTGAGCTGAAATTGAGCTAATTGAGTGATTGCCTTCTTCCTAAAACAACAGTTGGGTTTGGGAATAATCATGTGGACAACAACAGTTATCTTGAAGGACAGGTTAAATCTATGAACAAATCCTTTTTCTAAAGATATCATTATATTGATTTTACAAATTTCCGCGTTTTTGCATGTTCGGGTGATCCTCAGTTACTCATTTATCATCCCTAGTTTGTGTGCCGTGCCATGATAACCAAGCATAATCTACAATCAGACACAACACGTTGTTTTTATGGCCAAAATACCTCTACTGGCAACACAAAAGAGAGAAAAGAGTGGCATGTTCAGCGCCACGGCTTTTATTTCGAAATTCTTCACCGGAAAAGAAGTATTGGTAATTCGTGCTAGCTTGCTGCCGCTGGTGTAGAGCCTAGCAAGGGGAGAGAAACCGTGGGAGAAGGGAGAATCCGCATGAATAAAAGAATTTTAAGCTCGATAAACACCTGGCAGCGTGGAAGAAAGCAACAGAACAGGTGGGTGAAAGTCTTCCTTCGCTCCTGTAATTTATACTCCCGAGTCTCGGCTCCTGCTGAAGCTCGAAAATGGAGGTGAAATGTGGTTCCATCATGAGGAGCCTGCACACAACACTGGATAAAAAACAAGCTCACCACCACCACCACCACCAACAACAACAACAACAACAGCTGCTGCTGCAGTGGTAGCAGCACTGCATAGAAGACCTTAGCGTGCTGTTTCAAACGAGGCAGAAACCATTGCAAAGATGGCTACAGGAGAGGAGTCATTACAGCGAGCTAACGTTACAGTAGCTACAGTAGTTAGCATTGGTTGGTGACAGGCAGCTTCGACACTCAGAGCACTGACGGCTTTATGCAAGTTTACATGTTTACTAAACGAAATCAGGCTCTCAATCCACACACGATACATACACAAGTAAAAAGAACAATTCACAATAATTTCCAGGTCTTGTTTTTTTTAAAGGCTTACAGATGACATAGATTTTTTTTGTTTTTCCAGGTATCACCAGCAACTTGGCAACTTCTCTCCCCTGGCTCTCCAGCGTTTAAGGACACCCCATAACCCCTACATCATATCTTAAAGTCACCTAGTGCCTCTCTGCCTGATAGGTCATAACTTCCCCCTGCATCGTCATCAGTGCAAAAAAAGTACACCAGCAAGAAACTAACTGAAGCTTTCAACCATTTAAGGAAAGTCAGATTCACCACAGCTACCAAAGTTAACCGTCTGTATCAGCCACCATCCAAGCCTCCGATTTGTCCGAGTCCCAAACCTCCTCATCAGTCTCATCCAATCTGAAGTCTGTCAACAGTAATCGCACCACTATGGCCTCCATCACCCAGTCATCTGAGCCTGAGATCCCAGACAACCACAAAGAGAGCTGGCTGGCGCTACTTTCTGCTGCGGAAGTGTATTGCCAAAAGTCTGGCTGCGACTTAGCCATTCTCACAGCCTGTAAGAAGTTCCGGTCATCAACTGGAGAAGGAGATGGGGTGAGGAAACGGGAGAGCAGCAGTGCCTTTCCGAGGGAGTGTGATTTCCTCTATAGCGTGTGGGGTCAGGGATTTCTGGCTGAGTCGGCGCGCCGCTACATGGATGACATCGGTGTGCTGCACTCCACAACCATGCTAACAGCCCAAAAGCACACACGCCAAGCCGGGGGAGAGGGGGGAACTAAGCTGACCTCTGACCCTGCTCACAGGGGGGTGAGTGGACGGTTTTTGTTTTGAGGTATTCATTGAGCAAGTTTGCATTCCATAATGTGTTTTATGCTCTGCAGAACTTTACAGGAGACGGCGTGGTGGGTGGAGTGAGTCCCAACGGAAGGCTGTACTCCCAAAGTTACCCGTCAATTTACAGCTCAGGAGCTGTGAGCGGGCAGGGTGGCGGGAACAACGGCAACGGAGAGGGCGACCGGGAGAAGAGCGACTTGGAGATAGAGCAGGGGAGACAGAGGGCTGGGATTGTGGATTTGGAAGAAGAATGTGAGGACGAGGACGAGGAGGAGGAGGAGGACATGGACGAGAGAAGGCCATACGGGAATGAAAGTGCTGGTGAGGGATGTTACAGTGTTTCCCAAATATATTAAAATATATTTTTTTGTTTGATTCAGACAGTATGCATACCAAATATGATTAAAGGACGGTAGATTCCTTAAATCCTGTACATAAAGCAGAAGCGGCTCAGAGTAGGAATGAAATAAAAATCAATTGTGGAGGGAGTTGAAAAAGCTCAAAACATTTTTTATCAAGTTTACCTTGCAGTGACCTCCAAAGTTGCCGCATGATGGACACACAGTTTATCATCTTCTTTGTGCTTCAGGTGTTTTTTCAATGGACGAGGACTCTCTTTCTCGGGACTGTGAACCATTCTTCGAGTCTGACGGGGAGGAGGAGAGCACTGACGGTAAGAGTGGTGTGCTGAATAAAAGTCACGTATTATATGCGCAGAAATTCATGGATTATAGACATTTATTATTCCGTCTGTGTCAGGCTCGTTGAGCGAGGACGCCCCTCCGCCATCTCGTGGCATGGCTATGGGTCAGTCTGCATACTCGTCCCGTCATGCCCACCCCATGGCACTGGCCCGCTCCCTGCCCGTCTCTGTGCCTGTGTGGGGCTGCAGGGGAAACAGAGCTGCTCAGGGAGATGGCAGCAGTGGAGAACGGGTGAGCACGGATCATTTTACAGAAGGGTAGAGCTGTTGGTTTACATGCAGAGATCAAAACATTAATGCAGCACAAATCCAGATTAGCTAGCCAGATATTTTTGGGCAAGTTTTCTTTTCTGTAGATAAGTCTGTTAACATATTTTGGGTGCAGAGGATCAGGTCAGAACAGCCTGACACTCGCCAATCAGCTCACTGGAGTCATCATCTGCAGGATCCTGACACGGGCAAAAAGTGGATATTAAATTAAAAATAACAGAAAGGATGGGCAGATGATTACATCAAACATAGAATGTGCGTATGGCACGATCTTCTCAGTAACTTAGTTAACTCACCGCTGAGTAGAATCATCTTAACTGAAATTAAAAAATAGACTGCTTTCCTGAAAAAGAAAGGGATCATAATTAAATAGTTCGTAATTAAAACTGGTTTATCCAGTTTATCCTGATATATTTCATGCTGTCCAAAAACCAATACAAAGACACTATTCAGCTCTCAGTAGGGATACACCAGCTAATGGCCACGACGGCTCCATTGGTTCATGTGACTGTAAAAGTGTTTAAGGTCATTCTGGGCAAATTTTTGAATATTTGAGGTGAATAATAAATGTGATGTTAATGTTCAGTCTCTTTGTGTCCATCTCTCAGGTGGGCTGTGCTGACCTGGAGCACATCGCCGCCAGTATGAAGGCCCTGCTGGCCCCCGGTGCCACTGATGGGACGGAAATGTTTGGGGCCCTTCCCCGACCCCGTCTCAACACAGGGGACTTCTCCCTAAAGCACTGAACGAGCGAGAGAGAGGGAGAGAAAGAGAAAGTGAGTGAGGCAAGAAGATTGAAAGGGATTGCGTCAGAGAGACATGTTGAGACAAATTGTGGTGACTGGAGGAAACCTGGATTGGCTGGCAAATGTGACGTACAGTATGTGAAACAATGTAAAAGCTAGTACCTCCATTTATTTCTCACTAACCAAAATTAACGGCACATGCTTTGAGGAGTCGTGAAGACGTGTTGTTATGAACACTAATAGCATTCTCAATACTACACCCCCACCCCCACAAAATACTTCATAATACTAGCCACTAAAGAACACTACATTAAGATTGGGCCTCAAGATGTGTGTGTAGTGACGCACTGCACCAAACAAGACACTAAAACAAGCTGTGTAATTGTGTAACTGATGCTGAACGTTTGCCTTTTGGTCAAATTACCAGTGAAGTGATGAGATGTTAGTGAACAGTTCATCGGCTCTGCTGTCGCATGCTAACACGTTAGCTTTCAGTGATATTAGCTTAATTATGAAAACAGTAGCTCTAAAGCCAAATGCTGCTGGAAATAATTTTGTGATACATTTTTATGTTTTCTTTTTGAGAGTTGGTTGAAAAGATTGGGACCTCGTGTCTGTTAAATGTGAAGCTAGAATCTGGAGAAGCTTGGCTTAGCTTAGCTTGGCAGGCCAAAAGCAAGCTGGATACAACTAGCTGGACACTTCACCTCTAAAGCTAGCTAACTAGCATGTTATTTCTTGGCTGTTAAATATGTGTACAGTAGAAGGTGCGACTGATTTATCTATCTTCTCCAGCTATATCCGCATTCATGGAGCATTGGCAAACCAGAAATGACAGGAAAACTTGGAAATGTTCATACATGGTTACATTCAATGCTAAAATTGCAGTCAGATCGTTCAAACAAAAACTTTAACCAGGTACTTTACCGGTAGAACTGGGTACAAACTGGGTAGCAGTTTATTGGCACTGCTGCTGTTCTTTTCATGGAGTGGTAGACATTGTTGCTGCCAAAAATTACTGACACCTTCAACAAACACAAATGTATGGTAAGCTGTGCAGATGACAAAACTCTCTTTTTTTCACATTTACATTGCTGCATGTCTCAGATTAAACAAATATGATGCAGCCCATTAATTAGTGAGGGAGTCAAAGAGAATTAAGAGATGTGTTTTTGAGCTTCACAGAGAGCCATGGCCGCTGTTTTTTCACCGAATATCTAGTCTTTCAATTGAGCTAATTGAACTTGGGATTTAGCTCCAGACATACAGTGCAGACACGACAGTGATGTCAATCTTTTCATCGGGTTCCCAGAAAGAAAGCAGTTAAGCATATTTCCAAAATGTTCCGTAAAAACTAGCTGGGAAAATCAAGACTGTGTTTGCAGATGCCGTTGTTACGTTATTTGGCTAAAATATAATTAATGGTGTTTCATTTAAAAATGTTTGCATCTGTAAGTCATTAACTCTTATCACAAAGAGGCAGGTTTTCATTTAAAAGACCTAATTGTCATTTAGCATAACATGCTAATATGCTAGCGCCATGACATGGATGTTTTCTCTACATGATCCCATCATTCACTGGTAAAGATGACCAACAGGTTTGTTGCCACCCCTTAGAAAACCAAGCTATTCGTCTAAGGAGTAGAACCCAGAGAAATGTTTCACTTAACATGAAGCAGTGGCTTTTCAAGGTGTGAGCAGAGGACACCAGCACCTCCTCATAACATGCCTATTTTTACTTTTACTTTTGCCAATGAATGACTGACTGATAGAATGATTTTAAACCAAAAGTTCTAGGAGATGGTATTGTTTGTTCGTTTTCTTTTTTTTTTTTTCCTTTGGCTCCGGATATCTTGTTGAAATGATGAATGAATGAGAAAGTGACTGTGCGTGAGAAAGGAAGAAAGACTGGGTTGATTTGAAAGGAAAAATGTCAGTCGCTGACATTTCAAAAACCAGTAAATGTTCCGTTAAGTACTTTTATGTTTCAAATAAAGGAGCAACACCAAGTGAAAAGACTGAGCGTGTGATCATTTGAACAAATGTGTGAGACTGTAATGTTACTAGTGGTCTCTAGATGGTGTCAGCGGACTGTATTAGAAGAGAATTTGTGTGATTTCAACTCTATGCAGCATTACACAGATATAATAGATGATGTCAATGTAATTACACAATAGCAGAATTTATTGGCTACATTAAGCACATATAAAAAGATACAGACTCTTAACAAACACTCATGCAAAGCCCTGCATGTAATGAAGCGTACTAAACTTTGCCTATTTGCCTCGGTTAAATCAAATGCGCAGAAATACACAATATTCAGTCAAGTAATTGTTGGCTATAATATGAAATAAATAAGCTTCTGTCATGCAGCAGAGAAAGCAGATACAATCTAGTGCTTAAGTTCATCTCAAGCTTTCCATCTTCCTCCTGACACCTTTTTCAATTTACACTGCTTGACCCTTCCCCTCATGGTAATTCTCCCTTGTGTCACTGATCCTTTTTCCTAATAAGGCAGAAGGAACCTGTGCCAACCCAGAACCCGGGAAAAATCTTCTCCTGCATGTTGGCTTTGAACTTGTGAATCTGTCGCACCTCCTTCTCGCCCTCTCCCTCCACTATAAGGAACTTTATGATACCAGCGGGCTGGTCGACGTAGACGCCTATGGTGGGGCAGGCAGGCAGCTGGATGTCCACGTTCTCGCTGTTGTGCCAGACTTGATAGCAGGAGCCGGACCATCCGACGCCCCAGGAGGTGGTGTTCTCCCCGAGGCCACAGGGCCCATCTTGGCCTTTCCTGGGTGCGCTCTCACACACCACCCCAATCACCACCCAGCCATCGTAGTCCACCTCCCAGTACCCTCGATAGCCCAGCAGGCTTTCCTTACATAGCACCTAAAAGTGAGGGAAGAGTCCAAAATTACATTTTGTTGGCAAGTGATAATGCTTTCTGAAAAAGCACAAACATTTTAAAAAGTATTTGTAATGGGATAACTGCTGGACTCAAATAGTGCCCTGAAGTATAATTTTAAAGGGCTGGAACTTTATTTGAATGTTTATTGCTACTTTCTACTTTTCATTTCAGAGGAATGAATCATATCTTTGCTCCGCTCTCTTAAACAGCTGTAACTTTTCACATTCAGATCTGGCATACAACAACACGAGATGCAAAAATGTGACTCACTGGAGGGCCCGACCCCTAATATGGGGACAACTGGACTAAAGTGTTTCCAGTACACAGTGCATTTAAAATCTTCTTGTAGCTCCTCCTCAAACAGCTAAAACAACAAAATGTCTTAATCTGTGATAGATCAACCACAACTGCAGTTTTATTTGAAAATTTGACTATTAAACATTATGTTAAATCATGGATGTTTACTTTTAGTTTTTTTGGTCTTGGTGTATTTACACTTTTGCTACAATCTCAGTTCTTGTTTCACCACTGAAAGAAACTAAAGTTTCACAATCTCAGAGAACTTAAAATGACTTTCATTAATACACAGTATTAGCCGTTACAATCCCTTGTGCCAAAATCCCAGGCAAAACACATTTAGAGGCCCTGTCCAACTGAGAAATCCTTACAAACCTATAGTCATGTGATATGACGCTTAACCTACAATCTAAATGAACTAAGTAAATGCTGCTGGCTTGTATGGCCCGCTCAACAGCAGAGGCTAACTCAAACCTTGTGAAATATAAGCTAACCAAATGCTGCTGGCTAGCTTAACCTACAATCTAAATGAACTAAGTAAATGCTGCTGGCTTGTAGGTCCACAGAGCAGCTAAAACTAAATGAACTGAAGGCAAAATGATATATAAAATGATGTATAGATATTATCAAGCAAAAGGGAAGGCAGGTCAGGTTCGTGTGATTTATATGTGATGTTAAAGTAAGGGTAGTGTTTTAGTGGCATCGTCAACATCCTGATGTCCTGTACCTGTGGAGAGTGCTCATATCTCTCAGGCCTGTTGGGATACGGGCAGACAGCATCCGAGGTACGAGCTACCTTCAAGCCACCCTCTGAAATCCACAACAGCTTCTGTGCAGTTTTATCATCCAGAGTCACGGGGAGCCAGTCTGAGAAAGTTAAAAACGGGAGACTGACGGTGAAGAGGCAGAGACGGATGAGGACTCGAAAAGGGGGGAAAAAATGAATGAATTAAGAGATTATTAAAAAAAAAATCTAATGGTTGAATTTGACAAAGATAAGTATGGGACCAGTGGACTTTTCCTGATGTGCTGGTTTAAAGGAGGCAGCTTTTTAGATTTTCAAAATCCATTTGGTGCTGAAACAACTTTACTTTGTAAATGGCAGAGAAGAGGAGTTTGAGGTGATAATCTGCAGCAGTTTGGAATAATGATGACAATAATAATCAGTTTACAACTAAAATTCTTAAATCGCAATATTTTTAACTCATTGATTGCCTCAAGACATTCCCATTGAATCCATGTTGTCTACTATCGACCATATTTGACCTAACGTATGTTGACAATTAATTGGGCTTGTGAAATTTGAATCAGAATTCTAAATTCTGTTGAAAATCTGTGCATGGCATTCATTTGGAATAAAATGGTTTTCCTTTTTTAAACTGCAGATTAAAAAAAAAAAGCCTCACATTTCATGAAGTCAGCTCTGGTGGTGGGCTCAGGGATGTTTGGTTCATATGGTGGCAGCTTTTCTAAAGAGAGATCAAGAGAATCACATCAAACTTTGTCAAGAGAGGACGACCAAACATTTATGGCGGTTTAATTCAGTGCATGGATCGCATTATGAAGACTTCACAACAGCAGTGCTTCACGTTGGTCCTTACCTTCTGCAGCACTACTGCTTTTCCTTCCTGGAACAGAAACACATAGTCACTGTTCAGTAGCAGGTGACCCACAGCCTCTCCTCAGACAGTCTCCTCACACTGACTTACACAGAACAGAAATGCACATCACTCCGGGTGATTTCTCCTACGGGGTCATTCGTCTGCACATCTGCACTAAGTCACCTGCTGCTCTCAACACACTGTAAATGACAGAGGAGCATGTGTGCAATGTCGGCTCACTGATTCATGACAGATCCTGGAGCCCTCCCCGTTCGTCTTTCAACAGAGGGACTCCGGAGGCCCCAGCGTACATTTGTTAAGGATCACGGCCACGGACAGCAGGAGTCTGGTTCTAAGAATATACTTTGTGGATGAAGCTGTGTCTTCACTGCTCCGAGGGGCTATGTTTGTCATGTTGTGGGCTGGAGTGTAATCTCTGTTTGTTTGTTCCTCCTCCAGTCCGTGAGTCACTGTGTCTTCTGACATTTGGAGAAAACTATGATCCCACACTGAGCCGTCTGGTCATCATCGTCTGGTCACCCCTCAACTTTCTCAGATTTCACACAGACAACTATCCGCTCATCATTCTTACTCATCTATCTGTTACATTGGCTTAATTTGTGTGTCCTTTCAGTGTAAATTACAAAGAACTGCCTCAGTTTTATTCTATTTAAGGAGGATTCTAAATGTGCCCATGGCTGTGAGATTAATGTATTATGGTGAATACAGACAGGCTTTCTCTAACATAAATTCAGCTTTCATTGTTAGAACATTTAGTCTCCTTTTTCAGGAAATAACCCGTATAATGCTGTTTAAACGCTCACTTAAATATACTGTATATGCTGATTAACCTGAGTGGAATATTTAATTCTACTTCTAATCCTAAACATTTAGAGATATAAATCCTTGCTTCACTCCGTTAAACAGTTGGACCGTGTCAAATTAAGATTTTACATCATCAGCATAAAGGGACATTTAGCACAAAACTTTATACTTTCACATGGTTTATCATCAAGTTTAAATATGCTTAAAAGCCTACAGAAAACACACAAACTATTAGTATTATTTCTCTGTTGAATTTAGAGATCACTATAACGAAGGAAAGGAACAAATATCAGAGCAAGCCAAGACTGAATCTGCTGACACCATGTTCTATGACGATAGAAATTAGGAGAGAGAGAGTTGATAGTGTTTCCTTAACCACCACAACCACAACATGCTGCATGGTAAGTAAAAGTCCTGAATTACTGAGTAACTTCGTGATATATTCATGTAATGTTGGTCAAAGTGGAGGGAATGTTAACTCTTTGATACACTGTTGGGTTTTTTAAATTGATTAATTATGGAATCCTCTTTTTGGCAAACCAAGTGATTATTTTGAGATAATAACTAATTAATTTAGGAATGTTTGTTATTATAATGACTTATTTCATCATCACTTTGCCAGAAATTAACTTCCATAGTTAGGTGACTAGTAATTCTAACTGTCAAAATAAAATGAGTGGAATCTCAAGTAAATGTTAGCATAAAGAAATGCAAGAGTAAAGTAAAAGTATTTCAATTTGTCACTGGGTACAGTGCTAACAGTAAACCTAGCAGTACACATTTTACTTTTATTTATATATAATCTTCAGTGTTTCAGTTATATGGATATATTTGTATCTGACTTTGTGGTTTTGTTCTTGCTTAGTCCCGTCCTAAGGTCTTTGATCTCAGCAGTCCTATGACCTGCATGACCCTCAGCTGAGGAGGATGCCAACGGCATGACTACCGTGAGGACAAATGTGAGGCTGTTATACAATCTCCAGTCCATCATCAGATGTGACTGAAGGGGTGGCAGCGCTTTGCCTGAATCACACACAGAACCAGAAAGTCTGATAACTGACTGGGCATGTAGGCTTAATAATTGGACCCTGCTTAATTTTATTTTCGATATGGCCCTTATGTCATTATGGGGCATCAAAGAGTGGTTCAAATGTGTATACCCTGTTGGTGGGTGTACAAACAGCTTGCATCTGATGGATAAAAACTGGGGCGAGGAGGAGAGATTTGGCAGGACAAAGACAAATACAGTGAAGGTCATGAAGTCCTCAATGGAAACTGGCTGAGCAGAAAGTCAGTAGTGACAGATCACTTCATCAGTTTTATTCCCCTCCCTCTCAGCTCTCTGCCATTAAGGAAGGGTAAGGCAGGGACATAATAAAAAAAAGCCTTCTGGGGATGATCACAATACTACGAAGAATTCCCGTGGAGAGATTAGAGGACAGGCATTTGGAGAAATGTTACACTGTCATTAAATTCAGGTAACCTCAGAGGGAAGCACCATGCTTGTAAGTAAGTTGTGCGACTGAATATGTGCCAGAACTCTGGCTGCTCTGTGGGGGTTAAAACCTTCTGGATGTCTGTCCACGCTTAGCGGGATCAACAGGAAAGTCCCGAGGCAATAAACAGGTACTCGAAAAGATTGATGACTTGACATCACACCAATAGAGACATGAAGGAGACAGAGTGGGGTGCAACATTGAGGTGTGAGGCATGAAAATATTTAAGGGCAACAGGACCATAAATAATGACACCTCATGAATCAAGTCAGGAATAATGGATGAAAATCTGGACGAAGCTATTTCTCAGGAGGTGCTTGGGCGAGTACCGGAACAGGATTTGAGGATAACTTTTAAAAGATGAAAGCGATTTCCAACGACAAGCTAGAAAACACGAGCGTCAGCCCTCTGAGCACATGTTTAAAGGAGTGAACAGCTCAGCACGGTCGAGCTGAAAGGTCAGCGGAGGATGTCTCGACGCTTCATCAGAACTGTTTGTTTTGGACAGTCATGAAGGGAAGAGTTGTCCCTCCACAGATTCCGCTCTCAGTGGGACAGAGCTACATTATCTGTGCAGATCAGGTTCTAAACATCCCACTGAGACAGCAAGATCAGAAGATAGTGAGATGAGGAGGTGGGAGATCCAGACTCATCCCTCTGGTTCCTGTCATGCGTCTAAGACTACTTGGCTGTTTGCCTTTGGGATGAAGCGCACATCTGAAGGTGAAAGATTCGAGGGGAATGCAGAAATCAGGGGCTAATATGTGCAGAAAAAGCACTCGATCGCTCACACTACACTATGACTATTTTAAATTATTTAATCTTGTTCAGTGCATTATTATGCATCAAACATTGACTGATGCCATTAACTCATTGGACTTTTCACAAACATTTCGGTGACAAATTAAACCGTTAAAGGATACTAAGATAGACATTTCGGTACTTGAATTACTGTGCAGCGTTTCACACTTCATTATAATGGGAGCTGGAGAGGAGGGATTAGTGACAATGTAAGTTATTATGGATTGAGAAAAACAGAGTGTTGATTAGAAATGGAAAACCTTCATATAAACTGTATACCTCTGAGTACGAGAGAAAGTACGAACCAAGACAGGTGTGTCCCGTGTGTCCCGGGACAGAAATATGAGCTCTGAAACTGCAGATGAGGCCGTGACATTGAAAGACACTCGTTGACATGATTAATAGTCCTGAGAAAGCTGGCAGAAGCCGAGGTGTGGAAGGACGTTTGGCTCGGAGCTGATTTACAGGGATGGTCAGCACCAAATAAACAATATACAAAACACATGATCAAATCACCATAAAACACTGTGACAAACGATGAATAAAGCTCCTCAAGTGGTGACAGATTTCAAATGGAGGGAAAAATAGCATTGCACAGTACATCTCTGTGGTTATTATATGATTACTGATTACTAATTTCACATCTGAAATGTGTTTGTTGCACAAAGTTAAAGAAAATAAGTGATAATGAAGATTTTATTTAATAAAACTGAACATCATGAAAAGTACCCAGAGTTTAGAGGCCACATAGCATGGAGCAATCAAATCCTTCTAAATAACAGTTTAATTAACACGACTGCCACATTTGAGTACACAGAATTAAAAAACTTCACTTAAATGATAAAAAATTACACATTTTAGCTTCCATATTTAGTAAAATATTACATTAGGGCACAGTTTATTCGTGTTTTATCTGATGTAGTTATAAATATTGTGTGCAATAAACAGTTGAGGCATTTGACTCAGGTGAGGATGGTTTCTTACCTCCTTTTTTGGGCACCGGCATGATTGTCTCTGTGCTCGCGGCGTTGGCTGGTGTCAAACGAGGGACGTCTTGGGATGCGCCTCCGAAGGGGTCACTCTTATTAACTTCTAAATGAGCGGGGGAGGAGGGAAAATTAGAGAAGAGTTTTGGTTGGATGGGATGGAACAGTTACCCAAAGGGACGGTCCTGTCACATGAAACTCCTGATCCTTTTCTGGGGATCAGATTGATGGAGACAAGCAAATACCCAGTATATCCCAAGTGTGCACGCTTATTTGCATACACATGGACTGAGCCTGTGCACGCGGTACACACCCAGATCTCAAAACACATTCATAGGAGATGACACAGACTAATTTAAGTTATTATGATAGATGGTACCAAGATTCTAATATCTACACATACAGCATGCTTTGTTTTGTCACCGTAGCAATACGATGATCTTGGTCTGCTCGTGTCAGTAAAAGCTGACACGAGCTATAGGTGTTATATTCTGTATAGAGAGCGTGAGCTGTCAGTCTTTAAGATGGCAGCCAACAGGTCAGTGGGGAGCTGTCATCAGACCAGAGCCACATCAATCAGCAAGTGGTCTGGTAAAGAGGTCTGGGCAATGCTCTGGGCACGTCCTACAGAACAGCTAAAACTAAGATTAGTAGTCAGTGGGTCAATACGATACGATACGATACGATACGATATGTTACGATACGATATGATATGATACCATAATCCTTTATTTTATCCCACAGTAGGGACATTTGCAGTGTTACAGCAGCATATAGACAGTGCACAAAACAAGAAAAAGTGAACACTGAATAAAAAACAAAATAGTAAATTAAATACAAAAACAGTAGTTGTACACATATGGTCTACTGGGAACGGGCTTGGTTGTACAGCCTCACAGCAGAACTTGATGTACATTTTTGTATTTTTCCTTAATTTGTATATCTAAATTATAGCTTATCAGAGCTGAATACATATTCAAATCTAATTCAAATCCTTTCCTAGAATCCAGTACAGAGGCTAGGTCTGTGCTTAAAACTCTAAATATGCAAAAGCATTTCTAATCTTCATGAGGCTAAAATATTTATTTAACCTGTATTCAACAAAAACTCTGGTTTTCAGGACATCTCAATCTCCATAACTTTCAGCTCGGTCAAACAGTACAACACTTTTGGTTTGATCCACCCTTACATGCATGTCTGCGTCTGCAGAAATGGAATGACCATATGAATCAAAGAAATTTGGGAGTTGATTAAAAGTCAAACATTTGCATCTGCATTTAGAATTATGACCTTTTTATATCAAAGATCAAGTGGACAAAAAGAAGGATCTCTTTGTGCTTTCACATATAAAATTCCACATCCAGTGGCGGAAGACATACTCTTTAAGTACCACAACATAGTCCTACACTCAGAGTATGGAAGATTATATGAATTATTAGCTAAATGTACAACTTTACTCATGAATAAAAGAAAACATGAGGCAGAATTTATATAATTACATAATACATTAGGAAGATGTTAGCAGTGAATGATATTCGTGTGTTTCTCTGCACACTTCTTGTTGTGTCTTGATTGTTACATCTTATGGGAAATAACTCCCTGTCACGAGAAGGTGTCTAACTGTTATAAGAGCAAGAATTTTAATGAGGTGCAACCAGCCGCTTAACGCCGGCTCCATACACTGTGTGCTAGATACGAAAACAAATTTCAACACCTGCTGCTTACTGCTGTCAGTCAGTGGGCTTAAGTAGTATTGTATCGTGACCTTTGGGCGTCTTTAGGGACGCTACATTATACACGCAACGAACACTGTGTAATATCCCAGTGGCCATTTGGTGCCTCATGTTACTTCATTACATGTTAACATGACGGAGCAGCGGTGAAACGTATAGCACGTTAGGGTGTGAGGGACACAATGAGGGTAAGGCTGTGGTGTGAAGGCCTGCTGGGATGTTGATCAGCGCCTGTCAAGACCTCCTCATGTAGTTTTCTTAGCTCTGCTCTGATTGACAAGGCAGGTGTTTCCTCCTTCTCACTGGTCTCTCAGTGTTTTTGTTTATGAGTATTTAGCTCTTAGTGTGATGACTATGGAGTTTGTAAATTTAGTCCAAAGGTTCCATCTCATGGATCTTATTTGTCCAAATAATTTCGGCACTCAAACGGCTATTTCAATACAAACGTTGAAAGTTTAAAGGAGAAAAGTAACAAAAAAGTAACAACTCATCATAAACAAGGAGGTAAAAGTAGTATATTACACTGATCAGGCATAACATTATGACCTCCTTCCTAATATTGTGTAGGTCTCCCTTGTGTCTCCAAAACAGTTGTGACTCATCAGAGGATGGACATGGTCCTTCTGAGGGTGTCCTGTGGTGTCTGGCAACAGAATGTTGTTAGTGGGGGCCTTTGGGTCCTATGGGTTGAGGGGAGGGGCCTTTGCAGATCATCCCACAGATACTTGATCAGTTTGGGATCTAGTGAATTTGGAGGCCAGGTCAACACCTTGTGCTGTTCTTCATGTTTTTTGAGTTGTTCCTAACGCGTTTTTGTGTGTGTGCCTGTGTCAGGCTGCATTGTGCTGGGGATGTCTGCTGCCATCAAGGAGTGTCGTTGCTATGGGGTGGGGGGTCCTGGTCTGGACTAGGTGGGTGGAACATGTATAAGTAACAAGTGCCAGGTCCAAGTTTCCCAGCAGAACATCTAATTGTCACAGGATGGTCAATTTGGTCAGTGGTCATAATGTTATGCCTGATCAGTGTATACTTGGAGTTTATCATACATGTACATGCCTCTGTAAAATATAGGTGCAAAAGTTACTTTTAACTTTAGCCGTAAAATAAATGTACCAAACTGAATTACAAATATTAAAAATTCCATTCAACAGCTCTTTAACGGCAAGGTTTAAACCTTTAATGCTGTAAATCAGAATTTTAGAATACAATACAGTCTCAGGGCCAGTACAGGGTGGAGTTTGCATGCTCTCCCTGTGCCTGTGTGGGTTCTCTCCGGGTACTCCGGCTTCCTCCCACTGTCCAAAGACATGCTCGTTAGGTTCATTGGTGATTCTAAATTGGCCGTAGGTGTTCATGTGAGTGTGAATGGTTGTCTGTCTCTCTGTGTTAGCCCTGAGATAGACTGGAGACCTGTCCAAGGTGTACCCCGCCTCTCGCCCCAAGGACAGCTGGAATAGGCTCCAGCCCTCTGCGACCTCTAGAGGTCAAGCGGTTACAGAAAACGAATGAATGAATGAATGAATGAATGAATGAATGTTCCCAGTGTAACAACCTATGTTATGGAAAATATACATGAGTTACATTCCACCACTGATGATTCCTTTCCCAATGAATCCAAAGCAACTCACGCACACAATTCGACCCTGAGGAGGAGGGAAAGAAATGTCAAAAGTAATGTTTTTGAAGGTGAACTACTGGTTTTTACAACCTGGACCTTATTTCTGGCATAAAATACGGTTGTTTACTCACCCATATAACTTTTGTGTAATTTGTATTCCTTCGGGAGATATTTAGATCTGCGTATATCCATGTAGTTTGAGTGACTGGGGCACCGAAACACAGCCTCTAAGTAATGCATTATCTGCAGAACTCGTTTATTTCACCAATATTTTGTTATCGTGCGCTAGTGCTATTCCCCGTTGAGTCCAGAGTTAGCTGTTATCATCATCCGGATGATGTCTTCTGACCTGGATTATGTCTGAGCACCGTGCGCACCCGTGACGGTCGGCTTGTTTACCTGTAATTTGCTACTGTGTTCAGATTAACACTATTACCAAAATCAACTGTCACCTCTCAGCGCTAGCACAATATAAACCTTTTAACTGCCCTTAAATCACTAGATGTCAAAAGAGGAGGGGTCTGCGGTCTGACTTAGACATGGTGTCGTGCTGACACCGGTGTTCTCTGCGGCTCAGATGACCATTTCAGCGTCCTGCACAACACTTTCATCTGCACTATATTGACTTATAGACTGTATATAAGATTTAACATTTTATTTATCAAATGAAACCTTTCTCATATTCATCAGTCTTTCTAATGTTAAAATGTCATTCTCTTTTCAACACCATTATATTTATGTTAGCAGTAATTTTAGCTAATACTCTTTCGATTTGTTATGTACTTGTTGAAAGCAGTCGTATGTTCCCTCCTGCTTCCTGGTAGATGGACATAGATCACGCTGGGTGCTGATAGGCCTCCCATGATCCTTTAGTGTTTATGTTGGTAGAAAGCTGTGGATCTGAAGGAGCTGAGCTGGTAGGAAACATTTCATGTTCAATCACGGCTCTCCCACCTGACGAAAGCAGATCTTACGAACAGATGACGTTTGTTGTCCCACTCCCTTCATTCCAAATCTCCTCTTTCTCTCAGCTGTTGTTATCACCTTATCCCTCATGTTATTCGGCGAGACAGCAGAAGTGGCGGCTGGAAACAGTCACAGAGCGGGCTGGTGTGTGCTTCTGTGACTTGGCGGGTCGTTCTGAGAAAGGCCTGGCTGCTTATTGGATGAGGGCAGAGGGCACTAAAGTGTTGAAGCTCAGCACTGAGCCTCCTGAAAGAAGAGGATATTCCTCACAGTAGGACACCCGGACTAAAAACAGCCAGAGTGACTGACTGACATAAGGATGAGGAGAGGTAATGCTGGCGCAGGGATTTTGGGACATTCTGTTTCTGAAGTCATGTTGCTGTGAAGCTGTGATCTCTGTCCCTGACTCAGAATTATAAATATAAAGATGGGTGGCAAGAAGGCATTCACATTAACTTCCCTCAAAATGGAATCAGGATCACCGGGCTTTGTGTTTGGATGTTAAATTTAATACTCTCCAAGTTTCCATGTAGCTTGATGCTGGATTTTAGATTTCAGACCTGCAGTATTAACATACCTTGTTGTGTTAATGTATTAAATCATTGGCTGACGACATAGCTCTTTTCTATGATGTGACTAAATTGCTGGGGTTTGCTTTCAATATACGTGATGAAAAACCCTCATGGTTCTCAAAACAGAACTTTGGAATATGTTCTGCCCTAAATGCAACAAAAATGCAACAAAAAAGCAATGCCAAAACTGATTTGTGTTATTTTAATGTTTAAATGTTCAAGTAAACCCATTCAAATGTGTATTCTGCTCTGGTGTGGTTTTGAGAGAGCTGTTTTCTCAGGTGCCTTTTTCATTCCAGCGACTCTAAAACCTTGTGAATACAGAAGGAATGCCAGCCCTTGAGAGCAGCATACACTGTGTGTGTAAACATTTGCCCGAAATATAATGAAGCATTTGGGAGGATATCATTGAATTCATTCTGTATGCACAGTTTATTTATTTAAGCAGCATTTACTGAATAAACCGTCACAACCGTTGACGCTTGGGGGACAGCAGCAGCTGCTCTAATCCCACTAGGGCAAACCCCTGACTGCATTATACGGGATTAAACTGCTGAATGGATGCTTTCCAGTTCAAACGCAGCAAACTCATACTGAGGCGGTCATGGCTTTCCTCGTTAGAGAGAGGAAAGTGACAGGAACAAACCAATTGGTTTGGGAAAAGTCACAGGAATTAAATTGACTAGAGTTTTGAAAATGTTGTATTTTAAAATGAATCTTTAGATTATATTCTGTATATATGCACAATGATCTGGCATAACATTATGGCCACCTTCCTAATATTGTGTAGATCTACCTTGTGCCTCCCAAACAGTTTTTAGTTGTTCCTAAAGCATTTCTGTGTGTGTGTCTGTGTCAGGCTGCATCCTGCTGGGGATGGCTGCTGCCATCAAGGAGTGTCATTGCTAAGGGGTGGGAGGAACATGTCTAAGTAACATCCACATGAATGCCAGGTCCAAGTTTCCCAGCAGAACATTTAATTGTCACAAGATGGTCAATTTACTTCACCTGTCAGTGGTCATAATGTTACGCCTGGTCGGTATATTAATTATTATTTTTTTTTTTTAATAAACAGGAGCTGTAGCTGAGACATAATTGTCTAAAAATCATAAAAAAGGCTGTTCAAGTAATAAATACTTTATTTTCACATTAGTATTAAAATGCAGTCATCTTCAGAGCACAATATCTCCTCTGTACTGTATAGGTTTAAGTTGTCAGTGAGAGACATCTACCTTCCTTAAATAGCGTTATGTACAGCAGTTAAAATCTGTTCAAGAGAATTATTGTTCAGGAAATATTCACATCTTGATCATCGGCCGCCTCCGTTGCCGGCTCCACCACCAGCTCCTCCTCCTGACTGGTCCTGAGCACCAGACATCATCAAGAAGAGAACGAGTGGCACAATGTACATCCACTGCAGGTTAAAAACAAGAAAAGGGCCAGAGTAAATACAACAATAGTTTGTCTTTCAAGATAAATTAACCACGATCACCGACATGGAGTTTCCAGATTGATCATCCCCAATTAGGTTCAATTTATTTTCTGAACAGGAGAGAACAAAAGTGTTAAAGTGGTTGAGAGACTGGAGAGTGAAGATGTCAAACACCAAACACATTCAAAGCAGACTGACACTGAGAAATAAGATTTAGGATATACTGACTGTTTACCATGTATGCTTCTGCATACTTTAAAAAATAAAATTGTAATCTTTGGATTTATTAGGGCGAAATGTATTTGGCATTGGACCTGAACAAGAAGGAGACAGAGGAAAGCCACGGAATGGGTTTCAGTTAGTCACACTGCTGAGAAGTTAAATACAAAGTTTGACAGGCAGAGAAGGGAGGGGACAGAACGAGCCACAAGTAAGGAGACTGTACTTCAGTGGGAATCAGCTCTGCTCTCTGCCTCCCTCTGCTGGGGGCTGTGCCGAATTGGTGGCCATGAGAAAGATTGCACCTCCCAAGATCAAATACCACTGGAACACAGTACAGCACCAAGTCAACACACTGTTACTGGATGCAGCACAGAGTCAACACAAGTCACTGAACACAGCAAGGTGCAGTTAAACAAGATAGAAAGATGGTAAAGGAGCGCAGACAAGCCAAGCGATAGAATGTGGCATCCGTGAAAATGTTTCCAAACATGTAGCTCAAATGGAGAGCAAGTGTGATACCAAACAAGAGCCTGAAATGTCACACAAAAACTTGTGGTTTTAAAAGATGACTCGTTTGTTCTTTGTGGGAAGAATAATATTGGATGACTAATCCAGTTTCTCAGTTAAAGGTAATGGCAGCACACAGGGAAGAATGGCAGTACAGAGCTGGGTCTGAGCTGGCTCTCAACCATACCAAAGACACGGGCCTTGTTCAGGCCTGGTATTAACATGCATCCAGAGTGATCCAATTAAAAGTGACCAGCTTAAAGCGCAGGTGTGACCACACCCAAGATGTACCACGGAAGTATTTGAGATCTGATCCCTTATATTACATTAGTAGGTAGTTTGTGCCACTTGTGACCATGTTGCTTTAGTAGTGTGTTTACAGGTTTGCCTCATTCATTCCGGAAACACAAACACAAGACACAACAGATATTTTGAATGATTGTCTAAAAAGACAAAAGTATGCGTCACCTGTAGCTGGTAAAGAGAACCTTTTGATGAGATGTAGTTGTTAAATAATAACTAAATTTTATCAAGTTTTCATTTTGATGTTTGCAAAGTAGCCATGTCAAATTACCTTGTGCATTTTCTTAATAATACAGTAAACTGCAGACAGTGAGTATATCTTAAAGGCACAACCGGCAAGTCTTATCAGCAGTTTTCAGTGTGAGCACTTACATATTTGGCAAAGAACGATTTCTGTTCTTGTGGATTCTTCCCTTTCTTCTCAGATTCCTGTTCCATTCGTTCAAGGAATAGAGCCGTCTCAGGTCTGGAAGAAAGTTGACAATTAGTATTCAAACAAACCCAGAGTGTGAGTGACACATAGTGTATGTGAAAGGCAGAAAATGTTCTACCTATGGGTAAATGAGTTGCTAAGCCAAGGCAAAAATAACCAAATCAAAGGCAAAAAAAACAACTACACTGTGAGAACAAGACTAATGCAGCTACAGAACTGGATAGCATATCTGCAACATGCTCTCATACCTAGACAGATTTATCAAGTTGTTAGAATAAGAAGGGAGAAAATCAAAGTGAGAGTCAAACAAGAGTTCATTATAGTAGCAAATAGGGAAAAACTAAATAAATGGTGAATATAGGACTGACCCAGGTGCATTGACAGGAGCCATGATACTGAGTGTGGTGTTGAAAACCTCAAGATCAACTTCATCCTCAACTTCAGTGCCCCTACAAGCTCCAGGTAACGTCACTATGGAGACGCCAATGAGGTATCCAGAGACGTCAGTGTGAAGCGTGATCACATCACTCAGATGGGACTCAACCATGGCACACTGAGGATCAGAGGACAATACAGCTTCACATTAACATTAAAACCACTCAGGTCTGCTCTTACTCAACTCTGAATCATATGATCCACTTGTTTAGAAATATTTACACTGCAATTACACTGATTTTGAGAGTCTGTAAGTTTGAACTAACACTGATTTTACATTTTCCATTTCTGGTAAAACATCTTTATTTTTATGATATTCTAAATATACAGGAAATCAAAACACAATCATAAAGTGAGAGATCAGACAGATCTAGACAGACCATGATTGTTCATTATTACCTTCAATTAATCCAGAGTCAATCATTTCATTAATCAGTCCCATTAGAGGAACATAGATATGCAAAATAACTGATGAATATCTTCATCTAGGGATGCCCTTAGCATTAACGAACAAAGTACTCTCTTATCTCAATTTATTGCTGGTAAAGATTAGTAAAATACATACAGCTCTGACAAATGCTGTGAGGTATCCTTCCATCTGTCGCTCCGTCTGTCTGTCTGCCTGCAGGAAAACACGAGGCACTCTGATTCTGTAGAGACCGTCCACTGACGCCACTTCCTGTGGCGTCATCGAAGATGAAAATAATCGTGTTAAGAGATGTAACTCCCTGCTGTGTCAGTCTGATCACACTTAAACTGTAAAGAACTCTTTGTAACAGTGTGTATTTGTCTGTTTGAGGCTAGGTGTGTCTGCAAAGACATAAATGTTTATTGGGTATTTTTAAAATCTCTACTTTGTGCAGTTTCCAGCCCACATTCTTTCACCCTGATTCTCACCTTCAGTTTGGCTCTGTCCTCCTCTGACAGCTGGTTCTGACTTAGAGAGACGCTGGGCTCTCTTCCAGCTTTCAGCACCAGTGCTCCACGAACTTGAAATTTTGCTACATCATCTGAAACAAGAAACGCAGTGAGACCAGACAGAATAAATTAATGTGCAATAATGAACAAGTACAAATGTTACACATTATTTTCGAGTAAAAAAAAATCTCTTGTATATATTTTATATATATTTATTAAAAAAAATTCCAAACTCCCTGCACAAAAAACAAACAAAAAAAAACAATATTTAGTGGCCCACTTTAAATGGCAATATACACAGATCAGGCATAATATTATGACCAACTGCCTAATACTGTGTAGGTCTCTTAATGTTGTGTCTGATCGGTCTAAATGTACTTAAATGTGTGTATCAGGTGTGTATAATACTGTATTATCATTATCATCTTGACAGTTCTCATAACGTCTCCACTTATGCAAGACCAGGCAACTGAGTGTACATATATAAGAAAACTATTCAAGTGAGAGATATTTGAATGGAGCTTGGTGTGTAGGTTTCTCCAAGGCGTTTTTGCTTGCACAAGGCTGCCTAGCTAGCTTGCCAGCGTTGCCAATCGTACTATACAACATTATAGCAACACAATAATCGTAACTTGTTCTCACCAACTTCAAATGAGTGTTCAAGAGGTACAGAGAAACCGCCGAACTCAGTCTCCAAAGCATCACCAACCTGAGAATGAAAATACAATTCATCGTTAGCATTTAGCTACACAAGGCTAATGCTAAGCACGTAGCTAACAGGTACAGCTTCCGCTTCGCTACGTTTAGAACAATGTGGTTAAATTAGTAACATGTCTCACTTACCCTCCTGCCGTTATTACAATGTACAAAACTTGTGCATACGACAAACAAAATAGTAGAAACAATAGCAATTTTAGACTGTGGTAGACGAGCCATTTTAACAACCAATTGTACCGGACGACACGACAGTGTCAAACGTGCCCTCACAACATTATCGCTTCCGGAGTTTTTCATAATAAAAGCCCGTATAATCGTTTAGAAATATCTTTTCTTTTCTTTTCTTTTCTTTTCTTTTCTTTTCTTTTCTTTTCTTTTCTTTTCTTTTCACCGTTCATTTCGAAACGTTGTTGGAAATATAATGAATTTCCATTTCCGTTGAATTACCTTTTAAACAATTCTTACAGATGAATGGCTGTCTGTCATGCAGGTGAAAGCAAGTGAAGTTACTCATACACACATCTACACACACAAGCACAAAGGCACATTTACAGTTAATTTGCACATGCTGCTTTTGTTTGATACCTCTCAGTAAGCCAGGTATATATCAACTTGTCTGTTTTTGACCATGTTGTCAGCTGGTGTGCCAGAGCCTCTGCATAGGAACAAAACTAGTCTTTGAATTAATATTTCTGGCATTTTGCTATTTACAGTAGTTTCCTTTTTCTCTTGACAGAATACAACTAATGAAACAGGTCTGTATGTGTGCAGCTACAGACCTGTTTCATTAGTTGTTGACCTGTTTTATTAGAGAAATATAAATTGCTGTTGTTACAATTGTTACAACAGCAATTTATATTTCTCTGCAAATTTAAACAGCTCTCCATCTCTGTTTTGGGCTGTCAACATTTTAGTTAGCGCGACTCTGTATACTGGTTGAAGCGAAGAAGGAACAGGATGGATCATTTATCTGTGTGCCCAAGAGTGTTTTCTGATCTTTTTGGTCTAATATGATCATTTTTAACATTTCTTTATATTCATGATATTGTCTTTTGTAAAATGCTTTCCTGTCTGTGGTCTATTATCTCTCAATTCAAACGCAGTATGTCAAACACGCCATTTCACTTTGGTTTGCATACCATGACAAATGTACTGAATTGAACACGATGTAGAGCTGTTGTAAACAATCATGAGTCAGTGTACTGGCATATGCAGGGCCAGCAGAGGCTGCTAACACACCAGTAAAGGCCTCAACCTTCCTCTCAACCCCCACCTCGTTCCAAATGCCCCCCCCCCCCATTTTTTATCAACTGATTATTAAATATTCATGTCATGTGATGAAGAGAATAATTCGTGTTTTTAAATACTTAAGTCAGCATTCTGTGCTCTACCTTAGATAGAGTTTTATACCTAAATGTTCTCTGTCCTGAGTCACACAGTATAAAAACGCAGCCGCACTGATGTCAAGCTGGAGTGGACAGCTGTTAACATCTGGCATCAGACAGAATGTGTCTAGAATGTGACCTTTTGTGATCAGATTTCATTTCCCTGACAGAAGTTTTAGTGGGAAACAAAGGATCCTTATTTCTGGTGTTTAGTGCTGGCTATAAAACCAGAGAAGAGCATTGCAGTGGTTATTTGATGCTTTGCACCTGTTTCCAAAATCTTATGTATATTGTTCTGTACCCAAGAGTAATTGGGGAAATTGTAAAGTTGGGCTGCCTGTGTGTGAGAAAACAAGATACAATGAAGGTGAAACCATTCCTTCTGGAGTGGATGCGCTAAATACTTTTTTTTTTTAAATTTAACTGACTGTCATAAAGGAAATATTTCACGGTTGCATTAGTTACATTTCATCCCATATGATCTCAGGGTTCCTGCCTTGCTTTGTTAGCAGCGTTCCTTCATCTCAACAGGTTCAGCAAGTGCAGGCTACATATGTGGCACCCTGTTTCTGGGGCTGCGCACATTTGATTCTGGCTTCACTTTCTGATTTGACTAGGTTGTCAGAAAGTAATCCTCAAGCTCAGTTAAGAGGCAGCATGGCTGTGTCTTGACTGAATGGAGATCTGGCCAGAGATGCCCAAAACTTAAAAGTATCAAACCAGAAAGAAGAGAAATCAGCAGCAGGTTTCTGCCAAACGTGATTGATGTGTTTTATTTCTGAATGCTTTTTCTTGGCTGAAGAGTTCTGCTGACATGCAATAAACCCTCTGTGGATACCAGTGAAAGGCATCCATCATTTTAATCTTTAACATTCAGCATCAGGGGTGCAAAAAAAAGAGAGCTTTGAATCCAATATTAATCCGTTAAAGTTTCTAGAAGACCATTTTTGGACACCAGTCTTATCCTAACCTCTATTTCTGTCTTCTTCCTTACAGAACTCTTGACGAAATTACTTTTCTGGAGGGTGTCACACCTTATTCACTTTTATTTCTGTCCTGACATTTGTGAGGATGACAGTTTAACTCACATTAGAATATCACTGGTAGAAATATACATACATATTTGACAATGACAGTGACGTCCTAGATGAGGTTGAAAACATAAATTGTGCAAAGTGAAGACAGGCTCTATGACAATGCGTATTGCTTGCATATTAAAACATAAATCGCCAATAAAATATTATGGTTATATTTCTAAATGCCACACACACGCACATACATATATGTGTGTGCTTTAAACTGCTTGAAATGTAATACAAATGCATGAATCCAGCCCACATATTACTGTTGATGAAAACAGTCTGTCTTTTTCTGGGCTCTGCTTCAGTTTAAAGGTGGCAGAGCTCTGTACGGAGCATATGGTGACTGAGGCATGTGATTCCCCCGGGCTCTGCCTTTGAAACTATTCAGGCCCATACAGTATCTATTCCCCCCTTACTGGGACAGCCCATTACTCTCTGTCACCGCCCTAAACAACAGTGTCACCTTACTATTCTTAGTCAAATATGAAAGCATATTTATGTGATACGACAGGGCTTTCACTTTGAAGGAAGACGCTGTCGTGTCCTATCTGCCTGTGTGCTGTTTGAAATGGAGGATGATGAAAAATGAGAGAGTCAACATAATGTTTAAAAATATATCCAAAGTTTTAAATATGTTGTCACAGTTTATTATCGGGGAAAAAAGTAATTTTTTTTCATATAGTTTACAGATGATGAGACAACTCAATAAATTACAGGAATTAAGATGAAATGTTCCCATGGTCCTGAAAACCTCTCAACCCAGTTTCATTAAAATTGTGCCAGCAGTGTATTACTACATATACGATCATACATCATAGTCCTGCATAAGGAAGAGACAAAAGTGACTGGAGGATGTGAGACAACACTTGCTTCAGACCATATAATAAAGATCTCCTGCCTTTACTTATTTACTTTTTTTTTTTAAAGCATTATTTTGAGTACTTTAAGTAATCAGTCTAATCCCAGTTGATGGGTCAGTTACAAACCACGGATTGATCATTTCATCAAATAAAGACCAAAGTAAGAGCAGATTTATAGCCAATCAATCTGCAGCATTTCATTATGTGGCCACTTGGGGGCAGTGTAAACGAGCTGCGATCACAACATTGACATGTCAACACATTTTAGTGGCCGTTTACACCACATCCTACAGCATGTTGGCATTTGGAATGATTATTTCTGTCCAGCTGATGTAAGTGCAGTATTTACTGTGATGCAGTCCATTCTAACATCCTATTTGTGTGTCTTTGTGAAACCAAAGCAAACGGATAAATCGAGCTTAACTGTTTGCTGAAATAGGTGTATGGGTAGAAAGGTTTACAAATGAGTGTGTCTCTGGTTTTGCATCATATTGAAGAACTGCTCTGTTTACCCTCCTTCTATTCACAGCCATCTATAAAAACTTGTTTTAACACGGTCAAGGCAGTGTGCTGTAGTCCGCTGTTCAACAGTCGTGGGGAAGTTCCTGGGAGGATAGAAGCGACCCGCTTCATTTGGCTTAACATGCACTTCAGTAAGGCTTTATTAATGCGTAGTGTGGAATAACTGAGGTGTCATCCTCTATAGCGGATCACTGGATCATGTAGGACACCTATAGTTAGTCTCCTTTATCCACTTTAAATTTACAATATGTGGATCATTTCAAATCATTCAAAGAGATTAGTCACAGTAATGATTGCAACTGATGAGCTGAGAATGCATTAAAAAGATTTATAAAAGACAATTCAGCTTGAAAGTGGCATAATGTGAAGTTATAACATACAGTAAGTCTAACACACTCAAGGACCTTTTATGTCCTATTCAAACAGCTCTCCATAATCTTCCTCGAGGGTATTTTGTTCTCCTTGAACATCTGAATCTCAAGTTGCACTTGCCTTAAATAGCCGTTCTTCAGTCTCTGCATCTCTTTCTGACTTACGTTCACTCTGCAAAATTAAAGTCTCAAAGATGTTTATTGTTATAGCCAAGGTTATGGCTGCCTGGGCAATTCGGGCAGCAAGAAAACGAGTGCAGAATCCCAAAAAGTCTAACTGTACACAGATGGATGAATGGAAAGTGAAAAGCTTATTGAATGCATAATTTAACGCTGATGTCTATAATTTCCATATTTGGTCTGCACGGCCATTTAGAATCAGCGGAAGGAGGATAAAGGTCACTGTCACGCTTCTACGGCTCGAATCTTTCCTTCGTTGTGATTTATTTCTTTCATATGTGAGATACATGGGGAAGCCCAGTGCAAGCTTACATGTCTCTGCAGTCTGTGATGGTTTAAGATGTTTATGCTGCTACGGGACCTCTTAAGGTCAGCACCCTCCTGCTGTCTATGACCTTGTTTCTCAAATCACTGAGCGTGTGCGCCCTGTCTTATGAAATACACCCTGTTGACAGCTACAGCCACTGAAAAACAAATGAGATTGTCAGAGCCTTCAGGAACGCAAAGCTGCTGCTGCTTTGTTCTTGTTTGATTTTTTTTTTTTTCGCACCCATCCTCTTCAGCAAGTTGTGTGCCAACATTGCTGAGTGTGAACTTCAACTCAAACTTTTTTTTTTTTTTTTTAAAAAAGCAACACCCTCTCCAGGGTTGTTGGTATTTGGAGTGGACCCTTCCTTTGACACACAAAAAAAAAAATGTTGCAACACTCTTTCTGCTAATTTCTCACTTTAGCCCTGATTTCAGATTAATAGACAAACATCTACACAGCCCAAATTGCACATTAGGAGTAAATTTAGCCAACTCATACTAAATTTAGACTCATCCCCCTTAATATTTGTACTGAACATATTAATTCATCTTAACAAGAAACATTTCATTTTCAGTTTGTCATATGGCAAAAGAAAAGAAAGAGAGGCACTGGCTGACTAATAAAAAATGGCAAGCTCTTTAAATAGATTTTTTTTCATCTGTTTCTCAAATTTAACACATCAGCACTGCTAGAAGCCCTGACACAGAGACATGGTTGACAGCTAAATAAACATACATACAAGCGCACCTTCCTTACTGACAATACAGCTGTTGCAGGTTGGCCAGAGTTCAGATGATTAGCATCTGTCAGTTTGTTAAACTTCTTCCTCCGGGGACTACCAAGTTAATCAGCTGTCTGGTTTTCCTGAGGGCGGGACCCTTTCTTTATAACTCGGAACCACTTTTACTCCTCATGGTCTCTCCATTCTCCTCCTCAAAGCCCCACAGCTCCTGCCAAGGTTTCAAGTGACAACCATCCTGTCACCCTCTTCTTTCCTTGTTCTACTTGTTGGGAGGAGGATGGCAGTGGTACAGCGTGTGTTTGGGGGGGCGAGTGGGGGGGGGTGCCCAGGTCATAAAGGGGATGAAGGGCGAAATGCTGGCAGATCTACTGACGCGAAGGAAGGAGGACACTTTGAGAGGAATCACTATAATCAGACATGCCTGAGCCGCAGAAGCCAGGTAAGCTCGTCCATCCTGTGGGATTAAAATAGGGGACGCACTGATTAAAAACAAAGGTGAAAGTTGGTGTTTCAGTGTAATAGTGACATGATCAGGTGTGTGAACTCGATGCTTGAAATTTGGATAGAGGAGGCTGTTAGTCCATTATTGCATCCTGGTACATCTCAGCCCCGTTTCTATTAGTGCTCTGTTTAGTCCACGTGTTAAACCATGACGTTCAACCTTCATTAGTTTATGATCTGATATTTATCAAGGAGCCTGTGTGTTGCTTTCTGGTTTCCTGACAGTGTTCTTCATTGTTATTTATAAGGTATTCACAGTGAAATGTGGCGCACCTTGTTTTATTGCTCCCCCAGTATATCCTTTATTTGACTTATTTATCTAACTTATTAGTTGGTAATCAAAAATACAATGAGCCAAAATGAGGATGGATGGAAAGAAACATGCGTGGAAGGGGAGCCAGTCATGGTAGTGATGATGGACCTCACAGCTCAATCCTCTAGGGTGTTTTAAATTCCTTTTTTGCTCTTTGCAATTGTTTTATCTGATTATGGTTTTTACGTGTTAGACAGAGCTGTGTAAAAAAAAAAAGACACCTTTGAATATAAATGTGCAAAGTTCTATAGATTTGAAATACATGTATAAAGACAGTACTGTAAATGTACTGCATCATCACTGATAATAAGCCCCTTAATCACACCAGCTGTGTAGTATCATCTTACCCCACATGTGACATAACATTCAATAAACTTAGCACTGAAACATTAACCGAGCAGTGCCACAACGCTGCGATATGTGCCATTAAACTGTACAGGCTGTAATGTTTCTATCAGTCATGAGGTATGAAATATGCTCCGCTGCCTTTGTCAACAGCAGCCTCGGAGTACCGTAAATCATCCGGTGGCTTGGAGCGCGAGAAATGAAAGCGTGCAAGAGGAAAGGAGGGAAAGGAGGGCAGGAGGAAAAGAGGAAAGGAGGAGGCAACAGATAAAAGTGGGGAGATGAGCGGGGTGATTTGTTAGTGAGGCCTCTGCCAAGTCAGGTGTAACTACCTTGCGTCGTATCTCTGCACCTCAGACACCTAATCTATCTGACCCTGATTGCCTCCCTCATTCTGTTACACTGTCTCCTCTGCTGCCGTCAATCTCCTCTCGACAATATGCATGAAGTTCCATATCACTTTTTAGTGTTTGAATTTTTTTTTTTTTTCGTGGATTTCATGGATACAAAAAATCCGAGATCTCTTTTGCTTATTTACCATTTTCAAAGTCCAATGCATGAAACAAAACCAAAAATGCTGAACACCAAATGTGTCTCCATATAGAGATGGAAGTAAGCATGGACGCGTGACAAAATCCATTTAATTTGATGCTCTGAAATCCCTCCCCTTAAGAGGAGCTAACACCCTTTCCCTTTTTATTCTCTCTTCATGCAGTAATTCCATCCCTCCATTTCATTATATCTTACCAATGTGTTGCCACTCCAGTGTCCTGACATCACACATATAATATTCCCGACACCACATTATCTCCTTCTCTCAGGCTCCTCTTGTTCCTGTGTTTCCACCCATCCCAAATCACTGCCCCTCTCTTGAACTACCTCACACTCTCTCAACTTTGGAGGCCCTCTGCCACTGTCGATCAGTTGGTTAAAGCTCAAGTGACTCCCCTGGTGGCGTCTTGCTTGCCGCAGCTAAGACAGCCCGGGACTCTATTAGCCGTGGCAAGCCCCGAAGAAGCACGCATCCCAATAAACAGTCACAAGAATAGTTCTTAGGTGTAAGGGCGACGGCTGTGGATTCACAAAAGGAAAGATGCCTCTAGAGGGAGAGGGGCTTTTAGACCCTGATTGACCCACATAAAAAAAAAAAAATTAAAAATACAGAAGAAAGCCTGGCAGGCTCATAGTTCCTCATGCTATCTATGGATTGTTTTGTCTCATGAACCAGTGGGGTCTTTAGAATGAGCCAGTTACAGAATAATTAGAGCTTGTGCATCAGAGTTGATGTGGATAGTTGCAGGGTGGCGGTTCTCTGGCGTTGCTCCATTGCTGAGCGTGTGCAGAAATAACAACCCAATTTTTAATTACCAGTAATACTGCCAGAGGCCAGCATCTCCACCCAAACAGCCCTCCCTCCTCGGTGAGGACGGGGCAGAGCACGGGCCATAAAGATAGAGTTTGACTCTTGCTTGGGCTCACCTAATAAGCAGATGTCAGACAGACGTCTAAAGTCACGCAGAGATAATTTTCATTGCATTCTTAGTAAATTAATGCTGCCTTCAAACGGGGTTGTGTTTCCGAGAAAAGCCTAACAGCGGCCTCTTGTTGCCTTCGCGCTTCCACATTAAGTTAAGTTACTGGGTTGTTAGCGCGCTAAACTGTTACCCTCGGCGGCTTCTAGACACCAACAGTTGCATAGCAGCAGCGTTCTCGCGACTTATGGCTGATGTTACCACTTACATGCAAAGCATTTTGCGACCAGTCTAAAGTATCTTTGTGAAAGCGGCCTGTTGTCGCCATGGTAACAGTCACTTCCACCTGTCGACCCGCATCAGCGAAAGAAGAAAAAAATGGGACGCAAGTTTTTAAATAAAATCTCATGCGTGAGGAGCAAAATTGCTTACTGAATTAGGTTTAATTCTGATTTTACAGGTCTGTTGTCCATTGACTTTTTATGCTGCAGGATGTGAAGTTGTTGTTTTGTTTTTTTCCTGCAGTGAAATGTCCTTGCAAGAGCTCTTCCATAAAGGGCAAACATTTTCTGCTGTAATGAAAGGAGTTAAGATATCACCAAGAATTCCCTCTTAAATTACCAGAACTAAAACTGCAGTAGTCCTATTTAAGATGATGAAGAGATAGCTTTGTGGAATGGAATCAGGTGTTTAGTTGAAGCGTCACTGTTAGTTTTGATCTGATTCTGTGTAAAGTTGCCAAAGGGCCTGACACTAAAGTCCAGTCTAATACCTCTTTGAGAAACTGGCCCCAGGACAGAGGGCATCTATGAGTCCATCTTCTTGTTTTTTTTTTTTGTTTTTTTTTTTCCCAGAGTAGCAGTTGTTTAGCGGTAGGTTAAACCTCCCATCACCGTTATAGGCTGCAGGCCAGAGGCAGGCTAACATCATGTCACACTCCCAGTCATGGCCCAAAGCCACACATCTCACAACGGGTCCAGTGTAGCATTACCTCATACCAAGGCCATCATCAAGTTCCCAAAGGTATGCACCCGCTGCTTGATGAATCACTGACAGATGCAGAGTCCAGCGACTGTGCCATGAAGTCCTACAGAGAGAGCGTGAAACATTAACCGAGCCCTGATGTAGGATTAACAAAGACCCTCTAAATACAGCCCAAGTAGCGTGTTTTGCAGTGGATGCACACACACAGAATTTATCCCTTTTTCTAAAACCTTCCTCTGTGATCGGAGAGGCCTTGGCCTATTTGGAGCCCAGGCTGCGCTGATGCGAGCTGGAAGACAAAAGGAAATGAATGGAAAGCTGAAGTGGATGACAGCTTAATACGGTATTTAGAGCCGCCTTTGTTTACGGAACACCACAGATTCCTCATCCCTAAATTTGAATTGCATTTAGCAATTGTTTTCTTATGTTGAGACTGCTTTATTCACGTAATGACGATCCATTAAAATTGTCAGGAAAGTTTACAGCGGTACTATAAAATCTAATCTCCAGCTTCGCTCTCCTTTTATTCATCATTCAACCCTATTACCAAATCCTTCCCTTTCTCTTCCTTTGTTCTACCATAAATCTTCATCCTCACGTGTGGCAAAGAAGGAGTGGAGAGGAGGGGGAGGAAGACATCACTGGGGGAATCCAAACAAGCCATACTTCATATGATCATCACTACAACCCAGTGTTATATACAGCCGTCCCATCTGTCACATTCCCCCACATGTGTGCGTGTCTAATCCCTCGATCCTCACCCACAAGGCTTAATTCGTGACCACTAGTGCATGCACACAGACTAAACAACACAGCAATGCCAGCACCTTTAAAGGTTTATCAACTGGTCTCACAGGGAGAAACATTATTAGTGACCTTTTTCTTTTTGGGAAAGTCTTTATGGTGCTGAGATCAAGATGAAATAGAGAAGGGAACGGGAAGAAAGTATATCATTTCATCCCTTCTGCAATAATATGTCGACACATAAATCACAGAGAGGTTCTCTAAAAGGGTGACAGTATCAACACTGAAGCAATGACCAAACCTCGGATTGTGGAAAGTTTGTTGTAGTCATCACAAGTACTGCTCTCCATGATTCACTGATGAACTTCTGAAGGCTTGAAATTGTTTGTGTTGTTCATCTATGTAACTATCGTATAAGAATATTTGAGAAGCTAAAAAAAAAAAAAAAAGATTTCGGCAGCCTGAGCGCCCTGAAATCTTTAATAACTGGGTTTTTCTTTTCAAAGCAATTATGATTATATATCAAAAACAAATAAGTTTCATTTACTTTCTACTGTTGTCTTCTAAATCGTGTACCTTTCATACATTCTGGTTCAGGTTCCTTTAAAATATTAAAACTGTTCATATTTTCCTCCTGACTAACTGGAGCTCGGCAGCCAAAAACAAAAAGTAGGTCATCCAAAATTTGCAAAAAGACCTCTCCTGTTCCTTTTCTGGTCATATCAGTTCTGTGAGCTCTTATTAACCATGTGGAACAAACAGTTTCTCACAGCCCTCAAACGCGATGAAAACTGGCATTTTATCAGTCAAAATCAACAATTGCTGGAGGTAGATTTATATATATTATGGAACAGATATTAAAATCCAGCATAAAGAAGCAGAATAAAATCAGTTTGCCATATTTCTGCAGGAAGGTTTAAATCGCCATACCTTTGCCACCTAATATTTAAAAAACAAATCAGTAAAATAATCATACCAGGAATTTTAAAATAGGTGACCTAATTAAGAAGTGTGTCGAGAATGGATTTCATGCAAAGCTACACTGCGGCATGCTGTTATTTTTTATACTGACAATCACTGGCATTACTGGAATATCTGTCCTTTGATGTTTTATAGCATCCACTGCAATACGCATGTCAAGCAAATGTAATCGCTACTCGGTGTTTCTCCATTTGCCTACACCTCCTACACGAGCTGACGCTCGATTCAGTGCAGGATACAGCCACAAGTAAGATCATCAAGACAAATTAACTTGGCAAATGATTGAGGGATAAGAAGGGCAGAGGCTTAAGTGTACCCTGGTTCTGCCTACAGCATTGCTCTCCATCCTCACCATAAAATGGTGAAACTCCATCAGTCACGCTCTGCCCCCAGCATGGATACCAGCCAAGTGCCAATAATACCATTGATACTCATCCACTCACTCATCCACTCACTCAGTTTTATAAATAGTTTTCTTTGAATATTAATCTTCTCTTTATGGTCCGCTGCCAATTCATTCTGATGCGTATTTGAATAGTGTGCAGATACAAGAAGAAAATCTCTATGCGGTTTAATAGTAAAAGCAGCTTGACCGTATGTAAACAGAATGGAAGTGGGTTGCTTTTAAGGTGGGATTAAGGTGCTTTTCAGGCATTTAGGGGTTCCCTTATGTAAAAAAAGCATCCCTCAGAGGCAGAGCTGCTCTCAAAGCAGAAGTAATCCGACTGGTCAAGTTAAATCCTCTCTATTTGGAGAACGCTTTAAGCTCTGAATTTTGTTATTAAATAGTTAATCAAATTACTTTTAATTATTGAAATGCTACACTTCCCGTGGCCTCCCTGCCTGGTGAACATGTCCCCAAGTTTAACATCGACTCCCTCTGATCGTGACTGGGGAAACTTTTCAGACTTTTGAGTTTGCTCAGTTGCACTCTGAATGATAATTAAACCAGTCTTGATGTGTCACATGAGTGCCCCGCTAAAATGAAAACTCTCCTGTGCTTTTCTTTAGTTTACTTCAACAACATCCATCAGGTCTAAGAGTTGATTCTGTGTCTTTTGATCTTTCAGGGTTATCTTAGAGAGAATAAAGTTCAAGTACAGTCCGGTTCGATGTTGTAAAATCAGTTTAGTTGCACATATGTTACTAAATTGAGATTTACACTTTTTTTGAAAAATTCCTCAGGGCTTTTCTTCGGTCTGATTTTCAGAGTTGCCATCTGCTGATAAATGAACTTTTGGCATCCTTAAACAAATATTATGTCTCACGAATGAAAGAAGTATTTCATATATCAGCATTAAGAGATGTATTATGTGACTGGTCTGGATTTGAGGTTTATTTCTAACCCTGTTGCCTGACTCCAAGAAGAAACTTATAACTGCAACATGCAACTCACTGGATTCTTAAAGATTTCCATGCCAACAAACACACATAGTAATGTGAGCTTACAGTTTCACACACTTGTCCAGTGTAGAGAGTATAACTGGAGTGCTGTGTAAAAGGGCACCAGGCTGCATTAACAAAGTATGAGCAGTGGGAATACGTTACCATTAACCTGCACAGTGCTCAGCCAGAAAGGAGGCCGCAGTGGCCCCGGTCTGTAGTTAACACGTCTGCTGTTGCCATAGTTTACGGTTGTAGACACGCTTAAGTGACTTAATGCATGCAGCAGTCCTCTAACATCAGGCTCCAGCAGAAATAAAACCACGTAAGAGGTGCCTTCCTCAGAAGCAGCATTACGCCTCAGCCTCCGAGTTTAACACACATTCAGACAAATGCATATGAGGAATCGCTGCCCTTTTTGGCTTTGTTAAGCGATGAGAGAGAAAGATTTCAAAATTCAAATGTTTGCCTTGGCCTGACTCCTTTGGCTTAACTGCCTCAACAAACAGGAGACGTACGCAGCAAAGGAAGACAGGGAAATGTCAAGAGAGATTAACGAAGCACATTCCGCAGAGGTTACCCTTCAAAAGCAAAACAGGGAGAGAGAGACACACACACACACACACACACGCGCAGAGGAAGACTGTGTGGAGGATGAGCAGAGCAATGTTAATCTACTTACTGTTTTTCAGAATTATAGAGTTACTGATATTTGTTTTCAGGTGGATTTAAATTAATATCTGTCCTTGCCTTATATAATATGAAATGCAATGATAGAATGAATAGTGATATTGTGATAATGTGATACTATTCTAAATGTTGATTTGAGTGGTCCAAAAAAGGAACACCACCCACATGAATGTCACCAGCAGACAATCCCAGGAAGTCTTTAAAATAGAATTATCACTCATTTTGTCTCAGCTCTGTTGAGCTTCATACTGTTGCTCAGGTTCTGGTATTGGTTGTTAGACCTACAACTTTTTTTGTTGTTGTTTGTTTTGGTTCAGTGCAAGCTGCCACTTCCAGTTCTGGAGAGTGAAGCCAAACTGGTAGGGGTAAAAACTGCATTCCCTCATATGCCCACTGGAGGCTGGCTAATAGACCCCCACGTCCAGGATGAGAGCTAAAAGGAGTGATACCGAACTTAGTTCTGCCCGGTTGCCAGAAGCTTATCAATTCCAGTGCTGGTTAGCTGAATAAAATATGTATCTTCCTATGTATGGGACATCACATGCCATTTGGTGGATGCTTATATACTAAGCACCTTAAAGAATCCTTAAAGATGCATACATCTTTTAGTATCTATGGTCAGAAACAAATTGAGACACTGCTCTGTTAACTGAGCTTAAAACACTCCTATGTCTTTACATCAGAATTGTTATTTAATCAGTTTATGGCTAGAGCCTTAAAGCCCCCCAGAGTTTAAAACGATATGTGTGATAAGCTTTTGGAAAGAAGGACTGTCTGTAATCATGGATTGCAGAGCATAAAGTAATGTGTATATTTAAAGGAAGCATTACCAGTGACAGGGTCAGCAAAAACTAGTAAATAAAATCCACTGTCAACAAGCGTCTGGTATGGTATTTGTTAAATATAAACAGTGTAGCCCATATCTCATGTCTCCACTGAAGAACCCAATCCTGGAGCTCCTTGACCCCCCCCCCCCCACCCCCCCGCTGGCCTGCGTCATTGTTCTTCTGTCTCCCAGTTTTAGTTTCTCTGCTCCCCATTCTGCTCAGCCATTTTTTTTCTTGAGAAGAGAGTGGAATGAGATTAAAGTAGGCCAAAGAAATGATAGGACAAAAAAGTGCTGAGAATAAGGATTTGCGTTAAGTGAAAAGAAAGAAGGAATGGAGACCGCCAGAGACATTATCCGTTTAATAGATACCTGGAAGACAGGGGAACAGACGGCCGCTGAGTGAAATTAACTAGGGTGGAGAGGACTGTGGATGAGGCGTGGACAGTAATGAGAGTGTGGAGGGATCCACACAGGCAGAGTGTTCATCAGCTGAGCATTACCCTCAGCATTAGCACGGAGGGTTCAGGGGTCACAGTTGTCTTGGCTGCCACTTGTCAGCTTGCACACAACTTTCACAGAGCAGTGTGGACATACATGTGATAGGAGAAGCGCTACCACCAGGCGGAGAGAGCTGAAGGAGAAGCAGGTCACTGATAATTAGAAGAGGATAAAAATCTTTTTTTTTTTTTTTTTTTTTAAACTGCACTCGGCAAAACTTTTTCATTTATTTATTTAATACACATTCACTCATCTTATCAGCCTAAATCACAAAGTAGAGCTACAACAGAGAACAATGTCGCCAATCTTCACTAATTGAGATGTATAGACCTGCTCTATCTGCTTAAATTAAATATGAGTGTAAAGTATGGAACTAAATACAGTCCTAAAAGTAGTGCATATAACATAATGTACATCCTTTGCAATCATTCTAATCGTCTTTAGTTTGGCTCTAGAGGAACATGCAGCCTCTTTGTTCCAGACTGAAACATCTACCTCTAACGTGAGGTGGATGGTTATGAAACGTTTCCTCTAGTAACATGACAAATATTGGATGGACCGACATGTAATTCTGTCCAAACATTCACGGTGAGCAGAAGACGATAATCCTATTGGCTGTCATGATCCCCAGGCCTTCCCTCTAGTACCATCTGAAGGTCAGAACTGACTTTGAAATTTCCTGTGAAACGCTATTCTCTAATTTGGCACCAACATCAATGACAGAGGTCATTCACAATCTTGCTAAAACTAAGGCAAAACATAAGCATTAGGAATCCATATATTGGTTACCAAAAGTAGAGTGCAGAACGGCCTGGTTCTGCACACGGTAAAATCCGTTTTAAGAGCAGGATTTTACACAGTGGATTTTAAATTACAACACACTGTCAAAGATTAAATCGTCATTTCCTGACTTCTTGTTTTCTGCTGTCTTACAAAACACAGCGTGTATTCTGGGTCACATTCCAGACATCTATCAGTTGTTAACAGCTCCTCCAAATTCCCTTTTAACTTTTTTTTCTTCACATGGCTTCATTTCAATAAATGTTCAAACAATCCTGCATCTCACCAAAAATCACAGCTTTGTTCTTTCTTCTCTTCTCCCCTCTCCTCTCCTCTGTGTAGCCGTTCAAACTGCATTTTCAGCGTGAGCATGTTGTGGCACAGTGGGTGTGCCAAACATTGTGCCATGGTTTTGAGCCAAGTCCACTAGCTGTTGAGGTAGTGTTATTACTAAGAGAGAGAGAGAGATCCTCTCTGCCCCATATAATTTCACTGCTAGTCTGATTTACAACTGTCAGCCACTCAGTAACTATTTCAGCTACCAGCTTTTATCACAGACTGCCTTTAGTCTTATTTTTGGCACTGTCTCTTGGCATCATGACATTAGCATTTAGCTCAAAAGCGCTACTACTTTGTGTTAACGTGATGTCAGGAAAGGTACCAGAGGCAGAGTGCAGAAACATTGCAGTGTCTATAGATTTATCATGGCCCCAACATACTTCTCTACATACTTTTCTCTCCATTGCCATGCAAACAATGGAAACAACTATCAATATGGCATTTAAAAACAAGCAAAAAATACAACACAACCTATTTGTAGCATTACTGTCTATTTGTTACCATCTTAAAAGTCAGGGAAACGATTACCCAATTTGGAAAATTGCAGCTTCCATTGTTGTATAAATGTTGTTTTCCTTTGTAACAGAGCTTATTATATACATTTGTGTAACTGCCCAACTTTATGTGTCTTTTACCTCTCATTGCCACTTGGAGCTGCCAATATAAATAGTGCCTGGCAGAGTTTTAAACATTTTTGTCAGCATGGCATTTTGTCGTGCAATTATTTGCATTTTTTTTTTTCCCCTGGTCATCTGCATAAAACGCTTCACCTGGGACATAAAGACAAAGCCTAAAGCACTTGTCAGATACCCAACCTCACGCTGCAAACAAAAAAAGGAGAAATAATATCCAACACAGAGCAGAGCATATCTCATAAATTACATATGATAGGATGGCATGTATAAAATCCCTGTGTAATCATGCACGGAGGAGGTAGTGGTGACCTTGCTGGTCTAAAAATTCTTTTGTGGAAATTCAGTTCAATGCACAGAGAATGTGGAGGAAAGTTATGGAGGAAAAATGTGATTGCTGAGAGTCTCACTATCTTGCGTCTTCGCAGAGCTCAGCCGTGGGCTACAAAGATCTTATATGTTTGTAGCTAACAATGTTTTGTCATCATATTTCCAAGTTATGATGTAATGAAAAAATGTTGTCAGTTGGAATGTGAATTATTATTTTTTCAGTTTATCCGATAACAATAATATATATTTTTTATTGTTAAGGCGAGCTTTAACTATTTTCTTTTTTCTTTTTTTTTTTTTTAAGGATGTTTTTGCATCAGCTTTAATCTGTGTGAGAAAGTTGCTTAAGATGTCACAGCACATTTACCATTCCTAAGTTTCAAGACAGTCAAATCAGAGTTTCTGAACATCAATATCTTTCTCTCATATCTTGACACCGGTGAACCAAAACTCTCATTTTAGTTCTCATATTGATGTGCT
Source organism: Chelon labrosus (assembly GCF_963514085.1). NCBI lineage: Eukaryota > Metazoa > Chordata > Actinopteri > Mugiliformes > Mugilidae > Chelon > Chelon labrosus. Next base: position 2,557,911 of record NC_140354.1, read on the forward strand.
GCCGCTCCACTGACAATAAATGAAGCTCTGACTGAGTATTCGTAAAAATGACAATTGAAACTTTTGCATCTAAGAAAGCTTTATATAACCAGCTTTTAGTCAGAAAAGGCTCTGTCACCATCAAACTATGTCACAGAAATGTCATACGCACATATTCCTTCCTTCCTCGTTCTTACTGGTGTTATTAGTACAGCTTTACAGGTGTAGGCTCATCTCTCTGACAACAGCAGATGAAACACTGAGCTCAGTGAAACAGATCAGATTGTCCTCACACCGTTATGTAATTCTGATAAATAAAAAATAAACTAAAAAGGCTGAGTTGGAGGTAGTTGCATTTTTGAAACATCTCTGAGCAGATGCATTTTATTGAACTTTCATGTTATGCTAAGGGCTTTATTAGCATTTATGAGAAGTCTTTCATATGAAATTTTCCTCTCAGAGACTGTAATATTCCTTTTGGAATAGTGAGACGCCAGTGGGACTGCTCTGCAGCGCACACTTTTTTGAATTCTAGGCGTCTTTGGTAAAACGGTTATATTATTAATCACACATATCTAATATCAGCATGGGGCTCTTTCCATGGCGATTTCATGACATTTATTTAACGTCCCTGCTGTCTCCCAGGGTGAGGATCGTTTCTCAAAAACAAACCCTCCTCCTGTCTTCTGCTATGCCATGACAAATAAGAGATCAAATCCTATACGCAAACTCACTGACATCAGGGTAAAAGGACCTCCTAATACCTTAGTAACAAAGGTGGGATAGATGTTTCAGCAGGAACCTAAGGAAAGTTTTTAATGTCTGGCGCGATCCTCTCTAGCGTTGAAGTGCTGAGAGAAGCATGAATAGACTGCTGCCTGAAAAACAAACCATATCCAAAATAGAAGTGTTGCCTCCCCAGCAGTATGTCAGACATAGTGTGCCAGCCTGGAGCACAAGCAGAGTGCCAAGGCCAAGCCTTGATATCTTAGACCCACTGTTAAGTAGTCTCATGGGACTCTGCTCAGTTCCAGTTGTGGTTTGTTGTTGATGGTTTGGAGACATGATAGCTGTCAAGTCCTCATTCATTTCCGTGGCTCAGCCCTCTAATAAGATTTTGCAACTTCAACTGTACCTCCCAAGCAAAGTTAAGGCACTGAAACCTTTTTTAACGTTCAAACATGGGCCTTAATGAGGGCACAGACCTGCGAAATTATTGAAATAGATGGTTAAGATGTGAATGCTGCCAAAGCTGAATTATTACTGTGCAGCTGTGTGCTTTAGTTGGTCTGGCAGACAGAAATTCATGCTTAATCTGCCATCTCATTAGACACCCTTGAGCTTCTAAAGTAACCCAGATCTAGGATCCTGGAACTTTGATGTACTTATCCTATCAAATGCCTTTTTGTCTTGAGGCCGCCCCTTTCAGAATTTTTTTAAGCCCAATTATTCCTCATGATCTCTGAAAAACGTACTTATATTTATCTCTGCCTCACTGTTTCTGTAAACTGTGGCTCATTTAAATCATGCACGATTCCTGTGTTGAAATCCAATATTCTCTCTTTTGCCAGAGGCAAACCCTACAGAAATCAAGCAGAGGTGCACAAAGCAGGGTTGCCTGAATGTAGTTTCCCTGTGCGGCTTCTTGAGAATGTGTGTGTATGTTATTAAAATGAAACAGTTTATTTAAAAGTCTATTTTGTGCAGTTTGGTGTACTTATGTCTGTAAGTATGTCTGATCTCTATTTGCAGTGTTTACCTGCAGCGTGGTTCTGGAAACCTACTGGAAAACATTTGTGCACACCTTGCACAGATGAATGAATACTATATATATATGAACTGCATGGTGTTTCACATTTTAGATGAACAATGTGATAAACAAGCACCCTCAATTATGTAAAGAAATGATTTTCAGTTATTGTCTCCTGAGGATTCAGATCAGAAGATGTGGCTCTTCAAACAGTTGAGTTACTGAGTCTCGGCTCTTAAAGCTGTGACTATCCAAACGCTGTGCTGCTGGTGTTGTATGATATGAAATAATGAGGATGTACAAATTAATTTACATAATTGTTGTTTAATTGCAGCTGCCAAGGGCGATAAGGCTGCAGCAGCCCCTGCTGGTAAGTGCCTTCATGACATCTAATCTGAACCCACAAGCTGTGCTCCAGAGATCCAATTTATTTTTGAGTTATGCATATAGTAATCAGCTACTTTACAGTTAGCCAGAATAACCACTGGAAACACATTTAGATAAAAGCTACTCATGAAGATTGCTTCATTTTCTGAATCATGTTCTTCTCTCATTTTCAGACAAGAAGGGTAAGAAAAGCGGTCCGCGCTCAGCGTTGGTTTGTCTAATAGATGTAACCACATAGATCATCATCCCAATCATCATTCACATCATCATCACTGTCATTCTCGTCGCCAAAATAATGTGCATCTTTCCACTCATTCAGAGAAGCCAGCGAACGAGGAGGGTAAGATTTAAAGATGAAACAAACACAGAAGCAGCAGACTTCTGTGGTGATGGGACTGCGTGTGTGGAGATGCATGATCCCCACTTGCTAGATGCATCACACACTACACACAGACACACACACGCACACAGCAGATACTGTTCAATGTTTCTCGATATTCTTTTATTAGCACCGAGTTTATTTTATGCACCAGGTGTTAAAATCAGAAGCAGAGGGTGTAATTTATGGGTAAGCATAACAGTGTGTCTATGTCATTACTATTTTAGCTTTGGTACAGTTAATCCTGTGAAAGCATACAGTACATGCAATTTAATGTGTCCTTTTTGTCCTTCAGCTTCCTTTGTACTGGCAAAAACACTCGCCTGAAGGTTGCTGAAGGTTTTAGCCAGTGCTATTTCTAGTTAAAGTGAATGCTTATTTGAAAGACTGATTGATTAACCACCTAAACCACCAAGTTTCACTTCATTTTGCCATCAAGCAAAAGAAAACGTTTACTATCCACAACATGTTACCGTCATGTACATTTGGTATCTTTCCTTTAGTATTCAACAGCAGCAATTTCAGCATTTGTGTCTATGTTCATTCAGTGAGAAGTCTACTACAGAATAGCCTCTGATGCTGGTACATTGAAGCCTACAGTGAAATGCAGCCACAAAACCTATGTTCACAGCAAAGGGGCTTCAGTAATGATGCGTTCAAAGAGGCTTCATTAAAAATATTGTCTGCTGCTTGTCTCTGCTGGAAAATCAAACGTGGAAGATAAAGCTATTTGGAACACAAGTCATCTTTTCAAACGGTGTGCGATTTTGTTTAAACATGGAAACTTTTATATAGTTAATTTTAGTGTAGAGGGGAAAATCTACACCTAATCTCTGAGATATCCTTCACTGAAAAGCTGAAGTGCTTTATTTGTACTTTGAGAAATCATTTCCTGGTACTGATTAATCCAGGTGTCAGTGCAGTCGGAGCCATTGCCAAGTATTGATATATCCGATTGATTGGCTATAATCATTCTTAAATTCTAATAAAATACACCTTTCTGTATGTTTACATTGGTATCTGACTGAGAAATACAGCCCTCCCTCCTCTCTCTCTCTTTTCTAGTTATTTTCTTTGCTATTAAATACAGTAAAGAGTTAAAACACAGATAAAATACACAGTCTTCGTCTCTTTATTTTCTAAATTGGGGGAGCAAATAAACAGACTCCTGTAGATCTTATCTGTGCTGTCGGTAAGCATTATATATAATGTCATGGCACTGTGAAACTGTAGAAAGAAAATAAATACATAGATAATCTGAATGTGTGGTGGCACTGAATATGGTGTATAATTGGTACATTCTAAAGTCATTAATCGGAACAAATTGCTAAGCTAATAATAAACAATCTTAAGTCAACACTACAGGTCAGCTCAACATGCAAAAACATAAGGGAGTATACAACATAATTGTAAGCATCATGTACATAATGCTTACAATTATAAAGTAACTGAATCTCATTATGTTGACATTATCATCCAAGTTCTTTACAGAAAAGTTGCTCTGAAGTTGTTAAGACATTATGAACCTATACAACCTATAAAATACTAAGAAATACTATGTATTAAAGTATGTCTAACTGTCTGGAGATGTATTCCTGGGGCTGACGTGTCGTTGCACGTGTAAGCTTCTGTGGTTTACTTCATGATCAGGTTTTGTTTTCCAACATTGTGCAGATTGCAAGGAGATGCTGTTTCATACGTGTGGGAGACAAGCCTAAGACAGATTGAGAATGGCAGTTGTCTGCATTTTGGCTCCGGGTGTGCCTGAAATCTTGACCTTTCCAGTCCAGTCCATAGTTGAGGGTAATACATTCAGCGTGAAAACGTGTGAAATTATTTTGTGTGTGGGTGTAATGGCCCACCACAGAGCAGCAACATGATATGTGAGTTGCATGTAATGTGTTCATACAATGTGTATACATCAGTTAGAATCGTGCATCGAACTGCCGGTTAGTAATAAATAACAAGTCTCCTGGGAGTAACATTTACGTGTAGAATTGGAGTCGTCAGTGTACAGTTTTAGTTCACCTTGCTGGATTAAATGTCAATTCATATTACGGAGCAGCTGTAATAGAGGGCACGAGCAGGAAAATTGTACACGTGCTTCTGAGCGTGTGCGTTTGTGTGTGCAGCTGCTGTCATTCAAGGTGAATTATTACATAAACTGTCCGTGGCTCACAGAGAGTGATTAAATGTGCGTGTGTGTGTGTGCAGGTGCGATGATGAGTTAGAGTTGTACTCACACTGCAACTCATTTACGCTCAATCGCTCTTTGAAGGGGAGACCTGGTCAGCCTGCAGATGATTTTAGGCAAAGATCAGTGGAAGCTTTAGTGTGTGATTAACTTCTTTTGTTTAACTTACTCATCTCACATGGCAGTGAAGCTCGAATCATGCCTACCATGTTTCAAAAAATGCGCTGCCACCACCTCCGTCTGATCTAGCCTGGAGTATGTTCTGCTGTCTTGTCGGCCCTGATAGCCCTGAAAGCATAACACAGATCAAAGAAATTTGTTGCAACATTTATGATATGATGTTACTGCTGGCTTCAGAGGATTGCGGCTATGGAATAACCAAGCGAGGACTACACTGCAGATTAGGGTGTTGATTGCCAAGTGCCAAGCCGATGCAAAGGCACTACAGTATTGGAGAACAGCAACATGCGTTTGATTTGGACAATCAGGGACAAATTAAACCCAGCAAGGGAGCAGTATAACTTTGCATGGCATAAACATGAACGGTTTGCAGTTTTCTTGGGCTCATTATGTCATGGTGCCTGACAATTAATCTTTACAAAGTACTGTGTCACTTTCATTTGCAGAGAAAAGAAGTTAAGTTCTATCCAGGCTAAACAGCTTAGTATGTGAGTTTGTGTGTGCTCACTGTGGCTTTACTCATCTGTTAAATTAAGCACATTGATTCGCCTGTAAAATTATCAATAAAACACAAAGAGGCACGGCTTACTTATGAAGCTAAGCATTATTCCGCCATACTTGTGTGTTTATGTACAGTACGCATTTGTATTGAAATGCTTACGGTACATTATGTCTGCATTACCACTCATTTTGTGCTGTTTATTTGCTTAACCTGTGCTTATTCTTCATTAACAGATAATCAGCCTGCTGTAGGTAAGCGCTTCTCTTTGTTGTCATTATCTGTGTGTGTGTGTGTATGCGTGTGTGTGTATGCTGTTGCAGCTTGTCTGAAGATATTGTGGTTGTCTCCATGAAAAGGCTTATACATTGTCTTTAATCCAATCTTTGTTGAACAGCTTTGTCATTCGTAATCGCACACATAAAGGCACACAAACACAGACACATCTCCGCAGTCTTAGGAGACAAATTCTTTAGTGTGGGAAGTGTTTTAACTCTTAATTGTCTACATGCCTAATTCCCATGTACCAACTGTTTCTTTTCATTTAGCCAACAGTGAGCCTAGGGATGGTAAGGAAACTGCACAGCGCAGTGTATCCCAACCTGCTTGTGCATTCTTTGTGCTTGCTTTGTGTCAACCACTTTATGTGTTCATGGACATTGGTATTAAACTGCAACTTTCCTCCCTGAAGCCTGGGATGGCCTGTGGTGATGGCCATCATTGTTAGGATCACAGGTTCTTCACTCAACAGATGGATTCAATATGAGGATTCATTTATTTTATTTTTTTTATAGTCTTGATGATTTCGTGACATTGCGTAGAATAATAATTACAGCATTAACTATGAGCCTAAATAAAATATAACAAATAACAGAGAAGCTTCTGACAGTGTCTTGTATAAAACGTTTAAAAATAAGTATATATAGTGGTTAGATTGCTTCAACCAAAGAATTCATATTAAGAAAACTGATATATCCTGCCTGTATTTCTGCTGGATATACTGTACACCAACCAGGCATAACATTATGACCACTGAGGTGAATGAATAACACTGATTATCTCTTCATCACTGCACCTGCTAGTGAGCGGGATATAATAGGCAGTAAGTGAACATTTTGTCCTCATACTCAATGTGTTAGTAGCAGGAAAAAGTATACGGATTTGAGTGAGTTTGACAAAGGCCAAATTGTGACAGCTAGACGACTGGGTCAGAGCACTCCAAGACTGTAGCTCTTGTGGGGTGTTCCCAGTCTGCAGTATCTATCAAAAGTGGTCCAAGGAAGGAACAGTGGTGAACCAGCGACAGGAGTTACTGTAGCTCCACTGAAAGCACCAACAATGGGCACGTGAGCATCAGAACTGGACCACGGAGCAATGGAAGACGGTGGCCTGGTCTGATGAATCACATTTTCTTTAACATCACGTGAATGACCGGGTGCGTCACTTACCTGGGAAACACATGGCATCAGGATGCACTATGGGGAGAAAGCAAGACAGTGGAAGCAAAGTTCTGCTGGGAAACCTTGGTTCCTGCCATGCATGTGGATGTTACTTTGACACGTACCACCAAGCATCGCTGCAGACCATGTGCACCCTTTCATGGAAACGGTATTCCCTCTTTCAACAGGATAATGCTCCCTGCCACAAGGCAAAAATGGTTCAGGAAAGGTTTGAGGAGCACAACAACAAGTTTAAGGTGTTGACTTTCCCTCCAAATTCCCATGACATCAATCAATCGAGCATCTGTGGGATGTGCTGGACAAACAAGTCCGATCTATGGAGGCCCCAGCTCGCAACTTACAGGATTTAAAGGATCTGCTGCTAACATCTTGGTGCCATGACACCACAACACACCTTCAGGGGTCTAGTGGAGTCAATGCCCAGACAGGTCAGGGCTGTTTTGGCAGCAAAAGGGAGACCAACACAATATTAGGCAGGTGGTCATAATGTTATGCCTGATCAGTGTATGTCACCTGTGTGTGCGACATGTGCTGCTTTATACTACTGCTAAAGAACATTACAGTGCAATAAGCATTCAGAACCTCAGAGTTGATTCTGTTATGCATTGCCATACTTACATGAGATTTAACAAATTTGAGATGCTGAATTTTCAGTCTGGTGCTTAGATGAAAAATTGATAATATTCTGAATAAATAATAATTATGAAATGAGAGTACTACTGTTCATGCAATATTTGACTAAAAAAGCATGTGTAATGTTTATGGGTCCATAAATTCCTAAATGTTTCCCAATGAGTTCCTGGAAAGAAATGGCACTAATTTCAAGTGACAAATGATCAAGTAATAACCTTTTGGTCAGTGTTCCGGACGTCAGCTGAAATATGCATGCTGCATTTTGACTATAAGCAAGTTGTAGTTTGGTTAGGTTTAGCAACAATGACCACAATGATCACATGAAACAGACCTCACCTACCTGGACATTTGAATGCAAAAATGTGATATTGAAGCATGTTAAAGGATGGATACTGTTTTTTTTAGTGTGCCTTAGAAATTGTTCAAATATAAACAGTGTTTGTAAATAGTGTGTGGTATAATAGCCCCAGAGGGCATTTGTCCAAAATTTAGAACTCACGTTTCCAAAGCCAAGCATTTAATTTAACTTGGAAACCCCTTCCCAACACAGCAAGTCTCTGATGTAACAGTGTATGAGTGTAAACATTCAAAAGTGTCCCCTGGGTTCCATTCCAGGATCAGTTTTACCCACTTAGCATTCTAACTGAAACCTCTTAAATCATCCTGAACATCTGAACTTGGATCTGTCCTCGGGGGTACTTTTGATTAAAAGATCAAATTAACTGAGCCCATAAAAGCAGAGAGAGGAAGAGGCGCCGACAGCGCGGTTCTCTGAATTTATGGAGGCGCATGACCTTAACTGACACATGACCCTGGATCCATTCTCTCAGCAACTGGTCTCGTCCAATGGATGTTCACAGAGGGTCCCACTCACTCTACTTGATTGGTGGTCCAATGTGCTTTTATCGTGTTGCTTGTCTTTAAACATTCTTATCCTCTACAACTTACAGTATGTCTGACTGCAAACATGACAGAAACAAGACAATTTATATAGATTATGTGAAGTTAACGTCCTAACTTCAGCGCAGTTTAAAGTGACTTTTGAAAATGATTTGTGTAACTTATTAACAGTTGTGGGTTCTTTTGAAGAGAAAAAAAAAATGGATTTGTTAATTAGAGTCAGAGGAAGAAAGATGTGTTTTTTGGAGTGTGAGAGCACGTTGATTTAATGTGTGAGTGTTCCTCACCTGAAGTCAAGGTTATCATTGGGCCAATTAACGCCTGTGTTTAACAGCACAGCACATATACCGTACAGACTGACGTGTTCCTCGCTCTCTCTTTCTTTTTTCCCCCCTCCAATGCAGAGTTGCCTCCTGATGGTAAGAAAAATGAATATGTTAGCGTCTCTGTAAAGCATATCAACTGACAAGCAAACGCCTTACAAAGGTTACATCAATTTACTTGCAAAAGAAACAAGCAAGCGGATAAAAGAGCAGCTCATTTTTTATTGCCAAGATAAGACTGTACAGCTTCAGCTTATGTTCTGTCAGGGTGGCAGATGATTGCAGAGAGTCAACCCTAATATGATGTCTTCAGAGGTGATCTGAGGAATTTCTTTATTCCCCGTTGGCCAGGCTGTTTCAGAGGGCTCCTTGGTCGCCTGTCATTTGTCAAAGGGTCCCAAATGGCATATGCAATGTAACAACAAAAGCATAACACAAACACGCTGAATGATTTTGCCTCATGGAGAGACTGTTGCTCAGCTTCAGTGCTAAATAGGACCCACTAAAGGTATCAACTTCCTTAGCTTAGAGGATGGAATTTAGTGGTTAAATGGTGATAATTACAATTTCCCAAATGATCATCAAATAGAACTTCCATTTTAAGGATGACAGTTTGGTGGTTTGCTTGGTCACCTTGTCCCCTGTTGTCTACAGTCTATGTCTTCATCACAGTGGTGCCAAGATCATGTCTTGCTTGTTTTAATTTTACCTCTCTGACCAATTCATCCAACACCCTTCACAGAACATGCTCCAGGGGAGGGTCCTCAGCTGTCCGAGTTGACCGGCCTGTTTGTGGAGAAGCCAGAGAGTGTCACAGCAACAAAAGGTCTGGCAAAATGACTGGCCCATAAAAGCCCTGAATTATATCTAAAATGAAAGGCAAGGCCACTTAAAGCTAAATCCCAGTCGGGACACAGACAGTTCATCTGCTTTAATTAATCAGTGTGTTTCATCTTTGTTCCTGGCAGGCAAGGACATCACGTTTGTGGCGAAAGTGGACTCCTCAAACCTGCTGAGGAAGCCGGCCATGAAATGGCTGAAAGGGAAGTGGCTTGACCTGAGTAGCAAAGCTGGAAAACACCTGCAGTTCAAAGAGACCTATGACAGGAACACCAAGGTACACATTTATTATGTGTGTGTTAAAGTGACCTTTGGGCATGCATTGCTACACAGACGTGTTGAAGGGTTGGTTGTACACTTTGGTCCAGAGTGGAATTTAGAGAAAGTCAGATCGTGTTTCAGCCTTTAACATCTCAACAGTTTGATAGGTTGATAGAATGTGGATGAATTCTAATGAATGAAAGATCACTTTACCATCACTGAGTCAGAATTTCCATTCACATCAAAGTCAGCTGTGTGTTAGATGCTAATTAGTTAGTAATAGTAAGCTAACAAACTACCTTTGTAAATACTACCAGCTAATCTTCAACATGTCAGCATTGTTACTAAAAGAATGTTAACCTCCTGTTATCATTTATCTCAAATCAAGTTAAGCACAGGTCTGTGTCACCTCCAGTACCACTACAGACTAACGTGTGTGATATTTTAATCTTGTTTTAAGGTGCCAACCCCCAACTGAACAGTTTATTCAACTAAGCTGTTTATATTTGATTGAATTGTTCACTGCTTAATTATGTTATAGCATGTATCCAGACTCAGTGCTGATCAGAATATGGGTCTACCTGTGTTCTGTATTAAATTGTTGATAAATGCATCCATCCCCGTGTAGAATTCAGACAAAACGAATTAGGATGATTGGACTTAATTAATGATTGGACTTAAATAAGAGAATAATTACAGAACATGATAAAACAGGATAAATGAGTAACTGAACAAATTAATCGTGCAATTAAAATAATAGATTTTAGAATGCCACATTCCAGATCAAATTGATCAAACAAATGTTTCCTTTACTTTTTCACAAAAGTAGTTTTATACACGTGAGCTACCAATAACTCTTGCACAAGTAAAGGATGCAACTAAAGGAAACTTTAGACTACACGTGTCTATCGTGCCTTTTCATCTTGAAATGAACATCATGACAGCAGGATGATAGGCTTGTTCACAGTTACCGTAACGTCTTTTACACCACTCTTTCTTGCTCAAGGAATATGCTGAGGAAAAACCTGAGATGTTCCACTTTGCATAAAAGTCTGTGCAGCGTTTGGAGGAAACGATAAATGTTTAATTTAACCAAGTCCAGTGAGTGCTATGCAAACCAAGTACCTTTTCATGGTATTGTCCTGATGGTTTTATCTGCAGACCAATATCGTTCCAGCTGTGTTGTCTGTTGTCTGCATATTCTGGCATGTGTTTTTAAGCACGTACTGCATATCTGTGCACGTGCTATGTGTGTGTGCTTGGGTGCTCATATAATTGCGTGTCTTACTAGCATATCATCCCCCCTCTCTCTCTCTGTCAGATCTACACTTACGAGATGAGCATCATCAAAGTAGTGGATGGAGACGCAGGTGGCTACCGTTGCGAGGTCACCTCCAAAGACAAGTGCGACAGCTGCACATTCGAAGTCTCCGTGCAGGGTTGGTCCGGAGACAGACACTTAATCACATTATTGTCATCTTCCATTTAGGGTATCCACTATTACTATGTAACTGGCTTTGTCAGCCAATAACTCAGTGAGTGCGATACACATTAGGTCCTATCATTTAGTGGCCTAGCGAGGTCATCACTCCATTATTCCTTCCGCTGTGTAATGAATTAACCTAGCTGAGCTCTCACCAGCCTTTCCCCTTCTGTCTGGTTTCAGCTGTACAAGAGGACCAGCAGGACAACATCTTGGAGGCATTTAAGCGATCGTGAGTGTCAGTGTCGGCAAGGGTCTACTCAACATGTCACCCGTCACACTGTCTCCCATATGCTCCTCTGTAGATCGCTGCCTCTGGGCATCTGTCAGTCTCAACGAGAGTCTCTGCCCATGCCTCTGTCTATCCCTCTCTTGAAGCAGACTTTGTGCGAGTCAGTCTGTCTGCCATCTCTCCCTTTTTGTCACGTCTCACTGCGTCTGCTGCATTGGTGTTTTACTTCACCTGGAGCCCCTCGTGGTTTACGATTTTATGTATTTCGTCACATGTCTCAGTAACAGTCTCTGAGGGGATTTTTTCTTTTTTTATATGTAACTGTTCCCCTCGCTGTCTATTTCTGTCTCTGCCCGTGTGAAGTGTCTATGTATGTATCTCATGACTGGGTAGCTTTTTTTTAATGGCTTTTTTATTTCAGTTGTTTGCAACCTGTACACTGTACGTATGTGTGCTGTGTGATAGGAGCTCAGCCGACACCTCCGTGCTGACACCTCGAGTCCCCATATGTGTAATCTGTGTTTAAAAATATAATTTCCTCCCCTCATTAGAGCTCAAGCCGAAAGGCGCAGGTAAGATGAGAAATGCAACATGGAAAAAGGCAGCATCACATTGTGGTTTAGACAGGATGTCTGCGTGCTTATTTGCAGAATGCTGATATGAGGGAGAGAGAGGGTGAAGGAGAGAGGTGGGTGTGATAAATGAAAAGTGAAAAGTTGGTTAAAACTCAAACGTGTAGCTGGAGAGATAATGTATGAGCGTGTTAAACACCTTGTTATTTGGAGGTCATGCAGCTCAGGCTCCAGAAGGTAAGTATGGAGGAGCCTATTTCCTATAGGAGGCTCATCCGTCTCTTTCTCTTAACACGTGTTACAGTATCACAGCCGGATACAGGAGGTCTGACTGCGTTCTTTTGGGATGCTCACTTCTGTTCACTCATTATTTTCTGCCCGAGGCATATCAGGTTATTTTTTTTTTTCTTCTTCATGTTGTGTCTTCACTGACTGGTTGGTCAGCTTAAAGCGCTTCAAAGGGAGGGAAAAAATGTGCGCAGTACACGCTGTATGTTGACACTGCAGTCTGGGAGTGTTTTGACAGCCTTTAAAAAAAACACTTCCTGCTTGCATTCTTATTATACCATATTGTGTTAATTCTTGACAAGGAAACATACAGTTGTTGTGAAATTTCCCATCTATCTATCTATCTATCTATCTATCTATCTATACATTATATATGCATGTCAGTATTTCGACTGAATGTCGATATTACACTGATATGAGATGCAGTAAAAAGAAATAAAGAACTCCACCTGCCATGGAAGTCAAAGTGGCTAGACTTCTTTCATTTGAAGGCTTACAGTTAATGCATCACAGAGTCAAATGAGGGGGTTTGCATTCAAACCATCGAGGGGAACTCATCCCAGTTATCACCTCACCTTCATTTTCATGTGAACTTACAGTATAGGTTTTTTGGGGAAAAAAAGCGTTTAAACAAACTTAGCATCAAAACACCCTGTAGTGCCGTGGCTTTTGGTTGCTATCTGTCGCAGTGCTGCAGAATCTTTCAAAAGCACTCAAGTAGGTTGAAATTTTGGAACTGTTGTGGCCACAGTTCACAGCTAACATTGTTTACATGCTCACCCAACCATCTGGTGGTCGTGTGTGCCCCTTGAATGAGAACATTATTGCCCTGGGAGAATCCACTCCCGTCGGGATGGCGGGGATAACGTGGATGGATGTTATCCTTGGATGAACTGCTCATCCATAGGACGAGAATGATCGCCCAGAATGACTTCGCATTTATTGGCATTTATCTTGCTCTCTGTGGGGTTCAATGAGCCTCAACCACACCAGGAAAACACACTCTACACTGTGAAGGAGCTGCCAGAACCATTCACGGTGGAAAACAACAAGCACTCGATCCTGTAGACATTTATTGGCGTGTGCCACACACAGTACTTGTCACCTTGTTGAGCACAAGAGGATGACTGATGACTCAACACCACGTGACATTCTTCCCATCACTTTATACTTGCAAATGTGAACGTGAGGGGTAATAAAGTGTTTTATGCAGGGAAGTCGAACCATAGAATATTCTCAACATATTGTTCTGCATGAGACTGCCTTTTTTAATCAAATCTGGAGCGCACTGATGGCTATGTCACAGTCTTGCATTTAAAATCCCCTTAGGCCACACCAGTGCTAACATCACTATAGTCATACTTCATACTTCACTTCATAACTTCCGTGATTGTAATTCAGTCATCATGTAAAAAATTCTTCATCACTCTTAGAGTCAGTGGAATGTTTTTTGAGCCACAGCTACTAGAATGTGCTTCCTGTAATGTGTACATTGTTTATGATGTTATAGCTTGCTTATGTCATATATGTTGTTTACATGTTGTTTGTCTATTGGGCTTTTTGTTTGTCACTTCAGTTTAGGACATGTAATGTAATGTGTGTGTGTGTGTGTGTGTGGGGGGGGGTTATTGAATGTTGCAAATACAATGTTGTTAAAAACATGCCACAGTAAACCTCAAACCTTTTCTTTTTTAACTCCAGCGGAGATGCTGGTGAGGATGCTGGTGAACTAGACTTCAGTGCACTGCTCAAAAAGAGGTAAGACAATTTACATTTTCAAAAATGCATCTTCTATCTTCTATCCTCGACAGTCTTTAATTTGGTTTGCATTATGGTTATAATCTCAACCAGGGAGAAGAAACAACAAGGGCCAAAAGAAGAAGTGGATGTTTGGGAAATTTTAAAGGATGCTAGGCCCTGTGACTACGAGAAAATTGCTTTTCAGTACGGCATCACAGACCTGAGAGGCATGCTGAAGAGGCTGAAGAAGATGAAGATGGAGTCCAAGAAAAGTGATGGTGAGGAGGGAGGAAAGAGACAGGAGGGTGGTTAAAAGGCACAAAGCAGACTGTGCACTTCGAGGGAGACGGCAGGCAAGAAACAAGACCTCTCAAATGCAGTATGCTGTTAATACCAGCAGCGTTAAAAAGGCCCCAGGAGAGAAGTTTGTGGTAGCATATGTTAGCTGCTGTTTGACACTTATGGATTATTTGGATGTTAAAGCAGTGGTTGAACTAACAGAATACTTTCTTGTTAGCTTTCCTGACCAAGCTGGATGCAGCCTACTCAGTGGACAAGGGCAAGAAGATCCAGCTCACTGTGGAAGTGGCTGACCCCAACGTTCCTGTCACGTGGCTCAAAAATGGACAGGAAATCAAACCATCGGCCAAGTGAGCCCCTCTCCTGTGTTTGTGTCTGTGTGTTTTGTTTGTGTAGTGGAACATAATGTAGAAAGAACAAACTATTTTACTTAGTTTAATAAATGCTGTCATTTGATGACATTGCTAACATGGGGCTTGGTGAAAAATAGACAAGGGTAGCTAAGAAAAAGTGGCTCAAGATGAAGATGTAGTATAAAGGTGACAACATTTAAACCATGACCCTTAAAGTCCCCATTAAAACAGTGCAATTTGTTGCCACATATTTTGCATCTCCCCGGTGAAAAACAAGCTAGGGATGCTATCACCTCCAAAAGAGCCCAGTCTGCCCTGATTGGTCAGCTTCAGTGTTGGGAAATATTAATCCACCATGTAAAGTAGGTAACATTTATGTCTCGTTACTTTTTCCATACGATCAATGTAACGGACAATGTAATGACAATCTTCATCCGGTTAAATAAAAAGTTTTGAGGTGTGCTCAGTTTAAAGTTTTAATATCACATTACAGCATATATCCAGACATAATGTTAGTCTAGATGCTGAAATGTTAGTCGCTGAAGTTAAACGGTAACTGTGACAATCAAGGAACCAAAATATTATGTATAAAACTCATATTTTACAAGTAGTTCACTCCAGCAACTGATAGATTATAATCGTTGATATATTCCTCTATGTCAGAAGAAATTGTATAAAGTAGCGTAGCATTTATTAATACAGAGTGTACTCGGTCCTCTGATTATCAGATACGCATGCAATAAGTATTATCTTCATGAACAAAACATATTACTTAACATGTGTATTTGTCTCTGTATAGTTTTCCTCTAGTTGATCCAGACAGGCTACAGTGGATGTTCAACATGAGAAAATGAACTAGACTCCTAACAGGACTTCCCATCTCTGCAGTGGACAATTTTTAAGCCATCACTTGATCATTGATTTCTTATTCCATTCCAAAAGTCGTACTTTCAGTATGGATGTTTTCCTGAATATGGAAGTTTAAGTTTAAATGTGAAGTTGCTTCTTTAGTAGTATGTATATTATGTAAATATTAACTGATTCATTGAACTCCAGCCAAAGTCCTTTTATAATAGCAGTCTTACTGCTATTTAACCAATGTACCACAATAATATAAGCTATATATAAAGATAGTGATTTTAAACTTGCGTAGTATAATCTATTTTTAAGACTATTAAACTAATAGTTTTGGGTTAATTTAGTAGAGAACTTTGAGCAGTGCTGTGACTGCTAGCTGCCAAACGGGAGCGATTCACTGTAGTGCTGTGTTAGCCAGCTGATAGCACCAGAGAGTAACACTTAGCCTAGCTTGGTGGCCGGAACGAGTTGAGTAGGTGTTTTTAACAGCCAGATGTAATACAGTCCACCCCAGCCCTCACCAACGTTCCACCCACATACCCATATTTGGATTATCTGAGAGATATTGGTCTCTTGAAACCAATATGTCAGCTGCCATGCCTGAGCTTCATTCACGCTGTTCAGAATCAGTGGGTTGGATTGGTGGGAGGGATTGTCCATCTTTTTTCACTCCCCACTCTTGGACCGTACTGCGCAGACTCTGGCTCCAAACTTACAAGATGGCTCCTTTCATATCCTTGGGGAAACTAGTGTTTCTATGCAAGGAAGTGGGGAAGAATTGTCCATATTTATATACAGTCTATGCAACGGAGAGACACGGGGAGAGGGGCATGAAATTCAAGGAAGTGTTTCTTTGGATGCAGAATTAGTGTACATCCTTTAGGAACCCTAACCCTAACATTTATAAATGTTTTTCCGGGACATGACAGTCTAAACTTCTATTAATAATACCTTTTACATTTTTTTTTTTTTTTTGGGCCAGATACAGGTGAAAAAGTGATATAAAGTGCATTCATAAAAGAACACTTAAATATCAAATTTGATTTCATACAGACTTTAACAGTACATCGATGCTGTAATAAATTGTAGAAAAAAAAAGATGTAGGTTTTTGAGATTTACGGCTGACTCAACCTAAAAAACAAACAAGGCACAAAGAGGGAGAGTGGGTTAAGATAGAATGGATAAACCAGGTAGCAAGAGTAAGTCCACTTCACTCACTTTTTAGCTCTGTTTCAGTCTTCAGAGACTCCAGTATTGAACCACTTAGTTGATCACTGTCTGACTGCTGCTTGCTGCTGGAGAGGTAGGGTACACTGTGTTTTACTGAAAATCTCCAGCTACAGCTGCTGCAGGAAATTAGGTTGTCAAGAGTGCTGAAAGAAAACTAAACAGTGAAGTTGTAGGCCGGAAAACAATGAGCTGAGACTGGGTGCTCCATGTAGCTGAGGGAAAGTGCAGAACTGGTTGATGATAATTATTGATTCATAGCTGCAAATAGTCCTTTTCACATATGACATTCATTTTTTCTCCATTGTTCATATCAAAACTATCTGTTCAGGAATGTGCAGTTCAGCCATTAGATTCAAAGACTACTCTATGAAGGGTTAATTTCAAATACTCTGTGACTATCTTTTGTATCTAACAGTAGATATATGTTAGTTTTGAGCCTTTTTCGCATGCAGTGTCGCTCTCCTCTTTGCTCTTTTCCCTCCTCTTTTCCCTCCTCCTTCTAAGATTCTTTTGGTGTTTTATTGAAGAGGGTACAGCTGTTGTGAGTTGTATTTCTTTAGTGGCTCCGCCATCTGCTATTTTGAGAGTCTTCATGCTGTTCTTGGAAAGTAAGGCAGCCCTCTTCCTGTTATGATTAAGACAGTTACTACGGGAGAGGGGACTTTGATTTTACCCTGAGCGGAGCCTCCCTGGAGGTCTTTCCAGGCTGTACGGTGTGACCATTGAGCTCTAACAAATCAAATCTTTTAGGTTACAGACTGAAAGCCATTGGGATTAGGATATTCCTGCTTCTGGTCCTCTTTGTTTCATTTTTAACAAACCACTGCTGTGACCGAGATGCAAAGCCAATGCTAAGCCGTAACTGCATGTGTATGTAATTGAAGGGAATTTCTTATTATGACCAGTTGAGATTTATTTTCTCCTCTCAGTGGTAAAACTGGATGCATGTGCCATGGAAAATGAGTTTAATCTTGTTTTCTATTTCCCTTTTACACTGAGAACTACAAAACATAATACTTGGTGCACTAAAGACACAAACAGAAATTGATTTCTTTAAGACTGTTCACATTTAAGTTAGCCTATTACTTGGAGAAAGCCTGGGAGATGATAATAAAAACGCTGTTATCATGATAAACCCTAGGCGTTTAATACTTCTCCAGATCCTTCTGCAATTTATTTGAATTTGTGTAGCTGGAGCTGCAGTTTGAAAATGAAAGGAAGCTGGAGTTGTAAAAAAGTAAGGCTGCGAGAGTAACACACACAAGGGAGTTGCATTATGGGTAATCCACGCACCACAAATTGATAAGTTGTCCAACGATGTTACAGGAGTTAAATGCTTAAGTTGTGGAGTACATCTCTGAAAAGCATACAAACATTGATGCCCCGCAGAAACTACATTCAGATTTTGTGGTGCTTTAATCCTAAACACTCCCACACAAACAACTGTCACCCCTACAGTTGGTAACTATTCATTCAGTATTCAAATTAGGCTTAATAGACCTTGAGCTGTCCGATGATGTGAGCGCTTGCAGCTTGTAACCATGGGAATCTATTCCGTCATCTGACACTTTGACGCTGTCGCATTACTGTAGCCCTTTGCAGTTTGTCACCATATTTTCTCAGCAACAAGAATATACAGTATGTGTGTGGGAGCATACATTTGCGTGCGTGTGCTTGGCCAGCTCCCAAGAGGTATAGAATAATGTGTGGATGCTTTGTCTTGTGAGTCACTCAGGCCTTCGTGCGTCTTACTGTGGCTGAATTTGCTGAAAGCAGTTATTCATTAATCTTTATTTCTTTGTCTCGTCATTTGTTCTTTATCCTCCTCGTAATCTTCCCCCAACCTCCCTGTGTGTGCAGGTATGTGTTTGAGAGCGTGGGCAACAAGCGGACACTCACTATCAACAAGTGCAACCTGTCGGATGACGCAGCTTACGAGTGCGTGATTGGGGAGGAGAAGTGCTTCACGGAGGTTTTTGTCAAAGGTATATGAGTCACTGTCTTTGGAGGAATCCTTCTTTCAGCGGGGAGAGGTTTTTCTGCTCGGTTTAGCAAATGCTGTCATTTGAGCACTGAGAGGCCTGACAGCTCGGTTCCCGTCTTGTGCCTGTGTTTGTCATCTGTTTATTTCACTGCTTTCATGTCACACTGTAACATGCTGCGCTCTGTTGTCTGCTCACTCATTTTTAATGGGTACGTGGCGAGTGAAATCTTTATGCTTTGTTTATTGTCATGTATCATTGTTGTTGTGGCGTACGGATTACTGTCTTAAACCACAGTTGTTAGAATTTGAATATTTTGTGTGTTTTTAAAGGATATTATATTATATTATATTATATTATATTATATTATATTATATTGATCTATGTCATGTCAGTGTATAATCAGACTAACTGTTCCATGTGCGTCCTGCCTCCTCAGTGTACATTTTAATAGATGTAATTGGGTCTACTGCTTCTATATTAATCCTTTACTGAGTGCTCACTGCTGCCATACAGGAGGCTAAGCTCTTCATCACTAACGCGGCTCTCATGTAGCGACAGTGTGTGTGTTTCTGTGCGTGGGGACGAGTGTTTGTCTCTGCAAAAATATCATCCATGGAGCTGTTTGCAAACACCTACATCAGTGCCTATTGCTGCTGATTCATCCTGACATTAGTGAGGGCAGTGGGGAGTTCAGTAGATGACAGCCAGTCAAAACCAGCAGTCACAGTGCTTTAAATAAAGACACTGAGTACTTATGCACAGGCCGTTGCTGTGTTGCGGTACGAGGCGATTCTCGGGTGAATTATGTGTTTCCTCAAACATGCCATCAAATACAGCAGCTCTGTGAAACAAGTAACACGGTGTAGATGCATGCTAAAATTATGTTCTTACACAGAATAGTTGACAGTATTATGGATTGGTTCCTGTAACTGAATGGTAAACTGTTTATTATGACTGACTCCTGAAGATGTGTTCAGACAGGAAGCATTTTCAGCTTGCGTTAAATCAGGTCATATATCCGTGTTTGCTCGCCCCAAGCAGCCAGTGTACCAACTGTAGAGATGTTGAACTTAAGATGCTGTTATTATTATTCCTGTTTTCTTTTTCTTTTTTGGTTCTTTTTCCTTCAGTCTAACATCTTTTTCCTCTGAACGTTGATGTGTAAAAATCATATTGATTGATAGTGAATCCTAGTAGCCATGGACTCAAAATTGACTATATTAGGATATTAAATTCTACTCTATATTGAATCCCAGACTACTTTTATACTTTTTAATTCACATTTCATAGGTTTTTCTGTTTTTTTTTTTGTTTAGTAGATTATACGTCGACTAGGAGGACAACTAGTGTCTTTCCATTTAGATTATAGGTATTTGTGTCACAACTAAAATTAAAGTAAAATAAAGTAGAAGACAGCAGACTTGTTGAATAATTGTTAACCCAGTTAATGTTGAGCAGCGACAGCTCATAAGTCACACACTGATCAGTGTGTGTCTCTATCCTTAGGATCTACTGGGCTACTTTGGCATAAAACCTTATTTTTCTCAGTTTATTCCTCAGGGAAATGTATTGCCCACTGTTCATGTGGGCACACCCTGGCCAAAGACGTCAAACTCATTTCGCGAAACTTTTGTGAGGCCAGCAGTCAAATTGTACATGTTTCTGTAGTGCTGTGACTATGATTCAGAGGGTTTGTGGGCTTACCAGCTGAGGGTAGATAGAATAGAGACGTCCAGAGGGGGGCTGGATGCTGACGATGACAAATAGTCGAAGCTAGCAGAGCATCAAGCATCTCGCCATGTGGTTAGACAACGTGACTCCCGGCATCTCAGGAGACTGGAGGTAGCTTCCATCTCTACAACACGGGTGTGTTCAGTGGCTTTGATAAGTATATTGTGCGATTATTCAAATCCAAAAGAAGGCTTGCACACGTTCCTTGTTTTTGCTAATTGACACTAATATACATGCTATCTACCACCCACCAATAAAGGAGGAAAGAACTATAGGTAGATGTATATTTACCTTCAGATAGAACTAAAGCTGTAAATATCAGGACTGGACATTATGGCTGAAAGCCATAATCACTAATTTTTCAACATTCGAATTAGTTAGGCTTTAGTTTATTACAGATTACTTCAAGTCAATAATGAGACAGAAGCTACTGTATAGCCGACAGGAAAACATACCCACCCATACCAGCTGCTCTTTTCAGCAAGCTAGATTTCTTCTTAACTGTGCTTGACTTGGACTGTATAGCCAGCCCGTATTTAAGCTGAAACCAAAAATTTGCATGTGTCAGAATTTAGCCCCAGGCTCCAACAGTTGCCACATTGGCTGTTTTGTCAAGCAATGTAGAAACGCATTACTCCACTTAACTACTGCTACCTTCCAGATCTATTTATCTGCCACACTTCATTTATCCTCCACTCATGTTCCCGGGCAGTATTACTCTAGTGATTTAGATGCGTACAGTCTGCAATTAACATAACACAGTAGTAGCAGGTCTTTAATGACTCAGTACCCCTCTGCTGTTTTAAAGGAGGCTTGACTCAGAGCTATCCATTTGTCTTCAGAGCCTCCAGTCACCATCACCAAGCTGCTGGACGATGTTCATACTGTGGTGGGTGAGAAGGTGGAGTTTGAAGTGGAAGTGTCCGAGGAAGGTGCCAGCGTCAAATGGTGAGCTATTGTACCCTTTGGTTCTCTCTGATATGAAGTAATTATGAAAATCCAATTCATTAGTCTGGGGTCATAACTTGCTGAACAAATTTAAATGAATAAACAGACCACAGGGATGAAATGCTAGGAGGCCTGGGAGTTTATGTGTTCATCATTATTGTAGAACAAGATGTGTATGTTTTCAGGTATCTTTAGTTCAAGAAATAACAACGGTATACATATAATAAAATGCAATAATATGAACACTTGTATCACCCAGTACTTTATAACAGCCCGGCTGGAGAGTCTTCTCAGCAAAAAGTAATTGAAAGGGAATTGGAATTGGAATCTACTTTCTAGATGGGAACATTTTACATAACACCCCCCAAAAAAACTGAGGAAGCAGAACGCGTGTATGCAAATAACCTGAACCAGCCAGTGGCTTGTGTTTTGCATTGTGGTAAAAATTGTCTGACAAATGGGCAAAGACAGAGCTTGGGTTTTGTACTGTTACAGTACATAACACTCAGTCTTATAATACGACTTATAAGACTTGAAATCCCAGCTGGGCTGTCAGCAGGGAAAATGTCTAAGCACGTTTTATGAGCAGGACTTGGTGATGCCACTGACAAGATTTTACATATCCAGACAAAATTATATCAAGGTGACAGCAAACACAATTTTCCCCCCTGTGGAATATTACTGCTGCATTTTTATAATAGATGACTTTATCAAAAGAAAAAAAAAAAAATAAATCGCAGCACTATTTTTACAATAATCGTTAATGCAGCACGAAAAAGTATTTTTGAAAAAATGCTCACCTTTCGCACAACTGTGCCAAAACCTTGTGCTCCCAGAAGGCTTCAGCCATGCAGAAGATTGCCGTCATGTCAGTCAGCAACTCTTCCTCTCTTCTCTGTGTTGAAGTGTCTCTGATGTATGTACGTGTGTGTGTGTCTCTCTCTCCACAGGATGAAAGACGGAGTTGAGCTGAACAGGGAAACGGCAGGTTCAAAGTACAGGTTTAAAAAGGATGGGAAGAGGCACATTTTGATCATAAATGAAGCAACTAAAGAGGATATTGGGATGTACTATGCCTTCACTAACGGTGGAGAGTCAAAGGCAGAACTTGAGGTTGAAGGTACTTTTTCCTCTATTATATTGTTATATATGTTATTAACAGCATTTGTAAAACTACCACCCAAACCCAAAAAACAGAGAAATCTACAAAACAGTAACCCATCTGTGATCAGGTGCTGTTTAAAGTTTACTAACACACATTTCAGTTAGGAATTTAAAGAAAATGTAATCAGCATATGTTGATGTTTTCCATCCTGACAAGCATGAAAAGCAATAAATTAGTCATTACTCAAGTTGTAATTAACATTACTTCATTAATCCCTTGTATCAGCGGTTCATCACACTATTCGTCATACTAATTTTCTTTTACACCTCCAAAATTGATATCAGGCTTCACATATCAGGCTGTCTTGGAAGCCAGACAAGTCTCTTAAATTGATTATAGTGTGAGAAAATGTCTGTCCTTCCTTTTGAGTTGAAGGATAGGAATACAGAAAACGGAGTAGACAGGCCAGTCATATTTGTCGCGAATCAGGTGGCCAGGGTTAATTTAGCATCGCAGTATAATGAATCAAATTAGTCAAAAGCAACTCAAAGTCTAAATAACGTTTTTTTCAACAGATAAGGAGCTGGAGGTTCTACAGAGTATAGCTGACCTGACAGTGAAGTCAGCCGAACAGGCTGTATTCAAGTGTGAAGTGTCTGATGAAAAAGTGACGGGGAAATGGTTCAAGGACGGCGTGGAAGTCCAGGCCAGCGATCGCATCAAAATGACGCATATTGGAAGGTATTGTGGCTTTTAATCTGAGAAGCTGTAGTTTCTAGCTCTCCATCTTAACCACACATTCAAACACACTCACAAAATCACACAGCTTTGACAATAAGCACTGTCTGCCACATGGCTTGGCAAACTATTACCTAAGGTTTTTCAGCCCATTTTTTTGGATAGGCTTCAATCTGTAAAGCTCTAACCTCTAAACACACACTCACATACAGCATACACACCCTGAAGGCCTGGGCTTTCTCTCAGTAATCCTTCCATCAGAGCGGCCCATGGTAGGAGATATGCCAAAGCGACAGCGGTCACACAAGGTGAAAGCCATTTAGTATGTTTCTCACTCTGCGGTACTGCCTCATGGAGTATGTTGCTAGGGCAACCATCCTTTGCATAATTGCAGGTCATAACGAGTGTTGTCTCCTTGGTAACATCTGGTAACATGTCCCCAGGACCCACAAGCTCACGATTGATGACGTGAAGCCCTCAGACGCTGGAGATTATACCTTCGTCCCTGATGGCTATGCACTTTCTCTCTCTGCAAAACTCAACTTCCTGGGTGGGAGCGATGAGCAAACCAAAATAGGAAGCATCTGACACTTTTCTGCATGTAGACAAAGGATGTTAACATTTTGAACGAAACTTATTTGCATATTTTTCTCCTCAGAAATCAAGATTGACTATGTTCCCCGACAAGGTAAGCGTTATCTCTTGGAAAGATATATATATTATTTGCTGTCTTACATAACATTAGATGTAACACCTATGCAAATGTGCTGGCATATGATTAGTACTGATTTAAAAGTTCAATCAGCAGGGCACCTGGTGCCAATATAATGAACGTTCTTAGTTTATTTTATACTCTATTGAACTTGCTAATGGAGAGGATTTTAAATATAATTTTGTGGAATTCAGAGTAAGGACGTATCCGCATATAGTGTCTTTAATGCAGAAAAACACTGTATTAAGACACATGTCATACTGCAGACACACTGCAAACACTGGATACCTAATGTTAAGGTAAAACGTTTCAAGCCTCTGACAACCCATTCGGGTAAACTGCATATGTAGTGTGTTTGGCTCTACTTGTAACCAGACGCTGCAGCAAGGTGTTAAGTTAGGTCACTAGAAGTCAAGAACAAACTGATTTTTATCTGCTGTTAAGTTGTTCTTTGAACTACTCCCTCTTTAAAATTGAGTGGTCTGCTCATGAAATGCATCAGTGACAGATGATGCCCCTGTCTGAATGGATAAAAAAAATATATATAGTATATTGAATTGATGTGGTCAAAGGATCTGACAAGAAATTGACTTAAATGTTGAAAATGTTAGTGGCTCTCTTGAAAGCCTTGTTTGTCATTACTCACAAACATACTCCAGTATATTCAATTCAATTTTATTTATATATTGTCAATGACAAAACAAATTGGCTCAAGTCACATCAAGTATTCAATTTAATGTTGATTCATAGCAACTTTGAGACAAAATGATTATATTTTTTTCCATCTGCTCATGTAATATCTACAATGAAAGACCCTCCCAAAATCCACCTGGACACCAGCAGCACTGGCAACAAGAACACCATTACCGTGGTGGCTGGAAACAAACTTCGCCTTGACGTTGAGATCACAGGAGAGCCGGCCCCCACTGTGTGCTGGATGAAAGGAGACCAAGTGAGAAAGAACAGAGAGGATTCTCATCATTCACCTCATACACACCCAAACACGTCAGCTACTTTCTATGTTTGTGCGTCAATCAGAATATCCAGCTGTTATTCACCGAACAGTACAAAGGAAAAATGAAACATGCACTAGAGTGGGAGTGTTGAATCACCTGTCATTGTTGCAGATGTCGTCATGCGACACCATCCTCTTCTGCTATGTCTTTTGTTTTGTCTGTCTTCACTCTGTTCTGCCCTGTGGTGCTGTAGGTGGTGGCTGAGGATGAGGGACGGGTCCGCGTGGAGACGAGGAAGACCCTGAGCAGCTTTGTAATTGAGGGGGCAGAGAAAGACGATGAGGGCAACTACTCCATCACTGTTACTAACCCTGCTGGGGAGGACAATGTTAAACTCTTCATCAAGATCGTGGGTCAGTGGCTTTTTCTCACACTTGCCTCATTGTTTTTTTTTTTCCTTTTTTTCTTGCGCCCTTTCTCTTTTATTTTCTGGACTGTTGAGAGCTGTAGGTCCTTGAAATTGTATTTTGCCTGTATGTTGTAGCCACTACAATTTACGAACATGCTGTATATATAATTAATGTAAAACATCAGTTATTCATTTAAATCAGTAGGGAATGGATTGTACATTAAGTGTTGACCCTGGAAATCACATCTGCATGTTTCCTCACCCATACTGTACAGCCTCAGAAACACTTCCCATGCATGCTCTCATTTCTCTTTCTGTTTCATCTTTCCAACTGTAACCTGCCTCTCCAGATGTGCCAAACCCTCCCGAGAATGTCATATGCACATCAGTTGGCGAGGACTCTGCCACAATCACATGGGATCCTCCTGCTGTTGACGGTGGAGTTCCCATTAAAGGTGCTGAAACACGCAGCATGTAATGTTTACATATGATGTCTCTGGAGAAAACAGCAGTTTATGATCCACTCTGTTTATTACATTGCAGTGTTATCAAACTCTGTTCCAAATAACACTGAGCCGTTTTTAACAGCTTCGCTGTGTGTTGATATTGCTTCCTCCAGGCTACCTGATGGAGAGGAAGAAGGTTGGCTCTTCCAGGTGGACAAAGCTCAACTTTGATGTTTATGAGTCCAACACATACGAGGCTAAGAAGATGATCGAAGGTGTACTTTATGAAATGAGAGTGTTTGCAGTCAACGGCATTGGCATCTCTCAGCCCAGTGAAAGCTCAAAGCCCTTCATGCCCATTGGTGCGTTGCCATTTGTCATTAGCCGAATGGTTAATTAACAGAGGCTTTCACACAATGCTCATTTTTAGGCAGCTTAACCTACCTTCCCATCTCATTTACAATGGGTATTAACGTATTAATTAGCTCTCGTCTCTCTCAGCCCCCACCAGTGAGCCCACTCGTCTCACGGTGGATGATGTGACAGACACTACCTGTGCGCTCAAGTGGCGTCCTCCAGAGAAAATCGGAGCAGGCGGCATCAACGGCTACATCATTGAGTACTGCAAAGAAGGAAGTAAATATATGCAAAATGGATACCACTTTATTCTCAGGTGCTATAGTGGGTTTGTAAGTTGCGACTATTGGTATTATTTAAGTCAACTGATTATGAATGCTTTGTAGATCTATCAACTTTTGTGTTATATAATGTTTACACTTCTCTGGCATTACTTTCATTGTCTTTCTAGCTAGAAAAGCCCTTTTGTGTTGAAGCAGCCTACCTGGAAATAATGATGTGTCATTTCTACTTAGTGTTCCAGTAAGCCTTGACAGTGGTACAGCATGCACAAAAGCAGGACCTCCACTAAGTGGAAGACAGCCATAATCAATACACAAGTCAAAATATCTGCTATGAAAATACCAGCCATAGTATTTCTTAGTTTTAGCCAAACAAAAGCTACAGTCTTGTATCATACGTACACAGTCCTTCCACAAGGTTGGGCTGGACAGGTGTTGCAGCAGAAGCTTTGGTGGGACAGGACTAATCAAACACTTTATTGGTGACCAATATACAGATCTTTCCTGGTTATTCTGATCTTCTGATTCCTTCTTCTCCTGGTCCGACTCCTCTCTCAGGTGACGAGTGGGTGCAGGCTAATGATGTACCATTGGAAAAGACCCAGTACAGGGTGAAGAATCTTCCAGTCGGGGAGAAGATGCTATTCAGAGTGGTGGCGGTCAACCTTGCTGGACGCAGCCCTCCTGCCACTCTCTCCCAGGCTGTCACTATCAGAGAAATCATGGGTCAGAAAAGAGCTGATTTTAAAAGCTGGTGTAAAATATGTAATAAATCCGCCTCTGTCAAAAACCCACTCACTGCTACTTCTACTTATGTGCCATCTGTACTAATGTTCAACAACAGTTCAAGAGTAGCACACAGTTTTTTAATTATAAACTATGCCTTTGTGTTTAAGCTGTTATAAAATTACTATAAACCTCATATATTGTTTTCTAACTACATGGTGCATAATTGATATTAATTAGTATTAATTTATGCTTCAACACACACACACAAATATACATAATACAAAAGCTTTATATGATATATATATTTACGCACACACATTTACATTTGTATATATGTATAGCATCACCCACTCATTCAGTTTCCTCTCTTCTGTATCCACCACCTAGAGAATCCAAAGATCCGTCTGCCTCGCAGTCTGAGAACCAAACTCATCAAGCTTGTTGGTGAGAAGGTGAACTTGGTCATCCCCTTTCAGGTAAATCCAGTTCTTATATATATATATACATAAGTTTGGATGGGCTCCGACTCCATGCACCACATAAAACAGGTCATTTCAAGTGAATCCCTGGGTATTGTAAGTAAAAATGAAACTGGGCCAAGTTATCCCATTTTACTACAGTGGGCAGCCAGGTTTAATTTATGGCTATCAGTATTACATATCCAAATGCACTCAGCGTGTGTGTTTTGGATAGTGGACAAAACCAAATACTAAGATTCCCCCATGGGCACAGTCTGACGGGGCACTTTTTCTTCTGGAATATAAATCAGATCTGTAAAGGTTGCTACCAACAGTGAGTGCAATAGCTCAAAGGGTACAGGGGGCATTATAGCATTTGACAGCAACTTGCAAATTATGGCACTGGTAAAAAGAAGCTAACCACAAGTAGCAAAGGGAAAGCCATTGTTATAAATAAAAATAGTCAAGAAGAAAGTGAACCGAAGCTCTGCTACTGTTTGAAGCAGCAGATGAAAAGTCTTTTCTGAGACACAGAACCTGGCTATGTAATGTTCTCCTGGGAGAAAAGAGCACCCATTGTTCTGTCGTTTTATCCAAGAGTTGTAGAGCGTGTGTTTCCGTGGCTGTTTTCACACTGATGGAATATGAGGTGCAACTACAGTTGAGACATATTTTACTAGACTGGATGCCCCCAAATATTCTTCAAATTGAGATTCATTTCTGTCTCAATAAGCTAAAAAAAAAAAAAGGCACAAGTATTCAAGAGTATTTTCTAAGATCGAATGAATTTATTCCTTGAAATATGAATGTCCTTCATTCTGACTGCAGGGTAAACCTCGCCCAGTTGTGACCTGGTTCAAAGATGGCATTCCCATGGACGACAAAACTGTGGGAACTCGTACCAGTGAGGTGGACACCATCCTCTTCATCCGCTCTGCAGAGAGAACCCACTCCGGAAAGTACACCCTGTCTGTTCAAATTGAGAACATGTCAGACAGCGCTGACATACACATCCAGGTTGTAGGTCAGTTCCCTCATTGCACCGACACCCTTTTAACTTCAGTTAAAGAGTCACCCCCACATCGCATGTTCTCTCATTAAGATTGGAACATCTTACATAATACATACTTCACAAGGTTCACGAGTAATAACCTGTTTGGAAGGGGATGATGGCATGAGCTAAAATCTGTGACATGCGAAGAGTTTTTTCAAATATGATGATAATTCCTCATTTCATACTTCTTGGGATCTGTGACTCAAAGCAGCAAATCATCAAAGTGCACATTCCTCTGTCTCGCATAATCCTGGCTCCTGCCCTGCCACGGCGGCCGCCAACTCATTCCTCAGCTTACGCCATGTATTCCTGGGTCAGGGATCTGGGTGGATTATTTGGTGGCGCTCCGCTGAGATTATTTGCGTGTAGACTCGGATTAAGTTTGAGGGCTACTCTGTCACTTCCTCGGCTGAGAAGGTTGAGCTAATGAGAAGCGCTGATCACCTCTAGTTGATCTATTTGAGAGGTACAGGGAGGATTAAGGAGTGAAAACGGCAGTGCTGCTCACTGCTGGTACTGTACTCCACAGAGGAGAGTATACAAAGAAAGATTAATGACAAATACATTACTGCGTTGTACAGTTTTCTGTACTGTGCTGTGTATGGTGCAGGCCACACTGAAGGATTGATGATATACATCGCATCCTTCTGCTCTGTCCTCCAGGCAGGCAAAGTATACTATTTCTTTGTCATCACCGTGCCAACAGTTTTTTCTAGTAATGTATTCAGCTATCACCACCTTCCCTTGATCTTTTGTCTTTTGCTCTGTTAATCTGTCAATCGTTGTAATCTGTTTTTATCTCACTAATCTGTCAAATCTCAGCCACTGTAAGTGTTGGTTTCTTTCTCTTTGTGGGGCTTCCCTGCTCCAGATCTGTTTGAACATTTCTCCCCCTGTATGCATTTTTAACTTGGCAGGAAAAAGAGTTATCTCCAGCTATGCATGTGTGGACCACTTTCTCAGTATACTTTAGCTATGCAGTGTAAGGATTTTGTATGAAACTATAAACCAGACAGCCTGGTTCTTGCAATATCCTCCAACTCTATCTCGTCTCTTCTCACAATCCCAACAGAAAAGCCGGGTCCTCCCATTGCCGTGCATGTCACAGATGTCTGGGGCTTCAATGCTGCACTGGAGTGGAAGCCACCCAAAGATGACGGCAACTGTGAGATTATCGGCTATACCATTCAGAAGTCTGACATGAAGACTAAGGTACGCATGAAAGAGCTGGAGGGGAAGTCATGGGAGGTAACTCAACAGCAGACATACTGGAGGTCTGCAAATCTTTTTCCGTTTGTACATTGTATTTTAAACTCTGACATATATTTTACACATAGAATGTTTAATGTGAAGCATTCAGCTTGTGGTTTAAACAAATTTTTGTTGATAATAATTGTAGATCAAATGCACACAAAGAACCGTAACCTAATTCATTGCTTTGAGGAGTAAAAACGCACCGTACACTACCTGCCCAGCAATAAATGGCAGACAGACACAGCTAACTGGCTGTTGAACACAGTATATCATGTAGCAGCTAAAGAACTACAGTGGAGACCAAACACAGAGACGGAATGCTGGACTTCCACTCATCAGATGGCCACAAACATGACTCAAGATAAATCATAATAAATCCTTAGCTAGGTTGTATACCAACAAGTCTGCCAACATATCTTCTTAAAATGTAAAAAGTCTATGATTTGTTTACAGCTCGTTTCTTTATAGCTATGTGGAATCACATGATGTTGTTCTAACTGTTGTTGGTCTACAATAAAAATATCACATCAGCCACAAACTTTAAGCACTCATGCTACATCTCATATGCTTAGAGATGTGTCACATACAGAAAGCCCAAGGCCTGCCACGTTAAATGGATAGACAGGAAGGTGGACTAGAGGAACATGGATGCTGGGGATTGCAGAGCCTTCAGCTTATATAGATCTCTCATCCTAAGCCACTTTGAACCTCTCTTTCTCCTCACTCCATCTCTTTGTCGGTCTCTGTCTCTCTCATATCAGGAGTGGTTCACGGTATATGAGCACAACCGCAGGCCCAGCTGCACTGTGTCTGACCTGGTCATGGGGAACGAGTATTCGTTCCGAGTGTTCAGCGAAAACATCTGTGGCCTCAGCGATGAGGCTGGCATCAGCAAGAACACCGCTGTCATTACCAAAACAGGTAATGAAATCCCTGCAGAGCACTGCACACTGTAACATGATAGTATTGCTTTTGATGCCAAGCTACATCTAGCGCATGCTGAGCTGTAGGCCACATTGTATTCAACTGAAGCACTAAGTGAGCATCAAGGCATGTAATTGATATGAAGAGAGGAATGTATCAGAAATGTTGATTAAATAAAAATAAATGGAATCAAAAATATGTAAATTCTTTACTATAGAACAACATAAAAATATGTGTGATTAAATGTGGCTTGCAGTTAATTACGTGAACATGAAAATGAATTCACACTGATTATGCTAAACAGAAATATTCTTTGACAGTGTGTTAAATACCATTTAATACTGTCCGCAGATTATGAAAGCAACCAGGCTGGGAAATTAACACCTGCCACCAGCCAACTGCTTCTACTGTTGTTCTCTTGTTGCATTTGTCTACTCTACCAGAAAACTTGGCAGCCCACCAGCCAATCTCTTTTGTGTTCCAACACCAGTCTGGCCTGTAAAACTGTGAGGACTGTTGATCATAGTGTCCACCTGACCTCAGGATAAAACAAAAGTCAGTTTCGTTCATGGATAATTTAAAGGGTAGCCTGCAAATCGAAACAATTTGCTGATGTGGTATGGATATTATACGAAGGCAAAACAATCCCAAAGCAGCGTAAAGTGAACAGTAGTTTAATAATGAAGCATCTATGTTTTACACATTCTCTGAACAGCTTTAGATAGTTTGGTGTGAGTTAAATTACAGCAATCCTGTCAAAACTGAAGCACATAACTCTTTTCTGCAGTATATACATTTATTCACCAGAATCTTTTCAGCCATCTGGCATACATCTATCTTTTTAACAATATTATAGTGCATTTACAATTAACCATCAATAGGTAAAATGGTTGGTTATCCATAATTATTGCAAGGAAGCAAATTATGTGCTCTTCCATTCTCACATTCATCACATAAGGAAAGGAGAAACAGCTTCAGGCAGTACACTGATTAAGTTCAGGTAGCTGAAAGTTTTTCCAGTAAAGCCCAGTGTGCTGGAGGAGAACTGTGTATGTTTTTTTTTTTGTTTTTTTTTAAATTTAGCTTTGCATTGAAGCTCACACTGGTTTAAACGTTACAGTGTATAAGTGTGTGTGTTCTCAATGACTCTTGTCCAGGTTTGGACCGCAACCCTTCAACCTTCAAGGAGAAGGACATGAGCCGCTCCCCCAAATTCACAGCTCCTCTGGTGGACAGAAGCGTGGTTGCAGGTTACACCACAGCCATCAGCTGTGCCGTTCGCGGCAACCCCAAGGTATTTACATCTCTATAATAAAGGCTGTTTGTTAGTGGAACTATGTGACTGAATATAACTGATATTTACATTATATATAAATGTAGTTTATACATATGTCATAAATGGATAGTCAAATAAAGTCAAAAAATTGGATTGTCATTTAGCACAGAAGGCCGTGTCTTGCACATGAAATGATACACTACAGCATTACAGCACCATCCTGCTTCCACTTTACCTGCTCTGGTCCCTCATAGCTGTGCTGCAAGGGTACGCCACAGATTTCATGGTTTGTGTTTTTTGAGAGCGAGCGTACAAGTTTTGAGTGCAGAACAGTCAGAGAGGATTTGATGCCTTTGCAACAGGAATGTATTTTTATGTCTGAAGCTGGAACAAGAGGTGGAACAGAAAGATCTTTGAACACACTTTTTTTTTTATCCCACCGAATCGGCAAAGATTTGTCAAGCCAAAATGTTGACCTAATTTCACCTCTCCTACCCCTCCCCACATGCCTCGCTCTGTTTATTCACTCCCTCCACCTCCTCCTCTTGTTGCCTCCTTCCCACCAATTTTGTCTCTCCTGACACACTGTTCCTTAGCCAAAGATCATCTGGATGAAGAACAACATGATCATCGGTGAAGACCCCAAGTTCCTGATACAGAACAACCAGGGTGTGCTGACTCTGAATATCCGCAAGCCAAGCCTGTTTGATGGTGGCAGATACTCCTGCAGGGCTATCAACGATCTTGGGCAAGACGAGGTGGAGTGCAAGGTGGAGGTTCGAGGTATGCCGGCTGAACTTCACTTCAAATAAAATCATAAATCCAAAGTAGAGAGTCGGAGCATGACCTGGGTCTCTTTCTGAGTGTCCTCAATAAAGCTCAACATGACAAATACCCTTCTCCCTCAACCCTTCTCATGAGCTCTCCTTCTGAAACTGTAGATGAAATTTATGCTATGCTAAATATAACTCACCTTATTGTATTTGTCAATTAAAGTTTCAGAGCCACAGATGACTCTGTGTGCTGTAGGATGATCTGCCGGCCTCTCATGCTAATTTAAATATCTCTTTTTCTCCACAGTTGCACATGAGAAAGGAGAGGAGGCGAAGAAATGAACAAAACCACGAAACAGCAGAGGATACAGCTGAACAGGAATAGTAATGGATTATGTATAACGGGATAATCATGAATAAATATGATTAGAATAGATCACTGGTGAGGCTCTAAAGCCACCCTCCTTCCACATATGCTTGGCTTTCACTGCTGCTATGACGAATGCCACATAGTAATATGCCATAAATTCTTTGAGCAAGCTGCCACCTTGTCACAACCTGACTGAGAGAAGCCACGGTAGTGTAGTAGCACTGCCCTGCTGTGACCACACACAGATGGATCCTTCTTATCTGTGAAGTGGACCTGTCACTGAACACACTTATAAAACAGCCTTTCATCCATTACGGCTCCCTGTGTTGTCTGTTTTGTGTCCTGGACGTTTTTATAGGTTGGTATGAATTTATGATTGTGATTCAGCTGTAGCACTGAAACCACAGCGGTGTGACTGAGCGGCTGCACACCGCGGCTTCCTCACTGCGGTGTTTCAAGTGGGATGTGTGAGCAGGGGCCCGTCTTGGCCCTGCGATGGTTCAACGGAGGGATCAATATTCAGCCAGGCATGGCCGACATCATGGAGTAACTAGGATTAAAGATGTTCTTATACACACTGTAGCCCTGCCGTGTCCATCATACACACATACACAAGGTACACGTGTTACAGATATGCTCTTCCTCTATTTACCCATTCCCACATGCTCTCATACTACATTCCTCGTGGCATGACCTGTAGTGGTAGACTTTTACAGATACATGGCTTACACTCATGCACATGCAAACACAAACACACACTCCAAATCAGGATCTCATTAGCATCACACACTAGAGACTAATTAATGCACCCATCAACACTGCCCTAATTAGCTCTCCCACGTCATTACTGAGCAAACGAATTACCGCTAATTTACACACCCGCAAAACAAACACAGAACCGTCTCTGCTGGGAGAGTCCGCCGCAGCTCGCCTCGCACATCAAATTAAAGCCTCACCGATGTGCCGCGAGCCAGGCCGCCGTCCCAAGTGACCCTGCCCCCCCCTTCCAACTCGCAACTCGACCACCTCACTGAAGAGATGATCAGAAAAAAAGATCGAAAGGGCAGAAGTTGTGACTGAACACATGAGCTAGTTTGGGAACTTTGATAAATATATCACCCATCTCAGGAGATATGAGGGACTCTCCAGGCCTGTCCCACCACTGACTGTATCAGGTCCTGGTCTCATGTCTCTCCAGCAGATGGGGTAAGAACACAATGACTAAGACCACAACTGACCATCATGGTCCAGGTGGTAATTGTGAGTGTCTGGTTATTAACAACTATTACATTACCAGTGCAATGCTGACAGAAACTCTGAACCTCAAGTTTTTCAAAAGGTGCCAGCCTAATCCTACTCTTGGCACTCACTCTGAAACATTCAGAGGTTCTGCATTTCCTCCTTTACATTGCAGCTTCTTGTTAAAGTTGAAAGAGTGTGAGGGCATACATGCCCAGATAAAGCAGGGAAATCCTCCAGATACCTGAAAGTAGGCCACGACTGGTTGCACAGTAGACCTGCAGTTCAGTACTAAGCTAAAATTTCAAATCCCGTCAAGCAGTAAATGACTCTTCAAATGTGTGTGTGTGTGTGTGTGTGTGTGTGTGTGTGAATTATGTGTGCTGTTGATATAATCTTATTGTCATTTAACCCCAGACCCAGCATGGTGTGTTACTCTCCTGATTGACACATAAAAGTGGTGCTGAGGATACACCGCGTGCTACTTCGCATGGAAGTTTTGGGAAAAACAGATTCTTCAGAAAAACAGCGTGTAACCTCGATACTCCACCTGAGCTTCGCCGCCTCTTCCCTCTCTCAAAAGTGAAGTTCAGTTGCTAAGCAATCAAACTAATTGTATCTAGTGGCATCATCCGCGAGCCTTAAGAAACAAAACAGAAGAAGGTGCTGGTTTGTGATGCTACTGTCAGAGTTTATGTGCCTCTTCTCATGCAGTTCAGAAAGCTTTAAGTAGTAAGCCAGAGCACAAAAGTAATAGAGCATTTTGTTTTTCTCTCATTCCCTGTGACACACCTTACGGCTCTTTAAGTTCGTGATATCTCAATGAATAATTAATAAGGACGCATGGCAGCTCAGGAGTAAACCACCGACTTCTTCATGCACACTGTATCAGAGCCGCTGTCTTTCCAATATTAGAACAGGCCTGCCTCAGACGGAGACGAGACAAAGGAAAGTGACAAGACGAGTCTTACCACCAGGCAAAGGCAAAGGAAGGCACAATCGGTGGGGTGCAAGTACTGTTGTGTCTGTGTGTGTGCGGATGTGTGAGTGTTGGAGAAAAAGAAAGACAAGCGATACCAGAGAGACAGAAACAGACCTCCTGAAACAGTAGGATGGAGGAAACTATAATTATGCAAGTAATTATACATGAAATCACAGACTGGGAGTGAGAGAGAGAGAGCACTGGAGGGAAAGAGCTTGCAGTGAGTCTCATCCATGTAATTACAGTATAGGAACTAAATGAAACTGAGGAAGAACCCACACATATAGGACCATCCACCTGTTTTCTGCACACAGTGTCCATCCACATACTTATAATGTACACACAGACCACCCTCTGTACTGTACGCTTCATGGCACTTTGTCTTCATCTGTTGCTCTGGGTTTTTTTGGTTGCCATGGTTTGCTCTATGAATACCAGTGTGACTTATACCCAGTGTCATTGCATTCATTGATTAAAGAGCCCAAACCCTCCCTGGGCTCATGACCCATATAATGAGCACAATGTATCAGGGGGACGATGGAGGCCTTAAAGGAACGAGCTGCCCTCACATTTCACAATAAAGACAATTTCACGACTGTTTGCGGCTGACAGACAGCTTTGTCTGTTCTAACGAGAGTCCTGCATTTGTTTTAACAGTACGGTTCTTAGGTTCAACTGTACTACAGTTTAGATAAGAGTTAAAGCTGATAGTATGCAAGCCCAAGTTGCAAATCAAGCCCTTAACATACACCTGCTTTCTTCCAAAAAAAAAAAGGTTAAAATGTAGTGATTCAACTCAGCTCAGCGTGGTGTCTTCTGCCATCGTTGCCTGACTCCGCAGCTAATTCAAAAATAGGCAAAAAGTGTTGCGTGCCACTCAAAGTCATGCACCTATTATTCCTAACTTTAAGTGTAATCTAAACAGATGAATTATATATAAATTCACCCCCTTGCATTTGTCAGGAATGAAGAAATTAGCTATCGAGGACAAAAAATTTTTTTTATACCAGGCTGTAAACATGTTTATTTCTGCTGTAAGGTTTTTGTAAGGTTTGGCTTTTTACAACGAGGTCTTGGGGACTGACTCAATTTTAGAGCCAGCTTCAAATGGACACTCATCAAACTACCTTTTTTTTCACTTTGGTGTTGGCTTCATTTTTAAGCCCTGGAGCTTACATTTGGACAGAAACCTATATACTCTTATTACAAAGTAAAGAGCTATTGTCCGTGTTACTGCCATCTTAAAACAGTTTACACCATGTGAAAAGTGACACGTTTTCAATTTTGGCCTTTCCAAAAGCAATCTTAGTTTGTTGAACTCAGATATAAGATATTATGAGGAGCTAGAAAACACATACAAACACAAATAATTAACTCTGTACTAAAAATTCTGGATGATCTCCACTCTATTTGAAATCTCAGACTGCAAAAATCTCATATTAGCTTCAGATGAACTTTAGAAAGCTTTTTTTTTGGCCAGAAGGAGGACACTGCTGCAGATCCTTATCCAAAGAAAAAATGTACTACATCGGCCAAAAGCACAGATGCAACCTTAAGATCACCGAAACTGGAGAGTGCATGAAAATCAAACTGGTGACAAACTTTTTGGTGTCAAACACCTCCCGTGCTGGTGGTGCGCCTGATTATTCTCATCAAAGATATTCCTCATGCACTGTTCCCTGGTACAGGCTTAACAGGCTGCTCTCAAAGCCATGTCTTATCCAGTACACTGATTGCTCTCACAGTAATGAACATGTCTGCTGAATTATAAATTTTGTTCAGAATTGATTAATATGATAGAAAAAGGGGAGGAATGTTGGGTTCAGAAATTAAAGTTTTTTGAAAAGAAATTTTAGGTCACAGAGTAGACGTGACAGAATGGGTTTAGGTAAAAATATAGCCAACAGAAGGTCCTCATAATGTAGCATGCGTGGGTGCGTACACGCATACGTATTTGTGTAGGTGTTTGATGTGTTGGCACACACAAATGAGTCACATATTGTGTATGTAAATCCATCTGCACAGTGTGAACGAAATAACAGTCTGCAAAATCATGAAAACATATGCAAAAGACAGACAAACTGCACTGACAAAGACAAAAAGCGGTCGAGACAGACACATTTACCACATAATTAACTCCTCAAAGTCTCAGTGAAATGATACACTGAGCTTTGCAAATCTTTAGAACGGAACTGAAGGATGGCTAACGTGACGTAAAGAAAAGATTTTAGTTGGCTGTCATTTTCCTTTCTCTTCAGTTCAAAGAATGCCTTCAGCCCAGTATTGGCTGTCAGCTGTGAGACATGCTGGTGGATCTGTAGCAGTAACTGCCGTCAGTCATGCAGGCTTTATGTCTGATCATTGATCTGCATGGTCATGTAACAGACGATGATGAGGCCATTTCGAACAGCAGCTCTAGTTACTACACTCCACATTGTGTCCATACACACTAATACACAAGGCAAATGCATGACTTTGCAAACACGCAATGACTTCATTTGAGTATTTTTATTGCGGTTGAGTTCTTGTGGTGTGAACTCCAACTCAGATTGGACTGCAGCCCACAAAGGGTCATACAATGATGTGTAAGACAGATGCTCAGTGATTCTCAACCAGGGATACAGTTTCCAAGAGGTAGAGGTTGGTAAACTGTGGAGTAACTGATTGATAATTTAAAATATAAATCAAAAATACTGAGTCAGGCTTAACGTCTGAACTGTGCTGGAACTGAGAGTTTGTGAAGACCTGTTGGCAAGTGAGCAGAATATCTCAAGCATCCTCTAAAAGACAATGACAATAAAATAGTAGTTAGCCAAACATAATGGATAAAAGGTTGAAATGTTGAGCTTTAGCTAGTCCATGTGGACAAAGTACAAAAACTAATTTGACCAGATTTGCCTTCCTCTGACTATATGAAACAGCAGTTTAAAATGTGGCTGTGTACTTGATTATCTGATAAATTGGGGGTACATTAGACAAAAAGGTGAACAACACAAGGCATGATTCGCTAACAAAGGCCAGACAGTGCACAATGCAGAATTTCAGATTTTGCACTCACTCAGAAACCCTTCGACTTTTTTGTTACAGCAATTCATGAACAGCAGCGTTGTCTCAGCCGATCCAGACATCACTGGACTTGTCATCCCAGGGTTTTCTCCTCTCTAGTCCCTCATAACTTGAGATTTTTCCTCTTGAAAGAAGTTCCCACCACGTGCACGCCAAGAAACAGCATGAAAGCATCACGGGGAGGACGGGAGTTGTTATGAAGGAAGCGAAGGGTGGCCGTCCTCTTTATTAGCTGCTTGATATTCACATATTGTTAGGGTGCTTCTGTTATTTTGTCACCTCCCCGAATGCGTTCATTTAGTTCTCTCTGCATGTGTTTGATCATGATGTCCTCACCTCTGCTGGCTCCTCATCATTAACTCCCAGGAATCCTGCAACCATGGAAGTTTGTCTCCTCTGACTGTCACACACCAGATTGGCCATACACACATACTGTACACACACACACACACACACACATGCACACACACACAACTCCCCAGTGAAGAATAAACTGTCGGTGCTGCCTACTAATCTCTGCACTTTGGGAGTTTTTTTCCTCATATGCTCTCTTTTCTGCAAAGGAAAACCCTTACTGTTGAATTAGATTTTCTTACTCGTCCTCACCCATCTTCAAAGGACTCAGATAACTGAATATACCTTTTATTCATTTCATGGCATTGTAATTGTTGTTGTTGTTTTTTTTTCCCACTGAGAAAATCCTGAGCAGCTCTTCGGGGAATAGACTTGCGTATATGGCTGCGCTTTCATCTACATTATGTTTAGTAATAGTATTATTATTTTAGGGTTATTGTTTTTCTGCCTTATTTTTAATATCTTTCTGCTGTTACCGTGCTTTTTTATTTCTGCTTCCTCACTGATTTCGGGGACAGTCTTATGCTTTAGGTGAGAGGGACTCATCTGCTATCGCAGGGTGAAGAAAAAGAAGCCTTGAGGCCTTTTCATTAAAACAATTACACTAATTTTACTTTAGTTGCTATAGAAAAAAATCAAAATGCTTTATTTTAAGATATCCGGTGCTGGAAAAACTGCAAGCAGAGAAAAAAAATAAATACTTGAGAGCGAAAGGGTGGAGGTGGGGCAGAAAAGATAATCTTTATCTTATTTGATTCTTAATGCTTTCTATATGTTTCATGGCTGCTTATGGAAACAATAAGACCAGCTCAACATTAAAGGAATGCAGAAATGTCTTCCCACATATCTGAACTCCCCCGTTATCATTAAAATGATTTTGTCTTTCATGTTGAGAGTGATGTTATTAGTTTCCCCTGTGCTTGTATGACCACAGCCTTACAATTAGATTTTTCAGATAAAA
Source organism: Chelon labrosus (assembly GCF_963514085.1). NCBI lineage: Eukaryota > Metazoa > Chordata > Actinopteri > Mugiliformes > Mugilidae > Chelon > Chelon labrosus. Next base: position 2,597,861 of record NC_140354.1, read on the forward strand.
TCAAAGCCTGCCGACGCATCAAAGCTGTGGTGAGGTATAAATTATTACCAACTGATCTAAAATAGGACAGATTAAATTTCACAGTTATGGCACATTTCTTTTTCTTTTCTCTTTTTTTTTTTTTTTTGGCAGGTGAGATAAGTCGCACAAAGCGTTCTTGGTTGCATTTCTGTATTCTTCACATGTCTGGTCTCAATTAGCTCTGTGTCATCCAAAGTGTTAAACAGCTTGATACATGCCGTATAAATTTAAAATAAACAACTTTTATTAGTGCTGTTAAGTCAGATCCTTTCACAGCAGTCTTGGGGTCCTGTTGTGTCTTCTAGGACGTAAAGGCAAACTCTTACACTAACAAAGGTGCACAGTAACACACAGGGCCGCGATGTACCAAGCTTTAAGCAGTCTACTCTTGGCTGTCATATTTGATCCTATTTGAAGAGTGACATATTAGAGGTGGTAAATGAGTTAATAAATGCATTGATATTGTATGTTGTATGGTGAGGGCTGCACAGGCTGTATCTGCTACACTGCTGTAAAGAGCAGAATGCTTTTCATTTGAACAACATATTCCGTTTTTAATACTGAAGGGTGCTAAAAAGACAATCCCTGTCCTGTAACTGTTTTGGTTGTTTTTCTATATTAATAAAAAATAAAAATAAAAAACACCAAAGTGTCCACCATTGGGCTTTTAATATTTATTGTTTAATTTAAATGGGAGTTAAGTTTTAGTCAGTTTAAAGTAGGTCCCCAAATACTCAGACATGGACCAGTAACTATGCTATCAGGCTGTAAGGAGACTATATGATTTTGGCACCTGAATGTCAACATGACATAATAGGCCATTTGTATTGCAATTATGTTGCAGCTATCGTTTGTCTGTGCAGTTTCGTCCCTTGACACAAGTGGGGCTATCCTTCCAGGGTTTCTAAGCAGATAGATTACTTTCCGAGAACAAGTCACCAGATTCCTCACAGTGTGGACAGTACAACTTGTGGACCCGTGTGACATTTTCAACTTTTAACTTGAACTCATACTAATTTCAGGGCGGACTGACAGAAATTGGCAGATTAAGTGCTGGCTTTCAAAGCCAAACTGGACTGTGGCAATGAGTGGGCAGGATTTAGCCAAGTGGTATCTGTAAATGAGGTTGAAGATTGCAACCAACTGAATAACCCGCCCTCACTTGCAGAACGCATTCAAACACGAAAGTCCTACTTCCCAGTGAGTGCTTAGTTGCTGCGGAAACGCGGTGCTGCAACATGCCGGATTCTGTGGAACTGTCCCCTTTGCAGGGATGAAGTTTTCATTCTTAATAGAAACATGAAGATTCATATTTAATTTTACACTAATGCTGACAAAAAGTATAAATCCTACACTCCTTTCACTACCCCCCGTGCAATATTATTTCAGTGAAACACAGAAAACACCAACGTACTATACAGTATGCGATATTGCCCGTACATACTTTGTAATGTCTCGCTTTTTTGTCTTCTATTTGTTAAACCCACTATGAAATGTGCAACATTTGTGTGAATTGGACAAATTTATAGTCAGATTCTCTCTACAGTGCTTCTTTTTAGGCTCTAAGCTACTGCAGCTTTAAAATCAAAAGAGAATTTCAGTCTTTGGTTTATGCCTGACTGGATGTTTGTGGAGTCAGAATCACAGAAGCTGCAGCAGTGTGCCAGGCCTCGTCAAGAGTGGGCTGCTGTGACTGGACTCCAGTCAATTCAGTCTTACTCCAGTTCACATCATCAGGCTGCATCCCGGGGGAGGAGCCAGAAGTTTGACAGACAGGCTGCTGCTGCTGAAACACTTGAGAGGACAAGCTCAAGGTAACTAGTGGAGGAGGAGAGGAGGCTTAGGCAATAGGCACTCGCCCATAATCGTGTTAGGTTCTTGCAGAGAGTGCACAGGACAGGATGCAAACATGCACTGACACGCACACACGTGTATGTGTTGAAGACAAGATCAGCTCAAACAATCACACAGCCACAAACAGAGCTCAAACGCAGAGCTCAAATCCATGCATGAAGTACACGTAGCAGGTTCAGTACGGCATGCATACAAGGTTGGACTCTGTTTCAGACGCGCACAGAACATATATAAACATATGTATATGTGCACAGGTAAACTGAAGAGGAGAAAATGGAGAGAATAAAGATAGCGAAAGAGAGAGAAGAGGCAGAGCGAGGGGATGAGTGCAGCAGTTTTAAAAGCGTGTGGCTCTGTTCAAATAGTTGCCATGGTTTCGAGATGTTTCCATGGAAATGCTAGCTGCCAATAAAATGAATTTGAGGCGGATCTTTGGAGCAGGTTGGCAGGAAGGTGAGAGTGATCTGGGAGAAGGGGACGACAGGAGTGGCAAAAGAAAAGGGGTGGGCAAAAGGGTGGGAGGGGGGACAGGGAGGCCACCTAAAATGCACCAGCTTTTCCACTAACTTGTATGAGTGGACGACGAGGGAGGGTCATGAGAATTTAAGGTAAAGAAGGTGATGCAAACATACCGCGCATACAGAAAGCAAAAGCCACTGAGACTATTTCAGTCTGGATGGGTTGTCATAGTAACCATGGCCTCACAAAGCTGAGAGTAGGTAAATACATAGGAGCCTGGCTGGCCACTGATTAACATGTGTGTGACCACAATCACGTCTATGTGTGTGTGCTACAGAGGATAAGAGGGACAAGAGCATGTGCATGTGCAAGTCTGTGTATGTGTGTGTGCACAAACTCCCTCAAAACACTTTCCGCTAACTCTCTTTCATGGAACCAGAGCCAGCGAGGGGAGCTGAATGCTTTAGCAGGGCTCCGACTCTGACGCACTTTTGTTTGTGTGTGTACGAGTGTGTAAGATCATGATGTTACATACTTTAGTCGCTCCTTCAAGGGCTAAACAAGGCTTTTAATATGTGCTCAGTCAGTGACTGATGTCTACCCCCCCTTCCCACATGCTCCCCAGAATCTTCTTTTTCCACCCTTCCTCCATTTCTTCCTTCCTTCCTTCCTTCCTCACGCCCTTTGTCTCATTCCATCTCTTCCTTCTCTCTCTTTTACTCTCTCTCTCTCTGAAGGACAGAGGTATTCCCACATTTCTCGGTCGCCATGGCAACGCTGCAGCAAGAAAGAAAGAGAGGCCGCAAGAGGAAGGGGGAGGTGGGGTGGTGGGGAGGTGGGAGGGCTGGGTGGAAGGATGGGGGTGTGAGGCTGGGGATGTGTGAACAAAGCTAATGCTACTTCACTGATCATCGATTGTGTGTTCTTGCCCCCCTCTCTCTGCCCCCCCACCCAACCCAAACCCCTGACATGACACCCCCCCCACCCCTCCTTCCCACCGAGATTTATTTCCTTTATTTTCATTTGTATCGCTCTCTTTCCATCCTCATTACTCTAACGCTCTGTCCGGCGTCCTTCTCCCTGTGGTTTTAAAACTCAATCTCCACATAGTGCTGTCATTGTTATCATTATTATTATTGGGTCATTTAGCAGGCAACGTTGGTATCCACGGCAACCTAGAGAAGTGGCACTGGTTCCTTGGTGAATACCAATATAGACAAGCATCCATCAATATCCCTGTGACTCATTATCAGTCTAATGGTGAGGCCGCTGCTGTCACACCAGACTATAAATAATGTTGTCTCATTAGGCACCACTGCTGCAGCCACCACCGGCCCATGTGTAAACAGGTCTGGTATGTGCAGCGCAGAGGTGGCGTGCACCTGCATGGTCAACAACCCATGCATATGCAGTTCTCTCTTTCATGGTGGAGTTCAGCTGGGTGCTAGTGAAGGCTGGTGGCTTAGCACGCAGCAGTGTTGGAGAGAAACAGAGGGGGCAGGCAGCTGCATGAGAACCTCACTGAGGGGGTTGACTCAATAAACCAGGTAGTGGAGTAAATAAGGCTTGTGCACTCCTTCGCGTAGGTGTGCACGACTGCAGGCTCTGCCCCCGTGTCTGCTGTCTGTGTCCCTATCTGTTGCTCACACTCGCGGGCCAGCACACACACACATACAAACACACACACAGGCAATTCTGCAGGACCGCAGTGGCTGCTGCCTGTCACTACTCCTCTGTGGCTAATCGATGGATTGAAGACCCTGATGAGACTGAGAAAAAAACGAGAGAGAGAGAGATAGAGAGAGAGAGAGAGAGAGAGATTCACCTCAACTATTGCCTCCTTGCCTCGAGTCATTACTGCAACTACTTGAATCGTTTAGCGCTGCAGCATAGGGAAAGAAGGGAGTGGTGGTGGCAGTGACCATGCGCATGAGCGAAGGTTGCGCGCCACACAATACATGGATTTTAAAATGTATCGCAAGTGCACAATCACGTCTCTGCATGCATATGAAGCCAGTTAGTTCACCTTGGGGAAGCAAACACAGCCCCTTTATGTAACCAGGAGACACAGAGCAAAAAGTAAGAGTTGTGGGTGAGGGTGGGAGGGGTGGGGTGAGGAGAAGCAGACTCCACTCTATACAAAAAGCTGCTGTTTGCATGTCAATCATCTCCAATGCATAAGAAACCTGAGAGAACTCTTAATTCTGCGGCGTTGCACAACAAGTCATTGCGTGTTGATTGCCTGTCAGCTGAATGGTAATGCATTTATAATCGCATCGTATTTGTTTGTACAGATTGTCTCCTGGTTGTTCTGGTCTAGTCTGGAATGCTGAATATCAGAGATAAATATCCAAGATAGCAGGCTGTGATCTGGCCAGCTGAAACGCTCTCATCTCTTTTGTCAGAGTCCTGTTGGATGTCATGATTTGAAGAGCTCTATGGAAACCAAAGCGTGGCTGTGAGCCCATTGCTGAGGCCAGACTGCGATGGTGTCATATCACAAGTCAACATGTTGCAAACATTGCGCGCCGCAGAGGAGGCTCTACCATCTCCTTAAAGAGCTGTTTTTAACGCACACACAGTAACACACGTTGGCTGTTGCACTGGTGTTACGTGGATGCTTCTAACTGTGTCTGAAAGAACATATGCTTGCTCTCTGGGAAAAAAAAACAAAAAAAACAGACATCTCTTCATGGATAGCTGTGCATGAAATATCATCCCTTGGTAAAACCTTGTTATGAATTAAATCTTGTTGTATTTGGATGCAGTGACCTTCTCATGGGATGACATATTCTCTGCTCTGTCTAATTGCAAACGGTTTGTTTCATACCTGCCCCTCTACGTGCATCACATGTGGCTCAGTTTAGATTTTTCACGATATTGTGTTTACCAGTGCATTTCAGTTGTGTCGCAGCTGGGTAAAATAGCATCTCCTGCATGTAACCTTTCAAGAATGGAAATAAACTGCCTTGTATTCAGGTTGACCAACATTTGTAACCTTGCAAAGGCACCCTGAATCTTGTGATTTCAGTTTTTGCAACATGATTTAAGTCTGGAAAAACGTCTGCAGAGAATTGATTGTGCTTGGCAGCAATGGGCCGGACAAATCAGCAAATTATGGAAAGTGGTTGAAATGATGACGACAGCGGGCAGCACTGATATTTGAGGAACTCAATGCCAACTGGATGCATCTCCATCTACTCCAGAGCACACAAACCTGCCACTTAATTTGGGTCTTATAAAGCAGGATTACATATCTGCATGGCCTATTTGTCAGCTCAGATCTAATCAGGTAAAATTCATCATGAGAACAAAACGATTTTCAAATTTGCAGTAATGTTTTGTTCACTAATTAGTGATGACACCAACATAGTTTAATAGTAAATGTTCATTGTAAGTGACATAGAATCCGTATTTTAAGAGCTTAACAGGTTGCTGTATCCACTCACAGACAACCAGGTGTATCCTAATTTGATAAATGTTAGTCTTTTATGCATAAATGACAGTTCATTATCACTGTTAATCAAGTATGCATGTAACAGCGTGTACACAGCATATTGCACATATGTTACAGCGGCATGTGTGTGCACGGTACCTTGATACAGTATGCAGGATGTGTCATGGGTTGTACGTGTCATCCTGTCTTCATTCCCTCTCTCTCGCTCTCCCTGACTCGCATTACCTCGCCCCTGCAACCTGCTTTCTAATCAATAACTCATCTCTCGATGTCGATTCCCCTCTACCCCCACAGGAAAACAAACGTCCTTCCACAGGACAAACAAAGAGAGGGGAGGATGGTGGGGAAAGGGACGGAGGGTAGGTAAAGAGGTAGGGAGATAATTGAGAAAATACTGTAAAGCCAATGAAATGCCTAAATAGCCTGTTGCAGAGAAGAGGAGGGGAAAGGTGGAGAAGATGTGGGAGGAGAAGGCGAGAAGTTGAGAGAAGAGACAGCGAAGTGGAGGAAGAGGGATTAAAAGGGAAGCTATGGGATGGATGATTAGCCCCTGTCTCCAAGGTTACACTTTACAACTGTATCATTGCAGAGCGGGATAGTAGCGATGTGGAGGAAGAGCGGCCGGGCGGGGGGCTGTGGAAGGGTGACATGGACCGTTCATCACAGGAGACTGAATTAAAGAAGACAGAGGCACCTCTTTGTGACTCTGACCTTCACATCCAGGACTAACGCCAGCCTTGACCTCCAGACAAAGCTCACCTCGCAGAGTAACCGTGCCGCCGACGCAGCATGAGTGCCAGAGCAGAAAATCAGAGACAAATGGCAGGGAAGAGGAGAGTGACATGCAGCAGGCTCCAGAAGAGAAGTAGCAGGGGGACAAATCACTTAGATACCAGCCGACTGTAAGAATTGGCTTTTTCATGAGTAGGGGAGGCGGAAAACAGAAAGGTGTTGGTTCCCATCGTTAGGACTCTCTCCTTTTCTTTTTTTCAAATCACCATGCCCGTCCTTCCATCAGCTCTTCTCTTGCACTTCCCCTTCCCTGCCCCCTCGCCTTCAATCACAACTATTTTTACCTAACTAGAGCTGAGAGAGAAATAGAGCCTTTTGATTGAGTTGCATGCTTCAGCCTCACTGTTTTGTCACACATAAATTGCCCTGGATTTCATGCAGTCTGTTCTAATCTTACATGAACCTGCTGCTCTACCCTTGAGTCATGTAGATACTAGTGTCGGTGACGTGAAAATGAGAATTGTTAGGAGCTTTTGCATAATCTATTCAGCGCGACCGTGGCCTGCACCCTTGATAGCATGTATACGAAAGCAGGTGTTACATCAGCATTTTAAAGTTCTAACACATGACACTTGGAGAAGAAATGCAAGTGCATTTTCTTTACAGATAATCATCTACCATGCACGGAAGCTCATGCCTCCATGCAGAGAACACAGTAGCACAAATTACATGATGTTCATGCAATTTAAACATATATGCTTTGACGTGGATTGTGCACAGATATCATGCAAAAGAGGACGGGGCTTGTTTGCATTTCTTTTCTTTTTTTTCTGCATGCACACACCCACACAAAGGCTGGAGGAGTAATACAGAATGTGTAACTGGATTACAATAATCTGATTACAGAATTTAGTGAATTTTTGGGTGGGAAAGAAAAAGGAAATGCTAACTTGCTAGGTTACCAGCTTTAGACATCTTTAAAATAAAGAATACATGTTTCCTCATTTGAACGGGAGAGTCTATGCTGTAGGTTCCAAAAGAAGATGTGAAATTATTGTGTAGTTTTAAAGGCATCATTGGTGATGCATTAGATTTTATTTAAAAGAAAATGTGCATTTTGTACATATTTTAGACAGTTCCTACACTCTCTGGTGAAAAAGCCACACACTACAATGCCACAATAATGAGAAGTCTCTCAAATGAGCCAATATTACCATGCTGTGCTGATAAGAATTATTATTTTAATATTTAATGGCATATCCGCATGCTCCCAATGACATGCAGATGGCAGATTTTATCTTGGAGCACTGTGCCAAACAAAGCCTAACACAACTGCTAGCATGACTTTGAACTGCTCTTATTGTGTAAAAATGGCACCAGTCCTTCTAAATGCATCGGCCTAATAATTGCATTTGCTAATTGCATTCAAGACGTGTGGTTGTGCAAGCAGAATTTAGCCACATCCACACACAAGACTAAAGTCTCACAGCATTCAAGGCCATTGAAGTCTATCTGCTTTCTTTGGCTGAGATTCATTGATTATATTTCATTCCAGATTACATTATTGAACACAATTTAAACTTGGACATTTATAATACTGTACGCTGCCCCTGTGAGAACACTGGGCTCTCCTCGCGAGGACACACATTCACAGTATGGGTGTTTTCTATCATTAGCTGTGCTCAGCTTTCGGCAGGTTTACAGCAAAGTTTAGTCTCGAAAGGCACTTCCATCGAACAACATCTAACACTTTCAGAGCTCAGGGCCTTTGTGGTCGATCGAGAGGCAGTTAAACACAAAAGCTATGATATTAAAATAGTTTAATGAAACATTTTATTCATCAAACATTACAGGAGAATCAGAGCAAGGAGATCAATGCTGACACAACCCTACAATCCTGCACCCCAAACCCAGCCCCATACACACACACATGCCGAACCAATAATTGTAACCCTGAGTCAGTAGCATTCAGAAGCTGACCTCTTGGCAAACCCCCAACCAGCACGAGTTAAGTGTTCACCGCAGGCTAAACAACATCCTACGAACAACACACGCAGACATGCACCCACACAAAGACACACACATACGGGCAGACGCAGGGCGCAGGCGTAGGTCAGCGGCTTGGGTCACAATACACACCCTGCAGCCAGCTGGTCCACAGCCTCAGTGTCAAATCAGCTTTAACACACTGACACAATGCCTTCAAAACACTCACATACGTTCTGCAACACTGCTGCGGCACACTGAGAAAAAAACTGATGCCGGCTGAAGGAAGAGGAGGCTCTCTGAAAAAATAACGCGGAAGAGCACACACACAATTCATTCACACACAGTGCAGGCACAGACAGGCCATGCTGCCGTCGGCCCTCCACTTGCTTTCTGTCTCAGCGATAACAGTTCATAGAGCTACAATCAAAAATAAGCAACACAATCTCACTTGGAAATTTGTGAAAAACGTTATTTTTATTTCATAAATTTCTCAGTATGGCACATGAACAGAGATTGAATGTTCTGAAAAAGATTTGGCACAGAACCTTGAAGCAGAACAATTCCACCCTCCTCCACACACACGCACACACACGCACACACACACACACACCCCTGTGACATGTTCCTCCAGTGTTAATATGCACATCTGTAGTTGTAACAGGTTAAAACACAGTCTTAAGAAACAATCACAAGAACAACCATAGCCAATATTGCAGAAGAAAAGCCGAAGAGAAACAAAGAAGCAGATGGAGGCCATGTTTAATTGAACAGAGGGAAGGAAATATCAGAAGCCTTGTTTTGTTGTGGGTTTTGTTTTCCATTTTCCTGAGAGAGGATCGGAGAGGTTTAGAGGGCGAATGGGAGCATGGGAGCAACTGTGTGTGTGTTTGTGTGGATCAAGGGGTTAATACAGAATCCCAATTTGACATCTAGCTGCAGGGGCGTGAAAAATGGCAGAAGAAGAAGGTGGGAGGGGTGAAACAGGAAGTATGAGGTAGATAGAGAAGAGCAGAGGAGGAGAACAGAAGGGTTATGGGGATGAGAAGCATGAGAGGAGGAAAGGGGGATAATACAAGACGTACTTCTGCGAGCAAGCGAGCATATGAGTATGCTGTGTGTGACTCAGGAAGAGAGGGAGGGGCCGTGACTGAGGATTCAGCTACATTTCTGAAGAGGAGGGCGAGAAAAAGGCAGAGAAGCAGGAGAAGTCAGCCATGCTCCTCCTCTGCCTCCCCTGGGTCGGGGACAGAGAGGAGTCATTCCCCCTCGGGCGCTGGGTGACATATAAGCACCACGGCGGCCCTTCCTCCTTCATGTCTTTATCTGTGCTGCTCGCAGATACACAAACACGGATAGGGTGCGCACTCAAATGCATGCAACCCATTCGGACGTATGCATAAATATGCATACTGATGCCACTCATGCAGATATTAAACAAACACGCACAGAGCGCATAGAGTCTGTGTGTGTGTGTGTGTGTGTGTGTGTGTGTGTGAGACATACATTTCAGCACGCACATGCAAACACATTCACACATGTAGACTGAAACCTACATAGATATGGAGTGACAGGATGTCTCTCAGTGTCATCTTTCATTCGTCCTGTCATCTCTTTTCCATCTATCTCTCTTTTCTGTTTCTCTATTTCTGCCTGCCCTGTCCTCCCTTGTCACTCTATTTCCTTTGGGCTCACAGGGTGGGGAAGCCTAAGGCGACAGAAGCTGTTGCGTGATGAGTGGGCTTTACTGTCTGGTTTATGTGGCGCAGCCATGATGGGCTGCCCAGAAACACCACAGATTGAGCGAATTGGAGGCCACTTTTGTTCCCGTCGTGCGTCGCTAGTAGCCGTTCATGAACATAAAGTCATGACGTGAGGTTGGTGTCACATAGACTGCAAGCAGAAATGAGAGCAAACGTGAAATAAGGGTACTAAGGGCCAGACTGGATAAATAAATCAGCACCAATGAGAAAAGCAGCATGCCTCACTGGCTGACATGTGGGGGTGGAGACAAAAAAGGGTAAAGAAAAATCAATATCTCCAGTAAAAGTGTATTTCATATTGATGACTATTTACAACTGGCTCCTGCTTTTTTAAAACTTCTTTCACTGAGTGGAAGTTGCAGGTCTGAATCTAAGCTCAGCTGGGGAGGCTTATCTGGGTCAGAGATGATTTCTGCGCTAATTTCCCCTTTCTTAGACCAGTCGGCTTCAGAGCCAATAGAGGGTTTGACGTTATGTCTACTGGGGAATCTGCCACCTCAGTATATAGATAAATTTTAAGCAGCTCCATTACCAAACCACCAGCTTATATACATATACCATATCTGTCATATCTCCTCTGGGCCCTCCATAGGGTGCTCCAACCAGACCTGAATTTAGACTTCAAAGTGTTGAGATGTAGTCTATGGCTTCTGCCCATCTTCAAACAAACATCACACACAGCAAAGTGTGATTATGATGCCGAGCCAAAGTCCCCATAAACAGTAAATCTGGAAGCTGAACTGTTGCGGATAGAAGGGAATGAGCGTTTGGAAACGTAACTGTGAGCCTGTCCGTTGAGAGGAGCACAGCTGCTGGGTCAGCACATCCATTAATAGTTAAGGCCAGTTCAGGACATTCCAGTACAATTCCACACACATCACAAAACTGGAGAGGAGTTTCCCGCAGCACTCCAGGGCATGAAGTTGCTCCAGAAGTATGGTTCCAAATCCCAACATGATCTGCAACAACCCAGATTGTTCTCAAAACACAAATCTGCTTTTGAAAGCGCAATATGGTCGCTGTCGGGTGAAAACCTTGCACAGTCCCATATGTCAGCTTCTCTGGCTCTAAGAAAAACAGGCTACTTTTGAACTTCAAGATTTTTATTTATTTATTTTTTTTACCCCATGCAGTTCTGACACCAGCACAAAGGGCCACTGAGTCTCAGCGCAAATATAAAAATGTAATCACTCAACTGATCAAAATTGGAGTTACAAGATTTCCACATGACAACGATGATATTCTCCTTTATAAAGCATTCATGAGAAGCTCTGTGTTAAGCAGCGCTCCAGCTTTAGTATTCCCATTAATCGGTACTTTACAATTACATGGGCTGTGAGCGTGTCCCATTTTACTATTTCAGTGACTCTGTGGATTTTTCTCAGTTTTCTTCTGAGCTGCAGCTCTTAGGCCCTCTGACCTACAGCTGAGTGACACAGAGGAGATAGTCATCTGGGATGAAACACCACTCATCACTCTCACGTCACAGCCCACACACACTGCCTGCCCTCTCCAACTCCATGTAGTTCAAAGCTCACAAGACGACCAAAATGGACATCTTGTGACCAGCGACAGTGTTTCCAAGGCAACAAGAGACTAAGCCATATACTAATGTCTCTGCAATTCTCAAATTAAGGACACCTTCACAGGATGTAAAGCGCACATGCGTGAACTGAAGCACAATGGCTGAGAGGTTTGCATTAACCTCCACTGCACTCTGCTGCAGATTGTTTAAGAAAGCTCCACCTCAATCAATAAATTAGTCAGTCAGTCAGTGTCAGAGGACTTTGCATGGGTGTGTGTGGTCCTTGCATGTAGACATGCTTGATGAATGGCTGCAGGGCAGGGTTTTCACAGTGATGACGCAGAAAAATGTCTGTGCACATCTCATCTCAAGCTCCACGCAGTGACAAAAAAGTTCTTCATACTGTCATAATGTGACTGAAAATAATGAACTGGGCTTTTAAGAGCTGGTGCCATCAAATCGGACTAAGACCAGTGTGATGGTGATGAATCCAGGCCCGGACTGCCAAACATCTCACAGCCGTGGCAAAGCGAACTATAGTGAGAGTGGGGGTGGAGGCTTGGTGACACAGTGGCACACAAAGCACTGCTGCACTTATCAGAATCACACCAGCCGTCATGTGAGGAGACAAGCTGCAACATTTGGCCCCTATGAACCATCATGGTGACCAAGTGAAAAATAACAGCAGCAACGATGCATATAAATTACAACCGGCCTATGCACTTGGCCTCTGCAGGGTGTAGAAAATTAGCACTGGTGCCTAAGCACATGCATCATTGACACCATGTGTATCAATAATGCATTGAGCTCTGCTGTGGCTTGACTGCTATTTTTAAAGGGGGGTTGACAGAAAAGAAATTAAGCAGTGTGGAGCTCACATAGGGCTTGTAGTGCTGAGGTTAACATGTGCGCCGGGCCTTCCTCAGGGACTGGTGCAAGTATGGCCGCGGTTACTAACACTGCTGAATGGAACCTGGCATGGCCTCATTTCTGCGATTACACAAACCTCGCCTACTACAACAGAGGAGCCCCAAATCATTCCATGTGCATCGTTACGATTACGAGTAAAAGTCACAAGGCGATTAACCACAAACACAGCCACTGAAATCCACATTAAAAATCACTTAAGCTTCACCAACAGGTGTTACTGTCTTATGTACCTGAGCCAGAGCAAAACAATAAAGATAACGCTAACTTAGATTTGCTGGCCAAACAAAGGTTGCCACTAGACTTGACCCTTGACCCTCAACTTGTTGTGGCAGATTGTGGTTTGATTGAACAGGCCTTTCATCATTTTGGTTTATCCCAATGTGAAGAGAAAGAGGGAAAGGAGGAGGAAGGGCGGGCTTCTTAAGGGGAAAAAATTTGGGTTTTTACTCAAAGTGTCAGTGGGAAGATCATAAAAGTAGCCCGAGGCAGAAGGAGAGAGACAGAGCCGGTTTAAACTGGGGATTTAAAATGGAGGTCTGACCGCCCCTCCTTCCTCTTCCCCTCCTTACACACCGAGCTAGCATAAGCCCACCTGAACACGCGCACACATGAGCACGCATGCACACACTGAGCAGCATTGCATCAACAATGGTGTAACATCTTTTGCCATACACAGCGCACCACTTCAAATGTCCTGATGCTTCTCCTTATACAACAGTAGAACAGGCATTTTATAATCAGGAGGTGTACATGCAATAGAAACACACACTGGCTCTCACACACACCCATATTCTGGTATTTTTCACCTATTCCCTGAATGGGTGAATGAGCAGGTCCCTTCCTGCACAGTAAACACAGCATTTCCATTAGATTGTTGGGAGTGTGTTCAGTGCTCTGTGACTCAGACACTGCAGCACTGTGACTGTGTGTCTCCAGCTCAACCGCTGCTCTCTCCAACACCAAGCCTCAGTAACATGGCCTCTGGTTTGTGCCACTTCACAGGAGCTATAGGGGCTACACAATGCTTTCCAAAGTGATGAACTACTACAGAGGATGGGCAGGGCATGCAGTATTTGAGGAATTGGGGGTAAATAGCTTTTATAACAGTCGATGCTTTCAGCCAGTGATGCACACAAAACTGACACACACTGCACTCTTACCCACGAGCATGCCCACATGATAATTTCCATTATTTGCACACACAGAGGAAAATGAATATGTAAATGAGCAGCGAATGGGAATACAGATCCTTTTGCTGGGAAACGAATATGTTAATGACTAATGTACCGCATGAGGGTTAATCACAAGTGTAGGTTGCATACATGTGTTTAGCAGTGGTGTAGGGCCTATGCAAATTAAATGCATAGGGGACAGTGGCACGTAAATCACATGAACAATAAGTGAGCATTGTGGGACATATGGTTGCTGGTGTAAGCAAATCCTATACATTAACCAGGATCATTACAGGGGCAAATTACCTGGCAAGAGGGTGGAAAATATCTTGGTTGAAAGTCTCTACTGTCCTCTCTCTCAGCATTCGAAACCTAAATCAAGACACTGTGATAAGGGCTGTCGCAGCGGCAACAGTTGCCAGGGAAACCTGATGGCAGGATGCTGGGGGTTGGGGGGTGGAGGGGAGGGGTGAGTTTTATGTGAGGACATGAGTACAATGCTCAGGTTGATTTGCTACCACTGAAGGAACACTGGCCGGCTCGCTGAGATATGGCACCTCAAAGGAACGTGCCGTACGAGGCGCTGATGGTGACGCTGTTTGGCGCATTAGTCTGAGTGTGTAGTCATGACAACGATGTGTTGACATAGCGCAAATGCACTCTGAGCACTGTGATGGTGATGACATTCACGAAAGTACAGAGTGTGAGTGAGCTGTAAACCAGAGCAGGGCCTTTCCTGTCCCCCTGTGCAGGAAAAAAAAAAAAAAAAGGACCCAGTGCCGACCATTTCACATTCGCTATGTCTCATCTCAAGAAGAGCCAAAGGGATACAAATAGTGATATTACAATTAAAGTTGATCATAACATAAAGAAAAAAATAATAGCCACCAAGTTTCACAGACTTCAACTGCCATTTTATGTGCCAGTTTTTTTTTAATTTTTCAAAGTGACCTCTGCTAACAGAACATCTCTCATAATTATAACCAGTGTAATTAGCTAATTATAATAACAATAACAATATTACAATAAAGATAACACTTGATTTAAAAAAAACAAAAATAATGAAACTAGATAAAAACCCAAAATGAAAAACACTTATCATAATAGTTTTGTTTTTTTAAAAGAGATCTATAAGTTTCTATATTTTTTCATTTAACTGTCCTTTTTCTTTAGAAAAAATGTCACCCACTGTGTACTGTACTGTATGCCACCTTCTTTTTCACTGAACGAGCATTGCTTACCTTTAAAAAAGTGCTCGGCAATGCCTGTCGTCCATTTAGCTCCTTGCTGCCATGAAATCCACTCATACACGATAACACTGAGATACAGTTGTGAAATAATCCTCTGCAAAGGTGCAGTCTTCATCAAAGGTACATGTTCTGTCTTTAATGCGTGATAACATGAGGGTTCCTCAGAATCAGAGCGGGGGAGTCATTGACGGCTGGACTGAGGAAGCCATTTTGAGGGCCAGGTTATTTCCTGCTGATGCATGTGGAGCTCACTTAGTGGCACGCTGAGTCCGTCCCACTGCCGTTCATTAGTCGACGGGATCAGTCATAAACAGTGTCATACACAAATGAAGTTATCTCAGTTATTTGTAGGCCTGAGTAGTATTAATAATGGTCATATGAATGATAATAATGATAACACAATAACAATATGTCATACCATCATTGTTATATATCTAAAAGTATATGTTGAAACCAGATGTTTGAGTTTTCAGAGCATGCTAAATTAGCATGTGCAACATTTTAGTAATATGTACAGTAAAATATTGTAACATATCGTTGATCACTTGATGTCCTATGACAAATAAAGCTAAAGCTTGTTATCATTATTAACATTCTGATCATTATTATTAATACTGTACTGTATTTCAAATAATGAAGAGTCATATTTCATACTTTTGATCTTCCGCCTCCAGTGACCCTGTTTATGTGAATGCGAAAGGAGAGGGAAAACACTTTCTGTGGCTACAAAAACGTTGAGACCAAAATAAATTCACTCAAACACTTTGCCGTTTTTTTTTTTTGTTTGTTTTTTTGTTTTAGCTCCTTCTCAATGGTTGCCACTCTCCCACATGTGTCCTTAGCGCAGAGTGGCCATTTTGTTCCAAGTTGAGAAAAGTTGTAAAGGAGAGCCACGAAAACAGCAGTGTGTTTTTTTTTTTCTTTTTATATATATATTCTTCAGTCCTTGTAGATTTCAGTCAGAAGCTTAATAAAGATTCTTTATAATTTATTTCTTTGAATGAAAATATATTTACGGTATATATAATATGTACGTTCTGTCCTTTTTAGATCTGTCTTTGTCCTTTATGTCACAGGATTTTCTTCTTTTGTGATAAACCACTGCATTTCTTTCCTCCTTCCAAGAAGATAGTAGCCAGTAAAGTGTGAAAGGGAAAAAAGTGAGAAAGTGAGAGCGAAACCTCTCTGAAAAAAACAACAACAAAACAAACAACAAAAAACAATTGTTTTTGTTTTGTCTCCCTGCAAAGTCTGATACATGTTTTCAGGACAATGTCGCTGCACTGCTCTAATTTTGCTTTGTTTTAGTGCTTCCTGGAAACCTGGGACCATACCGCTTACCCAAATCATTGTTTGTTATTCAGTGTCTCTGCCAAACACTAATCTGACAACATGTTCAATGGCCAATGTTATGTCTCCCTCCAAGTATATACACCAAATGTGTCTGGAAATATACTAAGCAATCTGTATAAAACCTAGAGAGGCTCATTGCACATTCCACTGAGTTGGCTTTATCTTGGACTTTGGCAAAGACTCTAGCAGGTTGCACACATTAATGAATGATCGTATATGTTTGTGCCTGTTAGTTTAAACAGCGCTGTTGGTGGGACTACCGCTTATCAAGTACTTCAGTCTTCCTGTCTGCTTCTCTCTGTCAACAGACTGACAACACAAAGCAGATACTATTAAATTTTATCTGAAATCGGTCCATGAGGACAATAGGCTACTATCAGTCTCATACACTCATAGGTGCAAGCTTTATCAATGTCTCTATTCACCATCCCTTTCTTCTTACCCCACACTTCTACCCTCATTTTACTCAGATTTGAGTCTCCTGCACATTTTCCTTTGAGCCACTCTTAAAAAGTAGTGGCTCATTTTGGCCTTTTCCCATTAGGCCTTTCAGAGAACTGTGGAGACCCAGCTGGGGTAGGGGCACAGGAGACGGCAGGGTGCCACTTGAGGTTGGTCCCCCGCAAGTGGAGGTTGGA